>NC_132933.1:37756247-42556247 GCF_047675955.1 Chlorocebus sabaeus
CTTCCCCCAGGTCCACTCCCTCCGCCCTCTGCGGAGGAAAAAACGCCAAGGGCGCTCCGCACATGGCCCTTCAGCATCTCGGCCGCTTTGGGCCAACTCTGGCCCACCTGCGGGACCCTGTCCTTGGCAGACGGGACTCGGCAGGGTCCTTCTACTAGCCTGCCTTCCTGACAAACCAGAGAGCGGTCCCCTTGGGCCGCCCTGGGGATGGAGCCGAACTCACCGCATCCCTAACCATGCCTTTAGGGTGGGGAGGATGGTGGAACCTGCAGGGAAGGGAAGGAGACTGGGCACATCGTAGGATGCCAGCCCTAGCTCTGCCCTCCGGGACACATTTGCACTTGGGCCTACTCACGGGTCACTGCAAGGCCAGCTTGACCAAGAGGTCAAAGGCGACTGGCGTCCCACTGACCCCTGGGGTTTTGGCCTCAGACTTGAGGTGAACCTACAATTCCGGAATAGCGGGACCGGGTCCAGGGCCCTTCTCTGGTAGCAGCAGCGGCAAGGTGCTGGTGGAAGAGCCCTCGCCAGCTTAGGTCAGACGGGAGGGGAGCCAGCTGCCACCCCAAACACACCTGTCCTCCTCACACCTGGCCTACGTCCAACTCTCCACGGCCCTGCCCCGAAGGCTGGACGTACAAATCCCACAGAGGCGTGCATGCCGTTGAGGGCTCGTGTGTGCCACGGAGGTGCGGTAGATGGCCCAGCCCCAAGTGTACCGATCTTCATCCCCAAACCTATTCTCTGACGGAAACCCGATGTTGACCTCGTCGGGCAGTCAAGGCGTGGGCAGAGGCCTGACGTCTGCTGCAGGAGCACAGTGACATTGAATGCTCTTCCCAAGACAGACAAAACACTAGGGACACACTATGCCAAGCTGCTGCCTCCCTGGCCCTTTCCGGACTCTTTGACCCCCATGGACTTTCCCTTGGGATTTTCCACGACACAGTTTCTTCTCTCTCTCTCTCTCTCTCTCTCTGTCTGTCTGTCTCTCTCTCTCGCTCTCTCTCTCTGTCTCTCTCAATGCCATAATCACTCTCTCTCGTGCCAGGTTCGCACCCAGCGCTCTCTCGCCCACTTCTACTGGGGCCTACTTCCTCTCCTGCTCTCTCTGTCTCAACGTGATTGATTTTCTCCTACTGCCCGGGACCTCTTGCCCACGTGTGCCTTTAAAACGCTAAGAGATGCAACTGAACGTGTGAGACATGGCGCAGATAGGCGGAGAGGCGGCAAGAGAAATGCCCCAGAACTCAAGAACCCGGCCACGCCCTCCGCTTCTACCACCACCAGCAACACCAACCCAGGGGCCTGCTTTCGCGGTCCCCCAAGCCAAGGTGAGGCAAGTCCCACTTGAACGTCATCCCGTTCCTCTTGGGAACGCTGGACCGTGCTCAACCTTAAATGTGCGTTGAGGTGGAAGGTGGATATCACTTTGCATGACAGTGTGTCTGCACAAGGACGAGGAGGGGCACACGGATCCACCTTGCTCGCTCTCTAGTTGGATTCAGGTGGAACGGAGGACCATGAACCCTCAGGACTTTTTCTGCTTGGGTCCTGTGCTTTTAAGGTTTCGGGCCTAAGAGGCCCATCACCTCCTTATACCTTTTTTGTCTATTAAAGAAAAAAAAATAAGAAAGAAAGAAAGAAAAAAAACAAGAAACCCGGACATTCAACCTGTCACCTCAGAAGGGTCCTCTGTGTGCCTTTTCTACTCCTGAATTCAGCGACGTGGTGCTCATCTCCACCCTTTGGACGCGAGCCCCCGTTCACTTGGGGACTCCTGGACACTCTGAGAAACGCCAGAAAGCCTCGGGAAATGGCCCCGTCCGCTGCTCTACCAGACCGCGTCCTGCAAAACGTGCATCTTCCGAGCCTCCTCCCTGCACGTCCCGTTGGACCTGCCCCGATTCTACCTCAGGGACCCACTGGAGGAGAGGCACAGGGATGCTGCCTGAGCAGCAGACCCTTCTAGCGCTGAGCAGGCTGTCCCCAGGCAGGCAGAGTCCGACGGGTCCTTCCTCCTGGGACTCCAGCAGGCCTAGGAAAGCAGCGGTCCCCCTCGGCTGATGCCCAGAGAGTCTCCAGTACGCAAGCTTTGCCACCGAACCCATCGGTCGGTGCGCCTCTGATCACAGGCCAAGGGCCTGCGCACCCCCAAAGACAACCGGGGTCCCCGGAAGGCCCCCAGGCAGAAATGAGCACCACCGGGAATGGCCGGCCTCCAAGACAACTTGGGGGCATGCACACCACAAGACAGGGTCGCAGGTCTCAACGAGGCGGATGCCTGGTGTCTCAGGCGGGCCGGGCCGGGCCTGGCCTCGCCTTGGCGTCCACCTGGTCGGGAACCGTCTGGGTACGGGCCCCGCAGGATGCCCTGCGGCCCACCTTCCTTCCTAGGCCGCAAGGAGGAACGCCCCGGCGCCGGCCAGCCCCGGCGGGCACCGGCGCCACTGGCCACGGAACTCAGCTCTGCCAGTGGCCCCTCCTCACTGGCCTGCAGTGTGGCCGAGGGAGCCTCCCGGGGCCGAGGACCCAACTAGGCCGTCACCCCGGGTGCTCCCACGGGAACGGGCACCAGGCAAACTGCCCACGGACCCGAGCCCAGGCTCCTTGGCGGAGGCCTCCGCTAGTCCCGCCCAGATCATGGCCGCCACCAGGCTCCCGGGCCATGGCTTCCTGTAAGGCAACCGCCAGGCGTCCTGACTGTCCAGCTAGACCTGGCGCCTGTCTCTGGGGCTTCCACGGCGCGAACTGGCGGCGGACCCTGCTTCCCTCGGGCCTCCAGAGATCTCGGATCCGTCCGGGCACTGGTCCTAGTCCTGCCTGCTCCCCCAGGGCAGTCCCAAGCCACTCCTCCCCAGGCGACCACAGGGACCGGTGCTCGATTGCCAAGCGAGTTCCTCTTGATGGCAGTATTGCTCCAGAAATGCCCACCTGCCCTTCCCCCAGGTCCACTCCCTCCGCCCTCTGCGGAGGAAAAAACGCCAAGGGCGCTCCGCACATGGCCCTTCAGCATCTCGGCCGCTTTGGGCCAACTCTGGCCCACCTGCGGGACCCTGTCCTTGGCAGACGGGACTCGGCAGGGTCCTTCTACTAGCCTGCCTTCCTGACAAACCAGAGAGCGGTCCCCTTGGGCCGCCCTGGGGATGGAGCCGAACTCACCGCATCCCTAACCATGCCTTTAGGGTGGGGAGGATGGTGGAACCTGCAGGGAAGGGAAGGAGACTGGGCACATCGTAGGATGCCAGCCCTAGCTCTGCCCTCCGGGACACATTTGCACTTGGGCCTACTCACGGGTCACTGCAAGGCCAGCTTGACCAAGAGGTCAAAGGCGACTGGCGTCCCACTGACCCCTGGGGTTTTGGCCTCAGACTTGAGGTGAACCTACAATTCCGGAATAGCGGGACCGGGTCCAGGGCCCTTCTCTGGTAGCAGCAGCGGCAAGGTGCTGGTGGAAGAGCCCTCGCCAGCTTAGGTCAGACGGGAGGGGAGCCAGCTGCCACCCCAAACACACCTGTCCTCCTCACACCTGGCCTACGTCCAACTCTCCACGGCCCTGCCCCGAAGGCTGGACGTACAAATCCCACAGAGGCGTGCATGCCGTTGAGGGCTCGTGTGTGCCACGGAGGTGCGGTAGATGGCCCAGCCCCAAGTGTACCGATCTTCATCCCCAAACCTATTCTCTGACGGAAACCCGATGTTGACCTCGTCGGGCAGTCAAGGCGTGGGCAGAGGCCTGACGTCTGCTGCAGGAGCACAGTGACATTGAATGCTCTTCCCAAGACAGACAAAACACTAGGGACACACTATGCCAAGCTGCTGCCTCCCTGGCCCTTTCCGGACTCTTTGACCCCCATGGACTTTCCCTTGGGATTTTCCACGACACAGTTTCTTCTCTCTCTCTCTCTCTCTCTCTCTGTCTGTCTGTCTCTCTCTCTCGCTCTCTCTCTCTGTCTCTCTCAATGCCATAATCACTCTCTCTCGTGCCAGGTTCGCACCCAGCGCTCTCTCGCCCACTTCTACTGGGGCCTACTTCCTCTCCTGCTCTCTCTGTCTCAACGTGATTGATTTTCTCCTACTGCCCGGGACCTCTTGCCCACGTGTGCCTTTAAAACGCTAAGAGATGCAACTGAACGTGTGAGACATGGCGCAGATAGGCGGAGAGGCGGCAAGAGAAATGCCCCAGAACTCAAGAACCCGGCCACGCCCTCCGCTTCTACCACCACCAGCAACACCAACCCAGGGGCCTGCTTTCGCGGTCCCCCAAGCCAAGGTGAGGCAAGTCCCACTTGAACGTCATCCCGTTCCTCTTGGGAACGCTGGACCGTGCTCAACCTTAAATGTGCGTTGAGGTGGAAGGTGGATATCACTTTGCATGACAGTGTGTCTGCACAAGGACGAGGAGGGGCACACGGATCCACCTTGCTCGCTCTCTAGTTGGATTCAGGTGGAACGGAGGACCATGAACCCTCAGGACTTTTTCTGCTTGGGTCCTGTGCTTTTAAGGTTTCGGGCCTAAGAGGCCCATCACCTCCTTATACCTTTTTTGTCTATTAAAGAAAAAAAAATAAGAAAGAAAGAAAGAAAAAAAACAAGAAACCCGGACATTCAACCTGTCACCTCAGAAGGGTCCTCTGTGTGCCTTTTCTACTCCTGAATTCAGCGACGTGGTGCTCATCTCCACCCTTTGGACGCGAGCCCCCGTTCACTTGGGGACTCCTGGACACTCTGAGAAACGCCAGAAAGCCTCGGGAAATGGCCCCGTCCGCTGCTCTACCAGACCGCGTCCTGCAAAACGTGCATCTTCCGAGCCTCCTCCCTGCACGTCCCGTTGGACCTGCCCCGATTCTACCTCAGGGACCCACTGGAGGAGAGGCACAGGGATGCTGCCTGAGCAGCAGACCCTTCTAGCGCTGAGCAGGCTGTCCCCAGGCAGGCAGAGTCCGACGGGTCCTTCCTCCTGGGACTCCAGCAGGCCTAGGAAAGCAGCGGTCCCCCTCGGCTGATGCCCAGAGAGTCTCCAGTACGCAAGCTTTGCCACCGAACCCATCGGTCGGTGCGCCTCTGATCACAGGCCAAGGGCCTGCGCACCCCCAAAGACAACCGGGGTCCCCGGAAGGCCCCCAGGCAGAAATGAGCACCACCGGGAATGGCCGGCCTCCAAGACAACTTGGGGGCATGCACACCACAAGACAGGGTCGCAGGTCTCAACGAGGCGGATGCCTGGTGTCTCAGGCGGGCCGGGCCGGGCCTGGCCTCGCCTTGGCGTCCACCTGGTCGGGAACCGTCTGGGTACGGGCCCCGCAGGATGCCCTGCGGCCCACCTTCCTTCCTAGGCCGCAAGGAGGAACGCCCCGGCGCCGGCCAGCCCCGGCGGGCACCGGCGCCACTGGCCACGGAACTCAGCTCTGCCAGTGGCCCCTCCTCACTGGCCTGCAGTGTGGCCGAGGGAGCCTCCCGGGGCCGAGGACCCAACTAGGCCGTCACCCCGGGTGCTCCCACGGGAACGGGCACCAGGCAAACTGCCCACGGACCCGAGCCCAGGCTCCTTGGCGGAGGCCTCCGCTAGTCCCGCCCAGATCATGGCCGCCACCAGGCTCCCGGGCCATGGCTTCCTGTAAGGCAACCGCCAGGCGTCCTGACTGTCCAGCTAGACCTGGCGCCTGTCTCTGGGGCTTCCACGGCGCGAACTGGCGGCGGACCCTGCTTCCCTCGGGCCTCCAGAGATCTCGGATCCGTCCGGGCACTGGTCCTAGTCCTGCCTGCTCCCCCAGGGCAGTCCCAAGCCACTCCTCCCCAGGCGACCACAGGGACCGGTGCTCGATTGCCAAGCGAGTTCCTCTTGATGGCAGTATTGCTCCAGAAATGCCCACCTGCCCTTCCCCCAGGTCCACTCCCTCCGCCCTCTGCGGAGGAAAAAACGCCAAGGGCGCTCCGCACATGGCCCTTCAGCATCTCGGCCGCTTTGGGCCAACTCTGGCCCACCTGCGGGACCCTGTCCTTGGCAGACGGGACTCGGCAGGGTCCTTCTACTAGCCTGCCTTCCTGACAAACCAGAGAGCGGTCCCCTTGGGCCGCCCTGGGGATGGAGCCGAACTCACCGCATCCCTAACCATGCCTTTAGGGTGGGGAGGATGGTGGAACCTGCAGGGAAGGGAAGGAGACTGGGCACATCGTAGGATGCCAGCCCTAGCTCTGCCCTCCGGGACACATTTGCACTTGGGCCTACTCACGGGTCACTGCAAGGCCAGCTTGACCAAGAGGTCAAAGGCGACTGGCGTCCCACTGACCCCTGGGGTTTTGGCCTCAGACTTGAGGTGAACCTACAATTCCGGAATAGCGGGACCGGGTCCAGGGCCCTTCTCTGGTAGCAGCAGCGGCAAGGTGCTGGTGGAAGAGCCCTCGCCAGCTTAGGTCAGACGGGAGGGGAGCCAGCTGCCACCCCAAACACACCTGTCCTCCTCACACCTGGCCTACGTCCAACTCTCCACGGCCCTGCCCCGAAGGCTGGACGTACAAATCCCACAGAGGCGTGCATGCCGTTGAGGGCTCGTGTGTGCCACGGAGGTGCGGTAGATGGCCCAGCCCCAAGTGTACCGATCTTCATCCCCAAACCTATTCTCTGACGGAAACCCGATGTTGACCTCGTCGGGCAGTCAAGGCGTGGGCAGAGGCCTGACGTCTGCTGCAGGAGCACAGTGACATTGAATGCTCTTCCCAAGACAGACAAAACACTAGGGACACACTATGCCAAGCTGCTGCCTCCCTGGCCCTTTCCGGACTCTTTGACCCCCATGGACTTTCCCTTGGGATTTTCCACGACACAGTTTCTTCTCTGTCTCTCTCTCTCTCTCTCTGTCTGTCTGTCTCTCTCTCTCGCTCTCTCTCTCTGTCTCTCTCAATGCCATAATCACTCTCTCTCGTGCCAGGTTCGCACCCAGCGCTCTCTCGCCCACTTCTACTGGGGCCTACTTCCTCTCCTGCTCTCTCTGTCTCAACGTGATTGATTTTCTCCTACTGCCCGGGACCTCTTGCCCACGTGTGCCTTTAAAACGCTAAGAGATGCAACTGAACGTGTGAGACATGGCGCAGATAGGCGGAGAGGCGGCAAGAGAAATGCCCCAGAACTCAAGAACCCGGCCACGCCCTCCGCTTCTACCACCACCAGCAACACCAACCCAGGGGCCTGCTTTCGCGGTCCCCCAAGCCAAGGTGAGGCAAGTCCCACTTGAACGTCATCCCGTTCCTCTTGGGAACGCTGGACCGTGCTCAACCTTAAATGTGCGTTGAGGTGGAAGGTGGATATCACTTTGCATGACAGTGTGTCTGCACAAGGACGAGGAGGGGCACACGGATCCACCTTGCTCGCTCTCTAGTTGGATTCAGGTGGAACGGAGGACCATGAACCCTCAGGACTTTTTCTGCTTGGGTCCTGTGCTTTTAAGGTTTCGGGCCTAAGAGGCCCATCACCTCCTTATACCTTTTTTGTCTATTAAAGAAAAAAAAATAAGAAAGAAAGAAAGAAAAAAAACAAGAAACCCGGACATTCAACCTGTCACCTCAGAAGGGTCCTCTGTGTGCCTTTTCTACTCCTGAATTCAGCGACGTGGTGCTCATCTCCACCCTTTGGACGCGAGCCCCCGTTCACTTGGGGACTCCTGGACACTCTGAGAAACGCCAGAAAGCCTCGGGAAATGGCCCCGTCCGCTGCTCTACCAGACCGCGTCCTGCAAAACGTGCATCTTCCGAGCCTCCTCCCTGCACGTCCCGTTGGACCTGCCCCGATTCCTCAGGGACCCACTGGAGGAGAGGCACAGGGATGCTGCCTGAGCAGCAGACCCTTCTAGCGCTGAGCAGGCTGTCCCCAGGCAGGCAGAGTCCGACGGGTCCTCTCCTCCTGGGACTCCAGCAGGCCTAGGAAAGCAGCGGTCCCCCTCGGCTGATGCCCAGAGAGTCTCCAGTACGCAAGCTTTGCCACCGAACCCATCGGTCGGTGCGCCTCTGATCACAGGCCAAGGGCCTGCGCACCCCCAAAGACAACCGGGGTCCCCGGAAGGCCCCCAGGCAGAAATGAGCACCCACCGGGAATGGCCGGCCTCCAAGACAACTTGGGGGCATGCACACCACAAGACAGGGTCGCAGGTCTCAACGAGGCGGATGCCTGGTGTCTCAGGCGGGCCGGGCCGGGCCTGGCCTCGCCTTGGCGTCCACCTGGTCGGGAACCGTCTGGGTACGGGCCCCGCAGGATGCCCTGCGGCCCACCTTCCTTCCTAGGCCACAAGGAGGAAACGCCCCGGCGCCGGCCAGCCCCGGCGGGCACCGGCGCCACTGGCCACGGAACTCAGCTCTGCCAGTGGCCCCTCCTCACTGGCCTGCAGTGTGGCCGAGGGAGCCTCCCGGGGCCGAGGACCCAACTAGGCCGTCACCCCGGGTGCTCCCACGGGAACGGGCACCAGGCAAACTGCCCACGGACCCGAGCCCAGGCTCCTTGGCGGAGGCCTCCGCTAGTCCCCGCCCAGATCATGGCCGCCACCAGGCTCCCGGGCCATGGCTTCCTGTAAGGCAACCGCCAGGTGTCCTGACTGTCCAGCTAGACCTGGCGCCTGTCTCTGGGGCTTCCACGGCGCGAACTGGCGGCGGACCCTGCTTCCCTCGGGCCTCCAGAGATCTCGGATCCGTCCGGGACCGGTCCTAGTCCTGCCTGCTCCCCCAGGGCAGTCCCAAGCCACTCCTCCCCAGGCGACCACAGGGACCGGTGCTCGATTGCCAAGCGAGTTCCTCTTGATGGCAGTATTGCTCCAGAAATGCCCACCGGCCCTTCCCCCAGGTCCACTCCCTCCGCCCTCTGCGGAGGAAAAAACGCCAAGGGCGCTCCGCACATGGCCCTTCAGCATCTCGGCCGCTTTGGGCCAACTCTGGCCCACCTGCGGGACCCTGTCCTTGGCAGACGGGACTCGGCAGGGTCCTTCTACTAGCCTGCCTTCCTGACAAACCAGAGAGCGGTCCCCTTGGGCCGCCCTGGGGATGGAGCCGAACTCACCGCATCCCTAACCATGCCTTTAGGGTGGGGAGGATGGTGGAACCCGCAGGGAAGGGAAGGAGACTGGGCACATAGTAGGATGCCAGCCCTAGCTCTGCCCTCCGGGACACATTTGCACTTGGGCCTACTCACGGGTCACTGCAAGGCCAGCTTGACCAAGAGGTCAAAGGCGACTGGCGTCCCACTGACCCCTGGGGTTTTGGCCTCAGACTTGAGGTGAACCTACAATTCCGGAATAGCGGGACCGGGTCCCGGGCCCTTCTCTGGTGGCAGCAGCGGCAAGGTGCTGGTGGAAGAGCCCTCGCCAGCTTAGGTCAGACGGGAGGGGAGCCAGCTGCCACCCCAAACACACCTGTCCTCCTCACACCTGGCCTACGTCCAACTCTCCACGGCCCTGCCCCGAAGGCTGGACGTACAAATCCCACAGAGGCGTGCATGCCGTTGAGGGCTCGTGTGTGCCACGGAGGTGCGGTAGATGGCCCAGCCCCAAGTGTACCGATCTTCATCCCCAAACCTATTCTCTGACGGAAACCCGATGTTGACCTCGTCGGGCAGTCAAGGCGTGGGCAGAGGCCTGACGTCTGCTGCAGGAGCACAGTGACATTGAATGCTCTTCCCAAGACAGACAAAACACTAGGGACACACTATGCCAAGCTGCTGCCTCCCTGGCCCTTTCCGGACTCTTTGACCCCCATGGACTTTCCCTTGGGATTTTCCACGACACAGTTTCTTCTCTCTCTCTCTCTCTCTCTCTCTCTCTCTCTGTCTCTCTCTCTCGCTCTCTCTCTCTGTCTCTCTCAATGCCATAATCACTCTCTCTCGTGCCAGGTTCGCGCCCAGCGCTCTCTCGCCCACTTCTACTGGGGCCTACTTCCTCTCCTGCTCTCTCTGTCTCAACGTGATTGATTTTCTCCTACTGCCCGGGACCTCTTGCCCACGTGTGCCTTTAAAACGCTAAGAGATGCAACTGAACGTGTGAGACATGGCGCAGATAGGCAGAGAGGCGGCAAGAGAAATGCCCCAGAACTCAAGAACCCGGCCACGCCCTCCGCTTCTACCACCACCAGCAACACCAACCCAGGGGCCTGCTTTCGCGGTCCCCCAAGCCAAGGTGAGGCAAGTCCCACTTGAACGTCATCCCGTTCCTCTTGGGAACGCTGGACCGTGCTCAACCTTAAATGTGCGTTGAGGTGGAAGGTGGATATCACTTTGCATGACAGTGTGTCTGCACAAGGACGAGGAGGGGCACACGGATCCACCTGGCTCGCTCTCTAGCTGGATTCAGGTGGAACGGAGGACCATGAACCCTCAGGACTTTTTCTGCTTGGGTCCTCTGCTTTTAAGGTTTTGGGCCTAAGAGGCCCATCACCTCCTTATACCTTTTTTGTCTATTAAAGAAAAAAAAATAAGAAAGAAAGAAAGAAAAAAAACAAGAAACCCGGACATTCAACCTGTCACCTCAGAAGGGTCCTCTGTGTGCCTTTTCTACTCCTGAATTCAGCGACGTGGTGCTCATCTCCACCCTTTGGACGCGAGCCCCCGTTCACTTGGGGACTCCTGGACACTCTGAGAAACGCCAGAAAGCCTCGGGAAATGGCCCCGTCCGCTGCTCTACCAGACCGGGTCCTGCAAAACATGCATCTTCCGAGCCTCCTCCCTGCACGTCCCGTTGGACCTGCCCCGATTCTACCTCAGGGACCCACTGGAGGAGAGGCACAGGGATGCTGCCTGAGCAGCAGACCCTTCTAGCGCTGAGCAGGCTGTCCCCAGGCAGGCAGAGTCCGACGGGTCCTTCCTCCTGGGACTCCAGCAGGCCTAGGAAAGCAGCGGTCCCCCTCGGCTGATGCCCAGAGAGTCTCCAGTACGCAAGCTTTGCCACCGAACCCATCGGTCGGTGCGCCTCTGATCACAGGCCAAGGGCCTGCGCACCCCCAAAGACAACCGGGGTCCCCGGAAGGCCCCCAGGCAGAAATGAGCACCACCGGGAATGGCCGGCCTCCAAGACAACTTGGGGGCATGCACACCACAAGACAGGGTCGCAGGTCTCAACGAGGCGGATGCCTGGTGTCTCAGGCGGGCCGGGCCGGGCCTGGCCTCGCCTTGGCGTCCACCTGGTCGGGAACCGTCTGGGTACGGGCCCCGCAGGATGCCCTGCGGCCCACCTTCCTTCCTAGGCCGCAAGGAGGAACGCCCCGGCGCCGGCCAGCCCCGGCGGGCACCGGCGCCACTGGCCACGGAACTCAGCTCTGCCAGTGGCCCCTCCTCACTGGCCTGCAGTGTGGCCGAGGGAGCCTCCCGGGGCCGAGGACCCAACTAGGCCGTCACCCCGGGTGCTCCCACGGGAACGGGCACCAGGCAAACTGCCCACGGACCCGAGCCCAGGCTCCTTGGCGGAGGCCTCCGCTAGTCCCGCCCAGATCATGGCCGCCACCAGGCTCCCGGGCCATGGCTTCCTGTAAGGCAACCGCCAGGCGTCCTGACTGTCCAGCTAGACCTGGCGCCTGTCTCTGGGGCTTCCACGGCGCGAACTGGCGGCGGACCCTGCTTCCCTCGGGCCTCCAGAGATCTCGGATCCGTCCGGGCACTGGTCCTAGTCCTGCCTGCTCCCCCAGGGCAGTCCCAAGCCACTCCTCCCCAGGCGACCACAGGGACCGGTGCTCGATTGCCAAGCGAGTTCCTCTTGATGGCAGTATTGCTCCAGAAATGCCCACCTGCCCTTCCCCCAGGTCCACTCCCTCCGCCCTCTGCGGAGGAAAAAACGCCAAGGGCGCTCCGCACATGGCCCTTCAGCATCTCGGCCGCTTTGGGCCAACTCTGGCCCACCTGCGGGACCCTGTCCTTGGCAGACGGGACTCGGCAGGGTCCTTCTACTAGCCTGCCTTCCTGAAAAACCAGAGAGCGGTCCCCTTGGGCCGCCCTGGGGATGGAGCCGAACTCACCGCATCCCTAACCATGCCTTTAGGGTGGGGAGGATGGTGGAACCCGCAGGGAAGGGAAGGAGACTGGGCACATAGTAGGATGCCAGCCCTAGCTCTGCCCTCCGGGACACATTTGCACTTGGGCCTACTCACGGGTCACTGCAAGGCCAGCTTGACCAAGAGGTCAAAGGCGACTGGCGTCCCACTGACCCCTGGGGTTTTGGCCTCAGACTTGAGGTGAACCTACAATTCCGGAATAGCGGGACCGGGTCCCGGGCCCTTCTCTGGTGGCAGCAGCGGCAAGGTGCTGGTGGAAGAGCCCTCGCCAGCTTAGGTCAGACGGGAGGGGAGCCAGCTGCCACCCCAAACACACCTGTCCTCCTCACACCTGGCCTACGTCCAACTCTCCACGGCCCTGCCCCGAAGGCTGGACGTACAAATCCCACAGAGGCGTGCATGCCGTTGAGGGCTCGTGTGTGCCACGGAGGTGCGGTAGATGGCCCAGCCCCAAGTGTACCGATCTTCATCCCCAAACCTATTCTCTGACGGAAACCCGATGTTGACCTCGTCGGGCAGTCAAGGCGTGGGCAGAGGCCTGACGTCTGCTGCAGGAGCACAGTGACATTGAATGCTCTTCCCAAGACAGACAAAACACTAGGGACACACTATGCCAAGCTGCTGCCTCCCTGGCCCTTTCCGGACTCTTTGACCCCCATGGACTTTCCCTTGGGATTTTCCACGACACAGTTTCTTCTCTCTCTCTCTCTCTCTCTCTCTCTCTCTCTCTCTCTCTCTCTGTCTCTCTCTCTCGCTCTCTCTCTCTGTCTCTCTCAATGCCATAATCACTCTCTCTCGTGCCAGGTTCGCGCCCAGCGCTCTCTCGCCCACTTCTACTGGGGCCTACTTCCTCTCCTGCTCTCTCTGTCTCAACGTGATTGATTTTCTCCTACTGCCCGGGACCTCTTGCCCACGTGTGCCTTTAAAACGCTAAGAGATGCAACTGAACGTGTGAGACATGGCGCAGATAGGCAGAGAGGCGGCAAGAGAAATGCCCCAGAACTCAAGAACCCGGCCACGCCCTCCGCTTCTACCACCACCAGCAACACCAACCCAGGGGCCTGCTTTCGCGGTCCCCCAAGCCAAGGTGAGGCAAGTCCCACTTGAACGTCATCCCGTTCCTCTTGGGAACGCTGGACCGTGCTCAACCTTAAATGTGCGTTGAGGTGGAAGGTGGATATCACTTTGCATGACAGTGTGTCTGCACAAGGACGAGGAGGGGCACACGGATCCACCTGGCTCGCTCTCTAGCTGGATTCAGGTGGAACGGAGGACCATGAACCCTCAGGACTTTTTCTGCTTGGGTCCTCTGCTTTTAAGGTTTTGGGCCTAAGAGGCCCATCACCTCCTTATACCTTTTTTGTCTATTAAAGAAAAAAAAATAAGAAAGAAAGAAAGAAAACAAACAAGAAACCCGGACATTCAACCTGTCACCTCAGAAGGGTCCTCTGTGTGCCTTTTCTACTCCTGAATTCAGCGACGTGGTGCTCATCTCCACCCTTTGGACGCGAGCCCCCGTTCACTTGGGGACTCCTGGACACTCTGAGAAACGCCAGAAAGCCTCGGGAAATGGCCCCGTCCGCTGCTCTACCAGACCGGGTCCTGCAAAACATGCATCTTCCGAGCCTCCTCCCTGCACGTCCCGTTGGACCTGCCCCGATTCTACCTCAGGGACCCACTGGAGGAGAGGCACAGGGATGCTGCCTGAGCAGCAGACCCTTCTAGCGCTGAGCAGGCTGTCCCCAGGCAGGCAGAGTCCGACGGGTCCTTCCTCCTGGGACTCCAGCAGGCCTAGGAAAGCAGCGGTCCCCCTCGGCTGATGCCCAGAGAGTCTCCAGTACGCAAGCTTTGCCACCGAACCCATCGGTCGGTGCGCCTCTGATCACAGGCCAAGGGCCTGCGCACCCCCAAAGACAACCGGGGTCCCCGGAAGGCCCCCAGGCAGAAATGAGAACCACCGGGAATGGCCGGCCTCCAAGACAACTTGGGGGCATGCACACCACAAGACAGGGTCGCAGGTCTCAACGAGGCGGATGCCTGGTGTCTCAGGCGGGCCGGGCCGGGCCTGGCCTCGCCTTGGCGTCCACCTGGTCGGGAACCGTCTGGGTACGGGCCCCGCAGGATGCCCTGCGGCCCACCTTCCTTCCTAGGCCGCAAGGAGGAACGCCCCGGCGCCGGCCAGCCCCGGCGGGCACCGGCGCCACTGGCCACGGAACTCAGCTCTGCCAGTGGCCCCTCCTCACTGGCCTGCAGTGTGGCCGAGGGAGCCTCCCGGGGCCGAGGACCCAACTAGGCCGTCACCCCGGGTGCTCCCACGGGAACGGGCACCAGGCAAACTGCCCACGGACCCGAGCCCAGGCTCCTTGGCGGAGGCCTCCGCTAGTCCCGCCCAGATCATGGCCGCCACCAGGCTCCCGGGCCATGGCTTCCTGTAAGGCAACCGCCAGGCGTCCTGACTGTCCAGCTAGACCTGGCGCCTGTCTCTGGGGCTTCCACGGCGCGAACTGGCGGCGGACCCTGCTTCCCTCGGGCCTCCAGAGATCTCGGATCCGTCCGGGCACTGGTCCTAGTCCTGCCTGCTCCCCCAGGGCAGTCCCAAGCCACTCCTCCCCAGGCGACCACAGGGACCGGTGCTCGATTGCCAAGCGAGTTCCTCTTGATGGCAGTATTGCTCCAGAAATGCCCACCTGCCCTTCCCCCAGGTCCACTCCCTCCGCCCTCTGCGGAGGAAAAAACGCCAAGGGCGCTCCGCACATGGCCCTTCAGCATCTCGGCCGCTTTGGGCCAACTCTGGCCCACCTGCGGGACCCTGTCCTTGGCAGACGGGACTCGGCAGGGTCCTTCTACTAGCCTGCCTTCCTGACAAACCAGAGAGCGGTCCCCTTGGGCCGCCCTGGGGATGGAGCCGAACTAACCGCATCCCTAACCATGCCTTTAGGGTGGGGAGGATGGTGGAACCTGCAGGGAAGGGAAGGAGACTGGGCACATCGTAGGATGCCAGCCCTAGCTCTGCCCTCCGGGACACATTTGCACTTGGGCCTACTCACGGGTCACTGCAAGGCCAGCTTGACCAAGAGGTCAAAGGCGACTGGCGTCCCACTGACCCCTGGGGTTTTGGCCTCAGACTTGAGGTGAACCTACAATTCCGGAATAGCGGGACCGGGTCCAGGGCCCTTCTCTGGTAGCAGCAGCGGCAAGGTGCTGGTGGAAGAGCCCTCGCCAGCTTAGGTCAGACGGGAGGGGAGCCAGCTGCCACCCCAAACACACCTGTCCTCCTCACACCTGGCCTACGTCCAACTCTCCACGGCCCTGCCCCGAAGGCTGGACGTACAAATCCCACAGAGGCGTGCATGCCGTTGAGGGCTCGTGTGTGCCACGGAGGTGCGGTAGATGGCCCAGCCCCAAGTGTACCGATCTTCATCCCCAAACCTATTCTCTGACGGAAACCCGATGTTGACCTCGTCGGGCAGTCAAGGCGTGGGCAGAGGCCTGACGTCTGCTGCAGGAGCACAGTGACATTGAATGCTCTTCCCAAGACAGACAAAACACTAGGGACACACTATGCCAAGCTGCTGCCTCCCTGGCCCTTTCCGGACTCTTTGACCCCCATGGACTTTCCCTTGGGATTTTCCACGACACAGTTTCTTCTCTCTCTCTCTCTCTCTCTCTCTCTCTGTCTGTCTGTCTCTCTCTCTCGCTCTCTCTCTCTGTCTCTCTCAATGCCATAATCACTCTCTCTCGTGCCAGGTTCGCGCCCAGCGCTCTCTCGCCCACTTCTACTGGGGCCTACTTCCTCTCCTGCTCTCTCTGTCTCAACGTGATTGATTTTCTCCTACTGCCCGGGACCTCTTGCCCACGTGTGCCTTTAAAACGCTAAGAGATGCAACTGAACGTGTGAGACATGGCGCAGATAGGCGGAGAGGCGGCAAGAGAAATGCCCCAGAACTCAAGAACCCGGCCACGCCCTCCGCTTCTACCACCACCAGCAACACCAACCCAGGGGCCTGCTTTCGCGGTCCCCCAAGCCAAGGTGAGGCAAGTCCCACTTGAACGTCATCCCGTTCCTCTTGGGAACGCTGGACCGTGCTCAACCTTAAATGTGCGTTGAGGTGGAAGGTGGATATCACTTTGCATGACAGTGTGTCTGCACAAGGACGAGGAGGGGCACACGGATCCACCTTGCTCGCTCTCTAGTTGGATTCAGGTGGAACGGAGGACCATGAACCCTCAGGACTTTTTCTGCTTGGGTCCTGTGCTTTTAAGGTTTCGGGCCTAAGAGGCCCATCACCTCCTTATACCTTTTTTGTCTATTAAAGAAAAAAAAATAAGAAAGAAAGAAAGAAAAAAAACAAGAAACCCGGACATTCAACCTGTCACCTCAGAAGGGTCCTCTGTGTGCCTTTTCTACTCCTGAATTCAGCGACGTGGTGCTCATCTCCACCCTTTGGACGCGAGCCCCCGTTCACTTGGGGACTCCTGGACACTCTGAGAAACGCCAGAAAGCCTCGGGAAATGGCCCCGTCCGCTGCTCTACCAGACCGCGTCCTGCAAAACGTGCATCTTCCGAGCCTCCTCCCTGCACGTCCCGTTGGACCTGCCCCGATTCTACCTCAGGGACCCACTGGAGGAGAGGCACAGGGATGCTGCCTGAGCAGCAGACCCTTCTAGCGCTGAGCAGGCTGTCCCCAGGCAGGCAGAGTCCGACGGGTCCTTCCTCCTGGGACTCCAGCAGGCCTAGGAAAGCAGCGGTCCCCCTCGGCTGATGCCCAGAGAGTCTCCAGTACGCAAGCTTTGCCACCGAACCCATCGGTCGGTGCGCCTCTGATCACAGGCCAAGGGCCTGCGCACCCCCAAAGACAACCGGGGTCCCCGGAAGGCCCCCAGGCAGAAATGAGCACCACCGGGAATGGCCGGCCTCCAAGACAACTTGGGGGCATGCACACCACAAGACAGGGTCGCAGGTCTCAACGAGGCGGATGCCTGGTGTCTCAGGCGGGCCGGGCCGGGCCTGGCCTCGCCTTGGCGTCCACCTGGTCGGGAACCGTCTGGGTACGGGCCCCGCAGGATGCCCTGCGGCCCACCTTCCTTCCTAGGCCGCAAGGAGGAACGCCCCGGCGCCGGCCAGCCCCGGCGGGCACCGGCGCCACTGGCCACGGAACTCAGCTCTGCCAGTGGCCCCTCCTCACTGGCCTGCAGTGTGGCCGAGGGAGCCTCCCGGGGCCGAGGACCCAACTAGGCCGTCACCCCGGGTGCTCCCACGGGAACGGGCACTAGGCAAACTGCCCACGGACCCGAGCCCAGGCTCCTTGGCGGAGGCCTCCGCTAGTCCCGCCCAGATCATGGCCGCCACCAGGCTCCCGGGCCATGGCTTCCTGTAAGGCAACCGCCAGGCGTCCTGACTGTCCAGCTAGACCTGGCGCCTGTCTCTGGGGCTTCCACGGCGCGAACTGGCGGCGGACCCTGCTTCCCTCGGGCCTCCAGAGATCTCGGATCCGTCCGGGACCGGTCCTAGTCCTGCCTGCTCCCCCAGGGCAGTCCCAAGCCACTCCTCCCCAGGCGACCACAGGGACCGGTGCTCAATTGCCAAGCGAGTTCCTCTTGATGGCAGTATTGCTCCAGAAATGCCCACCTGCCCTTCCCCCAGGTCCACTCCCTCCGCCCTCTGCGGAGGAAAAAACGCCAAGGGCGCTCCGCACATGGCCCTTCAGCATCTCGGCCGCTTTGGGCCAACTCTGGCCCACCTGCGGGACCCTGTCCTTGGCAGACGGGACTCGGCAGGGTCCTTCTACTAGCCTGCCTTCCTGAAAAACCAGAGAGCGGTCCCCTTGGGCCGCCCTGGGGATGGAGCCGAACTCACCGCATCCCTAACCATGCCTTTAGGGTGGGGAGGATGGTGGAACCCGCAGGGAAGGGAAGGAGACTGGGCACATAGTAGGATGCCAGCCCTAGCTCTGCCCTCCGGGACACATTTGCACTTGGGCCTACTCACGGGTCACTGCAAGGCCAGCTTGACCAAGAGGTCAAAGGCGACTGGCGTCCCACTGACCCCTGGGGTTTTGGCCTCAGACTTGAGGTGAACCTACAATTCCGGAATAGCGGGACCGGGTCCCGGGCCCTTCTCTGGTGGCAGCAGCGGCAAGGTGCTGGTGGAAGAGCCCTCGCCAGCTTAGGTCAGACGGGAGGGGAGCCAGCTGCCACCCCAAACACACCTGTCCTCCTCACACCTGGCCTACGTCCAACTCTCCACGGCCCTGCCCCGAAGGCTGGACGTACAAATCCCACAGAGGCGTGCATGCCGTTGAGGGCTCGTGTGTGCCACGGAGGTGCGGTAGATGGCCCAGCCCCAAGTGTACCGATCTTCATCCCCAAACCTATTCTCTGACGGAAACCCGATGTTGACCTCGTCGGGCAGTCAAGGCGTGGGCAGAGGCCTGACGTCTGCTGCAGGAGCACAGTGACATTGAATGCTCTTCCCAAGACAGACAAAACACTAGGGACACACTATGCCAAGCTGCTGCCTCCCTGGCCCTTTCCGGACTCTTTGACCCCCATGGACTTTCCCTTGGGATTTTCCACGACACAGTTTCTTCTCTCACTCTCTCTCTCTCTCTCTCTCTCTCTGTCTGTCTCTCTCTCTCGCTCTCTCTCTCTGTCTCTCTCAATGCCATAATCACTCTCTCTCGTGCCAGGTTCGCGCCCAGCGCTCTCTCGCCCACTTCTACTGGGGCCTACTTCCTCTCCTGCTCTCTCTGTCTCAACGTGATTGATTTTCTCCTACTGCCCGGGACCTCTTGCCCACGTGTGCCTTTAAAACGCTAAGAGATGCAACTGAACGTGTGAGACATGGCGCAGATAGGCAGAGAGGCGGCAAGAGAAATGCCCCAGAACTCAAGAACCCGGCCACGCCCTCCGCTTCTACCACCACCAGCAACACCAACCCAGGGGCCTGCTTTCGTGGTCCCCCAAGCCAAGGTGAGGCAAGTCCCAATTGAACGTCATCCCGTTCCTCTTGGGAACGCTGGACCGTGCTCAACCTTAAATGTGCGTTGAGGTGGAAGGTGGATATCACTTTGCATGACAGTGTGTCTGCACAAGGACGAGGAGGGGCACACGGATCCACCTGGCTCGCTCTCTAGCTGGATTCAGGTGGAACGGAGGACCATGAACCCTCAGGACTTTTTCTGCTTGGGTCCTCTGCTTTTAAGGTTTTGGGCCTAAGAGGCCCATCACCTCCTTATACCTTTTTTGTCTATTAAAGAAAAAAAAATAAGAAAGAAAGAAAGAAAAAAAACAAGAAACCCAGACATTCAACCTGTCACCTCAGAAGGGTCCTCTGTGTGCCTTTTCTACTCCTGAATTCAGCGACGTGGTGCTCATCTCCACCCTTTGGACGCGAGCCCCCGTTCACTTGGGGACTCCTGGACACTCTGAGAAACGCCAGAAAGCCTCGGGAAATGGCCCCGTCCGCTGCTCTACCAGACCGGGTCCTGCAAAACATGCATCTTCCGAGCCTCCTCCCTGCACGTCCCGTTGGACCTGCCCCGATTCTACCTCAGGGACCCACTGGAGGAGAGGCACAGGGATGCTGCCTGAGCAGCAGACCCTTCTAGCGCTGAGCAGGCTGTCCCCAGGCAGGCAGAGTCCGACGGGTCCTTCCTCCTGGGACTCCAGCAGGCCTAGGAAAGCAGCGGTCCCCCTCGGCTGATGCCCAGAGAGTCTCCAGTACGCAAGCTTTGCCACCGAACCCATCGGTCGGTGCGCCTCTGATCACAGGCCAAGGGCCTGCGCACCCCCAAAGACAACCGGGGTCCCCGGAAGGCCCCCAGGCAGAAATGAGCACCACCGGGAATGGCCGGCCTCCAAGACAACTTGGGGGCATGCACACCACAAGACAGGGTCGCAGGTCTCAACGAGGCGGATGCCTGGTGTCTCAGGCGGGCCGGGCCGGGCCTGGCCTCGCCTTGGCGTCCACCTGGTCGGGAACCGTCTGGGTACGGGCCCCGCAGGTTGCCCTGCGGCCAACCTTCCTTCCTAGGCCGCAAGGAGGAACGCCCCGGCGCCGGCCAGCCCCGGCGGGCACCGGCGCCACTGGCCACGGAACTCAGCTCTGCCAGTGGCCCCTCCTCACTGGCCTGCAGTGTGGCCGAGGGAGCCTCCCGGGGCCGAGGACCCAACTAGGCCGTCACCCCGGGTGCTCCCACGGGAACGGGCACCAGGCAAACTGCCCACGGACCCGAGCCCAGGCTCCTTGGCGGAGGCCTCCGCTAGTCCCGCCCAGATCATGGCCGCCACCAGGCTCCCGGGCCATGGCTTCCTGTAAGGCAACCGCCAGGCGTCCTGACTGTCCAGCTAGACCTGGCGCCTGTCTCTGGGGCTTCCACGGCGCGAACTGGCGGCGGACCCTGCTTCCCTCGGGCCTCCAGAGATCTCGGATCCGTCCGGGCACTGGTCCTAGTCCTGCCTGCTCCCCCAGGGCAGTCCCAAGCCACTCCTCCCCAGGCGACCACAGGGACCGGTGCTCGATTGCCAAGCGAGTTCCTCTTGATGGCAGTATTGCTCCAGAAATGCCCACCTGCCCTTCCCCCAGGTCCACTCCCTCCGCCCTCTGCGGAGGAAAAAACGCCAAGGGCGCTCCGCACATGGCCCTTCAGCATCTCGGCCGCTTTGGGCCAACTCTGGCCCACCTGCGGGACCCTGTCCTTGGCAGACGGGACTCGGCAGGGTCCTTCTACTAGCCTGCCTTCCTGACAAACCAGAGAGCGGTCCCCTTGGGCCGCCCTGGGGATGGAGCCGAACTCACCGCATCCCTAACCATGCCTTTAGGGTGGGGAGGATGGTGGAACCCGCAGGGAAGGGAAGGAGACTGGGCATATAGTAGGATGCCAGCCCTAGCTCTGCCCTCCGGGACACATTTGCACTTGGGCCTACTCACGGGTCACTGCAAGGCCAGCTTGACCAAGAGGTCAAAGGCGACTGGCGTCCCACTGACCCCTGGGGTTTTGGCCTCAGACTTGAGGTGAACCTACAATTCCGGAATAGCGGGACCGGGTCCCGGGCCCTTCTCTGGTGGCAGCAGCGGCAAGGTGCTGGTGGAAGAGCCCTCGCCAGCTTAGGTCAGACGGGAGGGGAGCCAGCTGCCACCCCAAACACACCTGTCCTCCTCACACCTGGCCTACGTCCAACTCTCCACGGCCCTGCCCCGAAGGCTGGACGTACAAATCCCACAGAGGCGTGCATGCCGTTGAGGGCTCGTGTGTGCCACGGAGGTGCGGTAGATGGCCCAGCCCCAAGTGTACCGATCTTCATCCCCAAACCTATTCTCTGACGGAAACCCGATGTTGACCTCGTCGGGCAGTCAAGGCGTGGGCAGAGGCCTGACGTCTGCTGCAGGAGCACAGTGACATTGAATGCTCTTCCCAAGACAGACAAAACACTAGGGACACACTATGCCAAGCTGCTGCCTCCCTGGCCCTTTCCGGACTCTTTGACCACCATGGACTTTCCCTTGGGATTTTCCACGACACAGTTTCTTCTCTCTCTCTCTCTCTCTCTCTGTCTCTCTCTGTCTGTCTCTCTCTCTCGCTCTCTCTCTCTGTCTCTCTCAATCCCATAATCACTCTCTCTCTCGTGCCACGTTTGCGCCCAGCGCTCTCTCGCCCACTTCTACTGGGGCCTACTTCCTCTCCTGCTCTCTCTGTCTCAACGTGATTGATTTTCTCCTACTGCCCGGGACCTCTTGCCCACGTGTGCCTTTAAAACGCTAAGAGATGCAACTGAACGTGTGAGACATGGCGCAGATAGGCAGAGAGGCGGCAAGAGAAATGCCCCAGAACTCAAGAACCCGGCCACGCCCTCCGCTTCTACCACCACCAGCAACACCAACCCAGGGGCCTGCTTTCGCGGTCCCCCAAGCCAAGGTGAGGCAAGTCCCACTTGAACGTCATCCCGTTCCTCTTGGGAACGCTGGACCGCGCTCAACCTTAAATGTGCGTTGAGGTGGAAGGTGGATATCACTTTGCATGACAGTGTGTCTGCACAAGGACGAGGAGGGGCACACGGATCCACCTGGCTCGCTCTCTAGCTGGATTCAGGTGGAACGGAGGACCATGAACCCTCAGGACTTTTTCTGCTTGGGTCCTCTGCTTTTAAGGTTTCGGGCCTAAGAGGCCCATCACCTCCTTATACCTTTTTTCTGTCTATTAAAGAAAAAAAAATAAGAAAGAAAGAAAGAAAAAAAACAAGAAACCCGGACATTCAACCTGTCACCTCAGAAGGGTCCTCTGTGTGCCTTTTCTACTCCTGAATTCAGCGACGTGGTGCTCATCTCCACCCTTTGGACGCGAGCCCCCGTTCACTTGGGGACTCCTGGACACTCTGAGAAACGCCAGAAAGCCTCGGGAAATGGCCCCGTCCGCTGCTCTACCAGACCGGGTCCTGCAAAACATGCATCTTCCGAGCCTCCTCCCTGCACGTCCCGTTGGACCTGCCCCGATTCTACCTCAGGGACCCACTGGAGGAGAGGCACAGGGATGCTGCCTGAGCAGCAGACCCTTCTAGCGCTGAGCAGGCTGTCCCCAGGCAGGCAGAGTCCGACGGGTCCTTCCTCCTGGGACTCCAGCAGGCCTAGGAAAGCAGCGGTCCCCCTCGGCTGATGCCCAGAGAGTCTCCAGTACGCAAGCTTTGCCACCGAACCCATCGGTCGGTGCGCCTCTGATCACAGGCCAAGGGCCTGCGCACCCCCAAAGACAACCGGGGTCCCCGGAAGGCCCCCAGGCAGAAATGAGCACCACCGGGAATGGCCGGCCTCCAAGACAACTTGGGGGCATGCACACCACAAGACAGGGTCGCAGGTCTCAACGAGGCGGATGCCTGGTGTCTCAGGCGGGCCGGGCCGGGCCTGGCGTCGCCTTGGCGTCCACCTGGTCGGGAACAATCTGGGTACGGGCCCCGCAGGATGCCCTGTGGCCCACCTTCCTTCCTAGGCCGCAAGGAGGAACGCCCCGGCGCCGGCCAGCCCCGGCGGGCACCGGCGCCACTGGCCACGGAACTCAGCTCTGCCAGTGGCCCCTCCTCACTGGCCTGCAGTGTGGCCGAGGGAGCCTCCCGGGGCCGAGGACCCAACTAGGCCGTCACCCTGGGTGCTCCCACGGGAACGGGCACCAGGCAAACTGCCCACGGACCCGAGCCCAGGCTCCTTGGCGGAGGCCTCCGCTAGTCCCGCCCAGATCATGGCCGCCACCAGGCTCCCGGGCCATGGCTTCCTGTAAGGCAACCGCCAGGCGTCCTGACTGTCCAGCTAGACCTGGCGCCTGTCTCTGGGGCTTCCACGGCGCGAACTGGCGGCGGACCCTGCTTCCCTCGGGCCTCCAGAGATCTCGGATCCGTCCGGGCACCGGTCCTAGTCCTGCCTGCTCCCCCAGGGCAGTCCCAAGCCACTCCTCCCCAGGCGACCACAGGGACCGGTGCTCGATTGCCAAGCGAGTTCCTCTTGATGGCAGTATTGCTCCAGAAATGCCCACCTGCCCTTCCCCCAGGTCCACTCCCTCCGCCCTCTGCGGAGGAAAAAACGCCAAGGGCGCTCCGCACATGGCCCTTCAGCATCTCGGCCGCTTTGGGCCAACTCTGGCCCACCTGCGGGACCCTGTCCTTGGCAGACGGGACTCGGCAGGGTCCTTCTACTAGCCTGCCTTCCTGACAAACCAGAGAGCGGTCCCCTTGGGCCGCCCTGGGGATGGAGCCGAACTCACCGCATCCCTAACCATGCCTTTAGGGTGGGGAGGATGGTGGAACCCGCAGGGAAGGGAAGGAGACTGGGCATATAGTAGGATGCCAGCCCTAGCTCTGCCCTCCGGGACACATTTGCACTTGGGCCTACTCACGGGTCACTGCAAGGCCAGCTTGACCAAGAGGTCAAAGGCGACTGGCGTCCCACTGACCCCTGGGGTTTTGGCCTCAGACTTGAGGTGAACCTACAATTCCGGAATAGCGGGACCGGGTCCCGGGCCCTTCTCTGGTGGCAGCAGCGGCAAGGTGCTGGTGGAAGAGCCCTCGCCAGCTTAGGTCAGACGGGAGGGGAGCCAGCTGCCACCCCAAACACACCTGTCCTCCTCACACCTGGCCTACGTCCAACTCTCCACGGCCCTGCCCCGAAGGCTGGACGTACAAATCCCACAGAGGCGTGCATGCCGTTGAGGGCTCGTGTGTGCCACGGAGGTGCGGTAGATGGCCCAGCCCCAAGTGTACCGATCTTCATCCCCAAACCTATTCTCTGACGGAAACCCGATGTTGACCTCGTCGGGCAGTCAAGGCGTGGGCAGAGGCCTGACGTCTGCTGCAGGAGCACAGTGACATTGAATGCTCTTCCCAAGACAGACAAAACACTAGGGACACACTATGCCAAGCTGCTGCCTCCCTGGCCCTTTCCGGACTCTTTGACCCCCATGGACTTTCCCTTGGGATTTTCCACGACACAGTTTCTTCTCTCTCTCTCTCTCTCTCTCTGTCTCTCTCTGTCTGTCTCTCTCTCTCGCTCTCTCTCTCTGTCTCTCTCAATCCCATAATCACTCTCTCTCTCGTGCCACGTTTGCGCCCAGCGCTCTCTCGCCCACTTCTACTGGGGCCTACTTCCTCTCCTGCTCTCTCTGTCTCAACGTGATTGATTTTCTCCTACTGCCCGGGACCTCTTGCCCACGTGTGCCTTTAAAACGCTAAGAGATGCAACTGAACGTGTGAGACATGGCGCAGATAGGCAGAGAGGCGGCAAGAGAAATGCCCCAGAACTCAAGAACCCGGCCACGCCCTCCGCTTCTACCACCACCAGCAACACCAACCCAGGGGCCTGCTTTCGCGGTCCCCCAAGCCAAGGTGAGGCAAGTCCCACTTGAACGTCATCCCGTTCCTCTTGGGAACGCTGGACCGCGCTCAACCTTAAATGTGCGTTGAGGTGGAAGGTGGATATCACTTTGCATGACAGTGTGTCTGCACAAGGACGAGGAGGGGCACACGGATCCACCTGGCTCGCTCTCTAGATGGATTCAGGTGGAACGGAGGACCATGAACCCTCAGGACTTTTTCTGCTTGGGTCCTCTGCTTTTAAGGTTTCGGGCCTAAGAGGCCCATCACCTCCTTATACCTTTTTTCTGTCTATTAAAGAAAAAAAAATAAGAAAGAAAGAAAGAAAAAAAACAAGAAACCCGGACATTCAACCTGTCACCTCAGAAGGGTCCTCTGTGTGCCTTTTCTACTCCTGAATTCAGCGACGTGGTGCTCATCTCCACCCTTTGGACGCGAGCCCCCGTTCACTTGGGGACTCCTGGACACTCTGAGAAACGCCAGAAAGCCTCGGGAAATGGCCCCGTCCGCTGCTCTACCAGACCGGGTCCTGCAAAACATGCATCTTCCGAGCCTCCTCCCTGCACGTCCCGTTGGACCTGCCCCGATTCTACCTCAGGGACCCACTGGAGGAGAGGCACAGGGATGCTGCCTGAGCAGCAGACCCTTCTAGCGCTGAGCAGGCTGTCCCCAGGCAGGCAGAGTCCGACGGGTCCTTCCTCCTGGGACTCCAGCAGGCCTAGGAAAGCAGCGGTCCCCCTCGGCTGATGCCCAGAGAGTCTCCAGTACGCAAGCTTTGCCACCGAACCCATCGGTCGGTGCGCCTCTGATCACAGGCCAAGGGCCTGCGCACCCCCAAAGACAACCGGGGTCCCCGGAAGGCCCCCAGGCAGAAATGAGCACCACCGGGAATGGCCGGCCTCCAAGACAACTTGGGGGCATGCACACCACAAGACAGGGTCGCAGGTCTCAACGAGGCGGATGCCTGGTGTCTCAGGCGGGCCGGGCCGGGCCTGGCGTCGCCTTGGCGTCCACCTGGTCGGGAACAATCTGGGTACGGGCCCCGCAGGATGCCCTGTGGCCCACCTTCCTTCCTAGGCCGCAAGGAGGAACGCCCCGGCGCCGGCCAGCCCCGGCGGGCACCGGCGCCACTGGCCACGGAACTCAGCTCTGCCAGTGGCCCCTCCTCACTGGCCTGCAGTGTGGCCGAGGGAGCCTCCCGGGGCCGAGGACCCAACTAGGCCGTCACCCTGGGTGCTCCCACGGGAACGGGCACCAGGCAAACTGCCCACGGACCCGAGCCCAGGCTCCTTGGCGGAGGCCTCCGCTAGTCCCGCCCAGATCATGGCCGCCACCAGGCTCCCGGGCCATGGCTTCCTGTAAGGCAACCGCCAGGCGTCCTGACTGTCCAGCTAGACCTGGCGCCTGTCTCTGGGGCTTCCACGGCGCGAACTGGCGGCGGACCCTGCTTCCCTCGGGCCTCCAGAGATCTCGGATCCGTCCGGGCACCGGTCCTAGTCCTGCCTGCTCCCCCAGGGCAGTCCCAAGCCACTCCTCCCCAGGCGACCACAGGGACCGGTGCTCGATTGCCAAGCGAGTTCCTCTTGATGGCAGTATTGCTCCAGAAATGCCCACCTGCCCTTCCCCCAGGTCCACTCCCTCCGCCCTCTGCGGAGGAAAAAACGCCAAGGGCGCTCCGCACATGGCCCTTCAGCATCTCGGCCGCTTTGGGCCAACTCTGGCCCACCTGCGGGACCCTGTCCTTGGCAGACGGGACTCGGCAGGGTCCTTCTACTAGCCTGCCTTCCTGACAAACCAGAGAGCGGTCCCCTTGGGCCGCCCTGGGGATGGAGCCGAACTCACCGCATCCCTAACCATGCCTTTAGGGTGGGGAGGATGGTGGAACCCGCAGGGAAGGGAAGGAGACTGGGCATATAGTAGGATGCCAGCCCTAGCTCTGCCCTCCGGGACACATTTGCACTTGGGCCTACTCACGGGTCACTGCAAGGCCAGCTTGACCAAGAGGTCAAAGGCGACTGGCGTCCCACTGACCCCTGGGGTTTTGGCCTCAGACTTGAGGTGAACCTACAATTCCGGAATAGCGGGACCGGGTCCCGGGCCCTTCTCTGGTGGCAGCAGCGGCAAGGTGCTGGTGGAAGAGCCCTCGCCAGCTTAGGTCAGACGGGAGGGGAGCCAGCTGCCACCCCAAACACACCTGTCCTCCTCACACCTGGCCTACGTCCAACTCTCCACGGCCCTGCCCCGAAGGCTGGACGTACAAATCCCACAGAGGCGTGCATGCCGTTGAGGGCTCGTGTGTGCCACGGAGGTGCGGTAGATGGCCCAGCCCCAAGTGTACCGATCTTCATCCCCAAACCTATTCTCTGACGGAAACCCGATGTTGACCTCGTCGGGCAGTCAAGGCGTGGGCAGAGGCCTGACGTCTGCTGCAGGAGCACAGTGACATTGAATGCTCTTCCCAAGACAGACAAAACACTAGGGACACACTATGCCAAGCTGCTGCCTCCCTGGCCCTTTCCGGACTCTTTGACCACCATGGACTTTCCCTTGGGATTTTCCACGACACAGTTTCTTCTCTCTCTCTCTCTCTCTCTCTGTCTCTCTCTGTCTGTCTCTCTCTCTCGCTCTCTCTCTCTGTCTCTCTCAATCCCATAATCACTCTCTCTCTCGTGCCACGTTTGCGCCCAGCGCTCTCTCGCCCACTTCTACTGGGGCCTACTTCCTCTCCTGCTCTCTCTGTCTCAACGTGATTGATTTTCTCCTACTGCCCGGGACCTCTTGCCCACGTGTGCCTTTAAAACGCTAAGAGATGCAACTGAACGTGTGAGACATGGCGCAGATAGGCAGAGAGGCGGCAAGAGAAATGCCCCAGAACTCAAGAACCCGGCCACGCCCTCCGCTTCTACCACCACCAGCAACACCAACCCAGGGGCCTGCTTTCGCGGTCCCCCAAGCCAAGGTGAGGCAAGTCCCACTTGAACGTCATCCCGTTCCTCTTGGGAACGCTGGACCGCGCTCAACCTTAAATGTGCGTTGAGGTGGAAGGTGGATATCACTTTGCATGACAGTGTGTCTGCACAAGGACGAGGAGGGGCACACGGATCCACCTGGCTCGCTCTCTAGCTGGATTCAGGTGGAACGGAGGACCATGAACCCTCAGGACTTTTTCTGCTTGGGTCCTCTGCTTTTAAGGTTTCGGGCCTAAGAGGCCCATCACCTCCTTATACCTTTTTTCTGTCTATTAAAGAAAAAAAAATAAGAAAGAAAGAAAGAAAAAAAACAAGAAACCCGGACATTCAACCTGTCACCTCAGAAGGGTCCTCTGTGTGCCTTTTCTACTCCTGAATTCAGCGACGTGGTGCTCATCTCCACCCTTTGGACGCGAGCCCCCGTTCACTTGGGGACTCCTGGACACTCTGAGAAACGCCAGAAAGCCTCGGGAAATGGCCCCGTCCGCTGCTCTACCAGACCGGGTCCTGCAAAACATGCATCTTCCGAGCCTCCTCCCTGCACGTCCCGTTGGACCTGCCCCGATTCTACCTCAGGGACCCACTGGAGGAGAGGCACAGGGATGCTGCCTGAGCAGCAGACCCTTCTAGCGCTGAGCAGGCTGTCCCCAGGCAGGCAGAGTCCGACGGGTCCTTCCTCCTGGGACTCCAGCAGGCCTAGGAAAGCAGCGGTCCCCCTCGGCTGATGCCCAGAGAGTCTCCAGTACGCAAGCTTTGCCACCGAACCCATCGGTCGGTGCGCCTCTGATCACAGGCCAAGGGCCTGCGCACCCCCAAAGACAACCGGGGTCCCCGGAAGGCCCCCAGGCAGAAATGAGCACCACCGGGAATGGCCGGCCTCCAAGACAACTTGGGGGCATGCACACCACAAGACAGGGTCGCAGGTCTCAACGAGGCGGATGCCTGGTGTCTCAGGCGGGCCGGGCCGGGCCTGGCGTCGCCTTGGCGTCCACCTGGTCGGGAACAATCTGGGTACGGGCCCCGCAGGATGCCCTGTGGCCCACCTTCCTTCCTAGGCCGCAAGGAGGAACGCCCCGGCGCCGGCCAGCCCCGGCGGGCACCGGCGCCACTGGCCACGGAACTCAGCTCTGCCAGTGGCCCCTCCTCACTGGCCTGCAGTGTGGCCGAGGGAGCCTCCCGGGGCCGAGGACCCAACTAGGCCGTCACCCTGGGTGCTCCCACGGGAACGGGCACCAGGCAAACTGCCCACGGACCCGAGCCCAGGCTCCTTGGCGGAGGCCTCCGCTAGTCCCGCCCAGATCATGGCCGCCACCAGGCTCCCGGGCCATGGCTTCCTGTAAGGCAACCGCCAGGCGTCCTGACTGTCCAGGTAGACCTGGCGCCTGTCTCTGGGGCTTCCACGGCGCGAACTGGCGGCGGACCCTGCTTCCCTCGGGCCTCCAGAGATCTCGGATCCGTCCGGGCACCGGTCCTAGTCCTGCCTGCTCCCCCAGGGCAGTCCCAAGCCACTCCTCCCCAGGCGACCACAGGGACCGGTGCTCGATTGCCAAGCGAGTTCCTCTTGATGGCAGTATTGCTCCAGAAATGCCCACCTGCCCTTCCCCCAGGTCCACTCCCTCCGCCCTCTGCGGAGGAAAAAACGCCAAGGGCGCTCCGCACATGGCCCTTCAGCATCTCGGCCGCTTTGGGCCAACTCTGGCCCACCTGCGGGACCCTGTCCTTGGCAGACGGGACTCGGCAGGGTCCTTCTACTAGCCTGCCTTCCTGACAAACCAGAGAGCGGTCCCCTTGGGCCGCCCTGGGGATGGAGCCGAACTCACCGCATCCCTAACCATGCCTTTAGGGTGGGGAGGATGGTGGAACCCGCAGGGAAGGGAAGGAGACTGGGCATATAGTAGGATGCCAGCCCTAGCTCTGCCCTCCGGGACACATTTGCACTTGGGCCTACTCACGGGTCACTGCAAGGCCAGCTTGACCAAGAGGTCAAAGGCGACTGGCGTCCCACTGACCCCTGGGGTTTTGGCCTCAGACTTGAGGTGAACCTACAATTCCGGAATAGCGGGACCGGGTCCCGGGCCCTTCTCTGGTGGCAGCAGCGGCAAGGTGCTGGTGGAAGAGCCCTCGCCAGCTTAGGTCAGACGGGAGGGGAGCCAGCTGCCACCCCAAACACACCTGTCCTCCTCACACCTGGCCTACGTCCAACTCTCCACGGCCCTGCCCCGAAGGCTGGACGTACAAATCCCACAGAGGCGTGCATGCCGTTGAGGGCTCGTGTGTGCCACGGAGGTGCGGTAGATGGCCCAGCCCCAAGTGTACCGATCTTCATCCCCAAACCTATTCTCTGACGGAAACCCGATGTTGACCTCGTCGGGCAGTCAAGGCGTGGGCAGAGGCCTGACGTCTGCTGCAGGAGCACAGTGACATTGAATGCTCTTCCCAAGACAGACAAAACACTAGGGACACACTATGCCAAGCTGCTGCCTCCCTGGCCCTTTCCGGACTCTTTGACCCCCATGGACTTTCCCTTGGGATTTTCCACGACACAGTTTCTTCTCTCTCTCTCTCTCTCTCTCTGTCTCTCTCTGTCTGTCTCTCTCTCTCGCTCTCTCTCTCTGTCTCTCTCAATCCCATAATCACTCTCTCTCTCGTGCCACGTTTGCGCCCAGCGCTCTCTCGCCCACTTCTACTGGGGCCTACTTCCTCTCCTGCTCTCTCTGTCTCAACGTGATTGATTTTCTCCTACTGCCCGGGACCTCTTGCCCACGTGTGCCTTTAAAACGCTAAGAGATGCAACTGAACGTGTGAGACATGGCGCAGATAGGCAGAGAGGCGGCAAGAGAAATGCCCCAGAACTCAAGAACCCGGCCACGCCCTCCGCTTCTACCACCACCAGCAACACCAACCCAGGGGCCTGCTTTCGCGGTCCCCCAAGCCAAGGTGAGGCAAGTCCCACTTGAACGTCATCCCGTTCCTCTTGGGAACGCTGGACCGCGCTCAACCTTAAATGTGCGTTGAGGTGGAAGGTGGATATCACTTTGCATGACAGTGTGTCTGCACAAGGACGAGGAGGGGCACACGGATCCACCTGGCTCGCTCTCTAGCTGGATTCAGGTGGAACGGAGGACCATGAACCCTCAGGACTTTTTCTGCTTGGGTCCTCTGCTTTTAAGGTTTCGGGCCTAAGAGGCCCATCACCTCCTTATACCTTTTTTCTGTCTATTAAAGAAAAAAAAATAAGAAAGAAAGAAAGAAAAAAAACAAGAAACCCGGACATTCAACCTGTCACCTCAGAAGGGTCCTCTGTGTGCCTTTTCTACTCCTGAATTCAGCGACGTGGTGCTCATCTCCACCCTTTGGACGCGAGCCCCCGTTCACTTGGGGACTCCTGGACACTCTGAGAAACGCCAGAAAGCCTCGGGAAATGGCCCCGTCCGCTGCTCTACCAGACCGGGTCCTGCAAAACATGCATCTTCCGAGCCTCCTCCCTGCACGTCCCGTTGGACCTGCCCCGATTCTACCTCAGGGACCCACTGGAGGAGAGGCACAGGGATGCTGCCTGAGCAGCAGACCCTTCTAGCGCTGAGCAGGCTGTCCCCAGGCAGGCAGAGTCCGACGGGTCCTTCCTCCTGGGACTCCAGCAGGCCTAGGAAAGCAGCGGTCCCCCTCGGCTGATGCCCAGAGAGTCTCCAGTACGCAAGCTTTGCCACCGAACCCATCGGTCGGTGCGCCTCTGATCACAGGCCAAGGGCCTGCGCACCCCCAAAGACAACCGGGGTCCCCGGAAGGCCCCCAGGCAGAAATGAGCACCACCAGGAATGGCCGGCCTCCAAGACAACTTGGGGGCATGCACACCGCAAGACAGGGTCGCAGGTCTCAACGAGGCGGATGCCTGGTGTCTCAGGCGGGCCGGGCCGGGCCTGGCGTCGCCTTGGCGTCCACCTGGTCGGGAACAATCTGGGTACGGGCCCCGCAGGATGCCCTGTGGCCCACCTTCCTTCCTAGGCCGCAAGGAGGAACGCCCCGGCGCCGGCCAGCCCCGGCGGGCACCGGCGCCACTGGCCACGGAACTCAGCTCTGCCAGTGGCCCCTCCTCACTGGCCTGCAGTGTGGCCGAGGGAGCCTCCCGGGGCCGAGGACCCAACTAGGCCGTCACCCCGGGTGCTCCCACGGGAACGGGCACCAGGCAAACTGCCCACGGACCCGAGCCCAGGCTCCTTGGCGGAGGCCTCCGCTAGTCCCGCCCAGATCATGGCCGCCACCAGGCTCCCGGGCCATGGCTTCCTGTAAGGCAACCGCCAGGCGTCCTGACTGTCCAGCTAGACCTGGCGCCTGTCTCTGGGGCTTCCACGGCGCGAACTGGCGGCGGACCCTGCTTCCCTCGGGCCTCCAGAGATCTCGGATCCGTCCGGGCACCGGTCCTAGTCCTGCCTGCTCCCCCAGGGCAGTCCCAAGCCACTCCTCCCCAGGCGACCACAGGGACCGGTGCTCGATTGCCAAGCGAGTTCCTCTTGATGGCAGTATTGCTCCAGAAATGCCCACCTGCCCTTCCCCCAGGTCCACTCCCTCCGCCCTCTGCGGAGGAAAAAACGCCAAGGGCGCTCCGCACATGGCCCTTCAGCATCTCGGCCGCTTTGGGCCAACTCTGGCCCACCTGCGGGACCCTGTCCTTGGCAGACGGGACTCGGCAGGGTCCTTCTACTAGCCTGCCTTCCTGACAAACCAGAGAGCGGTCCCCTTGGGCCGCCCTGGGGATGGAGCCGAACTCACCGCATCCCTAACCATGCCTTTAGGGTGGGGAGGATGGTGAAACCCGCAGGGAAGGGAAGGAGACTGGGCACATAGTAGGATGCCAGCCCTAGCTCTGCCCTCCGGGACACATTTGCACTTGGGCCTACTCACGGGTCACTGCAAGGCCAGCTTGACCAAGAGGTCAAAGGCGACTGGCGTCCCACTGACCCCTGGGGTTTTGGCCTCAGACTTGAGGTGAACCTACAATTCCGGAATAGCGGGACCGGGTCCAGGGCCCTTCTCTGGTGGCAGCAGCGGCAAGGTGCTGGTGGAAGAGCCCTCGCCAGCTTAGGTCAGACGGGAGGGGAGCCAGCTGCCACCCCAAACACACCTGTCCTCCTCACACCTGGCCTACGTCCAACTCTCCACGGCCCTGCCCCGAAGGCTGGACGTAGAAATCCCACAGAGGCGTGCATGCCGTTGAGGGCTCGTGTGTGCCACGGAGGTGCGGTAGATGGCCCAGCCCCAAGTGTACCGATCTTCATCCCCAAACCTATTCTCTGACGGAAACCCGATGTTGACCTCGTCGGGCAGTCAAGGCGTGGGCAGAGGCCTGACGTCTGCTGCAGGAGCACAGTGACATTGAATGCTCTTCGCAAGACAGACAAAACACTAGGGACACACTATGCCAAGCTGCTGCCTCCCTGGCCCTTTCCGGACTCTTTGACCCCCATGGACTTTCCCTTGGGATTTTCCACGACACAGTTTCTTCTCTCTCTCTCTCTCTCTCTCTCTCTGTCTGTCTGTCTCTCTCTCTCGCTCTCTCTCTCTGTCTCTCTCAATGCCATAATCACTCTCTCTCGTGCCAGGTTCGCGCCCAGCGCTCTCTCGCCCACTTCTACTGGGGCCTACTTCCTCTCCTGCTCTCTCTGTCTCAACGTGATTGATTTTCTCCTACTGCCCGGGACCTCTTGCCCACGTGTGTCTTTAAAACGCTAAGAGATGCAACTGAACGTGTGAGACATGGCGCAGATAGGCGGAGAGGCGGCAAGAGAAATGCCCCAGAACTCAAGAACCCGGCCACGCCCTCCGCTTCTACCACCACCAGCAACACCAACCCAGGGGCCTGCTTTCGCGGTCCCCCAAGCCAAGGTGAGGCAAGTCCCACTTGAACGTCATCCCGTTCCTCTTGGGAACGCTGGACCGTGCTCAACCTTAAATGTGCGTTGAGGTGGAAGGTGGATATCACTTTGCATGACAGTGTGTCTGCACAAGGACGAGGAGGGGCACACGGATCCACCTTGCTCGCTCTCTAGTTGGATTCAGGTGGAACGGAGGACCATGAACCCTCAGGACTTTTTCTGCTTGGGTCCTGTGCTTTTAAGGTTTCGGGCCTAAGAGGCCCATCACCTCCTTATACCTTTTTTCTGTCTATTAAAGAAAAAAAAATAAGAAAGAAAGAAAGAAAAAAAACAAGAAACCCGGACATTCAACCTGTCACCTCAGAAGGGTCCTCTGTGTGCCTTTTCTACTCCTGAATTCAGCGACGTGGTGCTCATCTCCACCCTTTGGACGCGAGCCCCCGTTCACTTGGGGACTCCTGGACACTCTGAGAAACGCCAGAAAGCCTCGGGAAATGGCCCCGACCGCTGCTCTACCAGACCGCGTCCTGCAAAACGTGCATCTTCCGAGCCTCCTCCCTGCACGTCCCGTTGGACCTGCCCCGATTCTACCTCAGGGACCCACTGGAGGAGAGGCACAGGGATGCTGCCTGAGCAGCAGACCCTTCTAGCGCTGAGCAGGCTGTCCCCAGGCAGGCAGAGTCCGACGGGTCCTTCCTCCTGGGACTCCAGCAGGCCTAGGAAAGCAGCGGTCCCCCTCGGCTGATGCCCAGAGAGTCTCCAGTACGCAAGCTTTGCCACCGAACCCATCGGTCGGTGCGCCTCTGATCACAGGCCAAGGGCCTGCGCACCCCCAAAGACAACCGGGGTCCCCGGAAGGCCCCCAGGCAGAAATGAGCACCACCGGGAATGGCCGGCCTCCAAGACAACTTGGGGGCATGCACACCACAAGACAGGGTCGCAGGTCTCAACGAGGCGGATGCCTGGTGTCTCAGGCGGGCCGGGCCGGGACTGGCCTCGCCTTGGCGTCCACCTGGTCGGGAACCATCTGGGTACGGGCCCTGCAGGATGCCCTGCGGCCCACCTTCCTTCCTAGGCCGCAAGGAGGAACGCCCCGGCGCCGGCCAGCCCCAGCGGGCACCGGCGCCACTGGCCACGGAACTCAGCTCTGCCAGTGGCCCCTCCTCACTGACCTGCAGTGTGGCCGAGGGAGCCTCCCGGGGCCGAGGACCCAACTAGGCCGTCACCCCGGGTGCTCCCACGGGAACGGGCACCAGGCAAACTGCCCACGGACCCGAGCCCAGGCTCCTTGGCGGAGGCCTCCGCTAGTCCCGCCCAGATCATGGCCGCCACCAGGCTCCCGGGCCATGGCTTCCTGTAAGGCAACCGCCAGGCGTCCTGACTGTCCAGCTAGACCTGGCGCCTGTCTCTGGGGCTTCCACGGCGCGAACTGGCGGCGGACCCTGCTTCCCTCGGGCCTCCAGAGATCTCGGATCCGTCCGGGCACCGGTCCTAGTCCTGCCTGCTCCCCCAGGGCAGTCCCAAGCCACTCCTCCCCAGGCGACCACAGGGACCGGTGCTCGATTGCCAAGCGAGTTCCTCTTGATGGCAGTATTGCTCCAGAAATGCCCACCTGCCCTTCCCCCAGGTCCACTCCCTCCGCCCTCTGCGGAGGAAAAAACGCCAAGGGCGCTCCGCACATGGCCCTTCAGCATCTCGGCCGCTTTGGGCCAACTCTGGCCCACCTGCGGGACCCTGTCCTTGGCAGACGGGACTCGGCAGGGTCCTTCTACTAGCCTGCCTTCCTGACAAACCAGAGAGCGGTCCCCTTGGGCCGCCCTGGGGATGGAGCCGAACTCACCGCATCCCTAACCATGCCTTTAGGGTGGGGAGGATGGTGGAACCTGCAGGGAAGGGAAGGAGACTGGGCACATCGTAGGATGCCAGCCCTAGCTCTGCCCTCCGGGACACATTTGCACTTGGGCCTACTCACGGGTCACTGCAAGGCCAGCTTGACCAAGAGGTGAAAGGCGACTGGCGTCCCATTGACCCCTGGGGTTTTGGCCTCAGACTTGAGGTGAACCTACAATTCCGGAATAGCGGACCGGGTCCCGGGCCCTTCTCTGGTGGCAGCAGCGGCAAGGTGCTGGTGGAAGAGCCCTCGCCAGCTTAGGTCAGACGGGAGGGGAGCCAGCTGCCACCCCAAACACACCTGTCCTCCTCACACCTGGCCTACGTCCAACTCTCCACGGCCCTGCCCCGAAGGCTGGACGTAGAAATCCCACAGAGGCGTGCATGCCGTTGAGGGCTCGTGTGTGCCACGGAGGTGCGGTAGATGGCCCAGCCCCAAGTGTACCGATCTTCATCCCCAAACCTATTCTCTGACGGAAACCCGATGTTGACCTCGTCGGGCAGTCAAGGCGTGGGCAGAGGCCTGACGTCTGCTGCAGGAGCACAGTGACATTGAATGCTCTTCCCAAGACAGACAAAACACTAGGGACACACTATGCCAAGCTGCTGCCTCCCTGGCCCTTTCCGGACTCTTTGACCCCCATGGACTTTCCCTTGGGATTTTCCACGACACAGTTTCTTCTCTCTCTCTCTCTCTCTCTCTCTCTCTCTGTCTGTCTCTCTCTCTCGCTCTCTCTCTCTGTCTCTCTCAATCCCATAATCACTCTCTCTCTCGTGCCACGTTTGCGCCCAGCGCTCTCTCGCCCACTTCTACTGGGGCCTACTTCCTCTCCTGCTCTCTCTGTCTCAACGTGATTGATTTTCTCCTACTGCCCGGGACCTCTTGCCCACGTGTGCCTTTAAAACGCTAAGAGATGCAACTGAACGTGTGAGACATGGCGCAGATAGGCGGAGAGGCGACAAGAGAAATGCCCCAGAACTCAAGAACCCAGCCACGCCCTCTGCTTCTACCACCACCAGCAACACCAACCCAGGGGCCTGCTTTCGCGGTCCCCCAAGCCAAGGTGAGGCAAGTCCCACTTGAACGTCATCCCGTTCCTCTTGGGAACGCTGGACCGCGCTCAACCTTAAATGTGCGTTGAGGTGGAAGGTGGATATCACTTTGCATGACAGTGTGTCTGCACAAGGAGGAGGAGGGGCACACGGATCCACCTGGCTCGCTCTCTAGCTGGATTCAGGTGGAACGGAGGACCATGAACCCTCAGGACTTTTTCTGCTTGGGTCCTGTGCTTTTAAGGTTTCGGGCCTAAGAGGCCCATCACCTCCTTATACCTTTTTTGTCTATTAAAGAAAAAAAAATAAGAAAGAAAGAAAGAAAAAAAACAAGAAACCCGGACATTCAACCTGTCACCTCAGAAGGGTCCTCTGTGTGCCTTTTCTACTCCTGAATTCAGCGACGTGGTGCTCATCTCCACCCTTTGGACGCGAGCCCCCGTTCACTTGGGGACTCCTGGACACTCTGAGAAACGCCAGAAAGCCTCGGGAAATGGCCCCGTCCGCTGCTCTACCAGACCGGGTCCTGCAAAACATGCATCTTCCGAGCCTCCTCCCTGCACGTCCCGTTGGACCTGCCCCGATTCTACCTCAGGGACCCACTGGAGGAGAGGCACAGGGATGCTGCCTGAGCAGCAGACCCTTCTAGCGCTGAGCAGGCTGTCCCCAGGCAGGCAGAGTCCGACGGGTCCTTCCTCCTGGGACTCCAGCAGGCCTAGGAAAGCAGCGGTCCCCCTCGGCTGATGCCCAGAGAGTCTCCAGTACGCAAGCTTTGCCACCGAACCCATCGGTCGGTGCGCCTCTGATCACAGGCCAAGGGCCTGCGCACCCCCAAAGACAACCGGGGTCCCCGGAAGGCCCCCAGGCAGAAATGAGCACCACCGGGAATGGCCGGCCTCCAAGACAACTTGGGGACATGCACACCACAAGACAGGGTCGCAGGTCTCAACGAGGCGGATGCCTGGTGTCTCAGGCGGGCCGGGCCGGGCCGGGCCTGGCCTCGCCTTGGCGTCCACCTGGTCGGGAACCATCTGGGTACGGGCCCTGCAGGATGCCCTGTGGCCCACCTTCCTTCCTAGGCCGCAAGGAGGAACGCCCCGGCGCCGGCCAGCCCCGGCGGGCACCGGCGCCACTGGCCACGGAACTCAGCTCTGCCAGTGGCCCCTCCTCACTGGCCTGCAGTGTGGCCGAGGGAGCCTCCCGGGGCCGAGGACCCAACAAGGCCGTCACCCCGGGTGCTCCCACGGGAACGGGCACCAGGCAAACTGCCCACGGACCCGAGCCCAGGCTCCTTGGCGGAGGCCTCCGCTAGTCCCGCCCAGATCATGGCCGCCACCAGGCTCCCGGGCCATGGCTTCCTGTAAGGCAACCGCCAGGCGTCCTGACTGTCCAGCTAGACCTGGCGTCTGTCTCTGGGGCTTCCACGGCGCGAACTGGCGGCAGACCCTGCTTCCCTCGGGCCTCCAGAGATCTCGGATCCGTCCGGGCACCGGTCCTAGTCCTGCCTGCTCCCCCAGGGCAGTCCCAAGCCACTCCTCCCCAGGCGACCACAGGGACCGGTGCTCGATTGCCAAGCGAGTTCCTCTTGATGGCAGTATTGCTCCAGAAATGCCCACCTGCCCTTCCCCCAGGTCCACTCCCTCCGCCCTCTGCGGAGGAAAAAACGCCAAGGGCGCTCCGCACATGGCCCTTCAGCATCTCGGCCGCTTTGGGCCAACTCTGGCCCACCTGCGGGACCCTGTCCTTGGCAGACGGGACTCGGCAGGGTCCTTCTACTAGCCTGCCTTCCTGACAAACCAGAGAGCGGTCCCCTTGGGCCGCCCTGGGGATGGAGCCGAACTCACTGCATCCCTAACCATGCCTTTAGGGTGGGGAGGATGGTGGAACCCGCAGGGAAGGGAAGGAGACTGGGCACATAGTAGGATGCCAGCCCTAGCTCTGCCCTCCGGGACACATTTGCACTTGGGCCTACTCACGGGTCACTGCAAGGCCAGCTTGACCAAGAGGTCAAAGGCGACCGGGTCCCACTGACCCCTTGGGTTTTGGCCTCAGACTTGAGGTGAACGTGCAATTCCGTTATAGCCAGCCATGTGTCAGGCCCTTCTCCCATCGAGGTAGCTGCCATGGACTGTTGAAAGATCCCCCACCACCTTTGGTCACACAGGATCGGAGCTTACCACCCCGAACCCACCTGTCATCCTGATATCTGGCCCATTTCCTACTATCCTCAGCTCTTCCCAGAAGACTTGTCCTAGATAACCTAGAGAGGCATGCATGTCCTTGAGGAGTTGTGTGGGCGATGGGGAAGTGGGTAGATTGTCCCAGTACCAGGTGTACGGATATTCCTCCCCAAACATATTCTGTGAGAGAAACCCTTTGTGGGCAGTGAATTCATGGGCAGTGGCCTGATGTCTGCTGCAGGAACACAGTGACATTGAATGCTCTTCTGAAGGCAGATTTAACAGTAGCAACACACTAAGCAAGCTGCTACCTCCCTGGCCCTTTCCAGTATTCTTGTTCCCCACGGACTTTCCTTTGGGTTTTTCTACAACATTGTTCTCTCTCTCTGTCTTTCTGTCTATCTCTCTGTCTCTCTTCTGCCACATTCCCGCCCAACGCCCTCTCATCCACTTCTTCTGGGCCTGCTTCCTTTTCTGCTCTCCATGTCTCTACATGATTGGGTTTCTTGGAGTGTCTTGAACTTCTTGCCCACGTGTGCCTTTAAAGGGAACATGGACATATAAGAACACACAATATTCATCACGGCAAAAAAAAAAAAAAAAAAAAAAAAAAAAATCAAAGTTGGAAAAGCTCTAACGGGAATTGTGTTTTTACATGTCACCGCAGAACTTATGTGAGTTATTACATTTTGTTAATAAGGCCGGGGCCAGCCAGGCACTACAGTTCAAGAACTTTGGGAAGTCAAGGTGAGTGGATTGTTTGAGCTCAGCAGTTCCAGTCCAGGATGAGCAATATGGCGGAACCCCATTTCTGTAAAAAATAACAATAATTTTTAAAAAAAAAACCATCGAAGGCCGGGCGCAGTGGCTCATGCCTGTAATCCCAGCACTTTGGGAGGTCGAGATGGGCGGATCATGAGGTCAGGAGATCGAGACCATCCCTGCTAACATGGAGAAATCTTGTCTCTACTAAAAATATTTTTAAAATTAGCCGGGCGTGGTTGTGGGTGCCTGTAGTCCCAGGTACTTGGGAGGCTGAGGCAGGAGAATGGCGTGAACCCAGGAGGCGGAGCTTGCAATGAGCCGAGATCAAGCCACTGCACTCCATCCTGGGCGACAGAGCGAGACTTCCTCTCCAAAAAAAAAAAACCCATCCAAACAATAACCAAAACTAGCCCGGTGTGGTAGTACGCACTTGTTATCACAGCTACTTGGGAGGATGTGGTTGGGGGTTTGCTGGAGGTGAGAAAGTTGAGGCTGCACTGAGTCTTGAATGTGCCACAGCATTCCAGCCTGGGCAAGAGAGGAAGACTCCGTCTCAAGAAAGGAGGAAAGAATCAGAGTAGGAAAGAGAAAAGAAAGCCAAACTTTTGCCTCAGTATCAGTAACAAGAAACATGTGCACATACAGGACAGATACACACACACTGAGCACTGTCGTCTAGAAATAACCAATGTAATTGTGTTTTCTTTCCTTTTTGACTTTTTGTCTACATAATTTGTCCAACTTGTATTGATATTTTGTATTATTACCACTATCTTCTATCATCTTTGATACCTTAAATTATTTCTTTATAATCTTCTTTTTATTTCATAAATAATCATGACCATTTCAAATCCTATTTTACAGAACGGTAGAAAGATGAAAATGCGAAAGCCCGGAAATTTTCTTACTGTTGTTGTTTCAGACAGAATCTCACACTGTCCCTAGGGCTGGAGTGCAGTGGCATGGTATCAGCTCACTGCAACCTCCCCCTCCCGAGTTCAAGCGATTTTCCTGCCTCAGTCTCCCGAGTAGCTGGGATTACAGGCACCCGCCACTAAACCCAGGTAATTTTTTGTATTTTTAGTAGAGACGGGGTTTCACCATGTTGGCCAGGCTGGTCTTGAACTCCTGACCCCGTGATTCGCCCGCCTTGGCGTCCCAAAGTTTAGGGATTACAGGCGTGAGCCACCTCACCTAGGCAAGTCCAGGAAAATTTTGAGGGCTTGTCCTTCCATGTTGTTAAGTGCACACATGGAAATGTACTATAATGCCTTTTTTCTTTCTTTTTTTAAAAGAAAGGTTCTCGCTCTGATGCCCAAGATGGAGTGCAGTGGAGCAATCCCAGCTCACTGCAGCCACAACGTCCTGGGCACAAGCAATCCTCCCGCCTCAGCCTCCCGAGTAGCTGGAACTACAGGCCCACGCCATCATGCCTGGCTAATTTTTGTGTAGAGACGGGGTTTCACCAGGTTGGCCAGGTTGGTCTCGAACTCCTGGCCTCAAGTGATTTTCCCACCTCAGCCTTCCAAGGTGCTGGGATTACAGGCGTGAGCCACTGTGCCCAGCCTGAAGCTGTATTTCTTTTTGGTCAAATATTCGTTAGAGGAAATGTTTCTTCTTCAGTTTTACATTGCGGGGAGCCCAGCCCCTGTGGGCAGGGCGGCCATGAAGTTTAACCACCACTCAATCTAAACCGAACGAGAGCGCACACCTCCTCAGCCATGTAGGTGGGAACACGAGTGGGACGAAGGAATCTGAGGTCGCACCCTTCTCCCTCTGCCCGCCCTGCCACAGGAGACGCTTCCAGGCTCCCGACGGGGAGGGCCAGAAAGGCTCTCTACTAGGAGGACATCCCTACACTTGCCAGAACTAAAACTGAGGCAGCGGCAAGAACTCGGCGTCCAAAACGCTCCCCAAAGCCCTCCAATGCCCGCAGGACGCTGGAGCCAGCCCGGCTGCAGCCGCCATTGCGCAAGGTCGCGCGCCAGGCACTGGCTGCCCAGAAGCGGGAGCGCAAGGAAGGTCCTCTGTACCAGAAAGGCTGCCCACGGCACAAACACTGATCCCATGTCCTGTGTCAGGGAAAGGGAAGGCAAAGAAAAGAAAGAGAAGGCCAAGGAGACCTACCTGATTGAGGTCACGCGCCAGCGGGAAAGGCCCAGTCCGCTCTACGTCCCGCAGTTGCAACTCAGATACGGGGTAGGATGCCCCCTCCCCATTCCTGGGAGGTGAGGGCTGAAAGAATCCTGGGAGGGGAAGGGAGAGGAATCCGGTCTTCCTAGAGCCGGCTCCGCCCAGGATAGGAGTGGGGGGCGCCGGGGGGGGGGGGGTCCTCAGGCTGCCCCAGGAGCAAGAAGGGGCGGAGAGAGGCAGCCTTGGGAAAGTTGGGTGGGAAACCTCTCGTCTTAGCTAATTGCTGAGGAGTACCTATTTGTACCATTTGTTTCCTTTGAGTAAGGTCCTCGCTGGCAAGAGGGCAAAGGAGACTGATGTATCGAGAAAACGCAAAGTTTGCCTTTTAACATTCACAAAACTGTTTAGAGGAAAAAGAAGCTTAAGCAAGTACACTTTCAAGCGATGTTATAAGTTTATATCATCTGTATGCCTGACATTATTGAAAGCTTCAATTGCTCCCTCCCCAGGTGAGAGGCTTGTTCTCAAGACCAGACACTGCCGGTGCCCTATCACCTCCCACTTTTTTTCTGAAACTGCTAGGGGCCCAGCGCTGCTTCTGCAGCCTCCCAGGGGATGCTGCTGGTGGCGGGTACGCCGCCTAGGTGGGTGGGGATGTGCTGAGGCCGAAGGAGTGACAGCGACTCGCAGGTTTCCCTTGCCTGCCAGTCCTCCGATTGATATTTTCTTTTGAAAAAAAGGATTTAAACGGCCGGGCGCAGTGGTTCACGCTTGTAATCCCAGCACTTTGGGAGGCCGAGGAGGATGGATCACCTGAGGTCGGGAGTTCGAGACCAGCCTGACCAACATGGAGAAACCCTGTCTCTATTGAAATGAAAATACAAAATTAGCCGGCATTGGTGGCGAATACCTGTAATCCCAGCTAGTCAGGAGGCTGAGGCAGGATAATCGCTTGAACCCGGGAGGTGGAGGTTGCGGTGAGTGGAGATCGCAGTATTGCACTCCAGCTTGGGCAACAAGAGCAAAACTCCGTCTCAAAAAAAAAAAAAAAAAAAAAAAAAAAAAGACTTGCTCCTCTTGCAGAATGGAGACACCTGTAGTGTATTAAGGAAAATGAAGATAATCTGTTGATGACAGTACTCTGAGGAGTGTTAACTTGGTGCGTGCATCCTCCCAGCACCCGGTTCCCACCTTGTTCCCTAAGGGGAGGGGAGATGCAAATAAAGGTCCTTTAAAAATAATAGCCTGGTGAGTTCCCAAGGCCCATGGGAATCATGCAAGCTATTCGGGTTGCTTAAAAACTTGACTGTGAAGATGTGGACGCTTTTTTTGTTGTTGTTGTTTCCTATTCACAATGTAGTCCTTGATTGGTTTTGGGGAGAATTTTTTTTTTTTTTCACTAATACAAACGTATTTTCAGTGGAAACCAAAGTCATTCCTGCCCAGATACATTCTCCAGTGAAGTCATCTTAAAAGAGACACTTCAAAAAGAAATCCAAGGCTTCTGAGGGCACTACAACTGGCCTTTGACCAGCTCCAACTTCTCAATTTCCTGGCTCCATTTCACTCCTCACCAACTGACGTTCACACTCTCAGTCCGCCACCCCCACCCCAAGACCACCTGCTGCCAGATACTCCCAGACCTTTTCTCTTACTCATTCCCTTGCGGTTTGGGCAGAGGTGGGTAGGAATCACCAGGAGGTGGGGGGAGGAGGAGAATAAATGGGCACAGGTGATGTTTCATTCTTGTCATGCAGCTGCCTTCACCTGCTGAAGGGAGAGCTGGGGGAGGGGTTAAGGCTCTGCCACAACTCCACGTTGTGGAAAATGGAAACTGAAGAGCGTCCCCTCACCCCAGGTGGAATTACTCAAAAAATAACTGAGCTATGAATCTCAGCTGCCCCTCTCTGGATACTTCCCTGTCTTTCTCCTCCGTTATTTAAGGGAGGAATGTCCATCGCCTGACACAGTGAACCAAGTCATAGCCTTTTTTTCTGTCTACATTCCCTGAACGGACACAGATTCAATAAGCACTCATTGTGCCCAGAAACCAACGTCTACAGAGGTTAAATGACTTTGCCAAGGTAAATTAAGGTGGCAGGATGGATACAAACATGCCAGGCTCTCATGCTGCAAATCCTTTGCTTTCTCCTTGCAAACCGCCAAGCAGCTCAGTACAGGATGCTTGCCTGGGCAACAAGAGCGAAACTCCATCTCAAAACAAAAAACAAAAAAACAAAACTGCTCAATATCATTCATTTAGGCAAATAGGCAAATACAAAGGAAACTCACAAGCAGATACACCTCGCACTTATTAGGATGGCTAGAATAAAAAGAAAATTGAAAATAACAAGAGTGTGAGGCCGGGCGCGGTGACTCACGCCTGTAATCCCAGCACTTTGGGAGGCCGAGATGGGCAGATCACGACTTCAGGAGATCGAGACCATCCTGGCTAATACTAAAAATACAAAAAATTAGCCGGGAGTGGTGGCAGGCGCCTGTAGTCCCAGCTACTCCCTACTCGGGAGGCTGAGGCAGGAGAATGGTGTGAACCTGGGAGGCGGAGCTTGCAGTCAGCCGAGATCATGCCACTGCACTCAAGTCTGGGCGTCAGAGCAAGACTAGGTCTCAAAACAAAACAAAACAAAGCAAGTGTGTGAAGATGTAGAGAAATTGAAACTGTCATACACTGCTGGTGGGAAAGTAAAATGATGTAGATAGATATTTAATATTATCGAAAGCAACTTGGCACTTCCACAGAAAGTTAACCATAGTGTCATTTGATCCAGCAATCCCACTCCTGGGTATCTATCCAGAGGAAGTCATTATACAAAAAAGACACTTGCACACACATGTTTGTAGCAGCGCCATTCGCAAATGCAAAAATATGGAACCAGCCCAAATGCCCATCAACGAGTGAATAAAGAATATATGTGAATTTATATTATATATATACACACACACATATATATACACATATATGTGTGTGTGTGTATATATATACACACACACACACACGTACACACCATGGACTACTACTTAGTCATAAAAGGAATTAAATAATGGCATTCACAGCAACCTGGGTGGAATTGGAGATTATTATTCTAAGTGAAGTAACTCAGGAATGGAAAACCAAACATCGTTTGTTCTCACTAACAAGTGGGAGCTAAGCTGTGAGGACACAAAGACATAAGAATGATACAATGGCTGGGCGCGGTGGCTCAAGCCTGTAATCCCAGCACTTTGGGAGGCCCAGACAGGCGGATCACGAGGTCAGGAGATCGAGACCATCCTGGCTAACACGGTGAAACCCCGTCTCTACTAAAAAATACAAAAAACTAACCGGGCGAGGTGGTGGGCGTCTGTAGTCCCAGCTACTCCGGAGGCTGAGGCAGGAGAATGGCGTAAACACGGGAGGCAGAGCTTGCAGTGAGCTGAGATCCAGCCACTACACTCCAGCCTGGGCGACAGATACAATGGGTCAGGGGGGTGGCTCATACCTGTAATTCCAGCACTTTCGGCGGCCGAGGCAGATGGATTACTTGATGTCAGGAGTTCAAGACCGGCCTGGCCAACATAGTGAAACCCCACCTTTACTAAAAATACAAAAATTAGCTGGGCATGATGGCACGCGCCTGTAATCCCAGCTACTCCGGAGGGTGAGGCAGGAGAATCGCTTGAGCCCAGGAGGCGGAGGTTGCAGTGAGCCGTGATTGCTCCACTGCACTCCAGCCTGGGCGACAGAGCGAGACTCCATCTAAAAAATATATATATATATATATACAATGGACTTTGGGGATGTGGGTGGGGGGGAGGGTGGGAAGGAGACAAAGGATAAAAGACTACACATTGGGTACAGTGTACACTGCTCGGGTAATGGGTGCACCAAAATCTCAAAAATCGCCACTAAAGAACTTATCCATGTAATCAAACACCACCTATTTCCCCAAAACCTATTGAAATAATAAAAAAGTTAAACATAGGGTTACCATGTGATCCAGCAATTCCCCTCCTAAGTATATACCCAAGAGAGCTAAAAACAGATATTCAAACAAAAGTTAGGCATGAATGTTTGTGGCAGCATTATTCATAAAACCCAAAAGGAGAAACAACCCAAATGTCCGTGAACTGGTGAAGGTTTAAACAAATGTGCTATATCCATACCATGGATTATTTTAGACATAACATGGAATGAAGCACAGATACATAATACAATGTGAATTTAACCGTAAAAAAATATGATAATACATTAAAGAACCAGACACAAAAGAATGCAGATTGCATGATCTCATTTATATGAAATGGCCAGAATAGGCAAATCTAAACAGACACAAAGTGGATTAGTAGATGCCAGGGGCTGGGGAAGGGGGAATAAGGAATGACTTCTAACAGAAATGGAGCTTTTGGCCGGGCGTGGTGGCTCACGCCTGTAATCCCACCACTTTGGGAGGCCGCGGTGGTCGGATCACCTGAGGTCAGGAGTTCGAGACAAGCTTGACCAACATGGAGAAACCCCATCTCGACTAAAAATACAAAATTAGCCAGGCGTGGTGGTGTACACCTGTAATCGCAGTTACTCAGGAGGCTGAGACAGGAGGATTGCTTGAACCTGGGAGGCAGAGGTTATGGTGATCCAACACTGTGCCATTGCACTCTAGCCTAGGAAACAAGCAAAACTCTGTCTCAAAAAAAAAAAAAAAAAAAAAAGGAAAAGAAAAAGAAAAGAAATGGAGCTTTCATTTTAGAAAAATGTTCTAAAATTGGTTGTGCTAATGGATGAACAATTTTCTGAATGTGCTGAAAAGTAGTGTTGTATATTTTTATATGGTGAATGTATATGGTACATGAACTGCGTATCAAAAATAAAAAAATAAACCAGCAGATAGATTTAGTAAAATTCAGGTACAAGATTGGTGGGAAATTTTATAATATGGGTGAATCAAGGTGAGAATACTGCAACTCACTGATCTTTTACATCAAATATGTGCAAAGCATATGTGAGTGTGGCCAGGTGTGGTGGCTCATGCCTGTAATCCCAGCACTTTGGGAGGCTGAGGCAGGCGGATCACCTGAGGTCAGGAGTTCAAGACCAACCTGGCCAACATGGCAAAAACCCGTCTCTACTAAAAATACAAAAATTAGCCAGGTGTGGTGATACGTGCCTGTAGTTCCAGCTACTCTACTCAGAAGGCTGAGGCAGGAGAATTGCTTGAACCCAGGAGGCAGAGGTGGCAGTGAGCAATTGCACCACCGTACTCTAGCTTGGGCAACAGAGTGAGACTCCGTCTCAAAAAATAATAATAATATGTGAGTGCTGATATCATGCAATCAAAGTACAAAGCATCAACTATGAATGTTCCTGCCAAAAAAAATTGTACCTAAATCTAACCAAATCCATAGATATAACTACAAGATATTCTCCTTAAAAAGGACTATGTTTTGCACTGGAATGGATACAGTGAAATGTAGAAGGTGAATAATTCTACAGGACAAATAATAAACTAGTCTCTCACCAAAAGAATAGCAAAGAAATAAACGGGAAGAGTTATTACAGATTAGAAGATGAAGAGGAAATATTTGAATCAATGTTATCTGCAATACTTCTTCTTCTCCTTCTCCTTCTTCTTCTTCTTCTTCATTTTTTTTTTTTTTTTTTTAAATTGAGACAGAGTCTCACTCTGTAGCCCAGGCTGGAGTGCAGTTCCAGTGGCACCGTGTCGGCTCACTGCAACTTCCGTCTCCTAGGTTCAAGCAATTCTCCTGCCTCAGCCTCTGAGTAGCTAGGATTACAGTCGCCCACCACCACGCCTCGCTAATTGTTTTATATTTTTAGCAGAGATGGGGTTTCACCATGTTGGCCAGGCTGGTCTCAAACTCCTGACCTCAGGTGATCCTCTCGCCTCAGCCTCCCAAAGTGCTGGGATTACCGGCGTGAGCCACCGCGCCTGGCCCTGTAATAGTTATTTTATTTTAAGTTCCACGGTACAGGTGCAGAAATTGCAGGTTTGTTACATAGGTAAACGTGTGCCATGGTAATTTGCTGCACCTATCAACTCATCACCTAGATATTCAGCCCCACATATATTAGTTATTTATCCTGATGCTTCTTTAGATCCTAATAAGAACAAGTAAAATTTAAAAGGCATATTTAGGTCAAACAGGGAAATTGGACATGGGTATTTTCATGTGCCGTTAAATAATAATTATAATTTGTTAAAATCAGTGATGGCATCTTGATTACTTTTCCCTAATGTCCTTATTGTTTACATTGTATATTTTTGTAGACTGCATGGATTATATAGCTTGTTATAATTCATGTGTGAATTCATATGATAGTTGGAATATACTTTGACATATTTCGGCCAAAAAAATAGAACATAATTGGTAAATTGTGATTTTTTTTGTTTGTTTTTTAGGGTTTGTTTTTGTTTTTGCTTTTGTTTTCAGACACTGTCTTGCTCTGATGCCCAGGCCGGAGTACAGTGGTGCAATATCTGCTCAAGAAAATGGTGATTATTAGGCCGAATGCAGTTGCTCACACCCGTAATCCTAGCACTTTGGGAGGCCAAAGCAGGCGGATCACCTGAGGTCAGGAGTTCAAGACCATCCTGGCCAATATGGTGAAACCCCGTCTCTACTAAAAATACAAAAATTAGCCAGGCATGGGGGCAGATGCCTATAATCCCAGCTACTTGGGAGGCTGAGGCAGGAGAATTGTTTGAACCCAGGGATGGAGGTTGCAGTGAGCCAAGATCGCACCACTGCACTCCAGCCTGGGCAACAGAGCAAGACTCTGTCTCAAAAAAAAAAAAAAAAAAAAAAAGCGAAAACGATGATTATTGTTGAAGCTGGTTGGTGGGTACATGAAATTTTTGATACATTCTTCTATCAGCTTTGAAATTGTCCATAATAAAGAGTAAACTAGAACAACCAAATTGGAGTTTGAGTATATTATTGAGAACTGTGAGTGAAAATATCACAAATAAAAGAGTTGGGCTGGGTGTGGTGGCACAGGCCTGTAATCTCAGCACTTTGGGAGGCTGAGGTAGGCCGATTGCTTGAGCTCAGGAGTTGGAGACCAGCCTGGACAACATGGCAAAACCTCATCTTTACAAAAATTAGGTGGGTATGGTGGTGTGTACCTGTAATCCCCACTACTCATCAGGCTGAGGTGGGAGGATCATTTGAGCCTGGGAGGTCAAGGCTGCAGTGAGCCAAGATTGCACCACTGCACTCCAGTCTAGGCAACGAAATGAGACCCTGTCTTAAAAATATAAAAATACCCCCAGGCACTCACGTCTGTAATCCCAGCACTTTGGGAGGCCAAGGTGGGTGGATCACGAGATCAGGAGTTCAAGACCAGCCTGTCCAACATGGTAAAACCCCGTCCCTACTAAAAATACAAAAATTAGCTGGGCGTGGTGGTGGGCACCTGTAATCCCAGCTACTCAGGAGGCTGAGGCAGAGAATTGCTTGAACTCAGGAGGCGGAGGTTGCAGTGAGGTGAGGCCATGCCACTGCATTCCAGCCTGGGCGACAGAGTGAGACTCTGTCTCAAAATAAATAAATAAATAAATAAATGAATACATACATACATACATACAAATAAAGAGTTGATTATGGTCACATTCACAGAGCTATAATTTATTGGGTTTCTAGAGAGGATTGAAGAAAGGTGATTTTTGTTTAAAGTATTGTAAAAATATTCAGCAGCTTAATTGAGGTACAAGGTATCGATTTTTATTGGGCCTTTGAATCAGAATGTAATAAGAAGAAGGAAGTTCTGAAAGAAGTGCACTATACTGTTTACAAGGTCATTTCTGGGAATGGCATAAAGATTAGGACTGGTAAACAAAGGTGACCTTCATTAATTTATTCAGCAAACATTTGTTGAACACCTAGTATAAGTTCATCGTGTTCTTAATGTAGAAAGTACAGCCAGGACATAGACCAAAAAAAAAAAAAAGTCCCAATTCACGTGGCGCTCACATTCTAGTAGAGGAGATTGATAAAATAGGATCAATAAGATACGTATGTATCATTATAGTCATATGTGCTACACAGTAAACTGAGCGGGGAAGGGGAACACTGTGGGGTGGGTGTGGGATTTGCACTTCTGGATAGATTGTGCTGTTAAGGCCTCGCTGAGAAGGAGACACCAGAGGAAAGATCTGAGGGAGGAGATGTAGGAGCTCTGTGGATATCTGGGGATGGGGGTTGCAATAAGAGAGAGTATCCTAAGCTTCCCATGGATTTTTCCCTGTCAATATATTCATCACTGACAAATAGTAATGTTCCCCCAATTTTGATCCAAGGGGTGCTGCGTTGTTGTTTGGCAATGTGAATTGGTCAGGATTAAAGGCCACAGTTACCTTCATGGTTCACACAATTAGAACATGGTTTCAGACCTTTGATGCTTTGAACAAATTGAGGCTATAGCCACAAATAGTAACTGTGTATGCTTCTATAAAATGGATGTTTTGGGAATACGTATAAACAAGTCCTTGCAATAACCTCTCACTTAAGTGGTACACTCCAGTTTTATAAGGTGTTTATAGCTACTTGAGTAACAATGCTGTATGAATTGCAAACTGTTGCTTCGCACCCAATGTCAGAATACTCAACCATGATTGGAATCAATAAGCTACAGGTGAGAACACATTTCCGTGTGTTTGGATGTGGACCTAAGAGATTATTTATTTCATTAACTTCAGAAAAGGAACAATGCCTTAAGTAAGCAGAAAAGCCTGTTCAGTATCTTTGACCACAAGTCTGAATCCCAGACATTACCATACGAGGTTACTAATTGGTCATAGTTGATTACATCACAATAGGTGTGGCCCTATAAAGGCCAGACCAGCTTCAGCCTTAGGCTAATTTCTCCTAAGGGTGTGTAGTGGTTTGGAGGGTTTTTAAAATTGTTGTTGTTATGTTTTTATTTTATTTTACTTTATTTTTAAATAGAGATGAGGTCTTGCTATGTTGTCCAGGCTGGTCTCAAACTCCTGGGCTCAAGCAATTTGCCTGTCTTGGCCTCCCAAAGTGCTGGGATTGCAGACGTGAGCCATTGCTATATGTTGGCCCTTGCTATATTTTAAATAGTTAAAAACACTGGTTTTTTTTTTTTTTTTTTTTTCTCTTGCTGAATACTTACTTAGGGAAATTGGTTTGTGTCTGTGGCAAAGGAATTCAACAATGTTTTCTTTCATTTTCAGGTCACACGATTTTAAGAAAATAGAAGACTATCATTTACAGCTGGTGTGGCCCTGTGGCGGTGTGGACCCAGATTTCAAGCACAGAGGAAGATCAGACACTGATATCCCGCATCTGATATGTATATAACACAATTCTCAATTGTCCTTTGATTGTGTTTTACTCCCTTCTGTACAATAGACTAATTTTTAAAGGTACATCCCTCACTGAACTTCCTCTCTTAATATCTGGTTAGGCACTGTGTCCGTGTATATCCTATGGTTACAGCTGTTAATTATGATGATGATGAGAGTTCTCCCTGTGTAGTTGAAAATAACCTATTTGATAAAGTTCTAACACTGCTGAAATCAGATTAAACTGAAAGCCCCAGAAAAGGTCAATATTTAACTAGAGCTAAATGCCTTTATATTTGGAAGTGTAACTTTCTGAAATATTTTCATCCAGTTTGTACTGGTACCATGGAGGTTTGGTAGAAACCGTATGTTCATTAGGCTTTGACTTGCATCATAGCCATGTTCTCAATGCTCAACATTGAGCAATGAAAGGCAGGGTTATTTTAGTAACCTGGGACCTTGCAAGGCTATCAAAATAGCCTGATATTTCTATAAACTGTAGAGCTGGGAAACAATTCGAGGTGATCCTGTTTGTCTCCTTGGATTGCTGAAAAAAGGACCCTCCTGGCATTCTACCCTGGGATCTCTGAAGGCTGTGTGAACCTTCCCATATGAGGTGCACTCTGCTGTGTGGCCTTCTGGTTAAGCAGTTTTATTTACAACTTACTGAAATTGCTGTTGGTAATGATCCAGCGTAAACTTATTTGTGGTGCATTTCAAGAAAGAAAACTACAGCTGTAGCATGCCAATTATATATTATTCTTTTCTCCATAGCACAGAGTAGGTTCACAGTAACAATCAAAGGTAAATAGTTTATTATTTATGATGTATTCTTCTTTGTGGTTTTAATAATACATGCTTATTGTAGGCAATTTAGAAAGTTATACACATTTCATGCGAAAGTCATTAGAGGACTTTCAAACCTTTCTATTGGCTTCCAATCTCGAATGGATCAGCACACACACTCTCGATGACTTGGGCAAACCCTGAAGCCAAGGTTCAGCAGACATTGGCTTGTTGGGCTGTGTGCCAGGTCCTTATGATTGTGTTTTATTTATCAAAAGTATTCTGTAATCTCAGCACTTTGGGAGGCCGAGGCGGGCAGATCACAAGGTCAGAAGATGGAGACCATCCTGGCTAACATGGTGAAACCCCGTCTCTACTAAAAACACAAAAAAATTAGCCAGGCGTGGTGGCGGGCGCCTGTAGTTCCAGCTACTCGGGAGGCTGAGGCAGGAGAATGGCGTGAACTCAGGAGGCGGAACTTGCAGTGAGCTAAGATTGCGCCACTGCACTCCAGCCTGGGTGACAGAGCGAGACTCTGTCTCAAAAAAAAAAGAAAAAAAAAAGCATTGGGGGCAGGGAGAGATAAGGGGACCAGGTGAGAGAGGGTAGTCAGCGTCATAAACCCATTATGACTTCATCAACTTGTCACCCTGGTTTTGAACCAATCATTTTACTTCTCTAGGTTTCAATTACCTCAACTAAAATGATGGTCCAATAAATGAGTGATTCTTAGTATTTTCTTTCTCTCTCTCTCTCTCTCTTTTTTTTTTTTTCCAGACATAGTCTCACTCTGTTGCCCAGGCTGAAGTGCAGTGGCACAATCTCGGCTCACTGCAACCTCCACCTCCTGGATTCAAGTGATTCTCTGCCTCAGCCTCCCGAGTAGCTGGGATCACAGGTGCCTGCCACCACGCCCGGCTAATTTTTGTTGTTGTTGTTGTTGTTGTTGTTGTTGTTGTTGTTTGAGACGGAGTCTCGCTCTGTCACCCAGGCTGGAGTGCAGTGGCGCACGGTCTCTGCTCACTGCAAGCTCCGCCTCCCGGGTTCACGCAATTCTCCTGCCTCAGCCTCCCAAGTGGCTGGGACTACAGGCGCCCGCCACCACGCCCAGCTAATTTTTTGTACCTTTTTTAGTAGAGACGGGGTTTCACCATGTTAGCCAGGATGCTCTTGATCTCCTGACCTCAGGCAATCTGCCCGTCTTGGCCTCCCAAAGTGCTAGGATTACAGGCGTGAGTCACCGCGCCTGGCCGATATTTTATTTTCAAGGAGCTTTTTGAGAAGCTGGGGAATGGTGTGGGAATTTTTATAAAAAGCAGATGTGCACATACACACAAATTCAGGAACCTCAAGGACACCTATGGACCTCTCCAAAGAGCTCAGTGTTTTCCAATTTCATACATATATATGATTCTTGTGTCTTCCATCATTCGAATCATATCAGTCCCCTGCCTAAAACTCTCCAGTGCTTTCCCTTAAAATTAGAATTAAAATAAGAACCAGCGACAACTCGTTGTCAACAAGATATAGTTACTCTGCCCTCATCACTTACCGCTTTTCTACTTAGTTGTTTGCCCCAGCCACACAGATTTTCTTTTTTTGTAAGCTGTAGTAGTGCAGGTATAATTGACAGACAAGGCCGAGCGCGGTGGCTCACTCCTGTAATCCCAGCACTTTGGGAGGCCGAGGCGGGCGGATCACGAGGTCAGATCGAGACCATCCTGGCTAACACGGTGAAACCCCGTCTCTACTAAAAATACAAAAAAATTAGCCGGGTGTGGTGGCGGGCGCCTGTAGTCCCAGCTATTCGGGAGGCTGAGGCAGGAGAATGGCGTGAACCCAGGAAGCGGAGCTTGCAGTGAGCCGAGATCGCACCACTGCACTCCAGCCTGGGCGACAGAGCGAGATTCCGTCTCAAAAACAAAAACAAAAACAAAAACAAAAAAATTGACAGACAAGAAGCTGCCCTTATTTAAAGTGTACCATTTGATAAATATTGCCATAGGTGACAGCTGTGAAAGAATCAGTGCAATAAAGATAGCAGACATATCCATGACATTCCAATGTTCTGTATCCCTATGTATGCACAGTGATGAAACCTACATTATTGCTCCAAAGAGATTAGTTATTTATGTCATACTATGTCATGTTTATGTTTAACTAGGACTATATTATTATTAAGGCAATTATAGATGTATTGAAAGAAAAAACATTCACCTGGACGATTTGAATGTTCCTGAGTTCCCTTCGTTATATGCATATACTTCCTACCACGATCCAATGTTATGTAAGCAAAATCTTTCACTAGGAATCCTGAGTTAATGAGTGTTATTGTGTATCCTCTTCTCATTGCTTTTAGTTTCAGGGTCATTTGAGTCTTAACCATTTTAAACACGGAGTCTTTGACACATTTAACCCATAATAAATTATAAAAGAAATTTTAAAGAATTCTATAATCATAAAAGTTTAACATATGTTAAATCATTTTAAAATAGTAAAAGTGTGGTCAAATATATTCATGGATGTGTGGTCTTGACAATCTCTATTCAGTAAGTTATCTAAGAAAGAATATATGGTAGCTTATGTTTTATATGTGGTATAGGTCAATTTCTCTTTATTGGCAATTACATAAAAATAATAGCATGCATAGTAGAGTTATCGGCTGGCAGCCACCTTTGCCTAAGGGAGGTGACATAATTTCTAATTGCTTTTGTTTAATCTTAATAATTCTTGCATGGACTTAGCAAAAGTTGAAGAAAGTGAACAAAAACAGCAGTGGAAAGTTCATAAAAGGTAAAGCATACTATATATTAGATATTATTGTTTTACTTAATAATCTACTCTTATCACATATTTTACTCTTTCTCTTTTGTAGGAGTTTTCAATATTGTTTCAGTTATACAGTACTTTATATTTCTGGACCTAAAACATAACCACAGGATATTTTTTGTAGCATTATAGTGAAGCACTGTAAACAAGTGAAATATCTATCAGTTGATAAGTAGTTCAAGAAATATGTTGGACCAGGCACAGTGGATCACGCCTGTAATCCCAGCACTTTGGGAGGCTGAGGCAGGTGGATCACTTGAGCCCAGGAGTTACAGACCAGCCTGAACAACAGGGCAAAACCCTGTCTTTAAATAAAATAATATAAACGTGTGTATATATATTTTGTATGATATAATCATACATACTGTAAAATACAATGAAGTTATTTATAAGTAACTCTATAAAATAAATTTATAAATAATAGAATGACATGTATAATTTGATACTTTTTGTTTTTGTTTTTTGGTTTTTTTGAGACTGAGTTTTGATCTTGTTGCCCAGGCTGGAGTGCAATGGTGCAATCTCGTCTCACCGCAACCTCTGCCTCCTGGGTTCAAGCAATTCTCCTGCCTGAGCCTCCGGAGTAGCTGGGATTACAGCCGTGGACCACCACTGCCGGCTAATTTTGTATGTTTCTAGTAGAGATGGGGTTTCTCTGTGTTGGTTAGGCTGGTCTTGAACTCCGAACCTCAGATGATCTGTCCTCCTCGGCCTCCCAAAGTGCTGGGATTACAGGTGTAAGCCACCATGCCCAGCTCTAATTTGATACATTTTTATGTATGTATACATCTGTGATACTGTCACCATGTCAAGATACTAAAAATATCCAACACCTCAGAAACTACTCTTTCCCCTTTGCAATCCTCCCCTCATACCATTCCCTGCCCTGCCTTCCCCTGGCAGTCATTGATCTGTTGTATATCACTATAAAAAATTTAATAGGTTTTTGGAGTTTCAAATAAACAGAATGATACAGAGTGTGCTCTTTTTTTTGTCTGGCCTGTTTCTCTTGGAATGGTTATTCTGTTATTCATCCATGAGTGCATCAATGATTCATTTCTTTTGTTGCTGAGTGGTGTTCCATTATATAGATACCCCACAGTTTGTCTGTTTTCGTGTCGATGGACATTTGAGATATTTCCAGTTTTTGATCATTACAAATAAAGCTGTTAGGTACCTTTGTGTGTGGGAACACATGTTGTGTGAACATATGCTTTTATTTCTGTTGAGGTATAATTCACCTATTGTCAAATTCACTTTCAAGGTGTACAGAGTTGTATGAATTTTGACAAATACATGTAGTCATTTATCTACCGTTACAATCAAGATATGGAATCTTTCTATGACGCCCAGAAAATTCCCTTGGGTTTCTTTGTATATCAATGCCTTCAACCTATTTCCAGCCCCTGGCAACCACTGATCTAATTTCTATGCATATAGTGTTGGTTTTTTATAGTATCATATACTTGGGATCGTCAAATAATGATCCATTTGTTTCTAATTTCTTTCACTCAGCACCATGCTTCTGAGACTCATCCATGTTGTATGTATGAGTGGTTCATTTTTGTTGTTGATGAGTATTATATTGTATGGATATGTGACAGTTTGCTAATTCATTCATCAGTTCCTGGACATTTCAGTTGTTTCCAGGACTTTGTGTATGTACAGCATAAAACATGTAAAAACCATGTTTATTTCTAAGATCTGAATTTCAACACAAAACAGTTAAAATGTCCATGATAAATGCAGAAAAATGTTTGGTCCACCCATGCTTTTCTTTTTCCTTTTTTTTTTTTTTTTTGTGTGTGTGAGTGTGTGTGTGTGTGTGTGTGTGTGTGTGTGTGTGAGACAGGGTCTCATTCTGTCTTCCAGGCTGGAGTGCAGTGGCATGATCTTGACTCACTGCAGCCTCAACCCCCACCCAAGCTCAAGGGATCTTCCTAGCTTAGCCTCCTGAATAGCTGGGACCACAGGTGCACACCACCCCACCTGGCTAATTTATTTTTCGTTTTTTTCTCTTCTTCTTCTTTTTTTTTTATTCGTAGAGACAGGTTTTCACCATGTTACCAAAGCTGAATTTTTTTTTTCTAGGAATGAAAACATGACGGTTTGCCTTTAGTTGGGAATCTGTTTCCTCATTACTGCCACTTCTACCACTAGCACTAGCCCCACCCCTACATGAGTACTTAATTGTCATGAAAATAGTCAATAAGTGAGGGTGTGAAAATTCAAGGAGCGGCTGGGCAAGGTGGCTCACGCCTGTAATCCCAGCACTTTGGGAGGCTGAGGCAGGCAGATCACCTGAGCTGATGAGTTCCAGACCAGCCTGGCCAACATGGTGAAACCCCATCTCTACTAAAAATACAAAAACTAGCCGGGCGTGGTGGTGGATGCCTGTAATCCCAGCTACTCAGGAGACTGAGGCAGGAGAATTGCTTGAACCCAGGAGACGGAGGTTGCAGTGAGCCGACACAGTGCCACTGCACTCCAGCCTCAGTGACAGAGTGAGACTCTGTCTCAAAAACAAAACAAAACAAAACAAAAAAACAAAACGAAAATTCAAGGAGCAAAAAATGCTCTATGTATTTCATATGCAATATTGCTTAGAGATTTCCTGAAAATACATTATTAAGTGTATGTTTATGGTGGTGATCATTGCAGACAAATGAAGAATTCAGAGCCCAATCCTAACCTCAAGCCAAGAAGTAAGAAAAGGAAGAAAAAATCAAGAAACTCAGAACAGAACCCCAGCAACATTGAACCAAGGTAATGAAACTAGATATGTATTGTGTCATGTCACATTGAGATCTATGGTAGGAAATTATCTTGTTAGATGGAAGTAAAATATGACTAGTAGCAGACTTTTTGGCAAATTCTCATTTTCTTTTAAATAACTCTATAGGAACAAAAACAACTCTACGGATTTCATTTTTTAAGACAATCAACCATTTTCATGTGTGGAAAAGACCCAGGCATTACTAAACTGTCCTGAATGTTTTCTGACAACATATTAAACAAGCAAAATTGTTTGTTTATTTGTTTGTTTGTTTTTAGACAGAACTTCACTCTGTTGCCCAAGCCAGAGGGCAGTGGCGTGATCAAGGCTCACTGCAGCCTCAACCTCCTAGGCACAAGTGATCCTCCCTCCTCAGCCTCCAGTATGTTCTGCAAGAACATAGAACCCCACACCTGGCTAATTTGAAAATATTTTGTAGAGACAAGGTCTCACTATGTTGCCCAGGCTGGTCTCAAACTCCTGGCCTTAAGTGATCCTCCTGCCTCAGCCTCCCAAAGTGCTGGGATTATAGGCATGAACCATCACACCTAGCCACAAAACTTGTTTAGAGAAAAAATTGTTATGATGATGTGAATAATTGGGTCCACAATATTTCCATTTAGAAAGAAAATTGGCTGGGCACGGTGGCTCACGCCTGTAATCCTAGCACTTTGGGAGGTAGAGGCGGGAGGATCACCTGAGGTCGGGAGTTTGAGACCAGCCTGACCGACATGGAGAAACCCCGTCTCTACTAAAAATACAAAAAAATTAGCCAGGCGAGGTGGCACATGCCTGTAATCCCACATACTCGGGAGGCTGAGGCAGGAGAATCGCTTGAACCCAGGAGGCAGAGGTTGCAGTGAGCTGAGATCGCGCCATTGCACTCCAGTCTGGGCGACAAGAGTGAAACTCCATCTCAAAAAAAAAAAAAAAAAAAAAAAAAAAAGAAAAGAAAAGAAAGAAAATTGGAAAATTGGAGCTGGGCACGGTGGCTTATACCTGTTATTCCAGCACTTTGGGAGTCCGTGGTGGGGTGGATTACCTGAGGTCAGGAGTTTGAGAGCAGCCTGGCTAACATGGTGAAACCCCATCTCTACAGAAATACAAAAAAAAATTAGCCAGGCATGATGGTGGGTGCCTGTAATCCCAGTTACTTGGGAGGCTCAGGTGGGAGAATCGCTTCACCCTGGAAGGTGGAGGTTGCAGTGAGCCGAGATTGCGCCATTGCACTCCAACCTGGGCGACAGAGCGAGACTCCATCTCAGGAGAAGAAAGAAAGAGAAAGAAAGAGACAGAAAGAGAGAGAGAAGAAAGAAGGAAGGAAGGAAGGAAGGAAGGAAGGAAGGAAGGAAGGAAGGAAGGAAGGAAGGAAGGAAGGAAGGAAGGAAGGAAGGAAGGAGGGAGGGAGGGAGGGAGGGAGGGAGGGAGGGAGGGAAGGAAGGAAGGAAGGAAAGAAAAGAAGAAGAAGAAGGAAGGAAGGAAGGAAGGAAAGAAAGAAAATTGGGCCATATGCAAGACCTCATCTCAAAAAGAAAAGAAAATCCTTACATTTTAATAATCCCAAAGCCCTCTGTATACCTGTGTGAATCTCAAATACTATATTTTATATTTTAAAAACCTTTAAACTTTATACATCCAGCTACTTTCTCTTTGAGGAAAGGTACCATGCATGCTAAAAATCTTCACTAGGTAGTCTTCACTTTTAGAGATACTTAAACATTCTCCTCAAGACACTCTCCTTTGCAGGGAATATGCAGAAAGTGAAGATTGCATTTTAACATAGTGGATGCTCACTAGGTGTTTGTTGATTGAATTAGTTTGTTTCTACCATTTTATTGAAAAGTAAGTTAAGCAAAAGTCAGCATTGAACTCCAAATGACACAATCCAGTGGCCTTTTCCTAGCCTCACTCTAGTTCACTTCATAGTATCTGATCATTTCTTTTCAATGAAGTTTTTTTTCCCTATCCTCCAACTTCCTTTTTTACTTTTTTTTTTTTTTTTGAGACAGAGTCTCGCTCTGTCACCCAGGCTGGAGCACAGTGGTGAGATCTCAGCTCACTGCAACCTCTGCTACCCAGGTTCAAGCGATTCTTATGCCTTAACTGGAATTACAGGTGCCCCTCACCATGCCCGGCTAATTTTTATATTTTTAGTAGAAATGAGATTTCACCATATTAGTCAGGCTGGTCTCGAACTCCTGACCTCAGGTGATCTGCCCACCTCAACCTCCCAAAGTGCTGGGATTATAGACGTGAGCCACGGCACCTGGCCCCTTTTTTATTTCTGAGAATTCAGTTACTCTCCCTCATTTTACCCCTCAATAGGGCATTCTTGAAGGTTCTGTCCTCAGCTCATGACAAATTACATGCATTTATGATGAGGTAGTCTTTTATAGTAGAAAGGGAACTGAATTAGATGTGTGAGGAATTGCATTCAAATCTTGATCATGTTTCACACTGTATGACCTTTGTCCATTTACTCAAACTTTTGGAATTCGTTTCCTCATCTACAAGCAGTGAAATGAAACTATTTGCCCAACCTACATTACAGGGTTATAATGAGGATCAAAACAGATGATAGATCTAAAAACTTTGACAAGTATATATTGCCATGCAAATGGATGTTACTTTCTATTCATTGTTACTATTATTAGACAGCTAGGTCACTGACACTATGAGACAGAATCTTTGTATAAACTTATTTGGCTCCCAAGGATATCAGACTAATGACCTTGTATTATATTAATTATCCATATTTGAACCAACTATTCTAACAGGTCCAAGCCATATAGAGTATTTTTTTGCATATGTTTATCATGAAATCTAATTTGTCATTATTTTGTAGTAATATTTCACAGGGCCTTTGATGAGGATACCAACTTTCCTAGCATTCGAGTGTTAGCAGGAATAGTCATTATGTTGAGTTTAAAATGCTTATTATATGTCTACACAAGTCTTTTCCATATACTGATACTGTTAGGTCCTTGAAAGTTAATAAATTAAAGTTTAGTGTATAATCTCTTTAAAAGCCCACAAACATCTACTGTTATATATTCTGGCCTGCATATTGTATTGCAAGCATTTAAACATTTGGCTATTTGTATTACAGGAGCATGGACTCTCAGGCTGTTCATAGATTTCAGGATCTTTTCCACTACTTCCACAGGCAGATAGAGGGCCATCCCCACCACCGTCTCTACCACCACCATCTCTTCCCAGAGGAGCTTTTACTCTTCCTCCAACTCCTTTACCTGAGCTAAGTGGTAAACCATCATCATTACCATCACCTTTGGAGACCTCCTCTACCACCACCTTTGTTGAGAGACCTACTCTCCAGGATCCCCACCTGCTCTGTCTTATGGAGTGAAACAGAAATAAATGTGTAAGACTCAATTCCATATGTTGATTCTTGAACTACATGAGAATTCTCCTTGAAGAGAATCAACTCATCAAGGCAAAACTTTAAATAGTTTTTGATGACTTTGGTCCACTGGTGATCATTAATGAGTGAAAAGTGATTAGCTGGCTGGGCATGGTGGCTCACACCTATAATCTCAGCACTTTGGGAGGCCACAGTGGGTGGATCACTTGAGGCCAGGATTTTGAGACCAGCCTGGGCAACATGGTAAAACACCATCTCTACTAAAAAATACACAAATTAGCCAGGCATGGTGGAAGGTGCCTGTAATCGCAGCTACTCGGGAGGCTGAGGCAGGAGAATCACTTGAACCCAGGAGGCGGAGGTTGCAGTGAGCCAAGATCATGCCACTGCACTCCAGCCTGGGCAACAGAGCAAGATTCTATCTCAGAAAAAAAAAAAAAGCATAAAAGAAAGCTGATTAGCCATGTATAAGTATTGTATAATGTTAGAGAATATGACTGCTCATTTTTTATTTCCTTTGTGAGCTCACCATGTTATCAATACAATATTTCAATAAATAGAAAGTCTATAGAGAATATTAAATTCATGTAGAAGGCAAAGATAAATTATTAAAATGGTGTAATGATAATTGTATTAGTTTTTCAGGGCTTTCATACAAAATTCCTATAAACTAGGTGGCTCCAAGCAACAAAAATTTATCTCTCACAGTTTTGGAGTCCAGAAGTTCAAAGTCAAAGTGTTGGCAGGGTGACACTTTCTTTGGACGTCCTAGCAGAGTAATTGTTCCTTATCTCTTCCAGCTTCTGGGTAGTTGTTGGCATTAATTGGTTTGTGGCCACCTCTCTCTCTACTCCGTGTTCTCATAGCCTTCCCCTCTGTATGTCTGTAAATTCCTCCTACCTCTCATAAGTGTCAAAAAGTCTACTGAAAAAGATTTTCTTTTAAGAAAACCAAAAGAGACTTTATTCCAGTAAACAGTTTGCAAACCAGGGAGACACAGTCTTCTGTATAAAACAAAGATGCATTCAGAGAGAAGGGAGGGTTATTTTATTTTATTTTTCTGCCTTCCTTTAACTGAGAGTGCCCTGAGTGGAAGAGTGATTATCCTTTATAGACAAAGTTCCACCCAAGTTTCCCATTCTGGTCCACTTATGTAAATAAAGAAAGCAAACTTGCTCAGTTGTAATTCCTTGACTTGCTCAGTTCTGATTGGTCCACACAGGTCACAGTCTATTGGCTGATTCTGGCAACATAAACAGGAACAGACAGTTATGAAAGTCCCAAGGTTAAGAGAGCATGGAGTTTTCCAGGACTGCAAATTATGTGCGTGACCTCTAGTAAGCAAATGGCCTGTTGGCTCTGTTTTTAATTTAGGCCCAGTTAGCCACTCAGCGTCCATCTTAGAGGACTGGCTCTTTCAGGGTTCACATTTGAATGCATTTAGGGTCCACCCAAATAATCCAGGATAAGCTCCTTCTCTTAATATCCTTAACATAATCATATATTTTGCCATATAAAGTAATACTCACAGGTTCTAGGAATTAGGACATGGGCATTTCCTGTTGGGGACCACCATCCATTCCACTACAATAACATAGGAAATACATTCTCAAAAGTAATTTTGATTATTTTACCATCTTTAAGTAGTGTTACACACAGGGATGATCCAGCGGCAGCAGGCTAGACAGGAGAACCACACAGCCTAGTGGTGGTGGATTGGGCAGGAGAACCACAAAGGCTGCAAACAGCATGTAGTTCATATAGCATTTTCACCTAGTATCGTCCCCCTACGAACCTCCAAAACAAAAGGCCCCCATACAGCCTGCATTCCACAGGAGAGGGTAGTGGGAGGCTCAGATGTTCCTTATAGATAAGTAATGAATCTCCGTGATGGCCCCTACCAGATTTATAAGCTCAGAACTCTAAACATGCATTCAGGTGCATCTGCCATACAGGGTCATTCTCACAGTATGCTTAAGTTATTGCTGTCAGGCATGTTTACCATACACAGGTGTATCTACCATACAACTGCATATGAATAAACTTCTGGATAAAACAGGCAGCAGTGGAACACATGAACAGGGAAAGGAAAGGAAGTATAGGGCAAATAAATTACAGGTGAGCACAACATCTAACAAGATGTCATGTTAGGCTCAGTTAAGTCAGAAATGAAAACTATCATGATGGTGTCTTTGGCAGATGGAATCATTGGTCCCACTTCTTCACCGCCTCATTGTATCCACACGTTTTGTCATGTATCTTTGTATGTCTCTCAGTAGAATTGGAGTGTATTTCCCTAACTATTTATTTGTTTTTGACACAAGGTCTCTGTCACTCAGGCTGGAGGGCAGTGGCGCAATCACAGCTCACTGCAGCCTCGATCTTCTAGGCTTAAGTGATCCTCCCACCTCAGTCTCCCAAAGTAATGGCATTAGAGATGTGAGCCACTCCACTTGGTCCTGTCTCTTTCATATTAGGCTCAGACATATGATTGTCACTGGCCAAAGGGATATAAGCAAAAATGACAGCATGTCAATTCTGAACTTAGGACACAGGAGGCATTGTAGTTTTTCTACTTGCTCTCTTTTTCCCTCTGTCATCACCATCCCTTGGCTAGCCTACTGATTCTAAAAAGATGAGAGATATGTAGAGCACACCCAGACCCAGCCTTGCAGCCATCTAGCTGAACCTGGCTCAAATCAGTCAACCAACTACCAGGCAATCTGCAGATGTGTGAGCAAAAAAGATGTTTACTGTCACATACCACTGAGATTTAATGATTTTCTCTAGGCCACAATAACAACCTAATAAAATATCACAGGGGTGCTCAGAAATACAGAGATTAAGAGGCACTGCACAGAATGGATAGGAGTTCATACTTTGGGAGTCAAAGTCCAGCTCTGCCACTTAACTACCTGTGGAAATGTTAGGAAATCACTAAGCTCCCTATACCTAAATTTCCTTATTTGTGAAATAGGGATGACAGTTTATGTACCTTGTCATACTTCATAGAGTTATTGCGGTAACTAAATTAATATATATATATATATATATATAAAGTGCCAAGGATATTAGCTTGCACACAGGAAACACTAGATAAGTATTTGTTTATGATTATGATTATGATCATTGTCATCCACTGGGACCTATAACTAGTCTTTGAACCAATAATAAATGTCATAGAGAATTGCCAAAAAGTAGTACAAATATTCAGTAGCAATATGCATTCTCCCCAAAACCATATGAAAGTCACCCTTTCTATACAACCTCAAAATAATAAGAATTATAAATCAGTTTTTTTGTTTTTGTTTTTGTTTGTTTGTTTCTTTGGAGAGAGAGTTTGCTCTTGTTGCCCAGGTTGGAGTCCAGTGGCATGATCTTGGCTCACTGCAACCTCTGCCTCCCGGGTTCAAGCGATTCTCCTGCCTCTGCCTCCCGAGTAGCTGGGATTACAGGCACCTGGCTAATTTTTTGTGTTTTTAGTAGAGACGGGATTTCACCATGTTGACCATCCTAGCCAGGCTGGTCTCGAACTCCTCAACTAAGGTGACCCACCCACCTCAGCCTCCCAAATGCTGGAATTACAGGTGTGAGCCACCGTGCCCAGCCTTATAAATCTGTTTTTAACCTTTGCCAATGTGGAACACGAACAACCATATTTCAGTAGTATTTTTAAAAGACATAGCCCCCTGGCTGGGCACATTGGCTCACACCTGTAATCCCAGCACTTTGAGAGGCCAAGGTGGGTGGATCACTTGAAGCAAGGAATTGGAGAGCAGCCTGGCCAACATGGCAAAACCCCGTCTCTACTAGAAATAAAAAAATTAGCCAGGCATGGTGGTGCACACCCACAGTCTCAACTACTTGGAAGGCTGAGGCACGAGTATCGCTTGAACCTGGGAGTCAGAGGTTGCAGTGAGCCAAGATCATGCCGTTGCACTCCAGTCTGGACAACAGGGTGAGACCCTGTCTCAAAAAAATAAAAATAAAAATAAAAATAAAAATAAAAAATAAAAAGAAAGAAAAAAAAGGCATATCCATAAGCATTAGCCAGATAAAATATCTGTTTAAATATTTATAGCTTGTTTTACTTCCTGTGTGTTTCCTGATCATATCAATGACCCATTTGGATCAATGGCCTATTGACAAACCAACAATCAATGGTGGTTTGTCGTTAAATATTTTATTTTTTAGGAGCCACTATTATATTATGTAAATCCAGACTTTGTCTGGTTTTATAATGCAAATGTTTTTCAGAGTTTAGTATTTTGTTTACGGTGTCTTTCATCACACAGAGGTTTTTTTTTTTTTTTTCCCCATTTAATCAGCTCTGCCAAACTTTTCCTATATAAATATGGATTTTCTATCAGGTTTAGAAAATAATTTCTTATATTTTATTGTGAGAATTTTATTTTATTTTATTTTAATTTTTTGAGACGGAGTTTCACTCTTGTTGCCCAGGCTGGAGTGCAATGGTGCGATCTCGGCTCACCGCAACCTCCACCTCCCAGGTTCAAGCAATTCTCCTGCCTCAGCCTCTAGAATAGCTGGGATTACAGGCATGCACCACCATGCCCGGCTAATTTTGTATTTTTAGTAGAGATGGGGTTTCTCAATGTTGAGGCTGGTCTTGAACTCCTGACCTCAGATGATCCACCCGCCTCAGCTTCCCAAAGTGCTAGGATTACAGGCATGAGCCACCGCCTCCAGCTGAGAATTTTAAAACATTGTTTTTTTATATTTCTGATTTAAAAGTATTACATGCTCAAAAAAGTGCAGAAAATGATGCTGAAGGAGAAAAAGGGTGAATCCTATGACTCATGATATTCACTTTGAAGATTTGCATTTGACTCTGACAGAAATTCCCTATGCATGAGATACATTCAGTTACGTTTTTGTTTTTTGTTTTGTTTTTTTGTTTTGTTTTGTTTTGTTTTTGTTTTTTTGTTTTTTTGTTTTTGTTTCTATTTTGTTTTTTTGTTTGTTTGTTTTTTTGAGACGGTGTCTCACTCTGTCACCCAGGCTGGAGTGCAGTGGCATGATCTCGGCTCACTGCAACCTCTGCCTCTCGGGTTCAAGCGATTCTTCTACCTCAGCCTCCCGAGTCGCTGGGACTACAGGCACACACTACCACGCCCACCTAATTTTTGTATTTTTAGTAGAGATGGGATTTCACCATGTTAGCCAGGCTGGTCTCAAACTCCTGACCTCATGATCTGGCCACCTCAGCCTCCCAAAGTGCTGGGATTACAGGTGTGAGCCACTGCGCCTGGCCCCAGTTAGGAATATTTTAATGGGAGTGTCTTATTCATGCAGTTACGTAAGCTATTTTGTTCATTTTTATAAATATCATTAGCATCTATCCATATCATAAATAAATATTTATATCCTACTTTTTTTTTTTTTAAGTAGAGATGAGGTCTTGCTATGTTGCTCCGGCTGGTCCTGAACCCCTAAGCTTAAGCAATCCTACTTCCTCCGCCTCCCAAAGTGCTGGGATTACAGGTTGAGCCACCATGCCGAGCCTACATTCTACTTTTTTTCTTATAATTTTATCACATTATAATTCAACTACGGAATCATATATTGGTTGGCACTTAAGTTGGGCAGGATGAGCACTATATCTATTCTAAGAAACTGTATGCTTGATTCACAGAGGCTTCTGGGTAACTGCTTACAGTTCAGAAACTTACTTGGACCAGGCTGAGTTGACCTAGGGAAGGCTGGAAGTGATAAATGAAGATTCTGTTCAACCTGAGTATAATGTGCTACACTGCAGTTTGTAGTCATAATGCATACAGTACACACATAGAGTGCAACCCTATGATTGAGGAGAGGCACTCCACTTTGATGCAGAGGTTGCTGGTACATATCCAGCCTATCCTATTCTGTTTGTAATGTGACTCATTAGCTTCCAGAAGGTCTGGTATGGCTCTCACTCACTAAAGTATTACATCTGCAAAATTGTGTCTCCACCTTCCATCATTCCACCATCACTACCCTTGCTGCCTGATGAGGATCAGAAGTTCAGATGCTTATATCTCTGCACTCAAGAGCACAGCTTATCTTTGAGTTGTGTATCCCGACTATAATGCCTTTCTTCTATGTCATTTGCAGAAGTAAACCTTAGTTGATTTACTTAGATGGTGTCTGTCTGAGCTTTCTGTCCATACAATCCTACTATGGTTATTTGTCAATCAGTGGATGTATAGGCGTTTAAAGAATATCTCCATAGATAATTAAACAATGTGTACACGTCTGAACATTTCACATAGATGAAGTGTCATGTATGGAATTACCTGGTGAGGCAGGATTATCAAATAAGCCAACTGCCTTCAAGAAAACTTGTACCAAGGGATTCACTTGCTGTGGATGAGACTAAGTACTTTGCTGCTCCCTGGCCAGAACTGAGTAAAATTAAGATTTTACACTTGACCAGTTTGACAGGCCAGAAGTAATAGTAGTTCACTCTTGTCCTTTGCATCATCATGACAGCTATTGAGTTAAAAAATAGCCAGGTGACACAGACGTTACAAATACAAACTTAGAATTGAACAGACCCAAGGAGAAACCCAGTTCCACCTCTTGATTTGGGCACGATTTTAGGCCGGTTTCTTACTCTTTCCATGCATAGGTTATTTCCTTTGTAAAATGGGCATAACACTTAGGTCACAGAGGAGAGGTCAGAACTAGCAAATCTCACTCACAAATTAAGCACTCAAACATGCTTCTTGTGCTCACTTCAGCAGCACATATACTAAAATTGGAAAGATACAGAGAAGATACATGGATAACATGCAAATTTGTGAAGTGTTCTATATTTTTCATGTTTATGGTTTGGAAGAATCAATATTGTTAAAATTTTCATACTACCCAAAGCAATCTATAGATTAGATGCAATCCCTATTAAAATACTAATGACATTCATCACAGAAATAGAAAAAACAATTATAAAATTTATGTGGAACTACAGAAGACCCAGAATAACCAAAGTTATCCTAAGCAAGAAGAACAAAGTTGGAGGAATCACATTAGCTGACTTCAAATTATACTACAGAGCTACAATAATCAAAACAGCATAGTACCAGCACAAAAACCGACACATAGACCAGTGGAACAGAATAGAGAACTCAGAAAAAAATTCACACACCTATAGTGAACTCATTTTTGACAAGGTGCCAAGAACATATGCTGGGGAAAAGACAGTCTCTTCAATTAATGGTGCTGGGAAAACTGGATGTCCATATGCAGAAGAATGAAATTAGACCCCTATGTCTCACCATATACAAAAATCAAATCAAAATGAATTAAAGACTTAAATCTAACACCTCCAACTATGAAACTACTACAAGAAAACATATGGAAAACTCTCCAGGACATTGGTCTGGGCAGAGATTTCTTGAGCAATACCCCACAAGCACAGTCAATCGAAGCAAACATGGACAAATGGAATCACATCAAGTTAGAAAGCTTGTGCACAGCAAAGGATACAATCAAAGTGAAGAGAGAATCCATAGGATGAGAGAAATATTTGCAAACTACCCCTCTGACAAGCAATTAATCACCAGAATATGTAAGGAGCTCAGACAACTCTATAGGAAAAAATATCATAATATGATCAAGAAATGGGCAAAAGATTCGAATAGACATTTCTCAAAAGAAGACATACAAATGACAACAGCATTTTAAAAGATGCTCAACATCACTGATCATCAGAGAAATGCAAATTAAAACTACAATGAGATATCATCCCATCCAGTTAAAATGGCTTCTGTCCCAAAGACAGACAATAATGAATGCTGGTGCGGATATGGAGAAAAGGTGGGAATGTAAATTAGTACACTCTTGGTGGGAATATAAATTAGTACAACCACTATGGAGAACAGCTTGGAGGTTCCTCAAAATATAAAAATTGCCGGGCGCGGTGGCTCAAGCCTGTAATCCCAGCACTTTGGGAGGCCGAGACGGGCGGATCACGAGTTCAGGAGATCGAGACCATCCTGGCTAACCCGGTGAAACCCCGTCTCTACTAAAAAATACAAAAAACTAGCCGGGCGAGGTGGCGGGCGCCTGTAGTCCCAGCTACTCGGGAGGCTGAGGCAGGAGAATGGCGTGAGCCCGGGAGGCGGAGCTTGCAGTGAGCTGAGATCCGGCCACTGCACTCCAGCCTGGGCGACAGAGCGAGACTCTGTCTCAAAAAAAAAAAAAAAAAAAAAAAAAATATATATATATATATATATATATATACACACACATATACATATATATATAAATTGAGCTACCATAAGATCCAGCAACCCCGCTGCTGGGTAAATAACCAAAAGGAGGAAAATCAGTAGATATCTGTACTCTTATATTTGTTGCAGCACTGTTCACAATAGCTAAGATTTGGAGGGAAGCTAAGTGTTCATCAGCAGATGAAGGGATAAAGAAAATGTGGTACATACACACAACAGAGTACTATGCAGCCATAAAAAAAAAAATGAGATCCACTCATTTGCAACAACATGGATAGAACCAGAGATCATGTTAAGTGAAATAATTGAGGCCCTGAAAGACTAACATCACATGTTCTTACTTATTTGGGGATCTAAAAATAAAATCAATTGAATTAATGGACATGGAGAGTAGAAGGATGATTACCAGAGGCTGGGAAGGATAGTGGGGGGTTTGTGGCAGAGGTGAGGATGGTTAATGGATACAGAAAAAAAAATAGAAAGAATGAATAAGACCTACTATTTGATAGCACAATAGAGTGACTATCGCCAATAATAACTTAATTGTAGCCAGGCACAGTGGCTCACGCCTGTAATCCCAGCACTTTGGGAGGCCAAGGCAGGCAGATCACCTGAGGTCCAGAGTTTGAGACCAGCCTGGCCAACATGGTGAAACCCCGTCTCTACTAAAATTACAAAAATTAGCCGAGTGTGGTGGTATGTGCCTGTAATCCAAGCTACTTGGGAGGCTGAGGCAGGAGAATCACTTGAAACTGGGAGGTGGATGTGGCGGTGAGCCAAGATCACACCACTGCACTCCAGCTTTGGAGATAGAGTGAGACTCCGTCTCAAAAATAAATAAATAAATAAATAAAAATAACTTAATTGTAAATTTTTAAATAACTTATAGAGTATAATTGGATTGTATATAACTCAAAGGATAAATTCTTGAAGGAATGGATACCCTATTATCCATGATGTGCTTATTTCACATTGCATTCCTATATCAAATCATCTCATGTAACCCATAAATATATACACCTACAATGTATATAAAAGTTATGTACCCATAACTTTTTTTCTTTTGAGATGGAGTTTTGCTCTTGTTGCTCAGGCTGTAGTGCAATGGCATGAGCTCGGCTCATGGCAACCTCCACCTCCTGGGTTCAAGCGATTCTCCTGCCTCAGCCTCCCAAGTAGCTTGGATTACAGGCATGCGCCACCACACCTGGCTAATTTTGTATTTTTAGTAGAGATGGGGTTTCTCCATGTTGGTCAGGTTGGTCTCAATCTCCTGACCTCGTGATCCACCCGCCTTGGCCTCCCAAAGTACTGGGATTACAAGCGTGAGCCACTGCACCTGGCCTACGTTTCTTTTTGAGATGGAGTCTCACTGTCTTGTCCAGGCTGGAGTGCAGTGGTATGATCTCAACTCACTGCAGCCTCTGCCTCTTGCATTCAAGTGATTCTCCTGCCTCAGCCTCCTGAGTAGCTGGAACTACAGGCACCCTCCACCATGCCCGACTAATTTTTATATTTTTAATAGAGACACGGTTTCGCCACGTTGGCCAGGATGGCCTCAAACTCCTGAGCTCAAGTGTCCCACACACCTTGGTCTCCCAAAGTGCTGGGATTATAGGCATGAGCCACTATGCCCAGCTTTAGCTTTGAGTTTTTCCCAGATGCCCTTTATGAGGATGAGGAAGTTATCTCTATTCCTAGTTTATTGAATATTTTTATATGAAGGGGTGTTAGATTTTCTCAATTTTTTTCCTGCAACTATTGGGATAATCATGTGATTTTTGTGGTTTTTCTTGATATAGTGTATTATATAATTTCATTTTTGGATGTTAAAAGAACATTGTATTCCTGGGATAGATCACACTTGGTTATATTGTATTATTATTTTTACATGCTACTGTAGTCAACTTTCTAGTATTTTGTTGATAGTTTGTGCATCCACATTAATAGGAAATATTGGTTTGTAGTTTTCTTTTTATTTTTTCTTTTCCTTTTTTTTTCTTTTTTTTTTTTTTTTTTTGACAGTGTCTTGCTCTATTGCCCAGGCTGAAGTGCAGTGGTGTTATCATAGCTCACTCCAGCCTCAACCTCCTGGACTCAAGTGATCCTTCTCAGACTCTCAAGTAGGCGGACTACACGTGCGTGCCACCACACCTGGCTAGTTTTTGTTTATTTTTTGTAGAGATGAAGTCTGGCTGTATTGCCCAGGTTGGGGCTGTCTTTTAAAAACCGCACTGAAATATGTTTGTTCCTGTGTCACGTTGGCAAAGGTTAAAAAGGTTTTTTTCACCGGGTGCAGTGGCTCACGTCTGTAATCCCAGCACTTTGGGAGGCCAAGCCGGGCAGATTACCTGAGGTCAGGAGTTCAAGACCAGCCTGTCCAACATGGTGAAACCCCATCTCTACTAAAAATATAAAAATTAGCCAGGTGTGGTGGTGGGCGCCTGTAATTCCAGCTACTTGGGAGGCTGAGGCTGGAGAACTGCTTGAACCTGGGAGGCGGAGGTTGCAGTGAGCCAAGATTGTGCCACTGAACTGGGCAACAAGAGTGAGACTCCATCTCAAAATAAAATAAAATAAAATAAAATAAAATAAAATAAAATAGGCCAGGTGCAGTGGCTCACGTCTGTAATCCTAGCACTTTGGGAGGCCGAGGCGGGCGGATCACGAGGTCAGGAGATTGAGACCACCTGGCTAACACGGTGAAACCCCATCTCTAGTAAAAAATACAAAAAAATAGCTGGGCGTGGCAGTGGGTGCCTGTAGTCCCAGCTACTCAGGAGGCTGAGGCAGGAGAATTGCTTGAACCCGGGAGGCAGAGGTTGCAGTGAGCCGAGATCGTGCCATTGCACTCTGGCCTGGGAGACAGAGCAAGACTCCGTCTCAAAAAAATAAAATAAAATAAAAATAAATAAATAAATAAATAAATAAAAACAATAACAACCCCAAAAAAGTTTTTTTTTTTCAATGTTCAGTTTTCTTTAATGACCTCCATCTCCCTGAAGGGCAGGTTCAGGCAGCTAGGTGATGGCAAGAGATGTTCATTTGAAGATCTTGCCCTGATTGAAGGCTTTGTGCACATGCTGGAAGGCTGTGTCCCAGGAAAAGTACTCTCAAACCAGTGTCTGGGTCTCCTCGCTGCCAGGATCCAGTTTCTGCCATGTGTATGACTCGTAGTCCACCTGCCAATATGGACTCAGTGGAAAGGCAAGCTCCTGGCCTCGGAAGACCCAGATTCCAGAAATGGAGCTGCTTATTGTTGCTTCCAAAGAGGATGACACTGGCAATGGTATTCTACTCAGCTTGTCCAGTCACTGGAACATTCCAGTGATGAGATTGCAGCTCATGAAGGTCTGAGTGAGTTCTTCAGGGAAGTGATACTCTGAGTACCACAGGGACCAGCCGTCCTTATCAAAGTGCTCCCAGAAATATGACAGTGCCACAGAGAATGTATCCTCGTTGGAGAACTTGAGCTTCAATTCATCCAACACAAAGGTACTCTTGGGCAGGTGAGCAAAGAGGTCCTTGGCCTTGGGCTCAGCGGCCAGCGCCTGCTCACATTCATCCATCTCCTCCTCAGGAGTAGGGGCAGCCACCTTTTTCTCCTCCCACTCAGCCTGGAGCTTCTGCTTCTCTTCCTGTGACCCCTTCTCTTTCCGTGGTGTGTCCTTTTTAGGCTGGCTCTCTACAAACTTCTTAGCATCAAACTGGGCCATCTTCTCACATAGTTTCGCTTTCCCCAAGACAGTGCAGAGCTTAGGCTGGTTAATGCAGGTGAGGAACCAGCGGTTGGTATTGGGAAAGGCCTGGCAGGAAGAAGGTTCTAGGATCTGCTTATAGAGCCACAACAGGGTGCAGACAACTGTGATGTCAGCCAATGTCCTCCAGAAAAGTCTTTGTCTTCAAGTGAGCATCCAACAGCCCCAGAATTCGCCTCACTTCCTCCTTTGCATTCTCAGTGGCCTGTTTGTTGTGCTGCATGATGCTCAAGGTGGGGAACACCCAGGTACTGGTTGGGGACACTATATCGCTATCAGCGAAGCTCACTCACTGCGCCACCTGGGCTGCTGCCTCTGGAGTACTTCCCTGCAGCTCCTCATTGCTCACATAGTAGGCAATGGTATTGCTCTCAAACACACAGAATTTATTGTCACCCTCAAATGCTGGAATCTTGCCGGCAGGAAATTTGCGGAGAAATTCAGGGGTGAGGTTGGTTTGGCCAAAGTGGAAATGGTGTGGTGTGGAGAGCACACGGACCTGAGCCCCACTATACTGAGCAGTGATGAGGGCCTTGAAGGTCCTTCAGTTTTCAGGATATGTGAACAGGGTCCCAGCTGCCATGGTGATTCCACAAAGAAAGGCTTTTTTGTTCGTTTGCTTTTTAAGATAGAGTCTCACTCTCTCACCCAAGCTGGAGTGCAGTGGTGTGATCTCGGCTCACTGTAACCTCTGCCTTTCAGGTTCAAGCAATTCTCCTGTCTCAGCCCCGCCGAGTACCTGGGATTACAGGCGTGCACCACAACGCCCAGCTTTTTTTTTTTTTTTTTTTTTTTTTTTTGTATTTTTAGTAGAGACGGGGTTTCACCATGTTGCCCAGGCTGGTCTTGAACTCCTGAGCTCAAGCAATCCGCTCACCTCAGCCTTCCAAAGTGCTGGAATTACAGGTGTGAGTCACCATGTTAGACCTGTAGTTCCCTTATTTGTGATGTTTTACCTGGTTTTGATAAGAGGGTTATACTGGCCTGATAGAATGGCTCACAAAACTCAGGAAAACACTTTACTTACATTTACTCATTTATTAGAAAGCATTTTACAAAGGATACTGATGAACAGTCAGATGGAAATATGCACAGGTGAGGTATGTGAAAAGGGGTGTGGAGCTTCCATGCCTTATCCTGGCACCCTCCAGGAACCTAGATGTGTTAGGCTATCTGGAAATGCTCCCAAACTTTGTCCTTTTAGGCTTTTATAGAAGCTTCATTTCATAGGCATGATTGACGAAATCACCAGCCATTGGTTATTAAGTCAACCTTTAACCCCTGTTACCTCCCTGGAGTTTGGGAAGTGGGGCTGAAAGTCCCAACCCTCTAATCATGCTTGGTCTTTCCAGTGACCAGCTCCCATTCTGCAGCTACCTACAGCTGCCACCAGTCATCTCATTAGCACACAAAAGACATTCTTATCACTCTGGAGATTTGAAGAGTTTTAGGTGCCTTTTAGGAAACCAGGACTTGAAGACTAATTTTTTTATTATTATTTATTTATTTATTTATTTTGAGATGGAGTCTTGCTCTGTTGCCCAGGCTGGAGTGCAGCGGCATGATCTCGGCTCACTGCAACCTCCGCCTCCCGGGTTCAAGTGATTCTCCTGGCTCGGCCTCCTGAGTAGCTGGGACTACAGGTGCCCGCCACCATGCCCGGCTAATTTTGCATATTTTTAGCAGAGACAGGGTTTCACTGTGTTAGCCAGGATGGTCTTGATCTCCTGACTTCATGATCTGCCTACCTCGGCCTCCTAAAGTGCTGGGATAATAGGCATGAGCCACCATGCCTGGCGAAGACTAAATATTTATATTTCACAATATAATACCCTTTTGCTATTGCCCCCTACTGCCACCCTCAACAGCCCTAGACAACCATTAATTTCCTTGTGTCTCTACAGATTTGCCTATTCTGGATTTTTTTTTTTTTTTTTTTTTTTTTTTTTTGAGAGGGAGTCTTGCTCTGTCACCCAAGCTGGAGTGCCATTGCACGATCTCAGCTCACTGCAAGCTCTGCCTGCTGGGTTCAAGGGATTCTCCAGCCTCAGCCTCCCATGTAGCTGGCCACCATGTCTGGCTAATTTTTGCATTTTTAGTAGAGACAAGGTTTCACCATGTTGCCCAGTCTGGTCTCAAACTCCAGGGCTCAAAGTGATCCGCCCACCTTGGCCTCCCAAAGTGCTGGGATTACAGGCATAAGCCATCACGCCCAGCCAGGATCTTTTTTTTGCAGACAGGGTCTCACTCTGTCACCTAGGCTGGAGTATAGTGACATCATCTCAGCTCACTGCAACCTCCACCACCGCTGGGGCTCTAGCGATCCTCACCTAGACGTCCCGAGTACCTGAGAATACAGATGCATGCCCTGGCTAATTTTCTTTATTTTTTGTACAGACAGAGTCTCCCTATGTTGCCAAGGCTGGACTCGAACACCTGGGCTCAAGTGATCCTCCCGCCTCAGCTTCCTAAACTGCTGAGATTATAGGCATGAGCCACCAAGCCCGGCTTGGACATTTTTTTGTAGATGGAATAATACAATAAGTACCACAATTTCTTTATCCCTTCACCTTTTGCTAGATACTAGGGATGCACTCAGTGCTTACCTATGAAGCTGTTATGATTATGTATATCTTTTTGTACAGACGTATGCTTTCATTTCTCCTTAGGTACCTACCTAGGAATGAAATTGGTGGGTCATGGAATTTTTATGTTTAACTGTGTCAAGATCTGCCAGATTTATGTGCAAGGTGGTTGTAACACTTTACATTCAGGAGAAGGGGGAAGAGGAGAGAGAGAAAAAAAATTCACGTTCTTACCAGCAGCATATGAGAGTTCCCATTTCTCTAATGCTCACCAAAAATTTGTATTCTTTTTTTTTTTTTTTTTTTTTTTTGAGATGGAGTCTCACTCTTGTCGCTCAGGCTGGAGTGCAGTGACGTGATCTCAGCTCACTGCAACCTCTGCCTCCCGGATTCAAGCAATTCTCCTGCCTCAGCCTCCCAAGTAGCTGGGACTACAGGTGCCCACCACCACGCCAGGCTAATTTTTGTATTTTTAGTAGCGATGGGGTTTCACCATGTTGGCCAGGCTGGTCTTGAACTCCTGACCTCAAGTGATCCACCTGCCTCAGCCTCCCAAAATGCTAGGATTACAGGCGTGAGCCAGTGCTCCCAGCCTGATTTTAATTATAATCATCCCAGTGGATTTGAAGTGGTATCTCTTTGTGATTTTGATTTACATTTCCCTGATGGCTAATAATGGTGAGTATATTTCCAAGTGCTTATTGGCCATTTGTATATCTTCTTTGGAGAATGTCCATTCAAAGGTCTTACCCATTTTTAAATCTAGTTATTTGTTTATTGAGTTGCAATTGTTCATCGTATGTTCTCGGTACAAGTCTCTTATTAGATACAGGATTTACAAAAATGTCCTCCCATTGTGTGAATTTTGTTTTTCACTTTCTTGATAGTGTCCTTTAAAGCATAGGAGTTTTAAATTTTGATGTTATTCAGTATATATATTTTATCTTTTATTGATTGTGCTTTTGGTATTTGTGATATTGTTTTTACGTTTGATTTCGTAGGAGTCACCCCTAGTCAGAGCAGCTTATTGTTCAGTGTTTGGTCAGAGTTTTGTGTTTAAACTCCTCATGTCAATGAAGCTTCTGTTCTGTGTTGATGAGTCTGTGTGTGACTTGGAAAATGCATTTATGTCTCGCCTCTGTCTTGCTCTAAGGTTCACTCTTTTTTTTTTTTTTTTTTTTTTCTTGAGACAGTTTCACTCTTGTTGCCCAGGCTGGAGTGCAATGGCGTGATCTCGGCTCACCGCAACCTCTGCCTTCCGGGTCCCAGTTCAAGCAGTTCTGCCTCGGCCTCCTAAGTAGCTGGGATTACAGGCACATGCCACCATGCCCAGCTAATTTTTGTATTTTTAGTAGAGACAGGGTTTCATCATGTTGGCCAGGCTGGTCTCCAACTCCTGACCTCGTGATCCGCCTGCCTCAGCCTCCCAAAGTGCTGGGATTACAGGCGTGAGCCACTGCTCCCAGCTAAGTTTCACTCTTGATTGGCTACAGCCATCCCTATTGCACAAAGAGTTCCCCAAACCTCTGGACTGTGATCCAGAGGGCTCTTTTTGGCTGTCTCTTTCCTTGGCTTTCTCTAAGTATTCTCCAAGGCCTCCACTGGTCACAGATTTCACCATTCTCTATTCTAAATAAAATTAGTTGTGGCGGCTCATGCCTGTAACCCTAGCACTTTGGGGACTAAAGCAGGAAGATGGCTTGAGCAGTAGGCTGTGAGCCGTGATCATGCCACTGCACTCCAGCCTGGATGACAGAGGGAGACCCTGTCTCTAAATAAATAAATAAACAAATAAAGTTAGTCCCTTCAGGCCAAACAGCAGAACTCTTAGAAATCACAGCCAATCTTCCCCCTGGAAAATCCCCTGTGCCACTATTCTTTACTAGGGACAGAGAGCCACTTTTCACAAAATGACATCCTGTTCTATTCTTAGAAAAGGACACTGGAAGCCGGGCGCGGTGGCTCAAGCCTGTAATCCCAGCACTTTGGGAGGCCGAGACGGGCGGATCACGAGGTCAGGAGATCGAGACTATCCTAACATGGGCTAACATGGTGAAACCCCGTCTCCACTAAAAAATACAAAAAACTAGCCAGGCAAGGTGGCAGGCGCCTGTAGTCCCAGCTACTTGGGAGGCTGAGGCAGGAGAATGGCATAAACCCGGGAGGCGGAGCTTGCAGTGAGCTGAGATCCGGCCACTGCACTCCAGCCTGGGCGACAGAATGAGACTCCATCTCAAAAAAAAAAAAAAAAAAAAAAAAAAAAAGAAAAGGACACTGGAAGGCTGTAGTAACCCCTACTCTTCATGGTTTGCCCATTCTGCCACAGGACTAGGAGGTTTGTTGATAGTATCCCATTATTCTGGGCTGCCACCACCTCTCATGCTCCCTCTTCTCTTTCTCCTGGCCTCCAGGCTAGGAGTAAGCCCAAAAGTATTTGTAGTAGGGTTTTGGGATGACAATCTACTGTATGTGTCGTGTCCCTGATGGGCTATCTCTGTTGCCTGAAGAGGCAGGGAGGAGGCATGGGCTTCAGAAAGCTAGAGAAGCTTCTCATCCTTTGCCACTTGCCCAGGGAGAACCTATTTGTCTCTTTAAGTGACCTAACTACTGGCAAGTGCACAAAGGATGACTGAGACTAACAACAGGCTGGGCACAGTGGCTCACGCCTGTAATCCCAGCACTTTGGGAGGCTGAGGCAGGCGGATCACCTGAGGTCAGGAATTCGAGACCAGCCTGGCCTACATGGTGAAACCTCACGTTTACTAAAAATACAAAAAATAGCCGGGCGTGGTGGTGTATACCTGTAATCCCAGCTACTCGGGAGGCTGAGGCAGGACAATTGCTTGAACCTGGGAGCAGAGGTTGCAATGAGCTGAGATCGTGCCATTGCACTCCAGCCTGGGCAACAAGAGCAAAACTCTATCTCTAAAAAAAAAGAAGGAAAAAAAAAAAAAAATCGAGACCTAACAACAAAACAGAAAATTCATTCACAACCCTATTGAGAGGTAAAAAAGAATTTAAATAAATACATGTTCAAATGATAACGTTGCCTGTTGTATCATTCATATGCCTTAATTGCTCCCTCCCCAGGTGAGAGGCAGGTTCCCAAGACCAGACACTGCCTGCGTCCTGTCACCTCTCACTCTTTGTCAGGGAACTGCTAGAGGGCCAGCACCTTAAGGGCTGCTGCTTGGTGGCGCCCATGCTGCCTAGGTGGGCAGCAATGTGTCGGGGCCAAAGGAGTGACAGCAGCTGGCAGGTTTCCTCTACCTGACTAGTGCCCTGATTTGTATGTTCTTTGTTTTGAGGAAACAAACACACTCCTCTTGCAAAATAATATTCACCTAAGGAGACATGTACAGGGTAAAGACGAAAATGAAAATAGCCAGTGATGAGAGATGAGGAGTATTAAATGGGGCCGTGTATCCTCCCAGCACCTTGTTCCCTAAGGACAGAGAGAGATACAAATAAAAATAGTTTTAAAACAATAGTCTAGTGAGCTCTATAGGTCCATGGGTAACCTGCTGGTCATTTAGTTAGTAAACAATAACAATGAAAAGATTTCTGTGGACCTACCTTTTTGATTTCTATTGACAGATGTAATCCTTTTATTTTTTCAGGAAAAATGTCTTCACAAATACAACAATGTTTCAAGGAAAAATTGAAGTCACTCCTGCCCACATCCACTGCCCAGTGTAACCACCCTTAAAGATCTTTGTGTATTTGTGTACTAATTTTTCTGTTTATAAAATCATTCATGTATTTATTAAGAACATGTTTAGAAGAAATCTCTGCATTAACCTCAGGGCACACAGCTGGTCTTTGATCACCCCCCAACTCCTCAGAATGTCCTGTCTCCATTTCACTCTCCCGCAGCCGACTTTCTTCCATGCTCAGACGCCCCAAGACCACCTGCTGAAAAGCTACTTCCAACCTTAAGCTCAGGCCCCGACTCACAGCCCTTTATTCTAACAGAGCCCCTAGGTGTTTGGGCAGAGGTAGGTGGGTATTACCAGGGAAGCAGGAAGAGGACAATGAGGCCCCTTAAGTTCTTTGTCCTGGCTAGGCAGCTGTCCTCCTGCATCACAGGTCTCCACAGGATAGTTCTCAATTCCCAGCTGCTTTCAATTGGTGGGGTGTGGATTGGCAGGATGGGTTAATGCCCTGCCACAACTTTCTCACTTTGTAATGGGAGCTATATGGTAAATTCACCTGATAGTAATAACTTAAGCATGTCCTGAGAATGATCCTGTATGGCAGACACACCTGAATCCTGAATGTGTGTTTGAAGTTCTGAGCTAAGAAATCTGCGGGTGGCCAACACAGAGATTCATTTCTTATTTACGAAGAACCTGTGAACCCCCAGCCATCCTGTCCCATGGAATGTGGGCTATACAGGGGTTCAAGGTCCTGTGTTTTGGGTTAAATGAAGGCTGCCAGGTGGAGGTTGTTAGTGGGAGGGTGTGAAGTGAAAATACTATATAATTAGTATATTGGTATTAATAGGTGAGAGCTGCTGGGCGCGGTGGCTCACACCTGTAATCCCAGCACTTTGGGAGGCCGAGGCGGGCAGATCATGGGGTCAAGAGATCGAGACCATCCTGGCCAACATGGTGAAACCCCATCTCTACTAAAAATACAAAAAAGTTAGCTGGGCATGGTAGCACACGCCTGTAGTCCCAGCTGGAGGCTGAGGCAGAATTGTTTGAACCCAGGAGGTGGAGGTTGCAGTGAGCCAAGACGGCGCCACTGCACTGCAGCCTGGTGACAGATTGAGACTGTCTCACAAACAAATAAACAAACAAAAAACCCTCTATTAATTGCGTGACTTTATTTTGCAAGAGGTTGTGGTTCTCTTGTCCAGCCCACTGCCGTTGGGCCCCGTCCCCCAACTGTAAGTCCCCAGTAAAACCCCATGTCTCATTCACTGAGTCTGGGTCTCTTCTTCAGCCTCTTGAACCTGATATTCATCCCCATTGGAGTGTACAGGGGCTCGGCACAACATGATCATATGACAAAGACCTGGGCTATGAATTTTAACTACCTCTGTCTGGATTCCTCCTTGTTTTTTCTCCTTCACTTTAGGGAGGAATGGCCATTTCCCCAAGTAAAGAACCAAGTCATCACCTTTTTTTTGTCCTATTTCCTGGGTGGGCGGATTCAGTAACTACTTGTGCCAGGAAACAAAAGTCCATAGAGGCCACATGGCTTTGCCAAGGGGAACAAGCAGGGTGGCGCAGGATAGTTTCACACAAGCGAGGCTCTCATGCTGCAAATCCTTTGCTCGCTCCATGTTATATAAATGAATTTTTAAATTTCACCTGAGTGTGTTGTCGTACTCCATGTGCTCCTGCTAAAACAGGTGTGACCAACCCGGAGATTCATTCCTTGTCTATGAGGAACATCTGAGCCGCCATCCTGTCCCATGGAACACGAGCCATATAGGGGTTTGAGGCCCTGAGTTTTGGTCTAGATGAAGGCTACCAGGTGGAGGATGTTAAGAGGGAGAGTGTTAAGTGAAAATGCCATAGAAACTTCTGAAACAAAGAGAAAAATGTGCAACCCCAATTCACTCTGCTAAAAGGAAAAAATTAAGCTGAAATCTGAGTGCTGCAAGCAGCTGTGTTTTTTTGTTTGTTTGTTTGTTTGTTTGTTTTTGAGATGGAGTCTCGGAGTCTCGCTCTGTCGCCCAGGCTGGAGTGCAGTGGTGCTCACTGCAAGCTTCGCCTCCTGGGTTCTAAGCAGATAGCTAAAGATAAAAGGTTAAATGTTTCCACAGGTAGCTAATCAGTGTTCACCTTTTCTTTTGTAAAGTGCCGATTTACTGAGTCTGAGATGAATACGTGTGATTGACTATTCCCTTACCAGCTCCTTTTCTCTTGCAACATGTGGATTCACTAATGTGACTATACCGTCCCCCTTTCCCCTCCATCCTGCTTCCCCCACCTGTCTCCCCCGCCTGTTTTTAAGATAAAGTCTCGCTCTGTCACCCAGGCTGGAGTGCAGTCTCGGGTTAAAGCAATTCTCCTGCCTTAGCCTCCTGAGTAGCTGGGACTACAGGTGTGTTCCACCACGCCCGGCTAAGTTTTGTATTTTTAGTAGAGATGGGGTTTCACCGTGTTGGCCAGGCTGGTCTTGAACTCCTGACCTCAAATGATCCACCTGCCTCAGCCTCCCAAAGTGCTGGGATTACAGGTGTGACCACCATGCCAGGCCTGCTTTTCCCCCTTTAAATAATGAAGCCATTAAAATTCTCTTTGTAGAAAGGCACAGACCACAGACTGTTTCTGTGATTCCATGTTCTTTCTCCCAGGACGTCGTCCTTAACCTTGGCAAAATAAACTTCTGAATTGATTGAGACCTGTCTCAGATACTTTTGGTTTACAAACTGCATGGTCTTTGCAAGCAGTTGCAATTATCCTATCCAGCTCACTGCCATTGGACTCTCTCCCCTTTACGTAAGCCCCTAATAAAATCCCAGGTCTCACTTGCTGGCTCTGGGTTCTTTGGCATCTTGAACCTGGTGGCTTCCCCACTGAGGTTTATAGGTGTTTGGCACAGCATCCATTCTTGAAAGCAGAGCCTAATCACCTCTTAAAGGTCTCACCTCTTTTTTTTTTTTTTTTTTTTTGAGATGGTGTCTCGCTCTGTCACCCAGGTGGCAGTGCAGTGGCGCGATTTTGGCTCACTGAAACCTCTGCCTCCCGGGCTCAAGCGATTCTCCTGCCTCAGCCTCCCAAGTAGCTGGGATTGCAGGCGTACACCACTACACCTGGCTAATTTTTGTATTTTTAGTAGAGACAGGGTTTCACCATGTTGGCCAGGCTGGTCTTGAACTCCTGACCTCAAATGATCCACCTGCCTTGGCCTCCCAAAGTGCTGGGATTACAGGTGTGAGACACCATGCCCAGCAGGTCTCACCTATTAATACCATCACAATGGCAATTAAATTTCAACATGGGCCAGGTGCAGTGGCTCACACCTGTAATCCCAGCACTTTGGGAGGCCAAGGCGGGTGGATCACTAAAGGCCAGGAGTTTGAGTCCAGCCTGGGCAACATGGCAAAAACCCATCTGTACTGAAAATACAAAACTTAGCTGGGCGTGCTGGTGCATGCCTGTAATCTCAGCTACTAGGGAGGCTGAGGCAGGAAAGTCATTTGAACCCAAGAGGTGGAGGTTGCAGTGAGCCAAGATCAGGCCACTGCACTCAGCCTGGGTGACAGAGCAAGACTCTGTCTCAAAAAAAAAAAAAAAAAAAAAAAAAAAAAAAAAAAAATTTGGCCGGGCACGGTGACTCACGCCTATAATCCCAGCACTTTGGGAGACAGGTGAATCACCTGAGGTCAGGAGTTCGAGACCAGCCTGGTCAACTGTGTGAAACCCCCATCTCTACTAAAAATACAAAAAATTAGCTGGGTGTGGTGCTGGGCACCTATAATCCCAGCTATTCGGGAGGTTGAGGCAGGAGAATCGCTTGAACTTGGGAGGCAGAGGTTGTAGTGAGCCAAGATCGTGCCATTGCACTCCAGCCTGAGTAACAAGAACAAGACTCTGCCTCAAAAAAAAAAAAAAAAAAAAAAAAAATTCAACTTGAGTTTTGAAAGGGACACTGAAACCACAGGACATAGAAGCCAACTCCCTGCAAACCTCAGTATTTAATGCTTCTAGATTCCCTGCCCTAGCTCAACCTCCAACTCCCCTTTTTCTGTACCTGTCCAGTTTCTCTTTTTCCTTTTCTTTTCTCTTCTTTTCTTTTTTTCTTTTATTTCTTTTTTTTTCTTTTTTGAGATGGAGTTTTGCTCTGTCGCCCAGTCTGGAGTGCAGTGGCGTGATCTTGGCTCACTGCAACCTCTGCCTCCCAGGTTCAAGCAATTCTCATGCCTCAGCCTCCTGAGTAGCTGGGATTACAGGTGCTACCACCACGCCTGGCTAATTTTTGTATTTTTAGTAGAGAGAGGGTTTCACCATGTTGGCCAGGCTGGTCTTGAACTCCTGACCTCAAGTGATCCAACCACCTCAGCCTCCCAAAGTGCTAGGATTACAGGTGTAAGCCACCATGCCCGGCCACCTGTCCAGTTTCAAGGTCAATAAAGGCAAGCTCAGTATACTCCAATTCTTTTCTCAGCTAGAGGCCAGGACCATCCTGACCTGGTTTATAATTTGCTCCTGTTCTCTCCAATTTAGCTCCTGTTCAGGGCCCTGAGGATTAGTTTCCCTCATGGCCCCAGCTCCTGGTCTGCTGACACATTTTGATCTTCCTAGCCCTAAGCTTAGTCATCAAGCTCACCTCTTTGGGTCCTGCATCCCCTGGAACTCCACAATTATCTCTGGCCCTCTGGAACACAAACCCTAACCGCTTCAAATTCAGTTGCACCTTTGCAGGGTGTAGTGGAAACCCAGGCTGGCAAGGACTGTTCCTAAAATCCACATTCTCACCTGTTGTGCTCCCAGAATCCCGCTGCCTAAATATATCCCCTCCTGGTTTCAGAACAGAGACTCACAAACATATATAGATAGGGTCAAAGGGACCTCAGCTTCAAGGTCAAATCAGTCCTTCCCAAATGAAGACTTTGTTTTCCCACAAAAGACAGACTGTTTCCCAAAAGTTTAAAGTATTCCTTAGGCCGGGCGCGGTGGCTCAAGCCTGTAATCCCAGCACTTTGGGAGGCTGAGATGGGCGGATCACGAGGTCAGGAGATCGAGACCATCCTGGCTAACCCGGTGAAACCCCATCTCTACTAAAAAATACAAAAAACTAGCCGGGCGAGGCGGCGGGCGCCTGTAGTTCCAGCTACTCGGGAGGCTGAGGCAGGAGAATGGCGTGAACCCGGGAGGCGGAGCTTGCAGTGAGCTGAGATCCAGCCACTGCACTCCAGCCTGGGCGACAGAGTGAGACTCCGTCTCAAAAACAAAAAAAAAAAAAAAAAAAAAAAAAGCATTCCTTGTATCTGGAAATAGCTGAGACTTTGTTCGTATTTCATGGAAGCCCAAAGAGTGCGGTGTACCTGCTGGGCTCCTTGAACACTGGGTTCAATTTTAAATAAGCTAGTAGCACTATGCAATTTGGCCACTAGATGGCAGGACCTCTTCACCATGAGTATAACATGAAGCTAACTCAGAAAACCCCCTAACCAGCCAGCCAAAGCAAAAACAACAGCCAGCCAGCCAAAGCAAAAGGAATTTATCAAGTTTGGTGAAAGGTCCTCTTCATGTATGAATCTTTTCAAATTTATCCTTATTTTGATAATGATGTTAGCAAATACAATTATGATTTGTTTCCATAGTGATGTCTGTCCTTATTTTACCTTCTTTCTTCTAAGGAAAACCACTCTAATCAGGAAAGAAATCTGAGACTTTTTATTGGAAATACAGGGCAAATACAGAGACTCCACTTTTACAGGAAAACGTTTTTCAAAGGAAGTCTCTAGGAATCCTCAGCAAGCTTCCTGAACACAGGTCATTTCAAACAGAAGAAGTAATCCAAACTTCATTTAGGGCAATTACTCACAGTTAAACCTTTACAATAATTAATTTCATGCTAAGCACTTTGAACTCCTTCCAGTAGTGAAGTGGGTATATTGCAAAGTTCTTTTCCTCTTTTGAGAAGACAAAGTCAGAAGAGACAAAATAGAGAGGAGGAGACTAGTTCTGGGCATGTAAGTTGGGGTGAAATTCCAGTGTATTTTCTCATTGCTCTCCACGCGAACAATCTGGAGATGAAGTCAGTTGTTTCCAGAGTCAAAGAATACCAGGAACATTCCTGCAGTGAAACAAGCAGGATTTGTTGTTCACTGAAGGAACCATGGAGCATCTTCAGAAAAGGATGTAAGAAGGATTTATTTTAGGATTTGAGTTTGTATTAGGTAGTTTTAGAGAGGATATAAGGAATTAGTGCTATGCTCTGAATTGGATGCTATGAGGGAGTGAGGGTAATTCTATTATTGGGAATCCTAATAAGTTTATCTAGGATGAAGCAAGAATACAGAGTGAGGCTAACGCTGTAATTTGTTTAAAAAAACAAAAACAGTTGGGCATGGTGGCTCACTCCTGTAATCCCAGGCTTTGGGAGGCCAAGGCTGGAGGATTGCTTGAGGCCAGGAGTTCGAGACCAGCCTGAGCAACATAGCAAGATCCTGTCTCTACAAAAACTAAAAAAAAGCTGGGCATGGTGGCTCACGCCTGTAATCCCAACACTTTGGGAGGCCAAGGCAGGCGGATCACCTGAGGTCAGAAGTTCGACACCAGCCTGGCCAACATGGTGAAACCCCATCTCTATTAAAAATACAAAAATTAGCTGGGCGTGGTGGCACACACCTGTAATCCCAGCTACTCGGGAGGCTGAGGCGGGAGACTCGCTTGAACCTGGGAAGCGGAGGTTGCAGTGAGCTGAGATCGCACCACTGCACTCCAGTCTGGGCAACAGAGCAAGACTTCATCTCAAAAAAATAAATAAAAATAGTCAGGTGTGCTGGTGCACACCTTTAGTCCCAGCTACTCCAGAGGCTGAGGCAGAAGGATTGTTCAAGCCTAGGAAACTGAGAATTGAGACTGCAGTGAGCTATTATGCCATTGTACTCCAGTTTGGGTAGCAGAGTGAGATTGTCTCTGGAAAAAAAAAAAAAAAAAAAAAAGCAGTAGTCACTCATATTAGCCAGTCTAAGGGAATATTGGTCATTTCTGTAGCTGAGACAATGTTCATGTTTAGTTTGGTTTTTGTTAAAACATAACAGTTTGGTCTTGTTTTTGCCTTGATTGATCATTGTCACAGAGTGGCCTTGTCTGATGTTGCTGTTTTGTGAGATTTCTCATGTTCAACAGCAGATCAACATGGCCCACGTGTAAATGCAGGGACAGCAACACTAAGGTTGATGCCTTGCTCTGTTTTCATTTTGGCCAAGGGCAGATGCAGTCAGCCTACCGAAACTTCATCCTTGATATCAAGATTTTCACCATAGCCAAGACTTTGCTTTAGAAACTATTTGCAGAACATGTAATCTAAATTTGGAGTAGTGATAGTTTCTCCTGCTCCTTTTGTTGCAGGGTAAATTGTTGAATCCTCTGATTTGTTAATGGTCACAGAATATAATTTAAAACTGATTGGGGATTGGGGTGATGGCTCAGGCCTGTAGTCCTAGCACTTTGGGGGGCCAAGGCAGGAGGATTGCTTGAGTACAGGAGTTTGAGACCACCCTGGGCAACACAGTGAGACCCCTGCTGTCTCTACAAAATAAAAATAAAATTACGCAGGCATGGTGGTGTGCACTGGTAGTCCCAGCTTCTCAGGAAGCTGAGATGGAAGGATCACTTGATCCTGGGTGGCTGAGGCTGCAATGAGCTGTGATCGCACTATTGTATTCTTTTTTTTTTTTTTTTTTTTTGAGACGGAGTCTCGCTCTGTCGCCCAGGCTGGAGTGCAGTGGCCGGGTCTCAGCTCACTGCAAGCTCCGCCTCCCGGATTCACACCATTCTCCTGCCTCAGCCTCCCAAGTAGCTGGGACTACAGGCGCCCGCCACCTCGCCCGGCTAGTTTTTTGTATTTTTCAGTAGAGACGGGGTTTCACCATGTTAGCCAGGATGGTCTCGATCTCCTGACCTCGTGATCCGCCCGTCTCGGCCTCCCAAGTGCTGGGATTACAGGCTTGAGCCACCGCGCCCGGCCCGCACTATTGTATTCTAGCCTGGGCAACAGAGTGAGACCCAGTCTCAAAAATAAAAATAGGGCCGGGCATGGTGACTCACACCTGTAATCCCAGTACTTGGGAGGCCCAGGCAGGTTGATCACTTGAGGTCAGGAGTTCGAGACCAGTCTGGTTAACATGGTGAAACCCTGTCTCTACTAAAAATACAAAAATTAGTCGGGTGTGGTGGCACACGCCTGTAATCCCAGCTACTGTGGAGGCTGAGGCATGAGAATCGCTTGAACCTGAGAGATGGAGGTTGCAGTGAGCTGAGATCAGGCCGCTGCAGTCCAGCCTGGCAACAGAGCGTCTCGAAAAAAGTCAAACCAAAATAAAACAAAAAAACTGATGGAGTTCAAGACATGACACCTCTCCCCAAAATATTAGTGTAGACTACCAGATTCTGCCACCCCATATTATGCCTGTTGGGCATAATAATTATTTTGAGAAACAAGAGACAAAGGATAAACTCTGAAAGAAAGAGTAGAAGTTACCGCCCACATACCTTTTTTTTTAGCCCAAAACCTTAGAAGACAGAAGTTACCCTTTTGTAGGAGAAATTTACTTGCATATAAAAAAATCTCCATTTGTAAGGGTTTCTCCCTCTCTGCACCAGAATAAGAATGGTGACTCTAAATTACTGGAGACTCTTATCAATGGAGAAGGCATGGACTTAAATCTGCATTTTTGGTTTTTGCTTACTCATGAGTCTATTTGTTTTGTAGTACATGGATACAGCCTGGAGTGTTTAGTATAGCATAAATTCCCCCTTGGCTACTTAGGAGGTAATCAACGACAATGTGATTTCCCATTACAATCCGGGCTAATGAGTTTAAACTAGTTTCTCTTTCAGAGTGAAGTTTTGTTTGTTATGACTTTTGTTAGGGTATGAGGCAAGTTTTGAACCATGTTTACCAGTGATATTATTGTAGCAGGACGAGCGCAGACAAAACTCTTCAGACACCAAGTTACAGAAGGAAGGGTTTTATTCGGCCGGGGGCATCGGCAAGCCGAGTGAGCAATTTCTGTCCCTTTTAAGGGCTCAAAACTCTAAGGGGGTGCATGTGAGAGGGTCGTGACTGATTGAGCAAGCAGGCGGTACTTGACTGGGGGCTGCATGCACCGGTAATTAGATTGAAACAAAACAAGATAGGGATTTTCACAGTGCACTTCTATACAATGTCTGTAATCTATAGATAACAGAACCAATTAGGTCAGGGGTCCATCTTTAACTACCAGGCCCAGGGTGCAGCGCCGGGCTGTCTGCCTGCGGATTTCATTTCTGCCTTTTAGTTTTTACTTCTTTCTTTGGAGGCAGAAATTGGGCATAAGACAATATGAGGGGTGGTCTCCTCTCTCATTATCTTTAATGAGGGAATTGCAACTTACATAGTATCCATGAAAAGGGAGTCAGTTATATCTTTTGGGAGTTTGTTTAATTGTAAATAAGCTTTTGTGTTCTGTATTTTGGAGGTAGAATTTTTCCAGGGAAACATGATCCACCAGGGGGATGATACTTTTAAAGATCTGAAAGTGTCTCACAATTATATTAAATACACAAATAAATTAGGATGTAGCAGACCACTGTAAGCCCAATATCCGTATAAAGTGTAGTACCCTAATTAGGAGCTAGACTGTTTGGGAAGTATAAATATTATGTATGACAATAGGAGTAAGCCAGTTTCGTGTCCTTTGAGGTAGACAGATTTTTGAGTGGGGTTAAACAGCTCAGCAAAGCAGAACGACATGTTTCTGGAGAATAAACTGACTATTGTGGTCAGGAGGGCCTAACTAATATTGTCTACTTCTGATTGGCTAGGTCTCGCTGATAGTATTATAATAACCTTAGCAGAGGCATTCTGATAATCTGGGATCAGAGTCCATTTTATACAAGACTGCGGGATTAATGATACGAGGGAAGGTTAAATGACAGAAGGGGCCTATAAAATGGAATCTGCCTTTTTTTTTTTTTTTTTTTTTTTTTTTTTTGAGACAGAGTTTTGCTCTTGTTGCCCAGTTGGAGTGCAATAGCACAATCTTGGCTCACCACAATGTCTGCTTCCCGGGTTCAAGCGATTCTCCTACCTCAGCCTCCCGACCAGTTGGGATTATAAGCATGTACCACCACACTCCGCTAATTTTGTGTATTTTTAGTAGAGACGGTGTTTCACTGTGTTAGCCAGGCTGGTCTCGATCTCCTGACCTTGTGATCCACCCGCCTCAACCTACCAAAGTGTTGGGATTACAGGCGTAAGCCACCGTGCCCAGCAGTGCCTTCTTAAGTGTTCAAAGGGGCCGGGCACGGTGGCTCAACGAAGCCAAAATGCTTCATGATTTCACTCTCAGTAGGAGAGATAGATTGGCCACAATACTGAACCAACAATTGTTCAGTTAGGGTGAACTGAACAATTCACAAAATGGTGGGGGCATTTTGAGAGATATTGTCCAAGATGTTTTCAAGGAAATGTCCTACCTGCAGTTGCACAATCTTGCAAGACTATTAGGGTGGGAAATGGGCAGGAAAATGGCCTTGAGGCCCATTTTAAACCTCTCCAAATAGGTTGTGAGTGTGTTCTGGTTATCATGGTCTATTCTTATGGTTGGTTGAGGCCTCACCTTGCTATAGAACTGAATGTAGTGATTTTATAAATTGCTTGCTTTTGTGCTCCTGATGTGGGAAATCTCGAGATATCTCCCTAGTAACAGGGACACATATCTTGTTGGTATCGTTATTTTGAAATCCCTTAGCATATTACATTTTACTCCCTTAACATATTACATTTTACTCAGAAATTCAACAACATCGAGAAACTCCATCTCTACTAAAAATACAAAATTAGCCAGGCGTGGTGGCGCATGCCTGTAATCCCAGGTACTCGGGAGGCTGAGGCAGGAGAACTGCTTGAACCTGGGAGATGGAGGTTGTGGTGAGCCAAGATCGCACCATTGCACTCCAGCCTGGGCAACAAAAGCAAAAATTCCGTCTCAAAAAAAAAAAAAAGAAGAAAAAAAGAAGAGGAATGTGGCCTCCTGGGGTATCTGGGCCAAACAGAGGAGATATGGCTCTGGATTGGTTAGTTTGCATGTTAAAGATGCTCCTGGCTGGGCCTTTGTTATTTTTAAGACTTGGCTAGCCCCAGGAGGGGCAGTCTCCCCCTAGCCAGAAAGGTTTTTTAAAATGTCAAAACATCATAATAAGCAGAAAATGTAAAAATATTGATTTATTTTATTATTATTATTTTTTGAGATGGAGTTTCCCTCTTGTTGCCCAGGCTGGAGTGCAATGGCACAATCTCAGCTCACTGCAACCTCTGCCTCCTGGGTTCAAGCGATTTTCCTGCCTCAGCCTCCCAAGTAGCTGGGATTGCAGGCGCCTGCCACCACGCCCAGTTAATTTTTGTATTTTTAGTAGAGACAGGGGCTCGCCATGTTGGCCAGGCTGGTCTTCAACTCCTGACTTCGGGTGATCCACCTGCCTTGGCCTCCCAAACTTCTGGAATTACAGGTGTGAGCTACCGCGCCCGGCCCAGAAATATTTATAATGCACAATGTGAACTGATTTAGTTTCTATAAGAATTTTATATTTTAAGGACAAACTTAAGTCTGTGATAGGTTATCCTATTTAGCAAGTTTTAGTTTTACTTTTTATGTTTGAACCATTAATGAATACAGTTAAATCAGGGTTATTTAAGATAGTCTCTAGATCAATCTTCTCCAACCCTTGGCCCATGGGTTGCATGAGGCCTGGAACGGCTTTTTTTTTTTTTTTTTTTTTTTTTTGAGACGGAGTCTCGCTCTGTCACCCAGGCTGGAGTGCAGTGGCCAGATCTCAGCTCACTCCAAGCTCCGCCTCCCGGGTTTACGCCATTCTCCTGCCTCAGCCTCCCGAGTAGCTGGGACTACAGGCTCCCGCCACCTCGCCCGGCTAGTTTTTTGTATTTTTTTAGTAGAGACGGGGTTTCACCATGTTAGCCAGGATGGTCTCGATCTCCTGACCTCGTGATCCGCCCGTCTCGGCCTCCCAAAGTGCTGGGATTACAGGCTTGAGCCACCGCGCCCGGCCCTGGAACGGCTTTGAATGTGACCCAACACAAATTCGTAAACTTTCTTAAAACATTATGAGATTTTTTTTCGCTTTTTTTAAAGCTCATCAGCTATCATTAGTGTTAGTGTATTTTATGTGTGGCCCGTGACAATTCTTCTACCAATGTGGCCCAGGGAATCCAAAAGATTGGACACCCCTGATCTAGAAGATCTGTCCGGGGCTCAGATACTCAGATAATCTCCTAAAAGAGGTAAGCCACCATGCAGTTTTACTTTTTCAGGTAAAAGAAGGAATATTTGATTACCATATTTTCTTTTCTTTTCTTTTTTTTTTTTTGAGATGGGGTCTGGCTCTGTTGCCCAGGCTGGAGTGCAGTGGCGCAATCTCAGCTCACTTCATCCTCTGCCTTAAGGCTCAAGTGATTCTCATGTCTCAGCCTGCCGAGTAGCTGGGACCACAGGTGCATGCCACCTTGCCTGGCTAATTTTTTTGCATTTTTGGTAGAAATGGGGTTTCACCATGTTGCCCAGGCTGGTCTCGAACTCCTGAGACAAGTGATCCACCTGCCTCAGCCTCCCAAAGTGCTGGGATTACAGGCCTGAGACACAGCGCCCGGCCATATTCTCTTTATGTATGATTAACTTAAGAAGTTAAACTCTTTAGATTTGTAAAGTTTACTATTATCATTATTATCATCACCATTATTACTAAGTTTGGCAGAGAAAAGCTCTCCTAACAGTTTTTACTTAATAATTGGAGAAATTTGCTCTTATTGTCTTTTCTTTTGTAGGATTGAGGAACAAATCTTTGTGTTACTTAGAGCTGCTATAACAAAGTATCACAGAGTGGTGGCTTATAAACAACAGAAATTTATTTCTCACAGTGCTAGAGACTGAAAGTCCCAGATCAGGGTACCGGCTTGGTTGGAAGACAGGGTCTTGCTTTGTTGCTCTGGCTGGAGTGCAGTGTCAAGATCATGGCTCACTGCAGCCTCCACCTCCCGGGCCCAAGCAAGCCTCCCACCTCAGCCTCTCAAGTAGCTGGGACTACAGGTGTGTGCCACAATGGCTGGCTAACTTTTTTTTCTTTTTTTTTTGTAGAGACAGGGTCTCCCTATATTGCCGAGGTTGGTATCCAACTCCTGGGCTCAAGGGAATCCTCCTGCCTCAACTTCCCAAAGTGCTGGGAATACATGCATGAGCCACTGCAACCAGCTGGTGTGGTTGGTTATTGTTAGGACTCTCTTCCAGGTTGCATATTGCTGACTTCTTGTGTCACATGGCAGAAAGAGGGAGTGTGAGCTCTCTGGGAGTCCCTCTGATAAGTGTACTAATCCCATTCGTGAGGTCTCCACCATCATGGCCTAACTGCCTCCCAGTGGCTCCACCTCCTAATACCACCATGTTGGTGGTTCAGAGTTCAACATATGAATTTTGGGGAGACATAAACATTCAGTCTATTATTATTACCTGATGAACATTTTAGGAACCCAAAATATGATTTAGGTATAAAAGACATCTTAAGTGTTTTATAATTTTGAATTTAGGTCATGAATTCAGGAAAGGCAAACTCAAGAATAATTGTTAAAGGAGAAAAGGTGTAAGTCATAAAAATCTAAAAACAAGAAATATTTACAGTCAATGATATAAAACCATGCTAGATTATACTAAGGCTAAAGCTGTAATTCGCCCCCCACCTCGTAATAAAAGCAAAAAGCAGTAGCAATCACTCATATTAGCCAGGAGAGGGGGATATTTGTTAATTTCTGTGGCTTGGACGTGTTTTGTCTGTGTTCACACATGATTATGCAGTGGTCCTCCTCTTTGTCTCACTTCATTACCATCACCGAGGGACCTTGCCGGATGTTGGTACTCTTTGAAATTGTTTATATTCACAGGAGAACAACAAAGTCTAGCTGTGAGTGCCACACCAGCTCCTACATGTCTGGGATTATTTTTCTCTTTCTCATCACTGTGATAGAAAAAATTGGTGATGCTGTTTTATTGGTAATACGTGTTACATATATTTTAAGTATAAGCTGTCAAGCCTTACAAGGAGCCCCTTTTGTGAAATCTAATGAACATATCATGGTTTGTTTGTATTTTTTGGGAGGCGAGGTGGGGTGAGTATGTGCTGTCGAAATGAGCACAAACATATCATGGTGTTGAAACAGGATTTTAAGCCAGAGAGCAAACCCGGGTCAAATCTGGACAAGCAAAAATCTGCGGAATTTTGTTTTAACTTCTCTGGGCCTCATTAACTCCAGTCAAACTTGTAATAAACTAAAGCTAAAGCGTCACTTTCACATCGAGGACCTTGCTGACCATCACCTACCCACCCCACGCTCATTCTACCACTGTCAAAGTGTACCCTTTCTGACTTTGTGCTCCTACCTGCTATACACGCCCATCAAAACACTTTATTTCATGGTGTTTGTGTCCTACACTACTCTAGAACTCAAAGAAAAGAACATGTCTCATTCATCTTATTCAGGCCTTAGACAAAAGCCTGGGCCAAGAAAGTACGCAATATTATTTAATTAATTAACTATTAATAAAACATGTTTTAACAGAAGACTTGACAGAAAATATGACTTTGAAAACTTCATCCACATGATGTACTTTCTTTGTTTTCTTTTTTAGACAGGATCTTGCTCTGTTGCTCAGGCTGGACTGCAGTGGCATGATCATAGGCCAGTGCAGCCTTGAACTCCTAGGCTCAAGTGATCCTCTCTCCTCAGTCTCCCAAGTAGCTAGAACTACAGTTGTGCACCACCAAGTCTGACTAATTTAAAAAAATATTTTTAGAGATGGGGTCTCACTGTGTTGCCCAGGTTGGTCTTGAACTCCGGGACTCAAGTAATCCTCCCACCTCAGCCTGCCAAAGCCCTGGGATCACATGTGTGAGCCACCATGCCCAGCCTATATGAGGAATGTTGACTAAAAAGTGACAAGAGAGGAAGAAGACTGAAGTTACAAGTTCTTCACTTAGGGACATTTTGCAAAACGAACGAAATCTGATAAATTCCTCATGAGTCACTACAAGCCGCTATATCTGGTATTTAATGGTTTACTATAAAATTTTTTATACAAATGCTATTTGTTTTCCAGTAAGGGGTTGTCATTTCCACCTTATTGGTCCTTTTTGTGTACCTTTCCATGCAGTGTTCCCAAGAAGATATATATAGGTATATGAAGAGCAGAGGACCAATTTCCATTAAATAAGCAATGATTGCTTTTATCTTATGACTAACATGATGCATATATATGCAAATATATGTGTTTGTTTTTATTTTTATTTTTTGAGATGGAGTCTTGCTCTGTCACCCAGGCTGGAGTGCAGTGGTGCAATCTCAGCTCACTGCAAGCTCCACCTCCTGGGTTCACGCCATTCTCCTGCCTCAGCCTCCTGAGTAGCTGGCACCACAGGCGCCCACTACCACGCCTGGCTAATTGTATTTTTAGTAGAGACGGGGTTTCACCGTGTTAGCCAGGAAGGTCTCGATCTCCAGACCTTGTGATGCACCCACCTCGCCCTCCCAAAGTGCTGGGATTACAGGCGTGAGCCACCACGCTTGGCCTGTTCTTGTTTTTGAGACAGAGTCTCACTTCACTGCCCATCCTGGAGTGCAGTGGCACAATCACAACTCACTGCAGCTTCAAACTCCCAGGATCAAGCGATCCTCCTGCTTCAGTCTCTTGATTAGCTGGGACCATAGGTGTGTACAACCACACCCAGCTAATTTTTACATTTTTTGTAGAAATGAGGTGTTGCTTTGTTGCCCAGGCTGGTCTTGAACTCCTGGGATCAAGTGATCCTCCCACATTAGTCTCTTAAATTGCTGGGATTACATGTATGAACCACTGTGCCTGGCCCATATATTAATAATATAATAAAATATATTATGAAAAATGAGATCTAAACCTATCACCTGGAGGTAACCACTAGCAATATGTTGGTTTATCTTCTTCTTGGCCCTTTGGTACTATGTGTGTGTATCCACAGACATACACACCAAAACCTCCTTCCTTATTCAGTTGGCCTCGGCCATAATGACACTCTTCTATACAGAACTCTCATCCTTTACCTTGAATGCCAGGGAAGTATTTCCTTAGCAGTTTCTTCTCTGATTCCATCCACAGAGGCATAATGAAGAGGAATATAGAGACCAAATCCACCTCAGGAGCACAGGAATACTGAAAGCAACGGAGAGAAGATGGAAATTCTGGTCAGCTGATTACTAGGCCAACATCAAATCAAGGTCACCACCACACAAAATACAAGAAAACTAGTAGTGAGAAGCCATTTTCTTTTCCTTTTAAAACTAAAACAACAGAATCATTATAACACGCAATTATGAGCCTTTTGCAGGGTCTTCTCCTTTATTTTTTTATTTTTTATTTTTGACACAGAGTCTTGCTCTGTCACCCAGGCTGGAGTACAGTGGCATGATCTGGGCTCACTGCAACCTCTGCCTCCCGGGTTCAAGGGATTCTCCCTCCTCAGCCTCCCGAGTAGCTGGGACCACAGGCATGTACCACCACACCTGGCTGACTTTCGTATTTTCATTAGAGGCAAGGTTTCATCATGTTGGCCAGGCTGCTCTTGAACTCCTGACCTCAAGGGATCCACCCGCCTCAGCCTCCCAAAGTGCTGGAATTATAGGCGTGAGCCACCATACCCAGCCTTCTTTATTTTTGTTTGGAAACTGTTTAGTTTATATAAGAATTCCTAGAGGTTATAAGGCTTTCTGGACTAACTGAAGAGAACAAAATGCCCAAGAGACTCCTGAGGTGTACACCAGACACTATTTGATTCCTTGCTACTGTGGCATATAGTTCCAGGCACTACTAACAGCCACTCATGCCATGGTGGCTCTGGAAAGTCCAGATATACATTGAAGGCCAGAGAGTTGGGTATTGTCCATCCAGGGTATTGTGAGCCTTCAAACCACTTCTGTCACATAGCTGAAAATATATGCCTTTAGGGTCTTCTCTTCTGCACCTCCTAGGCACTTTTCTCAAACCTATCCAAGGATTAGAATATGACTTTTCTTTTATTTCTTTCTTTTTTTTTCTTTTTTTTTGAGACAGAGTCTTGCTCTATCCCCCAGGCTGGAGTGCAGTGGCGCGAACTCAGCTCACTGCAACCTCTGCCTCCCAGGTTCATGCGATTCTTGTGCCTCAGCCTCCTGAGTAGCTGGGATTACAGTTGTGCCACCATGCCCAGCTAATTTTTTTTTTTTTAATTTTTAGTGGAGACAGAGTTTCTCCATGTTGGTCAGACTGGTCTTGAACTCCTGACCTCAGGTGATCCACCTGCCTCGGCCTCCCAAGGTGCTGGGATGACAGGCATGAGCCACCTTATCTGACCTGAATTTGGCTTTTCTATATGAGACCATGTCTTAGCTCAGGCTGCTATAATAATGTACCATGGACTGGGTGGCTTAAATAACAGAAATTTATTTCTTACAGTTCTGGAGGCTGGAAAAATTCAAGAACAAAGTGTTAGCCAGGCTGGGCATGGTGTCTCATGCCTGTAATCCCAAAACTTTGGGAGGTTGAGGCAGGAAGATCACTTGAGGCCGGGAGTTTGAGACTAGCCAGGACAACATCAAGAGACCCCATATCTACAACAACAAAAATGTACTAACCAATTTGGGTCCTAGTGAGGGCCCCCTCTTGGCTTTCAGAAGGTCATCTTCTTGCTGAATTCTCACATGGTAGATGTAGAAAGAGCAGAGAGGGAGAAAGAGAGAGACAGAGAGAGGGAGAGATCTCATATCTTATCCTTTTAAGGGCATTAATCCCAGGATGGGGGCTCCACCCTCATGTTCTCATCTAAACCTAATTACCTGCCAAGGTCCTACCTCCTAATACCATCACACGGCAGGGAAGTGTTTCAGGCTTTAACTTATAAATTTTGAGGGGACACAAATATTTAGTCCGTAACAGATCTCTAAGTAAAATTTCACTGGAAAATTGGTTCTATGGCCGGGCGCGGTGGCTCATGCCTGTAATCCCAGTACTTTGGGAGGCCAAGGCGGGTGGATCGCGAGGTCAGGAGATCGAGACCATCCTGGTCAACATGGTGAAACCCCATCTCTACTAAAATACAAATAATAATAATAATAATAACATAAATAAAAATTAGCCGGGTGTGGTGGCGTGAGCCTGTAATCCCAGTTACTCAGGAGGCTGAGACAGGGGAATCGCTTGAACCTGGGAGTCAGAGGTTGTGGTGAGCCAAGATTGCATCACTGCACTCCAGCCTGGTGACAGAGTGAGACGACATCTCAAAAAAAAAAAAAAAAAAAAAAATTGGTTCTATGGTTATAATTTAGCCAACAGAATCCACAGTTTCAGGCAATTGTAATATATCGTTTTTACCCAATTTAAAAATGGCTTATATCATTTTGCTCTAGTACTCTGTTTCATTTTACATTGTTATTGGTTTCTTGCACTTTGGATGTGGTAATTCACTGAACTTCCCCTTTTCTAGGACATTATTGTTTCTGTTCAGCATTAGATGCCATCTTGCATTTCATAGTCTCTATCACCTGATGTAAAAATTACCGTTGTCAGCTCCTAGTCCAATAACCTCTTTTACTAAGACCAGGCTCACCTTTCTAACCTTTCCTAAGGTATATTGGGGCATTTTAACCAGAATCAATAGTTTCCAGTATCTGTGTCTCACACCTGGGAGGCAATGGATATGGTCAGAGCCATCTCACCTCTCTGTGCCAAAGAAATTTATGGGACTGATGGCTGGATCCACAGTCTAAATGATCAAAATGAAGAGCGTTTCCAACCCTTTGTTCACTGGATCCATTAGTAAGAGTGCAGTCTCTTCTGCTCTTGAAACCCATGAGAGGCCAGGCACAGTGGCTCAGGACTATAATTTTCTGTCTCATTGAGCTGTCTAATATAGACAGTGGGGTATTAAAGTCTCCCACTATTATTGTGTTGGAGTCTAAGTCTCTTTGTAGGTCTCTAAGAACTTTATGAATCTGGGTGCTCCTGTATTAGGTGCATATATATTTAGGATAGTTAGCTCTTCTCGTTGCATTGATCCCGTTACCATTATGTAATGCCCTTGTTTGTCTTTTTTGATTTTTGTTGGTTTAAAGTCTGTTTCATCAGAGACTAGGATTCCAACTCTTGCTTTTTTTTTTTTTGCTTTTCATTTGCTTGGTAAATATTCCTCCATCCCTTTATTTTGAGCCTATGTGTGTCTTTGCATGTGAGATGGGTCTCTTGAATACAGCACGTGGATGGATCTTGACTGTTTATCCAATTTGTCAGTCTGTGTCTTTTAATTGGGGCATTTAGCCCATTTACATTTAAAGTTAATATTGTTATGTGTGAATTTGATCCTGTCATTATGATGCTAGCTGGTTATCTTGCCCATTAGTGGATGCAGTTTCTTCATAGTGTCGATGGTCTTTAAAATTTGGTATGTTTTTGCAGTGGCTGCTACCAGTTTTTCCTTTCCATGTTTAGTGCTTCCTTCAGAAGGTCTTGTAAGGCAGGCCTGTTGGTGACAAAATCTCTCAGCATTTGCTTGTCTGTAAAGTATTTTATTTCTTCTTCACTTATGAAGCTTAGTTTGGCTGGATATGAAATGCTGGGTTGAAAATTCTTTTCCTTAAGAATGTTGAATATTAGCCAGGTGTGGTGGCTCATGCCTATAATCCCAGCACTTTAGGAGACCAAGGCAGGTGGATCATCTAAGGTCAGGAGTTTGAGAGCAGCCTGGCCAACATGGAAAAATCCTGTCTCCAGCAAAAATACAAAATTAACTGAGTGTGGTGGTGCATGCCTGTAATCCCAGCTACTCGGGAGGCTGAGGCTGAAGAATCTCTTGAACCTGGGAGGCGGAGGTTGCGGTGAGCCAAGATTGCACCATTTCTCTCCAGCCTGGGCATCAAGAGTGAAACTCCATCTCACAAAAAATAAAAAAATAAAATAATAAAAAAAAAGAATGTTGAATATTGGCCCCCACTCTCTTCTGGCTTATAGGTTTTCTGCAGAGAGATCTGCTGTTAGTCTGATGGGCTTCCCTTTGTGGATAACCCAACCTTTCTCTCTGGCTGTCGTTAACATTTTTTCCTTCATTTCAACCTTGGTGAATCTGATGATTATGTGTCTTGGGGTTGCTCTTCTTGAGGAGTATCTTTGTGGCTTTCTCTGTATTTCCTGAATTTGAATGTTGGCCTGTCTTGCTAGGTTGGGGAAGTTCTCCTCGAGAATACCCTGAAGAGTATTTTCCAACTTTGTTCCATTCCCCCAGTCACTTTCAGGTACACCAGTCAAACGTACGTTTGATCTTTTCACATAGTCCCATACTTCTTGGAGGCTTTGTTCGTTACTTTGCATTCCTTTTTCTCTAATCTTGTCTTCATGCTTTATTTCATTAAGTTGATCTTCAATCTCTGTTATCCTTTCTTCTGCTTGATGATTTGGCTATTGATACTTGTGTATGCTTCACCAAGTTCTCGTGCTGTGTTTTTCAGCTCCATCAGGAAATTTATGTTTCTTCTCTAAACTGATTATTCTAGTTAACAATTCGTCTAACCTTTTTTCAGGGTTCTTAGCTTCCTTGCATTGGGTTAGAACATGCTCCTTTAGCTTGGAGGAGTTTGTTATTACCCACCTTCTGAAGCCTACTTTTGTCAATTCATCAAACTCATTCTCCGTCCAGTTTTGTTCCCTTGCTGGCATGAAGTTGTGATCCTTTGGAGGAGAAGAAGCGTTCTGGTTTTTGGTATTTTCAGCATTTTTGCGCTGGTTTTTTCTCATCTTCATGGATTTATCTACCTTTGGTCTTTGATATTGGTGACCTTCAGATGGGGTTTTTGTGTATATGTCCTTTTTGTTGATGTTGATGCTATTCCTATCTGTTTGTTAGTTTTCCTTCTAACAGTCAGGCCCCTCTGCTCCAGGTCTCCTGGAGTTTGCTGGAGGTCCACTCCAGACCCTGTTTGGCTGGGTGTCACCAGCAGAGGCTGCAGAACAGCAAAGATTGCTGCCTGTTCCTTCCTCTGGAAGTTTCATCCCAGAGGGGCACCTGCAGGATTCCAGCCGGAGCTCTCCTGTATACGGTGTCAGTTGTCCCCTGCTGGGAGGTGTCTCCCAGTCAGGAAGCATGGGGGTCAAGGACCCACTCGAGGAGGCAGTCTGTCCATTAGCAGAACTCAAGCACTGTGCTGGGAGATCTGCTGCTCTCTTTTTTTCTGCTTTTATGATGTCAAAAGCAAAGACTTTTTTCCACTCTGATTGAACTGAGTTATCTTCCAAAGTTGTAACATGTATACAACTTCAAATCATTATTTAAAAAGTATCAAATATCATGCACGAATGAGTATTTTCAAGTCTGGAAAGATTGTTAGAAGTTTAATTGAAGGCTTCCATAGCAGGCTGAACTTGAGCATGAAGGACCACCTGGTATCCTAAATTTTCTCCTCCGCCTTACAATTGTGTTGAATACGTTGTCACCTCAGTAAGGTCAGCAACATCAAAGAACTTATCATCAGAGAAGCTTAGTCTCTAGATTTTCTTTTCTTTTTCTTTTTCTTTTTTTTCCTTTTTGAGACAGAGTCTCACTCTGTCACCCAAGCTGGAGTGCAGTGGTGTGATCTTGGCTCACTGGAACCTCTGCCTCCTAGGTTCAAGTGATTCTCCTGCCTCAGCCTCCTGAGCAGCTGGGATTACAGGTACACACCACCACGCCTGGCTAATTTTTGTATTTTTAGTAGAGACGGAGTTTCACCATGTTAGCCAGGATGGTCTCGATCTCCTGACCTCGTGATTCACCCACCTCGGCCTCCCAAAGTGCTAGGATTACAGGCATGAGCCACCGTGCCCGACTGTAGTCTCTAGATTTTCATTTGAAAATTGAAACATTTTATAAGCAGTACCATGGTTTGAATGTGTTCCCCAAAATTCATGTGTTAGAAACTTAATCTCCAATGCAATAGTGCTCAGAGGTGGGACATTTAAGAGGGCAGAGCCCTCATGAACGGATCAATGCCATTATCATAGGATTGAGTTCCTCATGAAAGGATGAGTTTGGCATCCTTCCCTTTTGCTCTCTCATGCTCTCTTCCTTTTCAGCCTTCTTCCATGAAATGAAGCAACACAAAGGTCCTCACATGATGTCAGCACCTTGATATCGGACTTCCCATCCTCCAGAACTATGAGAAATTAATCTCTTGTTTTTTTTCTTTTTTTTTCATCAATTGCCCCATCTCAGCAGCAGCAAATGGACAAAGACAAGCAGATAAAACTTTCTATTAAAGTAAAATTATAGGCTGGGTGTGGTAGCTCATGCCTGTAATCCCAGTGCTTTGGGAGGCCGAGGTGGGTGGATCACTTGAGGTCAGGATTTTGAGACCAGCCTGGTCAACATGGTGAACCCCTGTTTCTACTAAAAATACAAAAAAAAAAAAAAAAAAAATTAGCCAAGCCTGGTGGTAGACGTCTGTAATCCTAGCTACTCTGGAGGCTGAGGCAGGAAAACTGCTTGAACCCAGGAGTCAGAGGTTGCAGTGAGCCAAGATTGCACCACTGCACTCCAGCCTGGGTGACAGAGCAAGACTTCATCTCCAAAAAAAAAAAAAAAAAAAAAAGAAAAGTGAAAGTATAAGTGGCTTCTCATAGAATGATTAGACACTTTGCTTAGATGACTGTGGACCCTTTTTGAGTAAATGTAATCTGTCTGCCAGGTGATGCCCAACACCATGCCTAACCCTACTTCATCTTCAGCACCCAACTTATTTGACATATCACCTGGTAATAAAAATACGTTTTGTTTTTTTTTTTTTAAAGTTGCTCAGTGCGGTGGCTCACACTTGTAATCCCAGCACTTTGGGAGGCCTAGGTGGGTGGATCACAAGGTCTGGAATTTGAGACCAGCCTGGCCAACACAGTGAAACCCTGTCTCTACTAAAAATCCAAAAAATTAGCTGTATATGGTGGCAGGCACCTGTAATCTCAGCTACTCGGGAGGCTGAGGCAGGAGAATTGCTTGAACCTGGGAGGTGGAGGTTGCAGTGAGCCAAGATTGTGCCACTGCACTCCAGCCTGGGCGACAGAACTAGATTCTGTCTTGGAAAGAAAAAAAAAAAAGTCGATATGTTCTGTGGAAGTGGGAATCCATAATGAGATGAGGAAACAGCAAGTGATCAAGTTACATCATAAGGCAGGTGTCAGATCACAAAGGTACATGCTTGGGCAGTTCCAGTAAGAAGCTAAGTTATGGTTGAAAGGCAAGAGACTCCTAGAACCTTAATAATTTTCCAGGACTACCCCATGTGAACATTTTAAAGGAGTCTATATGCCTACAGAACATCATAAATTCATACCATGGACTTATTTATACCTAGGCCTATTAATTTATACCTAGGACCATTAACTTTATCTTGATAGACTTTTACACATATTTGATACTTTTGATGTTATAAAAGTAATAAACATTCTTTTAAAATCTTCCCCATATTACAGAAATACGTGAGTTTGAAATGAAAGGTCCCTGTTATCTCCCCACCAGCTATAATCACTAACAAAAGGTTTTTGTATATTCTTCAATATACATACCTTTCTTTCTTTCTTTCTTTCTTTCTTTCTTTCTTTCTTTCTTTCTTTCTTTCTTTCTTTATTGAGACAGGGTTTTGCTCTGTCACCCAGGCATCAAGATAATACTTTACTGCAGCCTTGACCTCTCAGGTTCCATCAATCCTTTCACCCCAGCCTCCCATGTTGCTGAGACTACTAATATGGGTGCCACCATGCCTGGCTAATTTTTTATATTTTATTGTGACAGGGTCTTACTGTGTTGCTCAGTCTGGTCTCAAACTCCTAGGCTCAAGCAATCCTCCTGCCTTGGCCTCCCAAAATTCTGGGATTGCAGGCATGAGCCCCCACCCCTAGCTTATCTTTTTTTTTTTAAACTAATATATCTTTTGTCATTTTATAGTTCCCCGCTGCAGCTGATCCCCCACCCTTCCCTTCGATGACCACGTTGGCAGGCTTCAGGGGGACCAGGGAACAAAGCTGGGGAGAATAAGTCACAATTACAAATTATCACAACAATTAGCGCCTGTACTTGGGGAATCTGTAAATTGAGGAGGCCCCAGCTCCTCATTGTACAGGGGTCTATTTGGCAGTAACCTTGCTCTGGAGATGATGATATTCCTTTAGTCTGAGGGAACTGATGTTGATGAAACCGGTGGCATCGATTGGCTCATAATACCCTGCACGCTCCTGCTCACCAGCTCCTCGTTGTAGAGACACAGTGGGACTCCCGGCCTAGAATGTACACCTGGACCTTGAAGACGGACACCTGCACTTTCCCTTCCACTCGCTCCTGGGACTTGGCAATGCAGTGGTGGACAAATTTACAATCAAGTGCCAGAAACCGGTATACACCAGCTCAGCAAATTTCAAGCCCAAGCCTTATTTGATTTTGCATACTTCCCGGTCCATGGTGAAGGCCCCGATGTCTAAATGAGCGTGGTAAACGATGGTGCCTGCTGGAGTCTCGTAGATACCTGGGGACTTCATTCCAGTGAAATGGTTCTCCATGATGTCAATATGGCCCACGCCGTGCTTGCCCGCATCTTCACTCATGTACACGAAGAGCTCCAAGGAGGTCTGGTGGGTGCTGCCATCCTTGATGTTGGTCACTTTCACGGGGACTCCTTATTTGAACTCAATCTCGAGAATGTCAGAGGTTCTGGGGGCTTTGGCCGCGTCCTGGGTCTTCATGTAGAGACCTGGAGGCGCTTGGTTCTTGGGGTTCTCCAAGATTCCAGTCTCATTGCTGATGTGCATGAGGTTCTCGTCCGTGCTCCACGGGTTCTTGGGAGTGACTGGGATGGGAATCCCGTGTTGCTTTGCGTATTCCATCAGGTCATTGCGGACCTCGAACCAGTTGTAGAACTTGGGCATCCTCCAGGGAGCAATGACCTTTATCTGGGGGGCCAGTGAGTAGCAGATGAGCTCAAACCGGACCTGATCATTTCCCTTTCTTGTGACGCCTTGGGACACTTACTTGACCCCCTCCTGCTGGGCGATTTCCACTTGTTTTCTGGCGATGCAGGGCCTGGTGAGGTGAGAGAGGTGCCCTCACCTCTGAGGTGAGAGAGGGCCCAGAGGTGAGAGAGGTACAGCGCGCTGGACTGGATGGCCGGCCAGATGAACTCCTTCACAAACTCCCTGCTGACATCCTCAATGAACACCTTTTTGCCCCCAAACTTCAGTGCCTTCTTCCTGGCTTCCTCGAAGTCTTCCTTCTGGCTAATGTTGGCCAGGTAGGCAATGACGTCATAGCCTTGTCATAGCCTTGTTCCTTCAGCAACACGTGGATGCAGGAGGTGTCCAGGCCACCACTGTAGGCCAGAACCCCAAAGCCTTTGCTGGACATAGCGTCTGGAATTGGAGGCACGAGTTCCTCGCATCTGGAATCTGTCTTAACAGTGCAGTGAACCACTCGGGCCTGGGCAGCAGTTGCAAGAGATGGAGCAGGGTTGTTTATCTTTTAAAAATGGGATTTTACAATACATGGGGGCACATATAAATGTCACTAATATTGATAAAAATATAACTTTTAAGAGGCTTCATACTATTCTAGTTTATGGAAGAATCAACTGTAATTTATTTTAATTTTTATTACATAGCACATATACAAGACTATTTCAACCAAAATGTGCATGCTACTTATTTATTTATTTATTGAGATAGGATCTCACTGTTACCCAGGCTGGAGTGCAGTGGCACGATCACACCTCACTGCAGCCTCAACCTCCCTGGGCTCAAGTGATCCTCCTGCCTCAGCCTCCTAAGTAGCTGGAGCTACCGGTACACACCACTACACCTGGCTAATTTTTGTACTTTTTGTAGAGATGGGTTCCCACCACATTGTACAGGTTAATCTCGAACTCCTGAGCTCAAGTGATCCACCTGCCTCAGCCTCCGAAAGTGCTGGGATTGGCCAGGCGTGTGGTAGCTTACGCCTGTAATCCCAGCATTTTGGGAGGCTGAGGCAGGTGGATCACCTGAGGTCAAGAGTTTGAGAGCAACCTGGCCAACATGGTAAAACCCATCTCTACCAAAAATACAAAAAAAAAAAAAAAAAAAAAAGAAAGTTAACTGGGCATGGTGGCAGTCACCTGTAATCCCAGCTACTCGGGAGGCTGAGGCAGGAGAATCGCTGGAACCCAGGAGGCGGAGGTTGCAGTGAACCAAGATCGTGGCGTTGCACTCCAGCCTGGGCGACAGAGTGAGACTGTCTCAAAAAAAAAAAAAAAAAAAGTGCTAGGATTACAGGCATTAGCTACTGTGCCCAGCCCAAAGTGTATATTTTAATGTGTAATAATAAAAAAGTATAAACTAGGTGTGATGGTACATGCCTGTACTCTCAGTTACTTGGGCAGCTGAGATGGGAGGATCGCTTGAGCCCAGGAATTTGAGGCCAAAATAAGCAACATAGTGATACCCACTCTCTAAAAAAGATTTTTTTTAAAAACCCAACAAAACAACAAACACCCATGACCCCTGCTTAGGAAATAGAACACTACCTATACATTTATTTGGAGGCCCCTCCCTAACCAGATAATTATTATTCTAAATTTTATTATTCTCTAGCTTTTCATTATAGTTTGACTATGGCTATATCTCTACTGATATGTGATTCTTACTTTTGCATGGTTTTGAACTTTATGCAAGGGGAATCATATAGTATGTGGATTCTGCTGTGACTTTTTTTTTTTTCAAATGATACGGTGTCTTACTCTGTTGCTCAGGCTGGAAAGCAGTGGCATGATCTGGACTCACTGCAACCTCTGCCTCCAGGCTCGTGCGATTCTCGTGCCTTAGTCTCCTGAGTAGCTGGGATTACAGGCGTGTGCAACCCTGCCTGGCTAATTTTTTTTGTATTTTTAGTAGAGATGGGGTTTCACCATGTTGGCCAGGCTGGTCTCAAACTCCTGACCTCAAATGATTCACCGGCCTCGGCCTCCCAAAATGCTGGGATTACAGGTGTGAGTCACTGCAACCAAACTTCTGTGACTTTTAAACATTACTGAGATTTATCTATAGTAATGCATGTGACTGTAGTTTAGTTATTTTTCATTGCTGTATGGTATTTGAGTATTTCAGTAAATCACAATTTATCCATCCTCTTGCTGATAGAAACTTGAATTGTTGCCAGTTATTTTGCTATTTTAAATTTTACCATAGTGTACATGTTTCTTGGTATACGTGTATAAGATTTCTCCAGGGTATATGCCTAGAAGTGAAACTGAGGGTCATAAGGTATGCTCATTTTCTTTTCTTTTTGAAATGGAGTCTTGCTCTCTCATCCAGGCTGGGGTGCAATGGTGTGATCTCGGCTCACTGCAACCTCCGCCTCCTGGGTTCAAGCGATTCTCCTGCCTCAGCCTCCCAAGTAGCTGGGATTACAGGTGCCCACCACAACACCCAGCTAATTTTCTTTTTTTTTTTTTTTGTATTTTTAGTAGAAACTGGGTTTCACCATGCTGGCCAGGATGGTCTCAATCTCCTGACCTCGTGATCCCCCCACCTCAGCCTCCCAAAGTGCTGGCATTACAGACGTGAGCCACCGTGCCCAGCTGGTATGCTCACTTTCAAGTTTAGTAGATAATGTCAATTTATTTCCATAGTAGTTGTACAAATTTGCACTGCCATCAGAGAATATAAGTCTTCCTATTGTACCACATCTTAGCCAATACTTTATATTATCAGAGTTTTCGTTTTCACTTTCTTTTCTTTCTTTTTTTTTTTTTAGACGGAATTTAGCTCTTGTTGCCCAGGCTGGAGTGCATTGGCGCAATCTTGGCTCACCACAACCTCCGCCTCCCAGGTTCAAGTGATTCTCCTACCTCAGCCTCCCGAGTAGCTGGGATTGCAGGCATGTGCCACTACACCCGGCTAATTTTGTATTTTTAATAGAGACAGGGTTTCTCCATGTTGGTCAGGCTGGTCTCGAACTCCCTACCTCAAGTGATCTGCCTGCCTCAGCCTCCCAAAGTGCTGGGATTACAGGCGTGAGCCACCGTGCAGGGCCTCAGAGTTTTCATTTTCTTCTAATATGTTACTGAGCTTTGATTTATATTTCTCTGATTCCTAAGTTAAACAATTTTCTCATGAGCACAAAATGGACAAAGACAAGCATATAAAACTTTCTTTTCTTTTCTTTCTTTTTTTTTTTGAGACAGAGTCTTGCACTGTTGCCCAGGCTGGAGTACAGTGGCGCTATCTAGGCTCACCACAAGCTCCGCCTCCCAGGTTCACACCATCACCACGCCCAGCTAAGTTTTTTGTATTTTTGGTAGAGACAGGGTTTCACCATGTTAGCCAGGATGTTCTCGATCTGACCTCGTGATCTGCCCACCTCGGCCTTCCAAAGTGCTGGGATTACAGGCGTGAGCCACCACGCCTGGTCAAAACTTTCTATTAAAGTAAAATTGTAAGTGGCTTCTCACAGAAAGATTTTTTTTGAGACGGAGTCTTGCTCTGTCGCCCGGGCTGGAGTGCAGTGGCCGGATCTCAGCTCACTGCAAGCTCCGCCTCCCGGGTTTATGCCATTCTCCTGCCTCAGCCTCCCGAGTAGCGGGGACTACAGGCGCCCACCACCTCGCCTGGCTAGTTTTTTGTGTTTTTAGTAGAGACGGCGTTTCACCATGTTAGCCAGGATGGTCTCGATCTCCTGACCTCGTGATCTGCCCGTCTCGGCCTCCCAAAGTGCTGGGATTACAGGCTTGAGCCACCGCGCCCGGCCAGATTTTTTTTTTTTTTTTTTGCCATCTATGTTTCTTTTCTTTTTTCTTTCTTTCTTCTTCTTCTTTTTTTTTTTTTTGAGATGGAGTGTCACTCTGTTGTCCAGGCTAGAGTGCAGTGATGTGATCTCGGCTCACTGCAACCTCCACCTTCTGGGTTCCAGCTATTCTCCTGCCTCAGCCTCCAAAGTAGCTGGGATTATAGGCACGTGCCACCCCGCCTGGCTGATGTTTTTGTATGTTTAGTAGACACAGGGTTTCACCATGTAGGCCAGGCTGGTCTCGAACTCCTGACCTCAGGTGATCCGCCTGCATCAGCCTCCCATAGTGTTGGGATTGCAGGCGTAAACCACCATGCCCGACCTTCTCTTTCTTTTATAACGACCGTATTCAAATTTTTTACCCATTTCTTTTCTTTCTTTGCTTTTTATTTTTTGAGATGGATTCCCACTCCATTGCTCAGGCTGGAGTGTAATGGTGCAATCACAGCTCACTGCAGCCTCAACCTCCCTGGTTCAAGCAATTCTGTCACCTCAGCCTCCCAAGTAGCTGGGGTACAGGTGTGTGCCACTACGCCCAACTAAATATATAAATACACACACACACACACACACACACACACGAGATGGGGTTTTGCCATGTTGCCCAGGCTGGGTTTTTCCAGTTTTTTCTATCAGTTGGTCTTTTTTTTTGTTTGTTTGAGACCAAATCTCACTCTGATGCCCAGGCTAGGGTGCAATGGTGTGATCTTGGCTCACTGCAACTTCTGCCTCCCGGGTTCAAGCAATTCTCGTGCCCCTCCCGAGTAGCTGGGACTACAGGCGTGAGCTGTCATGCCTGGCTCATTTTTTTTTTTTTTTGTATTTTTTTGTATTTTTAGTAGAGACAGATGTTTCACCATGTTCGCCAGGCTGGTCTCAAACTCCTGACCTCAGTGATCTGCCCGCCTTGGCCTCCCAAAGTGCTGGGATTACAGGCGTGAGCCACCACGCCCGGCTCGTTTTACATTTTGAATACTAATCCTTTGGAGTTTATTTGAAAATATATCCTTTCAGTTTTTGCCTTGTCCTGTCACTATTTCCATAATGTCTTTTGAAGAAGAGAAGATGTAAATACAGACAAAAATGTAAATTTTAGTATTTACAGCTTGTGAATTTTGTGTATTGTTTAAGAAATCTTTCTCTACCTCCAATGTTAGCAAGATATTCTCCTGCATATTTATTTTTTTACCAGAAAGTAAACACCAATTTTATTAATATAATAGCAACAGAAGGACTTCCAATTTCTCAGAAGGAAAATAACATGAAACCAGCACCACCTGGTAAGTGTTACAAGATTAAATGTCCACATTTGTTGATCTGATAACTTCCCACCACACACCAAAGGTTTTTCAAGGACAACTTCCACCAGAGCTGCTGCAAGAACACATTTTTCACTGGGCATAGCTTCACAGTCAACTCCTCAAGCAGAAGACTGAAATACTGTCTCTTTTTAGAAGATATTGTTTTAGGGTGAACATATCAGTATGGAGAACAGAGCTCTGCTTCTCAAGTTCAAAAGAAACCATGAACCAATCTATCAATTTTTCTCTGACAATAATGTACCAGAGTGCTCTGTGGGGAATTCTTTTCCATCCCTATCACACATCTGGGTGAAGAGAGAGGAAGGAGTGGCAAGGTGCTGGTACACTAGCAGGCACTTCTGGTGATACTCTGGGCTCCGCTCCCTTTCTGCTGCTAGTAGTAGCCGTCTTTTTTGCCAGCTGTAGCAGCTTGATGTGGAGGAGGAAGGGGCCAACCAACAATCACCTCTTGCCACCCACCAATCACCTCTTCTTGAAGTCACATTTTTTGCATTCATAGAAGAGGTCTTAGTGATCCCCAAATTGGCAGTCTTTGGGCAGACATCTCTATCCTTCTCCTGGATGGTGAGCTCCTTACAATAATAGACATCAGAGACCCCAGGGCCTCTACAGATCACACAATGCCCCTGGTAAAATCTATACTTACATTAATCACCTATGCACATCAGGGTACAAGGATGCACCTATAGGAGTCACAAATCACACACTTGCCATCACATTTTTCACATAGCAGCCTGCTTGTAGCAAATGATCAAATCCAGATGATGTTTATCCATAGCTCCCATGTCTCCCATATATTTAAGTAAATTTATAATTTTGCCTTTTAGATATTAACCTTTTTCTTTTTTCCTTTTTTTTTTTTTTGAGATGGAGTCTTGCTCTGTCATCCATGCTGGAGTGGTGCAGTCTCGGCTAACTGCAACTTCTGCCTCCCGGATTCAAGCAATTCTCCCGCCTCAGCCTCCCAAGTAGCTGGGATTACAGGTATGCACCACCACGCCCGGCTAATTTTTGTATTTTTAGTAGAGACGGGGTTTCACCATGTTGGCCAGGCTGGTCTCAAACTCCTGACCTTGTGATCCTCCCACCTCAGCCTCCCAAAGTGCAGGGATTACAGACGTGAGCCACCACACCTGGCCTTTTTTTTTTTTTTTTTTTTTTTTTTTTTTTGAGACAGGGTCTCATTCTGTCACCCAGGTTGGAGTGCAGTAGCATGATCTCAGCTCACTGCAACCTCCACCTCTTGGGCTCAGGTGACCCTCCTGCCTCAGCCTCCAGAGTAGGTAGAACTCTAGGCTGGCACCACCATGCCCAGCTAATTTTTGTATTTTTTAGTAGAGATGGAGTCTCGCCATGTTGCCCAGGCTGTTCTCGAACTCCTGGGCTCAATCGATCCTCCCACTTCAACCTCCCAAATTGTTGGGACTGCAGGCTTGAGCCACCACTCCCAGACTTTCCCATCATCATGTGTCAAGAAATCAAGCATTTCCTAAGCACCAGCTGATAACAGCTGCTAGGTAGGCTTATCACACTTCTACAGATTTGGCTAATAAAGAGACAATGAGCCCTAAAAGATTCAGACAATGTGTTACTTATACAGACTGCAAAAACAATCAGCATGGTCTTAGCTCTGTGCAACCCCAGTTCCACAGGAAAATATTGAACCAGAGGGCCAAGCAACAGACAACAGGAGTGGTAGGTCACTATGTTGCTGAAGAGCCAACTCTAGAATGGAACTAAGTGGTCTTATGGACTTCCACTGTACCTTAAAAGAGATTAAGGTGGAAAATCCCATGCTTCATTGGAACGAGAAAATTGAATGAAAAACTGCTCATAGCAGCCTCCCACAATATAGGGCATCTCTCACAAGGTAAGGAGAGAGAACAGAAATATCCTTGTGACAGCTCTTTAGAAGACTCTATCTTTCCATGTTCTAGGCAAGTTTTGGGTCAGAATGTGGTTGCACGTTGCATATAAGGTCTATGAGGAGATGTGCAAGATGTCTAGGATTCCACAGCAGAGCGATTCCTCTAAACCATTAACTGCTGCATTTCGAACTTTAGCCAATACTTATTCTGACCACTCTGGTCATGATGTACTTCACATCACTTTTTATAATAAAAAGTGTTTCTGCAGTAGGTTTGCCAATATTGTTTAGAATTTTTACAAGTATAAGTCTGATTACCCTGTAATTCTTTTCTAATACTTTCCTTTTCTGGTTTTGTTAACAAGGTTACATGTTAGCCTGATGAAATGAGGCGTGGCCTTTCACCTGTCTTTCCAGACTTTGAAACTTTGAAAGATTTCGTTAAAGATGAGATTAATTAATTAATTAATTAAGAGACAGAATTTTGCTCTTGTTGCCCAGGCTGGACTGCAATGGTGCAATCTTGGTTCACTGCAACCTCTGCCTCCTAGGTTCAAGTGACTCTCCTGCCTCAGCCTATTGAGTAGCTGGGATTACAGACATGCGCCACCAGGCCCAGCTAATTTTGTATTTTTAGTAGAGATGGAGTTTCACTATGTTAGTTAGGCTGGTCTCGAACTCCTGACCTCAGGTGATCCACCTGCCTTGGCCTCCCAAAGTGCTGGGATTAGAGGTGTGAACCACCACGCCCAGCGTGAGAATTATTATTATTTTTTGAATGGCAAAATTCAATAGTAGAATCATATGGTCACCATGTTTTTCTTTGTTGGAAGATTTTTAATACAGATGAAAATTTTGACTTATGAAACTGTTCACATTTTTTATTACTTATTGAGTCTTTTACAGTATATTGCATTTCTAGTTATTTGCCCACTTCATTCAAATTTGCAATTTTATCTTTTTTTTTTTTTTTTAGACAGAGTGTTGCTCTGTTATCCAGGCTGGAATGCAGTGGCATGATCTCGGCTCACTGTAACCTCCGTTTCCTGGGTTCAAGCAATTCTCCTGCTTCAGCCTCCCAAGTTGCTGGGATTACAGATGTGTGCCACCATACCTGGCTAATTTTTGTATTTTTTGTAGAGACTGGGTTTTGCCATGTTAATCAGGTTGGTCTCGAACTCCCGACTTGAAGCCATCTGCCTGCCTCCGCCTCCCAAAGTGCTCAGATTACAGGTGTGAGCCACCATGCCCAGCCTATCATGAGTTTTTCATATCTTTTTATTACCAGTTATCTGCATATCTACTTTAAAAAATTTTTTAACTTCAATTAATTTTATTTTTGAGACAAAGTCTTCCTCTGTTGCCCAGGCTGCGGTGCAGTACAGTGATCTTGGCTTATAGTAACCTCTGCCTTCTATTCTCAAATGATCCTCCCACCTCCACCTCCTGAATAGCTGAACTACAGGCCTATGCCACCACACTAGGCTAATTTTTCCACATCTTTTGTAGAGATGAAGTATATTGCCCAGGCTGGTCTCAAACTCCTGGACTCAAGCAATCCTCCCACTTTGGCGTCCCCAAAGTAGTGAATTACAGGCGTGAGCCACCACGCCCGACCTTTTTTATTTTTAATGTTTTTCATTCTTTTTCTCTTCTTTCGTGATCAATTTTGCTAAAGTTTATACATTTCATTAAGGTTTTCAATGAGCCAAATTTTGGTTTATTCATCTGCTTTATCATGTGTTTCCTATTTTATTATTTTCTGCTTTATTATTTCCCTCCTTTGCAGTTATGATTTTTTAACCTAAAAAAATGGATGCTAGGCCGGGTGCGGTGGCTCAGGCCTGTAATCCCAGCACTTTGGGAGGCCGAGATGGGCGGATCACGAGGTCAGGAGATAGAGACCATCCTGGCTAACACGGTGAAACTCCGTCTCTACTAAAAAATAGAAAAAATTAGCCGGGCGTGGTGGTGGGTGCCTGTAGTCCCAGCTACTCGGGAGGCTGAGGCAGGAGAATGGTGTGAACCCGGGAGGTGGAGCTTGCAGTGAGCCGAGATCGCGCCACTGCTCTCCAGCCTGGGCGACAGAGCGAGACTCAGTCTTCAGAAACAAGCAAACAAACAAACAAACAAACAAACAAAAAAGGATGCTTAGCTCATTAGTATTCAACCTTTCTTCTCTCATATGAACTTAATGGTCACTGGGCACCCACAATTTCTGATACATGCTATATGATTGTTCACATAGGGAAAAATACCTAATTGTAGTGGATCCAAGAGAGATTGAGAGTAGAGGAAATGGAAATAGAAAGTAGAGACTAATTTCAGGCCAGGTGAGGTGGCTCACACCTGTAATCCCAGCACTTTAGGAGGCCAAGGTGGGCGAATCACTAGAGGTCAGGAGTTCGAGACCAGCCTGGCCAACATGGTGAAACCCCGTGTCTACTAAAACAAATACAAAAATTAGCCCGATGTGCTGGTATGCACCTGTAATCCCAGCCACCCTGGGAGGCTGAGGCAAGAGGATCTCTTGAACCAGGGAGGTGGAGGTTGCAGTGAGCCGAGATCATGCCACACTGCACTCCAGCCTGGGTGACAGAGCAAGACTCTGTCTCAAAAATAAATAAATAAATTAATTAATTAATAAAGACTAATTTTTGAAGTTTTTATGGAAGGGAGAGTAGAGAAAAGTGGCAGTAGCTGGAGAATAGTGTGTGATCAAGGGAGAATGATCAGCTAAATCCATTAAATATTAATGAGATGCAAACCATTCAAGTCACACATATATTCTTACAGAATTAGCAGACATTCTGCTTAAAATAAATGAGAGACCTTTGTGCGTATTTAAGTTATTGGCCATTTGGTTCCTCACACCATATCGTGATTGCATTTCATCCTCCAACTCCAGTTCAAGGTATAGGCAACAACATTGTAAATGCAGAGTTAGTGTGAGCATGTGAGTTTTGTATGTCTCTTGCTAAAAAAGTAGCTCAAATTTACTGGCATCTTATTTAGACAGTCAAAATTGTGTGTGTGTGTGTGTGTAAACAATGTGTGCAATGTGTGCTTGTATATTTGTGGGTACACAATTTGGGAATGGCATTGAGTAGTAAGAAACCAGGATAGACAGGAATCAGATCACAAAGTCACTTACTAAGAAGGTTAAATTTTATCAAGTATGTGACATTTCTTAGTGTGAGAGATAAGATTCTAGTCTAGACTCTTGATAAGCTCACCAAGGTCTAGTAGCAAGTAAGACTCAACTCACGGTACCTTGTAAAAGGAGTCCCGGAAAGGGAAATAAAGGTTTTCTCAGATGAAGTAAACCTCAGAATTTTTTACCAGAAGACCTATTATTAAACAATGGCTAACAGGCGAAAGGGAGTTTTCCAAAGAGAATCGCTTGAACCTGGGAGGTGGAGGTTGCGGTGAGCTGAGCTCACGCCACTGCTCTCCAGCCTGGGCAGCAAGAGTGAAACTCCATCTCAAAACAAACAAACAAACAAAAAGCAAACAAAAAAAAAATTAAAACACAGATAAAAACACATGACCCAACTATATGCAATCTACATGAAACTCACTTCAAGAATAATGAATGCAGGTCGAAAATAAAAGAATAGAAAGTGACAGTTATGTAAACATTAAAAAGCAGGAATGGCTAGGCTATATTAATATCACATAAAGTGGAATACAGAGCAAAGAAAATTACTAGGAACTAGGAGTGACATTATGTAATCAGAAAAGATCAATTAGCCAAAAAGAAATGGTGACCCTAATGCGTAAGCACCAAACACAGTCTCAAAATATATAAAAACTGAGCAGGGTGTGGCCAGGTACGGTGGCTCATGCCTATAATCCCAGCACTTTGGGAGTCCAAGGCTGGTGGATCACCTGAGGTCAGGAGTTCGAGACCAGCCTGGCCAACATGGTGAAACTCTGTATCTACTGAAAACAGAAAAAAAAAATTAGTTGGGAGTGGTGGTGGGCACCTGTAATCGCAGTTACTGAGAAGGCTGAGGCAGGAGAATTGCTTGAACCCAAAGACGGCGGTTGCCGTGAGCCAATGCCATTGCACTCCAGCCTGGGCAACACAGTGAGACTCTGTCTCAAAAACAAAACAAAACAAAACAAAACAAAACAAAACAAAACTGATCTGGCTGAAAGGAGAAATAGTATGAGTAGTTTATTGAGGTTAGTGGCTTTTTATGGTTGTCTTGGACAGATGCTACAAAAAAAGAGAGCAAAACACATTCAAAGCAGAAAGATGGAAAGTATAAAGATAAAACCATACATCAATAAAATAGAAAACCAAAAACAACAAAGAAACAAAAAGCTAGTTCTTAAAAAAAAGTCATGAAATTGATAAACTTCTAGCAAGACTGACAAAGATTAAAAAGAGAGAAGACATAATCACCACTATGAGGAATCAAACTGAAGATATCATTACATATGCTGCAGCTATTAAAAAGATAATTAAGGAAATACTACAAAAACTTTATGTTCACAAATTCAGCAACATGGAAGAAGTGAACAAATTCCTCAAAATTCAAAAGCCACCCAAAACGCAATCAAGATTAAATAGATAATCTGAATAGCCCCATAACCATTAAAGAAATATCTCCAGACTTGGACAGTTTTACTGGAGACTTGCACCAAACATTTAAATAAAAATTAATGTCATTCTGAGCTTAGATACAAAAATCCTCAATAAAATATTAGCAAATAAAATTCAACAATGTATAAGAATTATACACTGTGACCAAGTGGGATTTATTCAGGCATGCAAGGTTTGTTCAACTTTTGGAAACTAATCAATGTAATTCGCTGTATCAATAGGGTAATAGGGTAAAGAAGAAAACCTTAAGATGATATAAATTGATGCAGAAAAAGCATTTGATAAAATGTACCCACCCATTCATGACAAAAATTTAAAAATCAATCTCTCAGCATATTAGGATAGAGGGGAATATCATCTTTATTTTCTTTAAGAGATAGAGTCTTGCAGCCAAGCTTAGGGTGCAGTGGTTTGATCATAGCTCACTGCAGCCTTGATCAACTGAGCTAAGTGATCCTCCTGCCTCAGTTTCCCAAGCTGCTGGAACCACAGGCATGCACCACCATGCTCAGCTAAATTTTTTTTTTCCCCCCGAAATGGAGTTTAGCTCTTTCGCCCAGGCTGGAGTGCAGTGGCATGATCTCGGCTCACTTCAACTTCTGTCCCCTGGGTTCAAGTGATTCTCCTGCCTAAGCCTCTTGGGTAGCTGGGATTTTAGGTGTCCACCACCATGACTGGCTAATTTTTGTATTTTTAGTAGAGATGGGGTTTCACCATGTTGCCCAGGCTGGTCTCAAACTCCTGACCTCAGGTGATCCACCCACCTTGGTCTCCCAAAGTGTTGGGATTACAGGCTTGAGTCACCGCACCCAGCCCCATGCTTAGCTAACTTTAGAGACGGAGTCTCCCTGTGTTGCCCAGGCTGGTCTCTAATTCCTGACCTCAAGCAATCCTCCCACTTCAGCCTCCCAAAGTGCTGAGGTTACAGGTATGTGGGGAAGAGATGGGGGATTCACCATGATGGTAGAGATGGGGATTCACCATGTTGCCCAGGCTGATCTTGAGCTCCTGAGCTCAGGCAATCCACCTGCCTCAGCCTTCCAAATTGCTGGGATTACAGTTATGAGCCACCGCGCCCGGCAGAATTCTTAATGTATTGCTAATTTTGGTCCACATTCTTACTTGTTGCAATTAGTTTTTGGAGGAAAAAAAATCGTGTGTCAGGCCCACTGCTTTATATGAACACTTAACTACCCCATCATACACTCCTACAGGCTGCGGGCCCTGTACAGTGAACCACACAAGAAATCAGCTTCTTTTTTTGAAGAAAGGGCCACATGGAATATATCTTTCCTATCTTGTTAAAGAGGCACTTCAAGGCGTTAGGGCTTATAGAGAAGAACCTTTGTACTTTGACGAAGACGAATGTGAATGAGTATGGCAGGTTCAAGGCATAAGACAGGTCTTAAGATATAATTGTCCTTACTTCATCAGTTACCCTAGTATGTTTGCAGATTTGTCTTTTTTTCACTCATAAATTCTATTTTTATATTAAAAGAATCTATAATCTGAGACTGAACTCACTTTTTAAGTTATCTATATTTTGATCTTTTTAATTATACATATATATTTGCAAAAGTAGAGTTGTCAAATGTATCCCTTTTTTATTTTATGTCTTTGGAATTCAGGTGATATTTAAAAAGGTCTTTCCATCTCTCAGATTTTAAATGCAAAATATTATATAGTATCATTACGTAACCAAATCCTCAGTAGACTACACCTTATATTACTCATTCACACAAAGGCTTAAAAGGGCACTGATTGTCAACAAGGGATGATTTTGCCACCCAGGAGACATTTGGTTATCTCTGGAGACAATTTTGGTCAACACGACTGGGGATGTGCTGACATCTAGTGGGTAGAGGCCAGTAATACTGCTAAACCTCCTACAATGCACAGGGTAGCCCCATCCCCCGACCCCAACGAAGAATTATCCAGCCAAAAATGTCATATATGGATGAGGTTGCGAAGATCTACCATGAACCATTTCTCCTCTGTGACTGTTCAGATCCCCACTGTTTCAGGATATGTATATCACAGAACATTGAAAAGATTGAGGGAGGTGGAAAAGAAAAAAAAAGCAGGAACTGGATAAAGAAATTTTGGTAAATTGGAGAAAACCCTTTTACTTCATTTATAGTGTCCTTAATTCAGTACCTCTAATTCTGCTCCCAAAACTCAAATTTAACAAACACCATTTTATAGAATACATCAGAAAAACGAAAAGAAAAATTCCTGACAAACACTGTCATACTTCCTAAGAGACAAAAGCATGAAGAAACTGATTATTATGTAAATGCCTTTATTTGAATTACTACATTGCTACCAGATTACATCACTTTTCAGAGTTAGAGTAACATAATACCTTGGAAACTATAGCAAACAGCTTGACAAAGCAAGAGTACATTAATTCCTACATATATACGCTTATTTTTAGTGACCACAGTTCTTTGTTTTAGGTGTAAAATTAAAAAATATATTGTACACTTAGCATACTCGGCCTACTAAATCCCGTCTAAGTTCTGAGCACATTCTCTCCTCAAAAGTATCATATTCAACAGCATTTTAAATTTAGAGAGAGAGTTTGATGATACAGGCTTTAAAGCAAATAAGCATGTATTGAACCAAGTGATTTAAGACAAAATATTTCAATTGTTTACAGCTTGGGTATGAGAGGGAAGATGCAAATTTAAGGTACATTTTTCTTCTAGCTACGATGTATGTTTTACTTACTTGAAGACCCCTTAAAAAAAGTAGCAAAATCAGCAGTCTTGTTTAATGTAATCAAAATATTCTTAAATGTACAAAAAAGGATCCTGTAGAAAGAATACTGTAAAAAGATACTGATCTTAAGAATAAAAGAATAAGAAAAGCTTCTATTACATTCTGCACAGCCAGTTACTTCGGCAGATTTTCAGTACTACAAAGATAAGCAAAGGATACTCATATCCAAATACCCTCTGACCATAGTTCTCGAATAAGAACTAGCATACTGGATGGAAAGCAAAATTACTGTCTAATAATATTCATATCCCATCATCTAAGCGAGTCCCCAGAGAGGGACATTCTAAGAGGGCAAAAGATAACAGAGCGAGAAATAACATACAGCAATGGGAAATGTCAAGGGCAGCATTCTAGGAAGAGAGAGTAAAATGTTTTGGCTATGAGCACATTTCAGGCGTGCCTGACAAATCCAACTCTGACTATGGGAAAGAGGAGTTGTTTTTATTAAACCCTTTCCCCTGAGGGCTCTCATGATGAGCTAGTCCTGTTAATCAAAATGAAAAGTCCTTTGAATGGCCAGGAGTTCCTTAAGCCATAAGCACTTCACCTGGAAATAGCTGACCTGCGAATCATGCACCTGGGAGCAAGGCTGATTTATTCAGATTGGTTATTTTACACTCTCTTCATTCCCCTGCCCATCAAACATGCAAACACAGTCATGACCATCTTGGGCTTTACTTCCACAAGGTCTTCAGGGAGAGCATATACTCTGGCTCCAATTCTTCTAGCCATTGACACTGCATACCTATTTTAGGGGGAAAAAATTAGGATGAAATTCTTGTCAGTTAAGGACACCATGTAAGACATCTATTTCCTCATATATGATTATTATGCTGGGATGCAAAAATTCCATATTGAAAGTTCCAATTAGAACAGTTTTGTTTTTTGTTTTCTTTTGATTTTGATTTTTTTTTTTTTTTTTTGAGACGGAGTCTCACTCTGTCTGCCAGGCTAGAGTACAGTGGCCGGATCTCAGCTCACTGCAAGCTCCGCCTCCCGGGTTTACGCCATTCTCCTGCCTCAGCCTCCCGAGTAGCTGGGACTACGGGCGTCCACCACCTCGGCCGGCTAGTTTTTTGTATTTTTAGTAGAGACGGGGTTTCACCGTATTAGCCAGGATGGTCTCAATCTCCTGACCTCGTGATCCGCCCGTCTCGGCCTCCCAAAGTGCTGGGATTACAGGCTTGAGCCACCGCGCCTGGCTGATTTTGGTTTTGATTTCACTTTGAAGTTACAGTAGGTTTTTAAGCTCTATTATTTGGGGCCAATAATATTTATTCACTCTTTTTCTCCAATGTGAGGTGAGAATTAAGCTTGAAGCACCAACTTTATATATATACATATATATAATTACCTAGGCTGTCTATACAATCCATGTTAATATTCTCATTGCACACTCATGTGATCTTAGAGATATGAGGTGGAAAATCATGCTGGATGCAAAACCCAAGTTGTTAGGCAGATGCAATGAATACTTCCAAATATTCATGAGAGGGGAGACAGTCTACATGGCACATGGACAGAGTGGCTGGACCAAAAACTAGAAAGGTAGACAAAGGAAGGGACAGAAGAACTGAGATGTCCAGGTAGGGAAATTTTCAGGAACACATCTCAACTAATCCATGAAGCATTTCTAGGTGTGTTGGAACCAGAATCTTTAAAGATAATTAAATCATCGAGTTTCTAGAAAAAGAGATTTCAAGAGTTCTTGATATATTGTGGGTATTAGACCTTTATCATATCTGCTAGAAACATTTTTCAAGAAAAAAATAATGTGCCTAACTCCAAAGTATTGCAAGAATGCTTCTTAGCTGTTCCATAATGCAGGACTGTGGATGGATTTTCAATGTCTAACTAGCAAAGTTTTCATGGGTCACCCATGAAGCCAGGTCACACTCTACGTCTTTGGTGAAGAAGAAAATAGGCTGGTGGAAAAGACCTTCTGAATATTGTTGAAATGCAATAAACTATAGTCTTCTGTGGAGGGCTAGCAAGCATTCTGTTAATATGGGAACTGACGAAGATAAATTCAACAAATGTAGTAAGAATGATCTATGTATAGTAAAAGAGACATAAGTTGGATAATGTGTTTTTTAAAAAAGAATGAGACAGATGAACACCTTAAGCTCATTATTTTCCTTGTTGTAAAGTTTTACCTGATTTGCATTAAAATACATGCTACAGCCGGGCGCGGTGGCTCAAGCCTGTAATCCCAGCACTTTGGGAGGCCGAGACGGGCGGATCACGAGGTCAAGAGATCGAGACCATCCTGGCTAACATGGTGAAACCCCGTCTCTACTAAAAAATAAAAAAAACTAGCCGGGCGAGGTGGCGGGCGCCTGTAGTCCCAGCTACTCGGGAGGCTGAGGCAGGAGAATGGCGTAAACCGGCGGGCGGAGCTTGCAGTGAGCTGAGATCCGGCCACTGCACTCCAGCCCAGGCGACAGAGCGAGACTCTGTTTCAAAAAAAAAAAAAAAAAAAAAAAAAATACATGCTACATTATTTCTGTAATCCACTGAAGCAACAACTGACTAAGCACCTAGTAGGCCAAGTACAAGGCTAGGCTCTTTTAATTTTTAAAAATTTAATCTTTATAAAATCTCTAAGGTAAGTATTATTGCCCCCAGTTTACTGATGAGGAATCTGAGGCTCCAAGAGGTTTCTCCCAAGGTGACACCACTCTTACATGGCAGAACCTGAATTAGAATTCAGATCTGTCCAGCTGCAAAGCTGTATTCTTTTCATGCTATTAGCAGTCTCCCTTACTTGGCATTATTGTGCTTGTCATCCTCTGTTAGATTGCCACTCTTCACAAGGTCATAGTTTATACAGCCTGGCTGGATGGCATCAATTAAATCCACAACTGCCAAACTGGAGCTGATCGTCTTGTCCTAGTGTGAAAGGAGAACAAATCTGAGAATTTTGATACATACAAATTAACATGTGCTTACTTATATCAAGTGTCCAAAACAAAGCCCAGTGAATTCATAAAGAATCATACCATTAGTCCAACAATAATTCTCACTCACAAAGAAGCCAAAGGTTGCCTTCCCAAATGATAGATGTTATCTCACAAACATAATATTTAATAGTCAAATATGGATTCTGACCTTAAAACTCTGAATGGAAGTTGATTTTCCAGCTTCACTCAACGTTCTGTTTACCCAGTTCACAATGATGTCATCATTGGCTTTCTGACCATCTCCAAGATCTTCCAGGACATTGAGGGTGTATCTAAGAGAAGCAGCAGCAGAAAACGTCACAATCTACTTTATGAGGAAAAATGCAAACATCAGAAAGATGCTTTATCTTCCACTTTTTATATTCCTTAGATTTCAAGGACTAAAGATTTCATGGAAAGAGATTCACACTATGTGAAAAAAATATTTTAAGCTGTAGTGGCTTGCTACTGTTCTACCCTTTGTAGTGGTGAGAGAGGAGCAGATTGACAGTGCTTTAATGAGCAGGTCCAACGGCCTACTGCAGGCACATTTTGTACTATTCCAATAGTGGTAATGGCATAAAATAAGCTGTGCTTTGGCTGGTGCCCAGTCATAATGAATGCTTTTCAGCATTATGGTGATCTTCATCAGCATTACCAGAGAGAGATCTTTATTTTCAAATGAGCATGAGGATGTTCATAATTTTGTTCTGACAATTTTTTAATTCACTGACACAAAATAAGGTCGAAATCTATGTGTCAGGCTTCCTATGTTTTAAAAAAGGGACTAGCCATAGTTCTGCTGCCTAACTTGCAAGGAAGCATCTCCCACTTAACATCCAACATATATTCATTAATTAAACTCATTTTGGAGTATAAATACAACATATTTCAAAAGTGTAGTCATTGACATGTTCACTTATTAAACACAGTAAGGACTAAATCACAGACCTGTGTGATAGTAAAGACTAAACAGCTAAAATTGTGTACTATACCTTCTCATCAGCTGCCAGACTAAAGCTAAAGTCAGGGTTTGGTTCCCATCATTCAGGTCTTGCCCTCCAATGCCAACCAGGGAGAATTTAGCAGGATGCTTCCCTAATTCAACAGCATAGTTGCAGTTTTCTAGCTGCAAAGGCACAAGAGTAAATGGTTAAAGACTTCCATTTGTTTAATCTGCATACGTGTGTGTGTGTCTTGTATAATGCTAGGTATCAGCACACAAAAACAAATAAGACACAGTTTTTGTACTCAAGAAGCTCAGTGTCAAGAGTTTTAGAAACAAAGGAATGAATCGAGAATAAAACTACTCTAACAAAGATACACAGCAACTTAATTATCTACCTTTTTCATGTTGGCTCCCAGTTTCGGGTATGGAGGTTTATTAACCTTACTCCAGTCAACAGGAACTTTAATTCGTTCATATAACTGTAAGATTACCAGGGCATCTTGCAGGTCACTAATGATTTAAAAATAATGTAATCAGTGTTTTCAGGAAGCTGGGACTTGACTTTCCTTAAAAACAATAACACTACATTGTCAAACAAGATATATAAAACCATAAATAATACCTAACACTCATATTGTCTATCAATCTGTTCTGAAAATAGAGCTAAGACCATCCAATTCATTTATAAGTATTGAGAGCTTACTGTGAGCAAGGCACTGTTCTAGAGTCTGGGCCCACAGGACGAAAATTCCTGTCCTTGCATTAGAGTCAGAGAGATAGACAATAAACAAGTACATGGATAAACAAACAATACAGAGGTGTTGTTTGTTTTGTTGACAATAAACAATTTTACGGGTATATGTAAGTGCTATGAAGAAAAAAAGGAACTAGGGTTAGGGGTTACAGAGTAGCAGGTGGTAGTCAGGAAATCTTTGAATCAGTGACTGGAATACAGTAAGGGTATAAGCCATTATATGCGAGCAAAGAACGTCCCAGGCTGAGAGAAGAGTGAGCCAAAGTCCCCGAGTTGTTGTGGATGGTCTACTTAAAGGATTCCCTGGTCTCTGTTTCTTTCTTTTTTACCTTTCTTTTTTTTTTTTCCCCTCTTAGAAATAGGATCTCACTTTGTTGGCCAGGCTGCAGTACAGTAGCACAACCATAGCTCACTGAAGCCTCAAACTCCTGGGCTCAAGTAATCAGCCTCAGCCTCCCAAACGGCTATCTGTCTCAAAATATAAAGTATTTGCTCCCTGGGGTATTATAAAGACATTTATATATTCTATCACTTACAGTTAATGATCATGTAAATAAATAATTAAAGCTTTTGTGTATTGGGAAAATGATGGAAATCACCACTTGACATTTTCCAATATAAATAATAGCTACAAATTAATATCTAGAAAATCTTTAGAGCTGTCATTATTTAACATCCATTCATGACATTCATAACTGTTTACAATAGCAGTAGGCAGGCTTACGCATAGAGATGGTTTACATGGGGATTGACACCAAGAGAGTTCATCCAGTTACGGAAGGTTCTTTCTTCACGAGTTTCTCCTGTTAAGAATATTCACAAAATTTACTGATTCATTAAACACTTTATGTATGTGCATACAGTGCCAATCCACATATTACATTATTTTCTCTCTCTATTCAGATCTAGAAGTTTTCAATAACACGAGTTTCCAAGCATTCTCCTAAGTACATACATTCTCTCTAGATATAGGCTTATTTTTCAAATTTGAACTTATTTTAAAATTAAAGAATACAACCTTATTCTAACCAGTTAAGCAATTTAGAGGTTTATGAACTTTTTATAGTCTCTTCAAATCTTTCTCCAATATTGCCTCAAATCTGCATCCCTCAAAGTAACTGATGTTATCAGTTTAGTTACTGGTTTTATAGAAATATCGGTGGACACTCAATGAATTACTATTTGCTTTATTTATTTATTTATTTATTTATTTATTTATTTATTTATGAGATGGAGGTTTGCTCTTGTTGCCCAAGCTGGAGCGCAATGGTGCGATCTCAGCTCACTACAACCTCTGCCTTCCAGGTTCAAGCGATTCCCCTGCTTCAGCCCCCCGAGTATCTGAGATTACAGGCGCGCACCACAACGCCCGGCTAATTTTTTGTATTTTTAGTGGAAACGCGGTTTCACCATGTTAGCCAGGCTGGTCTCAAACTCCTGACCTTAGGTGATCTGGCCACCTCGGCGTGCCAAAGAGCTGGGATTACAGGCGTGAGCCACCATGCCCGGCCGCATTTCTTAATTTTTATAGACTATACTTCATGCATCTATAATCTGGAAAAGGTAAACTCTGCCTTTCCAAAACTTAAAATTTAGTATATATTATCATTTGTTTTTTGAGGAGGTAAGGGTGAAAGGAGTTGGGGTTAGTTCCAGTTACACTGACTGTGGATGAATGAAACATAAATATATACTAAATTTACAGGTCAAATTGAATGCATATGTGCACTTTTTCCTGATGAGAGGATTAAAAAGTGGTCTAACCCTAAAGATTAAAACTAAATACTGATTTACTAAGTGGCTTTACATTAAGTGACTCAACTACTTTTTTTTTTCTTTTTTTTTTGAGACAGAGTCTTCTCTGTTGCCCAGGCTGGAGTGCAATAGCATGATCTCAGCTCACTGTAACCTCCGTCTCCCAGGTTCAAGTGATTCTCCTGCCTCAGCCTCCCGAGTAGCTGGGGTTACAGGCACGTGCCACCACGCCCAGCTAATTTTTTAATTTTTAGTAGAGACGGGGTTTAACCATGTTGGCCAGGCTGGTTTCAAACTACTGACCTCAGGTGATCTGCCTGCCTCGGCCTCCCGAAGTGCTGGGATTACAGGTGTGAGCCACCGCACCCGGCCTCGACTACTTAAAAAGTTCACTTGTATCGTCCTTTTCTGCCAGTTTTTACTCAGCACCGGCATCTGCTTCTTGCAGATATAAAAAAACTTATTAAGTCTAGATTGTAAAATCATTACGGCCTATGTATTTCTACTCTATAGTCCCACATATTCGAATTTGAGAAGTTTTTAGTTACCTTCTAATAGAGTCCAGTCAATATCCTGGTTCTCTGGCTTAGTTAGTGCTGGGTATTTATTAAACAGGTTAGCCACGAAAGCTAAGTTGAGTTTGGGGTTTCCACTGACAACATCAGCAGGGGTAACAAACTGTCTGCAACCTAATTTATCTGCTTGTTGAAGCATACTCTCGGCTCTCTTCAAATCATCTGTTTCCTGTTGAAACAAAATAGGAAGACTTTGTCAAAGGCCATACTAAAAATGTAGAAAATGTCTCCACAATCATAGTCTGGGTATACAGTTCTACTTTCTTTTAGCCAACATATGGTACTTATTATAAAATTGTTTTGAATGCAAAAAAAAAAAAAAAAAAAAAAGTTAGCGCTGTTAGAGGTGCAGTACTTTTAATATACACTAGATGGCACCAGATCACATAGCAAACTACAGAGTACATTTAAATTGCATTAAGAAAGAAGTTATGTAAAAGCTTGGGGGAAACTCCCAGATTTTGTTTGAAAATCTGTAGAGAAAACATATACATTCACCATCTTCACTTTCTCCAGTTCCACTTTTCCTTTTTTCCTTCTCAATAGGAAAACAGCTTCAATTCTCCTTTTAAGCCATCTCAAGTTAAATATTCAGATAGTTTCAGTAGAATTATGTTAAAAATTTTTTTCAAATGTACTTATCTACAATGAATCTCTACTAATTATTAAATGTGAAAGGGTATTAACTGTAGTCCTACTTAAGTCTCATTTAGAAAATAGTGTTCATTTTCTGCAAATTGTGGGTTCATTCTCCTCAACCTGGCTTATTTTGTTTTGCTGATTTACTGCTTTCTGCTTTGGAGTTTCTCCTTTTCTCTATTGGCTCTCAGCTGAACTTCACTGAGGCTTCTGGGTACTGTGCATTAGGTCAATGAGCTTCATGACAGAGTCGACTCCTTGGAACCCAGGAACCTCTGGGGCTGTGTTATGCAGCAGAAGGAACTGGAAAGGAGGGCACTGTTGGAGAGCCAGCTAGAGAGAGAGGAAGTTGTGCTGAGCTGTGGAAGTCGGCTCCCCTGGCTGAGGGAGAAGATAGATACCTTCATTCAGTTCATGTTCAAATCCCAAGGGAAATGCTTGTGAACTGTTGCTTGAATTGATGAGAAGCAGAGAATCTATTTTTACTGATTTCTTTTGAGCATAGGGAGAATGGTGGAAGGCAAGACCAAGGATTAATCTCAGGGAACTGAAGGATTAAAAAAGTTAGGACGAAGGGAAGGGATTTTTTCCATTACAAAGATCAAGAGAAAAAAGTTAAACTGAAATTGAAAAAAGGTAAAACTGTTCAGAGTTAAAATTAGGCCTTGGTTGGACGTGGTGGCTCATGCCTGTAATCCCAGTACTTAGGGAGGCCGAGGCAGGAGGATTGATTGAGCCCAAGTGTTTGAAACTAGCCTGGCCAACATGGCGAAACCTCGATTCTTGGGGGGGGGGGGGGGGGGGGGAAGGCCCTAAAGAAGGTGTAAAGCGGAAAAAGGTGAAGGACACTGAAAACCATGAGAATAGCATGAGCAAAGGCACCTGGGTGGTGCTGGGAAGGAAGGTTGGGGTGGGGAATACAGACTTCTGGGGAAATAACACTGGCTAGATTTTAGAGCAAGATTTGTAGGGTGAGTGCCAAGCAGAACATTTCAGACTGAATTCTAGAGTCAACAGAAGAATCCTTGTCGGATTCTGAAGAGGGAAGAGACAAAAGAGTGTTTTAAGATCAATTGGATTGACTAGAGAAGGGGTGTATCAGAATCAGTTAGTATACTGATGCCATTTACCCTGGTATCAGATCACATGGCTAGCCATCCCAGACAGCTCTCTTCTTGGACAAGATGGCCCCCCATTCCTACCAAGAGTGACCTGAGCTGAAGAGTTTTGCATTTAACACACAGACAGAAATATAAGCACACAAGTCAGTTACAAATTCAGTTCTGGTAAGGGCAGCATAAAAATGGTTTAGCCAATGTAATCCACTCCATCCTATGGCATAATAGGATAGATATATGGATTTTGTTAATTAGTAGCATGCATTCCATATCTAATGGGTACAAAAACCACAGATTCCTAGAAACTTGGGACTAAATAGTCCAGTCTAACTCCATACTTTATGGATGAACAAAGTGAAATCCAATTTTGAGAAGGAACTTGCCCAAGGTCACTAAACAAATTAGTGACATAACCAGGGAACATGGTCTCTGAGAGTGATTCCTTAAATTAGATTTCATAGATTGGGAGTTTGTAAAACATAATCACATTACTCTCAACACAGGAATATGAATATATGTATATATGAATATACAGTCACTAAATCTATTACTGTGGTTGTAATCCAAATACTTGGAAAAGGTTAGCTTCTAGCTGCTTATTTCCCCATACTTGTTTTGAATATTTTATGCCATTCACATAAATCAATACCACAACAACGATGGAATTCACTAACAATCAAAATAAATAAAAGCTAGTTTTCTGGCCTCTGAATTACATGTACAGTAACACATTTTAAAATAATGCTTAAAATTGCCAACTCCACTTCATACAATTATAAAAATTATTGTATTTATAAGAAATTGACAATAATTTTGGAAGATTGTCGAATTCAAAAGAGCACTTATACTTACATTGAAACCTGACATGTTAATATCTATCCGTGGTTCACCTTCCTTTTGTCCTTTTGGTGCGATTTGATTGAGAAGATGGAAATAGGCTTTGGAATCCTACAAAGAATTGAAAATGTCAGTGAGATCACAGTGACAAGGAATGAATGTATCCTATTGTCCCATGTTTGGAAGCCTATTTGCATTGGACTTTTTGAGAATATATGGCACAAATCTCTCTGCCTTCTAATTTAACAGGTGTCTTCCCCAGAAAAGTCCATCTATCTGGCCTTATATCTGTCTTGCATTTGGATGAACTGGATTTTGACATGACTTCACAATTATTAAAGTCATCGATACAATAATGCTAATAAACATATAACCAGTTCTGTACCTTCACTGAATTACTGAAGTCAATAAGCTTGATAGACAAAACAAGCATTTAAAAAAGTAGAAGAGCAGAAATCCAGGAAGCATAGAAGAAAGAGAAAATAAACAGGTTATATCATTACAAAGCATAATGAATATACCACACCTATGAAGAAGAGATTAGCTATGTTATAGATGCATTAAATTGCAAATTTAAATGACAAAAGCATTAAATGATAAACATTTTAGTTGCTAAAATAACACTGAACCCTCTATGATCTGAATGTACTTAAAAAAACAAACGTCTCTTTTCGTTTTAAACCCCTGGACTAAATCACTTGAATGTTGTTTTCTTAGAATCCCAACACTGAAAACAATGGGGTTGGCTCACAGTCAACATGAATTCAGGTTGTGTGGACAACTCCACAAAACACAGCTTGAAAACCATTGTACTCGCACAAACGTTTATTAAGAGCCTTCACACACGTGCCAAGTAAATTCCCGCATCTTTGGAATGCTAGAGGACAGGAATTTAAGTGAAGGTTCCTTAATCCTGCCATATGTGAAGACCACCTTCCAGGTATGATATTAATAGTTTCCTGTTACTGGGCTTTGAAGGTCCAGACAGGCTATGAAGAAGTGTTTCTCATAGTCTGTGTGCATACTAACACCTGAGGAAGTTGCTCAATATGTGAATTACTGAATCCAATTCCTGAGCTACCAAATATAAATGTCTGGGAGCTGCCCAGAAAGGTGCCTTTTAAATCAGCTACCCAAGTGAGTTTGAAACTTGGTGCCATAAATGATTCTAAGAATGGGGAAAATCAGGTGATTGAAAGCTATTTCAGAGCAATTCTTAAATAGCCAACTCCGATCCTATCATTCGGGGGGCATAGCATTTACCTCTTAAGGAATAGTGTACTACAGCTGTGAAAGTGCTTTCACTTCCAATTACTTGCTAAAGCTACATAAACAATTTATAATCTAAACCTATGGTCTTGAGAAGAACAAGTAAAGAGCAGACCCAGCAAAATCTGTATTTAGTACCCTGAAAAGGGCTTTACAGGTGAAAATTTGAACTTGAATACAGATAAACTAGAAGTTAGTTTTCGCATTACCAAACAATTATTTCCTTTTTAAAAATATTCATGGCCGGGCGCGGTGACTCACGCCTGTAATCCCAGCACTTTGGGAGGTCGAGGCGAGCAGATCACGATGTCAGGAGATCCAGACCATCCTGGCTAACATGGTGAATCCCTGTCTCTACTAAAAATACAAAAAAAATTAGCCAGTCGTGGTCGCGGGTGCCTGTAGTGCCAGCTACTCAGGAGGCTGAGGCAGGAGAATGGCGTGAACCTGGGAGGCGGAGCTTGTAGTGAGCCAAGATGGCGCCACTGCACTCCAGCCTGGGCGATAGAGCGAGACTCCGTCTCAAAAAAACAAAAAAACAAAAAAACAAAAAAACAAAAAAAAATCAATCGGACTTGGTGGTGTGGACCTGTAGTCCCAGCTACTTGGGAGGCTGAGGTAGGAAGATCGCTTGAGCCTGGGAGGTCAAGGCTTCAGTGAGCCATGTTAGCACCACTGCACTACAGCCTGGGTGACAAAGTGAGACCCTGTAACAACAACAACAACAACAACAACAACAACAACAAACCTGGCCAAACATATTGTATAATTACAAGAGAAGGCAGGGTCAGTTGGTCTTATAATTTTGGGGCTATTCTTAATTTTCATGGATGAAATCAGTAGTACAGGCAACTCACTGCTTCCTCTCATCACTGAACAAAATCACATGATCGCCTATGCATAGTATTGTTTTCACAGCCTTGCTGGTCAGTAATGTCTGATGAAGATCCTTAAGTTTTTTCCCTGTGTACCAACATCTGGATGTCAGACAGAAAAGGCAGTTAAGGAGAACTCCACACAATGTTTGCTATGGTAATACTGGCCCTCTCTGCATGAGAAGCCAAAGGCAACATGTAATAAATGTCTTCCTCCATTGTTAGTTTTCCCCCACTGCTCATGATAAACAGTAAAAAAAAAAAAAATTCAATTCAACGCAAGAAATATGAGGGTCTTGTATGTGCCACATACTATGTTACAGGTTGGCTTTAGTAGGAGGGCCCTGGAGCAGGGGCTGAGGTAGGAAACACAGACATAAATAAGAGCTCATCACTATCCTCGAGGAACTCACAACTAAAGGTGGGATAAAATGACAGGAGAAGCCAAATAAAAATGGTGAAGAGGAAATCGTGAGGCCCTTCCTCTCTCTTCTAGGTGTGTTTACTAACAGGTACACTGAGGCCTGGGAAAGGCAGTTAAGAATGGAATAGTCATGTCCTATTCTTTAATACTCCATGTTTAACAATCGGCAGAATATAACAAATTAGCATTATAATGATAAATTAGCATAATATTTTTACCTTTTTCCACAAAATAAAACATAGGTGCTAATGCTCCTTATCTGGCTCTACTTCTCTTCTAAAATCTACCTTCAGGGCCAAGAGGCAACAAGGCTTGGTGATACAGCGTTAGGATTTTCTCTCTGTTAAGCTGGGATGAAATCTTCCAGCTATTATATTCCCCCAAAATGTTGTGGCTCTTTGAACAGTTACCTTGATGTCAGCACTAAAGTTGTTAATTTTTTGCCAGCCTGAGTTTTCCAAATGAAAGTTTGCCCATCTAAGCAGAAGCTCTTCTGGAGACAATTTCATAAGTTCCTCCAAAGTCTCACCATCTCGGAGCAAAGCAGCCAAGGCTAGAAGAAAAAAAAAAAATCCCACAGTCATTATATGACATAATAATGGTCATGCCAAGTTCATTCAGTCTTTTGACACTGTTAAGTAATAGAGGTGCAAAAACTACTATGACATAGCTCCTGGTTTCAAGATACTCATAATCTACTCAAAAAGATAAATATATAATATATATAATAACATAATACTACAATTTTTTCTTTTCTCTGTTATTCTTCACATTCCAAATACCAAATGAGGTTATGGCCTTTAAGCTTAATGGAAGCTGCACATTATGTCATATGTTTGTATAAATTGTTCTTATTTAACACTTCTAAAGTCAAGGATTTGGGGAAAAATTTGGGAATCTTTTACTTAGCCTTTTGATTAAAGTCAAAGATTCTGAGAAAGATATTTAACATTTGGGAATCTTTTACTTAACCTGTTGATTAAAGTAGTCTAGAAACACTGTGGTATTTGTATTTAAGTATAATTAATCAATTAATTCTTGAAGGCTCAAGCCTATTTTAACAGGAATATAATTCAACCTTATATTTTCTTTTTCTTTTCTTTCTTTTGAAAGAGTCTTGGACTACTGACCAGGCTGGAGTGCAGTGGCATGATTTTGGCTCACTGCAACCTCTGCCTCCCGGGTTCAAGCGATTCTACTGACTCAGCTTCCCGACTAGCTGGGACTACAGGTGCACGCCACCATGCCCAGCTAACTTTTCTATTTTAAATAGAGACGAGATTCCATCATGTTGGCCAGGGTGGTCTCCAACTCCTGGCCTCAAGTGATCCACCCGTCTTGGCCTCCCAAGGTGCTGGGATTACAGGCATGGTCCAACACACCCGGTTGCAACCTTACATTTTTTTTGTCGTTGTTTTTCGTTTTACTTTCTTTCTTTCTTTTTTTTTGAGACAGAGTCTCGCTCTTTCGCCCAGGCTGGAGTACAATGGCACAATCTCAGCTCACTGCAACCTCCGCCTCCCGGGTTCAAGCAATTCTCCTGCCTCAGCTTCCCGAGTAGCTGGGACTACAGGTGCGTGCCACCACACCTGGCTAATTTTTTGTATTTTTAGTAGAAACGGGGTTTCACCATGTTAGCCAGGCTGTGATTGTGCCACTGCACTCCAGCCTGGGTGACAGAGTGAGACCCTGTCTCCAAAAAAGAAGATGGTGCAAAATGGTGGGGCTGAGGGTGGTAATGAGGTAGAAGTTGTGTAGGCAGAACAGAAAAAAATAATCAAGTTTGAGGACTTCAGGAAAGCTCCTTAATCTCTCTGTGCTTTTGTGTCATTATTGCAAAATGAACTGTAAAGTGCCAGACAAATGTGAATTACTAGTAAAGAAGAGAGTCATGTAATTAGACTATTTTCCTGAATAACTCTATAGCATTACCTTATGTTCATTCTAGTTATCACCATTTAATCACCTCCATTAAGTGAGAGCATGAAAGTCTGCATGACTAGAAAAAAATAACCAATAAACAACTTCCAGAATGACTGTGTTCCATTACCTTCATTCCTGCTTAATTCAATGTCAGCAAACAAACCGATCTTAATGATCTGCCAAAGCAGTCCCAAAACCAGATGAGGTTTCCCAGCCCTCAAATCTTCTGCACCAATGTTCACAACATGACACCCAATGGCAGAAGCAGAGTTCAGTGCCAAGTTCAAGTTTTCCTGCAAGACAGCCAAATTACACACTTGCTTCTTGACCTTTCCATTTTTTAGCAGTCTACTTTCTCCCTTCACTGAAAATAACATTCAATGAGGAAATTAATAACTGTATTAATTTCATCCACATATGTGTCACAAAAAACAAATTCTAGATTTTTGTGTTAGAAAGCCTAGCTAAGACAAATTTCAGCCTTATTGCTATTGCCTTTTGCAGAACCTCAGGAGAAGTTAACTTTGTGTTTTTATTTGGTACCTTTTGAAGTATGCTGCCACTAAAGGAAAAGGCTGAGTACCACAGTAAATATATCCATGTGAGTAAAGTGTTATCATCCCAAAAATGCCCAAATGGGTGAGAGACAAACAGTACTGCATATGCCCAAAAGAGTTTTAGAAGTTATCAATGTCCACATCCCAAGAGGTGCTCTTCCCTGAGGGAATTTTGCTAATAATCTAATATTCACTTGATAGAAAAAAAAATGCTCCATTCCTTAATCACACCAGTTAATTAAGAGCTTATATACTTCTGCTTATCTCTGTAGTGCTTGAACACATTATGAAATGAAAAGAACATGGGGCTTTGAAATTAGAATGGGATTTGAACCTCAGTTCCAACATTACTCTCAGGCAAGCTCAGAAACCTTTCTGAGTCCCAGTTCTGTCTGTATAATTTCGATAACATTCTCACACTCAACAGTTTTTACAAGGATTGATTGGGAGCCTACAGAGTGTGGAAGCTGAAGTCTGTAGAACAGGTCCTCAAACAGTAATTTCATGTTAAAGGGAGGGGAGAACAATGCATACCTGAATGATGAAGGGTGTAAGTTTCTTCTTGTTGATTGCTCTTTCATCAATGGTATCAGGAACTGAAAGGTTAATCATTTTACTGAAACAAAAATAAAAAAGGTTGATTTTAAAAAAGAAGAGTTGATTTACTTTTATAAAGTGGCTGTAAACATTTACAAGTATGTTAAAGCTTACTATAAAATCTTTCATGTACTCTAAAAAATGCAACTAGATGAGTTTTATCATGTTGATCATAATAAACTACACATATGGAAAATAAAAATTAAAAAAAAAAAAAAAGACCAAGGCCTGATGTGGTGGCTCATGTCTATAATCCCAGCCCCAGCATTTTGGGAGGCTGAGGCAGGAGGACTGCTTGAGGCCAGGAGTTCCAGACCAGCTTGGGCAATATAGTGAGACTCTGTCTCTACAAAAAAGATAAAAAAATTAGCCAGGCATGGTGGCATGTGCCTGTAGTACTAGTTACTCAGGAGGCTGAGGAAAAAGGATAGCTTGAGCCTGGGAGTTCAAAGTTACAGTGAGCTACGATCACACCATTGCACTCCAGCCTGGGCAACAGAGCGAGACCCTGTCTTAAAAAAAAAAAAAAAAAAAAAAACCCTGGCCAGGCATGGTGGCTCATGCCTGTAATTCCAGCACTTCGGGAGGCCAAGGCAGGTGGATCACCTGAAGTCAGGAGTTGGAAACCAGCCTGGCTAACACAGGAAAACCCTGTCTCTACCAAAAATACAAAAATTAGCACAGCGTGCTGGCACACACCTGTAGTCCCAGCTAGTTGGGAGGCTGACACAGAAGAATCACTTGAACCTGGGAGGTGGAGTTTGAAGTGAGCAGAGATCATGCCACTGCACTTCACCCTGGGCAATACAGCAAGATGCTGTTTAAAAAAAAAAAAAAAACAAAAACAAAAAGACCAAAATATGTGTATAGCAGTTGGGTATCTCTGAGCAGAGGATTGTAACATGCTTTCTCTTTTATTTATTTTTAAATTTTTTCTTATTCTTTTATGAAAATAACTTGGGATATTGAAAACAAAACTTGGGCCAGGTACAGTGTGGCTCACGCCTGTAACCCTAGCACTTTGGGAGGCCAAGGAGGGCAGATTGCTTGAGCTCAAGAGTTCAAGTCTAGCCTGAGCAAGATGGTGAAACTCCATCTCTACAAAAAATTAAAAAAAAAAAAAAATTAGCCAGGCACAGTGGTGTGTGCTTGTAGTCCTAGCTACTTTGGAGACTGAAGTGGGAGGATTGATTGAGCCAAAGAGGTCATGGCGGCAGCAGTGAGCCATGATTGAATCACTGCACTCCAGCCTGGGTGATAGAGCAAGACCCTGTCTCAAAAAAAAAAAAAAAAAAAAAAAAAGTGGAGGGAGAACTTTATTTAATAGATTTTCAATACATAAAATCCTGCATTGAAAATGAGTCTTTTCCACAGAACAGTACAATTAGTTGAGCATGAGATTCTTTCATTCACCAAATGTTTACTGAGTGCCTCAACAATAAGCCAGACACTATATTTGGTGCTGGTAGTACAGTGGCGAGAGAAAGATTAGGTAGGCTATAGTCTGTGACTCATTAGGAAAAAACTCATTTGGTAAAATCTAGATTTAGACTTCAACATTTTATTTTTTGTTTTATTACTTTTTAGAGACAACTCTGACTAACTCTGTCTAACTCTGTCACCTGGGCTGCAGTACAGAGGCCCAAATCATAGCTCGAATCACTGCAGCCTCGAACTCCTGGGCTCAAGGGATCCTCCAACCTCAGCCTCCAAGTACCTGGGATTACAAGTGTGAGCCACTATGCCTGGTTCTAACATATTAGATGTTCATAATACTGCCCTAATATACATAAAGAAAGCCATGCTTCTTTCCATGCAAAATTTAAATCTTAAATAGTTCAATATGATTATCTCTTATTTTTATATTATTTATTTTTTGAGTTCTGCAGGGTGAGTTCCCCAGAGAGAGAAACTCGCAGTCTTCTCTCTGTATTAAAACACAAGGGAGGCCGGGCACAGTGGTTCATGCCTGTAATCCCAGCACTTTGGTAGGCTGAGGCGGGAGGATCACTTGAAGTCAGGAGTTCGAGACCAGTCTGGCCAACATGGTGAAACCCTGTCTCTACTAAAAATACAAAAATTAGCTGGGTGTGGTGGTGAACACCTGTAGTCCTATCTACTCGGGAGGCTGAGGCACAAGAATTGCTTGAACCTGGGAGGTGGAGGCTGCAGTGAGCTGAGGTCACGCCACTGCACCCCAGTCTGGGCGACAGAGCAAGGCTCCATCTCAGAAACAAAAACAAAAACAAAACACACACATGGGAAATTATGTCTTCACTGCCTATAAATGGAACACAAAGGAAATGTATATAAGTATTTTTACTTCTTAGACAGACAGGGTCACCCAGGCTGGAGTTCAGTGGTGCAAATCCTGACTCACTGCCGCCTTGTACTCCTGGGCTCAAGTGATCCTCCTGCCTCAGCCTCTCAAGTAGCTGGGACTAAGGGCATGCAACCCCATATTGGGTTAATTTTTAAATTTTTTGTAGAGACAGGGGTCTTGTTTTGTTGCCCAGACTGGACCTAACTCCTGGCCTTCAGCAATCTTGCTGCCTCAGCCTCCCAAAGGGCTGGGCATAAGCCACCATGCCCAACCTATCTTACATTTTTAAAATCAGCTTTTCAAACAAACAAAATGACCCTATTGCAAAAAGAAGAATTGTATATACTATAATATATACTGTCAGCCGGGCGCAGTGGCTCATGTCTGTAATCCCAGCACTTTGGAAGGTTGAGGCGGGCAGATCACCTGAGGTCTGGAGTTCGAGACCAGCCTGACCAACATGGAGAAACCCCATTTCTACTAAAAAAAAATAAAAAAATAGCCGGGCATGGTGGTGCATGCCTGTAGTCCCAGCTACTCAGGAGGATGAGGCAGGAGAATGGCTTGAACCTGGAGGCGGAGGTTGCAGTGAGGCGAAATCGCACCATTGCACTCCAGCCTAGGCAACGAGAGCGAAACTCCGTCTCTCACACACACACTATATATATATATATATATATATATAGTCATCTGAAATATGTCAACTGTACTACCCTAAGCACTTTGTATGTAGTAATTTACTTAATGCTCACAACAGCCCTGTGAGATAAGTATAATAATGGGGAGATCATAATAGACGGAAACTGAAATGCAAAGGGGTTGAGTATCATGAGTGGCAGTTGTACTCTGAAGTGTCGTACTCTGAAGAGTGGCAGGACTGAATAGAAAGAACTGAGGCAGACTGATTATGGAGCATGCTATTAACCACTGTGTGACACTGCCTCTATAAACTGGAACATCGACTGACAGTGTTGATAATCTTGTGTTATGTCTGCCAAGATGCTGTTGGCTGTGGGGCAGCAGCAGTGGCAAAAGCATTTTTTAGAAATAGGTCATTGGAGAGTGAGAACTGAAGAGTAGCCTCTTTTTTTCTTTTGGAAGCTGTGGTACTTCAGAATAAACAGACACTGACATACTTAAGTTCAACAAAGTTGTAATGTTCTGCTGGCTTGGTGTTGAGAAGAAAATAGAGGCTGGTAGCTTCCCTATAAAGAGGTTGTCGATCTATGGCTGAATTTTAGATTCATGGACAGACCTAGAGATTAAATCAAAAAGGCAGAAACTGGATAATTTTCCATTCTAATTATTTCTTGAGGTGAATCTGTCAAGCATGCAGAAACAAATATATCAATTATATGGAAGGCTATTTTTGGATATCTGGATATAAAACAAGCTAACATCTTACCAAAGCACAATTCCATCACCAACAGCTTTGAACAGGTCATCGGTGTTAGGGTTCATTGGTATAACATGTCTACAATCAGGATCATTTTCCAAAGCTTTGTTTATCCAGTTAACAAAAGCATATTTTTCTTCCTCTAAAATTATGTTAAATAACAAGACATTAGTTCATACTCTAGGTTATTAACTATTTGACTCCAAAGCCTAAAATAGTTGTGCAGTAGTGCTGAAAGTTAATGTGTCAGAAACATGTGGTAATTCTGTGTGGAAACCCAGACACTTGGATGCAACACAGTGGTTATTAGGTATTACAAAATTAAGAAAAAAAATAGAACACATTAACCGGTCCTCAGAAAAGTTACAAAATTCCTTAAAAATTACACTTATATTATTGTATAATGCACTGTAATAAAGCCTATCATTACATGGATTGTATCCTGTCTCTTGCAAGCTAACAAAGCCATACAATAAATACTTATAATGCCTTTATGACAAGTATTAGTCTCAAGCCTAAATACATGTCACAAAGGACTTCTAGTTTATTCTTAATTAGAAGGTAATGTTTTCCTAGAGCCTTTCCTTGACATTACAGCAACCATCCCACTTAGCACATTGTGTTAACCTATTGCATATGAAATGATTACCTGAGTAAGAATGCTGTGTTCCTTCGCTGGACAACTCTGAAGTTCCGCCCAGAGCACAAATACCTTCTTTCCTGTTGATTGCTTTGCGGAAGGTCTTGGCAATATCACTACTTTTTACCTCTTGAAAAATCTATTAATTAAAGTAATTTTGTGGATTCACAATTAATTTCAAATTACATACAATAAGCATATTTATATTCTTTTATATCTTGATCACTTACGTTTTTCCCATAGCTGATGTTAAAAGATATAAAAAATTGGGCTTGAGTTTTTGAAATGCTAAACAAGTACTACGATACTGCTGCTGAAAATGAAGCACCAGAATGTCAATTGCACACACTTGTCAAAAACATTAAGTGCTACATGCATTGAATCCACTTTAACCAAAAACTAATGTGGTTCAAAGGCACAGGTAAATCTGCTAATTTTCCACAAACAAGGAAGGCTTTATTCTTTTCCTGGAGAGAAAACATTGAAGAATCCCCCTTCTTTAATAAAAATTATTTTTAAAAAATTTTTTTGTTATACTTTAAGTTCTAGGGTACATGTGCACAACGTGCAGGTTTGTTACATATGTATACATGTGCCATGTTGGTGTGCTGCACCCATTAACTCGTCATTTACATTAGGTATATCTCCTAACACTATCCCTCCCCCTCCCCCCACCCAATAAAAATTGTTGATGCAAAGAAAGATAAAATTTTATGATCTAACCGAAAAACTATTTTATAGTATAATGGGGTAGCTCATTAAAAATTCATTAAATCAAAAGTTACAGAATAATACGGTTAAAAAAAGTGTTAAGCTGGTAGTAATAGATGACTATCAAGAATAAATACCAAAAATAAACTTTTCAGTGATTGTCTTATTGGGGCATTTAAGAAGTCCAGCTACTCTTCACAGTAAGGAACATTCTAATTATACAAAAGCAAGTTATAACAAAGTAAGTTTCACATCCTAGTACTGTGTAACCATCTGATTGGACATTCTAAAGTTCTGTCTATATTTTTCTGAGGTATTGGAATTTACCTAATTCCAAATGTGTTCCTGATCCATCAATGCGCATGGCTAAATTAGTCAAAGCCAGTAAAACAGAAGCAAGATGTAGAAGCTGTATACAACTTTCTTTAAATGGTGTTTAGAACCCCATTTAAGTGGATTCATTGAAAGAAAACTTAAGACTTAATGGAAAAGTTGCTGAACAAATGCAATTCAAAGACCTTTAACATTCGTGACAAATATGTATTCACACACACATCTCAGGAGGATGCAGCTATGTCTGCAGTTCACAGAACAGGGTTATAATATACATAACAGTTCAGGTTGTATGTGTCAGAGCAGGCACGAGCAGAAGCAGAAATCCAGCCCAAGCTATACTAACCAAGCCTTGTGTCTTGCACAGGACTGTGTCAGGCCGAAAGGAGTGCCTTGTTGTATTTCATCTTTCCAGGAAGGCACCTTTTTGTAATTAATCCATCTAGAGAAAGTGACTTTTAGTAACTGGTAGAAAAGTTGCTGTATGTGTTGTCAGTAGCCCTATTACTTAGTCGTCTTTTCCTGTTGCCTTTCTTAAATCCTAACTTTCTTTGGACTTACAAATACAATTCTGTTTGAGAGAATAGTTAGTAAGCAGTTAAATTTTACAAAATCAAGCTTACTCAGTATTTCCATAGCTGCGATTCTGTGCTAGCTATACCGGTAATTTTGGAGGTAGAATTTTAGAATAAATGTCTGTGTGTGTCTATGTTTGTATATGTATGCAGACACACACATACGCACTACTCTAAATACTACACACAACCAATGAAATCACCCTTCCTGCCCTATGGCCATTATACTGACTTCTAAGTATCAACAGTGAGGAGCTGATGCACACACTTCAGGCAGTTTTCAAATTATTAAAATATTTTTATTTACAATGTGATGTTTTAGTTCAACTGTACGTTAACTGTGATGCATTTTGATCCCATAGCTCTCCTTTTGATAACAATGCACCTGCTCTGTGAAAAGACAATAGTCACTAGTCTACTTCTTTCTGTACTCTACTTCATTTAGTGAAACATTGTCTAATAAGTTAAAATCTGAAAGGTGTGCATTTCTTCATGCCTAACATACCAAAGTCCCTGCAATGACCAAAGTGTTACAGCTTCAGAATGAGATATGTAAAGTTATTTTTCCTATTACAAGTGCTTCTGCTTCAAGGATCATTTACTTCTAAAACTTAGGTTGTTTCAATTATCATGATTTCAGCTAAAAAATAAATCCAAATTTGTTTATGTCACAGAAAAAAGGATTAATTCGTATTTAAAAAAGAGAACGTCTGGGAATTCGAATTAATAACTAGAACTAGCAAAGTAGGCTGGGCACGGTGGCTCACATCTGTAATCCCAGCACTTTGGGAGGCCGAGGTGGGTGGATCACTTGAGGCCAGGAGGAGTTCAAGACCAGCCTGGCCAACTTGATGAAACCCCATCTCTACTAAAAATACAAAAATTAGGTGGGCCTGGTGGTGCATGCCTGTAACCCCAGCTACTCAGGAGGCTGACGCATAGAATCACTTGAACCCGAGAGGCAGAGGTTGCAGTGAGCCAAGATGGTGCCACTGTACTTCAGCCTGGGCAAGAGAGCAAGACTCTGTCTCAAAAGAAAAAAATAAAAGGAAAATAAATTTAAAAAATATATACATATATATAGAATGTCTCTGCTATATATCCTAATGCAATTACTTATGTAGCTCTAGTAAAACTCCTTCTTATGCTTGGCAATGAAATGCAAAGTTGGTCTTGCAAAAGTTACATGACCTTCATTTTCTAAATTGTTTCAAATAAATTATTCCAGCTAAGCTTGAACTTTTAGTTTCATAGTATTTTCTTCTATTCCTTGGATTTTAAAGAAGTAAAAATGGGCTGGGTGCAGTGGCTCATGCCTGTAATCCCAGCACTTTGGGAGGCTGAGGTGGGCGGATGACTTGAGGTCGGGAGTTTGAGACCAGCCTGACCAACATGGAGAAACCCCCATCTCTACTAAAAACACAAAATTAGCTGATCGTGGTGGCACATGCCTGTAATCCCAGCTACTCTGGAGGCTGATGCAGAAGAATCCCTTGAACCCAGGAGGCAGAGGTTGCAGTGAGCTGAGATCACGTCATTATACTCTAGCCTGGGCAACAAGAGTGAAACTCCATCTCAAAAAAAAAAAAAAAAAAAAAAAAAAAAGTAAAAATGATAAGAAAGAACTGAGATTTGTATGTCTGTGACATTGATTCACTACAAAAGAATTTGCATTTTACTTTCTACTTTCGTAAAGAAATCGCTTAAGTGGATGATAAAACTATTTGAGTACAAGCTTTGGCTTAACAAGAAATCTCTGAAATCAGAGATAGCACAAGGCTGACTACTGTGCTGGAGTCTTCTCAATGAATCTTTTCAAAGCTGCCCGTTGTGATACTAATGAGCTCACTGTTTTGTGCTGTTTTCTCTCCACAAGGAAAGACTTGCTTTATCATCTGTGAGCTAACTCCTGCTGTACTTTTTTCAGGAAGCAATATCCACTCTTGATCTATACATCCTTTTCAGTGTCCTTTATGGAATATACATGTTTTTTATTCCTTTTATTAAGTTTCACCGCCTTTCTCTCAAAGACGCTCAGCAACTGGCTAACTTCTTTTGACCCCAGAGTCAGCTCAACACAGGACAAGTGGCCAAACCAAAACAATCCAGAGGCATATGACTTAAGAAAGAAAGATTTCAGAAAGAATTGCAAAAAAAGAATTGACTGGCTTCCAGTGTTTGGGGCTTATTTCCAAAATGTTTCCAAAGAGGCAGGTTTGAATTTTTCCATTATTTTGGAATGTCTTGTGGACCTAAACTTAGTAATATTTGAAAAACATAACTTCTTAAAAAAAAAAAAAAGGAATAACTACCCCAACAACTAACACATACAGCATTTACTATATGTCCAAGACTGTTCTGGGCAGCTTACTTCTCTGCTGAAAGTGCCATACTAGTTTAACAATCAAAGAAAAAAGTCCTATTATCTTGTAAGCATAAAAATCCAGTATTTTTGGTTTTGAAGTGCTAAGAATTTTAAAAAGCAGGGTATTAAATTTAATTTTCACCTTTAAAGTTTACATACATATAATTTTGGGACTGTTTTTTGCCATACACATGCACACACGCGCGCACACACACGCACACACACTTCTCTGAAATTAACATAAACTGTTTTTGTTTGTAGTTTGGTTTGCAATTAACATCCCTTAAGCAACAATTCAAAGAAAAAGCAAAAACCTAACAGCAAGAACATGTTTATTTCTATTTCCTTATGCTAATATCTGACAGGAATAACATGATTTCTATTTCTTGGATAACTAAGCTCCACCCATATTTTGTTTGACAATTTGTAAGATGTTTCATTGATGACAAAGCAGATGGGTGCGGACAGACATTTGGTTAATATAGTCATAGTAGTAGCATCTGAAACTTCAGGCAGGTTACTTTACTGTCCTTGATATTTCAAATTTCTTGAATAGCGGGGAGGTAGTGGAAAAAGCCACTAGTCCTCTGTGTAATATTGGGCAAAAAGGAACAATCACTTCCTTTTTCAGAAATCCAAGTTTGCTTGTTTCTTTTCATTTGAAAAATGTAGGAATGTAAATACAATGATTCCTTCCAATTCTAAAATGTATATTCTAACCTAAAATGTCCTCACGAATGTTGTTTTCTTAAAGCCCTGGTGTTGCCAAAATTATTGTGCATGTTCTTTGCTTTCAAAGAATATACCAAGGCAATCACACGTCCTCCCTTAAAAGCCACAAATAGCTGTGTAGAAACTACATTTCAAAATCTACAAATTAACAATTTTCCCAAGATCATTTTCAAAGACATTTTCACAATTTTGTCCTTAATAATAATGACACACTGCAAATCCTATTGATTTTGGTCTGTTCTTTCTAATATATTAAAAAATTCTGAGCAATAAATTTTATCAAAAACAGCCAATCATAGTTAACTGCTGCTCTGAGCTACTTTAAATTCACAATTAACCATGCAGTTAAAAGGGTAGCAAGTGATACATCAGAAAACATGCAAGTGCTCAAACTGCAAATAAACTGCAACTTACTATTGAACACAGAATTCAAAACAAAAGGCTTTGGCCATAACTGGAGACAAAAAAATGGTGGGAGAAAATCAGTATTTCAAAAGAAAATGCAGGAACTATATCATTATAATTATGACACAAGTCTGCTTCTTTTTGTTTTTTTTTCTTTTGAGACGGAGTCTCGCTCTGTTACCAGGCTGGAGTGCAGTGATCTCGGCTCACTGCAACCTCCAACTTCCTGGTTCAAGCGATTCTCCTGACCCAGCCTCCCAAGTAGCTGGAATTACAGGCACGCACCACCACACCCAGCTAATTTTTGTATTTTTAGTAGAGACCAGGTTTCACCATGTTGGCCAGCATGGTCTCCATCTTCTGACCTCGTGAGCCGCCCGTCTTGGCCTCCCAAAGTGCTGGGATTACAGGCATGAGCCACCGTGCCCGGCCGACAAGTGTGCATTTTAAAAACAATCACAAAACGCTGTCAGCTGAGTAGGCATCATTACTTGGTCAATTTGCTTCTTGAACTACTACAGTGTCCTAAAGGTGTTAATTCTAATTGAAAAAACATTTCAAAATTTCACTTGCTATGGTTAGCCACAGTTACTGATAGGAGTATGTTATTGTTTCAGTTGCCTTGGGGAAAAATAAACCATGACAAAGGAGGATAGGAGTGCTAGGATATTTGTGATAAATATTAGGCACTGATAACTAGTTTGTGATATACTGAAAGGAATTCCTAGTAAGATCTAGTCAAACTCAGCCTTAAATTAATAATAAATACACCAGTAAAATCTTAAGGGTATCCTTAATTGAGGGAAGAAGTAACAGCTATTCTTTTATTTTTTTAATTAATTAATTAATTAATTAATTTAGAGACAGGGTCTTGCTCTGTCACCCAGACTGGAGGGCAGTGGTGCTATCATAGCTCACTGCAGCCTCAAACTACTGGGCTAAAGCAATCCTCCTGCCTCAGTCTCCTGAGTAGCTAGGACTATAGGCTCGAGCTACTATGCTGGGCTAATTTTAAAAACGTTTTTGTACAGATGGGGTCTCCCTAAGTTGCCCAAGCTGACAAAGTCTCCCTAACTTGCCCAAGTTGATCTTGAATGCCTGGCCTCAAGAGACCTCCTGCCTCAGCCTACCAAAGTGCTGGAGTTACAGGTGTGAGCCACCACACCCAGTCAGCTATTTTTAACATGTATCTCAAATACATTGTCAATAAATACAGATTGAAAATGGCATAAGTCTAAAAAATCTAGTCCTCACTTGCTAGCAGCCAATAGTGGTAGGCATTGAAGAACCATGTGCCAAGTATACGTTTTCCAGGCACTGAGTAGAGAACACCAAACTAAGTTCTGGGAGTGGAGTGGGGAGTGAAAGAATTAAAAACTCAGCCCCTAACCTTGAAGAATATTTGATGAAACTAGAGAAGAAAACAAAAATTTTAAATGCCTCTTCCAATGGACTAAAAAGATATGCTTCAAACTTTTAATTATCAAAATTATCATCCTAGAGAAAATGGTTCAGTTAAACACCCCTACCACAAGAGTGGAAAACAACTTTTTAATAAGAAAGTTCAGCTCAGGAAGCTTCCAAGACTGTGAGTCAGGGTGTATCATTAAAATTTTGGAGCACACTGTTCACCATGGGAGAGACAATACTTCAAAGATGTCACTTATCACCTTGATAACGGCCCTTTACTGATGCCATGAAAGGAGACTGTTCACATTATACAACTTATCACCTTAACACTTTACCATGTTATATCTTTGTTCCTGCAGTGCTCTTTTTCTCGATTCATTTGTTAAGATATTCTAGCAGCTAAAAGAAGTAAATTTAGTGGGCAGGATGACAGAAATGTTATTAGTTATAACAGTACTAATATGATATATTTAGGAACTTAACATAATAGTACTTAATACTATAACATCCCACTAGATGAAGGAATATCTATTACTTCTAATAATCGGGAATTTTCACATACTTACGTAAACAAATTCGTCAAAACTTATTTTCCCATCTTTATTCCTGTCACCATCCAGCATGAGTTTCTGAATAATTTCTCTCACTTTATATCCTGGTAATGGCATATTAGCTTCCTTGAAGAGCTCATGAAGTTCATAGTCACAAATGAATCCATTGCTGTTGAGATCTTTGTAAAAAAGGAGAGCAAGCAAAAAAGGAAAAAATTGAGAGACATAATTTATTAAGAGTATTTCCCTTCATTTGAGGCTCAGTTCATAAGCTCACTTAAATAAAATATTTTCTTATTGTGGGGAACATAAGATTGTTTGAAAGGGAAATGGACATTTTAGTGGAAAAAGCAAGGTTTTTATATCATGTATCCTGTGATTTAAGCAATGTGTATGTAGATTTACTTAAAAAGAACATCCCTAAGTTCAAGAAAGCATAGTTGGTTAATATAATTATTATTAACTTGGAGCTAATAGGATTTAAAAAAAAGAACTAATAGATCGTAAACCTACAAAACACTTCCACAGTGTAGAACAATTTCTACTGTAACTATAGGAATTTTGTGTTTCTTATTCTTCCATTGCTCTAAAAGAACTTTTAGGAACTTAATGCTGATTCTGTTTCAAAGCACATCTGAAATTAAGCAATCAAGTTCAGTGCCAATTATTTTGAATTAATGTAAATAAACATTAATTCAAGACAAATACAGAGTTCATAAAAATAAATGCACTACTGACGAAATCAGATGTTTAACATGACTACAAATAACCTTTTAATTTTTGTACTACTGAAGTTTCTCAGAGTATATCTTGAAGTGCTGATTAAATGAATGATGTTTATTCTGAAACTTTTAAAAATAGAAAAAAAACCTGATCAATGACCAAAAGTTAATTTATTGAGAAAAAGGCTAATGTCCTGAGGGTTGTAACCACTTAAGTATATATTTTTCTGTGAATACAGTTTGATGTTCACAAGTAATTTCAAATATCTTTTGTTCAATAATGACTTATTCCTTAGGTCCCGCTGATTTTCATATGTAAATTTAATTATAATAGAAGGAAACAACCTGAATAGAGAAATGACTCAAGATGACCTTAGCGCGTTTAAGAAAATGTATCATGGCCGGGCACAGTGGCTCACGCCTGTAATCCCAGCACTTTGGGAGGCAGAGATGGGTGGATCACTTGAGGTCAGGAGTTCGAGACCAGCCTGGCCAACATGGTGAAATCCCCTCTCTACTAAAAATACAAAAAATTAGCCAGGCATAGTGGCGGGTGCCTGTAATTTCAGCTAATCGGGAGGCTGAGGCAGGAGAATCGCTTGAACCTGGGAGGTGGAGGTTGCAGTGAGCCAAGATAGCGCGAGTGCACTCCAGCCTGGGCAACAAAGTGAGACTCCATCTCAAAAAAATATTAAAATAAAAAATAAAAAAATAAAGCAGGCTGGGCACGGTGACTCACGCCTGTAATCCCAGGCTTTGGGAGGCGGAGGCAGGCAGATCACTTGAGCTCAGGAGTTCGAGACCAGCCTGGCCCACATGGCAAAACCCCATCTTTACTAAAAATACAAAAATTAGCTGGGTATGGTGGCAGGCGCTTATAGTCCCTCCTACTCGGGAGGCTGTGGCAGGAGAATCGCCTGAACCTGGATTGCGTCAACGTACTGCAGCCTGGGTGACAGAGCAAGACTCTGTGTCAAAAAAAAAAAAAAGGGTAGGGAGTTAGACTGCGGCTATTTTGCCCCCAGGAGACATTTTTGATTCCCCTAACTGGAGAAGGGAGTTGGGCTGGGAGAGGAAGCACCTGGCATACAGTGGAAAGAGGCTGGGGATGCTTCTAAATATCTTACAATGGATATGACCCCTCCCTGGTATGTACAACACAAGAATTATGCAGCTCAAAATGTCAGTTGTGCTGAAGTTGAGTAACCCTGGGTTATAGAGATATTGGGGGGCAGGGATGGTTGTGGTGCTACTACTTAGACAGAATGGGTAAGGAAGGCCACTTCAATGAGGTTATATTTGAATGAAGACTTCTATGAGGTAAGGGAAGCAAATCATGTGGCTATCTGGGGCAAGAGATTTCGGGAAGAGGAAATAGCAAATGCAAAGTCAGTGATGCTGCAGTGTGTCTGGTGTGTTTCGGGAAAAGTAAAGATCCAAAAGTAAAGATCCAATATGACTTGGGTAGAGTGAACAAGGGGGAAAATGAGATACAAGGTCAGGGAGCTAGCTGATCATGCAAGTTCTGCTAGGCCAATGTATTCCATGGAATATACTGAAATTTCTTTCTAAGTGTGATCTATGTGTAATTCACATTATCCAATTTTTGGTCAATTACTAAAATTGCAATTTGCAAGAATGCTCTGGGGGATTAAAAATTAAATTAAATTAAATTAAAATATTAAGCATACTGTATGGAACCATCTTGCCAGTATTTTGAATGCTGATGAAATTCTGTTTAGTTTTAATGCAGTCTATTTTAAGTATTAAAGTTTCTTAAACATTGATTACTACATTTTAAATCTATGAATTAAAACATCTGTACTTTTATTTTTACTTTTATATTTCTTTGAGACAGGGTCTCTGTTGCCCAAGCTGGAGTGGCACGAGCATGGCTCACTGCAGCCTCAACCTCCTGGGCTCAAGCAATCCTCCTGCCTCAGCTCCCCGGCATGGCTGGGACCAAAGGTGGGCACAATTATGCCTGGTTAATTAAAATATCTGTACTTTTAAAACATCAATAACAAATCACTCAATACTTAGTGTGAAAATCACTTAGATTTCCTTCGAGGTAAAGCACTTAATTTCCCTAGGGCGTATATTCACTTTCTTTGCTTTGGATTTATAAAAGGTCATACATCAAACTCTTTATTTCTACATGTAAAGTGTTTCTATGTAGAAATCAATCCATCAATAATGTCTGCAGTTGCTAAAAAGAACAAAGTAATCCCCATGGCACTGTGGTAAAATTTTAGTGGCTCTTGTTTTATGAATGTCTTGGGTTTAAATACACCTGCTCCCATTCATATATCAACTTGTTTTTCCTATTTCGTTTCTAAAATTACAGTGGAGCTCAGTACTAGAGAGTAAGTGTGGCATAGTGAAAGAAACACAGCATGCATGCTTAAAGAGACACACAGTGGGAATAATGTGACACAGTGTCTTATCTCAACTTGGCTATTAATTTGCACAAGTTACTCTTCAGGCCTTAGTTTTCTCATCTGTAAAAGGCGGGCTTTGGACCACATATCTCTAAAGTTCCTTTTTGGTTCTATCACACTGATTATAAATCAGAATACACAAGACTTCATAACTCTCCCCCCACACAAACACTTTCAAAATCTGGAGATAGAATAGTAATGCGTATTAAATACAGATAGAGTGATAACATTCTGATCACTACTATACCTTATTACCTAAGTATAACATTCTACCGTTTTTATGATATCTTTGGAGGAAGAGATCGCTTATTCCTTTTAACTATCAAAATGTTGTCCACTTTAGTGGGTTCTTTTTTTCTTTTAAGCTATTTTATTTCTTTATTTTGAGACTAAGTCTCACTCTGTCACCCAGGTTGGAGTGCAGTGGCATGATCTTGGCTCACTACAACCTCCGCCTTCTGAGTTCAAGCGATTCTCCTGCCTCAGTCTCCTGAGTAGCTGGGTTACAGGCATGTGCCACCATGCCTGGCCAACTTCTGTATTTTTAGTAGAGATGGGGTTTCATCATGTTGGCCAGGCTGGTCTTGAACTCCTGGCCTCAAGTGATCCTCCCACCTTGGCCTCCTAAAGTGGTAGGATTATAGGCATGAGTCACCAAGCCCAACCAATTTTTTTATTTAAAAAAGTATCTTTAGAGACAGGGTCTCATTCTGTTGCCCAGGCTGGAGTACAGTGGCACAATCATAGCTCACTGCAGCCTTGAAATCCTGGGCTCAAGCAATCCTCCCACCTCAGCCTCGAGTAGCTGAGACTACAGGCTTTCACCACTATGCCCAGCTAACTTTTTGTTTTTTGTATTTTTTGTAGAGATAGGGTCTCACTATATTGACCAGGCTAATCTCAAACTCCTGGCCTCAAATGATCCTCCCACCTTGGCCTCCCAAAGTGTTGGGATTACAGGTATGAACCACTGTGCTTTGACTCTAGTTTAGACTGGAGTATATAACAGGTATATAACAGATATTGTTCTTTTTGTATTCTCAGTGTTATAATAGAAGTGGAAGGTAGAGATGTTTTAAATTCAATGTGGGAGAACTACAGTGGATTCAAAGCTATATGAAACTGACTAAGGCCCAGAAAGTCTATCCGGGTGTCTATTTGTATTAGGTTAGAATACAGGTCTGGTGGCTGGGACTGGTGGCTCATGCCTGTAATCCCAGTGCTTTGGGAGGCCGAAGCAGGAGGATCAGTTGAACCCAGGATTTCGAGGCTGCAGTGAGCTATGATGGCATCATTGCACTTTAGCCTGGGCACAAGTGAGACACTGTCTCAAAAGCAAAAACAAAAAACTCCAGAAGTTTGGGTCACAGGGAGAATTACTATTTGCATGAATCCTTCCTGAAATAACCTCTCTTGAGCATTAATTAGAAGACAGTTCACTGAAGTGATTAAAAGATGCCAGGAAGTAGCCACCCTAAAACATAACTAACATAAAATAACCACATTTGGAAATTTCATTTTGAAGTAAGGGTAGTAGTAACAGATGCTTTTAGAAAGGGACAGGAAAATTTTAAAGGAAATTGGAGGAATAAGAATTTGTTATTACATGACAAACTTCCTTATTAGGCTGCAAATCTCCCGATAAAGATTCTTTTAAATCTTTGTATCTCCCACTCCAATATGTAGCACAATCTTTTGTATATAATAAGCAATGGAAAAAAAATTATTTTTGTAGAATCACTGATTCTCAGGAATTGACCAAAGAAAGAATGCTCTAATCCTAGATGAGCATTTTTAAAACAAAACTAAACAACAATGACAAAAATACAGAAATAGCACTCAAAGACTGAATGGCAATTCATCGAGAAACCAAAACTTGACAGAAATATCCCTTAAATAACATTCAATCTCATTCCCTTTGTTCTAATCCTGTCCCTACCCAGCAGCCTTCAGATCTGTAATTTGGCTTTCTAAGTGAGCACACCCATCAAGGAGGGCCCAAGTGGACAACCAGTGATAGCTCTCTGGTCAGGATCTCTTTTGTTCCAAATGTAGAAACCTGCTTTGGCTTTAATGAGAAAGGAGATGCACACTTGTTTAAGTATGAGTCACCCTCCAGAACAAACTGAGTACCTACCCTGGGGTAGACACCCCCTGGGCCAGATGCCAAAGATACAGAAATGAATCAAATGGAACCCCTGGGTCTTACTTGAAACTGTGGCTACAAAGTCCTTGTAAAAATTTTGAGTCACGTTGAATACATATCCTTACTCTTTCCTGGGATGAGAAGAATGTGTGTTCTCTTCTAAAAATTTTACCTATTCTGCCATTTTCCCATATTTTAGCCCCCAGTGTCAGTCCCACTTACACTACCTCCCATTATCAAAGACATTTTAGTGTTAGTACGAGTCAATTTTATCAAGCCTTTCTTAGAGCTCTTAAATCATATATTTTGAAGAAAACAATTTCAATTTAAATAAGAAGGCAGAGGGAGCCTAAAAAGGCAGCTAGCAATTAATTTTACAAAACCTCCCAGCTGGTAAAGCACTTGAGAGACAAAATAGCATGCAATTATTCTTAAAGAGTTTTATGCTAATTTTATTTCCAACCCTCAGTCAAAAAACCAAAAACATCCTTAAACAATATCAAAGATCTAATGTGGTTTGGAAGGCCAGAAAAAAGGTAGCACAATGGGATTTTAGAAAGCTTCCATCTCATGAGGTGCTCACAACTTTTAGTCTACTTCTAAGACTAACTTGTTGCAATTTTAAAAAATAAACATATGCTGATAACTATTCAATCTAATTTTCTACATCGGAGAAAAGTAGTTTCGTTTTACAAACTGGCTAAATGATAAGTCTTTGAGTCATGTTTTCCTCATGCGTAAAATAAAATAACTGAGGTACCTGAATGATTCCCAAATAGTCCAAAATGAATTTTGGATACCTTTTTGTTATGCAAAAGCTAAATGAGAATAAGAATAATGTGGCAAGGTTTTTCAAAAAGACAATTTAATTTTTTTAAAATCACAAGACTATGTCCTTATTTGTGGTTAAAATGTCCACTTTAAAAACAAAGCATTGGAATTATAATGTTGCTGTTCAGTATGTTTGATGGTGAACTTCTCCTATTCTGAGTTTTGACATAAACATGAGAATTTAATAGTAAACTGACCCAAAATACACATACCTAGATTGAAAGTCGTTTTAACAACTAGATATTAAAATCATAACCACCAGGCATGATGGCAGTCCTTTATTTTCTCATTCATGCTGCCAATATTCTGCAACTCCTTTTTGGCTCACTTGCCATTTTCTCATTAACTATACATTGGTATGGAGTGGGAAAGGCTCTGTGTTTTGAAGACTCTCCTGTTCCAGCATCATAGTTTCCAACCAGCTGATAAAGTAGACATAAATTACCATACTGCCTCTATTATGCAGAGCAGTTTCAATGCCAGCACGTCTCAACCTTTTGGTTTAGAAAATATGGTCAGTATGGGTGGACATTAAGGAGAAGCTGGATAAAGGAAACTCTACCTTATCACTGGACACAATTCTGGCAGAAAGTAAAGGGTTAAATTTGAGTAAATTGACAAAGTGTTATTTTTTTAAAAGAAGAAAATTATGATACTTAAAAAAATCACTAAGCAGCACCCAATACTGCACCAGACAGGCCCATTTTTCATATTGACCACTGAATTCATCAGAAAAAAAACCAACTGTTACAAGGAGTGTTTTCTCTCTCTCTCTCTCTCTGATGACACATGGAGGTTCACATCTGCATTTTGTTTTAAAGGAAACCTCATTATTCTCTTTTACCAAGTATTATTTTAAATACCATTTAACTCCCCCACCGCCCTCCCCTAAGTAAACCTTAAAGTAAATAAACTTATTACACAGCCATGTTCCTGCAGAAGTTTGAATCACACCAAGAATGCATATCCTTAAAAGGAAATGTTTTCCCTCCCCTTGCATCCTGTTATTTAAGCTATTTTAAGTACTTGTCTGGAGAAAGCTAAGCCAGAATCCAAGTGGTTTTGATTTTAGCTGCTGTTTTACACTGCCCATGTCCAGGTGGTACGTGCTGCAATCTATCACTTCAAAAGCGTCTTTTGGGGTGCTATTTTGTCTTATAAATTTGACAGTAATAAAGACTGGGATTTTCTTTGACGCTCAGGTTGTGTGTGTGTGTGTGTGTGTGTGTGTGTGTGTGTGTGTTGCTTTAAACATCCTTGAATCTGTCTAAATCTGGTGTCTTTCTTTATGAAGAGGTTACATATTGTGTGCCCTAATCTGCAACACACATGCGACCTCTCTATTAGCCCACTCAGGACAGTGCTCATTAGGACTTAAAGAAGAAAGCCTATCAAGTGCAGATGCATATCCTTTTGGAAAAGTTGGGTTTAAAAGTTCAATTTGGTTTGACCAACATATTCTACAAATTTTCTGCACTAAAGAAATGACAAAAGGAATCTATTTAAAATCTAACAATAATGGGTTTACATACATACACACACAATCCTGAATGCCCATGAAAACTCACAAAATACTGATTTAAAAGACTCGGTCAAAAGACTTGGGCAGAAGAATTTAAACTATATTCCATCCTAAGATCTAAGCAGTAAAATCAAGCTTTCATTAGGCATTAAAACCTTAGAAAAGGCAGCTGCTAAACATCTCCAGATGCTTAAACATGGGGTTTGCCTCTCACAGCTTATACCTTTTGAGGTAGCTCACTGCAGCAAATATAAGAGGCAGTTTAATGAGTTCCAGCTAAGGGTAGACTGGAGGTTGCTGCATTAGAGTTCACTGTACTAGTGGATTTCCAAAGATGGAGGTCAAGTACAGCAGAAGGCTGGACAAGTTTAGAGGGTGAGACCAGCTAATCAAAAATGTTTATCAGTCCTTTTCTGACTCAAAATTTCCAGCAGTTTGGCCATCATTTTTCCCCTGCTGCAACTCTCGTTTTAAAAATACATCTGTGTTCTCACACACACGTGTGCTCTTGCTTTTACCCATGCACCCACACATGTGTACTCCTCACTAGCTTCCACACCTTGGAAACATGGTTTTCCGACTATCCCAAGACCTCCACTTCTAATAATCCATATATAATTAACCAGATGGCACAATGAAAGAGCACTGATTAGTTTCATTTTTTTTAGATGGGCTATAGTTTTGTTTTTGTTTTAAGGCATAATTAAACAAATATGCACTGGTGTAGTTTTATTGAATACTAAAAGTAAATTAAACTAAAGCACTTTTTTTTTGTGGCATCATCCTGATGTTTTTTTTTGTTTTTTTTTTTTCTTTGAGACGGAGTCTTGCTCTGTCACCCAGGCTGGAGTGCAGTGGCACAATCTCAGCTCACTGCAAGCTCTGCCTCCCAGGTTCACGCCATTCTCCTGCCTCAGCCTCCCGAGTAGCTAGGACTACAGGCGCCCGCCACCATGCCCGGTTCATTTTTTGGTATTTTTAGTAGAGACGGAGTTTCACCATGTTAGCCAGGATGGTCTCGATCTCCTGACCTCGTGATCCGCCCGCCTTGGCCTCCCAAAGTGCTGGGATTACAGGAGTGCCCGGCCGAGTGTTTTTTATATACTAGAGAATATCAAGTAATTTGAAACAACTCAACTTCCTGGGATGAGAGGAGTCTGGTATAGCTACAACCACCACAACCAATTTTTTTCTTGCTTAGTTTGGTGGGAAACCTCAAAGGAATATACCCATACTATTCCTAGTCATTTAAGAAATCCCATTATTCTTTTATTTCAAAAGTGCTGAATTCATGTTTAAAAAACGTCAGTAGTGAGTGCTCAGGAGGGAAAAAAGGCAAGGCAAGGTAAGTGTTTGCAGTACTAAAGCAACTCTGCAAAGATTTACATTACATGAATTTTTCTTTATGACAAGTAATCATCCAAAATGACCACTAGCTTCCACAGCAAGATTAAAGGCTTAGAATGTAAAAGACAGTTTCTAGATGGTAAAATATTAATACCTAAGTGTTTTGAAAGATGTTATTTATTCCTCTTTAGAAAAAGTTATGTATTCCAGCATTTAAATTAAAATGGAAACATCATGAAGTACAAAAATTGATAACTAACGTTTCTGCTACTGGGAAGCACGGGAAACAATTGTTGAGAAAATTAAAATAATTATATGAGCTTGCAGATTAAAACTAAGCAGGTGCAGAAAGTGAGTGAAAAGAGAACTTTAAATTCTAATACTCAATTTATTGCTAGTAAAGAGAGTTTCAAAGCACTATTAATTGATTGAACAAAACCTATGATTAGCAGTAATTACAGAGATTTTCTCCACACACTATGATTTTGCTGAATTTCTAAGGAGATAATCAAGGCTATTATTGTTAATAGATGGGGAAAATCATCTAATGATTTCCATATTTTGTCGCAATCGAACTGAGACAAAGTAGTCTTTCCTATTCTCTGCCAACCCACCCCCACAAAAAGGAAAAACTGTCCTTCACAGGATAATAAGTTATAGAGCTTGTTTTTAAAATAAAGTGTCCCTGAATTAGGAAAAAAATTTCTGTAACACCTTTGACAGTTGCCTGAGGGTTCTGTAACTAACAACAACTTAAAACTACAAAGTTTTTTTAAAAAAAATCGAAAGACTGCTGGGTCCTTAAATGAGTTTCTAAAAGATGGAGTACACACAAGCATTATTATGCTGAAAAATACATATACATTTTATATGCTACAATTTAATGGCAAAAACCTTTCATAATAAATTCCACTGTAATGAAAATCTCCACAACAAAGGCCCTCTGAATGTATAGTTAATAATGACAAAAATCCCAGTACATCAAAAGGCTACATGTATATAGTTCCTTGGGTTTCAATCAGTGAAATATTTACTGAGAACCTAACGTGTGTGCAACACTATGCTAGATACTGAGTGGACACTACAAAGGAATAATATTCACAACAGGCAGGAATTCTGGATTCCAGAATTCTTTACAGCATATATAGTAATAAGAGCCTGAGTATGTTAGGAACATATGCCTGGCAGGGGCGTTGGCAAACTGTACGCCTATCTTAAACTCTACTTAAACAATAGCTCCACAATGACCTTTTCTTGCAGTCAAACTTCTCATTGATTCCTTACTTAATACAATTTAACTGCTTCCACTATGAAGATGATTGGTCAATCCTCTTTATGTCATTAAGCTTTTAAGGGACAATGAAGTTCTTTTACTTGTAAAATGTATTCCAAGTCTCATCAGGTAAATAATATCTGAATTATCTTTAATTTTTAAGGAATATTGCACATAATTATTTCCAAGATGCTGCATGTGAGGACAAGACCTGTATTCAGCTTTTACTTGAGGAGATGAGTACTTAATAGGGCATGGTGTCTACTCCGAAATTCTATTAATAAAGAACAAATTAAGCTGCTGCTAATGTTGAAAGATGAGTATAAATTTTAAAAAAGGTTCAACAAATGCACTCCTAAAACAATTATAAGACTATTTTGACAGAATGAGAGACATTAAAAAAAAAAAAACTCTTGCAGCCAAGAATTCACTTGCTGTTATATATTAAACTATGTAGCATTTTTCTTACAGTAAGTGGTATCCATGGCAAGTTAATTAACTGCTATTTTTATACACACACACACACACACACAGAGAGACACACGCAATCATGTTAGATTCAGGACTATTCAGTTTTTTCTAGTTAAAATTTTGATGGGATTATGAATGGTCACTCTGGCTGGGGTCACTATTCTTCCCAAGGTACACTGCTACTACTGAATGATTTCATAGAAAATGTTGATCATAAATATATGGGAACAGAAGTGTATATTTCCTCATTTTTCACTAATGGGATTTTCAACACAGGTCTAATGGCAAATTCTGATTTATATAACAAATCATTATATGAGCTAATTCTGTACCCTTTAGTCAAGGAGATACCAAATAATAATAATCTACCTCTCTAAGCACATGCTGATTCATGTATTTACATAAGTAGTCTGTTCTTACCCTGTTTTCTCATTACTGTCTATAGACTTGACCTGAGCACTAAAATTTGGAATGTAAATATTCCATATTTATATTCCATAGCTGCTCAATTGTAAGGCATGTTATATGATGATAAAGGATAAATCAAATGGCACGCTATGCTTTCTCATCTTATACTGAAGCTATAATTTAACATGGTGAGGTAGAACGATCTGCATTATCCAAAGGCGCAGAAAACCCATTAAAAAGGCAATAATGCCAAACTAATTAGGGAAGGGTAAAACATCTAATGTTTTCGAGGGTCACATATCCCTTTGAGAATATGGTGAATGTTTCAAACCTCTTCAGAAAGATACGAGATACAAAATATAATAACTAAAATTTGGCATGAAAATTTCAGGAACCATACATAACAGTCACCAGTTAGGGATTGGAACTGTGGTCTAAAAAATTTGACCATATTAAATACTATATAAAATTGGAAATAATATCAGCTACCACTCTTGACCAAATAAATAAATAAAACAATTTTAAGTATAGCTTCCAAAACTTTATCTCATCTATTTTAACTATGTTGCTGTAATGTTTTTGATTAACCATTCACGTGACATTTTTAGAGAAATAACTTTGGGACCAAATAAATATTGCTTCCCTATAGTTTTACTACAAAAAATACTCACCAACTTTTGCAAAGGCCTCTTTGAGTTCATCAAGTTCATCTTTGGAAATCTGAGTGGTAGCCATCTCATCCATTTAAAGATCTAAAGAAAAACCGAAAAGGTTTCAGACTTAAAATAATTGTGATAAATATAAGCACTCTTGCTAAGTTCTCATCTTAGGGATAATTTAAACAGAATTTCAAACTACTAAAACAATCTGAATAGGTTACCATGTCCCTATGTACAGCTTTAATAAAGAAAACAAATAAGTGAGAAGTCATCACTTACCAAAATTTATTGAGAAAAAATATTTCTGAATTTTCCTTCTAAGGACAAAATCTTAAATTACATTCAGAAAGTTTAAGGAAGGGCCAAAGTACCCAGCAGTGACAGGAAAAAGCTACATAATAGAAATTCTTGGTTATACGAGCCAAAGCTAAAGGTCAAAATTATGTGACCAATGATTCACGGAAAATACCATTTTCCTATTAAGCCACTTTAGAATCATTCACTGTGAAAACACTGATTTTCAAAGAGCACACTGACACCTATCAATCACTCTCATTAAAGGAGAAATAAAGAGGAAACAAAGCAAATTATAGTTGGTTTTGATATAAAAATGCACATGTGTGCTAATATACACATTCTTATGCATGTAAATTATTATATTATCTGAGTATACACTCTTTCCAATTTGGCCTTATTGATCTATTTAACTAATAGAACAAAGGTTGGCAAACTACATATGGCCTGTGGGCCAAAACTGGATCACCAGTTGTTTTTGTATGACCTCAAGCTGGATATGGTTATGAAAGGAAATTTTTTGCAGTCAATTTTGATGATGGGGCACATTAACTTTGAACCCAATTAAGTGAAATGTTATCCCAGAAAAAAAAGAATTCTGTTCTTCTCATCAGAATTGTATTACCAAAAAATTATACTCAATTATTATATTTTGAATTTTGTCAATAAAAACTTTTAGAAATAATATATTATATCCTTGATATTAATATCATAATATTCTTGATTTTACCTCTTGGCATACAATATTTACGATCTGAACCTATATGGAAAAACCTTGCTGATTCTGGCAATAAAGAGAGGAGTTCTGTATCACAGTAGATAATTTCCAAATACAAACCTATTATAACAATAATTTTGGACAAAGAAAAATGAAAATGATTACATGTTGCTTTCTCCTTTTTTGCTTTGGGTTTTTTCTCTCTTCTGATTTATTTTTTTGGTAGACTTTATTTTTCTTTATTTCTTTTTCTTTTTTGTAAAGACAGGGTCTTGCCACCTTGCCCAAGCTGGTGTCTAGGTCCTAAGCTCAAGGGATCCTCCCACCTCGGTCTCCCAAAATGCTGGGATTACAGGTGAGAGCCACCGTGCCCGGCCAATAGACGTTATTATTAGAGTAGTTTTAGTTTCACAGCAAAATCAAGCAGAAGTTACAGAGAGTTCCCATATACAGCCACATGTTGCTTAAAGACAGAGATGTGTCGTGAGAAATGCATTGTTAGGTGATTTTGCCATTGTGCAAGCATCACAGAGTGCACTTACACAAACCTAGATGGTATAGCTTACTACACACATAGGCTATACGGTATGGCCTATTGCTCTTAGGCTACAAATGGCACAGCAGGTTACTGTAGTAAACACTCTAGGCAATTGTAACACAATGGTATCCGTATATCTAAACATAGAAAACATACAGTAAGAATATAGTATAATCTTATGGGACTACTATCAGATATTTGATCAGTCATTGACCAAAACATCCTGTACCTGAGTGGTACATTTGTTACAACTGATGAACTTACATCATTACCACCCTAAGACTCTGGTGAATATTAGGGTTCACTCTTAGTGTTGTACAATCTGTGGGTTTGGACAAATGTATAATGACATATATCCACCATTACAGTATTATATAGAGTAGTTCCACTGCCCTAAAGATGTTGCCTTTCCAAAAAAAGTAAACTATGGGTTAAATTTCACAAACTATACAAAATACATTTTGAGATCTTATATTTAGCCCTTTTAGACATTTTGTTAAAAGGCAACAAATTACTCACCAACTCAAGTTTTGGCCAAGAAGTGTAATGCTCGGTATAAAGAGGTAGGGGCTGGAAGTGGCAGGGAGGGATTCATAAGAGAGCTGGGCCACATCTATCTTTTTCACAGAATTGTTGCTATTTCTAGAATTTATCACAACCCCTGGCACATAGTAAGGCACTCAATAAAACAGAACTTTAATAAAATTAATCCCTTCAACAACTATACACCAAGTACTATTAATACATTATACAAATTCATTTGCATATTAATATCCTGAACCCTCACAATAGTCCCAGGAGCTACATATTCTAATCTCCTTTTTTTCTTATTAGAAGACCTGGACTCTCAGGACTGGAATTCACACTCAGGTTTCTCACATCCTGGAGAAGTTTTAAAATGACCATATGATGCTATTAGCTAAGTTTTTACCATAATGTAACAGACACATGTAGTGACTGGTGTTTTAAAAATTAAATAAAACCATCAGCCGGGCGCAGTGGCTCACGCCTGTAATCCCAGCACTTTGGGAGGTGGAGGCAGGTGGGTTGCTTGAGGTCAGGAGTTCGCGACCAGTCTGACCAACACGGTGAAACCCTGTCTCTACTGAAAATACAAAAAGTAGCCGGATGCCTGTAATCCCAGCTACTTGGGAGGCGGAGTGAGGCAGGAGAATTGCTTGAACCTGGGAGATAGAGGTTGCAGTGAGCCAAGATTGCACCACTGCACTCCAGCCTGGGTGATAGAGTGAGACTGTTTCAAATAAAATAAAATAATATAAAATAAATAACACTAGACTCTTAAAAAAGATATAAAACAAAACTCGCCTATTCATTTTTCTTACCTATGATATCAAGATGCCACTAAAGATGGATAACTTCTCAGTAGACAGGTTGGATGAAAATACCTTTCAGAGTAATCACAGGATCTATGAGGAAAAGCAAGTTCGTAAGTTAGTAATGAAGTTAGGCTTTGTGGTTTTTGTTGTTGTTGTTGTTTGTTTGTTGAGACAGGGTCTTACTCTGTCGCCCAGACTGGAGTGCAGTGGTGCGATCACGGTTCACTGCCACCTTGACTTCCCAGGCTCCTCCCTCTCAGGTGATCCTCCCTCCTCAGCTTCCCAAGTAGCTCAGACTATAGGCGTGGGCCACCATGCCTGGCTAATTTTTGTATTTTTTGTAGAGATGGGGTTTCACCATTTTGCCCAGGCTGATCTTGAATTCCTGGCTTCAAGCAATCCACCCACCTCAGCCTCCCAAAGTGCTGGTATTACAAGTATGAGCCACCACGCTCAGACCTGAAGTTAGGCATTTTAAAGATCAAGAATAAAAAGAACTGCAATCCCAGCACTGCGGGAGGATTGCTTGAGGTCAAGAGTTCGAGACCAACTTGGGAAACACAGTGAGACCTTATCTCCAAAAAAAATTTTTTTAAAAAAATTCATAAGTTAAATGCAAACGAATAGTAGTAACTCTAAAAATATTCTGTTTCACTAATATGTTCAACACTCCCCATTACAAAAATACGACATAGGATTTATTCCAATTTTCTTCACACCTTTCAAACAATCATGCTTTCAATAAAAAATTATTACACATCTTCATGAATTATACCATGGAGAATAACGGCACAGAAAGTTTAAAAGTAAGACCATCTCAGAAATCTAAAACACGTGGCCTCTCTCCTGTACCTCTAAAGGTCCTTTTCAGTTTGGGCAGATTGTGAGCCAGTAATAATTTAAAGTATGTGGGTAAAAAACAACTAAAAGAAACCCATACAACTGAGCTTATTCTCACACTACCATATCACTTCTATGCAAAAGAAAATTAGGGCTGGGTGCATTGACTCATGTCTGTAATCCCAGCACTTTTGGAGGCCAAGGCGGGCAGATCACTTGAGCCCAGGAGTTCGAGACCAGCCTGGCCAATATGGTGAAACCCCGTCTCTACCAAAAATACAAAAATTATCCAGGAGTGGTGGTGCGTGCCTGTGATCTCAGCTACTCTGGAGGTTGAGGTGGGAGAATCACTTGAGCCTGAGAGGTCGAGGCTGCAGTGAGCCATCAGTGCATCACTGCAAAAAAAAAAAAAAAAAAAAAAAGAAAAAAGAAAAAAAGAAAAAGAAATTAGATAAGATGGTTCTGGACATAAACCACTCCTGCCCCCCGCCCCGCTTATCCCTGCTGACCAGTTGGGCTCTGATTAAATCCTGTAGACATCTCTTTCTTCCCAACATGCCCTCCCTCCATTTCTCAAACAATTTTACCAATATTTTAGGCATCTGTGATATGCCTAGTTCTTGCCCTCAAGGAATTTACAATCTGCTGAAGCAAGCATGAATAATTACAATATGACACAGAGTGAATTAGTGACTGCAATAAAAGGGAAAAATATCCTTTTTTTTTAGAAGAAAAAAGTCTCTAGAGACTTTAAGGATCATTAATTTCTTCTCAGAGTGGCCAGAAACGCAGTTCTTTTCTTCTTCCTATAAAATTAGCAAGTGCTGGCTCATGCCTGTAATCCCAGCAATTTGGGAGGTGGAGGCAGCAGATTGCTTGAGCTCAGGAGTTCAAGATCAGCCTGGGCAACATGGTGAAACTTGGCCTCTACCAAAAATACAAAAAGTTAACTGGGCATCGTGGGTGGTGGCGCATGCCTCTAGTCTCAGCTACTTGGGAGACTGAGGTGGGAGGACCGATTGAGCCCTGGAGGTAGAGGCTGCACTGAGCTATGAGCACGTCACTGCACCCCAGGATGGATGACAGAGCAAGACCTTGTCTCAATAAAAAAAGTAAAAAATAAAAATGAATTAAGAAATGCTTAGATCTCATAGAAATGATTTTAGGGCACCAGTTTACTCCAAAAATTAATCCAGTGCATTATAAATATATATATATTTAAAAATTTTCAAGTTTCTTCTTACTTTTTCTTTTTTTTTTTTTTTTGAGATGGAATCTCGCTCTGTCACCCAGGCTGGAGTGCAGTGGCCGGATCTCAGCTCACTGCAAGCTCCACCTCCCGGGTTCACGCCATTCTCCTGCCTCAGCCTCCCGAGTAGCTGGGACTACAGGTGCCCGCCACCTCACCCAGCTAGTTTTTTTTTTTTTTTTTTGTATTTTTTAGTAGAGACAGAGTTTCACTGTGTTAGCCAGGATGGTCTCGATCTCCTGACCTCGTGATCCGCCCGTCTCGGCCTCCCAAAGTGCTGGGATTACAAGCCTGAGCCACCGCGCCCAGACCTAAGTTTCTTATTTCTAATTGCCTTTAAAAAAGCCTAAAGTGACTTTGCACATACAACTCAGATTTTCCATCTATTGGAGACATTAAAGAGACACACTTCAGTAAGAACAAAAAGAAGAAACTGGAACATGCACATATCCTCAAAACCGTATTTCCAGACAAGATTGTTTTGGGATAACAGAACAGTTTAATGCAGGACTTTCCAATTTAAATAAAACCCATATTCATTTATTGACAGTTATTTGAAAGGAAATAAAGAAATGCTACTCTGAAGTATCTGGGCCAAGACTAAAAAATATAAAGCCAAATTTAAAAAGCTCACAATATATGCTCTAGTAGATAAGAATTACAATTGTAAAATTTGCTATTTGAAGCTTAAAATAAAGTTGTTTAATGTAGATTTCTTTATGCCACTATGAATTAAAAAATGGTCTGTTCTTAACACTACTCACAGATACTTGATGGTGTCTTTAAGGAAATTAAGCAGTAAAGTACTATCTTGGGAGAAAACATCACATTAAGTAACTTGGGAATGACTAAGGATATTAAAAAATTAAAATCTTACAAATTAAAATAACAGAAGCTCTATTCCTCTTCATGGGGCATTCATTGTACTATAGGACTTTTTTCTCTTAAAGCTACTATAACTATAACATTTGTGATGGGTTCACAAAACAAAACACAAGATTTGATATCAATACTGCCCTGTAGACACTTCATGTAATCTCAAGTACCAGTACACCAAGCTGTTGTACCTTGCCCAAAGAGGTAGTATGTTCTAACAGAAGAAAGACTGTGGGACGTGAAATTAGAAGGCATCGATTATTGCTCTGGTTCTGCTATTCCCTAGTAATGTGTCCATGAGCAAGTTTAATTAATTTGTCTCAGCCTAAGTTTCCTCATTTGAAAATAGTGATAATAATACCTACTTCCTCCAGGGCCTAATGAAGATTACAGATGGTATATATGACAGCATACTGTGACTATGAAGTATTACACAGCAACTTCAAATCCTTCATGAAAGAAAATAGGCAATAAATGAATGCCTGGGTTAATTTTGAAGAGCTGTATAAATAAATATAAGGCATTAGTTCTACTAATAGCCTTTTACATGGGATAAATGAAAAGTTATCTCATCTCCCTATAATTACTGACTACAGAGTATAATAGGTCTCTCTCATATATAAAAATTACAAGCCTTTGGTCGAAGTAATTTAAGAAGGATGGGCCTAAAGGAAAACCTGTCACTTTTTAATCCATGACTCAATTTGGCTCCTCCATAAGGCCAGTTTCTAAACACAATTTGAAGAGCAGACAGGAGATATACAAACAAACAACAATTTTTCTTTAAATAATTTAGGATCACTTTTCAAAATAGCTAACAGCTTGTCAATATTGTCACATTCCTCCTAATTTGCAAATTGTTTCACGAGTACTGGAAAAAGGTGAAGAGAAAGTATTACTTGCTGAATAAAAGTTTAACTCCAATTTCACAATATGTGATTTACAGGCAAAAGGAAAAAAAACACTGATTTTCAAATACGTCCTCTTTCCCAGTCTGTCTTCTCACAAAAATGGACTTTATGTATTTGTTTTGTTTTGTTTTGTTTTGTTTTTTGAGACAGGGTTTCACTCTGTCACCCAGGCAGTGGTGCAGTCTCAGCTCAGTGCAGCCTCAATCTTCTGGGCTCAAGCAATCCTCCTGCCTCAGCCTCCTGAGTAGCTGAGACTATAGACGTGTGCCACCACGCAAAAGTGGACTTTATTTACATGATGAGAGAGAGGGAGAGAGAAAGAGAACGGACACTCAAAGAAATAGAAATATATTTTTCCTCCATTTAAACTCAGCAGTTTTAATACTTAACAAAAATAAAACATCCTGGAGTCTCTACACTTTCCTGAATTTGTTCATCTGTAAAGCACTTTAATCTGCCCCAAATTCTGTTTCCTCCCTAGTTCCTATGCCTGCCATTTCTGTAAAGGAAAAGGGAAAGCTGTAGAAAAAAGCCAGCCCTCCTTCACTAAACATATAAGACACAGGAAAACAGATTTTCCAATAAGGGAATAAAACAAAAGCAAACAAAATCTTGTTTGTTTGTTTTTTCGTAAAAGGATATAGTGTACAACTGGGTATGAATTCAGGGCGTCACCCATAGAAGAATCTTATGCCTATGAAGTCATCCCTAATTACAGAGTTTGACTAACAATACTGCAATTATGAAACCACTCCACCGGCTCATTTAACTATACATAAACCGTGAACACAGATCTTTGCTGAGAAAGGTGTACCTACAACTACCTGAAACTATTACTCAAATTCTGAAAGGTATTTGAAGGGGGAGGGGGGTGCCTATTTTATCTCCTAAAGCACTCACTCACTTTACGAATGCAGCTGACTGAATAATCTACTTATTCATCTGTGTCATTCAGTACCATGAGGTCCAGGAGAAAGGGAATGCACGTGGGAAACTCATCTGGGGGTAACCAACTTTGATCATAAACTTGATTGTTTTTCTTGAAATTGAAAGGTAGCCAAAAGATAAAAACGGGATATTCACCATAGACTTCATCCCAGCCACTAGTATGGTAAATAGAATTGGAAAAGAGAAGCTCATCACTAAAATCAGAGATTGAGCAACACATACTTGAGCTCCTAAAATGAACAAGAAAGCAACAAAGAGGGGACAAAACATGGAAGAAATACATTATTTCACTATCAATGAAAATAAACCAAGTTAGCCACCACTATGTGTGAACAATTCAAGAATGATCAGAAAAGGGGTGTTGTCACCTTCCTCTATCCAAAACAGGCAGTGTTTTTGAACACCCACACTTTGCATACCTACCTTTACCAATAGAAACTGCCACCCTGCCACCTCCCTAGTTAGGTAAGTGAACAGCTCAGCACTAGTCTCTAGCTTGGATGGGTGTGCAATACTGTGGGCTAAAACTCACCTATTCATACTACGATTACTAAAGCTCCAGTCTCATGTTTCCTAATGACTTTAGAAGATTCCCAACTTGAATGCCTACCACACTCACCCACTTATTTATTTATATTCATCAAGTGTTAACTTAAGGCTTAGTATGTACCAGGCACTGTGTTGGGTGCTCCAGATAGAGACAATTAGGATCCAAATTCCCTTCTTTCTGGAAGAGCTTACTGTCTAGTGGGGGAAACAGATGGAAAAACAAAAATACATTAGTGCTATCATGCCATCATAGTCATATATACTAAGTGGTAGGTGTCAGGAAAGTTTTTTTCCGAGGTGACGTTTGAACTCTGCCTTTGAGTGCAAGTAGGATTTTCTCAGACATCCCCAGTAAGGGCATTCTCAGAGAGACATCACTCATAAGGGTATTGTGCCTAGGGTTAGTGACAGACACACTTGCAGCAGCAGATCAGGGTCCAATTTGGAAGTGACCAATGGAGAAGGAAAGTCAGCGAGGAAGATTCAAGTTAGGAAAGTCTAAGTGTCTCCAATCTAACTTACTGCCACATTATTTTCCCTGTTTTTTCTAACTCTTTCTCTTGCCAAATCAGGTCTAATTTTCAACTTTCCCACTTTCCTCTGTCTCCAGACTGCAGTTTGACCATAAAAAACAAAGGGAGGATCAGTCAACCTCCAATCCCTCTGGATTCTTGCCTTGCAATCTCTGAGATTCTTTCATCGTATCTGTTTATCACCTCATGTCTGGCCTACTCCAAAAGCTTTTTATCAGATCTGCCTGCTGTTTGGTCTTCCTCCAGTGCAATCTTTACACTGCTAACCTCCTGAAGAGTAGACCTTATAAACATTCCATACAAAAGAAAGTCCCTTTTTAGTACAGCATTCAAGCCCCTATACTTTTCTGACTTGACTTCTTGCTAATGTCTGCCCATCTTTCCAATGTTACTTCCCATTATATGGACTACACCCTTGAACCCAACACTCTCAAGAGACCTTATTCCCCAAACAAGCTATGTATTTTCCCACTTCTTCCACTCCCTGGAGAGACCACTTGGTCTCTCCAGTGGAATGCTCTTCACCCATCTATCTAGACACTTCAAAAGCATATTTCAGGAAGTATCTTCAGATTGTCCGCACCCAAGATAAAATTTATCTTCCCAGTACTCTCACGGAACTGTGTTTCTTCTATTACAGCTGGTCCTGGATTCTCCTCTATCAGTACCTTTTGTTTTATCCTGGTCTCTTCTGCTTTTCCTGTCTCCCATTAAAAACTTCCTGTCTCTGTATCTGCTTCTCAAGGTTAGAATACCCTCCTCTATTTTTCCTCTCTCTCTATCCAAATTCTACTCACCCTTCAAGCAAGGTTCAGAAGCCTCATCCTCTCCCAAAGCATGTTTCCCAATGACTCCATCTCCCACTGATCTTTCACTTCAACTCCCATAGAATTTAGAATCTTGCCACAAAATTTAGAAATTTAATTATAGACTTCTCTCTATAGTTACATAAGTAGATATGAGGACAGTCTAGCTGGGACTTCCATTGTCCTACTTGGTTCAGTTTATCTACCTTCTTTACACAGATTCTTAAACTTGGTCAAAGAGAACAATCTTCCTCAGTAAAACAGAACCCTTCTTTCACGAATAGCACACAAAAACTTGTGTAATTCTTTGCTCTGCAAGTCTCATTTCAAGATTGTTTATTTCTGGAGAACAGTCTAAACTTCACCTTTTACCCCCACTGCTGGATGTTGGTTACATAGGCATGGCTTAAAAAATACACCAACTGAGGCTGAGGGTGGTGGCTCATGCCTATAATCCCAATGCTTTGGGAGGCAGAAGTGGGAGAGTTGCTTGAGGCCAGGAGTTCGGGACCAACCTGTACAACATAGCAAGACTCCTTCTCTAAAAAAAAAAAAAAGAAAAAAAAATTTAAATCAACTGGCATGGTGGCCTGAGCCTGTAGTCCTAGCTACTAGGAAGGCTGGGGCAGAAGGATCACTTAAACCCAGGAGTTTGAGGCTGCAGTGAGCTATGGTTGCCTACCTCTAAAAAAAAAAAAAAAATTAATAAATAAAAATAAAAAATAAATAAAATACTCCAACCAATTGCAATGTTTAGAGGGTAGTGAAAATTCCCAGTATTCCCAATATCCAGTGATCACGGCAATGAGAATTTGAAAGTTGAGAGGTCCGTAGAGTTCCATAACTTCATTCCCTAAATTGTATTAGGGAATAAACAAGTGCCTGGAATAGTCGTTGACTTTGCCCAGGACACAAAGTTGTGAAGCACAATTAAAAAGATGTATTTCTCGGCCAGGCGCAGTGATTCATGCCTGTAATCTCAGCACTTTGCGAGGCCGAGGCAGGGAGATCACGAGGTCAGAGATCAAGACCATCCTGGCCAACATGGTGAAGCCCCGTCTCTACTAAAAATACAAAAATTAGCCGAGCGTGGCTGCACGCTCCTGTAGTCCCAGCTACTCAGGGGGCTGAGGCAGGAGAATTGCTTGAACCCAGGAGGTGGAGGCTGCAGTGAGCCGAGATCGGACCACTGCACTCCAGCCTGGGCGACACAGCGAGACTCCGCCTCAAAAAAAAAAAAAAAAAAAAAAAAGTGTTTCTCCAAGCATAGCTGGAAAAAAAAAAAAAAAAAAAAAAAGAAAAAGAAAGCAAAAGAATGTGTTAGAGGAAAGGTAATTAACTATTTTTTCCCTCTTTCCTTTTTTTTGTTTTTCTTTTTGAGATAGAGGTTTGCTGAGTTGTCCAGGCTGCAGTGCAGTGGCATGATTGCTGCAGTGCAGTGGCATGATCACTGCAGCCTCCAACTCCTGGCCTCAAGTGATCCTCCTGCTTTAGCACCTCCCACCCCCAGTAGCTAGGACCACAAGCATGCACCACCATACTTGGCTAATCTTTAAATTTTCTTTCTTTCTTTCTTTCTTTTTTTTTGTAGGGACAGGATTTCACTATGTTGCCAAGCTGGTCTAAAACTCCAGAGCTCAAGTGATCCTCCTGCCTCAGCCTCCTAAAGTGCTGGTGTTACAGGCTTGAGCTGCAGTGCCCAGCCAATTAACTACTCTTCCCAGAAAAACAAAAACAAAGAGACTATGCATTGCTTTGCAGAGAGAAGGTACATGCCCAGTATAGCCTTTGGAAAATAACTTAAAAAGCTACTAACAAATATGACCATGATATCGAGAAATAAGAACAGTTGCCAGAAAATGCAGATAGTAACCCCCTCCAGCTAATACTAACTTGTTTTCATTACTTAAAAGGATAAGGGATTCACTTAAGCCTTGAACTAAAATAACCAAAACTTTAATTGTATAAAACATACAGAATATAGACAATTAGTTCAGTAAAGACTATACAGAGTTCTGAAAGTTATTTATTTAAAACATTGGTGTTAAATTGGCACTGATCATAAAACAGGCAACATTCTGAAAAAAAGCACACAAATGCTTACTTTTTCCTGACACATTCATTCCTATATATGACAGGCTTCTGCTTCTCTGTATTAATACTGCTTAATTTCAGCCTCCTGAATGCTAAGTATTGTGAACGACCACTCCCATTATATCAGTGCCAATAACTTAGTCTTAATATAAAACAAACACTCAAGTTATCTATGTGATTTACTTTTCATTTTAATATTTTTTTCCTTCAAGATTTTTCTCAAGAACAAGCGGCTTGGATTTGCTTGGAATTTTGCTTGACTCATTTTAGAAAACTTTCAAGGAATCTTGGTAAAGGACTAATTGTAAACGCGTAAGAGGCTATATACATAATTTTTATTTAATGATTTGTTGCTCTGAAAGTCAAAATAAGGGAGTCAAAACCTAAATGCCCTCACATGTGTCATAGGTTCCTAGTCCTAAAAGTTTAGGAAAGGTTGAAGCAGAAGGAAAAGTGGTAGAGTGTTTTACAGTGCATTGATTCTAGCACATCAGCATTATCAAAAATTGCTGCTGCTGCTTTTTTTTTTTTTTTAGATAGAATCTCACCGTGTCACCCAGGCTGGAGTGCAGTGTCATGATAACTGAAGCCTCTAACTCCTGGGCTCAAGAAGTCTTCCCATATTAGCCCCCTGAGTAACTGGGATTTGAGGCACGCACTACCACACCCAGCTAATTTTTGTATTTTTTGGAGAGATGGGGTTTTGTCATGTTGTCCAGGTTGGTCTTGATCTCCTGGCTCAAGTGATTTGTCCGCTTTGGCCTCCAAAAGTGCTGAGGTTACAGGTATAAGCCACCATGCCCAGCCAAAAATTGCTTCTTATAGTCAATGTGGCGAGCAAACATCTATGAAAGAAATAATCACCACGTATAGCAGACTTTACTTCGGAAAGTTTTTTTTCAGGTCTAGCTCTTCTGTTCATTCTACTTAATATTTCAGCTGCAAATGGTACAACTAAACAGACGACATCATTAGGTACCCCAAATAAAATTGACAGTATTTTCTCATGAGGCATTATTATATACACTGATTAGATTGTATAGTATCAGGAACTACAGAATAAAGTAACTGGCTGATGGAACATAAATTTGGATATATTTAGCAACTGTGCTTCTACAATTCACATAGAAGACAATGAAAATAAAATATCATAGAACAAAACCGTATCATGTCAGATAACATAATATAAAATTTCAGGGATACTTGTAAAGTAACATGAAAAACCTTACTATTTCCATGACAAAATATGCTTCGAATTCCAAATCAATTGAGAAATGAACTTTAGAGGCTCTATCTGTGACTGAAGGCTAACTCTACCCTTTATCCGACTCCAAGTAGCTGCCTACCTATAACTATAATTTGGCCTTGGATATATCTAAAACCTTTAAGTAGACTTAAACATCAGTCTACTCTTTAATGTGGAGATGGCTCTGTTCTGCACGTACACTGCTCCAATAACCCCTGTGGATGCATAACATATAAAGGTTTATTAAGAAGGGTGCGGAAGAGAGATGAGAGCAGAAGAGTTATTTGCAAAGTCATGCATGGGGTTAGACTAAGCCATTTTAGCCCTCTTCTACCACTGTAATACCCACAACCAATTAAGCCATCTCCAATTTTCTGTTTGTATTATATTATATTACATTATATTACTATTATTAGCTTTGAGACAGAGTCTTGCTCTGTCGCCCAGGCTGGAGTACAATGGCATGATCTCAGCTCACAGCAACCTCCACCTCTCGGGTTCAATTGATTCTCCTACCTCAGCCTCTCAGGTAGCTGGGATTACAGGCCCCCACCACCACGCCTGGCTAGTTTTTGTAGTTTTACTAGAGATGGGATTTCACCATGTTGATCAGGCTGGTCTCGAAGTCTTGACCTCAGGTGATCCACCCGCCTCAGCTTCCTTAAGTGCTGGGAATACAGGCGTGAGCCACCACGCCCAGCCTTTTTATATTATTATTATTATTTTGGGACAGAGTCTTACTCTGTCGCCCAGGCTGGAGTGCAGTGGCTGGATCTCAGCTCACTGCAACCTCCGCCTCCCGGGTTCAAGCGATTCTCCTGCCTCAGCTTTCGCAGTAGCTAGCATTACAAGCATGCACCACCGCATCTGGCTAATATTTGTACTTTTAGGAAAGACGGGGTTTCACCATGTGGCTCAGGCTTGTCACGAACTACTGACCTCAAGTGATCTGCCCACCTAGGCCTTCCCAAATGCTGGGATTTCAGGCATGAACCACTGCGCCCAGTCTTGTATTATTTTAAAGGTGATGCATCATAGGTCATAGTTGCTAACCAGTTCCTCCCCTTCCCCATATTCCTATAGCCCTTTTCAGCTTTCAGTGTGATTACATCTATTTCTTTCTCTATCCCCTCCATGAGCCTGTGAGCTCCTTGAAAGCACGGTTGGTATCTTATTTGACTTTGTATGTTGGCTCACAACAAGCACCTACCGAATGTTTGTTCAATAAATAAACTTCCATGGAGGTGAGTAGGGAAAGTGCGCAGACTTACACATCATGCAGGCTATATAGTCCTCTCACGTGGTTTTAAAAACACATACTCTATTGGAGAAAGCTATGAACAAAATAGTCAAGATCAATAACGTCCTGACATTCTTCACATCCAACTGGCCTGTTATCATGCCTTAACTACCCTTGTTCAATACTTCAAGATACTACAAGACACTTCAAGATACTACAAGACTCTTCAAGATGTTTGTGATCTGTCCTTTGAATTTAGCTGAAAATCAGACAGAAATAAATCTTTTCAGAAGCAGTTTTCACTTTCAATCATTTCGGCATTCAAGCAGCACATTTAACCTTTACAGTCATACACATCATGCGTACATCATGTTTTGACAAGCCTGCAATTTATAGATAAAAGTTAACATTTAGAAGTAAATATAAGGAGTTAAAGACCAGCCTGGCCAATATGGTGAAACCTCGACTCTACTAAAAATAAAAAAATTAGCCGGGCGTGGTGGTGGGCGCCTGTAATCCCAGCTACATGGGAGGCTGAGACAGGAGAACTGCTTGAACTTGGGAGGTAGAGGTTGCAGTGAGCCAAGATCAAGTCACTGCACTCCAGCCTGGGCAACAGAGTGAGACTCCATCAGAAAGAAAAGAAAGAGAAAGAGAAAGAGAGAGTGAGAGAGAGAGAGAAAGGAAGTAAAGAAATACAAATTGCCCAAAACTAAAGGTCTACTAACATTTTTATTGTCAATATTTTCAATATATACAAGAGAAAATAGCACAAAAAACACCCATAAACCCATGACAGATTCTACATTTATCCAGATTTCTCCACATTTGCTTGGTTCATCTATTCTCTCTTCCTGTCCTTTCTTCTCCCTCCCTCCTTCCCTGTCTGTCTCTCTTCCCTGAATTACTTTAAAGCAAATCTCAGAAATCCTGTGATTTCATCCCTACATAGCTATTAAGAAATGAGTTCATTTTTTCTGGAAATACCTCTATTCTGTGCTATAATTGATGATTAGCTAGATTCTAATTGATTTTTTGTTTTGTTTTGTTTTCAGTCCAATATCTATGAGTCACTTAACCCCCAAAGGGTGCCCAATCCTGTGTCATTTCCTGGAGGAATATCAAATACCTCCATTTTAGGTAAAAGTTTCCTTTCCTTTTTTTATGCTTAATAAACAAAGATAAGATCTGAAAGCAATGGCTATTTAAAAATAAATTAATACATAGCTTTTTCTAATAATAGAAATATTCAATTCAATTTGGTCAGATTAAAGACATCATTTAAATGTTTCTCAGGCAAGAATTTTGCAGCTATTTAATGCAAGTCTTAATTATGGTCTAAAAGCCCCTTTTTCTGGGATGAAGAATACTATTTCAAACCCAAAGGCACAACAAAAAAACAGCTCTCCCTCCCCTAGCTTCAGAAAGCTAAGGTACATTAACTAACTTCTTAGATTGAAATAGCCCACTTTTCTTTTAAAAGGTCTAATGTCTTCCATACCTCCTAAGTAACCTTTTACATCTACCCCAAAAATCTGAATAATTTATGGTAAAATAAATCTGCTGCTAATGAAATTCATTAATGTTCATGCCTAAGAAGTATTTCCAGTTTCCTCTCTTATGAAAATTAACATATGTTGGAGTGAAGCCAAGGGCAACTTTCAGGGATATGTGTGTGGGGTGTGTGTGTGCGTGTGTGAAAGACAGAGAGAGAGAGAGAGAGAGAGAGAGGGAGAGAGAGAGAGACACTAGGCAAGATCAGACTAGTTATCATGCTTCCTTTCAATTTAAAATAAAAATGCCATAAAATATTGTGACCTACAACTCAAATCACTATATACACTAAGCAGAAAGCTATCGGCAAGTCACTGAAAATGCCTCCTACAGTGTTATATACCTTGCTTATATGTTAGCAAATACAGCACTTGTTAATTGAAAAAACTGGTTTGTTTTGTTTCATACTTCACTTTTTACTTCATATGCGTATACTAAGTACAACCAGTCCAAGAGGTGATTCAACTCAGAGTGAGGATTGACTATATAGCTAGCTATACTTCCCTTTGCTGGAAATATGGGGAAATTAAACTTATATGACAACCATTTGATGGAAAATCCTGATGTATCCGAGCACCAGAAATCACTATTGCTACCAAATACCAATACCATCAAAATTTAATCACCAGTGATTTTTATTATTTTGCAAATTATAAACATTAAGACAACTGTTTGATTTAACCCACTTAGGAAGAGTAGAATACTAATTTAATCATGACATGTTCTGTCATGACAGCCATCTCAATCTCCATTTTACATAATTTTGAAAAACCATTTAACTGGGATCAAAGGCATTTGAAATTCCTCCCCCACCACAAATATAGACAATAATTTCTATTATTTAGTGTTTTAGATACTTAACTTGATAAATACAGCTATATGATTAGGACTTCAAAACCCATTTTTTAAAAGTATAAACTCCCTAAACAATCTCTAAATAAAGACAAATACAGAATACACACAGAACAGGTTAGAATCTAAACTTCAAAATTTTCTCTTAACAAAAATTTTATTCTAGTTGAGTAAATAATATTTTTTAAAGTGACTTCAAATGCTTAACTACACAAACAACAGGAATTTCAAGCTTTTTAAAGTAAATTTCTGCTTACTCATTTAGTATTTAAATTTAGATTTAGTAATCTGAAAGTTAGAGCCTGTCAAAATAGTATTAAAATAGTTACCCGCTGAGAGCAAACTTGGTTCTTTCCTTTCTCGCAGCACTGATAGACAGAACCTTCTCCCACGCCCAGAAAAGCAATCTGGAAACCCAACATTCTTCTTACAATTGCAACTTTAGAGAGCAAGTCACAACACTTCCTGCTAGAAAAAGAGAACACCCTGACAAAAGAATGATACAATACTTACGAATCCCCTTCCTGTCAGCCTGGCAGTATTTTGCCGAGAATTTAATAAATTCTAACTTAAACGCAGCATTTAAAGAGAAAAGTTTTCTTCCTTCTTCTTCTTTTTTTTCCAAAATCACACAAGGACTCAGGGGAATTTAAAGTTAGTTCAGGTCAAATAGCTACAACCCATATACCTATTTAGAGTTTGAACAGTAGCCAAGTAACCTGCTTATTTTAGAATACATGGAACAGCTTCTCCCCAGTGCCCAAGTCACTCGTCCATAGTCAAGAACATTACTTGCAAAGGCAAATTAACTCTCAGGCCACTCACTTACAGTCTCTATTATTCATTTTCATCCATATACAACATTTACACCTCATATGCTAAGGTGGTGTAGCATTTATTTCAAGTATATACATTTTGATTTATGTCAAAAATGTAAGCTCTTCTGTGCAGGAACTATATTTTCTGCTGGCATAGCACACAGGAACTAAATCAACACTTGCTGAACTGAACACTTTTCTGAGAGCCGTAGTAAAGAGGTCTAGAGCCAGATTGGGTTCAAATCCTGGCTCCACACTTTATCAACCATGCAAATTGCTTAAAACTCTTCTGCCTCTATTTTCTCATCCTGGGATGAAGATAAGAGCAACTCCATCATATCACAGTTCACTATTTTATACATGGTTGTAAGGCTTAAATGATTTAATATGTGTCATAAATTTAGATCAGAGTCTGGCGCATGGTAAGTACTAGATATGTGATAACTGCTCTCATTATTGAAATTTGCCTTTAACTGGTCTAGCAATCTAATCAGTGAGTTGCTAAATTAAGCAACTGGTTAGTTGTGAGTGCCTTTTATGAGAGAGAACAATCAGTTGGAGCACTGGGCTAGACTGAGGAGGCCATTTCTGTACTGACATAGGGCAAGTTAATAATTTGAAAGGAAATGCAGCACAATGAAAGCATCAGGGTCTTAGGAGTCTGACAGACCTGTAAGTCTGTGTGACCCTGAACAAATTACTTAGCTTCTCTGAGCCCTGGGTTCATATCTATAACAATGGAGCTATTCCACATATTTCACAAGGTTCACATGATGACCTAATGGGAAGATATAAATATGTAAGAGTGTTTGAGTCCAGCAAGGTACTCAGTAAGTGGCAGATATTATTATCATCTGTCTCGGATAAAGCATGCATAATGCCATCTGCGGCTCTATTCTACCTCATGAGAATGAAAGAAAGACAATAGATACTCTAGTCCTTCATAAATAATATACAATAAAGTATTATAATAGCATACTGAACTCTCAGCATAAGGAGGTGACTCACAGTGTGGTCACCTGTGAAAAGGAGCCCTCACTGGATCGTCCCCATTATGAGGCAGACAGTGTTCCCCCGTCTTCATCACTAACCACCATCAGCAGACACTGGGTCACATTTTGTCTCCTTCATGGAAGTGCTTTAATTTATTTCACCAATCACAAAACCTTCATGAAATATCAAAAGGCAACACAATGCAGAAGAGAAGGAATATAATGGCAGGAGTCAAAGGACATGTTTTTCCATCTGTCCTTGTTGCTGACTCACTATGTGAATGAAGCTTCTTCAACTTTTCTGAGTATCAAATTCTCCATTTCTAAGCATAGAACTATCTGCCTGTGTCCTATCAGGGAATAGTAGGTAACTACCAAGCATTTTCAGCTACTTTGAAGAGTATGTGTTATCATTCATTTTTCAGACAGAGAAAACCGGGGCACAGGCAACTGCCTCAAGTAAGAAGACAGTATCAGTTTAGACCAGAAATGTTGGGTTTTCCCCAGCCTTACCTTTTCTTCAGCCACACCTGTTGCCTCAAACCACTGAGATGGGTCTGTCCCAAATGCTACGTAACCACCCTTTTCAGATATGTAGCAGTATCATTGAGGAAACTAATGTTTTAAATATGTAATTCTTCATTTTAGAAAACAGCTTTCTCTCGTTTCAAGTTTTACAGGTCATTATAACAGTGCTACTTAAAAACTGTTTCTCTGACTTTTCCTTTCCTGGTCATCTGGAATATTTATGCTCTCCAGCTTTCCAAACTCCAAGGCTAATCTTCGAGCAGCGTGATCTGTCAACACCGAGTTACTAATTCTAAAGTCACTTCACCTTAATATAATAGCATCTATTTCTACTGCAAAACATTGTAGTTAAAGTTCTAGGAGTCGATATGCCCTTCAAAAGGGCACATCTTCTACTTAGTAAATGCTAGGTGTAGGACATAGAGACAGTTTTGGTTTTTTTTTTTTTTTTTTTGAAACGGAGTCTTAGTGGCAGGATCGCGGCTCACTGCAAGCTCCGCCTCCTGGGTTCACGTCATTTTCCTGCCTCAGCCTCCCAAGTAGCTGGGACTACAGGTGCCCACCACCACGCCCGGCTAATTTTTTTGTATTTTTAGTAGAGACGGGGTTTCACCGTGTTAACCAGAATGGTCTCGATCTCCTGACCTCGTGATGTGCCCGCCTCAGTCTCCCAAAGTGCTGGGATTGCCCGGCCAGTTTTTTGTTTCTTTTCTTTTCTTTTCTTTTTTGAGATGGAGTCTCGCTCTGTCACCTGGGTTGGAGTGCAGTGGTACGATCTCAGCTCACTGCAACCGCCGCCTCCTGGGTTCTAGCTATTCTCCTGTCTCAGTCTCCCGAGTACCTGGGATTACAGGCACCTGCCACCATGCCCAGCTAATTTTTGCATTTTTAGTAGAGACGGGTTTCACCATGTTGGCCACGCTGGTCCAGAACTCCTGACCTCAGGTGAGGAGGTCAGGAGTTTGAGACCATCCTGGCCACCCATCTTGGCCTCCCAAAGTGCTGGGATTACAGGTGTGAACAATCGCACCCAGGCTAAAAGACAGGTCTACCACATCACTAATTTAACAAGTTTTAGCATGTGACCCATTTTGTAAACTTCTATCTCACTCACCATCTGAGGTGTGTGTGGGTGTGTGCATGAAGGGGGCGGTGGGGAGCGTGTCTGTGTATGTGCACGTATGTGAACAGGATTTCAATTTTTACTATGGGTAATGAATACTGGTTTGGGAATGCAAGATGGTGGCAAGGGGTCTGTAATAAATTCTACATTTCCATCAACAGGCCGCAGAATGAAAACAGCTTTTAAATTGCATCCCAAATTCATCAAAATGAATGCTAAGGAAAGCCGATGGAAACCAAATTCTCACTCTCATTCTCTCTAGATGTTACAAACAGAAACCATAAAGTTAAGAGTTCAGGCTGGGCATTAAGAGTTCAGGCCGGGCCGGGCACGGTGGCTGAGGCCTGTAATCCCAGCACTTTGGGAGGCTGAGATGGGCAGATCACCTGAGGTCAGGAGTTTGAGACCAGCCTGGCCAACATGGTGAAACCGTCTCTACCAAAAATACAAAAAAGCCAGATGTGGTGTTGTGTGCTTGTAGTCCCGGCTACTGGGGAGGCTGAGGCAGGAGAACAGCTTGAACCCCAGAGGCAGAGATTGCAGTGAGCAGAGATTGCACCACTGCACTCCAGCCTGGGCCACAGAATGAGGCTTTATTTCAAAAAACAAACAGAAAGTTAAGAGTTCTCACACATGGACTTGTGGACACACTCCCACCCCAGGGTGGAGAAAAGAGGCACACCCCAAAAAGTTATAGGAGTTTCACATAAGTATCAGTGGAATATGTAGCTGTAACACAACAGCCAGGTATAGTATTTTTAAAGTCTCTTAAAACTTTCATGCAGACGTCCTGCTCTCCACCACACCCAGTACTAGGTATACTTTCCGTGTGTGACACGTACATTGGAGGCCTCTGCCCCTGTGCTTAATGACACACCTCAACAACACTCATCTATTTTCCTTTCATGAAAGTTTTTTTTCCATCTTCATGACTTACAAAAACAAAGCGAACAAACAAACATAGTGAGTGAAGCATAGAAGCAAAGGGATCTAACATATAAAACAGGCAACAAGTTTACATTCAAGAAACTACTACTGTAATTTTGGGACAATATTGGAAAGTTTAGGAAATTCATACCAGGCACAGCATTAGGTATATAAACTTGTTGCATGGATGTGTCAGTTTTAATAATCAAGTCATTTATGTAACTTTTTTTTCATATTTTGGGAAAAATAAGTTAGAATATATCTTAATTTCAATATTCTGGCCAGGCGTGGTGGCTTGTGCTTGTAATCCCAGCACCTTGGGAGGCAGAGGTGAGTGGATCACTTTAGCCCAGGAGTTCGAGAGCAGCCTGGGCAACATGGCAAAACCCTGTCTTTACAAAAATAATACAAAAAAATTAGCTGGGCTTGGTGGCTGTCACCTGTAGTCCCAGCTTCTTGGCAGGCTGAGGTAGGAGGATAGCTTGAGCCCAGCAGGTGAGCTGTGATCTTGCCATTGCACTCCAGCCTGGGCGACAGAGCAAGACTGTCGCAAAAGAAAATATAAAATTCAATATTCCAAGGGCTGTCTCCCTGATAGTATTTACTAGCTCTTTATTTGTGTAACTAAGTAATCAAAATTTTAAAATAAATAAAGAAAAGCTCAAAATACATCGAACTACACATGGGGAAAGGAATGAATTTAAACGTCATACATGTTCAGTTCATAGCTAATAAAAACATACAAAGGAATAACTCACATGCCCTACAATTTTCTATCCTGAGGGTCTCTCTCTCACTTAAGAAAGAAAAGAAAGGAGAGGAGAATAGGAGAAAAGTGGAGGGGTGGGGCAAAGGGATAAGGGGGTAAACAACAACAACCAAAAACCCAACTCAGCAGTTCCTAAAGTTTTTGGCCTCAGGATCTGAGGATCCCAAAGAGCTTGGTGACGCATGGGTTAGATCTATCAGTGTATCTGTCACATCAAAAATTGCAACTACGAAACTTTTAAGATATTTATTTGTTTAAAAATAAGAATAAGCCCACTACATGTTAACATAAGCTTTTTAATGAAAAATAACTGTATTTTCAAAAAAAGTGTAGTGAGAAGAGTGGCATTGTTTACATTGCTACAAATCGCTTTAATATTTAACCTAGTACAAGAAAGCTGGGTTTTCATATCTGCTTCTGCATTCAATCTTTTGCAATGCCAGTTTTGGTTCCAGTGTATGAAGAACATCTGGCCTCCTACAGATAAACTGTTGTAAAAAAAAAAGAAATATTTTAAGAGGCTTTCTAGATACTTACAGATATTCTTCAATACTACACCAAAACTCAAGAAGTGGTAGTTTCTCAAAGGTTGGTTGCAATGTAGAGTCTGATACAATATCAATGATTTTTTCAAAATCTATTGGTCTGTCTTGCACTTAGAATGGGCCTTTTACCCATGCTTGATTTTGTAACATCATGCATTAGTCATTTGGAAAAATATTGTTTCATTAAGTTATGCGGGTCTTCCAATTGCTGACACACTTCATTATACAAACTAACAAATCATTTTCATTAATTATACTGTCGATTTCATTAGAAAAGCCTAAGTATTGATCGGATAAAATGGTGACTAATGCAAGTTCTCAAAATTTTGAATTTTGCTTGAAAGTTCTAATTTTAGCATTGGCAACAAATACTCTCAGTTGTTTCCCTTGCAGTGATAGGCACACTTGGTTCATTTTTTAAAAAAATAAAGTATCTGTTAGATACTTGGGTCTGAATAATCAGTTAATTTAAACTTTCAAAGTAAAAATGGTTGTCTTTTTTTTTTTTTTTTTTTTTTTGAGACGGAGTCCTGCTCTGTCGCCCAGGCTAGAGTGCAGTGGTGCGCTCTCGGCTCACTGCAAGCTCCGCCTCCCGGGTTTACGCCATTCTCCTGCCTCAGCCTCCTGGGTAGCTGGGACTACAGGCGCCTGCCACCACGCTGGGCTAATTTTTTGTATTTTTAGTGGAGACGGGGTTTCACCGTGTTAGCCAGGATGGTCTCGATCTCCTGACCTCTGATCCGCCCGCCTCGGCCTCCCAAAAGGCTAGGATTACAGGTGTGAGCCACCGCACCCAGCCTGGTTTTCTATTTCTTAAAAGGCAGCTAGTTTAGCTCACAACTCAAACAGCTGCACAAGTACTTTCCCTCAAGACAATCATCATATATCCATATGCAGCAGAAATTCTTTATGGGTACGTCTCATCTCATCACACACAGTATTAAAAAAGATGCATACCTGAGAATTGAGATTTAATAAAATTATTTTTTCCTGCTTCATCAAGTACATTTGTAAATGAAACGTATAAGATTTTTTTCTAAAGGTGATGGTATGGTGCTGAGGAACACAATGGCTATTACTACAGTGTGGGGCCACTATCTTGATTCAACAGCTTTACCCACTACTGCTTTTGCATCATCAGTGCAAATGTTAACACAGTGAAAAAGCAAATAACAATTTAGTTTTATCATGAAAGTAATTTTAACTCCCATGGGCCCATGCGCCACACTTTTTGAAAACTGATGCTTTATTCAGTAATATTTATGAAGGAGCCATCTAATTTTAGAGACAGCAAACCTATAAAGTATGCAGGTTTTAACAAGAATTTTCAAACTGAAAATAAAATTAACAAAATTACATATCTAGGTTTTAACCTGAGTTCTGTACTTTTGAACTGTTAAAAGAAAAAACACCTCTTTAATATCAATTCAGGTGAGACAAAAATCTACAGCTTATCTACTTCAAAGCACATTTTACTCAATCAGGTTCATGTCTAAAAGGCATGACCTTATCATGACAATCATGACATAACATGTACAGTATTGTTTAGAAACTTTTTTTTTTTTTTTGGAGATGGAGTCTCACTCTGTCCCCCAGGCTGGAGTGCAGTGGTGCAATCTTGGCCCACTGCAACCTCCCATTCCCGGGTTCAAGCAATTCTCCTGCCTCAGCCTCCCAAGTAGCTGGGATTACAGGTGCCTGCCACCACACCTGGCTAACTCTTTTTTTTTTTCTTTTTTTTTTTTGTATTTTTAGTAGAGACGGGGTTTCACTATGTTGGCCAGGCTAGTCTCGAACGCCTCGGCCTCCCAAAGTGCTGGCATTACAGGCGTGAGCCACAGCGCCCGGCCTGTTTAGAAAACTTTAATAAATTTTTTAAAAGATTAAGAAAGGAAATATATGTTACAAAATGAGTTAACATCCTACTCATACACAGCAAATTAGATTTTTCTTGGCCGGGTGCGGTGGCTCACGCCTGTAATCCCAGCACTTTGGGTGGCTGAGGAGGGCAAATCGTGAGGTCAAGAGTTCGAGACCAGCCTGGCCAACAAGGTGAAACTCCGTCTCTACCAAAAATACAAAAAAAAAAATTAGCTGGGCGTGGTGGCAGGCGCCTGTAATCCCAGCTACTCGGGCAGCTGAGGCAGGAGAATCTCTTGAACCTGGGAGGTGGAGCTTGCAGTGAGCTGAGATTGCGCCATCACACTCCAGCCCAGGCCACAGTGCAACACTCCATCTCAAAAAACAAACAAACCAACCAACAAACAAAAAAAATTTTTTTTTAATTTCTTCCTGCTTATATAAAGGACTTGGGATTTTGGAGAGCAAAATTAAATTTCCTGGCTCATATTTATTCAATAAACGCTGATTAAGCATCTATTCTGTAAAAGGCACTATACTAGTTGGCATCAGGAAAGATGAGGATTTCTGCAACATGCTTTACATATCCTCAAGGGACTCAGAGTGGCTGTGTCTATATATATAATCAATTCCCTAAAATGGGTATAATGCTTCCACTATGACCTTTCTAAGGGGTATTTATGTTATTACAAAGTACAACTTGAGCCAATTGAACTGGAAGTCACTATAATGCAATTTTAAGAAAAAAAGAAAGGGAAATGGTGTATGAAAGAAAATAAAAAAAGGAAACAAAAAATAAGAAATGAGACTTTCCCTAGTTTCCCTCTATATAAGGAAATGAACAAGAGATGTGAGCAAATATGGGCATGACGACATCATTTTTCCACCACAACCCATCATCTTATTTCACTTCAGGACAGGAACCATCATGTCATCTCCTTTGAGTCAGCTCTTGTACTATTCACATAGGCAAAAATAACTGAGCAATATTCATTTTCCACAAGGAGCATTAAATACATTTAAGTATTCTATAATTTTTCAAATGACAGAAGATAGTTTTACAAATGCCATGATTTTACATTAATTTCCAGGGCTATTAGGTCCTTTCACCACCTCCCCCAATGCAAATTAAGCCCACCCTCAAGAAGAAATCCACAAGTTAAACTAGTAACATTCCTCAAGAGGCCTAAGTATAACACTGATAAATGAAAACTGAAAATGATCATTGCAGAATAAAATATTTACTTTACTTGTCAGCTTCTAGCTTCTTGACCTAGATTCCAAACAAAATGTCATTTTTTTTCGTATTCAAGCTGTAGATAGTATGTGCAAAAGTTCTCAAAACTCATTCAGTGAAGATCTTTAAAAGTTGAATGATATTTAATGATAGCATTAAATAATTTTAAATTGCTCTACCATTTTAATCTGTAATAAGCTCTACGAGGGCAGTGATTTTTTGTCTGTTTTGTCCAGCAATCTATTTTCAGCTTATAGAACAGTGCCTGGCATACAGTAGGCACTCAACAAATATTTATTAAATGGATGTACGTGGAAGACATTGCATCCTAAAGGAATTAACTCAGTGTCATATATTATAGTGGTTTATTTCATAGTCAAGAATAAACTTTCAGCATTTGTCTTTTTAATGCAAAGCAGATAAATAAGGATAAAAGGTATCTACTCTTGTTTCATTGGCTAACTGTATAAGATACGATCATTCCTGAAAGCTAATCTGGCCAAACACATGGTGGGTTACATTTTCTAACAGCACCAAATCCATGCTCAGATTTGGCAATTGAAATGAATTTCTAAATTCTGCACCTTTAGAAAATAAATTCATTTGAGAGAAACGAAGTGGAGTGGAAAGTATAAAGAACTCTCAATGTATCAAGTTTTTCCTCAAACTTGCCACACACACCCTCCCCCAAAAAGAAAGAAAAATATCTCACTGTCAAGAGTCAAAACATCACTGCTTTAACTTTCCAAACTTTAAACAACTACTTTTTGACCTCACAAGGAATAACAAAACCTTCAAAAGAAAGAACCGCTTTAGCATTTCCTGCCAGCCTGCCCTAGTCTAAAGATTAACCTTGTCAGTTTTTAGGAAGACATATAAAATCCCCTTTAAATGATTAATTCAGATGAAGTAGTAACATGAAGCCATAGCTTTTAAGATGCTGGCTTCTACTTGTTACCAGATGTTGCCATCACTTCAAAGTGTTAAATACATCCATGAAGAATTTCTGATATATTTGTGTGTGAAATATTTTCTGACTTCCACTGTTATTGTGGAGTCACATTCATGGAGAAAAATTGTTGACTTGCTGTTTAATAAAACGACCTTAAGATTCCATTGTTCACTTTGAGAGCCACTCTATGTCAGTATAATTCTTCCATGTAATTCCTGCAAGCACATATATATGTACTTTCAAAACACAATACAAATTAATTCCATTTCATTGGGAGTTTGCCATGAATGGCCTGCTTTATACTTCTTTTGAATTTGGGGTGGGAGGGAAACTTTCACAAATAGTTCAGTTGAAAAATCCAAATTTTTGCATGTGTATACTTTTGGTATTTCTTTTTCAGACAAGTAGACTGTCCTGAGCTTTACATAATATAGGTTAGAGTTCCTTTGCCAGGTGTAATTCATCTATTCCACTATACTTTCTGTTTCTGACCACCACTATTCTCTGATTAATTTCTTTGGCTATGTTGCCATCAAGGTTTTATTCGCCTTTGTTTTCTTTCTTTCTTTCTTTCTTTCTTTCTTTCTTTCTTTCTTTCTTTCTTTCTTTCTTTCTTTCTTTCTTTCTTTCTTTCTTTCTTTCTTTCTTTCTTTCTTTCTTTCTTTCTTTCTTTCTTTCCTTCCTTCCTTCCTTCCTTCCTTCCTTCCTTCCTTCCTTCCTTCCTTCCTTTCTTTCCTTTCTTTCTTTCCTTTCTTTCTTTCTTTCTTTCTTTCTTTCTTTCTTTCTTTCTTTCTTTCTTTCTTTCTTTCTTTCTTTCTTTCTTTCTTTCTTTCTTTCTTTCCCTCCCTTCCTTCCTTCCTTCCTTCCTTCCTTCCTTCCTTCCTTCCTTCCTTCCTTCCTTCCTTCCTTCCTTCCTTCCTTCTTTCCTTCCTTCCTTCCTTCCTTTTCTTTCTTTCGACAGAGTCTCCTCTGTCACCCAGGCTGAGTGCCGTGGTGCAATCACAGCTTACTGCAGCCTCAACCTCCCCCAGGCTCAGGTGATCCTATCACCTCGGCTCCTGAATACCTGGGACCACAGGTGCATACCACCACACTCGGCTAATCTTTTTGTGTTTTTAGTAGAGACTGGCTTTCGCCATGTTGGACAGGCTGATCTCAAACTCCTGCCCTCAAGTGATCTGCCCGCGTCGGCCTCCTAAAGTGTTGGGATTCAGGCGTGAGCCACTGCGCTTGGCCCATTAGCTTAATTTTCAAAAAAAATGTTTAAATCTCCAGAGAGAGTTTAATTCAGCAACAATGGTTGCTATTTTCTACACATAATGGTCATTGTTAAGTCTGGCCCAATACAGAATCCTGAACACAATGTAGATTTATCCTTAAGATTGGCTGCAAAAATACCATGGTCTCATAAAGTATTAATAGCTATATGCCCTTACCATTCCAATGTATGGGAGCTTCACTACAAACTTTGTTTATTTTATTTCTACTGAGATGCCTCAATTGTATGACTTTGAGGAGGAAATCGAATCCATAAACACAACACTATGCTGGCTCAGATTACTACAGACTGGATTGTAACTGACCAATCTTGCTTGTTTGGTGTTTTATTTGGCAATCTGTTACCTGGTACAGCTAAAGTCTCATCATAATGAATTCTGCCACAAGTCAAAAGCTTTTGTGGTCTTCACTTCCTAAAAATCATACTGTTAGCAAAAAGTCACCTATGCATGAGTAACCAACCTCTTCCCTCTCCCAGCTTATTACCTCAGAAATTGGCTAAAGCAATTAGCAGAGTTATTTTGATGAGGCAGACTGTCCTGGCTCACTAGCTGAGAATTCACTGCTGGAGAGAATGAGTTTTTAAAAGTCTTTCACTAGACAAAATAAATTTTAAAATACAGATAAATTAGATGTGAAGAAACAAATTTGGATATGTGTTTACAATGAGTACGATTATATTGCATCTTCTTTAAATCACACTTTCTAAATTATAGTTTTGCATTACCTAAGCAGGGTTAGGAGTAAATGGGAAGTAACACATCACTAATATGAGTGATGGTAAACTTCACTGTAATGATAATGCTATGAGCCAGATGCTATAACTTAGGGAATTTTTCATTATAGAAGTAGTTCTGGCCGGGCGCAGTGGTTCACGCCTGTAATCCCAGCACTTTGGGAGGCCGAGGCGGGTGGATCACAAGGTCAGGAGATCGAGATCATCCTGGCTAACACGGTGAAACCCTGTCTCTACTAAAAATACAAAAAAAAAAAAAAAAAAAAAAAAAAAAAATTGGTTGGGCGTGGTGGCGGGTGCCTGTAGTCCCAGCTACTCAGGAGGCTGAGGCAGGAGAATGGCGTGAACCCGGGAGGCGGAGCTTGCAGTGAGCCGAAATCGCGCCACTGCACTCCAGCCTGGGCCACACATTGAGACTCTGTCTCAAAAAAAAAAAAAAAAAAAAAAAAAAAAAAGGAATTCTGCTACTGTACTTAGGGTAGTACATTTGGACTCTGATTTTCGATTTCCTGCTAAGTCTAAACACTCAATCCCACATTCATAATGTTATAGACCAACAGTTATACACTTTATTAAACAATAAAGAGCCAATTTAAATATAAATAGGATGGAAAATATAACTGGAACGTTTTGTTTTGCGCCTACCACCCTGAATCAGTAAGCAGACAGAAAAGTGGAAAAGCTTTATCTTCAGAAAGCAAGACAGAAAGAAAGCATGATCTCATTCAATTTTCCCTCACCCAAAACCAACAAAGTGACATTTTCTCTTCAGTTCTTCTTCAGTCCTAATCAGTTTGATAGCCTCCCTCTTTTTTTAAATACCTGAAAGTAAATTTCTGAGTGTTCTTTTAAATTAAGAAGTTTATCAGATGCTTTTTGTAATTTAAGATTTTATTTTGCAGAATCAAAGACCAAAGCATGAGAATACACAAATGTTTTCATTTAAAAACTTTTGACTTACTATTCATGAATTATATCCCAAACTCCATTACCCTAAATTTCAACTATTTAGTAGCATATTCCATTTTGCTCTATGGGGAGATGAATTTGTTTGGGATAATAGAAAAGGTAAACCATACTTTCCTTAAGGCAAAACAATAGGTTTAGGAATCTTATTAACAGCCTTATAAATCTAATGACTGGTCTTAAAAATTCCAGAAGTAAACCTTCAAAAATTTTTAAATTCAAAAACATATTAGTGATTTAGAACTTGACAGTTGCATACCTAAATCAAAATGTGTCATTACTTTGAAAAACTTCAATTTTGTCCATTAAAAAAGTCATTCATGTTATGACTGAAAGGAAACTGCTGGCTGGGCATGGTGGTTCACACCTACAATACTAGGACTTTGGGAGGCTGAGGCAGGAGGATTGCTTGAGATCAGGAGTTTGAGTCCAGCCTGGGCAACTTAGTGGGACCCTATCTCCACACAAAAAATTTAAAAACTAAAAAAAGAAACTGCTAATTAATATTCATTCAATAATTTCAAAATCATAAAAATACACATTTCTTCAGAAAATAAGAACTAGCGTTAGACTTTGTAAGGAACTAAATTGTTTTCCTTAACAGAATTACCATTTTTAACTTTATTAACATTACATATGCAATTTCAAAAGTCTAATTCATTAATTCAATTCCTCTCAAAATCCTAGAACAGTTTTTGTAGTTATAGACAAGCTTCTTCTAAAAATTAACATAGAAAGGAACAAGCCTTAGAACATCTAAAACTGCTGAAAAATAAGGTGAGTAGAGTCTAGGATGTTGACGCTGCAGTGAGCCGTGATTGTGCCACTGCACTCCAGCCTGGGCAACAGAGCAAGACCCTGTCTCAAAAAATGAAAGAAAATAGGTGAAAGACAGGAACAGACATTTCACTGAAGAGGGTAAACAGATGGCAAATAAGTGCATAAAAATGTTAAACATCATTAGCTATTATGAAACTGAAAATGAAACTATAATGAGCTATCACTCAGAATGGCTAAAATAAAAAATAGTGACACCACCAAAGGCTGACAAGGATGTGGAAAAACTGGATCACTCATACATTGCTGGGGAAGCACAAAATGGTACAGTCACTCTGGGCAAACACTTTGGCAATTTCTTATAAAACTAAACATGCAACTCTCATACAACTCAGCAATTGCACTCTTCTGGCATTAATCCCAGAGAAATGAAAGCTGAAGTTCACACTAACACCTGTATACAAATACTTGCGATAACTACAAAACTGGAAATGGCCCAGATATCCTTCAATAGGTGAATGGTTAAATAAACTTTGGTACATACACACCATGGAGTACTATTCAACAATGAAAAGGAACGAGGTATTGACATACACAACATCAACTTAGGTTGAATCTCTAGAAAATTATGCTCAGAGAAAAAAAGTTAATCCCCAAACGCTACATATTATATATCACTCCATTTATATAGTATTTTTAAATGACAAAATTATAGACATGGAGAACAGATTAGTGGTTTCCTGGGGTCAAAAATGGAGGTCAGGGGAGGAAGGAGGTATGTGTTGTTATCAAAGGGCAATAAAAGGGATTCTACTGGTAATGAAACTCATCTGCATCTTGTGTGTATCAGTGTCGACACTGTGGTTTTGCTATTGTACTACGTTTTTTTAAGAGTTTACCACTGGAACAAACTGGGTAAAGGCACACAGGATCTCTATGTGCCATTTCTTACAAGTAGGTGTGAATCTACAATTATCTCAAAATAAAAAGTTTAATTAAAAAATCTAATTCAGAATTAAACACAGAATATAGTATAATTAAATTAATAGGGAAAATAAAGAACATTTACTTGTATTAATTCTATATCCTGCTTTAAACATTATTCCCGCTTTATCTTTTTTTTTTTTTTTTTTTTTTTTTTTTTTTTTTTTTTTTTTTTTTTTTTTTGGTGCAGTGGCACGATCTCTGCTCTCTGCAAGCTCTGCCTCCCAGATTCATGCCATTCTCCTGCCTCAGCCTCCCAAGTAGCTGGGACTACAGGTGCCTGCCACCAAGCCCGGCTAATTTTTTGTATTTTTAGTAGAGACGGGGTTTCACCATGTTAGCCAGGATGGTCTCGATTTCCTGATCTCATGATCCGCCCGCCTCAGCCTCCCAAAGTGCTGGGATTACAGGTGTGAACTACCGCGCCCGGCCTTATCTTTTCAAAACTTTTTTGACATAACTTCTGACACAATATTCTTAGCATATATAGTCAGTGCATGACTCCACTAAAGTGTTTGATCTGAGTGAAAGTTATTTTTTTCTGTTCAATACCAAAATAAAAAGGAGCTGTCATAAAGGAAAATTTCAGGGCTAAAACACATCAATGTGTGATGATTTAGGTATCTTTTATTAGAAATATTTTTTACTTGTTCAAGTGACACTTCTCCCAAATATTCACACGGATACTCCTTGATTTCCTTCATATCTTACCTGAAATATCTCCCTCTCAGTAATGCCTTCTGTGACCACATATTTTGAAATGGCAATATCCTTCTTCCCACTTCCTATTCCATTAGTCTTACTTTTTCTCCATAACACATTAGCATCTAATATATAAAATCATTTTTTATTTTCTGTCTCTCCCCTAGTAGGATGTAAGCTTCATACGGATGGTGATTTTTTTCTGTTTCATTGACAGCTATAATCCCCAGTGCCTAGAATATTATCTGACATATAAAAGCTGCTCAGTAAGTACCTGAATAAGTGTAAGTACCTGAATAAGTGAATGAATAGATTAATGAAACGGACATTTTTTTCTAGGCAAGGAATAATACAGAGAGGAAAGACTGACTCTGAGAATGATAAAATCCAGTTTAGAAGAAATCAGGAGTGGGCCGGGCATGGTGGTTTACTCCTGCAATCCCAGCACTTTTAGAGGCCGAGGCGGGAGGTTCACTTTAGGTCAGGAGTTCGAGACCAGCCTGGCCAACATGTCAAAACCCCATCTGTACAAAAAATACAAAAATTATCCAGACGTGGTGGCACACACCTGTAATCCCAGCTACTCGGGGGGCTGAGGCACAAGAACTGCTTGAGCCCGGGAGGCAGAGGTTGCAGTGAGCCAAGATCATGGAACTACTCTCCAGCCTGGGCAACAGAGCGAGATTCTGTCTCAATTAAAAAAATAATCAGGAGTGATAAACCCTACAGTGTATATTCAATATACTGGAATTAGAATTTTCAAAAACTTTTGTATATATTACATACAATATAGGAAACTCTTTACAATCAGTGTTTAGGACTGGAATTTTGTCAGCATATGACTACTTTGGGTTGAAGATGACCTAGAAAATTAGCTTACCACTGTAAAGCTATTGCTAATGCATTTCCACTAGCTAAGGAAGAGCTTGTCAGACTCAAAGCAAGTTGCTTTAGTTATAGGTGATATGGGTTTCAGAGAGTTCATGGTAACTTTATTGAGATAGCATTTGTCATTTTGTTAATCTCTGAAAGAAATTAAGTGTAGATACAAACTGATTCAGGGAAGAGGCACTGCTACTAAACAAAGTTGACCCTGGACGTGAAGTTTAAATATATAGTGAGAAGAATGATGGATCAGTTCCATTACTACAATCTGGGTCTCCAGTGATGGTGACCTGATCCTCCACCATTGTCCTGGACCACTCTAAGGTAAGGCAAGCCAAAATCCGACTTCAGTTGCCTCCTTTGCAAAAATCAGTAGGTGGATTAGACTCAGCTCTTCAAACGATGGCACACTGTTTTATTTATGTTAGTGTGCCAGGCACATTGTTAATAATTAGCAAAGGCCTACTAAATATGTAAGAAGTTCTAAATGGGACTCCAGAAAGTTGCACCTTTTTTTTTTTGACTGAACTCCAGCCCACCTTTCTCAGCGAAGCCTAGCCTTTCCTAAAGGATCTGCAAGGTTCTGCCTGCCCATAAGAGTAAGGAGACTGGATCCAAAAATTTCTCTGTGGGTTGAATCCAGAAAATAATGATGGAGTAAAGTTCTATGAGTCATTAGCTGTTTTGACTTGGTGAATCTGGGGTCAAGGGTGCTTAAAAGAATAATCTGAAATTGCAGGCAATTATTTTATTCATTTTTTTGAGACAGGGTCTCTCTCACCCACGCTGAAGTACAGTGGCATGATCACGGGATCAAGCAACCCTCCCACCTCAGCATTCCGAGTAGCTGTGACTATAGGCGCATGCCACCATGCCTGGCTAATTTTGTTTTATTTTTAGTAGAGATGAGGTCTCGCTGTGTTGCCCAGGCTAGTGTCAAACTCCTGAGCTCAAGCGATTCTCCTGCCTCGGCCTCCCAAAGTGCCGGGATTATAGGCATGAGCCATCATTTCTGGCCTGGTGATTCTTTTAATCATCTTTTTACATTCCTTCATTCTCATATTCACCCCAAAAGGTTGAAAGATAAAGACTCCCTCAAACTTACTGTCAAAATCCCTAAACGTAAAACACTAATGTCTTCTAAAAAATATCAAGTGTTAGAGGCTAATTTACTTATCATTATGGCCCTTTATGAGTTTTGAATTGTGTTCTATGTGGACATATCTCATACTTGAATAGTAAATTTAAAAGTAAATATATTAGCTGTGCTCAATAATGCTTTTGGGTTGATTGAAACCATTGCATTTCAAAGCATTTATCATCTACTTCTGCACTCCTTAATACTGTTTGCCTTTGCTCCTTAGTGTTCAAAAAATGTGATTAAACAAAAATGTCTATTGTTTTTTGTTAAATGTCTATTATACAGTAAGTTTTAGAAAAGATGATTATATAGCATTTACAGGCTTTCTATTATTCCAGTATAAATACTCCTAAGGAAAATGTTATTGAGAACAAGTTGATGATAAGCCAATAAGCATCAGGAAACAAGAAAAAATTAGCTAAACTTCGATGGAAAAATCAGTACTGCTCAATCAAAGCAAGGATTTATATTAAGAGCACAGTAGTAATAAATGAAATGTTATCTTGTCAGCACCACCTCTAACTCATTAGCTGACTCATGGGTAGACACTTAATGTTTGCATGTCCCATTATTTATGATAGCCATAATATAGAAACAACCCCAAATGCCCATCGATGGACAAATGGATAAACAAAATATGGTATACAATGAAATATTATCCAGCCGTAAAAAGGAATAGAGTACTGATACTTGCTACAAGGTGTGTGAACCTTGAAAATCTTATGCTAAGTGAAAGAAATTAGTCACAAAATACCACCTATTATATGACTCCATTTATATGTAATATCCAGAACAGGGAACTCAATGGAGACAGGAAATAGTTTAGTGGTTGCTTAGGGTTGCAGGAGTAGAGTGCTGTGGAAGGTGTTAGCTGAAGTGTATGGGGTTTCTTTCTGAGGTGATGAAAATGTTTGAAAATTAGTGATGGTTGCATGTATCTGTGAATATACTAAAATCTATAAAAATAGATGGTATGACATTATATCTCAATAAAGCAGGCATAAAAGTCAAAATATTAATAGGTCCCAATTTCCTCTTTGACTCTACAGTTTAGCAGTTCTCACAATGAAAACTCTATCGATAACATTCACTCATAATCATTCACTGAAAATAGCTAAAACCTAAAGAAAAAAAACCCTAAACCTAAGAAAGCCATTTGTTTAGTCCTCTTATAGGCTCACATCATTATGTATTTTATGCAATGTAATTCATAAATCACTGATTTCCTGATTAGGTTTTCCCAATTCAATCGTTATCAGCAAGGAGCATTTATGGCCATGCATGTTTCACTCTTTCAAATATAAATATCAAGACCCGTTGTGTGCCAGGTGAACTGTGAAAGGAACTAGGAGAATGGGGTTTTTTCTCAGGGCTTATTTCCTTTCTCCCTAAAAGTACAGCTCTTTCCCATGGTACATGGCAGAAATTTATTGCTGCTCTTGAAGAAAACCATATACAGCAGTCATAGCACATTGCTTTGATCCTCTTCCACCAAATGAAACAGCTCTCAGATTTGAAATCCTACGTATTCCTGCTCAATTTAAATTCTGTGACAATGGGCCAGGCAAGGTGGCTCATGCCTCTAATACCAGCACTTTGTGAGGTCAAGGTGGGCGGATTGCTTGAGGCCAGGAGTTCGAGACCAACCTGGTCAACACGGCGAAAACCCACCTCTACTAAAAAATACAAAAATTAGCTAAGCATGGTGGTATGCACCTGTGATCCCAGCTACTTAAGAGGCTGAGGTGGGAGAATTGCTTGAACCTGGGACACCGAGGTTGCAGTGAGCCGAAATCATGTCACTGCACTCCAGTTTGGGCAACAGAGCGAGACTCCATCTCAAAAAACAAACAAAAAAAAGTCTGTGGCCAGAAGTTCAAGGCAGGAAATTAAGGTATCGGCTATACCTGTAGTTGCTTGCTATTATCCACGAGTCAAATAAAACTTAACAGAATACTGTACTACAGAAAGTATAAGAGCTGCATGTGCAAGTAATGGTGAATAGATGTTTTTGGGGACTTCTGCATACATGAATATTTCCACAGCTGCAGAACCAACTACTGCAGAAGTACTTGCTGTGCGCAACATCTACAATTTAGTAAAGCTGGAAAGAATTTTATTTTTGTAAAAACTAAATGGGGTGTGGCTCATTTTCTTGCCAAAGGGCTATTTTATTCCAAGACACTGGTGTCTGCTGACCTTCATTTGTAGGCTGAGCAATGTTCTATTTAAGTAACATTAACTCATAGTGGGCTCTTTTTTGGTATGCAATAATTATTGCAAAGAAATAACAATGTTTAAATGAGATTTGTTCTTAGTTTAGATTTGATTATATTGGGTTATAAGTGAATGTCTTTGTTCACACAAGGCTTACATTTAGAAATTATTTTATGCTGAGAAAAAAGGCTGTATTTAAATTCATTTTCTTTTTCTTTTTTTTTTCTTTCTTTTTTTTTTGAGACAGAGTCTCACTCTTGTCGCCCAGGCTGGAGTGCAATGGCGCAATCTCGGCTCACTGCAACCTCTGCCTCCTGGGTTCAAGCAATTCTCTCAGCTCAGCCTCCCAAACAGCTGGGATTACTTGCGCTTGCCACTGCACCCAGCTAATTTTTGTATTTTTAGTAGAGATGGGGTTTCACCATGTTGGCCAGGCTGGTCTCGAACTCCTGACCGCAGGTGATCCACCTGCCTCGCTCGGTCCCCCCAAAGTGCTGGGATTACTGGCATGAGCCACCGCGCACGGCCTAAATTTATTTTCTACATTTATGAATATTTTTAGGTTTCATGAGAACCAAGATTACTTTTGTGTCTTTCTGTTCTACTAGACTATAGGAGTATCTTATCCATCTTTGTAGCCCTAGCACCTAACAGTCTGCATTAAACTTATGGTAGTTGAATGAATGATGAAACCATTCCACAAATAGACTAATTAAGCAATTGTGCATGCTAGTATTTTTGGTTAACTATTACTTCATCTGTAGTTTGTACCATCTTAAAATATACTTAAGAACTTTGGGCACATTTAAAAGTTTCCTTGAGTTTTACATCTATTTACCAATGGTCTATAAGCCTTCTTTTATACGACACTTACAGTTTCAAGATACTTATTAACTTTCCCTTCGTCTTTACACAAACCTCTGGTTAGATAATTTTTCCCCTTCTGCTAGCACCTACTAGATATATTCTAGTTTGCTTTTTAAAATTTATTTTCTATTTTTATTTTTTTAAAAATAGAGACAAGGTCTTAATATCTTACCCAGGTTGGTTCTGAACTCCTGGGCTCAAGTAATCCTCCTGCCTCAGCCTCCCAAAGTGCTGAAATTACAGGTGTGAGCCACCATGCCCAGTCGCTAGTTTGCTTTTTATCTGAGTGTCAACTAAAGCTGGAACACCTTGTTTGAGGATAAAATGCTGAATGCATGGGTTGGCTTATATTTTTAAACATGTAAATCTATCAATATTACTTTTCTGTTAGTTACACTTAATGATAATTTGGCTCTATTTGCTTTTTAATTACCACAGGACAAAATATAAAATTGTAATTATTCATACCCACTTGTAAAAATGATTCAACTGTAGCTTTACAATGGAGACCCACAAACTGCTCAAAATATTTTCTCGATGTGTCAATAGCCTTCATCATTTCCTGGTTTTGCTTTTGAAAATTTCTGCTAGATAAAACAATGGGCATCATAAATATGTTTTAGATTCACCCATTTTTAAAGGCTATGTGTCATCATGAAAACATATTGGTTTACTTTATAACCCTCTGCCATCCTCAGCATTTTAAGTTTTCAATAATATATTTTCTCTTTGCCCCTACTTTTTTCTTCCTCCTCTACAAGTCAGGTATCAACACTACCTATTACCTTTCATTCTGATTTAAGCTATATTCGTTAGTGGCCTTGAGTTTATAATGGTGTCTGTAATTTACTGAGCCATGTTTCCAATTTTCCTTTGAAGGTGAGTTCTTTTCCTCTATTCCTTCCTTCCTTCCTTTTCTTTTCTTTTTTCTTTTTCTTCTTCTCTTTTTTTCCCCAGAGTCTTGCTCTGTCACCAGGCTGCAGTGAAGTGGCACGATCTTGGCTCACTGCAGCTTCTACCTCCCAGGCTCGAGGGATTCTTGTGCCTCAGCCTCCCAAGTAGCTGGGAACATAGGCATGGGCCACCACACCTGGCTAATTTTTGTATATTTAGTAGAGACAGGGTTTTGCTATGTTGGCCAGGCTGGTTTCGAACTCCTGAGCTGACGTGATTTGCCCGTCTTGGCCTCCCAAAGTGTTGGGATTACAGGACTGAGCCACTGTGCCCGGCCTTGGCTAGTTCGCCACATATCCTCACAAAAGAATAAATTAAATGGCTGGGTGCAGTGGCTCACGCCTGTAATCCCAACACTTTGGGAGACCAAGGTGGGTGATCACGAGGTCAGGAGATTGAGACAATCCTGGCTAACATGGTGAAACCCTGTCTCTACTAAAAATACAAAAAATTAGCAGGGCGTGGTGGTGGGCACCTGTAGTCCCAGCTACTGGGGAGGCTGAGGCAGGAGAATCGTGTGAACCTGGGAGTCGGAGGTTGCAATGAGCTGAGATCGCGCCACTGCACTCCAGACTGGACAACAGAGTGAGACTCTGTTTCAAAAAAGAAAGAATAAATTAAATGATAAACAGGTTTCTGAGCTAAGTGAAGAAGCTTCTTCAACCTGAAACATGGTTAGAATCCTTCACATTCACAATGAAAAACAATAAAAAGGAGTGTTTTTCTTTTTTTTTTTTTTGGGACGGAGTCTGGCTCTGTCGCCCCGGCTGGAGTGCAGTGGCCGGATCTCAGCTCACTGCAAGCTCCGCCTCCCGGGTTTACGCCATTCTCCTGCCTCAGCCTCCCGAGTAGCTGGGACTACAGGCGCCGGCCACCTCGTCCGGCTAGTTTTTTGCATTTTTAGTAGAGACGGGGTTTCACCGTGTTAGCCAGGATGGTCTCGATCTCCTGACCTCGTGATCCGCCCGTCTCGGCCTCCCAAAGTGCTGGGATTACAGGCTTGAGCCACCGCGCCCGGCCAAAAGGAGTGTTTTTCTAACACCATTAAAGAAAACACAAAAACCCCCATTAACTTCTAAAATCTTGCCAGACTGGGCAACATGGGGAAATCCCATCTCTACTAAAAAACAAACTACAAAAATAGGTTAACCAGGCATGGTAGTACATGCCTGTAATTCCAGCTACTCGGGAGGCTGAGGCACAAGGATCGCTTGAACCCCGGGAAGTCAAGGTTGCAGTGAGCTGAGATCGCACAGTTGCACTCCAACCTGGGCGACAAAGCAAGACTGTCAAAAAAAAAAAAAAAAGGGAAGGTGCTCAAATTAGAGAAAAAGAGGTAGATATAGATACCTGACAAAAATCATCTAAGGCAACATTAATCAACCTGTAATTGAAAATACTTATTGAGCACCTAACACATGCTAGTTGCTTTATAAGTGTTCTCATATAATTATAAGAACAAAGTGAAAAGTGAGTGGATTATCTTCATTTTCTACATGGGGAAATTGAGGTTCAAAAGAGTTAAGAGATCTCCTCAATGCCACAGAGATATAAAACGGGAGAGCTGGCCCGGGTGTGGTGGCTCATACCTATAATCTCAGCACTTTGGGAGGCCGAGGCAGGTGGAGCACGAGGTCAGGAGTTCAAGACCAGCCTGGCCAAGATGGTGAAACCTCATCTCTACTAAAAATACAAAAATTAGCCGGGCGTGGTTGCAGGAGCCTGTAATCCCAGCTACTCATGAGGCTGAGGCAAAAGAATCGCTTGAACCTGGGGGATGGAGGTTGCAGTGAGCCGTGATTGTGCCACTGCACTCCACCCAGGGCAACAGAGTGAGGCTCTGTCTCAAAATAAATAAATAAATAAACAAACAAATAAATAAATAAAATGCGAGAGCTATTGGAACCCATACTTTATGCTAAAATCCATTCTGACTATGCAACATAGCATGTACATGATCCTCCTGAAAAGAAAAGAAAGGTAGTGAGAAAGTGTTGTTAGGTCAGAGGAACATTCCAAGTCACTTCTGGGTCATAATGGAATTACCAGACCAACAAAGTCCTTGGTGAGTGAGGCTAGTGAACTGGAGGAAAGAGAAAAACACCAGGGAAGGATCTGTGAAATGGCATGGGTTAAGTTTCAGGAGGGATATGTAATGGACAATGAGCCATTTAAATACACAAAATATTTGTGAATTCAAGTGCTTGTAATGTAAGGAATCTCCATATACTGAAAACAGGCACAAATTAAGTGTCGACATCAGAATTTTTACTACTATTGGATCTATGTTTAGTTATATTATTTAAGCAACCTGAATGAAATGTAAAACTCTTAGTTTAACTGTAGTTTATTGAGTAATATCAAAGTACCTTAAGAAACTAATAGCCTGAGATAAAAGGGCATATCAGCAAATAGTCATTTAGCCAACAACAGGATTAAATATTTCTTTAGGATACTGAATGCTCATGGGCACAAATAAGCTTTGTATACTTGAACTGAGTTTTATAATAATATGAAACATAAAGGCTTCTTAAAAACAAACGTGTCTCCCTTCCCCCATTAACAGTTCCGTTTCAAAAAACAGAACTTCCTATGATTGTACATGGCACAGGATTCTACCTCATCCTGCTTTGCACCTGCTAACTAGATCAGAGAAAACAAAAATACTTCCAAGACATATACTTTACCTAAACAAGTTCCAGTTTAGAGTCACATATGATACAATACACTATATAAAGAATGGCCTTTTCTTTTCTTTCTTTTTTGAAACAGAGTCTTGCTCTGTTGTCCAGGCTGGAGTGCAGTGGTGTAATCTTGGCTCACTGCAACCTCCACCTCCTGGGTTCAAGTGATTCTCCTGCTTCAGCCTCCGGAGTAGCTGGGATTACAGGCATGCGCCACCATGCTCAGCTAATTCTTTTGTATTTTTAGTACAAATGGAGTTTTGCCATGTTGGCCAGGCTGGTCTTGAACTCCTGACCTCAAGTGATCTGCCTGCCTTGGCCTCCCAAAGTGTTGGGATTCCAGAACTGAGCGACCACACCCAGCCTTCTTTTTTTAAATGCTGCTGAAATCAAGGCTATCTTTTTGTTTAAGCCAATATTTAAATTTCAGAGACTATCAAAGGAATTCATCTTTAAAACAATCTTGGTGACTTCTCTTCTAAGAAATAATGACAGAGTGCAAAATCATGTTCGATCAAGAATGCTTACTGAAGCATTATCTATAAGATATGGAAACAAATGTCCAACAACTTGGAATTAGTGAAATAAATTATGAAATAGTCATTATATAAAATATAGTGCAGTGATTTTAAACTTTTTTTGATTTTAAACATTTTTAAAAATATTTGATCACTTGGAAACATGTTTATAATGTAATAAATGAAAAGAATGGGATATAGTGTTATTCCAATTTTTAAAGATGTCTCTTTCTACACATAAAATAAACATAAAAATATAAGCATTTTAAATTATACTTACCTTGAATTTTTCTAATCCAAAGCAAAGTAATTGAAAACATCTTTAAAGTACACACTACATAAGACACTTTCCCAGTAGATTAATTCATACGTATTGAATATTATAGCAATAGGATGTGCCCTAGGGACAATTTCGTATCATTTTCACCTCTGAGCAAATTCTTTGCACCCTATAATGGTAATTCTTCCTGATGTGAAACACAAGCCCCAAAATGTTAAAATGAATAATAAGAAATGGCAAAAATGGGAACATTCAAGCAAGTTAAGAAATACAGGAAAAAAGCTTGAAAATTACATTCATCTATGAATGAAAGCATTATTTTCAGTGTCAACAGCAGAATATCAATCTGAGTGCAACACCATGTAATTAGGGTTTATAATGCGAAACACAATAATATGAATATTCAAAACTATTATATGGCCCTAACAAATTTTATTTTACAGAAAGTAAAAACTTTATATTATATTTATATATCACATAAAACTTTATATAATATACATATGCACACATAAGTGTATATATACTCATGTGTGTGTATGAATATCACAGCTTATGGGAATCAGACTTGTATTTTCAATGAACTGGACAGAGTATGAACGGGCGACAGAGTGAAAAGCTGACTCAAAAAACAAAAAAAAGAAGAAAAGAAAAGAAAATCCAAGTTAATAGCTTTGAGGGTGTTAATTTTTCAACTTAACTTCCCGCATTTTCTGGTTTCTTTTTTTTTTTTTTTTTCTTTTGAGACGGGGTCTCATTCGGTCGCCCAGGCTTGGAGTGCAATGGCGCGATTTCGGCTCACTGCAACCTCTGCCTCCCAGGCTCAAGCAATCCTCCCACCTCAGCCTCTCGGGTAGCTGGGACTACAAGCCCATTCCACCGTGCTTGGCTAATTTTTTGTATTTTAGTAGACGGGGTTTCACCACTTTGGCTAGGCTGGTCTCCTGGCCTGAAGTGATCCACCCACCTCGGCCTCCCAAACTGTTGGGATGACAGCTGTGAGCCACCGTGCCAGGCCATTTTCTGTGTTATTCATGGCATGCTACTTAAATGTATAGATTCTCTCTTCCACTATGCAGTTTCCCATACCTGCATGTTGTCCTCCTTTTGACTGCAATTATGAGGAGGAAAAATTTGATTTTTTATGAGGTTTTTTACATGAAACCTCCCATTTTGGGCAATCACAAAACTAAAAATGAGGTGTGGTAAGCCAATGGACTCTGTAACAATTACCATTGAAGACCAAAATTCTACTCAGTAGTTAGTTAAAAAGGGGAAAAACACCATCCAATTAAAGGCTTTAACGGGCCATTTTGCACAATATTTGAGGTAAGAAATAGAAGAAAGTATCACATGGGCTGAGCGCGGTAGCTCATGCCTGTAATCCCAGCACTCTGGGAGGCCAAGGCGGACAGATCACAAGGTCAGGAGTTCTAGACCAGCCTGACCAACATGGTGAAAGCTTGTTTCTACTAAAAATACGAAAGTTAGCCGGGCGTGGTGGTACGCGCCTGTAATCCCAGGTACTCAGGAGACTGAGGCACGAGAATCACTTGAACCCGGGAGGCAGAGGCTGCAGTAAGCCGAGATCACGCCATTGCATTCCAGCCTGGGCGACAGAGCGAGACTCCATCTCAAAAAAAAAAAAAAAAAAAAAAAAAAAAAAAAAAAAAAAAAGAAGAAGAAGAAAGTATCACATGTACGTTTTTATTCTGTTGTTATCAACCTATTCTCTTATTTTTCATTATAATATGTCTGGCTTTATTTTTCCTTTGCTTGTAAAAATTGGATGGCTGGAGAACTTTTACAGACAAAGAAAAATGTGGCAAGACTTACGCGATGAGAACCCTGCCATTTCTATAAACTCTTGTTAAAGCTTTAGTGTTTCTATGATATACTGCTGCAGTACTTTGAATTTATATAGCACCTGTCTACTTAAAAGCCAAAGCTTCACGTTTCTCACTTATCCTTTCACCATGCCTGTGAAATACGTAGATTGAAATCACATGGCTTAAAAATAAAGTGAAACCCAGATATGATCACAGAAAATTTCAATGATTTACTTAAGATAATCTATTTGTCCAGACTGCAAAGGACTAAAAGACCCTAAATTCTATGCTCAATGCTTTTCCAATAAACAACACTACCACCCTTATTATCAAATACATTTCTAAACTTTTAAGAAAATGTAAGGTTTCTCATATTATAAAATCAGTAGGCTTAATGCACCAAAAATCGCTGTCAAGGAATTATATAAATGGCACCTCTTTATTTTAAAGAACTAACATTAGTCATGGAATAACCCACTGATGATCAGTTTCCTGAATAGTCATCAATTTGCCAACAAAGTATTTAGCTTGGATCAATGCAATTGCGTCAAAGTTTGAAAAGTCAACTGATAACTGAAATAAGCCAGATTATGAATATTTGAAAAAATAAAACCCAGCAAACCAAAAAGCTTGAGCAACCCTCTCTTTTTATAAACAAAAGCATGAATGGTGTCTGGCACATGTATGTACTCAATTAGCTATCAATATAATAATTTTAAATGACTTTCTGAAGGTCAAATTATGAGTCAATGGCAGAGTCCTATCTAGAACCTAGTTCCTCTGAGGGCAAGTTCAACGAAATTAGTATTTTCATTTTCATATACTAACAATGCTTCTTCATCCCTAAAACAGTTTATACTTACTAATATTTATCTTTCAAGTGTCAAGACTAAGGCAAAATTTGGTATTATTACATTTATCATGAATCTTTTGAAATTGTCTCACCTCCATAACTAAAATAAATTGGCCCAAGTATGATCAGATCTTCTCCTAAGACTGACATTTCACGATTAGACTGTTTCCATAACTTTAACCAAAGCACTCTCATAACTAAAATCAGCTAGTCATGACCACTGGTATATAAAAAAGCTTCCAACATTGCAATGTATCAAAAAAGCTTTGAAACCTCCAACACACTGAATATACATTGTGTGGTATATCACTGTCTAGAATAATACAGACTCAAAACATGACCCAGCTGACTTCTTCTAAATGAGTTGTATTATTTTCACAGATCAAAAATTTTGCCTTCTGGATCACTCTTCACCAAAAGAAAAATTGTCATATGACCAAAGACAACATAATTCTAAAAACAGATACCCCATGTTGTCATGTATCGAGAGATATTCATTTTCAAATTTTATTTTATACCAGCTACTTTCGGAATCTGTACCAAACAGCAAAAAAGAAACAAACAGTTCAGCTTATACATTCCACATAGATTATGCTAGACCAAACACAATAGCAAAGTCATGAATTTATCATATGTGCTAAGAACACTGTCAGTACATTTCATGAAAATCCAAGTAGAAATAATGCCTAAAACATAATATGGGATAATGGCAAATGGACTTTCTTCTTGTACCCTCTCAGTGTCACCAAAAAGAACCACTTTGGTGCTCAAGCACCATGGCAAAGCTGCCCTTTTCAGTAACAGGTTTCTGTTCGCCTGGGAGAAAAATCTCAGTGGGTTTCTGGTAGTGCCCTGGATACTGACATTCTGCCAGTATAAATAGTCACAGTCAAAGTCTAATGTGCGTGTAATCACTTGTAGAAGAGGCTTAATTTCACCCAAATTATTACTCACTAGTTACAATTAATCCTTCTACCCAAAATGCCATAAGCCTAGTCATTTTTATCAATTGAATCTAAATGGTTACATCAGACTAGAGACTTTGGACTTCAATGTTGATCGTCTGTATTAAGTCAAGGCAAAGCGTCATTTACTTATTAATAGCTCCCCACCTCAGGTAAAGTAAGGGGCTGCTATCTGCTAGATCTAACAGTAAAAATTAAGAATTTTACTCCCAGCCCCCTAATTTTAATAAAAATTTGGGCTCATTAGATCATACCACCAAAAAAGGAAGTCAGCAATATTGGGGGGTGGTGTTCAATGAGTAGGCATCCCAAGACAATGAAAAGCTGTGGAATACAGCCTAGCAATGATTCTGTTTGGACATGATTTCACAATACTTAAAAAAGAACTTATCCCCCTACCACTTTAACCTAGTTGAGTGGTAATAACTCGCTTTTTTTGAAGTTAAACATTTATTATTTCAATCTAAAATTATATTATCACCTCACTTCCACTAGAGGGGTCTATCTACCAGTGTAGTTAACTCTAGTAACTCAGGTGCACCTTAAATCCATTTCCAGCTAATCTGTGCCACAAAGCTAGCCTTGGGATCAGAACTATGTGCTTTAAGGTTGTTCTAGTTTTCGGGCTCAGAAACGGATGAACAGCAAGAAAATGGAGTGCTGCAGTCAGAGGCTGCTGCAGGAGACAAAGGGTTTTTGGCAAAAGAATACAAAGTCAGAATCTCTTAAATATCTTCTGCCTTGGTTGTTTCCAAGGCTGAATACGCATCAACCAGGTCCGTCCTTCCTCCCTCCCTCCCTCCCTCCCTCCCTCCCTCCCTTCCTTCCTTCCTTCCTTCCTTCCTTCCTTCCTTCCTTCCTTCCTTCCTTCCTTCCTCCCTCCCTCCCTCCCTCCCTTCCTCTCTCCCTCCCTCCCTCCCTCCCTCCCTTCGTCTCTCTCTCTCTTTCTTTCTTTTCTTTCCAGATAAGCAAAGCTTTTAAACTCCTGACCTCAGAGGCTCCTCTTCTATACTCTGTAATATATAATCTAAATAGCCAAATTGCCACGTTTTCCCAGCAGGAACCTTAACTTGGGTCACTTGGGCGGGTGTAGGTCAATATGGGAAAGTCGTTTCAGTGTCCTCTCATTATTCTACCAAACCACTGACAGGCAAAAACCCAACCAACTCGATGTATCAAATTTACTGTCCACTGTTTTTGTGCATGATTTCTAATCTAATTAATTCAAAACCAAAAATAACTGGTTAATTTTAGTCAAGAGGTTATCTACCACCTTTAAGTAGATGTCTAAAATAGGGAACAGTCTAATTAAAATATAGGCCAGACCAAGGAAGATGAACAGAGCCTTACTTTTTAACACCATCTTGTGGGATATAGCTTCAAATCTAGCATTCAGGGACAAAATGGGGCATGAGTAAAAGGATGACTTCCCTAGAAAATAATTAATAAGATGTTTTTTAAATTTAGAAAAACCATGAGATTGAAGAACAGAGGAGATATATGTCCCAACTCACATATATTTCAATCCCTTATTTTAAAAACAGCTCCTGTTTTTGTTTTGGATAAAAGCTGAGCACCAAATTCCCTTTCTGGTCCCCTCATCCAAAATCCTAGTAGAATTCCTTGATTAGAAGCTAGTTCACACTTCTCCCCACCTTTTTTTCCAAACGTAGAGGTGGTTTTTGGAATATGGGCCTCAACCATCACATTCCAGCTTTAAAGTAAAAAGACGTCATGTGACCATCACATCAGAGACTTGGGGCACGTGATTCCAATTGGTATGTGTGGGGCTCCAGCCACTTAGCTGGAATTCACCATAAACTGCATCTCGAGGATCAAGTTTAGGCTCCCCAGTCCATTGTGACATCCTGCAAAGTGGAGTAAGTGCTTGCTCTTCAATAATTTTTACTTTTCCCTACATTTTCTACCTACTGTTAGCCAGGCTCCCTTCCCTCCTCCCCATCCCTCTTAACAGGCCGGGCGCTCCCAGCATCCCGTCTGTCTGATGCTAAATGGTGAGGCTCTCCAACCCACTTAGTTCCAAGCTCAACCTTTTGCAAAAGCTCAACCTTCTGCACCAATGGGGATATCGTGCTGCTCAGGTGAAAGGCAAGGAGCATCGCATAAGGCTAGAGTCAGATGCCATTAACCCCCACTCCACCTCCCGGGCTGGGATCATCTTACGTCCCGGAGCCCGGCGGTCGGAACCGCCAGCACATTGGAGTAGCGACGGCGGCAGCAACTTTGGGACTGGCGAGAAGCCAGGGCGGGGGTGGTCGGCGTCCCCGGGCTTCTCATTAGAGCGCTTAAGTACTGCGGGTGGAGAAAAGTAAACACAGGCAAGTGCAGCTGTGCGGGGAAAGTCGGGGGAGGGGGCATATTACCTCCCTCCCGTCGCCCCTTCGGCTCTCCCTCTCCAAGAGTTGGAGAGGTCCCGGACTGCCGCCGCCCCGACCGCGCGCCTGGGGCCGCAGAGCCAAAGGAGCTGAAAAAAGGACAGGGGATGTGGGGACAGGGGAGAGCGGAAAGGTACTGCCCTACTGGCCCAAAGATGTTCTCCTACTGAAAGGAAAAAAAAGTGCTTACTCATAGGGAGAGGAGGTGCGATCGCGACGCCCTCACTAAGGACGAGGGAAGCAAGCAGAAGGCAGGCAACCCAAACCTCGTTCCTTCCTTCAGCCACGGCCCCGCCTCTCCAGAGCCCTAGGGTCAGCTTAAGCCAGCCAGGTCACCCGAGGCTGGCCTGTGGGGGCTGGAGGAGTAGCAAGCTGCTGGCTCCGGGATTTCCTGAGTCCGGGCGGGAGGGGAGGGGGGATGGCAGTAGCTGGAGAAGGACGACAGAGGGAAGTTGTGCGCTGCTTTTCCACTTCGGGGCCGCAGCCGCGGAGGGGAATCAGGACAAGGGTTGGCGTCTAGCACTCCAGCCCAAGACTGGCAACAAGTTAAGAGTAACTAGTAAGAAAGCACCACTTAATACAGTGAACAGCAGAAAACGTGTTTGCGGCGGGTGCTGGTAGGGAAACTCCCCGTCACTCCCACACCCATTTCGGTTGCGACCGATCGCCCGGGCACCCGAGGGCTCCAACTGAAATTTCTCCGACCTCCCTCTCCCCCAACCCCCGCCCCGCGGTGCGAGGCACGTTCCTGCTGAGCTTAATCGAGATGCTCTCCCCAGGACCACTCCTGCCCACGCCCAGGAAACCCGCTCCCCTAGTGCCCGCCGGCGCCTACAAAGCACTTACGTAAAGTCGCAGAGTCCTGGGTCTGGCCCGACTGCCTCCGACCAACGCACTCAGACAACTTCTGCACCTCGGAATCTTTGCGGCTCTGGTTCTAAAGCCAGCGCTCCCTCCCCTCCTGCCAGCCCCCTCCGCCCCTCGGCCGCCGCCATTGGCTCGGGTGGTGCTAGCAGTCGGCCTGGGAACCAGGAAGGGGATTGGGCCACGAGCCTGTCACATCAACTGGGTGGGGATCCAGGAAAATAGGCACGGGGATGGGCACCCAGGAGGGATAGGGACTGCAACTCTGCAGCAGGGAGAGGAGAATGGTCCCCAGCGCCTGAGTCTCCCCTTCCTACTTGGGCTAAGAAGAAGTTAGAAGTCCAACGTGCCTGGCTCGGAGTACGTATTCACAAAATCTTATGGGATTAATAAAAATATGAAAAAGTTGGGAACGAGAATTTGAATGCCACCTATATAAGTCTATGGGGGAGGGGTACAGTTTCTCCCAGAATCGTGAGAAGAATAACGGCATGTTGGGGAACATTCCTAATTACATCTACAACAATCAGTCCAGGTGTCAAAGGGCGCAGAGGGAAACATCAGCAATCATTCCTTTCCTTAAGAAGTCAAAGGAGAAGAATATGGGCAGGGCAGGGCTCAAGCCTTTGGCCTCATGCCAAGTAAATTGTTAGCCCACATCACCTGTCTGGTATGTTTGTCCATGCAGAGAGGGGTGAGAGGAGGTGGTTGGAAGTACCTTGGTTCCACTCTTTTGACCAGAAATGGGTATCAATTCTCATCAGTCTCCTTTCACCAGAGAAAACCTGGAGACATGTTACTGCTCCCCAGACTGCCATTTCTTCTCCTTCTCTGCCCAGGAGATGGCTTCTACGTCATAGCTGACCTCTTTCATTAATACACGTGGAGGTTATCTGCATTCCAAACCTATGGCTCATCGTAGATCCAAAATCAACTCAGAGAGCCAGAGTTTGAGGGATTCTGCAGGGGCAGGTCAAGAGACTGACTTGTGGGATAGCTGTAGAAGGAAAAAGTGTAAGCCCTTTCCTGTTCCAGTTGTAACCATTTTGTTCAGGAAATGTGTGCTTGGAAAGTTCTGTCAACATTTAAAATTAGTTCAATTAAGTCACATTTTACATATACCAGGAAAAAATGCTGAAACGCTTTAAAATTGAATGTTCTTGAAAAGGAACCCCTATTTCGTCTGCCATTATGAATTTCCTTAGAGAAATTAATCTGTAGTGAGTGCCAAGGCTTCTTAAAAGGGAAGAACTTGGGGAGTTCGTATATTGCCTAAAGGCTAGACTAGCAGAGGACTTGGCACTAGGAAAAAGCCTTGTTAAATATTAATTAATGATTAACGAACTGGAAGAACTTATGAAAGGCACAGGAAGGTGAAAAAGAAATGAGAGGGCAATCATGCTTTCACAAACATTGAATTTCTGTTATGGGAGATTTTCTACTGGTTCAGGTTTGGGTCAGGACAAAAATACTGATTTCAACATGTTGGCGTCGGATTGAACATGGAGTGAGTGTGTTGCCACACACATTTACAGTAAGCTCCCAAATGAGATTTCTAGCATTCAGTAATTGGCCCAAGGTTTGGTGTGACTTCTGGAATTCTTCACAAAAAATTTTTAGATACAGGAAATAGGCTCCTTCAGTTTTCTACCTTTTATGGTGTCTGTCAGTCACCGCTGAAGAGCTTCCACCTGCTCTTAAACTTAAAATTACAGACTGAGCAATAGCATGAAGGGACTCTCTAAGCTAAATTTTCCAGTGCAGATATATTTGTCTCAATTATGTTGTATTCAATTTTAGTTTATTTTTCAAATTCTAGAATTTAAAGTAAAAATATTAAGAATCCTATGTATATGCTATTTATGGTTCCTGTTTTTTATTCAAAAAAGCTTACATAGGGCCGAGTGGGGTAGCTTACGCCTGTAATCCAGCACTTTGGGAGGCTGTGCGGTGGGAGGATTGCATGAGACCAGGAGTTCAAGACCAGCCTGGACAACAGAGCAAGACCTCATCTCTACAAAAAAAATTAATAAATTTTTTAAAAAGCTTAATAGAATCTATACTTTGATAAAAGTGTTCATTCACCACTACCACTGAGGATGTCGGAATTCAGTCAAGAAATGTCATTTTAATCGAAATGCAATAGTCCATAGTTTCAAAGCTGCAGAGTACCTAGCTGATGGCATTAGTTCTCATTGCGTCAGTAACCTTCCAACAGATAAAACACTCCCTAAACACAGAAGCACCTATTTGGATGCTAGTTGAGATTCCTGTTTAACAAGCTCTACTGTATAATCCAGGTAGAACTCCATCTTAATGAGTACTATTAAGATAGCCAGCCAGTTTGATGTAACTAAGCTACCTTTGTGTAGCCCAGAATCTAAAGGACCTTTTCAAAGTTTAGCATTTTGCTGGAAGAAAGGAGCCCAGGCTCAAAGCTCTTAAACAACATTTCTTTATAATCTTTCACACAATCAGTTTACCTCACAGAGGATCATTCACAAGTAACCCAAAGTTGATCGTTTTCTTATCTATATCAAAAAACCTGCACAGATGTTTGTCGGGTTCCCTCCACCTGCTTATAGGCTTTAATTCATTTTGACAGTGACTTGCGTAGTTCTTGACACATAGGAGTTCAGTAAATGTTTGTTGAACTAATGGTTATTTTATGAGTCTATTCTTGTTAAACAACAGCAACAAAAAGCTATTAATATATATAGGACTCTAACAGACCTTGTGAATCAATAACCTAAGAGTTTTTACCTTTTCTTCCATTTCCAATTTTCAATCCTAATGCCTTTGTAATAAATCACTTAAAGTCAATATCGCAAAATTTTGAAAACCATTTATTCTTCCTGTCCTCCGTTGATATCATAGAAAGGCTCCAATATCCCTCTTAGGTTTTTTGTCTATCCAAACTACCTTTCTTTCCTCCTTTGATATGCACATCCCCCTTTTTCTTGCTGTTTTTCCTATTGTTCTGCCCAACACCAACACTCTCCCCAGTCTAGTTCACAAAGTATTATGTGTACATAGTCTAAATTTTTCCCTGAAATTTTCCTAAAGTTGTCAGTTTCCTCTTTTATCCATTTTTAATTTTTTATTCTTAACATGTCATTGCTGGCTTGAACTTATTTTTTTTCTCTTGAGACAGAGTTTCACTCTTGTCACCCAGGCTGGAGTACAATGGCGCAGTCTGAGCTCATTGCAACCTCTGTCTCCCGGGTTCAAGCGATTCTCCTGCCTCAGCCTCCCAGGTAGCTGGTACTATAGGCACCTGCCACCACACCTGGCTAATTTTTGTTTTGTCAATAGAGATGGGGTTTCACCATGTTGGTCAGGCTCCTCTCAAACTCCTGACCTCAGGTGATCCACCTACCTCGGCCTCCCAAAGTGCTGGGATTATAGACGTGAGCCACCATGCTCGACCACTGGCTTGAACTTTTTATCCATTTTTTATTTTATTTTACTTTATTTTTTTCTTCTTTTTCCTCGTCCTGCCCAGGATAATTTTTATCAATTTTTTTAAAACCTCCTTTCTGTAGTCTATTAAAATATGATTTTGCTGCACAAACATTATATGTCAGGAATAACTTAAAGAATCTTGATCAATTCAATACTAAATCATTTTTCTAACACACCTAATTGTTTTCTCAGTCTCTAAATGTACAATTGTGTACTAATTTGTTTTAATTAATTGTATTTTATTTTATCAGATTATTTTCAAGGAATTATCCTTTTTTTAAATCATCTTTTTAATTCATGGATAATTCTATTCCATGTTGTGATATTTTAGGTTCTTGGATTGATCCTAATCCCTCTTTTTATTCAGTATGCTGTGAGATGACATTTTTATTAAAATTAAGTATGATTTTAAAGGTTTCTCTTATATTTAAAATATTTGGCATAGAGGAAATCTTGAAAGACCTGGACAATTCTTAATTTTTTTTTGACCCATAGGATACAGATTTGAACAGTTATTACCACTGTTTATTAGTGAATTGTTTTTATGTTTCCAGCTCAAAATGTACACATATATAGCACATGAATATTAATAGTGAATAGGCAATTGTCAAATATTTTTCAAACCTAAAGGTTATTATGAATCTGAATGTTTGCTAATGCAGGCCAACTATCTTACACGCACATTCACATAAAGAAATTACTCTGACATGTCCAAGGTTATTTCAGATATTCACTTGTAAAAAAAATAATAATTATCAGTATCTGAGAATAAGAAAAAACAAAAAAAAGACAAAACATCAATTGAAGTATCTTTAATAAGATTAGGACATATTTAATCAGTATGGACTTTATAATATATAGATTTAATAAAGGTCATTATCATCACTGGAAATGCTCAAAATTAAAGTGTCACGCCCCCCCCAATTTTCTGGCTGTTAAATATCTAATTAATCAATCAGATAACTATTATAAGCAACATAGAAAAAGTATGGTCTCAAACCACAATGAATTAATAGTCTAATATTCAAATTCAAGATCAATATTCAATTCAAGATCAAAGTCCACATAACTGAAAGAGAAAACAATTCAAGATAGAATATATAAGAAGTACCGTACGTAGGCTGAAAAGAATGAGAGTAATAGGGCTAAAGCAGTTATAGAAGGCATCCTTTGTGCAATGGAACTTGAGCTAGGCTTGAAAAAGATGGGTAAGACTTGATATAGGTAAGTAGAAATGAAAACCATTTTTATTCCTAGGAAGTGGTAAAAGAAGAACTTCACACAAATTAAATTTAACGTAGTTTAATTGAGCAATGAACAATGGGGCAGCCACCCCAAACCAGACTAGGTGCAGAGACACTCTGGTGCTGCCACATGTTCAGAGAGAATTTATGGACAGAAAAAAGTGACATACAGAAAATGGAAGTGGGGTACAGCAACAGCTGGATTGGTTATAGCTTGGCATTTGCTTTATTTGAACTCAGTTTGAACAGTTGGCTGCCTTTGATTGGCCAAAACTCAGTAACTTTTACAAGTAAGGGTTACAGTGTGTTTACACATCTATTTAGGTTACAGTTCACTATGTATGGCAATACTTTTTTTTTTTTTTGGCAGGGTCTCGCTCTGTCACCCAGGTTGGAGTGCAGTGGCACGATCATGGCTCGCTGAAGCCTCAATTTCCCAGGCTCAGGTTATTCTCCCACCTCAGTCTCCCAAGCAGCTGGGACTACAGGCTTGTGCCACCACACCCGACCAATTTTTTTTTTTTTGTAGAGATGGAGTTTTGCCATGCTGTCTAGGCTGGACTTGAATGCCTGGGCTCAAGTGATCCACCTGCCTGGGCCTCCCAAACTACTGGGATTACGGGCCTGAGCCACCGCACCCAACCAAGCTAAACCTTATTTAAATAGGACAGCTTTAGGTGAGTTTCTGAGTTTGGGCTTTCTTTCCAGGCTTCTACTTCCTTATCTGGAAAAGAAAAACTGAGGATTTGCCTGCCACAAAGGTGCAGTGATAACATCAATGGGAAGGAAGATTGCTTGGGATCTCATTAATGTAATCTTTTTAAAAGATAAAATATATTTGTTATACTTACTTTAGTGATTAAAAAGACTTGTGGGCCGGGCTCATGCCTGTAATCCCAGCACTTTCAGAAGCTGAGGTGGGTAGATCTCTTGAGCCCAGGAATTTGAGACCAGCCTGGGCAACATCACAAAACCCACTTTCTACAAAAAAATACAAAAATTCGACGTACATGGTGGTAGTACATGCTTGTAGTTCCAGCTACTTGGGAGGCTGAAGTTGGAGGATCACTTGAGGCTGGGAGGTTGAGGCTGCAGTGAGCTATGATATCACCACTGAACTCCAGCCCGGACAACAGAGTAAGACCCTGTTGAAAGAAGGAAAGAAAAGAAGGAAGGAAGGCAGGGAGGAAGGAAGGGAGGGAGGGAGGGAGGAAGGAAGGGAGGGAGGGAGGAAGGAAGGAAGGAAGGAAGGAAAGAAGGGAGGGAGGGAGGGAAGGAGGGAAGCAGAAGGAAGAAAGGAAAGAAAGAAAAGAAAAGAGAGAGGGGAACATCACACACCAGGGCCTGTCGTGGGGTCGAGGGAGAGGGGAGGGATAGCATTAGGAGATATACCTAATGTAAATGTAGAGTTAACAGGTGCAGCACACCAACATGGCACATGTATACATATGTAACAAACCTGCACGTTGTGCACATGTACCCTAGAACTTAAAGTATAATAAATAAAGTAAAGAAAGAAAAAGAAAGAAAAGAGAGGAAGAGAGAGAGAGAAAGAGAAGGAGAGAGAGAGGGAGAGAGGGAAGGAGGGAAAGAAAATAAAAGAAAAGATTTGTGAATCTTTCTTGTCTCACATTAATTAAACTGCAAGTTACAGAAAGTCTTGCTTTTAGTTATAGTAATTTTTTTTTTTTTTTTTTTTCTGAGATGAAGTCTTGCTCTGTTGCCCAGACTGGAGTGCAATGATGCAATCTTGGCTCACTGCAACCTTCCAACTCCTGGGTACAATCCATTCTTGGGCCTCCTGAGTAGATGGGATTACAGGTGCGCCACCACGCCAGGTTAACTTTTTGTATTTTAGTAGAGACTGGGTTTCATCATGTTGGCCAGTCTGGTCTCAAACTCCTGATATCAGGTGATCCACCCATCTCCCAAAGTGCTGGCATTACAGGCATGAGTCACCTTGCCTGGCCAGGTTACAGTAATTTTGACAGTTACTTTAGTTAGAGCCATAATAATCCCTCCCTCAATGAGATTTACAAAATTAATTGGCACATATCACATTTTGCTTTTAAGGAAGTATTATTAATAACGTGCCTGTAACTTACAGAGAATTTAAGGTAGGTGAGTGCACTAGCTCAGATATACAACTGGATGTTATCATTTTGTGTGTCTGGGCTATAAAGCTTTCTTTTCAGTGAAGTATTCAACCTCAACCTTTATTAGAATGTAATTTGAAATATTGGAGGCTTCCTATTTAAAAAGTCTTTTAAACATATACAAACAACCCTTCAGAATAAATTGTAGCACACATTTCAAAATTTATAAGGATTATCCATAATCTTCCACAGTAGTAGCCAGACTTCTAAAGAAACAGTCATGCCCAATCTATTGTGTTTAATTGATTTCTGAATATGTAAGGCCAAATTTTGGTGAATTTACGAGTGTGTGCCTGCATTATGTGTGTGTGTGTGAGAGAGAGAGAGAGAAAGAGAGAGAATATAATCAGATTTTTAAATGCTATAACTGTTTATTTTACCAAGAATGCTTATAGTTAAATATTTGGGTCTGTATCTACTAAGTATGCAAAATAATGACTTTAAAAAGAGATTGACAGTGTGACACCATGGTTGAACCTTGAAAACATTATGCTAAGTGAAAGAGGCCAGTAACAAAAGACCACATATTGTATGATTCCATTTATATAAAATGTACAAAAAGGGAAAATCCATAGAGACAGAAAGTAGATTAGTGGTTGCCTAGGACTGGGGGTATGGGCAATTGGAGGGAAATGAGGAGTGACTGCTAGTGGGGTTCCTTTTTGGGGTAATGAAAATATTCGAAAATAGACTGTAGTGATGGTTGCATAACTATTATGAATAAATTTAAAACTATTGAATTGTACATTTTAATTGGTGAACTATATGATATGCAAGTTAGATCTGTTACTTTAGGCAAGTTAAAATTAACAGAATTTAACTGAGCAAGAAAAACAAAAACAATTAGAGAATTAGCTAGCCCCCAGAATCAGAACAGATTCAGAGATTCTGGGGCTCCCCCATGGTCAGAGAAGATTTATGGACAGAAACAGGAAAATAACATACAGAATACAGAAGCGAGTACAGAAACAGCAGGGCCTTTGCCTTATTTGAGAAGGGTTTGAACAGCTAGCTGGCTGCCTGTGAGTGGTTGTTGAAGTATGGCGGCTGTGATTGGCTGAGACTCAGCTATTGTTATAGAAGCCTACTCCTAAATTAGGTTTTCAGTTTGCTTACCTACCAAGTTAGGTTGCAGTTTATACTTAAGAATTCAAGTATACAAGTACAAAGACTTTCTCAGGCAAAATTTTAGTTTGATTTAACGTATCTCTATATAGCTGCTATTCAAAAAGAGAAGATTGACAGAATTAGGCTGAGAACCATACTAATGAGGATATGATATTAAAGGATCTGTAATTGCAGAGAAGAAACTAAACTCATGCAATCAAAAGGGCCTTGGGAGATAAATTCATCCACTTCTTGGTTAGCATGATCCCATTTTTGTCACTGTCACTGAAAGAAGAACGTAGTGCTTTAACTAACTACAAAGGAGATGTAAATTAAACATTACAAAAAAACATTTAAACAAATCAAATAAGCCAGAAACAGAACCTAGGCAGTAAAAGATGCTTTTTTTGATACTTTTAAAAAGGTTTGAATTACCATATGACTAAATTGGTCGAGGTATTTAAATCATGCCACAGTTTTCATAAATACTTGCAGTTATAAAGATAATTGCACATTTGGTTTAAGTAACCAAGAAGTTCCTTAGGAAGTGCCACAGAAGGTTTGAAGATAAGAAGTTTCATTCTGAATCAACACACATCTCTTCGGTAATTCAGAACCAATAATGTTTTCACTGTTTTTTTCTTTATCAATACCATGGATTCATCTGAACAAGGGTGAAAATAGAACGTAAAGTTTTTCATTCAGGGAGGCATTTCCTTTCATAAACTGTGCAACATTATCATAGCTTAAATCCCATTTGGTGGTTGGAATAGAGTAGGCCTAAAACTGCTTAATTAAGGCTTTATAAAAAGTTTTAAATATTTGGGAGTCCTTTGGAAAGGACGCCACTTGAAATGAGATCATATGCCTAAGATTATGCTAAGTCAGAAGTTAGCAAACTTTGCCTGTAAAGGGCCAGAGTGTAAATATTTTTGCATACGAGCCATACAGTATCTGTTGCAACTACTCAACTCTGCTGTTGTATTGTGGAAGCAACCATAAAAAATAAATAAACAGGCTAGGCAGGTGGCTCATGCCTGTAATCCCAGCACTGTGGGAGGTCGAGGTGGATGGATCACCTGAGGTCAGGATTTCAAGATCAGCCTGGCCAACATGGCAATATCCCTCCTCTACTAAAAATACAAAAATTAGCAGGGCATGGTGGTGCATGCCTGTAATCCCAGCTACTCAGGAGGCTGAGACAGGAGAATCGCTTGAACCCGGGAGGCAGAGGTTGCAGTGAGCCGAAATCGTGCCATTGCACTCCTCCCTGGGCAACAGAGCAAGACTCCATCTCAAAAACAAACAAACAAACAAACAGCCGAGTGTGGTGGTTCATGCCTGTATTCCCAGCACTTTGGGAGGCTGAGGGAGGCGGATCACTTGAGGCCAGGAGTTCGAGGCCAGCCTGGCTAACATGGTGAAACCCCGTCTCTACTACACATACAAAAAATTAGCCGGACCTGGTGTCTTGCACCTGTAGTCCCAGCTATTCTGGAGGCTATGACACAAGAATCATTTAAACCCAGGAGGTGGAGGTTGCAGTGAGCCTAGATTGCAGCACTGAACTCAAGCCTGGGCGACAGAGCAAGGCTCTGTCTCAAAAACAAATATAAAATAAAAATAAAAATTAAAAAATTAGCCAGGCATGGTGGCACATTCCTGTAGTCCCAGCTACTTGGAAGGCTGAGGCACGAGAATCACTTGAACCCGGGAGGTGGAGGTTGCAGTGAGCTGAGACTGCGCCACTGCACACCAGCCTGGGCAACAGAGCCAGACTCCATCTCAAAATAAATAAATTAAAAAATAAATAAGGCCCGGCGCAGTGGCTCATGCCTGTAATCCCAGCACTTTGGGAGGCCGAGGTGGGCAGATCACGAGGTCAGGAGATGGAGATCATCCTGGCCAACATGGTGAAACCCCGTCTCTACTAAAAATCCAAAAAAATTAGCTGGGCGTGGTGGCACGTGCCTGTAATCCCAACTACGGCAGGAGAATCGCTTGAACTCTGGAGGTGGAGGTTGCAGTGAGGTGAGCTGAGATCACGCCACTGCACTCCAGCCTGGCGACAGAGCAAGACTCTGTCTCAGAAACAAACAAACAAACGAACAAACAGGCATGGTGGTGTGCCAGTAAAACTTACAAGAACAGACAACAACAGTTTGGGTCGTCAGGCTGTAGTCTGTGGACCCCTGTCTGGATTACTGTGCTTGCTCCAATATTATCTTGGCATCTGGATGGAGCCGTGTTCTCAAAGAGGTATTTAGGAGTTGGTTTATAACTGATGATACGAAACAGATTGAAATTAGCACTCTTTCATTATTACAATCTTAGGTCTTCACAATGTTTCATACCAAGCAACTGATGGGATGGCTGTCTACTCTCTCTTCTTTTTCGCCTTTCAAATTTGAAATCACAATGGCCAAATTTGCGGGTGGGAGGGAGTGAGGAGGAATAAAATGGCAACTACTATAGCTACTACTTACTGAGCTTCTTCTAGGCCTTGTACTAGAAACTTTATATACATGATCTCTTTAATGCTAATAACTAACTCATTAACGAAAGCATTATTTTTCCCATTTTCATATGAGAAAACTAAGATTTAAGGAATAAGTAACTTTTGCCCAAGACCATTTTGCTAGTAATGCAGGAGCTGAGATGTGTGAGTGTGTGGGATGATTCCATCTCTTGTCTGACGCTACAGTTTGTGATTAGAACCAAAGGATTTTACAGGAAGCATTCACTGTACTTTTATCTAAATAAAATAAGGCAAAGGAACACTATTAATGATTGCACCTTTCTTCTCACTTCCTTGAAAAAATGGTTAGCTCGCTGGTGATAAATCTCTGAGATAAGCACGTATGTTTTATTACATGATATGGTCTGAATGTTTATGTCCCCCCAAAATTCATATGTTGAAACCTAATTACCTAGATGATAGTATTAGAAGATATTGTATTAGAATATATAGTATGAGAAAATAGTAGAAGATGGTATTAAAAGGCAGGCTTAATATATCCAATTTTCGCTTTTTTTTTTTTTTTTTTTGAGATGGAGTTTTGCTCTATTGTCCACGCTGGGGTTGAGGGGCACGATCTCAGCTCATTGCAACCTCCACCTCCCAGGTTCAAGCGATTTTCCTGCTTCAGCCTCCAGAGTAGCTGGGATTATAGGCACGCACCACCACGTCTGGCTAATTTTTGTATTTTTGGTAGAGATAGAGTTTCACCATGTTGTCCAGGCTGGTCTCGAAATCCTGACCTCAGGTGATCTACCCACCTCGGCCTCTCAGTGTTGGAATTACAGGCATGAGCCACCGTGCCTGGACTAATGATTTTTGTATTTTTAGCAGAGACAGGGTTTCACCATGTCTCCCAGGCTGGTCTCGAACTCCTGGCCTCAAGTGATCCGCCTGCCTCAGCCTCCCAAAGTGCTGGGATTACAGATGTGAGCCACTGTGACCGGCCAATTTATCTAATTTTTTAAAGAAAATACATGATTATAGCCCAACTTATTCTACCTGATAAACTCTGAATTATGGGTCACATAAACCATTTCAGAGGGGGTAATTTTAAACCAATTAAATGTATTCTAAATTTAATGTGCTATAAAAAGAAAAACACCCAAAGCATATGGCTGACAGTTCATTCAATTTTACTTAATTTAGGGTCTTTTGAAGCATCAAATTTTAAAAGTAAAATAATTTGATAATTAAAACCATGGGATATTTGTATTAGAGGGAATATTATAGACCACTCCCCTCACAGTACAGATGAGTAAAACTGAGCCCTGCAACAGCAAATTGACTTTCCCTAATCTTTTTTTTTTTTCAAGTCCTTTTATAAAGTCACTTTAGCAGGTGGCCTTTTGAGGATTATAATTTTCTTTTTATGTATTTCCGTTTTAAATGTGGCTTTGCAAATGTGCTACATAATGATGCACTTCAGAGACATTTCCATAACGGATGTCATGTAGTAGGGTGGAGTCCCTTTCAGCTGTTAGTTTTCTACAGAAGTGACGTCAACAATAGGGTACTGGCTCAGTAGGGTGTAAGTGTTTCAAAGTCTTGCACCTACGCAGAAGTATAGGGCCAGTACTGGACTGACCAAGTTCAGGAACCTTGTCAACCAAAGGAAATGAAAAATCCAAGCTTTAAGGATCTAATCCAAGATAAGGGGGTGATGAGGATGCAAGGTAAGACAAAATCTGAATAGCACCTCAGCAGAGAGAGGATTTGTTAGTTTTGAGACAGTACCTCAGACAGATCACAGAATGCAAAGATTCTTTATTTGAGCTGCTCCTTGAACCTGCTCCCTAATTAATAACTCTGATTCTAAGAGACATGAAAGTCACTGTATTATTCCTTGGGAGGCTGGGGTAAATTGTTCACATCATTAGGAACAATTCAGTGTCTGCAAAGAGGTCCCTTGTCAGGTAATTCTGCCACACAATGGAAAGGCTTCATTTACTTTGCTTCCTTAAGTCTCCTTTCTCCCTTACCTGATCTTTGAGTATACATGATCCTTTTTTTTTCTGTTAAAGGAATAGATCCTTTCTTTTCTCTTCATCAAAGCTGATAAATAAATTGCAGCTTTTTAAAAAGCTTTCCAATTTCTTTTTTACCTTCATCAAAGCAGGTACTGCTCATTAAAATGGCATAATCTCTCTGGATTAGTGTGAATTTCAGCTTTTACAGAAGAGAAATCCCACAAATGAGAGAAGCATAGGTAACAGATTGCAAAGGGTTGGCAATACTTCCTTTAAATCTGAATGTAAATACCAGCCTCTCCTAGCCCCCAGCAACATATGCTTATGTATTGGAGCTCCCCAGATGCACAGAATGGATGTGCAAGATGAGAACCAGTTGTCAAGGATTCTTTCGTCTTTTGAATTTGTCTTGCAGTATTTAAAATAGTAATATGTATTTTTTTAACCAGAAATGATTCAGAACATTAAGATCTTTCCTGTGCCTTGTTTTCCATTTTGAATTAAATATATTATTTTTCAAAATGAATCAATACCTTCATTAACATTTATATCAACCTTTTTTTTTTTTTTGTGGAGGAAGGAAAATGCTCTGAAGATTTGGAACAGCTCAGCCTCCAAAGTGCAGGTCAGAAAATTGGGCTAAGTGAATGCTTATCAGTAGTACTGTAATTTGTTCCAAATGCCTTATAGCATTTTATAAATAATTAGAAATATGAGTTTCATTTCTAAAAGGGAAACTGATACATAATTTATAACTGTATGAAAGCGTAAAGTATTATATAAATTCAAGAAATACACAGTTTTTAAATTATTTAAAATTATATAAAGTCAAAGTGCTATGCTCATAGCTAATTTCTATATTTTCACTTATTCCTATTATAAACCATTAAATTAATTGTAATGTTTTGGTACTCCATGGAAACTATTTGCTTAAACAGTAACATCTACAAACTTAAAACCAACATCTTAAATCTCAGTGCAAGGTACAATTCTTTTCCAGGATCCCTAAAATAGGTAATTTCAATTACTGCCCTGAAGGCTTTATAGAAATACCAGGAGGCCAGTAGGTGGCTCATGCCTGTAATCCCAACACTTTGGGAGGTGGAGGGGAAAGATTGCTTGAAGCCTGGCATTCAAAACCAGCCTGGGCAGGAAAACGAGACCCCTGTCACTATAAACAATTTAAAAAATTAGCAGGGCATGGTGGTGCACACCTGTAGTCCCAGTTACTCGGGAGACTGAGGCAGGAGAATCCCTCAAGCCTAGAAATTGGAGGCTACAGTGAGCTGTCATTGAGCCACTGCACTCCAGCCTGGGTGACAGAGCAAGACTCTCCCTCCCTCCCTCCCTCCCTCCTTCCCTTCTTCCCTCCCTCCCTTCCTCCCTTCTTTCCTTCCTTCCTTCCTTCCTTCCTTCCTTCCTTCCTTCCTTCCTTCCTTCCTTCCTTCCTTCCTTCTCTCTGTCTCTCTTTCTCTTTCTTTCTTTCTTTCTTTCTTTCTTTCTTTCTTTCTTTCTTTCTTTCTTTCTTTCTTTCTTTCTTTTCTTCTCTCTCTTCCTTCATCCCTCCTTCCCTCCCTTCCTTCCTTCCTTCCTTCCTTTTGTCCTTCCTTCCTTCCTTTTTTTTTTTGTGAGACAGAGTCTCGCTCTGAAGCTCAGGCTGGAGAGCAGTGATGCGATCTCGACTCACTGCCACCTCTGCCTCCCAGTTTCAAATGATTCTCGTGCCTCAGCCTCCCCAGTAGACAGGATTACAGGCTTGCGCCACCACACCTGGCTAATTTTTTGTATTTTTAGTAGAGACAGGGTTTCACCATGTTGGCCAGGCTGGTCTTAAACTCCTGGCCTCCAGTGATCCACCCACCTCAGCTTTCCAAAGTGTTAGGATTACAGGCATAAGCTACCATGCCTGGCCTGAGACACCTACTTAAAAAAAGAAAAGAAATATCATGAAATGACTGTTGGTTTGTACTGCTCAACAATTCAATCTTAATTGCAAAACACTTCCTTTTATTTTGTAACACTACTCAACACATTTATAGATCATTTAACAAGATTTAATTTCATAGGTAATGGGTTTTCAAGGTATAGGCAGATTTTGGCAATGTTTTCTGGAATAAGAAAACATGGAACTCTCCAAACACAATATAGTTATGATCCAACATGAAAGCTGTCTTTTTTGTTTGGTACTCTTCTGCATATTTGCTTCAGACAGCTGTTCTCTAATCATTGGTTGGGTCCTAGTATATTGTCTGGAAAGCAAGATGATAAATATTCATGACTTATGATGTTTTAAAGTAATTACAAGTAAAAAATGATTGCATTGATAATCAATTTTAATTCCTTTTTGTTTTGTTTTGTTTTACCCCGTCCACATTATTGGGTCATAAGTTTTTAAAAACTTAAGTTGTTATTGTACCTATTCCAGGATCTTCTCAGAAAGGCAGGAAAAAAGAAATTATTTCTTTTTCTGAAATCAAATGCAAATGATCAGATATTGAAACATTAACATGCAAATTAGTGAAACATTCCACAGATTTTCTGCAGCTGCTCTTCACCCCTCCCTCAACTCCCACATTCCCTTATATATTCTAGCCACACCAGATATTTCATTATTTCCCAAATTTGCCTGTATACCTATATAATCCAGCTTGGGAGAGTGGAATTGAAAACATGTGTGTTTAGGAGAGAGTCAAAATTTGGTTTAAATCTGTCTCTATCTCTTACTATCTGTGTGGCTTTGGAAAAGTCACTTCATCTCTGTGTGCCTTGGTATCCTCATGGGAAAATTCAGACAACTGGCACCTCAACATAGTGCTAGGGATATAGCACATGCTCAATAAATTGTTATTGAATGAAGGATAAAATATAACATATAAACCACCTAATACAGTGCCTGGCACATAGTATTGGTAAACAGTAACTCATCATTTACCCTCTGTTCCTCTCTGAGGCCTGCTCTCACATTCCTTTTTAATCTAGCAGATACCTAACTATTCTTCAAGTCCCACATCAAATGGCATATCCTTGGAGATGATTTATCTAACCCTTCCAGGCAAAGCTAATGCGTCTAGGTCTGCATTCTCATAACATCTTTTCCCCCCCATCATCCAGGACCTGTTGTGCCCCTCAAAGAAAGAGAGGCCACCATAAGGCCAATCTGAGTTCCCAAAGAGATCTCTCTCTCTCCCCATTAAGAAAGTTGCACAGGTGAGGCCAAGCGTAACTATGGATAGCTAAGAGTCTCGTGACTTTTTTTTTTTTTTTTTTTAAGAGACAGTGTAGGCCAGGCTGGATTGCCATGGCATGATCACAGCTCGCTACAGTCTTGACCTCCTGGGCTGAAGCCATCCTCTCTCCTTGGCCTCACAAAGTGGTGGCTTGAGCCACTGAGCTCAGTCTCATAACATCTTATACCTAGTGTTCATAGCATTTTGTTGCCATTGCCATTGTTGATATGTCTATTTCCCCACCTAGACTACAATAACCTCCTTAAGGGCAGTGACCCTATCATACTGGTCTTTGTATCTGTAGTTTCTAAGTCCCAGGTATACAATAGAGCAAATAAATGTTTGAAGAAAGATGAAGAGACTGAATTGTCTGCCAGAGTTTTTACCAGTATGTAGGACTTGACTATACTTTGTAATTCACATATCTATCTTCCCCACTAGACCATGAAATCTTTATCCATTTTTCTTTTATTTTTAGGCAAGGTATCGCTCTGTCACCCAGGCTGGAGTGCGCTGGCTCAATCGCAGCTCACTGCAGCCTTGACTTCCTAAGCTCAAGCGATCCTCCCACCTTAGCCTCCTGAGTAGCTGGGACTACAGGTGTGCACCACACACCGACTAATTTTTTTTTTTTTTTCTAGAGACAGGGTCTCACCGTATTGACCAGGCTGGTCTCCAACTCCTAGGCTCAAGTGATCCTTATACCCCTGCCTCCCAAAGTGCTGGGATTATGGGTATGAGTCACTGTGCCCTGTTAGACCATGAAATCTTTAAGGAAAGGCCCTTTTCCATGTATCTCCAGGACCGACACAATGCCTGGCTCAATAAATGTCTACGGAATTGATAGTAGGCAAAAATCTATCTTCAGGGCTCTTTCACCCATTCTCTTCTGTTATTTAAGTAACGCTCCTCCTCACACTTCACAAGATCCTTACAATATCTGCCTTTCCACGTGTGCTGTTAGTCTCTCCTTTCTTTTGCTAACTTCCAAAGGATAAGTTTAAATAAAATAGACTCATCTTTGCTAAAGTGTTCTTAGCTAATTCCTTGCTAGTTCTTTCATTCAGTGCCTTAATCCAGCTACAATGTACGTTGTATACAGTGGCTACCCAGTTGTCAGCTGGCATATCTAGCCCTGGGCAGAGATTTGATTAGTTAGATATAGTGCATCAACCTATGAAATCTCTCAATTTTGAACCTATCCTTTTAATAGGGAGAATGAAATTCACCAAATATAATTTCCCTCTTTCAGTTTGGGAATGCTCAAGTCATGACCTCCTATGGACCTGGGAGAAAACCTTGGCTCTGCCTTCCTCCCAGGTTCCCTGAAGTGACCCCCAGTTTGTTTTTGTTTGCCTAGCAACCAAGAAGGGGCCATTTGCCATGCTGATTTTAATATGAAGACATTTGGGTTCTAGTTGGGTATTCAGCTAGAACTTAGTGTACTAGAATTATCTGTGTCCCGTGATCTCTCTATCAAGCATTACCAATACAAAATTAATATGGAGGCCTGACTAAGATTCTTTAGTATTTTCTTATACAAAGTTGGTCTTTGGTAGGGTGGGTGAAGTAATCCAGCATATGTCATATTCTTTTTCAGTCTTTTCATTATCAAAATTAACCCCTATCCAATCATCTAACTTTTAAGGAAGAAATTACATTGCTCATATGATTGCAAATTTAAATTCATGCAGGACAGCCCTTCCTATATATTTTTTAAAATATTAGTGGTGTTAGTTATGTTGATCAACTGGTATACCAGTTTGTATAAGGAGAAATGTTTTGGGCTAAGAGTTCTAAATTAGAATATAGTTAGACTAAGGATTGTTAGTAAAATTTTCTTTTTACTTTACCCTGATACTTGGTTTATCTCCCTTCAGACATCTGTTCCTAGAGACTGTTGTCTTTTCTCCATATCCCCCTCTTCCAATTAGAGAGACAGATAAGCAGTTGTCTTGAGAATATAAGGTCACTGGCACTCCATAAATGGATTCCAGTGCCTGCTACAGAAATAAGTGGTGAGTGTTCTCTGTCACTTGCAAACTATAAATTAATTAAGTTGACAACTTTTCCTTTTTTATGTTATGTTTTCAGAGGGGCTTTTGAAATACCTTTTATTGCATTTTCTGATTATTAGAGTAACATATGGTCATTGTAGAGAATTGATAGCACAGATAATCACTAAAAAGAAGAATAAAAACCTTAACACCCATAGATAACAGCTTTTAGCATTTTGATTTATTTATTTACAGCTTTTTAATATGCATATAAAAATGTTTTAAAAGAAAATTGGGATCATATTATGTATAAATGCCATATCTTGCTTTTCAAAGCATCCTTGTATCCGAAACATTTTAAGCACCATTAAGTGCTTGAAAAAACCATTTTAAATTGCTATGTAACATTGTCATGTGCATATACCATGGATTATTTCTTTAAACATTCTTTTTTCATCTTTAGATTGATTCCAATTTTTCCATCTTAAAAATAATTCTTGGCCGGGCATGGTGGCTCATGCCTGTAATCCCAGCAGTTTGGGAGGCCGAGGTGGGTGGATCACCTGAGGTCAGGAGTTCAAGACCAGCCTGGCCAACATGATGAGACATGGTGAAACCCCGTCTCTACTACAAGTACAAAAAACTAGCTGAGCCTGGTGGTAGGTGCCTGTAATCTCAGCTACTCGGGAGGCTGAGGCAGCAGAATTGCTAGAACCCGGGAGGCAGAGGTTACAGTGAGCCGAGATTGCACCATTGCACTCCAGTCTGGGTGACAGAGTGAGACTCAAGTCTCAAAGTCTCTAATAATAATAATAATAATAATAATAATAATAATAAAATTCTGTTCTTAATCCTTTTTCTAAATTTCTGATTAGACTAGAGACTTAGAAAGGAATTAACTAAATATGTGATTTTTTTCCAAAAAACTTTCATAGTAAGAATTTTTAAACTGTTTTAAAGAAAGTTTGAGGCTTGGCTTACTGGCTCATACCTGTAATCTTTGCACTGGGAGGCTGAGGCAGGGAGGATTCACTTGAGCCCAGGAGTTTGAGACCAGGCTGGGCAAAAAAGTGAGTCCCCCAACTTTACAATAAATAAATAAATAAATAAATTAGCTGGACATGGTGGCCCTTTGTAGTCCCAGCCACTCAGGAGGCTGAGGTGGGAGAATCCCTTGAGCCTTACAGGTTGAGTCTGCAGTGAGCTGTGATTGTGCCACTGCACTCCAGCCTGGGCGACAGAGTGAGACCTTGTTTTTAAAAAAAAAAAAAACAAAAAACCAAAACTTTACACCAATTTGCCCATCTATTATACTAGCAGTGTTTGTGAGTGCCTATCCATTTCACTGAAATTTCTCTCAATTAATCCCTTAAAAGTTCTTAATTTGACTGACAAAAATGGTATATATCACTGGTATTTTAAAATGCTGAATGTTAAAAAGTATGTATACCATTAAGTTCTTAAACTTGTCCCATATGTATTTATCTCTGTTCTTGTTCTTTATCCATGTTCCCTTTTGACGTTTGTGAGCTTTTTTATATTTCAAATCTATCAACCCTTCTTAATGTTTGTTGCAAATATTTTCCCAGTTTGTGGCTTGTGTTTTAGGTTTTCTTGTTTAGTAATGGCTTTTGAGCTTCAACTTTTTCCATTTTTGTGTAGTCTAAATCTATTGATTTTTCCACATGTGATTTGTTCCATTGCTTATGTGCTTTAAAATTCCATTGTTTTTCAGTAGAGTTTTTGGTTAGTTTTACTTAGCCAGACTTATAATTTTGAAGGCAATGGATTTGTTCTACACAACTGTAAATATAGCTGTAATTGTACTTTGTTCATTTTAAATATTTTATAGGCAGATTTGGACGTGCTAGTTATAAAAGTAGGAGCAGCTGTAATTCCTTTTAAACAGGACCGTGTGTGGAAAGAGCAACTCTTAAGAAGTCTTTTGAAAAAAGACTGGAAATGTTGACATTTTATTGCAGTGAACAACATTCCACATTATTCATTTCACATTGTGTAAGAGCCCTATAACTCAAGGCAACACAACACTCAAATTGAATAATACCCCAGCATTTTCACTTTCAGAATTATTTGACTGGAGCTTTGTTTCAAACTAGTTAAAATAGCATTTCTCAAAGGGTGGTCTTTGGACTCCCTGCATCAGAATCACATGGATACTTGTTAAAATGGAGATTCTTGAGTCCCTCCTCCAGACATCCTAAATCAGATCTCTTGGGGTTGAGGTCCCTGAATCCACATTTTAACAAGCGTCCCAGGTGATTTTGGTGCCCTCTAATATTTGAGAATTTCTAGGTGATAGAGAAACACCCATGGAGGCAAAGGACAAAACACAAGCATGTGAGGACTTGAGTTCAAAGACAGATCTGGGCCAGGTGCGTTGGCTCACACCTGTAATCCCAGCACTTTGAGAGGCCCAGGCAGGAAGATTGCTTGACCCTGGGAAGTTGAGGCTTTGAGCTCTGATCTCACCACTGCACTCCAGCATGGGCGACAGAGTGAGACCCTGTCTTAGAGAAGAAACCCAAAAAAACAAAACAAAACAAAAAACAGTGTATCAGTTAATAGGAAAAGGAATAGTCAGAATACAACAGGGTTTAAGTCTAAGAGTACTGGATTTTAAGTATTAAAATCCGAAAAAGGAGCTCTGCTAACCTCATGTCTGAGAACGACTCACAATTCTTCAAGTTCCTTATCCTTCAAATGAGGATAAGGAACTCATTTGTAATTGTGGTGGCTCTCACCTGTAATTGTGATGTCTTTCACCTGTAATCGCAGCACTTTGGGAGGCTGAGGTGGGTGGATCACTTGAGCCTGGGAGTTGGAGACCAGTCTTGAGCCTGGGAGTTGGAGATCAGTCTGGGCAACATAGGGAGAACCCATCTCTACCAAAAATTTAAAAAATTAGCCAGGCATGGTGGTGCGCCTGGGACCTGTGGTCCCAGCTACTCAGGAGGCTGAAGTGGGAGGATCACTTGAGCCCTGGAGGTTGAGTGATGGTCACTGCACTCCAACCTGGGCAACAGAGTGAGACCCTGTTTCGAAAAAAGAAAAGGAAAAAGAAAATACATGTACCAGAAGTTTCTTTTTGTAAGGTCTAATTCTGTGCCAAGGAATCATATAGTGTTTTTCTTAATTTGGGAAAGGAATCCTCTGTAAAAAGCCATTTCTGTGGACCTCAATGCTCTATATTGCAAATTAAGACTTTCTAGAGTTCAGATTCTGTTTTTAGACTGTGATCATTAACTTTCTTTTACATATCTGATTAGACTTAATGAGTTAGCTAAGTTCATGACGTGTAAGGTCCCAACAACAATTTTTAAAAAGATATACATGCACCCAAGTATACACGATTGTAAGGTCCAGGTAAAAGAACAAATTTAACAGTGCTTCATCAGTTTTATTATTGTTAATAATAGAATTGGATGAAGTGCTAGTAGTGGTCAGCATCTGGAAGATGTGGCTTCAGGAACCAGTGAGTCAGTGTTGACAAGTGTAGAGTTTAAGGTCAAGTAATACGGTCCCTGAAATGATTTGAAGTAGCGGGATGGGGAAGGGAGGGAGAAAGCAGGAAATCAATTGAAGAGCTATTAAAGTCAGAAGGAGCACAAGTTATTGACAGGATCTACATCAAAAGTGGAACAAAAGGTCTCAGTCTGAGTGATGTGATATGAACTGAGTGATGTAAATAGCCACCAAGTTGCTTTGCCTTTCCCCTCCCCCATTTAGAATCTGGATTGAGTTGGCACATGAGGTGAGGGCACACCTGTAAGAGGTGACTACATAAAACTAGTTCCTAGAATTAGGGAATTGAGAGATACGGGGGTTGAGAGGTGGTGGAGAGAGTCCAGGCATGTATTTTTCTGTTGTCACACCTTCAGGAAAGGGGAAATACGCTTTCCGAGCAATGTAATTTCCCTTCTGACCTCCATCCTCTTTAGGATTTCAGTTGCCTTTATTTATTACAAAATTACTATATTCCAGTGTTATCAAATCTCAGAGGGTAACAAATAAACTATATAGCAGTAAATATAGAGATGCATAGTTATTTTAACCCTTCTGAGTCAAGCTCCATTCATTAAGTGTACTGGAAAGGATGTGGGATTCAAGTCTGTCAGGAACCCCTTAAATTATTCCTGAGTTGGAATTCTTTTTCAATTTCCCACTATCTGTGTGATCTTGAATATAATGTATATGAGCCACATTTTTTGAAATCTGGAAAATGGAGATAAACATTTTTATTTAGTTATTTGAAGATTAAATAAGATATAATAGAAAAAGAACCTGGTACAATGACTGGTACATAGTAAGGACCAGTATCCTTTTTAAGTTGATTAATCAGATTTCAAAAGTCTTAATCTGATTTTCCAGTAGAGTGCCTAAACTCATTACTTTAGCCTTATTCTGTGGGATCCTCAATTCTTCCTCACTAGTTTTAGCATTTTTTGCTTGACCTCACCATCTATCTCTTCATTCTCTTTGTATTTCATGTTTTCTCCTTCCCTCCCACCTGTATTTTTAAGGAAGAACATTGCCTTTGATCTGGAATCTAGGACCACCTCTCTCTAGATTCAAAATTATGTCCTTAGCCTCTTGAATACTAAATATATTCTCTTGGTCTTCTTCTCAGCGGAATCTCTAAATTAGCCTCCAACTTTTTTCACGTGGCCCCTTCCTCATTATTCTTACTATGCACTGTTCTTCCCATGGTTGTATCCAAGGGTTTTTTCACATCTCTGTTCCCTATTCCAGAGTAACATTTCTAGCCCTCCAGTGTTTGTCATCCTCTCTTTGGCTACATTCAAGTCATCCTACAGATATGCAAAACTACACTGACCTAAAATCCAACTAATAATGAATAAAAGACCTGCTTTTAGGCCAGGCGCGGTGGCTCAAGCCTGTAATCCCTGCACTTTGGGAGGCCAAGGCGGGCGGATCACGAGGTCAGGAGATCGAGACCATCCTGGCTAACACAGTGAAACCCTGTCTCTACTAAAAATACAAAAAATTAGCCGGGCATGGTGGCGGGTGCCTGTGGTCCCAGCTACTAGGGAGGCTGAGGCAGGAGAATGGTGTGAACCCGGGAGGCGGAGCTTGCAGTGAGCTGAGACCGCGCCACTGCACTCCAGCCTGGGCAACAGAGCGAGACTCTGTCTCAGGAAAAAAAAAAAAAAAAAAAAAAGGCCTGCTTTAAGACTCTGGAATACACTGCACTTAGAGTTAACACTCACTTCTTACCACTATTATTTAATTTTATTTAATATAATTAAACCTCTGTATCTACCAACAGGGGCCCAAGAAGTTTAGATTTTGTCTGTGGGGAAAATGCCAAAACCTTTCTCCTCTTTCTGCGTCCAAGTAGTCCTGGATAACAGAAGTCTAAAGCCTTTTATTTCAAGTTAATGAAAGGGAAGTAATTCTTTTTTGAGTTATTTGCTTGGAAGCCCCACACATCTGGGTATGCCTCTGATCATTGTACAAAAAAAAAAATAAAAACAAAAAAACAGTTCACACATTCATCCACGCAACAAATCTATCTGTCTATCTATCTATCTATCTATCTATCTATCTATCTATCTATCCACCTATCTATTTATCTATCTATCCATTTTTGAGATAGGGTCACGCTCTGTCATTCAGGCTGGAGTGCAGTGACACCAATCATGGCTCACTGCAGCCTCGAACTCCTGAGCTCAAACCATCCTCTCACCTCAGCCACCCAAGTAGCTGGGACTACAGGCACAGGCTACCACGCCCAGCTAATTTTTTTCTTTTCTTTTTTTCTTTCTTTCTTTTTTTTTTTTTTTTGTGGAGACACATTCTCACTGTGTTGCCCAGGCTGGTCTCAAATTCCCAACTTGGCCTCCCCAAATGCCGGTATTACAGGCATCAGCCACTGCACCCGGCCAAATTCAACAAATATTTATCAAGAACCTATGATACTTCCCCCACAAAAAAAGACCAAACCAAAATAAAGCAAAAACAAAAACTATGATGTGATGTGACTGGGCATGGTGTCTCACGCCTGTAATCCTAGCACTTTGGAAGGTTGAGGCGGCAGGATCGCTTGAGCCCAGGAGTTTGAGACAAGAGTGAGCAACAGAGGTAGACTGTCTGTATTAACAACAAACAAACAAACAAAAAACTAAGCTGAAAGAAACTATGGTGTATAATATAAAATTCTGCATGAGCAGATTAAGATGAGCAGACTACATGGTTGAATAGGGGAGATGAACCATGTACACAACTATAATACACAGCAAAAAGGAATAAGTGACACATGGTGGTACAAATGAAATAGAACATATCTTTACAGAAGAGAGAGATTTCTCCAAGCTGAAACCTTATGTAATTAATTTCCTTCAGTGACTGACCAAATAACATGTTGGTTTCAAGGCTCAGCTACCAGATGTTAAAATATTTGAATTCTACAGCAGCAGCTAGACAACATCCAAAAAAATTTAAACACAATATAAGGATGAAACGAAATTCAATTGTTTCAACAATGAGCATAGTGTAATTGGATGAGGGCCGCCTGTGGGCATCAAAAGGCCCTGACAACTGCAGTGATCCATTTGTAAAGCCTTCTTTCTTTTCCTCAGGTTGTAGAAATAAAACAGTCCTCAAGAGTAAAGTGGAGAATTTCCAATTCTGTCCTTTAATAAATGGGTTGTTGGCATTGAATAGAATGAAAATAATAATACGTCTTTTCCAACCAAAGCATAATGACCCTTGTGGCCTTTCTCTCCACTCTGTGCCCTGTACTTTAGATGGTAAGCAGCAATTTGAGTGGCAACATTGAAAAAGATGTTAACCCTCTGTTGCTCAGCAAGTACTAAGCAGATACAGAGCCTACATTGTGCTCACTGTGCCAGGACTAATAGCAAAGCGGTGTTCCTGAATTTTTCCCCTTCCCCCAAGCTCACTGAAACATAAACTCTGGCATTAATACATAAATACAATGCTCTGATTGAGAAGGTTATCCGCAGATAACTGGAAAACTTACAATCCTAGAACTTTGTCTTACATTGATGTTGACATCACATAGGAACTTAGAATCTAATTTCTGTGAATGAATTTTGCAAAACCTTTACAAAAATCATGGAACAGTTAGGTTTCAATTTTTTTTTTTTGTACAGTCGGGGAAGAAAGAGTGTTTTTTTTTTCCCCTACACACAGCAGTGTAAAAATGCTTTGCTTTTTAAAGGATGTTAAATTATAAAACCCAACTCTGAATTTTAAATGCCACAGATGTGAGGGTATAACACCTTATTAGAGTTGCCAGATTTAGCAAATAAAATGACAGTATGCCCAGTTAAATCTGAATTTGAGATAAACAATAAATAATTTTTTTTAGTATAAGTGTGCCTCATGCCATATCTAGCAACCTTAACCTTAGACAACATTGTTTGATTATGCAATATTCCAGTTGACTCATTAATTTTTAGGAGGCAGGTTTGCTTTTTATTCCCTGGGTTTTCATCTTTTCCCCTTCCTGCATGTCTCCTCAGCATGCAATATTTCTTTGAATGAATGGAAAGATCTTCTGTGAAGAAGACCATTCAGTTCATAAATGAATTATTTTAAAGCCCTGCACCCCTCTGCAAAAAAAAAAAAAAAAAAAAAAAAAAAAAAAAAAAAAAGAACAAAAAGCCCCTTTTTGGTCTTCTTTTTGTGCTGTTACAATTGCTCTTCACTTGTTGATCTGGGTTTAATCATTCAGATAAGTGCTTCAACTTTAAGTGCCTCAACTTTCTGCTGTTCTGAATAAGAAGGCTCAGTATAAATGGGTGGAGGAGGGAGGGAGTCTATGGCACTGAGTCACATCAATTTGAAAAATAAATATGTAGACCTCATGTAGACTTTTCCTATAATTAAAGACTCTCACTTCCCAAAATATATAAATCAGGTGCTTTACCTGTTCTGATCATTTCAATGAACATTCAATTCACACGTCCATCAGAGGGTTCACAAATGCATGAAAGGTTCATAATTCAGGCCGGGCACCATGACTCATGCCTGTAATCCCAGCATTTTGGGAGGCTGAGATGGGAGGATCGCTTGAGGCCAGGAATTCAAGACTGGCCTGGGCAACAGAGTGAGACCTCATCTCAACAAAAAATAGATACATCTTCTTCACATTTTTTTTTCCAGACATGGTCTTGCTCTGTTGCCCAGGCTGGAGTGCAGTGGCATGAGCATAGCTTACTGCAGCCTCAAATTCCAGGGCTCAAGTGATCCTCCCACCTCAGCCTCCAGCATAGCTGAGACTACAGGCACATTCCACCACACCCAGGTGTGCAACCAAAACTTGTAGGAAATATTACTGATTTTTAGTATTTGCTTTATTGTGTCATAAGAAAACCTCTTTACAAAACTCGAGACAGCTTCCTATTAAAGTTATAATTCCATTATGGCAGATATATGTGATGATGAAATAACTTTTAAAATCATTATTATATTTTAAAAATTATTGTTTTTGAAACATTTTTTATACTTTCTTCAACCTCTTTATTAAAAATATGATTTTTACACCCTCTTCTTTTGAAGTCATTTGCAGAAGAACATGTAACAATAAGTCCCTGAGCTGTCTCTAGAAATGCGTAAGAACTCTATTTAGGCCGGGTGCGGTGGCTCACGTCTGTAGTTCCAGGACTTTGGGAGGCTAAAGCAGGAGGATTGCTTGAGGCCAGGAGTTCAAGACCAGCCTAGGCAACATAGTAAGACTTTGTCTCTACAAAAATGAAATAAAATAAAAGGCATGATGACGCATGCCTGTGGTCCCAGCTACTTGGGAAGCAAGGTGGGAGGCTAAGGTGAGAGGATCAGTCGAGCCCAGGAGGTCGAGGTTGCAGTGAGCAGTGATTGTACCATTGCCTTTCACCTTGGGCAACAGAGCAAGACCCTGTCTCGTAAAAAGAACTCTATTTAGGCACTTTCATATATAACATCTGCCCTCTCAGGAATCTTTTTAATGGCTCTCAGGAATCTTTTTAATGGAAAAACATTGATGTCCTTCTGTTTATGATGATTATTTTATCTTTTGTTTAACCTTCAAAAACCTGCAAAAGTTTAAAAAGATGTCATGTCTAGTATCTCAGGATACTAGAAATTGAAAGAAACTTTCTCAATTTGGCCAAAGTTGTCCATGAAAACTTTGTAGTCTATATCACATTAATGGTTTAAAAAAGTGAATGCTTTTCGATAGAAAAGAGGATATGAAATGTTACCAAGGCACAGAAATGATCAATACTCAAAGTGATTGATACCTCACATACCCTGACTTGATCATTACACATTTTATGCATGTAAGAAGCACTGACAATTTCCCCATAAATATGTCAAATATTATGTATCAATAAAGGGAAAAAAAGTGAAAGGCTGCTCTTAAGATCAGGAATAAGATGAGGTTTGCTTTCCCCAATTCTATTCAACATTGTACTAGAAGTTCTACTCAGTGTAATAAGGCAAGAAATAAAAGGCATCCAAATTGGAAGGAAAGCAGTTAAAGTTCTACTTAATCACATATAACATGATCTTCTACAGAGAAGAACCTACAAAAAAACTACCAGATATAATAAGTCTGTCACTCAGGCTGGAGTGCAGTGGTGCTATCTTGGCTCATTGCAACCTCTGCCTCCCGGGTTCAAGCGATTCTCTTGCCTCAGCCTCCTGAATAACTGGGACTATAGATGTACACCATCACACCCAGCTAATTTTGTATTTTTAGTAGAGACGGAGTTTCACCATGTTGTCCAGGCTGGTCTCGAACTCCTGACTTCAAGTGATCCGCCCACCTTGGCCTCTGAAAGTGCTGGGATTCTAGGCATGAGCCACCACGCCCAGCTACTTCTGTTATCATTTTAAAAGCAAGAAAGTTCCATTAAACAGAAACCTTTATATACTTTTTTTTTTTTTTTTTTTTGCAGCCTTGCTGAGAATGAGCTCCCGTGTGGTTGGTATGCACAGAGATGTATTGCCTGATAAACTTATTTTATACTTTTGGGCGCAACCAATTAAAACTTGTGGTGGTCTCTTATTTTTTCTTTCTTTTCTTTTTTGGTAAAGACAGGGTGTTGCCACGTTGCCCAGGCTGAACTCGAACTCCTGGGCTCAAGTGATTCTCTTACATCGGCCTCCCAAAGTGCTGTGATTATAGGCATGAGCCATCACGCCCGGTCTCAGTCTGTTTCTTGAAGTTAGAAGTACACTAGACCATAAAGCTGGAGACCTAGTTGTACTCCAGCTGTGCCAACATTTAGTTTCACGATATGGGGCAAGCCATTTCACCTCTCTGGGCTTGAGTTTCCTCATTTAGGAAAGTAGGTGGTTAATAGAGGATCACTCCTGTTCCACTTCTAAGACTTATTATTTAAGACATATGGAGAGTTTAACATCAACTTTATTATCACTTGAGACACCACTTCAGTGCTGCAACTTGAGCATTGAAGAACAGAGCAAAATGCTTCATAAAAGCAGGTAAGAGTGGATATTTTGGTCTGACTTACTCAGATAATTGCCTTAGTTATAAATTGGCATTGTAGATCTATCTAAAGTGTATGTTAATAATATCAAAAAATAATAAAATAAAATCCCCCAAATTTTCTGCTTTCCCAAATAAACCCATTAAGTGTAAAGAAAGAACGAGTTTTTAAAATCTTCTGATTTAGACATTCGAAGCACTGAAAGGGTAGATTCCAGACTGATAACCATAAGGGTCTTTAAAGTGGCATTTTTAGGCAGGGCACGGTGGCTCATGCCTGTAATCCCAGCATGTTGGGAGACCAAGGCGGGTGGCTCTCCTAAGCTCAGGAATTTGAGACCAGCCTGGGCAACATGGAGAAACCTCATTTCTGCCAAAAATACAAAAAAAAAAAAAAATAGCCTGGCATGGTTGCGTACCTCTGGTCCCAGCTACTCAAGAGGCTGAAGTGGGAGGATTGCTTGAGCCGGGGAGGCAGAGGTTACAATGAGTTGAGATTGCACCATTGCACTCCAGCCTGGGTGACAGAGTGAAATTCCATCTCAATAAGTAAACAAATAAAGTAGCATTTTAAAAAAGTATCTGCAGTTTTATTCTTATGCTAAAAGTCTAAGCCCTGTTTTGAAGGCACATACATTTATACTCAATCAAGCAGATAGCCAAGTTGTCAGTGTGTGTGTCTTACCAATAATGTTATATGTATTTCCCTATAATTGTTTCTTTAGTGTGTTGAGGTGTTATAGCATAAAATCATTAATCTTGAACTTTGAGTATCTTTATATTTTTTGAAAATAACAAAAAGTGATGTCGTATGCCCTGTTCCATATAGAATGTGAACCTTAGAATAGGTACTGTGCTACACAATTATCATTCCTTTTTTCCCCATTCTCTCTATCAGTTAGTGTGATCTATTCACCGACTCATATCCAGAAATAAAATTTGTTTTGTTTTCTTTTCTTTTCTTTTTTCTGAGACAGAGTCTCCCTCTCTCATGCAGACTGGGGTGCAGTGCATGACCTTGGCTCACTACAACCTCCATCTCCTGGGTTCAAGTGATTCTTGTACCTCAGCCTCCTGAGTAGCTGGGACCACAGGCACTCACCACTACGCCTGGATAATTTTTATATTTTCAGTAGAGATGGGGTTTTACCGTGTTGGCCAGGCTGGACTTGAACTCTTGACCTCAGGCGATCCGCCTGCCTCAGCCTCCCAAAGTGCTGGAATTACAGACATGAGCCACCGTGCCCAGCCTAAAATTTGTTGATATTTAGTTTGTTATAGAAGAAGGAGGATTGAAATTTTAAAAATTTTATTTATTATGTAATGACTGGTAACTAATTTTATATTCATATACAGATAGAGAGACTAACCCTACATTCTGAGAATTCAAAATCTTTTGGACAGTTAAAATTTTAAGAAACATGAAATATCTTACTTCAATTGCTTGTTTTTAGTGAGTTTAAATATTTCACTAAATTTCATAGCTTTGAATGCATCAAGGTCTCTTCAGAGTTTTTCAGTGGGTAACAAACTTATTGTGTATGTGTGTGTATGTGTGTGTGTGTTTGTGTGTTTCAAATTTGCCAATGCAGAAACTGTAAAAAAAACTGTATATATATATATATATATATATATATATATATATATATATATATATTCCCTGTTGCTCAAGCGATCGTCCCACCTCAGCCTCTTGAGTAACTGGGACCACAGGCACGCGACCATGGCAGGCTATTTTTTTTTTTTTTTGTATTTTTGGTAGAAATGGAGTTTCTCCATGTTGCCCAGGCTGGTCTCAAACTCCTGAGCTTAGGAGATCCACCCGCCTTGGCCTCCCAACATGCTGGGATTACAGGCATGAGCCACCGTGCCCTGCCTAAAAATACCACTTTAAAGACCCTTATGGTTATCAATCTGGAATCTACCCTCTCAATGCTTTGAATGTGTAAATCAGAAGATCTTAAAAATGAGTTCTTTCTTTACACTTAATGAATTTATTTGAGAAAGCAGAAAATTCTGGGGATTTTATTTTATTATTTTTTGATATTACTAACATACATAATGTTATACAAAGAATATACATATATTTTTTACAGTTTCTACAGTGGCAAATTTGAAGTATGGTAAATGTTGCTTCTGCATTCCAATTTGATAATGAGCCTTAACCTTGCCCATTTCATTCCATTAAAAGAGGAAGAAAAGTAGTTACTGGCAAAGCAAATAGCTCATAAAGTAATCTGAGTGATGGAAAAAGAACAGTTCCCAGCATGGAATGAAAATATCTTTCACCAAGGATGAAGTAAAATTATAGAAGTACTCCATCTGTAGCTGCTTTTTACACTTAATGGTCTTAAATAAAATTCCCCTTGAGTATCTCTGACCACTGAGGTCTGAGAGCCTGAAACATGATGAAATTTACAATCTGGGCAGTCACAAAGAAAGTCTTACATTGTCTTTGGGCTTTGAGGGGAATGGGCATTCTATTATGCCTATTCCATTGGTCACCTTAAGTCTTATAAATTTCTTTATAAATTTGCCATACAAACTTTTATTTATTTGCATTTTATTTAATTAAAACATTTTTGTTTGTTTGTTTGTTCTTTTCATAGTCATGGGGTCCCACTGTGTTGCCCAGGCCGGTCTTGAACTCCTAGGCTCAATCAATCCTCCCATCTCAACGTCCCCACAAGTGCTGGGATTATAGATGTGAGTCACCGCGTCTGGCTGCAAACTTTTGGATATTTTTCTTAAAATAAAAACTTTTCTAACATATACTTGTTTTGTGATGTCAAGATGGTCCAGGGGATCTTAACAAATAATAAAGAAGTCTTTCATGATATAAGGATCAAGACTTAGGTTCTAATATCAGTTTTATTGCACAATTATTGTGTAGTATTGGAAAAGTCCAGTAATCTTTCTAATCATTTATTATGAGGCTTAAGTGCAAATATGCTTAAAAGGTTCTTTTAAATCATAAAGCATTATGCAATTGTGACGTATTTTTTCCAAACAGCCACCTAAATGAAAGTGGTGGGTTTTCAATTATCTGAGGCATAAGCCATGAATCTATGTACTTTGACTACGCATAAGTAATGGAGATTAGCCTTGTGGTTGCTTATTAGATTGAAATGCTTTTGCATACATATTCATATAGAATACTTACAAATCAAAACAGTCAACTTTATTATTTATATAGTGATGACAATGATGATAATAGGTAACACTAATTAAGCACTCCGTATACATCATGCCTGGTGCTAAGCAGTTTCCATATGCTATCTAACTCAACAGTTGAAACGATCCTATATCATAAAGAGGAAACAGATAAAGCCAGGATTATAGATTGAGGCAATCCAACTCCTCTCTTAGCCATTATACTTTTGTGCCTTCCAATACTCTTAAAAATCTGCTGTCTGTCAACTTTTTATTTCTGGCAGAGCATTCTTCAGAATAAATGCAAAACAAATACTCCAGAGAGGCTTCTGGAAGCTACAGACTCCAGATAGTCTCATGATCCATTGAGTAATCTGGTTAAATGGAGAGTAAACATTAGGATTATGAAAACACAGAAGGACAGAGCGTAATGGAGAAAACCTGCTTGATTTCCATAACAGAAAATCATGCTATACTAGAATTTGGGATAAGTAGAAAGTAGATACAAAAGTGGGAGCCTTAGAGAAAAGAACTTTAAACTTAAAGAAAACCCCACCTTTGAAAGTTTTTAAACCAAGAAGTATTTTGATTACAGTCAACATAGCATTGTAGGACATATAATATAAGAGCTTAGAGATGAGTAGAAGGAGCTGATGGGGAATTTTGTAGGCAGTGTGACCACTCTGTAATTGTAATTGACAACTTGTCAATTACCCAAGGTCTTCCATAACCCTTGTGCCATCTGGTAATCACAGTATTCTGGTAAGGAAAATAGAATAGATTCTATTATCCCATTTTAGAGATATCTTAACTGTTAATGGCAGAATCTTCTTAAAATTGGCCTTGAGATTGGCCTAAATTATCATTTTAACAAATTATATTTGAAGAGAAAGTACATGAGTACATTGGTCCCAACCCACATTTATAACCCCCGCATCCATCATGACTTTATTCACATTACATTCTAGCTAGACAGAATTACTCCCCAGGCAGTTATACCACTGCTTTTTTTTTTTTTCTTTTTTAGAAACAGGATCTCTTTCTGTTGCCCAGGCTAGAGTGCAATGGCACAATTATAGCTCACCATAGCATCAAATTCTTTGTCTCAAGCGATCCTCCTGCTTCAGCCTACTAAATATGTAGGACTACAGGCAAGTGCCACCATACCCAGCTAGTTTTAGAGGGGGTTTTACTATGTTGTCCAGACTTGTCTTGAACTCCTGGGCTCAAGAAATCCCCCTGCATCAGCCTCCCAAAGTGCTGGGATTACAAGTGTGAGCCATTGCGCCTGGCCTCTACTCTTTTTTTTTTTTTTTCCTACCATAGAAGTCCATCCCAACAACTTATCTCTATTTGAATTGGCTTTTCAAATCACATCTATATTTCTCCCCCTAAAATCTCCTTACTTCTTGATTTCTTCAAGCATATGTTAAAATGACAAGTTCTGACTTGTCATCCCTGGAAGGGGTGCCAAGAGTCCTTTATAGACTATTCCCTGAGGACAGCTGCCCAAGTATTGTTTCGGTCAAAATAATCAGGAAAATGTTGAACATTATTAAGACAAATTGGAGGAAAAACCAGTAAGCAGTCATCCTATTTTTTTTTTTTTTTTTTTTGTAAATCCTTGAGGTGTCTGCATCCGGGCTCTTTTTTATAGTTCTGGTCTATGTACAAGACAGGAATAATACATTTGGAGAAGATCCTGAGATAAGCAACTGAAACGCTGACGGGGGCAGAAAGCAAGGCGGGATATAAGCTATATATAAAGGACAACTCTTCATATTGAAACTGGCTAAAGGTAAGCCTCATCAGAGAGCCATGTGGCTGCCAGATTTTGTTACTGGTATCTTGCCAGAGCATATGTCCTAAACAGTTTTATCTCCAGTGGCCTCAGCCTTGGGCTGTAGTTTGGCTATTCTATTTTCTCTAATTAAATTTCTTGAATTTCCTCCAATTTCTTCAGTCCCACGCATCCTCATTTACCGGGAGCTTCTCATTACAGAATGGTGAATGTCAGGATGCCCTTACCTACAGGTAAGGGGCAGGTTAACTGTCTTATTTATGTTCATAATGGTTCTGGTTTGATTCTCCCTCCAGGCCAATTGTCATACTCTTTAGGCTACCTGGGCCTCAACTAAGTTGTGTACATCAGAATCACCTGGGGAACTGTAGATCTATGAATCATTTATCATTTAATTTCTCTATTGTGGAAAATCAGGATGTCATGTATGTATTTTTTAAAATACAGAACACAGCTAAACAAACAACAAAAATGAATCATTAAATAGGAAATTGCTTTTGGGCTAATGTTTTATACACACACGCACGCACACATATACATACACATGTACATATATGTATATTTGGAGATTAGGTCTCACTCTGTCGCCCAGGCTGCAGTGCAGTGGCACAATCATGACTCACTGCAGCTTCAACTTCCCAGGTTCAGGAGATCTTCCCACCTCAGGCTCCGGGGTAGCTGGGATGACAGGCGTGCACCACCACACCCGGGTAATTTTTTATTTTTATTTTTGTGGAGATGGGTTTTCGTCATGTTGCCCAGGCTGATGTAGAACTCCTGGGCTCAAGCAATCCACCTGCTTTGGCCCCCACCAAAGCGCTGGGATTACAGACTTGAGCCACCATACCCTGCTGGCTTAATGTTATATTCAAATTTCTCCAACTGAAGGGCATGTACTGTTGAGCATGCTCAGAAGCCAAGGTTCAAGCCATTCTTCAACTATAGATGCTTCAACTCATCTCTCTTCCTTTGAAATATTCTCTCCCTTATTAATTTCACCAATTATACCAAGTAACACCCTGATTATTTCCCTAGAACAGACAGAGCTGCTACTAGTCTGTGCCTTATGTGATTTAGAAAAAGACTCTTGGAATGCAGCCCCACACCATGATGTACAGAGCATGAGTTGGGTATCAGCCCCATTTTATTCTCTAATTCAGGTGCCCTTGCACAGTGAATAACATGGCAGCTGTGAGACTAGTGATGCTAAACAGATTTATTTTTTGGTGCAAATTGTAATGAATTAATAATAGCTGTTTCAAAAAAACACACAGTGCTAAGAAAGACTCTGAGACTGTTTTCAGGCTCAGTAGATAAAGTGTACTATAAGCTGTGATGATTTGCCTTGGTTGGGAGAATGGCACTAGGTGTGACAAGAATTTGCTATCTAAGTACTAGAGGCATCTCGCCCATCCTGAAGAGGCAGGAAGCCTGGAGTAGGCAGAGGTTGAGGTAGAATGTGGGCCCAGACAAGTTATATAATTTATAGAACACAACTTTCAAATGCCCTTGTAATACAAGGCAACAATCCTACTTTTCCAGGTCTCTAACAAAAAGCATCTAGCTGAGTTAGAGTGTTTTCATGAGGTGTCTGCTACACAAAACAGTATCTTGCTTAATAAATAACACCCGTTTCTACTTGGTGTCATTTTACTGTTTAATCAAAACTTATTTTCACCACTCTTAACCACAGTCTAAAGGAGGATGCTTCAATCTCTTCCTGATTTAACCTTAAACTTGGTCATGTGTACCATATGACTAGGATTGCCAGAGTCAACCACTCTCCCAACAAAGGATGCTCAGTTAAATATTGCACAGAACACACTTATACTAAAAATTGTTTGTTGTTTTTCTGAAATTCAAATTTAATGGGGCATAATGTATTTTACTGGGCAATCCTACCTATGATGGACATATATATTTTTCCCCAGCTTTATTAAGGTATAATTGACAAATAAAAGTGTAAATATTTATGATATAAATGGGCATATATACAGATGCTCCTCGACTTTTGAGGGGGTTACATCCTGATAAACCTGTCACAAGTTAAAAATACTGTGAGTTGAAAATTCATTTGACACACCTAACTTACTGAATATCCTAGCTTGGCCTAGCCAACCTTAAATGTGCCCAGAACACCTACATCAGCATATAGTTCAGCTGATGTAACACAAACCCTATTTTATCATAAACGGTTTAATATCTCATGTAATTTATTGAGTATTGTACTGAAAATGGAAAAATGGTTGTATGGGTACTCAAAGTACAGTTTCTATGGCCTGTGTATCTCTTTCGCACCATCGTACAATTGAAAAATCCTATGTCAAACAATCATAAGTCAGGGACCATCTGTATTGTTGAAATGGAATTTTAAGTTGGATATCTTTTTAGAAAAAATGATCTAAAAAGGATATGCTGTAAAAATCTACAAATGAAGTGTAAGAGGTGATGTACACATGAGCAATTTCACTGTATTGAAGAATACCAAAAATTGGGTGTGAATCCCTTGACGTTTAAGGAAGTGGTTTTGAATTTAAAAATAGCAATGCTTTATGCAGTAATAAATATATACAATTTATTACCACTAGGAAGAGATCCAGGCAGAAAAATTTTGAAAGAAACATTTAGAAAGTTTTAGATATATTCATGTGCAATTATGCAAATCAAATAAAAATAATACAGCACCTACTGTATTTTAGGCACTCATGATCCAGAGATGAAGACATAGTCCCTCTGCTCAGGGAGTCTACTAGCAATACACATATAATTCAAAATAACAATATAGTCTTGGGAGAAAAATAGAAGTAAATAATAAAGTACAGTTGTAGTAGGAAAAAAGACATGGTTGATTATCTCTACTGGGGGAAAATGGGAGCAGGGGAAAACTCTAATAGATCACTCTTGAACTAGAATTTTGTTGTTTCTTTTAATTTTTATGTATATATGTATGTATGTATGTATGTATGTATGTACAGGGTCTCAGTCTGGTGCCCAGGCTGGAGTTCAGTGACAGAATCATGGCTCACTGCAGCCTCGAACTCCTGGGCTCAAGTGATCCTCCTGCCTCAGCCTCCTAAGTAGCTGGGACGACAGGCACCACGATGCCCAGCTAATTTTTAAATTTTTTGTAGTAGATATGGGAGCCTCACTTTGTTGCTCAGTCTTGTCAATTCCTGGCTTTAAGTAATCCTCCGACAGGCCAGTCTTGGTGGCTCACACCTGCAATCCCAGCACTTTGGGAAGCCTTGGCGGGTGAGTCACCTGAGGTCAGGAGTTGGAGACTACCCTGGCCAAGATGGTGAAATCCCATCTCTACTAAAAATACAAAAATTAGTCAGTGTGGTGGTGTACGCCTGTAATCCCAGCCACTCGGGAGGCTACGGCTCGAGAATTGCTTGAACCCAGGAGGCAGAGGTTGCAGTGAGCCAAGATTGCATCACAGGACTCCATCCTGGGTGATAGAGTGAGACTCCATCTCAAAAAAAAAAGAAAAAAAGAAAAAAATGTTATTCTCCCACCCAGGCCTCCCAAATTGCTGAGGTTACAAGGATGAACCACTGTACTGGCCTGTTGTTTCTTTTTAAACCCATTTTATTTGTAGTATAGTTTATAAACAATAAGATTTATCCATTTAAAGTACAATTTGATGAGTTTTAACTTTTGTAGGGTTATTGAGGTATGATTTGCATAAAGTAAACTTTAGTCTTTTAAAATGTACAGGTCAATGAACTTTTTTTTCTCTTTTTTTTATTACTATTATACTTTAAGTTCTAGGGTACATGTGCATAACGTGCAGGTTTGTAACATATGTATACTTGTGCCATTTTGCTGTGCTGCACCCATCAACTCGTCAGCACCCATCAACTCGTCATTTACATCAGGTATAACTCCCAATGCAATCCCTCCCCTCTACCCCCTCCCCATGATAGGCCCCGGTGTGTGATGTTCCCCTTCCTGAGTCCAAGTGATCTCATTGTTTAGTTCCCACCTACGAGTGAGAACATGCGGTGTTTGGTTTTCTGTTCTTGTGATAGTTTGCTAAGAATGATGGTTTCCAGCTGCATCCATGTCCCTACAAAGGACACAAACTCATCCTTTCTTATGGCTGCATAGTATTCCATGGTGTATATGTGCCACATTTTCTTAATCCAGTCTGTCACTGATGGACATTTGGGTTGATTCCAAGTCTTTGCTATTGTGAATAGTGCCGCAATAAACATACGTGTGCATGTCTCTTTATAGCAGCATGATTTATAATCCTTTGGGTATATACCCAGAAATGGGATGGCTGGGTCATATGGTACATCTAGTTCTAGATCCTTGAGGAATTGCCATACTGTTTTCCATAATGGTTGAACTAGTTTACAGTCCCACCAACAGTGTAAAAGTGTTCCTATTTCTCCACATCCTCTCCAGCACCTGTTGTTTCCTGACTTTTTAATGATCGCCATTCTAACTGGTGTGAGATGGTATCTCATTGTGGTTTTGATTTGCATTTCTCTGATGGCCAGTGATGATGAGCATTTTTTCATGTGTCTGTTGGCTGTATGAATGTCTTCTTTTGAGAAATGTCTGTTCATATCCTTTGCCCACTTTTTGATGGGGTTGTTTGATTTTTTCTTGTAAATTTGTTTGGGTTCTTTGTAGGTTCTGGATATTAGCCCTTTGTCAGATGAGTAGATTGCAAAAATTTTCTCCCATTCTGTAGGTTGCCTGTTCACTCTGATGGTAGTTTCTTTTGCTGTGCAGAAGCTCTTTAGTTTAATGAGATCCCATTTGTCAATTTTGGCTTTTGCTGCCGTTGCTTTTGGTGTTTTAGACATGAAGTCTTTGCCCATGCCTATGTCCTGAATGGTACTACCTAGGTTTTCCTCTAGGGTTTTTATGGTATTAGGTCTAACATTTAAGTCTCTAATCCATCTTGAATTAATTTTCGTATAAGGAATAAGGAAAGGATCCAGTTTCAGCTTTCTACTTATGGCTAGCCAATTTTCCCAGCACCATTTATTAAATAGGGAATCCTTCCCCCATTTCTTGTTTCTCTCAGGTTTGTCAAAGATCAGATGGCTGTAGATGTGTGGTATTATTTCTGAGGACTCGGTTCTGTTCCATTGGTCTATATCTCTGTTTTGGTACCAGTACCATGCTGTTTTGGTTACTGTAGCCTTGTAGTATAGTTTGAAGTCAGGTAGCGTGATGCCTCCAGCTTTGTTCTTTTGACTTAGGATTGTCTTGGAGACGCGAGCTCTTTTTTGGTTCCATATGAACTTTAAAGCAGTTTTTTCCAATTCTGTGAAGAAACTCATTGGTAGCTTGATGGGGATGGCATTGAATCTATAAATTACCTTGGGCAGTATGGCCATTTTCAAGATATTGATTCTTCCTATCCATGAGCATGGTATGTTCTTCCATTTGTTTGTGTCCTCTTTTATTTCACTGAGCAGTGGTTTGTAGTTCTCCTTGAAGAGGTCCTTTACATCCCTTGTAAGTTGGATTCTTAGGTATTTTATTCTCTTTGAAGCAATTGTGAATGGAAATTCATTCATGATTCGGCTCTCTGTTTGTCTTTTACTGGTGTATAAGAATGCTTGTGATTTTTGCACATTAATTTTGTATCCTGAGACTTTGCTGAAGTTGCTTATCAGCTTAAGGAGATTTTGGGCTGAGATGATGGGGTTTTCTAAATATACAATCATGTCATCTGCAAACAGGGACAATTTGACTTCTTCTTTTCATAACTGAATCCCCTTGATTTCTTTCTCTTGCCTGATTGCCCTAGCCAGAACTTCCAACACTATGTTGAATAGGAGTGGTGAGAGAGGGCATCCCTGTCTTGTGCCAGTTTTCAAAAGGAATTTTTCCAGTTTGCCCATTCAGTATGATACTGGCTGTGGGTTTGTCATGAATAGCTCTTATTATTTTGAGGTGCGTTCCATCAATACCGAATTTATTGAGTGTTTTTAGCATGAAGGGCTGTTGAATTTTGTCAAAAGCCTTTTCAGCATCTATTGAGATAATCATGTGTTTCTTGTCTTTGGTTCTGTTTATATGCTGGATTATGTTTATTGATTTGCGAATGTTGAACCAGTCTTGCATCCCAGGGATGAAGCCCACTTGATCATGGTGGATAAGCTTTTTGATGTGCTGCTGAATCCGGTTTGCCAGTATTTTATTGAGGATTTTTGCTTCGATGTTCATCAGGGATATTGGTCTAAAATTCTCTTTTTTTGTTGTGTCTCTGCCAGGCTTTGGTATCAGGATGATGTTGGCCTCATAAAATGAGTTAAGGAGGATTCCCTCTTTTTCTATTGATTGGAATAGTTTCAGAAGGAATGGTACCAGCTCCTCCTTGTACCTCTGGTAGAATTCAGCTGTGAATCCATCTGGTCCTGGACTTTTTTTCGTTGGTAGGCTATTAAGTATTGCCTCAATTTCAGAGCCTGCTATTGGTCTATTCAGGGATTCAACTTCTTCCTGGTTTAGTCTTGGAAGAGTGTAAATGTCCAGGAAATTATCCATTTCTTCTAGATTTTCTAGTTTATTTGCATACAGGTGTTTATAGTATTCTCTGATGGTAGTTTGTATTTCTGTGGGGTTGGTGGTGATATCCCCTTTATCATTTTTTATTGCGTCTATTTGATTCGTCTCTCTTTTATTCTTTATTAGTCTTGCTAGTGGTCTGTCAATTTTGTTGATCTTTTCAAAAAACCAACTCCTGGATTCATTGATTTTTTGGAGGGTTTTTTGTGTCTTTATCTCCTTCAGTTCTGCTCTGATCTTAGTTATTTCTTGCCTTCTGCTAGCTTTCGAATGTGTTTGCTCTTCCTTCTCTAGTTCTTTTAATTGTGATGTCAGAGTGTCAATTTTAGATCTTTCCTGCTTTCTCTTGTGGGCATTTAGTGCTATAAATTTCCCTCTACATACTGCTTTAAATGTGTCCCAGAGATTCTGGTATGTTGTATCTTTGTTCTCATTGGTTTCAAAGAACATCTTTATTTCTGCCTTCATTTCGTTATGTACCCAGTAGTCATTCAGGAGCAGGTTGTTCAGTTTCCATGCAGTTGAGCGGTTTTGATTGAGTTTCTTAGTCCTGAGTTCTAGTTTGATTGCACTGTGGTCTGAGAGACAGTTTGTTATAATTTCTGTTCTTGTACATTTGCTGAGGAGTGCTTTACTTCCAATTATGTGGTCAATTTTGGAATAAGTGCGATGTGGTGCTGAGAAGAATGTATATTCTGTTGATTTCGGGTGGAGAGTTCTATAGATGTCTATTAGGTCTGCTTGCTGCAGAGATGAGTTCAATTCCTGGATATCCTTGTTAACTTTCTGTCTCGTTGATCTGTGTAATGTTGACAGTGGAGTGTTGAAGTCTCCCATTATTATTGTATGGGAGTCTAAGTCTCTTTATAAGTCTCTAAGGACTTGCTTTATGAATCTGGGTGCTCCTGTATTGGGTGCATACATTTTTCGGATAGTTAGCTCTTCCTGTTGAATTGATCCCTTTACCATTATGTAATGGCCTTCTTTGTCTCTTTTGATCTTTGATGGTTTAAAGTCTGTTTTATCAGAGACTAGTATTGCAACCCCTGCTTTTTTTTGTTCTCCATTTGCTTGGTAGATCTTCCTCCATCCCTTTATTTTGAGCCTATGTATGTCTCTGCATGTGAGATGGGTCTCCTGAATACAGCAGACTGATGGGTCTTGACTCTTTATCCAGTTTGCCAGTCTGTGTCTTTTAATTGGAGCATTTAGTCCATTTACATTTAAGGTTAATATTGTTATGTGTGAACTTGATCCTGCCATTATGATATTAACTGGTTATTTTGCTCGTTAGTTGATGCAGTTTCTTCCTAGCCTCGATGGTCTTTACATTTTGGCATGTTTTTGCAATGGCTGGTACCAGTTGTTCCTTTCCATGTTTAGTGCTTCCTTCAGGGTCTCTTGTAAGGCAGGCCTGGTGGTGACAAAATCTCTAAGCATTTGCTTATCTGTAAAGGATTTTATTTCTCCTTCACTTACGAAACTCAGTTTGGCTGGATATGAAATTCTGGGTTTAAAATTCTTTTCTTTAAGAATGTTGAATATTGGCCCCCACTCTCTTCTGGCTTGTAGAGTTTCTGCTGAGAGATCTGCTGTTAGTCTGATGAGCTTCCCTTTGTAGGTAACCCGTCCTTTCTCTCTGGCTGCCCTTAAGATTTTTTCCTTCATTTCAACTTTGGTGAATCTGGCAATTATGTGTCTTGGAGTTGCTCTTCTCGAGGAGTATCTTTGTGGTGTTCTCTGTATTTTCTGGATTTGAATGTTGGCCTGCCCTACTAGGTTGGGGAAATTCTCCTGGATGATATCCTGAAGACTGTTTTCCAACTTGGTTCCATTTTTCCCCTCACTTTCAGGCACCCCAATCAGACGTAGATTTGGTCTTTTTACATAATTCCATACTTCTTGCAGGCTTTGTTCATTTCTTTTTCTTCTTTTTCCTTTTGGTTTCTCTTCTCACTTCATTTCATTCATTTGATCCTGAATCGCTGATACCCTTTCTTCCAGGTGATCGAGTTAGTTACTGAAGCTTGTGCATTTGTCACGTATTTCTCGTGTCATGGTTTTCATCTCTTTCATTTCGTTTATGACCTTTTCTGCATTAATTACCCTAGCTATCAATTCTTCCACTCTTTTTTTCAAGATTTTTAGTTTCTTTGCACTGGGTACGTAATTCCTCCTTTAGCTCTGAGAAGTTGGATGGACTGAAGCCTTCTCTCATCTCGTCAAAGTCGTTCTCCGTCCAGCTTTGATCCATTGCTGGTGATGAGCTGCGCTCCTTTGCCGGGGGAGGTACGCTCTCAGTTTTTGAATTTCCAGCTTTTCTGCCCTGCTTTTTCCCCATCTTTGTGGTTTTATCTGCCTCTGGTCTTTGATGATGGTGACGTATTGATGGGGTTTTGGTGTAGGTGTCCTTCCTGTTTGATAGTTTTCCTTCTAACAGTCAGGACCCTCAGCTGTAGGTCTGTTGGAGATTGCTTGAGGTCCACTCCAGACCCTGTTTGCCTGGGTATCAGCAGCAGAGGCTGCAGAAGATAGAATATTGCTGAACAGCGAGTATACCTGTCTGATTCTTGCTTTGGAAGCTTCCTCTCAAGGGTGTACTCCACCCTGTGAGGTGTGGGGTGTCAGACTGCCCCTAGTGGGGGATGTCTCCCAGTTAGGCTACTCAGGGGTCAGGGACCCACTTGAGCAGGCAGTCTGTCCCTTCCCAGATGTCAACCTCCGTGTTGGGAGATCCACTGCTCTCTTCAAAGCTGTCAGATAGAGTCGTTTGTGTCTGCAGAGGTTTCTGCTGCTTTTGTTGTTGTTTAGCTGTGGCCTGTCCCCAGAGGTGGAGTCTAGAGAGACAGGCAGGTTTCCTTGAGCTGCTGTGAGCTCCACCCAGTTCGAGCTTCCCAGTGGCTTTGTTTACCTACTTAAGCCTCAGCAATGGCGGGTGCCCCTCCCCCAGCCTCGCTACTGCCTTGTTGTTAGATTGCAGACTGCGGTGCTAGCAATGAGGGAGGCTCCGTGGGCGTGGGACCCTCCCGGCCAGGTGTGGCATATAATCTCCTGGTGTGCCTGTTTGCTTAAAGTGCATTATTGGGGTGGGAGTTACCCGATTTTCCAGGTGTTGTGTGTCTCAGTTCCCCTGGCTAGGAAAAGGGATTCCCTTACCCCTTGCGCTTCCCAGGTGAGGCGATGCCTCGCCCTGCTTCAGCTCTCGCTGGTCGGGCTGCAGCAGCTGACCAGCACCGATTGTCCGGCACTCCCTAGTGAGATGAACCCAGTACCTCAGTTGAAAATGCAGAAATCACCAGTCTTCTGTGTCGCTGGCGCTGGGAGTTGGAGACTGGAGCTGTTCCTATTCGGCCATCTTGCTCCGTCCCCCCAGGTCAATGAATTTTAACAAACTTATTCAGTTGTATAACCAACACCACAATAAAGATACAGAGTATTTCTACTCTTATCAAAAAAATTCCTTCATGCCCTTTTGTGTTAGTTTTCTATTACTGGAATAATAACTTTCCACAAACTTAGTGGTTGATAGCAGCACCCATTTTACTGTAGCACACTCTCGTATGGCAGAATTTAGGACAGTATGGCGGGGCTCTCTGCTAAGGATCTCACAAAACATCAAAGTGTTGCATAGGCTGAGCTCCTTTCTAGAGGCTCTGAGTAAAATCTGCTTAGAAGCTTGTTCAGGCTGTTGGCCGGATTCTGTTCCCTGCAGCTCTAGGAGTGAGGTCCCCATTTTCTGGACACTTGACCTTCTCCACCTTCAAGTCAGCAGTGAGTTGAATCCTTCTTATACTTCAAACTTCTCTGACTTCTTCTGCTTTTAAAAGGTCATGTGGGGCCAGGTGCGGTGGCTCAAGCCTGTAATCCCAGCACTTTGGGAGTCCGAGATGGGTGGATCACGAGGTCAGGAGATCGAGACCATCCTGGCCTACACGGTGAAACCCCATCTCTACTAAAAAATACAGAAAACTAGCTGGGCGAGGAGGCGGGCGCCTGTAGTCCCAGCTACTCAGGAGGCTGAGGCAGGAGAATGGCGTCAACTCGGGAGGCGGAGCTTGCAGTGAGCTGAGATCCGGCCACTGCACTCCAGCCTGGGTGACAGAGCGAGACTCCGTCTCAAAAAAAAAAAAAAAAAAAAGGTCATGTGATTTCACTGGGCCCACCTGAATAATGCAGGATAATATCACTATTTTAAGGTCAACTAATTAGTAACTTGAATTACATGTGCAAAGTCTATTTTGCCATATAACATAATGCATTCATGGGCATAACAACAGTAGGGTCATAGGGTCAAAAATTCTGCATTTCACACATTTTGTATCAATGTCTCTATTCCAGCCTTTGGTAACATCCGATCTGATTTCTGTCCCTCTAGTTTTGTTTTTTCCAGAATGTCATGTAAATAGAATCATATAGTCTTTAGCTTTTTTTTTGTTTTTGAGATAAGGTCTCACTCTATCACTCAGGCTGGACTGCAGTGGCATGATCACAGCTTGGCTCACCAGTCTTGACCTCCTGGGCTTGGGTTATCCTCCCACCTCTGCCTCCTGAGTAGCTGGAACTATAGGCATGCACCACCACACCCAGCTAATTTTTATACTTTCTGTAGAAATGGGGTTTTACCTTGTTGTCCAGGCTGGCCTTGAATTCCTGTGCTCAAGGGATGGGCCTACCTCTGCCTCCCAAAGTGCTGGGATTATAGGCGTGAGCCACTGCACCTGGCCATTATGTAGCTTTTTGAGTCTGACTTTTTTTTTTTTTCCACTCAGCCTAAGGCTCTTGAGATCTATGTGCAAACTCACATGGATAAACAGTTCCTTTTTATTGCTAGGTAGTACTTCCTTGTATGAATGTACCACAGTTTGTTCAACCATCCACCTGCTAACGAGAAGGTCCAGGCACAAATGCAGTCTGAGAATATAAGTAGTAGTCACAAATACCTGATAAACTTATTTAAGGGGCTAGAGAGAGAACAAAAGCTTGGAAAAACCTCTGAGAGATCTAAAATAACAAGTAGGTTCACACAATTAGGGAATGACATTCTAGGAGTTTTTTCTCATGTACACCATTTTACTAATGAGAAAAATGAGGTTCCAAGAGTTTAACTAACTGGCCAAAATCACACAGGTGGTCAATGTCTGAGGTGGAATGTAAATCTAAGTCCATCTGACAGTACGTATATCAGTGATTCCTAATTTTTTTCTTTTTTTTTTTTTGAGACGGAGTCTTGTTCTGTCACCTAGGCTGGAGTGCAGTGGCACCATCTCGGCTCACTGCAAACTCCACCTCCCAGGTTCAAGCAATTCTCCTGCCTCAGCCTCCTGATTAGCTGGGATTACAGGTGCCCACCACCATGCCTGGCTAATTTGGAGAATTTTTGTATTTTTTTAAGTAGAGATGGCGTTTCGCCATGTTGGCCAGGTTGGTCTCAAGCTCCTGACCTCAGGTCATCTGCCCACCTCGGCCTCCCAAAGTGCTGGGATTACAGATGTGAGCCATCGCATCCAGCCCTAATTATTTTTTGATATGATAAAAGCTATGGGTCTTCTCCCCAGAAAAATAAACACACAAATGCATACCAATCCCAGCTGAAGAATCATTTACATTTACATTTAACCCTAATCCCCTAGCGACAAATATAACTATTTCTTGTGATAAAAGCACAGAATATTACCAGAGGTAGAGACAATTGAAGTGAGAAAACCTGGTTTCAAATTTTAACTGTGTCATTTACTGTCTGTGTGATGTTGATCTCATTACTTTAACCAACTGAGCATCAGTTTCTTTACCAGCAAAACGAGTATCATAATGGTAGCTTTGCAAGATTGTTGTGAAGCACACAGTGGGTATTCAGCAAATGTCTGACAAACTGAACTGTCCAGTGAACTTCAATTTCCTGTCCCTTTTCCTTTCTTCTTACCATCCTAGCAAAACAGAGAACCCCATCATGAAATTAAGTCATGTTTACTCTAAAAATCAGGCACAAATGTCTGGGCCAATCAGGATGTTTGATAAGGCATAAACACCAAGAAGCCTCCTGGGAAATAAATTGTTTAAAGTTAAGAGTGTCATATAATTTGACTCAAAGGCAGTTGAGCCTGTGTAAGGAGCTTGGCTACATTATGAACCTACCAGAGCGCGTGTCACAGATATCATCTGGCCCAGCCCCCCTAGAACCCACGCCTGAATCTTACAGCAAAGAATCACTAATAAAACAAGTGAAGATGAAAAGAACTTCATTCTAGCTGGACACAATGGCTCACGCCTGTAATTCCAGCACTTTGGGAGGCCGAGGTGGCCGGATCACGAGGTCAGGAGTTCGAGACCAGCCTGGCCAACATGGTGAAACTCTGTCTCTACTAAAAATACAAAAATTAGCGGGGCATGGTGGCAGGCGCCTGTAATCCCAGCTACTCAGGAGGCTGAGGCAGGAGAATCGCTTGAACCTGGGAGGCAGAGGTTGCAGGGAGCCAAGATCACCCCACTGCACTCCAGCCTGGGTGACAAAACGAGACTCTGTCTCAAAAAAAAAAAAAAAAAAAAAAAAAAAAAAAAAACCTTCATTCTAACATTTCAGCAACGTTAGTGCCAACACCTTTGGCAACACCTTGGGAGACTCTACCACTGCTATTGTCACTGGTGGAGGGTGTCCAGGTTCTTGGCGTCTTGAACAAAGAATTGGACAAAACGCACAAACAAAGCAAGGAAGGAATCAAGGGATTTACTGAAAATGAAAGTACACTCCACAGTGTGGGAGCAGGCCCGAGCATATGGGCTCAAGGGCACTGTTACACAGTTTTTTTTGAGTTTAAATATCCTCTACTTGGTGTACACCCTATGTAAATGAAGAGGATGAAGTAAAGTTGTCATTTATTATGGAGAGGACATTTCCTGTCATAGCCGAAGTGTGAATCAGCCTTATGTTTCCTGCCTCTAGACCCTGTTTTCCTGCCTCACTATCTCCAGTATTGAAAGATAACACCAACAGAAAACCAAATACCACGTGTTCTCACTTATAAGTGGGAGCTAAATGATGAGAACACATGAACACATAGAGGGGAACAATACACACTGCGGACTTTTGAAGGCTAGAGGGTGAGAGGAGGGAGAAGATCAGGAAAAATAACTAATGGGTACTAGACTTAATACCTCAGTGATGAAATAATCTGTACAACAAACTCCCATGACACAAGTTTACCTATATAACAAACACGCACAGATACCCTGAACTTAAAATAAAAGTTAAAAAAGAAAGAAAGAAAGACAGCACCTTCCTTATTGGGCACTGACAACCTATGCATGGACACTACAGGCCACCAGTTGTACCTCTGGCAGGCACCACAGTGGTCTTGGTTTTGATGGCTGTTGACCATGACAATATGCACCCCTAGGGAAGTTTGAGAATAAAAAGAAGAGAAATGAGAGACGTGAGCACCAGACCCCAGAGAACTTGCGAAATACCTTCTTGATTTTCCAGAGGTTTTTTTTTTTTTTTTTTCCCCGGGAGAAGAGGAATCTAGGAGATTGGGGGAATGTGTGGGTAGGGAATGGGGAGTGAAACTCCTAGAGTGCAAGGGAATGGACCCAGAACACTGACTTGTGATTTTCTCTTTTCCGCAAGGTTAGCATGGTCATGGAATCCCAGGTATAAGGCGGTGATATTTACTCTCCCTGAAGATCCTGTACTTTGTAGCCCTCTGACATTTGAATGTGGATTTTTCCTTCAGCAGTATCTTTCCTTGCATGGTTTTCCTCCCTGGAGGCTCCTCTTCATGTTTTTTGCTTATGCAAAGGTCCTTTTTTCATCCAATTTTCTTTTAAGGTGTAATGTCTTAGACTTAGGCACAGACTGGACTATATTTGGGAAGTCATTTTCAAACCTGCTCAAGTGTCAGAGTACTTGGACGTCACGGTGCTCTTTGGGGGACTTTAAGAAATAGTATTTTAAAATTTGATTCCATCACTTAATTATGAGAATAATGAAATAAGCAGCATCATAGCACCTGTTGTGTAGGGACACATTATGAACCAAGCACTCTATTAATCATTTTACATTGGTTACCTTATTCAGCTCTCATTATAACCCTGTGAAATACATACTACATGGAGATAGAGGCTCAGAGAAATTCAGAAACCCCTAGGGTCACACAACCAGGAAGTAGCAGATACCGTATTTGCTCCCTGGACTTTAAAGTTTAAGATTTTCCTGGGTTTGGTAATCCCAGCTGTAATCCCAGCATTTTGGGGTGCTGAGGCAGGAGGATCGCTTGAGCCCAGGAGTTTGAGGCTGCAGTGAACCATGATTCATGATTGCATCACTGCAATCATGTCGTGGTGACAAAGCAAGACCCGTTTGTTATTTTTTATATATTTTTTGAGCTTATGATTTTAACTACTACATCTACTGCCTACTTTTATGAACCATTTCAATAATATAAATATGACTACATTACAAGTTGACAGTATTAAGTAAAACCTCTAGAATATGAATTTGAGCACACACAAAATAAGCTGATAAATGCGGATGTTCAGCTGAGTAGTCTATTAATATTTCTTTGCCACCATAATAACACAGACTCTGTGTCCCCTCAGGCTTATTTACAGTAATTAGCTGTATTTCCTTCTCTCTCTGAGGTTCATTAAAAGCATCAGTTGATACCAAATGGTGTACTGTTTGCTACTAGCAGCTAATACAAGCAGGGAAAGAGAATTATTTTCTTAAGGGTGCACTTTTGATTACTTTAGGAAACTGTTCTTTGAAGTGTAAATTTCTTTTAATCATTTTTCATTCCCTTCACAAAACTTAAGATACTTATAGTTTTAAAGAGCAGAGTGTTGGAGATGTTAACTATAAGAATGTCTGAGCCTTGTTTTTTTTTTTTTTTTTTTTTTTTTTTAAACACTTTCTTGGGCAAAAATGCCAAGAATAATCAAGGAACAAAATATTCCCCATTTTTATCATTTTCTCATCACCGTTCCTCAGAGGATGAAGACTGTCTCCTTTTAGATATCAGTACTCCTTTTCAGAATTGACCTTTACTTCCCACCGTGGAGGATGCATGGACAGCCACACTGTGAAAAATCTCAGGTTCCCAACCATACCCAGTATAACAAATACTGGTATTACCTAGATAAGTCCAGAGCCAAGTCTTACAGGGCTATTAACAAGCTGATCTTCTAAGTTTCAACTCTCACCATCAAGCCAGCCAGGACAACTGTTAGGGCCCTGGTAACTATGAAAAAATACTGGGCTCCAGGCATAAGCTTAGGATTCCAGACCACTAGTAACAGAAATTGCCCTGGCTACCAGTTGGACTGCTCTTTTCCAAATCCCCTGAATAAAATTTTTAGCCTGAGCATTGACCTAGCTCGGGTTACATGAGCTGCTCTTGAGTCCAGTTTCTCCATCCTACTTTTTCTCCAGTCTGTTCTTGTCACTTTGTTACAGGTTAGGCATGAGTGGGGCAGGAGACAGCTCTCCCTGACCCACTAGAAAGTTCGGGTGAGATTTGGCAATTATTGCATTGCCTCTCTAAAGGTGATAAATTGGCAGCCGGTGCCAGAGAGAAGCCATTTCCTGATGGTCCACACCTGCCAACATTAAAGTGTTAATTAAAGGCAGGCCCCAGGGAGAAGCAATTTCCTGGGCATGCACATTAAGAGACAAAAATCGCAAAGTACTGTGTCCTGAGTTGGTTCCTTTTGGTGGGTTCTTGGTCTTGCTGACTTCAAGAATGAAGCCACGGACCTTCGTGGTGAGTGTTACAGCTCTTAAGGGTGGTGCAGACCCTAAGAGTGAGCAGCAGCAAGATTTATTGTGAAGGGTGAAAGAACAAAGCTTCTGCAATGTGGAAGGAGACCCAAGCGGATTGCCACTGCTGACTGGAGTGGCCAGCTTTTATTCCTTTATCTGTCCCTGCCCACATCCTGCTGATCGGTCCATTTTACAGAGTGCTAATTGGTGCATTTACAGTCCTTTAGCTAGGCACAGAGCGCTGATTGGTGCATCTACAATCCTCTAGCTAGACAGAAAAGTTCTCCAAGTCCCCACCCGACCCAGGAAGTCCTGCTGGCTCCACCTCTCAATACGATCTTCCAGGTATATGCCACCAGAAAAAGGGAAGAAAGCCTTAGATGGGCATGCCTGCAACTTCCTAAACACACTGCACATGCTCAGTTCCCAAGGGTAAGGAGGGCACTGCACATACACAAAACCCACAATAAGGGAAGAATCATGGAAAAGAGGTGAGCATATAAAGTCCCAGGGTCAAGGTTACAGGTGCTTTTTTTCTCTCTTTGACCTTCAGGTGCTCACTTGGATCTCACCCAAGGGTTCTTTCCTTCCTTTCCTGTTCTAAGTGAGAGGTGAAGCAAACTGGACTTCCTGAGTTGGGTGGGGACTTGGAGAACTTTTCTATCTAGCTAGAGGATTGTAAATGCACCTATCAGCTCTCTGTGTCTAGCTAAAGGATTGTAAATGCACCAATCAGTACTCTGTAAAAATGCACCAATCAATGCTCTGTGTCTAGCTAAAGGATTGTAATGCATCAATCAGCACTCTGTAAAAATGCACCAATCAGCGCTGTGTCTAGCTCAAGGATTATAAATGTACCAATCAGCACTCTGTAAATATGCATCAATCAGCATTCTGTGTCTAACTAAAGGATTGTAAATGCCCCAATCAGCACTCTGTAAAGTGGACCAATCAGCAGGATGTGTGTGGGGACAAATAAAGGAAAAAAAGCTGGCCACACCAGCCAGCAGCGGCAACCAGCTCAGGTCCCCTTCCACGCTGTGGAAGTTTTGTTCTTTCACTCTTCACAATAAATCTTGCTGCTGCTCACTCTTTGGGTCTGCACCACCTTTAAGAGCTGTAACACTCACCACGAAGGTCTGTGGCTTCATTCTTGAAGTCAGCAAGACCAAGAACCCAATGGAAGGAACCAATTCTGGACACACCTTGGCAACCACGAAGGGACTATGGCCAAGTGGTGAGTACTATCAAGCCCCTTTTGCTTGTTACTCTGTCCTATTTTTCCTTAGAATTTGGGGGCTAAATACTAGGCACCCGTTGGCCAGTTAAAAGCAACTAGTGCGGCCACTGGACTAAAGACACGGCTGTGAGAGCTCTTTCTGGGAAAGGGCTCTCTAACAATCCCTGACTCTTCGGAGTTGGGAGCATTGGTTTACCTGGAACCTGACTCCCTTGAGGGTCAATTGAGCCTAAAAGATAAGTTTATTACCCAGTCAGCCACAGATATCAGGAGAAAGCTCCAAAAGCAAGTACTGGGCCCTGAACAAAATCTGGAGGCATTATTAAATCTGGCAACCTTGGTGTTCCATAGTAATGACCAAGGGGAACAGGCCCACAAGGAAAAGCAAGATCAGAGAAAGGCCGCAGCCTTAGTCATGGCCCTCAGACAAACAAACCTTGGTGGTTCAGAGAGGACAGAAAATGGAGCAGGCCAATCACCTGGTGGGGCTTGTTATCAGTGTGGTTTGTAAGGACACTTTAAGAAAGATTGCCCAACGAGAAACAAGCTGCCCCCTCACCCATGTCCATTATGCCGAGGCAATCACTGGAAGGTGCACTGCCCCAGAGGACAAAGGTTCTCTGGGCCAGAAGCCCCCAACTAGATGATCCAACAACAGGACTGAGGGTGCCCGGGGCAAGTGCCAACTCATGTCGTCACCCTCACTGAGCCCCGGGTACGTTTAACCATTGAGATCCAGGAAATTGACTTCCTCCTGGACACTGGCATGGTCTTCTCAGTGTTAATCTCCTGGCCCAGACAGCTGTCCTCAAGGTCCATTACCATCTGAGGAGTCCTGGGACAGCCTGTAACCAGGTATTTCTCCCACCTCCTCAGTTGTAATTGGGAGACTTTGCTCTTTTCAAATGCCTTTCTTGTTGTGCCTGAAAGTCCCACACCCTTATTAGGGAGGCACATATTAGCCAAAGTTGGAGCCATAAATATGGGCACCCATACATGAATATGGGTACCCATACATGAATATGGGTAACAAGTTACCCATTTGTTGTCCTCTGCTTGAGGAGGGAATCAACCCTGAAGTCTGGGCATTGGAAGGACAATTCAGAAGGGCAGAAAATGCCTGCTTAGTCCAAATCAGGCTAAAAGACCCCACCACTTTTCCTTATCAAAGGCAATATCCCTTAAGGCCTGAAGCTCATAAAAGATTACAGGCTACTGTTAGACATTTAAAAACTCAAGGCTTAGTAAGAAAATGCAGCAGTCCCTGCAACACCCCAATTCTAGGAGTCTTCCTAAGTCCCAACATTAACATTGTCCCAGGAAATCAGACCCTGTCAGTGCCCCTCAAAGTTCAAGTCCGTCAGCACAGAGCCATACAAATATTATCCCTACTTATAGAGTTAGGAATGGCTACTGCTACAGGAACTGGAATAGACAGTTTATCTGCTTCATTATCCTATTGCCACACACTCTCAAAGGATTTCTCAGACAGTTTGCAAGAAATAACAAAATCTATCCTTACTCTACAATCCCAAATAGACTCCTTGGCAGCGGTGACTCTCCAAAACCGCTGAGGCCTAGACTTCCTCACTGCTGAGAAAGGAGGACTCTGCACCTTTTTAGGGGAAGAGTGTTGTTTTTACACTAATCAGTCAGGGATAGTACAAGATGCTGCCTGGTGTTTACAGGAAAAGTCTTCTGAAATCAGACAATGCCTTTTAAACTCTCATACCAACCTCTGGAGTTGGGCGACATGGCTTCTCCCCTTTCTGGGTCCCGTGACAGCCATCTTGCTATTACTCACCTTTTAGCCCTTTATTTTTAACCTCCCTGTCAAATTTGTTTCCTCCATGATTGATGCCATCAAGCTACAGATGGTCTTACAAATGGAGCCCCAAATGAGCTCAACTCACAACTTCTACTGAGGACCCCTGGATCGACCCACTGGCCCTTTGACTGGCCTAGAGAGTTCCCCTCTGCAGAACACTACCACTGCAGGGCCCCTTCTTCACCCCATCCAGCAGGAAGTAGCTAAAGTAGACATCGCCCAATTCCCAGCAGCAGGAGGGGATTGAGAGGTGAAGCCAGCTGGACTTCCTGGGTTGGATGGGGAGTTGGAGAACTTTTCTGTCTAACTAGAGGATTGTAAATACACCAGTCAGTGCTCTGTGTCTAGCTAAAGGATTGTAAATGCACTAATCAGCACTCTGTAAAAATGCACCAATCAGCACTCTGTGTCTAGCTAAAGGACTGTAAATGCACCAATCAACACTCTGTGAAAACACACCAATCAGCACTCTGTGTCTAGCTAAAGGATTGTAAATGCACCAATCAGCACTCTGTAAAATGGACCAATCAGCACTCTGTAAAATGGACCAAGGGACCACTGGAAGGAACCAGCTCCAGACATATAAGCCTTTTAAATAAACTTCCACCCCTGCTCTGGAACTTGCCTCGGTCTCTTTTCTGCTTTATGCCCCTCAGTGAAATTCTTTCTTTTGAGGAGACAAGGGCTGAAGTTGCCCACACAGATATGCCTCTGGTAACTTGGAGTAACTTGGATCTCTGCCACCACTAACAACTTTAGTTCTTTCTCTACATGTCTTCTTACAGTTTACACTTGTCTCAGAATCATCTTAAGTTCAAGATTGTCAGCACTTTTGTATTTTATCTCCTATGAGCCAGCACCCATATTGCCTTCATTTCTTTCAACATTCATACAGTCACATTCCTTAGAATAAATGGAGCTACACAGATAATAAAGATGATATATCAGGAGACATGAGTCATCACATCTTCAGTGCATAATGTAATGATAGAGACAGGAGACAGCCATGGGTCCCCGGCGAAACCTCACCTTCAAGCCTAAAACAACCTGAAGGCTGAAAAACCAGACTGCTGGTCCCAGATGAAGCCAGCCCTTTCCTGACTGATTCTTTCTGAATAATTCCCACCTGCAAACTGGGAGTATAGGGTGGAGCCTTGGGAAGTTCACACTGTTTGTGGGAGCAGCCTGGTCTCTCCTGTTCCTGTGTGGTGACCTGGTATTAAATCTGTGAGGTGGAAAACCTGATGGCAAAACTCTCTCTCGCTTTGCTGAGAGTTATTTTTCCTTTTTTCTTTTCACCCAATAAATTCCATTTTCCTCACCCTTCTATGTGTCCGCGAGCCTAAACTTTTCTGGTCATGGGACAACAAGCTGAACTAAGGAGAAAGTCCTACAAAGTAATTGTTGCATAATGTCAAAGAAACAGGCCTCCAAGGTCTCAGACAATTATATGTGCACCAAAACCCTGAGATGAGAGAAGGGACTGTTAATGTTTTTTGACTCAGCCTCTAAAACAACATTGGAAAAAAAATCTCAAGCAGTGGGGCCAGGCATGGTGGCTCACACCAGTAATCCCAGTGTTTTGGGAGACCTAAGTGGAAAGATCACTTCAGGCTAGGAGTTTGAGACCAGCCTGGGAAACATAGTGAGACCCCTGTCTCTATAAAAGGTAAAAATAAAATTAGCCAGGTGTGGTGGGGCACGCCTGTAGTCCTAGCTTCTTGGGAGACTGAGTCAGGAGTATTGCTTGAGCCTAGGTGTTCGAGGGTGCAGTGATGTATGTTCATGCCACTGCACTCCAGCCTGGGTGACAGTGAGACCCCGTCTCTTAAAAAAAAAAAATTCAAGCAGTGAACTGAAAATCTTATTCTTCAGTGCAAAGATTCAGATGTGACTGATTTATAAAGTATCAGTTTAAATCTCTTTTAGATAACCTAAATTGTCAAAAAAAAAAATATGTGAAAACTCACAGGCTAATTGAAATACAATGTTCTATTCAGGTAAAAATTAAATATGAATAGCATTTTACCTCAATGGTTCCAATATTCTCAAAGTTGCTGCCTGGTGATAATAAATTTCTTTCACAATCCCTTGCTACAGTGAAGATCTTTGCTAAATTGAAAGTTCTTGATCAGGCACAGTGGCTCATGCCTGTAATCCCAGCACTTTGGGAGGCTGAGGTAGGGGGATCGCTTGAGCTCAGGAGTTCAAGACCAGCCTGGCCTACATGGTGAAACGCTGTCTCTACTAAAAAATACAAAAGTTAGCTGGGTGTGGTGGTGCATACCTGTAATCCCAACTACTCGAGAGGCTGAGGCATGAGAATCACTTGGACCCAGGAGATGGAGGTTGCAGTGAGCTGAGATAGCACCACTGCACTCCAGCCTGGGTGATGGAGTGACTCTACCAAAAAAAAAAAAAAAAAAAAAAAAAAAAAAAAAAAAAAAGTTATTTTCCAGAAATTTCCTTTAAATAAAAATTTCTAAAAAGATCATTCAGAAGAAAGAGCAGTTAGACATTTTGGTTTAGTAATTTAAAAAAAACAAATTTTTATTTAAAAAATAGAGACAAAGTCTTGCCGTGTTGCCCAGGCTGGTTTCAAACTCCTGGACTCAAGTGATCCTTTAGTGTTGGCCTCCCAAAGTGCTAGGTTTATAGGCATAAGCCACCACACCCAGCTGTAATTTTTTTTTGTTAGGTTTTTAACACTGTAATCAGATGCCTAGACTTTGTGCCAAATATAAAGACTGAGCTTATATGAATGGCATTGTAATAGGAGAAAACCACTCTTCAATAGACATTTTTGGCCCAGACCTTTCACCTCTTTTGCAACACCTATGTTTTAACTATCTATAGACATCTTCATTTGAGTTTCTGAAATATGAGTTACCTCAAACCCTTTAAAAATAAACTCAGCCAGGCCTGGTGGCTCAAGCCTGTAAACTCAGCACTTTGAGAGGCTGAGGCAGGAGGACAGTTTGAGGCCAGGAGTTCGAGATCAGTCTAGGCAACATAGGGAAACCCTGTCTCTACAAAACATACAAAAATTAGCCGGGTGTGATGGCATGCACCTGTAGTCCCACTACTTGGGAGGCAAAAGTGGGAGGATCCTTTGAGCCCAGGAGTTTGAGGTTGCAGTGAGTTATGATTGCACCACTGTACTCCAGCGTGGGCAACAGAGTGAGACCCTGTATCCAAAAAAGAATAATAAAGAGAATTAGAAAATTGAAATTGGTGAGAAATAATCAGTATTTTACAGGATGTTGACTCCTATGGTAGAAACAATGGTGAATAATAAAGAACTAATTATGGTAGAGGTAAAAAATTGTGTGTATTTACAGTAATCAATAATCAGGGAAAGGAGATGTAAATCTGTTGAGGAAATGGAAAACTTTCCATTGTGGGACTGGGGGCTCAGCATCAGTGTTATATGCCTATTAGTGTAATATTAATTTAGGAAGCTAGTTTAGAAGTTTGTAAAAAAAAAAAAAACTAAGAAACTAAGCCTGATAAAAATGCTTTGAATGAGACTTCTGGTTTCCAGTTCAGCATGTAAGAAGCATGGAAGTTGCCATTCCATTCTAGTAACAAGCAAAAATCAGAAAAAAAACTGAAAAACCAACAACTATTCTTTGACACAAAAGAGAAGTGAAGTCACAGGGGAAACCACTGCCCCTGAAATTGGAGAGACAAGCAAATACAGATAATCACAATTTATCAGAACAAAAACCTCTGTAGGAACCAATGCAGTGGTACGAAAACCTGAACTATAGTTGAGGAATTGCTGAAAGCTCAGTGTGGACACCTCTGAGAGTTAAAAACTCCAGGGGGCCCTGGTCATGGGGACAGGAGCCCACGCTTTTGTGAATTTTACCTCCAGGAGCTTGATCTGTTTTTCACAGTGAATATCGGAGAGAGATCTTGAAATTTCAGCAAGGGGAGGGGAAAGGAAATCATTTTGAAATAAGCCAGAGCTTGCTTGCTTCCTTCCTTCCTTCCTTCCTTCCTTCCTTCCTTCCTTCCTTCCTTCCTTCCTTCCTTCCTTCCTTCCTTCCTTTCCTTCTTTCCTTCTTTCCTTCTTTCTTTCTTGACAAGGTCTCACTCTGTCGCCTAGGCTGGGGTGCTGTGGCATCATCCTGGCTCACTGCAACCTGCACCTCGTGGATTCAAGTGGTTCTTGTGCCTCAGCTTCCCGACTAGCTGGGATTACAGGTATGTGCCACCACACCTGGCTAACTTTTGTGTTTTTTAGTAGAGACGAGGTTTCGCCATGTTGGCCAGGCTAGTCTCAAATTCCTGGACTCCAGTGATCCTCCCACTTTGGTCTCCCAAAGTACTGGAATTACAGGCACAAGCTACCACACCCAGCCGTGTTCTTTATTTTTATTTTTAAAATTTTTATTACAATTTTTTTTTTTTTTTGAGAGAGGGACTTGCTGTGTCACCTAGGCTGGAGTGCACTGGCATGATCATGGCTCACTGCAACCTCTACCTCCTGGGCTCAGGCGATCCTCCCACTTCAGCCTGTTAAGCATCTTGGACTACAGACAAACACCACCATGCCCAGCTAATTTATTTTATTTTTTGATAAAAGGTCTCACTATGTGACTTTGGCTGGTTTCAAACTCCTGAGCTCAAGCAATCCTCCTGTGTTGGCCTCCCAAAGTTCTGGGATTATAGGTCTGAAAAAGTCTGCCCCCCCAGGAGAAACTATTTAACCAGAGTATAACCTGCTGGAGTTTCATGAGAGCTTAAGTGACCTGGGGGAAGGGAAATACCCAATGCCAGCCCACTGTAGCCATCGTGTTTTACCAAATTTGGAGGCATGGAGGACTGAGAAGCATTTGTGTAGTACACAGTGCAGGGACACAGGCTTACTAAAAGACTGAGATATAACTATAGGGCTATAGAATGCTTGCCCTGCCCCACACCTTACCACTACATTACTAGAGGTCTATTTACAGCAGTTCCTTTCTCTCACCACATCATGTCCATAACCAAGAAAGAATTACAAGGCATATGGAAAACCAAAAAATACAATTTGAAAAGACAGGACAAGCACTACAACCAGATTCAGATATGGCAAGACTGCTGGAAATGTCAGACCAATCATTTTTAAAAATTATGATTAATATGCTAAAGGCTTTAATGAAAAAAGTAGACAACATTAAAGAACAGATGGATAATGTAAGCAGAGAGGTGGAAATTTTAAGAAAGAATCAAAAGAAATACAGAGAGATGGAAATGCTAAGAAAGAATAAAAAGAAATGCTAGGAGTTAAAAACATTGGAATCGAAATGAAGAATGCCTTCCATGGACTTATTAGTAGACTGGATGTGGCTGAGGAAAGAATCTCTGAGCTTGAGGATATGACAACAGAAACTTTCCAAACCGAAAATCAAAGGCAAAAAAAGACTCAAAGTAGCAGAACAGAATATCCACGAACTGTGAGACAAGTACAAAAGATGTAATCATGGGAATACTAGAAGGAGAAGAAAGAAATGAACAGAAAAATTATTAGAAGCAATGATGACTGAAAATTTCCCCAAATTAACGCCAGACATCAGACTGTAGATCCAAGAAATTCAGAGAACAGCAAGCATAGTAAATACCAAAAAAAGACACCTGGGCATATCATAGTTCAAACTTCAAAGAATCAAAGATGAAGAAAAAATCTTGAATGAAGCCAGAGGGGAAAAAAACTACATTACTTATAGAAAAGCAAAAATAAGCGTTACATCCAGCTTCCCCTCAGAAACCATGCAAGCAAGAAGAGAGTGGAGTGAAATATTTAAAGTGCTAAGAGAAAAATTCACCAACCTAGAATTCAGTACACTGCAAAATTATCCTTCAATAACTTTCTACAGGAGGAAAAAAAATACACTTCAAAAGTGAAGGATAACTAAAGACATTCTTCAGACAAAATGTGAGGGTCATTGTTCCCAATAGACCTGTCATGCAAGAAATATTAAAAGAAGTGTCTCAGAAAGAAGGAAAGTGATATAGGTTAGAAACTCAGACCTACATAAAAAAAAAAGGAAGAGCACTGGAGAATGAATAAGTGAAGGTAAAATAAATACTTTTATTTTTCTTATTCTTAGTTGATCTAACAGTTCAAAAATAATAATAGCAACAATATATTTGATTATGTGTGCTTATGTGTGTGTATATATACATATACTTACATATTCTTATGTATAAGTGAAATGAATGACAGCAAAGACACAAGAGACAAGATGAAGTAATTAAATTTTTTTGTTATTATAAGGCATTTGCACTACCTGTGAAGTGGTATAGTGATATTTGAAAATGGAATTAGATTAGTTGTAAATGTATATTGCAAATTCTAAAGCAACCAATACAAAAAGTTAAAAAAAAAAAAAAGAAGTATAGCTGACCTGCTAAGAGGAAAAGAAAAATGGAATCACATAAAATATCAATTAAAACCACAAAAGGGAGAAAAAGAATGAAAAGCCAAAAACAGGAACAAATAACAAGGGCAACAAATAGAGAACAGTAATGAATATGGTAGATTTTTTTTCTCATTTTGTTTTGTTTTGTTTTGTTTGTTTTGAGACAGAGTCTCACTTCTTCACTCAGGTTGGAGTGCAATGGAGTGATCTCAGCTCACTGCAACCTCTATCTCCCGGGTTTAAGCGATTCTCCTGCCTCGGCCTCCCAAGTAGGTACAATTATAGGCGTGCACCACCATGCACGGCTATTTTTTGTAGTTTTATTAGAGATGGGGTTTCGCCATGTTGGCCAGGCTGATCTCAAACTCCTGATCTCAAGTGATCCACCCACCTTGGCCTCTGAAAGTGTTGGGACTGTAGGCGTGAGCCACCACACCCCACCTAATATGGTAGATATTAACCAAGTTATATCAATAATCACTTTGAATGTCAGTGGTTTAAATGTGCCAATTAAAAGACAGATTTTCAGAGTGAATCAAAAAAACAAGACTTGGCTGGGCACATGCCTGTAATCCCAGCACTTTGGGAGGCTGAGGTGGGTGGACCACCTGAGGTCAGGAGTTTGATACCAGCCTGCCCAACATGATGAAACCTCATCTCTACGAAAAATACAAAAATTAACTGGGGGTGGTGGTGGGCACCTGTAATCCTAGCTACTCAGGAGGCTGAGGCAGGACAATCTCTTGAACCCGGGAGGCAGAGGTTGCAGTGAGCCAAGATTGTGCCATTGCACCCTAGCCTTGGCGACAAGAGCAAAACTCTTAAAAAAAAAAAAAAAAAAAAAAAAAAAACCCAAGAACAAAAAACAATTTTAAACCCCACAAAACCAAGACCCAATAGCATGTTGTCTACAAGAAATCCACTTTAAATATAAACACATAAGGTTAAAAGTAAATGGAAGGGGAAAGATATAATGTGCTAACACTAATAAAAAAAAGTGGCAGTATTTACATTAATTTCAGACGAAACTATTTTGGAGCAGGGAAAGTTATCAGGGGTAAAGAGGGGCATTACATAATGATGAAGGGGTTAGTTCTTCCTGAATACATAATAATTCTTGATGTGTATGCTCTTGACAACAGAGCAAAACCGAATAGAACTGAAAAGAGAAATAGATGAATCCACTATTATAGTTGGAGACTTCAACACTCCCCTATCAGAAATGGACAGGTGCAGCAGGCAGAAGATCAGTAAGGACATATTTGAACTAAACAACACCGTCATTAAACTGGATATAATTGAGATTTCCAGATAACTTCATCCAGTTGCAGAACACACATTCTTCTCAACCTCACATGCAACACTCACCAAGAGAGACTGTATTCTGGACCCTAAAACACACCTTAGCAAATATCAAAAAATAGAATTCATGCAATGCCTGCTCCCAGACCACAATGGAATATGCTTGAAAGCAATAACCAGAAAATCCCCAAATATTTGGATATTAAAAATATACTTCTAAATAGCACATGGATCAAAGAAAAAAATCTCAACCAGGCATCGTGGCACACCCCTGTAATCCCAGCACTTTGGGAGGCCAAGGGGGGCAAATCACATGAGGCCAGAGTTCGAGACCAGCCTGGCCAACATGGTGAAACAACATCTCTACAAAACATAAGGACTCGGTTAGCTCTTCACAACCTGATCACAGCGTTGAAGCCAAGGAACATAGAGAACAAGCCATTGTTTGTGATGCATTCATTCATTTATTCATTTATTCAAACACGTGGAGCAAAAGCAATGGGAAGTTCATACTGGGCAGAAGGCAACAGAGTTGCTAGAGTCCTCTAAGACAGCAAGTACTATCAGAGATCATAGGGGCTGGCACTGGGAGGAGGTATCTATCTAGGTATCTCTGTCATCCAGGCTGGAGTGCAGTGGTGCCATCACAGCTCATGGCAGTGTCAACCTCCCAGGTTCAAGTGATCCTCCCACCTCAGTCTCCTGAGTAGCTGGGAACATAGGCACACACCATTGTGCCTGGCTAATTTTTATTTTTTGTAGAGGTGGGATCTCACTATATTGCCCAGCCTGGTCTCAAACTCCTGTACTCAAGCAATCCTCCTTCCTTGGCTTCCCAAAGTGGTTGAGATTATAGGCATGAGCCACTGCACCTGAGAAAGATACTCCTTTTGCACAGCCAGATATTATATATATATATATATATATTTTTTTTTTTTTTTTGAGACAGACTTTCACTCTGTCACCCAGGCTGGAGTGCAGTGGCGTGATCTCGTCTCGCTGCAACCTCCGCTTTCTAGGTTCAAGCAATTCTCCTGCCTCAGCCTCCTGAGTAGCTGGGATTACAGGCGTGTACCACCACGCCTGGCTAATTTTTGTATTTTTAGTACAGACGGGGTTTTCCATGTTGGCCAGGCTGGTCTTGAACTCCTGATCTCAGGTGATCTGCCCACCTCGACCTCCCAAAGTGCTGGGGTTACAGGCGTGAGCCACTGAGCCTGGCACAGCCAGAAATTTTATATCATACTTTTATCTCTTGAACTTATATTTTGATTCTATTCACACCACAGAATTGTATCCTAATGTAATATATTTTTGTTTAGAGTATCATTTGTTATCACATCCTAATTCCTACCATAAAACATGTAAATTTACACCGTAAAAAAATTTTATTCCTGTGACTGTAAGGCTCAGAGTCTTCGGGACTTTTTCTTTTTGTAATCATTAGCACACGACTGGTTAGAGTAACATAAATATATTATAAAACCTTATAGTTAATAAACACAAAATAGAATATTATAGGGAATGTATCTCTTAATGTGATGGAAGGGGATTTTTTAAAGTAGTTCATATATCTGTGGATCAATGTTACTTATTGTTAGAATGAGAACACGTTCAGTATTTTTAGTATACTTAAGATGTTGAGAAATCTTGTTCATGTAAATGAGATAAGAATGAAAGTTTACTTAAAATAATATCATCCAATTAAGCACTTTCCTAAATATGTGCCAACGATTACATTATATCTGTCATAATTCTTATGATACATCATAATATATCTGTGTAATGATCTAGCAAATGACAACTTGGTTAGATTCTCCTCTGATTTTGTTGAAAGCAAGGCATTGGAAATGACTTGCCTTTATAAAAGTATTTGTTATCCCATCATTAAAGTAATGTACTTAGTACTTGTGCTCACACATTTCTCACTAACATCAGTATTTCCAGTGATCCCTTTTGGTCGTCAAGAAGTTTTCATGTTTTGGGGCCAGGCACCAAGGTAAGCCTTGAGATGAGTTAGAGATGTGCCTTTATTTTGTAAAGTGGGAGAAAGGAAGTGGAAAAGTATAACCATCAGGGGTGTTCTCACACAAAGCAAATTTTAGAAAGAGTACATATGAAAGTTAAAAATCTGGAAATTTGTTAAAAACAAAAAGACACTCAAACAATACCTACCTATGTATCTCTTTAAGTCTGAGGGTGCCCTGGGATTATGTGGCACCCAGGTTGAAGAACGTTAACCCAAAGAACAGAATAATGTAAAAAACAGGAAACTGGAGTATGGAGGAAGGCATTATCCCTCTTGACCCCCACCAAGATACATTAACATGGTTTTAAGAGCCATTGTTGAGACAGCGTGAGATGGGACCTCAGAACTCATGTATTCAACCTAGAACTCAACATGCATACATTGCACATGTCCTTGGGATAAGATATTAATTTACTTATGTTAATACTAAAGTGTAAAAGACTGATGAAGGAGCATGGGGGATTGCTAAAATGCAATTGGCCCTGTGGGCAAAGGAATTGGTTTCCCAGTTCCCCCTTAATTGCAGAGGTTGAATAAAGCTCTTCGCAGTGCTTTAGCTAGTACATGGCACACAGCTTAGATTGAGGGAGCAATGGATCAAAAAAAACTCGTAAGAGGCAGCTAATTTAATTTCTCCTTAAGTAGTCTAATAATCCACTTTTAGCTTAGCTTAGTGATTTGGACTTAAGCAAATAAGGTTCTACCCCAGCAGATTTTCAACTAAGCTCCACAGAAACTCACAGGGCAGGATGCTCCAGAGTCCTGCCAGTGAAACATTTTGCCAAAAGTGGTCCATCACTTCTGTCTATTTTAAATATTGAAGTTTGGAGAAAGATTTAGTTGGGAAAAGTGCTCTGTTGCTAAACATACACACATATACATACATTCAAAGCACACACCACTCGTGCCATTCACTGGACACACAGTTACTTTCACTCATCTGTGCCCTCACATACGTTGTTTCTTCTGCCTAGAATAACCAAAACTCATCTCTCCAACTCTTTCAGCCAAAAAAATGTTTGCTTTCTCTTCTAGACAGTATTTTGTTTTTACCATTATTGTAGCACTTCCTATGTTGTATCATAACTGTATTATTACATGTAATGGCAATTCAAACTTCTAAATGTCTCTAATATGCCATCCCCTCTCCATTCCCTCTACCAATGCCTTAGTTTACCCTTATCCCTCATCTGGATCATTTTGACAATAGTCTTGACTCTTTCCTATCTATTTTCCATACTGCTACCAAGGTGAGCCATCTAAGGCTCTATTCTGATTGTATCATGCCCCTACTTAAAACATTTTTGTGAGTCTCCATTGCCCTAAATAATAAAGTGCGTGCTTCTTAGCCTAGTTGACTTGCCCCTGCACTCCTCCACAGGCTTCTTTTACTGTGCCCCTCACTCTATCCTTGAATCGTACATTTTAGCCATGAGAGAGTAGTGATCGTTCACTCAGTAAGCAATGTTACTTCAAGGTTTTGTGCCTTTGTAAACACTGCACCTTTTACTTGAGAGATCTATTTTCTAGTGTTCGGTAGGGTAAAATCTTGCGTATCTTTTAGATTTCCACTTAGATATCACTTCCTCTGGGAAGGTTTCTGACCCTGAAGTGCCTTATTTTGATCCACAGCTCTCCTTCATGCTTTTTTTTTTTTTTTTTTGAGATGGAGTCTTGCTCTGTCACCCAGGCTGGGGTACAGTGGCACAGTCTTGGCTCACTGCAACCCCTGCCTCTCGGGTTCAAGCAATTCTCATGCCTCAGCCTCTGGAGTAGAAGGGACTTCAGGAGTGCGCAACCATACCTGGCTAATTTTTGTATTTTTAGTGGAGACAGGGTTTTGCCATGTTTGCTAGGCTGGTCTCAAATTCCTGGCCTCAAATTCACCAGTCTCGGCTTTCCAAAGTGCTGGGATTAGAGGCCTGAGCCACTGCACCTGGCTTCTTTCACCCTTATTTACCATATTTTATGGTAATTGTCTGCTTTTGAGTCTGTCTCTGTTATAAGACTCATAAGTCTTTTTTTTTTTTTTTTTGAGACAGGGTCTCGCTCTGTCACCCAGCTGGAGTGCCATGGCATGATCATGGTTCTCACTGCAACCTCGACCTCCCAGGCTGAAGTGATCCTCTCACCTCAACCTCCCAAGTAGCTGGGAGCACAGGTATATGCCACCATGCCAGGCTAATTCTTTAACTTTTTGTAGAGATAGAATCCCAGTATATTGCTCATGCTGGTCTCGAACTCCTGGGCTCAAGCAATCCTCCTGCCTTGGCCTCCCAAAGTGCTGGCATCACAGGCATGAGTCACTGTGCCCAGCAGACTTCTAAGTCTTAAGGCAAGGACTGTATCTTAATAATCTTGGTATCTCTAGTTCCATGTATGAAGCCTTGCGTGAAGTAGTTGTTCAATAAATAATTTTTTAAAAAAATAGTGAGGGATGAATGTTTGGGAGGAGAATCTATGTTTGGCCTAGGGTAGGCTTAAGACATCTACTTTACTTTGGTGTCCTGGTTCACTCCCAACTAAAGCTTCAGGGTTTTACAAAATGGCATGGAGAGTCAGGTTGTTTTGGCCATGCCCAGAAAGTGTTGGCTTCAGTATAATCTACCAAATTTTGGAGTTATTTGTAACAAAACTAGATTAAATAGAATTTCAGAGTCTAACAGCTACTGGAATATATACTGTAGCACAGTCAACAGCAGTAACATGAATATATTAGTAAAATGAGATTGCTGAAAGGCTAAAGGAGAAAGGAATCTGGGTGCTATAGAGACCAAACAGTAGTCACAGCTGTTGACTCTAGGGGACAACAGAACAAGAGGAGGATAAAAAGTAATAAAGGGCCATTGAAAGCACACCTGTTATAGTAGGAGACAGGCCTTGGACAGTATCTGGTTACATGCCTAGGACAATTTGCCTCTTATTTATTTTAAACTCTGAGTAATCTAGGGATAAAATCAGTCTGAGATGGGGCATTGTTTTAACATTTCCTATTGACAGTATCCTTTTTGTATTACTGGGAAAAGACATATAGTCAAACATAAAGCAAAGGCAATTTATCTTTTTAAATACATGTATAAAATGTAAATAATATAGGAAAAAGAAAATTACTGAGCAATAACCATCCAACTCAAACGTAATCTTACTGTTAACCTTTTCTGATGCCCTGTCTTGCCAATAAATATAATTTTGTTTGAGAAATCTTATCATCCAGATGTTATTATTAAAATAATTATTTCATCTTTAACCTCAACAAGTGGCTTGGATACACAGGAATCTAGTTCTACATTTATAAGCATCATATTTTAACAATTCCTGAAACTAAGTGGGTAGCTTAATAAAACAGATGTGTGCAGACAGCTAAAAATATTTGGATAAAAATGGAAACATAAAGTCAAAAATCTGGATTTATGTCTACATAACAGAATAAAATTTTCATTTTTAGTATAATATGCAGACATTGCAAAACATCTAAGTTATACATTTCCCCATATAGAAGAGAGTATTGCTGCACCAACAAGAACAACAAACAAACTTTGATTATATTAATTGATTCTAAGGTAGGCATGCCTAACAGGAAGAAGAACCTCCTATAGGACTTGTATGTGTTTTCTGTTTGATGTGTTTCCTGTTTGATGAACCAAATAATTTACTAATTGCTACCATCCATAGTTTACGTAGTATCACTTCTAGTGATATTTATTTATTTATTTATTTATTTATTTATTTATTTGAATATTAAACCATTGGTGGAGGGACAGGGTCTTGAAGGATATTCCAAGTAGAGCAGCATGTGCAGAGGAACCAAGATGGTAAGGAACTGGACATGTTGGAGGATGTAAAGGAAGGCCAGAATAGTGCAAGAAGAGTGAGTGAGGGCAGGAGTTTGGGCTTCACACTAGGAGCAACAGGAAATCACTGAATGGTTTTCATGTTCAAGAGTGACACAATCTGGTTTACATGGCTAAATGGTCCTGATGTTTACAGTGTGCAAATTGGAATGGAAGGCTGGGCAAGGTGCAAGCTACAGGCAGTGGTGATATCTGTTGGCTTGCCCTAGAATTCTGGCAATAGAGAAGGAGGGTTGTGGGCAGATGTCAGTGGTAGAATCAATAGGGTTTAGTGAGTAATTAATCAGAAGAGAGAGTGTAATGTTGAAGATGACTCTTGATTTTATGACTTGAGTGGGTGTACAGCAGTGCTTTTCACTGAAATGCAAAGCACTAAAGGAGAAACAGAAATTTGGGGGAGGTAATGTAAATCTTGGATACACTGTTTGCCCTGTTGAATTTTTGGTGCCTATGAAATAGCTATGGTAGGTAGGTTTTGGGCTCAGTATAAAAATCTAGGATGGTTTCACTGGCACATAGCTGAAACCTTGGAAATGAATGAAATCGTCTAGGGAGGAAAAAAAAAAAAAAACCATACCCTGAGGAACTCTAGCATTTAAAGTTTGATCAGTGATGGAGGAAGCAAGGACAGAGCCAGGAAACTGCAAAAGGTGAGATCAAAGAAATCATGGGAACATTGTTTCAAGAAGGCGGATGTAATCTTGTAAGGTGAAGACTGAGACAGTCACATACGTAAGATTCTCTTCAGTCATGTTCCTGTCATGGCATCTCCTTCTACCTGAATTAAATGGTATAATTCACTGGCAAGGTGACTCTTCTACATAGGCAAGATTGGAGTATACGGAGAAAAATGATTCTCCTCTTGAATCTAATACAGTTTATGGAATAATGCCCTAGGTATTTTTCCACAGGCATTTGACCAACTATCTTCTTTTCCTAGGAGAACCAGGCTTCCTATTTATGATTTATTAGCACCAACAATTGCCAAACACACTGGAACTCAACAAAAAGAATTCGATTTTTTTCTAAGAGAGAAAGAAATACAATTTCAGGGGAAAATGTCCACAGGGACTTAAGATATTATGTCTATGTTTGTTGAGCAGACACAGAAGAAAGATCAAAGGGTAAAACACACTGAAAAATGGTTCTTGAGCTAAAACTCCCTAAAGTTTGTGGATTTCTGGGAATCTGAAGCCTTTTGAATGAAGAGTATAATCTGTACACAAAGATTGAGTTCAATTAGGATCAGATATCAAAGATGATCTTGCTTACTTCAAATGATTTAACTGGATACTGGCTGAAAAGAGCGTAAGCTAGAAAGGAACTAGAAATGTTGTGACTAATATTCTGACAGATGAAAATAACAGGAAGAAGAACTCTGTGGCAATCCAGATGGAAAAAAAATGAAAAAGACGTCAAATAGATACAAATGACTGATTTCTTTCACTGAGTTTCATCCTAGTGATGAGTTCAAATAGTAAAGATCTCATTTCAGAAAAACAAATATCTATCAATGAAGAAATATTGCACACTGTGTAATTTCTAAGCCCATGCTATTAATAAGACCTTTTTAAGAGAGAGAGGGAAAGGAGAGAGGGAGAGACGGGGGAAGGGAGGGAAAGGAGAGAGAAAGAGAGATATATAGATAGATCGATAGCTATAGAGCAAGAGATTGAGAGAGAGAGAAATCGATTCTGAAAAATTGATTCTGTGTCTGCCTGACAGTCATTGGATAAAATCACAAAGGAAGCACTGGCAAGAGATCAGACCTCCTGGAATCCATTAAATACAAAAAAGGAGAAAAATAACTAAATGCTGGTTGCAGATCAGCATGCTATATCCAAAGATTTGAGTAGAACTGTTTAAGGGTGAGCAGATCCAGTAATAAAATTTCATAATCGGCCCTCATAAAAATAACACGACCAGAAGTTTGCTGGGTTAGAGAGCAACTGCTGCTACTACATATATTGCATTTCATAAGTCAGTCTTAACCAGAAACAAAGATGTTGGGCATTTAGCTCTCATTTTTGTTCTTGCCTCTTGGCATATGCAAGTTTCCACAATGCCTCCATCAGTTACTAGTCACAATTACACAGTTTTTTGAAAGTGTATTTAGAAAAAAAAGACTAATCTTCTGATCAACTTAACTGCAGAGTTAGAACAGAAATTAGGGCTCATCTAGGTTGGGGAGTCATCACTGCATCAGTCATGTCCCTGCTCCTATACCTCTTTTGGTGGATCAATTCAATAAAGAAGAGCTATGTGGTAGAATGACTTGACATAAAAGTGTAGCCTGCTATACTGAGAAGTATTAAGGAGAAACTAGAGAGCAGATAGGCAAGATGCCAAGCACAGGGCAGTCAACTAACACAGGATAGAACAGGTTGGAATAAGGCTTAAACAGATTAGAACAATGGCTTCTGATCCTTAAAAAAATGTACATCACACATTACTAGTAAGACAGTAACTTTTTGAAAAATTACAAAAACAATGTTCATGCTATAAAAATTTTATAAAATGATATAAACAAAAAGAAGACAATAAAACACACACACACCACCACCACCATATATAGCCAAAATTAACTCCTTGCTGTACATCCCACAAGATTTTCTCTATGCCTATACAGTTGTATATATGTACATATTATATTTTAATCAGTTTAAGCTTTCACTTAATGATATTTTTATGAATAATACTAGTTTTATTTCTATATAATATTACATTATAAAGATATATCACAATTTATTTTACAAATCTTCTATTGTTGAACATTTATGGTGCTTCTGTTTCTTTGCTACTATGACAAATACTGTAGTGAATATAACTGAACACATTATTTTTAAAGGATCTCTTTATAATATCAAATACGTAAAAAATGAGACGACTGGGAATACACATGTACCCAATAGTTATCTTTTCTGCTCCTCTCCCTCCTGCCACCCTCCTCCCTCAAGTAGACCCCGGTGTCTGTTGTTTCTTTCTTTGTGTTTATGAGTTCTCATTATTTAGCTGCAACTTATAAGTGAGAACGTGCGGGATTCAGTGTTTTGTACTTATGTTAGTTTGCTAATGATAATGGCCTCCAGCTCCATCCTTGTTCCTGCAAAAGACATGACCTCATTCTTTTATATGACTGCATAGTATTCCATGGTGTATATGTATCATATTTTCTTTATCCAATCTGTCATTGATGGACCTTCATGTCTTTTCATGGCTTGATAACTCATTTCTTTCCACAAATTCATTTTTATATTTCCCTTCAACAAATATTTACTGAGCTATATTAGTGTCACTGTGGTTTTGATTTGTATTTCACTAATGATGTTGAGCATCTTATAACATGCTTTTTGGCCATTTACATATCTTCTTTAAAGAAACTTATATAAGATTCTTTGTTCCTTTTTTATTGGTCCACTAATCCTTTTATTGTTGAGTTGCAAGAGTCCTTTATATATGCAAAGACACATTTCTTATCAGATATATGGTTTGCAAGTATTTTCTCCAACTCTGTGGGTTGTCTTTGCACTTCCTTGATGGTGTTAACATTGCATTTTTGTGGTGCCTTTCCCTGGAGCACTGAACTACTTTGATACATGAGATTCAAGAATAAGGTTGAGATTGCTCTTCTTTTGAAATAAATATACCAGCATTTATATATTTAAAAATATGTTTTCCACACTCAATTCATTGTCTTAATAGGCTACATATTTATTCCAAATATAGCTAAGCATGGTGGCTCATGCCTGTAATCTCAGCACTGTGGGAGGCTAAGGTGGGAGGATCACTTGAGCCCAGGACTAAGAGACTAGCCTGGGCAACATAGTGAGACCCCCTATCTCTATGAAAAAAATAAAATAAAATAATTAGCCAGGTGTGGTGCTATGCACCTGTAGTCCCAGCTACTCAGGAGGCTTACGTGAGAGGATCACTTGAGCCCAGGAGGTTATGGCTGTAGTGAGCTGTGTGATTGGGCCACTGCCCTCCAGCCTGGGTGACAGAGTGAGACTCTGTCTCAGAAAACGAAGGAAGAGGAGGAGGAGAAGGAGGAGGAGGAGAAGGAGGTTGAGGAGGAGGAGGAGGAGGTTGAGGAGGAGGAGGAGGAGGTTGAGACTGCTTTTCTTTAAAATAAATATGCCGGTCTTTACATGTCTAAAAAAGATGTTTTCCACACCCAATTTATTGTCTTGTTTGGCTACATGTTTGTTCTAAATATAATATTACCATTGTTTATATAGTCAGTTTACTAGAAACACAAGAGGTCAGACATATTGTTCTAAAATGGTGTTTCTCAAACTTTAGGGTGCTTCAGAATCACTTGGAGCACTTGTTGATATATAGACTTGTGGGTTCCACCCTGAATTTCTGATTTAGTAGGTTTAAAATGGAGCCTGATAATTTGCATTTCTAACACATCTCTAGGTGAGGACAATGCTGCTGGTGCTGGGTCATGTTTTGAGAATCACTGTTATAGAGAAGCATTCCCCAAAGTGTCTATTGGGCATACATTTTTAATTTTAATTAGTTTTCTTTCTCTAATCTCATGACAGATTTGTCTGTGGGATATTAATAGCTATTACATGGTGGAAGGATTTTATTGTCATGTAACTTAGTGAAAATTTAGGTCAAGCAGATAGCAGATTTCTTTCTTTCCCTTCCCCCCCCCCCCCTTTTTTTTTTTTAAGAAAAAAGATGAGGTCTCATTCTCTCACCTAGGCTGGAGTGCAGTGGCTGGAGTGATCACAGCTCATTGAAGCCTCAAACTCTAGGGCTCAAGAGATCCTCCCACCTCAGCCTCCTTCATAGGTCAGATTACAAGCACGTGCCACCACGTCCAACTAATAGATTTCTTTACTGTAAGTTTTCTCTGAGCTTTTAATCTGTCCATGAGCATTTACAAGCTCCAAAGTTGAACATGGTATGTTTTATCCACATTTTTTGACCATGGGCTGCTTTTTCAAAACCACTTTATTGAAATATAATTGGTATATATATATATTTATTCATTTTTTAATTTCAAATGTTTAAAGTGTGCTGTTTCATACATTTTGATATATATAGACATCCATGAGACCATGTCCACAACCAAGATAATTGTCATATCCATAATTCCCCCAAATTTACTCCTATCCCTTCTTAATCCTGCCCTCCATTCATCACCATCTCCTGCTTTCATTACCAGGCAACCACCCATCTGATTTCTGCCATTGGTTTGTAATTTCTAGTATATTACATAAATAAAATTATACAGTATGTCATCTTTTTTGGCCTGGCTTCTTTCATTTAGCATAATTATTTTTAGATTTTTTTCTATGTTGTTACAATTTTCAGTAGTTCATCCCTTTTTATGGCTGAATATATAGAAGTCCATTGTATGGATACAGCAAGTATGTTTATCCATTCTTTCATTGATGGACATATCCATGTTTTGGCTATTATAAATAAAATTGCTTTGTACATTAATGTGCAAGTCTTTACATAGACATAGGCTTTCAGTTTTCTTGGATGAATAACTATTACTAGAATGGCTGAATCATATGGGAAGTGTATGTTTAGCCTTTTAGTGTGTTTAACTTTTTAGAAAACTGCCGAACTGTTGTGCAAATCGGCTGTTCCGTTTTCCATTCTCACCAGCAGTATAAGACAGTTCCAGTTCCTTCAGATCCTCACCACACCGAATATGGTCACTGTTTTCATTTTAGCAATTCTAATAGATGTGTATTGTTATGTGTTTCTGTAATGATTCTAATAGGTTATATTGTCACATGCTTCTGTAATGATTAATGATGTTGAGTATATTTTCATGGGCTTATTTGCCATCTGTATGTCTTCTCTGATGTAATGACTGTTCAAATACTTTGCCCACATTTTATTGGGATTTTCTTGTTTTATTGTTGCATTTTGGGAGATTTTTAAAAAATACATTTTAAAGTCCTCTGTTAGATATATGATATTTTTTCAAAGGGACATCTAATAGGACTAGTGTTGCTTAGTGTAACTTTAAATGCGTACAATCATCTCTTTAAACTGTATTACTTTTAAAAAGTTGCTTCTAATTCAGTATTTGTCTTAATCCGTTTGTGCTGTTGTAACAAAATATCTGAGATTAGGTCATTTATAGTAATAGATATTTGTTTCTCACCGTTCTGTGAAGGCCAAGATCAAGTTGCCGGCAGGTTCAGTGTCTGGCGAAGTCCCAGTCTCTACTTACAATATAGCATCTTGAGGCTGGGCGCAGTGGCTCATGCCTGTAATCACAGCACTGTGGGAGGCCAAGGCAGAAGGATCACTTGAGCTCAGGAGTTTTGAGACCAGCCTGGGCAACAAAGTAAGACCTTGTCTCTACAAAATAAAAAATAAAAAAATTAGCTGAGTGTAGTGGTGTGTTCCTGTAGTCCCAGCTACTCAGAAGGCTGAGGCAGAAAGATTGCTTGAACCCGGGAGGTCGATCCTGCAGTGAGCCATGATTGCACCACTGTACTCCATCCTGGGTCAGAGAGAGAGAGACTCTGTCTTCCAAAAAATAAAAATAAAAATAAAAAAAAGGGGAAAGAAAAGAAAAGATGGCACCTTGAACGCTATATGCTCCAGAGGAGACAAATGCTATGTCTTCACATGGTGGAAAGGACAGAAGGGCAAAAGGATCTAGTTAGTTCCCTACAGCCCTTTTGTAAAGCATGAATCCCATTCATAGGGGTAGAGCTCTCATGACCTAATCACCTCCTAAAGGCCCCACCTTTTTTTTTTTTTTGAGACAGGGTCTTGCTCTGTGGCACAGGCTGGAGTGTAGTGGTGCAATCACAGCTCACTGCAGCCTCAACCTCCTGAACTCAAGCAATCCTCCTACCTCAGCCTCCCAAGTAGCTGGGACTACAGACACACACCACTATGCCCAGCTAATTTATTTTATTTTACTTTTTGTAGAGACGGGGTCTCACCATATTGCCCAGGTTGATCTCAGACCCTGGGCTTAAGATATCCTCCCACGTCAGCCTCCCAAATTGCTGGGATTACGGGCATGAGCCACTGTGCCTGGCAAGCCCGACCTCTTAATAACTTTGCATTGGAGATTAAATTTCAACATAAATTTTGGAAGGGAGACAAACATTTAAGCCACAGCAGTAGGTTTATGGTTGGGTCTCAGTCTTCTTTCTTAGTAAACCCTCAGATTATGCTAATCCATGGACCACACTTTTTAAAAAATTATTATTATACTTTAAGTTCTAGGGTACATGTGCACAACGTGCAGGTTTGTTACATATGTAAACATGTGCCCTGTTGGTGTGCTGCACCCATTAACTCGTCATTTACATTAGGTATATCTCCTAATGCTGTCCCTCCCCTCTCCCCCTACCCCACGACAGGCCCCAGTGTGTGATGTTCCCCTTCCTGGGTCCAAGTGTTCTCACCGTTCAATTCCCACCTATGAGTGAGAAAATGTAGTGTTTGATTTTTTTGCCTTTGTGATATTTTACTGAGAATGATGATTTCCAGCTTCATCCATGTCCCTACAAAGGACACAAACTCAACCTTTTTTATGGCTGCATAGTATTCCATGGTGTATATGTGCCACATTTTCTTAATCCAGTCTATCATTGATGGACATTTGGGTTGGTTCCAAGTCTTTGCTATTGTGAATAGTGCTGCAGTAAACATATTTGTGCATGTATCTTTATAGCAGCATGATTCGTAATCCTTTGGGTATATACCCAGTAATGGGATGGGTGGATCAAATGGTATTTCTAGTTCTAGATCCTTGAGGAATCACCACACTGTCTTCCACCATGGTTGAACTAGTTTACAGTCCCACCAACAGTGTAAAAGTGTTCCTATTTCTCCACATCCTCTCCAGCACCTGCTGTTTCCTGACTTTTTAGTGATTGCTATTCTAACTGGTGTGAGATGGTATCTCATTGTGGTTTGGATTTGCATTTCTCTGATGGCAGGTGATGATGAGCATTTTTCCATGTGTCTGTTGGCTGCATAAATATCTTCTTTTGAGAAGTGTCTGTTCTTATCCTTTGCCCACATTTTGATGGATTTGTTTGTTTGTTTGTTTTCTTGTAAATTTGTTTGAGTTCTTTGTAGATTCTGGATATTAGCCCTTTGTCAGATGAGTAGATTGCAAAAATTTTTTCCCATTCTGTAGGTTGCCTGTTCACTCTGATGATATTTCTTTTCCTGTGCAGAAGCTCTTTAGTTTAATTAGATCCCATTTGTCAATTTTGGCTTTTGTTGTCATTGCTTTTGGTGTTTTAGACATGAAGTCCTTGCCCATGCCTATGTCCTGAATGGTATTGCCTAGGTTTTCTTCTAGGGTTTTTATGTTTTTAGGTCTAACATTTAAGTCTTTGATCCATCTTGAATTAATTTTTGTATAAGGTGTAAGGAAGGGATCCAGCTTCAGCTTTCTACATATGGCTAGCCAGTTTTCCCAGCACCATTTATTAAATAGGGAATCCTTTCCCTATTTCTTGTTTTTGTCAGGTTTGTCAAAGATCAGATGGTCATAGATGTGGAACCACACTTTAAGTAGCAAGCCTTTAGCATGCAGTGAAACTGATCTAGGAGAGAAAGGTTGTGCTTGGATTGATCATCTATCTTCCTTATTCATAAGTGTTGGCCTCAGAATTACTTGCCCATTAAAAAAAATGAAATCTGCTATCAAATAGCAGGGTTTTGTTTGTTTGTTTTTTTGCTGCTGAAGAGTGTGATGGACACTGTTGGATACCTATTCAGTACCTACCACCACTTCTTCCTTGTCAACAGGACCCCAATTTTTCTCCATTATTTGTCTTTTAGTGAGAATGACCACATCACCTGCTGAGGTAGTAAATACTGATTAGTCTAAGCCAATGACACAAATCTCTTTCCCCTTGTTAGTGTTTGCAGGATGGACCTGTAACTCAATTTTCATTAATTATATGGGAGAGGATGTTTTGGTGGGGAGCTTTTTGAAATAGTTTACTCAATCTTTAATAGATGTTCACAGGATAATATGGTCTCTTCTTCCACTGGTTGCAGTTATGTTAGATGTTGTGGCTGGTACTGCAGCAATCATCTTCTGAATATAAGAAAGAAGAATAAGGCAGAGGACAAAATTGCCACTTTATGCATGGCAGAACAGAAAGATGGAATGACCTGTCCTATAATTCTTTGAGACACTGAAAAACTGAAACAAACAAACAAACAAAACAAACAAACAGTAAAGCCACTTAACCTTGAGTTTTCTTCTTATATGTGTTAAACATTTTCTTTGTAGTTTATACCATGGGATTTTCTATGACACACAGCTGAAAGCATATTTATACAATATTCCAAAACACATATCACTGCTCATTCAGTTACTGGTTCTTTAAGGTCAGCCAGCTTAGCTTAGTGCTATATGAGTTGCAGAGTATAATTTTGTGTACCTCCCTTCATTTATGTGCCATCTACTGTGTTTACATCTCTGGTCTCTGATTCCTAGAAATGTACTCATCTTCGAATAGTTGGTTTTGGCCATTCTTGCCTTTTGCAATTTAGTTTCACATTAAACTTTCAGCTTCCAATGACTTCCCGAATTCAACAGCTCCCACAGCCATCTAATAGAAGTCCTTTCTGTTACTGATCTCAGTCCAGTAATACTAAGCACCTTCTCTGATAACTGGTACCTCTCCCTTTATTTTCTGTTTCAAAAAATATGGTACCCCCCTTCCACACAGATGCCCAATCAAGAAACCTGGAAGTTATCCTAGCTTCTTCTATTCTTCTCATCCTAATGTCCAGTAAGTCATTGTGTTAGTCCATTTTGTGTTGCTATAAAAAAAACCTGAGACTGGGTAACTTATAAAGAAAAGAGATTTATTTGGGTTACAGTTCTGCAGGCGGTATAGGAAGCATGGCATAAGCATCTGCTTCTGGTAAAGGCCTTGGGAAGCTTTCATTCATGGGAAAAGTGGAAGGAGAGCTGGCATGTCACATAGAAAGAGAAGGAGCAAGAGAGTGATGGGAGGTGTGGCAAGTTTTTAAACAACCAGCTTGTCCATGAGCTAATAGAACAAGAACTCACTCGTTACTGCAGAAAGGGCACCAAGCCATTCATGTAGGATCTGCCCCAATGAGCCAAACACCTCCCACTAGACCCCACCTCCAACACTGGGGGGTCATATTTGGAGAATACTAATATCAAACTATGTCAGTCATCAAAGATTTACTTATTTTAACCTGGAAATGTTTCTTAAATTCTCCTTCTCCCCTTTCTTACTGTCATTATCCTAGCTCAATCAACCATCATGTCTTCTAAGTTATAATAGTGACTTGCCCGGCTGTTTTTCCAGTCTCCAGTCTTATTATTTCAGTGGAGCCTACATTTTGTGGTGAGAGGAAATTTTCTGAAATGCTGACTCCCATGCTCAAAACCTTCCCCCGATCCCCTTATCTACAGAAGAAGGTCTTATAAGTAGGAACACAGGGCCCCATGATCTAGCTCCCACTTACTTCTCCAGTGTCATGCCTGATCACTCCCCGATTCAAACTTCATTACCAGCAATAATGAATGTGTTGTAGTTCTTTGGAACACCTACATTTATTTGCTCATAGTCTTCTCTGCATAAAATCCCCCCTCTTCTTCTATACTACTTCCCTACTTATTCTTCAGGCCTACATTTTGGCATCACTTCCTGAAAGATTTATTTGGTCCTACTCAATCTAGAGTGTATTTGGTTCCCCTTCTTGATTTTTTTTTTTAATGGCAATCTGTATTTTATCATCACCCTTAAAACATTTTATTTTTATGGTCTATTTATTGGGCCATATTTCCTCATCCCAATCCCTACCAGAGTTCAAGCTCCTTGAGTGCAGGGGTGGCATCTTATTTTTTGCTGTATCCCCAGCACTTAGCTTAAATGAGTCTCATCAGCTGAGAACCAGGGCCTTTGACCCCAATCTCTCTACCCTCCATTGCAATGGATACTGAATCTTTTGCCTGGAATCCAAGATTCTTGAGGATTGCTGCCACTCACTCAGAAACAATAGATAAGATGTCAGTCACTCATGTTTGGCATGGGGCCAAAATTGAGTCACCCAGAACAAGCTGGCTTCACTCACCACTCAGTTGGAAGAAAGGAGAGATTATTGCTAGAAAGGAGAGATTATTGCTTAGCCCGTATTCACAGATCTACTAATCAGATTTCACCTCTTCTACTACTGAACCAGCATACAGAGGTATTTATATGGAATCCTATCTAATTATTATTCTTCCCCCAAATGTAGCTTAAATGGACTCCCAAGGCTCTCAGTTCATAGGTAAATCCAAGATGGAGTTTTTTTCCCCTCTACTCACTGTGAAATGGAATCTGAAGAGAATCTCTTTATCCACTGTAACTAATTTATTTTCTTTCTTTCTTTCTTTCTCTCTCCCTTCCTTCCTTCCTTCCTTCCTTCCTTCCTTCCTTCCTTCCTTTCCTTCCTTCCTTCCTTCCTTCCTTCCTTCCTTCCTTCCTTCCTTCCTTCCTTTCTTTCTTTCTTTCTTTCTTTCTTTCTTTCTTTCTTTCTTTCTTTCTTTCTTTCTTTCTTTCTTTCTTTCTGTCTTTCTGTCTTTCTTTCTTTCTTCTTTTCTTCTTTTTCTTTCTCTCTCTCTTTCTTCTTTCTCTCTCTCTCTTTTCCTTCCTTCCTTCCCTCCCTCATTCTTTCCTTCCTTCCTTCCTCTTTCTTTCTTTCCTTCTTTCTTCCTTCCTTTCCTTCTTTCTTCTTTCCTTTGACAGTTCCTCCTTCCATCACCCAGGCTGGACTGCAGTGGTACAATCACAATTCACTGCAGCTTCAACTCCCCAGGCTCAAGCAATCTTCCCACCTCATCTTCTCAAGTAGCTAAGACTACAGATGCTTTCTACCATACCTGGCTTTTTTTTTTTTTTTTTTTTTTTTTTTTTTTTTTTAAATCATACTTTAAGTTCTAGGGTACATGTGCACAAGATGCAGGTTTGTTACATATGTATACATGTGCCATGTTGTTGTGCTGCACCCATTAACTCGTCATTTACATTAGGTATATCTCCTAACACTATCCCTCCCCTCTCCCCACTCCCCACAATAGGCCCCGGTGTGTCATGTTCCCCTTCCCGAGTCCAAGTGATCTCATTGTTCAACTCCCACCTATGAGTGAGAACATGCAGTGTTTGGCTTTCTGTTCTTGTGATAGTTTGCTGAGAATGATGGTTTCCAGCTTCATCCATGTCCCTATAAAGGACACGAACTTATCCTTTTCTGTGGCTGCATAGTATTCCATGGTGTATATGTGCCACATTTTCTTAATCCAGTCTGTCATTGATGGACATTTGGGTTGGTTCCAAGTCTTTGCTATTGTGAGTAGTGCTGCAGTAAACATACGTGTGCATGTGTCTTTATAGCAGCATGATTTATAATCCTTTGGGTATATAACCAGTAATGGGATGGCTGGATCAAATGGTATTTCTAGTTCTAGATCCTTGAGGAATCACCACACTGTTTTCCACAGTGGTTGAACTAGTTTACAGTCCCACCAACAGTGTAAAAGTGTTCCTATTTCTCCACATCCTCTCCAGCACCTGTTGTTTCCTGACTTTTTAGTGATCGCCATTCTAACTGGTGTGAGATGGTATCTCATTGTGGTTTGGATTTGGATTCTCTGATGGCAAGTGATGATGAGCATTTTTCCATGTGTCTGTTGGCTGCATAAATGTCTTCTTTTGAGAAGTGTCTGTTCATATCCTTTGCCTACTTTTTGATGGGATTGTTTGTTTTTTTCTTGTAAATTTGTTTGGGTTCTTTGTAGATTCTGGATATTAACCCTTTGTCAGATGAGTAGATTGCAAAAATTTTTTCCCATTCTGTAGGTTGCCTGTTCACTCTGATGATAGTTTCTTTTCCTGTGCAGAAGCTCTTTAGTTTAATTAGATCCCATTTGTCAATTTTGGCTTTTGTTGTCATTGCTTTTGGTGTTTTAGACATGAAGTCCTTGCCCATGCCTATGTCCTGAATGGTATTACCTAGGTTTTCTTCTACGGTTTTTATGGTATTAGGTCTAACATTTAAGTCTCTAATCCATCTTGAATTAATTTTCGTATAAGGAGTAAGGAAAGGATCCAGTTTCAGCTTTCTACTTATGGCTAGCCAATTTTCCCAGCACCATTTATTAAATAGGGAATCCTTTCCCCGTTTCTTGTTTTTGTCAGGTTTGTCAAAGACCAGATGGCTATAGATGTGAAGTATTATTTCTGAGGCCTCTGTTCTGTTCCATTGGTCTATATCACTGTTTTGGTACCAGTACCATGCTGTTTTGGTTACTGTAGCCTTGTAGTATAGTTTGAAGTCAGGTAGTGTGATGCCTCCAGCTTTGTTCATTTGGTTTAGTATTATCTTGGCAATGCAGGGTCTTTTTTGGTTCCATATGAACTTTAAAGCAGCTTTTTCCAATTCTGTGAAGAAACTCATTGGTAGCTTGATGGGGATGGCATTGAATCTATAAATTACCTTGGGCAATATGGCCATTTTCATGATATTGATTCTTCCTATCCATGAGCATGGTATGTTCTTCCATTTGTTTGTGTTCTCTTTTATTTCACTGAGCAGTGGTTTGTAGTTCTCCTTGAAGAGGTCCTTCACATCCCTTCTTTGGATTCCTAGGTATTTTATTCTCTTCAAAGCAATTATGAATGGGAGTTCTTTCATGATTTGGCTCTCTGTTTGTCTGTTACTGGTGTATAAGAATGCTTGTGATTTTTGCACATTGATTTTGTATCCTGAGACTTTGCTAAAGTTGCTTATCAGCTTAAGGAGATTTTTTTTTTTTTTTTTTTTTTTTTTAACAGAGTCTCACTCTGTCACCCAGGCTGGAGTGCAGTGGTGTGATGCTGGTTCACTGCAACCTCTGCCTCCCAGGTTCAAGCAATTTTCCTGCCTCAGCCTCCCAAGTAGCTGGAACTACAAGTGCCAGCCTGGTTAATTTTTTTTTTTTTTTTCGTGACGGAATTTCGCTCATCTCCCAGGCTGGAGTGAAATGGCATGATCTCGGCTCACCACAACCTTGCCTCTTGGGTTCAAGTGATTCTCCTGCCTCAGTCCCCCGAGTTGCTGGGATTACGGGAATGCACCACCACACCCAGCCAATTTTGTATTTTTAGTAGAGACAGGGTGGCTCCCTGTTGTTCAGGTTGGTCTCGAACTCCCAACCTCAGGTGATCCACCTGCCTCGGCCTCCCAAAGAGCTGGGATTACAGGTGTGAGCCACTGCACCCGGCCTGATTTTTGTATTTTTAGTAGAGATGGGATTTCACCATGTTGGCCAGGCTGGTCTCAAACTCCTGGCCTCAAATGATCTGCCTACCTTGTCCTCCCAAAGTGCTGGGGTTACAGGTGTGAGCCACTGCTCCTGGCCCTGGCTGATTTTTTATTTTTAGTAGAGAAGAGATCTCACTATGTTGCCCAAGCTGGTCTAGAACTGCTGGGCTCAAACGATCCTCCCACCTCGACTTCCCAAAGTGTTGGGATTACAGGTATGAAGCATCATGCCTGGCTCACTGCAACTTTTTCAACAGCTCCACCAGCCAATAACTCACAACTGCTAAGTTGCTTGGTAGAGAATACCCTTCTACATCCCTATGCAGCTAAGTGTAGGAAATCCTTACAGCAGTGTATGCAATGATATTATCCCAAACAGCTGCCAACTTAATCTGTGCATTCCTGGTCCCACCTGTCTATCTAACTGAACCACACTCACTTCAGTGCAGGTGGGCTATTAACAACATGTACCATGGATATAGGGGTCTCATGACTGATGGCATCCTCATGAAGGGGTTCATGCTATTTACCTCTATACTTATTATTTCCCTTGTTTTTCAATTTCTCATCCTTGCATTCTTATTCTCCTTGGAATCTCATCCTGTGTCCTACATGTTACTTCCAAGTTTTCAGTTTGTTTGATTGTTGTTTCAAAATCAGAATTCATGTTTCATTCTAGGATTCTTCTCAAATAATTATGCCACAATTCAGAACATGAAGGTTTGTCTGCTGGAAGTTTTTAAGCTAGAAATAATTTATCCAACAAAATGTTTTTTTTTTTTTTTTTTTTTTTTTTTTTTAACAGAGTCTCACTCCGTCACCCAGGCTGGAGTGCAGTGGTGTGACGTTGGTTCACTGCAACCTCTGCCTCCCAGGTTCAAGCAATTTTCCTGCCTCAGCCTCCCAAGTAGCTGGGACTACAAGTGCCCGCCTGGTTAATTTTTTTTTTTTTTTTTCGTGACGGAATTTCGCTCATATCCCAGGCTGGAGTGCAATGGCATGATCTCGGCTCACAACCTTGCCTCTTGGGTTCAAGTGATTCTCCTGCCTCACTTGAAGTGATTCTACTGCCTCCTGTTCTATATCCTATAATAATACAATAATAAACAATAATAAATCAGGCAAAATCTCTGCCTTGTGAACTTACATTCTAGGTGGGGGCAGGGACAGATATTAAACATTAATAAGTAAAATGTAAATGGTGATAAAGAAAAAGTGATTCAGAAAATGTTTGATTAAATTAGTGGTGGTTGTGTGATTGTAGCTTAACTTTAGATAGGATAGTCAGATAAAGTCTCGATGAAGGCTTGGAAGAAGTGAGAGCTAATTATGTGGATGTCTGTGGGAAGAATGTTACAAGTAGAGAGAAAGCAAGTGGAGAGACCCAGGTAGAAAACTGATTGTAGGGTTTCAGAAATAAGAGGCCAATGTGCTGGACTGAAGCAAGCAAGAGGGTGAGTACCTGGAGATAAATTCAGAAAGGGAACAGAGAATCTGATCTGGTAGGTCCTTATGGGTCACTGTAACAACTTTGGATTTAGAATAGCGTTTTTGAGTAAATGAGTTATGTGATTTGACCTGTGTTTTAACAGGATCACTCTGGCTGCTGTGGTGAGAGCAGACTATATAGGTAGGTGAGTGTATTAGTGTGTTTTTGCACTGCTATAAATAAATACTTGAGACTCAGTAATTTATAAAGAGTTTTAATTGGCTCACAGTTCCACATGGCTGTACAGGAAGCATAGCAGCTCCTGATTCTGAGGATGTCTCAGGAAACTTACAATCATGATGGGAGGCAAAGGGGAAGCAGGTACTTTTTATGTGGCTGGTGCAGGAGGAAGAGAGAGAGGTTGGGAGTGCTACACACTTTTGAACAACCAGATCTCATTGAGAACTGACTCACTGTACAGTACTAAGGGGGGATGGTGCTAAAACATTCATAACAAACTCCACCCTATGATCCAATTACCTCCCACCAGGCCCCACCTCCAGCATTGAAGATTATAATTCCGCATTTAATTTGTATAGGGACACACATCCAAACTATATTGGTGAGCAAAAATGGAAGCAGGGAGACCATCTAGGAGAGTATTGTAGTAATCCAGGCAAAAAGCACTAATAATTTCAATCATTAACTTGGAAGAGGAGGTGGTGAAAAGTGGTTGCATTCTGAATATGTTTTGAAAGTATTATTGACAGGATGTTTAGATGTGGCTAATGAGGAATAGAGAATAATAAGGACAACTCTCTGATTTTTAGCCTGGACACCCTGAAGGATGGAGTTGCTCTTTAGTGAGATAAAAAATGTGTTGCTCTTTAGTGAGATAAAAAATGTGAGAAGAATAAGCTTGAGAGTTATCAGGGAATTGATTTTGGGTCTGTGAAGCCTATTAGACATCCAAATAGAGGTGTTGGATATATGATCCTGGAATTCATGGGAGAAGGCTGATCATATATGTTTGGAAGTCATCAGCATACAGACAATATTTAAGGAATGGATGAGATTACCAAAGAGTCCTGCAGGGTTCAACAGATAAAGAAGAGAAAAAGACCAAGGATTGAGCCCTGGGACACTCTAGAAACTGGGCTAAAAAGAGGATTCTGCAAAGGAGACTGATAATGAGAGCCCAGTGAGACAGAAGAAGGTGGGGTCCTGAAAGCCAAGTAGGAGTGAGTGGTAAATGATAATTCCTACTAATAAGACAAGTAAGGTTTGAACTGAGAATTGAGCATTGGGTTTAGCAATGTGGAGGCCATTGATGAGCTTGAAAAGAGTAGTTTGGTTGGAATGATGGTGGTGAAAGCCTGATTGCAGTGGGCTCAACAGAAAATGGGTGTATGCGTGTGTTTTTCTGAGTTTTGCTATAAAGTAGAGACTAAAAATGTGTGTGTTGGGGGAGAAGTGGGATAAAGAATTTTTTCAGATGAGAGAAATAATAGTATTTTTTAAAATGCTGAAGGCAATGATTTAGTAGAAAGTAGGAAATGGATGATGCAAGAGAGAGAAGGGTGAATTGTTGGGATGATATTCTTGAGTAGGCGAGTAGAGATAGAATCTAGTGGACAAAGGGAAGGGTTGGCATAAGATAGGAGCATGGGCATATAGGCATAATTCCACATACAGGCACAGAAGCTGGTAGTTTGGTAGATGTGGTGGTGAAACATTGTGAGAGTTCTTTTCCCGTTTCTGTTTGCTCTTAGGTGAATGTGATAATGGGAGTTCAAGACCAGCCTGGACAATACAGGAAAACTCTGTCTCTACAAAAAAATTAAAAAATTAGCCAGGCATAGTGGTGTGTACCTGTAGTCTCAGGTACTTGGGAGGCTGAGGTGGGAAGATCACTTGAGCCTGGGAGGTTGAGGCTGCAAGAACTGCGATCATGCCACTGCACTCCAGCCTGGGTGACAGAGTGAAACACTGTCTCAATTTTTTAAAAATGCAAAATGGGAAAACTAGAAAAAATAAATTGTTGTGTATAAGACATTGTTAGGCAGTGAGGGGGAGGTAAAGAGGAATAAGATGATATGTTCCTAACCATGTGCATATTTTATCATGTATTCCAATTATTATATTTGTTGGTTCATGTTTTTTCACCCCTTCAGGCAGGGAACATACCTTATTTGACTTTGTGTATAAGTTTTAAAACTATTTGTTTTTTTAAAAAACTGTTTTTGTTGTTATTTTGCTTTTTTTTTTTTTTTTTTTTCTGAGACAGGGTCTCACTCTGTTGCCCAGGCTGGAGTGCAGTTGTGCAACCACGGCTTGCTGCAGCCTAGACCTACAGGGCTCAAACCATCCTCCCACCTCAGCCTCTTGAGTCTCTGGGACTACAGGTACATGTCCCCATGTCCAACTAATTACAAATTTTCTTTTTTTTTAATGACAGGGTCTTACCATCTTGCTCAGACTTGTCTCAAACTCCTGGCCTCAAGGGACCCTTCTGCCTTGGTCTCCCAAAGTTCGTTAGAGGCGTGAGCCACTGTGCCTGGCCAAAACTATTTGTTGAACTATGTTTTTGGCTAGCCCAAGTTGCAGTAAAACTAAGTCACCTTGATTTCTAATATTTGAGATAGACCCTTGTGGAATATGAACATGAGTCCATAATTCTCAGCAGCTTCATCTGGCATCAAACATCCCTAATACCATATTTCTACTATATGTTTTAACAATGAGGTTTCCTGATTAGATCTTTAGATTAGCTTACTTAATTTTTTCTTTTCCCCTTTGTTGTAAGATTATACTTAAATGAATGAATAAATAGGCTTATAGTTAATTAAAAGAGATGTGTTAGATAATGGGGAAAAAACTACAGCACAAATTAGGGAACAGCAGCAGCAAAAGTATTAAGGTAGAGAAATACAGGATATCATCAGTAAAAGAGTGTAGCCCAGTTTAAGCAGAGTGGAATATGGGATGCCAGGGGATTAAGATAACATAATGCAGGAAACATTTGTTCACTTGGGTACACAGTGGAGCTTAATAACGGTGTCACTGTCAATACTTGGCTCAGCTGTTGAGTTTCATTGGTACAGATAAAATCTTTGCTCCGTGGCCCCAGATAGCTTCCAGAACCTGCTAACTTTCTCTACAAGGTGCTCCAGATCAAGTGCAAAAATGAGTTCCGTCTGTTACACCTTCTCCATAAACAATATGAAGGTGTCTTAACTGATTGAGTGGCAAAAGCCTCTTCAGGTGCAAGGGTGTACAATTACATAGTGAGGTTAATATGCTGATGCTCAAGTCTATTTAAATAAACTAACAATCTCTGTGGGTCTAATTTTCCAAAGTGGTGATTAGGGTTTTTGTTTTGTTTGTTCGTTTTTTTTGACAGGGTCTCACTCTGTCACCAAGCTGGAATGCAGCAGCATGATCACAGCTCATTGCAGCCTTAACCTCCCAGGCTCAAGCAATCCTCCCATCTTAGCCTCCTGAATAGCTGTGACCACAGGCACATACCACCATTTAACCAGGCATGGTAGTGTGTGCCTGTGGTCCCAGCTACAGTGTCTCTCTATATTGTCCAGGCTTGTCTTGAGCTCCTGGGCTCAAGTAATCTTCTGTCTCAACATCCCAAAGTCATTTCCCAAAAAAGTGAGTATGTATTTATTTCTAAGGTTGTTCTGAACAAAAGATATTTCATCTCTCTCCAGCTTTGCCAAAATAAGAGGGTTTGGATATTGTTAGACCAATAATAGGCATTATACCAACCCTACGTCTTGCTACTAAAGAGGGACCATGGTTAAATGGCATCATGTAGGTTGAAGTTGAAATGTGAGTTAAAATGTGGAATTGACAAGGTCATTCAGGCAAGTAACTTTTCCAGAAATCATTTTAAAAATTGATTTTTATATGTTTAACTGTTTGAGATATTTTATGTCTAGCACAATCTGGGAATAAACTTTCTACAAAAGCTGATTTCACTCCAGCATCTATTTCAAATCATTTATTTATTCAACAATTATTAGTTGAGTACTCACTACGTGTCAGACCCTATTCTAAACCTCAGGGATAAGAAGTGAACAAAAGCAAGTCCCTGCCCTCATGGTGCCTGCAATCTTGTGAGGGATACATAATAAATTAATCAATACATATATACCATATCATCACATGCTGATAATTATTCATTGGAAATTTAAAGCAAGATAAAGAGATAGAGAGTGAATGGGAGGGGTTATTTTATACAAGGCAGTCAGCTACAGCCACTCTTATGTGGTGATATTTGAGTAGATATATTAATGTGGTGAGAGAGTAAACCATATACAGTTCCCGGGGAAGAGCTTTCCAGGACAAGGCAGCAGCCTATCTGAAGGTTCTGAGGTACAAATGAGTTTAGCATATTCTAGAAATGGCAAGGAGAAGAGTGTGGCTAGAACAGGGTATACAAAACAGTGGAATATGAGGTCAGAGAGGTGGAGGTGGATTGAATAAAAAACATGTAGGATCACACTGGCTCATGAGTAGGATTTTAGACTTAATTCAAAAAGTAATTAGACAAGAGAGTAATGTGGTCTGGTTTACAATATAAAAGTCCTCTGCTTGCCCTGGGCTGTGTATAGGTTAAAATTGGCCAATTCCTGATGACTATTTGGCAGACCCCCCTAAAAAGACCTCTTTCTTTTTACTTTGGACAAAAAGAAATTTACCATAATTGCAGACCCTGGAGGAACTCAGTAGTACTCCAGTTCTCTGCCTTTAGTGTTTCAGTTTTCATTTCCCCTTTTCCAGTGGACATGGTCCAAGGCTCCTCATCAGTGTCTGGCTGAAAGTAATCTACTCAGCTTTACAGACACATGCACATTCTGGAACTATTCAGCCATTTCTCCCGGTCCTTAAGCCTGTGGGTGGAATAGATATGTCACTACATTTCTGTTAACCTGGTAGTAAGTATTGCACTACTCGGGTTCTCCAAATAATTACTGGCCCAATAGTGGGGCTCCTGTTGTCATGAGACTTGCTTTAGTGCCTTGCTCTGACACTCCTGTTTCAAAGCATATTTGCAAATAACTCCAGGATCTCCAGTAAAAGTCTCCTTTCCTTTTCCTGCAAAAGGATAAGTATATACCTGTAACACAACTTAGAAATTACAGTCCTCAAGTCACCACATTTTTCTAGGAATAGCTTTCATTCTGTTTTTTATTTTTTTTCTCTCCCAGGCAAAAACTGAGAAGTAAAGTTCTTTAGCAACCAAATGGCAGAACCAGATTTAGAATCCAGTAAAAACTATCTGTGAAATGTAGGAAACTATGTCATTATATGTTGTTTTGTTGCTAAAGATATACTAATCTGCAATTTAAAATTTCACCTTCCTCTGGGCACGTTGGTTCACGCCTGTAATCCCAGCATTTTGGGAGGCTGAGGCAGGCGGATCACCTGAGGTCGGGAGTTCAAGACCAATCTGACGAACATGGAGAAACCCCGTCTCTACTAAAAATACAAAAATTAGCCGGGCGTGGTGGTGCATTCCTGTAATACCAGCTACGAGGGAGGCTGAGGCAGGAGAGTCACTTGAACCTGGGAGGCGGAGGTTGCGGTAAGCTGAGATCGCGCCATTGCACTCCAGCCTGGGCAACAAGAGTGAAACTCAGTCTCAAAAACAAAAACAAACAAACAAACAAAAAATCACCTTCCTCAGTACCCAGATTGTAAACTTTACTGGCCTTTATTTAGATTCAATTTTCAAAAGGAAGCTCCCCCCACCCCCATCAGTTTTATTTGAAAATATATTTTAAAACCTGCAATTTATTGGGAAAAATATGGAGAGTACTTTATTTTTGTTGTATGCATAATAAAACTAAATAACCAAGACTAACATTAGTTTGAACTTTGCCTTGGAACATGTCCACGAAGAACAAAGGAAACCAGACTAATCTTCTTTTTGACTTTCTCCACTCCAGCTTCTTATATCAAAGACCCTTGGACACAAGTAAGTTATAGCTTTTGAATTACTTGTGGTAGCTTGGATCCATCCTGAAGGCTTTGCATACTTAGAATGGAGATTTTGCCCTGATTCCAGTCTTCTATCTGTTTTTCAAGTTATTTCAGCCATTATTTTACTTCATTCAGATTCCTTATCTTTCAAACCACATTATTTGGGAGGATGAGTTATGGGCTGAATCAGACTGATTGTCAATTTTGATTTGGGAGGAAGGTTTCTGAAACGCAACAGTGCTGTGGCTCATTGCTCAGTATTCCAAGAGATATCATTGCTATGATTCTCAAAGTTTTCAAATCTTTAGAAAGAATGTTGGACAGCTAATATGTTTCAGGCATATTACTTCAGAGCAAATCTCCTAAGAGATTGGTAGACCTCCTCCAAAGCTGACTTTGGCTATACTTGGGTTTGTTTAACTAAGATAATGAAATAAAGGCAGCTAACTGCAGATTAGCTTCCACATGCCTTTTTTTTTTTTTTTAATGCAAAGTTTCCAGTCACTTCAAATCAAAATTTGGCAAATTTTCTAATGCGGGATGCCACACTGCTGACTTCTATTCTTCTGGAAAAGGAATAAGCATGGACAAGGTGCACAAAGAGGACTCTCACTCTGTTGAAGGAGGCAATCTACAGATAGTGTTAACATGGTTGTGTTTTACAATGAAAATATTTCATAGATAGGTTAAATATATTATCTTTGATTTTAGGTAGCAAGTGAACTTTTAGGGGTTAGAGCAGGCGTTGGCACATGTTTTGTTTTGTTTTTTTTTTGTAAAGGTCCAAACATTAAATATTTTAGTCTTTGTGGATTACACAGTCTGTCACAGCTTCTCAACTCTGCTGTTGTGGTGCAAAAGCATGCATAACACTACATAGCTGAATGGGCATGACTGTGTTCAAATAAAACTTTATTTACAAAAGCACAGCAGGCTGAGTTTGGCTCATGCACCATAGTTTACTGACTTCTCTATTATAATACTTAGAGTAGAGGTTTCCTAACCGAATAATTTCAACACAGCCAAAGGACATAATGAAATTATTACTATTATTTTTGAGACAGGGTCTCTGTCACCCAGACTGGAGTGCAATGGTGCCGTCTGGACTTACTGTACCCTTGAGCTCCTGGACTCAAGCTGGAGCTACAAGCTACTCTGGAGGCTGAGGTGCCTCTGGAGTGTGAGGTATAATACCACAACCAGTTAATTTTTCTTTAGCTGTAGAGATGGGGTCTCACTGTTATCCAGGCTGGTCTGGAACTCCTGGCCTCAAGTAATCCTCCTGCCTTGGCCTCCCAACGTGCTGGGCTTATAGGTGTGCCCAGCCCATCATGAAATTATTGCTATCAGCCCTAGTGTCTTCACTCTACTAAAAGTCACCTCATCTGCAGCCTTTGGACTTGAGCTAATATTTTACTCTGGCTGAAAGAGGAGGCACTGCTGATATTCATTTTTCATTGATCTTATTCTCATAATTCCCTTAGAAATAGCAAGATCTGGCATTAGAATTCTAGAACATTAGAATTTCTAGAAGTCTTGCGTATAGCAAATTTCATAAGGCAGCTAGTGACTTTAAAAAGGATCTTTATAGGAGTCATTTGAAGTACAATAAATAGGATTTATTTCAATGTATCTCACTCCAGTTTCTATTTTTGCATGTGGCCAAGTAACACTTTATGTCATTTTGCTGCTCAATTCCTTTTAGAACTTGTCTAAATAGTTTTGGGCATTTACTAAGACATGCACTTGCTTTTTAACCGTATATCAGAATAACCATGTGTAACTATTATGCTTTTCCTTAAGGCTTACAGAGAGAATATCCTTCAATAAGCACTTTCACATATGTTTTCTCATTTAATATAATTTAATTATTTTTACAGATGAATCATAGAGAAGATAAAGTTGCTTGCCCAAGGTCACCCAACTAGTTGAGTGCAGTCAGGCTTCAAAAACAGGTCTGTCTGACTGCAGAGACTGCTTTTTCCACTACATCACAATACCTACAGGAAGCTACTTGCAGTTCTTGGCAGGCTTTGTCTTTTTTTTTTTTTTTTAACCTTAGTTGTTTTCAAGTAAATCACAGAAGAAACTGAATAGTGTAGTATTTGATTCTTTTCCTATATTTCGGAAAGACGTGTTTTAAAAAGGGGATATGGTGAATGCTTTTGTTTAAAAAAACCACAGTACTATAACTAGAATATTTCCAAATAAGGGTGACTTCCAAAAATTATTTGCTTTCTTGGCAGTCTCCACACATTCTTTGTGAATGCAACTACATTTCCCATCTTCCTTGTTCAGCAGAGTCATATGCTAATAAAATTTTTTGAAAGGTGTGGCTTGGTAATATTCTTTTCAAATTTGAAATAATCAGAATTCCTGGCATCATAATTTTAAACTGTGGTAGAGCTGGCTGATAAGTTAAACATCTGGAAATTGACTTTTGTTGGGGTGTAGTTCTGTGTAGCCTTGAATGTGGATATGAATTGGGGTAGAAGCTAATGCCAAAATCTTAAGATAAAGCTATTCAAGTGTGTGCTTTTTATAAGTGTGAGATAAATTTCCTTTTATCAGAATGGCTTTTTTTTTTCTTGGCCAGAGCAGAAAACATCATAGTGAATAATTGCATGATAAAAAGTGGAGTTAGAAGAGCTCATCCTTAACATTGTTGCAGCATGTATGATTCTGAGGCTTCAATTACTGTTATGCAAAAATATAACTATTTCTCTAACATCTATATTTCAGAGTTTGAGCCCGAATGGTGGGCTTCTTAACATAGCAATGTCATGCATTTGAGTTCTCATATGGTACCAAGGTGGTGGGGGATATGGGATGAATCACAGTAATGAAGAGACAGGCATATAGTTGTTAATCAGAGGTGTAAATAGATAACTACTGAGATGTCCAGTCTCCTGGCCCTTGGGTCCCTTCAAGTCAGAGGTCCTTGGCTGCTTTCCTAGTGCTCTTGGAGTTGAGGAACCTTTGCCAACTCTGCATACAGACTTGCCTGTCAAGAAGCACCTAACAGCCATTGTTTTCTAGGATCCGGATGCTTCCCTGCTAGAACAGCCGATAAATGAAAGTTACTTGATTCTCTGCACTCCTCTTGCCCAGCATGGAATAATCCATTTCAAGTCTGAGGAAAAGCCTTCTCTCTTTCTATATTTTAAACGTCCTCGGTGCCTGTGGAATTTCTTCCTTTGTGGGATTAGACCTCTTGAATCCCTGGACTTGCAAGACACTTACGGCTTTTGCTGTGTCACCTTAACTCTTTTCCCCAAGACAGTGAGAACAGAGCCAGCTACCTACTTAGATGGAAGGAAAGAAAAGGGCAGACTATATGAAGAAAAAAATAGTTAAAACCTTAAAATATTAGCTTGTCACCTTATCCATTAGAACCAGTTAATTGCTCATCTGTGGAGTTTTCTCAGTGCTTGACGAACTTTGATTTAGAGTACAGAAATAATAGTGCTATGGTGACTATCACAAAAATCAGTATAAGCCTATAAAACCCAGTCCTTAAAACTCCAGAATGAGAAGTGGGGCCACAGTGCTGAAGAAAGGGCTGCTCATGTGAAAGTTTCAACTTTTCTATCTTTTTAAAAGAATACTAATTTTGCCAGGGGTGGTGGCTCATGCCTGTAATCCCAGCAATTTGGGAGGCCGAGGCAGGTAGATTACCTGAGGTCAGGAGTTCGAGACCAACCTGGCCAACATGGCGAAACCCCGTCTCTACTAAAAATACAAAAAATTAGCTGGGTGTGGTGGCGAGTATTTGAACCTGGGAGGTGGAGGTTGCAGTGAGCCACAATCGCGCACTCCAGCCTGGGCAACAAGAGCAAAAAAACTCCATCTCAAAAAAAAAAACAAGACTAATTTTATCATCATTTTGTAGAGACAGGGTCTCACTGTGTTGCCTAGACTGAACTTAACCTCCTGTTTTCTCTCTTCTTTCTTTCTTTCTTTCTTTCCTTCCTTCCTTCCTCCCTCCCTCCCTCCCTCCCTCCCTCTTTCTTTCTTTCTTTCTTTCTTTCTTTCTTTCTTTCTTTCTTTCTTTCTTTCTTTCTTTCTTTCTTTCTTTTTCTTTCTTTCTTTCTTTCTTTCTTTCTTTTCTTTCTTTCTTTCTCTTTCTTTATTTCTTTCTTTCTTTCTTTCTTTCTTCCTTCCTTCCTTCCTTCCTTCCTTCCTTCTTTCCTTCTCTTCCTTCCTTCCTTCCTTCCTTCCTTCCTTCCTTCCTTCCTTCCTTTCTTTTCTTTCTTTTCTTTCTTTTCCTTTCTTGATGGAGTCTCGCTTTGTTGCCCAGGCTTGAGTGCAGTGGTGTGATCTCGGCTCACTGCAACCTCCACCTCCTGGGTTCAAGTGATTCTCCTGCCTCAGCCTCCTGAGTAGCTGGGATTGCAGGCATCCGCCACGATACTGGCTAATTTTTGTATTTTTCATAGAGATGGGTTTTTGCCATGTTGGTCAGGCTGGTCTGAAACTCCTGACCTCAGGGGATCTACCAGCTTTGGTCTCCCAAAATGCTAGGATTACAGGCGTGAGCTACTGCACCTGGCCGACCTCCTGTTTTCTAATTATTATTAATACTGACTACAGAGCAGTTTTTTGGACCACAACAGAATACATATTATGCAGCGATTAAAAGTTATCCTTTTAAGAAATTTTTAATGTCATCAGGAAGTGCTCACAATGTAGTGTCAAAAGAATAAAGTAGGATTTTAAAAGTTTGCATATACAGAATATCAGGGATTATGTTTATTTGCATATACTAGAACTCTGACTATAGTAGGTTTTTCAAATAGGATTTTATTTTCCTCATATTACCAAAAATATGAAGGTAGAACATCCTGAGCTTCTGCAATGTTTTCCCGTCGTCATCCATGTCCCAGGCTCCTTCTATCTTTCCATTCTACCACTCTTAACCTGTGATTTTGTCCTCATGCTTGTCATCTCATGGTCACAAGGTGGCTGTTCCACATCCAGCCTCACATACATGCTCCCAGGAAAAGAAAAAGGAAATAATAAGGAAAGCAAGATGTTGCCTGAAATCTCCAATAAACTTTCCCCTCCATCTCATTCACCCAGAATCTTTAACTAACTGGAAACATTGGTTTTTGCTGGGACTATTGCTATACTGCAGAGAATTGAATTCCTTTAGTAAAGAAAAAGGGAAAAATGCACATTAAAGTGGTGTATCTCAATGTAGTAACAAAAAGAAGCATAACACAAGCAGCCATACCTCTATTCTCTTGCCCAGATAAAAGACTAAGTGACTATATGCCAAAATATTACCAGTGTTTATATTTTAGTGGTATTGTTTTTAATCTTCTTATTTGTGATTGTCTGTATGCCTCAAATTTTCTAGAGTGAAAATATACTATTTTTATAATCTGAGAAACAGCAATTTTAAACTAAAATGTACACACATAAGTTTAAAAATGAAATACTTCTTTATGTACTAATGTAGTAAGCATTCTACTTATACGACACTAAAAAAAGCAAATTTCAAAACACTCTGATCCCATTTATTCTCTTAAAATATAGAGAGATTTGGACAAGGCATAGATATCCTTATAAGAATTGAAAGGAGTTTGTAAGACTATGCATCAATCTATTAGGTTTTCTTGGGGTAGCAGTGTTGAGGGAAGCATACCTGATTACTTTTTTAATGATGTATTTGTTATTATTTAAATTCTTTTTATGACAAGAATATATTGCTTTTTTTGTTTTCATTTTTGTTTTTGTTTTGTTTGTTTTGTTTTGTTGAGACAAAGTCTTACTCTGTTGCCCAGGCTGAAGTGTAGTGGTACAATCACAGCTCACTGCAGTCACAACCTCCTGGGCTCAAGCGATCCTCCCACCTCAGGCTCCCAAGTAGCTGAGACTATGGGTATGCGTCACCATGTCCAGCTAATTTTTCATTTTCTTTTTTGTAGAGATGGGGGACTCTTTATGTTGCCCTGGCTGGTCTCAAACTCCTGGGCACAAGCAATCCTCCTGCCTCAGCCCCACAAAGTGCTGGGATTACAGGTGTGAGCCACTGCTCCCAGCCTATGGCTTTTAAAACAATTAAATCTAAATATACCAAAGTAAACAAAAATTCAAGTTAGTCCAATAAAGGGTCATGGTCTTTAAGGCTCCAGACTTCTGGTTTTGAGACAGTGATTTTTTGCTTATTTTGGGTAGAGTGGAGCCTTTACAAGGTATCGTGAAGTATGAGATGTTGCCTTCCTCAACTTCAGAAATGTGCTGTTGAATAATTGCTTTCATATGGCACATAAATATCAGTGAGAAAAGGGATCAGAGACCCTAGCAGAGCAGGAAGGGTCGGTAGCAGATCAAAAGATGGATTGTATTGAAAAAGACAACTCCAGCTTGAACACTAAAGACAAGTTTGTAGGAAGCAATAATCAGGTCCTGTCACTTGGTGGTCTTGGATGTCACATGAGTATTTTTCTTGATTGCCAAAAAAACTCCTATTGCAGTTCTGCAAGCTGTTTACAGTCTTTCACAGGCTTGCCTTCTTTCCTGAGAGATATTAACAGTGATAGATGACATTTTGGAGCACAATGCACGTGACCCTGTTCTCTTTCTACCAGAAGGCCCAGGATTACGCCCTTAGAAACAACTGCAGTCTGAATGTGCATGGCATGGACTAGACTTATCACCAGCGGGAATGGGACCATTGTCCCAAAATGAACTTTTTTCTACTCCTGTGATTTAAGTATGCCTGAACTGCTGAAGAATACAAGGCAGCATTTTATGCATGAAAGCTACTGCTGGGATGGCTCTGGAAAAAAACATATTTCCACTATAGACACTGAACTTTTAGAATCTCTGTTGACCAGGGGTGGTGGCTCACGCCTGTAATCCCAGCTCTTTGGGAGGCTGAGGTGGGCGGATCACAAGGTCAGGAGTTTGAGACCAGCCTTGGCAACATAGTGAAACCTTGTCTCTACTAAAAATACAAAAATTAGCCGGACGTGGTGGTGGGCGCCTGTAATCCCTGCTACTCGGGAGGCTGAGGCAGGAGAATTGTTTGAACCTGGGAGGCAGAGGTTGCAGTGAGCCAAGATCACACCATTACACTCCAGCCCGGGGCGACAGTGCAAGACTCCATCTCAAAAAAAAAAAAAATAAAAAAAAATAAAGGAATTTCTGTTAAATCAGCTTTTTCTCTTTTTTTTTTTTTTTTTTTTTTTTTTTTTTTTTTTTTTTTTTTTTTGCCTTTTGGTAAGGCAACAACGTAAAAACAAGCAGCCTCTACTCCCAAGACTGCACATTCTCTTTTTGGCAGCTGCATTTGTTCTTCTGATTTTTATCGTTTGTTTAATTAAAAATATGAAGATTGTCCTTCTCAAATTCTTTCCCACATTCTACTTCCCAATGTCTATGCCTCAAGGATTTCTCCATCGGCTTCTAACCTCCCACAGAAATCTAAAGGAGGCTCTCTACTTTCCCTCTTATGCTAGCCAACAATGTGTGAGTGGAAGTCTATTACCCATTTCAATTTCTGTTTTCTTCTCTGGCCACCTCGGAATCAGGCATGAAAATTAAGAAATATATTTGCAAAGTGCAGGGGGAGTCATTAAAGATATGGGCAAGGAAGTACATATTACATATGTACCTGTTCTCTTGGAAATCATCTGAGGGGCCTGGGGTTCTAGTTAACACTGAAATTGCCTTTAGATTCAATCATAGGAATGAGAAATGAACAACTTAGAGCAAAACCACCAGCAACGGTGGATGCTTCTCTTTCCCTCTTGCAGGGCTGCCAGAAGACCTGCTATTTTTCTTTGACCACTTCAGAAAGGTCGGTGGGGTTGTCGACGTGGAGCAGAGCCTCCTCCTCTACTGCTACCACCAGCACACGACCACACACTCTGTCTTGGAGGCCACCATCTGGCCCTGCCGTGCCCACTTTCTCGTCCTCATGCACTGGGTGATCTTCACCATCTGGAACTGGGGGCAAGCAGGGGTGCAGGCTGGATTGCAGCATAAGGTTGGTCTGTTTTGTGACATTGATGAGAACAAGATCATGGGCTTCTACTGCTAGGGGCCTCTCAGGAAAGGCCCAGGGTTCTGATATACCCACTGCCTTTCGTCATCTGTGTGAAGCTGGGCTTCACATATGCAGGGGGCCAGAAGGTCGACCAGGGGGATGAGTTTGAGGATAACCTGAGGCCTCCTGAACCTGCAGGAGGGCTGGGACTTCTTCCCTTCCTCTGAGAAACCTGTGGCAGCCTCTTTCAGGCAAGAGCCCTGACAACTTCCGGCTGTTGTCTACTGTTGCATCTCTGGGCTTTTGAGAACTTCCAGGCATGATTTGTCCCTTTACAACATTCACCTTTTGTGTTAAGTGCTCAGTTCAGCCCCTTGGACCTGGAGGACATGACAGTAGCTGTCTTGTATGTACAGTCCTGCAGGAGAGCAGCCTGTCCCACCCAGTGTGGCAGTGGCAGTCAGGGTCTCACTGTGGACCCCAGGCCTTGGCTATGGGCTCAGGACCCCCTTGCATGTGACCTTGGCCAGTCAAGGTCTTTTTCATCTAAAATGGGAGGCAAGAAGGAGGTTTTTATTTTATTTATTTGTTTTTCTTGAGATGGAGTTTTGCTCTTGTTGCCCAGGCTGGAGTGCAATGGCACAACTTCGGCTTACCGCAACCTCCACCTCCTGGGTTCAAGCGATTCTCCTACCTCAGCCTCCTGAGTAGCTGGGATTACAGGCATATGCCACCACGCCTGGCTAATTTTGCATTTTTAGTAGAGACGGGGTTTCACTATATTGGCCAGGCTGGTCTCGAACTCCTGACCTCGTGATCCACTGGCCTTTGCCTCCCAAAGTGCTGGGAATACAGGCGTGAGCCACCGCACCTAGCTGAGGGAGGCATGTTTTAAGGCTTGAATGAAATAAAAGTTAATTTGTAAAGTTAAAAAACTAAAAATCCATAATGTATTTTGATAAAAATTTACTTCCTAGTCTTTTTTTTTTCCTGAGACTAGGTCTTACCCTATCGCCCAGGCTGGAGTGATGGGATCATGGCTCACTGCAGACCTCAAACTCCTGGGCTCAAGGAATCCTTCTACCTTAGCCTCCTGAGTAGCAGGGGCAACAGGCGTGTACCACCACCTCTGGCTAAGTTGGTTTATTGTTTTTTAGATACAAGCTCTCCCTTTATTGCCCAGTCTGGTCTCGAGGTCCTGGCTTCGAGCAATCCTTCTGCCTCAGTCTCCCAAATTGCTAGGATTACAGTCTTGAGCCATCTCACCTGGCCCTAACCTTTTTTAAAAAAATGTATTTTTGGGAAACTTTTCACCCATTGAAAATCAGCAGTCTTCATTTTTTGTTTTCTGAAAAAACAGCTTTATTAATATTTTTATGAGTTGTCAAACAAATATACTTATTAGATGAATTTATGGCAGAATTCGAGAAACAAGGCGGCCCAAGCTATAAAACTGCACCCTGTGTTATTTGGGAGGCTTGCGTGCTTGAGTTGCCAAACTAAGCTGCACAACTGTTCTAAGCTCTTGACTGCATTGGCTTTTGCAAGACCATTTTCCTTCTTGCTCCACATTGATTTTAGACATCTTTGAAAAATTATCATTTTCAGACGTTTGGACAAAGAGGAAAATTGTTGCCTTGGCTCCAATATCAGTTCCTTTCATAGCACTGAATATGCAATTGCTACTACAGTTTTGGTTCTCCGTTTCTCCCTGAGGACATCGGTATTAAGAAGAGATTTGACTCAAGCTACCTGATCATACCTATCTTGTATACAGTTGCTAATACGATATGATTAGCAAGACAACTTGGGTATAATGTTACAGTGGTGTGGTAACAGAATTCTTATTTATTCTACAGGCCCTTTGGCCATTTTGTTATTTTCCCCATTCAAGTCTACTTTTTTTTTTATTTCTAAGAAAAATAATGTTACAGTTAGGTTAAAACTATGTGGCACAACCACAATTATCATCTTCTATTCAATTTTAAATTTTGACTGTCATAAAATGCAAGCTTTACTGAATTAGAATCATTCTGATTGTTTCGTTTCTTAGGACAACATAATAGCCAGACCTACAAGTTCCCAGTCTGGTTACTAATGTAATTCAACCAGTCAGGCAGTGATCCGGTCCATTGTTCAGCCATTGAACCCCAACAAAAAGCTAATTTCATCAGTTATATCAATCTTGTCTAAAGATTTATAATTTGAGTAGCGTTATTTCAACAGACTCATTTTCCAGAGTGCATCTGGAAAATGAAGATACTATAGAAAACAAAGAAATAAAAGTAGGAAAAAGAAGGATAATCCTTAGATGTGTTCACCATGTTTCCTTCCAGTTCTGTTTCTGTCATATGACTACACAATTTGTTCAAGTCCAGATAAATTATTGCTTCCCACAGGTCATCATTCTTTCCACTCATGTCAAAACTATTCATCATCTCCAAAGTGTGTTTTGACTTATGCTTTGCTTTGTAAAGGATACACCCAAGGTCGGAGGTGAAATATGTGTCAGAGACTAGGACTACAAAAATTAGATATTTGGCTTTGTTCATGGATATTCCCCAAGTTTGATCATATACTTTCATGCTTCTGACCATATGCAGTTCTGTCCCTTTTGTATAAAACACCCAATGATTCCCTTGCACAGCTGGTTAATTTTTCAAAGTCCTTTGAGAAGCAAACCAGTGTCACTTCTTCCAGAATGTCTTTCTTGACTTTAACCCACTGGTAATAAATTATTCAATAACAACTCTCATTTTTTAGTAACTTCCATGGGCCAGAAGATGTACTGTTTTGAAGTCATTATCATTCCAGACTATCCCCTAAATCAGTATTTAATTATCACAACTACATTATGAAGCAGATACTACTCCAACTTCCCAAAGAGGAAACTGCTGTTTAAAGAGATTAAATAACTTTCTTAATGCCACACAGCCAGTACATGGTAGAGGCAAGATTTGAACCTGACTTCTGTAGTCTATGTTCTAAGCCACTAGAGCATACGGCTTGGCTCTGTATCCCCACCCAAATCTCATCTCAAATTGTAATCCCCACGTGTCAAGAAAGGGAGGTGATTGGATCATGGGGGTGGTTTCTCCCATGTTGATCTCGTGATAGTGAGTGAATTCTCAAGAGATCTGGTTGTTTGATAAGTGTGGGGCTCTTCCCCCTTCATGCACTGGCTCTCTCTCTCTCTCTTTCTGTCTCACCTGCCAACAACTAAGACATGCCTGCTTCCCCTTCCACCTTGATTGTAAGTTTCCTGAGGCCTCCCCAGCCATGCGGAACTGTAAGTCAATTAAACTTCTTTTCTTTATAAATTACCCAGTCTCAGGGAAGTTCTTTATACTGGTGTGAAAACAGACTAATAGAAGTATTGTTTCCCAAGGAGCAGCACATGAACCACTGCTGCTATGAGATAATTTTCAATGGACATCTTTACATGAATAATTTTCTATTATTTCTTCTTTTTTTGCAAAATATACAGAAAATAAGAAAACAAATAAATTATCAGCACTTTGCCGAATTTTCTTTGCATTTTTATTTTGAAGAAAATAAACATTACATATAGAGTTAGAGACCTCTTTGTGGCTCTCCCAGATCTCATTCCTTTCCAGTCCTCCTCAGAGGTAATCATTATCCTAAATTTAGTGTTTATCATTCCACTACAAGTTTTTAAACTACTGCTGAGTACATATTTATCAATATACAATATGTAGTATTGTTTTACTTGTCTTCAAACTTTATGTGAATATCATACCATATGTGTTACTCTGCAGCTTGTTTCATTCACTCAACATTTAGTTATTGATATTTATTTATTTGATACACTTGGCCTCTGTTCATGCATTTCAAATGCTGAACATCATTTCATTGCATCAAAATGTCACTAGTTTATTTATACATTCTCCTTTTGACTGACATATATATTACTTCCAATGTTTGATATTATAAATAATGCTGCATTTAGCATTCTGCTGCATGTCTTCTTGTGCACATGTGCTAGATTACTTCCAGGTGCAAACAAAGAAGCAGAATTGTAGATATAGATTTTATGCATCTTCAACTTTACAAAATATTACCAAATTTCTCACTAGAATGTGTCCATTTCCATTTCCACCAGCAGTTTATAAGAATTCGCTTTTCTCAAAATCTTTAACCAACTTCTTAAGTTTTCCAGTCTTGTGAATATTTTGCAGTTTTAAATTTGCATTTCCTGATATTAGTGATGCTAATGGAGTTAAGTAAATGGCCAATAAACCCCTTTCATGGGCCATTTGGATTTCTTCTTTTGTGAATTGCTCATTATCCATATTAAAATTATTTATTTTTAAAATTTATATAGAGTAAAATTCACTATTTTTGGTACATGCTATGAGTATTTGACCAATGCATAGAGTTGTGTAATTATCACCACAGACAAGATATATGAAATAATATCCCTTTGTAGTCAACCCCTTTCTTTTTGCACAATTCCTGGAAACTGCTGATTTCTTCTCCATCCCAATAGTTTTGTCTTATCCAAAATGTCATATAAATGGATTACACAACATGTAGATTTTGGGTATCTGGTTTCTTTCACTTAGCATAATGTGTTTAAGATTCCTCCATGTTGTTATGTATTTCAGTAGACTGTTCTTCTTTGTTGCTGAGTGGAATTCTATTGTATGGATGTACTACCATGTATTTGTTAATTTACCAGTTGAAGGGGTGTTTTAAATTATGAATAAAGTTGCTATGAAATTTTGCATATAAGTTTTTGTGAGGCATATGTTTTTATTTCTCATGGGATTGCTGGGTCTGAGACTAGGTAATTTATAAAGAAAAGAATTTTATTTAACTCGTTGTTCTGCATTCCAGGAAATTTGAGGACACGGCCTTGGTTTCTGGCCAAGGCCACATGTTGCATCATAACATAGCAGAGAAGGTCAAGGGGAAGTGGGCACATGGAAAGAGACAAAACCAACGGGCATCCTGGCTTTATAACAACCCACTCTCCTTGGAACTAATCCATGCCTGGATAATTAATCTAGTCTTGTGAGAGCAATAACTCATCCATTACTTCTAGAAGGGCACCAAGCCATTCATAATGGCTCTGCCCTCGTGAACCAACCGCCTCCCACTAAGCCCCACCTACCAACACTGCCACATTCAGGATAAAATTTCAGTATGACTTTTGGTGAGGGCAAACAAACCATACCCGATCCATAGAAGCTTGTGTAAATAATGATACGTAGTTTTCCTTTAATCTGTTAATATAGTAATTTATATAATTAGATTTCCCAATTCTGACCTATTCTTTCATTCTTGTGGAAAATGCTACCATGATGAATTATATCAGGTTTTTATACACTGTTCAACTTCATATTCCTGTATTCTTTTTTTTTTTTTTTTTTTTTTTTTTTTTTTGAGACAGGAACTCACTCTGTCTCCCAGGCTGGAGTGCAGCGGATCAATCAAGGCTCACTGCAGCCTGAACTTCCCGGGTTCAGGTGATCCTCCCACCTCAGCCTCCCGAGTAGCTGGGACTACAGGTGTGTGTCACCATACCTGGCTAATTTTCGTATTTTTTTGTGGGGATAAGGTTTCACTGTGTTGCTCAGGCTTGTCTTGAACTCCTAGGCTCAAGTGATCTGCCCACCTCAGTCTCCCACAGTGCTAGGATTACAGGTGTGAGCCACCACATCTGGCTGATATTCTTGTGTTCTGTTTAGGATACTTTGCACTCATGTGCATGTGAGAATTTGATCTTATACCGTATATATTTCTATACCGAAATCATCTGGATTCGGTATCAAAGTCATATATAGGCCTCAGGGCATGAGCCGGGTATCCCCTCTCTTTCTAGTTTCTAAATCAGTTTCTATGAATAGTAACTATCTCTGCCTGATGGTTTTAGTAAAACTTGCTTGTATATCTTTAAGGCCCTGATATCTGTTTTGAGTATAGTAAAGGAGAAGACTTGCTCACATACTCAGTTTAATGATTACCAGTTTATTTAGGTTTTCTGTTTCTTAATCAGCTTGGTTTAGTAATTAATTAATTAATTTTAATCTTCACAACCTAATTCCATTTTTCTCTTCAACCTATAAATGTTTAAATGGCATTTCATTTAACATTGAATATGTGTTTGATATGTATTTTTGTTTGTGTTGCTGCCAAATATGCAGAGATTTTTATACACATGGGTTTTAATTTAGGAAAAAGGTATTCTGTTACACATTGCATCTCATTCTGTGCCCTGCTTTTCTACTCAGCAGTATGTTTTAAAGATCTATTTAAGGTGTGGTAAGTGAATCTAGTGCGTTGCTTCTAACTGCTGCATTAGAACTTCATGAAACATTTGTGTGTACCATATTTTACCTGTCCACTTTTCTAATGAGGAACTTTCTGGTTACCTTTGTCTTCCTGCTGCCATAAACAACTCTGACGTGAATGTTTTGTCTGTGTCTTCTTATTGGCCTTTGTGAGACTCTTTGGTTTCTATCCTTAGTGAAACTGTTGGCCATATTGGTAATTTGACTGTGTACAGATCAGTTGCTGTCTATAATGGCTGCAACAGTCTACACTCCTACCAGTGGAACAGAACTTTTGTTCTATTACCACATGCCTACATTTGTCATTTTATAAATTTTAGAATTTTGCCAGTCTAATAAGTGTGAAATGATACCTATGCGGTTTTAATTTTATATATCTGATTTTCAGTGATTTTGAACACCTTATCATATTTCTGCTACCTTTTTGAGTTTATTCTCTAAATTGCTTGTTCATATTCTCTATCCATTTTTCCATTGGGTGTGCTAGCTTTATCTTTCTGATTTGCAAAATGCCCTTGTATATTCTAGATATTAACTCCTTGTTTGTTTTTTGAAATTTCAAAATTCTTGTCAGCTTCTATAATTCTATCATGTAATAATTTTGCCAGTGATGTCCTTAGTTGAATAGAACTTTGATATTTTAAAGTTATCAACATAATCAATGCTTTCTTTTGCATTTGTGCTTCTCGAGCTTTTTTGAGAAGTCCTCTCTGATTTGGAGGTCACAAAATATTTTCCTATATTTCCTTTTATTAGCACTATAGTTTTACTGTTCATATTTCCATCTTTAATCCAACTAGAGTATCTTTATATGTGGAGTTAGATAGGGTCCTGATTACATTTTTCTCCATACAGTAAGCTGGTTTACCAATCTTTTTCTTCCATTGATTTGTTTTGCTATTATGTTTCATTTGTTCTATTTATTATTATCATTTAGAGACAGGGTCTCTCTATTTTGCCCAAACTGGACTTGAATTCCTGGGTTAAGCAGTCCTCCCACCTCAGCCTCTCAAGTATCTGGGACGACAGACACATGCCACTATGTAGGGCTAGCCTATTATTCTTGAGGTAACTCCATCATTGCCTTTATAGGGTTAACTTAGCTATTCATAGACCTTTATTCATCCATATAAATTTTAGGCCTGCCACGGTGGCTCACACCTGTAACCCCAGCCCTTTCGGAGGCTGAGACAAGTGGATCACCTGAGGTCAGGAATGCGAGACCAGCCTGACCAACACGGTGAAACCCCATCTCTACTAAATACAAAAAGTTAGCCAGGCGTGGTGGCACATGCCTGTAATCCCAGTCACTTGGGAAGCTAAGGCAGGAGAATAGCTTGAACCTGGGAGGTGGAGATTGCAGTGAGCCGAGGTCGTGCCACTGCACTCCAGCCTGGGCAACAAGAGTGAAACTCCATCTCAAAAATAAAAAAAATAAAAATATATATGTATTTTTTTAAATAAAGTTTATCAAGTTCCTCAAACAATTCAACTGGAATTTTGATTGGTATTGCATTAAACAGGTTAAATTGGTGAGAATGTTTGCAATAAGTTGTCCCATCCAAGAGTATGGACCATTTCTCCATTTATTTAAATAATATTTTATTCTTTTATTGGAATTTTTCTCCATAAAGGCATTTGTTACTTTTGTCTTTATATTATTTGTAATTTCTTTTTGCTATTGTGACAGTTTCACATTTGCATGTCTTTTCTAGCACGTTATTACTGGTGTGAAGAAATGGAAGTTATTTTTGGCGATTGATATTTTATCTGGCAACCAACTTGAACTCTCATATTAATTCTAATACCACAGTTTGCCTGCTGAATCTGTTGCTGATGGTTTTTAGGTAGACTATTATATTTTTATTGCAAGTAATTGCAGGGTTTTGTTTGTTTGTTTGTTTGTTTTGCTTGTTTTGTTTTTGAGATAGTTTCTCACTCTGTCTTCCAGGCTGGAGTGCAGTGGCGCAATCACAGCTCACTGCATTTTCAAACTCCAGGGCTCCAGGGATCCTCCCACCTCAGCCTTCTGAGTAGCTGGGACTACAGGCATGTGCCACCACACACAGCTAATTAAAATTTTTTTTGTGTGTAGAGACAGGGTCTTGCTATATTGCCCAGAGTTGCTAGTGTGGAACTCCTGGCCTCAAGCGATCCTTCACCCTAGCTTCTCAAATTGCTGGTATTACAGGTGTGAGCCACTGCACCAGGCCCTTTCATTTTTCATTAATTATTTTTTTCTTTATATCATTGGCCATAACTGACAGTAATAGGTTAAAAGTTAGCAGTGATAGATGGGAACTGTGGTCTTATTTCTGATCTCAAAGAGAATAAATCTGAAGTTTATTCATTGTTATAATATTTATTATAGTTTTTAAAAATACAAACTTTAACAAGTTAAAGAATTATCTTTCTGTTTCTCATTTGCTAAAAAGTTTCCTCCTTCCTTCTTTCCTTTTCAGGAAATACAGAAAAATTAATATCTATCCTTTATTGTCCACTTATGCTCCAGGAAATACGTTGTACATTTTACATGCATTATTCCTTTTTATTCTCACAGCCACCCCAAACAAGCGAATACTACTACTAACCCTACTTTACTCATGAGGGAACGGAGCCTCAAAGGGGTTAAATTTTAATACATTATCCAAAGAATGATGGGAAGCTGGTACTCAAACCTTGGTCAGGCTGACTTCACAAGCAGAATCTTAATGAAATGCAAGTATTGAAGTATTATTAAGTACTTTTTGTATAAAGCCTTAAATATTTGCAGTTACCTCGTCAGGTCTTCATTGGCTTCTTTTTACTGACTCTGAGTATCTTTAAATTTGCTGCAACATCCTGTCAGGGGTCGCCATGGACTTCTGGTTCATTTAACCAGCTTTGTTTCACCTGCAAACTGAGCCCCCTTTCAATCTCTGGTCTTCTCATCATTGAAAAAACTCTAACTACCTGCACATTGACTGGAGAGATGGCATTAAATCACATTCACTTTTAAATTTTCTCACACTGGGCAGGATCAAACAACGTTTCATGGTTAAAACCAAAGGAAATTAAGAAGTCAGGATTTTTTATTTCTTTGCTTAAAATCTCTTTATATTTTAATGTATTTAAAACCTTTTATTTTGGAATAATTTTATATTGATAGAAAGTTGGAAAAAATGTACTGGGAGGTCCTGTGTACTCTTCATCCAGTTTTCCTCATGGTAACATCCTGTATCATGATACTATCAAACTAGGAAACTGATTTTGGTGCAATCTACAGAAATTATTTGAATTTAACCAGTTTTCTATGTTCTCATGGACACACACGTATGCACGTGTATGTAGGCCTATGTAGTTTTATCACATGTGTAGATTCAGATGACCAGTTTAGATATAAAACTGTTTCTAGGGCCCCCTTCATGGGACTCCTTCATAGCCACATCCACTCCTCTACCCCATCTCTAAACCCTAGCAACCACTAATCTGTTCTCAATTTCTAATTTTGTTGTCTCAGTGTTTATTTAAATGGAATCATACTCTATGTGATCTTCTGGATTGACTTTTTTCATTTAGAGTAATTCCCTGGAGATTCATCCAGGCTGCTCTACAAGTTAATTATTCATTCCTTTTTATTGTTGAGTGTCTCCCATGGTATGGATGTACCAGATTTTAATCATTCACCTGATAAAGGCCATCTGGATTGTTTCTAGTTTTGAGCTATTATGAACAAAACTGCTATAAAAATTAGTTCACCAGTTTTTGTGTGAAGATAAGCTTTCATTTCTTTGGGAAATTAACCGAGGCTAATTGGATTTCCCTCCCTCCCTTCCTTCCCTCCCTCCCTCCCTCCCTCCCTCCCTCCCTTCCTTCCTTCCTTCCTTCCTTCCTTCCTTCCTTCCTTCCTTCCTTTCTTTTTCTTTTTCTTGTATTTGGGTCTTGCACTGTCACCCAGACTGGAGTGCAGTGGTGTGACCTCAGCTCATTGCAGCCTCCAACTCCTGGGCTCAAGCAGTCCTGCTGCCTCAGCCTCTTGAGTCATTGGGATTACAGGCATGAGCCACCGTGCCTAGCACTGGGTTTCTTTTTGATTATACATAATATTGGAAATCAGTAAATTTTTGATAGTCTTGAAAGAAATATATAATTTCCTCCTTCATCAATGTGAATAAATTATATTGATACATTTTTTGTTTTTAAACTGGACTAGAAATGTAGGTTGCATCCATCCTGAGTCATTGAATAGGGAATTCGTGCTTACTTTACAATCAATGTGGAGAGATAAAATGTTTATGAGGAAAGTAATATTTTATGTAGATTGATCTGGCCATAGGTTTTAGGATGAATTAAAGTAGAAAAAGACAGGAGATAGATGATGGAGCCAGGTGAACAAAGACACAATCACTTTATAGTGAAAGAATGATGGTCAGGAGGACTAGGAGATTCCTGTTCTGATCTCATTTCTATCACTAAACTTGTTATATATGCCACCTTCATCAAGTCATTTAACTTGTTTTGTTTGTTTGTTTTTGAGACAGAGTCTCACTCTATTGCCCAGGCTGGAGTGCAGTGGTGCCATCTCGGGGCACAGCAACCTCAGCCTCCCAGGTTCAAGCAACTCTCCTGCCTCAGTCTCCTGAGTAGTTGGGATTATAGGCACCCACCACCACGCCCAGCTAATTTTTGTGTTTTTTAGTAGAGATGGAGTTTCACCTTGTTGCCCAGGCTGGTCTCGAACTCCTAACCTCAAGTGATCTGCCCGCCTCAGCCTCACAAAGTGCAGGGATTACAGGCCTGAGCTACTGCATCTGGCCCACTTAACTTTTCTTGACTTTGATTACCTCATTTGTAAAATGAATGATTTGGCCCGAATCCGTAAAATCCATGATTGCTTTCAAATCTGCAATTCTATAATTCCAGACCATGAGGGAACAGTCAGGGTTTTTCCACTGGGAAAGGAAAACAGAAGATGGACCTGATAAGCATCTTGAAGGTAAGAATCTACTTGGCTTAGTGACTGATTGAAGGTAGAGCCCAAGATGAACTTTCAAAAAGACTTCTAAACTTCAATGCTGGGTGACAGAAAAAGGGCAACACTATCAGTTCAACAAAAATGAACTCAGCAAGATAAGGTCATTTTGGTTGAAGGACTTTTTAAAGTTTAGTTTGGATGTGTTTTGTCTGCACACAAGGGAGTTGTGTTATACAACTCCTGGAGGCAGTATTTATATGGTATTCTAAGTAAATGGCTCCCCTTCCTATGGGAGGTATATAGTACACCACCTGCACAGCTGTAAACAAGTCTTCACTGTGGACATCCAGGTGGAAATGTCCAAAAGATAGTTGGATATAAGTCTGGTATTTGCAAAGGAGTATGCGTGGGAAATGTTGGCTTGGAGTTAAGGAGTTAGTGGTAGACAATATATAGAGGCTGTACATTGAGAAAAGGTACATGCTGTGACTAGAAGCAAGCCGTTAGCTGTAATCAAATGTATGATTTAGTTGGATTATTTCAATAAAACTATACCCAACTATTATAAGTGTTTATTTTATAATAGTTTATTTTGTCTCATTCTGTACATAATGTTGTATAAAAATCAAGTATAGCCTAATTATAGATTCTTCATGCCTGTAAAAGTCAGATGATTCTAAAATTAGCAAGAAGGTATACATCTGTGGGCCAAGCAAGTGGTTGAAAAGTGATAAAATAAATTTATTGCCCAACAGATGCATCCAAAAGTTTTACTTTATAAAAAGAGGTTAGGTTATAAAAATGGGCAAAGATTCAGAGTTTCTTTTCTTCACATAAGATGAAGAGCTCCTCCTAAATTGTATTTATTCTTGAGTATTCACTGTGCACATTGCTGTCAGGAATCTTTCTGGTTGATGGTTAGTCTGTGTTTGCGATGTTTTATCTCTAGGAAGGATGCCAGTCTGAGGATGAGTTATAAGATACAAAAATGAAACCTACTAAAGAGAGGACCACCTGTGTTACTTTTGAGTCAATTCAACTGATATTCTTGCTAGGAGATACATGGTGTCACTAAATAACTAAAAAAAATTGAACAAAGCAGATATATCTGAACCTGTATTTTCTAATGTACATCAACCTTCAAAGTCAAAGTGTAATCCTTTTGGGAGATTTGTTTACCATTGCTAGAGACTGAATGTTGGTGATCCCCAAAATTCATATGTTGAGATCCTAACCCCCAATGGGATGATATTAGGAAGTGTGGTCTTTGGTAGGTCATTGGGTCATGAGGTCAGAGCTTTCATGAATGGGATTGATGCCCTTATAAAAAGAGACTCCAGAGAGCTCATTTGCCTCTTCCACCATGTGAAGACACAATAAGGCACCCTCTCTGAACTAGGAAGCAGGACTTCATCAGACACTGAATCTGCTGTTCCCTTGATCTTGATCTTGGACTTATCATCTAGAACTGTAAGAAATAAATTTCGGTTGTTTTAAGCCACCCAGTCTATCGTATTCTGCTATAAAAGCCCAAACAGAGCAAGATACCCATCTACTCATTAATTCATGAAATCTTTAGCTGCTGAGCTGATATATGAACTATGCAAGAAAATAAATGTTACATTATAAACACAACTTATTTCTGCCCAAACTTTATTATCCAGCTTAATCACATTTAAATCAATAGAATGACTTTTTGCTGGTTTCCAAAAATTCCCTCAAAGAATTAAAATTTACCACCATCACACAAAGACATAAGAATAATACAATGGATTTTGGGGATTTGTGGGAAAGGGTGGGAGAGGTGTGAGGGATAAAGGACTACACATTGGGTACAGTGTACACTGCTCTGGTGATGGGTGCACCCAAATCTCAGAACTCAACACTAAGGAACTTATTCATGTAACCAAAACCACTTGTTCCTCAAAAACCTATTGAAATAGAAACAGTCATGTTTAATGGTAATGTAGCTATCCTAGGAAAAGACCAACCCATTTTTATCACTCTTTATCACTGGCCCATCACAGATGACAGCTTTCTCTCTTATGGAATTATTTGCACAAAGTATATATAAGGATGTATATTTGCAGCGTTACTTATAACAGTAAAAAAATAAAATGATACAGTCATCTAGTTAATGCCACTGAATTGTACACCTTGATGGTTAAATGACAAATTTTGTTATATATGTTTTGCCATATTAAAAATATAGTAAAGAAACTAGTGAATTGTATACTTTAAATCAGTTCATTGTATGGTATGTGAATTATGTCTCAATAAAGATATTTTTAATCCCCCCCAAAAATAAAATTTATCACCATTAAGAAGATTCAAAACAATTATTCTTAGACCACGAAGACATTCTTGAAGTTCTAAAAATTTTTGGAGCAATAAGAGTATAATAGAGTCAGACAAGCTGACTCCTTTGAAAGATTGTTATGTTTATACTTAAATTTAGTCACATTATTTTGTCATAATGATTGTGTGGATTGGGAGGAAGAACCTGTAATTTGTATCAGGCAGACCTGACTTCAATTATTAATTTTACCTCTTAAACAAGTGTATGACCAGCTGTATGTATGTGTCATCACTAAGACTGTTTCATCATCTAGTCAATTAGAGATGGTAATAATACTTACATCATAGATGTTTTGTGGGAATCAAATCAATGAAAAGTAATTAGCATAGTGTTAAATACACATCATTTGGATACCAGATTATTCTGAGGAGATTCTGTCAGTGAGTCAGTCTGTTCCTGGAGACTTCTCACTGATGCCAAGGACAGCTTCTTTTGTGAAAGATAGAAGTCCTGGAAAAGTGAAAATTATCATATGGTAGCTCATGCTTCATGATTGGTTCTTGGGAATGATGAAGACTAAGGGCCATCCACACAACTAGGTAAGAATCAATCCCTACTTATTCAGCCAGTGAAGAAACTTGATCTTATTCTTTATTTAATTCCAAAATGTAGTAAAGAAATATTTATATTGCTAATGAAGACAGGTGCTGTCTAAACCTTGTTAACTGAATTCTCATTTAAGGAGGACCTTGATTAGGCCCTTCAACATCAGTAAGTTCCTCCTGCCTTCTTTACAATGATAAATAGCCCATTAAGTGTTCCTTCTGACAATGGCTTTCCTCATTTATAGCGTCTTATACATTCAAAGAGCTGACACCTCATCTTGTATATTAATTTGATACTAATTATATAGTCAGTCTAAGCCCTCCTTTCCATGGCTTCTTCCCCAAGCTGTCTTCTTCCTGAGGGCCAGTTAAGGACTCAATTGCTGAGCAGACCTGCTAGACCTCACTTCAAAAGGTTTGTTAATCTCCTTGGAATCACGCCTTTGAGCTCACTCCTCTCGCTTTTCATATCCAGATTGGACTGCATTAGTCTTCCTCATTGCTTTGTAAGGAAAAGAGAGAAAGTTGGGAGTGAGTGGAGAAAGAAAGACACAAGGTGGGGAGGAAAGGAGGAGGAGGTGAAAGAAGGAGATTACATAAAGATGGAAAAATAAGAGTTGTAAATAGGAAGAAACCGTCACTGCCAGAAGTTAAAGTGAATGGTTTATAACCTTTTAGAGGTCAAGGACCTTCTTTAAGATTCTGTGAAAACTATAGCTCGCCTACCCAGAAATATGCTCATATGCACATACATAGGAAATTTCACCTCCCATTTCGGAGAGTATACATGCCTCATAAAGTGCATCCATAAGCCCCAGGTCAGTAGTCTACAACAATGACCTCCCATCACGAAATTCAGTCATACCATTTCCAATTTATGTGACACTGATTTGAGAATCATTTTGTGAAAATATCTGACTTATCTTACAGTTGGTTGATTTCCTAGTGTTCTGCATGAGATCTTCCTCTGTCCCCACATTCTTTGGGCTTACCCATTTCCCAGGCTTCCACTGCCCTCTCTATGAGTAGTTAACCATTTTTTTCCCTCTTTAGGAAACTCATGAAAGTTACAAAACCTCTATCTACAAACATACACATACACGTTTATAGTCTCAGTTTGGCACCCAACCTTTTAAGCACTCATGTGCCACCCAAAGTTCATCCATGGATGCAAGATTTGGAACTACTGGATTAGAGGGAACTAAATGTTTATTTATTAAGTGGATTCAAGCATGTGGCATTTTTACTGGGTTCCTAAATCTGTTCCATTGGTTAATAGAAACAAGGTGTTTGTTTGTTTTTAAAAACTATGTAATCCAGTCTCATATCTTCCTGGCTTTGAGATTCTTTATGGAAATCTTGATTAAATCCCCAATGTTATAAACGTTGGTGGCTCACATGGAGCTCCGAAGAGCCCGGTATAGTCCCCTAGACTCTTTAGGGCACTGTGAGTGAGCAATTAGGTACAGGCCTTGGTCCATTGTGCTCAATTGAGAACTAAGTCAACATGTCTTATTACTATGCTAAATTATGATGGAAAATCAATCTCTTTCCATTAAAAATAGTCTTTTCTGGGTTAACTGAGTTCCTTTGGGTACTTCTCAGTGTTTTAGAATTCCATCTTACCACACCTACCTCCTTCCTCTCTAAGACAGAGAAGAAGCAATGAGTTGACATGGACATCTTTGTGTGGGTCCTTATTGGCCTCTACAGTAATTTCCTCAACAATGCCCTCCCCAGTCATTGGGAACTATTCTGGCATTTGATGATGAAGTCTAGGACTTGTGAAATACAAGGTCTACGCTCTCAGCTCATCTAGGCCCAGAGTTATTCACCATTCTGCTGACTTAGATTCACCTCTTCCCTTGTCTGCCTTTCAGGTCCTCTGAATCTCAACCACATCCTCCATCCAGCCCCAGAGTTAGATCGTCCACCTGCAGCCCTTGCAGTAGCGTCAACTTGCTCCTCATGGCAGCGGCCCCATGGGAGGCCTGCTGGCTGTAAACATCCAGCTATTTTCTATATCCTCCACTGGGAGCATGTGAAAATATCTGGATACATTTATGCCAGGTAAAAGCTGAGGGAGACTTGGCCCTCTCTTTGCCTGGATCTACCTTGCATCCATTTTTCTTCTGTTATGATTATCTCTTGTTGGTGAGGGGGCACTCAGAAAAGTGATTGTTTTAGTCTATTTTCTGTTACTCAGAGAAATTTATAAAGAAAAGACATTTATTTCTCATAGTCAGGAGGCGGACAAGTCCAAGAGCATGGCACCAACATCTGATGCAGGTCATCCCATGGCAGAAGGACAGAAGGCTGAAGCAAACATGTGAGACAGAGAGAAGAAATCAGGCAAAACTCACTTTTATTACAAATTCAGTCTCGTGATAACTAACCCACTTCTGCAATAAGGGCATGAATCCATTCATGATGGATCTGCCATCACCTAATCATCTCTTAAAGGCCCCACATCAATTAAAAGTCAACATGAGTTTGGGAGCAGACAAACATTTAAACCACAACAGTGGTGTCCCAGAATTCCAAAGACCAAATTTGGAATAATTCCACTTTGTTTTTTATTTTCCCCCTAAACCTGTTGGAAAATGTCCCCAGATTCCACACTTATGATAATAGGGCACGTGGTGTGGAGGGGGGCAGACTTATCTATGGACTCTTCCACTTCCTTCATGGCCTCTTAACCGTTTCTTTTTTTCTCTCTCTCACCTCTCAGAATGCTACAGTTTTGTTTCTGGATAGTGTACCCTTCACTTACATCATCTCAAGTTCTCCAAAACTAGTAAAACTCTAGAATGCCAACTGGCCAGGCTCTGGACTTGCCTTCAATCTCTCTCTCTCTCTCTGTCTCTCTTTCTGTCTCTCCTGCAGCTTCACTGCAGTACAATTTACACACCATAAAATTCACCCATTTTAAATGTACAGTTCAATGACTTTTTAGTAAATTTGGTTGTGTAACTATCACTGTACTTTTGGTTTTTAAACATTTTCATTATCCCAATAAGATCATTCATGCCCATGTACAGTTAATCCACTTTCCTACCTCCAGACCCAGGCAACCACTCATCTACTTTTGTCTCTTCGTATTTGCCTATTGTGGACATTTTCTGTCAATGGAGTCATACAATCTATGTCGCTTTGTGTCTCGCTGATTTTACTTAGCATACTGTTTTGAGGTTCATCTATATTATAGCAATTATCAATATTTCATTCCTTTTTAACACTGAATAATATTTCATCATATGACTATACCACATTTTGTTTATCCATTCTTTTGCTGATGAATGCTTGGTTGCTTCTATCTTTTGGCTATTATGAGTAGTGTTGCTTTGAACATTTATGTAAAAGTTTTTGTTTGGATACCTGTTTTTAATCCTTTTGGGTGTATACCTAGGAATGGAATTGCAAGGTCATATGGTAATTCTATGTTTAACTTTTTGAGGAACTACCAAACTTTTTTCATAGTGACTACATCATTTTACATTTCTACCAACAGAGTATGAGGATTCCAATTTCTGCTCATTCTTACTAACACTGTTTCTTTTTTATTATAGCCATCCTGGTGGGTGTGACAGGCTTGGTTCTTGCTATACAAAAGGAATTTAGAAGTCTCTGACTCCAAGACTGCTGTTTTCCTGAGAAGTTCTCAGGGAATTAAACACCTAATTTGATAATAAAATCCCAGTTAGGACTACTTGTTTTCTATACGGTGTTGTCCATTCATTGAGGTGCTGAAACCCGCTAATTTACTGGCAGTGGTAATGGAGGGTGTCCTAAGGCAAAATGATTTAAGAAGAATGAAAATGGTTGAATGTTTAAAAATATTATTCATGATATATTTGCTTTTGGATATGGACTGGGGAGAGGGAAAGCCCAAAATTGAATATGACTCGTAAAGCAATTTGGGAACATGAATGGGAAAAGATATCAAAGGTTATTTGGCCAAATAGTGATTGTGGGAGTTGATGCCAACTGCATTAAGGAAAAAAGATGACCATCTTAAGGCAGCAAAAATATGCCCAATTAGAATTGGCCTAGAAGAACACTAAAATGAAGGTCATTTAACAAAGACCTCTGGAAAAAAAAAAAGGGACGAAAAAGTTAAGTCAGCAGGATTGCTAGGAAGTAAGCACTAGAGCAAAGGTGCTGTGTAATCAAATAAGAGACAGACTTTTCTGAGCCTGGTCAGATAGTAGCTAAGATCAATTTCTCAAAATACAGAACATTTGTTCTAGATATAGGAAGGGCAAGTAAGGTCTTATTAGAACAGAGAGAAATTTAAATTAAAACCACCGAAAAGATCAGGGAAAATGAAGCCTTACTGCTGTCTAAGATAGTGATTTGACCTACTATGGAAGCCAAAGCTCCTGAGTTCTCAAGAGACACACCTTCAAAAGATGATCCCAAAGCTTAGATCTAAGCCACTACATTTTTGAGGGAGCCACCTATCTAGGGAGACCAGCAGCACAGTATATAGTAAGCTTCCGGCTAAGGCACAGTTTTAAATCCTAGCTCTACCATTTACTGGCTATATTACCTTAGACATTGCATTCATTCTTCCTGAGCCTCAGCAACCTCATTTGCAAAACATATATAATAATATTTACCCCACAGGGTTGTTAAGTGATTAAATTATGTAGCATCTGTAAAGCTTGCAGCATATGGCAGGCACTCAGTATATGATACCTCTTATTATTATTACTATTATTGGCTGTAACAACAATGCTTTTAAAAGGGAGATGAGATATGTTAGTAACTGGATACCACTGGCATTACTGAATTTGGATTTTATACAGTTAACAGCTAATTTATACTCAATATAGGCAAGACTAGCAGTTGGCCTCATCTAGAAGATAACTAGCAGGACTTGGGCTTGAGATATCACAGAAAACGTTCATGGAAGGCAGTAGAAAGAATATTCATTATGGGTGAATTTTAAAAAGCTGTTTGATCTTCAGCAAATCATGACTTTCTCTTTGAGCCATGGTTGTGTTACTGGAAAAAAGGTGGCCTCAATTCAGACCCCAAGGGGGAGGTTCTTGGATCTCACGCAGGAATGAATTCAAGGCAAGTCACAGAGTACAGTGATAAGATATAGCTTATTGAAAGTGACTCCATTACAGAGTAGGGTGTCCTCAGAAAGCAAGGAGAATACGCCACCTTTAAGTTTTTCATATATAGGGTCCTTGTCTATGCAAAGGCTAAGTTAAGCTGTACTTATGTGTGAGTGAGCAGGTAGGATAACAAAATTTATTATTCTATTGATTTAAAGAAAACTATCCTTGATGTTTTACTGTGTATGTACATCAAAACATCTTGAAAACATATTGTTTTGGGTATTGGGACAACTGAACTTTCTGTTGTTGTAGGAGTTTGTCCTTGTGTAGGCCTTACCAAACTTTTTTATTTAGCTGTAAACATCTTAGGACCGTGGGGGGTGACCAGCAAGGAATGTGCCTTGTTAGTCTCGAGATGGAGTCTTTTGGTTATTTATTTATTTATTTATTTATTCATTCATTCATTCATTCATTCATTCATTCATTCACTCTGAGACAGAGTCTCACTGTGTCACTCAGGCTGAAGTGCAGTGGCGCGATCTTGGCTTACTGCAACCTCCGCCTCCTGGGTTCAAGCGATTCTCCTGCCTCAGCCTCCCGAGTAGCTGGGATTACAGGCACCCACCAACACGTCTGGCTAATTTTTGTATTTTTAGTAGAGATGGGGTTTTACCATGTTGACCAGGCTGGTCTTGAACTCCTGACCTCAAGTGATCCGCCCGCCTTGGCCTCCCAAAGTGCTGGGATTTACAGGCGTGAGCCACTGTGCCCAGCCAGAGTTGGTTTTAAAATGATGTCACTCTGGCTTTCCTAGGCTTCTGTTTCCCTAATAGTGGGTATATAAAAGTTATCCTGCAATTGCTTGTGGACACTGCAAAGTGCCCACAAGCAAAGGTGTGGGGCAGGGCGCCATATAGGACACTCCTTGCTGTCTCTAACACATCCTAAGCCTGTTTCCACCTCAGGACTTGTTCACCTCTTATTCTCTCCACCTGAAACTCTCTTCCCTAAGGTAACACATGAATTGCTCCCTCACTTCCTTCAGGCCTTTCCTCAAATGTCGCCATCTCAGTGATGTTTTCCCTGACCACCCTATTTAAGGGAACCCCTAGCACACCGTACTTCCCTTTCTTGCTTATTTCCTCCATATCACTTTTCTTCATCTAACATACTGTCTAATGTCAGCTCCACAAGGGCAGGATTTTTCTCTTTATGTCCACTGCTGTATCCTCCCTGCTCAAAACAGTGCCTGGCACAGTGTGGTGCTCAAAAAATATTTCTTGAAAGAATAAATGATTTTATTCCATTTCAATGCTGTCACATGCCCAGGATCAATGGTTTTAAAATTAGAACAAAGGAGATGGGGAAAGGAAATGAATGTGAAAAGAAGAGTGAGGCAAAACCTACCACAGAGCTCCTTTCTTGATATGTTGCCTGCAGACCCCCGATGAGGTTTATAGATCAGTGGAAATATAAAAAAGGAACAGTTGATTTCCAATCACAAGAGGCTGATCAAGGAAGTCTGGTCCAAGTCTGGTCCACCTTTTGAGGTGATGTCTCCTCTGGTTTACTCTCAAAGTAAAAGTAGCAGATTGGCAGCCAAAAGGATACAAATGCACTAGGGATGCATTTGTAAAGACACTAGGGATGACTAAACCACTGACCCTGAATGAAAGCAGCGTCAAAGTTGGGAAGTAAATAATTTGTATAGACACTAGGGATGGCCAGGTGTAGTGGTTCATGCCTGTAATCCCAGCACTTTGGTAGGCTGAGGCAGGCGGATCACCCGAGGTCAAGAGTTCGAGATCAGCCTGGCCAACATGGTGAAACGCTGTCTTACTAAAAATAGAAAAATTAGCCAGGGTGGTGGCAGGCGCCTTTAATCCCAGCTACTCGGGAGGCTGAGGCAAGAGAATCGCTTGAACCCAGGAGGCGGAGGTTGCAGTGAGCCGAGATCGTGCCATTGCACTCCAGCCTGGAGGACAAGAGCGAGACTTCGTCTAAAAAAAAAAAAAAAAAGACACCAGGGATGACTTGACTGCTGACAGCCTCCCGTATATCTCTCACAGTCATGCCCTAAGTTCTGTAGACTTGGCATCCCACACAGAGGGAAATCTCTACCAGGTTTGAGAGTTAAGAACTTTGGTTTCCTGTATTTTACACCCACCTCTCTCACCCCTTATTCAGCATCCAGAGACAACTCGTTTTACTACAGAAGGCAATAATTTCCCTATTCAGAATGTCATGTCACCAAGGCTCATGTTCTGTGCTGGGGCCTTGAAATTCTTGCTGTGTCAGCCTAAGAGTAGTCTCTATTTTTCTGTGCCTGAACTACAGGAACTAGTTTCCATTTTGGTCCTCACTGAGGCCTGCTCTGGTCAGGTCTGGCCATGGCCAACCACACCAGTCACAGGTGGTGTGTAATATCACATTAGCAGAGCATCAGAAGAAAGGCAGCACAGTCTCACAATACATGAAGAGTAGGCTTAAGAAGCAGGAGCCAAAATTGATGTAATGGAAGATAAAACTATCAACATGGTGATCCAATTGAGAAGTGTCATTATGCGAGATGAAAAGGTGAAAGAAGAGCCAGCAGAGTTCTTGGCTTTTGTTTGCAGGAGAAGATGATACTAAACAAAATTGATTCATAGAAATACAGACATCATAAAATGAAAGGACCATCTGGATGTTTGGGGAGCGTGTTAATAGGAAATTGTAGGACTGATCTCGAATATCCTAGTGCCAATTCTCAATTCATTGTGTCTTCATTTACAACATTAGGCCTTCCAGTGGGGACCTCTGGCATGGCCCTTAGGAATTAGTCAGAATGCAGGATGCCACAAAAGAAGGGAAGGCTGAATATGACCAATACAGAATTATTGTATACTTTTGAGTTTCAGTGCTTTAAGTTTAAGAAAGTGGGAGATAGTTAATGGGGTTAGCTTCCAGCCCACCCACCAGTCCCTGTAGCAACAAAAGTTCATTAAGTGTCACACAAGAGCCTTCTCAGCCAATGTTATGAAAGAGGAAAAAAAAAAACAAAAACAAAAACAGCAAGCCAATGCACATAAAGAAAGTTTATCAGGGTCTTATTAAAATAGAGTGAAGGTATGAGTGTAAAGAACCAAAAAAAAGAAAAAAAATCACAATTTAAGTGATGAAAAATGGTGGACACGTGAATAGGTGACTCACATATTAGAGATGTGGTAGATTAAGTAGTGAAAGGATAACGGAAGAGTACTGGAGAGTACTGACTTAACTAGGAATTTATACACACTGCCTATGGGCTTATTATTGAGTTTGTTTCTGGGGAATTTACAAATACAAGTTTTTATAATAAAGGAAAAGATGGCCTTTCCTATAGTCATAGTTTTAAGCAGTGAACCAGGAACCAGAGACATGGTTTTAAATCACTGATTCCTATGAAAGCAGTGTCAAAATTGGGAGGTAAATCTGGTTAGGTTAAGATTCTTTTTGGTTTTCTCTATATTTTCTTATGAGTTTGTGGTGCTGAAAGGGACATGGCGGGCAATGGAAGCAGGAGGGCTGGCTTTCTTAGACACCCTGTCCCTGGGATTAATTTCATATGCAAAAAAAAAAAAATTCCAAATCAAACAGTTACATGGAATGTACTGAAATGCAGAGAAAACTGTTAATCAGCAATAAAAAATAATGAAAGTAATTTTTAGAAACAACATTGTTTTCAACAACAGTATGGTGTGAGGGAAGAACATTGCCTGGGAATCTAAGCCAGTTCTATTCTGAGGTCTGTCACTGCCACGCACAGCAGAGGACCAACATACAACGCCCCTCCTGAGCCTAAAAGGCCATGACAAGATTAAAATAAAGGGAAACCTGTATTCCCACAGAATCCAGAGATGGGAGCCATCCAAATGACAAAGACTTTGCATGATTCCAGCACCAATATCCTACTTGTTGCCTAGTGATATTACGAGTGAAGTATCCCTATTCCCACTTTATTAGGAATCTTACACTGTTGATTTTCCCTCTTCCCTGAATCTTCCATTTTCCCTTGTTTTTTGGCTCATTTCCATTGCCATTTAAAGTGACTCTAGATTCTCTCATCTTAATAAACGCTGACAGGATCCCAAATGCCTCTTCCATATCACTGCAATGTTCAGCATGAAAGAAAGATGGTGTAGATATAAGATAAATCTAAGATAAATGAGGTTAAGTAAAAACCTTGTAGTACTAAATCTGAATGTGCAAGTAAAGTTCCTATTATCCAAACTGAAGAACTGAAGAAAGGAAAGACTTCCTGTTCCTTCATTATAGTCCCAAGCTCCAAGCAGTGACTAAAGAACCACTGGTATGGTTTTGTTATATATATATATATATATATAGTTTTGTTTTGACATAGGGTCATGCTCTGTCACCCAAGCTGGAGTCCAGTGGTGCAATCATGGCCCACTGAAGCCTCTACTTCTCAGACTCAAGCAATCCTCCTACGTCAGCCTCCTGAATAGCTGGGACTACAGGCGTGTGCCACCATGTTTGGCTAATTTTTCTTTTTCTTTTTTCTTTCTTTTTTTTTTTTTGTAGAGATGGAATTTCACAATGTAGCCTGGGCTAATCTTGAACTCCTGGGCTCAAGAGATCCACCTACCTCAGCCTCCAGAGCTGGGACTATAGGTATGAGGCACCGTACCTGGCCAGTATGGTTTTAAGCCAGTGAAAGTAGCATCTATGTTGGAAGGTGGAGCTGGTTAGATTTGCACGATTCTTAGTTTCCTCTGTATTTTCCTATGTTTCTTTTGTGGTTCAAGGTACATTTTCTTTGACTGTGATTAAGGATTGTGTGGTTCATGGGAATATAAAGTAATGAGACCCGTTTTCCCATAAGACAGATACATTCACTGAGGAGTTTATATGCTTTGCTCTGAGATAATATTTGTACAACAAAAAACCTGAAGTGGTCCCCAAAGTGTCAATATTTTAGTCTGTGCCAAATAAGATAACTGAATGAACATAACTGAAGTAACCAAATACTGCCAATTTTATAGCAGCATACAGGCATGTCCTGATTGTGGAGAATAACAGGTATATTCTGTTATTTACTGTTATTAAACGTTAATAACTGCAAACCTACTCTTTTACTTGGAAATCAAAAGTATGTGTCTATGTCTAGATATTTGAGTTTAGAATTATCTCCCAGTTAGGTCTTTAATAATGATCACTCTAAATCCTTATGTCATGCTATCTCCATCCTCAAGTGTAACTAAATCACAGGCATATTTTTCATAATTAACCACATTTGAAAATCCTGATGCAGAGCAGATAACATATATTCCTGTTGACAAAATATCAGGTACAATATAGATCAGAAATACACATTCCCAGATTTTATCCCAGAAAATACATGAACTCAAGATGGGGAGCTACCACTTCAGGATTTTTTTTTTTCTAATTGTCTTTGCAAAGATTGTATGATGTATTGATGAAAAGTTGAAATGTAGTATAATCTACATTATAATGTATAGTTTCCTCTTTAAGAAGTAGTTTATACATTGGCAACTGGGGATAGCTATCATAAGTTAGAGTTCAGTATGTGTGAAAGAGAATTAGAAAAAAATACTAAACTTAAGTGACTGAATCACTTCCACAAAAATTTGGAACAGCCTTGATTAAACAAGAATGAACCAAAACTATAAAAAGTGAACTCAGAGACTTGAAAGTGGAGATTTGTAAAGGCCAGAACTAAATAATTATTATCGTGTCTTGATGCAGTCACTAAGAATTTTATTGTGTGTAATTTTTACTTCAGTGTTGAACAGCCATTGTGATAGGAAGAACTTCAGTTCTCAACACTTTTGCTTCATCAAGGATGAAATAAAACAGAGTTTGTGCTATCTTGGTTTTTGGTTATAATAAAACTATTCAAACAGTTTTTATATGTTTATTATTTTCCATCTATTTTTCTGCATGCTCCTCTGTTCATATGATACTGCCTCAGTCAGGCTTGGTGAAATCAGTGAACTGGCCAGGTCAACAAGGCCTAGAACTGGACCAAACACAGGAGGATAATTCAGGAAGGTAGAGAGGAACATCAGGAAGATGAGGTAGTAAATTACAGGGACTCAGCCACAGACATTAAGGTTAACATACAACACTCCCATCTCTAGGACTCTGATTTTGGACGAGTCATGGCGAGACTGTAGTTCTGTAGAAACTGAATGTCAAGCAGAAACTCGTACATAAAAGAAAGAATATCTGTGGGAACTGGAGTGCAACTCAAGCGGATTTATTAATAGCAACCAGATCAGAGTGCTATTACCAGAACAAAGTGCAGAAATAGTGCAGGGCCATCAAACAGGTTGACTTTTATAGAGAATGGATGATAGGTAGAGTTTCTTATGTTTTCACTGCCTGTGACCTGATTTTTACCAGAACTTGGAGCAAGGCTAATCCTACCAATAGGATTACGTGGCCCTGATTACAGTGTTGGAGGCCTGCTAGGCAGAATTAGGCAGATCATTGTTCACTAAATAAATTATAGTTTGTTTAAGTTTAGTACAGGAGTTGCAAACTATGACCTACTGCTTGTTTTTGTATGGCCCATGAGCTAAGAATGATTTGTACATGTTTAAGTTGCTAAAAAAATAAAAATGAATAATATTTTGTGACATGTGAAAATTTTATGAAATTCAATTTCAAGGTCCATAAATAAAGACTTATTGGAACACAGCCATGCGTATCTGTTTTCATATTGAATATGGCTACGTTCATGCTATAATGGCAGAGGTGAGTACTTGTGACCAACACCCTATGGTCTGGAGAGCCTTAAATATGTACTGTCCAGACCTGTACAGAAAAAGTTTGCCTAACTTGGTTTAGTGTATAAAGTCGGTGGATATACAGAAATTTCATAGCACTATATTTAGGACCTGATCATGTTTAATTCTTTAAGAAGTTGCATACAACTCAGGGTAGAAATAAAAACCATAGCAATTGATGAGTATGATGTTTTGTGACTAAGAATTGACAAAGAGAAGAATTAAGTGAAACAAAGTATAATAGGTAGCCTTTCCTAACCCTGCTCTGACGGAGGCTAGGACTATTCTGCGTCCTACATCGAGTGGGCCAAATCCTGCCTACAACCAGCAGGATACTAGGCATTCTCTCCTGATGGTGGGCATGATAAAATAGACATGATCCCCCAGGCACCTTTATCTCTGTTGTGTGTTCACTGAACTGCCGCCTCTTCTCTGACCACCCATCCCCCTCTAGTGTTGGGTTACCCTCTGTGATTGACTTTTTGCCTTAGTTTTCTTATTAGGGTTCTCATTCCCACTTTGAGGCTAGAACTAATCCTCATTTCGAGCCTGATTGACTAGGACCCTGATTCTCTAAGAAATCCTTCCTACTCCCATTGCCCCTGGGAGCTGGATCCTGTTTTGTATAGCTTCCTCCTTTAGCTGGCACTTTGCTGTAATCCAAATAGACCATCTGGCATCAGTTCTTGGCAGCAAATGTTTGGTTCTACTGCTTTCCCTTACCCAACTCCAGGACTTGATCGTCCTTTGAATAAAGCCCATTTGTCTCATCCTTTGAACTTTGATTTGACATGCCAAATGCAACCTTTTTTTCTTTTTTTAAATGTTGTGACAGGGTCTTGATCTGTCACCCGGGTTGGAGTGCAGTGGTGTGATTTCAGCTCACTGCAGCCTCAACTTCCTGGGCTCAAGCAATCCTCCCACCTCAGCCTCCCAAGTATCTGGGAGCACAGTCATGTGGCACAACGCCCAGACGATTTTTAAATTTTTTATAGAGGTGGGATCTCGCTATGTTGTACTGGCTGGTCTCAAACTCCTGGCCTTAAACATTCCTCCTGCCTTAGCCTCCCAAAGTGCTGGGATTACAGGTGTAAGCCACTGCACCTGGCCCCAAACACAATCTTGAAGGTACATTCCTACAACCAAGTTAGTCCATGAAATTTCAATCCAGCCTTTTCCAAGATTCTGTCCTACTCCTTTCCTCTTCTTCCTTTTGCTGAGGTCCCAGCATGCATCATGGTCTAGTATACATTTATTATACTAACCAACAGATCATAGACAATTAGAGCTGGAAGGAATCTTACAAGTTATAGATGAGAAGACCAATTTAGAGGTCCACAAAGGGGAATATACATATCAGTTCACTTTAACAAACAAGGAATAAGTAGACCCACATCCTCCAAGAAGTGCCTTGGAAATAAAAGTTAACTAGTTAACTGCCTTCAATGAGTCAATTTTGAATTTTTTAATTTTTGACCCATCATAAAGAAAAGCCAAAAAACAAAAGCAGGAGAAATCAAAATGACTGTAATAAGTCTGTCCAAAAAAGGAAAAGGAGAAAGAGAAGGAGGAAACCCATAATTTGAGGCTATATGTAAATAGAATTAGTTTTGCCAAGATGTCTCATTGTCTACCACTCCAATTCCCCTTTCCATTTCTGACAGTTGTCTCTTGGATTCTGTGTGACTACTTTAATGCCTAAATCTTTACAAGGAGAATCTCCAAATAAAATCTCAAATTATACTTGCTTGGTTACATATGATTTAATGATCTGAACGGCACAAGTACTGGCCAACCAAAAAGGAAATCAGTTTATCATCAGCCCTGCCTCTATCTACAGAGGCAAAATGAAAGGAGCACTGAGGCACTTACAGCAATTTCGCAAGGGAATCAGATAAATATCCCTTGCTATCATGGGAAAACAGTGGTGGAGTTAGGGTGGGATTGGGGATTTGTATAGAGTCTTCCCTGGCTAATTACTCAGAATTATTTCCCTGTAGAGGCAGTGTCCATCTCTTGCATGTGGCTGCTGAAGCGAATCACAGCATAGCAGGTCCAATCAGTTAAGCAATCTTAATGATCAATGCATTTTCCCTCTGCGTTCATTCTGCTGTGAACTAGATCGTGAAGATCGCTATATCCATTTAATCAACCATGCCTCAATATTCAATGTAGCTATTGCATGTAGATTTTTAAAATGTTTGTTGCAACAACTCATGCCTCTCCCTGTCACTTATTAATATATTAAAAATTTAATAGCTCTCGACTGGCTAGAGTAGAATACATTTATATTATCCAGCACATAGTAAGCCTAATAAATATTTGTTGATAGCATTTAATGACTAACTCTACAAGTCATAATAGGATAATATAGACATTCATTTGGAAGTAGAGTATGCCTTAGATTAGGCCAGTGGTTCTTAACAGGAATGATTTTGCTACCTGCTACCAGGGGACATTTAGCAATGTCTGGAGACATTTTTGGTTGTCACAACTAAGAATGGCACTGTTTTCTGGCATTGATTGGGTAGAGGCCAGGGATGCTGCTATATATCCTAGAATGTACTAAATGTACTAGACATCCCCTTTAAAAGAATTATCCTGTTCAAAATGTCAAGAGTCTGAGACTGAGAAATCCCAGATTAGGCAGATAATAGACATTGAGAAGTTTGACTTTTTAAAAGTAGATGAGGAGGAGTGAATGGGCAGAGCTCAGAGGAATTTAGGACAATAAAACTACTTATGGCAATACAATGGTAGATATATGTCATTGTACATTTGCCAAAATCCATAGAATGCACAGTACTAAGAGTCAACGCAAATGTACACTATGGGACTCTGGGTGGTCATGATGCCTCAATGTTGGTTCATTGATTTTAATGAATGTACCACTCTGGTGCCAGATGTTGACAGTTGGGGAGGCTGCGCATGTTGTAGTGGGCAGGAGGTATATGGGAACTTTGTACTTGCTGCTCACTTTTGCTGTGGACCTCAAACTGCTCTACAAATAAACCCCTGTTAAATAAAGGAGATGAAGGTTCCCTTACATCAACTGTTTAAGAGTCAGTCTGTTAGAAGCAACAACCTCTCCTCTTCATCTCTGTCATCTGCTAGGTAGCTGTGAAGCAAAAACCAAGCACATGCCCAAGCAGTGTTTGCAGACCTGGAATCCATGGTCATTGACGAAGTTCGCTCTGGCACATACCATGAGCTCTTCCAATCTGAGCATCTCATTATGGGCAAGGAAGATGCTGCCAATAACTATGCCCAAGGGCACCATTGGCAAGGAGATCATTGATCTCATGTTGGGCCAAATTCATAAATTGGCCAACCTTTGCACAGGTATTCGGGGCTTCTTGGTTTTCACAGCTTTATCAGGGGAACTGGTTCTGGGTTCACCTCCTTGCTCATGGAATGTCTCTCTGTTGACTATGGTAAGAAATCTAAGCTGGAGTTCTCCATTTACCCAGCCCCTCAGGTTTCCACATCTGCGCCAGAGCCCTACAACTCCACTCTAACCACCCACATCACCCTGGAGCACTCTGATTATGCTTTCATGATAGACAGTGAGGCCATTTATGGCATCTGTTATGGAAACCTTGATATTAAGCACCCAACCTACACTAACCTGAATAGATTCATAGGTCAAATTGTGTCCTCCATCACTGCTTCCCTGAGATTTGATGGAACCCTAAATATTGATCTGACAGAACTGCAGACCCACCTGGTGTCCTATCCCTGCATCCACTTCTCTCTGGGCAGCTATGCCCTCTGATATGGTTTGGCTCTGTGTCCCCACCCAAATTTCATTTTGTAGCTACCATAATTCCCATGTGTTGTTGTGGGAGAGACCTGGTGGAAGATGATTAAATCATGGAGGTGGGTCTTTCCAGTGCTGTTCTCATGATAGTGAATAACTCTCACAAGATCTGATGGCTTTTAGAAACTGGAGTTTCTCTGCACAAGCTCTCTTTTTGCCTGCTGCCATCTGTGTAAGATATGACTTGTTCTTCCTTGCCTTCCACCATGATTGTGAGGTCTTCCCCAGCCATGTGGAGCTGTAAGTCCAATAAACCTCTTGCTTTTGTAAATTGCCCAGCCTTGGGTATGTATGTCTTTATCAGCAGTATGAAAACAAACTAATACACCCTCATCATCTCTACTGAGAAAGCCTACCATAGACAGCTTTCTGTAGCCGAGATTACCAATGCTTTCTTTGAGCAAGCCAACCAGGCGGTGAAACATGACCCTTCCTATGGTAAATACATGGCTTGCTGCCTGTTGTTCCATAATGATGTGGTTCCAAAAGATGTCAGTGCTGCCATTGCCACCGTCAAGATCGAGTGTACCATCTAGTCTGTGGATTGGTGCCCCACTGGCTTCAAGGTGGCATTAATTACTAGCCTCCCACTGTGGTGCCTGGCAGAGACCTGACTGAGATACAGAGAACTATGTGCATGTTGGGCAACAACACAGCCATTGCTGAGGCCTAGGCTCACTTGGACCACAAGTTTGACCTGATGTATTCCAAACATGTCTTTATTCACTGGTAAGTGGGTAAGGAAATGGAGGAAGGAGAGTTTTCTGAGGCCCGTGAGGACAAGGCTGCCCTTGAGATGGATTATGAGGATGTTGGTGTGGAGTCTGTTGAAAAAGAGGGTGAAGAAGAAGAAGAATACTAGAGTTAACACAGCAGAGGCAGGAGAATCGCTTGAACCTTGGAGGCGGAGGTTGCAGTGATTCAAGATTGCGCCCTTGTACTCCAGCCTGGGGCAACAAGAGCAAAACTCCGTCTCAAAAAAAAAAACCAAAAAACAAAAAACCAAAAAACAAAAACCAAAAAAGAAACCAGCACAGATGCTGCTTTCACAGGGAAGCTTATTCTGTTTTAAACATTGAAAAATTGTGGTCTGAAGAGTTAATTTGTATGCAGCAGTGTATGCTCTCATATACAATTACTGACTTAGGCTTTAAAACATGTATGCTGTATTACAGAGTGAAGCTGTTCATTTCTGTGATGGATTTTAAATAAAGTATTGCTTGTCTTTTTTTTAAAAAAAGGATATGAAGTAGTTGGAGATAGAATTTTGGTTTTCAAAAATTAGTTTGTCTTCATTCTAAAATATTTTGGAGAAAACTGAAGACATGTTGAAATATTTACCTTATGTTTCAAAATGGCATATGTCATGTGACATATTTTCTTTAACTTTTCTTTCCATGTAGTTTTTTTTTAAGTCATTTTCATTAACCACCTTAATTACAACCAATTTCAAATTGCACTTGTGGTACTCTCAACATGTATGATTGTCCCACTTCTAAGCAGATTTAAGGAGACCCTGCTTGCAATTTTCGTCCTTTACTAGTAGCAAGGGAGAGCTGAAAAGGAGCTTTCAATAGGCTGTGTTTTACAATGTATGTAGAGCAATGACAAATTCACGTAAATCCAGTATCAGGTTCTAAAAATATCTGTGATGCAGGGAGGGAAAGAAATAGTGCTGGTAAAAAATACTTCAGTCTGCTGCCTGCTAGATATACTGGGAACAATACTGTGTACTATCTGCCATAGCCAAAATTCCATTCACAAAGTGAAGAGTAGCATGATCTACAAAAGTCATTTCCAATAGACCAGTAATAGCCTCAAGGATATGAAAAACTTCAAACAATCCTATTTTCAGCATATACTTTTTGAATTAGTGAATGATGTTTAATAATAAACATTTTTAACATTCGCTAGTGTTTTTCCTATTTTTTCTTTTTTCAGCCTTCTGTAGTTAAACATAAGGTACTGTGACAACAAAGTGCCAAGATTATAAACCCACGAAAATGCAGAAAATTCGCCAAACTCTTTAAGAGTAATAGTGCATATCTCAAGCTTTATGTCTAACCTATTAAAATGATGAGGAAATAGTTTATCCAAGAATCAACATTATTTACCACATAGCATTTAGACCTGTAAGCTATTATCATAGCCCATATATCATTGTGACTTTTATGAAAAGATAAGATTTTTAGCTTTTCATTTTGCCAAGTTCAAATCCCTAACCTAATATTTCATTTCCAGGTATTTTTTTCAGTACCTAGAACTATAGTCTATTATCACAGATATACTTTATGAATAAGTAAAGCTTTACTTCCTCCACTGAACTCCTCAAGACCAGGAGCCATGTTTTATTCATCCAATATCATGATGTTTACCTAGTGTACTTCCCTGGCACCACAGGAGGTGACCAATAAATATATATTGAGTTTTATTGACTACATGAATATTAGCTACTTTTAATTGTTGACATGTGAAAAATGAGATTTCGGGTAGTTACACTAAATACACCTTATTCTTGGTTTCACTTAAATTTCATGTTTAGTTTAGATTTTCAGGAAACAAGAAAATAAACAATTTTCTCAAATATGAGTAAAAGTTCCTAACCTATGCTCTGCAGATTTTTATATTTGAAAAAAAAGTTTGATGAAGGGTAGAGATAACCTAAGATTTTTACCATTTTAATTATTAGACAGCTAGCAGCACAGTAACTTCATCAAAGTGAAGCCTATGCAGGATCTGTAAACTCATGCTATATTACCCAATACTTCTCTAACTTAGTACTATATGATTATCAAGATTATCCCATTCACCTATCTAATGTCAATCCAGTTTCTTCAGTTATTTCTTTTCTTTCTTTTTTTTTTTTTTTTTTTTTTTTTTTTTTTTTTTTTTTTTTGAGGCAGAGTCTGGCTCTTTTGCCCAGGCTGGAGTGCAGTGGCCAGATCTCAGCTCACTGCAAGCTCCACCTCCTGGGTTCAGGCCATTCTCCTGCCTCAGCCTCCTGAGTAGCGGGGACTACAGGCGCCCGCCACCTCGCCCGGCTAGTCTTTTGTATTTTTTAGTAGAGACGGGGTTTCACTGTGTTAGCCAGGATGGTCTCGATCTCCTGACCTCGTGATCCGCCCGTCTCGGCCTCCCAAAGTGCTGGGATTACAGGCTTGAGCCACCGCGCCCGGCCTTCTTCAGTTATTTCTGATAAGACCACCAAGGTTAGCTGGAATTGCCATTCTCGTGTCTCAGCCTCCAGGTAGATGGGATTACAGGTGCCCGCCACTATGCCTGGCCAATGTTTTGTATTTTTAGTAGAGATGGGGTTTCACCATGTTGGCCAGGCTAGTCTTGAACGTCTGGCTTCAAGTGATCCACCCACCTCAGCCTCCCAAAGTGCTGGGATTACAGGCATGAGCCACCACACCCAGCCAAGAGCTTTAATTTCTAAAGTGATGTAGGGAAAATACATTTTCCTTTACTGAGCTAGAATGTGGCATATGTTTACAATTCCATGCCTTTTAGGGAGTTAATACCACAGTCTGATGTACAATTTAAAACCTCAATCACAGCTGAGCAAAAGCCACTCAAGACAGAGAATCATAAGTTCTAACTTCACTCACATTTCCAACTTACTGTATGATACAGAATCTTATTTTTCTTTCCTTAGCTGTGGAAGGAGGAAAACCCTGAACTAGTTTTCCACAAATGCTATCAGAAGTGAGACTGATAGCAATTCTCTAATTTTAATTCATAGGGAACAGAGTATCAGTGGATCCTGTGTTCTCACCCTTTCTTTCAGAGGTATAAAAGAAAGTTGATCTGAAAGTTGAAAGTAGATACACAAAGATCGATCAACCAAAACTTAAATACCTGATCTACAACAACAAAGAAGTTGAGTATTATTCACTTGAGAGTAATTGCAGCTTCTCCCTGAATGAAGACATTTGCAGTTATATTTCATGGAGACAGTGCAAGGTTTGTTTCTTTTAATTCTGTGATCCTTAAATTTTAGTTGTGCATAATAATCAGTCAAGAATTTATTATAATGCAGAGATTCCAGGTCCCTACCTCTGAAGATTCTGATACAGAACCCGTATTTAAAATTGGGAGCTAGCTCTGTCCTCAAAAGGAGACTTTTAAGTGTTTTTTTAAAAAATCGAGATACAATTCATATACCATACAAATTCACCCATTTAAAATGTACAATTCATATTTTTTTAGTATATTCACAGTGTTATGCAACCATCATCACAATCTAATTTGGAATATTTTCATCATCTCAAAAAGAATACCCATACCCATTATCAATCACTTTCATCCCCATGCCACACCCCCCATTCAGACTCTGGCAAACATTAATCTGCTTTCTGTCTCTTTAGATTTGCCTATTGTGGACATTTCTCATAAATGAGATCACACAATATGTAGCCTTTTACGTCTGGCTTCTTTCACTTACCATAGTGCTTTCAAGTATCGTCCATGTTGTATAGATGTATCAGTACTTAATTCCTTTTCAGTGACAAATAATACTCCATTGTATGGATATGGCACGTTTTATTTATCCATTCATCCACTGATGGGCTTTTGGGTTGTTTCCACTTTTTTGACTATTATGAAAAAGCTCTTATGCACATTTGTGTTCAAGTTTCTGTGTGGACATTGTTTCTAAGTGTGTGTGTGTGTGTGTGTGTGTGTGTGTGTGTAACTGGAGGGCTTATTAAATTGAGGGAGCATCTCTAGTCAAATGCTCTTGTAAGTAGCTGTTGGTGAGCTGTAAGAAAATGATGACCAGAGTAACCCACTAAAGTACTGGCTAGTGACCTGTGAGGGTTAAAGGCTTTCAGGGGAGCTTTGATCATAGAATAGCTAGCGTTCTGTGGCGGCTGGAAAAAACAAAACAGAGATCAAAGAGAAAGAATGCAACATTCAACTCTCATTGATATAAAAATATAGAAATGAGTGACTGTAAGAAGTAAAACAGACCTCCACCTAAAGTCTGATCTCATCTGCCTTCTGACATCGTCAATAGCATGGTTTATTATAGTGAGTTTAAAGCAATGGTTGCAAAATCAAAATGCTGTTAACCAATTTATTGTGTTAAAGAAAAAAATCAAAACACTTAAGAGGAAACTGATTCCTTAGTACAAGAAATGAACCTAAATATAAAGAAATAAGCAGAGAAATGTTGTTATGTTTCTTTTCTCCCTGCATATCCTGAAAATCCAGTGTGCAGTACAAAGTCTAAGCCACACTGTGCCATTTGTTCACATCTGCCTTTCAGCTCTTCCTTGTGTCATATGTGAAGCTTATGCACAACTCTCTGGGTCAAACCATGCCTAGTTATTCAACCTTGTAAACAACCCCTTAAGTGTTCGAATGGATTAAATCTGTGATGAAAGTCCAAATATCGTCCACAAAGATTTCACTACCAAAATGATCTAATCACCAGAACATAGACTTCATTATTTTTCCTATAATTAAAAAAACATGAGAGTGAATTTGATTTATCAGGATCTTGTTCAACCATGTTTCATAAATAGCTGCAAAATCCATCATCTTTAATTAACTCTTTCTCCTAACTGCCTTAACCTATTGCAAGACAACAAGCAGGATTAACTGCAAAGAAACTGATTTAATTGCAAAAAAATATTGATTTTTAAAAATCTTTCATTTTAAATAATATTGGCTAATCCTTAGGTTATCTCCAATACCTGATATAGAGTTCTTTAATAGACAAAAGTAGGCTATGGGGATCTTTTCTCGATTTATGAGAAATTAGTAATAAGGAAGAAAATAGCTCTGTTGATTTATCAATCTAATGATCAGCAGCACTGATTACCAAAGGAGACTAAAACATGATCTTTGCCCCCAAAGAGTCAATTCTCTTGCTGAGAAAAGCAAGACATATGCAGGAAAGAATTTGAGAATACCATAATATATTACATTATCTCTGCCAAAGGAATTCAGACATAGGAGAGATAAACGTGGGCTCAAATAGTTAAAGATGACATCATGGATAAAGTAAGACTTAATCTGGGTCTGAAGTTTCGGGAGGATTTGATCAGAATAAGGGAAGAGTATTTCTGGCATGGGCAACCGCATGAACAAAGGCTGAGTTGAAAGATTTAAAATAATGTGAAGTGGAGGACACATGCTTAGGAACAAATGAGAAGCAAGGCTGTATACATTGGACAGGGCAGATTATGGTGAGTCATGTAAGTTAAGCAGATACCCAGAAGATGCTCCTGCCAAAACTGACAATGTCTTACCAGAGTTGGGTATGTCCAGCTTAATTTTATTCAAAGAGAGCTGCCTCCTGACTCACTATTCACTTGGTGGAGACCAAGAGTGGGGGCATGGAGAAATGGTTGACAATGTGGCCAAGTCATTTCAAGGACTCATTGCCAAGTGCCTACTATGTGCATTACAGGCAATGGTTTGGATGCATCGTGAATTATAAGAATGAACAAGTGAGAATTCCAGACATGATGAAATTTATAGTGTAGACATGCACATTACTATGATACCAGAAAGAAAGTAATGAATGTATTAAGTATAACCTACAGAACAGGCACAGAATGAGCATCGACTCTACCTAACAGAAGAAGTGACATTTTAACTCAATATTAAAAATATTAGGCTTTTCATACTGATAGGGGAGTGAATTTGCTCAAGGTAGAGGAACCAACAGGGGCAATGGAACGAAGCAGGATGTGTTCTGGAAAAGGCAAGAAGTTCAGCAAGTCAGGAAAGTAGAATATAGGGAAGAACAGTATGGGGTTGTGATAAAGCTGAAAAGCTGGTTAGGGCCAGAAGGAAGGAAAAAGGTCAGAAAGGGGAGTTTGGACTTAGCAGATGATTTGTAGCCACTGTAAGTTCTTGAGGGGATAGTGAATTGTTTTTCTGTCATATTTATTGAGTCTACTGTGTGAAAAGCCCTTGGCCATGAAAGGAGTGTGTATGGGTGATGAGTCTGGTGGCAGTATACAAAACAATCTGAAAGTGGATGATACTGAGATCAGGAAAGTCAACTAGCAAGAAATCCAATGCAGTAATATAAGAGTAAAAAGAAGAGGGTAGAAAAAATAAAGGGGGAAATAAGAGAAAAAAATCAATAGATGGGATCATTTCTAGGGAAAAGGTAACACTTGCTGGGTAATTGCACCCAGAGTATAAAGTAGTTAGTGAAGCTAGAGATGCCTGATGTATGGATCCCCAGTGATTAAGAGACTCTTGGTTACAATTTTGGCAAATACAGAAGTTGTGTTGTAGGAATAAACTGAATGGGTATGGTCGAATGCCATGGTTTTTGATTATAGTTCGTTTGAGGTATCAGGTAATTGGTACTCCATTGCATTGCTCAGACTGAAACATGAATCTGGGAGACATTTGGAGTCATGAGATTAAATGAATTTCTGGAGAATGGGAGAAGGAAGGAAACGATAATTTTTGAGTATTTGTTATATTCTAGATACCGAGTGTGGAGATAAAATACAGTGAAGAACAGAGTCTTCGAGGAAAGTCCAAAATTAAGGGACAGGAAAGGAATCAGCAAACAAGGACTAGAAATTCTCAAAAAAAGTAGAAAGACAAGTTGCATCCTGTGCTGTCACTTAAAACAAAGGAGAATAATTTTAAGAAGACAGGGAAGGATCAAACAATTTGAGTATCTAGAAAGATTAAAAATGAGAATAAGGCTGAGCGCAGTGGCTCACACCTGTAACTCCAGCACTTTGGGAGGCTGAGGAGGGCAGATCACTTGAGGTCAGGAGTTCAAGACCAGCCTGGTCAACATTATGAAACTCCATCTTTACTAAAAATACAAAAATTAGCCGGGCGTGGTGGCATGAGCCTATAATCCGAGCTACTCAGGAGACTGAGGCATGAGAATGGCTTGAACCCGGCAGGTGGAGGTTGCACTACTGCACTCCAGCCTGGGTGACAGAGCAAAACCCTGTCTCAAAAAAATAAAAAAAGTAAAAATAATGAGAATAAAAGCCTTGTATTTTATGAAGAATCATGGAGACATTTAATTCTGTTCTGTTCCACAATTATTTCTTGAGCACCTACTATGTGCTTAGCACTAGAGTGCTGGAAACACTGTCATGTAGATTATAGCCTAGTGGAGAAGAAAGACAAGAAAACTGTAAACTACACGACAATCTGATAAGCACCAAAGTGCAGGAGACACAGGGTACTAACATAGGACATGAGGAGGGCCATCTATCCCAGACTTGAGGGATCTGGAAGGCTTTTCAGAGAAAGTGATGTTTAAATGGAGACCTACAGGATGAGCTGGGATTAGCTAGATGAGAGGCAAAGGGAGTGATTCAAGCAAGAAACACCCTGTGCGGGGATCTAGAGAGAAAAGAAAACAAGACCATTAAGCAACTGAAAAAAATAGTGGCCTGAGTGATTTCGTAGAGATACCATTGAAGAGGTAAGCAGGAGTCAACTAATAAACTTACAGGGCTGTGTCAAAGACTTTGAATTCAATCCAAACTGGCATTGGGAAGCTGCTGAAAGGCTTAAACAGGAGAGTGCTTTAATCAGGTTTGTACTTTAGAAAGATCCCTCTAACTGCGCATGGGCAGGGTAAGGCAAGGCCGGGTTGGTTAGTTATGAGCCTGTTACACTAGTTTAGGAGAGACATGATGGTGTCAGTAGAGAGAGAGAGAGAGGAGTGGGTGGACTCGATAAATATGTGGGAGGTGGAATTGACAGTTATTGCTAATTAATTGGCAGTGGGAAGTTTTGGGAGAAAGAACGTCCAAGAATGACATCAAGATGTTTGGCTTGGACAAGCGAGTGTATGCTAATGTAGGAAACATCAGTTGAGGAGTCACTCTGAGAATAGAATTGATGAGTTCAGTTTAGCATATGTTGATTTTGAGATACCTGCTGGATATCCTAGTGGAGGTATATAGTAGGCAGTTGGCTATGTTTATCTCAGGTTCGGAGAGAGATTTAATCCAGAAAATAGAGATTTGGGAGGCAACAGCAAATAGTTGGTAATTGAATCTATGAGAGAAAATGTGGATTTCTCTGGGTGAAAGTAGGGTCGCGTAGTGTTGAGTAAGAAGCAGAGCTGTCAGAGGACAGAACACTGAGCAGTACCAATACTTTAAGGGCTAGGCAACAAAGAGGATCCAACAAAAGAAACTGAGAAGGAGTTGTGTGTGTGGTTCAGTAAAGAAATAAGACTGCAATTTCAGACGTCTGTAGCAAAAAACATTTCTAAGTAGGGGAAACTGATCTTATTTGGTGATAGAGAGAAAAGGAGCTGATGGAAAGGAATATAGTGAAGACATGGATACAGAATGCATAAATGGTAGAGCAAGGTCTTTCAGGAAAGAGAGCAGTATAGGAGTGAAGACTCATAGAGGAGAGACCCTTCTTTCTTTAATAAAAACAAGGATGAGAGGAGAAGAAGAGTTCAGACAGGAGACCGGCTGTTCATGAGAGGAAACTCATACTCAATTGCCATAGTAAAGTAGGAGTTGAGGTTTTCTGCAGGGCATGAATATCAGGAGAGGGGAAATGAGTTAGATGGGAGAAAAGATTGCACCTCAAATGCCTTAAACTTTTCTGCCTCTTATCTCCTGCACCTGCTAGTCCTGCAAATCTAAGATCTTTTAGGTATAGTGATGCTATTCAATCATTTTAAACATTCACAAACCACTTAAAAATAGCTAAATTATAGTCACTGTTCATATATTCACATTTAAAATGGTTGAATAACATCACTATACCTAAAAGATCTTAGATTTGCAGGACTAATAGGTGCAGGAGATGCGAGGCAGAAAAGTATTGTTTTCTGATATTGCTTTCAGCGGAATAAGACTGTTTTACACAGCCTAAAAGAATAAGTCTGAGAGTTTATTCTTAGTTACAGTTAAAATATTTATATATGTTTAAGGTTCCACATCAGGAATAAGAGCTCTAGTTTTGATATAGTATTAATAATTATAATTGCTACCACTTATTGAGTACCTGCTATTTTCTAGATATCACGCTAATCACTTTATGTCCAGTGGTTCTCAGCCAGTGGCAATTCTCCCATGACCCCAGGGGATTTTTGGTATTGTGTGGAGACACTTTCAGTTGTCACTTCTTGGAGAGTAGTTGTGAGTAGATGCCAGAAATGCTGCTACATATCCTACAACTCACAGGACAGGCCCCTGAAACAAAGCATTATGTGGTCACACATGTCAGTAGTGCTGAGGTTGAGAAACTCTGCTTTATATCTATTTTTTCATGTAATTCTCACAAGTCCACAAGGGAAGTATAATTATCTTTAATATACAGATGATGAAACAGAATTGGGAAGATTAAGTAATTTTCCCAAGGTCACATCACAAGGTCCCAAGAAGTGGAACCAGATTTTGAATCCATCTGTCTGATTCTAAAGCCTTTTTTTTTTTTTTTTTTTTTTTTTTCAGATGGAGTCTGGCTTTGTCACCTAATCTGGAGTGCAGTGACATGATCTTGGCTCACTGCAACCGCTGCCTCCCGGGTTCAAGTGATTCTTGTGCCTCAGCCTTCTGAGTAGCTGGAACTATAGGTGCATGCCACCACGCCTGGCTAATTTTTGTATTTTTAGTAGAAACGGGTTTTCACCATGTTGCCCAGGCTGGTCTCAAACTCCTGACCTCAAGTGATCCACCCTCCTCAGTCTCCCAAAGTGCTAGGATTACAGATGTGAGCCACCCCGCCTGGCCATAAAGCCAATTTTTTAACCACTGTATACATTGCCAGTTTGTATTAAAGATACACAGACTACCACAAAATGTTTATAGTTTTGCAACTAATTTTACATAAAATGTATGTGTTAATATACTAAAATCTGCATTCCTCCTATCTAAGGTTACCAAGGGCCCATTACTCAATTCTAACCTTTTCCACCTGAGGATAATAAAATAGTATTGTCCTATTGAAAACAGACTTGAGGCCACGTGCAGTGGCTCAGACCTGCAATCCCAGCACTTTGGGGGGCCAAGGCAGGTGAATCGCTCGAGTCCAGGAGTTTGAGACCAGCCTGGGCAACAGAGCGAAACTCTTTCTCTGAAAGAAAAAAAAAAAAATTAGCTGGATGTGGTGGGTCCCGCCCAGTTACTCTGGAGGCTGAGAGGTGGGAGGATCACTTGACCCTGGGAGGTTCAGGCTGCAGTGAGCTGAGATGGTGCCACTGCATTCCAGCCTAGGCAACAGAGCAAGACTCTGTCTAAAAAAAAAAAAAAAAAAAAAAAATGCTGGGCATGGTGACTTTGAGAGACTGAGACAGGTGGACCACTTGTGAGGCATTTGAGACCAGCCTGTCCAACATGATGAAACCCTGTCTCTACTTAAAAAAAAAAAAAAAAATAGAAAAATTAGCCTGGTGTTGTACCCACCAGTAATCCTAGCTACTCAGGAGGCTGAGGCAGGAGAATCACTTGAACCTGGGAGGTGGAGGTTGCAGTGAGCCGACATTGCACCACTGCACTCCAGCCTGGGCGACTCTGTCTCAGAAAAAAAAAATAAGAAAGAAAAAGGAAAAGAAAACACACTTGAGTCAGGCACATCAGATGTGTACTTTCCAACATGATGTGTTTTGCCACTTGTGGGCATCCTCCAATTTAGAAAAAAAATGTTTCCATATGATGTTCAGTTGCAGATCCATTTTCAAATCCTATTCAACACGCACATAATAAGATGAATACTTTTTGGGCTTTTGGTCACAACTGGACTTCTGTGCTGATACCATTCATCATGTAAACTGCCCAATTACCTCTTGATAATCACTAGGCAGGAGCTCAAACTCTAACCAAGCTACACAAGTCCAGGTCAAGAAGTGAATGTGGAACATTGGTGGTTCTGTTTTGTTTGTTTTTGCTATTTTTGAGCCATTGTAACTGTGAACTTTTCCTTTGTAGAACTGTGCCAAGTACATCAAACTGAATAACTTCACTTGTCCATAGAAAGTGGTAGATTCCTGCAAAAAGCATTGCCTCTGTGTTGCATATTCTCCCAATTTGTAATCCTTAGAATGTGACTGCACAAATAACTGTATGGCTTATGTCCTCTTCTCATATGGGTCTAGGGTAGCCTACTCATCCCGGTTTCTCTAGCACTGTCTAGTTTAAAAACCAAAATTCTACATCCTAGGAATCCCCTCAGTCCCAGGCAGCAAGGATGTTGTCTCCCGAAATATACCCAATTCTAATAATTAATTGCTAGAGAGTAAAAGCTAATATTATCAATACTGCTAGTTAAGGTTCAACAAGAAGAAGGGTTAGTATCAGGATTCAGGTTGGTAAATATTGGGCATTACTTTTGGCCCTCACCTGTTTTTTTCAAAGAAGATGATTGTTGACAGAGGAAAATCAATCAAACTCTGACATTACATAGGATGCCATTTGTCAGCAAAAACTTCACACTGTAACAAAGTAGCTCTCAGGCTTGGCTATATTTTATAATCAACTGGGGAGTTTCAAACAAGCTGTGTGCTCAAGCTTCACGCAAGACCCATCAGTGTTTTTAAAGTATCTCCAATGGTTATAATATACAGGCAAGGCGAGAACCAGTGCTATAGCCCTGCTATGGTCTGAATATACGTATCCCCACCACAGTCATATGTTGAAGCCCAATCACCAATGTGATGGTGTTAGGAGATGGAGTGTTTGGGAGATTATCAGGTCATGAGAAGAGAGCCCTCATGAATGGGATTAGTGCACTTATAAAAGAGAGCTCATCAAGATGGCTGAATAGGAACAGCTCCAGTCTCCAACTCCCAGCGCAAGTGACACAGAAGACCGGTGATTTCTGCATTTTCAACTGAGGTACTGGGTTCATCTCACTAGGGAGTGCTGGACAATCGGTGCTGGTCAGCTGCTGCAGCCCGACCAGCGAGAGCTGAAGCAGGGCGAGGCATCGCCTCACCTGGGAAGCGCACAGGGGAAGGGAATCCCTTTTCCTAGCCAGGGGAACTGAGACACACAACACCTGGAAAATCAGGTAACTCCCACCCCAATACTGCACTTTAAGCAAATGGGCACACCAGGAGATTATATCCCACACCTGGCCGGGAGGGTCCCACGCCCACGGAGCCTCCCTCATTGCTAGCACCGCAGTCTGCGATCTAACCCCAAGGCAGCAGCGAGGCTGGGGGAGGGGCGCCCACCATTGCTGAGGCTTAAGTAGGTAAACAAAGCCACTGGGAAGCTCGAACTGGGTGGAGCTCACAGCAGCTCAAGGAAACCTGCCTGTCTTTGTAGACTCCACCTCTGGGGACAGGCCACAGCTAAACAACAACAACAACAAAAAGCAGCAGAAACCTCTGCAGACGCAGATGACTCTATGTGACAGCTTTGAAGAGAGCAGTGGATCTCCCAACACGGAGGTTGAGACCTGGGAAGGGACAGACTGCCTGCTCAAGTGGGTCCCTGACCTCTGAGTAGCCTAACTGGGAGACATCCCCCACTAGGGGCAGTCTGACACCCCACACCTCACAGGGTGGAGTACACCCCTGAGAGGAAGCTTCCAAAGTAAGAATGAGACAGGTACACTCGCTGTTCAGAAATATTCTATCTTCTGCAGCCTCTGCTGCTGATACCCAGGCAAACAGGGTCTGGAGTGGACCTCAAGCAATCTCCAACAGACCTACAGCTGAGGGTCCAGACTGTTAGAAGGAAAACTATCAGACAGGAAGGACACCTATACCAAAACCCCATCAGTACGTCACCATCATCAAAGACCAGAGGCAGATAAAACCACAAAGATGGGGAAAAAGCAGGGCAGAAAAGCTGGAAATTCATAAAATAAGAGTGCATCTCCCCCGGCAAAGGAGCGCAGCTCATCACCAGCAACGGATCAAAGCTGGATGGAGAATGACTTTGACGAGATGAGAGAAGAAGGCTTCAGTCCATCAAACTTCTCAGAGCTAAAGGAGGAATTACGTACCCAGTGCAAAGAAACTAAAAATCTTGAAAAAAGACTGGAAGAATTGATAGCTAGAGTAATTAATGCAAAGAAGGTCATAAACGAAATGAAAGAGATGAAAACCATGACACGAGAAATACGTGACAAATGCACAAGCTTCAGTAACCAACTCGATCAACTGGAAGAAAGAGTATCAGCGATTGAGGATCAAATGAATGAAATGAAGCAAGAAGAGAAACCAAAAGAAAAAAGAAGAAAAAGAAATGAACAAAGCCTGCAAGAAGTATGGGATTATGTAAAAAGACCAAATCTACGTCTGATTGGGGTGCCTGAAAGTGAGGGGGAAAATGGAACCAAGTTGGAAAACACTCTTCAGGATATCATCCAGGAGAACTTCCCCAACCTAGTAGGGCAGGCCAACATTCAAATCCAGGAAATACAGAGAACGCCACAAAGATACTCCTCGAGAAGAGCAACTCCAAGACACATAATTGCCAGATTCACCAAAGTTGAAATGAAGGAAAAAATCTTAAGGGCAGCCAGAGAGAAAGGACGGGTTACCCACAAAGGGAAGCCCATCAGACTAACAGCAGATCTCTCGACAGAAACTCTCCAAGCCAGAAGAGAGTGGGGGCCAATATTCAACATTCTTAAAGAAAAGAATTTTCAACCCAGAATTTCATATCCAGCCAAACTGAGTTTCGTAAGTGAAGGAGAAATAAAATCCTTTACAGGTAAGCAAATGCTTAGAGATTTTGTCACCACTAGGCCTGCCTTACAAGAGACCCTGAAGGAAGCACTAAACATGGAAAGGAACAACCAGTACCAGTCATTGCAAAAACATGCCAAAATGTAAAGATCATCTAGGCTAGGAAGAAACTACATCAACTAACGAGCAAAATAACCAGTTAATATCATAATGGCAGGATCAAGTTCACACATAACAATATTAACCTTAAATGTAAATGGACTAAATGCTCCAATTAAAAGACACAGAGTGGTAAACTGGATAAAGAGTCAAGACCCATCAGTCTGCTGTATTCAGAAGACCCATCTCACATGCAGAGACATACATAGGCTCAAAATAAAGGGATAGAGGAAGATCTACCACGAAAATGGAGTACAAAAAAAAGCAGGGGTTGCAATACTAGTCTCTGATAAAACAGACTTTAAACCATCAAAGATCAAAAGAGACAAAGAAGGCCATTACATAATGGTAAAGGGATCAATTCAACAGGAAGAGCTAACTATCCTAAATATATATGCACCCAATACAGGAGCACCCAGATTCATAAAGCAAGTACCTAGAGACTTACAAAGAGACTTAGACTCCCATACAATAATAATGGGAGACTTCAACACTCCACTGTCAACATTACACAGATCAACGAGACAGAAAGTTAACAAGGATATCCAGGAATTGAACTCATCTCTGCAGCAAGCAGACCTAATAGACATCTATAGAGCTCTCCACCCCAAATCAATAGAATATACATTCTTCTCAGCACCACATCACACTTATTTCAAAATTGACCACATAATTGGAAGTAAAGCACTCCTCAGCAAATGTACAAGAACAGAAATTATAACAAACTGTCTCTCAGACCACAGTGCAATCAAACTAGATCTCAGGACTAAGAAACTCAATCAAAACCGCTCAACTACATGGAAACTGAACAACCTGCTCCTGAATGACTACTGGGTACATAATGAAATGAAGGCAGAAATAAAGATGTTCTTTGAAACCAATGAGAACAAAGATACAACATACCAGAATCTCTGGGACACATTTAAAGCAGTGTGTAGAGGGAAATTTATAGCACTAAATGCCCACAAGAGAAAGCAGGAAAGATCTAAAATTGACACTCTAACATCACAATTAAAAGAACTAGAGAAGCAAGAGCAAACACATTCGAAAGCTAGCAGAAGGCAAGAAATAACTAAGATCAGAGCAGAACTGAAGGAGATAGAGACACAAAAAACCCTCCAAAAAAATCAATGAATCCAGGAGTTGGTTTTTTGAAAAGATCAACAAAATTGACAGACCGCTAGCAAGACTAATAAAGAAGAAAAGGAGAAGAATCAAATAGACGCAATAAAAAATGATAAAGGGGATATCACCACCAACCCCACAGAAATACAAACTACCATCAGAGAATACTGTAAACACCTCTACGCAAATAAACTAGAAAATCTAGAAGAAATGGATAATTTCCTGGACACTTACACTCTTCCAAGACGAAACCAGGAAGAAGTTGAATCCCTGAATAGACCAATAGCAGGCTCTGACATTGAGGCAATACTTAATAGCCTACCAACGAAAAAAAGTCCAGGACCAGATGGATTCACAGCTGAATTCTACCAGAGATACAAGGAGGAGCTGGTACCATTCCTTCTGAAACTATTCCAATCAATAGAAAAAGAGGGAATCCTCCCTAACTCATTTTATGAGGCCAACATCATCCTGATACCAAAGCCTGGCAGAGACACAACAAAAAAAGAGAATTTTAGACCAATATCCCTGATAAACATCGACGCAAAAATCCTCAATAAAATACTGGCAAACCGGATTCAGCAGCACATCAAAAAGCTTATCCACCATGATCAAGTGGGCTTCATCCCTGGGATGCAAGACTGGTTCAACATTCACAAATCAATAAACATAATCCAGCATATAAACAGAACCAAAGACAAAAACCACATGATTATCTCAATAGATGCTGAAAAGGCTTTTGACAAAATTCAACAGCCCTTCATGCTAAAAACACTCAATAAATTCGGTATTGATGGAACGTACCTCAAAATAATAAGAGCTATTTATGACAAACCCACAGCCAATATCATACTGAATGGGCAAAAACTGCAAAAATTCCCTTTGAAAACTGGCACAAGACAGGGATGCCCTCTCTCACCACTCCTATTCAACATAGTGTTGGAAGTTCTGGCTAGGGCAATCAGGCAAGAGAAAGAAATCAAGGGTATTCAGTTAGGAAAAGAAGAAGTCAAATTGTCCCTGTTTGCAGATGACATGATTGTATATTTAGAAAACCCCATTGTCTCAGTCCAAAATCTCCTTAAGCAGATAAGCAATTTCAGCAAAGTCAAGGATACAAAATTAATGTGCAAAAATCACAAGCATTCTTATACACCAGTAACAGACAAACAGAGAGCCAAATCATGAATGAACTTCCATTCACAATTGCTTCAAAGAGAATAAAATACCTAGGAATCCAACTTACAAGGGATGTAAAGGACCTCTTCAAGGAGAACTACAAACCACTGCTCAGTGAAATAAAAGAGGACACAAACAAATGGAAGAACATACCATGCTCATGGATAGGAAGAATCAATATCGTGAAAATGGCCATACTGCCCAAGGTTATTTATAGATTCAATGCCATCCCCATCAAGCTACCAATGAGTTTCTTCACAGAATTGGAAAAAACTGCTTTAAAGTTCATATGGAACCAAAAAAGAGCCTGCATCTCCAAGACAATCCTAAGTCAAAAGAACAAAGCTGGAGGTATCACGCTACCTGACTTCAAACTATACTACAAGGCTACAGTAACCAAAACAGCATGGTACTGGTACCAAAACAGAGATATAGACCAATGGAACAGAACCGAGTCCTCAGAAATAATACCACACATCTACAGCCATCTGATCTTTGACAAACCTGAGAGAAACAAGAAATGGGGAAAGGATTCCCTATTTAATAAATGGTGCTGGGAAAATTGGCTAGCCATAAGTAGAAAGCTGAAACTGGATCCTTTCCTTACTCCTTATACGAAAATTAATTCAAGATGGATTAGAGACTTAAATGTTAGACCTAATACCATAAAAACCCTAGAAGAAAACCTAGGTAGTACCATTCAGGACATAGGCATGGGCAAAGACTTCATGTCTAAAACACCAAAAGCAACGGCAACAAAAGCCAAAATTGACAAATGGGAGCTAATTAAACTAAAGTGCTTCTGGACAGCAAAAGAAACTACCATCAGAGTAAACAGGCAACCTACAGAATGGGAGAAAATTTTTGCAATCTACTCATCTGACAAAGGGCTAATATCCAGAACCTACAAAGAACCCAAACAAATTTACAAGAAAAAATCAAACAACCCCATCAAAAAGTGGGCAAAGGATATGAACAGACATTTCTCAAAAGAAGACATTCATACAGCCAACAGACACATGAAAAAATGCTCATCATCACTGGCCATCAGAGAAATGCAAATCAAAACCACAATGAGATACCATCTCACACCAGTTAGAATGGCGATCATTCAAAAGTCAGGAAACAACAGGTGCTGGAGAGGATGTGGAGAAATAGGAACACTTTTACACTGTTGGTGGGATTGTAAACTAGTTCAACCATTATGGAAAACAGTATGGCGATTCCTCAAGGATCTAGAACTAGATGTACCATATGACCCAGCCATCCCATTACTGCGTATATACCCAAAGGATTACAAGTCATGCTGCTATAAAGACACATGCACACGTATGTTTATTGTGGCACTAGTCACAATAGCAAAGACTTGGAATCAACCCAAATGTCCATCAGTGACAGACTGGATTAAGAAAATGTGGCACATATACACCATGGAATACTATGCAGCCATAAGAAAGGATGAGTTTGTGTCTTTTGTAGGGACATGGATGCAGCTGGAAACCATCATTCTTAGCAAACTATCACAAGAACAGAAAACCAAACACCACATGTTCTCACTCATAGGTCGGAACTGAACAATGAGATCACTTGGACTCGGGAAGGGGAACATCACACACTGGGGCCTATCATGGGGAGGGGGGAGGGGGGAGGGATTGCATTGGGAGTTATACCTGATGTAAATGACGAGTTGATGGGTGCTGACGAGTTGATGGGTGCAGCACACCAACATGGCACAAGTATACATATATAACAAACCTGCACGTTATACACATGTACCCTAGAACTTAAAGTATAATAATAATAATAAATAAATTTTAAAGAAAGAAAAAAAAAAAAAAGCTCCAGAGAGCTGCCTTTCATCCTTCACCATGTGAGGACACAGCAGGAAGGTACCATCTATGAACCAGAGGGCAGGTCCTCTCCAGACACTGTACCTAGAAATTCTTTGATCTTGGACTCCCCAGACTCCTGAAATATGAGAAATACATTTCTTTTGTTTGTAAGCCATCCAGTTCGTGGCATTTTGTTATAGCAGCATGAACTAAGGCAAGCATGATGCTTTCCTTTTCTTAATTGTGGATGTGGCTGGGCTTCTGAGGAGATGGAACTATTCGCTGCCTAGATAATGTCTAGGTTGCTTGACTGAAGGATTTTAAGGGAGGCTCTGCTGCCCCCCCCATCACATATTACGTTCACCAAAATGCACCATTGATCAACAATATTCCTGTGGAGACATAATAGAAACAGCAGGCAGGAGCAGAAAATAAAGACTTACGTTTTTGAAAGATTTTCTGTCTTCAAGAGGTAATGATTAAGCTGTTTGCAAAGGCCCATCTTGCCTTATTTGCGTCTGTCCTGCAAAATGAAAAACTACATGAGGATGAGCATTATAATAACAAAGCCTTATCATGGGCAGGCCTGATACCTGAAGTAAAGGTGCTTTTATAGTAGACTGAGTGAAACCAAGGCCCTGAGGGAATGAAGTAAGCAGCTGGGGTTGGGAAATCCAAGAGAAAGACAACAGGGGAGCAACCAAAAGACTCACCTACCTCACAAGGGTTCCTCCAGGGGATTCTTGGAAATAAAGTCAGGCCTCAAACAAGCACAATATAAAAGATCTGGCTGCTTTTCTGGAGGAGTTTGTATGGCCAATTATTCCTAATGTAAACTAAAATTCTAAGCACCCAAACTGACTGAATCGGCCGTCTCTTAGCCAACAGGTTTCCAGAGTAACCTTGAAAACTGAGTTCTCATGCTGGATAAGCACAGTGGCTCACATCTGTAATCCTGGCACTTTGGGAGGCTGAGGGAGGAGGATTGTTTGAGCCCAGGAGGTTGAGGCTGCAGTGAGCCATTAGTACACAACTGCACTCCAGCCTGGGAGCTTCTTTTCAACAGAAAAGAAGAAGAAAGAATAGAAGGAAAGAAAACAAGAAAGCAAGAGAGGAAGGAAGGAAGGAAGGAAGGAAGGAAGGAGAGAGAAAGAAGGAAGAAAGAAGAAAGAAAGAGAGATAAAGAAAGAGAAAGAAAGGGGGAGAGAGAGAAAGAGAGAGGGAAAGAAAGAAAGTGAATTCTTAGCCATGACAGAATGCGGAGTCAGATATGTTTCTTTATACTCCCTCCCTCCCTAACCACAATTAGACTTTCTTCCCTAAGGGCTTAACGGTAACCAGCCCTTTCAAAAGACTGTACCACTGATATGAACCAACCTCGTGATGCTGCCCCTCCTTTATTTTGCGTAAGAGAGCACCGACCACGGAGTAGTCTGACCAGTCTATGGAGGATGTGCAGTAAGGGTTTTCTTGTCTCCCACTTCACCATTTGATGTCAGAAAGCCAAAAACTCTACCCTCAGATCATGTTAACACCACCATTTTTTGTATACAGGACCCATGAAGGGGCATGAAGCTCAGTTACACATGTGCAGTTCTCCTTTCATAAATATTCATGACTCCTCCTATAGTTTATTGAATATGTATATTCAATCACCCTGCTCAGCATAAATTCCTGTTCCTTTTGCTCCTCCCTTAAAGTATCTGTTTCTGGCTTCTGGCAGGAGGCTCTGCTTCTCAGCCTGTCATAATGGCTACCCTGCAGGCTACAACACTTTATGAGAAATAAAGCTCTCATTTCCAAATTTATGAACCTCATCATCCTTCAGTTGACACTAGGTAGCTTACTTGGGGATGTCAAACTAGATTTGCATGTGCCTCGCCTTCTACCTCTTTAATAGCATTAGAGTTAGTGGAACTGAAATAGGAAAAGGAGGGCTCAAAAAACTTCAACCCCTTAAGCAAAGTAAACTCACATTGCCTTGTCTGGGCCATAAAGTATGACAGGAAACAGTTTCCCACTCTTTGCTTGGCAGATTCAATAAGGTCTGAGTAGTGACCGGAGCCAGTGATTCTGCTTTGCACCCCACAGATTACACCACTGAGATGATCACTCTGAATCATAAGGCCATCTCCAACTTACATTCTCCAGGAATTGCCAGGGTGCCTAAAGTTCTGCCATGAAAACTTTCAAGTAATAAAAACTGGTTGGGTATTAAAGAAGATTTTTATTAACTCAGATTGGTAACACCTTACGCTAGGAATTCCCAGGCAGAAAACAATACCATGGCTTCATTTTCTAGGTCTTCATGCTGGTTGCTTCTGCCATGCCTCACTATTTTCTACTTTCTGGGTTCTCCCTTCTTTTCCTCTGACTTTTGATTCTCCTCTCCTTATTTTCACTCTCTTTCTCTCTTTTTCACGTGCTCTCTCTCTCTCCTCTCACTCTCTCTCCTCTCTCTCTCTCCCTTTCTCTCTCTCTCTCACACACACACACACACACACACAACGCATGCACACACAACTCTTAGAAACTCCTGACTTAAGCCTTATCAGTCAAGACCTTGTCAGTGATTACCTGACAGCTAGCTGAGAGCAAGATCAATATTGAGGAGGAGAGAGCAGATACTATCAAAGAAAAACTATTTAGGAGATAGAACTGAATAACGTTTACTATATATATCCTGGGCCACTGATTTTTCCAACGGAAGGGACACGTTAGGAATCAATAATTACATGTACAAATAAAGATCAGCCAGGCAACCATGTATATAACCTTTGGTTTCAAAAACAAAGACTTTTAATTGAATTTCTTGGCAGGGAGAGTGTGGTGTGGAGGGTCACCTGGAGTGTATCGTGTAATAGAGCTGTTGCATACTCTTTACCCAAGGGGAAAAAATCAGATCTCAGAAATACCATTGAGTTGTGTGTGCTATGAGGTTAAAGAAAAATTCCATTTTTATCATCCCTGAATGATAAAGCTCCACATTCCTAAAATAGTTAGCTTAAAGCAGCAAAAGTCTAAACTGTTCTCAAATTCATAAGTAAACTTGGAAACATATATAGAATCATTTGAGCATTTTGACGGATTTGCAGCTATGCAAGATATAATTCAGGAAGAATTAAAAAACAAAATTTGGACTTGAAAACCTTTCACCTTTATGAGAATCTTACTGATAACATTAGAACAAGTATGTCATAAAATACATAAAATATGGTGTTTTTATTTTTCTAGAACAGAAAAAACTATGGAATCTGAGAAAGATAACTTCGGAATATTGGTAGTTTCAAGGAATGTAAAGTATAGCATAAACAGTTTTGGTACTGGAGCAAGACATGGGGGGAAGACCAACTTCATATCTCACCCGAAATAATTCATTTGGTTTCATTGGTTTTTATCAGGAATGTTGGTTAGTAAGCATGCTGAGAGTGAGGATTTAGAGAAAAAATGTGCTGTGTCTATAGAGAGCAAAATGCTGAGTGGGTTTGATTCAAAATTCACCACAGGCCAGAAAAAAGATTTTGCAAAACTCTGGCCCCTGTTGCTCACACATGGCCTTGGCTGTGTGTAAGCCTCACATTCAGTAGCTGCATTTGATTTTCAAAGAGCAGGGTCATTTTCTCAGCCTACACTTCTCATTAAGTTCCAAACACTTCCTTAGGATATGAAACCTCCCCCTTCTCTTTCACCACTCCTAGTAAGGCCAGCTTGTTCAGACAATACTGAAAGGGGCTGCTCTTTGGTGCTCAGACAGGATGTTCCATTGATATATCTTGCAGGGACAGTCCATAAGCATTCGTTTGTTGGTGTCTCATACAAACACGAACTGTTCCTACTCAGACTGAATTAAATGTTTTGTATAAAAACTGTGTGATGTTTTCAGCATTTGCTCCAGAAGAATTTAGCGATTACTCAGTCTGTACAAGGTTCTGGGCTAAGCCCTGGAAGGAGAAGAGGGGTGCAGGAAGAGATGAAGCTGGAGGAACTGCTGAAGACATAGAAAGATGAACAAGCTGTAACACTTATCTTTAATAATAATAGTGAATATGTATTGAACAGTTACTCTGTGCTAAGCACTGCGCTAAAGTCTTTACATGAATTAGGTAATTTAAACTTTACAATGCTACTATTTTTGTAAATGAGGAAAGTGAAATTCAGAGAAGTTAAGCTGAAAGTCACACAGCTAGTGATGTGATCAAGGTTTGAACCTGATCTTACTGATCCCAAACAAAGCCAAAGTATGTAACTACCATCCTCTCATGCATTCAAGGATTCAGAATCTGGTAGGAAAAAGAAACATCTCAATGACCTCTAATAAAAGGAACAATATGGTAAGTGCCACAAAAGATACAGGCAAACTGCTATGAAGTGCAGACGAAGGTGTTTTTAATCTCCGGGAAGGCTTCATGGAGGGAGTAAAAATTGAACTGGGCCTTAAATGACAAGTGGGATTTTGGTAGATGGAGATGAGGGAAAGAGTACTTCAGGTAAAGTAGCTAAATCACAGAGTGACAAGTACAGTGTAACTGAAGCATTGCATGTGTCACAGAATAAGGAGTCACAATGAAAAGACTGTAAAGATTGCTACTCCATTGCCAGGTACCTTGAACACTAAGCAAAGACATCAGGATTTTACTCCTTCTTTAATAGGCAATGGAAAGGCAATCATGGTTTTTGTGCAGGTAAGTGACATGATCAGATCTGTGATTTTGAAGAATTTCAGTTGCAGCTTCAATCATGAAAAGGGTAGCACATAGATTAGAGGTCAAAGATCAGTTGTGTGACTAGGGATATTGTCTAGACGAGGAGTGGGTAAGAGCCTGAATCAGGGTGTTTCCACAGGGAATGAAGAAGAAGGGATAACCTGAGACAATTTCACAGTAGGTAATTATAGTAATTGGTAACTGAGTATGAGAGAGAGAAATGATCTGACGTGGATGTTAACATTTCTAGCCTGATTGATTAGGCAGATTATTGTGCCCCTCACTGAGACATTAGGCATAGGACAAAGAGCAGACATGGGACAGGGAGAGTTAGTCATGTCTGAACCTCAAAAAAAGGCCAGAATGTAGATTTGAGAGTCATCCAGAGAGAAAATATAGTCTAAAGAGGATGAAACTAGCTAGGGAAAATAGTATTAAATAAGAGAACATTTTCTGCTTCAGGCAATAGTATAGGTGTTTGGGGTAATCCTTCCAAAAAAAGCGCCTGAAAAGTGGAATTGAATATTTAAAATGTTTTTAAAGTGGAGCCGAGCTGAAGTTAAGTAAGGAAAACAATCAGAGGCCAGACAATAAAGCCTGGTTTTCTAAAGGTAATCCAACCAGGGTTTGTCTTGGAAGTATGTGCTTGTCCCTGGTGGCCTAGAGTCAGTATTAAAGGACTGTGTGGCGGACCAAAACAGACTGTAAAGCCTGGCACTCACGCAAGGCAGTCAAGCCGATTGGAGAGTCTATCATAAAGCTAAAATCCTCTAACAGTCACTACCTCACTGAGTGGCCTAGGAAATGCCACATCTCTACATTAAAGATACTTATCTGTCCAGGGATGAGACAGAAGAGTGTGGGGAAAAATTATTTCCTCTGAGAACTCCCAACCACATACCCACACTCAAGCAGTTTTAGGAGCAGAATTCTATTCCTGTGTCTTAGAAACCATCATTCAGAAAAGTTAGTTTATGGTGGTCCTTGGTTAATAGCACCCCTAGGCATATCGTAGTAGCAAATTAAAATTTCTGCTAGAAGAACGGTTAAGTGGCCTCAAAGAATTCCCACAGATAAAATTCCGAAGAACATGAGCTCACAATGAAAAAAATATCATGAAATCTACAAAGAAACAAGCCATTTTGAGTGAGAGTCTGCAGAAACAGAGCCACAAAGGCTCAGAAAGATAAGAATGATTCAATATTGAATATAAAATAAGAATGTCCAATATGCTAAAATAGATAAAAAGGAATTTAAAGATGATTACAAAATAAGAAACTGTGAAAACTGAGCAGGAAGATTTTTTTAAAGAGACCAAAATGGATGTGAGAAGTGGAAAATATAATTTAAGTACAAAATAAAATCTCCTTGGATAGGTTAAACAGAGAGCTGAAGACAATTTGTGAGTTGGAAAATAGGTCAAATGGTATTTCCCAGTAAGATGCACAAAGCCATGAAATAAAATTCTGAAAGAAGCTAAGAGACATTGAGGATTGCATTAAGAAAAGTCTCAAATACATCTAAGTGAAATTTCAGAAGGCAAAAGTAGAAAGACTGTTAAAGGAGTAATATATTTATGGAGATAAAGTGCTAACAATTTTTTTGGTATTTAGTATAAATTAAAAGAAAGGGGGGAAAGGACAGTACCTTGAAGAATACCAATACTTGAAAAGGTAGTTGCGGGGAAGAAGACTCAGCAAAGAAAACTGAAAATGACTTATTAGGGAGAAGATAGAAGAGCCAAGAGAATCCAGTGTCGTGAAAGCAAAGAGTGAGCATGTTTCAAGAAGACCATTGTCAATAATGATAAATGTTGCAGACAAGTAAAGAAGGATGACAATCAGGAATTACTGAGTAGTGTCTATTATGGGTCAGGCATAGTGCTAGGTGGCCACAAAGATGAATAATATGTGATTCCTGTACTCAAAATTATGGGAGAAATATAAATAACATATTACAATCCAATCTAATTAAGGCTATAATAGACATGAACAGAGTGTTCTATCAGCAGAGAGAAAGAGGCTTTCTTCCTGTGTAAGGATCTTTCTTTCTAATGAGCTTTTCTCAGCTGTTTATTTCATGGGATTTTTTTTTTTTTTAGAATTCTGAATATGCATTTATCTTTCATCAAAACATCATCTTTAAACACACTGTCAGCCCGATCTCCCTCCTTATCTGCATCATTTTGGGGCATGTAATATTCAATAAGATTCCGGTCTCCAGTATGAGCTTGAATGGCAGACCTTTAAGTAATATTTATGTGCCTGTTCTCAGAGTCTGGGCCAAATAGTACAGACTTGCTTCCCCTTTCCATTTGCCCTGCCCTCAGCTTAGTTCAGGATCTCACGACATTCACCTAGGTTTTTCATAGCCTCCATATTTTAGCTCTGATCATAACATTCCCAGCTCAAGACTTCATTCATCTTAATATAACCCCGTTCATAGCACTATGACTTCATTGTGGAGACATTAAATAAATATAAATATTGAAATGAAAGAATGTTCAATCTAAAAATAAGCAGGAGTAAATATCCCATTGTCATGTGAATAATTTGATTTTCCAAATAAATTAAAGAAGATGTCATTTGAAGTTATATGTTATCAGTTTGTTTGCTTGCATTCTGCCCAACTTCATTCCAAAAACTACAGTAGTCAGTGGTTAAATGTGTGTGTATATAAAGTTATGTTCATATTGCAAGTTTATATTTAATTCAACAAAGATTTGCTGAATGTCTACTATGTGTGTATCTGCAATTTATTGCAGAAGTACAAAGATGTATTCAATACCAATAAGAGCATATATATTCCACAACAGAAGTCCAGATAAAGTGCAATACGATGAGTCATAAGAATCAGAAGAAATAGTACATCAAGTGTGGGATGAGATAAAATAAGATCCCATTAACTGGTGTCATTTAAACTGGATCTTCCATGATGGATAGGATTCGGAGATTTAGGGGAAAGGATGGTGGGGAGGGAGACGTTCCAGGCATGAGTATAGCTAAGGAGAAGGGAGCAGAACTTGTTAAAGTGGACCAGTTCTGAATTGCATTAATCTGTCAGTGAAAGAAATTTGATTACAGTGGCTGAAACATATGAGGGTTTATTTGTCCCATGTAATGAGAAGTCCAAAGGTAGGTGGTTGCTGGTGTTGGTTTAGCAGCTCAAGAATGTCAGAGCTGTTTGTAATTCTCTTGACCTTTCCCTCATAGTCCCAAGATGCCTGGTGGTACTTTAAGCATCACATTCAAATACCAGGCAGTGGGTAGAAGGGAGAGTCAAAAGGCAAAAAGAGCTTCCCAGAAGCCCCACCCTATGACTTTTGCTTGCATCTCATTGTCTCTATCTGCAAAAAAGACTAAGAAGCATAGATATTTTTTATTTGGCCACATTATTATAGTAAGGAAGTAGGGGAGAAAATATATTGGGTAGGCAGTCTGTGCAACCAAACAAAAGTCAAGTTTGGCTTGAGCGTAAAGGGTGGAGATAGTATTTCTTAAATATGAGCCAACTGATTTGGAAAGAAGGAATATAGATTTCTTATACCTGGCATGACATTTGCTTTTCTATAGTTTTCCATTTACTTGCCTTTAATGAAATCTATGATCAGGGTAAAGGTTGCTATGGGAGCACCGTCAGTTGCTCAAGGAAAACTTCCCAGAGAGAGGATGCCTGAATTAAGCCTGGCAGATGGATATGGTTAAGGCTAGTAGGCGAAGGGTAGCTTTGGCAATGGCTCAGAATAAGAAGGAAGGTGGAAGTTTCTGGAAATTGCAAACATTTCTGGCTGGCTTATGCAGAATGCAATAAGGATATGGCAAAAAAAAAAAAAAAAAAAAAAAAGGAGATAGAAAGGTAGGGGCTAGATCATGAAGACTTGTAAGATATGTAAGGGATTTGAACTATATTACCAGCTTTTAAATTTTAAAAAGCTAATGGAAATATTTTCTTAATTATTTGCTTATCTCTGTTGTCTTTCCTGGAAAATTTTGTAAAGTTATCTTGCTTATCTTGTTCATTATTGTATTCCTAGTGAATGGCATTGTGGCTGGCCCCTAAGGCCTCCCCAGTGAATCTACATTCTTCATGGAATGAAATGTGAAACCGTTGCACTAAACGTCCTATGAAATCTTTATTTCAACTCATTAACCTTTAAGCTGGGGTCCCTTAAACCACACCTGTAGGTGACCCTCTGTGTTAGTCCAGGCTCTCCAAGAAGCGGACAACGTGATAGGGTTAAAAGCACACGAAATTTATTAGGGGCAATCTATGTGATAGAAAATGGGGAGGGAGCTAGGAAAATCTACGAGAGCCACCAGTATTCATTGCAATGCAATGCAAGTCTGACCCTGAGTGAAGGAGAGAGAAAAAGTAAGAAGGAAGGAAGGAGTGGGGGAGGTAGGGTATTAGCCTACCATGTAGTTCTAAGGAAAGTTTAACAAGGCTGCCAGGGAGTCCTTGAGACAGTCACCAGTCAAAGGAATCCAGTGTCTCATGGACAGGCCTGTCTAGGTTCCCTGCTGTGCCCACACAATGATGGGGAGCAGTCGTAGGAAGCATGGCCTCAGTGCCAATGTGATGATGATTTCAGAGCACAGCAGCAGCTTGGTCACTGTCCCTGCAGAGATCTGAGAGGCACATTCTCAGGATTGCCCTGCCTGCCAACCCCAGCATTGTCAGCAGGGCTCCTGTACTGTTTAGTGTGGCCCCTGTATTCTAGTTAACAGCTTCTGTTATTTCCAAGTCCTAATTTATACTCTGATTCTATAAAGCCAGCTGTATATTTCCTCTGGGAGTAAAGTCTGCCTTGCCCCCTAAATCCTTCTATAAATTATGGATCTGACCCTGAACTAGAGTCCCTGTGGACATCTCAATCCCAATGAACAAACATCCCTTGTCCCAGCCTTCTACCTGCTTGTTGCCTGCCCTTGCTATAGGATATATATACACACACACACACAACACACAACACAACACACACACACACACTGAGAGAGAGAGAGAGAAAATGAGAGTGAGAGAGAGAGAAAGACATGAAGTCTTGCTCTCTGCAAGTCACAGTCACACTGCAGCTTCCAACTGCTTGGTTCAAGAGATCCTCCTGCCTCAGCCTCGTGAGTGACTGGGATTACAAGTGCGCACCACCATGCTGAAGATAAGATGTTTCTAAGAATAAAATTATCCTGTGTTAGCTCCTGGTTTTATGGATCCCCATTAGTCAGATAGAGATGTTCTGCTCCCTATTTGTGCTGCTCTAGTACCAGGTACCTCCCCACTATGAATTAACTGAGGAGGTTTCATAGCTCATCCACGGCCATGCAACAAATAAGTATGAAGGCTGAGGTCTAAACCAGGACTGTGTGATTTTTAAATTGTACTTTCTAAACCACTATCTGACACTGCCTCTCCCTCATAGAACTAGCCACAGTGGATGGTGACCCTCTGTTTACTGGTCCATTCACCCCCTTCCTCAAGATAAGAGCCTCCTGAGTTGGGAGGGGAGAGCAAGGCACTAGTAGGCAGTTAAGAAGTGTTTCTGGAACAAAAGAACAAAGGGAGGGATGAATGAACAAACAAACGAACTCTTAGCAGCCAAGTTGCAGTCATCCCAGATTGGGCCCAGTTCCACAGTTTCTGAGAGCTTGGCAGCTCTAGGAGGCTCTGGTCCTGTGAATCCATATGTCTCCCAACGCAACTGCTTAATAATGAAACCAGAGCTGCTAGGACAGCACTTTCCATTTACCCCTGACCCTGAGCTGCTTGCCGATCCAATAAAGAATTTGTATAGCCAAAGTTCTAGAAATGTGAGAGGTAAGATGCTTTCTACTCGAAAAAGAAGAAAAAAGTCAAACAAAGGGAATCCTAAGATATGTTTCTTGGTGAGGTGGGGGTTGCAGAAGGGGCCAGTGTGGTCATACTGCCTAAAGGCAGCTTTCAGTGTCGCCAGACAGAAAAGGAAATGACAACAAATTTAGACAAGAATAGAAGAGCAAATAAAGATCTTATTGAAAAGCAGGTAAATTGGCTGGGCTCAGGAAGTCCTTAATGGCTCAGGGCTGGCAAAGGTCCTGTCTGGTAGTCCACTTCTACCTTACAATGGAGCTCAGTGGACTCCATGTTGTTCCCTTGCTCTGAACCTTCATGTGCAGCATGGACTTGGTATTGAACCTAAACATGAAGGGCCTCTTTGTTCTGTGACTTTCTCCCCTTCACAGACCACAGGGCCTCCACAAGCATTGATGGCCCATGATTACATTAGCAGTGTGTGTAATCCTGAGTGAGTCACTTAATTTCTCCTAACTTCAGTCTACTCATATGTAAAATGGGTCTGGACCAGATCATTGAGATAACGTGTAAGTATCTAACAGAGTACTGGCATGTAGTGAACATTTGGTAAATGTTTGTTAAAAGAGTTAAAGTATGACTACAGAGTTCTCCATTCCTATGTGAGGTATAAGGACTATGTAAGGAAGGGATCTGTATTCCTGCTTCAGTAGCAACCAGACTTTCCCCGCTCAGTATTCTGAGGAAATCCGAGGAGAATTAGTTGGTTATTAACATTCACTATGGGGCAATGTGGAGTGGGAGGTGGTAGAGAAAGGGCAAAAAACAGATACAAAAGAAATATGCTACTTTTGTTCCTAAGGATGCTTTTAAAGGCTCAGTGCTGCGAAGCAAGGCTTTTCCTTTTTTAAAAATTTAAGTTCTGGGATACATGTGCAGGATGTGCTGATTTGTTACACAGGTAAACATGTGCCATGGTGGTTGGTTGCACCTATCAACCCATCGCCTAGGTATTAAGCTCCACGTGCATTGCCTATTTATCCTGATGCCGTCCCTTCCCCGCCACCCCTGACAGGCCCCAGTGTGTGTTGCTCCCCTCCCTGTGTCCATGTGTTCTCCTTGTTCAGCTCCCACCTAAAAGTGAGAACATGCCGTGTTTGGTATTCTATTCCTGCATTACTTTGCTGAGAATAATGGCTTCCAGCTCCATCCATGTCCCTGCAAAGGACATGATCTCATTCCTTTTTATGGCTGCATAGTATTCCATGGTGTATATGTACCACATTTTCTTTATCCAGTCTATCACTGATGGGCCTTTGGGTTAGTCCCATTCTTTGCTATTATGAATAGTGCTGCAATGAACATATGCATGCATATATCTTCATAATAGAATGATTTATATTCCTTTGGGTATATACCCAGCAATGGGATTGCTGGGTCAAATAGTAATTCTGGTTCTAGGTCTTTGAGGAATTGCCATACTGTCTTCCACAATGGCTGAAATAATTTACATTCCCACCAACAGTGTAAAAGCATTCCTATTTCTCCACAGCTTTGCCAGCATCTGTTGTTTCTTGACTTTTTAATAATTGCCATTCTGACTGGCATGACAGGGTGTCTCATTGTGGTTTTGATTTGCATTTCTCTAATGATCAGAGATGTTGAGCTTTTTTTCATGTGTTTGTTGGCTGCACAAATGTCTTCTTTTCAGAAGTGTCTGTTCATGTCCTTTGCCCGCTTTTCAATGAAGTTGTTTATTTTTTTCTTGTACATTTGTTTAAGTTCCTTGTAGATTCTGGATATTAGCCCTTTGTCAGATGGATAGATGGCAAAATTTTTCTCTCATTCTGCAGGTTCTCTGTTTACTCTGATGGTAGTTTCTTTTGCTGTGCAGAAGATCTTTAGTTTAATTAGATCCCATTTGTCAATTTTTGCTTTTCTTGCAATTGCTTTTGATGTTTTCATCATGAAATCTTTGCCCGTGAAGCAAGGTTTTCTTATTCCTCAGGATTAACTGTCTGATTCTTCACTGCTGTTTCCACCTGTGGGGCTACTGCAAGCTTTACCAGACAAGCTCTTCAGTTGGAAAACAACAGTAGACATCTTGTATATTGCAAAACTATTTATAGGACTCACGCACTGGTTGCATATACCATACACACACACACACACACAAGATTTCATGTCATTTCATTTTAAATATTTCAACATATATCTTCAAAAGAAATGGACTATTTAAACATAACTATAATACCTATAAAAATGAATTATTTCTTAATATCATCAATTGTCCAATCCATGGTCATATTTCCCCAATTATCTCATTTATTTCACATTGGGTTATTTGAATCATGATCCAAAAATGGTTTGTACCGTATAATGGCATTTGGTTGATAAGTCATCTCTTAAGTTTCGTTTACTCTATAAGTTTTTCCCTCTTTTCTTGCCCTTTCTTCCTCCCTCCCTTTCTTTCTCTCTCTCTTTCTCTCTCTCTTTCTTTCTCTCTCTCTTTCTTTCTTTCTTTTCTTTTCTTTCTTTCTCTCTCTCTTTCTTTCTTTTCTTTTCTTTCCCTTTCTTTCCTTCTTTCTTTTCTTTCTTTCTTTCTTTCTTTCTTTCTTTCTTTCTTTCTTTCTTTCCTTCCTTCCTTCCTTCCTTCCTTCTTTCCTTCCTTCTTTCCTTCCTTCCTTCCTTCTTTCTTTCTTTCTTTCTTTCTTTCTTTCTTTCTTTCTTTCTTTCTTTCTTTCTTTCTCCTTCCTTCCTTCCGTCTGTTCGTTCTTTCTTTCTTTCATTCTTTCTTTCTTTGGAGACAGTGTCTTCCTCTGTCACCCAGGCTGGAGTGCAGTAGTGTAATCATGGCTCACTGCAGCTTTGACCTCCTGGGCTCAAGCAATCCTCCCACCTCAGCCTCCTGAGTACAGTAGCTTGGACTTCAGGTGTGCACCATCACGCCTATTTTTTTTTTTTTTTTCAGTTTTTGTAGAGACAGGGTCTTGCTATGTTGACCAGGCTGATCTCAAACTCCTGGCCTCAAGCTATCCTCCCATCTCAGCATCCCAAAGTGCTGGGATTATTTTCTTGCCATTTGTAAAAAAGAATTGAAAGCCTGTGCTCTTAACCATGAAATATGGCATTTATGTTTATTTTCAGAGTTATGCCTTTGGACGAAATGCCCTCCTCCTAAACACATTTCTTTTCTTAAATATAGCTCCCTCTTTTCCTATAGAATAGAAGGTGATAGTACATTAAAAATGTATTTTAGAGCGGGGGACAGTGGCTCATAGCTGTCATCCCAGAACTTTGGGAGGCTGAAGCAGGACGATCACTTGAAACCAGGAGTTTGAGACCATCCTGGATAGTGTAGCAAAACCCCATCTCCACAAAACATTTAAAAATTAGCCGGGTGTGGTGGCATATACCAGTAGTCCCAGCTATTCAGGAGGCTGAAGTAGGAGGATTGCTTGAGCCCAGGAGGTTGAGGCCACGGTAAGCCATGACTTAGTTTAGTAGATATTTATTACAAGATATGGCTTGAGAGCAGAAAAGTCAACTCTCAAAAAATATATCCTGTCCCATCCCCAATGGGGCCTAAAGTTTCATAGGTAAAGATGTCGCTAAGACTTTATGTCTTTAAGTATCATAACTATCTGTCACCAGTCACTAAAACTTTCAAAAGTCAGTCTCTGACAGCTTAGATAGGTAAGTATGGTAAAAGGAAGGTAGGAAAACCTAAATAGACCTAGCCCAGATATCACTCTGAAGTGAAGGCCTCTAACAGACTGGGGTAGGGAGTAACCTGAGGAACCAGGCACCCATTCAGGGGCAGGGCACCCGCTGTGGAGAAAAGACAAATGATAGGGATCTATTTCACAGTTTTGCTGTTGCCTCGACTTAGTTGTACATGTTTGGATAACATTAAAAGTATTTAAGAAGCAGTAGGATATATTGGAGAGGCAGAAGTTCTCATCAGTGGCTAGCTGAAGGCCCTCAAGGGGCATACTGGTCAGCTGTGGGCTCAGTACACAGTTTGCATGCTAAGGTGCTGGTCCTGTTGCCAGGGGTGCTGTTTTCTCTCTAGCTGGTGCTATCTCAGCTCTGGTCATCTGGACACATGGATAGGAGCCTGTTGGTAGGCATGCAGCAGGGCAGCCCCATCCCAGAAGGACTCCTCCATGCTGATGCAACTGGCACCCATTCAGCTCGAAGCAGCAGCTCTTCACCAGTCAGTGCCTCAGTATTTCATGATTTTTTTTTTTTTTTCTTTTTGACGGATGGTCGCCCAGGCTGGAGTGTAGTGGGGCTATCTTGGCTCACTGCAAGCTCCGCCTCTTGGGTTCACACCACTCTTCTGCCTCAGCCTCTCGAGTAGCTGGGACTACAGCCGCTCACCACCACGCCCAGCTAATTTTTTGTATTTTTAGTAGAAACGGGGCTTCACCGTGTTAGCCGGGATGGTCTTGATCTCCTGACCTCGTGATCAGCCTGCCTCGGCCTCCCAAACTGTTTCATGATTTTAACCACTCCTCCTGCCTCCAGGCTGAGTCTAAGCCTTGCAGGATTGCAACCTCTCTGCTTTTCTGAAAGAAGGTTGGCAGTGTGATATTCTGTAAAAAGCTGTTATCTTCAGGTAGGTTTTAGTTCCAGATTAACCGCTAACTTAGGCAAGTCACTTCAGCTCTCTGAGCCTCAGTTTTATTATCAGTAAAATGAGGATAGAGCTCTTACTCTATTTACCTCCCAGGTTTTGTTGTCTTAAACAAGAACAGGACGGGCGCGGTGGCTCACGCCTGTTATCCCAGCACTTTGGGAGGCCGAGACAGGCGGATCACGAGGTCAGCAGATCGAGACCATCCTGGCTAACACGGTGAAACCCCGTCTCTACTAAAAATACAAAAAATTAGCCGGGTGCGGTGGCGGGCGCCTGTAGTCCCAGCAACTCGGGAGGCTGAGGCAGGAGAATGGCGTGAACCCGGGAGGCTGAGCTTGCAGTGAGCCGAGATTGCGCCACAGCACTCCAGCCTGGGCGACGGAGCGTGCCTGTGTCTCAAAAAAAAAAAAAAAACCAAAAAAAAAAAACCAAAAAAAAAAAAAACAAAAAAAACAAGAACATGATGTGCAAGTGTTGTATAACTTATCACAACTTACACCTGCAAGACATTTTATTATTGTTATTATAGCTCCAACTGTAACACGGCAATGAATGCACAAAGGTAGCCAATAGATATTTAATTTCCTTTTTCTTGGACCAAATGTTATGGTAAATCACCCCAGGAAAATGTCTGAGCAAATGTGAGGCTAACACCACAACCAGCCCCAGAAGTAAACAAAAGCACAACACTGGCAAAGGCATTCACTTTGAAAATTCTAATCCTGGCACAGCAGTCTTGAGGTTCATGTTTCCCCATTGCGATGTGTTTAACTTGAACAGTGTGGCTGAACTTTCCCATTCTAATTAGAGCTTTCTTGAACCAGAAACAAAGGCAAGTCAGTTCTGAGGCTGAGATTCAAATAATCAGATCACGGGACAGCTGCAAACTGGAAAGCAAATGAGACGGCTACTGGAGTGATCCCACTAATAAAGGCCCTCCCCCCAACACGTGGCCCTTTCCCCAACACACTAGAGGACAACAGAAAAGACACTTCTTCCTCTTTGGAAGGAAGGAAGTTAACAACTGGAATGAGTCTGATTAACCTGGTTAACAGCTGGAAGGAGGAAGGTCTGTTATGACTCCCTTTAAATTCCTGCTTTTTCCTTAGTAGTCACTAATGAAGGAGGAGAGGATTAAAAAAAAAAAAGCTAAAAGAATTTTGCTGTTGCTTTTGATAACACTGTCACATACAATGATGATTTTTTAAAATGAACACTGGGATTTGGCCGGGCGCAGTGGCTCACTCCTATAATCCCAGCACTTTGGGAGGCAGAGGCGGAAGGATCACTTGAGGCCAGGGGTTCAAGATCAGCCTAGCCAACAGGTGAAACCCCATCTCTACTAAAAATACAAAAACTAGCTGGGTGTGGTGGCACATGCCTGTAATTCCAGCTACTTGGGAGGCTGAGACAGGAGAATCACTTGAACCCAGGAGGTGGAGACTGCAGTGAGCCAAGATCGAGCCACTGCACTCCAGCCTGGGCAATAGTGAAACTCCATCTCAAAACAAAACAAAACAAAACAAACAAACAACAGCACTGGGATTTACATTCTTTTCATAAAGAAGACTCTTTCCCCAACCATTCCTATTAAAGAACTGCGAGAGACTTCAGAGATTTTTAACAGGAGGGGGTAGCTGCTGCGGAATTAAGAAACTGAAGTTAAAGGCTGGACATGGTGGCTCATGCCTGTAATCCCAACATTTTGGGAGGCCGAGGCAGGGGGATCACCTGAGGTCAGGAGTTCGAGACCAGCCTGGTCAACATGGTGAAACCGCGTCTCTGTTTAAAAATTACAAAAATTAGCCAGACGTGGTGGTGGGAGCCTGTAATCTCAGCTACTCAGGAAGCCGAGGCAGGAGAATCGCTTGAACCTGCGAGGCAGAGGTTGCAGTGAGCCAAGATCCAGCCACTGCACTCCAGCCTGGGCAACAGAGCAAGAAAAATAAAAAAGAAGAAAAGAAACTGGAGTTAACAATGGTTCCTAATTCCCTTCCCTGTTTGCACTATTTCCTCAGGTTCCCAGGGGAAGGGAGGCTTCAGGTATCGAGTAAAAGATCCAGCTGTGGATAGAGTTAGTCAGGACTCCATAGACTGTAATTAGTTTTCTAACCCACACTGTCTAGAGTAAATAAATAAAATCTACCCAATAGGAGACACAGAAAGTCTACTGCCTTTAAAGCTGTACAAATGAGAGGATAAAATCATTGGCACTTTGTCAGCTTGGTGATAGAGTCTTGTGGTTTTTAGAGCTGAGAGGGCAGTAGGAATGTTCCCACCCTCCTTTTCACAGATAAGGTAAGAGGAATGGACTTGTCCAAGTTTACACAGTAACTGAATGAATTAACTCTTGCTCACCTAAATGACACCATCCTCTGGGTAAAAAGTGAGCAGTGGATTGTCAATGTCCATATTCCTCTTCTTCCTCAAACAGGCTCTCAAATTCCTCACTATTCACGCTTTCTTCTCTGCTATGATTGCACACACATTCTCCCATCCATTATCCAGTCCCTTAATATCTCCCATTCTAACTCTGCTGGTTTTTCCACCACTGCATCCACTGTGAATTTTTTCCTAGAGGAAAGAGAGCCTTCTACCCACTGGTATTGCAGGTGTTTTATTGAATTCTCCAAAGGTGGGTGTGATTCTTATAGTTTAGAGTACTCTCAGGCATGGAACCTAAGAGAAGTTTCCTGAGGCCAGGCCAAAGAGGAAGAATGGCAACTACAACCTACAGGCCAAGTCAGTGCCCTGTCTGTTTTTGTGCGGCATGCAATCTAAGAAGGTTTTCTTTGTTTATTTTTAATTGTGGTTTAAAAAAATGACATAAAATTTACCACCTTAACCATGTTTAGGAGTACAGTTCAGTAGTGTTAAGTATATTCACATTGGTGTGCAACAGATCACTGCAACTTTTTCATCTTGCAAAACTGAAACACCACACCCATTAAGCAACTCCCTTTTCTCTCTTCTTCCAGCCCTTGGTAACCAATATTCTTTCTGTTTCTATGAATTTTAATACTTGTAAGACATTGACTCAAGTCATTTTTTAGTAAGTATAGTTACATCTCAAAATTTGGGAATGATTTAAGAACTAATTTACAGTAGATTCAAGACTGTTCTTTTAATAATGTCCCTTCCCTAACTTGTATTTATTTTGTGGTTAAAAAAATAAAATAAAATTTATCATCTTAACTGTTTTCTTGTTTTTGAGACAGGGCCTCACTCTGTCGCCCAGGCTGGAATGCAGTGTCATGGCATAGCTCACTGCAGCCTCGAACTCCCAAAGCCCAGGTGACCCTCCCACCTCAATCTCCTGAGTAACTGGGACCACAGACATGCACTACAACACCGTGCTAATTTTTTTTTTTTTTTTTTTTTTTTAGAGACAGGGTTTCTCCATGTTGCCCTGACTGGTCACCAACACCTGGGCTCAAGCCATTCGCCCAGCTCAGCCTCCCAAAGTGCTGGGATTATAGGCATGAGCCACTGTGCCCAACCCATCTTAACCACTTTTAAAGTTTAGTAGTGTTACTGATTCCAAGTCTTTGCTATTGTGAATAGTGCCGCAATAAACATACGTGTGCATGTGACAGACTGGATTAAGAAAATGTGGCACATATACACCATGGAATACTATGCAGCCATAAAAAAGGATGAGTTTGTGTCCTTTGTAAGGACATGGATGGAGTTGGAAACCATCATTCTTAGCAAACCATCACAAGAACAGAAAACCAAACACCGCATGTTCTCACTCATAGGTGGGAACTGAACAATGAGATCACTTGGACTCGGGAAAGGGAACATCACACACCGGGGCCTACCATGGGGAGGGGGGAGGGAGGAGGGATTGCATTGGGAGTTATACCAGATGTAAATGACGAGTTGATGGGTGCTGATGAGTTGATGGGTGCAGCACAGCAACATGGCACAAGTATACATATGTAACAAACCTGCATGTTATGCACATGTACCCTAGAACTTAAAGTATAATAATAAAAAATAAATAAATAAAGTTTAGTAGTGTTAACTGTACAAACATTGTTGCACAACAGATCTCTAGAAACTTTTCACCTTGCAAAACTGAAACTTTGCACCTGTTGAATAGCAGCTCTTCATTTGCCCCTTCCTCTAGCTCTGGGCAAACACCATTCCACTTTTGGTTTCTAAGAGGATTGAATACTTTAGATAACTTAATAATGCAGTATTTGCAGTGGAATAATGCAGTATTTGCAATTTTTTGATTGGCTTATTTCACTAAGCATAATGTCCTTGAGGTTCATCCCTGTTGTAGCATATGATAGAATCTTCTTCTTTTTTAAGGCTGAACAATATTTCATTCTATGTATATACTACATTTTGTTTATCCATTCATTGGTCCATAGACATCTGAGTTGTTTCTATCACATGGCTGTTGTGTGTAATGCTGCTATGAACATGGGTGTAGACATATCTCTCTAGGCCCTGCTTTCAATTCTTTTGCGAATATATTCAGAAGCAAGCCTGCTGTATCATATGGTGGTTCTATTTTTGATTTTTTGAGGTACCACCATATTGTTTTCCATAGAAGTTGCGCCATTTTACAATTCTACCAATAGTGCACAAGGGTCCCAATTTCTCCACATTCTTGTCAACATGTTTTACTTTATTGATTTTTTTGGTAGTAGCCATCCTAATAGGTGTAAGGTGATATTTCATTTGATTTGCAATTCTTTACTGATTAGTGATATACATATTTTCATATGCTTACTGGCCATTTGTATATCATCCTTGGAGAAATGTATATTCATGTCCTTTGCTCACTTTTAAAATTAGCTTATTTGGGTTTATCTGTTGTTGAGTTGTAGGAGTTCTTTATATATTCTGAATATTAATCCCATTTCAGATGCATGATTTACAAATATTTTCTCTCATTCTGTAGGTTGATATTTCATTCTGTTGATTATATCTTTTGATACACAAAAGCTTTCTTAAATTTATTGTAGTTTCGTTTGTCTATTTTCTGCTTTTGTTGCCTGTGCTTTTCATCTCTTATCCAATAAAACACTACCAACTCCAATGTCATGAAGCTTTTTCTCTAGGTTTTCTTCTGGTAAGAATGGTTTTTAATATTTTTTAATGGATGAGAAAAATCAAAAGAAGAAAAATATTTCAGAGGCCAAGGAGGGCAGATCACAAGGTCAAGAGATTGAGACCATCCTGGCCAACATGGTGAAACTCCATCTCCACTAAAAGTACAAAAATTAGCTGGGCATGGTGGCATGTGCCTGTAGCCCCAGCTACTCAGGAGTCTGCCACAGGATAATTGCTTGAACCCAGGAGGCAGAGGTTGCAGTGAGCCGAAATCGTGCTACTGCACTCCAGCCTGGTGATAAAGCAAGACTCCGTCACAAAAAAAAAAAGAAAAGAAAAGAAAAGTATTTCATGACTCATGAAAATTATATAAAATTCAAATTTCAGGGCCTGTAAGTAAAGTTTTATTGGAATATAGCCACAGTCATTCATTTATGCATTATTTCTGGTTGTTTTTGTGCTATAATAGCAGAGTTAAATACAGTTGACCTTTGAACAACATAGGTTTGGACTGCATGGGTCTACTGTTACATGAATTTCTTTCAATAAATATACTGGAACAATTTTTTGACATTTGTGACGATTTGAAAAAATTCACAGATGAACCACCTAGTTTAGAAATATCAAAAAAATTAAGAAAAAGGTGTGTCATGAATGCATGAAATATATGTAAATAATAGTCTGTTACCATTTACAACCATAAAATATACACAAATTACTATAAAAAGATAAAATTTATCAAAATGAACGCACACAAACACAGACTGTACCTGGCACCATTTGAAAGAAATGTCAACAAACTTATTACATTAATCATAACTGCATAAAATTAACTGTAATACATTCTGTACTACATAATGATTTTGTAGCCACCTCCTGTTGCTGTTGTGGTGAGGTTGAATATTTTGAATATCTGCTTAAAACGCCATGTGACACAAATCATCTCTGTGTGAGCAGTTGTCTCTCTGGTATATCCTGGAGTGCGGTAAAAAGTGACCTGTCCTGGAGCTCTTGTATTTTTCATCATGTTTAATGCAATACTGTAAACCTTGAATAACACCATGGGATCCATACAAAAAGCCCCTAGTGATGCTGGAAGTGCTCCTAAGAAGCAGAGAAAAGCCATGACATTACAAGAAAAAGTTGAATTGCTTGATATGCACCATAGATTGAGGTCTGTAGAGGGAGGTTGCCCACTATTTGGACAATTTATTTTGTAAACAGATGATGTAAACTTAAGGTATCAATAAGTACAGTACTATATTTTCTCTTCCTTATAATTTTCTTAATAACATTTTCTAATTTCTAGCTCACTTTATTGTAAGAATACAGTATATAGTAAAAATAACTTACAAAATATGTGTTATTCGATTATTTATGTTATCAGTAAGGCTTCTGCTCAACAACTGGCTATTAGCAGTTAAGATTTTGGGGAGTTGAAAGTTGCACTTGGGGCCAGGCGTGGTGGCTCAGGCCTGTAATCCCAGCACTTTGGGAGGCCAAGGCAGGCAGATCACTTGAGGTCAGGAGTTTGAGACCAGCCTGGCCAACATTATGAAACCCCGTCTCTACTAAAATTACAAAAATTATCTGGGCATGGTGGCACACACCTATAAGCCCAGCTACTCAAGAGGCTGAGGCACGAGAATCGCTTGAACCCGGGAGGCGGAGGTTGCAGTGAGCTGAGATTGCACCACTGCACCCCATCCTGCGTAAAGGAGTGAGACTCTATCTCAAAAAAAAAAAAAAAAAAAAAAAAAAAGTTATACACTTTAGTTGCAACAGAGACAAAATATGGTTCTCTTATCTCTTCACAGTGATGCTCAGTGCATTATAAATTGCAGTGACACATCTATAATTCTACAGTCTTTCAAACAAAAAAGACGTGGACTTTGATTGTTGTATGTATTTTTAAAGAGACAGAGGTCTTGTTGCCTAGGCTGGGCTCAAACTTCCGGCCTCAAGTGATCTGCCTCGGCCTTCTGAGTAGCTGGGACAGCAGGCACACACCACAACGTCCAGTTCTGATTGTTGTATTGTTAAGACACACTGGAGTTTGGATATTTGGTTGTCTAATTATATGGCAAAGCATTATATTTATTGTGCAATGACACTACAGCTGTAGGATACCAAAAGAATACGGTATATGCCAATATTTCCAGACTAAGCACTCTTAATATCCCCAACTCACAGGAAAGCAATGGTCAGAAAAATTAGAACATTTAAAATGGAATGCCTTATCGCAGAAGAATTTCTTCACAGGAAATGAGGTTGCCACCAAAGTAAATTTCCAAGTGGCTCATTTATTAGGCAAGCAAAGAAAGCCATTTACTGATGGTGACTTAATTAAAGCCTATGGTTATTCATTGCTTCAGCAGGCACTTTGCAGAATATATTTGCATCTACTGTGTTATTATACCAGTAGTGTCAGTGATGAAGTTCACATTCTCTCCTGGACTTAGCCATGAACACTTCTGTGAATTTTTGTCAGAAATAGAAACTGAATATCTGACTTTCCCTATGACACTGACGTTCAATGGCTTAGCAGTGGTAACTTTTTATTGCGTTTTTCTTAGCTCAGGGCTGAGATTGAAATTTTTCTGAATGATAAAATCTGGCCTCAAATCACTATTTCTGAACATTGAATATGTGGAAATTTGTTCTCTCTCTTGCTATATGAACACCGACATAATATCCTCAATTTTATCTCTTGAGACACAAAGCCCAACATATTTACTATATGATCATTTACAGAAAAAGTTTGCCAACCCCTACCATAGACATTTGAACAAAAGCCACTTGGGTCTTATTGGAAAACATTTCTCCCTGCCAACAAAAAATCCAATGTCTGTAATAGTGCCTAGGTTCCTCAAACCTATTCTACTTTGGGGCTCCCTACTCATTCTTGGCATTACCTCTCATGCTTCCTAAGATAAGGGTGACTATTGTCCGACTGCTTTGTTTAAGGATCTTGATCTCTTTGTCACAAGAACCTACTGTCAGTCAAAAAGCAATCTGTTTTTTATTCTCAAGAGGCTTGATAGTATTAATGTAAATAGGATTTCTGATTGTCAACACTGATGATCCAGCTTTTCTGAAGCTAGATATGCCATTCAGGGGTTCTCACTAGAGGGACAGAGACCCGGCTTCCTATCACACAAACAAAAGACCTTGCCACTACCTTCTGCTACCGTCACCTCTTTCTTCCTATATCCAGTTACATGATGTAAAGAATCCTCATTAAGATATCACCCACGAACTGGAATAGACAACTGTCTAGAGAGCTATTAAGTTGTAGCCTCCAGTTATCTCTGTCTTTGTTTATAAGAGCAGTAATTAAAAAAATTACAGATGTGCTGACTTAGCAAATACTGTTTGGGGGAGTATAAACTTACTAATTCAGCAGGATCTAATTCAGTAACTATGCTCCTCTAAGACCACTTAGGTGAAAGTTATTGTTAGTGAACCTAGAAAGGGCAAATAATTTGCTTTTATAAGCTTTAATGGCTTGAAATGACTTAAACATTGGCTGCATATATAGAAAATTGCTTTACATCCTTAGTTACACATCCTTACTCCAATATGTGTATTCATGGTTAAAAGACAGAAATGCACACCACAAAATGGATACTAATACAACAATGAAGCTTGGAAGTAATTTGTGACCAGGAAATGAAAGGCTGATAATTAGTCTCTAGGGTGCATATTATTGTTAAAAAACAAAATAAAATAACAAATTCTAAACCAAAAATTCACCCACTTCTGTTTGCTTCTTTTGAAAAACATAGACCCACTGATACAGAATTTATGGTTTTGTACTTTTAGGGATACTTGTTTGTTTTTATTACTTTTCTATTGTGGCTATTAAACGAAGCCTTTATAGAGTCAGTCACTTTCAGATTGATCGAGCTTTTTGAAACATAAAATTTCACTCCCCAGCCCAACCCCTACAACCCTTCCCAAGGGAACACCTGTTTTATTAAATGGTGTTTTATTTTTGTTTCCTTCATAGGAATTCCCCCTTTTTAAATTACAAATGACCCATCAACATCCATGTTAACTTCTAGATAAAGTGAGTTTATCTTCTAAAAAATTTGGGTGAAGGCAAATCTTCAAAGAGTATGCCATCCTGTCATCATCAGAATGTGAGGGTACTCTCATGCTGTCCATGTAGTATCTTTAGTGGAAAAATCCAAATTCTTTTTTTTTTTTTTTTTTTGACAGAGTCTCACTCTGTCACCCAGGCTGGAGTGCAGTAGCATAATTTTGTCTCACTGCAACCTCCGACTCCCAGGTTTAAGTGATTCTCCTGGCTCAGCTTCTTGAGTAGCTGGGATTACAGGCGCACACCACCATGCCCAGCTATTTTTGTATCTTTAGTTGAGATGGGGTTTCACCGTGTTGGTCAGGCTGGTCTCAAACTCCTGACCTCGTGATCCTCCTGCCTCAGCCTCCTAAAGTACTGGTATTACAGGCGTGAGCCACCGAGCCTGATCAAAAACACCAAATTCTTAATGGGATGGTTTACTGATGACATTCTAAGTCATTAAAGTCTTGATAACCTATCTGCTCCTTAAAGTTATTTATAAGTAAATAACTGATAATCCATGTGATTTATTACATTTTGATTTTTTAAAAAAGAATTTCAAGTCAAAATTCAACTATCACGTAAAGACTTTCAGTCATCTTTCACCAAAACATTCTTTAAAAAAGTACACTTCTGGGCTGGGCATGGTGGCTCACGCCTGCAACCCCAACACTTTGGGAGACTGAGGCAGGAGGATCACTTGAAGCCAGGAGTTTGAACTAGCCTGGGTAACATAGTGATACTCCATCTCCACACACGCGCGCACGCGCGCACACACACACACACACACACACACACACGAAATAAAAAGAGGAAAAGGTACACTTTCTGATGTAAACCACACAGATGGGGTTGGTTTGGCACATCTGAGGTTGGGTGGACACTATCCAAAAAAAGAGCCAAATTTCTTCAAAGACTGTTCAACTGAAGTGGTTTCTACATTAACAATAAACCTAATTTTCTATTGCACACCTTATCAATTTAAAAACAAAGAAATAGGTTCAGGCAATATTTCCTTGCTTTTAACATGTCCTTCTATGTTTGTTGAGTGTCGTGATGGCCTAGACATGAAATCTTGGTTTTCATCTTTTCCTGACAGTATCTATGTGGGGAAAGACTTTGTATTAGTTTCCTATGACTGCTGTAACAAATTACCACAAACTTGGTGGATTAAAACAATGCACACTTATTTTCTTACAATTTTGGAGGCCAGAAGTCCAAAATCAGTTTCACTGGCTTGAAATTCAGGTATTGGCAGAACTGTGCTCCCTGGAAGCTCTAGGGGCGAATCTATTTTCTTGCCTTCTGGCTTCAAGATCTGCGTTCCTTGTTTTGTGGGCGGGCCCTTCCTCCATCTACAGTACCTGTACCTTGGCATCTTCAAATCTCTCTCTCTGTGCTGAGGTTGTCATATTGCCTTCTTTCTTCTGTGTCAAATCTCCCTCTGCTTCATTCTTAAAGGATGCACGTGATTGCATCTAAGGCTCACCTAAATAATCCAGGATAATCTCCCTATTTTAAGGGCTTTAATGTAATTATATCTGCACAGTCTCTTCTGCCATATAGCATGCACAAATTCCAGAAATTAAGACCTGGATATCTTTAGGGGCCATTAATCAGCATACCACAGACTCCAAATTTGGAGTTCAACATTTAGTTTACAATCTGTAAGTCTCAGTTTGCTAGCCAAATGTGGAATTATTTCTAGGGCTCCAAAGCTTTTATGGAAATAAATAACTTACAGGTATGACTCCTACCAATTACATATTCATGTACATGCCATTGTTATTAATAAAATGCAAGTTTCTTTTATAAAGAGATTCAAAAGACCTGCTTCAGACAAGTAATTTCCAAATAAAATGCTATTTGTATTCCATTCATTCCTTTTTAACAAAAGCTGTCATTACAAAATGGTAATTTATATATAATACATAAACATATAAAGCATATAAATGTGAATAATGTATATAAAGAAGATTACTTGCTATATAATAAGGGTTTAATAAATGTCAGCAGTTAACATTGTGTTGGGTGTTCTGCAAGCTGAATGGAAGAATTTCAACACTAAAATCTAGTAGCAATAGGCTTTTCTTACTTTGCAAGTAAAAGAACACAAAAAGATGGAATTTAGTTACTTTGAATATTTTTGGCTTATAATTTTTATTTAAAAGTTTGATACCTTTTATTATGAGACTGTTAGTGAATGCTTACAGATCACAGAAAAATAAGCCAAAGAATATTAAGGAGAAACTGAGAATCAGTCAGTCATGCATAGCTCAAAAGTTTGTCTAGGTTATATGTACACAGGGCTATGCTTTTATATTTGATATTCAAACCATAGTTGTTTTTTGCCACTAAAATTGTTCTGCATTTATAGGAACCAATCAAATACATCAATATTTTATAGTGTTCTTTAAAAAGCACTGTAACTTCCAGGTATATCAGCATTTGAGCAAGTCTGAGGGCTGCTAATGCTAATGCTAATACAAGATTTATTAATATAAAAGAGCTTACATTCATGATGAACTAAAATGGTGGTTTTCAATCCTGGCTACACACTAAGATCACCTGGGGAGCTTTTAAAAATCCCAATCTCTGGGTTGCATCTAAGACTAATTAAATTAGAATTTGTGAGGTGGGACCCAGGCATCAACATTTTTAAAGCACCCCAGTTAATTTCAGTGGGCAACTGTGGCTAAGAACACTGGAATAACATAACACATGACATGAAGACCAACACAAGTAATGAAGTCTAAAGTTCCATGGTCAAGGTAAGGAATGCAATGTGAATTCAAAGAGAGAATATCTTGCTTAATTAGAGGAGGGAGGAGATGGAAAATGAACTGAGCCTTGAAAACTGGGCAATAAAGAGGGAAAGGTTAAAAGAGACAGTGACAGGCATATGAGGGGTAAAAATTAGTTCTGGAGTAGAGGAAAATGGAAATATCTAAAAATTTTTATTATGGGATTAAAGAAAACGAGTGGTGCCTCATGTTCTTACTTATAAGTGGGAGCTGAACAATGAAGACACATGGACACAGGAAGGGGAACAATATACACTGAAGCGTGTCGGGATTGGCGGGGGACAGGAAGAGCATCAGGAAAAATAGCTAAAGCACGCTGGGTTTAATACCTAGGTTATGGGTTGATAGATGCAGCAAACTACCATGGCACACATTTACCTATGTAACAAACCTGCACATCCTGAACATGTACCCCAGAACGTTAAAAAATAATTATAAAATTTTTAAAAACCTGGTGGTAAAAGGAAGATATTCACCAGCCCCCCTTTTTTTTCTGGTTTCTGCCCCACTCCCATCATATCCAGGCCTCAATGTCTCCATATAGTGAGTTTTAAACACTAGAATGAATTATTGAGGGAGGCACATTCTTCTATTTGGAAATAAAGAGATCAAACTAAAATACAGAAATACCTAGTAGGAAAGTGCCCAGACTCAGTATCTTTGAATCAAAAGGCAACGTTATAGCCTGAATATATATGTGCCTAAATCACATATATTTTTTATGAAGACCAACTCTTTTCTGCAGACACTATCCACCCACCTTCTTAGTGCTAGAGAACAAAACAGCCTACATTTAAGCAACTCAGAAAACTCTATGGAAAAATTATCAACTTACGTTTTTATAATCATTGCAAAACAACCTAGTTCTGGCAGTTGAAACAACCCAAAACTTGTTTATTAAACATGGGATTTTTGATCATTGATAACACACTAGTTCTTTCAATTACAGGCATATCATAATGTCTTCATAGCACCTTCTCATGCAATGATTATGACCCAATATTAAGCGATATGGGGTCCTGAAAGTCATGGAAAAGGAAAGATTTGTACATAGCTAGTGCTCATACAGAACTTAGTGTGTGTCAGGCACTCTTTTAAGTGCTTCGTATGCACTACTTTATTTACTCCTCACAAGAAACGAATACTATTTTTATACCCATTTTACAGACAAAGTCATTGCAGGGTACAGAGAAGATACGCTACGAGCTGAAGTATACAGTTAAGTAAGTGGTGGAGCTGGAATTCAAACTCAGATCATGTGGCTCCAAAGCCCACACTTTTAAAATCATTTTGCTATGATTCTTAATTATAACAACATTGATGAATTTTCTTCTTTAAATTATTTTCTGGAGAGAATGCCATTGAGCTTATATATTTATTTTATCAATTTTTCTATGCGTTGAAGTGAAAATACTTTTTTTCATTTTTACTTTTAATTTGCTTAAATTATTTGTTATCAAAATCAATTAGTTTCTTCATAAAGGTTATATTGAAATTTATTTTGTATATATATAGCTTTACTTTTAAAAATGTTTTTAACTGTTGTGGGTACATAGTAGGTGTATATATTTATGGGGTACATGAGATGTTTTGATTTAGCCATGCAATGTGAAATAAGCACATCATGGAAAATGGGGTATCCACCCCTCAAGCATTTATCTCTTGTGTTACAAATAATCCAATTATACTCCTTTAGACATTTTAAAATGAACAATTATTATTGCCTATAGTCACCCTGTTGTGCTATCAAATTCTAGGCCTTGTTCATTCATTTTATTTTTTTGTACCTATTTACCATCCCCACCTCCCCACCAACCTCCTACTACCCTTCTTGGCCTCTGGTAACCATCCTTCTACTCTCTATCTCCATGGGTTCCATTATTTTGATGTTTAGATTTCACAAATAAATGAGAACATGTGATGTTTGTCTTTCTGTGCCTGGCTTATTTCACTTAACATAATGCCCTTCAGTTCCATCTATGTTGTTGCAAATGTCTGAAGCTCATTCTTCTTTATGGCTGAATAGTTCTCCATTGTGGATATGTATCACACATTCTTTTTCCATTCATCTGTTGAGGGACACTTAGGTTGCTTCCAAATCTCGGCTGTTGGAAACAGTGCTGCAACAAACACAGGAGTGCAGATGTCTCCTCAATAGATTTCCTTTCTTTTGGATACATACCCAGTAGTGGGATTGCTGGATTACCTTGTAGCTCTATTTTTAGTTTTTTGAGGAACCTCCAAACTTTTCTCCATAGTGATTGTACTAATTTACATTCTCTCCAACAATGTACAAGGGTTCCCTTTTCTTCACATCTCGCCAGCATTTGTTATTGCAGTCTTTGTTATTTCTGTCTTTTGGATAGAAGCCATTTTAACTGGCATGAGATGATATCTCACTGTAGTTTTGATTTGTATTTTTCTGATGATCAATGATGTTGAGCACATTTTCATATACCTGTCTGTCACACATATGTTTTCTTTTGAGCAATGTCTACTCAAATATTTTGCCCATTTTTTAGATCAGATTATTGGATTTTTTTCCCTATAGAGTTGTTTGAGTTCCTTATATGTTCTGGCTATGAATTCCTTGTCAGAAGGGTTGTTTGCAAACATTTTCTCCCTAGTTTCACGTTTATGGCAATTATTTCTACACACTTCAATTTGCCTTAGTCCTATTGGAAAGATACATATTTTGCAAAATTTTCTTTCCTATTCAATTTGCAATTAATGACATATTTTGCTTGGTGTGATTTTATTCATTTTCCATTCGATTTCTTTGATAAGTTCTACCAAGTCTAACTCATCAGGTCAATTTTTGCAGTTTTTTGACTAAAAAGGTCTGATTCTTAGTTTCTCATCTACAACAATTTTTTATTATCAAGTATAGTTAGTTTTGCTTCAGCTTTTTCAGTTTCATTTTGTGCTAATTTTTTTTACCAGTAATATTTATTTTGAATTGGACAAAAATGCAAAAGGTTTATATTAATTTCTTATTGGATTCATAACAGATTGTGAAATTAGATATTACAGGTTTTTTCTAATGACCAGTCTTTATTTGGGGTTTCATCATTCTCAGGGTCAAAATGATGAATTCACAATGTGCTGTTTTGTTGAGGGTGGGAATTATTATCTCAATTTCATAGGTTGTCTTAGTTTGTTTGGGCTGCTATAAGAAAATACCATAAACTGGGAAGTTTATAAACAACATAATGTATGTCTCACGGTCTGGAGCCTGGAGTTCAATATCAAGGCATTGGCAGATTTGGTCTTTGTTGAGGGAACACCTGTTTCCTTTTCCATAGATAGTGCCTATTTGCTGTGTCCTCACATGGTGGAAGGGGTGTGCTAGCACTCCAGGGTTTCTTATAAAGGCACTAATCTCAATCCTGAGCTCTTCCTTCATGGCCTAATCACCTCCTAGAGGCTCCACCTCCTAATACCATCACCTTGTGGGTTAGGATTTCAACAGTTGAATTTTTAGAGATACACAAACATTCAGACCATAGCATAGGTGTACTTTAAAAACGTTAAATGACCTGCCTGAGGTAAACGATAAGTCAAGATTGGAGATAATAGGATGGTAGTAGAATGGTTTTGGGAATCACTGATATGGACTGACTCCATACTCAGCCACTTAGAGCTGAGTGAACTTAGGCAAGCAACTTAACCTTCAAGTTCCAATGCCTCCATCTGTAAGATGGGGATAATAACCTACTTCATCCGGTTATTAAGAGAAGTGAAAGAGATAATGCATGTAATAGCAGTTAGCATACTGGTTGGCTTATACTAAGGAATCAATAAATGTTAATAGTTCAGCAGCAGCATCTGTAGCATTTGTTCTTCCATTATATCCTACACCGTGCTGAGCAATGAGGTAGACACTAAATCCTCAAGGAGCTTAGGACATTCTTGATGAGACAAAACAAATGCATACGAAAATAATCAGAGAACTACTTTTCTTAACACAGTGTAAAGCACAAAGTAAATGCTGAACAAATGTTAGGTATTATTATTTGTATTCTTTCCCAGCAAGCTTTCTCTGGATGAAGATAGAAGGTATCGTGACAATGTGTTGGGAGTAGCCTATGTCAATGAACCACCCATCTACACAGAAATTATGATAGAAGCAGCTTCCTAATTACTGCATCCTCCCTAAATGGGTTTAGGATAGCTACCTAATTACTTCATCCTCCCTAAGTGGACAACCAGAAGCTCTAGTGTTTGGAGCTCCTGGGGTGCAATTTCCAAAGACCTTGATAGGCCCTGGGTTCCCCCACATTCTTTTGCCACTTTGCTTCCTGGCTGGAGTCTAAGATGTCTCCACCAGACATTTACGCCTTTGGGTTAAGTCTAAGGTATTTCTAAAATATAAACATAGCCTGGTAGTAACAAAAGTAATGTCTTATTGAACACCTTCCATTTGCCAGATATTTTATATGTAATATCATTTAATCTCATAAGGAAATCTTTCAGAAGTAGATATTATTAGGTCCATTTTCAAATGAGAAAAATGGAAGGTAGGAGCTTGGTATCTTATCCAAATTCAGGTCTTATGACACTAAAGCCCTTTCCCTCTCTGCTACATTACTTTCCTCCGAGTTCCTTGTTTTTTGCACATTTATTTCTAATGAAAGTAAATGTGATATTCAGGCCATGCGACAGTTAAGGAATGACAACAAGAATGCTTAATGTGCCAAGTTAGCAAAGCTCAATGGGCAGGCTGATTGAAAGTTCCTCATGGATTCAGGGTCAGATACTCAGCTTTGCAGATCCAGAAACTTGGTTTATTTAGCACCAAAGTGGTCAATTTTGGGGAACTGCTTCACACTATCTACACCTGTAAGAGGCTGACATATAAACCACAGAGTCACTTATTAATTTACAGATGGATCTGGTAGAATAATTCACATCTGTCATTTTCTTATGACATTCCTTCTGGATGGGCACTCAGGGAACCAAATTATAGATGGGAAGACTGCTTGGTGAGCAAAGAATTTGGATGAAGGGAAGGAGGGTTCTTGAGTTCTGTACTTTTATTTTTATCAAATAAGCATGACTAAATGAATGTTTTTCTCTACATCTAGGCCACTGTTTCTCAATAACCCATAGAAAGGGTGAATATCTAATTTCACAATCTGTTATGAATCCAATAAGAAATTATTATAAACCTTTTGCATAGAAAGTAATCCACAGGAAGACTGCTTGGTGAGCATAAAATTTGGATGAAGGGAAGGAGGGTTCTTGAGTTCTGTACTTTTATTTTTATCAAATAAGCATGGCTAAATGAATGTCTTTCTCTAAGTCAAGGTTACTGTTTCTCAATAACCCATAGAAAGGGCGAGAGTTTACTCTTCTTTGAAAACTGATAAATTATTCCCATTTTTAAAATCCCATTTTCTCCGTTTTAAAATTTCCTTTCTCCTTTTATATTTTTCATCATGATTATGTCATGCCAGAGAAGTTCCAATGGAGTTGAGTAGATTATAATTTTCCACTGTCATCATATGCCAGCCAGTTCGGTTTCTTGATTGACCTTGAGGAAGATGAGCGTCTTTTTGACAAGATTCCAGGCACACCTTTTCTTTCTATAACACATTTACAAACCTTCTCCAAAGAAAGCCCCTTACAATCAATCAGTTCTACAGACTTTGCATTTTTATGGCTTACCTTTTTTTCTTTTTTTGTTTTTTGAGACAGAGTCTCACTCTGTCGCCCAGGCTGGAGTGCAGTGGCGCGATCTCGGCTCACTGCAAGCTCCGCCTCTCGGGTTCACGCCATTCTCCTGCCTCAGCCTCCGGAGCATCTGGGACTACAGGCGCCCGCCACCACGCCCGGTTTTTTGTATTTTTAGTAGAGACGGGATTTCACCGTGTTCGCCAGGATGGTCTCGATCTCCTGACCTCGTGATACGCCCGCCTCAGCCGCCTGAAGTGCTAGGATTACAGGCGTGAGCCACCGCGCCCGGTCGGCTTACCTTTTTTTCTATTGACCCATCCATCCAACCAAAGCACAGAGTGGAGTACTTTAATGTTGTTCCTTATGCATTTAAGTAGGGGGCAGCATTAGAATAACACTAGATAGTCACAGGAAGTAAAACAAACCACCTATTTCTTAATCTGACCTAAGCTTCAACATTTTTTTTTTCATTCCAGAACCCTGATTAGCAGAAATATTCATTTCTGGGAATGAATCCAGATTCTTTCCAAACCCCTCAGATGCCGGCCAGAAAAATGAAGACATTTTCTAATAATCTGTCTTTTGGACTGGCAAAATTAACTAATAGCAGTTTAATTCAAATGATAATTGAGCAACTACTTTTGAGACACCATGATAGACACTAAGAACACTGTGCTAGGCACCTGATAAACAGTTGTTGAATTGTCTTGCAGTATAAATTTTGAGACAAGAAAGGGAATTGTAATTCTGAATCACTTGTTTTAGAGAATTAATAGCTTTAAAAAATTGTGCTGTATAGTTATCTCCAGCCACCCTATAAATAGAGGCAGAATATGTAGATGAACTGTTTCCCATATTTATATCATTTTTATTCCTATTTTAGGTCAAAGCAGGTCTTAGAAAACTAAACCCAAGAAGACACACACAGGTTCTCAAAAATATAGATGAAGGTCTGGATCTAATAAGGGCCAAGTATTTGGCTTTTTAACTGATGGAATTTCTTAGGGAAATAAGGGATCCATAGGTTTGAGCAAATGGCCACATTGAAGTCAGCAGGGTTATGGCCACGCACAGGCTTTGACCTTAAAACACAAACCCTGTGGACATCTAGTCAATTTTCCCGGAAGAGGGACTGGTCTGGGTTCCATTGCCTATTGGACTGCTTTTAGGGCTTGTTGGAGGGTCCCTCAATAGTCTTCAACAAAACTTCTAGTTCTGAATTCTTCCTTCTCCTTACTCTCAATGGGCTTAGTTCTGTCTTCATTCGTGCACATGTGAGTGTATGTGTGTATGTGTACATATGAATGTATTGGGTGGGGACAGGAAGGGTGGTGGTGTAGAGGAGACAAAGGGAGAGATTGAATTTATTAGGGGAGTTTTATTTTTAATTTTTTCAATTCCAAAGTAAGAGAAAAATTTACAATTTTCTCTGAGTCTATACTAATTTCCCTCTTCCAGTGTTTTACTCTTTTTTTCCCCAGTGGTATCTGCTTGTGCTTTCTTTACTATCTATAGGCTTGAGTTAGATTCCAATATATCCCAAATCAGAAGCCAAAAGGATAACTCAAAGCATATCCCACAAATACTGAGGCACTGGATGAAATCTTAATCTGATCAAAGGTGACAAGCTTTTTCCCAAAGCCAGATGGAAGCAGAGAGGGCCCCTCATTACCCATAGCCTGAAGGCAGACGGAAATGTAGAACTGACACCTTGCTCGTCTAGGGTGTTCACAGCGTCAAGTTTCTCACTATTTATTAACAGTATTATGTTAGCTATAGATTTTTTGTAGATATTCTCTATCAAGTTGAAGAATTTCTCCTCTATTACTAATTTATTGAGAGTTTTTGTCACGAATGGGTGTTGGATTTTGTCAGATGCTTTTTCTGCACCTATTGATATGATCATGTGGTTTTTCTCCTTTAGCATGTTGATGTGATGGATTGCATTAATTGATTTTCTTTCTTCTTTTTAACTGATAAACAATAAAATGAGAATTAATTGATTTTCAAATGTTGAACAAGCCTTGCATACCTGGTACGGTAGTGACATATAATTATTTTTATATATCATTGACTTAAGGATGAGTTCATGTCCTTTGTAGGGACATGGATGAAGCTGGAAACCATCATTCTCAGCAAACTATCACAAGAACAGAAAACCAAACACTGCGTGTTCTCATTCATAGGTGGGAATTGAACAATGAGAACACTTAGAGACAGGAAGGGGAACATGACACACTGGGGCCTGTCGTGGGGTGGGGGATGGGGGGAGGAATAGCATTAGGAGATATACCTAATGTAAATGATGAGTCTCGCTCTGTCCCCCAGGTTGGAGTGCAATGGCAGGATCTTGGCTCACCGCAAGCTCTGCCTCCCGGGTTCACGCCATTCTCCTGCCTCAGCCTCCCGAGTAGCTGGGACTACAGGTGCCCGCCACCACACCCAGCTAATTTTTAAAATTTTTTGTATTTTTAATAGAGACGGGGTTTCACCGTGTTAGCCAGGATGGTCTCTATCTCCTGACCTCGTGATCCGCCCGCCTTGGCCTCCCAAAGTGCTGGGATTACAGGCGTGAGCCACTGCACCTGGCTGATTTTTTTTTTCTAGTGTCCTAAAGTAGAAGCTTAGATGACTGATATTAAACCTTTTTTTCCTCTAATATATAGATTCAGTGCTACAAATTTCTCTCTAATTACTGCTTTTGCTGAATCCCACAAATTTCAAGAAGTTTCATTTTCATTTTCATTTAGTTCAAAATATTTTTCAAATTTCTCTTGAGATTTTTTTTTGACCCACACGTTATTTAGCAGTTTAACATTTAATCTCCAAGTATTTGGAAAATTTCCAGCTATCTTTTTGTTAGTGATTTCTAGGTGAATACCATTGTAGTCTGAGAGCAGGCATTATATGATTTCTATTCCTTTCAATTTGTTAAGGTGTGTTTTATGATCCAGAATGTCAATCTTGGTGAATGTTCCACATGAGCTTCAGAATAATGTGTAATCTGCTGTTGTTATGAGGTAGTCTATAGATGTCAATTATAACTAGTTGATTAATGGTGCTAAGTTTAGCCATGTCCTTACTGATTTTCTGCTGTTGGAATCTGTCCATTTCTGATATATAGGTGTTATAAAGTTTCCATCTATAATAGTAGATTCATCTACTTCTCTTTGAAGTTCTTGAAGTTCTGTCAGTGTTTGCCTCATGTATTTTGATGTCCTAAAGTTAGGCTTATTAAAAGTACATATTAAACCTAAGGGACCATACACCATCTCCATTTTATAGGCCCCTGTTTGACACTCTTAGGCATTTCAAGTTTATCCCACAACCTTGAACTGTATTGAAGATTATGGATTCTGTGTTGTTGTTTGGCTCAATCCCAGTTCTCACTCTTAATCTGGTAAAAATCCTGAAATTAGGGAGGCTGGCATCAAAGGAAATATACTGTAACTAAAGCACAACTAGACATCCATAGTGTACAGTACAATTCAATCTTGAGGTGATTGCAAAGGGATAAAGATGTAGGCACAGTGTTTATCCATTTTCAAGTCTGCAGCACCTATTCTGTGATTTTTGTTTGCTTTGAAAGAATATTTCAAAGGCATTTCAGCTCCTTTCACTCTCATTCTGGAGAATTTCAGACTGTTCAGCTTCTCCTAACATCTTTTTTTTTTCTGATTTTTTCTATCTCTTTCCCAGGTTAATGTGCATGGGAGGTAGAGGTGATCCTAAGAAATAGAGGAGGAACAAATTCAGAAATAAATATTTTCAATTCACCTCTAAATGCCTAAGAGGACTTAGAATGAATGATATATTTTCATGAATGATCACTAAAATGATTGGTCAGATTACAGCTAAAGCATAAATACTTTTGTAGAGGCTAACTTAACTTTACATAATAGATTTTTTTCCGAAAAAAGCAAAGAAATTTAATTTGCCAATTAAATTATTTAAATTGCCTTAATGTTGCAAGAGCTGACTGACCGGGTGATCTAGGTGTATATAAGGTAACTTTCTGCTTTAACATTCTCTGATTTTAATCTATAATGTTAAATATAGGCTTGGGCAGAATAAACTTGAAATGCCTTAAGAGTGTCAAACAGGGGCCTATAAAATGGAGATGGTGTGTGGTCCCTTAGGTTTGGAGACAAAAGGCGTAGGCAAGGAAAGAGAGTGGGTGCGATGACTCTGTGTGTGTGTGTGTGTGTGTGTGTGTGTGTTTGTGTGTGTGTGTGTGTGTGTGTACTTCCCATGCTGAGAATTGCTCCTATTGCCCACAAAGGAAAGGAATTCTGTGGGTCAGACTCTCGCTAAAGTCCAGTGTAAGTACATCACCTTTATTCAATGTGTAGAGATCTTTCCCTCAGAGAACAAAGCATGCATCCAGCCTTGTGGTAGGAGAAAGCTTATTTCTACCCACCTTCTTCCCTGAACAGTTACTAAGCATAATATTCACCTGAACAGTTCTTACCAAAAAAAAAAAAAGCATTCATGATTAGCCCTTTCCTTTCTCTAAAATCTAATGTATTGTGATTTCATTTTCATTTAATTTGCATTTGGTACTTTACAAAACCTGAAAGGTCAGGATTAGTAGAATTTTCGAGTAAAGGGCAATTGCATGAAAAGATTTTCATTTTCTCTTTATGTAAGATTTCCACGATTACCTAGGACTGGTTTTTGTATTCTTTAATTTCTTTGCGTGTGCTGCTTTCTGAATTTGCACACAAAATTTTTATTATTAAAGTCAAGTTAAAATTGGAGTTTCCCAGGGAATTAAATGTGGCTCTTTGTTTAGACTTCATAGAATTCTAATTCCAGACTAAAGGTCATTCAACAGTAAAATGGAGGTTAATTTTCTTTTTCTGCAAACTAATTTTAAGCAATTTTTCTCCCTCCCCACATTCTCTGTTTTTAAGTAACTTTCCTTCCTCTCAGCTTTTTCTTGCCTAGGTTTATTGATTATTATACCTTTGTGCAGCTCATCTCTTTATTGGCTTCTTGGCCCTATCTGTCTCCATCTCTGTTTTCCTTTCTTTTAGCCCCAAAAAGCAACCTGGCTAAGAAATTGAGTTCCAGGGAGAAGGGGAGTAATGCATGGAAGTGAATTGCTGAACATTTGCCTTGTTTATTCTTGATTTATATATTTAAAAAAATCTCTGGATTTTTAGAAAAGCGAATCTGGAAATGCTGTTGAGGATAGTCTTTGGCACTAACTCAGTCTTCTAAGGCAGCGTTCGTGATGACTTCATTCCTTTAAAATTTGGCCCTTAGGATAGCTCTCACACATGCCTTAGGTCACTTGAAGGAAGTGTCCTCTGATACTCAGTAAACAATAAAAGCTTTCTCCGTCCTCCCATCTTCAGACACTTCTTGATCAGCAAAGCGTTTACGAAAATGGACTTTAAGAAGGACTGAGTAGCTGGATTGTTGAAAGGAAAAAGACAATATGTGTGTCAGTGGTTTTTTTTAAATTTTATTTTAGGAACATGCATTAGCAAATGAGACAGCTGCATGGAGGCAGATACAGTTGCTCCTTAAATTCTGCAGTATTATCAGAGTGTGTGAAGGTTAATTTGCCAGTTGTTATATAAAGTATGCCAAGCAATTCTGGGTGTCTGCTTGGATAACTTACTTTCCCATGTAAGTCTGCTTTTCTAAGTGCCATTAAGACAATTCTGCCAGGTAGCATGAAAAGAAAAATGGAATAAGCAAATTAAAATGCAGCAGTAATTTTATGCAACTCTTTTTAAATCAGTCACAAAATAATCCATTTTGTGTGGGTGAGTTTCTGCACATACTACTAAGAAGCACAAGATCTGGGGTAACCACAACTATGTAACAAAGTAGAAATGGTGAAATAATATGAAACTATTAATTACAATTAGTAAATATAAAGTAGATCTTATAGATCTTAAAACATCCTTGCTGTATGGAGATTAATTTTCAATAATTATTTTCAAGGGAAGGTAGAGGGCACTGATATATATTGAGTTACTGCTGTGTGTTAAGTGCATGACTAGCTGCTTTGCATATTTAAACTCATTAGAGGCCCACCACAGCCCTATGAGGTAAGTACAACCCTGTGAGGTGACTGGTGGCTCGTGCCTGTAATCCTGGCACTTTGGGAGGTGAGGTGGGCAGATCACTTCAGGTCAGGAGTTTGAGACCAGCCTGGCCAACATGACAAAACCTCATCTCTACTAAAAATACAAAAATTATCCAGGCCAGCTACTTGGGAGGCTGAGGCAGGAGGACTGCTTGAACTCAGGAGGCAGAGGTTACAATAAGCTGAGATAATGCCACTGCATTCCAGCCTGGGTGGTAGAGTAAGACTCCATTAAAAAAAAAAAAAGCCTAGTAAATAAGTCTCAGAAAGGTCACCATCTTGACTAGGATCACACAGCTGGGAAGCAGCAGAGTTGGGATCCAAACCAATACCTGTCTGTATGTATATAGTTTATCTTTTAAATGTTTTGACAGAATAGCTTATGTGTCATTACATAGCAATTCGTCACATCATTATTTTAATTATTTTCTTCTGTAACATTTCTAAAACAAATAGAAGGTAAAAGATTATACCTGTCAGGGTTCATGTTCATGAACGGCCAATGTCATCATAGCAGCAAATTAAACTGTGCTTCAATTGACACTTTTGTTCTTAACCTTACACTGATTCACTGATTCGTTTAATGGCTTCTGTCTTCAATAGAGTTTCTTAGCATATCAAAATGTCCCCATTCCCTCATAAGCATTCTGTAACCTCGAGAGCAAAAGAGTAATGTTTCTCATGGGCCTTGAGTTTTTGATATGTGAGGATGTGCATATGCGTGCCAACTCAAAATATTGCTGCAAAGTGATTCTCTACTCCTTTTTTTTAATGCTCATAGGCTGTACTGCCTAAATGGCACACAGAATACAGAGACGCATAGTAATTATTCTGGTTCCTTTCTTTTTCAGCTGTGTGGCTTAAATTACTTAACATTATCAGTCTCGGTTTCCTCACCTACAAAATGGAAATAATATTAGCACCTACTTGGTAGGTTTTGACAATAATAGGATGACGGAGGCAAAGTAATAAGCACAATGGTTGGTAGATAATAAACACCCAAGGTGAGCTACTACTCATATTTATTTAGCTTCAGCTACTAGAAAGCAGTGTGCACGTTTGTTTAAAACTTGGGCTTCAGAGTCAGACTACACTCGTTTGAGTTCTAGCTTTACCACCTAATATCTGTGAGATCTCAGTCATATTGTTTAATATCTCTAATAGTCAGTTTTTAACATCTCTAAGAGTCAATTTTTAATTCTCTGAGAGTCAATTTTAGAGACGTTTAACAACATCTCTAAGAGTCCATTTAAAAGTCCTGGGCCAGGTGCAGTGGCTCACGACTGTAATTCCAGCACTTTGGGAGGCCAAGGCGGGCAGATCACCTGAGGTCAGGAGTTCGAGACCAGTCAGGCCAACGTGGCAAAATCCTGTCTCTACTAAAAATACAAAAAATTAGCTGGGTGTGGTGGTGGGTGCCTGCAATCCCACCTACTCGGGAGGCTAAGGCAGGAGAATGGCATGAACCCAGGAGGCAGAGGTTGCAGTGAGCCGAGATCGCGCCACTGCACTCCAGCCTGGGCGACAGAGAGAGATTCTGTCTCAAATAAAATAAATAAATAAATAAATAAATAAATAAGTAAAAAATAAAAGCCCCAATACCAGTCAATTTATAGTGCCACTATACTATAGTGGTATCTTCCTTTTTTGATGTTGAAGAACATTAAATGAAATAACACACATAAAGTATCCAGCATGTAGTGGCTATTTAGTGTGATATTTTCACCTCTCTAAACATACAACCAATCACATTTCCAAGTTCATTAAATATTATTGCTGTGTTATCATTCAGTGAAGGCAATGACCATATATTGCATTTTCAAAAATTATATTCAGGAAACTCCAGCACAGACTTAATCTACTAATGCTCTGACATATACTATTAATTTCCCATGAAGATCAAAGAACAAGTACATTGCTAACACTAAGACATTTAAGACCAAGGAGGATGATAAAGTCATTAGAGATATTTTGTAATGTTTAAAAATGGTAAACATGCCATCTCTCAGTCTAGAACTATCCAATATAGATAGAGCAAGATAAAAAGATTCGTAAATCCTAGTCTTGCCTTTTTCATCATTTCCCCACAAAACTTTGAGTGATTCTTTTAAACTCTGTGTCTCAGTTTTCTTTCTCACTGAATTGGGAAAATAAAACATGTTTTGCCTATCTCACAGGGTTGTTGTGACGATCAAATCAAGTAAAGTATGGGGAGGCATTTGGTAAAGTATGAATATGAAAAAAAGCATGGCTCCTTTGTTAACTTACAAGTGCTTACAAGTGATTCTAATTATTTATTTTTGTGATATTCTTACACTTTTAAAATATTTAACCACAGCATAGCAACCCAGTTTTTTAAAATGCAGTATTCAAAGAAAGACACATTTAATAGGAAAGCTTATCTTTGATACATTTTAAGACAAAAAAAACTTCAGTCTGTTTGATAGATTTATGGATTTTGACTAGCTGGGTAGAGAGCTTGTATGAAAGGTCCTTATTCTTTGGATCAGAGTAGGGTTTTAATTTCTCTCAAACCAGCTGTCCAGGACCATAGGCTATTATTTTCACTTTAAACATATCACCTGCTCCAATGCACCAGCAGGATGACTAAAACATTTCAAAGCTGGGGAACTATTTCTCTTGCTCTTGTATGAAACCAAAACATCCTTTGTGTGAAGGGATAGAAGCAAGAAATGTTTCTGCTTCAGCTTAAATGAGGACTTATATTGAGAAGATCTCAAGGGGTCCAGGAAAAGTTTATAAAACATATCCTCCTCACTAGACTGGCAGCTGGTGATAAATCCAGGAGGCAACTATTTTCTATAGTAACTATCTTTATTTGAGGATAATAGGGTAGTATAGTCTGGTGGTAAAGACTTAGGCATTTCTGGATTCCAGTATTAGTTCTGACACTTACTAGGTATATGACCTTGGGCAAAACACTCCCAAACTCCCCAGTTTCCTCATCTGTAATATGGAAGATACCAGCCCCAAAGTGGTGACTTGATGATTATATAATTCCCATGAATAAATTAGATTCATGTCAGACACATAGCGAGGGTTCAGAAAATCTTAACTCATTTGAACTGTTCTGACTTATTATTACCATCGTTATTATCACTATTATTACAGAATTAGGAGGATCTCAGCTTCAAATTTGGATTTGCACCCAATTCATTCTCACAGAAACAAAGATGTTATTAAGTATGCCTTTTCCTTCATCTCACCTTTGAGCACACACATCTCTTTAGAGTCCTTTTGGAGGTGTTCCATCTCTGACTCTCACAAATCATCCTTCTTATTTCACCAAATTTTACTTATTTGGGGCATGAAGTAATTTACCATGTCTAGGCACTGCCTGGAGTCAAGTAGTAAAGGGTTGGATTAGACGACCTCTCGGCTTCCTTCCATCCCTGAGAATCTATGATTCTATGAGTCAGTGTTTGGGGAAAAAAATGAAGGGCTGTTTAGTGATGAGTGACAGTTCTGTCCTAAAAGAACAAAGAACTTACTCACTGTGCCAGAAGCCATGTTGAAGATCACAGGATAATGAATTATAACTCTACTACCCTCTGGCAGGACAGGAAAGGAATCTCATAGACAAATTGCACTGGGAGACAGATTATGGATTAAAGGCTCCAATATTCATGACTTCCAACCAGTCAGCATGTAAGACCATAACAAGTGCCAAAGGCCACTCCTGTATATTAAAAAAAAAATAATGGAAATATCCCCAAAGAGAAGCAAGGGAATGAAATTCTGGCCAAGACAGTATTTCTGAATCCTTCTCCTTTTCTGGCAATAGCTATGATAAACAGCTCATGAGACAATAGAAGCCATCATCTATAAACTTGTGGCTTTTGAGAAAAAAACATAATGGTGGAATTTAAATTCTACCCTGTCTTTTTCCATTTACCAGCAAGTGGGGGTTGCCCAGCAGGAGAAATGAGATCATTTCCCTCTGAGTGGCTAGCTGAGCTTGCCCACATTCATTCTTCTTCCCACGTCGTGTTTTAGCAGGCATCAACACGTCAGCAGCTTCTGAAATGTGCCAGATCTGGGGAAGCAGGGCATTGTCACTACTGCATGAAAGAACTCCCCACCTCTGCAGTGGACTCACACCAGCCACATTTTCTCTTGTCTGCTCATCAAATGGTGGTAGGAGGTCAAAGAGGACCCTCTGGTTTACTGCCTGACACACTGCTTGGCTAACCTTTGGGGCCTATAGTCCACCAGCCAGCCTTCCTGATGTCATTTGATACACTCCATTTCTTCTCTGCATTCTTTTCAAACACCCCTTTCCTTGATTCTGTTTCTCAGGTGGCTAAGAGGCTAGAAAGGCTGGTGATCGATGGAAGGGAGAGAATGGTGCTGTCCACCAAGCACCCTAAGACATGAAGTCATTATCATTGTGATACCAGAAATGCTACCTAAACTTTACAGCTTCTCAGACTTAATAAACAGTTGTCTCTTTTCAAAAATGAAAAGCATTTTGTTTCACATATTATATGTATACCAGGAATACATTCTCATTGTGAAAATTCACATGCCGAACTTTCTAGAGTATAATGGGAATCGCCTTTCATTCTCACCCCTGCATCCCAATCTAAGTCTCTTCCCCAGAAAGAACTGCTGTCTACTGTTCCATATATAACCTTTCAGATCTTTTTATACTTAGTTATATACATATTTGCATATAAACTGTATGCAACAAATAGATAACTCTTGGAATCCTCATTAGAAATCTACTTGATGTAACTGCTTTCCTCTCCCACTTTATCTTACCCAGCTCCAGCAGTAAACCATCCAGCTGAGTTCAGGAGAAGGTGAATGAGTGGTTGTACTAGTAGGCATGTGTTTGGATTTGGATATCTATGTCAGGCTACAGTCCAAGACTAAAGACTATTGTTTCTGGATTATCCATTAAACATTTTATCTGCTTCTTTCTTTCCAACATATATGCTAAGCTCTTCTGTGTCTTTTGCACTTGAGAGTGAATGGAGAATCTGGAAATAGGTTTGCAGCACTGAGCCAATTAACTGGGGCAGTGTTCAGTACAGGCCGGTTGGACACACATTGATTTATTTTTAGTTGTAAGGGCCATTTGGGCCCTTCTGAGATTCAAAAGGAGGAGTGGTAGAGTTGAGTCTAGAATCCAGGTTTCTTTGTTTGAGACAGAGGTTTGCTGTGTTTCCCAGGTGGTGTAATCATGGCCCACTGAAGCCTTGACCTCCTGGGCTTAAGTGATCCTCCCACCTCAGCCTCCCAAGTAGCTGGGACTACAGGTGTGCACCAGCATGGCCGGCTAATATTTGTATTTTTTCTAGAGATCAGGCCTCACCATGTTGCCCAGGTTGGTCTCAAACTCCTGACCTCAAGCAATCCTCCTGCCTCAGCCTCCCAAAGTGCTCAGATTACAAGAGTGAGCCACCATGCCCAGCTTAGAATCCAGGTTTCTTGAATCCCAGTTTACGTTCTTGCCATGTAACCAACTTGACCCACTCAAATTAGTTTTGTCTTCATCACAATATTAAGAGGAGCTTTCTATAATCTGAATGTGTCCCTGAAAATTCATGTGTTCAAGACGTCACCCTCAATGCAACAGTATTGCTAATTGGGTGGGGCCTTTTGGGAGGTGTTTACATCTTGAGGGTTCTGCCCTCATGAATGGATCAATGCCATTAGAAAAGGACACGACAGAGGGAGTTTGGTCTCCTTTTTGGCTCGTCTGTTTTTTCCCCTTTTTGGCTCGTCTGTTTTATCCGCCATGTGAAGACACAGTGTTCCTCCCCGCTGGAGGATGCAGCAACAAGCCACCCTCTTGGAAGTGAAGATAAGGCCCTCATCAGACATGGAACCTGTCAGTGCCTTGATCTTAGGTTCCCAGCCTCCAGTACTGTGAGAAGTAAATTTCTGTTCTTTATGAATTATCCAGTCTGTGGTATTTTATTTTCGCCGTGTAAACAGACTAAGACAGAGGGCAAGTAGAGGGAGATAAGGGTATTTAAGATCTAAGTGGAAGGGAAAGACACCACCAAAGGGGGGAAAAAAAAGAAAGGAAGAGTGGGAGGGCAGCCAGAGGCTCCTAATACCAGCTCCTTCAGAGTTCCACGTGGGGCCAGCCTTACCCTCTGGACCACATTCAAATTCTCACCTTAACATCTGAAGCCCTGCATCAACAGTTTGTCTAACTTATTCAACCCTTCTGGCTGATGACTTTAAAATGTGTATCTCTTATCCCAGATAACTCTTGCCAGTCACCTGTCTCTAGTTACCAGATTTTTTGTTTTGGTTGTCAACTCAAATCCAAAATCATCATCTTACCACCCTCCAAATGCACCCCCAACCGCAAAAAAAAAAAAAAAAAAAAAAAAAAAAAGACTTCTCTTAATAGCTATGTTTGAAAACTCTGGGCCCTAAATGAGATTTTTAAAATTTACTCCCCCTCCGCCCTGATATCTGGCCAGACCCCAAGTTCTGTCCATTTTCCCACATGGAAAGTTTGTTATCTGCACTTCTTCTTCATCCTCATTGCCATTGCTCTCATCCTGGTCCATATGACCTGGATTACTGCCACATCCTTCTCACTGGCTTCCCAGTCTCTATTCTCACTGTTCTCAAATCCAGCTCTGCTTATTCTCATCAGACACAGATTCATTAGACTCCCTTTTCTTTGTTGTTGTTCTCCAGCTAAAAAAATGTAAATGATTCTCTATTTCTTGCCATATTTAATCTATCAAGTCAAGTGGAAGAGGGTGTCAGCTTATTCTGTGTTATTCTCAATGGCAGAACTAAAGCCAATAGGCAAAAGTTACAGGAGAGCTCAAGTTTACTTCAGCTGATCAAAGGAAATTCCTCTGACAACAAGAGCTGTTGCACAAGGAAGCAGCCTGCTCAAATACTGAGTTTCCTGCCCTTGGGGAGATTTATTATCAGGAGCTGGGAACTACCTGTCAAGATTGTTGTAAAAAGGATTCATAATTTTTGGAGGCAGGAAAACACTGATGACATTAAAGATGATGATAGCCAACCATTTTTGAACATTGGCTCCATGCCAGGCACTCTCCTTGCTGTTTTTAGTGTTACCTCATTTATTCTCATATCAACTCTGTAGTAGACAACATTTTTATCCACACTTTACAGTTGAGTCTATTGTAGTGATTAAGTGCATAGACTCTGGAGTAAGACCACAGTTCAAGTTAGCTCTGCCACTTACTGGATGAATGATTTTAAACAAGATTCATAACCTATTTTGACCTTAGTCTCCTCATATTTACAATAGAGGGAATAATAGTACTTGCTTCACTGGGATGTTGTGAGGATTATGTTGTAAGATAACCTACGTAAAGCACTACTTGGCTCACAGTAAATATTCAATTATCACTATTAATCTTGTTTTCATTGGATTATATGTTACTTGGGAGAAGTGGCCCCATTTCTTCTATTTTCCTCATCTCAGCTAGCTCAAACTGGCCATGCAGTAAATCTTCCTTCAATATGTACTTATGGTCAGTGATGTAGTGAATACTCCCCAAAGCTTCTCCATGAGACTTAATGCCTTGTTTCATCACCTATGATGTATTCCTATTGACCATCTTTCTCAGTCAACCCAAGGTCAGGCCTTCCCTGCCTGCTTTGTGGGTGTGCGTGAACTCCACTTACCATTTCATCAGTAAGTAGCCGATCATGATGATTTTTAAGGTTCAGAGTGCATGTACTTTCTAATCACTAACCCCAGTTACTAAGTAAATGAAAATACCTTTGCCAACGACCTTCCCAAACTGTGAACCAGACTTCAATTATACTAATATCCTGCCACACTGCATACCTTCCTTTCATATTGAACCTCATAAGTTCTGTTCACAGCTTATAGATCTCAAAACGTTTCCTTAGTATAGCTCATCGTTTGCTTTGTTTGAGGAAGTTGCATGAAATAACCTGACAAAGAGATAACTGTCTATTGGGAAGCTCTTTTCTTAGAGCCCTTTGATATCATCCTCATTTTGGTTTATAAGCTTTACATGAAAGGAATGGGGAGGGGAGACTTTCCTTTTCAGCACGAATAAATTAGTAGCTGTCCTAGAGATTATGCTTCTGAAGCCAGGTGCCGCCACTTAGCTTAATGTTTCATGATGTGTCACCCAGCAAATTATGAGTTGTTTGAATTGATTTTCTCCAAACAGCTGAGCTACAGCAGCTTTTGTTCTATTGATGTTTGCTTCAATTTCTGAATGTGTATTGCTTCCAGACAGAAAAAAAAACATTGCATGTCTTATAAAGAAATGTCATTAACTCACAGAGCCTAGTCTATGATTAGAAGGTTTGAGGGGGGTATGCTTTTTTCATACAATGGAGTTACTCATGATGATTTAAACTCTTTTGCCAGTTCCTAACTCCTTTCTACGTCCTTTGAATATAATATGCCATATCATTATCCTCACATCTGTAAAACCAGGTTGTATTGACTTTCAAAATTAGGGATTTATTTTTTCATTCAATCATGCACATATTGACTGAGCATTTATTCTGTGCCTCAGTTAAGCCTTTTGAGACATAGAAGCAGCATGGATATTGGATCTGGCTCTCAATGAGTTTCTAATCTTTCTGGGGATTCAGGACAAATATTTATGAAACAATCCAAGAGCACTATAGGCCATCACCATAGTACATTCTAATATATGTACTATACTTAATCAAAAGCCTCCAAAATAATGATGGCCTTTAGGGGTTGCTCACTCTGCTGGTGAATGGAGTAACTGAAGTGAAGTGGGCTCTTTTCCTTCCCTAAGAGCACTGGAACTGCTCTGGGCAAGCTAAGCCATCTGTCTCTCTCCCAGTGCTTGTTCACTTGCATGTGGCTAAGAGAAGTCACAGGCATTCTCATCTAGACACTGCACATTAACCTTCGACCCCTCCTCCACCCTGTGTCCAGAATTGGTCCCTTCCGGTGGGTTCTTGCTCTTGGTGACTTCAAGAATGAAGCCCCGGACCCTTGCAGTGAGTGCTACAGTTCTTAAAGATAGTGTGTCCTGAGTTGTTCCTTCAGATGTTCAGATGTGTCCGGAGTTTCTTCCTTCCAGTGGGTTCGTGGTCTTGCTTGACTTCAGGAGTGAAGCCCCAGACCTTCGCAGTGTTACAGCTCTTGAAGGTGGCACGTCCAGAGTTGTTCGTTCCTCCTGGTGGGTTCGTGGTCTGGCTGACTTCAGGAGTGAAGTCACAGACCTTCGTAGTGAGTGTTACATCCCATAAAGGTAGTGCAGACCCAAAGAGTGAGCAGCAGCAAGATTTATTGCGGAGAGCGAAAGAACAAAACTTACACAGCATGGAAGGGGACCCTAGAGGGTTGCCACTGCTGGCTCGGGTGTCCAGCTTTTAGTCCCTTATTTGGCCACATCCTGCTGATTGGTCCATTATCCAGAGTGCTGATTGGTGCGTTTTTACAGAGTGCTGATTGGTGCATTTACAAACCTTTAGCTAGACACAAAGCGCTGATTGGTGTGTTTACAATCCTTTAGCTAGACAGAAAAGTTCTCCAAGTCCCCACCTGACCCAGGAAGTCCAGCTGGCTTCACCTCTCAACCCCACATACAAACACACACATACGCACACCTATATAGGCATTGGGGCTTATGAGTGTGTATTTTTCTTCTATTATTTCTTGACTTGTTTGGCCAATTTTCAGTTGGAGTGTTAAGATTTGGGATTGGGTTTTGGGATAGAAAGAGAAGTAAGATGGCCTTTTGCCATCCTTTGTATTGTATCTTTTTTTTTTCTTTTCAGGAAAAGGTAAACTTTATGTCACAGCAATCTCAGAAGGGAGCAGTCATTAGCACCATATCTACAAACTGGTAGAAAATAATAAACACCTCTACATACATGTTTGATAATATATCAGCAGCAGTCACATCAATTCCTGTTATTCCTGCCACTCCTTGCTCAACACCCTTTCCTATTTGAAGCTGAAAAGATAGACTTGAAGTTGCTTATGCTTTTTACTCAAACATGCACCAATTCCAGGAAAGGGGGTATCTGGTGGCAACTATTTTAGGGGATCAGCTAAATTAGTAAATGTCTTCATTAGTATGACAGTTAATTTAGTAGCTTTCTTGATTTTTTTCTCACATCTATTTTTATTTTTTATTTTTTTGTTTTTTGAGAGACGGTCTCACTCTGTCGCCCAGGCTGGAGTGAAGTGGCACGGTCTCCACTCACTGCGACCTCTGCCTCCAAGGTTCAAGTGATTCTCCTGCCTCAGCCTCCTGAGTAGCTGGGACTACACGTGCCCGCCACCATGCCCAGCTAATCTTTGCATTTTTAGTAGAGATGGGGCTTCACCATGTTGGCCAGGCTGGTCTTGAATTCCTGACCTTATGATCCACCTGCCTCAACCTCCCAAAGTCCTGGGATTACAGGTGTGAGCCACGACACCCAGCGTTTTCTCATGTTTTTAAACAGGCTGCAGAAGTTTCTCATGTTGAAAGTAATGTAGTTGATATATATTAAAAAATAAAGCACTACCTCCATTACTTAGGAGGCAGATACTTTCAATCACCATTCACAACAGCCAGTGGAAGGATTGATCCATTGTTTTTGGAAACACTGGCAAGATGGCCATCTGTACTATAGGCCAAGAAAGTGGGAAGTCTGTGCAGCACATGCTGGTACTAGGTGCACTGGGCAGCCAAGTACTTGTTTTATTACTTGTTGGTCTATCTTACTTCACAATATAGAGCTGCTAGAGTCTTCGGGTTGTCCTCCCCCTTGCCCTGAAACCGCTCTGGCAGGAATGCCATGTCATCTCCAGGGCAGTCTGGTGATTTAAGTATTACTGGGTCCTCTGGCGAAATACCATTCAATGCCATATTAATAAATGCCAAATCCTCAACAGACAATGAATCTTAAGGGATGTAGGAAAGAAATATCAGTGAGGATTGGAATGAGTCAGCAAAGCCTGCTTGGAAGAGAAGATGAGGCTTTAAAGCGTCAATAGGATTTGGCTGGACAGAAGAGGTGGGCAGAGCAGTCTGCAAATCTACAGGAATGGGTCAATGTGTTTGGTAATGTCAAAATCCATACTTATTGCTAGGATACTAGAGACTTGGGACTGCTATCTTTGTTGGTATTGAAGGCAAGCCAAGGAAACTGAAGACATGTATTTTCCACAGCTGAATTTTAAGTTATTACTAATGAAGTCTATGCAGACAGAAGTGGCAGCATTTGTGATAAAGAGAATAATGCTCAGGGTCTCGGCTTAAGGTTATGCAGGCTGCATCCTGCACAGAGGCTCTGAGTGCATGGGTGGGAGGTGGGGAAGTACTACTGGCACAGACATTTCCAGAAGCTGTGTCTCTCTGTCATTGATCCGATTAGAGGGGACTATTTTTTTCCCCAGTTTATCTGCCTACAGGAAATGCCATTTTATAATTTGCCAGAAGGCACTATATGTGCCAGTAGTGGCCCTGGCACTGATATATACTTGTAGAGTATGGCTTTGGAAGAGATTCATCTTGCTTGCTATCTTTAGGCAGGAAAAATCATCAGCAATTTTCTTCCCTATTAAAACATTTTTGTAGACGATCATGTGGCTTTGTTGGACAATACATTTTAGCCTCTTATTTTTATCCTCTTTTCATTCTGTTGGGGATAATAATGAAAACAATAATAACTAAACTTAGGTCTTACTGGTTGTATTAGTCCATTCTCTTGTTGCTAATAAAGACATACCCAAGACTGGCTAATTTATAAAGGAAGGAAGTTTAATTGACTCACAGTTCAGCATGGCTGGGGAGGCCTCAGGAAACTTACAATTATGGTGGAAGGAGAAGCAAACACATCCTTCTTACATAGCGGCAGCAAGAAGTGCTGAGCAAAAGGGGGAAAAGCCCCTTATAAAACCATGAGATCTCGTGAGAACTCAGTCGCTATCACAAGAATAGCAGCATGGAGGTAACCACCCCCATGATTCAATTACCTCCCACCAGGTCCCTCCCATGACATGTGGAGATTATGGGAACCACAATTGAAGATGAGATTTGGGTTGGGACACAGCCAAACCATATAACTGGTGGAGAAATGAAAGCCAAAATAAAAACTAAAGAATATGCAACTAAAGTCAATTATGGTCTCAGTAACTGGTTTCATATTTAATAGTTGGACATCTTATAGAAAGAAGGAAAATTCAAGTGTTACTACTTACAGGAACTTATCAGGTCATATGATATCAAATCTAAGTAATGGAATATTTATTATTATAGTAAGATTCAGAAGATTCAATTTTTAACCTTCCTATTTACTAGTGTTGATCTTAGGCAACTCATATCTGTGCCTTAGCTGATTTGCCTGCAAAATGACTCTGTTATTTCTAATGCTCCTTCCAGCTCTATAATTCTCTGATTCTATTTTATTATTATACTAAATTCACTCAAGACCATAAAATGGAATAGAAATAACAATCACCTGGCCTAACTATCCTTCAATATATAAAATAACTGCATCCCTAGATTTTTTGTTTGTTTGTTTATTAGAGCATCCTTGAATAAAAGGAATTCTGCGTTACCACTCCCTTACATCCTATAACTAAAGAGGTATTCCTGAGACATGACGTTTTTTAAAAGTTACATTCCAGACTTGGAAATCACAGACATTCTGAAGATCATACCGTTTTCCATTTCTGAAGCTTTGATAACACTCAAGGGTACAGATGATGAAACATTTTCTTTCATCTTACCTAAAAAACCCTCAAGTATTGTTCTCTCGCTTTGTTCAGGTAGAACTTTCCTCTGGTCAATAGTGTTATTGCCATAAGTGTCTGCAGTGCAAAAGGCATTCAACAATTCTCATAAAATCAGGAAAGGAAGAAATAGGAAAAAGGAAGGGAAGTGGGGGGAGTAACTAAATCTTCATCCTGAGTCTTTCTTTTCTTTTCTCCCCATAACTGTACCTCAGATCTCACTTGAGGACATAAAGAGCTATGTATTCCCACTGCTATTCTGAAGTTTGTTTTTAGCTGTACTTTTGATAGTACCATTAGACAGTGGGGCTTGAGACATTTCCAATAAGCAATTCTTCAATTAATCCATTTTACATTTATTCCTTACTTTATAAATTATGCTATGGAAAAATGTGGTATTGTCATTTTCTTATGATGAGGCCTAATTGTACCATCTGGGATAGAGTGATAGTAAATGACCTGCTCAAGGTCAAGGAGGGTATGATTTGTCCAAAGAGAAGCCAGAAATAGAACTGAGGTCTGATGACTTTCACTTTAGTTTAGCATTCAATAAACCACATTCTCTTTCCTCTGTACATTTTAACTCCAGTGGTTCGCCCTGGGCACAGATATTAGACAGCTTCCAAACCTAAGCAACCATCAAATGGTCAGAGGTAGTAAAATGGGTTCCATGGAGAACAAAATGTATTATGTCATTGTCAGTAACCAAACAGGACTATCAAGTCCACATTAGCAGTCGAGGTAGTCTACCTTTACCCCTCCTTGGACACTTTTTTCTAAGGAAGAATATGACTTTTTGTTTGTTTCAGTCAAAAACATATTTTGAATGAAAAGGTCAGATTATTTTTATATTTTTGCCTGCAATTGAGGTAATGAAGGATGGAGTTCATTTGTGAATGTTTTGAGTGGCAACGTCTCCTTGAAATTATTTTTGCTGGGAACTCAAATGAACATTCTTTCAAAAGAGTCACTGTTGTAATTGGCAAACCTCTGAGACAGTATCTTGGGAGAGAAACAGCATGCAGTTGGAAAGGAATATAAAATTCATAGGCTTGCAACCTGAATTGTCCATTTCATATACTATATTTTCATGTTAAAACCATCTCCAGATAGAAAGACAAAATCTTAGTATCTTTAATTGTGAAAAATCTCTGTTAACACTAGAAACCAGGAGGACATAACAATTTTATTATATCTTTTGTGTGCCTGTATCTTATTACCTGTTGATTCAAAATGTGTCTTATTATTTTTATTGTAAGATGTATTTGACTATTTTTAGCTTCCTTAAAAGTCTTTTGGAGGAAATAATGGATTTGTCTTCCACAGGATCATGACCTCTTAGCTATGGCTCAGGCCTCAAGTCTATTTAAGGATGCTTGCATTACTAAACCCTAAAATTGCTGTATGACTCCTGATCAACTGTGTAGATTTTAAATAATTGATTTAAATAACTATACTTATACTTCATCTTCTAATAACAAATGCACCCCTCTGGGGCTAATCCCTACTAATAATAGAGAGAAGTCTTTCAGTTTCAGGGTTGGAGGGGTGGTGAGGTGAGGTTCACTTCTTAGAAGCACTGGCTATGTACAGAAAGATGAACTCTGAGAAGAACTCAATTCTAGAGTGTTCAGTCTTTGCAAATGTTTTATGAGTTTTCCTCTCATTTACAAAATGCCATCAATTCATCAAGGAAAAAGAAAGAAAAGCTTTCCTCTAACCTCTGGAAATATGCCTTACTGGGATCCCAGGGGTGATTGCCTGGATCAAGCTAAGACAACCTAGAAGCTGTAAGTTTTTCTAATCCTATGGAGCCCTGGGAAAAGAATATGGCTACCTCCATTCAACGTCAAGTAATGGGGATACACAAACAGAGTGTAGTTTCATTGGAAAGTTAAATAGAGAGTGCTTTGGTTTTTTCCAAATTCATTTTTCTAGCCCAGAGAACATGAATCAAAGTGGGATGTGATGTTTCTACAACAACTCTAGTGTGTTAAAGACCACGAGACTGTTGTTTACTCCTGCTTCAGAGAAAATAGCATGCCTATAGCTCATTTCAACACAGAAGACAACTTATTCTCAATAAGATGTTTGGTTTTCTTCCTTGAAAACTGAATTCAGTGGATAAGCTTCTTTCTTTCCAGTTTTATTTTTGATGATTTGTATCTTCTGTGTCTAGTACATTTCACCCCAAAGCACCAAAATGTTTTTGGTCTGCCAGTCATCATAATAATAACTATGTAAAAAGTAAAATGTACAAGGCTGGTTAAATACTTTATCCAGTTTCAAAAACTTCAGAAAGGTTGATGTAAGACAGAGGTATTATGCTACTTGTAAATATTTCTCAATCCTTTCCTCATTCTGGGCTGCTAGAGGATCAAGAGCAAATTCTTTGAGTTTAGCAAATAATAAATTGTGCTTGTGTTCACTCTTAAGATCCATGGACCAAATTTTAATAGCCTTATGATATTTACAGACTCCCTGACAAATGAGTTTAATGACTACGTTGAGAAGAGACATGCTAACCAGACGAACACTAGATTGTTAATTATCACTAGCTATTAGCTGGTGGTTGCTAATATTAGTTTATTGCCAGATACAAAATGGAAGTACATGAGATAACACTTATTTCTCTCTTAATTTTTTTCTTACAGGTCAAATTTATAAGTAGACTTCATTTATATATTTTTCTAATCTCTCCTCTCTGCCATCTCTAAATGCCCACCTTGGGTTTACACTTCTTCTTTAGGTATTCCAACTCACTCTAATTATCAAAATCAACAAATGACCATTAAACACCTCTATGGGCCAGGCAATGCTTGTCACTTTACATGCACTTGCCCATTTAATCTTCAGAACAACCCTGCATAGCAAGTTGTACAGTTATCCTCATTTTACAGTTGAGAAAATTGAATTACAGTGAATTTATGCAATAAGCCCAAGGTCACATAAGAAAGTTTTAAATCCAGATCTGACGGATTCTAAAGACATCTTTCCTCCATTGTAATGTTTCTCTTCTCTTACCTCTTATGATACCATAATTTGCACTATGCAATTTCATACCAAACTGTTTTAGAATCGTCCTTTCTATATTTAGTCTGATCTTCCTACCTACATGCTAATCAGAACGAGGAGAGGCACCATATGTTACGCTTCATTTCCAACTCCTGCAGTCTCTTGAAGAGGGCTAGAAGTACAGAGACTCAGTAATGTGTGATTGGTTTTTGTCTTCAAAATTCTTTTACAAAACAGGTACTTTAGAAACAAGTAATTTAAAAGTTCCTGTTGTTGTCTTTTGCTGACTTGTTAAGGGGTATTACATCTTTCTACAAAATGCCCTTTTTCCATCTCCTTGTGATTATGGTCTGAATCATTCAATTTGATCTCCCTAATTTTCCCATTGATGCGGGAAGTGATGCTAGTAAAGAAAGCACTTTAATAAATTATTACAGCATTTCCATTTTGGGAAGGAAAGAGTGTTTTCATGAAAAATTAATGACAAACCATAGAATGTTTAAGCTGAAGGGATCTGAGAGATCATTACATACTTTTCTGTACCTCTTTCATGGTTCTCATGTCTGTCTGCTTTGTATTTCAGTCCTTTGGGTATGTATCGTCTACCTTCTAGTCTTATAAGCTCCTCAAGGACAGAAGCTCATGTCTGGGTTCTACTCAAGTCACCTTTCTATTACATAAAGTGTCCTGTACCATGCCTATCATGTATTCGGCAACCACTAAAAATTTGTGAGATGAATGAATCAAATGCACCACCATTATCCTATGTTTGACAGATGTAGAAATAGATTCACAATAAGTATTTACATGACTCTAAGATCATACTGCTAGTTCCTGGTAAAACCAAGTCTAGAACCCCATTATTCTGATTGTTAAGTCAATGATTTTTCCAGAACATCTTGTTTCCCAGCCCATTAAAAATAAATATGGAATTTCTCTTAGTGGGCGTAATCCATCATTTGCCTTCAGCTAAAACTCCTGTTGACTGCTTATGGACCCATTGGGAATATACCCATTGTGGGAACCAGTACAAAGAACAAACACAAAGCACAAAGAGAATGAAGAGTTATTTTTTCTCTATTAGTACACTTGGCTAGAATGGGTTGTATATTTAGTAGCGATAAGACAGATTTAAGCTTAAGCACTTAGAGGCAAGTCAAATCATAACAGTGTAGGTGTTTGGGATACATATTAAGGAATTAGGTCAGTCTCTGCCAAAGCTTGACTTAACTCTATGTGAATGTGTGTATATGTGTAAAAATATAGATAATATGAAATATTTTTTCTGAAGATTAATGGTTACAAAGATTAAATCAAATAATAACATAAGCCTTTAGCAAATACAGGAATATCTTCTGCGAATTTGATTATGGAATATTAAATGAAAATATTTTGATATTATATTATAGGAAGCAATAGAAACATTTACCAAGTGTCTAATTGGTTCTAGTATATGGAAATTGAAAGACAAGAAGCTAGAGTTCCTGCTCCTACAAATTTACAATCCAGTGTCAGAAATAAGATATGTTCATAAACAAATGACTACAAAGGAGGACAAAGGAGATGACTGTGAAGTCAGCATAAGAATTTGGCCTTTATCCTTGGTTAATGGGGAACATTAACTGCATTAAATATTAAATAAACATTAAATTAATTTTGAACAGAGTTGTGATGGAGGAATGCAAAGTGGTGCTTTAGGAATATTAATCTGACATAGGTGTGCATTGACTGAAGGATGATAAAAAATCAATATAGGAATACCACTTTAGAGATGGCTGCAACAATCCCTATGAGAGGTGGTAAGGATGCAGTCTAAGGTGAGAATGAAGGTGATGTGAGTAAAGGGGCAGGTCTGGAAGAGATTATGAAGTTAGAATCTACATGACTTGATGCCTAAATGGATCAAGAGAGGGGATGTTAAAGTTGATTCCAAAGAGAGAAATTAGTTCTTTATGATTGACTTTATTATATTTGCTACCCCTGTTGATTTGAATCTGCTATAAAGCAGAGACTTTCACTTGCTATCTTTAAATTTCAATATCCCAGCATAAATTAGGCAATATTGCTCATATATTTTGGCCTTCACAATAGGAAATCTTTATTACAAGGAAGGAAAATGGAGGACTTCATGATGGCAAAATATCCTAAATGGAACTTTCACTCCCAGTAGTATGTAGCAGAGTGCTGAACATGTAGCTGTTTAACAAGCACCGAAATGGAATTTAATTGTGTGGTAAAAGGATCGAAGTTCTGTTGGTTTTATTTCTAGCTCTACAAAGAAATACCATATGACCTTGGAACTGTCACTTAACCTTTCCATATCTTCATATTATCTTGGCATTAAGGACCTGTAATAATCTTTCTAACTCTCCTAGTCCACAACTTGATCACTCTCAATTTGACTTTGACCTTCACCAAATCCTTTTCTGTACCCATGCTTCACTTCCACCCACTACCCAACACAGGACCTGAAACTGCAGTCAGCTACCCAAACTGAACTTCCCCTGTATTTTCCCATGCTCCAAAACACTCCTCTTCTCTTACTTTGGCACCATCTTTTATCCTCCAACCTCTTTAGTCAAAACTTTTTTCTTTTTCTTTTCTTTCTTTTTTTTTTTTTTTTTTTGAGACAGAGTTTCACTCTTGTTGTCCGTGCTGGAGTGTAATGGTGCAGTCTCAGTTCACTGCAACCTTCGTCTCCTGGGTTCAAGCAATTCTCCTGCCTCAGACTCCCAAGTAGCTGGGATTACAGGCACCCACCATCACACCCAGCTACTTTTTGTAATTTCTGTAGAGATGGGGTTTTACCGTGTTGGTCAGGCTGGTCTCAAACTCCTGACCTCAGGTGATTCATCTGCCTTGATCTCCCAAAGTGCTGGGATTACAGGTGTGAACCACTGCGCCTGGTCAAAACTCTTTTTTTATGTGTGCCAATATCAGCTAGGTGTTAAAAGTAGAACAACCTGATCCAACAATTGCATACTATGATATGAAAGACAAATCACATGAAAGAACCTCAAGAATTCTCAGACTTTACAAAACGGATCTCATTATCATGAGATTTCAGGCAAAATGACAGAATAAAGTCATGAAGTTCAGGAGAAAGAGATTTAGTTAAGACAGGCTTTTTACTCATATTATATAATCCTGGTCCTGTCATAGAGATGGGCTCAGATTCAGGAATGCAGATTTTCATCCACATCATGGAAAACAGACTAGAAAGTGGACCATATTTTGAATGTTCACTTTAGATCACCCCTGCTCAATTTTCATTTGTCCCACTGCCTGTCTTCTACCAACAGTTAAACAAATATTTATTTAGCACCTAATATATATTATACAGCAAGTTAGTAGTGGTATTTTAAATATAAGTAGAATATGGTATCTGCCTTCAAAGACCTTACGGTGTATTGTGAAGGACAGAAATCTAAACAGATAATTACTTAGAAATGTATCACTGGACATTTCACCCACTTTCTTTCCTGAATGTGGGGAATTTAGGGAAGGCTTTCCTGAGATCAAACCTCAACAACAACAACAAAAATTTTTTGAGACAGAGTCTCACTCTGTCTCCAAGGCTGGAGTGCAGTGGCATGATCTGGGCTCACAGCAACCTCTGTCTCTGGGGTTCAAGCAATTCTCCTGCCTCACCCTCCTGAGTAGCTGGGACTACAGGTGTATGTCACCACGCCCTGCTAATTTTTATATTTTTAGTAGAGACAGAGTTTCACCACGTTGGCCAGGCTGGTCTCGAACTCCTGACCTCAGGTGATCTGCCCGCCTCGGCCTCCCAAAGTGCTGGAATTAGAGGTGTGAGCCACCGCACCCAGCCAACAACTTTTTAAAGGTCTATAGACAAGGGCTGGTGCATATCATCATAACTGGCCGAATGTATGCAATCATTATATCTGAAATGTAAGTCCTGGACATTAAGCATAGATTATCCACTTTTTCAAACCATACTGGTACATGCAACTTGCTGAGGATTTTGCTAACAGTGGTGTATATCACCAAAGTCAGTTACCTCAATTGTTCTTACAAAGAAGTCTGAAAGGATATGCCTTTATCCTCTGGTTCTTTGGATATTCTGAATAACCTGGCTCTAGATAAATAGTTCTGTCCCATTCTGTTTGTCTCCAAAAGGCAAAAGCATTTATTTTCACTAATTCTAGCCTTCTATTCTGACCTTCTATAAACTCTGACTTTACTTCATTCAAACTCTACATTCGTCTAAGAATTAAAGAGTTTTATAGTCTTGTAAAAAAAAAAAAAAAAAAAGTCCGGAAAGACTTTTTATTTGGTGGCTGTCTCCTAGTTAGGTGCAAAATCGTCAGAATGAAAACGTGTTTCATGATGTTCTTCTGTTTAAGTGATTAAAGTGGACTATGTCTATATAAAAGCTAGTCAAAGTTCAACTGAACTGGGATTATAAGAAAAGTCTTGGATGTTTTGGAGGCTGCAAAGTCCATGGAAAAATCTCTCCAAGTTCAACGTACTCTGCAAGAGACTATCCAATTCCAATGGTAAAATGTGGGGGCTGCATATGCATAAAAAGCACAGTAGCCAAAGCTTCTGCAGCCGCCATCACCTTCCAACCTAGCAGGCCTTGGGTCCTCGCCAGACACTCGTCAGGGGATAAATGGTCTGATCTGTGAACAGTTTGCACTATGTTAACTGAACCTACTGGAAGAGAAAACCAGGAATGGACTTAGCCTTCTTACATCATTTTCATGAAGATTGCCAGTTACTGAAAGACTTCTACTTGCAAGTGTGTTCTTTAGATGCACATATGCACATAATCAAAGACACAAGCTTTTGGACTCCAATATTGATACCACTGCTTCCAACCTCTTGAATTTTTTAAGTGCTAACTGGCTGTAATTGGCACCAGACACTTATAAGTATTTTATATTTGTCAGTGTTTCCTTTGTGCTTCAACCTAGGCTACTTGCTGGTGCTCTGACGCCTTGCTGGCTGGCTGGCAGTCACATGAGCTGCGAATATACAGATGAATATACCATGAATTGGCCTGGGGCACTGAAGCAGATGTGCCTGTGAGCATGAGTGACAGTAAGACAGCAGGGAGCAAGGCCACTGATAGGCAGGCTGACTCAGGCTGGAATGAAACTCTGCTTTCCTTGTGAGACATGATGTGCTCCAGAAGCTTCAAGGAGATTCTAGACTCAAGTCTGGATCCCTCCCTGCTTCTCACCATCACCTCTCAAAACTTCTCTTCTCTTGCTTTCCACCCCCAGTCCCCACTTCTGCCCAATATACGTTTACATCATGGCCCTCTGTCTCTGTTACTGTCTCTCTTTCTTTCTCTCACTCTGTCTTCCCTCCCTCCTTCCTCCTCTCTTTCTCATACATTCCCTGCCCGTATACACTAGGGTCTCCAGACAGTTAATCTAAATCCCTTAAATCTATCAACTTTGAAACCCTGTCAAAATCCCAAAATATTATCTATCAGCAAATTCTAGGAAGACCGTTCCTGGGCATAACTTCTATGCCCAGTTACCATGCCATACTGTGCAGTTGACTGAGGCCTGTGTCCCCATAGGGCTTTCTAATACACTTGGAGGAGCCTCAGTGCCTTGGTGTCCCTGTTATCATCATCTTTTGTCATTTATGGAACAGTCTTGAGATGGAAAGGTTAAAAGAGGAACAACAGCTTTGCACCCCTGTGTTTTGAATGTATACTTTGCTCTCTACCAACACTGACCAGATTTTTAGTAAATTCTACTGAATAGTTTTTAAGAGGACAGGAAGAGTATTGTCTTTGGGGGGTCAAATGTCTCTGTGCTGTGATGTTGCCACAGAAAACATTTGAAGTCCCATAGCTCATCAGGATTTATCTATTAGTCTGGGAAATGGACTTAGTGTACTGCCACAATAGTGCCATCTCTGGTTCCTCAGAGCACCTGTTTCATAGGTTACTGAGGCACAGACATGAAAATCATTGAAATGACCAATTCTAGACCCAAGCCATCCTTTATTGATTGCAGCAGAGCAATGATTCAGGAAGATTGTAGTTAACAATAACACTAACACTACTCACTAGATGCCAGCCACTGTTCTAGGTACTGTACCTAGAACATGTAATGCTGTACATGCATTATTTTATTTAATGTTTACAACATGCCTATGAAATATATAGTAATATTATCCTCATTGTACAGTTAAAGAAACTAAGGCAGGCCGGGCGCGGTGGCTCAAGCCTGTAATCCCAGCACTTTGGGAGGCCGAGACGGGCGGACCACGAGGTCAGGAGATCGAGAGCATCCTGGCTAACAAGGTTAAACCCTGTCTCTACTAAAAAAAAAAAATACAAAAAACTAGCCAGGCGAGGTGGCGGGCGCCTGTAGTCCCAGCTACTGGGGAGGCTGAGGCAGGAGAATGGCATGAACCCGGGAGGCGGAGCTTGTAGTGAGCCCAGATCGCGCCACTGCACTCCAGCCTGGGCGACAGAGCGAGACTCCGTCTCAAAAAAATAAAAAATAAATAAAAATAAAAATAAAAATAAAAAAACTAAGGCATGGAAAAGTTAAATGACTTGCCCAAGGTTACACAGCTAATAACTGGCAGTGAGAGGATTCAAACCCAGGCAGTTGGGCTCCACAGTAAAAAGACCTGACCAGCTGTGTTTTAAAAAAAGACCTGAAGTTCAAGTATATATATTCTATTGACCTAGAGCCACCCCCATGGCATCTTTGCAAACCCCCTTTCTTTGGCTATTGGCCAGCTGTCTTAAGGGCCAGTTTTCACCATATCATTATCTTTAAGGTTTCCTTTTATGTTCATTTGAATCAAATTTCATGTGGAAAAGGGATTATGGAGACAGAGTTGAGGTAGCAAGTGTCCTTTCCCAAAGAACATCCACTCTCCTGCACCCCCTCATCTCACGGTCCTCTTAAGGATAACCCTGTTATTTTTCTTCTATTCCTATGTGAACCTTAAAATAAACAGATTATCTATAGAGATTTAAAAGAGATTCCTGAACAGTTCAAGGCTATAGATTCACTTCCAATTGAGATATGGCCCAGAGACCACGTTTATCAGAAGCATTTGGGAACCTTGTTAAAAATGCAGACTCCAGATACGTATTCTAGACCCGTGGTATCTCTGAGGGTAGAGTCCATAAGTATGCATTTGTGAAGTGCTTCGCAGGTGATTATGATGCAACTGACTATTTGAGAACCAGCACTCCATAGTTTGGTGTGTAAAAGACGTAACAACCCTGCAAACTGATGACCTAATAGATCTGGCTCTACAACTAATTTCCTGTGTGACTTTGGGCAAATCAATTAATTTCCCTGGACCTCAGTTTTCTCATCTGTAAAAAGGGACAAGTCTCTTCTTTTCATCCTCCCAAAGTTGTATAGATCAAATATAAATGTGTGAGAAACTTCTTTAGAGATTATAAAAACACACATTATTATTATTATTATTAGTAGTAGTAGTAGTAGTAGTAGTAGTAGTAGTAGTAGTAGTATGGGTGGGGTCAGGGAGAACAAACTGAAGAAGGAATGCTGTTGGCAAAGACTGATGGGAGGGGAATCCAGTTTTTTTCTTTTTCCCACCAGAGTCCAGACAATGGATTATAGTATTGTGGAACTTCAAGGTTCTTTCCAAGACGCAGTCTCCCTCCCCCTACCTCCATGCTTTTGCAGTTTACTATTAACAGTGAAGAAGGAGGCTTCTCTCTTCCACAATATTTATTTAGGTGAAAAACCTATCTGAGCAGGTTGAGGTCAGCTCCAAGTTGAGACCAGTGGCCAACATGGCACTGTCAGTCAGGAAGACATTGGATGTTTCCTCTTCCTTATTAGGGGCAAATGTAATTAAACAATAGTCATCTACATATCAGCAGAGATGGAAAACAATAGATATTTTTGTGCTCATTTATAGTTAGGCATGGGGATGGTACATGCCACAGGCAGTCATCATAAAAGGCACAGAAAATATTGTTTATTCTTCATGTTTAATAGACTGCTATAACAAAATACATTACCCTGGGTAATTTATAAACAATAGAACATTATTGCTTACAGTTCTGAAGGCCGGGAAGTCCCAGATCAAGGCATCAGCAGATTCAGTGTGTGATGGGGCCTCACTATCTGCTTCATGGATGGCACTTTCTTGCTGCATCTTCACATGGCTGAAGGGCCAAACAAGCTCCCTCTGGCTTCTTTTATAAGGGCACTAATCCCATCCATGAGGGCTCTGCCCTCATGACTTAATTACCACCTAAAGGCTCTACCTTCAATTGCCACCACATTGGGGATAAGATTTCAATATATGAATTTTGGGGGAGACACAAATATTCAGACCATGGCACTTAAAGAGTCAAAACATTTGTTTCTGATATAAATAGAGGGATCTGGTTATTTTCAAGATGTGTTACCCTACTTAGGCCCCATTAATTCCCCTCTACTCTAGAAAGTTTTAGTAATAGGATTTCATCAAGGTTATCAACACTCCTAGGATTCAAATTGAGTCTAGAGTTTTATTCCAACATCTGGCTTTCAATTTCTGAATGTCTAGGTCATTCCTGCCTCTCAGAAAAGAATGTCTGTCCATTCTTGTCCATTCCCCGAGTGCTCCAGCTTGGTGCCTTTCCCCTCTGCCATTCTGACTTTCCAACAGGTAAACACATTTCATGAACTTTAGCTTGCAGAGCAGAGGCTGTACCTGAGGTGATCCCAAAATTCATCCAAATACTCTATCCAAGGGCAGGCAAATGCTGCATGGGAAATCACAAAGAGGAGGAAAAAAAGAGAGAGAAGAGACAAAATGAAGCTTTGACAAGCAGCTCAGCTGGGCCAGCCCCTTGGAAGGGAGCCAGCATTGGGAAAGCAGCAGCAGCTCTGGGTTTCACAGTCAGTCTGGAATGCACTTCAATACAGCCCAGCCTCCATCTCGTTAGAGGTCTAGTGTTTGATGATTCAGCTGCTTCCCGGCTGCCAGGAGAGATCTGGCCAACTGTTTGAAAAACACTGTCTGCCCTAAACCACACTTGTTTTTATTCTCTGCCTGTTGTCAGGGGCCTCTTCTGAAATGGAACACCTCAGGAAATCAGACCCAAACTCTGAAGAGTTGATGCTCCCTCTTGTGCCCTTTTCAAAGGCAATTAAACCAACATAGGGATTGTTTGTAGCAAAGTGCTTTCCTAGTGATGTTGAAAGCAGACAATGTGTTATCAGGAAATGATCTCTCATTAGATCTCCTTTAGATCAAATGAAAAACATGGTGTGCTAGCAGACATATCAAACATTAAAGGCACAGCTGAGATCTGCCATTGCTGAACTCCCCATATATCAGTTTGTTCAAAGATGCAGGTTAAAGGGTAATGGAGACAAGCATTCTGGGAAGGGATTGAGCAAGAGCCTCGGCTGTCGGTTGGACTCTTGAACTCTTCTGTTTGCTTCTGAGAAGTCTATTAGAGCTGCAGACACAACTTTCTAACAAAGAAAGCTGACTCTCAAAGTGGACTGGGCTTCCTCACACAGAAACGAATATTTTTACCTTAACATAGCTTAGCAGCTAAAACGATGATCTTTGGAGTCAGAGTGCCCGAATTTGTAGCCCTGCTGCACCATTTATTAGTTCCATGAACTTAACACCTCTCTGTGCCTCACTTTCGTTACGGTAAAATGGGCCCAATAACAGCACCTTCTTTATAGAGTGTGAGATGTAGAGCCTATAGTTGACATAGGTGAGTGTTTAGAATAGGGTCTACCATATAATAAGCCTTCCACAACAGCCTTAACTATAATTACTATTATGCCCCTGAAGGCATTCTAGCTAACACCTCTCTTGTACCGTGTGGCAGAGTGATTGAGAACATAGCTCTTTTAGTAACACAGTCTTAGGTTTGAATCCCACTTCCACCACTTACTAGCTGTTTAGGCGTGGTTAAAGTTACTTAACCTCTATAAGCCTCAGTTTCCTCCTCTGTAAAATGGGGATAATAATTGTACCTATTTCATAGGACTGTTTTCAAGACTAATAAACTATGTAATAAACTTCAGCCAGGTGTGGTGGCACACACCTGTATTCCCAGCTGCTTGGGAGACTGAGACAGGGGAATTACCTGAGCCCAGGAGTTTGAGGTGCAGTGAGCTATTATCTCATGCCACTGCACTCCAGCCTGGGTGAGAGTGGGACTCTATCTCTAATAAGTAAATAAGTAAAAATTTAAAATTGAACTATGTAATAGACTATGTAAAATGCTTAATGCAGTGGCTGGTCCATAGTAAGTGCTCAACAAATGAAAACCGATAATAAAATATGCCTAAAATTCCATAATTCTGGAAACCTCATATCTGTTTTTTCCCCTAGTTTTGGCTCTATGTTTATACTGGATAATAAACGTTCAGTGTCTGTTAATAGGTCCTTATACGCAAAAAACAGATTGAAAAGTTATTGCCTCTCCTTATTTGCAAAAAAAAGAAAAAAACTAACGGTATCTTCATTAATTCTTTGCTCAGGAGGAAGCAGAGTCACCCAAGAGAGTAGGAAGTGGAAAATGGGACTCCTGTCTCCTCAACCCTGAGATGCTTCCATGGTCTCAATAGTCACACTTGGGCTAATCAGCTGAAAAGGGAACCAAATGGAAGCAAAACCAGAGTAAATTGGCAATTACCAAACTCTTTTTATGAAAATGTTTGGTTATTTGTCAGACTTTTGGCCCATTCAATATTTCTCAGTGTATTCTTTATTCCTGTTGTATAGTGTGACAACCTGGGTGGGAAGGGTAACAAGGAAGAGAAACAAATCCCTGGCCCTCAAAACCTCTCCTGTTGCCTGGCATGGAAAGTGGACTTATCTTTCCAGAGAAGATAGTGTGACCTTGATGAAAATAGAAGCCAATCTAAACGGTTGTAATGGCTCTGTACTCCTCTCATGTTCCAGCGTGTTCCTCAAGTGGGAAACATGATTTAGAAAAAATCCATGTTGCACCCTTTCTCTTGCACTTGCTGTGTGAAGATGCAAAAGGTCTCATATTGTCCCCTGTTTTTCAAGCAATAAATATATTGAGATTGAAGAGGACAGCATTGCTCTAGCTTCATTCTGAAACATGAAAATAAACTAGATCCTAATCAACAGATTCTCAGAGAGTGATTTAATGTGTTACTGGAGAACTTACCTCCATAGCATCGTCATTTGACTTTCTGGCCAAATTTACAGAATTGCACATGTCAATCCTTGCATGGAATACCTTTCATGTGGCTGTGGTTCTGCAAAGTCCAAACTAATTCTCTCTTTTCTCTTTAGTGCAGTGGCTGGCCCATAGCAAATGTCATTGATTTTTAGCATGGCTTCAAAACAGCTTCCAGAGATTTCCTGATATCTAATTAATTTCACCCCTCTCAGGCTCTTCTCAGCTCTCTTGTTCTCACCCCATCATCTCAGAATTCTTCACCAGAACTGAGAAGGAAGAGACACAGATGGTTAGCCCCCTTTGGAAGCCTTGCCTTGCTCTCTACAGACACAGTCATTAACGAACTACTCTTTTGTTAATTTTCAAGAAGGAAAAACATATGCAGATGTCATTTTATATTACTGTTTAAGAATGCTAAAATATTATAAAGTGGGTTCTAGGCATTTTAACAGCAAAAGGCAGTGAAGGGTATTTTAATAGTCACTGTAAACAGCAGCCCATTGTACTACAATTATTAAGAGTTAATTATTGGGCACAACAGAATACGGAACAGACTATTGTGTCAGAAAGTGTTCTCTAAGAGTCTATTTTATTTTATTTTTTAAATTTATTTTTAAATTTCAGTAGAGATGAAGTTTTGCCATGTTGCCCAGCCTGGTCTTGAACTCCTGAGCTCAAGCGATCCTCCCACTTCAGCCTCCCAAAGTGCTGAGATTACAGGCATGAGCCACTGCCTGGGATTACAGGCATGGCCCAGCTGAGCTGCTTGTCAAAGCTTCATTTTGTCTCTTCTCTCTCTTTTTTTCCTCCTCTTTGTGATTTCCCATGCAGCATTTGCCTGCCCTTGGATAGAGTATTTGGATGAATTTTGGGATCACCTCAGGTACAGCCTCTGCTCTGCAAGCTAAAGTTCATGAAATGTGTTTACCTGTTGGAAAGTCAGAATGGCAGACAGGAAAGGCACCAAGCTGGAGCACTCGGGGAATGGACCAGAATGGACAGACATTCTTTTCTGAGAGGCAGGAATGACTTAGACATTCAGAAATTAAAAGACCAAGAGTCAATTTTAAAAACCAATCTGGGGTGCAAAGTAAAAAAGTAAGCTGGCAGGGCTGTGGTGGAAACCTGTTGGCAATGGTGTAAAATAGAGCAAGGCATATCTGGACAGAGTCTTCATGGATGGTCACACTTTGTCCATGTAGGGTGAGAAAAGACAAAGAAATTGGTTCTCGAAGGTAAAGTGCTCTCTCTCTCTCAGCTCTGTAGGCCCAAAACCTTGAAAGTCAACTTACCCATGGATGACTGAGCCCCAGAATGACTTATACTATTCCTAATCTGAACTGCACCAAAATCTAAGTCTGAAAACGTTGTTTTCTGCACAGGCCTCATCTCTTTCGTCAGGAAGTCCATTTAGAGAAACAACATACTGTCTAGATTTTATATTGTGGTATAATTAAATGATATAAAGTCAGAGTAGACCACATGCGGTGGCTCACACCTGTACTCCCAGCACTTTGGGAAGCTGAAGCTGGTGGATCGCTTGAGCCCAGGAGTTCAAGACCAGCCTAGGCAACATAGCGAAATCTTGTCTCTACAAAAAATACAAAAATTAGCTGGTCATGGTGGCACACACCTGTAGTCCTAGCTACTAGCCAGGCTGAGGTGGGAGGATCGATTGAGCTCGGGAGGTGGAGGTTGCAGTAAGCCGAGGTCGCCCTACTGCACCCTAGCCTAGGAGACAGAGTGAGAACCTGTCTAAAAAAAAAAAAAATCTGAATAATGGAACTAAGAGGTCTTTTCATCTCCCTAATGGAACAACCTCTATCACCTAAATACTTTTTGTCAGACTTTTGCCCAATTATCAGAATTCAGAACATCCTGTCTCTGGGAAATGCAGGAGATAATGTAAACAGACATATAGTAACCATATTTGCTACTTTCTCTGATGACAATGTTGATTTTAGGAAAAAAGTCAACAAAACACTGAACAAAGCCCTGAATTTTTCCACAACGATGCATCAAAAATCTTTTGACTCTGCAAATTCTCTTTTAAAAGTTAAAGGTTCCCTTGTTTTTTTCAGGTGCCCTAGTCAGGATGGGACTGACCCCTAGTCCCTTTGGGAAGAGCTCCCAACTGCCACTAATCTCTCTGTAATGCCTACAACGTCCTATTCCCTCTAAGCAAAAAGGGATCCTTTTTTATCTTTTGACTCGACTTCTGCCTCAACTTCAGAAGTACACAAAGATGAAAGGGCTAGTTGGGTCTTTTGAGAAAGCGACAGCTTTATAAGGGGGAGTTGGAAGTGTCTCTGTGCTGGATATGCAATAGTTCTTTGACTTTTGCTGAACTGGGTCACCTTACTAATTCCTTTTCTAAGCCATTTCTACCCCAATCGCACATTATTCACCACTCCTTTCTTCTCACCCTCCCATCCTTCTTAATGCATTTGTTGACAACAGTATTAGGCACTATTTTAGTTACTAATCTGTGACTCCGGAGATTCATAACATCTTTTTTTCTTACTGTTTCCATTCCTATTTGTAGCTTTTTAAACCAGTGCACACTCTAGATCTGAAGTGGGCTGTTTCATTTTTTTGTTTTTGTTTTTTGTTTTTTGTTTTTTTCCAAGACACATCTACCTTTTCACATCACAAAGAGACCTTTTCCTCAAAAATGATTCCAGTGAGCTCACTCTATTGCAGCTTCCTAAGATGTGTAACTTACTCTCCCCAACTTCCTTAGAATAGATATTATGAATACCCTGATATTATCATGAAAATGTGAAATTTTTACATTGGAATGCCGAAACTTTAAAACAGGATGGAATAAGGAACCCAAATATAATTACGAAATCAGAAAGGCAAACATAATTCACCGTAATTCAGATAGGGGAGAAGCTAGATTCCTCTAGTTAAGTAGTTTGATATGATAGAAAACTGAAAGAGCAGGAAGGGAAAGAGACATAAATCTAATACATTACACATCTATTATGTTTCCTGTCATTTAACTTAATTTCCACATGAAGGCTGATATTTGGCTGTGCATCAATTAGGCACTAGAATGGTCAAACCAATTGTTTTCAGCAGGTGCCACTCTGATTGGTCAGTGCCCAGACTCTATCAGTAGTTAAATACTTGAAATATCATTTAAAACCACACCAAGCCTACATAATATGTATTAATCCTACAAAGTAGTTATTTTTGTCTACATTTCAAAGTAAGGCTTAGTGAAGTTAAGTGAATCTACAGCCAGGAATGGAGTTTTATGAGAATTATCTCATTTACCCCTTTTTGAATACCCCTTAGGAGATATTATCCTAATTTTACAGATTAGGAAACTGAGGCTCAGAGAGATTAAATAAATTGCCCCATGATGCACAAGTAGAAAAGCAAGAGTTCAAATTCAAGCTCAGATCTATCTGACTCAGAGATCCGTTCATTTCATTATACCACTCTGCCTGCAAATGTCTTTGTACTATATTGGTCACTAAGGCAACTCTACATGGGTAAGGAGAATTTTCTGGGATCCTAGCTTTGTATTCTTTGTTTCAGTGATCTCTAGGCCTTTTCCAGCCATAACTATCTACGTCAAGGTGTAAGTTAAGGTCTTTGTTCAAGGAGTCCACAAGGCATTTGTGTATACACTAGTCATTCCCATATGGGGAGTGCTTTCATTAGACAATCAGTTGTGTCATTTTCCTTGATACGTTCTCTCTGGGATGAAGAGAGGAAGAACAGCTTAACTCTCTGGCTGGGTACTTTCCAAATGTGGTGTGTGGGAACTGAACAATTTGAAGGTAGAATTAGTTGCTTCTGCTTCTGTAACTGAAATCCTCAGGATGCCAAAGAACTTTCCAACTTTCATGTCTATATTGCCCAACATCACTTCTGAGGAAATTTTCTGCTTATTGTTTCCCACCACAATCAAGTTTTGAGAAGTGTTGTAATATAGTGCAGTGGAGGCTAGATAAGCAATCACATAAAAAAGACCTAGGTTCCAGTCGTGGTTCTTCCATACCTGGCTACAGAAGTTCAGGCAAGGACTTCCCTGTCTCTTAATGTCTCATTATTTTTTTAAACAAATTTTTTTTGAGACAAGATCTTGCTCTGTCACCCAGGCTGGAATATAGTGGCATGATCACAACTCACTGCAACCTTGACCTCCTGAGTTTGAGCAATCCTCCCACTTCAGCCTCGTGAGTAGTTGGGCATACAGGTGCACACCACCACGCCTGGCTAATTTTTAAAAACTTTTTGTAGAGATGGGGTCTCACTATGTTGCCCAGGCTGATCTCGAACTCCTGAGCTCAAGCGATTCTCCCGCCTCAGCCTCCCAAAGTGTTAGGATTACAGGCCTGAGTCACCATGCCTGGTCTGATCTCTCATTCTTTAACCCTCATGGGGTTGTTCTGGGTATCAAATGAGATAATGGTGTCAATGCGCTTTTTAAGCAATATTTTCCTTTAGAAATACATTGTTGCAAGAGAAAGAAATAAAGGGTATTCAGTTAGGAAAAGAAGAAGTCAAATTGTCCCTGTTTGCATATGATTTGATTGTGTATTTAGAAAAACCCATTGTCTCAGCCCAAAATCTCCTTAAGCTGAAAAGAAACTTCAGAAAAGTCTCAGGATACAAAATCAGTGTGCAAAAATCACAAGCATTCCTATACACCAGTAACAGACAAACAGAGAGCCAAAACATGAATGAACTCCCATTCACAATAGCTTCAAAGAGAATAAAATACCTAGGAATCCAACTTACAAGGGATGTAAAGGACCTCTTCAAGGAGAACTACAAACCACTGCTCAGTGAAATAAAAGAGAACACAAACAAATGGAAGAACATACCATGCTCATGGATAGGAAGAATCAATATTGTGAAAATGGCCATACTGCCCAAGGTAACATATAGATTCAATGCCATCCCCATTAAGCTACCAATGACTTTCTTCACAGAATTGGAAAAAACTGCTTTAAAGTCCATATGGAACCAAAAAAGACCCTGTATTGCCAAAACAATCCTAAGCCAAAAGAACAGAGCTGGAGGCATCACGCTACCTGACTTCAAACTATACTACAAGGCTACAGTAACCAAAACAGCATGGTACTGGTACCAAAACAGAGATATAGACCAATGGAACAGAACAGAGCCCTCAGAAATAATACCACACATCTATAGCCATCTGATCTTTGACAAACCTGACAAAAACAAGAAATGGGGAAAGGATTCCTATTTAATAAATAGTGCTGGGAAAATTAGCTAGCCATAAGTAGAAAGCTGAAGCTGCATCCTTTCCTTACTCCTCATATGAAAATTAATTCAAGATGGATTAGAGACTTAAATGTTAGACCTAATACCATAAAAACCCTAGAAGAAAACCTAGGTAATACCATTTAGGACATAGGTATGGGCAAGGACTTCATGTCTAAAACACCAAAAGCAACAGCAACAAAAGCCAAAATTGACAAATGGGAGCTAATTAAACTAAAGAGCTTCTGCACAGCAAAAGAAACTACCATCAGAGCGAACAGGCAACCTAAAGAATGGGAGAAAATTTTTGCAATCTACTCATCTGACAAAGGGCTAATATACAGAACCTACAAAGAACTCAATCAAATTTACAAGAAGAAAACAAACAACCCGATCAAAAAGTGGGCAAAGGATATGAACAGACACTTCTCAAAAGAAGACATTCATACAGCCAACAGACACATGAAAAAAATGCTCATCATCACTGGCCATCAGAGAAATGCAAATCAAAACCACAATGAGATACCATCTCACACCAGTTAGAATGGCGATCATTAAAAAATCAGGAAAAAATAGGTGCTGGAGAGGATGTGGAGAAATAGGAACACTTTTACACTGTTGGTGGGACTGTAAACTAGTTCAACCACTGTGGAAAACAGTGTGGTGATTCCTCAAGGATCTAGAACTAGAAATACCATTTGACCCAGCCATCCCATTACTGGGTATATACCCAAAGGATTATAAGTCATGCTGCTATAAAGACACATGCACACATATGTTTACTGTGGCACTATTCACAATAGCAAAGACTTGGAATCAACCCAAATGTCCATCAGTGACAGACTGGATTAAGAAAATGTGGCACATATACACCATGGAATACTATGCAGCCACAAAAAAGGATGAGTTTGTGTCCTTTGTAGGGACATGGATGCAGCTGGAAACCATCATTCTCAGCAAACTATCGCAAGAACAGAAAATCAAATACCGCATGTTCTCACTCATAGGTGGGAATTGAACAATGAGATCACTTGGACACAGGAAGGGAAACATCACACACCGGGTCCTATTGTGGGGAGGGGGTAAGGTGGAGGGATAGCATAAGGAGATATACCTAATGTAAATGACGAGTTAATGGGTGCAGTACACCAACATGGCACATGTATACATATATAACAAACCTGCACGTTGTGCACATGTACCCTAGAACTTAAAGTATAATAATAAAAAAAGAAAAATAAATAAAAATAAATAAAAATAAAAAAATAAAATCAGAAGAAAAAAAAAAAAGAAATACATCGTTGCATTCAACATTTAACTAGTTATAGAATTCCTTTACAGTCATGGAATTTTAGCATGGAAAAGGTGTTAGGATCTACTTCAGTGGTTAAATAAATTTATAAATAAAACCCTTATTTCAATAGAAAACTTATTAGAAAAAGCAATAAATAAAAAGGTAGAAGCAGAATTTAGTTGCTCTGGTTGAAGCAAAAGTGGGTGTACTGAGTTCCCTGCCAATTCTGCTTTTTACCATTATAGAGTTCCCTGAGTCTCCTGTTTGAAACCTTAAGTTCCCAAAGAAACACAGTTTGAAAATCACTTACATAATCCAAACCCTCATGTACAGATGGGCCTGATATCCAGAGAAGGAAATGGACTTGCCTAGTGCCATCCACCTCATAGAGGGAGAACTGGAATTAGAAAGCACACAGCTCACCCATAATATGGCAATATACTTGTCTTGCATAATGGTACTTTTGATCAAGAGATAGGCAAGGATACTTTATTCGACATGAAGTATCTGAATTAGGGCAAATACACATTAAGTAGCAGGTATTTTGATGTGAGGGGTACAATTCCAGACAGTCTCACTCCAGAACTTGTGCTCTTTTTGTTGGTTTTTGTATTTTGTTTTGTTTTTTTTGTTTTGTTTTTGTTTATGCTTTTGTTTGTTTGTTTGAGACTAGGTCTCACTCTGTCACCCGGGCTGGCGGGCAGTGGTGCAATCGTGGCTCACTGCAACCTCCGCTTCCTGAGCTCAAGTGATCCTAGAGCCTCGGCATCCCTCGTAGTTGGCACTACATGCATGAGCCACCACACCTTTATGTTTTGAAAGCACGTGCCATAGTGGCTTTCACGTAGTAGATGCTAAATATACGTTAATTATCTTCTGGTCTTATTGAAAACAGGAGATATTTGGACAACCATAAGTCGGGGAGGTAAAGAAAAGGGAGGGGTGGAACTTAAGCATTTGATAGAATCAGATCATATGGACGGGCAAACATGGAGTTAATATTACTATTCTTAATCACTTTCCCTACTTCCCACTTTCCTTAGCATCCTCCCCTCCACCCTTGAAAATCATCCAGTTTGATCTTCAAGTCATTGCACTAGAGCTGGCTGTTTTCCTGCTATAGGACTTCATCCAAACCTACACCCACACAAGCCATGTGTCTACTCCCTCCTGTATCTCATTAAAGGCCATGTTGACAATTAAAAAAAAAATAAGAAAATTATGTTTGGAGAGAAGACCGTAAGCCTGGATACACTTGGCTAGGGCAGAACTTGCCTGTCTGCAGAAGTTCACTCTGATGAAAGAGGGAATTCTGCTTCCCATCTTCTCACGATATCGTCTGTAATAAAGTTGCATTTGTGTTGCACTTTATACAATCCAAAGAACTTTTGCAGATGTTATCACATGTGATGCTCACAAGAAACTTCTGAGCGAGGCAGAGCAAGTTCATTCAATAAGCATTTAATGCATCCTACTACCTGCCAAGCCTTGAGCTAGGCCTTGGCTTAAGCCTATGAATAAGGCTAACTCCTACTCATTCTCTCAGCTCAACACAAATGTCATCCTTTTCTGAGAGGATTTCCCTTTCCGGCCCCCTGCTTTCTCCTAATTTCCTGCTTGTATCCTTCGTAGGACTTATCACAATTTTATTTTATTTTATTTTTTTTTATCAATATATGAAAAATCAGTAGCATTTATTTTTTATTTTTTATTTTTTTAATTTTTTTTAGATCATGAAGCTTTTATTTCTTTAACTTCAAAATAAATACTACAGTTAGACTTTTCAAAATTAAAAAGATAAATACAAAAATGCATATTATAAAGCCTATCTAACTGACCGCCTGTCTCTCAGCCACCCAAGTGTTCTTGCCATGGATAGTTATTGGTCTTTCTTTTTATTTCTTGTAATGACATTTTATGTATATGTAAATAGATAAATTTAATCATATACCTTTCTTTTTGTAATGCAAGTGTTGCATACATACCATACATATCATTTTCCACATTGCTTTTTATTATTATTATTATTATTATTATACTTTAAGTTCTAGGGTACATGTGCATAACATGCAGGTTTGTTACATATGTATACTTGTGCCATGTTGGTGTGCTGCACCCATCAACTCGTCAGCACCCATCAACTTGTCATTTACATCAGGTATAACTCCCAATGCAATCCCTCCCTCCTCCCCCCTCCCCATGATAGGCCCCCGTGTGTGATGTTCCCCTTCCCGAGTCCAAGTGATCTCATTGTTCAGTTCCGACCTATGAGTGAGAACATGCGGTGTTTGCTTTTCTGTTCTTGTGATAGTTTGCTAAGAATGATGGTTTCCAGCTGCATCCATGTCCCTACAAAGGACACAAACTCATCCTTCTTTATGGCTGCATAGTATTCCATGGTGTATATGTGCCACATTTTCTTAATCCAGTCTGTCACTGATGGACATTTGGGTTGATTCCAAGTCTCTGCTATTGTGACTAGTGCCACAATAAACATACGTGTGCATGTGTCTTTATAGCAGCATGACTTATAATCCTTTGGGTATATACCCAGTAATGGGATGGCTGGGTCATATGGTACATCTAGTTCTAGATCTTTGAGGAATCGCCATACTGTTTTCCATAATGGTTGAACTAGTTTACAATCCCACCAACACTGTAAAAGTGTTCCTATTTCTCCACATCCTCTCCAGCACCTATTGTTTCCTGACTGCTTAATGATCGCCATTCTAACTGGTGTGAGATGGTATCTCATTGTGGTTTTGATTTGCATTTCTCTGATGGCCAGTGATGATGAGCATTTTTTCATGTGTCTGTTGGCTGTATGAATGTCCTCTTTTGAGAAGTGTCTATTCATATCCTTTGCCCACTTTTCGAAGGGGTTGTTTGTTTTTTTCTTCTAAATTTGTTTGAGTTCTTTGTAGGTTCTGTATATTAGCCCTTTTTCAGATGAGTAGATTGCAAAAATTTTCTCCCATTCTTTAGGTTGCCTGTTCACTCTGATGGTAGTTTCTTTTGCTGTGCAGAAGCTCTTTAGTTTAATTAGCTCCCATTTGTCAATTTTGGCTTTTGTTGCCGTTGCTTTTGGTGTTTTAGACATGAAGTCTTTGCCCATGCCTATGTCCTGAATGGTACTACCTAGGTTTTCTTCTAGGATTTTTATGGTATTAGGTCTAACATTTAAGTCTCTAATCCATCTTGAATTAATTTTCATATAAGGAGTAAGGAAAGGATCCAGTTTCAGTTTTCTACTTATGGCTAGCCAATTTTCCCAGCACCATTTATTAAATAGGAATCCTTTCCCCATTTCTTGTTTCTCTCAGGTTTGTCAAAGATCAAATGGCTGTAGATGTGTGGTATTATTTCTGAGGGCTCTGTTCTGTTCCATTGGTCTATATCTCTGTTTTGGTACCAGTACCATGCTGTTTTGGTTACTGTAGCCTTGTAGTATAGTTTGAAGTCAGGTAGCGTGATGCCTCCAGCTTTGTTCTTTTGACTTAGGATTGTCTTGGAGATGCGGGCTCTTTTTTGGTTCTATATGAACTTTAAAGCAGTTTTTTCCAATTCTGTGAAGAAAGTCATTGGTAGCTTGATGGGGATGGCATTGAATCTATAAATTACCTTGGGCAGTATGGCCATTTTCACGATATTGATTCTTCCTATCCATGAGCATGGTATGTTCTTCCATTTGTTTGTGTCCTCTTTTATTTCACTGAGCAGTGGTTTGTAGTTCTCCTTGAAGAGGTCCTTTACATCCTTGTAAGTTGGATTCCTAGGTATTTTATTATCTTTGAAGCGACTGTGAATGGAAGTTCATTCATGATTTGGCTCTCTGTTTGTCTGTTACTGGTGTATAAGAATGCTTGTGATTTTTGCACATTAATTTTGTGTCCTGAGACTTTGCTGAAGTTTCTTATCAGCTTAAGGAGATTTTGGGCTGAGACAATGGGGTTTTCTAAATATACAATCATGTCATCTACAAAGAGGGACACTTTGACTTCTTCTTTTCCTAACTGAATACCCTTGATTTCTTTCTCTTGCCTGATTGCCCTAGCCAGAACTTCCAACACTATGTTGAATAGGAGTGGTGAGAGAGGGCATCCCTGTCTTGTGCCAGTTTTCAAAGGGAATTCTTCCAGTTTTTGCTCATTCAGTATGATATTGGCTGTGGGTTTGTCATAAATAGCTCTTATTATTTTGAGGTACGTTCCATCAATACCGAATTTATTGAGCGTTCTTAGCATGAAGGGCTGTTGAATTTTGTCAAAAGCCTTTTCTGCATCTATTGAGATAATCATGTGGTTTTTGTCTTTGGTTCTGTTTATATGCTGGATTATGTTTATTGATTTGCGAATGTTGAACCAGCCTTGCATCCCAGGGATGAAGCCCACTTGATCATGGTGGATAAGCTTTTTGATGTGCTGCTGAATCCCGTTTGCCAGTATTTTATTGAGGATTTTTGCATCGATGTTCATCAGGGATATTGGTCTAAAATTCTCTTTTTTTGTTGTGTCTCTGCCAGGCTTTGGTATCAGGATGATGTTGGCCTCATAAAATGAGTTAGGGAGGATTCCCTCTTTTTCTGTTGATTGGAATAGTTTCAGAAGGAATGGTACCAGCTCCTCCTTGTACCTCTGGTAGAATTCAGCTGTGAATCCATCTGGTCCTGGACTTTTTTTCGTTGGTAGGCTATTAATTATTGCCTCAATTTCAGAGCCTGCTATTGGTCTATTCAGGGATTCAACTTCTTCCTGGTTTAGTCTTGGAAGAGTGTAAGTGTCCAGGAAATTATCCATTTCTTCTAGATTTTCTAGTTTATTTGCGTAGAGGTGTTTATAGTATTCTCTGATGGTAGTTTGTATTTCTGTGGGGTCGGTGGTGATATCCCCTTTATCATTTTTTATTGCGTCTATTTGATTCTTCTCCTTTTCTTCTTTATTAGTCTTGCTAGCGGTCTGTCAATTTTGTTGATCTTTTCAAAAAACCAACTCCTGGATTCATTGATTTTTTGGAGGGTTTTTTGTGTCTCTATCTCCTTCAGTTCTGCTCTGATCTTAGTTATTTCTTGCCTTCTGCTAGCTTTCGAATGTGTTTGCTCTTGCTTCTCTAGTTCTTTTAATTGTGATGTTAGAGTGTCAATTTTAGATCTTTCCTGCTTTCTCTTGTGGGCATTTAGTGCTATAAATTTCCCTCTACACACTGCTTTAAATGTGTCCCAGAGATTCTGGTATGTTGTATCTTTGTTCTCATTGGTTTCAAAGAACATCTTTATTTCTGCCTTCATTTCTTTATGTACCCAGTAGTCATTCAGGAGCAAGTTGTTCAGTTTCCATGTAGTTGAGCGGTTTTGATTGAGTTTCTTAGTCCTGAGTTCTAGTTTGATTGCACTGTGGTCTGAGAGACAGTTTGTTATAATTTCTGTTCTTGTACATTTGCTGAGGAGTGCTTTACTTCCAATTATGTGGTCAATTTTGGAATAAGTGCGATGTGGTGCTGAGAAGAATGTATATTCTGTTGATTTGGGGTGGAGAATTCTATAGCTGTCTATTAGGTCTGCTTGCTGCAGAGATGAGTTCAATTCCTGGATATCCTTGTTAACTTTCTGTCTCGTTGATCTGTGTAATGTTGACAGTGGAGTGTTGAAGTCTCCCATTATTATTGTATGGGAGTCTATGTCTCTTTGTAAGTCTCTAAGGACTTGCTTTATGAATCTGGGTGCTCCTGTATTGGGTGCATATATATTTCGGATAGTTAGCTCTTCCTGTTGAATTGATCCCTTTACCATTATGTAATGGCCTTCTTTGTCTCTTTTGAACTTTGATGGTTTAAAGTCTATTTTATCGGAGACTAGTACTGCAACCCCTGCTTTTTTTTGTTTTCCATTTGCTTGGTAAATCTTCCTCCATCCCTTTATTTTGAGCCTATGTATGTCTCTGCATGTGAGATGGGTCTTCTGAATACAGCAGACTGATGGGTCTTGACTCTTTATCCAGTTTGCCAGTCTGTGTCTTTTAATTGGAGCATTTAGTCCATTTACATTTAAGGTTAATATTGTTATGTGTGAACTTGATCCTGCCATTATGATATTAACTGGTTATTTTGCTCGTTAGTTGATGTAGTTTCTTCCTAGCCTTGATGATCTTTACATTTTGGCATGTTTTTGCAATGGCTGGTACCGGTTGTTCCTTTCCATGTTTAGTGCTTCCTTCAGGGTCTCTTGTAAGGCAGGCCTAGTGGTGACAAAATCTCTAAGCATTTGCTTATCTGTAAAGGATTTTATTTCTCCTTCACTTATGAAACTCAGTTTGGCTGGATATGAAATTCTGGGTTGAAAATTCTTTTCTTTAAGAATGTTGAATATTGGCCCCCACTCTCTTCTGGCTTGGAGAGCTTCTGCCGAGAGATCTGCTGTTAGTCTGATGGGCTTCCCTTTGTGGGTAACCCGACCTTTCTCTCTGGCTGCCCTTAAGATTTTTTCCTTCATTTCAACTTTGGTGAATCTGGCAATTATGTGTCTTGGAGTTGCTCTTCTCGAGGAGTATCTTTGTGGCGTTCTCTGTATTTCCTGGATTTGAATGTTGGCCTGCCCTACTAGGTTGGGGAAGTTCTCCTGGATGATATCCTGAAGAGTGTTTTCCAACTTGGTTCCATTTTCCCCCTCACTTTCAGGCACCCCAATCAGACGTAGATTTGGTCTTTTTACATAATCCCATACTTCTTGCAGGCTTTGTTCATTTCTTTTTCTTCTTTTTTCTTTTGGTTTCTCTTCTCGCTTCATTTCATTCATTTGATCCTCAATCGCTGATACTCTTTCTTCCAGTTGATCGAGTCGGTTACTGAAGCTTGTGCATTTGTCACGTATTTCTCGTGTCATGGTTTTCATCTCTTTCATTTCGTTTATGACCTTCTCTGCATTAATTACTCTAGCTATCAATTCTTCCACTTTTTTTCCAAGATTTTTAGTTTCTTTGCGCTGGGTACGTAATTCCTCCTTTAGCTCTGAGAAGTTTGATGGACTGAAGCCTTCTTCTCTCATCTCGTCAAAGTCATTCTCCGTCCAGCTTTGATCCGTTGCTGGCGATGAGCTGCACTCCTTTGCCGGGGGAGATGCGCTTTTATTTTTTGAATTTCCAGCTTTCCTGCCCTGCTTTTTCCCCATCTTTGTGGTTTTATCTGCCTCTGGTCTTTGATGATGGTGACGTACTGATGGGGTTTTGGTGTAGGTGCCCTTCCTGTTTGATAGTTTTCCTTCTAACAGTGAGGACCCTCAGCTGTAGGTCTGTTGGAGATTGCTTGAGGTCCACTCCAGACCCTGTTTGCCTGGGTATCAGCAGCAGAGGCTGCAGAAGATAGAATATTTCTGAACAGCGAGTGTACCTGTCTGATTCTTGCTTTGGAAGCTTCCTCTCAAGGGTGTACTCCACCCTGTGAGGTGTGGGGTGTCAGACTGCCCCTAGTGGGGGATGTCTCCCAGTTAGGCTACTCAGGGGTCAGGGACCCACTTGAACAGGCAGTCTGTCCCTTCTCAGATCTCAACCTCCCTGTTGGGAGATCCACTGCTCTCTTCAAAGCTGTCAGACAGAGTCGTTTGCGTCTGCAGAGGTTTCTGCTGCTTTTGTTGTTGTTTAGTTGTGCCCTGTCCCCAGAGGTGGAGTCTACAGAGACAGGCAGGTTTCCTTGAGCTGCTGTGAGCTCCACCCAGTTCGAGCTTCCCAGTGGCTTTGTTTGCCTACTTAAGCCTCAGCAATGGCAGGCGCCCCTCCCCTAGCCTCGCTGCTGCCTTGCGGTTTGATCGCAGACTGCTGTGCTAGCAATGAGGGAGGCTCCGTGGGCGTGGGACCCTCCCGGCCAGGTGTGGGATACAATCTCCTGGTGTGCCCGTTTGCTTAACGCGCAGTATTGGGGTGGGAGTTACCCGATTTTCCAGGTGTTGTGTGTCTCAGTTCCCCTGGCTAGGAAAAGGGATTCCCTTCCCCCTTGCGCTTCCCAGGTGAGGCGATGCCTCGCCCTGCTTCAGCTCTCACTGGTCGGGCTGCAGCAGCTGACCAGCACCGATTGTCCGGCACTCCCTAGTGAGATGAACCCAGTACCTCAGTTGAAAATGCAGAAATCACAGGTCTTCTGTGTCGCTCGCGCTGGGAGTTGGAGACTGGAGCTGTTCCTATTTGGCCATCTTGCTCCGCCCCCCCCCACAATTTAATTTTAGATTTATTTGTTTATTGTCTGGCTTCTCTACTTGCACTGTGAGCTTCAAGACGGTTAAGATTTGGTAGTGTTGCCCAGTGATTCCCCACACATAGCACAGTGGGAAAGGTTTCATAGTCTGGTAGAGAAACAGACAAGCACACACAGAAGCATAAGAAACTACTCTTGATGCCTTGGAAGAAGTCTGTTTAGAGTAGGGTCCTAATAACAAGAGGAACAAATTCTATTTCTATGTGTTAGAAAAAGCTTCCCTGATGGAGTTACATCTGAGCTGAATCTTGAAGCGTTATACAGAAACAAAGGTGGGGAAATACTTCCCAAAAGAGAAAGCAACATAGGCAGTAGCATGGAGACATAAGCACGGAGCCATATTCTAGGAACTGTAGGTATTTTGGTAATTTCTGGAGCATGTAGGAGTGAAGTGAAGGGTGTGAGTTGGTAAAAGATGAACTTGAAGAAGCAAAAACCAAATTAGCAAAAGGGCTGTGAATGCTGTGCTACCCAGACTGAACTTCATTCCAATGACAATAATAATGGCTACTATTTGTTGACTACTTCTATTCACAATAGTAATAGATACTATTTATTGACTATTAACTTTGAGCTGAGTACTTTACATACATTTCTTTCCTAAAAAACTCTTTCTTATAGAAAATTCCACACATATATATAAGTAGAAAGAATAATAGAATGAACCTCCATGTACCCAGTTACCCAGCTTCAACAGTTATCAACTCATGCCAATTGTTCTGGTAATGTGCAGCTGCATTGAAAAACCACCCTCCAAACTTCATGGGATAAAAAAAGAATTTTATTAGATTCTGCAACTTGGGGAGCCAGGAATGTGGGCAGGGCTTACCTGGGCAATTCTGTTGGTTGCAGCACCAACTGAGGCCACTCAGGAGTGGCCTACTGATAGATGGCTGATAGTAGTGACTAATAGATGAACTGGTCTGGAGGGTCCAAACAAAGCTGCACTCCTATGTCTGGTGGCTTGATGGAAATGGCTGGAAGGCTGAGATGAACTGCAACTGTTGACTGGAATACCTAAATGTAGCGTCTCTGGCATGACAGTCTCAGGGTAGTCAAAGTTCTTACTAGCTTCTCCTTTAGCAAGTGTCCAGATAGAACTAGGTGGAAGCTTCATGAAGTTTTCTGATTTTGTCTCAGATGTCACACGGCATCACTTCTGCTATATTGGTTCTAAGTGAGTTGCAAGCTTTGCTAGGATGCAAAGAGAGCAGAATTATATTCAACCTCTTAAATGGGGTGGGTGTCAGGGTCACCTTGTAGCAGAGCACATAGAATGGGAGATACTGTTGCAGCTATATTTGAAAACACAATCTGCCACACCATTCCTGTTTTATCTATACCCCTACACATCCTCCATTTCCATGGACTATGTGAAACCAAATCTCAGACATCACATTTTCACCTGCAAACATTTCTGCATATATAGACTCATTAGTGGGCTTTTTTTTTTTTTTTTTTTTTTTTGCCATTAACAAATGAAGAAACTAGAACCAAGAGAAGCTTGTATCACTTGTCAAAAGTCACAAACTAGCCTTTACAAAATAAAAAAAATTAGCCAGGTGTGGTGGCATACACCTATGGTCCCAACTATTCGGGAGGCAGAGGCTGAGGCTTGAGCCCAGGAGGTCGAGGCTGCAGTTAACCTTGATTGCACCACTGCACTCCAGGCTGGGCAACAGAGTGAGAAACTGTAACAACAACAACAAGGAAAGCCACAAAACTTACTGTTTCAAACATATGATTCCCTAATATGTTTGATTCTACTGCCTAGGCTCTTTTTATATTGCTATTTTATAATGGTGAGCCACTGAGGGATTTTATTTTGTGTACTTATCTTAAGAGCCAGGTTATCACTGTGTTGCCCAGACTCGAGTGCAGTGGCTATTCATAGGCAAGATCATAGTACACTGCCACCTTGAACTCTTGGCCTCAAGCAATCCTCCTGCCTTGGCCTCCTGAGTAGCTGGGACTATAGACACATGTCACCGTGCCTGGCTTCCTGAGGGATTTTAAACAGGGAAGTGATATAATCTTGGCTTAGAAAAGTTCTTCTTAGTTACAATGTAGAAGGTAGATTGGAAGGGCCCAGAGTGGGGACAGAAAAACCAGCTAAAATGCTGTAATTAGTCTAGGCCAGTACTTCTCAGATTTTAATGTGCATATGAATCACCTAAAGATCTCGTTAAAATGTGGATTCTGATTTGTTAGGGTCTGGAGTGAAGCCCAAGATTCTGTGTTTCCAACGAGCTGCTATTTGGCTGAAGACCACATTTTGGGTAGCAAGAGCCTAGGCTAAGAGTGATGAAAATCTGAACCAGGGAAGTAATATTGGGAGTAATAAAGGGTTGACAAAGAAAATAAGATAGACTCTCTAGGAATTGTTTATCAATAGGTAGTACCTTTCCCATTTTCCTATTGATTCATAGGGAGGGTTAAAGGAGCTGAAAGATTATATACCTAGGTAACAACTAACCTAGGACCAGAACCCAAACCTATCAATTCCTCATCCCACCTATTTACCACCCAAGGGAAGGTAAACAATATGGCTACAAAGCATTAATATTCCCAGTAAAACCAAACAATGAAAGTATTTAACCAGCGCAGTCTACACAAAATTTAGTTCACATTTACTTCAAACTTATCTCCCTTAACCATTTCTTTTCTTTTCTTTTTTTTTTTTTTTTTAGACAGGGACTCACTTTGTCACCCAGGCTGGAGTGCAGTGGAGTGACCTCAGCTCACTGCAGCCTCAACCTCCTGCAGTCAAGCAATCCTCCTGTCTCAGCCTCCCAAGTAGGTGGGACTACAGGCACATGCCACCAAGCACAGCTAATTTTTGATTTTTGTATTTCTTGTAGAGATGAGTTTCACCATGTTGCTCAGGCTGGTCTTGAACTCATGAGGTTAAGCCATCCACCTGCCTCGGCCCCACAAAGTGCTAGGATTACATGCGTGAGCCATCCCTCCTGGCCCCTTAAATATTTCTGAAACTCTTTGTGCCTGCCACCATTTCTTTAGCATAAGGTGGAACATAAATCCAAAAAAATCATGTACTTCACTATGTTAAGTTTTTAAAAGCAGCATTTTATGGTGTTTAGTTACGAGTACTGGGATATCCGGGAGCTATGCTACCCAGTCACTGGGCACTTTTATCCCGGATTTAACTAAGCAAAAATTTTACAGAGGGCACGAGATTTGACCTGGATCTCACAGGATGGGAAGGAGCTAGATAAGATGAAAGGAATGAAGGGGGCATTTCCAGGAGCAGAATGGTGGCAATCAGATCCAGGGGCAGGACAATATGTAATGTGAACTGCATATGTAAGTTACATGGTAAGCCTCTGCTCACACTTTCAAAAAATCCCCAGAAAATCAGTTATAACAAAGAGGGGAAACCATGGATTATCTTTTCTGCACTAGTTGTTTTGGAGAGAATTTGTATTGCAGTAGGATAGCTACCACTCAGGAAGGTGAGAATTGGGGATGGGGGTGGGGATAGGATGTGAGGGGACACCAAAGAGATGAATATCAGATCCAGATATCCATCTGTCTATCTGAATGGGCATGTGTTTAATGAGTATCCCATCCCAAGGGGAGGAGGGAGGAAGCTTCTCTAGCTATTCTGTTCAGGGCCTGACCACCCCCTCCCATGCCCAGGAGACATTCACAAATGAAGGCTCGAAGTTTAACCATTTGAGGAACTACCAGACTGTTTTCCAAAGCAGTGGCACCATTTTACAATCTCACTGGCAATGTATGAGGGTTTCAGTTTCTCTGCATCCTCCCTGACACTTGTTATTGTCTGCCTAGTAGATGTGACGTGGTATCTCATTGTGGTTTGGTTTGCATTTCCCCCTTCCCAGGGCGAATGATGTTGAATATGTTTCCACGTACTGATTTCCAAATAGCTCTTGATTGCTGATTGTAGGCATTTATTCACAACTCTGGTAACACAGTTACCATATGACCCAGAAATTCGACTCCCATGTATATACCCAAGAAAATTTAAAACATGCTTACACAAAAAATTATACAGAAATGTTCACAGTAGTATTATTCATAACAAAAGAGGAAACAGTCCAAATGTCCATCAGTTATTGAATGGACAAACAAAAGGGGTATATTCATACAACTGAACATTATTCAGTCATAAAAAGGAATGAAGTACTGATATATGCTACAAAGTGAATGAACTTTGGAAATGTTACACTAGGTGAAAGAAGTCAGGAACAAAAGGTCACACGATTCCACTTACATGAAATATCCAGAATAGGAAAATCCAGATAAATAAAAAGTAGAATGGTTGTTACCAGAGCCTGAAAGGCGGATGAATGGTGAGTAACTGCTTAATTGGTGTGGGGTTTTATTCTGTAGTGATGGATGGAAATGTTTTGGAACAAGATGTGCACTGAATTGTTTACTTTAAAATGGTTAATTTTAGCTCAAGGAGTCAGTTGGAGCCGGCTCCAGCACATCACTGCTTGAAGATTTTGTCCTCTTAAGTCAGAAAGATCTTACTGTTTATGCCTTACGATAGTCACATGCCACCACTGAGAAAATGAGTACTGAAATGACTAGCACTTTGAATGGGAAGGGGGCGAACTCCTGGAGGGCAAAAATTCAATATCTCAAATACATTATCCTATCCCCTCTCTGTCTACCTCTCTATCTACCTTCTTACTCACCTTTATTGAATACTTAATTTTTCCAACAGTTTTATTTATGGGGAGATTGAGAACTAGAAATAACTAAGATCATACACATCTAGGAAGTGGAGAGGTGGGATTTAAACTTTGGTCCACCTCAGTCTGTGTTCTTACATTCAAATGGAAGTCTCGGGGAGCCATGGGAGTGGTACATAGCCATGTTCCTTGGGTACCCTCAAGCTATGGGGAAACTGCAACACTAAGTACGGCTGCTTCCTAAAGACTTCAGTCCCAGTTCAGAACTGGTGGCTTTGGAGTCTTCTGAGGAACTGTGGGGCTGTGGAACTGCCTAGCTGTCAGAAATGATTTAGTCAGAACCATGGGGGCTCCACCTGATCTGAGGCTTCTTTTGTCATCCTTTCAGAAAATCCAAAGAGGAATTTAAATATTTGGGCGTTTTCGTAGGGAGCTGAGATGCATATTGCTTCCAGGTACCTTTAGGACCATCGTTTCTAAAGACCTCACTTACCAGATGAAGAAACAAGCTTATAGAGGGGAAATGACTTCCCTAAGATCACACAGCTGATTCGGTCAAGCATCACCAGTAGATGAAGAAATAACTGGAAGAAATTTGTCCTCATCCTCAACTTCTCCATTTTCCATTCCATCTTTTTTAATGTTCCTTCGTTGGTATCTCAATCAGATATACTCTTAAAAAAACTTTTATTATAAAATTTCATATACTGTATATTATTATTTTATAAATTTCTTGTTTTTTTCTCTTTTCTCTTTTTTTTTTTTTTTTTTTTTTTTGAGGCAGGGTCTCACTCCATAACTCAGGCTGTAGTGCAGTGGCATGATCTCGGCTCACTGCAGCCTCTGTCTCCCTGGCTCAAGCAATCCTCCCACCTCAGCCTCCCGAGTACCTGGGACCACGGGTGCGCCCCATCATGCCCAGCTAATATTTATTTATAAATTATACATAATTTATATATTTTGCTGAATGGGTGACTGATTTCTAAAATATTTTAAAGCAAGTCCCAGACAGCATACTATTGCAAGGTATATATTCATAAAGAAAAGCGGTGTGATATATATAATAGCACAACCCAAATAAACGTAAAGCCTACAGTGGGCTGAAGGTAGGAGACCTAGGCCTTGTTTTACTTAGCTCTGCCACTAAGTAGCTATCTAATCATGGGAAAGTTGTTTAAGCCCTTAGTCCCAGATTTATTTCCTTAAAAACAAAATAAAACTATATTTTATTTATTACTTTACAACATTAAAATTCTATGACAACTCATGGCTGGACACGGTGGCTCACGCCTGTAATCCCAGCACTTTGGAAGGCCAAGGTGGGCAGATCAACTGAGGTCAGGAGTTCGAGACCAGCCTGGCCAGTATGGTGAAACCTCATCTCTACTAAAAATGCAAAAATTAGCTGGGTTTTGTGGCACATGCCTGTAGCCCCAACTACTTGGGAGGCTGAGGCACAATAATCGCTTGAACCCGGGAGGCAGAGGTTGCAGTGAGCCGAGATCGTGCCACTACACTCCAGTCTGGGGGGACAGAGCAAGACCTCCTTGTCTCAAAAACAAAACAAAACACAAAAACCTGTAACAATTCAAATTCCTGGAGGGATATTTGAATTTAAAAAGGGAACCGACGTTTAATGCTCCCTGGTTACTTATCTGGCAAAGGAAAGTGATTTGGGGGAGCATTAGTTATAGCTGTGCAGATGGGAGAAGAATTGTTCAGAGGTCTTAAAGTTACGCTTTTCGCGCAGATGCCAAAACATTTCCAAAGAAAGTTGGTCTTGACTACCACAACTGCCAGATGTGGTTCTGAGAAATGCAAAATTATGCCATAACTCCTCTTTACTAGTGGACTTTCAGGATTAGTTTTTTCAATACCCTGAAGATCAACTGTCCGAATTACATTGGGAAACTGTGGTTTAAGGATAAAATATTTTCCAGCTTCAAACGAGTATCTATTTTCTGAAGTATCCCAAAACTCCACAATTTGTTTAACCATAAAGGTTTTCTTTTTTCCTTTATTTTATTGCGGTTTGTGAGAAGTTAGCCAAAAGCCAGATTTCGGAAGTTGAATGCTGCCATCTGGTGGTTGAGAGGTAGCACTGAGCTGGAGTAGGGAAATCTTTCCGCCAGACCCACAGCAGAAAACAAACAAAAAACCCCACAGGACTGAAGGCATAAGATGTAGGGCCGGACGCAGTGGCCCACGCCTGTAATCCCAAACTTTTAGAGGTGTATGTGGGAGGATTACCTGAGGCAAGAGTTCGAGACCAGCTGGGCAACACAGTGAGACCACCGTCCCCCTGCCATCTCTTAAAGGAAAAAAAAGCATGAGATGTACAAATCGGTACTTTTTATTTTACCCACAAATGTGGTTTTTTTTTCTAATATAAGTAAAATATGATTATTTCAGGAATTTATAAAACATGTTAAAGTAAATGTGGGAAAATACAAATTTCCTACAGTTCTTAAATTCTAACGCATTCTGGTGCACTTTTTTCCAATCTTTGTTTATTGCATTCTTTGCAATATCCCAACTTTCATTAAAAATTCAGTTTTTTTCATAACTCTTTCATCCAAAAATATTTCTTGAGCACTTTTTATATACCAAGTACTTCATTAGGCACTAGAGATAAAATAATAAAGAAAAAACTCTAGAAAGTCCCCATCCTCACAGAGCTTGCATTCGGGGTCAGGAGCAACAATAAACAAAGGAAGACATAATTAAAGGTTAAATCATGAGAAATGCTATGAAGAAAAATAAGGCATCACAAAAGGAAATAGAATGATTACAGAGCTACTTCAGATAGGGTGGTCATGAAAGGTCCCTCTGAGGTAGTGTAAGAAGTAACATTTGAACAGCATTCTGAATGACCAGAAGGAGAAAGCCATGTAAATGTGTAGAAGAGTCCCATAGGGTAGGGGTTCCCAACCCCCAGGCCACAGACCGATATCTGTCCATGGCCTGATCAGAACCAGGCCGCACAGCAGGAGGTGAGATGAGGCTGAACTTCATCTGTATTTACAGCTTCTCCCCATCACTGGCATTACCACCTGAGAGCCGCCTCTTGTCAGATCAGTGGTAGCATTAGATTCTCATAGAAGCGTGAACCCTATTGTGAACTGTGTATGCAAGGGATCTAGGTTGCAAGCTCCTTGTGAGAATCTAATGCTTGATGATCTGTCATTGTCTCCCATCACCTCCATCCAGATGGGACTGTCTAGTTGCAGGAAAACAAGTTCAGGGCTCCCACTGATTCTACATTAAATTGTATATTTCATTATATATTACATTCATTATATTCATTCAGTATATTCATTATATATTACAATGTAATAATAATAGAAATAACGTGCACAATAAATGTAATGCACTTGAATCATCCCGAAACCATCCCCCGTGCCCACACCTAATCCATGATAAAATTGTCTTCCACAAAACCTGTCTTTAGTGCCAAAAAGGTTGGGGACCTCTGCCCTAGGTGTGAAAAGTGTTCTAAGAGGAAAGACAAGTGCAAATGCTCTGAGGCAGGAGCATGCTTACTGTATTAGCGGCATAGTAAGGAAGTTGGTGTGGCTGGAAAGATGTGCGGGAGATAAAAACAGGAAGGAAATAAAATAGGAGAGTACAGCCAGAGATCAAACCACAACAGGGCCAAACCATGTAAAAACTTTATTTTCCCCCATTTAAATCCATTTAACATAACAGAGCTGCATATTGAAGGATGGGGCAGGATCCACAGTCAGCAAAGGAGGGAAAGAACATCCCAGAAAGAGACAATGTTGAAGCAAGCAAAGGCATGAGTGCTTTTAAGGTTAAGAGTATGAGCTCTGGGACTTGAGAGAGATCTCCCAGCTCTGCCACTTCTGGTTGTACCATGATTCCCTTTTCTCGAACCAATAAATAGAGTGTAATCAGTTAGTACATCATAGACCCTATCTCTAGGAACCCTAAGATCAGACGAGGATGGCTACACTGATAGAGGGCTAAAGGTCCAGCCAAGCAGAGGGTCACCCAACATCCACTATTATTATTGGATAGAGTATTAGAGTGGGGATGTAGTAGACGGGAGAGAGGGAGGGAGTTTGGCACATTAAAAAGTAAGAAGCAGAAAGATTGATGGATGGAGAGATGGAGACAATGGGGAAGCACTATAATTTCACCTGATCTTGGGCAGGAGTTTTAGCTACCACTAAGAAGTAAGATCCTGCAAAATCTCAAACTTTAGTATACATCAAAATTTTCTGGAGGGTTTGTTAAAACACAGATTTCTGGGACCCACACCAAGAGTTTTTGATTCAATAGGTCTGATGTGAAGCCTGAGAATTTGCAAGTTCCCAGGTGAGACTGAGAATGCTGGTTTGAAGACCACACTCAGAAAACTCATGCTATGATTGGTGCCAAATGAGGCAAAAATGGAAAATTCAGTCAGCCTGTTTCTTTGTTCACATACTGCCAAACAGATAGACTTCACATCTCTTGGCATTGTCCCAACTGATTGTTGTGACAATGTTGTACTTCTGATGTTATTCAAGGCAGAGTGGGAGAGGTTTGTGACTTATATAGATGCTGTTTCATACAGGGGAAAAACCATTTGAAGCTTGGGAAATATTTCTGGGTTCATTGCCTTATGCTGTTGCTTTTGCTTCTTGTTTTTTCTTTTTCTTTTTCTTTTTTTTTTAGACAGTTTCTAGCTCTGTCTCCCAGACTGGAGTGCAGTGGCGCCACTCACTGCAGTCTGCACCTTCCAGGTTCAGATGATTCTCTCACTTCAGCCTCCCAAGTAGCTGGGATTACAGGCACACACTGCCCCACTAGGCTATTTTTTTCTGTAGAGGCAGGGTTTCTCCATGTTGCCCAGGCTGGTCTGGAACTCCTGGGCTCAAGCAATCTACCTGCCTTGGCCTCCCAAAGTGCTGGGATTATAGGTATGAGTCACTGCGCCTGGCCATACTGTTGCTCTTTACCCGTAATTACCCATTAGCAAGCAAGACATTGAAAATAATGTATCCATCCCATATTCTTTGTAAATAAGATTATGAGAAAACAAGCTTTTTAGTATTCTGGTAGTGGGGATGTCAAACGGTACAACCTTTCTGTACAGCAACTTTTTTGTAGCATTCCAAATATGTACTATTTGATTCAGCAATTTTACTTCTGGAAAATTATCATACATAATGAACTGAAGAGGTACTGCAAATATATAAGTACATGAAAACTCGCCACAAGCATAATTTACAAAAACTTAAACTGAAAACGGCCTAACTGTCCAGCAATGGGGAACTGGGTAAATAGTGTAATAGTGTAGAAAGCTTTACTGTGGAAGAAGGTTTAGTGGCAGTAAAATAAATACAGAGGTAAATATTACAAGTTTGCAAGTGTGTGTGTGTGTGTGTGTGTGTGTGTGTGAGAGAGAGAGATAATTTTTGGTATTTTGTATTTTGAAAAATTTCTGCAATTAACATGTATTATTTTTGGGATATGAAGAAACATTCTCTCTCCAAATCATTTGCCACTAATTACAGTAGGAAACTTCATGCACATTGGGCAACAGAGTGAGACCACGTCTCAAAAAAAAAGTATACAAGAAGATGTGTATAGCTTATATGCAATTACTATGTTATTTCATATCAGGGACCTAAGGACCCATGATTTTGGTATCCACTGGGGTCCTGGAGCTAATCCCTCGCAGACACTGAGGGACAAATGTAGTAGATTGAACTAAATCCACGTTCAACTTGAAGTTTGTTTTAAAAATAACTAATTGAAGTTGACTTATTTCTTTGACCTTTGTATCCTTCATGAAGGTGCAGTACAGGAAGAGACTTTTTGTGAATTAAGGGCTCCAGGTAGAATCTAGTTAACTGTATTTTTTTTTCTGATACCTAAAAGATATCTTTTTATACATTAGGTAGTCCTAAAACAGACATGAATTCTTTAACATCACGTGAACAAGCTTATTGTGCAATTCTATTACATTCACCTGTTTACCCATTGCTTGAAAGTTGAATTTCAAGTATATTCCTCTGGGCTGGTACAGAAAACTCTTGGTTGTAGTATATTTTATCCTTAGGAGTAAAGTTTTAACTGTATGTCTCACATTTGTGTCATTTAAGCATAATAATTAATAAAAATATATTTGACAGCCACTAATTAGATGAGCAACTTTGGGCCATTCAACTTCACGTAAGTCTCATTAAAACCAGCTATAAAATGAAGAAGATATATTCCACTTCAAGCTTCCTTTTTAGTAGATTCCAAGTTCTGAATCAGGGAGTATTAGTGCAGCATTCAGAAGGATTGTAAACATGCATTAATCTAGTCTTTTTAAAATCATGACATCAAAATATCTAGGTGAGTTTTTCTATCATTTATCTTTTTTAAGAATTGCATGCATGCATTAATCTAGTCGTTTTTATATTGTTACTTCAAAATCCCTAGATGAGTTTTTCTACTGTTTATTTAAAAAAATTTCTTCTTCTTCCTGGGCTCAGGTGATCCTCCCACCTCAGCCTCCTGAGTAGCTAGTACTACAGCACGTGCCACCACGCCCAGCTAATTTTTTATATCTTTTTTTTTGTAGAGACAGGGTCTCACTCTGTTGCCCAGGCTGGACTCAAACTTCTGGGCTCAAGTGATCAGCCCATCTTGGCCTCCCATAGTGCTAGGATAATAGGTGTGAGCCGCCGTGTGCAGATTCTACAGTTTAAATGCCAAATCAGTCTTACTATTTTTAAAGTATGGTTATACCTATATGCATTTTGGAACAAAAGCAGCCAGAGCCTTCATATAGAGAAAAAAAAAAAAATAGATTCATGGTTGCCTTGGGCTGTGAGAAGGAGAGGAAAGGAGGGAAAGGGGGAGTGACTACTAATGGGCACAGAGTTTCTTTGGGGGACATTGAAAATGTTCTAAAATTAGACTTCAGTATTGGTTGCACACTCTGTTAATATACTAACTGAATCGTATACTTTAACTTGGTGAAACTTATAGTATGAGAATTATATCTCAATAAAGTTGTTACCAAAAAAGTAGCTGGACCACATGGATTCATAGCAGTTAATATGAAAAGCAGCTCAGTTATCCAAAATTTAATTCTGCCACATTGTAGAGATATGTTCTACACGAGGTCTCCTGAAAGGCTACTAGTGGGGCTGATTCTTGCTTTGTCTTACTAAAACAGCTCTTCACGTAAATAAACAGTACAGAAGAGTTTTCTTTTCTTTCCATTTTTTTTTTTTTTTTTTTTTTTTTTTTTGAGACATTAAGACAAGGTCTCACTCCAGTCCCCTAGGATCATAGCTCATTGCATTCTCACCTTCCCCGGCTCAGTTGATTCTCCCACCTCAGCCTCCCAAGTAGCTGGGACTACAGGCACACACCACCACAGCCCAGCTAATTTTTTGTACTTTTAGTAGAGATGGAGTTTGGCCATGTTACTCGGCTGGTCTCAAACTCCTGGGCTCGAGCAATCAGTCCACCTTGGGCTCCCAAAGTGTTGGGATTATAGGCATGAACCATAGCACCTGGCTGAAGACTTTTTTTAATGGGTAGTTAGATATTTCAAGGGAATATGTTTATCACATGTAGTCACATTCTGTTAGAGGTAAAATGCAGCAAAAGCCCAAATGCTGTGTGGTGATTCTGTCGTTGTCAGTTGAGTTGCTGTAGTTAGTAGTTCCAAATAAATCAGGTATTTTTTTCACAGTTTATTTTTTTTCAGTCTGGTTATAAATGTTTTTCCTACTATGACCCAACTGGACCAAAAACTGTTTATTTTGGAAAAAATGGAGAGAATGCTCTGAGTAATTAAATACATGTTAGTTTCCTAATTGCTTTTCAGTTGTGATTTCGCATTCTTTTTCTTTATTTTCTTTGACAACATACATCGGGGTTGGCCTAATCATATGATAAAAGCAAAAGAGTAAGTCAGAATGATTCAAAGAGTGAGAAGGACATAACCTGTTGCTGGTTTAAAGATGGAGGGAATTCAAGCTGCCTCTAGAAGCAGAGTGCCCCTGGATGACAGCCAGCAAGCAAATGGGAACCTCATTCTCACAATCCCAAGGAACTGAAATCTGCTAACAACTAGAAGGAGCTTGGAAGCAGATTTTTCCCCAGAACTTCCAAGTTAGAGGGCAGCCTGGCTGGCACCTTGATTTTGTCAGAGGCGTTTGAATCAGCTTGAATAGGGGCTGGGTAAAATAAGGCTGAGACCTACCGGAATGCATTCCCAGATGGTTAGGCATTCTAAGTCACGGGATGAGATATGAGGTTGGCACAAGATACAGATCAAAAAGACCTTGCTGATAAAACAGTTTGCAGTAAAGCAGCTGGCCAAAACCCACCAAAACCAAGATGGTGACAAGATGACCTCTAGTCGTCCTTACTGCTACACTCCCACCAGATCCATGACACTTTACAAATGCCATGGCAAAGTCAAGAAATACCCTATATGGTCTTAAAAGGGGAGGGATGAATAATCCACCCATTCTTTAGCATATAATCAAAAAATAACCATAATAATGAGCAACCAGCAGCCCTCAGGTCTGCCCTGCCTATGGAGTAGCCATTCTTTATTCCTTTACTTTCTTAATAAACTTAATTTCACTTTATGAATTTGCCTTGAATGCTTTCTTGCACAAGATCCAAGAACCCTCTCTTGGGATCTGGATCGGGACCCCTTTCAAGTGACAATTTCAGCTCTATGGAACCCTAGGGAGAGAACTAGCCAAGCATGCCTGGACATCTGACCTATAGAACTGTGAGATAATGAATGGGTGCTATTTTAAGCTGCTTTTTGTGGTAATTTTTGTTTTGCTTTGTTTTGTTTTTGAGACAGGGTGTCTGTTGCCCAGGCTGGAGTGCAGTGGTATGATCTCAGGTCACTGCAACCTCCACCTCCAAGGTTCAAGTGATTCTCCCACCTCAGACTACTGAGTAGCTGGGACTATGGGCGCACACCACCACACCTAGCTAATTTGTGTATTTTGTGATAGACACGGGGTTTCACCATGTTGGCCAGGCTGGTCTTGAATTTCTGACCTCAAGTGATCCACCCACCTCATCCTCCCAAAGTGCTGGGATTACAGGCGTGAGCCACCCCGCCTGTGGTAATCTGGCAGCAATAGAAAACTAATACATTAGGCTTTTAAAGAATTTAACTTCTTTACTTGTACTTATGGGGTTTGGTGTATAAATTATTTCATCACCCAGATAGTGGGCATATTACCTGATAGGTAATATTCAACCCTCAACTTCCTCCCACTCTGCATGCTAAAGTAGGCCCCAGTGTCTGTTGTTCCCTTCTTTGTGTCCATTTGTACTTAATATTTAGCTTCCACTTAAATAAATGAGATCATGCGGTAATTGGTTTTCTGTTCCTGTGTTAATTTGCTTAGGATAATGACCTCCAGCTGCATCCATATCACTGCAAAGGACATGATTCCATTCTCTCACAATAAAATATTTTTAAGATAAGATATGCACATTGTCTTTGTAGACATAATGCTATTGCACACTTAATAGACTATAGTATAGTATACATAAAACTTGTGTTACAGTCTTGCCAATGCACCACAATGTAGCAGTTTCTTATTGTGAGGCATTACCTGAAGTTTTTGTCTCACAACCAAGAGAATTAAGGAGCATGGACGCAAAGGGTGAGGTTGGAGTGAAAGTTTAATAAGCAAAAAAGAAAGCTCTCTGCTGCAGAGAGGGGACCCAGAAGTGGGTAGCCATTTTTACAGTTGAACACAAAGGTTTTTATAGGAAGTCGATGAGGGCTGGGCATCTCATTTGCATAAACCATGAATTTCTTGTAGCTCCGCCCTGTCCTCCTAATGCACATGCTGGTCCTTAGCTTGAGTTACTTCATATTGTTTTGTTTCCCTTACTGTGCATGTGTCAGGGAACAGAATTTTCTATTGCAGGCATGTCTGGGCAAGTCACCTGTGTAGCCTTTCTTATCTGTGCAGCTGTGGGCATATCTTAGGAAAGCCCCCTTGTGCAAGTTCCCTTATCAGTGCATGCCAGCTGTTCTGTTGGACAAAAGGATTAAACTCAGGACCCACCTTAACTGCCTGCCTGACCGGGTTTTTTCTTTTCTCCTCTTTCACTTGTACATGCACTGGAAAACCAAAAAAATTGTGTGATAGCTTTATTGCTATATTTACTCTATTGGGATGTTCACTTTATTGTGGTAAGCCTGCACTATCTGTGGTATGCCTGTATACGCAAATAAACTTCTAATTATTTTTCTCTTGTTAATCTGTCTTTTGTTACAGGGGTCTGTCTCAACTAACTCAGAAAAGGTAGAGGAAAAATTATCCTTTCTTACCTTACATCGTCACCAGGCAAAGTCCTCTGCTATTGGAGCCAATAGCATTTGGAATACTGAAATTTATTTAGCATGCCTAGTATGTTTGTATTATTAAAGAGAAGAAGAATTTTAAATTTTAAGATTGAAATTGAGGAAAAATCTTCATGGCATTGAATTCTTCAACATGACATTGCCTGCATGCTTTAAGCAGAAAGGGTACAACATCAAGATATTTATAATCACCAGAGAAAACTGATGCATGGAAATCTCAAATGTAAAAATAAAACCAAGCCAGATGGCTGAGCGCGGTGGTTCACTCCTATAATCCCAGCACTTTGGGAGGCCAAGACACGTGGATTACAAGGTCAGGACATCGAGACTATCCTGGGTAACTTGGTGAAATTCCATCTCTACTAAAAATACAAAAAATTAGCCAGGTGTGGTGGCAAACAACTGTAGTCCCAGCTACTTGTGAGGCTGAGGCAGGAGAATTGCTTGAACCCGGGAGGCAGAGGTTGCAGTGAGCTGAGATCACGTCACTGCACTGCAACCTGGGCGTCAGAGCAAGACTCCGTCTTAAAAACAAAAACAAAAACAAAAAAACAAAACAAAACAAAAGAAGCAAGCCAGGTAGTTTTACTTAAGAATTTTCTGGTTCTGCATTACGATTGTTACAGAAGTTGTTATGGATTGTTCCGTCAGATTCTTGAAGCTCCCTGCTGAAAATTACATTTTTTTGTTTCATATTGTCCATTTAGAATAATTAAATATAGTTGTACATATGTCTGAGTGCAATTACCTTTCTGTCTTCTATGATTTTCATAGGAATTACACTCATTTTCTGGTGTTATCTAAATGGGAAAAGTTGAAATGAATCATCCAAAAGTCATCCTTACTCAGCACAAGGCGTTTATTGTCTATATTTAAAATTGACTCAGCATTTTCAGTGACAATATTCTCTTTGCTTGATCCTCAGTCTGACATTCAATTTCACATTTTTTGCCACTATTATCAGATGCAAGAATGTCAAAGCCAGTGAAACCTAGAGATCAAGCAGATCAACTTCTTCACTTAAGAGATAAGGAAACTGGGATTCAGAAGAGTCAAAAGACTTCCTGAAGGCCTTATAGCTAGTAGTGACCCAGAGGCAAACTCTCTTAAGATCTCAATGGGGCCTGGATCCAAACACTGCTTGTCAGAATCTAGAGAAGATATCATAGTTGGAGATAAAATCTACAAATAGTGCCCTGAAAATCTTTACATATACTAGGCCCATGACTTTGACTGTATTCATAATAGCTAAGTGAGATAGAAAACTATATTATCCCAATAACTTAATTTATTCTTTATTATTATTTTAAAATTTTTCTTTTCAAATTTGGAGGGTAAATAGTAGCTGCATGTATTTATGGGGTACACAAGATGTTTTGATACAGGCATTCAGTGTGAAATAAGCACGTCGTGGAGAATGGGGTATTGATTCCCTCAAGCATTCATCCTTTGAGTTGCAAACAATCCAATTACACTTTTTAAGTTATTTTAAAGTGTATAATTAAGTTATTCTTGACTATAGTCCTCCTATTGTGCTTTGAAATAGTAGGCCTTATTTATTCTATTTTTTTGTACCCATTAACCATCCCCACTTCTCCCCAAGCCCCTCACTACCCTTCACAGCCTCTGCTAACCATCCTTCTATTTCTACTCTCTGTGTCCATGAGTTCAATAGTTTCGATTTTTAGATCCCACAAATAAGTGAGAACATGTAATGCTTGTCTTTCTATGCCTGGCTTATTTCACCTAACATAATGTCCTGCAGTTCCATCCATATTGTTGCAAATGACTGGATCTTATTCATTTTTATGGCTGAAGAGGTGTCCATTATGTACAAGTAGCATATTTTAATTCATTTATCTGTTGATGGACACTTACGTTGCTTCCAAATCTTGGCAATTGTGAACACAGCTGCAACAAGCATGGGAAGGCAGATATCTCTTCGACATATTGATTTAATTTCCTTTGGATGCATAACCAGTAGTAGGATTGCTGAATCATACTTCAGTTCTATTTTGACTTTTTTGAGGAACCTCCAAGCTGTTCTCCACAGTGGTTGTACTAATTTACATTCCCACTGTTAAAGCAAAGTAAATATGACCTGAGACGGATTCCATACTTCTATATTTAGGTTCTTGCAGATGAACCAAAAAAGTAGACAATATTGAAACCCTAACTTAGGAATATGTGCCTGTAACAATAGCTGAGTCAATCCATGAACATGGAATATTTTTCCATTTTCTGGTGTCCTCTTCAATTTCCTTTATCAGTGTTTTATAGTTTGCATTGTAGATATCATTTACTTCATTGGTTAAGTTAATTCCTAGGCATTTCATTTTATGTGTGTCTATTATAAATGGGATTACTTTTTAAAATCACTTTCTCCACATTGTTCACTATTGATTTATAGAAACGTTATTAATTTTTGTATGTTGATTTTGTGTCCTGTGACCATACTAAATTTTTAAAGTCAGTTCTAATAGTTTTTTTGTGGAGTCTTTGAGTTTTTTTCCCAATATAAGATCATATAATCTGCAAGCAAGGATAATTTTACTTCTTCTTTTCCAATTTGGATGCCCTTTATATTTTTCTCTTGACTGATTGCTCTAGACAAGACATGAATGCCTGCTTTTACTACTTCTATTCAACATAGTGTTGGACATGCTAGCCAGAGCAATTAGGCAAGCACAAGAAATAAAATGCATCCAAATTGGAAAGGAAGAAGTAAAATTATCTGTTTGTAGATCACATGATCTCATATGTACAGAACCTTAAAGATTCCACTAAAAAACTGTTAGAACTAATAAACAAAGTCACCAAAGTTGCAGAACACAAAATCAACACACAAAAAGCAGTTTGATTTCTACAAACTAACAATTAACCATCCAAAAAGGAAATTAAGAAAAAATTCCTTTTACAATACTATCAAAAAGAACAAAATATTTAGGAATAAACCTAACCAAGGAGGCTAAAGATTTGTACACTGAAAACATCACTGAAAGAAATTAAACAAGACACAAATAAATGGATATAAGGCAGGAGAATAAGGTCTGGAGTCAGGAAACATAAGGTTAATTCACCCTTACTTCCGAGAACTAAATCAAATGGAAACACTTCAGCTATGACAGGAAATATCCTCTCCATTTACACAGGGTGCACACTAAGTAAATTACTTCGTAACTTTACTTCATCCTCTTCATTCATATCGGGCTTACACCAAGCAATCAATGGAAACCTCTAGAGGGTAATTAAACCCCAGAAAATTCTGAAACGGTTTTTCAGTCCCTATGCTCTTGACCACTCCCATACTGTGGAGTGCATTTTCGTTTTCAATAAATCTCTGCTTTTGTTGTTTCACTCTTTCCTTGCTTTGTGCATTTTGTCGTTTTTTGTTCAAGACGCCAAGAACCCGGACACCCTCCACTGGTAACACACTTTGGTGAGCCACTCAGGAGGTAAGCCCAAAGTTTGGAATTTAATTTTCTCCTTTTCCTTTCTGCTTCATACAAGGGAATCTCTCTCTCTCTTTTTCTTTCCAACTCAGGACCCTCGGTGAGCAGCAGCTAAACATGGAGGCAACTGGAAGTTTCTGGCCATGGCAGGTGAAACTAAGGGGTGTCCATGTGGAGGCACCTAACCACCACCACCCAGTTCGGGTAAAGGATCTGGGTCTTTTTCCTTTTTTCCCCCTCTTTCTTTACTCTTTTCTATCTTTTCTGGTTGTGGTCCCTGATCCTTACATGTGGCGCAGCTTGGAGCAAACTCACACGCTTTTCAGGTGACTTAAACCTTTTCTTATGCTAAATTCTTCCCTTCTCCTATTTGACTGGCTAAGGACAAAAGAAGTCCACCTAGCCTTTAGTTTCCTGTCATTAAAGTTCATAGCTATCACTCTAGTGAAGAACAGGAAGCATGGGAAAAGGTGGCCTTACACATTAAAAGGCTGCTAGAAGTTGAGGCCTTCATCCAGGGACAAAAGGAAAGCTCATAGTAGGCCATCACCTCTGGAAAGAAAACATGCAAGTGGCACTGGTGCCCTCCTAAGGTCAGAGACGTCTGACAATCTAAGACTGGACCTCAGAGGGGGATACCCTGGGGGAATCCTCTAGACCTCAACATTTCCAAATGGGATACCCTCAGCAGAGGTTCTGAGGTCTAGTACTAAATCATCCTTAGAATTTTCTCTTGCAGTTGCAATACTGTTTGGCCCCAATATTGTTTGGAACCTGGAGTTTACTGTTGAATGGCAAAGTGTGATGGCATTACATGTATCCAGGCTTTTGTGCTGCTGTTCTAAGCAAGTGACCTGATCAACGTGTGATGCTCTCCTTTGGTGCTATTTGGCCCCAGTGTTCTTTGGAGTAAGGAGGTTTGGCCTTTAAAAATTACACTGCCATGGAAACTGCTTTACCTGAAATTTTAGTTCACAGCCTTCATCGGATTAGCTATTGGGGTAAACAAAGTAAAACTGGCAAGCCTATCTCATGGCTAGGGCTCCAAACTATTGGATATGTCAGTGTTTGGCATAGAAGGTTATAAAACTATAAACCTAGCCAAAACAAAATGATCTTGGTTTGCGTGCCTTTTTTTTTTTTTTTTTTACGAGTGATAGTAATTCGTGAAAGGAAAATATTATCTTGGGCCACAAAAATCGCTAAGCTAAAGGAAAAATTCAAGCTGAGACCTGCTTAGGGCAAACCTATCTTCCATTCTATTCAAAGCCATCCCTCTGCTCACTGAGATAAATGCATATCTGACTGCCTTCTTCGGAAAGGCTCATCAGAATCTCAAAAGAATGCAGCCGTTTGTTTCTCACCTACCTGTGACCTGGAAGACCCCTGCCCACTTTGTCCCGCCTTTCTAGACTGAACCAATGTTCATTTTACATATGTTGATTGATGTCTCATGTCTGCTTTGTTAAAAGTGAAAGAACTGAGTACAGTTAATGGAGTAAATGTTTTAGGTAAACTTTTTGTGTAAATTAAAATCTTAAAATTATTTTTGATGCTCATTTACTATCTGGGTCATTTCCAATTAAGAAAGGGTTGTGATATGCAGAAATATGTTTCTAAAATTGTGGAATTGTTCTTATCTATCAATGCCCATATCTTATGATTCAGGATTTCTTGCTTTTTAGGGTTTCACTAAAGTTTTAGGTTACTAAGGATAAGAATTCTAGTTAACACATAATTCTGTACACAAAATGTGCCAGAAAGGGTTGTATTATTAGTGAGAAAAAGAATAATTTTGTCTAATTATCTGAAAGTTGGTTAAACAATGTATTAAGGAACCAGTAAGTAGGAGAGAAGATTGTGGACAAAGTTTAGATAATAAAATATTCTTTAAAATCTGATAGAGAATTGGAGACATTTGGCTAATTAACAATTTCAAAGTTAAAGGTCTTAGGCCTGATTAAAGTAAAATAAGAAGTATTGTAAATAAATGCATCAGCAGTTAGGCAATTCTTTTTTTAAAAATACAGTTAAACCTGAATTTAGCATGGAGCCAAATTTCACATACATGCTTGCATTGCTTCACACTATGTTTACTGTTTTGTGCTTATAGTACTGGCACTAGAGTAATTACTGGTCATGTGTCTAGAGTGAATTTCTTTATTGCATAGGATGTATGGTGATACTGGTGAACTTAAGGATATTAAATTGTGTATCAGGAATAAAATATTCATTACATGGTTTTTAGGGGGCCCTGGGTAACACTGTAGACTACAGGGAACATTGAATAGAAAAGGTTTAGGGTTGGGTTCCTGTTTGTTTTTGCTTCTAGTTTTCATTCATTTGCTGTTTATTCTTCTCTGGCTTTGCTTGTGTATGCATATGTAAAACCATATATTTTTTTTTATTTTTATTTTTTTTTAGTTTCTAGTGGAAGTCTTTTATTTGGTTCTGTGAATACTTTGTTTCTTATGTGTTTCTAGTAAGTTATCATTTGTTACATTTAACTGGAATTCCTAGGCTACCTTTGTTGGGCTACAGGAATTAATGGAACACATCAACTTTTTCACCTTAAACTAACTTTTTGGAGCTTAGGCTTCCTGATACTTTAAGTGTGTTGAGTATACTTTTGTAAATAGAATTTGAGTCATATTTCTCGCTTTCTGCTTAATTTGTCCAAAATTTATAAACTATTTGTGAATATTCTTAATTCATGGCAATGTGTTTGTTTGCATAAAGTCAAGCAGAGTTGCTAGGACTGCTCAGGGAGAGAGAACACAAAAACCTGACATGCCAGCAAAATGGTAAGAATTTCTTAGCAGTCACACTCTGGCCTCTCTGTGCAAACCGGTTAAATGAAAGGTAAAAGTCACTGTTTATCTCTTCTGTAAAGTTGTAATTAATATAAAAAAGAACTCTGATGTTGGTCTTATGCTGTAGCAAATCTGGTGTGCTTTGTGTGTCTTTCCATATTGTTCTGTCATAAAGAGGGATACCTTAAGATAATATGTGTGCCTAGTATCTCCATAGGTCTGTTGTTCAACATGGCCCAGCAAACTGGTCAGTCATGTTCTTGGGAGCTTGACTTTGTAACCATGTGGCCATGCTTTCTTTTTTCAAAATGGTTGCCTGGGTTTAGGGTCCAATTCCTGGATTAGGGAATGAGTCCTTTATCTTCTGCGTATTTATATGTATTGTGTGTGTAATATAAAAGAGCTTTAACTGGTTTAATAATAATAAGAGCTTAAATCCACTATTTTGTCAGAAAAGTAAAAAGTATAATGCCTTTTACTTTATGTGACTGAAGTAATCTCTGGGAAATAAAGACAGTTTTAAAGATTATTGGTAAAATAAAAATATCTTCTAAAATGTAAACATTTGGTCTAAATTATGCAGGTCAAACAATAGGTATGCTAAATGCTTTAAGGTCATAAACTGCTTCTTTGACTTTTAAAAACTGTTCAATTTATTTTGGAGCATTAGATTCTAGAGAAGGCCTAGGGACATGTGAAATTAGCCACGTCCCACAGCTATGCAAAGAAGGTTATAAAGAAAAGAGATTATATATAAGAAAGGATATTGTATGGTAAATTCTTGTCCTAAAGTAAAATAACTGATTGTTTAAAAGAGGGATGTTTAGGACAAGTCAGAAGTCCAATCACGTCATAGATGGTCTGTGTAAGTTGTGAAAGAATTTATGAACAAGAATTTATGCAAAAAATGTTATACAATTTAAAGGTGATTAGGCCTCCTAAATGCTACATTAAATGCCACTATGACTCTTAACTGTACAACTTGCCTGCTTTACAGCTAGGTAATGCCTGGGACACTTGGAGTTAGATGCTAGAGAGTCAGACCTTATCTGTGCTCTATCTGGGTCCTAGGCTCCACATCTAATACACAATTAAAATCCTGAACTTACCAAGGTTTTCACCAAAAGTGAAAGTCACTAAGAGTTAACATGGTAACATGTAATTGAAACTATTGAAGAAACAGTTTTACATGCAAGGTGTGTAGAAAAGTGAAATGTGTTTTTGGCAGAAAATTACAAGAAGACATGGGAATATAAATTTTTTAAACCTTTAAAATATTAATAGGTTTCCCCAAATGAAATTTAAGCTTTACAATTGTCTTTTATTCTCTGACATGTTTAGTTACATGGGAAGCATTGTCAAAATAAAAAAAAAAGTTTAATCATCTTCAGGTTATATTTTAGTGAATAATATTAACATATGTTCCAAAATTGTATGGGATTTATAAAATTCTAATATGCCTGAGTATATGCTATCATAATTATGCTTATTATGTTCCCAATGTAGGTAAGAAGTTATTTTATTTTATTTCATTTTTTTGAGACAGAGTCTCGCTCTGTCACCCAGGCTGGAGTGCAGTGGCGTGATCTCGGCAGACTGCAAGCTCTGCCTCCCGGGTTCACGCCATTCTCCTGCCTCAGCTTCCTGAGTAGCTGGGACTACAGACGCCTGCCACTGCACCTGGCTAATTTTTTGTATTTTTAGTAGAGACGGGGTTTCACCATGTTAACCAGGATGATCTCGATCTCCTGACCTTGTGATCCGCCCGCCTTGGCCTCCCAAAGTGCTGGGATTACAAGCATGAGCCAACGTGCCCTGCCAAGAAGTTTTAATAGTACATTCACTGCCTCATAATCAGTTGGAAACAACATTGGTTCACTCCTGTTAACCCACATCATGGGTTAAAAAGAACATTTCTAGGAGGCCTTCACCCTTCTAGAAGGGCATCATTAGTTAGGTACTTTTTCCATGGTTTGGAGTAAAAGAAGCAATGATTAAAAATGTATCCCTTATGATAGGCTTATAGCAAATTCTACTGTACAGGCTACAGTTACACAATAAACTTTAAATTCTCTTGTGAAAGTTATGATAGAATTGGTTGAACAAAGAAGTAGCTGTGCAGCTGCTGGTACTCATGGCCTATGGAGAAAACATTGGGTATTACAGAGATTCAGTTGCAGTGGATTAACGAAGAGACTGCTTGGTTAAGTGAGGAGACTCTTTAGCTCATTCTTTGATCTATTTGATTTTAGGAGGTTTGTTTTATGGGGACACTAGGAAAGAAGCATACTCCAAACTCTTGGTATGATTCTCCCAATAGTCATAGTAATAGTCTCCCTAGTGCACCGTATTCTCTCAAAGGTTTCAAATGCTTGCATGGAGCCATCTCTACAATGTCAAATGGTCTCTCTTCAACTGGAATGACAAGAGCTGAAAAAAATGTGCTACTATGAGGACACCATAGCCTATGCATAATGTGCTGAGAATGGAAATGCAAAATGATGGTAACTGAGGGTGGCACTAAGGCCCTAAGTTTTGGTCACACTCTCACCTAAGTGAGAACCTAAGCAGAAAGGGAAAATATTTTTAAACAAAATTATTGGAGGCCATTGTTTTGGACTGAGTTCATTCACTAGGCCCCAACAGACCAAACCAAACTAAAATGGAGTTACTTGTGCTAAGACTTTAAGCAAACACATAGATCCTAGAACAGACTAGGTTTTGTTTTTTCTCCTGCAAATCTCTATAATAAACATTCCTGACAGTAGAGGTATCCACTTCCTGAAGTTCCCATTAAATCTTTTAACCAAATTCATTTCCTGTTGCCTAGAGACCATCAAGCTTCAGATGATCATGCAACAAGGGTTCCAGTCAGTTTCAGGTGAAGACACCAACCCTGGCCATCAAGGAATTAACCTGCCTCCACTAGACAGAGCAAGGTGAGAGTTACATTATCCGCAATAGGTAGAGACTATGCCCCAAGCCAGTATGAAGCAGTTACAGAACAAAGACCATTGGTTCCTCCATCAGCCATAAAGATTTGTGGGTATCACATCTCTCAGGTGGGAAGTGAAGCAGGAGAATAGGGTCTGGAGGCAGGGAATATAAGGCCAATTCACGCTGGCTTCCTAGAGCTAAATCAAATGGAAACACTTCAGCTATGACAGGAAATATCCTCCCCATTTATATAGGGCATATACCAAGTAAATTACTTTGTAACTTTACTTCATCCTCTTCATTTACATAGGGCACATGCCAAGCAACCAAAGGAAACCTCTGGAGGGTATTTAAACCCCCAAAAAACTGTTATGGGGCTCTTGGGCCCCTATGCTTCAGCTGCACCCACACTGTAGAGTGTACTTTCATTTTCAATAAATCTCTGCTTTTGTTATTTCATTCTTTCCTTGCTTTGTTTGTGCATTTTGTCCAATTCTGTGTTCAAGACACCAAGAACCTGGACACCCTCCACCGGTAACAAATAGATGTCTCACGTTCATGGATTATACGACTTAATATGGTTAAAATGTCCATAATACCCAAAGAAATCTACAGACTCAGTGAAATCCCTATCAAAATCCAATGACATTTTTTGCGGAAATAAGAAATTCATTCTAAATTTCATATGCAATCTCAAGGAACCCCAAATAGACAAAACAATTTTGAGGAAAAAAAAACAAGTTGGAGGACTCACACTTTTTGATTTCAAAACATAGTACAAACTATAGCAATCAAAATAGTGAGTGCCATCAGCACAACAAACACACAACAAAGGAAGAAACTTGTTGTCCATGGGAGGCCCCCGGCGGCAGGCAGCAGCCGGCAGCGGGCACAGAGGCCAGGAGAGGAGGCCAGGGGCTGCCGGAGTGCAGGGAGGGAGTGAGGCCTGCTGTCATGCTCCCGCGCCCCCTGCACCGCGGCCACAGTTCCCTGGCCTTGTATGCCTGCTTCGCGGGTCGCTTGGGGCAGCACAGCTCACCACAGCCCAGAAAGGAGCAGCACCAGTGCATCACATGGCAGGCAGCCCCACGCCCAGCGAGCTCCCTACCTACTGGCCTTGGCTGTAAGCCGCCCCACAGCTGGTGACGCTGGCGGCCTAGCTGCTTGGCAGGCAGAACTTGTATGAACACGGGACTTCTTGGTGAGGCCTGAGCAGACAGCTGGCCAGAGTGATCAACAGGTTGGTAAAAACCCTGTGTCCTTGGAGAAAGCTGGTTCCCGTTTTCCAGAGGGGAAACCCAGGGTTTGAAAGGCTGTGGTTGGCACTTTGAGAAGGAAGAAGAGAGTAAAGACAGGGCCTGGAGCACAGGACTGGGGGAACCCTTTGTAAATCCAGTTGCAGAAACAGACACCCCAATGCTGTTTACATACAGCTCTCTCTATATATATATAGAAAAAGAAAATATGAACTATTTATCAGGTGCATGCCTTGTCGAGGATGTGGTCACCTTCCTTTTCTGCACCTTCCAATGTGAAGTTTAATATTCTGTAATGTCTGGGGCACCAGAAGAGAGATGCCTGCTGTGTGCTTAGAAAATTTGCATGGGAAATAGCTGATGGGAATTAGCTCCAGCATCGACCAACTGCCTGGGGATAGATGCTGGTGGAATAAGAGGTAACACTGCAGAAGACATGATAGAAAGAAAAATAAAAAGTGAGGACTTGGCGCCAATTGTGTAGGGGCAATCTAGGATACCTCCATTTCTTGGCATATCCTAGCTTCTCTCTGTGTACCTACCTAAGTAGATTGCTAGCTCCCACTGTCATGTCAAGAGAACTGGGAATTTTGTTTTTCCTACCAAAAACTGGCATCATACTGGCATAAAGACAAACGACTAGAATAGAATAAAAAGCCCAGAAATAAACCCTTGGTTATATGATTAAATGATCTTCTACCAGAGTGCCAAGACCACTCACTGGGGAAAAGACAATCTTTTCAAAAAAGGGTATTAGGAAAACTGGATATCCACATGCAAAAGAAGGGAGTTCGACCCTTATCATATACCATATACAAAAATTAACTGAAAATGGATTAAAGATCTAAAACAATAAAACTCCTAAAGAAAACATAGGGGGAAGCTTCATGATGCTGGAATTAGCAATAATTTCTTGGAAAGGACATCAAAAGTACAAACAAGAAAAACAAAAAAATATGCAAATGAGATTATATTAAAGTTAAGAACTTTTGCGCATCAAAAGACACGATCAACAAGGTGAAATGACAACCTATGGAACGGGAGAAAATATTTGCAAATCATATATCAATAAATGGTTAATATCCAGAATATATAAGAAACTCCTACAACATCAAAAACTCAAATAACCCAATTAAAAAGCAGGGAAAGGACTTGAACAGCCATTTCTGCAAAGATGATATATAAATGCAAAGCAGGCATGTGAAAAGATGCTCAACATCACTAATCATTAGATAAATGAAAATTAAAGCCACAATTAGATATAATTTCATACCCATTAGGTTGTCTATTACCAGAAAAATGGAAAATAACAAGTATTGTTGAGCATGTGGAGAAATTGGAACAGTTGTGTGCTGTTGAGACTGTAAAATGGTTCCACTGGTATAAAAACAGTATGGGGGTTCTTCAGAAAGAAAGATCCAGTATTCCCACTTCTGGGTATATTACCAAAAGAAATGAAAGGGTAGTCTCAACGAGATTCACACATCCATGTTCGTAGCAGTACTGTTTATTAACAGTCAAGTTGTGGAAGCAAGCCAAATGTTCATGAATAGATGAGTAGATAAAGAAAATGTGGTATATACATTCTAGCCTAATGGATGAAGGAATTCTTGTCACATGCTACAGTATAGATGAATGTTGATGATGCTAAGTGAAATAAAACAGTCACAAAAAGACAAATCTTGTATGACTCCACTTATATGAGGTATATGAAGTAGCCAAAATTGTAGGAAAAAGATAAATGGTAGGGAATTCTGAGGGAAGTGGGAAAAGGGGAGTTATTGTTTAATGGGTATAGAATTAAGATCTACAAGATGAAAAAGTTCTAGAGACGTATTGCATAATAATGTGAATGTATTTACTACTGAACTGTACATTTAAAAATGGATAAGATGGTGAATTTTGTATCTTTTTAACCACAGTTTTTCGAATGAAAAAATGAATAAATCATTCATTTTTCATGACTCATACGACGTTTTTAGTTGGTATAGGTCTTTAAAGACATGTAGTCCAAACTCCTCCTTTCATATATTAGGAAATTGAGATGCATAGTTATTAACTAATTTGTCTAATGTTATATACTTTGACAGATTTGGGACATGGAGACATATCTTCTTATTCTTATGTCACTTCCACTTACTCATGCTACTCATGCCACATTAGAGGCCAATTCCTTAGAAAAATGCAAACCAGATTCTCACTGGCATCTTCTTTCAAGAAATAAGAAAAATACGAACAACTGGGTAACAAATGGGGCTAGGGAAAAGTGAAGAACTTGGGAATAAAAATAGGAAAATCAAATAATAAAGTCAAATATCAGAAAAAACTACTGTCTTCAGAATGATATACAATATATTAGGGATTTGAGACTCAAAGATCAGATTGTCAATTATAATCAAGCCTGAATTTATTTTAAGAATTACTTGGAATGCTGTCTAGTATTAAAATTCAAAGAGACGCTAAATAATAATGAGGTATTAGTTGTCACTCTATAATTGGAGTTCAAATAGCAAGCACTACTAAATTAAATATGTAATTTCCTCTGAAGCTATTATCTATGTTTAGAAAAGCTTTAATCTGGTGGACGGCCCAACTAATGTAAAGATATGCATATTTTGCCACACATTTCATTTTGCCACACCTAGTGGGAGTACAAAAGACAGTTTTTGTTCTGCTATCCCTCTCTATTTACCTATCAATCCAGCCAAGGAAGGCATTTGACTATGAATATTATTACCATATCAGGAAAGAAGACAAAAAGCTGAAATTATCAGGTATTTTAAGGGAGTTAAAAATTCAAATTTCCACCTTGTTTGCATACATCCTGTTTAGAGTTTTTATTGGGAGGCATGTTAGTTTTTCAAAAATGAAAATGTTATTCCAAACTTCATAAATAATATTCTGTATATGCTATCATATTTTATTTGAGGTGTTTGCCCAGCTATTTATTAAGGCCACAATGGCCTTCTAGATTTAACTTGTTTGTTTAAAGCAGAAATGTAGCTTCTCTGGCATGTCTTTACCTTCTGGTGAACCTGGCCTGAGGGGAAGATTTTGAGTGGGATCATGAAATTACTGAAATCTTTATTTTATACTTGACATAGAAGCAAATTTTAGTTCTGAAGGGTGCTATTAAGCCCATCTGGTCAACTTATTGTTATTCTAATACATATTAGAATAGAAAGTTATGGAGTAGAATAATTAATCTCCAAAAGATCAATTAATACATGTTAATTTTCTGTAATTTATGTATTCTTTAGTAATAGCTCTACATGTGATTAATTTAACCTTAACCATTCAGGTGGTACTTATTTGTGCTCAGCATATGAAAAAATTATAATGGAACATAAAGGAAAAAAACTGAGTGGACTTGTTTATTATATTTTAAAATGTATTTGCAAAACGATAGGAATATGCCAATGGACAATAATTTAAATAGAATTTTCAGTGCCTTAATAGAAGTTTCTTTTTTTTTTTTTGAGACAGAGTCTCGCTCTGTCGCCCAGGCTGGAGTGCAGTGGCGCGATGTCAGCTCACTGCAAGCTCTGCCTCCCGGGTTCACGCCATTCTCCTGCCTCAGCTTCCCAAGTAGCTGGGACTGCAGATGCCTGCCACCATGCCCGGCTAATTTTTGGTATTTTTAGTAGAGACAGGATTTCACCGTGTTAGCTAGGATGGTCTCAATCTCCTGACCTCGTGATCCACCTACCTCAGCTTCCCAAAGTGCTGGGATTACAGGCGTGAGCCTCCGCGCCCTTAATGGAAGTATTATACCACTTGACAAACAAAAATTGGTATGTAAAATTAAGTAAAATGTGTACAAATCTCTCATAAATGCAGAAATATGGATTGCTTGTCATCAGTGTTAAACATTTTCATTTTTATAGCAAATTATGTGTATACTGCTAATGTAAGTAGGGTGGGACCTTTTGCATTAAAATTATCCCTGCATCAGACATCGTCTACATACACAATAACTCATACACACATCTTGGAAATAGTTTTTTTTTTCTCTGAGACAGATTCTTGCTCTGTCACCCAGGCTAGAGTGCAGTGGCAAGATCTCAGCTCACTGCAACCTCTGCCTCCTGGGTTCAAGCAATTCTCCTGCCTCAGCCTCCTGAGTAGCTGGATTACAGGTACTCACCACCACGCCTGGCTAATTTTTGTATTTTTAGTAGAGATGGAGTTTGACCATGTTGGCTAGGCTGGTCTCAAACTCCTGACCTCAAGTGATCCGCCCACCTTGGCCTCCCGAAGTGCTGGGATTATAGGCATGAGCCACCGTGCTCAGCCGGAAATAATTTTTTTTAACTGAAGTAAGTAATTCTGTGCAGCAGTTAATATGAACCTAAAATATTTGACTAGACATTTACAGTCAATACAAGCAAGGAAATCACTGAGAAACTAAAACTAAAACTTTTATTGAATAACCAAACAAATTGCAATTGCAATAAACATACCTTGTGTTTTTAAAAACATAACTCCCAGTACATTTAAATTTCTCTGTTTCTTTTGCTAGGGTAGACAGACCTACCCTAACAGTTTTATAAGGCAACAGTGAATATATAAATGTATTCAAAATATATTCAGAAGGTTAGCATTACATCTATGCATAGAATATATCCTCTCCTATGGTCTGATTTGAGGAAAGCAGAAAAGTTCAGCTGCCCAAAGATACATCTACCATTTGTCTGCTAAGGACTCTCTGAGGATGGTTTAGGAAGGAGACAGAGTGGGAAGCAGAGATATTCATTATCATAGATTATATATTATCGATTTGGCAATTAGTTGTTAGATTAGCTTGCTTACCAGGTTGGAATGTCCAAGGGAGACAGGACACTAAATCAAAATATTCTAATTGTGAGAAAGGCCCAATAGCAAAGGCTGAGTACATAGGGCTCTTCCAGGGAAAGCAGATCTACAGGGAACAACTTAATGGGACATCTTGGGTAACTGGATGATAGCTTAGAGGACATCAAGTTGAAAGAATATTGATACCATGTATACATTGCCTCCATTCTAATATTTATGTCTTTGTCCCAATATATGTCTGTTTCAACAAATATACATTAGCCATTAGAATATAGATATATGCTTTTCTAGTTCCACAGAATTCAACACATTGTTCTGATGATTAAGAATTCACTGTATTTTTACCTGTTGAGTATCTCTGATGTCTCTCTGATTGGCCATGAGATCTCCCTGACAGACCATGAGATCTCTCTCAGTGGCCATGAGAGCTCTCTGAGTGACTATGAGATCTCTCTGAGTAGCTATGAGATCTTTCTGAGTGGCTATGAGATCTCTCTGAGTGGCTATGAGATCTCTCTGAGTGACCAGGAGATCATTCTGAGTGACCACAAGATCTCCCTGGATACGAGATCTCTTGGAGTGACCATGAGATCTCTCTGAGTGACCATGTGATCTCTTTGATTGGCCATGAGATCTCTCAGACTGACCATGAGATCTCTTGGATTGGCTGTGAGATCTCTCAGATTGGGCATGATGTACCTTTAGTTGCCCTTGAGATCTCTCTAAATGATAATAAGATCTCTCTAAGTGGTTTCGGGATCGCTCAGAATGATGATTTTCTTCTGGTTGGCCCTGAGATTCTTCTGATTTGTCCGGATTTCCTTCTGATTGATGCTGATTCCCCTCTGATTGGCCGTGATTCTTCTCTGCTTGGGCCTCATAATTGTCATTGCTCTTCTCCTGAAAAGGATCCCAATTATGAAAAACAAATGAAACATATACTTCATGATTTAAGTCATAATGATATATTCTCAAGACCATTTTCATGGGCAACTGTTTCTTTTAGAATTCCACTGTCCTTACTTTTATTTATCAACCAGCGTTTAGAACTAACTTACAGAATAGCTCCATTGTATCATGCCATTGGCACAAAAATGCTATGCAACTAAAACTTTAATAAAATAAAAGTATGGAAAATTAGTTGTTTTATGAGTTTGACTGTATTCTATGGTCATGTTCTACCTACTAATTTCTGAATGTATGTTTTACTAAACAAACAACAGATTCTGTGACTTTGATAGAATATTTTGTAGTGTAAGTCCTTAGGATGAAAAGGAAAGTGTTCAAAATCATATTTACTCTCTGCCTACTCAATGATCATTAAAAAGAAACTATCTTTTCATTATAAATTAATACTTAATTCTAGAGAGAAAGACGAAGTAAGTAAGGGGAAAGGAAGCTGTAAAAAAGCGGAAGGTTGGCTTAATACTATTCAAGTAAATTAGCTTGGCAACAACACAGCCTTTCTACCTTTTCAGTTTTTAAGCCAAAAAGGCAGTGGAGTGAATCAGCCAAATGGAAATAATGAAACCTCTGACAAAACTCTATGATGCTACATAAATGTAAGTGGATAAAGTCATATAGACCATGCTGAGAAATCAAGCTTTCTACTAGTATATGTTGCCTGACAAGCACAACATGCCCTAAATTTGGCATTATGACTTTTTAGTTTAACACTAACAGAAGCTGGATGCAACTGCTAAACAGCAGGGGAGGTACCAGTACAAAAGATATTATGCACAGAAAACTTTTTTTAAAATAAAAAATGTAAAAAATTAGTTGTTTTGCTAAAACATAAAGCTATAGCCACTCTCCAACTTTTGTACTGAAAAACCTAAATAGGGAGATTGGGTGAAATGCACATGTACCTTTTCTCTTTTCTAAGTGACTGGTGTTGGGAGCACAGTAGGTCAGTAGGAAAGATAGGACTGAGTTCCATCTTCTAAAGACCCATATGTATCCAAGTACCTCTCCAAAGGAGCTTGCAGTCCCTTTTATGAATGTTTATATAAGAAATGTTTTCATCAACTTGTGTACTATATATTTCCTACCTTTGGAAAACAAAGCGCACATTAGTTTTCTTTCCTTATAAACAAATGAAGCCTTCTATCAAAAGGTTGTGTTGAATAAATACATGGGGTGAACAAATAAAACTGTGTTCCACTGATAATAAGACTAAATCTTGTTGAGTACAAAACTAGCTTAATAGAATTGTAAAGTATTATTGAAAACTATAATTATTTCAATTTATTGGTAAAATAATTATGCTTAAATTTTAACACATTTCTTTATTGCAGGGTAATTTTTTTTTCTGGTGAGTTCAGCTATGATAGTCTCAAAAGTTTCGAAAGTATAAATAATAGGATACTTTCCCAGCCTGGGCAACACAGCGAGACCTCATCTCTACAGAAAAGAAAAAAAAATTTGCAGGGCATGGTGGCACGTGCCTATAGTCCCAGCTACTTGGGAGGCTGAAGTGGGAGGATTACTTGAGCCCAGAAGGTAGAAGGGGCAGTGAGCCATGATCACACTACTACATTCCAGCCTGGGCAACGGAATGAGACCCTGTCTCAAAAAAACAAACAAACAAAAAATAAATAAAAGGAAAAGGATGCTTTCAATTTGAAAATATTGTTTAATATTTATTCTCAGTTTATGCAGCTTGGACTGTATCAGAAGGAAGCTCATGTTCTTCTTTCCAAACTTTATAAATAAATCTCCTCATCCTATAAGGCACAGATCATATGCCATCTCTTCCACCAAAGTTTCTCAAGAACCCCAATCAGAATGAATTACTACATCCCCACAATATATAACTTATGCCCTATTATGCACATACTGCATACTGTCTGGCATTACATTTCTTTCCTATCTTTCTCTTCCACCACCGTACAGACTATTTGAAGCAGGCTGTTCTGGTATCATAGTGCCTGCATAGAGTAGGCATTGAATCATCATTTGAACAATTTTTTTTTTTTTTTTTTTTTTGAGACAGAGTCTCGCTCTGTCGCCTGGGCTGGAGTGCAGTGGCGCGATCTCGGCTCACTGCAAGCTCCGCCTCCCGGGTTCACGCCATTCTCCTGCCTCAGCCTCCCGAGTAGCTGGACTACGGGTGCCCGCCACAACGCCCGGCTCATTTTTTGTATTTTTAGTAGAGACGGGGTTTCACCGTGTTAGCCAGGATGGTCTCAATCTCCTGACCTCGTGATCCGCCTGCCTCGGCCTCCTAAAGTGCTGGGATTACAGGCATGAGGCACTGCGCCCGGTCCATTTGAACAATTTAAAATAATCCTTTAAATATTTGAAAATGCAATATGTTTTTCTCCAAAATAAACAGATAAGCAAATAAATAAACATTTGCTTTTACATGATTTGGCAAAAATGATTTAAGCTCCCGGAACTGCCATTTTTGCTAAATGACCACGTAACACCTTAAGAAGAATCAGTTTATAAGCTAGGATGAAACATTAGCACCAATGTTAGCTAGTGAATCTGGATCTGAGCACCTCTCAAATTCCTCTCTATTGATTGGCTCACCTATGCGTGGTTAGAGGAAATGGATTCGTACAGGTATAGTCTGTGCCACCTGTTGCTTCTAGAGTATATTTCATATCTGATATCATCTGACTTCTGACTTTTACAGTTCATTCACAAAGATACTAAAACTCTTTTTATATTATAACTTAAGCTCAAAGCCTCTGTATGAGGACAAATAAAAATGATTACATAGGATTAATGACAATAACTAATAATCTGTTTTGGCATTTCATAAATTCAAAAGTTTTAGTAATGACTGAAAACAGCAAAAATCAAATGTTTTTTAAAATAATTACAGGGGAAAAATCAACTAACAAACATTGAATTTAAAGTACTTTCAAGGCACCATGGAGGAATACCAAGAAACAATCCCTGCTTTCAATAGAATTTAAAGTAAATCATTAATATTAGGAAATATATTAAATGTAGGATTTTTAATATTGGTTAATTCTTGGTAGTTATCTACCTGTTCAATTAAAGGCTGCTCATTTAAAGGGTGTTGTCCAGACTTGAATCCAGAAGGTTCTTGGGATGTTTTTTTATCGTGATTTCTTTCCTCAGAGTTGCTTCTGAATCTTGAGTAGCCTTTGAAAAAAAAATATTTTCTGTATTTTCAAGTAGTAAATTCAACGTATCTCTCAGAGAAGTATTATCTCTGATCTCATTTTTTTTAAAGCTATGCACTGGGTTTTGCAAAACTTTTGATATTTCATTACTCTGGTATCATCTGGGAGTCTCACTGAATTCTAGAACAGTCTTTGCCATACTATTTCAATTTGCATACCTTAATAGGGTAGTCTTCTCAGTATATAATACCTCAATTTTGGTTTCATATGCCACCAAAGTTGGGACATACTATCTGAAATTAAATGAAAGAATACTCTAGTAGAAAAAGGAGAGATGGAGAGAAACTGTCTGCTTTGTATTAATCATGTGAATATTTGTCTCAATTGTCTGCTTTGTTTGGGTAAACAAACAAAGACAGTAGAAAACCCATCAAAGAATAACTCCAAAAGGCTCACAAAGATCAATTTTGTGATGACTGGTTAGGCACATAAGAATGGGCCATGTTACCCTTTTTGGCTGCTCTGCCCCTGTAATAACTACCATCATTTCTCTTCTCTTCTCAGAACATGTTGAGCCACTGAAGATTCACACAAGAACTGAAATGAAGCTGCATAGGCAACTGTTGGGGCTTATAGTAATCACGATGTCAAAATGGTTCCAATCTGTTGACTAGATTATGAAGACCTTTAATTGTTGAAAAGACTTCTGTATCGTGGCAATCTGTAGCACATTCATATTAAAAAATGCACACTGCACTTACCAATGAGGTTAGGTATACAGAGGACATTTGTCATTTCTACCCTACTCTTTTTGTCTTACAACATTTGTATTTTCAAAATGTGGATGCCATAGTGTTCAGATTATTGACTACGCTCTTAACCCTCCTTTATTGCCTCCTAAAAGCAGAACTCGACCAACCAACCCAGGCTTGTAAACAAGTACAAAATATCTCTCAGCTCATATGGTTACTTTTCTTATCCCACTCTCCATTAGGGAAATAATTCTTATAAATTAAAATAAATTTGTATTCATATGACATGGCATAAATTCTTACCAACCCTGTATAAGTCCATGCCCAGAAAAAATAAAACAAGCAATATAATGCAACTTTAGAACAATATTGTGAATTCTTGATTTTACTTACCTAGTTATTCACAAATATTTCAGACTCTTTTTACCATGTGTGACTATTTTCAGCATACTTTACCTCTCTGATGGCAATATCCATGAGTATTTGATTGCTGTCTTGAAGACGATTCCTTTTTACTATGGTTCTGTCTTCTACTCTTTTCTTCTTTTTCAGCATTTGTCCCTTCTAACTCTTTATAGATTATAATGTCATCTATATTAGAAAATACATTAAAAAATCAATAAAATGGCAAAAACCAAATAATAATGTCTCAAGTGAATAATCTATATCCTATCTCATATTTCAGAATACCTAAAAACTAGTATCCCTAAAACATGATAATACAATAATAATAATAAATTTGTTAAACTGTAACAAAGGTCAATCAATACCGACATCTTAGGGTTTGCTGGAATAAGAAAGAAAAATTCCTGTTAGATTTATGGTAACTTTATTTACACAAAGGCAAAATACTTTCACACTGCAATAGCTCAGGGGGGATATCATCTAAATAAATGATTTTACTAAATGTTATTTCAGTGTCACAGAAATATAGAGCAATAGAGTCATTAAGTTGCTGAATAAATAAATGTAAATCAGTAATTAAATGTAAAGTGATAGACCATTAAATGTCTATCTGATTAAATGTAAGTAATAGACAATTAGTTACATGTATATTATCAAAAAGTAACAAAGAAAAAGGAAGTGACAAAAGTAAGAAAGTGGTGATGGAAGTTCACAGGAGACACCACAGAAGTGAGGAACCTAGATTATTGTAGCAGCAGGAAGCAATCAGACTTGACTCTGTAGTCAGGCACGTACTTACACGTACTCAGGCAGAGAGCACTTACATGGCATAATTTAAAGAATGGGAGACAAGTACAACTTGCTCTAAAATATCTCTCCTAACATCTAGAATGGAAGAGTCTACAGGTGGGATGCTCTATCAGTGGATAAAACTATACTCATGTCAAGGCATCTTTAGAAATAAGCACAAGCCCCCACACCTTCCGGAAGCTACACTCAGGAAGAAGCGGGGGAAAAAAAGGACAAGCTAGGTATTTGGAAAAAACTGGAGATTCTAAAAGAAAAGAAGAGCTGAAAAGGGTATAAAAGAGGCAGTTGGGTGACACAGATTAATCACTCCTTTTTTATTTTGCTTAGTACTAGTCCTGCCTCAGGTCTCTAAATATCTGATTCTGGGATAGGGAGCAAGATGGCAGAATAGAAGCCTCCACCGATTGTCCCCCCAGCAAGGACACAAATTTAACAACTATCTACACAGAAAAAACACCTTCATAAAAAACAAAAATCACGTGAGCACTCATAGTAACTGGTTTTAACTTCATATCACTGAAAGAGGCACTGAAGAGACAGAAAAAACAGTCCTGAATCGCCAATGCCACCCCTCCCCCACCCCCGGCAGCAATGGCATGGTGGTGCCAAGAGCATCTCTGGGCACTGGGGGAGGAAGAACACAGCAATCGTGAGGCATTGAATTTAGTGCTGTCCTGTTAGAGCAGAAAGGAAAACTGGACCAAACTCACCTGACACCTGCCCATTGGAAGGAAGATTTAAACTAGCCCCAGTCAGAGAGGAATCACCCATCCCGGCAGCCCGAGCACGAGTTCCCACAAACCTCTCCATCAAGGGCTACAGTGCTCTGGATCTCCAAGTAAACCTGAAAGGCAGTCTAGGCCAAGCTTTTCTAACCCGCGGCCTGCAGGCCGCACACGGCCTAGGACGGTTTTGAATGCAGCCCGACACAAATTCGTAAACTTTCTTAAAACATTATGAGATTTTTTTTGCAATTTTTTTTTTTTTTTTTTTTTTAGCTCATCAGCTATTGTTAATGTTAGTGTATTTTATGTGTGGCTCAAGACAATTATTCTTTCAGTGTGGCCCAGGGAAGCCAAAAGATTGGAAACACCTGGTCTAGGCCATAAGGGCTGCAACTCTTAGGCAAGCCTTAGTGCTGAACTGGGCCAACAGAGTGTGGACTTGGGGGGCCACACGACATACTGAGACACCAGCTGGGGCAGCCAAGGGAGTGGTGGCATTGCCCCTCCCCTAACCCCAGGCTGGACAGCTCACAGCTCCAAAAGAGACCCCTTCCTTCCACTTGAGAAGAGAGGGAAGAGTGGGGAGGACTTTGTCTTACATCTTGGATACTAGCTCAGCCACAGCAGGCTAGGGCACCGGTTAGAGTTACGAGGTTCCTGTTTCAGGCTCTAGCTCCTGGACCACATTTCTAGACATACCCTAGGCCAGAAGGGAACCGACTGCCTTGAAGGAAAGGACTCAGCCCTGGCAGAATTCATCAACTGTTAACTGAAGAGCTCTTGGGCACTGAATAACTAGCAGCAATACCCAGGTACTATGTTGAGGGCCTTGGGTGAGCCTCTGAGACTTGCTGGCTTCAGGTACCAGCACAGCCACAGAAGGGTAGAGCACCAAGTGGGCTCTTGGAATCCCTGATTCCAGGACTTGACTCTTGGATAACACTTCTGGAACTGCCCTAGGCCAGAGGGGAGCTCACTGCTCTCAAGGGTGAGTCTCAGACCAGGCACCATTCATCGCAAAGTGACTTAAGAGCCCCTGAGTCTTAAGGGAACATCTATGGTAGTCCACAGTAAACAATACTCTTCCTGGCCTAGGATGACTGGTTACGGGGTAAGGCTCCTCTGCCTTTAGAAAGGGAAGGGAAGAGTGGGAAGGACTGCATTTTGTGGTATGAGTGTCAGCTCAGCCATAATATAATAGAACACCAGGTAGACTTCTAAGGTTTTTGACTCTAGGTCCTGAGTCCCAGATGTCACTTCTGGACCCACCTCGGGCTTGGGGGACCTTGCCACCCTGAAGGAAAGAACACAGGCCTGGTTGGTTTTGCCACTGGCTGATTGTAGAGCTCCAGAGCCTTGAGCAAGCTAGGCAGTAGCCAGGAGTATTTGCAGCAGACCTTGGGTGAGACCCAGAGCTGTGCTGGCTTCGGGTCTGACCCAGTGCAGTCATAGTGGTGGTGGCCACAGGGGTGCTTGTGTCACTCCACCCCAGCTCTGGGTGGCTCAGAACAGAGACACTCTGTTCGTTTAGGAGAAAATAAGGGAAAAGAACAAGAGGCTCTGCCTGGTGATCCAGAGAATTCTCCCAGATCCTGTCCAAAACCATCAAGGCGGTACCTCTATGAGTCTGCAAGAACCACAGCATTACTGGGCTTGGGATGTCCCCTAAAGTAGAAACTGCTCAGATCACAACACTGAAGTCTTTTCAAATATCTGGAAAGCCTTCCCAAAAAGGATGAGTACAAAGAAGCCCAGACAGTAAAGACTACAATAAATACCTAACCCTTCAATGCCCAGACACTGAAGAACATCTACTAGTATCAATAGGTTCCAGGAAAACATGACCTCACCAAATGAACTAAATAAGGCACTAAGGACGAGTCCTGGAAAAACAGAGATATGTGACTTTTCAGACAGAGAATTCCAAATAGCTGTGTTGAGAAAACTCAAATAAATTCAAGCAAACACAGAAGGAATTCAGAATTCTATCAGATAAATGTAACAAAGAGATAGAAATGATTGAAAAGTGTCAAGCAGAAATTCTGGAACTGGAAAAATGCAATTGGCATACTGAAGAATGCATCAGTCCTTTAATAACAGAATGAATCTGGCAGAAGAATTAGTGAGCTTGAAGAAAGGCTATTTGAAAATGTACAATCAGAGGAGACAAAAGAAAACAAACAATGAAACATACCTACAGGATCTAGAAAACAGCCTCAAAATGGCAAATCTGAGAGTTATTGGCTTTAAAGAGGATGTAGAGAAAGAGAGAGGGGTAGAACGTTTATTCAACGGGGCTGGGAGTGGTGGCTCATGGGTGGATCACTTGATGTCAGGAGTTTAGGAACAGCCTGGCAAACATGGTTAAACACCACCTCTACAAAAATTAGCTGGGTGTGGTGGTGCACACCTGTAATACCAGCTACTTGGGAGGCTGAGGCAGGAGAATTGTTTGAACCTGTGAGGCTGAGGTTGCAGTGAGCTGAGATTACGCCACTGCTCTCCAGCCTGAGCTATAGAGCAACCCTCTGTCAAAAAAAAGAAAAAAAAAAAAAGAAAAGAAAAAAAATAGTTCTCAAACCTAGAGAAAGATATCAATACCCAAGTACAAGAAGGTTATAGAATACTAAGCAGATTTAACCCAAAGAAGACGACCTCAAGGCATTTAATAATCAGACTCTTAAAGGTCAAGGATAAAGAAAGGATCCTAAAAGCAGCAAGAGAAAAGAAACAAATAACAAACAACAGAGCTCTAATATGTCTGGCAGCAACCCCTTCAGTGGAAACCTTACAAGTCAGGAGAGAGTGGGCTGATATATTTAAAGTGCTGAAAGGAAAAACTTTACCCTAGAATAGCATACCCAGTGAGAATATCCTTCAAACATGAAGGAGAAATAAAAAGTTTCACAGACAAACAAAAGCTGAGGGATTTCATCAACACCAGACCTGTCCTACAAAAAAGGCTAAAGGGAGTGCTTCAACCAGGAAGAAAAGACATTAATGAGTAGTAAGTCATCATCTGAGGGTATAAAACTCACGGGTAATAGTAAGTACACAGAAAAACACAGAATATTAAAACACTGTAACTGTGGTGTATAAACTACTCTCATCCTAAGTAGTAAACGATGAACCAATAAAAAATAATAACTACAACAACTTTTCAGTACATAGGCAGTACAATAAAATATAAATAGAAAGAATAAGACCTACTATTTGATAGCACAACAGGGTGACTATAGTCAATAATAACTATATATTTTAAAATAAAGAGTGTAATAATTGGATTGTTTGTAACTCGAAGGATGAATGCTTGAGGATGGATAATCTCTATGATGTGCTTATTTCACATTGCAATTACATGCATGCCTGTATCAAAACATCTCATGTACCCCATAAATATATACACCTACTATATACCCACAAAAATTACAAATAAATAAAAATTAAAATAATAAGAAAAAATCTGATTCTGATTTTCTTTGAAAAGGCTGACATCTCCTGGAATTACAGATGTGAACTACCACACTCGGCCTAAAACTTATTTTAAAAAATGTTTTTGAATTATCCACATCCTGGAATGTGTTGCCGGATTTTTTTTTTTAAGTGAAATCATACGTAATTTTAATCCTTAGACTTTGTAATTCCAGAGACCGCCATTTGATTTGTTGGATTGTAATGGAATTGGGTAGATCTCACCAGCTACAATTTAGAGATGAAATCAAATTGCTGCTCAGCCTTTCATATTGAAGAGAAAGCAAATGCCTATGAACCTGGGTAAGCTGTGTAAATGCCCTTCCAACATAGGCTATGAAGTTATGAAGAAAGCGTCCTTAATACTACAGTATTTTTCCAGATTCTCATGTCCTTTTCCTTAGTTCTCAGAATATATCATTATAAAGACACGGGGCTTTGTTCATTCTGCTCTCTGTAATGATATTCTCCACCGAATCCACCTAGAGAACACTTAGCCAATCTCTCAAGGAGAGACATTTGATTCAGGCCTCACCAAAGAGCCTTAAATTTGAATTACTGATATACTTAGTCTCAGAAATAAACTGTCAGGACTGAAGAAAGACAGTATTCCTCACACAGTTTAAAACTGATTGCACTGCTTGAGATGCCATATGAATAATTACGTTTTTATTTAAATTGTGTAATTTTCTTGTGAAAAGCATACTTATATTGCATTTTATTTTACAGTGGGTTGAAAGCACTATTTTACATTTATAAACATGTAAAATGAACCACAATTTTTGTTTTGCCATTTTTTAAATATTTAAAATGCTGGAAACCTCAAAAAATGTAAGTGACTTAGGTTCCTCTCAATTTCTGAAAAATTCTGACTATACATACTTCTAGAATACTTAAAACAATGTTTAATTGCACATATTTACTTAGCTGTCTCTCCAACTAGATTAGGAGGTACTTGAGAAGAGACCACTGTTTATTTATTAGTGTACTAAGTGCCTAGCACAGAATACAGAGTGGATAATCCATATTTGTGAATTCGTGGTCCAATATATCTAGCAGGCAGAAAAAGTTCTTTTCTTTCTAACTACAACACTTTTGCATGTCTCTTTTAGGTAAAAGTAATGAACAGAGGAGTGGAGTTCCTATTAAGTTCTTGCTGTTACCAGTTCGAATTTTGGTCTTCTTTTTGCCTTTTATTTGTTTAAAAAAAAAAAAAAAAAAAAAAAAAAAAAAAAAAAAAAGACTCTAATACCTTTTGGGTATGTTCACTGAGGACAAAACCAAAAATACATTTGTAGAGCCTTTTCCTACTTTAGCATGTACTACAATGGAAGTAAAAACCTTGCATCCAACATACTACTGCTTTTCTAAAGCATGTGTTTAGTTATATAAAAACAAAGATATGCATTGTTAAAAAGTATTATTTTCACTGAGAAAAACAAGTGGAAATTTATCATGAAAAAGTATGGCTTTCTCATTACACCATAGAAAGCAACATGTATTTGCTATTTATTGTGTATTTTTCTTGCCTTCAAACTGCAAGGGCCTCAGCCTGGTGCAGTGGCTCACGGCTGTAATCCCAGCACTTTGGGAGGCCAAGGCGAGAAGATTGCTCGAGCCCAGGAGTTTGAGACCAGCCTGGGCAACATGGTGAAACTCTATCTCTACCAAAGAAAATACAAAAATGAGCCAGGTGTGGTGGTGCACACCTAGGGTCCCAGGTACTCTAGGGGCAAAGGTGGGAGGATCGCTTGAGCCTGGGAGGTCCAGGCTGCAGTGAGCTGTGATTGCGCCACTGCACTCCAGCCTCAGCGACAGACCCTGTCTCAAAAAATTAAATAAAAATAAAAATAAAATAAATTGCAAGGGCCTGTGATGACTAGTCGAAAGTTTGCTGTTCCTCCTGACATGATCAAAATTGGGATTCTCATCTGTCTAAAAAGGTATAAATATGGATATAGAGAACCAACATTTAAAACATGGATACACAGAACCAGCGTTTAAAAGGATAAAACAATGACTTCAAGATTTTTAACAACTCAGTGACTATGAGGTCTTACAGTTATACTTAATCTCCAGCTAACCTACCAAATTCAACTCAACATCTTTCCTCAGCCTTTCAAATAACTGAACTAATCTTTCCCAAAGCAGACTCTCCAGTATCCTTCCAGCTGTAATCGTCTACTAAAATATAAGTGCCTCCTAAGTCTGTTTACTTCACTATTATTCAAGTTACACAACACCACCTCCTCTCTCAGTCTCCCAGAGACTTAGGCGAGCTGTTTAAACCCCATCTTTCACCTGGATGGTTTTTAATCTCTTTCATGACTACTGCATCTCTGAAGTTTGATAACAAAATCCTGAGAGGAGAGGTAACTTCTCCAGCTTGCCAAATTGCTGGCTACGCAAAAGTGAGGGTTTAGGCCCACTTTCCGGGGCACATATAGCAAATATTTACTCAGCTTTATCCACGTCAGGCAGCATACTTTGTGAACATTACCTGTATTATCTCATTTAATCTTCAACAACTCTATGATGTAGATTTTATTCAGATCAGGAAACTCAGGCCCCAAGAGATGGAGCAACTTGCACAAGGTCACACAACGACTGCATTTTTGGGACCAAGCCACTCTGCAACTATGGCCCTTATTTCCCTGAATTTTGAGATAAACCCATTGCTTTAGCTATTTATCAGTTTTGTTTTTTCTTTTCTGTTAGCAGTTGCAAAAATGTCAGTGAAATCAACACAAAGAAAAGTGCAGGAAGCATGAAGTTTTAACTCAGTGCTATAAATTTCCTTCAGTTCTGGGTTCTTCTTCCTTCAAGGTCCCAGTGACAAGGCAGGACCTAGAGTGAGGTAAGTGAGGAATTCACTTCAGGCACAAAATTCAAGGAGGCCCCCCAAAACTCAGTAATCAAGATTGAAATATCTTAACACAATATTTTCTTTCTTTCTTTTTTTTTTTTGAGACAGAGTCTAGTTCTGTAACCCATGCTGGAGTGCAGTGGCGCGATCTCGGCTCACTGCAACCTCGGCCTCCCGGGTTCAAGCAATTCTCCTGTCTCAGCCTCCCGAGTAGCTGGGACTACAGGCACCCACCACCACGCCCGGCTAATTTTTGTATTTCTAGTAGAGACAGGATTTCACCACATTGGCCAGGGTGGTCTCGAACTCCTGACCTCAGGTCATCCACCTGCCTCAGCCTCCCAAAGAGCTGGGATTATAGGCGTGAGCCACCGAGCCCAGCCTCACAATATTTTCAAAAATAAAAATCAATGCAAAACCAATCCGTGACGAACAAAATATCAAACTTTTTTTTGAAAAGATAGGATCAAAGGCTGGACGTGGTGGCTCACACCTGTAATCCTAGCACTTTGGGAGGTCAAGGTGGGTGAATCGCTGGAGCCCAGAAGTCAAGACCAGTCTAGGCAATATAGGGAGAACCTGTCTCTACAAAACTACAAAAACATTAGCTGGGCGTGGTGGCACACGCCTGTATCCCAGCTACTTGGGAGGCTGAGGTGGGAGGACTGCCTAAGCCCAGGAAGTCGAGGCTGCAGTGAGCTGTGATCATGCCACTGCACTCCAGCCTCGGTGACAGAGTGAGATTCCATTAAAAAAAAAAGATCAGATCAGACCCTGTACTTGCACAGCCCTCCTTCACTTGCTTCACCCTAGTTCTTAAGTGAAGAAAACTTTATTTACAAAAACAGGTGGCCAGAAAGATGGCTGTAGTTTGTCCATTTAATTTTTTAAATATTTCATTAAAATATTAATTATCCCTATTAACTAATTTTTTTTTGTGACTCGTTGAACTTTATACTTGAAGCAAGTGCCTCATTTACCTCGCCTTAACCCAGCCCTGGCCAGTGACCAAATATTATTTTTAAAGTCATTTTAATGCCACAAAATATTTCAGAACTTGGATGAAGTTGAGATGGGCGAAAGTAGCAGTATGGGATCAACAGGGACCATGTCTTACAAGAGGAAATTGATACCAGTCTTGAAATAGATTGCTTAAACACCTTAAATACCACAACAACAAAAAATACTTAGTTACTTTTCATGGTCATTCCTCCTCAGAAATAAAGTGGGAGGCAAGTAAATTCCTCAACCTCATAAGGGCATCTACAAAAACCCAACCAAAGGTAAAATGATTAATGGTGAAAAACGGAAAACTTTTCTCCCTAAGATCAGAAACAAGTCAAAGATGTCCAATCTCACCACATCTAATTAACGTTTTGCTAGAAATTCTATCCAGAGCAATTAGTCAAAAAGAACAAAAGACAAGCAGATTAGAAAAAAGTAAAACTATCTCTGTTCTCAGATATCATGATCTTGTATGTAGAAATTCCTAAAGATACACACACACACACACACACACACACGGAGATTAGCACTAATGAACACGCTCAGCAAGGTTGCAGGATACAAGATCTATATGCAAAAATTAATTCTATTTATATATACCAGCAATTAACTATCCAAAAATGAAATTAAGAAAGCAATTCCACCAAGAAGAGCTTTCAATGGAGGAAAATTAGTCTTTTTAACAAGTAGTGCTGGAACAATTAGACATCAAAATGCAATATAATGAAGTTGGCTCTTAACTCACCCCATATACAAGAATGAACTCAAAATGGATCAAAGATGTAAATGTAAGAGTTAAAACTAGAAAACTCTCAGAAGGAAACAAGGGTATATCTTCATGATTTTCTAGAAATGACTCCAAAGCATGAACAACAACAAAAGACAGATAAATTGTATTTTATCAGAATCTGAAACTTCAGGACTTCAAAGGACACTATAAAGAAAGTTTAGGCCGGGCGAGGTGGCTCACACCTGTAATCCCAGCACTGTGTGAGGCCGAGGCAAGCGTATCACTTGAGGTCAGGAGTTCAAGACCAGCCTAACCTCTGCCTCCCGCGATTACAGGCATGAGCCACAGCGCCCCTCTTCATTTCAGTACTTTTTTTTTTTTTTTTTTTTTTTTGAGATGGAGTCTCACTCTGGCACCCAGGCTGGAGTGCAGTGCCGCGATCTCAACTCACTGGAGCCTCCACCTCCCGGGTTCAAGCAATTCTCCTGCCTCAGCCTCCCACATAGCTGGGACTACAGGCACACAACACCATGCCCAGCTAATTTTTGTATTTTTAGTACAGATGGGGTTTCACCATGTTGGCCAGGCTGGTCTCGAACTCCTGGCCTCAAGTAAGCCGCCCACCTCAGCCTCCCAAACTGCTGGGATTACAGGAATGAGCCACCAAGCCCAGCCAAACTTCTTCATTTCTATGGTACACTCTCCCTCCACTTATCCTGCCCCTTTTAAAGTTCAGCCCTCCCTGCTCTGCTCCCCTACCCTCATCTCTAAGGTGAACCCTCTTTCCATCCATTTCTAAGGTCCGCCCTCCTTGTTCCTGCTTCTCCTCGCTCCACCCCTGCACTTCCACATTGAAGCTCAGCTCCCACTGCTCTGCCTCTCCCTCTCTCATTTCTAAAGTGGCCCCTGGCCAGGCGCGGTGGCTCAGGCCCACAATCCCAGCATTTTGGGAGGCTGAGCCGGGAGGATTGTTTGAGGCCAGGAGTTCGAGACCTGCCTGGGCAACATAAGGAGACCCAATCTCTACCATAATTTAAAAATTAGGTAGGTGTGGTGGCAAGCACCTGTGGTTCCAGTTCCTCTAGAGGCTGAGGTGGTAGGATCACTTGATTGAGCCTGAGAGCTTGAGGCCACAGTGAGCCGTGATCGTGCCACTACACTCCAGCCCAGACAACAGTCCCTGACCTTGTCTCAAAAATAACTAACTAGGCTGGGGGCGGTGGCTCACGCCTGTAATCGCAGGACTTTGGGAGGCCGAGGGGGGCAGATCACTTGAGACCAGGAGACCAGTCTGGGCAACACGGTGAAACCTCGTTCTACTAATACAAAAAAAACAAAAACAAAAACAAAAAACAACCTAGACGGGTGTGGTGGCACATGCCTGTAGTCCCAGCTACTCGAGCGGCTGAGGTGGGACGATCGATTGACGCCAGGGGGTAGAGGTTGCAGTGAGCCAAGATGATGCCACTGCACACCTGCTTGAGAAACAGAGCAAGCCCCTGTTTCACACACAGACACACAAACCTAACTAAATAAAGTAGGCCTTTTCTGTTTTGTCCTCCTTCCCCCATTTCTACAGTTTCCTTCTTCCGTGCTCTGATGCCCCTCTCCATTTCTAAAGTCAGCTTCCATCCTCTACTCAGCTCTGCTCACTCCCTATCTGGCTTGGAAAATCTATTCCCTCCCCTCTTCCCCATTTCTAAGGTGGATAATAGCAGAGGAACTGGTCCGGGTAAAATTCACTTTTTCTGGGTTTGGTGAGAATGGAGGAGGTTAGGGGCATTGATAAAGGATTTATTTTTTCTAAGGTTCCACTCTCCGTGTGGAGGTCTCAAGTTAGAGACTAGAGAGTGCCTGCAAAGAAAAGCGATCCAGAGCGAATAACCACCAGCCAACAAGCAAATAAACGCACCAACCACCCCTTCCAACAAAGCAGATACACCAACCCACCAACAACTCTTGGCACTACCACGCTGGAATCCCTAGTAAAATAGCCTGAGGCTTGCTCCTCCGGGCCCTGGAATCTAGTGATTTATGACATCCGCTTGGACTGAGAAGAGCACTTGGCCCCATGTGTTTGAAGGAGGCTAGTAATTAGGTATCAATTCTTAGGAGAGTAAAATACACGGAAATGGTCTATTTTCTCCGCCTGCCCCTTTCAGCAATCCTTAATCCCCACGCACTTTTTGTCAGCCTCCCTCAGAGTTCCCCACCTGAAAGGAGAGGGCTGGAGGTGAGGAGAAGAAGAGGAGAGGAGGGATAGGGGCCGGGCAGGTGCGGAGATGCCCTGAGGGGGAAGCCTCTCCTCCAAGCGGTGTGCTCCTCCCGACGCCACTTCTAGTCAGCGGTATGCCGAGGTCTTGCGCTCAAGACCAGTGAGCCCAAACTAATGGGGACTGGGATCCGAGATCTACATACCTAGAGACATATCTAGGAAGTTAACCTTTTTCCGACTGGGACGATTTGGCGACACTTTTTCAGGAAATGTTAGCTGCTGAAACGAAGCCATCTCCTCTGTATCATGGCGTCACACTCCGAGCTCAGGCGCGTGTACCGCCCCCTCACTGCGCGGGAGGAGCACGGTGGGCTAACCTGATCCTCCAATCATAGCCTCTTCCTTTGCTGTTGCTAAGCCTCAAGGGGTGGAGCTTGGCGTATACCTCTCACCAAGTCTCCTATCAGGAGCTTGGCTCACTAGAAAAAAAAAAAAAAAAGGAAAGACCCGCCCATCTCCCACTGCATACCCCTTTCTAAAAATATTGTCTCCACCCAGAACACTACCTAGTTGGCTACAAGTTTCTAGTGTATGTGGTGTTCCGACCCTTGCCTTTCACAGTTCCTAGAACCCATTTCTCCTCTTTGCTGTTGGCATTCATGGGGAATAAAACCTTATATTCTTGACTTAATGGGCTGGTGCTCTGCTTCTCTCAAATTCCAAGAGCGAGCCCAAATTTACATATAGGGAGGATTCACAGGCTTGCAATGCCACACGCTTTGTTTTCTTTCTTTCTTTCTTTCTTTCTTTCTTTCTTTCTTTCTTTCTTTCTTTCTTTCTTTCTTTCTTCTCTGTTTCTTTCTTCTTTCATTCTTTCTTTCTTTCCTCTTTTTTTTTTTTTTTTTTTTTTTTTTTTTTACTGAGACAATCTCTCTCTGTCACCCAGGCTGGAGTGAAGTGGTGCCATCTCCATTCACCGCAACCTCTGCCTCTCAGATTCAAGTGATTCTCCCACCTCAGCCTCCCAAGTAGCTGAGATAACAGGAGTGTGCCACCACGCTTGGCTAATTTTTGTATTTTTAGTAGAGATGGAGTTTCACCATGTTGGCCAGGCTGGTCTCCTGGGCTCAAGTGATCCACCCGTCTTGGCTACCCTCATACCACCGTGCCCACACTTTCCCTCCCTCCCTCCCTCCCTCCCTCTCTTTCTTCTTCCTACTTTCTTTCTTTCCATCCACCTCGGCCTCCCTCCCTCACCACACCTGGCTATTTCTTTTCCTTCCTTCCTTCCTTCTTTCCTTCCTTCCTTCCTTCTTTCCTTCCTTCCTTCCTTCCTTCCTTCCTTCCTTCCTTTCTTTTTTTTCTTTCCCTCTTTCTCTCCCTTCCTTCCTTCCTTCCTCCCTCCCTCCCTCCCTTCCTTCTTCCTAACTTCTTTTTTTCCACCCGCCTCAGCCTCCCTCCCTCACTGCACCCGGCTATTTCTTTTCCTTCCTTCCTCTTTCTTTCTTCCTTCCCTTTCTTCCTTTCTTCCTTCCTTCCTTGCTAGCTTCCTTCCTTTTTTCCTTCCTTCCTTCCTTTCTTTCTTTTCTTTTTTCTTTCTTTCCTGGATCTGTTGCCCAGGTTGGCATGCCTTAACCTCCCAGGCTCCTCTCGGGCTGTAGAGATGGGGATCTCACCATGTTGGCCAAGCTGATCTTAAACTCCTGGCCTCAAACAATCCTCCCACCTTGGCCTCCCAAAGTGTTGGGATTACAGGCATGACCCACCATACCCGACCTGCCACATGCTGTTCGAGGGCCTTAAAGTTGTGTCCATGACATTTCTTAAGAAAAATGTAATTGTTCCTGTTATCACCTAATACTGCTCAATCAAACGCTGTTTTAAAATGTTAGAGAAATCTTGTCACTGGCTCTTCAGTAGAAATAAAGATCAAATTAATACATTTTCAAAGCTGAAAATATATTCAAGCTATTACAGAAGCCACAACATAAATAAATGTCTGAAGAGATTTTAAAAAATGTAAATTATTTAACTATTTATTGCATTTAAGTAAATGCTTCACACCTAAGACCTAAAGATTAATAAATCTTTTTCTCCATGCATATACAATTGGCTGAAGACAATAAATGCCTGCAAAATATTAATTTAGGTGCTGTAATTTAGTCTGTCAACAAATACTGAGCTCCTGCTGTGTTAGGTTCTGAGGATGTAGGTATGTACAAAATGTATTTGGGATTGAAAGGAGAAAATTCACCTAAGGAATCAAGAAAAAATTATTTAAATCCTGAAAAATTAGGGAATAATTGTAGGGGTGGGAATGGTATTTCTTGGCAGAGGAAGTAGCACTACTAACACACTGTGGAAAGTTCTGTTAATTCCATGTGGTGGGTACTGAAAGATGAGTCTAAAGAGATCAACAGATATTAGATCATGGAGTGACTTTTATAATATATTATGCTAATGGTTTGGGGCTTTTTTTTCTGTCAGATTTATTTTTCTGTCAGGTATGAAGTGAGAATGAAAAAGCATCAAAGATAGAACCCCAAGAAAATTAAAAAGAACATTGAGTAGAAAATATCAGAGAGATATGGGTAGAATCAGGAAAGAAGTATTCATTTATTAAGGGAGAGCTCCAGGAGGAACCGACAGGTCCATCTTGTCAAGGGTTGATGGAAGGTCAAATGAGCTAAGAACTGATTAATTCATTAAATGAAGTAATTATGAGATCTGGTTTTTACCTTCTGCAGATTTCTAGCAGGCTATAAACTGATAAATAACTAATTTTTTTTAAACAAACACATATAGCATTTACTATCTGCCAGGCCTTGTTCTGAGAGCTTTACAAATATTCAATAATTTAGTCTTCACAATAACCCCATGAGAAATAATATCTCCTTTTACCGGCAAGGAAAAGAAGGCACAAAGACATTTAAAAAATTGCCCAAGGACACAGAGCTAGTAAATGTTGGAATTACATTGAAACCCATGCAGTTCAGCTCTAAAAATCATGCCTGTAACTACTACCTTTACACAAGGTAGTATAGGGTGTGTTTTTTTTTTAAATGGAAGAGATTAAATTAAACATGCTTATAGGTCATGAGAAAGGAGCTAGCAAAGAGAGACACATTAAAAATAAAGAAAAGGGAGGCCGGTCTAGTGGCTAACACCTGTAGTCCCAGCACTTTGGGAGGCCAAGACAGGCAGATCACTTGAGGTCAGGACTTCCAGACCAGACTGGCCAACATGGTGAAACCCCAACTGTACTAAAAATACAAAAATTAGCCGTGCATGGTGGTGCACGCCTGTAATCCCAGCTGCTTGGGAAGCTGAGGCAGAAGAATTGCTTGAACACGGGAGGCAGAGATTACAGTGAACTGAAATTGCACCACCACACTCCAGCCTGGGCGACAGAGCCAGACTCTGTTTCAGATAAATAAATAAATTAAATAAATAAATACATAAATAAATAAAAACAAAGAAAAGGGAGTAAGGAAATAATCAATGAATTTCCTTTCTCCTTAGGTTTCAGAATTGAGCCATAGTAGAGATGGGACCAGGAGATAACTTTGAAAGACATTGTGCTTTGCTTGAAATTGCTTGTTATTTGATTAATTTGATCTTGCATAACTTTCACTTCTCTTAGTTGAACTTCTCTACCTTCATTCAAATAGGTTCTCTCAAATTCAAAGAGCGAGCAGAAATCTAGCATCTAGAGACAGACTTGCAAAACCATGCAGAAACCAAAGTGAGTCTTTTAAAACATCAGTCTTGGCGTGGTGCTCATGCCTGTAATCTCAGCACTTTGAGAGGTTGAGGCAGGAGGATCTCTTGAGCCCTGGAGTTCGAGGTCAGCCAACAAAGTGACAACAATGTGAGACTCCGTCTCTACAAAAAATTAAAAAATTAGCCAGGCATAGTGGTGCGTACCTGTGGTCCCAGCTACTCTAGAGGCTAAGGTAGGGGAATCGCTTGAGCCAGGGAGGCAGAAGTTGAGGTGAGCCATTATCTCGCCACTGCAACTCCAATGTGAGAGACAGAGCAAGATCCTGTCTCAAACGAAACAAAACAAAATAGCAGGGACAATGTGGAATACTGGCCACAGTAGTGGGAACAGCAAAAGCCAGTTTCAAAAGGCAGCAATGGCAGTGTTACAAATCATGGTATCTAGTGTCTGGCAGTGGTGGCCTCTTCAGATTCGTTTTGATGTGTGATTTTAGCTGATACTATAAATTTCTCGCCTCTCTTGGTTCCTGCACTTTTTCCTGAGCTCGGTTCTTTAGACATACTGGCTGTTCCTTGAACTATGTAATATAACAGGCTCTCAATACATTTCTTCTATGCTTAAAGCAGCTAGGATTTGTTGCATTCAACTAAGAACTCTGTTTCTACTGGCATCAAGAGCAATATAAAGGAGATAATTCACTGGTTTTTGCTTCAGTTTTGGGCACCAGTTGTTACTGGACAAACTACAGTGAAACCAAAGAAAATCGACCAGGTTTGTGAGGAGATTTAAATCATGTCATCTGAAGTATGGTTGAAGAAATTTTGCCCATAGAACAGAAATCTCAGGGGACTATAATAACTCTTCAAATAATTTTATGGGAAGAGGGAGTGAATTTATTATTTGGTCTGGCAGGAGAGGGCAGCATTACCCCAAGTGGACCCAAATTACAGGAAAACAGATTTCTGCACTATATAGAGATAAACTTTCTAATAATGAAAACTAAAACAATGGGACAAAACTACAGCGGGAGAAGCTGCATTGAATTGACATACTTGGCACTGTGAATATTAAAGCAGAAGCTAGATTACTGTCTACTTCAATGAGATAGGTTCAGTGGTTACTGAGCTTCCTTTTAATCTGATATTGCAGAAAAAACAGACATACAGAGACTTCTCTTGCTGGTTATTTAAATCACATGACTTAAGACCATTCTCAATTTCTCAGATTTTTAAAATACAAATGAACATAGTAATAAAGGAACATATAGTTAATCATTGCACTAGAGAGGCAATAGCAACATAAACGATTTTAAGTACCTAGAATGGAAATTAAGCACTATATTTCAGTAAAAAACTGAACTCGCTAATTTTTTTATTTTTTTGTAGATATAGGGGTCTCCCTGCATTGCCCAGGCTGGTCTCAAAATCCTGGGCTCAAGTGTCTTGCCCTCCTCGGCCTCCCAAAGTGCTGGGATTTATAGGCATGAGCTGCCGTGTCTGGCCTTAGCTATCAATTCTTGCAGATTTCCTTTGCAAAACCAGGCCCACAGGTGCATGCCACCACATTTTGCTAATTTTTTAAATTATTTGTAGAGACAGGTTTTCACCATGTTGTCCAGGCTGCTCTCGAACTCTTGATCTCAGGCAATCCAGTCGCGTAGGTCTCCCAAAGTGTTGGGATTACAGGCGTGGGTCACCACACCTGGCCAAGGTTAAGTTCTTTAGAGAAAGAGCTTGGTCATATGGTTTTTGGCCAACATTTTTTAGGAATAAAATAATTTCTATTGCTAGGTTGTGTGCTTTTTAAGATAAGCTTAATTTATTCTTTGGTGGGTAACCAGTTGATCCCTAAATAGATATATGTTCCAACGATATTTAGGGCAAACCTCTATTTGTTCCTTTTTAAAAAAAAAACCCCCAATTTTTAAATTATAAATTTAAATGATCAGTTTCACTCATATTTTTGTAGGCAGTCTGGAAAATATAAAAAAGTAAATAAATAGGCTGGACGCAGTGGCTCACGCCTGTGATCCCAGCATTTTGGGAGGCTGAGGTGGGCAGATCACCTGAGGTCAGGAGTTTGAGACCAGCCTGGTCAACATGGTGAAACACCGTCTCTACTAAAAATACAAAAATTAGTCAGGCGTGGTGGTGCATGCCTGTAATTCCAGCTACTTGAGGGGCTGAGGCAGGAGAATTGCTGGAACCCGGGAGGCGGAGGTTGCAGTGAGCCGAGATTGCACCACTGCATTCCATCCTAGGTGACAGAGTGAGACTCCAGTTCAAAAAAAAAGAAAAAAAAAAAGTAAATAAATAGAACCAAATCATTTTAAGCATCTTATTTATTTCCTTCTAGCCACACTTTCTATGTTAAAAAATTTTGAATTTAGCATTTAATGGTACAGTAGGAAATTATAGTTAACAATAATTTATTGTATATGTCAAAATAACTGGAAGAGAAGATTTGTAATGTTCCCAACACAAAGAAAAGATAAATGTTTGAGGTGATGGATATCCCAGTTACCAGAGATTAAGAGATTAAGCTCAACTCTGAATACTTCATAGGTAAGTGGGAACTGATAGCCAAGCAACAGGGTGGGGAGCAGTTAACTCTGTTTTTAAAATGATAAAACCAAGAATGAGAATGTTTAAGTAACTTGTGCAAGGCTTTATCCCTCGTAAGTAGCAATACCAGCATAACAACCTAAGACTGTTTGACACCATGACCCACAATATTTTCATTGTCTCTGAGCACTTCTCCTGCTACTGCCTACCACCCCAACCATGTAAGAGCTTGATGTTATCATGATCATGCTTCATCTGGACACATTTGCAAACTATGTGCCTTTGTATATACTGTCCCCTTAGATTACAATGATGTTAAAAATTCTCTCTCCAACTTAAGCCCCTAATTTATTCTTCTGAACCTATCTCAAATGTCACCACCTCTGTAAAACCTTACCAAATCTCTTCTGACAAAGAGAATTTTTAACTCCTCTTGACTCCTGTTGCACTTTATGCATCCCTCTTATACCATAGCATATATCATGTTGCGTATGAATTATTTGCATATCTACCTTAACTGCATGTGTCACACTTTGTATTTCATATTAATTTGTTTGCTTATTTGTCAGTTGTGCATCTCCTCCACTGGACTGCAACTACAAAAAGTCAAGGATTATGTTTCTTTTCTTAACCTAGTAGCTTAATGATAATAATAATAACCAGCACCTAGTACTCTGATGACAATGATACTAAGTAGTATTTATTAAGAACATACTTTCTGTAAATAGACTTACAAAATCTATTTATTTATTTGTTTGTTTGTTTATTTGTTTATTTTTGAGGCAGGATCTCACTCTGTCACCCAGGCTGGAGTGTGGTGGCACGAACACAGCTCACTGCAGCCTTGTCCTCCTGGTCTGAAGCAATCCTCCTACCTCAGCCCCTCGTGTAGCTGGGACCACAGGCATGCCTGGCTAATATTTTTATTGTTATATTTTTTGTAGAGACAGGGTTTCACCCTGTTGCCTAGGCTACTCTCAAACTCCTGGGCTTAAGGAATCCACCCGCCTCAGCTTCGCAAAGTACTAGGATTACAGGCATGAGCCACTGCACTCAGCTGCACGTGCCGTTAAGAAGCATCTGGCCTTGGATATTATTTTTACTCCCATTTTACATATGAGGAAATTGAGACATAGACAGGTTAAGTATCTTCTTTGAGGTCACAGAGCTAGTAAGTGACAATGCCAGGATTTGAACTCAGAATGCACACATGAGTAAGTGAATGATAAATAAATGAATCTATCCCCTCAACCCCGTTGTGAATTCTTCAATGGTGGGGAATTCATCTTTATGAGTCTTATTCATTTTTATGCCACCAATATTTCTAGCATGTCATCTGGTACATAGTTGGCATTCTGATGTTTGATGGACAAAAGAACAAAGAGTGTTTGGAACATGTGGTTATAAATGTGGTTAGTTAGTTTTGTTATGTAATCACACGCCTCACCTCTATCTTTGGATAATTGAAATGTGTTGTAGGATCACAAAAGAAATGACGTTTTAATACGAGCACTTTAGAAGGCTGAGTCAGGAGAATGGCTTGAGCCCAGGAATTCAAGGCTCCAGTGGCTGTGTAGTCTAGACTGGGCTACAGAGCAAGATCTCATCTCAGGAAGAAAGAGAGAGAGAGAGAGAGAGAGAGAGAGAGAGAGAGAGAGAGAGAGAAAGAGAGAGAGAGAGAAAGAAAGAAAGAAAGAAAGAAAGAAAGAAAGAAAGAAAGAAAGAAAGAAAGAAAGAAAGAAAGAAAGAAAGAAAGAAAGAAAGAAAGAGAAAGAAAGAAAGAAAGAAAAGAGAGAGAAAAAGAGGGAGGGAGGGAGGGAGGGAGGAAGGAAGGAAGGAATGAAACGATGTTATACAGGGCATTGAACCAGGCAAATTTGCCTTCTCCCTCTCCCTCTTTCCCCACCCACTTTAATTGTTGTAGGTTTTTTGTAGCTATTCTTCACCAAGGTGAGGCAGTTCTTCTCTATCACTAGTTTCTGAAGAGTTTTTGTTATGAATCAGTGTTGAATTTTGTTGTATACTTTTTCTGCATCTACTCATATGGTCATGTGATTTTTCTTCTTAAGCCCGTTGATGTGGTGGATTACCTTAACTGATTTTTGAATCTCCTGATTTAATAGAATGCAATCCAAACACCTTGCTTTCTTGGAAATATTTGATTAGAACTTAGTTACTGAATTTTCTGCAAGAAAAAATATGGATTATGATCTTGCAGAAATATTTCTATATGTTTCAAACGTAAGGTTTCTAAAGAGACTTTCTTGTAAAGGCTAATATTTTAAACAAGATTATTAGTTATACTACTAGATTTTTAAAAACTCTTCTCAAGATGCTGTATTTCCTTTTGTTTTTAAAAAGACACACACACACACACACACACATATATGTGTATATATATAATTTTATCACCCTGGCTGGAGTGCAGTGGTGTGATCATGATTCACCACAGCCTTGACTTCCTGGATTCAAGCAATCCTCGTGCCTCAGTCTCCCAGGTAGCTGGGACTACAAGTGTATACTGCAATGCTTGGTTAACTTTTTATTTTTTGTAGAGACAGGTTCTCACTATGTTGCCCAGGCTGGTCTTGAGCTCCTGGGCTCAAATGATCATCCCACATTGGCCTCCCAAAGGACTGGGGTTACAGGCCTGAGCCACTGCATCCAGCCTGCATTATTTATTTAATGTGATTTTTAAAAAACATATTCTAAGTATTAATTTCTGCTGCTTATTAGGTAGTCAAATAAGTTTCCAAATATTTAGCAGTATAAATATACAATCATATAAAGAGAGGATTATATAACTTCTAAAGAGAGTAAACTTTTTGAACTTTTATCAAAGCCCATGTTCACATTTCTCAAAGTTGCATTAGTATTTTCCTAGAGAGTAAATCATCTATCATTTCTCCTATCCTGCAATTCTAGATTACAAACCTGGCTGATGGTAGATAGCAAATAGAATAGATACAAGTGGAGCAAATATTTAATGCTACTAGTTTTTTTTTTTTCTTTCCTGTTCCAGTTTCTTACTCCTGGCATCTCACTGAACACATTAGTGGTGTCGAAATTTAAAATCAGGTGGGTAATATATCAAAACATCATGCCAAATATATGGTTTGATAGAAGACATGAGACCTAGTGTTTGATATATCAGTAGGGTGACTATAGTTTACAATAATATCGTGTGCATTTTAAAATAGCTGGAGGAGAATCATTAAAATGTTTCTAACATAAAGAAAGGCAAATATTTAAGTTGATGGATATCCCAAGTAACACTGATTTGATCTTTATGAATTATATGAATGTATTAAATTATCACATGCACTCTAAAACTTTGTCCATCTATTATGCATAAATAAAAAATATTGTTTTAAAAAACAAAAAATACAAAAAAGAAAACCCAAACATAACTGGAAGCAAATGATTCTGAGCAAAAAAAAAACAAAAAACAAAAAAAAAAAACAAAAAAAAACGAAAACATCATGTTGCACGCCATGAATATATACAATTTTTGCTTATCAATGAATAAAATAAATGAAATGTTTTAAAAACACCAAGAGAAATGAAATCATTATGTCAAAGGTTGTAAATATATACAAGAAGATGTTAGAAGGGAGCAGAACTCTCCCTTTGTAACTATGCTAATTTTCTCACACAAATGAATTACATATGGGATATGCCGAAATGTATGAAGGAAATTTTGGGGGAAGTTTTATCCAAATTCTACTTGACATTTCCTTTTGTTGTTGTTGTTGTTGTTGTGCAGGCTGGAGTGCAGTGGCACGATCTCAGCTCACTGCAACTTCCACCTCCTGGGTTCAAGTGATTCTCCTGTCTCCTCCTTCCAAGTAGCTGAGATTACAGGTGCACACTACCATGCCCGGCTAATTTTTGTATTTTTTGTTTGTTTATTTGTTTTTGAGACAGAGTCTTGCTACCGCACTTGGCCAATTTTTGTATTTTCAGTAGAGATGGGTTTTTGTCATGTTGGCCAGGCTGGTCTCGAACTCCTGAGCTCAAGTGATCTGCTTGCCTCAGCCTCCCAAAGTGCTGAGATTACAGGTGTGAGCCACCTTGCCGGGCCTCTACTTGACATTTTCAAGTGTTGACTGCATTTTTAAAGTTGCCTTTGAGAAAGTTGGTGCTCCGATTTGGCTGTGGTTTGTTTGTCCTCACCAAAGTTTATGTCAAAATTTGATTACCAATGTGGCAGTGTTGGGAGGTAGGGCCTAGTGGGAGGTGTTAAGGCAATGGGGTGGATGCCTCATGAGTGGCTTGGGTGCTATTCTTGAGTTCTCACTCTCTCCAGACTGAATTTGTTCTCATGGAATGGATTAGTACCTGCAGAGTTGGTTGTTATAAAGCTAGGATGCCCCTCAGGTTTCCCTCTTTTCACATGTGCCGGACTCCCCTTTGACCTTCACCACCATGTTTTCATGCAGCACAGAAGCCCTCACTAGAAGCTGAGCAGATGCCAGAGCCATGCTTCTTGTACAGTCTGCAGAACCAGGGACTAAATACATTTCTCTTCTTTATAAATTACCCAGCCTCAGGTATTCTATTACAGCAACACAAAATAGACTAAGACAGTAGGATATCAGAATATTGAACTCAAATGCTAAGCATGGCAATAATATCTTTGAGGCTAATACATAACAATGGCATTAATTCAGTCATTTCACAACATGGGTTGACTACCTATTTTCTCCTTCGTAATTTACTAGTGTCATCCAAAAGACTGCCAGGATGGCTAAATAGTAGAAAGGAGAGCTTCATTGGCAATATTGGTTTGCAAGCCAGAAAGAACATCCCCAGCCTGGACTGAAGGTGCTCACTCTTTGAAGAGGGGAAGGACTGGTTGGATTTTATGCCTTACGGAGCCTCATACATATTCAGGATATCATACATATTTAGCAGGTTTGGAGGAAAAGCTTTACATATTTATAAGGGTTAGCCAAGTACATGTGGATTGAGTAAACATACATCCCACATTCACTTTGGGGCAGGGCTCTCTTTACATGAAAAGGTGAACTCTAGGACACAAAAGCAGTTTGTGTGCAGCCTCTGTAAGATGGATGAAACTGGCCTAAGGTTTCCGTTAGCTTATCAGAACAAAATATGTTTGTATGGTTGGTCTTCTGTCCAATCAGAGTTATAGCTGATAGCTCCCATTGTTTGGGAGTGTAGCTGTAGGAATTAAGAAATTTGCCATTCCAACCAGACCCTGAACTTTCGACCAATAACTTTGTTTCCTTAATCTTGGGGTTCATCCTAGTTGACAAAGGGGTGTCTATTTTGGTCTCTCAGATCACACTAGGTTCTGTAGTGCAGAGACAACTGAGATGCAGTAGGGAGAGTAACAAATACAAAATCATAAAATAACAGAGAATTGTGAAAAGTCATATAATAGACTAGTGATCAATGTGCTGTAGAATCAGAGAGCAGAATAAAAATTATCTCTTATGGTATAAAGGTGTAGAAAAACAATCACAAACATATATGCACATAACAACAGAGCCCCAAATATGTGAAACAAAAACTAACTGAATTGAAGGGAGAAAGAGAAAATTCAACCATAATAGTTGGAGACTTTCAATAATGGTTATAGTGTATACTTCAAGTAGGTTATCTGTACAGTATGTAAATTATATATCAACATACCTGTTTAATTTCTATTTTTTATTTTTATTTTTTAGAGATGTGGTCTTGTTCTGTTGCCCAGGCTGGAGTGCAGTGGCATGATCATAGCTTACTGCAGCTTTCAACTCCTGGGCTCAAGTTATCCTCCCATCTAAGCCTCTTGAATAGCTGGTACTACAGACACATGCCATGACACCTGACTACATTACTGATTTTTCATTTTTTTAGAGCAGGGTGTCACATGGTGAGAGCAGGAGCAAGAGGGTGGGTAGGTGCCACACACTTACAAACAACCAGATCTCGTGAGAACTCGTTTGCTTTTGCGAAGACAGCATCAAGCTATGAGGGATCTTCCCTCATGACCCAAACACCTCCCATCAGGCTCCACTTCCAACATTGGGCATTACATTTCCACATGGAATTTAAAGGCAACAACAACACCCAAACTGTATCAGCCGCCATGCTTGGTTAATTTTAAAAATCTTTTCTAGTGATGAGGTCTCATTATGTTTCCCAGGCTGATCTCGAACTCCTGGGCTCAAGTAATCCTCTTGCCTCAGCCTCTCAAAGTGCCAAAACTACAGGCGTGAGCCACCCTGCCCAGTGGAGGCTGATTTTTTTATTTCATGTCTACTGGCTATTTGCTGTTTCTCCTTTTGCAAAATGTATTTTACATGCTACACCTGTTTTTCAACTGGGATATTTATATTTCCTTGACTTAAGGAGCTCTCTGAATCTTATGGATATTAGTCTTTGGTCTATCATATGACTGGAAGTCCTCTCATACACATTTGCCTATAACATGATGGAAACTACATTATATTTCCTATTCCTTATCTATGTCTTTCAGGATCCCCTTCTCACATAAATATGTATAAAGTGGCAAGAAGATTTTGATGGAAAGTCTGTGATTTTTCTGATGCACATCAGAAACTGTTTGAATTTAAACTAACCTTCACCTTTATTACATAGACTTTATACAATATCCAAATTCAAAATCAAAGCTGTCTCCCTACCAGATCACTAGATCTTTCTCAATTTTGGCTAGTTTACCTCCTAAAAGGGCACATTACCTTCTTTGTTTCCATGTTTTCAAGGGGTTATACATACACAAAGTTAAATGTGCAATGCTTTTTTTTCCCCTAGCTACGATAATTGTTTAAAGATTGACATAATGTCATATCCTTTGTAGAGAAAAAAATAGTATTTGAGAGATTATCCCATACTTCATTTAATACCAAGAGAACATTGTAAAAGCATTGATTGATTTAGAAATGTAAACCCCTTTATTTTTATTTATTTTAAAAATTGTGGTAAAACATATAACGTAAAACTTACCATCTTAATGTACCACCTTAACTATTTTTAAGTGTACAGTTCAGCAGTGTTGTGCATATTCACATTGTTGTACAACAAATCTACACCCTTACAGTAACATATTAAAAATACAACAAATATTATTTCCCTACTGAGCACTACTTAATAATTTTACTTATTCTTAGGGATTTTATAAAAATATGCCTAATTTCCACATGAATATTTTCCATTATTGAAAATTTGAAACAAGGTTAGAAAAATAAAGATTCTTCTTGCAAATAAATATACAAGGCATTAAGATGTTATTGAGGAAAATAAAGTTATAAATATTAATTTACAAAAGCAAGTTTATAAAATTGTACCTTTACACAGAGGATAAATGCTTGAGGGAATGGATACCCCATTCTCTATGATATGATTATTTCACATTGCATGCCTGTATCAAAACATCACATGTACCCACAAAAATTAAAAGTAAAAAAGTAAAAAAAAAAAACCCAAAAACCCAAATGGCATCTTTGTATATGTTATAACATTGAGGTTTAACACACTTGAGACTAGTACTATTTCTGAAATATAATTTTCTTGATCAATATGCATAATGTCATTTTTCGGCTCACTAAGATAATTTTCATTAATCGACATAATGGCATATCCTGTGTGCAGAATAGCAAACATAAGGCTTGAGAGGTGATGCTATATATATATATATATATTTTTTTTTTTTTTTTTTTTTTTTTTTTGAGACGGAGTCTCGCTCTGTCACCCAGACTGGAGTGCAGTGGCCGGATCTCAGCTCATTGCAAGCTCCGCCTCCCGGGTTTACGCCATTCTCCTGCCTCAGCCTCCCGAGTAGCTGGGACTACAGGCGCCCGCCACTACGCCCGGCTAGTTTTTTGTATTTTTTAGTAGAGACGGGGTTTCACCGTGTTAGCCAGGATGGTCTCGATCTCCTAACCTCGTGATCCGCCCTTCTCGGCCTCCCAAAGTGCTGGGATTACAGGCTTGAGCCACCGCACCCGGCCTATATTTTCTTTTATGTAATACCATTTATATTGAAAACAACAGATTTTAATATTTAATTTTTAGATAATAATACCCTCCAATGAGATACCTATGTTACTTTTGTCTATTTTTAAAAAGACAAAATTCATAAAGTCTTGAAAACAATTTAGTTTATTATTATTTTCAATAAGATGTGTTACTTTTATTATCTTAAATCTGATGTCAGAGAAAACTATTTACTAAATTTATTCCTTTTGGCATTATCCATTTTCATGATGACAAAGGAACATTTAGTTTTAAACCTGGAATTCAAGTCACAAAAAACATGTTAGATGTCATAATAACTGAGGCACTGAAAAAATACATCCTATTGTAATAACTAGATATCACAACTGAAAAGTATGAAACATCCTAGGCTTGCATAACTTTGAAAATGCTATTTTGCTAGGATCCTGGAAAAACAATTCTGCCTTCAATGGTGCTACCAAATAACATCACATTTGCTTTCTGAGTATTTTTAATGGTGTTTTGTACTTTTAAATCTGTAGGTAAAAGATTTTAAATTAATCTTCCTCTAAATGGTGACATTCTGAATATTATTAACTGCATTACAAAATAGTACAATTGTACACTACAAAATGAAGGGAAATTTCAGAAATTGTATCTCTTAATTTGTGTACATTTGGATAATTCAAGCCTACATGTTTTTCCCCTGGCCTAAATCGGCTTTGGTTTTCTAACTCATATTCTTCCAGTGCCCTCTTTTGTTCTGTATCAAGCAGGCCCAACTTAAAAATAGGAATAATAATTCTAAAATGGTACAGAATTTCACAACGGAAAAAGAGCCTTGAGGGTGGTCCAGTCCATCCCTGTCATTTTAGGCACAAAGAAAACTTAGCTCTTGAGAAGTCTGTTATTTTCCTCATTACACTCAACTAGGAATTGGAGGAACAGGACTAAAAAACTGATTTTCTGAGTCATATTACATTGTCCATCAAGGAAATCTTAGGAGAAAAAGGTGGTAATGGGATATTTTAATTTTTTAATTGTCAAAACATACCTAGAGCGTCTTAAAATTTAGAAAGTTTAGCTAAGAAGTTTGACTTTAGGGTGAAAATTTTGATACCATTTTGAACTACGTACCTTCAAATAAATGGGAGGTGAAAAATAAATGCATCAAAAAACATGAAGTTGGGCAAGTAATGACCTAAGCTTGCTCCTTTTTTATTCCTTGTATTTTTTCTATCACATTAAAATATGCATTTCTATATTTATTAAATCAATTCATGAATCATCACGGAGTCATGGTAAGGTTTTTCAGGAGAAACATGCTTCACACATTCTCCTCTGTCTACAGCTATTGTCTTTGCTTCTTTTCTCTTTCCACTACATTGGATAAGGTGACTTCACTCCTTCCCTCTACCCCCCAACCTTTTTTTTTTCTCATTAGAGTTGCCAGCTTCATGGGTTCCATTACTTAAGCTTAGACAGAGAGGAGAGATGTAATTGAGGTCCTTCCTAAAGAGTAGAGTCCAGAAAAAAAAAAATGAATTTTCTTTCTTTCTTTTTTCTTTCTTTCTTTTTCTTTCTTTCTTTCTTTCTTTCTTTCTTTCTTTCTTTCTTTCTTTCTTTCTTTCTTTCTTTCTTTCTTTCTTTTTTCTTTCTTTTTCTTTCTTTCTTTCTCTCTCTCTCTCTCTTTCTTTCTTTCTTTCTTTCTTTTTTGGTTCCTTATCTTTCCCATTCAATGAATAGGAACAGTTTGTGGCAGATCCTCCTGTGCTTATACACTCTGATACACAGCTGGTAAATATTTTAGCCCTCAGCATGTAGCCTGACTTGCACCAACATCCAGAGCTGCAGGGCTGGGGCCGGGCACATAGCTTCCATTTTAGCTGTATGCAGAAAATTCACAAACCTGAATTTGGAAATTGAGGGGGGAAAAAAAAGATTAAAATGCCTAACTGTGAAATATTCGAATTCCTTTCATTCAATTCATTTTCTTTATATGTGGGAAATCTTACAGTCCAATTATCCACTTAAATATAACTTCCAATCACTAAATCGGAGTATTTTGCTATCTTCCACTTGGAAAAGACAGTGAAACATCACAATAAACCTATTGTCAGAGATTTTTTTTCTATTTGTTGACACCTCAAGCAATCACAAATTCTTTCACCTTCTATATTTAGACTACTGAAAAGTGATTGTCGTTCAACATGATGATTCTAAAGTATATCACATGTTCAAACATAAAAAACGTTTTAAGTTTTGATGCAGAAACTAATTCAACAAAGAACAATATCCTTTAGAATATTTTTATTTAACAAAAATTTGCAGAAAACTGAATTTAGCTCAGCCTACATTTAATCAGAAAATCTATTTGGTCAAGACATTCTGTTACCTGAACATTTTGTTCAAAATTCAAAATGTAGTACCTATCCCGAAAGTCATGTTCCAGCCATGGTATTCAAACAATCCCATTTCTATTAAATTCAAATAAATATGCATTTAAAAAATAGGAAACATATTGTTCAGTTCCACCATATTTTTCCATATTTGTTATATCAAATATCCTATGTGTATTGGGTAAAAAGATACATTCGGCAGGAGAGCTACACTCTTTATTAATGTGACTGCTTCCTTTTTTCAGCTGAATCCTGTCCATTGTACTTCTTTTTTTTTTTTTTTTTTTTGAGACGGAGTCTCGCTCTGTCGCCCAGGCTGGAGTGCAGTGGCCAGATCTCAGCTCACTGCAAGCTCCGCCTCCCGGGTTCACGCCATTCTCCTGCCTCAGCCTCCCGAGTAGCTGGGACTACAGGCGCCCGCCACCTCACTCGGCTAGTTTTTTGTATTTTTTAGTAGAGATGGGGTTTCACCGTGTTAGCCAGGATGGTCTCGATCTCCTGACCTCGTGATCCGCCCATCTAGGCCTCCCGAAGTGCTGGGATTACAGGCTTGAGCCACCGCGCCCGGCCGACCACATTCAGATATTCAGATACTTCTACATTCAGATATTCAGATAAATTATCTACTTTCACAAGCTTGGTGAAGAATTACCAGCTGTATATTTAGGCATACTCAGCAAATCTGAGATTTTCTTAGGAATATATGAGCTCTTTGTTAATAACCTTCTGCAAAGGATAGGAGGGAAAATTTTGTGGTTTCTCCAAAAGTATACAAAGTACCATATAATAATAATAATTTTCTTTTTTCTTTCCTTAAGTATACCACTGAAAGCATTAATTCATGTTCAAGTGGTTTTGTTAAGTTTCATTCACCATTTGTTCTGATTTTTTAATAGAAAAAGAGTTTGCCATAATTGCAGCCTTACATACTAAACTGATGCTTTAAAAAAGATGTAGCATCTGCTGCTTTTCATATTTCAGAACACAGAAACAAGTAAAAGTAAATGAACTGAAACACCTTTAAAATGTAACAAATAAATGCCTTCACCTTTAGCTTTTGGATTTAAATTCCCTTGAATCTATTCTTTGGTTTTGCTAGGAACCAATACTTGTTTTTCAGATGTTGTTACTGCTTTAGTTTTGTGACTAATAATTCTATTATAGCATGTACAATGCCATTTATGCACATATTTTAAATTATACTATCTATACTAGCTGATAAACAAGTATATTGTTACTTGAGCACAGCAAACTGGTTACTAACTCCACTCACCTGGAAAGGTTTCCTATAGGCTTCCCCTTTTCCTCTAAAAACTTGTTTTTAGAGGATTGTTTACAGCTACTTTCATTAGCTTTGAGTGAGAGAATGAGGAGTATACTTAACTCTATGTGAGTTTGACTCCTTTTTGTGAATCATATGGTCAATTTGAAATATACATTACTTAAATGTTCATTTAAACATTTTGTGTTCAAAGGAAAATATCTATCGTTTATACACAGACACAGTCATTATGTGTAGACCAAGTTTTTCAGTGAAAAGTGAAAATAAAATTCAATGGTAGAACTGCTCTCCATGAACATAAATTTGGCTCTCAGCCCTTACCACTGCTCTGCAATGCAGAAGCAATAGAGAGCAGGCTTTCTGAGTGTGTACACTTAGGAATGAGAAATAAATCACTGGCGGAATATGCTTAAGAATAATGTCTAGTGATAGAGCTTTGAAAGAAGAACCTAGAGAATGTTATCTCCATATTAACACATAGTGAACTATTTAGCATACTAACATATATAGCACATGTAGAAGGAATGCTCTCAGCTGGAAGCATCATCTCATGTGCTTCACTCATTCATTCAACAAATACCTATTGAGCCAGATAGTGTCCTAGGTTGTGTGGATACAGTGGTGACCAAAGAACACAAAAATACCTGCCCTTATGGAGCTTACATTCCAGTGATGGGAGATGGACTATAAACTTGTAAGTAACATAAATAGGATATTAGATAATCATAAGTGCTGTGGAGAAAAAAAAAACAATAAAGGAGGATAAGAAGTTGTGTGTGTGAGAAATTTGTAATATTAAATAGCAGGGTCAGGAAAGACCTTGATGCTAAGTGTCATTTGAGCAAAGTCATGAAGGAGATGAGGGCGTCAGCTATGGAAAAATCTGGTGGAAGAGTTTCACAGGAAAAGTAATAGCTACATGCAAAGACCCTGAGGTTGGATGAGTGGCTGGCGTGTTAGGGGGACAGGTTAAAGTAGCCTGAGTAGAGTGGGAGAGACAAGAAAGTAGAGGGACATGAGGTCAGAGTAGTAAGAGGGAAAAGAGAACATTTCTTACAGCTATGAAGGAGCCATCATACAGTTTTTGGCTTTTTATGCGATTGTGATGAGAAACTATTGTAGGGTTTTGAACAGAGGAATGAAATAATTTGACTTCTGTTGTAAACAAGTCATTCTGGCTGCTGTATTGAGAACAGACTGTAGGGGGCAAGAGTGGAAGCAGGAAATAGATCAATTGTGTGTGCTATTACAAGAGTCCAGGTGAGAGATGATGGTAGTTTGGAACAGGATAATGGCAAGTGGTCAGATTTGGAATAAATTTTGAAGGAGTACAAATAGATGTAGAATGTGAGAAAAATAGAGATATTAAGATTGTCAAATGTTCTACATATTTTCAAGTTATTTCTCACTTTAAGTACAGTATATATAAGGAACATGTGTAAAAAGTTGAAACTGATTCATATTAGAAACCTATCAGAGTAATTTCTTATTTAAGAGAAACACATAGTGAAACCATAAGAAAAGGACTTTTAAAATAAATAATTTACCCATTCTCTAATTTCTGTTTTTGGTGTCATTGTTTATATATGTTATTGAGTTTTCTAAAAGCAGGATACACCTAATTTTACATAAAACATAAGATCCTTTTGTTGATCAGGAACATTTTCGTTGAATGGAACTATACACGTCTATTCTCTATGGCAGAGGAGTAGCTCAAGTATATCCATATTTTACATAAGATAGCACAGAAAGAGCCTCGCTAACTGCTTAGGTTGTGTCTTACAGAGTGTTTATATGTGTGGGGGAGGGAGTTACAATGCATACAGTCTACCCATCAGAGACTTGTGAGGCAATGTTCACAATGAAAAACATTACTGACAGATAAAAGTCTCCTTTAGAGATAGCATGAAGAACTGAATTATCTCAATGGGCTTCTGTAATCCAACTATGATAATCAATTGCATCCATTGCCTCTATAGGGATGGTGTTGCCAAGAATGGAGTCTCCTTTCTTGCATGGTACTGGAGAAATGGACAAATTATTTTACTCTGAATCCCTTATTTTAATGTATTGCTCTGTCAATCATCAAAACTTTCTTCCCATTTCAATTCTTCCTCACGATAGACTGATTATAGGCCATTATTATGTTTAAAATCAACATTTTCTTTTAAAGGAGGTGGTTCTGACTTAAAGAACCCCTAGTCAAACTGGCAACATGCTCAGAGATCATCTCTTACATGGGCTATTTTTCTGCGAATATTTGCCCAGGTGGTTAATTTTATCCATTTGGTGTTGATTCGTTTAAATTTCCAGTTCAGACCGTAACATTTCTTGACCTCAACTAACAATTCTGGGGGTGTATTGTATTTCAAGCCTTCAGTTCTGTTGACTGATAAAATTCACATGGAGACATCTATTCTTTTAAAATGTATATAATGCATTTAAACTACTAAAGGATTAAGACTTTCATATTCTTAATTTTAGCTAAATGGATTCTGAGTTTCTGCCAGCTCTTACCCACAGTAAGGTATATTCAAAAGCTGTTCCTCTGGGATTAGTCACATCTCACTGAATTCACTCACTGATTAAAGGCCGAGTAAAGGTCAGTTGCTTTTAAGTGACCAATGAACCTATGAGGTATTTTCATGCATTTAACCAATTTCTCAAATTATCATACACAACCTGCCAAAGAAGGATTATAAGCAGGAACCATGACACATTTCTTTAGTTTCAACCCACTAAATTCAATCTTGTCTTACTTCAATTTAATTATCTTCTTACTGCTTAAAGGATAACCAAAACACGTTAGCAGTTTTGCAGTTAAAAATACGACCACGTTACATTCCTTTAAAATAAAGAACAAAAAACCAAAATGGCCATTTGAGGACATGAATAGAAATTCCCATTTTTAAAAAATTTACAATTTTATGATAACATTATATATACTGATATTTCGTGAGACCATTGCAAGTTTTTAAATGCTTTCATGTTTTCACTTTTTCTACCCCTTAACTACTAGCTATACTTTGTAATAATAGACAATTTATATTGCTGCAGTTTAAAGTAAAATTTGGGCATATATATATACATATATATACACACACACACAAAAGGCTTCATGATAATAAAGACAGCCACTATTTGTGGACCCTCACTAGTTCCATATGTTCCTCTGACAATATGTTTCTAAAGATGTACAATGGTTTAAGCTTGCTTTGGAGTTCAGAAACTGAACATTACCTAAGTACTGTGGCTGACCCACCATTATATTTCAATGTGCAAACCTTTTAATGGTGAATCTCTAAGCCATTCTATGGGCGTTACCATGGACACTAGGAGGCACTGCATTGCCAAATCAGATGGCTAGAAGAACATGGTTCTTTTAATATATTTCAGGTATCTGCAGACTTCCAGAACTGGTTCTGTTACAGATAAATAGGATTTAGCCTTAATTTGTCAGAGATTTTCTGGCAGCATTTCAGCTACACATTTTTGTTTCATTCTCTTCTACACTCTGCCTCAGTTGGTATGTCATCTTTGTTAAAGACCTTATAGTGCAGACACGTAGTTTCCTAGATGTTAGTTAGTCTTGACAAAAAGGCCTATATTTAAGATTGAACTGGCAGATAAGGAAAAGGGAGATTTGCTTAGTTTTTCTCCTTCTCAGGAAGACATATTAAATCTTGGAGAGAAAGACTTATTTCTGCCTACACCCTTTCATTTGGTAAGTGTGATCCTTCATGCATTCTTCTTGTACTTTGTGGTCGTTGCTATACATACTCTAAAACAATGAATTTAAAATCTATTTATGTTCTTGGGAGGATCTTCTTTGATAGGGATTCATTACCTAATCCAGTTGATAGACCGATGAAACCTATTCTCCTATGAAGAGGTTTGATTTATTAGGCTAATATAATTGTGCTATTATTTTTACCATAACATGTATTTTACCTTTAAAAATCTGTTTAAATTAAACGTTATGGAATGAATTAAGTTTTAAGCAGAGGCCAAAAAGAATAGGACTAGTTCTTTACTTATTATATAATACACATAATTATATAATTAGATATTCTTATATATTATCAAATATTTCTCAAATATTTACATAAATTTATATTCAGTATTATAATTTTGCATCTGCAATAGTATTCTAAAGCTGATCTATGACGTTGAGCTAACCAATGTACTGTCAAACATTTATGTCTTTTTCTGATTCTAGTTATTTAAATTATTTTTACCTTTGGTCAAATTAACAGTTTTATTAGTATTAGGCCTGCACAAATTTAAGGCCTCTTTCCATGAACTGCTCTATGTCTCTTTTTTAGAGACTAAATCATTAAATATACATAATTCAGCAAAGTGTTATATAACATTATTCATTCTCTTCCCATATTAATTACTTTTATTTAGGCCACTTATTTAGAATTTCACCTGTATTGGCAAAACTATTATTTGTTTTCATCTCTACAGCGAATGCCCAACAGATACATTAGGAAAATAGGCGAACAGCTGGTAAACAGACTTATTCACTGCCTCAGGGATAACAAAACAATTCACCAAATTCATCTTTCCCTCATTTACTTCACATTATCATAATTTCCAAATCTTCTGCTTTTGGTCTCTAAGGATTTGAGCATATCTAATGTATAATAGAAACTGAACCCAAACTTGTACTCCATCAGTTTTAATATTAGTTAACAGGATTTCTTTCCTTTTACTAAATTTTGTAGTATGCATTCTTGTTTTTTTTTTTAGTTGTTGAATTTTTAAGAAGTTTGTATAATTGATAAATAAAAGTGCAAATATTTATGGTATATAACACGATGTTTTGATATATGTATACCCTGTAGAATGGCTAAATCAAGCTCATTAACATATCTATTACCTCATGTACTTAATATTTTCTGGTGATGAGAACACTTAAAATGCATTAAAATGTGTTCTGGTTTTTTATTGCTTCACCTTCCTTTTCTTTTTAATTACAACTTAAATTTCAAAGACTTTTACTATTATGAAGGTTGTAAACTATGTATTTCTTTCCTAATATCCTGAATTATACATTTTCAGTATTTAATATCAATATAATTTTAGAATTTTTATTTTTAACGACAGGATCACCCAGACCAAAGTGCAGTGGCATGATCATAGTTCGCTGCAGGCTTGAACTCCTGGGCTCAAGTGATCCTCCCACCTCAGCCTCCTGAGTAGCTAGGACTACAAGTGTGCAACACTATGCCCAGCTGTTTTTTTTTAATTTTTATTTTTGTAGAGATAGAGTCTCATGTTTCCCAGGAGGGTTTAGAGCTCCCGGGTTAAACCAATCCTCCCACCTCGGCCTCCCAAAGTACTGGGATAATAGGCATGAGCCACCATGCCTGGTCTAACTTCAGAATTTTTAAAATAATGTTATATTAATCTTCTGGGTTTGGATGAAACCAGAATCACAGAGTTAGAAATACAAGGAATGTTGCAACCATTACCAAGCGTTGAGGCAAATGGCAATTTCATTATGCAAAGGAGGAGAAAACCCAGGGTTAGTGGTATCCATCCAGGACTGAAAACTACATTACAGTTGAGAGATAAAGTGGTACATCAGAACCAAGAGCAACAAGACATCATGATAAGAAAGAGCCACCATTTGTGGGCCCTCATTAGTTCCAGGCCTTACACTCAGGCACTAGATAAGCAGGTAGGATTCCAGAACACTGCTGCTGAAGGTCAGAGCAAGAGATTGTTATGTGAGTGAAGAAAGTTATCAGAAAAGCAACTAGTCAAATGGGACAAAGAGTGCATTCTAATATATACCATATCATTAGAGTTCAGTGACTCACAGAAAGAGATATAACAATACAAATGAATTAGTAGAAAAAAAAAAAAACCTGAATATTTTCAGTGTTCTCTTCTTCCTTATCTGGTAGCTTAATTAATTGTTTTCAGAGAGATTTGTCCTAGACTTCCCTCTCAGTTAGTACATTTTCCCTGGGTGAACCTATCCACTGTGGTTCCAAAAGTTGATGACTCTAAAACTTACATCCCTGGCTCAGATCCCTCTCTTGCTTTACATACCCAGTTTTCTATTGCCTAGGGAGAATCTGGATGTCTTATAGGCTGCTCAAATTCTCCATGTTCAAAATCTAACTCATCACAACCATTTTCCCTGCATAAAACCTCCTACTCCTGGTTCACTCTCTCAGTGGTGCCACTATTCGGCCGGCTGCTCAAGCCATAAACCTGAGTCATTCTTGACTCTTGTCTCCCTTAAGCCTTTACATTCAAACTATCACCAAGTCCCATCAATAATAGCTTCTAAATATTTATCAAATAATTTGCTTCTCACCATCTCCAATACCCTTTCACTCATCTTAGCAATACTGTCTTTCTTCTGGACTACTGAAAGAAACCTTTTGTATCTGTCTTTGGCCGTCTAGTCTTTCCTCCTCTCCAATACTTTCTCCTCACTGAAGCATGGTTTTTGTATACTGAAAATTTGGTCAATTTATAATTTATTTCCTTTCTTTTCTTTTCTTTTTTTTTTTTTTTTTTTTTTTTTTGAGATGGAGTCTTGCTCTCTCGCCTAGGCTGGAGTGCAATGGCATGATCTCCACTCACTGCAACCTCTGTCTCTTGGGTTCAAGCGATTCTACTGCCTCAGCCTCCCAAGTAGCTGGGATTATGGGTGCCCGACACCACACCTGGCTAATTTTTGTGTTTTTAGTAGAGACGGGGTTTCACCACATTGGCCAGGCTGGTCTTGAATCCCTGACTTCAGGTGATTCGCCCGCCTCGGCCTCCCGAAGTGCTGGCATTACAGGCATGAGTCACTGTGCCTGGCCTATTTCCTTTCTTAAAATCCTTCAGTAACTCCACATTGCCCCTTAGGATAAAATCCAAGGCTCAGAGAGATTTTGACCATATGTACCATTTTGGTCTTATTTTGTGTCTCCTGGCACTTCTGTTTTAAGTCATTCAAACCACTTTCATTTGTTTGAATGGGCATCCTATACCTTTCCTCCTAGCCTTTGCACGGGCTCCTCCCTCTCTTTACCTCAATAGCTCCTGGTAATCCCTTAGTTCTCAGTTTAGATATTACCTCCTCCAGAAAGCTTTTCCTGACTCCCAAGTCTGATAAGGTATCCCTTCTCTATTTTCCCTTCACATCTTTTAGTTCCTTCACCACAGCAGGTAGCACTGTAACCTTGTACGGTACCTGTTTCCCTCATTATGCTATAAATTTCATGAAGGCAGCAACACTGTTGCCTGCTGACCACTGTATTCCTGCAACTTAGCACAGTGTACAGTACAAAGTAGTTGCTTACAAATGTATTCTAATTAAGGGAAAGAGCGAAGAGACAAGGATTATCAACTTCAGAAGCCATGGCATAATCTGACTAATGTGAAACTTTTGGTATAAATCAATCAATCAAACGCATTAGCTTGAAGGGACTAGAGAAGTCCCTTTGTTCAATCTCCCACTCAATGCTAAAATCCCTATTACCTCATCCCTTAAACAGAGCTCTCTATCCTCTCTATGTGAATACTTTTAAGGACGCATTATTTTGCAAGACAGTTAATCCCATTGATGGCTATATCTATTTTTTTGTCTTTCTCATACTTGAACGTTTTCCTGTTATAACTTTCATCCATTCCTCTGCCTTCTTTCTTTTATCTATGTTCTGTTTTTCTGAGCAACACAAAACGAATCTTTTCCTTTTTACATGTAAGAACACGTCCAAGTATTTGAAGGGTGTTGTCATGTACTTCCTAAACCATTAATCTTCAAGCTTTCATTTGCAATGGAATTGCCTAGGGAGCAGGTTAAATATGAAGATTTCCTGGTCCCATCTTCCAAGACTCGCATTCAATAGGTCTGGTATGAATCCTATGAAAACACTTTTTTTTTTTTTTTTTTTTTTTTTTTTTTTTTTTTTTGAGATAGAGTCTTGCTTTGTCACCCAGGCTGGAGTGCAGTGGTGTGAACACAGCTTACTGCAGCCTCAAACTCCCGGGCTCCAGCAATCCTCTTGATAGAGACAGGAGGCAGTGAAATTCTGGGCAGAAGAGGGCAGGTCCCTAGCGAGGGCCCCATCCTCAAGCTGCAAAGCCTGATACCGCAGCCCAGAGTGAGAATGTATGTCCCTGTTTTCCCTCTCGAATGTTGTCTTTTCCAAAACCATCCATGGCCCATCCTGCCCCCAATCCTGTGCCCCTAAAAACCTCAGGTTCAGCTGACAGAGAGAGGAGAAGCAGCTGGACATCAGAGACTATGGTTGGACGTTGGAGAGAAGCAGTTTGACTTCAGAGGTATAGCTAGACAGCATAGCTCTGAAGAGGAGTATGACAGGGGATAGCTGGACTTCAGGGGAGGATTGCTTTCCTGCCCCATCCCCTTTTCAACTCCCCATCCCACTGAGAGCGACTTGTATCAACAATAAAATCTCCCCCATTTATCATATTCAGTTTGTTCGTGTGACCTCATTTTTCCTGGATGCTGGACAAGAGCTCAGAGCCACGAGTGTAGATACAAGAGGGCCCACTGAGCTATTAACACTTAAGCTGTCCACAGATGGCAGAGCTAAAAGAGCACTGACTGTAACACTCCCTCTGGGGCTTTAGGGGTCATAGTCACCCTACCAGATGCTGCCAATAGGTCCTGCAAGCACTCACGCTGGCTCCTGCATTCACTCACCTGCATGCTCCCTCCTGCAAGTGGTGGAGTGCTGCAGGCTGAGTAAGCGAGGCACCTCATCAGGAGGCCCATGAAGGGGTCAGGGAAATATCTTGCTTCACTCCCACCTTAGCCTCCTGAGGAGCTGGGACTACAGGCGTGCATCACCAAGCACAGCTAATTTTTGTATTTTTTTTGTAGAGATGGGGATTCGCCATGTTGTCCAGGCTGGTCTTAGATGCCTGAGCTTAAGCAAGCTGCCCACCTCAGTCTCCCAAAGTGATGGGATTACAGGCGTGAGCCATTGTGCCCAGCAAATATAAAATTTTAAAAAACACTCTAGATCATTTTTATGCAGATAGTCCACAGACTACTTGTCACAAAACACGGCTTAGGTAAAAATACTTGTAAAATTTTTCAATAAACAGTACTTATAAAATTTAATCCTCAAAGTCACTGGATATTTGTATCTATTCTCTTTAGGTGTAGTCCCCACAAGGAAACCAAATATTCAGGTGTATTTTGACTAATTAGAAGTGGACTTAGGATATGATCACATTTAACCTGATTTATGTTCTACTAAAACTATCCACAATTATCTTAACAATTTTTAGTAGACTTGGTCACATTATTTACTCTGTGATTGTGTGTTAACTGAAAGCTTTTAGGGCAGGAATGAGTTTCAGGAATGAATGACCCAAAGCTCACAAATAATGTAAGCAAAACAGAAGCAAGACACTCTTCTGTGATAACTTTCATCCACTCCTCTACCTTCTTTCTTTCATCCAAGTTCTGTCTTCTTGAGCAACACAAAACTAATCTTTTCATTTCTCCATATAAGAACACTTCCAAATATTTGAAGGATGTCATCGTGTACTTCCTAAATCATTAGTTCTCAAGCTTTAATGTGCAACAGAATTGAATGGGATGTGTGAATGGGATGAGATGACAGTAGATGAAAGTTTATCTGGAGAGGGGTAGCAATATGTAGTATTCCCACCAAAGGCGGCACACAGACTTCTCAGTAACTCCAGTTCCCCTTTCCCGCAGCCCATCAGATTTTTCACAGCCAACCATGTGCAAGAACTACTGCTCACAGTCACCTATTTACCTTCTCTCTGCAATCAGCAGATTAAAAGTCTGCTTTGCCTCTTATTAGAAATCTAGTAGACCTGCTGTCCATCCTTTTAACCCACAAAAAGAATTAGAATTCTGTAGTCATTCTTCCTTATTCCAAACCCTGCCACATAAGGAGGAGTTGGAACCTTGGCACGCTTCTTTAAAAATGTGTTTGATCTTTGACAGATTACTGAGGGTACCTTGGCATATTTGTGGAGGATGATCTAAAACTCTAAAAACAGCTATAAACACAATTCTTTCACATGCATACAATTTGAATAGGCCTGGAAAGATGCTTTTAAGCTCATAAAAGTGTCATAGAATGTTATGAATTGGCTTTACATGCCTCAATACACCCAGTGTACAGATTAGCACTTTCTGTTACGACACCCAGGCTCTGTGCCTTCTACTCTAAACAGCAGGAAAAATTTATGAGCTAGAAAACCTCTCTTGGATTTGGCCTTAGGGAAGTAAGGAGTGGAATTTTGTTGCTCACAAGGCTAGAGTGTGAGGCTCCCAGGAATCAGGGAGTGGGGCGTGCAGTCACATTAAGTGAAAAAGCAGGATTGCAAATAACAAAACTTTGAAACACAGCAGCCTTATGTTGAATGCAAGGATAGAGAGATGATTGCAACTGTGATGTGGGGAGAGGAGAATTTAGAATGTGGTTTTGAGGAAAAAAAGATCACACTATTGCAGACATTAGGATTAAATGATTTCAATTGTCACACACATACATGTGTGCCTCAAAAAGAGTTGGCATCAGACTCTTTCCAGTGGTACCCAGAAGCCAATTATGAGGTGGTGGTTCTGAGGCTTATGTTGTAGTCACCTTTGCGTTTCTCTATTCATGGAACGAACATTTTTGAGTATCAAATGTGTGCCAGAACACAAATATGAATTTGATACAGCCTTTTAGGAGTTTTTGTCCAGGTGAGAAGAAACAAGACAATTAAAAGGATGGTCATATACTGTAATACTTTATCTGATAGAGCTAAGCACAAGATGTTTTGAGAACACAGTGAACTGGAGGGAAGCAAACTGATGAGAAGTTGAAGAAAGGCTTTTTGGAGAAGTGATGCCTGAACTGAATCCTGAAAGATGAGTAGGACTTACCTAGAGGGAAGAGTTTGGGAGGTCATTTTAGTCAGGAGGAGCTGCATGGTATGTAAGTATTTCAGCATGGTTAGACTAGATAATAAAGTGCAAAGAAAGTGAATGGTGAGAGATGAGACCACAGAAATAGGCAGGAGCCAAATTTGGAAGACCCTATATGCCTTACCAAAGCAGCTGAACTTTCTCCTACAGGCAACAGGGAAGCTGGTAAGTGACCATTTTTGATAATTCATTCTGGTAGCAGCATGGAGAATGGAAAGAACGAGAGGCAAGACCAGTGCGGAGGGACTAGTTAAGAGTGGTAATAGTCGAGGACAGAGATGACTGGGGTCTCAACAAAGATAGTAGCATAGGGGATGGCAGCAAGGAGATGGGTTTAAGACTATTGAGAAAGACTTTTGTTGCTGTCCTTGTTTTGTATTGTTTTGATTCAAGGCTTACTTTGACTTGGAAGTCAAAGTAGTTGATGTGGTAGCAGTAGAAAGAGGGCAATGGGATAGTGTGATGCAATATCACAAAAGCTTATTTCAGATAAGATATTTGTGAAAAAGAATTAATTCTGAAAATACTCTTTAAAAATTGCTTTTTTTTTTACTCAGCTTGCAAGAGTAATTATTTGCTGAAGATTGGTTGTTTAGCCTATTGAGGGTTAATAACTCATGTGGTTTAGCATGTTCTAAGAAATCGTTCAGTGGGAATAAGGCAAGTTAGGGTCACAGCGAGGGAGAAAGGCTCAGCCAGCTGTCTCTTTTTCTTCTTTACAGAAGCACAAATACCCTCTAAGCAATCCCACATAAAAGAAGCTTTCCATGCCAGAAGTCTGTTTATTTTGCAAAGGAAGAGTCCAGAAAACCATATGGAATGCAATTGATGATGATATTTAGTTCAGAACGTGCAAGAACAGAATAAATAATAAATTATTAAGACATGATACAGAATCACTGAGAATTAAGTTTAAAATACTTTAAAAAGTTTTTAAAATTATAGATTGATATAATCATTTTAAAATGAATCTTATATAAAACAAAAATCAGAATAGTGTATCGGATTATGAAATGAAGTTATAATGGAAAACAATTATACACAGAACATCGATGAAACTAAATTCTCTATACTAAATAAATTAATCAGGAAGAATTACATGAAACATTATGACTGAATGAGAATAGAAAATATCATAGGCTTAGACTATGTAAATGATATTACATGATTAATCTTTAATATGGATGTGAAAGGTGACATAAACATTAAATTAACACTAGATTGCAATGTTAAGGAAATAAGGGATAGAACTAACAATGTGAGAGAAATAAGTGTCTCATCTGTCTCCACGTCCTGTTGAATCCTCCCATAAAATACGTCTTAAATTTGTCTCTTAAACATTTCTAATACCACGACCTTAGTCTACCACAATAGTTAATCTCTCCCACTCCACTTTTCCTCTACTTAACCCCATTGAGCATAATGATGCCAGATCCTCTTCGAGAAACTTCATTGATGAATCTAATCTAGTTTCCTCTTTCTGACTTGAAGGTCTTCCATAACTCAGTTCCATTCTACCTGTGTAAGATATTTCCCGTTCTCCCCAAAATTCTCCCTTTGTTCTGAACAAGCCATGCTGCATATTGTCCCTAAAATACTAAATGCTCATTTCTGTCTTTGTCCCTTCCTGAGGTGTCATATCCTTTCTGCTTTGCCTGCCCTATCTTCCTTCACGGCTCAGGTCAAGTTCCAATCCCTTCATAAAGATTTCCTTCACTCTCTTACTTCTCTGATTTCCCAATACTATTTTAGATGGAACCACATACTCTCTAGACAATTTAACTATTTAATATAAGCAAGTTTTACTTCTTCAACTACATTGTAAATTCACTAAGGGGATAATAATGCAATATTATCTCAATCATCCCAACTGAGTTTAGGCCATTTTTATTCTAACAGTTTGATACAGTGGATAATGTAGACTATGACATTTGGACCCTAAAGACATTTTGACTTCTCACTTATACATACAAACATTTGGTTCTAAATTATGTATCACTGACCCTTTTTGTTGAAGAAGTATATTAAGAGTGAACACAGTTCACTCTTTCTTTTTTTTTTTTTTTTTTTTTTTTTTTTTGAGACAAGAGTCTCGCTCTGTCACCTAGGCTGGAGTGTGGTGGCATGATCTCAGCTCACTGCAACCTCCACCTCCTGGGTTCAAGAGATTCTCATGCCTCAGCCTCCCAAGTAGCTGGGATTACAGGCGCACATCATGACACCTGGCTAATTTTTTAATTTTTAGTAGAAATGGGGTTTCACCATGTTGTCCAGGCTGGTCTTGAATTCCTGGCCTTAAGTGATCCACCACCTTGGCCTCCCAAAGTGCTGGGATTACAGGTGTGAGTCACCGTGCCCGGCCAGTTCACTCAGTTTAACTCTTCAACCAATTTTCTATTAAGTTGTATAAAGACATTTTAATATTTCTATATTAATTGTTATTTTATGGGAATTTTAATCTTAAACAATCTCTTTCATATTAATTTTACAATGAATATCAACTTTAATATTTTTTTCTGGAGGTATAATTGACAAAATAAGCTGCACATAATGGAAGCGTACAATGTCCTAAGTTTTGGCATATGTTTGCACTCATGCAGCCCACGCTAGGATTAAGATGGTGAATATACACATCACTCCCAAAAGTTTCCTCATAACTCTTTGCAATTTCTCTTCCCATATTTCCACACCCACATTCCTTCCAGGAAACCACTAGTTTGGTTTCTGTCAGTATAGATTAGTTTGCATTTTTTAGAGTTTTATGTAAATGGAATAATATATTTGGGTAGATCATATGGTAAGTGTATGTTTCACATTTTAGGAAACTGCCACACTATTTTCCAAAGTGGTCTTACTATTTTACCTTCCCAACAGCAGTATATGACTATTCCGGTTTCTCCACATCCTTGTCAATATTTGGTAAGGCTAAGGCTAATCCTTTGAATTTTAGCCATTCTGGTAGGTGTGTAGTATTATCTCATGTGGTTTTTATTTTTTATTCATTTTTTGTTTTATTTTCGTTTTTGAGACAGGGTCTTGCTCTGTCATCCAGGCTGGTCAGTCTGAAGTGCAGTGATGTGATCATAGCTCATTGTTATAGTCTTGACTGCCTGAACTCAAGATATCCTTCTGCCTCAGCCTCCTGAGTAGCTCGAACTACAGGTGTGTGCCACCATGACAGGCTAATTTTTAAATTTTTTGTAGAGATAAGGTCTTGCTATGTTGCCCAGACTGGTCTTGAACTCCTGAACTCAAGTAGTCCTCCTGCCTTAGCCTCCTAAAGCACTGGGGTTACAGGCATTAACCACTGCTCCCAACCTATTTTTCATTTCTTAATGACTAATGATGTTGACGTCATTTTATGTGCTTATTTATTATTCATGTATTTTCTTTGTTAAAGTGTTAAAATCATTTGCTCCTTTTTTATTGGGTTGTTTGTTTTCTTATTATTGTTTGTGACTCATTACTCTGGAGAGTTGTATGCACAGCGTAGATACAAGCCTTTATCCTACACATGATTTGCAAATATTTTTGCTCATTCTGTCATTTGTCTTTTCATTCTCTGAACAGTGTTTTTCAAAGAACAGAGGTTTATTTTTAAAAAGACCAGGACAGCCTGGGGAACATAGCACAACCTCATCTCTACAAACAAGCAAACAAAACAAAACAAAACAAAAAAATTTAGCCGGACCTGGTTGTGTGGGGGCCTGTAGTTCCAGCTAGTCAGGAGGCTCAGGTGAGAGGATTGCTTGAGCCCAGGAAGTTGAGGCTGCAGTGAGCTGTGATCATGCCTCTGCACTCTAGCCTGGTGACACAGAGAGACCTTGCCTCAAAAAAAAAAAAAAAAAAAAGCAGAGGTTTATAATTCTGATGAAGTCCAATTTCATTTTTTTAATGACGTACTTAAGAGATCTTTGCTTAAATCAAGGCCACTAATAGTTCTTCCTATATTTTAATTTCAGATTTAAGTCTATGATGCATTAGAGATTAGTTTTTACATATGATGTGAGATACGGATTCAAGTTAGTCTTTTTTTGTATATGGATGTCCAATTCTGCTTAGCGACATTTGTTGAAACTAGCCTTTTTCCCACTGACTTGTCTTTATACCTCTGTCAAAAGCCATTTTTCCATATGTATGAGATTATCTTTGGATTTTCTATTCTGTGCCATTGATGGATTTCTCTATCTTTACACCAGTACTACACTGTCTAGATTAGTGTAACTTTTAGTAAGCCTTAAAATCTGGTAGTGTTAGTCTTCCAACTGTGTTCCTTTTTTTCAAATTGTTTTCACTATTCTATATCCTTTGCATTTTCATATGAATTTGAAAATTAGTTTGTCTGTTTCTACAAAAATGCCTGCCAAATTTTGGGGGCGAACTGGCATCATAAAAATATTGATTCTTCTAATCCATGAAACTGATATAGCTCTTCATTTACTTATGTCTTATTTAATTTCTTTTAGCAATGGTTTGTAGCCTTCAGCATACAAGTTTTTACATTTTTGTGAGATTTATGCTCAAGTATTTTATATTTTTTGATACTATGGTGAAATATATTTATTTTCATTTGAATTTTTAATTGTCTACTGTTAGGGTATAATATGCAATTGATTTTTGTATATTGACTTTCTATGCCAAAACTTTGCTAAACTCGTTTATTTTTTTGTGTAGCTTTTTTGTAGATTCCATTGGATTTTCTGCACAAATGATCATAGAATCTACAAATAAAGATAGTATTATGGTTTTACTTCTTTCCAATCTGGATGTCATTTTTTCCTTCCTTCTTTCTTTCTTTCCCTTCTTTTTCTTTCCTTTCATCCTCCCTGCCTTCCTTCTATCTCTTCTTCCTTTTCTTTTCCCCCTCCTTCCCTTCCCTCTCTCTTCAACTCCTTTTTTTTCCTCCTCTTTGCCTTCTTACTCTGGAAACTTCAGTACAATGTTCAATGAGTAGTGAGAGTAGACATCCTTGTCTTATTCCTGATCTTAGAGAGAAAATGTTCAATCTTTCATTACTAAGTTTATTGTTATCTGTAGGTGTTTCACAAATCCTCCTTTTTTTCTGGTTGAAGAAGGACGTTTCCTTCTATTTCTAGTTTACACAGAGTTTTTATTAAAAATAATATTAGACTTTTTTTTAAAAAAAAGCCTTTTCTGCATTAATTGAGCTGCTCATATGGCTTTTCTTTTTAGTTTGTTTATTGGTGAATCACACTGAATTTTTTTTAATGTTAAACCCTACTGGGTCTTGATGTATTATCCTTTTAATATATTGATACAGTTTGATAAATTTTGTATTAGATTTTATTTTTAGATATTTTGCATCTATATTCACAAAAGTTATCAGTCTGTTGTTTTCTTGTAATGTCTTTGTCTTTTTTTATGACAAGGTTGGCCTGGTATAATAAAGTGGTATAATCTCCCTTCTCTTAAGTATCCTGGAAGGACTTGTATAGAATTGGTATTATTTTGTCCTTAAATATTTTGTAGATTTCTCCAGTGAAGTCATCTGGGTCTGGAGTTTTCTTTATGATACGTTTTAAAACTACAAATTCAATTTTTAAAATAGACATAGGGCTCCTCACTCAACCTCTATTTTCTTGAGTGACCTGTCTGTCTTCCAAGGAATTTGTTCATTTAACCTGTTATTAAATTTATTACCAAAAAGCTATTCATAATATTCTTTTATTATCACTTTAATGTCTGTAGATTCTGTGGTGATGTTTCCTCTTCATTCTTGATATTGGTAATTTGTGTCTTCTCACTTTTTATCTTAGTCTGTTTAGAGGTTTTTCAGTTTTACTGGTCTAAAAAATCCATATTTCCTTTCATTGATTTTTCTGTATCAATTCACTTTTCTTTCTTTCTTTCTCTGTTTCTTTCTTTCTTTCTTTCTTTCTTTCTTTCTTTCTTTCTTTCTTTCTTTCTTTCTTTCTCTCTCTCTCTCTCTCCTTCCTTCCTTCCTTCCTTCCTTCCTTCCTTCCTTCCTTCCTTCCTTCCTTCCTTCCTTCCTTCCTTCCTTCCTTCTTTCTTTCTTTCTTTCTTTCTTTCTTTCTTTCTTTCTTTCTTTCTTTCTTTCTTTCCTTCCTTCTTTCTTTTGACAGGGTTTCACTCTATCACCCAGGCTGAGAGCAGTGGCACGATTATAACTTATTGCAGCCTTGAATCCTTCCACCTCAGTCTCCTGAGTAGCTTAGACTACGGGCCCCTGCCACTATACTCCGCTAATTTTTTATTTTTTGTAGAGATGGTGGGGGGTCTCACTATGTTGCCCAGGATGATCTCGAACTCCTGGACACACGTCATCCTCTAGCCTGTGTCTCAGGATGTATTCCTGACAACTTGGATGAACCTAAAGGACATTATGTGAAATAAGTAAACAAGTTGTCAATGGAATACAATTCAGTTATTAAAAAGAAAGAAATCCTGTCACTTGTTCTTTTTTTAATCACTTGGATGACAGGATTTGATTATTTTTAATAGCTGAATTGTATTCCGTTTTGTATACATACCACATTTTCTTTATCCATTCATTTGTTTTTGGACACTTAGGTTGATTCCACATCTTCGTTGTTGTGAATAGTTCTGCAATAAATATAAGAGTGCAAATACATCTTTGACGTACTGATTTAATTTCCTTTAGGTACAACATACCCAGTAGTAGCAACAGACCCACTATGATCCTATTGGATCACATGGTAGTTCTATTTTTAACTTTTTGAGCAACCTCTATACGGTTTTCCAAATTAGCGGTGCTAATTTACATTCCCACCTACAGTGGTTAAGAGATCTCTTCTTTACACATCCTCACCAGCATTTGTTATCTTTTGTCTTTTTGATAATAGCCATTCTAACTGCAGTGAGGTGATATCTCATTGTGGTTTCAATTTGCATTTCTCTGATGGTTAGTGATGTTGAACGTTTTTTCATATATCTGTTGGTCATTTGTATGTCTTCTTTCGAGAAATATCTATTAAGATATTTTGCCTATTTTCTCGTTGGATTATTTGTTTTTATATTTTCTTGCTATTGAGCTGTTTGTTCCTTACATATTCTGGATATTAACCCCTCGTTAGATGTATTGTATGCAAATATTTTCTATTCTGTGGGTTGCCTGTTTGCTCTGTTGAGTCTTTCCTTTGCTTCACAGAAGCTTTTTAGTATGATGTAATCGTCCATTTTTGGTTTTGTTTCCTGTACTTTTGAGGTCTTATCCAAAAATATCCTTGTCCCGTCCAATGTCTTAAAGTGTTTCTCCTATGTTTTCTTCTAGTAGCTTCATAATTTCAGATCTTAATATTTAAATTTTTAATTCATTTTTAGTTTTTTTAATATGGTGAGAGATACAGGTTTGGTTTCATTCTTCTGCATATGGATATACAATTTTCCCAGCACCATTTATTGAAGAGACAGTCTTTTCCCCAGTGTGTGTTTTTGGCACCTTTGTTGAAAATCAGTTGGCTGTAAATGCACAGATTTATTTCTGGGCTGTCTATTCTGTTCCATTGTTCTATGTGTCTATTCTTATGCCAATATCATGCTATTTCAGTTATTATAGCTTGGTGATATATTTTGAAACCAGGCACGATTTATTCTTTGACCTATGACTATGTAAAGTATACTATTTAGTTTCCACATATTTGTGAATCCAAAATTTCTTTCTGTTATTGTGGTCAGAGAGTATACTTTGTATATTTTCAGTTCTTTTGAATTTATTGAGACATGTTTTATGTCCCAGCATATGGCCTACCTTGCTAAATATTCTGTGTGCCTTTGAAAAGATTGTGCACTCTGTTGTTGTATAGAATATTCTATAAATGTCAATTAGGTCAAGTTGGTTTAGTATTGTTCAGGTATTTTATATGGTTACTGATTTTCTGTCTTCCCGTTCCATCAATTATTGTGAAAGGGTTATTGCAATCTCTGACTATAATTGTTGATTTCTCTATTGCTCCTTATAGTCCATTGCTGCTTTCTAGATTTTGAAGTTCTGTTATTCATAAAAATATTGTTGTGTCCTCCTAATGGATTGATCATTTTACCATTGTGAAATGACTTTCTTTATTGCTAGTAATATTCTTTGCTCTGAAATATACTTAGTCTGTTACTAATGTAGCTTTCTTTTGATTAGCATCTTTTTCTATTTTTTTTACTTTTTATCTATTCATATATTTATATTAAAATGCACTCTTTGTAAGTAGAAAGTAATTAGGTCTTGCGTTCTTATTCAATTTGACCATTTCTGCCTTTTAAATGGGATTTTATTTACATTTATTAACATTCACATTTAATAATTATTAGTGTGGTTTTGCTTATTCCTATCATCTTGCTATTTATTTTCTGTTTCTCCTGCCAGTCTTTTACTTGCTTTTCCCTCTTTTAATGCCTTCTTTTGAATTAAATGTGTATATTTTTACTATTTTATATTATCTTCTTTGTTGGCTTATTAGCTATAACTCATTGTTTTGTTTTTTAGTACTTGCTTTAGGGTTTATAGTATAATTTATCACAGTCTACTTGCAAGTAATATTTTTCCTGTTCATATATATTATAAAAACTTTACATTAGTGCATTTCCAATTTTCCCCTTACAGCCTTTCTGTTGGGGTCAATAAACTTTATCTGTAAGGGGTCAAATAAGTTTTTTCAGCTTTGTGAGCCATATGGTCTCTGTCACTACTCAACTCTGCAATTGTAAAACAAAAGAAATCATAGACAATACGAAGATGAATTAACATGACTATGTGCCAATAGACCTTTATTTACAAAAATGGATGCTGAGCTGGATTTAGCCCACAGATCCCGTGGTTTGCTAACCTTTTCTTTTTGCTTTTGTTCTCATACCTTTTACTATCACATCTGTCAGAAACTCATGTTACTTTATCATTATTGTTTTTGAAACAGCCATTTATCTTTTAAAGAAATTTAAATAATAAACATTAAAAATAGATATTTACCCATGAAGTCACCATTTCCAGTGTTCTTCATTCTTTTATGTAGATCCATGTTTATGTTTGGCATTATTCTCCTGCTGTCTGAAGCACTTCCTTTAACATTTCCTATAGTATAAGTCTGTTGGTGATGAATACTTTCAACTTTTGTATGTGTGAAAAACATCTCTTTTTTTTAATCCTTCATTTTTGAAGGGCTTTTTTAGTGGATATAGAACTCTAGGTTGACAGTTTATACCCTGGTATTTTAAAGATGTTACTCCTCTGTCTTCTTACTTGCATTACTTCTGATATACTGTAATCTTTAGCTTTTTTCTCTGTACATAATGTATCTTTTACTCTGGCTGCTTTTAAGATTTCATCTTTGTCATTGGCTTAGGGCAATTCAATTATGATATGCCTTGGTGCAGTTGTCTTTGTATTTCTTTTGCTTGGAGTTCATTGAGTTTCTTGGATGTGTTAGTTTATCATTTTCATCAAATGGGAAAAATGTTTTTCATTATTTCTTCAAAAACTTTTTTGTAACTTATCTCTCTTGCCTTTTTTTGGCAAGTCTCCAATTACATACATATTAGGCCAATTGAATACGTCTGTTTGCCCTATTTATTTATTTTTGGTCTTTTTTAAATCTCTGTGTTTCATTTTAAATAGTTTCTATAGCTATGTCTTCATTATCACTAATCTTTTATTCCACAATGTCTAATCTGCAGTTAATCTCACCTTGTTATTTTTCATCTTGGTCATTGTAATTTTTATGTCTAGACTAATCTTTTCTTCCATAGTGCCTAATCTGTAGTTAACCACATCTTGTTTTTTTTTCACATCTTAGTCATTGCAGTTTTCATGTCTGGGTGTTCAGTTGGGTCTTTTTAAAAATCGTGCATGTCTCTACTATAGGTTTTAACATATAGAACACACTTATAATGACTGTTTATATGTCTATGTTTGGTACTTTTAACATCTGTATCCATTTTAGGTTGTTTTCAATTGATGGATTTTCTCCTTGCCATGGGTCATATTTTTCTGTTCCTTTGTGTATACGGTAATTTGTTCATTGGATGCCAGAAATTGTTAATTTTATCTTTCTGCCTGCTGGATATTTTTGTATTGCTATAAAATTATTGAACTGTGTTCACAGTTAAGTTACTTGGAAACTGATCCTTTTAACTCTTACTTTTAAGATTTGTTAGGCCAAACCACAGCTGTGTTTAGTTTAGGGTTAATTATTCCCCACTACTGAGGCGAGATCCTTCTTGGTTCCATACTCAATACCCACGAATTATAGGGTTTTCCAGTCTTGTTTATAGGAATGTGTGCTAATCCCTGCCATGTGTGAGTTCAAAATACTATTACCTTTACTCATTTTGGAGGGCTGTTTCCTGGGCTTTCGGTAGTTTTCTCACATTCTGATGAATATTTAAGATAGACTCTCTGCATATGTCCTGAGTTTTCTGTGTGACTCTCTCCTATCCAGTGAACTATTCTGCAAATTGTAGCTGTCTTGGTGTCCATGAAATCTCAAGTTTCTCTCCTAAAATTAGGTTGCCCTCCAGGTTCTGCCTGGATTTCCCCTCCTTGCCTCATGGCCTGAAAACTCTCTTAAAGCAATAAGATTGGGCATTTGTAGGTCTCACCGCCTTCGTGTTCCATAACTCAAGTGTCATTGTTCTTGTTGCTTGATGTTCGGTGTCTTGAAAACCACTGTCTCATATACTTTGTCTAAGTTTTTGGTTATTTCAGGTGGGAGGGTAAATCCAGTCCCTATTTTTCCATGTTGGCTTATAGCAGAAGAACCAACACTGTTTTTTGGGTCATATATAATATAGTAAAAGTATTAGAAAACTTAACATACCCAGCACTGACAATGTTCTTGCACATATTATTGTTGACAATATAAATTGGTACAAACCTTTTGGAAAGAAACTTGGCAATACTTACTAAAATATTGTTATTATTATTTTTGACAGAGTCTGGCTCTGTTGCCCAGGCTGGAGAACAGTGGGGCGATCTCAGGTCACTCTCTGCCTCCTGGGTTCACGCCATTCTCCTGCCTCAGCCTCCTTAGTAGCTGGGACTATAGGCATCCGCCACCATGTCCAGCTAGTTTTTTTTTTTTTTTTTTTTTTTTTTTTTTTGTATTTTTAGTAGAGACAGGGTTTCACCGTGTTAGCCAGGATGATCTCGATCTCCTGACCTCATAATCCGTCCGCCTTGGCCTCCCAAAGTGTTGGGATTACAGGCGTGAGCCACCGTGCCCAGCCAATACTTACTAAAATATTTTAAAATATTTCATCCCAGCATTTTGGGAGGCCAAGGTGGGAGGATCATTTGAGCCCACGTGTTTGAGACCTGCCTGGGCAACATGATGAGACCTGTCTCTACAAAAAATAAAAATTAGCCTGGCATGTAGCATGTGCCTGTGGTCCCCGCTACTTGGGAAGCTGAGGAAGGAGGATAGTTTGAGCCTGGGATGTCAAGGCTACAGTGAGCTATGTTCACGTCACTGCACTCTAGCCTGAGCAACAGACCAAGACCCTGTCTCAATAAATGAATAAATAAATAAATAAATATGTGTATGTGTGTGCATATATATATATATTTCTACTCTATGATTAACTGATCTTCTTGAAATCTAGCATCCAGAAATATAAACAAAAATGCTTTTTCATAATATCTTAATAACAAGGTTATACATAATACAGGAATATTGGTAAGAACTCAAATAGCCAATCATAAATGCAAGTAGTATATGATTATGTAATATAGGGTAATACGTATCATACAGCAGGGGTCCCAAAGCCTTGGGTGACGAACTGGTACTGGGCCACATAACAGGAAGTGAGTGGCTAGTGAGAGAGCAAAGCTTCATCTGCATTTACAGCCGTACCCCATCACTTGCATTACCACCGGAGCTCTGCCTCCTATCAGATCAGCGGTGACATTAGATTCTCTTAGGAGTATGAACCCTATTGAGAACTTCATATGCAAGGGATCTAAGTCATACCCTCCTTATGAGAATCTAATGTCCGATGATCTGTCACTGTCTCCCATCACCCCAGATGGGACCATCTAGTTGCAGGAAAACAAGCTCAGGGCTCCCACTGATTCTACATTATGGTAAATTGTGTATTTCATTATATATTACAATGTAATAATAATAGAAATAAAGTTTACAATAAATATAATACGCTTGAATCATCCTGAAACCACCCCCCGCCCCTCCCCCGCCCTCCGCAACACCAACTGGTCTGTGGAAAAATTGTATTCCATGAAACCTGTCCCTGGTGTCAAAAAGGTTGAGGATTGCTGTTATATAGTATATGATTATAATATTTCTAAAGAGTATGTCACAATACAAATAAATGCTTATAATATGTATAAATAAAATAGATAATTAATGAAATAAGAATTTGTGCTAATAGGAAAACCTAGAACCAAATGTATAAAAATATCACCCCCAAATACAACGAAATGGTTGTATTTGGGAGCTGGGTTTATGAGTAAGTTTTCATAATGAAGAAAAAACCTTGAAAAAGGTTGTGATAATCTTAGGTTCATGATACTTTAAAAAAGAAGCCAGTCTATTTAAGTCCATATAAGAAAGTATGTTGATTTGAAGTTTAATGGAAGTTGTTAACGAGCAAACGTAGTAATTTTACTTAAGTTAACCAGGCAGCACTTAGCAATTGGCAATCACTACCACATGGGGATAGCTTGGAAGGAGTAAAGTAACTAAGTATTTTGGGGCTGAGAAAAGATACTAATGCAGATGGATAACTGCCAGGAGTTATAGTGGTTTAGAAACTGGGTTTAGGAGTCAGGCATGCTTCTATTAAAATTTTTGCTTTGCCACTTCTCAGCTGAAACCTGAGATAAATAACTTAATTTCTCTGAACAATTGTTTCCTCACTTACAAAATGGAGACAATAATGACGCCTGTGGCTGGGCGTGGTGTTTCACATCTGTAATCCCAACACTTTGGGAGACCGAGGTGAGAGGATTGCTTGATGTGGCAATCAAAATGTGGTGAATCCCCGTCTGTATAAAAAATACAAAAATTAGCCATGTGGTGGTACAAACCTGTAGTCTCAGCTACTCAGGAGGCTGAGGTGGGAGGATCATTTGAGCCTGGGAGGTCGAGGCTGCAGTGAGCTGTAATTGTGCCGCTGCACTCCAGCCAGAGCAACAGAGCGATATCTTGTCCAAAAAAAAAAAGCCTGCTTCACAAGACTCTTGTGAAATTAAGAGAGTTAATCTACCTTTAATACTAGCTGTCACTCTTTGAGTACTTACTATGTGCTAGAAGCTCTTTCAGGTATTGTATTTATATTAACTAATTTTAATCCTCTCAATATTCCTATCAGGTAGGTAGCATTATCATCCCTATTTTTCAAATGTGGAAACAGACGCAAAGAGAAGATAAGTACTTGCCCAAAACCACATAGTTATTAAGTGGCAGAGGAGTAGAAGCAGAAAGGACTAAATTAGGAAGTTACTGTAGTAGTCCAGAGAAAATAGTGACTTGAATTGAGGTTACAGCAGTGGAGATGCTAGTAATGTGAACAGAGACTTTATTCCAGTGAACAGTTTGCAAACAGGGGAGATACAGACTTTGGTGTAAAATGAAGGTGTGTTCCAGAGAACAAACAGTTTGTGTGTGTGTTTTTGAGTCAGGGCCTCACTCTGTTGCCCAGGCTGGAGTGCAATGGCACGATCACAGCTCACTGGAGCCTCAAACTCCTGAGCTCACGGGATCCTCCCACCTCAGCCTTTCCAGTAGCTGGTACTACAGGCACATTTAACCATGGCTGGTTAAATTTTTAATTTTTTTGTAGAGATGAAAAGGACCTTGCCCAGGCTGGTCTTGAAGTCTTGGGCTCAAGCAATCCTCCTGCCTTGGCCTCCCAAAGTGTTGGGATTGCAGGCATGTGCCACTGCACCTGGCAAGTTTGTGTTTCTTTCTTTATTGTATTATTGTTATTATTTTTAAGTCCCGGGGTACATGTGCAGGACGTGCAGGTTTGATACATAGGTAAACATGTTCCATGGCGGTTTGCTGCCCCTATCACCTAGGTATTAAGCCCAACATGCATTAGCTCTTTTCCCTAATGCTCTCTCCACCCACCCTCTCTTGACAGGCCCCAGTGAGTGTTGTTCCCCTCCCTGTGTCCATGTGTTCTCATTGTTCAACTCCCACTTATAAGTGAGAACACGCAGTGTTTGGTTTTCTGTTCCTGCATTAGTTTGCTGAGGATAACGGCTTCCAGATTCATCCGTGTACCTGCAAGTTTGTGTTATTTTTAAATAATTATTTATTTATTAATTATTATTATTACTTTTTGAGACAAAGTCTTACTCTGTGACACAGGCTGGAGAGCAGTGGCTTGATCATGGCTCACTGACACCTGAAACTCCTGGGCTCAAAGCTATCCTCCTGCCTCAGCCTCCCAAGTAGCTGGGACTACAGGTTCATGCCACCATGTCTGGCTATTCTTTTTCTTTTGTAAATGGCAGAGGTCTCACCATGTTGATCAGGCTGGTTTCCAACTCCTGTGCTCAAGTGAACCTCCCACTTTGGTCTCCCAAAGTGCTAGGATAACAGAAAGGAACCACCATGCCTGTGAGTTTGTCTTTTATAGCAAAAATTAAAACCAAGGTTCCCAATGAAGTCCATTTATGCAAATGAAGGATTCAAACTTGCTTAATTCTGATTGGTTGACACAGCCAAGTCCTGATTGGTTGATACAACTGATCCCTGATTGTCCAGGGCAGGTGAATTCTGATTGATTGGTTTCCAAGTTCCAAACTAGAAGTCTGTCAGACTTTTCTTTCAAACAGCTTGGGCAGGGGTGATCTGCCTGCAGTTTATCTTGGCACCAACAATAGGAACTGGTTTGGCTTGACTGTAGAAAGTGAGGTCCTGTGATACCTTACAACATCTTTCTGAGAACAGAGTAAGTGACGGCTCTCTCATGAGCCATGGCCACCTGGTTCTGTTTTAACTCACTTCGGTTAACCACAAGGAGTCCATTTTGTCTGTTGACTAAGCATACAGGGACATACTGTAACAGAGGTCAAACAGTATGGTGCATTTATGTCTGTAGTTTTGCTACCCTCTCAAAAAGCTATCGCTTACCACCAGTAAAAGAAGCCATTGGAAGCTAAGAAAATTTTAAGCTCCTCTGAAACCTAATAAAAGGTTTTAATATAAGTAGAGGTGTTTAAATAGAAGGTTTTTATTAAGGAGTGCTTAAGATATACAATATGGAAGAAGTAGATGAGTTCATCAAGAAGAACCTAGTTGTTTACGAATTAGTACCTTAGAAATATCTACTCCATTATTTAATGACTAGTGTTAGCTGTTTTAATAAAGATACTTTTAAAACCACAAAAGAGGGGGGAAGTATGTTAGTTTTCTACCTTAATTACACCTGGTAGTGTGAAACATGAGAACATAACAACCAATATATTTTTTCCTACTTTGTGGAATCATACCATAAATGTAGACAATGTACTTAAGCAGAAATAAATATCCTCTTGAAGGTTATCATTGACAGCCTAAATCTGTAATGTAAGTGAAAGTTGGAATTTCTGACTGCCTCACCAAAACACATTTAAGATATTCTGCAATATTTGCTCACATACTCTCTACTAATATACAAACTAGGGTCATGATGTAGTCCATGGTCAAGGAGAAACAAATCTTGTCACCAAATAGAAAAATTGGATTTTAGGGTCATGTGTGACCTTGTTATGTTTAGTGTCAAGTTTACAGATTTAGACTTTAAAATATATTTCATCATTCATCAAAACAAAACAAAAGAACCCTTGTGGCTGGGCATGGTGGCTCGCTCCTGTAATCCCAGCACTTTGGGAGTCCAATGTAGTCAGATCGCTTGGGCTCAGGAGTTTGAGACCAGGCTGGGAAACATGGTGAAACCCATCTCTACAAAAATTAGCCGGGTTTGGTGGCGGGTGCTTGTAGCCCCAGCTGCTTGGGAGGCTAAAGTGGGAGAATGGCTTGAGTCCCGGAGGCAGAGGTTGCAGTGAGCTGCTAGATTGCACTTCTGCACTCCAGCCTGGGTGACAGAGCCAGATCCTGTCTCAAAAAACAAAACAAAACAAAACAAAACCCCTTGTAATTTGGGTGCATTGCCATTAGGAGATGCCTCATAGCAGTCCAACAGAAATTCATAAGTTTAATCAATTGAGGAAGATAAACTAAAAAACCTAAACTTGTAAAGCAGTCAAGTTTACTTGAAGTAAATACTATATAGAATGGTTAAGATTGAAGCAAATTTTAAAGTAAAAAAATATGATTAGACTTTCATAGATGCCCAACTGGATTCTTCAACATTTCATTCCAATCTTCTTTGTTTTCCCTTCTGTTGCCCAGGCTAGAGTGCAGTGGAGCAGCTAGGGCTGACTCAGCCTGGAAGTTCCAGGCTCAAGAGATCCTCCCATCTCAGTCTCCTGAGTAGCTGGGACTACAGGTGCACATCACTGCTCTTGGCTAATTTTTTATTTTTTTATTTTATGTAGAGACAGGGTTTCACTACGTTGCCAGGGCTGGTCTTGAACTCCTGGGCTCAAAGATCTTCTCTCCTTCATCTCCCAACCTGTTAGGATTATGGACATTTTATTATGGGCACTTTATTATGCCTGCTTAGAGGTAGTATGATAATTACTTAGGTTTTACTTTTAGGAATTTGGATTTCGCTTGAAAAGACTTTCGTTGTTCCCTCTCCCACAGTGCAAGAAGAGGAAAATATAAAAGACACACTTGTCAAAAAGGGCATATGTCATGGTCTTAGACTGTTTTGTGTTGTTATAACAGAATATCTGAGACTGAGTAATTTTTTTTTTTAGAGATAGGGTCTCGCTATGTTGCCCAGGCTAGTCTCGAACTCCTGGCCTCAAACAACCCTCCCACCTTGGCCTCCCAAAGCACTAGCATTTTAGGCGTGAACTATCGAGTCCAGTTGACACTGGGTAATTTATCAAGAAAAAAGGTTTATTTAGCTCATGGTTTTAGGAGTTGGGAAATATGAGAAGCATGGTGCTGGTATCTGCTTGGCTTCTGGTGAGGGCCAAGTGCTAGGCCAAAACACAGCAGAGAAGGTCAAGGGGAAGTGGTCAGTGGGAAGAAGAGAACCAAACAGGAGGAGGAAAATGGCTTTATAACAATCTGCTCTCTCTGGAACTAATCCAGTCTCAAGAGATTGACAATGCACTACCAGGAAAACAGAACCAAGACATTCATGAGAGTTCTGCCCCATGACCCAAATACCTCCCAGTAGGCCCCCTACCTCCCAACTCCACCACATTAAGTATCAAATTTCAACATGAGTTTTGGAGGGGGCAGATCATCTGCAAAACAGGTGTTTTTCCATGTTTATACATCATAGCATGTTTGTTTCCATGTTTATACATGAAGAGGAGATTTTCCAATGTAATCCTAAGGAAGACTAAAAATCTTCCTCAACATTATGTTTTCTAATTGGATGTAACAAGTTTACAGTAATTTTGTGTAATGTTTTACTTACTTTCCTTTGACCAAGCCACACTAGTAAAATTTAACAATCTCTGTATTTTTACATACTACTCTAATAAGAAAACTCTTCAAAATTTGTAACAGACCAATGTTGTGTACACAAAAACATTTAGGACATATTTTAAAGAAGGATTTGGAACATATATTTTAAATAAATTTCGTGATATCAGGTTAAAATACTAGAAACACAGAGGTCAAAATCTGGGATTGCATTAGAGGCAGTAAGCAGAAACTGGAGTCAGGTTAACTGTTTATAGTGAAAACACAATGATTAGGGGAGGCAGGAACTTGGGGTGAATTGACAAGGCTATAACCTCAACAGTAACACTAAAGGAAGTGCCCATTAGCGCTGGTAGCACAATAGTATGGAAGAATTTAGGAACTGCTCTGCTGTTAACTCATGGTCCACTCAGATAGGTGTCCTATTGGCAGAATGAACTTAGAACCATTGAAAATAATCATTAATATGCTAGTTACTTAATATAATTATCTCATATAATTCTCACTACAATCCTAAAGATAGCTAATAATGTAATGATCTCTGGTTTATAGATGAGGTATCTGAGACTTTGAGAGGTTAAGTGACTTGTCTAACATCTCACATTTTTAAAATGTCAGGGCAGAGATTCTAACCGAGATGGAAAATAATAGTGCTTGTTGACATCAACTTTGAAGACTAGGTATGTAGTAGCTTCTTTTAAGTAATAGTGATCATTCGTACATTTGTACAAATGCTTTATGAGTTAATAAACATTAACTTTGGGATTAGTTTGTTAGGATTGGTTAAAGCAGGACAAAGGATTATCTGAAAAGGCAGAATCAAGAACAGATAGGTGAAGGAGGATCAGAGATGCTGTATATAGTATGTGGTAAATTATGCTAAAATACATTAATGTATAATCCTTTACAAGGCCCCATGAAAGAACAGGGATTTTGGAAGAGACTGAAGATCAAGTTACTAGACAGAGGAGGGCCAAGTGAGTTTCCTCCTCCTCCTCATCTCTAATCATTTTGTATGCATTTATCAAGGCTTTCTGTAATTCAAGACTGTGCTGAGATTCGAGTGAGCAGAACTGCATATCTTATTCCAGCTGCAGCTAACTCCAATAGTTTAGTATGGGGTAAAGCAACATGTTTTCTCAGGTTTTTGATACATGTTTTGATTACACCCAACATTTCATTTTTTCCCCTAAAGTTAGCATTTAGTTGAGCTGATGTTTTCAAAAAACATACTACAGAGATTTTCATGTTGTTTTCCTGGGTCTTGATCAAGATTTTTAAAAATTCATAATATACTTTGAGCTATTTAATCTCCAGGTTGGTTGCCTTTTTCTGGATCCTGAGCTAAAACATATCTCACATTTGATTTATTTACAGATTAGTAAGAACATCCTGTACTTTAGCCCAATAATCTTGACCTTTAATAGAATTTGTAGCTTTGGACATTTGGTTGTGCCTTTCTTTCCCCATATATTTATAAGTGTTTGTTTGGAATAGCAGTGAATATAAACTGGTCTGGAATTTCAGAAATCCTCTCTAGAGTTCTTTTGAACAGAAATTACATTTGGAGTCTGCCAGTGATTTAGTAGAGGCTGCATGTTTTGTTCAAAACTCCCCTACTTTCCCCCCGTTCTCCTTGTATATGTCATATAGTTGGTGACTTACCAACATATATTTTGTAAGTTTGGCTTGGATAATTCTGACTGCTGGCTGTAATTCAACCAGTTACCAATGTGTCATTTCAGGGATTACATTGCAGTGGCAATCAGTGTAAAATATTCTCTAGTATAGACTGAACCAAAAAATTCATGCAATATGTCAGATATGTCTTTACCCACAATTATCAGGACATTTACTAATTTTTTCCTTGGCTTCCTACATTTTGAATGTTCTTTATTATTTTAGTTTTTGAAGGAGTAGAGGTGTAGTAAAGAGATTAACACTTATTGAGTGCCCAGTGCTATAGTATTACTGGCATGGAGAGTTTCTGGCACAGAGTAATTGCTCCTTAAATACTTATTAAATGAATGAATGAATGTCAGGTATGTGCCTGTCACTTTACATGTATGACTTTATTTATTCTTACCACAATCGTATGTGAGGTATGTACTATTTTCCCTCATCTATAAAATGGAAGAATAATAGTACCTACTTTATAAGGTTGTTATGAGGATTGATAGACAAGTATATACAAAGCAGTCTCTGGCAAGTAGCAAGCACTTTAAAAATATTATTATTATTATTGTTATTTTCCATTGTTACATATGAAGACACTGAAGTACCGAGCTTTTAAGTCATTTTCCCAAGTATTGCACAGGGAGTTAAAAGTTCAGAATAAATTTCTAAACTTTAGGCCCTCTCTTCTAAATTTTTTGGCCTTGGTATTCTTGTCAAAGAGCTCTACAACATGTTATTTTGTCTGATTTTAATGTATACATAGCTTACTTAATAAGCGTCCCATTTTCTTACTTAGATTATCTTTCAACCTTTTGAAAAATTATTTTCCTTCTTAAATTTGGCTGTATATGCCTTTTTTCACTGGACAGGTATCCTGATAGGATATATTTTTTCCTGGAGTCCAATACATTGTTTTAAATAATTGCGAAAATTCTCATTGACTAATTATTAAAATATTTTCTTTCCTAATCTTTTCTTTAACTAATGAACTTAGTGTCCTTTCCCATTCATCTTAATTCTGAAGTTCTCAATTAATTATGAATTATTAATTAATAATTTGATTTAAGATTAAGGAAGATGAGGTATAAGGTGCAACATGCCTTTTTGACACCGGTGTGTTTTAATAATTTATCTCACTTGCTAATTCACTATACAGAGTGTGATTCTCTGTTTTCTTTCTTCTGGGTCACGCATGTGGTGAATGTAATTTCTCATGACATAATCATTTTAGTTAACCAGTATAGCCACAAAGCATTTTAACCAAGTTGTAATTTTTTCCTGTAAACTTTTATAAAGTAGAGCCTATGGCAGATATACTTTTTTGAAGTGGAGATTTCTCTTAAAAAATGAGACTGCTGACACATTGCTCAAATTGAAATGGGTGTAAAAGAGATACATAGGATATTCAATGATAAGTGAATATGTCCAAGCGTTCTGATCATTTTCTTCATCAGCTTTACTGAATACTAGTGAAAAAGATTTGAATGACTGTGATCGAGAGTGGAGAGGGTAGCGGGTAAAGGGATGGCAGTGGCCTAAATGGTTGGGTGATAAACCCGGCTAGATAGTCTGGGGTTAAATTACGGAGGCCTGGAATGCCAGATAAAGGACTTTGAACTTTCTTCTCTATGTCCTCTACATTAAAAATATCTTCAGGTTCTGAGAATGAACTCCTAAAATTCAGGATCGATTGGCTTCATAATACCCAGGGTTAAATCTTCAGAATTCCATCTAAAAACAAAATCTGTATTTCAGAAATAAACTTTAAGATTGTTTGATGATCAAAGAGATTTTCATCAGGCAATACTGACACGATGAGAAGAAACTAGAGATATTTTGGAGATCTTGGCACAACTTCAAAGAGTGATAGAACAGAATGTGGATAACTCTTCCAAGTTTTGGAAGGCAACAGTCATGACTGAGAGTTACATACATTGAAACGAGAGACTTCCTTGAAAACATTTTACAAATCTTTTCCTATTATAGAATTCTAAACTATGGAGAAATCCATATATGCCCCAAACTCAACACAGCACTCATTTCCCTCCCCAAATGATTCCCCAGGGTTTCTCTAACACTGTAAAAGATTCCTGAGGCATTTGCAGTAAGCTTCTCAATAAGCTGCCCAAAGCCCTTCTAAGTGCTGTTTCTGTATATTCTGAAACGAATCGCTTTCATCCCTAGCTCACATATTTGTTTCTGTTTTGCAGAACGGAAACAGTGAAGCAACTTAGAGATTTGGGGACATACAGCCCAGATGACCTATAGTTCGCCTGATGTCGTTTCGCAAGATTTTGGTACCCAAAGCAGCAGAACCGGGATTTAGCATCCTTCTTCTCATCATACATTTCTTAAAGCAAGCGTTCTGCACTTTCAAACATCATCTTTTCTCTATCCAACACCTCCTCCCAGCCCGCCCCCTGGTTCCTTCCCACTCTCTACCTCGCCCCCCCTGCCCCGCCGCCCGCCCCCAGCCTGCGCATGCGTCCTAAGAACCCCTTACACTCGCGGCACAGGCTGACAGTATTGTCGGGGGCTATTCTCTCTCCCAGGAACATGGCGGCGAGTCAGGGAGGAGGTGGTAACAGTGGGGGCGGCGGTTGTGGTGGAGGTGGAAGTAGCGGTGGCGGTGGCATGGCCGGAGGGGGAGGTGGCGGGGCTGGAGGGGGAGGCGGCGGCGGCGGCGGCGGCGGCGGGACCCTGGTGGTCCCCATCCCGGTACCGACTCTTTTCGGTCAGCCGTTTCCCAGCGGGCCGCCGTGGAACCCGGGTAGCCTGCAGCCTCAGCACACCGTGAGGAGCCTGGACCGGGCCCTGGAGGAGGCGGGCAACTCCGGTATCCTGAGCCTCAGTGGTCGGAAACTCCGAGACTTCCCGGGCAGCGGCTACGACCTGACGGACACCACCCAAGCAGGTGACAGGACGGGGGGAGGGGAAGCTGGCTGTGAAGGAGGAGGTGCGGGAAGTGGGTGGCTGCGTGGCTGCGTTGTTGGACTCTGCAGGTCTGGGCGGGTGCGCGGGGGCTGCCAGACTAACAAAGTCGGGGCAGCCAGTTCTCCTGAACGTGAGGGGCAAAGCAAGCAATCGGGAAGGGGCGGAATGCTGCCTCAAGGATGTATGGAAACTGGTGGGATGTTAGGGGTGAAAGAGCATCATTGTTAAAGCGAGTTTCTCCAGTTTGGGTGGGAGGGAGGCATTGACACCTTCCTTAATGCACTTCTTTCAACTCTCCTCGATCTTCCCATCTTTCCCGGAAAACCAAACCCAACCAAACTAAACCAAACACAAAAATCATAATCTCTACATATTCCTTAAAGGCATACGTGCCTGAAAGAATGGCATATCCTTTTTCAGAGTACAGCAGCAGGATTGCCATGGCTTTTTTGTGTGGTTTAATCATCCAAGGATATTCTTGACTTCTTTCATGTCACGTATGCCTTTAAAGACTGAGATTTTTCATTTACCTGGTGTTGAGAAGGTAGTGGTGGTTAAATTAGTATTTGCTGCAGTGGCAAATTAAATCATCAATCACTTGCATGTCTGCTTACTAGAAGAAAGCTAATCCTTGCTTTGAGTTATCTTAGAGTCTTAATTTTTATAGTAGAAAGCCAATAATTTTAAGGGCATTTCTGAGAAAAAATTAACTCCATTCCTTAGGGAGTTGTGGATTAAAGGTTTATCATTTTGGATGAGAAATTGGCTATTGTAATGGTCTTCATATACTCTCTGGTAGTCTTTGTTGTGGCTGGCATTTTTTGTTAGGAACACACTCTCTTATAAACCAGTGCTGGATTATTTTAGATATGTCTTGATTTGATGAAAGTTGTTTTTTTTTTTTTTTTTTTTTGCTTTTTGTAATCTTTAAATTTGTTATTTATTTCTGTTTTCATCTGCTTTGCTGAAATAAATCCTGGCCAAAATTATTTTAATAGATGTCGTGATTTTGAAACAATATAGTAAGTAAATTCACCCATAATGAGGAGTAGAAAATACCTCTTATTTTCAAAACAAGACAATTTCAGTTGTATTCAGTTTTTAGATCTTAAATCAAGGTATTTGTGTTGGAACAAGGTGGGGAGAGGAGGAAAACCTAAAATTGAAGCTTTCCACCCCGTGATTCTTTTAGGAATTATCCTAAGAACTATGAATGTGTAATCAACCACTGATTTTAGATTTTGTAAAGCATGTTTGCGTTTTTACTCCTTCACTCAGAACAGATTTCCTAAATAATGTGTTCACATATTCATGACTGTTAGGGAGATATTATGCAACTTGGTATGTTCTTCAAAGGCTTCAAGTAAAACAGTTTCAGACTGCATCATTATAGTGATGTTTTTCTTTTCTTTTTCTTCTTTTTGTTTTTGCTTACTGTTCTTTATAACCTATAAAGGATTCTTCCACCTGCAGGACAAAGTTTAAGCATCCTAGCTTGGCATTCAGGGCTTTCATTGTTAGGCTCCCCTTTATTGTTGCAACCTTGTCCCTCAAAATGCTCCCGCATAGAATCCTCTCTTCCAACTAGGTCCACTCTCTGTCTTTCAAATATATTTTGTGCATTTCTGCCTCATCTTTGTACAAGATCATCTGTATGGCTGGGATTTCCCTCTTTTCTCCATTTATTTAATTTTATTGAAGCCCCAGCTCTTCCAAGAAGTTGTCTGCAACTCCCTTAGTCCACAGGAATCTCCTGTTTCTTTGAATTCCCATGGTACTTATTGTCTTTACCACTTACTTGGCAGTGCTGGCTTTATTTTCTTTTTATGTTTCTGTCTTGCTATCCCTGAGAAGAAATAGAGCCTCTTAAAAGGCAGGGCATACACCATATACTTGTTCAGTCTTCTCATTATATATTCCCTTTATTGTATTTGATAATATTTCTCATAAATATGAATATCATCTGATGCAGTTACAGCCTTTGGCTTTTAAACCTTCAGTTGGTTTTCTGAGGCAAGCTTCAACACAAAGCAGAACCATATCTGTTCATGGTAAACATTCATTCATCATAAGTTTCATTTTACTTTTTCTCTTCAGTTGAATGAGCATTTCTTGTGGGAACATTTCAAAAATCAGAGTAAACCAGATCTTGTGCTGCTCTTTTTTTTTCCATTTAAATTAGATATCTTTGGGTGACTCATTTGCCATTTGTTTTTGACAAAATTTAGCCATGAAATTTTTAGGGGCAGTATTTTTTAATGTAAAGAGACCACTATTCATTATGTGTAAATGAAAGCAGGTACATTGGAACTGAAGAAAAATAGAGTATGTTTGAGATTATACATACATATGTACATACACACACACATACATACAGGAGCACACATACAGTATATTCTCTATTTGATGAAAATGATCTGATTGGTGATTTTGTTATACTTAAAATGACTCTTAGTGGAATAATGTTTCAGAACCAAACTGATTAGTTAGATAAGCATTCCTTATTGCATTGGGAAGAGACAAGAGGAAGGGAAAATAGCTAAGAAGCGGTTAATGTTAATCTAGGTGAGAGGTTGTGAGAATCTGGTGAAACAATATTGAATAAGGAGAAATTAATACATTTCAAAATAAGTGGGGAAAGGTTTTTTTACGTTAAGATGAAATAGACACCTGGTTCTCCACCCTGGCTGCACATTACAATTACAAAGGAGATTTTTTTTTGTTTGTTTTTTGTTTTAACCCTGCCTGGATCCTACCCCAGACCAATTAAATCAGAATCTTAGGGGCCAAGGAACTTAAGGAAAACAAATCTTTCCAGGTAATTCTAATATGTACTCAGGACTGTGAAACCCTAAAATTGTTTATTTTTGAAGCACTGAAGAAATATTTGTTCTTTGAGTGAGTAAGAACATTGATAAAAGTTTAGATATTAACCTTAAAGCCACTTGTCAAGAGGGTCAAAACCAAAACTAGGAACTAAGTACTCAAAAATTGTTTCAGATTGTTTGATAAATTTACATGAAGAAAATGATGCCCCCCAAACATGTAGCAGCAGAATCTTTTCTCTGCTAACAGGCTTCCTATAAGGGAAAATGTATTTTAGGCAGCTGTTTGCAGAGTTTATTTTTGGTGTCTTTTTACCTCTCTCTGCATTTCTAGTGTCTGTTCTTCACTTGCCCCCTCCCTTTGTCCCCATCACACTTTTCTTCAAACCTCACTCCCCTTACTTTATTGGGATAGAGCTCAGGTAAATGATTATGGCAGCCTGTCTAGGAGATTAACATTTAAAAGGGGGAGTTTGCTAATTTACTTGAATCTCCAATTGGTGATTGGAGATTAATGACCTTTTTGAGTAGATCTCCCTTCCAGATACTCCTTGATTAGAATTTTCACACACATAAGGACAAAAAACAGCGATCAGAAAGTTGGTAACCCATTTCAGTAAAGTAGCTGACTCTTGCTGTAATGTCTTCTCCGACATGGTTGGTAGGTCGATTTGACAAGATGAAGGGAAATTGCATAGAGCTTTTTGGTCCATCTGGATACTATGATAATTTGTTGACTTGAAAGTGATTTTAATGGTTACCCAAACAAATCCTGAAACCTTGCATAGTTGACTCTGTCACCAGTGCTACAAATAAGTGGATATGTTTCAGCCTATTTGCAGCTGCTCCCTCTGCTTCTTTATACCTGTTTATGTACATGAGCAGTAGGTCTGTGAAACAGATTTAGGAATTCTTACATCAGATTGTGTCATGTCCTGGATAATCACGTGTTTTCCTGTAAACCAGGAGTCAACTCTAGTATTTCCTACGTGGCTGGTTCACCTTTTCAACTGTAGGGCATGGTGCATTGTATCAGGTTGTAAAATGGAGCCAGATAAACACAGCATTTCATTTTGTGAGGTGAAGGTCCTCGCAGTGCATTTAGTGGAATGAGCTCATGATTGTGATTTTGTGGCCTTATTCAGATATCTGCTTTGCTTTATTTAATAAATGTCTTCCTGAAAAATCAAATGTGAAGCACATTTTTGACAGTTGATTCATATTTTAATTGCTATAGGTTGAATCTGAATTACTGAACCTTGTTCTGATTTATTGAGTGATAAGTTCTACAGCATAAATAGTTATCCCTTAATTTCTTTCATTTAAAATAAAATGTTATCTTTAATTGAAGGGTATATTCCTCATTAAGATAATACCATTTATACAGCTCTTTATACATTTCTAAGTACTTTGATATATATTATCCTATTGTATCCTAATAATAACCCTGTGAGCTTGGCAGAGTACATAGTAATTGCTTGTTGTGGTTGAGAGAGGTTAAGTGATTCGTCCAAAGTTAAATGGTGAGTCTGGCAGAGTGTGTGGGTCAGAGCCTAGGTTTTTCAACTCCAGTGCTATCCTAATGTTATTTCCATTGTAACACATTCTCTCTTTATAAAAATGCAGTTATTAAACACCGTGCCAATAAATAGGTTATTTATTCTGAAAATCCAATGCTTATTTAACTTCATAGGTTATATACCTTTCGTTTGTGGTATGGTGTGTTTTGTTTTGTGTGTTTTTGCATAGCTATCATGCCTCTCTTTCTCATGGTTTTAGAATAGATTCATTCAGCATTTATTGAACTCCAACTTTGGAAACATGATTATGGCTAATAGAAAGAGACATGGTTTTTGTACTTAAAGGGTTTATACAATAGTCAAATGTGTACAGTAATATAACCATTAGAAAAGAATTTCATTATAATATATAACAGTATTCAAAATAATATACTTCAATATGCTGTACACATAAGAGATATGGAACTGTGGCATAAGGCTTAATTTTAGAGGGGATTAATTTAGTTTGAGAAAGCTTCCTGAAAAGTTAGGTTAGGTATTTGTTGCATGACAGGTATAAGAACAGAAGTGGTTGATCGGGATGTTTTAAAATTGGGGTTAGTGGAATACTTTTGCTTAAGGTTTAAATTTGATATTTCAATTTAGATTATTTGTGATATAAATTCTGAAGCATTTATTTGGCATGAAGGTAGACAAGATCCAGAACCTCATTGAGAACATAAGTAATGCTAGGGACACTTACTACAAATAAAGATAATTGAAGGCTTACAAAATTGATTTGCTGGGAGGTGCCATTTGTTTAAGTTCCTAGGCAACAGTGAAACTTTGCAAAAGAGGCGTATTGTTCTCCCAGCTCAGCCTAGCAGCCCACTCTGTGACATGCCTTAACTGCATGATACCCACCTCCCCATTCTGCAGAGGATAGTTATCGTCATGACCTAGAAAGGGAAATCTTTTAGTTTTCTTTTTTTCTCTACACTTTGAGTGTATTTGGGTGCTTCTTAAAACATTGTAATACTCTTATAATCAGTTATCTGGAAAGTTTCAGAAAGGGTTGTCTGCTTCTCGTTTATAGAAAAAAATACCTTACACGCCAGGGAACCATTTAATGTAATTAAAGAAAGCTGTATAAGCCAGTTTAATAACAATGTAAGTTTATGTTTACTCTCACTTTCAACTAGTGCACTCAATCTGCTGCAGGTCAAACTGTAATGTTTACTCTTTACATTTCTCTTGTTTCATGTAAATCAGTAGCATTCCATTAACAGAATACCTGTCAATGGACTGTAATGGATAATTCAACAGTGGATATTTTCTAATATATTTTTATATCAAATTTTTTGAGGAAAAGTTCTTTCCAAATAGGAAAGTAAGTTCTTTCCTTTTCAGAAACACTTGATTCTGTGTAGTCTTTTATAATTTGTGACAGAGAATGTTGTCACTTTATCTTTAAATTAATTGTCTCAGTAGAATATTAGAGATTCAAGGTGACAAGAGACAGGTGTAAGAAACTATGACATAAACTTTTCTTTGAACCATATGGAGATGAACCGATTCTAGAACATTTGTGAATTTGGATTTCACTCAGAAATGGCTTTTTGTTAATGATTATGTTCCTAAGAGACTCTAGGGTATAGAGTCTAGGGTTTTTCACTTCTTAAAAAAATAATTGCAATATGTAAATCCTTAGTATTTTGAGCTACTTGGTTGGGCATGTCTATGTCAATGGGAAATAATTACATTTAAAGTATTTGTGAATTAGAAATAGTAAATTAAACATAGATGACTGTGTCCTTAAACTACCTAGTGAGTATATAAGAATGGATTTGTCATATCCATATTTTGTAAAGGTTGTAAAGTTGCTACTTTCAGTGAGTTAATGATTTCATAATGGTTTAAAATAAGAACTCATATACCTATTATTTCCTAGATCAGTAGTTCTCATTGCGGGGAAGGGTAGGGTTAGAGAAGTTGCCTCCAGAGGATATTCGACAGTATCTGGAGACTTATTTTTATTTTTATTTTTTTAAGAGACAAGGCCTTGCTATGTTGCCCTGGCTATGTTGCCTGGGCTGGAATATAGTGGCTGTTCACAGGTTCTAACTCCAGGGCTCAAGTGATCCTCCTGTCTCAGCCTGCTGAGTAGCTTGAACTATAGTCCTACAGCACCACAGCTGGCTGAAGACATTTTTGATTATCACAATTTGGGGGTTGCTGCTGACATCTGGTGGGTAGAGGCAAGGGATGCTGCCAAGCATCCTACAATGAAAAGGACAGCCCTATACAACAAAGACTTAACTTTTCTAAAATGTCTATGGTGCCAAAGTTGAGAAACCCTGAGTTAGGGTAAGATAAATGGAAAGTGCCACATAGGTTCAAAGAGGGAGAGATGACATTTGATTGGGTTGTTGCAACAGCAGAGTGGGGCTTTATAAAGAAGTTGGAGGATCGGCCTTTAAAGAGGAGGCATCAGATTTTATAGTTAATTTTAGAGGGAGGAAACTACATGAATGCTGATATCTCAGAGTCTCCTCAAACTCAGTATGTCAAATAATGAACTCTCATTATTCACCCTAGGCCCCCTTGTCACCTAGATCTAAAACCTGGGAAGTATTCTCCACTCTTCCCTTTCCCTCACCCTCTATATCTAGTGAGGGACTAAGGCCTGTTGGTCATAACTCTTTGAATAGCTTTCAAATCAGTTTCCTTCCTTTCTATTCTCAGTGTCATTGTTCAGATTCTCTATTCCTCACCTTTAACTGGACCTGTCAGTAGTTTCCTAAATGATCTCTCTGCCTCAAGTTTTCTTCAACTTCAATTAGTTAGCCCTTCACACTGTAGCTAAACCATTCTTTCTAATATGCAAATCTGATTGCAACATGTTACTAAAACAATGTTACTAAAACACCTTCAAGCCAGTAGCCAGTTTTCAAACCATACGTTTCAAAATCTTATTTCCTTATTCCTTGTTTTGAACATTAAAAAAGGTAATACAGGCCGGGCGCGGTGGCTCAAGCCTGTAATCCCAGCACTTTGGGAGGCCGAGACGGGCGGATCACGAGGTCAGGAGATCGAGACCATCCTGGCTAACATGGTGAAACCCCGTCTCTACTAAAAATACAAGAAAAATTAGCCGGGCGAGGTGGCGGGCGCCTGTAGTCCCAGCGACTCGGGAGGCTGAGGCAAGAGAATGGCGGGAACCCGGGGGGGCGGAGTTTGCAGTGAGCCGAGATCGCGCCACTGCACTCCAGCCTGGGGCACAGAGCAAGACTCCGTCTCAAAAAAAAAAAAAAAAAAAAAAAAAAAAAAAAGGTAATACATACACTATGCTTTAACTGTGGTAATTTTTATATTTTATTAGTTAAAATTAAATTGCTAAGATTCATCCAAATTGTTATGTAAAACTGTGGTTCATTCTTTTGAATGGCTGTGTTATCTTGCATCATATGAGTATACCACCTTTATTCACTTTCTCACTGATACCCATTTTCATTCACCCCCTCTTTTTCTCTTGGGAATAGCACTACTGTCAACAATATTATACATGTCTCTTGTACTTGTGCAAGGATTTCTCTTATGTATATACTTGAAAATGGAATTGCTGGGTTGTATGGTATGTCAGTGTTTAAACCGGTTTATAATTTCTGTTTCCATTGACATGTATAGGAGATCCTGTGAATCTGTTTGCCCTCCAAAACAGTATTGTCAAATTTAAAAATTTTGGCCAAGTGTGTTTAAAATGGTATTTCGATGAAGTCTTTCTTGATTTACATTCCCCTGATCACCAATGATGTTAACCTTTCTTCACATGTCTGTTGGTCATATGTCTTTCCTGTACCGTGAAATAACTTTTCATTTATTTTGCCCATTTTCTGTTGGTTGGTTGTCCTTTTTTTTTTAAAAAAAAGAGAGAATTCTATGAGTTTAAAAAAATGCTCCTTATACTAATCATTTGTTTTGTATATTTTGAATATCTTCTTGTTTATAACTTGCCTTTTTACTTTTTGAGGGGTGTTTTGATGGACAAATTTGTAAATTTTAATACAGCCAAATGTATCAGTCTTGAATTTTATAGTCAATTATTTTTGTGTCCTATTTAAGAACATGTAAAATATATTCATCTACATTTTTTACTAAGAGTTTTAGTTTTGTTTTTGGTATTAAAGTTCTTAATTCATATGGAATCGATTTTTGTGTATAGCGTGAGGTGGAGTTCCATGTTCCTGTTTTTATATATGGGTTATCTTTTTTCAGATCCATCCTTACCTATGTTGGGGCTCAGAAAACAATATCCCCAAATGAAGGCCTCAGCAGCAGCCTCAGAAGCAGAAGTTTTGCACTGACCTTGTCCTGCCCTCCTGTCTCTCGGTCCCATTCTTCTCCAAGGCTAACCATAGAAACTAGAATCCCTCTTGCCCAAGGAGGATCATAGAAGCCAGAACCCCTTTTCCTGAAAGCCAGCCATAAGACCTAAAAATAGTACTCGAATTTCCCCTCTGCCTTTCTGTGTAAAAACTGGCCACAAAGAAATGATCGGACTTAACTTGTTTGTCTGTAGGTCTTAAGACCCCCATTCCAGAGAGGGCCCTGCCCACAGCCAGAGAAAGAAATACAGGCTCAGAGAGGCCTAGAATAATCTATTTAATAGGTAGACAGGCCTTGCTAGGTTTCCCCACTCAGTCTGTCAGCTTTAGATCATATTATTTTTGTCCAATCATATTTCTGCACAGCTGGGCTGTCCATACTTTGTTGAACCTAAGTGTAAAATAGGCAATTCCTCTTTTGGGTCTTAATTCTGAGGGCTCCCATATATATACTTTAAATAAACGTATATGCCTTTTCCTCATTTCAGTGATTTTTCAGTGAAATTGTGAAACTTTAGGGGACCAAGGGCCTTGACTTCTATTCTATATCTACTTCTTTTCTCTTTTCTTTTCTTTTCTTTCTTTCTTTCTTTTTTTTTTTTTTTTTTTTCAGGGTCTCGCTGTATTGCCAAGGCTGGAGTACAGTGGCACAATCATGGCTCACTGCAGCCTCAACTTCCCAGGCTCAAGTGATCCTCCCACCTCAGCCCTCCTGAGTAGCTGGGACCACAGGGGTGTGCTACCATACACAGCTAATTTTTGTATTTTTTTGTAGAGACAAGGTTTCACCATGTTGCCCAGGCTGGTCTTGAACTTCTGGGCTCAAGCGACCCACCTGCCTCGGCCTCCCAAAGTGCTGGGGTTACAGGGGTGAGCCACTGCACCTGGCCTACTTCTTTTCTTTTTAACACTTTATTGAGAGTTCACAGACCAAAAGTGGACACATTTAAAGTATATTGTTTATTGGTTGTTAGCTGTGCAGCCATCACTATAATTTAGTTTTGGAATATTTTCATCTCCCTTGAAAGAAATCCTGTACAAATAAATCCCTTCCCATTCTCCCTGCCTCCTCCCCAACCAATCAAACCCTACACAACCATTCATCTATTTTCTGTCTCTATAGACTTACCCCAACTGTACATTTGATGTAAATGACTTCATTCAGGATGTGACCTTTTGTGATTGGCTTCTTTAATTTACTATGTTTTCAAAGTTCATTTATGTTGTAGCATGTATCAGTATTTCATTCGTTTTCTTTCTGAATAATATTCCATTGTGCATTTTGGTTATCCATTCATCAGTTGATGGATAATTGGATTGTTTACACTTTTTGCATATTATAAATAATGCTGCTATGAACAGTGATATACATGTTTCTTGTGTAGCCATATGTCTTCATTTCTCTTGGTTATATACATAGGAGTGAGATTGCTGGGTCGTATGGCGATTCTGTGTTTAACATTTTGAAGAAATGTCAGATTGTTTTCCAAAGTGGCCACACCATTTTACATTTCCATCAACAGTATGTGAGAATTCCAATTTCTTTGCATTCTCAACAACACTTGTTTTTATCTTTTTGTTTATAGCCATCCTAGTGGATGTGAGGCAGTATTTCTTTCCTTTTTTTTTTGAGACAGAGTTTTGCTCTTGTCGCCCAGGCTGGAGTGCAAGGATGCAATCTCGGCTCACTGCACCTCTGCCTCCCGGACTCAAGTGATTCTCCTGCCTCAGCCTCCTGAGTAACTATGATTACAGGCGTGCGCCACCATGCCTGGCTAATTTTTGTATTTTTTTTTTCAGTAGAGATGGAGTTTCATCATGTTGGCCAGGCTGGTCTTGAACTCCTGATCTCAGGTGATCCACCCACCTCAGCCTCCCAGAGTGTTGGGATTACAGGCGTGAGCCACTGTGCACAGCCTGAGGCAGGATTTCATTGTGGATTTGATTTGACTTTTCCTGATGACTAATGATGTTGAATATCTTTTCATGTGCTTATTGACTATTTGTATATTTTCATAAGCAAAATGACTATTCAGACCCTTTGTCCATTTACTAATCGGGTTGTCTTCATGTCTTCATTACTGAGTTGTAAGAGGTTTTTTTTTTTCTTTCTTTTTTTTAAATTTCTGTATTCAAGTCTCTTAACAGATGTATCATTTGCAAATATTTCTTTCCTATTCTGTTCGTTCATCTACTTTGAAACACAAAATTAAAACATACTGATATCACTCATTTTATCTATTTTCTTATGTTGCTTGTGCTTTTTGTGTCATGTCTAAGGAAGCATTGCCTAACCCAGGGTCAGAATGATTTATCCTTATGTATTTTGAGTTTATAGTTTTAGCTCTTTCATTTTTTTACATTTAGCTTCACTGCTTATTTAAGTTGATTTTTCTGTGTCATGTAAGATCAGGGTCCAACTTCATTCTTTTACATGTGGATATCTAGTTGTCCTAGCACCATTTTTTGAATAGATCATTTTTTTCTTCATCTAATTGTCTTGTCACCCTTGTTTAAAATCAGTTGACCATAAATGTCAAGATTTATTTCTGGGCTCTCAATTGTATTTCATTGATCTATATTTCTGTTCTTAACCCAATACCACACTGTATTGATTATTGTAGCTGTGTAGTAAATTTGGTAATTGGGAAGTGTGAGTTTTCCAACATTTTTTTTTCAAGATTTTTGGGGCTCTTCTGGGGTCCTTGCAGGAATTTCAGGATAAGCTACACAATTTCTTTGGAAAATGCAGAATGCAAGTTGAGATTTTGAAAAGGATTGTGTTGAATCATCAATTTGGGGGAATTTTGCCATCTTATCAATATTAAGTTGTCCAATCCATGAATAGAGGATGTCTTTTCATTTATTTATATCTTCTTTAATTTCTTTTAACATTATTTTGTAGTTTCCTATTTTGTAGTTTTTGATGCTGTTGTAGTTGGAATTTTAAAAATTTAGTTTTTGGATTGTTCATTGCTAGTGTGTAGAAAATACAACTGATTTTTATAAGTGATCATTTATCCTTCAACCTTGCTGAACTTGTTTGTTCTAGTAGTCTTTTAAATGGATTCATTAGGATTTTCTATGTCATGTCATCTGCAAATAGAGATAGTTTTACTTCCTTTCAAATCTGGAGCCTTTTATTTCTGTATCTTGCCTAATTGTCCCTGTTAGAACTTCTAGTTTCAATAATGTTAAGCAGATGCTGTGAAAGTGGACATTCTTCTTTTGTTCTTGAATTTAGGGGGAATATATTCAGGGGGAATATATTCAGTCTTTCACCATTCAATATAATGTTAGCTATGTTTTTTTTTTTTTTTTTTTTTTTTTTTTTTGTAAATGGTCTTTATCAGGTGGAAGAAATTCCCTTTCATACCTGGCTTTTCAAATGCTTTTATCATGAAAGGGTGTTGGATTTTGTCAAAGGCTTTTTCTGTTCTATTGAGTTAATCATATGGTTTTTGTCCTTTGTTGTGTTAACATGGTATATAATATTGTTTGGTTTTTTAATATAAGATGAACCCAGTTTGCATTCCTGACCTACCTGCACTTCAGTTTAGTCTCATACTGCCTCGGACCTCTATATTCCAGCCTATCAAACTATAATATGTGCTGCTTATTGAAAGTATCATGCTGTTCCATGCCTCAGGGTTTTTAAATATTTTTTTTCTGTTAATATCCTTCTACTTTCTACCTGGTAAACTCCTATTGATTCTTTGTATCCCAGATCATGCCTTTGTCTTTTCCCTTACCCCTCATCTTCTACATACAGTGATTACTCTATACCTCTATTATAGCTGCTGTGATTTTGTATTGCAGTGAATGTATTTCCTTCACCCTAGTATGCACCATCAATTTAATAACTTTTCTGACAAATAAACACCGCCTCAGTAAATGCATACATAGATTTCAAAAACGTTAGCATTAGAAGAAAATATGCATTGTTGAATTAAAGAAATATGGGTTATTTGTTTGCACTTCCCTTTTTATTGGTTTTAGAGTTATTTGAGTATAGTGACTTTGTCGCCACTCCAATAGCTAGTAATACAGTGTGTGGTACATAGTAGTTGTTCAGCATATTTTGTTCAATTAAGCCTGCTTCTTGCCATGGGTGCCTTTTTGACCCCCTGCACAATTTGTCCCTTTGCTTTTCCTCTGTGTTTTCCGCTTCTTCATAAATATATACCCTGTTCTTCAGGGTATGTATCTGAACCTCTCATTGTTTTCCTGATTTTTGTTTTTATTGTTTTGTTATTTTTAAAAATGAAAAATTAGAGAAAAGACATACGTTGTTATTGCTTCATAAGCAGAGATATGAGTGATATGAGTATTAAGCTTTAACAGTTTGGAAATTTGCTGCAGTTTTTATATATTCTTATACTATGCCACTAGATATGTTTTTATTTTAGAGTAGCTGACTGTTTAAAAATATTTAGGTTAGCTATTCATTAAAATTGATTTAAAAGTACTGTTTATGATGTTAAATAAGTTTGACATTGAAAATACTAAATTACAAAATGTTTTGAGGATTAATATGTTCTTTTAACAAATTTTATTTTGAAAATCATGTTTGTAGATGAAGTCCAGAAAAATTGAGAGATAAATGGACATTTCATGATTAGGTTTAGGAGTTTTCTCAGTAGTATAGCTCTGAATTATTTAAAATTGTGTTTTAGCATGTCTTGGTCTTACTTTGTCCTCTTACTGTCTGCTCTCCACCATTTGCCATGTGCAAAGTTAAGATCCTGGAATCCGCTACCTTTCAGTTACGAAGTTTATCATCCTTAGTAGGATCAGAGCTTAAAGGCACTCACAGCAGCTCTCCATAGTCACTGCTTCTTCTCTTGCAAAAAGCCTCATGAATGACTAAACTTTCTCACATTTATCAATATAATATTGTTGCCTTAAGATTCTTTCCATTGTAGTCCACTGTATACTCTTCTTCTATGTTGTTCTTTCGGAAAGTTTTCCTTATGCCACTGTTCCACTGAAGAAAAATATATGGATGCACCATAACTTATTTAACCATTCCTCTATCATTAGGTGTTTAAGTTACTGTTTAATATTAATAAACAACCAGGTGCATTTGTGCTCCTGACTTTACATTGCTTTCTCCCCAGAGAAATTTAAACTTCTTTAGGACAGATAATGCATTCTCTGTATAAATTCTCAACAGTGTTTGGTTCGATGCTATGACTCTCTGCGATAGTTTATAATAGATGCTTCTCAAATTTTTAAACTTTAAATTATGGGAAAGAGTGTGATAATTTTATATACTGACTTCTTATACTATTTGTGTGTAGGAGAATGGCTCTGCCATGGCACCTTGGTGGTCTTGCATTTTCCCACATAGGCCACATAAGCATGGTTCAACCACAATCTGTCTCAAGTCTTGGGGGAATACTCTGTGATCCTCCTTGGTACATGGTAAGATAGACTTGTGAGGAGCTGTCACAAGACCATTTATTATCCACCTCTCTATCTTACAGGAGGCTGCCTCAAGGCAGCTTATTTTTTCCCATTTTCATTTTGGTGAGGCATGGGACTTTCCTTCAGGCACAGTTGTGACTATAAAATGACATAGCTGCAGTCTAGAATTGACCCTCAACAACAGAGCAACCCACTGTGTGTGTTGTCTTTCATTTAGTCCCTCCAGTTTGGGTTTCTCCTGTAGGACTAGGGACATGGGGAGCTGATACCATGCTGATATGCCTTCTCTGTCTGTGTTAGTAATAAACCATCTGAATCCATTTGGTCTTTCTGGCAGCTGCCACCGTGCTGATGTGTAGGGGCTGCTTGACCACTTAATGTAAACAAATGGGATGTTTTTGGACCAGTTTGTGGAATTTGTCATTACTTTTTAATTGGTCAATTTATTCTAAATTGCTTTTAATTTCAGGATTCAGTGGTTTGTGCTTTGCTATCAGATAACTCAAGTAAGGATGGTCCTTGCTCTCTAAATACAGTATTATTTTAGGGGGTACAGTATGTAGCTATAAAATTAGTCTTAATCTGAATAAATCAAAGATAAAGCAATTAGCTTTGTTTAGTACAGTGGCTTGCACTTGTTTTTTTTTTTTCTCCCTCTCTTCTGAAGGACTACTTTTGTTTTGCAATCCGAAGGCTGCTGAAGTTGTCCTGGAGAGTCAGTTTGATGCAGACCTTTCTCGTATTATATTAGACTTTCCTTTCTCATGCAGTAGAAAGGTACTAACATATCTTAACATGCAAATAAAATGTATATTGTATACACAGATCTACTTGATTTTCTGTGGCTGGTTGACCTTGACTTAGGCAGAAAGATCAAAGTCAAACTGTTACCAGTGGAGGGTGTCCAGGTTCTTGGTGTTTTGAACAAAGAATTGGACAAAATGCACAAAGCAAGGAAAGAATGAAGCAGCAAAAGCTGAGATTTATCGAAAAGGAAAATACACTTTACAGGGTGGGAGCAGGTTGAGCAGCCTCTCACAGACCCAATACAGAATCTTCTTGGGTCCAAATACCCTGCTAGAGGATTCCCATTGGCCACTTTGTGTTCACCTCATATAAATGAAGTGATGGCCCCAATCAATCTGATTGGTTGTGGAAAGCGACCAAACAGAGCCTAAAGTGAAGTTACAAAGCTGCACTGCTGTGTTAATGAAGACTTGGCCTGCAGTCAGTCTGATTGGTTGCGAAAAACAATCAATCAGAAGCTGAAGTGAAGTTACAAAGTTACACTCCTATGCAAAAGTCTGATTGGTTACAAAAAGCAACCAATCAGAGATACTTTCTATTTCCCATCTGCCATGCAGAAATAGTGGGGGTTTGCAAAGGGCCTAGTCTCTGGTTCTTTTGTTACTTAGGTGTGGAAAGTTAGGGTTTTCCTTTCAGTTTAGTTCCAGGAAGTCAGCGTGAAATGGCCCTGCCTCCAGATCCTATTCTCCTGCCTCAAAACTAATTGAACATCATCAATTCTGATGTACTAGAGATGGTCAAGATACATGTTTTGCCATTGGTTACTTCATTAATCAGACTAATCATAACAATTCAGATATTAGGGTTTTTTTTTAACTTTAAAAAACAAGTTACATGAAAGCATGATTTTGTTTAATTAATTACTTTATTTATTTACTTTTTATTTTTTGAGACAAGGGTTCCCTCTGTTGCCCAGGCTGGAGTGCAGTGGTCCAATCTTGGCTCACTGCAACCCCATAAAAAACTGAGCAAAGGATATGAACAGACACTTCTCAAAAGAAGACATTTATGCAGCCAACAAACATAAGAAAAAAAGTTCATCATCACAGGTCATTAGAGAAATGCAAATCAAAACCACAATGAGATACCATCTCATGCCAGTTAGAATGATGATCATTAAAAAGTCACGAAACAACAGATGCTGGAGAGGATGTGGAGAAATAGGAACGCTTTTACACTGTTGGTGGGAGTGTAAATTAGTTCAACCATTGTGGAAGACAGTGTGGCAATTCCTCAAGGATCTAGAACCAGAAATACCATTTGACCCAGCAATCCCATTACTGGTTATATAACCAAAGCATTATGAATCATTCTACTATAAAGACACATGCACACGTATCTTTATTCCAGCACCGTTCACAATAGCAAAGACTTGGAATCAGTCCAAATGTCCATCAGTGATAGACTGGATAAAGAAAATGTGGCACATATATACTATGGAATAGTATATAGCCATAAAAAAGGATGAGTTCATGTCCTTTGCAGGGATATGGATGAAGCTGGAAACCATCATGCTCATCAAACTAACACAGGAACAGAAAACCAAACACCACATATTCTCACTCATAAGTGGGAGTTGAACAATGAGAACACATGGACACAGGGAGGGGAACATCACACACAGGCCTGTTGGGTCGGAGGCCAGGGGAGGGATAGCATTAGGAGAAATACCTAATGTAGATGATGGGTTGATGGGTGCAGCAAACCACCATGGCACGTGTATGCCTATGTAACAAACCTGCACATTCTGCGCATGTATCCCAGAACTTAAAGTATAATAAAAAATATTTTTAGAAGTTTGGGGGTACAAGTGTAGTTTTGTTACATGGATATATTACATAGTGACGAAGTCTGGACTATTAGTGTAACTATCACTGGAATAGTGTACATTGTACCCATTAGGTAATTTCTCACCCCTCAACCCCCTCCTACCCCCCTAAGTTTCTGAGTCTCCAGTGTCTCTTATTCCACTGTCTATGTCCATGTGCACACATTATTTAACTACCACTTATAAGTGAGAACATGTGGTATTTGACTTTCTGTTTATGAGTTATTTCACAGATAATGCCTCTAGTTCCATCCATGTTGCTGCAGAAGACATGATTTTGGCTTGGTACAGTGGCTCATGCCTACAACCCCAACACTCTGGGAGGCTGAGTCAAGAGGATCACTTGAGCTCTGGAGTTTAGGACCAGCCTGGGCAACATAGCAAGACCTTGTCTCTACTAAAAATAAAAAAATTAGTTGGGTGTGGTACCACACACCTGTAATCCCAGCCTTTGGGAGGCTGAGACAGGAGGATTGCTTATGCCCAGAAGATGGAGACTACAGTGGTCTATGATCATGCCGCTGCACTCCAGCCTGGGTGACAGAGTGAGACCCTGTCTCAAAAAAAAGATATGATTTTATTATTTTTTTATGGCTGAGTAATATTCCATGGTGTGTGTGTGCATGTGTGTGTATACACATATATGTACGTATACATATATATGCCACTTTTTTTTTTTTTTTGAGGCGGAGTCTCGATCTGTCACTCAGGCTGGAGTGCAGTGACACGATCTTGGCTCACTGCAACCTCCGCCTCCCGGGGTCAAGCAACTCTCCTGCTTCAGCCTCCTGAGTAGCTGGAATTACAGGTGCCTGCCACCATGCCCAGCTAATTTTTGTACTTTTTTTAGTAAAGACGGGGTTTCACCATTTTGGCCAGGCCATTTTTTAACCAAGTCTTCCATTGATGGACACTTAGCTTGATTCTTTATCTTTGCTATTGTGAATAGTGCTGCGATAAACATATAAGTGCAGGTATCTTTTTAATATAATGATTTCTTTTCTTTCTTTTTTTTTTTTCAATTTGAGAGCAGGTACTGTTTATTAACTGACCAGCTTAGAAAAATAATCATGGTAGACATCTTAGCTCATTCTTCTAATTAGCCTGTTGATCTGGTCCTCCCTGTTGCCAGCATCTCCACCTTCTACAAAATGGGTTATCTTTTTCTTCATTCTGCCTCATGGAGAAGATAATTTGAAGAGTCAGAGGAAGTTATTTGCTTCTTTGAAGCATTTTTCAACAGTATAGATCTCATGAATCAGATCCTTCATGCAGATGATGCCATATTTACTAAGAGATTGAGCAATCAAAGCGTTGTCTGTCAAAGCAGTTCGCTTCTTAGTGAATTTGCCATAACCACACTTGTAGATGAGTTCATTTACTGACTTCAAATTTGGGTACCCCCTATGCAATATATGGCTCTACAATCTTCAGCATGTTAATTGAAGCCTTGTTGAGCTTCACAGAGGTTCCATTGAAGATTTGATGAAGGTGAAGAAGCTGCAACACCTTTCGGACCTTTGGGCTCACACCGTTGATACCTCTGATCCTGATGACAAATGCCAATTTGGGTTCTGCAGGTACATAGAAGTTTCCAGCTTTTCTTGCCATCCTTGCCATTCGAAATTCAGTTCTGTACATCTGCCTATACTCATTGTGACAGTGCTTCACTTTTTCATAGATAACTTTCCTCCTTGCCTTTCGAAGCATGTTTTGGTCAAACTTCTTTCTCAGGCACTTGATCTTCAGCTCTGCAAAATTCCTTTACTTTTTCTTAAGGGTTTCTGGCACACCAGGAACCTTCTTCATCTTCTCTTCTACACCCTCCATGGTTCCAGTCAGAAAAAGAGGATGATTTCTTTTCTTTTAGGTAGATACTTAGTAGTGGGATTGCTAGATGGAATGGTAGTTCTATTTTTAGTTCTTTGAGAAATCGTCATACTGTTTTCCTCAGGGGTTATACTAATTTACATTCCCACTAACAATATATAAGTGTTCCCTTTTCTCCATATCCTCATCAACTGTTATTTTTTGACTTTTTAGTAATTGCCATTCTGACTGGTGTAGGGTGGTACATTGGCTGTCTCAAAATTTTGTCTGTTTTAATTTGTACTTCTCTGATGGTTAGTGATGTTGAGTATTTTTTCATTTCATATTTTTCATTTTTTCATATGCTTTTTGGCCATTTGTATGTATATAACAAAAATGGTGCTTGCTTATTGTAGCAAATTTGGAAAATAGAAGCATAGGGAAGAAAATACAAATTGCTTCTCATTCCAGCAACCTTAAATAAACATTAATGTTTTGGTATATTTCCTTTATATTCCCAACACTCATCCTCTTGCACATACCTGTAGGTCTTTATAAATTTATGTAGGATCTTTAAAGAAAACTATTGCTGCATTTGGTGTATATAGTTTTACATTTTAAATGTTCCAGTTATTATACTGTGAGCATATTTCCATACTAAGAAATCTAGTCTATAATATGATTTTTAAAGGCTACAGGATATTCCATGTTAAGGATGTAAAAATTGTTTAGCCTTTATCTTATTGTTGGACATTTAAGTTGTTTCTAATTTTTTACTATTTTAAATAATCCTGAAATATGCATATTTTTTACATATCGCTATTAGGTTTCAATCAAAAATTGCTATTAATTGAATTATTGGATCAATGATTATGAACAGTTTTAGGGACCTTGATTCACTTTGCCAAATTGCACTCCAGAAAAGTTACCTCATTTTGTATTCCCACCAATGATGTATGGAAGTGCCTAATTCAAAATAGCCTTGCCAACACCAAGTAATATCTTTAAAAACCTTTACATTTGATTAATGAATTATGTTTTTTTTTTTTTTTTGAGATGAAGTCTTGCTCTGTCACCCATGTCACCCAGGCTAGAGTTCAGTGGCACGATCTTGGCTCACTGCAACCTCTGCCTCCTGGGTTCAAGCGATTCTCCTGCCTTAGCCTCCTGGGTAGCTGGGACTACAGGCGCACGCCACCTCACTTGGCTAATTTTTTATTTTTATTTTTTGTATTTTTAGTAGAGACGGAGTTTCATCATATTGGCTAGGCTGGTCTTGAACTCCTGACCTCAAGTGATCCTCCGGCATTGACCACCCAAAGTGCTGAGAATACAGACGTGAGCCACCACACCTGAACAAATTATGTTATCATAATTTTTACATTTATTTTGATTACAGTGAGGTTGAAGATATTTTCATATACATCCTGGTCATTGATAGTTTTCGTTTTTCAAACTGTTTATGTCCTTGGCCTAGGTTTTATCTATGAGTTGTTGGTATCTTTTTGCTTTTTGATAGACTGAAGTTTTTCCTTCTTTTTATGTAACTTAACCTAGAAATCTTTCATGTGTGAATTCTTTCTTTATATTAACACTTTGAAACTCCTTCCCCATTCTAATATTAGGTGACTAGTCACTATAATGTTTTTCTTAAAGCTTGATTTTCATGTTTATCTTTTTCTTTCATCTGGATTTTATTTTAGTAAAAGTTATGTGATAAAGCAATAGTATTTGTCTTGAAAATATAGTTATTCAATAGCTATTTAATAAGTAATGCTACGTTGATTTGAAATGACAAACATAATAAATTTTATAATGGTCGAAGTATAGTACCATTCTTAAATATCACTTTGATGTTTGAATGCTGTTACAGTAATTCATTAGTCATTATTTCTTGGTGAAACTGAAAAACTTACTAGAATTTCCTACAGGTAACTCTGCATAGAGCTGCCCCCCACTTCTTTTAAATAAGGTCTTGTCTTTCCACGTGGCTTAATTGTTGCAAGACTCACAGTTCTTTCTTTACTGAGCATGCACGTATCTGCCCTCTGGTTAACAGCTGTGGTTTCCCCTTGCAATATCTGTTTTTGTTTGCACCTTTCCTTCTCAAAGTGCCTGTGCTCAAAATAAGCCTTCCATTATTGGTTGCTTCAGGTCAGTGAGATCTGCTTGTTATTGTTTATCATAATTGTTAACTTTGAAGCATTTTTTCCCAATGTCTACAAGTTATTTTTTCTCTCTGCTGCACTTGCGGTTAAAATTTTAATTCATCATGGAGTAGCTTACAAATTCTGTAATCCATACATCTTACTCGTTCAACAAGGTCTCAGTGTTATAGACTGTTCATTATTTTGTCCTGCACAACACCCTTCTAGGGAATACTGAATCAAGAAATCACCTGTCTTTGCAAAGGGCATCTGTTGAAGCAGATGCCAGAGCCATGGGGTTGTCATTTCCCATCAGGCTCCATCCAATATCAGTCTCTAATATTTCAAAGACACTTTCCATCCTTGCATCGATAGACAGCTGTGGTGCCTTCTGTTTTCTTGCTGCTTTTGTTTCTAGCCTTAACAGTTCTTTTAGAAAGAAAAATAGATGAGGAATTGCTAATATTTAAGAACATATTAATCAGATTTTATATACTGTAACTGCTCAACTTTGAGTAATAATATTAATAGTTACCAAAGAATAGAGAAAATTTAATTATTTCTTTTTTATGTTAGGAAATAAGTATCTGAGTTGGTTGATTTTATGTACTCTCCTGGAGAAATATTTCTGCTATATATTTTTTATGTTACAAGAAATGAATATAATGGTCTAATTTCCATCATTTTGTTTTCTATCTTTATGAACATTACCTATCATTATGTACAAATCGACAATTTTCCCTTCATTTCTATTGATTATTTCTTCTAGGGATTTTAGGTTGTTGCAGAATATTTAGTCATTACCAATAGCTCTGAAATAGTGAGGAATTAAGTGATTTTGGCACTATTTAATAGGTAGTAGTGGATTCAGAAATGCAGTTCAGATCCAGTCTAGTGTTCGTCTCCCCTCTTTTTTAGTCAGTGAGACTTCTGTGAACTTTGAGACATACCCCAAGGATGATGCTGTATTGGTCTAGCCACAAGAGCTTTATATTATAGAAACTACAATTTTAGTAGAACTAAATGGAGGTTTTTCTTTTTGCATTCTTTCACTGAAGTGTTACTATCTAAGCAGGAATTATTTGGTGTTGGAGTGGAGTAAGAATTGATATTACCTAGAGTTGGTGTCTGGTTGAGCTTTTGATTTACCCTAACATCTCATGCTTAATTTATAGTTAATGTTTAATGGAATTTTGTCAAATGGATGATAAAGGCTATTAGTCAAGTCAGGATGCTACCTGGCAAATATGGAGAATGAGGCTTGCAAGGTGAGGATCAGAATTTGCTTGCCTCTGTCACAGACTCTGGAAATGCAGGACCACAGATAATTTGATATTAAGATATTTGAATATTTTACCTTGCATGTTTTCTGTGGTTAGGCTGCAACTTCTAAGCCCTGCTGGAAAAGGAATGGTAATGTTCAAAGACAGTTCACCATGGCTTCGTATTTCTGCACATCTTACAAGTGAGGCACTAACTGCCCTGTGTTCTGAACTGTATTTTCAATGATGTTGGTACAGTGAACAACTTTGCAAGATAAACATACTGTTTGCCTTCAGAACAAAGTGCAGACTGGATGCAGTGGCTCACACCTGTAATCCCAACACTTTAGGAGGCCAAGGCAGGAGGATTGCTTGAGCCCAGGAATTTGAGACCAGCCTGGGCAACATAGCAAGACCCTGTCCCCCTGACCCTTTTTTTTTTTTTTGAGACAGTGTCTTGCTCTGTTTCCCAGGCTGGAGTGCAGTGGCACACACGGCTCACCGCAGCCTCAACCTCCTCAGGCTCAGGTGATCCTCCTGCCTCAGCCTCCCAAGTAGCTGGGACTATAGGTCCATGCCACCACACCCGGCTATTTTTTTGTATTTTTTGTAGAAATGGGGTTTTGCCATGTTGCCCAGGCTGGTCTCAAGCTCCTAGACTCAAGCAATCCACCCTCCTCGGCCTCCCAAAGTGTTGGGATTATAGATATGAGCCACTGCTCCCGGCCAGGACCCTGTTTCTTAAAAAAATAGCCAAGCATAGTGGTGTATGCTTGTAGTCCCAGCTACTTAGGAGGCTGAGGCAATAGGACCGCTTTAGTCTGGGAGGTCAAGGCTGCAGTGAGCTGTGATCTCACCACTGCACTCCAGCCTGGGCGACAAAGCAAGATACTTTCTTAAAAAGCAAACAAATAAAACAAAAACCAAAGCAAAGGCAGGATGAATTAGATAGTATTTCTCTCCAAAAGCAAAAGACAATCATGTTTAATTAAGTCCAATAAAATAAAGATAATGTCTCCCTTAGAACAAAAGGCAGGCATGCTTACTATGATAAAAGATTTGGGTTCCCTCAGCTCAGGTTCCTTTCCTATAATGTGATAATATTGCATGTGTATGCATCCATCTGGGCCCATCAGTGTTGCCCCTATGAGATTTTGGGGAGTAAGGGGAACTGAGCCAAATATGCTGTTCATGCCACTTGCTGTGTTGTGAGCAATAAAGGGCTCTGTCTCTCACACAGGAGTCTCATGTCTTCTGCTAGCATCTATACAACAGTGTTAGGCTAACATACTGGCTTACAAGTAGGGTAAAATCCGACCCTTCAGAGTTCTTGACAGGTACTCAGCACAATGATTTTGTCTATAAGATGTTATCCTCCTTTAGACAAAATTTATTTGACTAATTTTATTTAATTCTTGTTTATTGAATTGGTTAAAAATGTTGAAAAAGTAATAACAGCCCATCTCTTTCAGTATCCAAGAAAGCTGTGTGTCATCTCAGATGAAACAATTTTGAATTGGTAAATTAGGAACAGCTGAGGGCTTTATAATCGTGTTCGTTATTGTCTGAAACAAAAATTGAACCTAGCAGTAAGATTTACATTCTGCCTCCTATTGCAAGAAGCAATCTTGGTGGTGTGTGTGGATGTTGTTAGGAGATTTAGAATTCTTCAGACCCTGGTTTGTGGTTGCAGTGGGGCAGAATATTTGAGATGTGGGATAGAAGGTCGCGGTAGTGTGTTACAGGACTGGAAAATCACACATAGAACATAGACTTTGAAGACACATGAGTTTGGAATCCCAGCGCTGTCAGTTATTACTAGTTTTTAATTTTGTTTTAGCTTTGGGAAGGCATGTCATTGAGTGTATCTTTGCTTCATATGTGTATTAGTCTGTTTTCATGCTGCTGATAAAGACATACCCGAGACTGGGCAATTTACAAAAGAAAGAAATTTGTTGGACTTACAGTTCCACGTGGCTGGGGAGGCTTCACAATCGTGGCAGAAGGTGAAAGGCACTTCTCACATGGTGGTAGACAAGAGAACAGAGCTTGTGCAGGGAACCTCCCCTTTTTAAAACCATCAGATCTCATGAAACTTACTATCATGAGAACAGCACGGGAAAGACCTGCCCCTATGATTCAATTATTTTCCATCAGTTCCCTCCCACAACACATGGGAATTCAAGATGAGAGTTGAGTGAGAACACAGCCAAACCATATAATTCTGCCCTTGACCCCTCTCAAATCTCATGTCCTCACATTTCAAAACCAATCATACTTTCCCAACAGTCACACAAAGTCTTAACTCATTTCAGTATTGACTCAAAAGTCCACAGTCCAAAGTCTCATCTGAGACAAGGCAAGACCCTTTTGGCTATGAGCCTGTAAAATCAAAAGCGAGTGAGTTACTTCCTAGATACAATGGGGATACAGGTATCGGGTAAATACAACCATTCCAAATGGGAGAATTTGGCCAAAATGAAGGGGCTACAGGCCCTGTGCAAGTTTGAAATCCAGTGGGGGAGTCAAATCTTAAAGTTCCAAAAGGATCTCCTTTGACTCCATGTCTCACATCCAGGTCACGCTGATGCAAGAGGTGGGTTCCTATGGTCTTGGGCAGCTCCGCCCCTGTGGCTTAGCAGGGTACAGCCTCCCTCCTGGCTGCTTTCATAAGCTGGCACCGGGTGTCTGTGGCTTTTCCAGGTGCACGGTGCAAGCTGTCGGTGGATCTACTGTTGTGGGGTCTGGAGAATGGTGGCCCTCTTCTCATAGCTCCACTAGGCAGTGCCCCAGTGGGGACTTTGTGTGGAGGGTCTGACCCCACATTTCCTTTCTGCACTGCCCTAGCAGAGGTTCTCCATGAGATCCCCACCCCTGCAGCAACGTTCTGCTTGGACATACAGGCATTTCCATACATTCTCTGAAATCTAGGTAGAGGTTCCCAAACCTCAATTCTTGACTTCTGTGCACCCGCAGGCTCAGCACCACATGGAAGCTGCCATGACTTGGGGCTTGCACCCTCTGAAGCCACGGCCCAAGCTGTACCTTGGCCCCTTATAGTCATGCCTGGAGTGGCTGGGACACAGGGCAAAAAGTCCCTAGCCTGCACACCGTACAGGGACCCTGGGCCTGGCCCACGAAGCCATTTTTTCATCCTAGGCTTTCAGACCTGTGAGGGGATGGGCTGCTGTGAAGACCTCTGACATGCCCTGGAGACATCTTCCCCATTTGCTTGGGGATTAACATTCGGGTCCTGGATACTTATGCAAATTTCTGCAGCCAGCTTGAATTTCTTCTCAGAAAATGGGTTTTTCTTTTCTATCACATTGTCAGGGTGCAAATTTTCCAAACTTGTATGCTGTTTCCCTTTTAAAACTGAGTGCTTTTAATGGCACCCAAGTCACCTCTTGAATGCTTTGCTGCCTAGAAATTTCTTCCACCAGATACTCTAAATCATCTCTCTCAAGTTCAAAGTTCCACAAATCTCTCAGGCAGGGGCAAAATGCCACCAGTCTCTTTGCTAAAACATAACAAGAGTGTCACCTTTGCTCCAGTTCCCAACAAGTTCCTCATCTCCATCTGAGATCACCTCAGCCTGGATTTCATTGTCCATATCATTATTAGCATTTTGGTCAAAACCATTCAACAAGTTTCTAGGGAGTTCCAAACTTTCCCACATTTTCCTGTCTTCTTCTGAGCCCTCCAAACTGTTCCAACTTCTGCCTGTTACCCAGTTCCAAAGTCACTTCCACATTTTTGGGTATCTTTTCAGCAGTGCCCCACTCTACTGGTACCAATTTACTGTATTCATCCATTTTCATGCTGCAGATAAAGACATACCTGAGACTGGGCAATTTACAAAAGAAAGAGGCTTATTGGACTTACAGTTCCATGTGGCTGAGGAGACCTCACAATCATGGTGGAAGGTAAAAGGCACATCTCACATGGTGGCAGACAAGAGAATAGAGCTTGTGCAGGGAACCTCCCCTTTTTAAAACCATCAGATCTTGTGAGACTTACTCACTATCATGAGAACAGCATGGGCAAGACTTGCCCCTATGATTCAATTAACTCCCATCGGGTCCCTCCCACAACATGTGGGAATTCAAGATGAGATTTTGGTGGGGACATGGCCAAACCATATCAACATGTTAAATGAGAAACAGTAACTACCTTACAAAATTGTTAAAAGGATTAGAAATAATCTATGCAAAGTGCATGGTATTGTGATCTAGCATATAGGGTGTCTGTGTATAATATTTCCCTCAATTCCACTTAGGTTATTCTTGATGTGAATTTAGAGTTCTGATTTCAAGTTATTTCTCCATTAACTCCCATGTTCCTTCAAGCAGACAGTTCTATGGTGATTACTGTAACGATGAAGATGTGTTCAAACAGCACACTTCATTATTAGGAATTTTATCAGAGGTAAAAATCACATGGCCCTCTCCTTAATGTGTCTGTTTAATTTCCCTCTGCTTTCCTCTTATAAGGATACATGTGATGGCATTTTTAGGGCCAGAGGTAAAAGTGTGTCAGGCTTTCAAATATTACCTAGGATTTTTTTAAAAAGGAGAGACTATGGTAATCTATATTATTAAACAGCACTTAAACTCAAGTTTAACAATTTGTGCAAAAAACTCTCTTTACCCATTTGTACACTGAATACGATAAGACTATAATTAGTACAGTATACTAGTATAATTTCTGAAAGTCATTTTGTATATTTGGCAGAAATGGTAGCCAGTGGGCCAGGAATTTCAATGGGCAGCAAGCAGATAGACCAATCTGTGGCTCTGTGGGTGCAGCTTGGGAGACAGCAAACAGATATCTATTCCATCTGACTCCTCTCCTTCTCTAGCTTCCTTGGTCTCTCAAGCTCAAGAGTGATACAGAACATAATTTAGATTGGGTTACTTAAGATTATTGACCAAGGTCTCTAATAGACTCCCAGCAGTTTTACAAGGAATGTCTTGAAGGAAGGCGGGAAACAGTACATAGCAATCTGTCTACTGTTGATTTACTGCCAATACTGGATTTTATGATTAAAAATGAGACAAGAAAAACAGCTCAGTGGTTATAAAGGTGCTTATCCCTTTGGATACTAATTAACTGAGGTATCGATACTGCACAAGAAAAAAATACACAGCTATATAATTAAAAATATTTACAATCATTCTCTTATTAATTCCAATAAACTATCATTATGGTGTGTATTAGTTTCTTGTGCCTGCCATAACAAATTATCACAAACTTAATGATTTAAAAAACAAATTTAGTCACTCACAGGTTTGGAGACTGGAAGTTAGAAGCGAATTTAATTGAGCTAAAATCAAGGTTTTGGCAGGGCTGCACTCTCTATGAGGAGGCTCTAGGGGAGAATCCATTCCTTGCCTCTTCTAGCTTCTGATGGCTACTGGCATTGTGTGGCAGAATTATTCCAGTGGCTCCCTCCTTCTCCACGTGGCCCCCTCTTCAGTCTGTGTAGTTTACCCGCTGCTTTCCTCTTACAAGGATACATGTGATGGCATTTAGAGTCCACATGGATGATGCAGGCTAATCTCATCACAAGATTCTTAATTACGTCTGTAAAAACTTTAGCATATAAGATAACACTTACAGGTTCCAGAATTATGATCTGATATCTTCAGCCTACGATAGGAAGATAAATACACATTTTAATGTCCTTTTTTATGTGGAAAAGGTGAAACATTTTTATAATTTTATAATTGTCTTTTCCCAAGTGCTGTTTGTTGCCTAAGAAAGTAGGCTTTGAAATTGTTTTGAAGTGAATCTCCCATGGAGGAATAAATTAACAGTTTTCCAATTTTTATTTATTTTTATTTTTTGAAAAAGACAGGGTCTCACTCTGTCACCCAGGCATGAGTGCAGTGGCATGATCATGGCTCACTGCAGCCTCAACCTCCTGGGCTCAAACCATCCTCCCACCTTAAGAGTAGCTGGAACTACAGGCATGCACCAAGCCCAGCTACTTTTTGTATGTTTTTGTAAAGATAGGGTTTTGCCATATTGCCCAGGCTGGTCTGGAACACCTGGGCTCAAATGATCTCCCAACCTGGCCCTCCCAAAGTGTTGGGATTACAGGCATGTAATCCCAACAGGCCACCAACTACACCCAGCTGGTTTTTTCCCCCAATTTTTAGGTGGAATTTTTATTTATTTAATTTTTTTGCTGGAACTCAATTAAAATACCAGTTTTGCATGTACTTGTCAATTATTTGTTCATTATTAGTCATATTTTTCTAGTTGCCCTAGTGTACATGTTAAGTGATTTTTAATGTTTAAAAAGCTCCTTTATTGTATATCACAAGATAAACATTTTAAATCAGTTTAAATTTTATTCATTATAGTGATATAAAAGTTAATCTTCACTTTTTTTGATGGAAAATATGAGATGCTGTTAGTGTGAGATAGTTCAAGAAATTAAGATACAAATAGTTTTGTGTTATTTCCCATCTTTCTTTCCATGGTTGTATTTTTTTGGCACTGTTACTGTATTTACTCAGTACTTTAAAAAGGACGTTCTTAATGATTTAAAATCTGAAACACCTAAGAATTAGATTTTGCCGAGACCAGCTCGGTTGTGCAGACCTTAAACCAGTGGCACTAGAGGAATTAAAGACACACACACAGAAATACAGAGTGTGGAGTGGGAAATCAGGGGTCTCACAACCTTCAGAGCTGAGAACCTTGAACAGAGATTTACCTGCATATTTATTGACAGCAAGCCAGTGATAAGCATTGTTTCTATAGATTATAGATTAACTAAAAGTATTCCTTGCAGGAAACAAAGGGATGGACTGAAATAAAGGGATGAGTCTGACTAGTTATCTGTGGTAGGAGCATCTCCTTAAGGCACAGATCGCTCAAGCTATTGTTTGTGGTTCAGGAACACCTTTAAGTGGTTTTCCACCCTGGGTGGGCCAGGTATTCCTTGCCCTCATTTCGGCAAGCCCACAACCTTCCAGCGTGGGCTTCATGGCCATCACGAACATGTCACAGTGCCACAGAGATTTTGTTAATGGCCAGTTTTGGGGCCAGTTCATGGCCAGATTTGGGGGCCTGTTCCCAACAAGATTTATTATTCTTTATTTGATTTAACTCCATTAAATAAGAATAATAATTATAAGTTTAAATGGTATTTAGTAAATAAATACATGGAATCATCCAGAAAATAGTTTATGAATGCACATTTAATTAAATTCCCTAAGGGAGCTTATAATGTTACTTTGTAATTTAATCTTTTATTTGAAGGGGAATGAACATAAAAGATTATGAAAAATGTGTAGATTAGTAATGTCTTGATATTATTTAAATCATCAAATTATTCTTGTTATTAATACCGATGATTTAGTATTTTTTTCTGTCCCTTTTTTGTAGTTTATTTGCTTTTTTCATGTTATTTTTCAGAAGTTTTAGGTTTACAAAAAAATTGAGCAGATAGTACAGTTACCCCATACTCCTTTTCTCCAGCTCATAGTTTTCCTATTTTTAGCATCTTATATTTTTGTAATGTGTTTTTACAATTAACGAACCAATATATGGTACACTTGATGATTACGAAAATTGATGAAGCTATACTTTATTATTAAAGTCTATACATTAGGATTCAGTCTTTGTGTTGTATAGTTGTATGTGTTTTGACAAATGCATGTGTCATGTATGCATCATCACAGTATCACACAGAAGAGTGTAACTGCCCTGAAAATTCTGTGTTCCATGTATTAATCACTCTTTGATATGGTTTAGCTCTGGGTCCCCACCCAAATCTCATATTGAATTGTGACCACCATGTGTCGGGGTAGGGACCTGGTAGGAGGTGATTGGATCATGAGAGTGGTTTCCCCAATACTGTTCTCATGATAGTGAGTTCTTATGAGATCTGATGGTTTATAAGTGTGTAGCATTCTCCTCCTGCCCTCTGCCTTGTGAAGAAGGTGCTTGCTGCTTCTTCACCTTCTGCCATGATTGTGTTTCCTAAGGCCTCCCCAGCCATGCAGAACTGTGTGTCAATTAAACCTCTTTTCTTTATAAATTACCCATTCTCAGGTGGTTTTATATCACAGTGTGAGAATGGACTAATACAGAAAATTGTTACTAAAGAAGTGGGGCATTGCTATAAAGATACTTGAAAATATGGAAGCAACTTTGGAACTGGGTAATGGGCAGAAGTTGGAACAGTTTGGAGGGCTCAGAAGAAGACAGGAATATGATGTGGGAAAGTTTGGAACTCCCTAGAGACTTGTTGAATTGTTATGACCAAAATGTGATAGTGATGTGGACGATGAAATCCAGGCTGCGGTGGTCTCAGATGGAGATGAGGAACTTACTGGGAACTGAAGTAAAGGTCACTCTTGCTGTGCTTTAACAAGGAGACTGATGGCATTTTGCTCCTGCCCTAGAGATCTGTGGAACTTTGAACTTAAGAGACATGATTTAGGGTATCTGGCAGAAGAAATTTCTAAGTAGAAAAGCATTCAAGATGTGACCTGGCTGTTTCTGAAAGTGTTCAGTCATATGCATTCACAAAGAGGTGGTCTGACATTGGAACTTAATGTTTAAAAGGGAAGAAAAGCATAAAAGTTTGGAAAATTTAAAGCCTATATGATGGAAAAGAAAAACCGATTTACTGGGAAGTAATTCAAGCCTGCTGCAGAAATTTGCATAAGTAAAAAGGAGCCAAATGTTAATTGTCAAAATCATGGGGAAAATGTCTCCAGGGCATTTCAGAGATCTTCACAACAGCCCTTCCCATCACAGGCCTGGAGGCCTAGGAGGGAAAAATGGTTTGATGGGCTGGGTCCAGGGCCCTACTGCTCTGTGCAGCCTCATGACATGGTGCTCTGTGTCCCAGCCACTCCAGCTTCAGCTGTGGTTAAGAGGGGTCAAGGCACAGCTCATAATGTTGCCTCAGAGGGTGCAAGTCTCAAGCCTTGATGGCCTCTACATGGTGTTCAGCCTGTGGGTGCTTAGAAGACAGGAACTGGGGTTTGGGAACCTCTGCCTAGATTTCAGAAGCTGTATGGTAATGTCTGAATGTCCAGGAAGAAGTCTGCTGCAGGGCGAGAGCCCTCATGGGTAACCTCTACTAGGACAGTGTAGAGGGGAAATGTGGAGTTGGAGACTCACACAGAGTCCCCACTGGGGCACTGCCTAGTGAAGCTGTGAGAAGATGGCCACTATCCTCCATACCTCCAGACTGACAACTTGTACCAAGCACCTGGAAAAGCTGCAAGCACTCAATGCCAGCCCCTGAAACTAGCCACGGGGCTATACCCTGAAGACCCACAAGGGTAGAGCTATGCAAGGCCTTGGGAACCCACCCCTTCCATCAGTGTACCCTGGATGTGAGACATAGAGTCAAAGGAGATTATTTTGGAACTTTAAGTTTTAATGACTTCCTCATTGTATTTTGGACTTGCACGGGGCCTGAGTCCCTTTCATTTTGGCCAATTTCTCTCATTTGGAACGTGTGTATTTATACAATGCCTGTACCCCCATTGTATATAGGAAGTAACTAACTTGCTTTTGATTGTACAGACTCATAGGCAGAATGGGACTTGCCTTGTCTCAGATGAGACTTTGGAGTCGGACTTTTGACTTAATGCTGGAATTAGTTAAGACATTTGGGGACAGTTGAGGTGGAATAATTGTATTTTGCAGTGTGATAAGGAAATGAGATTTGGGAAGGGCTGTGACAGAATGATATGGTTTAGCTCTGTGTCCCCACTCAGGTCTCATATCGAATTGTAATCACCATGTGTCAGGGGAGGGACCTGGTGAGAAGTGATTGGGTCATGGGACTGGTTTCCCTCATGCTTCTCTCATGGTAGTGAGTGAGTTCTTACAAGATCTGATGGTTTATAATTGTGTAGCAGTTCCCCTGCCCTGCCCCCCATCTTGTGAAGAAGGTGCTTGCTCTTCCTTTGCCTTCTGCCGTGATTGTAAGTTTCCTGAGGCCTCCAAGCTATGTGGACTGTGAGTCAATTAAACCTCTTTTCTTTATAAATTACTCAGTTTCTGGTAGTTCTTTATAGCAGTGTGAAAATGGACTAATACTCTCTTCCTCTTCCCTTATTCCCTCTTTTCCTCCCAAATCATGGCAACCATTGATCTTTCTACTATCACCATAGTTTTACCCTTCCCAGAATGATATTTACTAGGAATCCCAGCATATGTAGACATTTCAGACTAGCTTCTTTCAAGAAGCAATATATGTCTTTTCATGGCTTGAAAGCTCATTTCCTGGAAGCGATTCCATTGTATGGATATTCCACAGTTTATTCATTCACCTATTGAAAGATGCATCTTGTTTGTTTCTAAATTTTGACAATTACGAATAAGGCTGCTATAATTGTTAGTGTGAAGACTTCGTGTAGACATTAGTTTTGAACTGATTTGAGTAAATACCCAGGCTTGCAATTGCTGAATTAAGACCATATTTATCTTTGTAAAAGTATACCAGACTGTTTTCCAGTGTGGCTGTTCTTTTTTTTTCATTAAAAATTTATTTATATAATTTATGGGGTACAAGTGCAAATTTATTACATGCATAGTAGTCCAGTTAGGGGATTCAGAGAATCTGTCACCCAAATAACATACATTGTACCCATTAGGTGATTTATTATTATATACCCCTCTCCCACTCTGTCACCCTTCTGAGTCTCCATTGTCTATCACTCTGCTCTCTTTATCTATGTAAACACCATTTTTTAGCAATAAAATTGCCTAGTCTCAGGTATGTCTTTATCAGCAGCAGGAAAATGAACTGATACAGTGCATTATCTTTTTGATGTCCTGTATTCAATTTACTAGTATTTTGTTGAGGATTCTTGCATGAATGTTCATCAGGGACGTTGGTCTGCTGTTTGCCTTTTTTGGTTGTTGTGTCCTTGTCCAGTTTTGGTATTAGGGTGATAGTGACCTCATGGAATGAATTAGGGAGAATACTCTCCTCTTCAATTTTTTGGAACAGTTTCAGGAGTGGTATTACTTCTTTTTATATTTGATAGAATTTGGCTGTGAATCCTTCAGCCAAGCTCCCTCAACAATCCCTGAGCTTGTCTTTGTTGGGGTTTTTTTGTTTTTGTTTTTGTTTTTTTACTACTGATTCAATGTTGCTGTTCATTATTGGCCTGTTTAGATTTTCTATTTCTTCCTTGTTCAATCTTGGTAGGTTGTGTGTTTCCAGGAATTTATATCTTTCCTTTAGGTTTTCTTGTTTGTGAGTATATAGTTGTTCATAATAGTTTCTGATGTTCTATTGTGTTTCTGTGGTATCAGTTGTAATGTTTCCTTTTTTATTTCTCATTGTGTTTATTTGATTCATCTCTCTTCTAGGTTAGTCTAGCTACTGGTTTATCAGTTTTATTTATCTTTTTGCAGAATCAACTCTTTTTTTTTAATACTTTGTATCTTTTTTTGGTCTCTATTTCATTTAGTTCTACTGTGATCTTTGTTATTTCAAATTCTGCTAGTTTTGAGTGTGGTTTGTTCTTGATTTTCTAGTTTTTTGAGATGCATTGTTAGGTTGATAATTTATAATCTTTTTTTAAATAATAGGCATTTAATGCTATAAATTTCCCTCTTACTACTGCTTTTGCTATATCCCACAGGTTTTGGTTTGTTGTGTTTACATTTTCATTTGTTTCAAAAAATTTTTAATCTTCTGTATTAATTTCTTCTTTGATCCAGTGATTGTTCAGGAGCTTGTGTAATATCTATGTGTTTGTATAGTTTCTGAAGTTCCTTTTTGTATTGATTTCTATCCACTGTGGTATGAGAAAATAATTGATAGGATTTCATTTTTAAACATTTGTTGATACTTGCTTTATGGCCTAACATGTGATTTATCTTGGAGAATGTTCCATGTGCTCATCGAAAGAGTGTATATTCTGCAGTTGTTGGGCAGAATATTCTGTAAATTTGTTAGGTCCGTTTGGTGTAAAGTCCAATTTACATCTAATGTTTCTTTGTTGGTTTCCTGTCTAGATGATCAGTCTGATGCTGTTAGTGGTGCATTGAAGTCTCCCACCATTATTGTATCTATCTCTCTCTTTAGGCCTAGTGATATTTGTTTTATGGATCTGGGTGCTCCAGTGCTGGGTGCATATAAATTTAAAATTGTTATAACCTCTTGCCAAATTGATCCCTTTATTATAGAATGACGTTATTTGTCTTTTTTTAACCGTCTTTTATTTAATATCTGATTTAATTGATGCAAGTACAGCTAGTGCTGCTCACTTTTGGATTTTGTTTGTGTGGACTGTCTTTCTACTCCTTTACTTTTGGTCTATATGTGTCTTTACAAGTAATGTGAGTTTCTTGTAAGCATCATATAGTTGGATTATATTTTTAAAATCTATTTTGCCAATCTGTATCTTTTAAATGGGGCATTTAATTCATTTATTTTCAAGGTTTATATTGATATGTGAGGGTTTGTTCTTGTCATATTGTTAATCATTTTCCAGTTTTATAAATTCTCTGTTTTTTTCTTGGAATGTTTGTCTTTATGGTTTGGTGGAATTCTGTAGTGGTGCCATTTGATTTCTTTTTCTTCCTCCTTTGTGTGATTGCTTTACCAGTGAGTTTTATACTTTTGTGTGTTTTCATGATGATGAATATCACTTTTACTTCCAAGTTTAGGACTTCTTTGAGCATTTCTTGTAGGGCCAGTTTAGTGGCGATGAATTCCTCAGTATTTGCATGTTTGGGAAAGACTTCATTTCTTCTTATTTATGAAGCTTATTGCTGGATATTGAGTTCTTGGCTGGCAGTCTTGTTTTTTTTTTTTTTTATATCAGCACTTTTAATATGTCATTCCCTTCTCTTCTGGCTTTTAAGGTTTCTGGTGAGAAGTCTCATGTTAGTCTCATGGAGTTTCCTTATGTAGGTGATTTTTTTTTATTTCAGCACTTTTAATATGTCATTCCCTTCTCTTCTGGCTTTTAAGGGTTCTGGTGAGAAGCCTCATGTTAGTCTCATGGAGTTTCCTTATGTAGGTGATAGGGTGCTTTTCTCTTGATGATTTTAGTTTATTTTTTTCTGTCAAGCTGTTCTTTATCTCAGGAAGAGGGCAGGGCAGGGGGCTCAGTCTTTCTTAGCAGTAATTTTCCTCATGGTGGCCAGGACATTGCTCAGCTCCTCTCGTTTCCTCTTGGTGAGGATGTGTGTCCCCACCCTTTTCTTGATGAACTTGAGGGCCTGTTTGTCCTTGGAGACCTTCAGTAACTCTTTGGTTCACCGCTCGTATGGGGTGAAGCCACATACCTCTCGGGTCATGCCCCGCACACACTTGGTATGTTTGGTCAGGCGCCCAAGGCTACGACTGTGTCTGGGCTTGCTCACATTCTTGGTCACCTTGTGGCCTTTGTTGAGGCCCACAACCATAGTGTAGCACAGAGCCATTGCTGCTGCTCTCCAGTGGTGGCTGTGGTTAAAGGCTGTCTTGCTGATTTTAGAATTCTTTTTACCTTAGACAATCTGATTATAATATGCTGTGGCAAACTCCTTTTTGCATTGTGTTTTCCTTGGGATCACTGAGTCTCCTGTGTCTGGATGTCTAAATCTTGCTATACTTGGAAAAGTTTCATTTCTTATTTTGTTAAATAGGCTTTCTAAGCCTTTTAATCTCTCATCTCCCTCAGGAATACCAATAATTTGTAAGTTTGGTCATTTTATGTAGTTTCAGATGGCACATGTATACCTATGTAGCAAACCTGCATGTTCTGCATGTGGATCCCAGAACTTAAAGTCTAATAAAAAATAAATAAATAAAAGCAATAAGCAAATTCAAAAAAAGAAAAAAGCTTTGTTTATTCTTTTTCTTTATTTCTGTCTGACTGGATTATTTCAAAAGACCTGTCTTCAAGTTCTGAAATTCTTTCTTCTGTTTGATCTAGTGTTTCCAGTTCTGAAATTCTTTCTTCTGCTTGATCTAGTATTTCAAATGTATTTTGTATTTCCTTCAATGAATCTTTTAGTTTCAGAATTTGTGTGTGTGTGTATGTGTGTGTGTGTGTATGTGTGTATGTGTGTGTGGGGGGGGGAGAGAGAGAGACTTGTTCTGTTGCCCAGGCTGGAGTGTAGTGGTGTGATCATAGCTCAGTATGACCTCAAACTTTTGGACTCAAGTGATCCTCCTGCCTCAGCTTCCTGAGTAGTTGGGATTTACAAGCATGTGCCAACATGCCTAGCTAATGTTTGTATTTTTCGTAGAGACAGGTTCTCGCTATGTTGCCGAAACTGGTCCTAAACACCTGGGTTCAAGCAGTCCTCTTACCTTGGCCTCCCAAAGTGCTGAGATTATAGGCGTTAGCCACTGTACTCGGCCTTTTTATCTTTTAAAGATATTTATCTCCATGTTAAAAGGTTTTATTTGTATTCTGAATTGATTTTTTGAGTCCTTTGTATTGGTTTTTAGATTTCTCTGGCATCTCATTGAGCTTCTTTAAAATCAGTATTTTGAATTCTTTATCTGGGATTTTGAGGATTTTTTTTTCTTTTTTGGTTAGGATCTATTGCTGGAGAATTACTGCATTCATTTGAGGCCATCATATTACCTAGCTTTTTCATGTTTTCTGTATCTTTATGTTGGTTTCTGCTCATCTGGCTTCATAGTTACATCTTCTTTTTTTAAAAAATGACTTTCAGGTGGATGGGGGACTTTTTTCTTGAAGATGTGACAATGATGTTAGTTGGGTAAGGCCGTCTGGCTTTGCTTTCAGGTGCATGCAGTAGTGAAGACTGTGTATAATTTATATGGCTATCTTCATTGTGTTAATGTGTGGTTCTTGGCGGGGCCTGTGGTGAAGTTGTGCTTGTGACTTGAGTGCCTGATGGGCCCATCATCAGGTTTTAATGGTAGCAGAAGTGTGCTAAGTATGTCTACCCTTGTGACCTGGGACAGCATATGCTGGCTCCTGTGTTGGCAGTTTCCAGGCAGGCTAATGTTTGGGCATCTGGGTGGCTTTCTCAGATGCCAGTTTTAGTAGCAGTATACCAGGCATATAAGAAGGCTCTCGAGCTCCCGAGCAGCTGGGGTAGTGAGGGTGATAGATGTAGCAGTGGTGGTGAGATGCTCTCCTTGTTCCCTTGCACTGTGCTCTTGTGCTGGAAGTGATTGCAACAGGCTGTGCAAACTGGCTTCTAGGTCAGAAGGTGGTGCTTGCAGGTAAGAGCCAGCTGAGACTGTAGAAGTAGGGTGTTTATGCCCTAGAAGTGCTCATGTGCCCCAGGTGGTGGATTGGGTTGTGGAACACCCAGAAACTGGCCCCCCCCCCACACCAGTTTGTGTTGGCATAAGGTTAGGGAGGTGAAGCTGGGTGGATCCAGTCTGGGCAAGCTTGTACTCAACACCTCCCAATGGCAAGTGCATGCATGAACTATGACGTGGGGGTAGGGCAGGCAGTATAGTCCTCATGCCTCTGGTGAAATGCTTGGGTGAGAGGTGACTTCTGCTGTGCTGAGGTCGTGCCATGGGTGCCAGGGAGGATGAGACCACTGCTGTCCCTCCCCCATCCCAGCTGTGGCAGCCAACCTGGCTGTTCTGTTAGTATGGCAGTTTGCACCTAGCCCATAATTCAGCCATGAGCCATAGAAGCCAGCACCCAGCTCAAGACCAAGCCTCTGCAGTAACTCATCCTGCTCAGGATTGGAGCATTGGGAGCCTGGTTCCAGTGCCAGAGACTGCAGCCCATGCCATGTCTGCTTCTTAGTTTTGGTTGTGGGATCCCCATTGATCCCCATTCCTGCTCAAGCCCCTGCTCCACAAGATGCAACCTGATCTTCCCCAATGGCCAAGACTGGTGCTGCAGATTTCCAGGACCACTCATAGTTGCTAAGAGCTAGGATTAAGAATGGCATCTTACTGTGGCTACTTAGTTCTCAGGAATTGTGTGGGATCCAGGGCATGTTACCTCCCTGGAGCTGTTCCTTCTCAGTCTCCTGGACGCTCCCTAAATCAGATTCAGAATTTGGGTGGGTCAGGGTGCTCTCCTGTGGCCTGGATTGTGTGATTCCCCAGTGGGAAAGTGGACTGCAGAAAGATATTCACTCTCTCTTGTATTGGGGATTCATTGCCAGTTCCCAGCCGATCTTGACCACACAGGCTGTCTGCTTTCCTTCTCATTCCCAGATTTTGGAGTTTCCTTTCACTTTTTCTGTTGAACCCTGTGTTCCCTGTTGGATAATGTATTCAAAGTGTGATTGTCTGCATACCACTTTGGTTTTTCTAAGTGGATGAGGCATGCTGGAAATGTTTTTAGTCAGCTATCTTGGAAAACAAAAGTCAGCCTCCTGTCATTTTTTGCGCTTCTTTGATCTTTTCATATGGTTACTGTGTTTTCTTATCACCATTATTTTCAGACTTCTCTGCTTGCTGTTTTTTCTCTACTCACTTTCTAACTGTTGGCCTTCCTGATAGCCCATTCTTTGTCCTCTAATTCGATACTCTGATATTAGGTGATGTCCTCCATTTCTGTGATTTAATAGAACTAATCATATTCCTACAACTTGCAAAATTTTTTTTTTTTTGAGATGGAGTCTCATTCTGTCGCTCAGGCTGGAGTGCAGTGGCACAATCTTGGCTCACTGCAACCTCTGCCTCCCGGGTTCAAGCAATTCTCCTGCCTTAGCCTCCTGAGTAGCTGGAATTACAGGTGCGCACCACCATACCTGGCTAAATTTTGTATTTTTAGAAAGAGATGGGGTTTCACCATTGTTGGTCAGGCTGGTCTCGAACTCCTGACCTTGTGATCCGCCCATGTCGGCCTCCCAAAGTGCTGGGATTACAGGCATGAGCCACTGTGCCTGGCCACAACTTTCAATCTTATATATCTATCCCAGACTTCACTTAGGAGATCAAGATTCATCTGTCTAATGCCCATTTAACAGCCCCTCTTTGAGTCTCTCTCAGATGTCTCGGTTTATACAGATATAAACTTGAACCCTTCATTGCACCTCTGTTTCAAAAAAAAAAAAAAACAAAGCAAAAACCTCACCAGCAGAAGAAACTACAAAAATCCTGTTACACTCCCACTGTTTATTAGATAATATTATTTTAGCTGTCTAGGCCAGAATCCTGGGTGCCATCCTTGATTCTTTCCTCTCGTTTCTTCCACATACCTAGTTCCTTGCCACTCCCTGTGAGTACTAATTTCAAAATATATTTCAAATTTTATCCACTTTCTCTTATCCCTATTCTTGCAATCTTAATACAAGTTACTATCATCTATCTCTGAGACCACTGTATTATTTATGAGTGCCTAATACTAGGTATTATACAGAATAACAAACTGAGCATAATTTTGTTTTTAGGATTTCAAATTAATTGTAAACACTAATTTTGAACTCCCAGAATTCTGAAGTTACAAGAATAAGAGGTAAAACCCTAAATATAAAAAAAAAATCCTAAACTAAAAACAGTGACTTCATTTTCCTCCCTAATAGAACTGTGTGATGCTTGGGTATCCAGAGGAGGTAAGCCAGAATATTGGGAAACATTTGTTTCTAGTTCAGATTTTGGTTTCTAGTAATTCTATTGTTTTTTAAGTTATTCAGAATTTTATGGTGGGAGGAGGAAGAATAGAAATTAATTTTTATATTATATAAACATAACTTTTTTTTGCCAGTTATATAATTTTACATTAGGTTAAGAGTGAGAATATATATCTCCTCTATATGTATCTCTATATATTACGTATGTAGTAATACATATGTTAATGTTCTGAATAAGGAACTTACTATATTGCTAAGTGAATAGGTCTCATCCCTTGGAATGAAGTTGAGCATTATTGATAGGAGGTTGTTTTTATGAGGGCAGACCAGATGCTAAATGAGATACATTGAACTAAACTGCATGCTCTTCCTAACAGAGGCACAAAATTTTCTTACGTTTTTAACCAATTAAGTATAATGAGCTAGTGTGAGCAAAGTAAATTTCTATGATAAGGTAACTAACTTGATATTCAGGTAGTTGTTGGGGGTTTGTACCTTTGGGGACATTATTTGTCTGCCATGAATAGAGGTTATTGCTGGCATCTAGTGGGTAGATGCCAGAGATGCTGCTAAGTATCCTACAGTGCCCAGGATAGCCCCCCACAGTGGTTATCAGACGTCCACAGTGGTGAGGTTGAGCCAACTCTCTTCTAGAGTATTTGTTTTTCAACCCACTACTGCAATGTCCTAAGTATTTTTCAAAATTCATTTAACAAATAAACCCTTAATAGAGGAGTAATGGTTGTAACAATTCCATGATTTTATTTTTGTGAAAATTTAAATGAATGGAAGTATATTTGTGTGTACTTGCAATAATTTAGGAGACGAATGAATCAAGGATGAATACTAGGTTTCTGGCTTGAGCAACTCACCAGGAGGATGTTGTTGACATTGAGATGAGAAGAAAAAAAAAAAAAAAATAGAAGTGTGGGAAAAGATCTTCATTTCAGATTTTATACTTGTAGAATTTGATGTGCCTGAGAGATATCAAGGTGAAGTCCTAAAGATCAGAACATAGGCTTTTAGACATATCCTATATTTGCAATTCATCAGTATATAAATATAATTTGGACCTAGGATGGATGAAATCACCCAGTAGAGTGTATATCTTTTTTTTTCCATTTACTTTTCAGATTTACTGAGTGAACATAATTTTCTTTTCATAAACATTTGATCTAAATCATTTTTGTTGTTGTTGTTGCTGGTTGTTTGGTTTTTAATACTGGGAACACTTAAATTCAGTTTGAAAGATACCCTAAAATCTGAAATACACCAATCCCTCCCACTCTCCACCCAAAATCTAGTTGTTTTAAATGAGCAGAATGATCCATTTTTCCATTTTAGGTGAGCAGATGTTTATGAAAGATCTTAGATCTGTTTGCCTCATTTATCAGGCAAATTTACAAGCAAAGAAGCCATTAATCGTATTTCAACTTGTAAATAGAAGACGACTAGGACTCAGGTTCATATCTTACACTTTTAACATGAACTGGTTGAAAGAAACATTAACAATTTCAAACTAAAGAAATTTTAAGTTTTTCCTCGCAAAAGCATAAAAATGGAGATCTTAACAGGAAATTCTTAAAAGGTAAAAACAACTCTTACTTATACTAGTCCTTGGGTAGTTTAATATAGAACAGGTTGTTCTTTTTGTTTCTTTGAAAAGGAATTTTTGGTCCCAAGTCTGTTCCTGCTTAGTTAGTATCTGCTCCAGCCTTCCCCTTTCTCCAAGCGGCTTCCTTGATGGCCTCCACCCCTGGGCACCCTGCAGCTCGACCGGCTGTAAGAATCATGCAGGTGAGGGCTGCTCCTTTCCATGGGCAGAGGGAGCCCAAGATCCGGTCTGCCTACCCGATCTCGACCTCTCGAGTAGCTATCGCTCCGGCCGTAACTGTTGCTGGAACTGTTGCGGCCGCCACCGTAGGCGTCGGGCGAGCTGCCCAGGTACTCCTTATAGCGGCCTCCTCCTGCGTAGCGGTCACTCAGGCCGTAGCTGTTGATGGAACTGTCGTGGCCCCCACCGTAGGCGTCAGGCGAGCGGCCTCCGTACTCCTCGTAGCGGCCTCCTCCTCCGTAGCGGTGGCTCAGGCCATGACTGTTGCTGGAACTGTCGCGGCCCCTGCTGTAGGTGTCGGGCGAGGGGCCTCGGTACTCCTCGTAGCTGCCTCCTCCTCCGTAGTGGTCGCTCCGGCCGTAACTGTTGCTGGAACTGTTGTGGCCCCTGCTGCAGGCATCGGTGGAGCGGTCCCCGCTGTGGGCGTCGGGCGAGTGGCCCCCAGTGTGAGCACTGGGATAGCGGCCACCGCTGTGGGTGTCAGGCGAGCGGCCCCCGCTGTGGGTGTCCTGCGAGCAGCCTCGGTACTCCTCGTAGTGGCCTCCGCCTCCATAGCGTTGGCTCCCGCCATAACTGTTGCTGGAACTGTGGCGGCCCCCGCTGCTGGCGGCCTCGGGCGAGCGGCCCCCGCTGCTGGCGGCCTCGGGCGAGCGGCCCCCGCTGCTGGCGGCCTCGGGCGAGCGGCCCCCGCTGCTGGCGGCCTCGGGCGAGCGGCCCCCGCTGTAGGTGGCCTCGGGCGAGCGACCTTGGTACTCCTCGTAGTGGCCTCCTCCTCTGTAGCGGTGGCTCCGGCTGTAACTGTTGCTGGAACTGTCGCGGCCTCTGCTGTAGGCGATGGGCGAGCGGCCCCCGCTGTAGGTGTCAGGGGAAGGGCCTCCATACTCCTCGTAGTGGCCTCTTCCTCCATAGCGGTCGCTCCGGCCGTTGCTGGAACTGTCGCGGCCCCCGCTGTAGGCATCTGGCAAGGTGATGGGCAAGGCGTCGGGTGAGCGGCCCCGGTACCCCTCATAGCGGTATCCTCCTCCGTAAGATGGCGGTGTCCCCCGCCCAGGGGTGGCGCGGCACGGGCCTCCGTAGCTCTCGAGGGGCGCTCGGTAGGAGCCTCCGCTGGCATGATCCACGTAGTCACGGTGGCGACCCCTGTAGCTGTTTTGCTTGCCATAGCCTCTCAAGGGACAGTAGTCCCGGACACTGGAGTGGCTATAATAGCGGCGGCTGTACTCTCTGAGCGCGCGGATAAAATCCCCGGGGTCACGGCACCGGGGCAGTGGGCCTGAGTAGCCCTCTCGCCCCCACATGGCCGGCGCCTTCCCAGGCATTCCAGCGCCACCAATGCGAGCCAGGCTCGACGGGGGCGCAGCCCTCTTGCAGGGTGGGCCGGCCCATCGCTGCAGCTGCACGCTTGAGTAGCCCTCTCGCCCCCACACAGCCGGGGCCTTCCCGCGCATTCCACTGCCAACGCTGCGAGCCAGGCTCGACGGCGTGGCCCTCTTGCGGAGTGGGCCGGCCCAGCGCTGTGGTGGTGGCCCACGCTTCCTGGGCATCAGGGCCCTGTAGGGCCACTGGTCAAAATACCCCGCGTAGCCGTGGCCGCCATCAGGCCCGCCCCAGGAGTGGGGTCGCTGTGGGCTGCTGCCACACCCACGGGTTCCGTGTGGGAACCTCGAGCGACTGCTGCTGCCGGGGGGCAGTGGCCCCCACCAGCTGCTCTTGAATGCTGGTTTGATGGCCTGGGCCACCTTGATGGCCTTACCATCAAGGTACTTGCCATTCAGATCTCTGGCGGCGGCCTTGGCATCTGCAGGGCTTTCGAAGGTGACGAACGCGAAGCCCCTCGATTTGTTGGTTTCTCGGTCTTTTATCAGGAAAACGTTGATGATGCGGCCATACTTGACAAACTCAGCCTCGAGGGCTTTCTCGTCGGTTTCGAGGTTGAGGCCCCCAACGAAAAGCTTCTCTGGGCGATCCGCTTCCATCATGTCTGCTTTTCGAATGGTGGGTCAGAGGCAGTGGGAGGTGATGAGGCAGCAACTCAGTCGTGGTCTTCGAGCGCTCTAGTAGAGGGCGGCTCCTACCGGTTGGGGGGTGTATGTCTCAAGAAGGAAAAGAGTACCTTACGTCATAGTTCTTGGGAACAACAACGTTTATGATACAGGTAGAGGAAAACCTAGGAAAAGAAAATAAGAAGTAGCCAGAGAGGTAGGAAGAGATCCCAGAAGTGTAGTCTTCCAAGCCAAAGGAAAATAATCTTTCCAGACATATGGAATGGTTATTGATATGGTGGTTGTTGGTAACATTGGTGGATGTGAGAGTGGATAGAAACCAAATTGTAGTGGGTTGAGAAGTCCATGGTAAGTAATAAATTTAGTTGTGTTGTAGATTTATGTAAGTTTGGCTGTAAAAGAAGAGGCAGATGGAGGGGGATGTGGGATCGTGGGAAGTATTTTTGTGTTTGCTTTTAAAGATCAGAGATAATTCTTCATTGGTATTTTAAAAGACAAATCGCATATTTGAAATTTAGGTATACTGAAGCATATCAAATACGTTTGGTTAATAGACATGCATTCTGTGAGGTTTTTTTTTTTTTTTTTTTTTTTTTTTTTTTTTTTTTTGAGACAGAGTCTCGCTCTGTCACCCAGGCTGGAGGGTAGCGGCGTGATCTCAGCTCCCTGCAACCTCCGAGCCTCCTGGGTTCAAGCGATTCTCCTGCCTCATCCTCCTGAGGAGCTGGGATTACAGGGGCCCACCACCACATCCGGCTAATTTTTGTGTTTTTAGTAGAGACAGGGTTTCACCATGTTGGCCAGGCTGGTCTCCAACTCCTTAGCTCAAAAGATCTGCCTGCTTTGGCCTCCCAAAGTGCTGGTATTACAGGTGTGAGCCACCGCGCCCAGCCATATGAGTGTATTTCTAAATGATGTTTTTTGCCTTCAAGGTATTGATGGATAATATTGTATATTTTAAAGTATTTTAAGTAGTTGCTTAGATTCTAAGTGATTCAGCAAGTGTGAAAATAGTTCTTTTAATTACCATAGATATTGGTATATGTTTAATACTCAGACACTATTTTTTTTTCTAGATCTTTCCAGAAATCGTTTTACAGAAATTCCTTCTGATGTCTGGTTATTTGCACCCCTTGAAACATTAAATTTATATCATAATTGCATCAAAAGCATTCCTGAAGCCATTAAAAATCTGCAGATGTTAACGTACCTTAACATTAGGTAAGGAAACAATTTAAAAATAAATTTTGGTTTTTATTGTCATTCTAATCCTTTTTTAGTGGCAAAGGAATATGTTTGATTTGGCTGTGTAGCTTAAATTTATCTCAACAGTATCTTATTTGTGTTTTTTATATGTTCACATTATTTTGTAGGCTTTTCTTGAGAGCAGAGCTTTGCGAACTTTAACACACAGGAATTACCTGGGGATCTGTTAGAATGCAGATTGTAATTTCTTAGGTCTGTTGTGGGGCCTGCATTTCTAACAAGCCCCTTGGCAATGCTCATGCCTACCTGCTGGTCCTTAGACCTCAGTTTGAGTAGCAAGGCTTTAGACCATAAATATTTTCCAGAAATTATAGCACCATAATACAGATTTTATATGCATCCTTAGATATGTGAAACAAACAGTGCTTGAGTTATTTTTTCTCACTTTTGTGACTTCTTGCTTCTACTTCAAGGATGGTTAGAGTGGGATGAGAATATTGAAAGGTTTGAAAGTGGATGACAGTTCATGTTTATACTTAGTAAGTACTTACCATGTGCTAGGCTGTGTTCCAAACACTTTACCCATATTACCTTATCTAGTTTTCATGACATCATTTTGAGATAGGTACTGTTGTTATCCCTGCATTACAGATGAGGAAACTGGGTTAAGCTCTTTGTCCAGATTCATAGATATATTCAGCAAGTGGTAGAGCCAAGATTAAAATCAAAGCAGTCTGGCTGTAGAGCTCTCATTCATACATAGCTTTTACCCTATATATATAAAAGAGTGAACACTTACTAAGTATAAGAAAAAACTTTCCCTGCCAAATCAGTAACATTGAATGAAAATTGATATATTGTGACTTAATTTTAGAAATTTTTTCTTTTTTTATTCAGTTGGAAGGGATAATCTCCTCATTAACCAAGTTACTTGTCTAAATTCCCATATGGAGAAGTAGTAAATATAATTAATATACATAAATGATAGTGTTCCCTTCTCACTGTGATATATCAATTCTTTTATATGACTCTCCTAGTGGTGTTACCTGACAGTACAAGCTATTTTAACTGAAACCACTTTACACCTTAAAATGTGTGAGGGAGGTTTCCTTCCATAGATGTCAGTCATTTGAGTTGTCCTTTCTCTAAGTAGGTATAAATCTCCTTGGCCTGGCTTAGGAGAGGTTTGAGGAAAATGAGGTGTTTTTAAGTTTTGTCTTTGTTTCTGTTCCATTTTGTTCTTTTGCGGAAAAAGTGATTTGCCAAAAACTGAATTACATTTCTCTATTAACACATATGGTAATCTTAGTTTTACTAAAATGTTCTCTAATTCTATCCTGTCATAATCTGTAAAAGTCAACTTTGATTTTTTTTTTATAGTCACAAAAATCTTTGAGCAAACTATATTGAAATAACATTTGTTCTAGTGAGTGAATTCCTCTTTAAAGCATGTAGTAAAAAAGGGACAATTAATAATTTGTTTGCCAGTATGAAGAAACCAGATCCTGGTGAAAGATGATTGTGTTAACTCAATGAATATGCCTTTTTTTTTTTTTTAAGACGGAGCCTTGCTCTGTCTCCCAGGGTGGAGTGGCACCATCTTGGCTCACTACAACCTCTGCCTCCCAAGTTCAAATGATTCACCTGCCTCAGCCTCTCAAGTAGCTGGAACTACAGGTGCCTGCCACCAGGCCCGGCTAATTTTTAGTAGAGACAGTGTTTCACCATGTTGGCCAGGCTGGTCTCAAACTCCTGACCTCAAATGATTTGCCCGCCTTGGCCTCCCAGAAGTGCTGGAATTACAAGCATGAGCCATTGTGCTTGGCCTGAATATGCTTTTTAAGGGAAGAAAATAATTTTTAAGCTATTTTTGGCCTGAAGATGTATTAGAATGAGTTCGCCATTATTTCTTCCATGTATTTATTTATTTTGGTGAAAATATCTTAATAAACTTATTAAATAATTTTCAACTGTTCTTTCTTCCTATATACTACCCCCCCCCCTTTTTCAGTAGAATCCTATAGAAAGATCCTTGTGTGCCCTGGTGTGAAGGGCCCCAGGCAGACCATTTCTCCAAGGAGCCTGCTTGATCCTGAAAGTATGAAGGATTATGACAGGACCCTAGCATATTTGACGTTCTAGCAGTCTGGCCAGTATTGCTAGTTGAGGGGCATTGCCATTTTTTTGTTTGTTTGTTTGTGCTGTGTTATTAAAGCCAGTTTAGTATTTCTGGATGTCCTTTGCCACAGAAAAGATGGGGAGGACGGTCTTCAAGTCCCCACTTGAGTAACACAGGACTTTTGTTGCTGTGTATGTTACATGAAATGCTAGGTATAGGTCTATAAATGTCACTTTGAAAAATAGGAAAAATAATAGCTTATCGCTTACCAATGCTTGTTAGTATGTAAATGGAATGGAAACATATACATTTTGGTAGTGGTTCATTTGGGTCAGTCAGTCTGTTTTGGCATATAAATTTGACCATAGTACTTTGAGGGCAAAGACCCCAGAGCCAGATTGCCTGGGTTTGAATCCTGCCTCTCCCACTTTCAGCTGTGTGACTTTGAGCAGTTTATTTACACTCTTGTGACTATTTCTTCATCTGCAAAATGGGGATTACTGTGAGAGTTAATTCACATGAGCTGCTCTGAACATGGCCTGGCAATAGTAGGCACTCAGTAAATGTTAGTTATTATATTTAAATGTATCTACAAAGATAAGAATGTTTTATCAACTTTGGGCTGAGATAAAGGGCTAATAGGCTGTTAAACCTTAAAAGGGAATGGGTTAGGGTTACTACATGTTTTTGAAGATATAGTCCTATTCATTCTTTTATAAACTTGAACATAGTGCATGCACATTTATCCCTGGAGACTTTCCCTAGCATGGAAGTATTGAATATGCCAGAATTATATCAAGGAGCAAAGTTCTGACATTATTGAGCTCAGAAGAATCATTCTGTGTTTTTGAGAACTGACGGTGTGTAGAGTAGTATCATAGGTCTGCCTGCATAGGCTTTGCTATGCTATGAATCTCTGCAGTACTTGGGCAAATCACTTAAGCAGTTTTAACTTTCATTTTCTGTTTTATATAATGGAGATAATAACTACTTAATCTTGTGTCATTAACATGAGGATTAAATGAGACAGTGCTTATAAGAAAGTTACCACTATGCCTGATACAAAGTGAGCACTCAGTAAGTAATTATTAAGTTATTACTTAGTGATAGAATATTATTTACTTAAAAAGTGATTTCTTCATTTTTAATATGTCACATTACATACATACTCTCATAAGGAAACTTTCTCATTCTTTTCAGCCGAAATCTTTTATCAACATTGCCAAAATACCTATTTGATCTTCCCCTTAAAGTTTTGGTCGTCAGTAATAATAAACTAGTATCCATTCCAGAAGAAATTGGGAAGTTAAAAGATTTAATGGAGTTGGTGAGTAAAATAGTTGTATTAATTGAATGCAATATACATAATATATCTACATTTTGGAAGATTACTCATTTTTAATGGAATTTCATTGTAAGTGTTTTAAAAAGTACTAACTTGGTATATGTCTAAATTCGGTAAGACTTAGTAAAATCTTGAGATACTATATGTCTGAGTTTTTCCAGTCACAAAATAGCATGATTCTTCCTTAGTCCTAGTGGAGTCAGAAGGCTTGCTTACAAACTTTAAGAAATACTTTTCAAATGAATAAGCATTTGTTTACTCATTTTGTGTACAGTAAAGGTCTTAGAGAAAAGCTAAGGGAATTTTTAAAATAAAGCTTTTATAGGACTATGATATATCCTTAGAGTAAGGAGATAAAAGAAGAAAGTATCTGCAAATGGTAGAATTAGCAACGTAACTCCTCCTCACTGTTTGCTTCTGTGATGTTATAACACTTTTTAGACTGAAATAAACAATAAAAGGCTGTTATATGCAATTGATTGTAGAAATATAGAATAATTTAAATTAATTACCTTGGACATAACATTTTAGGTATTAAAGGATATTGAATTCTGAGAGAAATATGTTCAGATCCTCTTAGATGTCTTAGATATTGTTTGAAAGAGGTAGGTAGGATGTATTTTCCTAATCATCTATAGCATTGTTATAATAGCTTTCAGTTATTTTTCGTATCTTTTGGTTACCTCCACTTTATGCAGTGTACCATGCTGCATGTTTTTCTTTTATTTTGAATGATGCTTTCCTAATAAATAGGTATTTTAAAAGTTTTGGTTTTTTTTTTTTTTTTGAGACAGAGTCTCGCTCTGTTGCCCAGACTGGTGTGCAGTGACACGATCTTGGTTCACTGCAACCTCTGCCTCACGGGTTCAGGCGATTCTCATGCTTAGCCACCCAAGTAGTTGGGATTACAGCCATGCGCCACCACACACAACTAATTTTTGCATTTTTTGTAGAGATAGGGTTTCACTGCATTGCCCAAGCTGGTCTTGAACTCCTGGCCTCAAGTGATCCACTTGCCTCAGCCTCCCAAAGTGCTGGCATTACAGGTGTGAGCCACTGTGCATGGACTAAAGTCCTGAAGTATTCTTATGTATGACTTTATTATGTCCGGGGTGTCAAAAGTTTTCTTGAGGAACTTACCTACAATTTCATAATGAGAAATTAATAAATTAACAGAATGTAGTGAGCAGAAATTTCAGGAATACCTTTTATTCATTAAGGAATACCTGCATATCCAATTACAATACAAGGAAACTTCCTTGAATTTTACTTTATGCTTTAGAACCATATAATTTTGAAGTTAAAAAAGATCTTAGAAGTGATCAGATACAACCACTTTGTAGGAATCCCTGATATATCTACTGTATATTTTCAATGGTGACAACTCTGTATATGTGTGTGTGTGTGTGTGTGTGTGTGTGCATGTGTGACTGTCCTAATTCTTCTTTGCAAAACTCTATTTGTTATTAATCTTTCTTATTTTAAACCAAAATACATGCTTCTATATTTCTTCCATTGGTCCTGGGACTACCATGTGAAGAAATATATATAATGACAACTCCTTTTTTTTTTTTTTTTTTTTTTTTTTTTTTTTTTTTTTTGAGACAGAGTCTCACTCTGTCTCCCAGGCTGGAGTGCAGTGGTGCGATCTCGGCTCACTACAACCTCCGCCCTCTGAGTTCAAGCAATTCTCCTGCCTCAGCCTCCTGAGTAGCTGGGATTACAGGCACCTGCCACCATGCCTGGCTAACTTTTTGTATTTTTAGTAGAGATAGGGCTTCCCCATCTTGGCCAGGCTGATCTTGAACTCCTGACCTCATGATCCACCCACCTCGGCCTCCTAAAGTGCTGAGATTACAGGCGTGAGCCACCGTGCCCGGCCTAACAAACTCTTAAGAAGTGTTTTTGTATACCTTAAACATCCTTATTACCTTTATTCCTTTGTATGACTTTTTTACTTTTAGGTAATTCAATTTAGAAAATGTTCCTTTTAGTTAAAGTCTCCCTTAATGTTATACTGAAAAATGAACGGAGATTCCAGATATGATCTAACAAGTTCATAATAAAAGGGACCATTATTTTCTTTGACTTAAACACTATTAATATTTTTCCAGATTTTATAAAGGTTATAATTTAAGATTTTATGTCTCTTCATTTTTTAAAATTTAATTTTTGGCCCTACGTTTTTAATTACGTTACATGATGTAATTTTTGGATAAATGAAATGTAAAATATAATTAGGAGTTTTAGATTAATTCTACTACAGTTGTCCCTCTATGGGGGATTGGTTCCAGGATTCACCCCATACCACAATCCACGAATGCTAAAGTCTCTTATACACAGTGATAGTATTTACATATAATCTAAATACATTTTCCGTATACTTTAAATCATCTCTAGATTACTTATAATGCCTAATACAGTGTAAATGCTGTGTGAATAGTTGTTATGTTATATTATTTAAGGAGTAATGACAAGACAAAAAAGTCAATATATGTTCAGGACAGGCACAACCGTGCTTTTTTTTTTTTTTTCCTGAATATTTTTGATTTGTATTTGGTTGAATTCATGGATGAGGAACCCATAGATACAGAGGACCAACTGGTTTTTAATTCATGTAGAAAATTCTAAAATGTTAAACACTATTATTTTACTAGGTACTATAAAATTATTATGCTTTAAACTCTTGAAATCAGTAACAGTAGATGGGTAGATAGCATTAGGAGGGCTAATTGACAGTTGTACATATTGAATTGGTGAGTATTCCCTGTCATTGGAATACTTTCCCATGATACTCTTCCACATGATGTGATAATCAACTGCAATGAAATTCTATCATTAGAAACCCAGGAAATACTCCCTGGCTTCCAATCCTCTGCAGAATATTTTGTAGAGCACCCACTGGAGTGGGTTCATTTCCTATGCCTGGGTTTATTTCTCCTGGGAAATGACAGCTATCTCTCAAATTTCTGTGGATTTTCCGTATGGAAATCATAAGTATCAAATACCTTTAGAAAGAAGCAATAATGTTTAAATAACATTTTCACAAACTTCTATTATCCATCATTTGAATAATAGTCTATTCTGAACATAGCAGCTAAAGTGATCCTGTCAAAATATAAGTCAGATCAAGTCAATCTTCTGTTCAAAAGTTTCTGGTTCCTGCCCACATCTCTCAAAATAAAAGCTAAAGTCATATCCTTCCCTCTATTCTACTCTCTCCCTTGTCCGTTTCCCTCTAGTTACACTGGATTCCTTGCTGTTCTTTGTATTTGTCAGGTGTACTCTGAGCGCCTTTACTTTTATTGTTCCTTCTGTCTGGAATATTCCTGTCTTATATATTAGTATGATTCACTCTTTTAGCTCTGACAGTACTGCTCAATATCACCTTCTCTGTGAGATGAGGTAGTATCCCTCCCCACTATTGTGAGCATAGCCATTTTCCTACCCTGTTACTTTTTCTTTTTAAATAGCACTTATCACCTTCTAGCATATTATATAATTTACTCCCCTTGCTAGCATGTAAACTCCATGAGGAGCTATGAGAGCAGGAAATTTTGTTTTGTCCCTTGATATGTCCCCAGTCCCTGGAACAGTACCTAGCAAATGTTAATAGTATTTAATAAATATTTCTTGTTGAATGAAGATGTCTTAGATATTGTTTGAAAGAGGTATGTAGAATATATTTTCCTAATCATCTATAGCATTATTATATTATTCCCTACAGGGTTTTAATATTATTTTGAAAACTGAATGTATGTACTATTCTCCTCCCTCCAGGCTATTATCGTTTTCACTACAAGTTGGAAATTGGGGGCAGTTGCATTAGAATATGAATTTCATTTGAAGTGTGTCTGGTCTGAGACCATGCTGTATATTTCTCTTTTCTTTTTGTTGATGTTATTATAAGAAAGAGAGGAGAGAGCATAGTTAACTTAAACTGTTCTTTTTTCTGTTTTTTATTATGATAATAAATAAAAACCTCAATTTGTTATTATGGAAACTTGATATTGTTTGCCTTTAAATAGGGGCTTGGATTTTAACTACAGAGATGTCCTGAGAGATACCTTAGATAACCTGAGAGATTTCCAACTCAGATCTCTTAGAATGTCTTTGAACTATGATATGAGTCACAAGTGTTGGGGCTTGTAACTTCTCATTTTGTATTCCTTTGGAGAAATAGATTTAGTTAAATCCATCCTGATCATAATCTGTTTCTCCAGTGCACATTTATAAATCCTTGACTTTCTTAGCTTCTGCCCAGCCAAGTATCTCAAGACAGCTACTGTAATTGACAGATTATACAATATTTGAGAGTTGTAAGTCTTTTACTTTACCTCCACATGAAGAGTGCTGGATCATTCTTACTTCTGGTTTTGGCTAGTATGAGTTGGCCTTTACTTGAGATTTTTGAGAGGTTGACTTATGTAGTTACTAAGATATAACCTTACATTTTTGTATGGAAAGTTTCTATTTACTGTGCTAGATTGACTTCATGATGTCATATAAATAGAAATCTGCCAGATAATCCATCTTTAGAGCAATGACATTAGAGGGTAACTTTTGCTAGCTGTTAACTGTGCTTTAATTTAAAAATTAGAATATATATATATATGTATTTCTCAGTTAGCTTGTTATAATTCTGTTTTATTGTTTTCCTTAGGATATTAGCTGCAATGAGATTCAAGTCCTTCCCCAACAAATGGGAAAATTACATTCACTTAGAGAGCTAAATATAAGAAGAAATAATCTTCATGTTTTGCCAGATGGTAAGATGTTCACTATTTTTACTCACATGAATAAGAGAGTAACTATGTAAAATTTAATTAATTATTTTTCATTTCTGACCAGAATTAGGAGATCTTCCCTTAGTCAAGCTGGATTTCTCTTGTAATAAAGTGACCGAAATTCCAGTTTGTTACAGAAAGCTGCATCATTTACAAGTAATAATTTTGGATAACAATCCATTGCAAGTACCACCAGCACAGGTTTGTAATAAAAATATTTTACATGTTCTCATTTTTATTCATAATTTTATCTGTTTGTGACTGGTAAATCAAAAAGCACGTAAATCAAGAACCAATTTGTTGTTCAAGCACTGTTGTCTAAAGTTTTTCTGAGCATTGCCTTTTGCACTTTGGTAGGAGTTTTAGCTTAGGCTCTAGGATAGCATTTAGAAAACCCAGATAATAACTTTCTGCTTGTGAACTGATAATTCTGGTTGTTAGTTGTTTACAAAAGAGACTCTGAAGTCTTTCTACTTTATTTCCCACTCAGGTATATATCTACTTGGGATTTGTTGTGGGATTGATTGGAGCACGTTCTTGGCACTGAGAGATGGAATTATAACAGAAAGAACAAAATACAAGTGGAAAATATTAATTATGACTTTTAGTTTAATGAGGATTAAATCCATGTGGAATCCTTTTAAATGATAGTTAAGGAATAAACGATGATATAATCCACTATGGACAAAATATGAAAGAGAAGAAAGAAGACAGTGGGGAAGAGATGCCAACAGAATTTCTGAAAATAGAAAATAGAATAGTAGAAACTAGTATCTTTACTTAGACTGCAGAAGATTATTTGGCTGAGGAGCAGTTAGCAGTGAAATGGTACTTTATGCTGTATGCCCTGGCAGAGGGTTTGCAGATATCCAGAAGAAAGGTAGTCTTTTTCTTCCTACAAAAGTACATTGCACTCATTCCAAAGGGGTTACCTTTTCTTTTTCTTTTTTTTATTTTATTTTATTTTTTTATTTTATTATTATTATACTTTAAGTTCTAGGGTACATGTGCATAACATGCAGGTTTGTTACATATGTATACTTGTGCCATGTTGCTGTGCTGCACCCATCAACTCGTCAGCACCCATCAACTCGTCATTTACATCAGGTATAACTCCCAATGCAATCCCTCCCTCCTCCCCCCTCTCCATGATAGGCCCCCGTGTGTGATGTTCCCCTTCCCGAGTCCAAGTGATCTCATTGTTCAGTTCCGACCTATGAGTGAGAACATGCGGTGTTTGGTTTTCTGTTCTTGTGATAGTTTGCTAAGAATGATGGTTTTCAGCTGCATCCATGTCCCTACAAAGGACACAAACTCATCCTTTTTTATGGCTGCATAGTATTCCATGGTGTATATGTGCCACATTTTCTTAATCCAATCTGTCACTGATGGACATTTGGGTTGATTCCAAGTCTTTGCTATTGTGAATAGTGCCGCAATAAACATACGTGTGCATGTGTCTTTATAGCAGCATGATTTATAATCCTTTGGGTATATCCCCAGTAATGGGATGGCTGGGTCATATGGTACATCTAGTTCTAGATCCTTGAGGAATCGCCATACTGTTTTCCATAATGGTTGAACTAGTTTACAGTCCCACCAACAGTGTAAAAGTGTTCCTATTTCTCCACATCCTCTCCAGCACCTGTTGTTTCCTGACTTTTTAATGATTGCCATTCTAACTGGTGTGAGATGGTATCTCATTGTGGTTTTGATTTGCATTTCTCTGATGGCCAGTGATGATGAGCATTTTTTCATGTGTCTGTTGGCTGTATGAATGTCTTCTTTTGAGAAGGGTCTGTTCATATCCTTTGCCCACTTTTTAATGGGGTTGTTTGTTTTTTTCTTGTAAATTTGTTTGAGTTCTTTGTAGGTTCTGGATATTAGCCCTTTGTCAGATGAGTAGATTGCAAAAATTTTCTCCCATTCTGTAGGTTGCCTGTTCACTCTGATGGTAGTTTCTTTGGCTGTGCAGAAGCTCTTTAGTTTAATGAGATCCCATTTGTCAATTTTGGCTTTTGCTGCCGTTGCTTTTGGTGTTTTAGACATGAAGTCTTTGCTCATGCCTATGTCCTGAATGGTACTACCTAGGTTTTCCTCTAGGGTTTTTATGGTATTAGGTCTAACATTTAAGTCTCTAATCCATCTTGAATTAATTTTCGTATAAGGAGTAAGGAAAGGATCCAGTTTCAGCTTTCTGCTTATGGCTAGCCAATTTTCCCAGCACCATTTACTAAATAGGGAATCCTTTCCCCATTTCTTGTTTCTCTCAGGTTTGTCAAAGATCAGATGGCTGTAGATGTGTGGTATTATTTCTGAGGACTCTGTTCTGTTCCATTGGTCTATATCTCTGTTTTGGTACCAGTACCATGCTGTTTTGGTTACTGTAGCCTTGTAGTATAGTTTGAAGTCAGGTAGCGTGATGCCTCCAGCTTTGTTCTTTTGACTTAGGATTGTCTTGGAGATGCGGGCTCTTTTTTGGTTCTATATGAACTTTAAAGCAGTTTTTTCCAATTCTGTGAAGAAATTCATTGGTAGCTTGATGGGGATGGCATTGAATCTATAAATTACCTTGGGCAGTATGGCCATTTTCACAATATTGATTCTTCCTATCCATGAGCATGGTATGTTCTTCCATTTGTTTGTGTCCTCTTTGATTTCACTGAGCAGTGGTTTGTAGTTCTCCTTGAAGAGGTCCTTTACATCCCTTGTAAGTTGGATTCCTAGGTATTTTATTCTCTTTGAAGCAATTGTGAATGGAAGTTCATTCATGATTTGGCTCTCTGTTTGTCTGTTACTGGTGTATAGGAATGCTTGTGATTTTTGCACATTAATTTTGTATCCTGAGACTTTGCTGAAGTTGCTTATCAGCTTAAGGAGATTTTGGGCTGAGACAATGGGATTTTCTAAATATACAATCATGTCATCTGCAGCCCTCTCTCACCACTCCTATTCAACATAGTGTTGGAAGTTCTGGCTAGGGCAATCAGGCAAGAGAAAGAAATCAAGGGAATTCAGTTAGGAAAAGAAGAAGTCAAATTGTCCCTGTTTGCAGGGGTTACCTTTTCTAATTCAAATAAAGACTGGCTAGAGTCCTGGTGGTAGCTGCCTTAGCAGAATGAAGAAAGCTGAAACTTGTGCCTGCTCTAGGAGAAGGCAATCAGATTCAAGTTGATTTACAGCCTCAAACCTGGGAATGGCTTGAGTTTTGGAGGAAACATGTAACTCTGAATATAGGGATTAAGTACTGAAAACATGATGGTTTGTAGAATGTCTGAGACAGTGCTGTCTGGTAGAACTTTCTGAATGATGGAAATGTTTTATAATCTACAACGGTCCAATACTGTAACCACTTGTTTGTGTGGCTGTGGAGTGCTTGGAATATAGCTAGTGCAACTAAGGAACCAAATTTTAAATTTTATTTTAATTTGATTTATTTAAATTTAAATTTAAATTGCTGCATGTGATTGGTAGCTCCCATATTAAACACCACAGCTCTAATATTTACACCCTCAGATTCTTGCCCTCAGCCCCACAGCCACAGACTATGCCTTACTTGCATCAGCAGAAGCCCAGAATTTATTCTAAGGCGTAAGTAGATCCTTAGATTTTCTTCATTAGCTCAGTGGCCAGATGATGACTCACTTCTTGCCTCAGCAGAAGACTGGTGTTTACTCCTTAAAGAAGCACCATCCCATTTGTACTGGCTGTGGTGATGAGCATGTTCTATATCTGCACTGTCCAATACGGTAACCACAGTGGCTACTGAGTACTTGAAAGTGTATAGTGTGACAAAAGAACTGAATTTTTATTTTATTTAGATTTGATTAATTTACATTTAAATACACTTGTAGAACAGGAAACCAAACACCACATGTTCTCACTCATAAGTGGGAGTTGAACAATGAGAACACATGGACACAGGGAGGGGAATGTCACAAACTGGGGCCTGTTGCGGTGTGGGGGGCAAGGGGAGGGGGAGAGCATTAGGACACATACCTAATACATGCGGGGTTTAAAACCTAGATGATAGGTTGATAGGTGCAGCAAATCACCATGGCACATGAATACCTGTGTAACAAACCTGCATGTTTTGCACATGTATCCCAGAACTTAAAGTTAAATAAATAGACACATGTGGCTAGAGGTACCCTATTGGACAGTGAAGCTATAAAGGGATTGAACCAGAGTCAGGGGCTCCAGGTACAGCTTATATAGCAAGAGCGAGACCCCATACTGAAATCAGTGAATGCTTGCATACTGAATGTTGAGGCGCTCCAGTTTGGCTCCCAGAATGCTTGCAGCCTGTCTTCCATATTTCAGGCAGAATTGGTGGATTTCTTCCTTAGTAAACTGCAGCAGGAGAAGTTCTATATACTGAACTTTTGGAGTCACCTGATGAAATGGCTAGCCTGTGTCTGATTACCAGATAGATGGAAACACCATCAGGAAACTTCCCCATGTACACAGAGCTTCCAGTTTGTTTTTTATTATCCCTTTTGGAAATTAACAGGCAGGTTGGATGGTAGCTCATGCCTATAATCCCAGTACTTTGGAACTTTGGTAGGCTGAGGTGGGAGGATTATTTGAACCCAGTAGGTTGAGGCTACCATGAGCCCTGATCACACTACTGTACTACAGCCTAGACAGCAGAGTGAGACCCTGTCTTTAAAAAAAAAAAAAAAAAAAAAAAAAAAAAAAAGGTGGCTCACACTTGAAATCCCAGCACTTTGGGAGGCCGAGGTGGGTAGATCACCTGAGCTCAGGAGTTTGAGACCACCCTGGGCAATATGGTGAAACCCCATCTGTACTAAAATACAAAAAATTAGCTGGGCATGGTGGCACGTGCCTGTAGTCCCAGCTGCTGGGGAGGCTGAGGCATGAGAATTGCTTGAGCCTCAGAGGTGGAGGTTGCGGTGAGCTGAGATTGTGCCACTGAACTCCAGCTTGGGCTACAGAGTGAGACTCTGTCTCAAAAAAAAAAAAAAAAGTAGAAAGAAAATGAACAGCCAGCCAAGGATCATTAGATATTGCAAGAATAATCTCTAACATGAAACACAGAGACCAAAACACCAAAGGCTTACATTGAAACAAAAGGGAGCACATTTATTTATTTTTTTGTGTGGATATCCAGAAATATTTGTAAACCATATATCTGATAAGGGGTTAATAGCCAAAATATATAAGGAATTCATATACCTCAATAGCAAAAAAAAAAAAAAAAAAAAAAAAAAAAAATTGAAAAATAGGCAAAGGACTTGAATAGACATTTTTTCAAAGAAGACATACAAATGGCCAACAGCTCTATGAAAAGATGTTCAGCATTCCTAATCATTGGGGAAATGTAAATCAAAACCACAATGAGGTATCACTTCACACTTGTTAGGATGCCTGTTATCAAAAAGAAAAGATAACCAATGCTGGCAAGGATATGGAGAAAAGGGAACCATCGTGCACTATTGATGGGAATGTAAAGCAGTATAGCCATTATGGAAAACAGTATAGTGCTTCCTCAAAAAATGAAAAATAGAACTACCATACAATATTGCAATCCTACCTCTGGGTATACATCTGTAAGAGATAGAAAAATTAATCAAACTGTTTTTTCTATTCTGACTCTCAATACAGAATACTTCACTTCTGGTCAAAAATGTGTGGAGATTTCTTCACTTCTCCAGCAGACACTGACTGGGTGTCCTGTAATTCGATTCCATTCTGACACTACCTGGAGTTAACATCAGATCCCACAGGTTAAGAGCTCAGTCCCACAGACTGCTCACCTATACTTCTGACTGACCAGCTATAAGTTAAGGTTCCCATGACCCCCTCCTCAGATTCAATTAATTTACTAGAGTGGTTCACAGAGCTCAGCGAAACACTTTACTTACTATTGCTAATGTATTACAAAGGATACAAATGAATAGCTGGATGGAAGAGATGGATAGTACAAGGCATATGAGAAGGGGTGCTAACTGAAGGGGTGGAGAGGGGATGATCCCTTTCCTCCCCATCATAAGGGTCATGGCTGATACCCCTATAACAAAAAACAAGTAAACAAGATAAAAGGATAACAAATTTATTTGATCATAGTTTTATGTGATACTGGAGCCTTCAGACTAAGGACCCAAGGATATAGAGAAAGTTAGCTGACTTTATGCTTAGATTCACTTGAGACTGGGACAGCAGTGTAGAAATATGATTGGACAAAAAAAGAGTATGAGCTAATGGTAATAGATGGAGTGGGAAGACCTAGCAAGGCCTTTTCTTGGTGTCTCTGTTGTAGCGTTTGTTCCTCCTGGGTATAGGGTAATACTCCTCTAGAATGAGGGTTTTAATTTCTTTATGGCCAGTGGTTACACCGAAAGGTAGGGGAAGGTTAGATTAGGCTTTATGGCTGGCTTTGGAAAAAAGGGGTTCTAGTGCCTATGACTGGCCTTGGGGAAGAGAAATTCTTGTTTCCATGACTTGCCTGTAGTGAGAATGAGGAGGTGAGAGACAGGGGAGGGGCATCTGGAGGTCAGAGAAAAACTTTGCCTCTGAGACTGCTTCTGAGGCTTTCATTTTGGGGTATCATTTTCTGAGCCTCAGTGAAGCTTTCGTGCCCTCTTCGGACACACCACCTTCTAGGCACCTCCACGTGTTTAGCAATTTGTAAGCTTTCTGAACCCTGTCCTTTTGGTTTTTGTGGAGGCTTCATTGCGGAGGCATGATTGGTTACATCATTGGCCATTCGTGATCATCTCAACTTTCAGCCCTTCTCTGGTTCCTGGAGGTGAGGGAGGTAGGATTGAAAGTTTCAACCCTCTAATCCCATGGTTGGTTTTCCTGGCAATCAGGCCCCTATCCTGTGGCTATCCAGGAGCTCCCAACCACCAGTCATTCATTGGCATACAAAAGGATACTTCCCACTTAAGAGATCATGTAAGATTTTTAGGAGCTGTGTATAGGACATGTGAGCAAGACTAAGTATACATTCCTTACAAATTACAATATCCGAAGGAAATGAAATCAGGATCTTAAAGAAATAATCTGCACTCCCATGTTCATTGCAACATTATTCACTATAGTCAAGATATGGAAAGAACCTGTATGTCCGTCAACAGATGAATGGATAAAGAAAATACAGTGTGTGTGTGTGGGGAGAGGGGGTGTTTGTGTGTAATGGAATACTATTCAGCCTTAGAAAAAGAAGGAAATCCTGTCATTTGCAACAGCATGGATGAAACTTAAGGACATTATACTAATTGAAATAAGCCTGACACAGAAAGATAAATGCTGTGTGATCTCACGTATATGTGGAATCTTAAAAAAAAAAAAAAAAAAAGTTGAACTCATAGTGACAGAGAGTAGAATGGTGGTTACCAGGGACTGGGGTGTGTGGATAAAAGGGAGATTTTAAATGGTATCATCCTTCAGTTATAAGATGAATAAGTACTGGGGACCTAATATATAGCATGCTGATAATAGTTAATAATATTGTATTTACTTGAAATTTGTTGAGAGTTGAACTGAAGTGTTCTCACTACACACACAAACAAGGTAATTACGTGAGGTAATGGGCATGTGTTAATTAGCTTGACTGTGGTATTCATTTCACAATGTATAATACAGTTGATCCTTGAACAACATGAGGGTTAGGGGCACCGATCCCTGCATACTGTAAAAAATCTTTGTATAACTTTGGAATTGCAGAAAATTTAGCTACTAATAGCCTACTGTTGACTAGAAGCCTTATCAACAACATAAACAGTTGACTAACACATATTTTATATGTTATATGTTATTTACTGTATTCTTACAATCGAGTAAGCTAGAGAAAAGAAAATGTTATCAAGAAAATCATAAGGAAGAGAAAATATATTTACCATTCACTAAGTGAAAGTTGATCATCATAAAGATCTTCATCCCCGTGGTCTTCACGTTGAACAGGGCTGAAGAGGAGGAAATGGAGGGGTTGGTCTAGCTGTCTGAGGAGTGGCAGAGGTGGAAGAAAATCCATGTATAATGGACCTCCACAGTTCAAACCTGTGTTGTTCAAGGGTCAACTGTATATCAAAGCATCATGTTGTACACCTTAAATGTGGGAGTTCAGTCAGGGTGGTGGGAAAAATTATAGAGGAAAAATTACAAAGATAGTTATAGGAAATAGACACAAACCTTCTTGGAAGGCTGGGGGGTTGCATAGCTTCAGTAAAAGATTTAGCTGAAGTCAACCTAATCCTCTTACCTTGAGTTAATAGCTTAAAGTAGGTACAAAGGAATGTAAGGGAGTTTATCTAAATAGCTTGTTTACTCATGTGGCCCTAAGCCCAACTTTTATCACCTGCAGGTGCATGATTGCTCTCTACTCGAGGGGTGGGCAATGTTAATTACCCTCTAGTGGTATTTACTTGAGACCTTTGTCACTTAATCTGTACTAAATAAATGCGAACTTCACCAGCTTATCGAGGCAGATGCTGCAGACTGAGGCAGCAGAGCCCCTTAACTAGAATGACAGGCAAAATATCTGTGTCAATTTACGTCTTTTATCCGTCGTTGGGTCAGGGTCAGCAGGACGGACCTGGCACTTAAATATAAAAAAATTTTATTTGTAACTCATACTTTAATAAAGCTTGAAGAAAAAATAAGGAGGAAAAATGGAGCATATTCATAGGAGTGCTAATCAGCATGGCTTTCTAGCAGCAGTTGTGGAAACTGGCAGATGTTGGAATGATACCTTCGAGGACTAAGGGAGTATTTCTAACATTCTACACTCAAACTGTCATCAAATATGAGATAGAAAAAGGTTTCAAACTCCCATGTACCCTTTCTTAGGATGCTAGCAGAGGGTGTACTATACCAAAGTGAGGGAGTAAACTAAAAAAAGAGGAATTCTTCATGTCCGAGATTTACAGATATGCACAGGCCTAGTAAGCAGCCAGTCAGTAGTTTGGAGTACAGGAGTTGTCTCCAAAAAAAAAAAAAAAAAGAAAAGAAAATTAGAAAGTAAGAGATGACTTGATAGGTTTGTCCACATGGAGAGATGTTTTATAGTTCTGTCAGTGTCAAGAAGGAATTTATAATAGGCATATAGAAAATTTTTCAAAAGAAAAAAATGGGGGCCATTAATTACTTTAGGAAAAACAAAAACTTATAGGAGAAAGGAAATACAATCATATTACTCTGTGGAGTTTATCTGTGAATATTTTCTTGGTCATAATGTAAATACTGGATTTTGATTTAGTGGAAAATTGTGACATAGCTGTAATAGCAGAGATTTATATAGTATTTACTGTGTTTTAGACACTATAGAAAATGCTTTACATATATTAACTCATTTAATTCTTACATTAACCCTGTAAAACAAGTACTGTCATTATCCTCATTTTACATATAAGGAAACAGAGGCATAGAAGTTAAATGACTTGTTCAAGGTCACATTGCTAACATAGGTTAGAGCCAGGATTCAACCTAAGGCAGTGTGACTCTGGAGTCCATGCTCTTTAACCACTATGTTATGCTTCTGAACACAGAAGTGTGTTTATGTGAATTGATAGGAAGCGGGGAGGCTGGGACGGTGGTAGTGGTGTGGGTAATGTAAGAAATCCAAGCCCTCATCTTCCTTAGTGAGACTCCAATAAATCTACCGTTGAAAAATTTAAAGCAAATAGCAGTAGAAGCATGTTATTTATAAATGTGAGGGCAAATAGCAGAAATTCAGCAAAAAGAGTTTAAAGTGGGAATTTTGTCTTAGAGATTGAATGAAGTAGAATGGGCTGGGCACGGTGGTTCATGCCTGTAATCCCAGCACTTTGGAAGGCCGAGGTGGGAGGATCCCTTGAACCCAGGAATTTGAGAACAGCCTGGGCAACAACATAGCGGGACCTTGCCTCTGCAAAATATAAAAAAGATTAGCCGGGTATGGTGACACATGCCTGTAATTTCATCCCAGCTAATCTGGGAGGATCACTTGAGCCCAGGATGTCGAGGGTGCAGTGAGCCATGTTTGTGCCACTGCACTCCAGCCTGGGTGACAGAGTGAGACACTGTTTTAAAAAAAAAAAAAAAAAAAAAAAAAGGAGAAGTAAAATTGAGGATTATGTCTTGTCAGCTTTGTAATCATTTTTAAATTTAAAAACTGTGTATGTGAAGTACTATGATAAAAAGTTAAAATTTACAAAAGAAAGTGATTTACCAGCACTTTGTTTGATAATTAAGATAAATTTTTGTGGCCGGGCGCGGTGACTCAAGCCTGTAATCCCAGCACTTTGGGAGGCCGAGATGGGCAGATCACAAGATCAGGAGATCGAGACCATCCTGGCTAACACGGTGAAACCCCGTCTCTACTAAAAAATACAAGAAACTAGCCGGGCGAGGTGGCGGGCACCTGTAGTCCCAGCTACTCGGGAGGCTGAGGCAGGAGAATGGCCTAAACCCGGGAGGCGGAGCTTGCAGTGAGCTGAGATCCGGCCAACTGCACCCCAGCCTGGGTGACAGAGCAAGACTCCGTCTCAAAAAAAAAAAAAAAAAAGATAAATTTTTGTTTAGTTTGGACATATAATACTACCTCACACATTTTAATTTTTAGCACATTTTAGTTGATAATATTTAATATTAATAATTTATAATTAATAGAAAATTAATATTTAGCACATTTAATTGGCAATTAATATATTTATATTCTAATAGCTCAAAAGTTTTAATTTTCCTTTTAAATGAAATTTTTCAGTTGTCACGTCAGATCTAGTATCTGTTAGAATTATCTAGGAAACATTCTTCCTTTTAACCTGGAATGATAATTACTTTTTAATGTTTTTGTCTTACTGTTTTCTTTGCTGATTTTTTTGCATGTGAGGTAAGCTTATGTGAGCCCATAAAATGTTACATTTTTATTAGAATTTTGAGAAATATTTATTTGATGTCACTTAGTGACTGTAATTAACCTTGGTAAAGCTGACTTACAGTTTTCTTACCTCTCATTTTCTATTGTTTTTATACAGAATATCTTTGTTCACATAATATTTTATTCCTCATTTTTCATTTTCTCTATGACCAACGAAAGTAATTTCTCAGTATATTATTCTAGTTGAATTGACCAGTGTTTTCTTTTATTATTTTAATCTCACCAGCCTAATATCGTACCTTTCAACAAATTCGTTTTTCCTATATTTATATTTTTTATGTTAGCCTTTTCCAGTGTTTATGCCAAACATCTTAGTGGTTCTGACAAGATTACTTTAAAGAATTGCATAGATTATTTGTTCTTTTCTTACCTTTCCAACGAATATATGTTTTTCATTTTTTCGAATAAAGGCCACTTTTATGAGTTGTAAACCTTATATTGTTTAATAGTTTGTACATTCTGCTTTTAACAAGACAATTCCAGTGAAATATAGAACAATTAAGTCTTTTCAATAAGAACAGAGATGGCAATAGAATTTTAATTAGTATCAGTGTTGTCAGATTTTTCCACCTGGTGTCAGAAGTACAAATTATTTAAATATGCAAAGTATCAATCACGATCGTGATGTCTCAGTGTAATTTGAGACTATTCAATGGTTTAAAATGATAGATGTCATTTATATTTGGAACTGTATAATTAAATCTCCTTTCTTTTTTATTGACAGATATGTTTAAAGGGTAAGGTGCATATATTTAAGTACTTAAATATTCAAGCATGTTGCAGAATGGATAAGAAACCAGATTCCCTGGATCTTCCATCATTGAGTAAACGAATGCCCTCCCAGCCTCTCACAGACAGGTAATGTAACATTCTTACAGTTTCATTTGATGATTGCTGTCTTCCCTTTTTATAAAATATACTTATTAATCTTGAGTTTTCTGAATATATTTAGGCTCATTGGTCCAGCACTAAAATCAATAATTGACTGAAGCTACATATCACCATCATAGAATGAAGTTCTAGGATACTAGAATATTTTTGACATTTTCTCAATTATTAACATTTTAGTAGGAAAAATGTAAATGTTTGACATTATAGTACAGAAACACTAATTTCTCAGCATGTGACAACTATTAATTTACTTTTGTAATCACTGTATTGTACATTTGCAACAACAAGTAGAATTTGACTTTGAACTAAGGTTGGTGGAAGAGCAAGACATTTGAGGAATACCTTTTCCCTTTCATCATAGTCTTTATGTCTGCATCAAAGATGATATATCATAATGACATATAATGGTATATCATATTTGATGAACATCTTTGATGTTGTTTATGATTTCAGTGTTTTGCTCCTCATGAGATTTTGAGATGGTAGATGGAACATTCTGTTTTTAATTCATCCTTTCAAGATGTAAATTGGTCTGAAAGATTTTATGAAAGTATAAATCCTTGTAATAGTTTAGAAAATAACCTAGAATGGGGTGAGACTACCAAAAGCTAGACCATGCTTTTGCCTAAAATATTTAAAGATTTGTCATTGCATATATGATAAATTTTATATTGCTTTGAATGGCAATATAGTAAGTACTATTGTTAACAGCACAAGTTCGTGAATTCCCAAATGGGACTTTTTCTTGAATATTTTTTTTTTTGCAAGTAGAATTAAGTATCTAACATTAGATTTAGTTCTTAAAGATTATTGTGTTTAATATTGTGAACATTATTAGACCAAACAAGGCTCCAAAAATTGCAATGAAGACATTCTAATCTCTATTAATCTGCTTTATATTTATTTTAACATGAATTTACTTTTAGTAATGGCATTTACTGTTTTAGTCATTTATTTTTGCAAATATCAGTTGAATGCCTACTGGTAGATTCAGGTATGTTTTGTTGAATGTCATACATATTGGTCTTGGCACTCATGGTGCTCACAATGTAGTGGAGCAGGAGTCAGTGAATAAACAAAGCAAGGAAATACACACACATATAAAATTTCAAATTGTATTCAGTGCTATGAAGGAATGTATTTGAAATTCCAAGAATGTGGTCAGGGAATGAATAAAAGCCAGCTCTGTGAAGAGCAAAGTAAGAACATCTTAGGCAGAAAGAATGACATTGCCATGGCCTTAAGTTAGGAAGGAACTTTGTGTGTTCAAACAGCTGAAAGGAGACCAGCGTGGTTGGAGCAGAGTAGCTGAAGGGGAACGTGGTACAAGTTGATTTTAGAGAGGTACTCAGAGCTCAAGTCATGTGTATTCTTTGTAGGATGTGGTAAGAAATTTGAATTTTACTTAAAGTACAGTGGGAAGTCATTGGACAGTTTTAAGTGGGGGAATAACATGATTTGACTCATTTTTGTTTTAAAAAAACTATTTTGGCTTATAGGAGAATAGATTGGAAGCAAGCAAAAATAGAAGCACAGGGACTAGTTGGATTGTTGTAGTACTGCCAAGAGATCAGAGGGGTCTAGAATAAAGTGATTGCAATAGAGATGAAAAGAAATGACAGAATTAAGATATATTTTGGAGAGATTCTCTAGCAGGACCATCCAAAAAAAATATAATGTGAGCCACATATATAATTTTTAATTTTTTTGTTATCCATTTTGAAAAAAGTAAAAAGAAATACAGGTTATTTGAGTATATCCAAAATATTATCATTTTAACATGTAATTAATGTGAAAACTTGGTGAGATATTTTACATGCTTATTTAATATTAAATCTTTGAAATCTAGTATGTATTTTACGTGTATAGTGTGTCTCAATTTGGAATGGCCGTATATGGCTACTGGCTACTTACTGTATTGGACAGTGCAGGTCTATAGAGTGGGTTGTCAGTTGTGTTAATTTCTCACTCACAGCTGGTATTGAACTACTTAGAAAATTCTTGTATGTGCTTTCCACTTTCATACTTAGACACTTGGCTGTATGGTTCTTACTACCTAGAATGCCCTTCCATGCCTTGTCTGTTTTGTAAACTCTTTATTATACATAGATAGGCACTACAGTAGTTACATATAATAACTTTTGGAGTCAGACATAATATGGCTTTGAAGCCCATTTATGACTCTTAATAACTGTATGTCCTTGTGTATTAATGTCTGTGGTCCTCAGTTTTCTCATATGTAAAAAAGAAAATAATTACACAGGTGCAGTCAGGATTAAATGAAGAAATGTATGTAGAGTACTTAGTACAATGCCTTACCCATAATATTTCCTCAACAAATAGCTTATTATCATCATTGTCATTTACTACAAATCCACGAATGTATTTTGTGCAGTGCAGTCAGATGAATTTTGGCTCTAATCGTGGTTTAACCACTTAATTTCTCTGTGGCCTTGTGTAAGTTATTTGACTTCTCTGAGCCTGTTTCCTTATTTAAATGTTAACCATACCCACTTCTACAGTTGTGAGAATTAAATGTGTGCCTAACAATTAGTTCAATAAATGATAAACAGTAAATGTTGTAATTTTTCCCCTTGGGACATTAACTTTTGTAAGTTTTATTATTTTTCTTTGTGAAAATAAATAATAATTATAACTTCAAGACCATAAGAATTATGTCTAAAATATGAGGTGCATCTAGCACAGTACATAACATAGTATAGACACTCAATGAATGCTAACAGTTATCGCCTCTTCATCCTCAAGACTGAGCTCAAATGCCACATTCTTGAGTGACACTTTTCCTAACTTTACCGAAGAGAATTAGTTGACCTTTTTTTCTCATAGCACTTTGTATTTACCTTTGTCATAGTCTTCAAAACATTTGAACACATTCATTTTTCCTCTGGGCTAGCTCTTTGGAGGCAAATTTTAAAAATATATTTTCTCTTAAACATTCAACATAGTACCTGATACTTGGTAGGTGCTTCCCTAAATGTGTTCATATACTTCTGAAAAGTATAAAAATCAGGGTTTTTTTTTGTTTTTGTTTTGTTTTAGCATGAAACTGGTTTTAAGAGAGGAATTATAGCATAGTGATTATGACCAGGGACTTTGGTGCTAGATAATTGAGGGATCAAATTTGGACTGCTGGCTGCAAGTTGCATATCCTTGGATAAATTGCTTAATCCCTTCCAGTCTAAGTTTTCTCATATATAAGATGAGAAAACACCATCAATTTGCTACAGTTTTTCACAGTAAATATGTAACGTATTGCCTTTTAAACATTTAGCACAGTTCCTCATACATAATAAGTGATCATTGTAGACTGTGTGGTAAAATTGCAAATTAAGTGAAAAATACTTTGCTTCCTGGGTGGCATATTTTGTAAATCAGAAATTTGCAAGGACAAATTGAATTTGAAAGTATTGAATTGCATATTCAATAGTTTGTAGCCTTCATTTTTGCATCCTCTCTTAAGTATTAGATGGGCATTATTTATACAAATAAAACATATTTTTAGAGCCAATGAAGAGTAAACCATATAAATTGAAGTTAAAAAATGTTTTGAAGCTCTGTGATGAAATTTGACAAACCAATGGGAAAAAACAGGTCTTTTATCAAGATAATGTTCTAACAAGGCAGCCTGATTTTCTGAATCTCCGAAGAGAAATAATAGGTTATTGTTGACAGTTGACATTGTAGAGTACACAAAGGGAACAATATTGCATGAATGGCATGAATAAAATGTTTTGTAGGAAGAGTTCTGATATTTTTCTCCTCATGTCCTAATTAAGGATCTTAGACATCAAAAGTATATATTCTGTATTATCTAGGGAAATTTTAGGTCAAGTGTGCATTATCTATTTAAGAAGAAAACCCTAACTGCTCTTAGGATTTCTATTTCCATAGTATGGAAGACTTTTATCCAAATAAAAATCATGGTCCTGACTCTGGAATTGGAAGTGATAATGGAGAGAAACGATTATCCACAACAGAAGTGAGTATTTTCTATTGCGATCTATTCTGTTTTACAATTTTATTAGAACATTGAAATAGAGACTTTTGTGCATACTTGAGTTTATTTTGCTTGAAAATATGATCATTATATTTTATGACTAAAACTGAAAAAAGGCATGCTGATTTTTAAAGCTGAGCAGTAAACCTTATGTTAATTTTGGGTTTGAAAACTGGAGATGTAAAGCAGGCATTCTGTAATTCATATGTAAAATTGAAGCAACATAATCCATATCATAAGTTTAAAATGCCTCATTTGTACTTTTTGCTTATTCCTTTTAGCCATCAGATGACGACACAGTCAGCCTTCATTCTCAAGTCTCAGAATCAAATAGAGAGCAGACATCAAGAAATGACAGTCACATAATAGGAAGTAAGACTGATTCTCAGAAAGGTAATTCGTATGGTACCTGCTATTTTTGTTTCATGTACATAGCCCACATTAAAAATGGGATTTGAAAAATTGTATTGTCTTTAGCCAACTCTTATATTGAGAAAATACACATTTTTCTAAGGACAACAGTGTCAAGTATACAGTTTACTATGTACATTTTCTAATAAATATTAATCTGTACCTAGACCAGGAGGTATATGATTTTGTTGACCCCAACACAGAAGATGTAGCAGTTTCTGAACAGGGAGATGCACATATTGGATCATTTGTATCTTTCTTTAAGGTAAATAAAACTTTGAACAAATATTAATAACATGTTCTCTTGATCTCATGAAAGTGGACTGTACAATTTAAAATGTAACTTTCTTTTATGCAAGGGAAAAGAAAAATGTTCTGAAAAATCTCAGAAAAATGAAGAATTAGGAGATGAAAAAAGGTAAGCACGTATGAAAATGAAATGTTACTTATAAGCACTTGAGCCATTCATTAGATATTCCTACTTGAAAGAGTACCTAAATAAAATATATTTTTTGTTCACTTACCTCTTATGTTTAGATAGTTAATTTATAAATACTTCACATCTATCTGTATTCCTCAATTAAACACAAAATTATAGTAAGCGTTTGAGTGTAGGATATGCACTATTTTTCCTCCTGAAGTGTAATGATGACTTCTATTATTATTATTGAGGAGGACTGTACCGTCATATACATTGCTTCATTTGAGCTATTTAACAACCCTCTGAAATAGATTGACATCACTTTACCAATTAAGACACTGAAACTAGGAGTTTTAAATGTCTGGAACTCAGATGTACTGTCTTTTGTTCTACTATACTTTCCATTTGGTCAGGCTGGTTATGACTTTTAAGGGTACTTATGTCCAGATTTTATTAAAATAATTGTGCTTTGGATCTTTTCTGAACCATTCATCTTATGAAATGATGGAATATGACCTACCACATTTTTTCAGTTACTCCTTCAGGTTGCTTTATAGCTGCAGAAAGGAAAGAAGGAACATTTGGTGAATACCTACTATGTACCAGGATTAGTGCTATGTGCTTTCCCTTCTTTCTCATTTTATCTTCATTAAAATGCTGCAGGGTAGATATTGACCTCATTTTTTCAGGTGAGGAAGGTGAAGTTCAAAGACTCTTTAAGTTTTATGCCTAAAATCACTTAGCTAGTGTCCACTAGTACCTAGAGTATGAACGTAGCTCTCTTTGATTTTTAAACTTTTCTCTTTTCTCTACATTATGCTTCCTCCAAATGACTTTGTCAGATTTTAAAGCAGTTATTAGTTAATCATCTCTGATGTCCTGTAAGGAGGTACATTGCTTTGTCTTGAACTCTTTAGATTTCATTCTTTTACTTTGTCACCTCGTCTAATGAGGCCAGTTGCTTAAACTTGAGAGTCACCTGTAGCGTGTATGATGTAAAGTCACAAAGATTCATGGTTTGATACTGTTTTTAAAGTGAAATCCCTTAAGATAAAATGACTAGAGTTTGAATAACTATTTTAAATTTTTTTGTTCTCTTTTATAAAAATGATGTATTAGTATCTTCAGGCAAATTTGCCAATCTTATTTGGATCTATTTTGGATTTTCTTTATTTAGACATTTTATATACAGATTTTAAAAATCAAAATCAATAAACTGATAAAAACAGGATGGTTCAATTAAATGACAAAATTTTACAACATTTTAAATTTATGTATTAAGACAGGCCATATAGAACTTTGCAGTCCTTTTTATACTCAAGGCTGGAAAATATACATTTTTAGATTACTATGACCATTACACGTTTCAGAAATTTTAAAAATGGTTATATACTTTGCTATTATTTGTTAGTCATTAATTATAGTAATACAGCCAGTATGCTACATTTCATAATGAGTAGAGAACATAGATGTTTTCCTTATTTCTTATTTTAGTATTTTAAAAAGAGGACCTAGGATTTTAACTTTCACATGGTGTTAAAAACAAAAATGGTTTCTATTTCTGGAAGCTGGCATAAAATGTATCTGCCTTACTTTTTGGATAACCATGATTGCGTCACCTTTCAGACTTGAGAAAGAACAGTTACTGGCAGAGGAAGAGGATGATGATTTGAAGGAAGTAACTGATTTGAGGAAAATAGCTGCTCAGTTATTGCAGCAAGAACAGAAGAACAGGTATTCCTTTCAGTAATGAGATTTGAAATGGCAAATTTTATAATAATTAAATCTGATTATTTAAAGATTATCAAATGAAGTATATGAAGTTTTGAGTAAACAATAGTGCCCTCTTAAAATCTATCTCAAGGGACTAACTACAGATTGAGCATCCTTCATTCAAAAATCTGAAATCCGATCCCAAGCATTTCAAATAAGGGATACTCAACCTGTACTAAAAGGCAATAGGAAATACTTAGGACAGGAATATAAAATTACATTTACAACTAACAGAATGTACTCATATATATGGTCACTATGTTTAATATTGCTTAGGTATTTCTTTTTTATTCCTGTGTGTGTGCTGAATCATAAAAACTCATTTATTTGTTGATATTAATTTTAGCTCACAGTAGCATTATTTACATTGTAAGCATTTTTTTTCTAGGTACATGTCACGTATATAATGTGCTTTTAAAAACTCAGATTCCAAATAACTTAGGATATGTCTAAACTCCTTAGAATGGAGTTGAATTTTACAAGAGTGGATTAAATCAGTATGATGATTTGAGGGTCACTGGCTCACTTTGGTCTGTTTCTTGGTCAAAGACCATTTTCCCCATCTTTTGGTTAGACTTTCTTCAAATACATGTTGTTGGCAATGAGAAGACACTGTGTGAATGAGAATAAAATCAAGACAAGTCCACTTCTAATGCAGAAAAAGTTACATATGCTGCTCAGGGTCAGCTGTTATTGCCATCTTCATGTACTGAGAGGACTACATTTATAGTTTTGAAATGAGAAAGATCTGAGTGGTTTTTTTTTGTTTGTTTTGAGAAAAGAGAATAATTTTGGTGCATTTAACATGGATAAGTAAAAAGCATTTTATTTCATTTATTCAAAATAATAAATGTTTATGGTTAATATGACCATGTTTTGGGAAGTTTCAAATTTAAATATACTGGCATTTGTTTAAATGTACATTGAAAAATACAACTAAAACTTATCAAATGACAAATATATGGTTTCTAGGGGCAACTTTTTAGGGGCAATCTGTATAATAGCTAATAAGCTAAATAGCCTAAGTATCTTTTTTGCACAGCTGCTACATTTATAGATATACAAAATCATACTAGAAAATCACCAACCTGGGGGGCGCCCAAGATGGCCAAATAGGAACAGCTTCAGCCTCCAGCTCCCAGCGTGAGCGACACAGAAGACGGGTGATTTCTGCATTTTCAACTGAGGTACCGGGTTCATCTCACTAGGGTGTGTCGGACAGTCGATGCTGGTCTGCGGGTGCAGCCCTACCAGTGAGAGCTGAAGCAGGGCGAGGCATCACCTCACCTGGGAAGTGCAAGGGGGAAGGGAATTCCTTTTCCTAGCCAAGGGAAATTGAGACACACAACACCTGGAAAATCGGGTAACTCCCACCCTAATACTGCACTTTACCAACGGTCTTAGCAAACGGCACACCAGGAGATTATATCCCACACCTGGCCCGGAGGGTCCCACACCCAGGGAGCCTCCCTCATTGCTAGCACAGCAGTCTGAGATCTAACTGCAAGGAGGCAGCGAGGCTGGGGGAGGAGCACCCGCCATTGCTAAGGCTTAAGTAGCTAAACAAAGCCACTGGGAAGCTCGAATTGGGCACCACAGCTCAAGGAGGTTTGCCTGCCTCTGCAGACTCCACATCTGGGGACAGGGCATAGTTAAACAAAAAGCAGGAGAAACCTCTGCAGATGTAAAAGTCCCTATCTGATAGCTTTGAAGAGAGCAGTGGTTCTCCCAGCACGGAGGTCAAGATCTGAGAATGGACAGACTACCTGCTCAAGTGGGTCACTGACTCCTGAGTAGCCTAACTGGGAGACATCCCCCAGTAGGGGCAGACCGACACCTCACACCTCACACGGCTGGGTACACCCCTGAGACGAACCTTCCAGAGCAAGAATCAGACAACAACACTCACTGTTCAGCAATATTCTATCTTCTGCAGCCTCTGCTGCTGATACCCAGGCAAACAGGGTCTGGAGTGGACCTCAAGCAAACTCCAACAGACCTGCAGCTGAGGGTCCTGATTGTTAGAAGGAAAACTAACAAACAGAAAGGACACCCACACCAAAACCCCATCAGTACGTCACCATCATCAAAGACCAGAGGCAGATAAAACCACAAAGATGGGGAAAAAGCAGGGCAGAAAAGCTGGAAATTGAAAAAATAAGAGCACATCTCCCCCTCCAAAGGAACGCAGCTCATCGCCAGCAATGGAACAAAGCTGGACTGAGAATGACTTTGATGAGTTGAGAGAAGAAGGCTTGAGTCGATCAAACTTCTCAGAGCTAAAGGAGGAACTACGTAATCAGCGCAAAGAAACTAAAAACCTTGAAAAAAGAGTGGATGAATGGATAACTAGAATAATCAATGCAGAGAAGACCTTAAAAGAACTGATAGAGATGAAAACCATGACACGAGAACTACGTGACAAATACACAAGCTTCAGTAACCTACTCGATCAACTGGAAGAAAGAGTATCAGTGATTGAAGATCAAATGAATGAAGTGAGAAAAGAAGTGTAGAGAAAAAAGAGTAAAAAGAAATGAACAAAGCCTCCAAGAAATGTGGGATTATATGAAAAGACCAAATCTACGTCTGAATGGAGTGCCTGAAAGTGACAGGGAAAATTGAACCAAGTTGGAAAACACTCTGCAGAATATCATCCAGGAGAACTTCCCCAACCTAGTAGGGCAGGCCAACATTCAAATTCAGGAAATACAGAGAACACCACAAAGATATTCCTCGAGAAGAGCAACTCCAAGACACATAATTGTCAGATTCAACAAAGTTGAAATGAAGGAAAAAATGTTAAGGGCAGCCAGAGAGAAAGGTCGGGTTACCCACAAAGGGAAGCCCATCAGACTAACAGCAGATCTCTCGGCAGAAACTCTCCAAGCCAGAAGAGAGTGGGGGCCAATATTCAACATTCTTAAAGAAAAGAATTTTAAACCCAGAATTCATATCTAGCCAAACTAAGTTTCATAAGTGAAGGAGAAATAAAATCCTTTACAGACAAGCAAATGCTTAGAGATTTTGTCACCACCAGGCCTGCCCTACAAGAGATCCTGAAGGAAGCACTAAACATGGAAAGGAACAACCGGTACCAGCCATTGCAAAAACATGCCAAAATGTAAAGTCCATTGATGCTGGGAAGAAACGGCATCAACTAACGAGCAAAATAACCAGCTAATATCATAATGACAGGATCAAGTTCACACAAAGCAATATTAACCTTAAATGTAAATGGACTAAATGGTCCAGTTCAAAGGCACAGACTGGCAAATTGGATAAAGAGTCAAGACCCATCAGTTTGCTATATTCAGGAGACCCATCTCACATACAGAGACACACATAGGCTCAAAATAAAGGGATGGAGGAAGATCTACCAAGCAAATGGAGAACAAAAAAAAGCAGGGGTTGCAATCCTAGTCTCTGGTAAAACAGACTTCAAACCATCAAAGGTCAAAAGAGACAAAGAAGGCCATTACATAATGGGAAGGGGATCAATTCATCAGGAAGAGCTAACTATCCTAAATGTATATGCACCCAATACAAGAGCACCCAGATTCATAAAGCAAGTCCTTAGAGACTTACAAAGAGACTTAAACTCCCATACAATAATAATGGGAGACTTCAACACCCCACTGTCAACATTAGATGGATCAACGAGAGAGAAAGTTAACAAGGATATCCAGGAATTGAACTCAACTCTGCACCAAGCAGAGTTGTTGTCTATGACCTAATAGACATCTATAGAACTCTCCACCCGAAATAAACAGAATATACATTCTTCTCAGCACCACATCACACTTATTCCAAAGTTGACCACATAGTTGGAAGTAAAGCACTCCTCAGCAAATGTAAAAGAACAGAAATTATAACAAACTGTCTCTGAGACTGCAGTGCAATCAAATTAGAACTCAGGACTAAGAAACTCAATCAAAACCACTCAACTACATGGAAACTGAACAACCTGCTCCTGAATACTGGGTACATAATGAAATGAAGGCAGAAATAAAGATGTTCTTTAAAACCAATGAGAACAAAGATACAACATACCAGAATCTCTGGGACACATTTAAAGCAGTGTGTAGAGGGAAATTTAGAGCACTAAATGCCCACAAGAGAAAGGAGGAAAGATCTAAAATTGACACCCTTACATCACAATTAAAAGAACTAGAGAAGCAAGAGCAAACACATTCGAAAGCTAGCAGAAGGCAAGAAATAACTAAGATCAGAGCAGAACTGAAGGAGATAGAGACACAAAAAACCCTCAAAAAAATCCATGAATCCAGGAGCTGGTTTTTTGAAAAGATCAACAAAATTGATAGACCACTAGCAAGACTAATAATGAAGAAAAGAGAGAAGAATCAAATAGACACAATAAAAAATGATAAAGGGGATATCACCACCGACCCCACAGAAATACAAACTACCATCAGAGAATACTATAAACACCTCTACGCAAATAAACAAGAAAACCTAGAAGAAATGGATAATTTCCTGGACACTTACACTCTCCCAAGACTAAACCAGGAAGAAGTTGAGTCCCTGAATAGAATAATAGCAGGCTCTGAAATTGAGGCAATAATTAATAGCCTACTAACCAAAAAAAGTCCAGGACCAGATGGATTCACAGCCGAATTCTACCAGAGGTACAAGGAGGAGCTGGTACCATTCCTTCTGAAACTATTCCAATCAATAGAAAAAGAGGGAATCCTCCCTAACTCATTTTATGAGGCCAACATCATCCTGATACCAAAGCCTGGCAGAGACAACAAAAAAAGAGAATTTTAGACCAATATCCCAGATGAACATCGATGTAAAAATTCTCAATAAAATACTGGCAAACCAAATCCAGCAGCACATCAAAAAGCTTATCCACCATGATTAAGTGGGCTTCATCCCCGGAGTGCAAGGCTGGTTCAACATACGCAAATCAATAAACGTAATCCGGCATACAAACAGAACCAAAGACAAAAACCACATGATTATCTCAATAGATGCCAAAAAGGCCTTTGACAAAATTCAACAGCCCTTCATGCTAAAAACTCTCAATAAACTAGGTATTGATGGAAGGTATCTCAAAATAATAAGAGCTATTTATGCCAAACCCCCAGCCAATATCATACTGAATGGGCAAAACCTGGAAGCATTCCCTTTGAAAACTGGCACGAGACAGGGATGCCCTCTCTCACCACTCCTATTCAACATAGTGTTGGAAGTTCTGGCTAGGGCAATCAGGCAAGAGAAAGAAATAAAGGGTATTCAGTTATGAAAAGAAGTCAAATTGTCCCTGTTTGCAGATGACATGATTGTATATTTAGAAAACCCCATCATCTCAGCCCAAAATCTCCTTAAGCTGATAAACAACATCAACAAAGTCTCAGGATACAAAATTAATGTGCAAAAATCACAAGCATTCTTTTACACCAGTAACAGACAAACAGAGAGCCAAATCATGAATGAACTCCCATTCACAATTGCTTCAAAGAGAATAAAATACCTAGGAATCCAACTTACAAGGGATGTAAAGGACCTCTTCAAGGAGAACTACAAACAACTGCTCAGTGAAATAAAAGAGGACACAAACAAATGGAAGAACATAACCATGCTCATGGATAGGAAGAATCAATATTGTGAAAATGGCCATACTGCCCAAGGTAATTTATAGATTCAATGCCATCCCATCAAGCTACCAATGAGTTTCTTCACAGAATTGGAAAAAACTGCTTTAAAGTTCATATGGAACCAAAAAAGAGCCCACATTGCCAAGACAATCCTAAGCCAGAAGAAGAAAGCTGGAGGCCTCACGCTACTTCAAACTATACTACAAGACTACAGTAACCAAAACAGCATGGTACTGGTACCATAACAGAGATATAGACCAATGGAACAGAACCGAGTCCTCAGAAATAATACCACACATCTACAGCCATCTGATCTTTGACAAACCTGACAGAAACCAGGAATGGTAAAGGATTCCCTATTTAATAAATGGTACTGGGAAAATTGGCTAGCCATAAGTAGAAAGCTGAAACTGGGTCCTTTCCTTACTCCTTATATGAAAATTAATTCAAGATGGATTGGAGACTTAAATGTTAGACCTAAAACCATAAAAACCCTAGAAGAAAACCTAGGTAATACCATTCAAGACATAGGCATGGGCAAGGACTTCATGTCTAAAACACCAAAAGCAATGGCAACAAAAGCCAAAATTGACAAACAGGATCTAATTAAACTGAAGAGCTTCTGTACAGCCAAAGAAACTACCATCAGAGTGAACAGGCAACCTACAGAATGGGAGAAAATTTTTGCAATCTACTCATCTGACAAAGGGCTAATATCCAGAACCTACAAAGAACTCAAAGAAATTTACAAGAAAAAAACAACCCCGTCAAAAAGTGGGCAAAGGATATGAACAGACCCTTCTCAAAAGAAGACATTCATACAGCCAACAGACACATGAAAAAATGCTCATCATCACTCGCCATCAGAGCAATGCAAATCAAAACCACAATGAGATACCATCTCACACCAGTTAGAATGGCAGTCACTAAAAACTCAGGAAACAACAGGTGCTGGAGAGGATGTGGAGAAATAGGAACACTTTTACACTGTTGGTGGGACTGTAAACTAGTACATCCATTGTGGAAAACAGTGTGGTGATTCCTCAAGGATCTAGAACTAGAAATACCATTTGACCCAGCCATCCCATTACTGGGTATATACCCAAAGGATTATAAGTCATGCCGCTATAAGGACACATGCACATGTATGTTTATTGCAGCACTATTCAAAATAGCAAAGACTTGGAATCAACCCAAATGTCCATCAGTGACAGACTGGATTAAGAAAATGTGGCACATATAATATTTTTGATTGACTGCTTGAAAATTAAATCAATACATTTAAAACTAGTAGGAGCCATTAGTTAAAAAATTATGTGTTCTCCCTAAAGAAAACTCCTCCTATTCTTCAAGATGTATGTAAAAGTAATTTCTGTCTTTTTCTGACTCTCTTCTTCATCATCCTTTTTAGATGTTAGTACATACTAATATAAGAGCTTTTTAGATTAAATATAAATATACAGTGACATTGTTGTAAGTATGTCTAATTTTTGCAGACATTAAAATATTTATAATATGATCATAAAATAAAGAGCACTATTTTTTTCGATACAGAGCTTTGCTCTGTTGCCCATGCTGGAGTGCAGTGGCACAATCTTGGCTCACTGCAGCCTCTGCCTCCTGTGTTCAAGTCGTTCTCATGCCTTGGCCTCCCAAGTAGCTGGGATTACTGGTGTGTGCCACCGCACCCAGCTATTTTTTTGTATTTTAGTAGAGACGGGGTTTCACCATGTTGGCTAGGCTGGTCTCAAACTCCTGGCCTTAAGGGTTGCACCCGCCTTGGCCTTCCAAAGTGCTTGGATTACAGGTGTGAGCCACCAGGCTCGGCCAAAGAGCACATTTTACTTTTAAAATTTATAATGTATAGAGAATTTTAGATCCCTAGCCAATTCTGTTAATGCCTGAACTTAAACTGGATCTCAGAATTTTTTAATGCTAAATCTAGTATTTTTTCTATTAAATAATCTTTCTTCCTTCTACAATATGTTGCCGTTACTTAGATCTTTTTGATTTGGGGAATTAAAATTTTTTGTTTACTGTCACAATACTTGAATTTGAATGAGACCAAAAATCTAAGTATAATCCTATATGAAGATATATCCTACAGTGGATTTGGTATAATTTATACCTTCTCTGGTTGTGGATTTTCCTTTTCATGCTGTATTATTGCGTCTTATATTCCAAATATATTAGAGAAGGGTCTGAAATGCTATTTAAAATTGTAGGCCAGGAGTTGTAACATCTCTTTTTAGGTTTTAAAATAATTATTGTACATTTTGTTTGTTTTTAGTCTTGATTAAAAATAATTTAACTGGATTAAGATTTCCCTCACCTACAGGGAAATATCATCCAGGACTGCTACTTTGACTGCATATTACTTAGCTGTTCTTTAACTTGCTACTAGTAGAAGACAAATGCAGTGTTAGCTCTCAGCTAAATGAAGCCATGTATCTTCTCCCAAACTAGAGGTAATTAAAAAACAGCTCACATTGAGTTCAGTGATGATTTCCTTATGGCAGTTTTGCCACTTGCTTAGTTGATATATATTTTTTATTTTTTAATTAAAAAAAAATTTTTTTTTGAGACAGAGTCTCACTCTGTTGCCCAGGTTGGAGTGCAGTGGTGTAATCTCAGCTCACCACAACCTCCACCTCCCGGGTTCAAGCAATTCTCCTGCCTCAGCCTCCCGAGTAGCTGGGACTACAGGCGTGTGCCACCATGCCCGGCTAATTTTTGTATTTTTAGAAGACACAGGGTTTCACTATGTTGGCCAGGCCGGTCTCGAACTGCTGATCTCGTGATCCGCCCACCTCAACCTCCCAAAGTTCTGGGATTACAGGCGTGAGCCACCACGCCTGGCAGTTCATATTATTTTTAAAAATGTCTTTGATTCTTTAAGAAACCTTATGCCAGTACTTGGTACATGAAACTATCCTAGGGGAGCAGCAAGAGGATATTGTACAGAATTAATACTCAAAAAGGGTGAGAAAAGAGATCAGCAAATAAACCATCAAACTGATAACTCATAAGGTTTTAAAGTCTGAAGCCTAGTTATTTAGAAGACTGCCCCCACTTTTTCTGATTAAGATGTGTTGATTAAGCTACTTTATGTTTATAGTTTATTGTTGATTTTTTTAATTGAAAAATAGTCTTTATCATCCCCTGTCAAAATATTGGATTATTATTTCTACTTGCGTCTGAGTGTATTGAAGTTTAACTATATTTAAATAGCCATTCAGCAAGTTCTAATTTTACGTTCACTATTATTTTGGGAAATAAAAAAGTCTTGAAAAAAATCATTATCTTAAAAATAATGTTGTATGATGAATAAGTTCTAGGGATCTGCTGTACAACATTGTGCCTATAATTTACAATACTCTATTGTATACTTAAAAATTTGTTAAGAGAGTAGATCTCTTGTTAAATGTTCTTACTAAAATAAGATAAAATTGAAAAAAGGGAGCATGTTTTTTAGAACAAGAAAAATCAAGGAAGGAACTGAGAATAAAATGATAATATTAGAATATTCTTAATATTAACTCGATAATAAAAAAGGAAATTCTGTTGAAAAACAAAGAAGTTGGTATGTATTATAAATTATTGAGCCAGTTTTACAAATTTCCATGAGTCTTACTCATTTATATTAGTGTTAGAGAGGTGGCTACTGCTCTTTTTCTTATACTGATTTTCTTAAGGGGCTTAATAAGTCGATGTTTAGCTGGCTTCTTAAATTTTGTTTAGTTATCATTCTAAAGAAAGGATTAAAATATATGTGTGATTTTGCAATACATAGCTTCATTTAACTGGTTCCCATTGCATGTTTGTTCCTGCTAACTTACACTGTAGTATTTTCTGTTGTGTCTTTCCTTTTAGTAATTATTTTATTTGCTTTTAGGTGTGTCTTGAGAGTTTTTCTTTATTGTGGAAAGATGAGCCTCTAATTACTATGTGATATAGCTAAATAACAAAAAGCAATTATGAAAAGTTATAATTAAAATGTAATTAAGGATCATGGAAAGCAAAACTAGGTTTGGGAAGTTTATAATTTTGTTTTAGAATTATAGAAATTATGGACATTACCTCTTTTATTATGATTTTTTTCCTGATCATATGAACATTTCAATTTGAGGAGCATCATGTTAACCTCTAGCTTGTTATAACTAATTAGGTAGATCTCTGAGTCCTTGAAATCTATGTATTCTTTTGTTTCTGCTTCCTTTACAAATGACTACCCTGTGTCTCCATAAACATCTTCCCCCATCTTTTGGTTTGGTTGATTTATGTGAAATGTGAATACACACAGAGGCCTTTAAGTTGTAGAGCATCATTCAGTGATAAACTCTTCCAGAGGACCAGAGTAACAGGACATGCATCAAGGTATCTAGAGTTTGTGGAAGCCTTCAAGTATTATGGGGCCAGGTTGACATAGCTGAATTGTATGGTCTTTTACTTAAAATAAGTACTGGTAACTGGATTAGGGAAGTATGTTAATAGTCTAGATGTTTAATTAGAATAGATGTTTGTTTTGACTTTGGGTATCAGAGTAAAACACAAAATAATGTACATAGCAAAATTTTACGTAGGTGAATTTTCAAGTACATAAAATATATTTTATAGGTAAGTGGATCTCAACTTTTTTTTCTGTTTCAGTATAACTCATACACAACCGTAATCACAACGCTAATGAATGTGTGGTGAGAAGGAATCTGAATTTACCATAGTGAAGGCCATTGTAGTTTGACTCCCCTGCCCCTGCAATAATTCTGCAATTTCCCCCAGGATAGTACTTACTGCTATCTCTTCTTTAAAAAAAAAAAAAATACTCTTTTAAAATATATTTTTCCTAATAGTTTTAGATATTTCATTACCTTAATTTTTCTGCATTTAAGAATTTAAGGTAATTTTAATGCATGCCTGTACAAAGAAGAATGAATGTCCTTAATTCTGAAATTGTTTGGCCCAAGCTACACTGATTGGTGTATGATACTTGTCCTTTGCATCTCTATCACTTTTTCCTAGAGAGGTCCTACTAGATCCAAGCTGGTGAGGAATCCAGCATAATGGACTTTGGTTTCTTTATGCTAACCATATTTCTGTAATTACCAACTTATATTTAATTCATTATGTATTTTATTGGTCAATATATAGCTTTTATTTAAAATCCGTTTCTCTGTTCTTTTGGCAGTTGACATCTATAGATTTTATTTTGAATAAAAGGCAGAGATTTTACTTCTATGATATTAAATTTTAAAAGTGAAAATTATATTTATATATATAGTAACATTAAGAACTCAAGTATGGTTACTTATGTTAAGGATAGTTAGTAATTCATTACTTTTGACTTTGAGATTAATACTTAGAATTATGTAACTTTATGTAGAAATAGTTCTCTCTTATAATGGTTCATCGTTTTCTTTTGTTTTAATGGTTTTATATAGTTATTAAAAGTTTAAGAAACTTGTGGGTTTTTTTTAAAGAATTGAACTTGAGTACTGATTTTGCATTTAGAATTAGAATTTTTCATTTGGCAAAATAATTGCGTATTACATCAACACATCTCATATCATTTGCTGTACTGGAAAAAATAAATCAGTCATGAGGGTACCTCTGTATCTCTTTATCTTCTGTCTCAGCCAAAAGTTAGATATGCAAAGGGCAAAAATAGCATGGCTAGAAGATAATCCAAACTTTGAGAAAGGGTTTATAAAAGAAGACGCCTGGAGAAGTTGCCAAGCTTCATTTTGTTGTAAATAGTACACTTATGGGCATCTGATTTAAATAATATTTAAATATTTTCTAGCAAAGATCTTCAAGGACCAGAGGCAGTTTATTTTAGAGATTTTTTTATATATCTTGTGATATAATATTCTCCTTAATATATTTGGGAATTAATGTGTTGATTTACTTCTAGGATTCTTAATCATTCAACTTCTGTGATGAGAAACAAGCCAAAACAAACTGTGGAATGTGAAAAGAGGTATAAAAATATCTTAGCTTTTACTTAATATTTTATAATGAGTACTGATCCTTTGACAGTGATGTTTTTGTATATAGACTTTAGTTAAATAAGTGATACAGATTTAATATAACTAGATAATTTAAATAGGAGTTAAATTTACTTTTGATATAAGCAAAATAAAAAATGCTGATCTTCTTTGCTCATAGATGCATTTTTGTCTTGATGATAGAATCATTTATCTATTCATTCAGCAAACATTTATTATATTGCCATTCCTGCCAGGAATAATGTGTTTCTTTAGCATTGATTGTGTTTATTCTCTATAATATTGTTTATATTTTCATTGCTTTTCAATTGGGTGTTACTAAATTCTTCTATGTGAATACATGATATAAATCCACATATATGAATTCCTGAGAACTAGCAGACCTTGAAAGTTTGTATTTATTCTTTTTGATGGTTTGAATTTAGATTAGACTCAACTCCTGAGTCAATCCTCTGAGAATGTTCAGGCCCAGTCTTTTTCTGCTTGGCTTATTGCAACAGTCCCCAGACATAGCTCCTTCTTCAGATTTGCCTAGCTTTAAGTCTGTTTTCTGCACAGTGGAAGAGTGATAATTCTGAAACATAAATCTTACTTGTGACTCCCATGTATTATCTTCTAATGACTCTTTACAACTTTTAGAATAAACCTTAAAATATTTAACTTAACCCATAAGATTGAAGTGGGTTTCTGCTTACCCTGAGAGCTTCATCTTATACATTCCCCCACTGGCACCATTTGCATTTAGGAGCAGAACTTCTTTCTTCATTCCAGGATGATTTTATCTGTGTTCTACCTTCTTTTATTTTATTTATTTATTTTTAATTTTTTATCTTTTGTTTGTGTTCTACCTTCTACATCCTGGTCTCTTTATTAGGATTTCCCTTCCGTCTACCTTCTTCACTTAGTCTTTCAGAAATCAGTTCAAGTGTGAGATTACTTTTCATATCCAAGCCTAGGAATATTCATCCATCTCACATTTCATTTAACTGGATTTAATCCACTTTTTCTCTTTTTGAATACTGATTCTGCTATCTTACATGTTTGCTTTCTTTTAAGTTTCCCATTCCTTTATTTCCTGCCTTAAGCTTCCTCCACAGGTTCCTAACATTCTCTTGAGAAGGCCTCAATTGCCCAAACCGTAAAACTGTGATATCCAATCTTGGCTTTTCTTTTATAAAACTATTACTTTTTCTTTTCTCATTTTCAAAACAATTATCCAGTTCTTTCTTGAAAGACAAAACCAAAGATTCTTTAATGTTTTCCTGATTATGAGAGTAATGTAGCTTTCTTGTTGAAAAATTGGAAAATTTAGCAAACATAAAGAAAAAGTAAACAAATGAATATCACTCATTATCTCACTCCCCAGAGATGACAAGTCACATTATTTTGCTACTTTGCCTTTTAGACCTTTTTACCATATGAGTATTTGCATTTGCATATGTGTACATGTATATGTACACACACACACACTGCAGGGTTATATAACCTGTTAAATACCCAACACTGCCACTTAGATGCATATTAGGCATGTCAAACATTATTTTCTAAAACCATAATATTAATGTTCCTGTTGCACCCCTAAACTTGTTCCTCCTACATTTTTCTCAATTTCAGAAAATGTCAACTCCATCTTTCTAGTTGGTCATCTCAAAACCTGAGAATCATCCTTCACTTATCCGTTTCTCTCACACCTGATATCTAATCCATTAGCAAATCTTGTTGCTGTACTTTAGAATATATTTAGAATCTGATCATGTCTTACCACCTCCACTCCTACCATCCTAGTCCTAGCCATCTCTCACTTGAGTTATTACAGAAGCCTCTTAACAGGTCTCTTTTCTATCCTAGCTTTCCTTTAGTCTGTTTCCCACGAAGCATCAGATTGATATGTTTAACCACCTCAACTCCTACCATCCTTGTCCTAGCCATCTCTTACTTGAATTATTACAGGAGCCTCTTAACAGGTCTCTTTTCTACCCTAGCTTTCCTTTAGTCTGTTTCCCAAAAAGCATCAGATTGATATTTTTGAAATGTAAGTCAGATCATATCATTCATCTTCAGAATTCTCTGCTGACTTCCCATGTTATTCAGAATAGAAACTAGAGTGCTTTAAGGCCTAGTAATGCCCTGCATTTGGTTTCAAAACCTGTCTTTTCTTTCTCTCTCTGGTTAGTTCTTTTCTATCTATACTGGCCTCCTTGTTGAATCTCAGCAGATCAGGCATTCTCCTCATCCCTCAAGGCTTTTTGTTTTTGCCTCTGCCTGGAATGATTTTCCCCCAGCCATATTTCTTAATCTTGTACATTCAGGTTTCTGTTTAAATGTTACTTCATCAGCAAAGCGTTCCCTGAACAACATATATAAGAGCATGCCTCCCCAACCCTTTTGTCTCTGTTTCCCACACCTTGCTTTACTTTTCTTTATAAAACTGAACACCATTTGGCATTCTGAATATATACTTCTATACTTGTTTATTGTTTTTCATCAGCATCCCACTACCCAGTGGGTACACTACAATGAACATTTTATGAGATCACGGACTTTATTTTCTATTCCATTTAGCACAATGCATAGCACATATAGTAGGTACTCAATAAATATTCATTGAGTGACTAAGTTGGGAGAGTAGGTTGAAATGATGAATGCCAGGAACTGTGTTGTGTGCTGGGAGATACAATAGTGATCAAGAGAGACATGGTCCCCGCCCTCATGAGATTAATGATTGATGGTTTTGTTTGTTTGTTTGAGATGGAGTCTTGTCTGTTGCCCAGGAGTGGCGTGATCTTGGCTCCCTGTAACCTCTGCCTCCCGGGTTCAAGCGATTCTCCTGCCTCAGCCTCCAAATAGCGGGAATTACAGGCATGCACCACCATGCCCAGCTAAGTTTTGTATTTTTAATAGAGACAGGGTTTCGCCATGTTGACCAGGCTGGTCTCGAACTCCTGGCCTCAAGTGATGTGCCCGCCTTGTCCTCCCAAAGTGCTGGGATTACAGACATGAGCCACCATGCCCCGGCATGATCAATGTTTTCATATATTGCGGTTTTGGGTGTGTTCATATTTTGAAATACGGCTTTTGAATATACAAATCCACAATTAATAGGAATGGATTACCTGTTGGTGACATTAGGTAGCATGTAGATTTGTAAGAGAAAACTGGAAAAATTCTGGGTACTTAGGTTTTGGGTATGAATGATCAGTCTCCCTGAAATGCCTGGACAGCTTTGTACTGGAAGTGATCTCAGTGGTCTACTTTCCAAAGATTTTCAGCCACTTCTAGCAATCAGCATGAGCCCTGGGACATTGCAAACATACAAGAAAGTTGTGATAAACTATTGAGAAATTGGTTGGCAAAGTATCAGGGTACAGTTGAAAGAGCTTAGGTCTTGAAGTCAGGCAGATTCGGGTCAGAGTCCCACCTTTAGCACTTACTAGCTGTGAGGCTTTGGGTAAGTTTTAAAATCAGCCCTAGTGCCTGGCACCTACATGCTTAGTAAATGTTAGCTCTCTGATTATTTCTTTCTACTTACCTTTCTTCCTATAGAGAGGTATATTATTGTAGTGGTTAAGAGTTCAGGCTAATACAACCATGCTGTCTGCGTTTGGATCCTGGAGCTGTCTCTTGGGGAAGTTATTTAGCTTACTCTGAGCCACATTTACCCCTTCTGTAAAACACAAATAATAACAGTGTCTACCTCATGGTTACTGTAAGGATGAAATGGGTTAATGTATTAAATTGCTTATGACAGTGATTAGCACACAGAAAGTGTCACATATGTCATTAATTGTTAAACTATAGTTATTACTATTACAGACTTTTTATTTTTCCTTTCTTTTGTATCTCAGTCCTTCCTTTCTCAATTCTCACCTGCTTTTTTATTCAAAAGGGAAATAACTTTGTGGGTATTCTTTTTCTAATATTAAGAAGTATTACATGACCTTAACTTTTTTTTCTTTTTTTAAAATTATACTTTAAGTTCTGGGATACATGTGCAGAATCTGCCGGTTTGTTACTAGGTATACATCATGTGCTATGATGGTTTGCTGTACCCATCAAAACACATTAAATTGTGGGAAAATAATAATTTAAATTCTGTGACTTTTTTTCAGCAGTGCGTGGGTGAGTACACCCCATCCCTTCCCCACCTTTAGAAATATCTCACATACTTTCTGTTAACAAAAATGAGATCATACTGAGTATACTGTTTAGTAATATACATTTTTCATTTAATATTATAGTGATAGTTTTATATACCTACTAAATCTAAATATACATTTTGATGAACTTTATATATTCTGTACACTTGCATTCTTTTCCCTTCTTCCCTCCCCTCCCCTCCCCTGCCCTCCCCTTCCCTTCCCTTCCTTTCATCTCTCTCTCTCTTTTTTTTTTTTTTGACAGAGTCTCACTCTGTCACCCAGGCTGGAGTGTGGCGCAGAGATGAGGTTTCACCATGTTGGCCAGGCTGGTCTCGAACTCCTGACCTCAAGTGATTGACCTACCTCAACCTCCCAAAATGCTGGGATTACAGGTGTGAGCCACCATGCCTGGCCCACTTGTATTATTTTCTTAACTTAAATGCTTAAAGGTATGCTATTGATGGATTAAAACATAAATGTACATTTAAAGCTTTTGATATATTGTCTCCAGAAGCTTTATGTTTGCATTCCCACAAGTAACACATGGATAGCTTTACTTCCATACTTGTTAACATTATACATTATCAATCTATTTAATCTTTGCCAATCTAAAAGAACAAATTATATCAGAATGTTTTATTTTTCATTTCAGTGATTAAATTAGTGATGTTGAGTATTATTTCAAGTATTTATTGCCAGGCTGGTTTTGAACTCTTGGTCTCAAGAAATCCTCCTTCCTTGGCCTCCCAATGTGTTGGGATTACAGGCATGAGCTACCATGCCTAGCTTACCTTCATTTTTGAAAGATATTTTGTCTCATACACAATTCTAGTTTGACATTTTAGTTTTCTTTGAGTACCTTGAAGAGGTTTCTCTACCATCCTCTGGATTGTATTGTTTTCTATGAGAATCTTCTTATCTTTGTTTTACTTTGCCTAATGTGTCCTTTTTTCCTCTGGGTGTCTGTAACATTTTTTATCACTCATTTTAAGTAATTTGATGGTGATATATCGTGGTGTAGTTTTCTTCATGTTACTTTTGTTTGGAGTTCATTGAGCTGCTTGAATTTGTGGGTTTATTTTCATGAAATTTGAAATTTTGGGGCCCTTATTTCTTCAAATATGTTTTCTATCATTCGACCTCTTCTATTATGGAACACCAATTAGGCCACTTGAAGTTTGCCACGGAACATTAATGTTCTATTCATTCTTTAATATTTTTCTGTCTGTGTTGGGTTTTGGCAAGTCCTTCTGCTTTGTCTTTGTGTTTGCTAGTCATTTCTTGTGAAATGTCTAATCTGCAGTTAATTCCATCCAGTTTGTTTTAATTTTAGATGTTGCACTTTTTATTTCTAGAAGTTTGCTTGTGTCTGTACTTACCATGTTCAGTCTTTTCCTTTAGCTTCCTGAACATTGCTTGGTTGAATTTTTGATTGAATGACAGACATTGTATACTTTACATTCTTGAATGTGGATATTGTTGTATTATTATACATATTTTTGACTTCTGTTCTGGGATATGGTTAAATTACTTGGAAATAATTTGATATTTTGGGACTTGGTTTTATAATTTATTTATGTGGGACCAGTGCAGCATTTAGTCTAGGAATAAATTTGTCCCCTTAATGAGGCAACACCTTTCTCTACTGGATGTCCTGTGAATTATGAGGTTTTCCAATCTAGCTGGTTGGAACTGGTACCACTCCTGATCCTCTTGAGAATCTGGGAATTATTCCCTCTAATCTTTGGGGATAATTTCATCCTTTTGCCTAGGGTAATTTCCTCACATAGGTGTTCAATGATCAGTACACTCAGATGAAAATTTGAAGGATTGTAGATCTCTTTCCTTTCTCTGTGCATTGCCCTTTTCGTTGTTACTGTGTGCTATGAACTCACTCTGCCCTTTTCTCCCTGGCTCCAGCTCTATCTTCTGAATTCTGGGCCTGCTAGACTCTGCCTTAGTTTTTTTCTCCTGGGATGTGGGCTGGAAACTCTTTCCATGCACCAGCTTGGCTCAGTTACGGGATTCGCCTTCTTACTCATCTCTAAAGGATAATGTCATTTTTTTGCCTAATATTCAATGTCATGGAAGGCATAGTTTTAAATATTTTGGCCATTCTTTTAGTTTTTTTCAGTAAGAATATATATCTGGTCACTGTTGGTCTATCTGGGCCATGAGCAAAGTCGAGTTTTTACATTTTATGTGTTCAAATTTGTTAGTATTTAATTTTGATTGTTTCTCCCATAGGCTCTCTCTATTCCAATATTTTAAAAATTACTGCCTGTATTTTTTTGTGATGCTTTGTGATTTCTTCTTTATATTTAAATCTTTTAATTTTTCGTTTTGATATTTGGTATGAGGTAAGGAATCTAGTTTTCTTCCTCCCTCCCCCGCCTTTTTCTCACCATGTCTCCTCCCCCTTTTTTATTCTTTCTTTCTGTGTATATTTTACAAGTGATCAATCAGTTGTCTCTGTACTACTTGTTATATAAGCCATTACTTTCACAATGATCTTAAATGTCTTTTTTTTCAGAAGTTATTATACGTGTGGTCCTATACTCCTCTTCCATTGAAAAATCTGTAGATTCTGGAGCTAGTAGAAAGGGAGGGTTGAGAAGTCCCCTTTATTATATAACTTTGCTCTTCCTGATCATCCATTCTTCCAAATTAACTTTGGAACTTCTTTGTCAAATTTTTAAAGCAAATGAAAAAATATTTCTTGAGTTAAAAAAAATTATTATTACAGTTCATTTCAGTTATTAATTAAGTTGAAAGATAAGTTATACCTGTAATACTTATCTATCCAAGAACCTTTTGGTTATTCAAGTCTCTTACTAGACATTTGTAGTTTTTTCATATAGGTGCTTGTACAAGTATAGTTAAATTTCTTCCTAGGTATTTTATACTTTTCTTTCCTTTTATGAATAGTGTTTTTTCTAATACATCTTTTAACTCATTATAGTTGATATGTAGGAAAGCTATTAACTTTTGTTATGTTTTTCTTTAACTGGTAACCTTACCTCTTGTAATAATAGATTTTTTGTCTTTTTCTCTTGGATAATCATGTGTTCTATAAATTTTAAAAAATTGGATTCTTTATATCCAATTTTTGTGGGTTTTTTTTTTTCATTATTGCACTATACAGAAGTTGCAGAATAGTGTTAAGGTATAGCAGCTTCAGTGGACATTTTGTTTATATATTTTTTCCAAAGGAACTCTTTGTTCAAAATTGCCATCTAATAACAGCATGCATAGTCTACCTTATCTCAACAACAAAAAATCAGATGAAAATAATTTCCTTCGTAGCCTCTGTTTTGTTACAATGAACAGGTTGAGTCCATAATCAGTAATTCAGTAGGTAAAAATAACTACTCACTTGAGCTCTTTGGCATTTAGACCAAAGAAATTATTAGTATTTTTTTTTTTTTTAGTTTTTGTTAGTTATTTTGATATAATAAATATCTTGTCTGTCCTTTGACAGTATATCTTTAGATATTTCACTTATTTTAGCTTCTGGGAATTCCTTAGAGTAGACCTATGCATAGGGCCTACATAGAATAAACCCATTTTGATGTTTCCTGTAGAGCAACAGGTATTAGAAACTTAAATAAGTTTCTGTCAACTTTAAGTTTTATGTTGTTAGGCCAAAGTGTAGACATGGGTAAATTCTTTACATTTTTTTTAAGAGATAACATAATAAGGTTCATAATATATATTTAATGATTTATTCTAAATATTTTAACATATTAAGGCATCTTTAATTTTTTAGTGTCTCAGCAGATGAAGTTAATTCACCATTATCACCCCTCACATGGCAGGTAAGAAGAAATTAAGTTACTATTATATCTATAATTTTGTTCTCTTTTATTTAGTTAAAAGAAATTGTCTCATTACAGCCCTTAGAAAATCAGAAGGATCAAATAGATGAACAACCGTGGCCAGAATCTCACCCTATAATCTGGCAGAGTGAAGAAAGGAGGAGGAGCAAACAGATTAGAAAAGAATATTTTAAGGTACTCTATATTAAGTTTTGAAATTTACTTTGTAATTATTAGTTTTTATTTTGTCAGTTTTGTTTTGAGTTAATAAGGTAGACTGTAACTCTATAGTTTAATGTAGTAAATGTGTTATTTTGATTTCTCACATATATGGGGTAATACGATCTAATTATATTCATAAGATTTCAGTAATTGAGAATAATTGAGTAGATAAATATAAATTATGATTTACCAAATACTTTACAAGATAGACGAATGTTTGCTACACTGCTAGTTGTAGCAATATGTAGTATGTTTTTAAAAAATTGTCCAGGAAAAGTCTTTCATTGGATTTGTTTCAATAAATATTTGACACATATTTACAATTAGCATTTAACTGTTCCTATGTAAATAAGTGCTGTTTATGTAGTTCTAAAAATGCTTGAGGGCAGGTTTTTCCATTTTTTTCTTCTTGTTACCTTAGTAGATTGCTGGAGGGTCTTTTATCTTAGCTAAAAGAAAAGCTCAGATCATCCAAATTATCCCAAATTTCTAGTTAGCAGGGTTTTAATGAAATTTTACTGTGTATACCTTTGTAAATATTGTATTATTGTCTATTTGTGGTTGGGGTCTGCTGTATTTGTAGAAGCCAATCATTAGAATTTGGAATAATTTTCAATACTAGCCAGAACTCATTTCTGGAATTTGACTCAAATGAATAGTACAAACAAGCTTCTGCTCCATGGATAGCAAATTTTGTTGTTTTTGTACATGTTTTATATTTCTCAAAGCCTAATTATTATTAGATGATAATAGTAATTTTATCTAAAAACATAGTACTAGTCTACATTGTAGGTAAGTTCAAGTTTATATCACTAATAAATAGGATTATATTCTCTGTTTTTCTCTGGTAGAAATAGATCTATATGCACATTTGTTTGTTTCTATATATGGGTGTGTAACATACATTTGGAAATAGTATCATATGACTAAAACAAAACTGTTATATGTCTTAGTGGATCTGTGATAAATTTAAGCCTTCAACAAATAATACTGAGTCCTTTTAATGAGTCTTACATTTCCTGGTCAATGTGAGAGATAACTTAGAAACAAAAGACATGAGGAAAAAGGGAAGGACATTCTAAGTAGAACCCTGGTCAATAATAGTGAAAGTTTATTTATCCCAACCCTTTATACATCTGTAATTGTGTTTATATTCCATCATTAAAGTTTCCCTTTTTAGTTCATTGGACCTTGAACAAAGGCACTGAATAAAATTTGCTTGTAGATAAAACTTAGTGAGTGAGTGATGATATGGGGGAAATTTTAGTAGTATTTCAAAATAATAAAAGAAATTTGATATTTATTTGATCTCCTTTATTGTAGTATACCAGTACAAATTCTTAGTACACTACCAATATCGTAGTATAACAAAACCAGTTCTCTTTTATCATAATAACAATACCAATTCTGAGTATTTGTCAAAAAACTTACATAGCACTAAGTGCCAGGCACTGTCCTAAGACTTCACAAAGATCAACTCGTTTAATCTTCGTAACAACCCTATGAGTTAAGTACAGTTATGATTATTTCTGTTTTACAGATGATGAAATTAAGGCACAGAGATGCAAAGTAGTATTCTTCAGGTCACTTAGTAATAAGTGGCAGAGTTGAGATTTGAACCCAAAGCCTATGCTAGGCTGCCTTTTTATCTACTGTGTATAGCCCAGTATCAAATGAGCAAACACTTTCAAACAAACCTTACTTGTTCTTAATTTTTTTTTTTCTTTTAGAGACAGAGTCTCTCTCTGTTGCCCAGACTGCAGTACAATGGCATGATCATAGCATACAACAGCCTCAAATGCCTGGGCTCAGGCCATCCTCTGGGCTCACGTGATCCTCTTGCTTCAGCCTCCCCAATAGCTAGAACTACAGGCATGTCCCCCAGAATTTTAAAATTTCTTGTAGAGACGAGGTCTTATTATGTTGCCCAGGCTGGTCTCAAATTCCTGGCTTCAAAAGATCCTCCCACCTAGGCCCACCAGAGTGCTGAGATTATTGCCATTTTTGGCCTACTTTTAGTGATTAAAAAAATATTTTACAGTAACTTAAGTGGACTTCTCAAGATGTCTTAATAGAGGCCACAGTGAGCATTTTAAAAACATAATTCTTTGGTTTAATAGCATCATTCATTGGTATTTTATTTTTTATAAAATAAACATCTTCTATAATATTAGTTATGTTATAAAGTTTATTAAACGAGATCAAATGATATAATATTTGAAGTGCACATTACATAATCATCATTCAACAAATGTTAATTTTTTCCTTAATGAAGTAGGTGGAAAAGATAAGCTTCAGTCACTGGGAAATGTTTTAAGGAGATGTGTAATTCTCCTAAACTGTCAGAAGATGTCAGTATTAGGACATAGTAAAATGAGTATGTCACTAGTTTTTTCCTAAGATGTCAAGAAAATATAAATTGACATACAGTTTCCTAAATTAAATCAACACTGTTATTCAGAATTGTCAGTATTTTCATGACTAAAACATCAGCAGCTTCTATGAGGTGACTTTCTTCCAAAAATGAAATTTCTGTTAATCACCTATCTCCCGATAATTGAAAGGGCTATTGGTAGGTTGTATTATTAAAAGCTAATCAGGATTTATAGTTCATTAAACAGTAAAATACACTACACTCGAGGTTTATATATCAGGTTATCACTGAACTTGTTCAAGGGTGGCTCTTTTAGGTTTGCTGTGTTATGAAATGTACAGAACTTTTGTGCAACTTTATCTTAATGCATATAAATGACTGGGGCACAGGGTTTCTTTGTTTCTGTCCCATGGTAAATTATTTGTCATGGTTATTCAGTGTATTTATTGAAAGTATATGTGTGTGTGTGTGTGTGTGTGTGTGTGTGTGTGTGTGTGTAAGTGTAAGAAATCCAACTCCCCTTTCTTCTTAGTTTTGAAGGCTAATTTTGGATAGTATTTTTTTCAGGTAAGTCCCTGAAACTAGGTAAAACTGTTTCAACATATTGGCTAGATTATGTGAGCAAGAAAACGAATTGGGTCAGGTTAAGTTAGTAAGTAAATCATGGTAGGAAAGTTACATTGACTCTTTTAGATTCCCAGGCCACTGTTGTATAGATTATTTTTCTAGTGTATAAAATTTAGTGTTCTTATAGCCAAAATAAAATCACTGTATTTCAGTGAAATTCATTATGCCAGGAAGTATTTTATTAAACAACTTTTTAAATTTTAAATTTTTGTGGGTTCATATTAGGTATATATATTTGTGGGATACATGAGATATTTTGAAAGGCATACAATGTGTAATAATCACATCATGGAGAATGGGGTATCTATTCCTTCAAATATTTATCATTTGTGTTATGATCAAATTATACTCTTTTAGGTATTTTGAGATGTACGATTAAATTATTATTGACTATTGTCACTCCATTGCGCTATCAAATACTAGGTCTTATTTATTCTATGTTTTGTGCCCATTATCCATCTTCAGCTACCCTCTACTCCCCCACTACCCTTCCCTAGCCTGTGGTAACCATCCTTCTACTCTCTATCTTTATGAGTTCAATTGTTTTGATTTTTACATCCTACGAATAAGTGAGAACATGTGGTGTTTGTCTTTCTGTGCCTGGCTTATTCACTTACCATAATGACCTACATTTCAATCCGTGTTGCAAATGACAGACTCTTAGTACTCCTTTGTGTATGTGTACCACATTTTCTTTATCCGTTCTTCTATTGATGGACACTTAAGTTGCTTCCAAATCTTGGCTATTGTAAATAGTTTTGCAATAAATATGGAAGTGCAGATATCTCTTTGATATACTGATTTCCTTTCTTTGGGGTATATACCCAGCAGTAGGATTGCTGGATTGTTTGGTAGTTGTATTTTTAGTTTTCTGAGGAGCCTCCAAACTGTTCTCCATATTGATCGTACTAGTTTACATTCCCACCAACAGTGTATGAGGGTTCCCTTTTCTCCACATTCTCACCAGCATGTTATTGCCTGTCTTTTGGATATAAGTCACTTTAACTGGGGTAAGATGATATATCATTGTAGTTTTGATTTGCATTTCTCTCATGATCAGTGATGTTGAGCACCTTTTCGTATGCCAGTTTGCCATCTGTATGTCTTCTTTTCAGAAATGTCTATTCACATCTTTTGCCCATGTTTTAATCTAATTATTAGATATTTTCCTAAAGAGTCACTTGACCTCCTTAAATTCTGGTTATTAATTCCTTGTCATATGGGTAGTTTGCAGATATTCCCTCCTATTCTGTGGGTTGTCTCTTCACTTTCTTGTTTCCTTTGCCGTACAGAAGCTTTTTAACTTGATATGATCCCATTTCTCCATGTTTGCTTTGGTTGCCTGCACTTATGGGGTAGCTCAGGAAATTTTTGCCCAGACCTGCATCCTGGAGATTTTCCGCAATGTTTTCTTACAGTAGTTTTATAGATTGAAGTCTTAAATTTAAGTCCTTAATCCATTTTGATTTGATTTTTGTATACAGCAAGAGATAAGGGCCTAGTTTCATTCTTCAACATATGGATATACAGTTTTCCCAGCATCATTTACTGAAGAGACTGTCTTTTCCCCCATGTATGTTCTTGGCACCTTTGTCGAAAATGAGTTCACTGTAGGTGTATGAAGTTGTTTCTGGGTTCTCTGTTCTGTTCCATTGGTCTGTGTATCTGTTTTTATGCCAGTGCCATGATGTTTTGGTTACCATAGGTCTGTAGTATAATTCGAAGTCATGTAATGTGATTCCTCTAGTTGTTTCTTATTCCCAGAATAGCTTTGGCCATTCTTGGTCTTTTGTGGTGTCTTCTAAATTTTAGACTTGATTTTTCTATTTCTATGATGAATGTCATTGGTATTTTGATAGGGATTGCATTGAATCTATAGATTGCTCCAAGTAGTATGGACGTTTTAACAATATTGTTTCTTCCAATCCATGAATGTGGAATATCTTTCCATATTTGTGTGTCCTCTTCAATTTCTTCCAGCAGTGTTTTATAGTTTTCGTTGTAGAGATCTTTTACTTCTTTGGTTAATTCCTAGGTATTTAATTTTGTTTGTGAGTATTGTAAATGGGATTATTTTTTAAATTTCTTTTTTAGATTGTTCATTGTTGGCATGTAGAAATGCTACTGACTTTTGTATATTGATTTTGTATCCTACAACTTTACAGAAGTTATCAGTTCTTTTTTTTTTTTTTTGGTGGAGTTTAGGTTTTTCCAAATACAAGATTATATCATCTACAGACAAGGATAATTTAACTTATTCTTTTCCAATTTGGATGCCCTTTATTTCTTTCTCTTGTCTGATTGCTCTAGGTGGGACTTCCAGTATTGTGTTGAATAACAGTGGTGACAATGCACATCCCTGTCATCTTTTAGATCTTAGGGGAAAGGCTATGAGTTTTGGCTTTTATTATGTTGAGATATATTTCCTCTATACCCCAATTTTTTGAGAGTGTATTAGTCTATTTTTATGCTGCTGATAAAGACATACCCAAGACTGGTCAATTTACAAAAGAAAGAGGTTTATTGGACTGACAGTTCCACATGGCTGAGGAGGCCTCACAATCATGGTGGAAAGTGAAAGGCACGTCTTACATGGTGGCAGACAAAAGAAGAGAGCTTGTGCAGGGAAACTCCCCTTTTTAAAGTCATCAGGTCTCGAGAGACTTATTCACTATCATGAGAACAACACTGGAAAAACCCACCCCCATGATTCAATTACCTCCCACTGGTATCTCCCATGACACTTGTGAATTGGGTGAGTTACGATTCAAGATGATATTTGGGTGGGGACACAAGCAAACCATATCAGAGGGGTTTTATCATGAAGGAATGTTGGATTTTAGCAAATTCTTGTCCAGCATCGATTGGAATGGTCATATGATTTTTGTCCTTTATTCTGTTGATATGATGTATCACAACAATTGATTTGCGTATGTTGAACCGTGCTTGTATCCCTGGAATAAATCCCACTTGGTCATGATGAATGACCTTTTTAATATATTGTTGAATTCAGTTTGCTAGTATTTTGTTGAAGATTTTTGCATCCATATTTTTCAGAAATTTTGGCCTGTAGTTTTCTATTTTGCATGTATCTTTGTCTGGTTTTAGTATTAGGCTAATAGTGGCCTTGTAGAATCAGTTTGCCAGTATTCCCTCCTCTTCAATTTTTTGAATACTTTGAGTAGGATTGGTATTAGGTTTTAAGTTTTTGGTAGAATTCAGCAGTGAAGCCATCAGGTCCCAGGCGTTTCTTTACTGGGAGACTATTTATTACAAATTTAATCTCATTGCTTGTTATTGACCTGTTCACATTTTGGATTTCTTCATGATCTAATTTTGGTAGATTTTACGTGTCTAAGAATTTGTCCATCTCCTCTAGATTTTCCAATTTATTGGCACATAGCTGTTCATAGTAGCCAGTAGTGACCCTTCGAATTTCTGTGGTATCAGTTGTAATGTCTCCTTTTTCACCTCTGATTTTATTTGGGTCTTCTCCTCTTTTTTTCTTAATCTGACTAAAGGTTTGTCAATTTTGTTTATGTTCTCAATAAACCATATTTATGTTTCATTGGTCTTTCGTATTTTGTTTTCTTCATTTCAAATTTATTTATTTCTGCTCAGATCTTTATTATTTCTTTTGTTTTTGTTTGCTTGTTTGTTTATACCAGAGTCTCACTCTTTCTCCCAGGCTGAGGTGCAGTGGTGTCATGGCTCACTGCAGCCTTGACCTCCCAGGGTCAAGTCATTCTTTCACCTTTTAGCCTCCCAAGTAGCTGGGACTACAGGCACCACCACACCCAGCTAATTTTTGTATTTTTTGTAGAGATGGGGTTTTGCCATGTTACCCTGGCTGGTCTTGAGCTCCTTGGCTCAAGCAATCTGCCCACCTCACTCTCCCAAAGTGTTGGGATTACACATGTGAGCCATGACACCTGGGCTGTTTCTTTTCTTCTACTAATTTTGGGTTTGGTCTGCTCTTCCTTTTCTGGTTCTTTAAGATGAATAATTGTTATTTGTTTGAGATTTTTCTTCTTTTTTGATGTAGCACTTATAGCTGGAAGTTTTCCTCTTAATACTGGTTTTGCTGTATCCCATTGGTTTTGCTATGTTGTATTTGTATTATCATTTGTTTCAAGAAATTTTTCAATTTCCTTCTTAATTTCTTCATTGACCCACTGGTCATTCAGGAGCATATTGTTTAATTTCCATTTGTTTGTATAGTTTTCAAAATTCTTCTTGTTATTGATTTCTAGTTTTATTTCATTGTGGTCAGAGAAGTTGCTTGATGTTATCTCAGCAACTTCTTTGTTGTTTGAATGTTTTAAGACTTATTTTGTGACAACGTATGATCTATCCTTGAGAATGACCCATGTGCTGAGGAGAAGAACATATATTCTATAGCCACTGGATGAAATGTTCAGTAAATATCTGTTAGGTCCATTTGGTCTATAGTGCAGATTAAGTCCAATTGTTCTTTGATGATTTTCTGTCTGGGACATCTGTCCAATGCTGAAAGTGGGGTGTTGAAGTCTCCAGCTATTATTGTATTGAGATCTATCTCTCTCTTGAGCTACAATAATATTTGCTTTATATATCTGAGTGCTCCAGTATTGGGTGCATATATATTTACAATCACTGTATCCTCTGACTAAGTTTACCCCTTTTTCATTAGATAATGACTTTCTTTGTCTCTTGTTAATTTTATTCTTGAAATCTATTTTGTCTTTTATAAGTATAGCTACACCTGCTCTTTTTTGGTTTCCGTTGGCATGGAATATCTTTCTCCATTCTTTTTTTTCTTTTTTCTTTTCTTTCTTTTTTTTTTTAGGTAGAGTCTTCTTCTGTCACCCAGGCTGGAGTGCAATGGCATGATCTTGGCTCACTGCAGCCTCTGCTATTGGGGAAACCCCACCCCCGATATTCAACATGTGTTCTTTTCTATTTTCCTAAGTGGCGGCTGGTCTGAGAAATAAAGGGAAAGAGTACAAAAGAGATAAATTTTAAAGCTGGGTGTCTGGGGGAGACATCACATGTCGGCAGGTTCCGTGATGCTCCCTGAGCCGTAAAGCCAGCAAGTTTTTATTAGCAATTTTCAAAGGGGAGGGAGTGCATTAATACGGTATGCATCACAGAGATCACATGCTTTAAGGGCAACAAAAGATCACAAGGCAGGTCAGGGCGAGATCACAAGGTCAGGGCGAAACTACAATCACTAACGAACTTCCGTGTCCAGCTGTGCACACATTGTCATTGATAAACAAGGTTCAAGAGCAGAGAACCGGTCTGACTGTAATTTGCCAGGCTGGAATTTCCTAATCCTAGCAAGCCTGGGGGGGCTGCAGGAGATTAGGGCATGTTTCATCCCTATTTACATCTGCATAAACGCAGACACTCCCAGGGCGGCCATTTTAGAGTCCTCACCCTGGGAATGCATTCTTTTCCCAGGGCTATTAGTTATTAATATTCTTTACTGGGGAAAGAATTCAGCGATATTTATCTTACCCATTTTCGGTAATAAGAGAAATATGGCTCTGTTCCACCTGGCCCACAGACAGTCAGACTTTAAAATTATCTCCCTTGTTCCCTGAAAATCACTGTTATCCTGTTCTTAAGATGCCCAGATTTCATGTTGTTCAAATACACATGCTCTACAAACAATTTGTGCAGTTAACACATTCATCACAGGGTCCTGAGGTGATGTACATCCTCCTCAGTTTACGAAGATGACAGGATTAAGACGTTAAAGACAGGCATAGGAAATCACAAGGGTATTGATTGGGGAAATGATAAGTGTCCATGAAATCTTCACGATTTATGTTCAGAGATTGCAGTAAAGACAGGCATAAGAAATTATAAAAGTATTGGGGAACTAATAAATGTCCATGAAATCTTCACAATTTATGTTCTTCTGCCATGGCTTCAGCTGGTCCCTCCGTTCAGGGTCCCTGACTTCCCGTAACACTCTGCCTCTTGGGTTCAAGCAATTTTCCTGCCTCAGCCTCCTGAGTAGCACATGCCCAGCTAGTTTTTTTTATTTTTTGTATTTTTAGTAGAGATGGAGTTTCACCATGTTGGCCAGGCTGGTCTTGAAACTCCTGACTTCAAGTGATCCACCCCCTTGGCCTCACCCCAACATCACTAAGCTAAAGGGAAAGGTCAAGCTGGGAACTGCTTAGGGGAAACCTGCCTCCAATTCTATTCAAAGTCACCACTGTGCTCACTGAGATAAATGCCTATCTGATTGCCTCCTATGGAGAGGCTAATCAGAAACTTAAGAGAATGCAGCCATTTGTATCTTATCTACCTATGACCTGGAAGCCCCCTCCCCGCTTCCAGTTTTCCTGCCTTTCTGGACTGAAATAATGTTTGTCTTACATATGTTGATTGATGTCTTGTGTCTTCCTCAAATGTATAAAACTAAGCTGTGCTCTGACCACCTTGGCCACATGTCATCAGGACTGCCTGAGGCTGTGTCACAGGCACCATCCTCAACCTTGGCAAAATAAGCTTTCTAAATTAACTGAGACCTCAAGTGATCCACCCCCCTCGACTTCCCAAAGCACTGGAATTACAGGCATGAGCTACCACACCTGGCCTCAAGTGTGTTTCTTGTAGGTAGCAGGTCATTGTGTCTTATTTTTTCATCTAGTCAGCCATTCTGTATCTTTTTATTTTGATAGTTTAGTTCACTGACATTTAACGTTATTATTGATGTTTTATTCTACTGCAGCTAAGATGACACTCAAACCACAATACAAAGTCCTTCCCACTCTTCTTTCCCCTTTCCACAGATAGAGGAACCACCTTCTGTGGCCACCACCACCACTGGCCCATGGGGGTTTCCGCTAGGCCACTGCTGATGTTCTATTAAAGCCAAAGGGCTCTTCAATCAGCTTGTGGTGAATGCTGCCAGTCCTGGGACTCACCCTGAATTCTGGCTTAGGGCAGGTCCAGAAATGCTGCCCAAGAGTGGAGGCCTAGATTCCTGAACTCCAAGAGACTGCTTGTGGCTTACCTCACTGTGAATGAGTGGGTTCCTAAGGTGCCAAGTTTCCCTTTATTTTTCCCTCTGCTTTTCTCAAACAGAAGTCTCTCCATGTAGCCACCACAGCTAGTTTTGTGCTAAGTCTTACCTGAAGCCAGCACATCTCAGAGTCTCTCCCAAGGCCCACAGCATACTACCTGGGCATTGCTGCTGGTTATTCAGGGCCCAAGGGCTCTTTCGTCAGCTGGTGATGACTCCTGGCAGGACTAGGTCCTTCCCTTCAAGGCAGTGGGTTCCCTTTTGGCCCAGAGTGTGTCTAGAAATGTCATCTAGGAGCTAGGGCCTGGAATGGGGGTCTCACAACTCTAGCCAGTGCCCCATCCTATTGTGGCTGAGCTGGTATCCAAGAGGTAAGACACAGTCCTCCTCAGTCTTCCCTGTCCTGTCCTCAGGTGAAAGGAAGGGGTCTCTTTCTCATTGATGCAAGGTGCACTGCCTGGGGTTGGAAGAAAAGTGGTGCAAGCACTCCCTTAGCTTCCCCTGCTGGTGTCTCCTTAAGTCACATGCCACCCTAGTACACTGGCTCTAAGCCTAGCACAGCACTAGGAGTTGCCTAGAAATTGCAATCCTAGGCTGCCTTTCAAGTTTACCTAGAACCCCAGAGTACTTTAGCCTGTGATTGGTGAGGTTACTGAGAAACTTAAGTTCCAGTTGCTGGCATGAGTGATTCCCATCTGGCTAGGGCTGATCCAAATGCTCCCTCCACGCCTGGGTGCTGGTTGAGCGCAGCACAGCTTTGTTCCCCTCTGTGGCAGGGCAGCACTAAGTTCAATGTAAAGTCCCCCAGTCCCTGCGTTCTCCCTCCCCCAAGTGTACAGGCTTTCTCTCCCTGCACTGCTGGCTGCTGTGGGTAGCTGGCTAATTTTTGTATTTTTAGTAGAGATGGTGTTTCACCGTATTGTCTAGGCTGGTCTCAAACTCCTGACCTCGTGATCTGCCTGCCCTGGCCTCCCAAAGTGTTGAGATTACAGATGTGAGCCACTGCGCCTGTCCACAAGTGAATTTCTAAATGCATTTAATAATTGATTTCTAGACAAAACAGTTAAAAAGTATTAGAGTATCTCTAGCCAGTTAGTTTTAAATATTATTTGATTTATTTAAGTGGCATATATGTCTTCAAATGTATCTCATTACTATTGTGATAAAACATTATAACTCATAAAATACATATTGATTTCATAAATACAGTACACTATTTTTATTTAAAGGCTAACCCCCTGGAAAATATTTTGACACATTTTCTATGATCATTGTTAGTTTTATACGGGAATAAAAAAGCCACTGGGATTGTAAAATAAACTGATTTATTCTGAGTCAGAGTTTGTGTACAAGTTATTGTCTCTCTTTTGAAATTAATGTAAGCTTCTGAGGCTAATCTGAATTCAGTGGTGTTTACAACGAATTGCTCACAATTACACATTTCCTTGTTTATTTTACACTCCCGCTGCTTCACTTGACTAGCCTCAAAAAATATGTGTGTATATATATGTATATAAAAGCTTCTGAGATGGACTGATCTTTCTATTTTTCTGGTTTTTATACTAGGCCTTTATTGTAACATTTGAATTTAGATGTAATAAAACTTTGGTAATTCAGAATTCATACCAATACTAGTTGGGGATAGCTGAGTTGAATTAGTAAAAACTTGGAATTAGAGAGTATTTTCAAATCTATGTATATATTAGGTTTGGGTTTTCAAGACATTTAAATATGTGCAGTACTGCAAACTTAGCATCTTTCTAAGTTTTCTTGTATGATGAGTATTTTAAATTAGAATTGTAGTTGAGTAACAGTAATACATTTCCCATTTTCTAAATTCTTAAGTATATCAGCTTGTATTTCTTTGCATTTCAATTATCCTCTTATTCTTCTATGTCTTTCCTGCCTCTTTACCTTTCACCTTATAAATGTGCTCAAACCTCTATTATAGAGAAGAAAAAGTAATATCTTTTCCTTACCCATTGCAAGAATCATAGCTGACACCCCATAACAAAAGATGGATTAACAAGAGAAAAGCATAAAAATTTAATCAAGCTTTTATATGACACAAAAATGAAGACCCAAAGACCCAGGGAAAACTGTATGTTCATGCTAAGTTTGATGAAAGAAATGAATAGTTGTGGAGACACATGATTGAACAAAAAAGGGTATGATCTAATGGTAACAAACTGGGCCTGTTTGTTGAGCATCTTTCCTGTGTCTCTCTATGACATTCCTTCTCCTTCAGTGTGCTGCAGGAAACCTGTCTCATGCATCTTAAAGGGAGAAGGGAGGAGGTTAGAGAGGGACCTTTCTAGATTGTATGGCTTGCTTTGTGAGATGGGGAATTCTAGTTTCTATTACCTGCCTTAGGGAGAGGAAGGGGGATTGAAGAAAGGAGGGCCTGGAGAAGGTCAGAGAGTGACCTTGAAGGTGCCATATCTTGGGGTAGTATTTTCTGAGCCCTGACACTACCATTATCCCAGACTGCCCTTTTAGCTGTTGCCTTATCTCTTTGCTCTCTTTTAGGGCTAAACTTTCTTTTCTTTTTTTTTCTTCTTTTGAGTCGGAGCCTCGCTCTGTCGCCCAGGCTGGAGTGCAGTGGCGCAATCTCAGCTCACTGCAACCTCTGCCTGCCAGGTTCAAGCGATTCTCCTGCCTCAGCCTCCCGAGTAGCTTGGGATTATGGGTGCCCTCCGCCACACCCGGCTGATTTTTGTATTTTTAGTAGAGACAGGGTTTCACTTTGTTGGCTAGCCTGGTCTTGAACTCCTGACCATGGCCAGGGCCAAACTTTCTATTTCTAGTTCTCCAGTTTCTGATCATTCCTTAACCCACTGCAATCTGGCTTTCGCTTCCATTTCTCCACTGAAATAGCCCCTCACTAGATTTTAACATGCACCTACTAATGGCAAAATCCAGTGTAGCATTTGACAATGATGACCACATCTTCCTTCTTGATACTCCTGTCTTGGTTTCTATCTCATTTTTCTTCCCTGTTATCATTTTTATGTCCTTGCATAAGTTTTCTTCTGCTTGCTCTTAGGGTCTGATCCTCATTTTATTACTCTAAAAAGCACTCTCTGGAGTGTTAATGACTCTAGATGTTTCTTATATTCTGCTGTGTCTAAATTTACATCCTATAACATTTTTTCTGTTCCCTGAATCTGTGTTTCTGATTGTTTGCATGCCCTACATATATTTCAGGTTAAGTATCTACCCCATCCCCTAATGGTATCTACCCAGTTGTCTAAGCTCTATTCCTCAGTCTTTCTTGATTCGTTTTCTTTCTCATTTCCATCACCTAGTTGGTTATCAGCCCTAATACATGCATCCTTTCTGCAATTCATGTCTGTCTCTATTGCCCTTGCCCTGTTTGGAACCCTCATACTTTCTTGCCTAGGCAGTTGTGATAACTGATTAATGGTCCTCCTTTCTCAGCTCTTGGATAATTCTCTGACTTTAAATTTCTTTATTCTAGTGTTCAGTAGCACCATAGCTTGACTGTAGTTAATAATAACTTATTATGTATTTTAAAATAGCTAGAAGAAAAGGTTGATAATATTCCCAGCACAAAGAAATGATAAATATCTTTGAAGTGATTACCCTAATTTGATGATTACACATTGTATGCATGTATCACAGTATCACAAGTACCTGATAAATATGTACAATTATGTATCAATAAAAAATAATTATCAGACAATGTGAGAAAATGCCCTTAAATAAAACTGTAAATCTGTAAATACTCTTTTAAATAAAACTGTAAAACTGTAAATCATCCAAAAAATTTCTTATTGGCTTCCCATTACCAATAAGATAAAGTTTGGACTTGTTAAAATCTTTGTGGACCATTCCTTGTTTCCTCCTCTATATTTCATTACCTGCCAAAATTCACTTCCTCACTAGCCTCATTGAACTGCTCTTTGTTTTCTACACAGGCTATGCTTTCTTAGTTCTTTTTGCTTTTCTTCTTCTGAGAATGCCCATTAGCCCTGTTATTTCTGGCAAATTCCTATTAATTAGAAATGGGAGTATAGTTGCCCCTCTGTATCTGCAGGTTCCACATTCATGCATTCAGCCAACCAAGACTGAAAATATGTGGGAAAAAAGGCAAAAAAATAAAAATAAAAATAATACAAATCAAAAACAATATAGTATAACAACTGTTTAGATAGCATTTACATTGTATTCAGTATTATAAGTAATCTGGAGATGATTTAAACTATACAGGAGGATGTGAGTAGGTTATATGCAAATACTATGCCATTTTATATAAGAGAAGGGACCTGAATATCTGTGAATTTTGGCATGGGTGAGGCGGGGGCAGAGTTCCTGGAACCAATCCCTTGCAGATATCAAGAGATGATTTTATGGCACAGTGCCTGGGCTTCTAGAATCAAACCACTTGGGTTCCAGTCCTTACTTGGATACCTATTAACTATGTGACTTTGTCAAGTCATGTAACCTTAATTAAGTTTGTTTATAAAAACTTTACAAATGAGTATAACAATACAGGCATACTTAAGAGATATTGTGGGTTTGACTCCAGACAACGCCATTAAAGCAAATATCTATTCAATAAAGCAAGTCACATGAATATATATCAATAAAGCACGTTACATGAATATTTTTGGGTTTCCCAGTGCATAAAAGTTATGTTTACATTGTTCTGTAATCAGCTAAGTGCATAATAGTACTATGTATTAAAAAATGGTATACCTTAATTAAAAATACTTTATTGCTAAAAATTGCTCACAATTATCTGAGCCTTCAGCGAGTCATAATCTTTTTGCTGGTGGAGGGTCTTGTGTAGATGTTAATGGTGGTTACTGAAGGTTGGGTGGCTATGGCGATTTCTAGTTTGCCACATCAACGGACTTTCCTTTCACAACAGATTTCTCTGTAGCATGCGATGCTGTTAGATAGCATTTTACTTACGGTAGAACTTCTCTCAAAATTGGAGTCAATCCTCTAAAACCCTGCCACTGCTTTATCAAATAAGGGTATGTCACATTGTAAATCATTTGTTTTCATTTCAACAGTGTTCACAGCTTCTTCAGCAGGAGTAAATTCTACCTTAAAAATTCCCACATTTTTTGCACATCAATGAAAAGCAACTCCTTATTTGTTAAAGTTTTATCATGAGATTGCAGTAATTCACTCACATCTTTAAGCTCTACTTCTAGGCCAGGCGTGGTAGCTCATGCCTGTAATCCTAGAACTTTGGGAGGCCGAGGTAGGTGGATCCCTTGAGCTCAGGAGTTTGAGACCAGCTTGGGCCAATGAAAAAACCTCGTCTCTACAAAAAATACAAAAAAATTAGCTGGTCATGGTGGCACATGCTTGTAGTCCCCTCTACTTGGTGGGGAGGGCTGAGGCAGGAGGATCATTAGAGCCCAGGAGGTCAAGGCTGCAGTGAGCCAAGATCACGACACTGCACTCCAGCCAGGGTGACGAAATGAAACCCTGTCTCAAAAAAAAAAAAAAAAAAAAAAAGCTGTACTTTTAGTTCTCCTGCTGTTTCTACCACATCTGCAGTTATTGCCTCCACTGATGTCTTGAGCCCTTCAAAATCATCCATGACAATCAGAATGAATTTCTTCCAAAATCTCGTTAATGTTGATATTTTGACCTCCTCCCATAAATCACAAATGTTCTTAATAGCATCTAGAATGATGAATCATTTGCAGAGGTTTTCAATTTACTTTGCCCAGGCCCATCAGAAGAATCACTATGACCCCAATAGCTTTATATGTTATGTTATTACTTAAATAGTAAGACTTGAAAGTTGATATTACTCCTTGATCCATGCACTGCAGAATGGATGTTATGCATGAAAACAACATTGATCTCTTTGAACATCTTCATGAGAACTCTTGGTTGACTAGATTCATTGTAAATGAGCAGTAACATTATGAAAGGAATCTTTTTTTCTGAGCTCGATAGTAGGCTTAACATATTCAGTAAAGCATGCTGTAAACAGATGTGCTGTCATCCAGGCTTTGCTGTTCTATTTATAAAGCACAGGCAGAAAATATTTAGCATAATTATTAAGGGACCTAGGATTTTTGGGATGGTTAAATGAACATTGGCTTCAATTTAGAGTCAGCAGCTGCATTAGCCCCTAACAAGAGTCAGCCTGTTCTTTGAAGCTTTGAAGCAGGCATTAACTTCTCTCTATCTACAACAGTCCTAGATGTCATATTCTTCCAATAGAAGGCTGTTTTGTCTACATAGAAAATTTGTTGTTTAGTGTAGTCACCTTTATCAGTTGTCTTAGCTAGCTAGATCTTCTGTATAACTTACTTCACCTTCTACATCAGCACTTGCTACTTCACCTTACACTTTTATGTTATGCAGTCAGCTTCTCTCCTTTAATCTCATGAACGAACCAACCTCTACAGCTTCCAACTTTTCTTCTGCAGCTTCCTCACCTTGACCTCATAGGATTGAAGAGAGTTAAGGCCTTGCTCTGGACTGGGCTTTGTCTTAAGGGAATGTTGTGGCTGGTTTGCTGTTCTATCCAGACCACTCAAACTTTGTCCATATTAGCAATAAGACTGTTTTGCTTTCTTATTTTTGGTATGTTCACTGGAATGAGTAGCACTTTTAATTTTCTTCAACACTTATTTGCATGCACAGCTTAGTTAATTGGAGCAAGAGGCCTAGCTTCATCCTATCTCTGCTTTCTACCTGTCTTCCTCACTAAGCTTAATCATTTCAAGCTTTTTATTTAAAGTGAAAGACATACGATTTCTTTTCACTTGAACACTCAGAGGCCATTGTGGGATTATTAATTGGCCTAGTTACAATATTGTTATGTGTCAGAGAATAGGAGATAGGGAACAACCTGTTAGTGGAGCAGTCAGAACACACACAACATTTATCGATTAAGTTTGTTTTCTTATATGGGCGTCATTTGAGTCATCTCTCAAAAATTGCAATAGAAACGTCAAAGATCACTATCACAGATCACCATAACAGATATGATAATAATGAAAAAGTTTGAAATATTGTTAGAATTCCCAGAATTTGACAGACATGAAGCGAGTACGTACTATTGGAAAAATGGCACCAATAGGCTTGCTTGATACAGGGTTGCCACAAACCTTTTCTGCACATTTTGAAACTTTGTATTTGCACATTTAAAAAATTGTATATCCCAATAAAATCACTGGAACAAAAAAATCGGTACTGTGATTAAACTGAATTTTATAGCTTGCAGGACACCTTGAATCAGGTTGGTTTTACTATAGCTTTTACTGTCATTCCACCCTGCTTCTTCCTTCACCAACATTCAAATTCTTTCCCTTATCTGCTAGCCAGGGAGATGGGAGAGGCAAAAGCAGTCTTCATTTTCAGTAGCTCTTGATTCTTTGATGTGAGAGGAACAGCACAGTCATTTAAACTTGATGCAACCTCTTTGTATCTTGCAAATTTCATCGGCCAAAAAAAGTAAAATATGAAGGCAATGCTTGTGCAATGTACAGTTCATTTTCATGATGTATACCTTATTATGACTTGTCTGCTTGCTTCTCCTGTTTGGTCATTTCTTTGGAAGGCAGTGAATTTTTTTCTTGCGTTTTTTGTCTTCTTCAATTGTGACTTACCAAATTTCTCAATCCCAGCCATATCAGATTTGTTGGATGTGGTTGCCAAGGAAGTAGAGTAAGGCATTTGAACGAGCAGAATCCGATCTGCTCAATGGCCACCAGTGGGTGTCTACAAACATTCAATTTGTAAAAAGAAAAATATTGTATCTGTGAAGTGCACTAAAGCAAAACTCAATAAGATGAGGTGTGCCTGTACTTTCCTTCACATGATTGTTGTAGCTATTAAATTATTTAATAATAAAAGTGCTTACAATTACACTTGCCACAGAGTAAGCACTTAATAAATATTAGCATATTCACTCAAATATCACTGTTTCATTGACATATAGATTAAAACCAAAAATATGACTTCAGTGATTGTCTTGCCCGATAAATAGGATTTTTTCACACATGCCAATTTCATTCAGTGGCTCTCTGGCACACTGGGTTGAAGGCATATTGAGGTTGTGTGTGAGATCACCTGGAAAGAGCATGCTGCTAGATTTGTGATAGTTGTCATAGGAGAGACGGTGGAGGAACAATACGTCTTGTATTTATTATCTCTAATACAGCTCACCCCCCAGTTTGTGGCTAAGGTATCAGGTTGGTTATCTATTTTTCCAAGGGTTATGGAAGATAATGCTGCATATGTAAAGGGGACCATTAAATAGAACCAATGGAACAGAACAGAGGCCTCAGAAATAACACCACACATCTACAACCATCTGATCTTTGACAAACCTGACAAAAACAAGAAATGGGGAAAGGAGTCTCTATTTAATAAAAGGTGCTGGGAAAACTGGCTAGCCATATGTAGAAAGCTGAAACTGGATCCCTTCCTTACATCTTATACAAAAATTAATTCAAGATGGATTAAAGACTTAAATGTTAGACCTAAAACCATAAACACCCTAGAAGAAAACCTAGGCAATACCATTCAGGACATAGGCATGGGCAAGGACTTCATGACTAAAACACCGAAAGCAATGCCAACAAAAGCCAAAATAGACAAATGGGATCTAATTAAAGAGCTTCTGCACAGCAAAAGAAACTACCATCAGAGTGAACAGGCAACCTACAGAATGGGAGAAAATTTTAACAATCTACCCATCTGACAAAGGGCTAATATCCAGAATCTACAAAGAACTTAAACAAATTTACAAGAAAAAAAATCAAACAACCCCATCAAAAAGTGGGCAAAAGATAAGAACAGACACTTCTCAAAAGAAGACATTTATGCAGCCAACAGACACATGAAAAAATGCTCATCATCACTGGCCATCAGAAATGCACATCAAAACCACAGTGAAATACCATCTCACACCAGTTAGAATGGCAACCATTAAAAAGTCAGGAAACAACAGGTGCTGGAGAGGATGTGGAGAAATAGAAACACTTTTACACTGTTGGTAGGAGTGTAAACTAGTTCAACCATTGTGGAAGACAGTGTGGCGATTTCTCAAGGATTTAGAACTGGAAATACCATTTGACATAGCCATCCCATTACTGGTTATATACCCAAAGGATTATAAATCATGCTACTATAAAGACACATGCACACATATGTTTATTGCAGCACTATTCACAATAGCAAAGACTTGGAACCAACCCAAATGTCCATCAATGACAGACTGGATTAAGAAAATGTGGCACATATACACCATGGAATACAATGCAACCATAAAAAAGGATGAGTTCATGTCCTTTGTAGGGACATGGATGAAGCTGGAAACCATCATTCTCAGCAAACTATCACAAGGACAGAAAACCAAACACTGCATGTTCTCACTCGTAGGTGGGAATTGAACAATGAGAACACTTGGACACAGGGTGGGGAACATCACACACTGGGGCCTGTCATGGGGTGGAGAGAAGCGGGAGGAATACCGTTAGGAGACATACCTAATGTAAATGATGAGTTAATGGGTGCAGCACACCAACATGACACATGTATACATATGTAACCTGCACATTGTGCACATGTACCCTAGAACTTAAAGTATAATTTAAAAAATTGAGGCCGGGCGCGGTGGCTCAAGCCTGTAATCTCAGCACTTTGGGAGGCCGAGACGGGTGGATCACAAGGTCAGGAGATCGAGACCATCCTGGCTAACACGGTGAAACCCCATCTCTACTAAAAAATACAAAAAACTAGCCGGGCGAGGTGACGGGCGCCTGTAGTCCCAGCTACTCGGGAGGCTGAGGCAGGAGAATGGCATGAACCCAGGAGGCGGAGCTTGCAGTGAGCTGAGATCCGGCCACTGCACTCCAGCCTGGGCGACAGAGCAAGACTCCGTCTCAAAAAAAAAAAAAAAAAAAATTGACCACAAATATAAGTATATACAAATGTAAAAAAAAAAAGAATAATTAACAAAGAAAGAACCTTGAATGCCAGACAAAGAAGTTTGGACATAATCCGAAAGTTAGTAGGTGTTACAACAGGACAGTCATGAGTTGCAAACAGAAGGTTAATCTGCCACTGATTTGTAGGATCGTTTGCAGTGAAGAGGAGTCAGAAGTAAGAATTCCAGTGGTTGCCATACTGTATTTTCTTGATTCTAAGCATTTTTTCACATATAAGCATAGTTCTTATGTAGTAGGGTTGTTAAGAAGATTAAATGGATTAATACATGTAAGACATTTAAATCAGTGCCTGGCATATAGCAAGCAGTAGTACAAGTGTTAGCTGTCATCATTATTACAATTATTAATCAATATATACATTTAATGTAGTGTTTTTTTAACCCGAAAGCAGTAGGTTTCTTAATAATAGATGACATCTTAGAATGGTGAGATTATAGACCAGGTGTAAGATAATGAGGGCCCGGAAAAGGGTGGTAGTTGTGAGAATTCTGAAGAAGTAAGTCTGAGAGAGATTAAAAAAAGAATTGACTTGATGACGTATTAGATATAGTGAATTAAGAAAAAGGAAAACTCTAAGACAACCCTCAGATTACACACCTTAATGAATGGGAAATAGCTTGATTAAGAAAGAAATGTTACTTGATCTGTGTAAAGTACTTACAACAAGGCCTTGCACATGGAAAGCATTATATTTGTTAGTTTTAGTAGTAGGACTGTTTACACTTGTTATATACTTGAATTTGTTATCAGGTCATTTAATAAAGCTACCAAAATATGAAAGAACCTTGTACATAATTTACTAGTATGGAATTTATATGTTCAAGGGAAAATAAATTATGTGTTTTAAATATTTTTCAGTATAAATCAATGAGGAAGAGTTCAAGTGGCAATGAAAATGATGAGGTAAGAAAAGATAATTATTTGAAATGTTTACTTATATGAAGTTGGCTCAGTGAGAGTAAAATGCAATCCATTTTTCAGATTCTTTGTTATTGATTTAATGCATGGTTTTTTTCCAACAATAAAAACATATGAGCATCATCATGCAGTTATTAATTTAATCATTTAATTTCCATATGTCCTTTAGAATGGAATTACTAATAATTCAGTTTTAGAATTTTATCATCATTCATCTTAGACCTGTAATCCATGAGTGTAAGTGTGTTGTCTTTCATATCTTTTATGTTTCTAAGTCAACCTGTTGTCAATTGAGATTTTTTTTTAGGAACTTTGTTTAGGAACTCCTTCCACAAATTCTGCATACTATTTTAAAATTTAAAATTCGACTTCTACAGTTTGTGCATTACCATAAACCTTTCTACTGCACCAGTGTAAACTATGCAGCAACCTATCATTGTTGAAAAGATATATTCTCATTACTATAAATTTTGTGTATTTTTGTTGGAGAGATGGGTATTTAATTTCATGTTGGGTACTTGGCAGGGCTTCTGAAAATGTCTTCAGTTTTAGGAAATAGAATCACACAGGGAAGAATAATGAATAGAGCCAGATGATTGGGCATCTGCCAGATCAGATGCCGATTTCTCTCCATAGCCTCTCCAGTAGTATTTACTGGGATGAATAAAAGTCAGCTATGGCTATAGCTGGTCATATTTTCACTGTTAGTATTTATGCTTAAGCCTGAATTACATGTTTGGTATGGGTATGCTTGGCAATATTTACCCGTGCATGAGCACAATCAGTTCCTGCACACCTGTCTAAGCTTTCCATTGCACCAACTCCATAAGATCCCAGCTTACCCTTTAAATATTATTCCCAGGGAATGGCCTATTGTGTGGTCTCTAGCATGTCTTCACCAGCTGTCAAAGCTTCAGTGAATAATACCTGTGTACCTGCTGAAGCCTCTCAGATTTGTCTGGGAGAGGTTCAAGCCCTTGCAAACTTTTATCTGTCTTCTTACCTGCTTAGAATTTCTGCTGGATATATCTCATAAAACCAACAGGACTAAATATGTTCAAAACTGAGTTTTTAAAAAATTTTTGCTTGTAAACCCACTTTTTCACTAATATCCAACAGTTTGTGCAGTGGCTCTCAACTTTGGCTGTACACTAAAATTACCAAGTGAGCTTTAGACAATACTGTTGCCTGGGTCACACCCCCTAGATATTATAATTTAATTGGCATGTGGTATGATATGGTATGGACTGAGCAATGAAGTTTTTAATGTTTCCCATGTAAGTTTAATGTCCAGCCAAGGTTGAGAACTACTGAGTTAATGGAATCACCTTCCATCATCTAGCTGGAGCAGGGTCTGGCAAATTATGACCCATGGGCCAAATTTGACATACTGTATGTGATTCTAAGTGAAGCTTTGTCAGAAAACAGCCATACTCATTTGCCTATGGCTACTTTTTCATTACTGTGGCAGAGTTTGAGTATAGTAGCCCTCCTTTTTCTCCATTTCACTTTCCAAGGTTTCAGTTACCTGTGGTCAGCCACAGTCTAAAAATAGGTGAGTACAGTACAATAAGACACTTAGAGACCACATTTACATAACTTTTATTAGAATACATTGTTATAATTGTTTTATTTTATTATTAGTTATTGATGTTAATCTCATACCTGATTTATAAATTAAACTTTATCATAGGTATGTATGTATAGGAAAAAACATAGCACGTATATAATAAAGGATCTGGTACTATCTGCAGTGTCAGGCATTCACTGGGGTTCTTGGAACATATTCCTCATGGATTAGGGGAACAGTTAGTTGTCACAAAGCCTAAAATATTTGTCATCTGCCTTTGACAGAAAACATTTTGTTTTCCCTGTCTCCTCATACCCGCTTTTCTCCTGCCTGCCTCAATATCTTATCAGTAGCCAAGACTTACTCTTTGTTTATGTGCCCTAAAATATTTTGCATACATTACGCTTTTATTTCTACTGTTTCTGCTCTGGTGGAGGCCCCCATCCATTTCTTGCCTGTACTACTGCAATAGCTTCCTTGCTCTTCTCCCTTTCTCTAGTCCATTCTCACTGCAGCCGGAGTGGTCGTTTCAAAGAACACAGATGCAATCAGGCTATTCCCTTGCTTGGAAACCTTCAATTTCCCCCCATAACTTAGAAGATAAATTCTAGATCCTCTTTTATCAAGCCCCTGCTTGCCACATCAGCCTTAATTCATATCTTGCTCTTCTTTCATCTTACCCTCCATTCACCTTACCCTCCAGCAAGACAAAACTGCTCAGAGGTTTTCTGCACTCATCTTTACATTTGTTGCTTCCATGCTTTGGTTCTTCTCCTCTCATCTTAGCATGTTATTCCCTTCTTTCTTCTTCTGGTAAACACTCAGTTTTTTACTGAATTTATACTTTCTCAGGATACTTGCCTTTCTCTACCATCTTTATCATCCCCCCAAGTTCCCCTTATCTGTGCCTCATAATATGCCATACATTGTTCTGTATTATACTGAGAATGTTGTATTACCTGTATACATGAATCTATTTCTCTCTTCAACTGAAAGGTCCTTGGTTGGGTGATATTTTACTAAATTTCAGTACTTTCAGTGTCTAGCATAGTGTCTGACATATAGTAGGTAGCCAATAATCATTTGTTGAATGAATGAATACATGTTCTATGTAGTGTGCATATTCAAAGTTAAATGTCAAAATTTTCGTATTTGGTTGGCAGTAGAATAGTCATTTAAAAATCATGGACCATTCAATGTTTTATTAAATGAAATTCTTTGTAATTATCAATAAGCCTATATTAGATACATGTAAATTTTCACATGAAAGTTATTTCGGTTGATGGAGATTTTGCATGCCTTCATTTACATGTCTCAGGTTGGTAACACATCCATGCTATTATATCTAGATAGTATTTTTCAAACTTTAAAGTACTATATTTCGAACCACTTGAGGGTCTTATTGAAATGTAGATTCTGATTAGTTAGGTCTTGGGTGAGGCCTAAGATTCTGCATTTCTAAACTCCCAGAGGATCCCTAGGCTGCTGGTTCACAGACCACATGTAGAGTGGCAATGTGCTGGATGGTATATCTTTAGTAGTTCTTCCTTTAGTAGTTGATCAAAACAATTTTTGTTTTCCTTTTATATGTTTAAATCATCATTTGTATTGTAATTTCATCTTCCATCCTTTTATTTTTATGTTTTAGCAAGACAGTGATAATGCTAATATGTCACCACAATCTCCAGTATCATCTGAGGTACAAGTTCTGTTTTTATATGTTTTAAAAATATGTTTTGTATGTTTTCTGTGTTTTACATAAGATTCTTCCTTGCCAGTTCTCTGTAACCTGATTTTTTTTTGCAATGTAATATTCACTTATATTTTAAAATCCATGGCAGAATAGTTTGTACAAACCTTCTAGCCTATAAAAAGTTCTAAGAATGCCCTTTTTTGGTAAAAATATTGATACTAGCACTTGTTTATTTATGATTTTCTTATTGGGAAGTGTCTGTAGATCGCAGAAAAGAATTCACTTTACCAAATCTATGCTTTCTCATTCATCCATATTTTAAAATAAATGATAGATTTTAAGAACAACTTTCAAATTTTAAATTTGAAAAAAGTACTTCAGCATTGTGCAATGGCCTTTGGTTTTTCTTGTAACCAGTTAGGTCTGAAACCAATGCAAAAGAAATTTCCTTTTTCCACGAGAAACATCCCTGCAGTGGGTTGTTCCTATCGACAGGAGGTTACACCTTTTTGGAAGAATGGGTATCAGAAAGTTAGAGTTTGTGAAATCTCGATCAAATACTCTGGTGACTTGAATGACTGATTCTTCTAATTTATTTATTCAATTCTGTTGCTTAACAGCAAGAGATAAATTTTAAAAATTCTGAACTCTTATCTCTTCTACTTCAGATTACCTTAAAGTGTATTGACATTAGTAAGTAAATGATTGCACGTTCATTTGATGAATTCAACACTTTGCCTAAAGTGTTGGATGGCCCAAATTAACCGTGTAACTTTGGTTACATAGATGCTATTAATATTTCATTATATGTAGGTGATGTTGCTTTTTTAATAGGCTAGGATTCTTTGTCTGTTGTTGTGGGTGATCTGCATTACAAAACTTTTAAATAGATTTGGACATTAATTTTATAAACATGTTTCTAAATTATTTATATGATAGGTAAAATGGTATACATACTTTTAGAAAATGATTTAAATTAGGATATCTTAAAATTAGTCTTTGTTAGATGCTTTTGTAATTCTTTTACTTAAGTTACAAGTATAAGCATATAAGTGACTACTGCCTATTTGCTTGATTTATGATCTTACGATCTGTGCTCACAGGATAGACTATTCATACCAAATTTCTCAAATAACTTACATTGCCATATGTGTGTGTGTATATATATATATTTTTTTTTTTTCTTTTCTTTTCTTTTTTTTTATTGACACATGATCTCACTCTGTTGCCCAGGCTGGAGTGCAGTGGCACGATCTCAGATCACTGCAACCTCCACCTCCCACATTCAAGCGATTCTTGTGCCTCAGCCTCCCGAGTAGCTGGGACTACAGGCACATGCCACCATACCTGGCTAAGTTTTGTATTTTTAGTAGAGACAGGGTTTCACCATGTTGATCAGGCTGGTCTTGAACTTCTGGCCTCAAGTGATCTACCTGCCTCGGCCTCCCAAAGTGTTGAGATTACAGGTGTGAGTTTTATAATATATTTTTTATTTCATTTGGATCAGTGAAATTTTCATCTAGAAATTCATATTAATTTAACCAAAATAGTGAAGACAAACTGGGAGGCTTGTAGATTTGGATAGGGTGGTGAGTATGTATGTGTTTTGGTAACTCAACTGACGTTTAACTTGAACTGCATATCACATGTTAACAGAAGATTTAGGTAATCTACAGAATTCTGATTGCATTAATTTCATGTGTGAATGGAAAATAGTAAAACCAATTAGTGTAGTGCTTTACTGTTAACAAAGTGCTTGCCTGTATATTTGAACCTAAAAGCAGCCCCATAAAATAGGTATGATTCTCATCATTTTACAGCTGAAGAGATGGGTAACTTTCCCAACTATCTTAGTTAATAAATGGCAGAGAAGTGACTGAAGCTGAGCCCTACTCACTTCACAGAGTTGTTGCACAGGTTAAATAAGGTGCTGCTAAGGTTACATTATTTTATCACTTTACACAATAGTTTCATTTAGTTATCTCATTTAATCTTCACAGTAACCTCATTTGAAAGATGAAGAAACAATCACAGAGAAATTATATGTTGTGCTCAAAACACAGCCTAAGCTTTCTAACTCACCCTTCAGATTTAATATGCTACAAATCTTTCCACAGCAAACCACTGTGTGTGAAACATTTGAAACAATATGTATTCAAATATAAGAGATGATATTTATCATCTGTCATTCTGCAGTCCCTATACAAATATGTTTGCCTTCAGATTATCTACTGTTAGGTGTTAAGTCCATAGTAGATGCTGAGTATATACTAAATTCACTTATCTTTTCCTTGATGCTTACTTCATTTTTTGGGAAACTTCAATCTGGTTCTTTCAAAAAGTACAATCTATTTTATACAGTTCACTAATGATTTTCATTTTCTTTCTACTATGAAAGTATTTAAAGCCTGTATAGTTAGCTCAACTAGCAAATATTAGTTGACCTCTTAAAAGTGAAATGTATCAACTTGAATTGAAATGCAAGTTACTTTTCTCTTCACTAATCATAGGGAAAATAAGTATTTTCCCAAACTGGAGTGGATATGAATAAGCACCTTGATTATTTTGAAATAAAAGAAGTTGTATTATTTATTTATTTTTAACCTTTTAACTTTTTTTTAGGAATATGACAGAATTGATGGTTTTTCACACAGTCCCTTTGGCTTGAAGCCTAGATCAGGTAAATAGATATTCTGTAAATAAAATTTATCAGTTATATTTGAAACTAGTTTCCCAGCTTAAATGGGATTGATTCCATAGTTTTAAGTACACATAGATTCTTTCCCCTCTCCTAAAAGCAATTTTCTCTTAATCTTATTTGTCTTTCCAATTCCCATTCCCATTTCTTTCTTCCTCTTTACCTTCAAGCTCCTGAAACCTCAGCTTTTTGCCTTAGATATACTGCAGTCTTATTTCTACTCTACTGTGACTGCTGTTAGAATGACCACTCTGCCAGCAGACCAAACACTGTTTGAAATTATAGCACTCCATTATATTGTGGTTTTATAAAGGGATCTTTTCGCATTTGGCAAGCCCAAAAGAAAATGGATTCATGTTACTTGGCAAGGTATTGAATTACAGTTTTTATTCCTGAATAACTGTATTGACCTTCAAGAATAATTTCCTTTTTTAAAAGATAAAAGGCTGACGTATGTTCAGTAATCATTTTTAACCTGGGCCATAAGTTTCTAATAACGTATGTTTGAATAAGAACATGTATAGGTAGTATAAATCATTAACACTTATCTTCCCTGTTGCTTTCAATTATGCATATAAATAGAGTTCAAATATATTCTTTAAAAATATTTGAAATGTATTAGTAAGTAATAATGTTTTATGTCGTTTTGTATTGATTCTTTTTATCATACCTCTTTCCCCATCAATAGTTGCTCCTTCCCATTAACTTTGTAACAAGTTAGGAAATTTCTGTTTTTATAGCTTTTAGCCGCTCATCTCGCCAAGAATATGGGGCAGCAGATCCGGGATTTACAATGAGAAGAAAGATGGAACATTTACGGGAAGAGCGAGAGCAAATACGACAACTTCGCAACGTAAGTCAGATTGCTCTTTCAGATCTGCTTTGTGGAAATGGGTTTAACTTGGAAAATTAATAAGGCATATGGATTTTATTTTCAATGCTCCTTAAAATGTTTGGATTTTACAACAATTAGTAATATAAACATATAACATGTATGTTTAGATAAAGTATCTGATTTATACCTGTTTCTCTGTAGAATCTTGAATCCAGGTTAAAAGTAATTTTGCCTGATGACATTGGAGCTGCACTGATGGATGGGGTTGTTCTTTGCCATTTAGCCAATCATATAAGGCCACGTTCTGTTGCTAGTATTCATGTACCATCACCAGCAGTGGTAAGTTTTGTTTACAGTTTGTTAGTTCTCTAAAGGAAGTTATAGCTTCTTATAATTGTCTTTAAATAATATACCTCAGTGAACGTAGTTTTCAGTTTTGATTAAGTTCCATAGAAAAATGCCTAAAAGTACATTTTTCCCTCTTTACAGCCCAAACTGAGCATGGCAAAATGTCGAAGAAATGTAGAAAATTTTCTTGATGCTTGTAAAAAGTTGGGTGTCTCACAGGTAATTGTTATTTGTCTAACAACGTGATCACTTAAATTTGAATTTATTGCATGCAAACTGGGATTCTTCTTAGAGCAATGAATAATGCTTTCTGAACATGAAAATGAATGCCTTCTCTTGGTACCTTCTCCTAAGCTCCAGCTTTAACTGTAGCAGTTATCTAATGAATGTTTTTAACTGCCTTTAAAGTCATTTATAAAATAGCTACAAATCTGGAAAATCATGCACATCACTGACCAAATGTAACTCAGTGGCCATATTTACAACTTGGTTGTGATGCCATTGTTACCATCTTTTTTTCTTTCTTTTTTTTTTTTTCCCAGAGAACATTTGGACTCCTTTGTAAGTCATTGGATAGATTCTGATTGGAAGATTTGCATTCAGTGTAAACAGCCTTTCAAACTTTATTTAAAATGCAAAATTGGAAATTATAGCAGCATATTATGATAGTATCTGTATTGGGCAAACTTTGAAATTTTTAGGAATTGTCTTACATTTCATGTAATAATTGCACTACTATGCAATTAATCATTAAAGCAGTATTGTAAATATATAAGGAACATGTGTAATCACAATATTGCTTCTTTGTAAAGTGTTATAAACCTAACCTCTACATGAATGACTATGGAGAAAAATGACATTGTTATCAGAGCACAATTAAATTGTTCTTGTTAAGCTGTCTTTTGAACAGTGTCTTAATAATCTGGTCTACAGATCCCATTTTAACCTCTTCCCTCAAGTAAGGAAACATAATTTAATGTGTAGAGAATCAGTGAATTGTTGGATAATTTGGAAATTACATGATGTTCTCTAATTACCTCTTGTCTATACTTGATGTAATAGTGTTTTTTTTTTTGAGATGGAGTCTCACTCTGTTGCCCAGGCTGGAGTAGTGCAGTGGCATGATCTTGGCTCACTGCAACTGCTGCCTCCCGGTTCAAGCAATTTTCCTGCCTCAGCCTCCCAAGTAGCTGAGACTACAGGCACATGCCACCACACCCAGATAATTTTTTATTTTTAGTAGAGACAGGGTTTCACCATGTTGGCCAGGCTCGTCTTGAACTCCTGACCTCAAGTGATCCACCTGCCTTGGCCTCCCAAACTGCTGGGATTACAGGCGCAAGCCACTGTGCTCAGTTGATGTGATGTTTTAAATTTTTAATTCTTAAAAATATTTATTGTTTCTTTTTTCTACTCTCAATCTTCCAATGGGGAAATAGCAAACTTAGTAACGCTTTCTCCAGCCATTACATTTTACAGATTTTCCCATTTTGCCATTTTTTCTTTTTTAAAATTAAAAAAACCCTTGTTTTAGAGATGGAGTCTCACTGTGTTGCCCAGGCTGGACTGGAACTCCTGAGCTCTAGACTTCTATTTCACGAATAACTGGGATTGCAAGCATTCACTACCTCACTAATGTTATGTCATTTTTGTTTTAAGGGTTTTATTTTTAGCTTGAGTGTTTTTCCTCTGACCTCAGAATTGGTAATATATAATAATTTTTAAATTAATTTTCTTTGTTTTAGGATGTTTTCTAATTTTTAACAGCCTTATTGAGTTATTAACATACAATATAGTGCATATAAATAAAGTACACAATTTGATCAGTTTTGACATATGCATACACCATGAAATCATCACCACAGTCAAGATGATGAACATATCTACTGCCCCCCAAAATTTCCTCATGTGTCTTTCCAATCCTTCCTTCTCCAGCAACCACTAATCTGCTTTCTGTCATTGTAGATTGTTTGCACTTTCTAGAGTTGTATATAAATGGAATGATACAATATGTATTATATTTTTCTATCTTCTTTCAGTCAGCATAATTATTTTATGACTCATCGGTATCATTGCATGTATGAATACACCATTGCCCTTCATTGCTAGATAGTATTTTATTGTATGGATATACCACAGTTTGTTGATCCCTTGACCTGCTGATGGATGTTTGGGTTGTTTCCAGTTTTAGTGGCTACTGCAAATAAAGCTGCTGTGAACATTTGTATACAAGTCTTTGTATGGATTTATGCATTCTTTAATTTTTGGTAAATACCTAGCAGTGGAATAACTGGAACATATGATAGGTGCGTGCTTAACATTTTAAGAAAATACAAAACTCTTCCAAAGTGGTTGTACCGTTTTACATTCCTGTCAGCAGTATGTGAGAGTTCCAGTTCCTCCACATCCTCACTGGCATTCAGTATGATCAGTCTTTTAAAAATTTTAGTCATTGTGATATGTATGTCCTGACTTGCCAGGGCAGTTTTAATTTGCATTTTCCTAAAGACTAATAATGCTGATCATATTTTCAAGGGCTTATTTGCCCTCTGTATATCTTCTTTTTGAAGTACTTTGAAGTGTACTTCTTTTTTGAAGTACATATTCTAATCTGAGGTCTATTTTGTATTGGGTTGTTTATTTTCCTATGTTTGAGTTTCAGATTTCTTTACAAATTATGGATAAAGTCCTTTACCAGATTTATAAATATTACATCCAAATCTTTGTCTTATCCTTTCACTGTCCTTAGAGTGTCTTTCAAAGAGCAGGATCTTCAGTTATTGAAATACAATTTATTTTTTAAAATGGGCTGTGCTTTTTGTGTCAAACCTAGGAAATCTTTATATAATCCAAGGCCACAAAGATTTTTTTTCCTATGTCTACTTCTAGAAATTTTATAATCTTGAGTTTTATGTTCATGTCTATGATCAATTTTGAGTTAGTTTTTGTATGTGGTTAAAAAGTATGGATTGAAGTTCTCTTTTTTTAAGCCTGGGATTGGGCATATACATTGACTTTTTTAAGAAAATATTTTTATTGAGATATAATTAAAATGCCATAGCATTCACTGATTTAAAGTGTATAAATGGTTTTTAGTATGATCACAGAGTTCAACAACAGTTACAACAATCTGTTTAAAGTATTTTTGTCACCCCAGAAACAAAGCCCTTACCCATTCGTAGTCCCTCCCCTGTTCTTTCTATGGATTTGCCTACTCTAGACATTACATATAATTAAATCATACAATATGGGGTCTTTAGTGTCTGGGTTCTTTGACTTAGTATAATTTTTCCAAGGTTCATCCATTTGTAGCCTAAATCAGTACTTCATTTCTTTTTATTGCTGAATAGTGTTCTGTTCTAAATACATACCACATGTTGTTTATCCATTCATCAGTTGATAGACATTTGGGTTGTTTTCACTCATTGTTTATTATGAATAATGTTGCTTTGAACATCCGTGAATAAGTTTTTCTTTGAACACCTATTTTCAGTTCTCTTGGTTGTATACCTAGCAGTGACATTGTTAGGTTATATGGTAACTCTATGTTTATAATATTTTTTAAGAAACTACCAAAATATGTTGCAAAGTGGCTGCACTATTTTTACATTTCCACCAGCAATATGTGAGGGTTCTAATTTCTTTATATCATCACCAACAATGGTTACTATCTACCTTTTTGGTTCTAGCTATTTTAGTGTGTGTGTGATGTGATATCTTATTGAGGTTTTGATTTGCATTTTCCTAATAGTTAATGATGTTGAGCATCTTAGCCTGTGCTTATTGATTTGTATATATTCTTTGGAGTAACGTCTATTCAAACCCTGTGTCCATTTCTGAGTTGGATTATTTATCTTTTTTTTTAGTTGTAGTTATGTATTCTGGATACAAATTGCTTATGAGATATATGACTTGGAAATATTTTCTCCCATTCTGCAGGTTGTCTTTTCACTTTCTTCATGGTGTCATTTACAGCACAAAAGTTACTAATTTGATGAAGTATAGTTTATCTCGTTTTTTCTTTTGCTGCTTATGATTTTGATATCATATCTAAGAAAACATCGTGTAATTCAAGGTCACAAAGATTTACATCTGTGTTTTCTTCTAAAAGTTTTATAGTTTTAGGGCTTACCTTTTTGTCTGTGATCCATTTTGAGATCAGTTTTGTGCATGGTATGAGGTACGGATCCAAATTCATTCTTTTACATGTGGATATCCAATTTTCCCAGCACCATTTGTTGATAAGATTCTTCTTTTCCCCATTGAATTGTCTGTCTTAGCATCTTTGTCAAAAATCAGTTGACCATAAACGTAAGGCTTTTTTTCTGGACTCTCAGTTTTTTATGACTAAATTCCTTATTCCAGTATCACACTGTCTTGCTTACTGTAGTTCTGTGATGCATTTTGAAATCAAGAAGTGTGAGTCTTCCAACTTTGTTCTGTATCAAGGTCGTTTTGGCTATACTGGGTCCCTTGCATTTCCATATCAATTTTAGGATTGATTAGCTTGTCAATTTCTGCAAAAAAGCCAGTTGGGATTTTGCTGGGGATACCAAATCTGTAAAATGATTTGAGGAATATTGTCATCTTCACAATATTTATTCCTGTGATCCATTAACATGAGACATCTTTCCATTTATTTATATCTTTTAATTTTTATTCCAACAATGTTTTGTAGTTTTCAATGTACGAGTCTTTCGTTAGATTTGTTAAATTAAATGTTTAGTATTTTATTCTCTTTGGTACTATTATAAATATCATTATTTCCTTAATTCCACTGTCAATTTTTTATTGCTACTTTATAGAAATAGAAGTGATTTTCTTTTATTGATCTTGTATTCTGCAACCTTGCAGAACTCATTTATTCTAATAGTTTTTTTGTGTGTGTGTGTTTCTGTGCCTTAGGAGTTTCTCTATACAGAATCATGTAATTATTCTTTCAAAGAATTCATCCATTTCATCTAACTTGTCAAACTATTAGTATGAAGTTGTTTATAATGTCTCCTTATTATCATTTTGGTATTTATAGAATATCTTGTGGTGTCACTTCCCTTATTTATGATATTGGTAATTTGTGTATTCTCCCTTTTTTTCCTGATTAGCCTAGCTTGAGATTTATGAATTTTTTTAAAATCTTCTAAATGAACTAACTTTGGGTTTCATTACTTTTTTTATCTATTGTTTTTGATTTTTTTACTTTATTGTTTTCCTCTCTCATTCTCATTATTTGCACCGTTCTTTTGCCATTGGTTCAATTTGCTCTTCTTTTTTTAGTTTCTAGAGTAGAGGCTGAAGTCATTGATTTGAAGCCTTTCTTCTTTTCTAGTGTACACTTCAGTGGTTATTTGAATAAATAAGCAAAATATTAAGAGGGCAACAAATATAGCAGTGAGGATGGAGATAAGGCAATAATTTTGAGAACTCTTTGTGGGATACCATCAGTAGTATTTGGAGAATTGGTTATGGGGGTAAGGAAGAAAGAGGAAGACTCTTATATTTCACAGGTTTGTTGATGGATATTGATTAGTGTATTACTGACTAAGACATGGATCACAGAAGGACAAGTTAATTTGGTAAAGTAATTCTGTTGTGGACACATTGATTTTGATATGTCTGTTAGATGTCCATTTGACTGTGTCTAGTTGGATATTTGTATTTGGAGCTCAATAGAGAGATCCTGGAAGGAAATAAAGACTTGGAAGTCATCAGTATGGAAGGGGTAGTTAAAACTGGAAATAGATGAGAATACCAAAAGAGAGGATATAGCGTAAAAGAGAAGAGAGTGAAGACAGAACCCTTGGAAACATTTGGGATGTTAGAAGAGGATCAGTGAGGGCTAATGAATGAAAGCTACTGCACAATTTCTGTCAGAAAAGTTGAAGTAGAAAAAATGGTGTCACAGAAGACAGGGGAGGGATAAGGTTTCCAGAAAGGCATTAATCAAAAGTATAATATGACTGAGCAGTCAACTAGACATGTGCAACATTTGACATTTAAGATGACATTGGTGATTTTTACTAAAACAGTTTTAGTGGGCATATGCTTTAGGGTTAGATGTAAGATAGCAGTGGCTGAGTAGTGAATGGGAAATGCAAAAGTGGTGACCAACTCTTTTATAAACATTTTCTTTGTAGAGAAAGAGGTACAAGTGTAGAATGACAGCATTTCAAACAAGGCCAACTTCTATAATCTTTTTCTTACTATAAATTAAGAATCTAAAAACATTTTAGATTGCAATATTTATAAGAGAAAACTTAGAATTATGTATTTTTTTCTTTACATTTTACAGAAATCATGTTTTTAAAATCAAATTCTGACTTAATGTTATTACACTTCTAAAAAATGAATGTTCAAATACCTTTTTTTTTTTTTTCTCCAGGAAAGACTTTGTTTGCCTCATCATATTTTGGAAGAACGAGGACTTGTGAAAGTTGGTGTCACAGTTCAGGCGCTCCTTGAATTACCAACAACCAAGGCATCTCAGCTTTCTATGGCTTGATATAACATTTAAAAATTTTAAGTGTATAGTTTCATTTATTTGCAGTGATTTCAAATATTTCAAATTCATGAATAAGAGTATTCCATCAGAAATAGTTTGCCTTAGGTCACGCCTTAGGATTTTAAAAAAATTATGTTGAAACATCAGACTTAAACATTGAATTGCCCAAACTTCTTTTGGGGGAAAACTGGATTAATTTAATAAGAGTATTTGATAAACTCAAATTCTCTTTTTACTAAATCAGTTGATAATCTTGATTATTTTTCAGAAAGCAGACTGATACTAAATTTAAAATGTAGTTTCAATTTAATAATCACGTTAGGTTTAATTTTTTTACATCATAGCATACTAGTAAACATCTGGATAAAGGTAATTGTTTTTTAGCAATTTAGAGCAATTCTATATTTGAGTTATTTAATACACTTCTAATTCTAATTTATACACAATTTCTTCAATCTTTGGTCTTAGTTTTCTAGAAAAAAAGGCGTAGAAGAAACAATTCTGGCTTTATATTAAATTCTTTTAGTATTATAGGTTGGTGCCAAAATATTTTCAGTTGTACTGTAGATTGTTTACATGTGAAGTGCCTGTGTAATTGATGACTCTTATATAGTCTTAAGCATTTTTGCAATTTTTTAAATGTATTTAAATAGAGTCAATGGAACTTTAAAATATTTTAGTAGATTTTGTAGGGTCAGTAGTATGTGAGGATTTAAATGAGCCTCACATTGTGACATTTGTGGTTTTTTAGTTAGTCCATTGCAGTTTCCCTTAAATTGGTTATTTCATGTTGTCAAAAATACCAATGTTAATATGGTTAATTTATGATATTTAATTTTGTGAAACGTAATCATCTTTTAAAATGTATTATTTGAAGAGTATTTTATTTCTGTATTGAAAATGTTACACAAAGCAGTAAAGTTTTTGAGAACTAGTGGAGTACTAATTATCAAGGACATTTTGATAAAACTGCCAAAGTTTGGGTTTATATCTTGCCTTTGAGCAGCATTATATCAGTGCTGCCTTTAGCTATATTCAGAGAGCAGCAGTTGAGGAATAGCTTTTTACTCAAAATCTGGCCATTTGTGAATCCTATAAACCTTGTGATCTTCAATTACTTTGATGTTTAATTAAATACAGACTCTTCTATAAATATTTTCATGAGATACTATGTTACACAAAGTCCTTGTTTAACTTACATATGGGTAAATTTACATTGGTGGTATTACAGGAATTTTTCAAAAACATTACTGTAATGAGTAACTGAGTTTCCTATAGAAGAATCTTAATAATTACTTTTGCAGTAACCAAGCAAGCATCATATCTTAAGTATGTGATCATTTGCACTTCTTACCTCTTAATATGGATGCAAGTTATTAAAACTGTTGGCCTGGGTATTTCAAAGGGTATATATAAAAGGCAAAAACTAGTGTGCCAAATGGTATAGGAACAAATGTACTTTTTTTGATCAGTTGGCATGAAGCCATAGAATTAAATTTTGACTTTAGAAATCAGATGTGTTCATTACATTCCCCAAGGGTCAAATTGGAGCTTTTAAAGAATTAAAGCTTCTATGACTGTATGGTTTAAGAATTAAAGTATTAGTAATTTATTAAATATTTGAGCTTATTAGTTGTTAATTTTTTAGTTGGATTAAAAAAAAAAACTCACGCATTCTCCCTAGTGAAAACTTGGGTAATGTATGTAAGAAATGGCAAATAAATACCTTAGTTAATGACTTTTTATGTAGAAATTTGACAGCATTACAAATTAAGTGACCGTTAAAAACACAGCAATCATTCATACTGCTTTCATAGGTGTTATGATAGTCTCTGATTAATCAATCTAGTGTTAATTATTTTACAAGTGTTGTCCTGTTTCATATCTTTGAAGTAGTAGTGAAATTGTAGGCCATTTTCTTATTGCATTTCACTTACTTGTCAGTTAATTATTCCTTTAAAAAGAAAATACAGCAGAACCTCACTGTAGCATTTTTTACTGCAAAGCAAAATTCAATTTAAGATGGGCTTATCTGAGGTCCATATCATGGCAGTTCATTTACTCTTGTGCCAAATGGCAACACCACCTCTAAAGCAGTTTCACAGCATAGTCCCCTACAACGTTATACCAAGGCTCTGATATATTTCTTTTAGTAGTTTCTAAGTGTAAAATTTATTCTAAATGTTTTTATGGCTATTATCTATTTCATCAGTTATTGAATTAAGAATGATTTTCATTACTTGAGTGGGATTTGTGATTTAATGACAGTTAAATAATCAAAAATATTTTATTAGGCCCCCAAAATTTAATAGATAGCTATTTCTGTTACATTTTATTACTGTATGGCACAAGAAAGAAGTGACATTGGGTATGTTAGAAATGAAATAAGTAAAAATGCATTACCATTTGTTTAATAATTATCTTTACAGAATGCTAGTTTAATGACTTTTTTAACTGAATTTTTTGAGTAAATCAGAAATGTTTGTATTTGTCACAGATCTATCATAATTGATTTTCTGATGCATTTAAAAATAAATGGAACACTTAAATGTATATTACCGATGCAAACTGTGGATAAAGTTGAAAGACAAAATTTTAAGTCTGGGATTTCTTTTTTCCCTCTCTACCTCCTTTCTTACCATCATATCATCCATTTTTTGTCAGCATTTGATAGATGGTGTCTGTGTTCCCTAGTATAGAAAAATAGCCAGACTTAGAATATTCAAAGTAAGTGGTTTAAAGGTCCAGATTCACTTTATATTGTGAAAGGAAAATAAATCTTGGGGCCCCAACATCACTAAGCTAAAGGGAAAGGTCAAGCTGCGAACTGCTTAGGGGAAACCTACCTCCAGTTCTATTCAAAGTCACCACTCTGCTCACTGGGATAAATGCCTATCTGATTGCCTCCTTTGGAGAGGCTAACCAGAAACTTAAGAGAATGCAGCTATTTGTATCTTATCTACCCATGACCTGGAAGCCCCCTCCCCGCTTCCAGTTTTCCCACCTTTCCGGACTGAAATGATGTTTGTCTTACATATGTTGATTGATGTCTTGTGTCTCCCCAAAATGTATAAAATCAAGCTGTGCTCTGACCACCTTGGACACATGTCATCAGGACTGCCTGAGGCTGTGTCGCAGGCACCATCCTCAACCTTGGCAAAATAAGCTTTCTAAATTAACCGAGACCTGTCTCAGATATTCAGGGTTCACATTTGGTAACCATGAAGGGATTCTGAGTGGAGGTACCCCTGACCTTTGACAAATCTCTTATTGGTGCTTGATACCAACATGAGCTAACCGTGTGGCTTAAACCCATAAGGCAATTTGTTGAGGTCTGGGAGCACCCCCTCCAGAGAATCCCTGATCTCCCAAAATCTGGTCGAAATCTAAAGTTTGTTTTGCTGTATGATTCCCTTTTTTGGAGTTTTACTTGCTCCCAACAAGGAAGGCAAGATTTCCTGCTTCCATGACAATGGAAAGCAGGTAATCCTTTATGGAGTCTGAGCTTGCTCCCAACGGGGAAGATAATTTTTGAGTTTTTTCCTGCTTTTAGGATGGTAGAGCGCATTGTTCAGCCTGAGACCCATCTCTAGGTAAGTAACTGAATTGGGGTTTTGATTTGAGTAAAATTAACAACCAGCTGGTTTTAATTTCTCCTTACCATTAGAGTGCTCAGTGATCATATCGTTGGGGTTTTTTTTGCTGTTGGTTGTTCCTGTCTTTCCCCCATCAGATTTGACCATCTCTACCTGATTTTGTCAAATCCAAGTGAGAATTCCAAATTATGGGTAAGATAGCTTCTCTAATTTGTCCAAAATTCCTTGCAGCTGCAAAAGAGGAAAAAAACAAAACCAAAAACCGTGCACTTGGTTTCTGTATTTGCTTCCTGTCTTGAAAAACAAACATTCTTTCATTTACTTTTCTTCCACCCTATTTTTTGCCATTTGCAGTACCAAAAAAAAAAAAAACTAGAGGTGGCTTCTAATAACTTGAACCCCTTTAAAAAATTCAGAACAAAGGCATCACTCATCCCTTTTGGGGTGTTCTGTGTTGTCAACCTTGGCAAAACAAACTGTCTAAATTAACTGAGACCTGTCTCAAGTATTTGGGGTTCACAATATGTCATTTTCAGTAGGTAATATTTTCCTTAAATAACAATAATTTTTTATGATATCCTCACCAAATAATATTGCCTTTATGTAAAATAAACTATATAGCATAAATATAAGAGAACTTTTTTGTTTTTTGTTTTTTTTAGACAGAGTCTTGCCCTGTCACCCAGGCTGGGGTGTAGTGGTGCGATTTCAGCTCACTGCAACCTCCACCTCCCCAGCTCAAGCGATTCTCATGCCTCAGCCTCTTGAGTAGCTGGGACTATAGGCACGCACCACCACACCCAGCTGACTTTTGTAGTTTTAGTTGAGATGGGGTTTTGCCATGTTGGCCAGGCTGATCTCGAACACCTGGTCTCAAGTTATGCACCCGCCTTGGCTTCTGAAAGTGCTGGGATTACAAGTGTGAGCCAACGCACCCAGCCAATATAAGAGAACTTTATGTTAAATAAATGTAGAATAGGTAAAACTGTGATTTTTTTTTTTTTTTTTTGAGACAGAGTCTTGCGCTGTCGCCCAGGCTGGAATGCAGTGGAGTGATCTTGGCTCACTGCAACCTCCACCTCCTGAGTTCAAGCAATTCTTCTGCCTCAGCCTCCCTAGTAGCTCGAACCACAGGCGTACACCACCACACCAGCTGATATTTGTATTTTTAGTAGAGATGGGGTTGGCCAGGCTGGTCTCAAACTCCTGACCTCGGGTGATCTGCCCACTTTGGCCTCCCAAAGAGCTGGGATTACAGGTGTGAGCCACCACGCCCAGCCAATTGTGATTAATTTTATTGTAGTTTTAGTGAAAGGTGTATTATTGGATTGCCCTTAAGCTATATGATTAAAAATTAATCTTTCTTTTTTCAGGTAAATTTAATATTTTAAAAATCCACATATTTTATTAAAATATTATTAATTTGTAATTGTGATTTACCCTACAAGTAGAAAGTCATCCAGGTAAATGTTATTGAAGATAATATTATTCGCTGTTTTATAGTTACTCATCCTAAACTTTCAGATTTAAACAAGTACTTAAGTAAGTAAATATTTGGTGTAAGTTATTTGAAAACGATTCTAAGTTTATCACAGAATTTTGAATTATCTTTAGATAATTGTACTAAACTTGTTTCCTCCTTCAGTAAATCTACAGTTTTGGTACACTACATGGAATGGTCGTAGAATTCTCAGGAACCTATGTCACTATCCAGAGCACTCCAGGGTACTGATATATTACTGTATATTAGATTCATGTGGAAATGCCCAGATATATTCTGGAATTGGTAAATTGGAAAATATCAATGTCATCTATTTCTTAAGGCATAAACTTCTCTAATCCTGTATTTCAAAACATGAAAAATATCCTTATGCTTACAGTGTTTAAATAGCTTAGAATTTCCACAGTTGTGTGTGTGTGTGTGTGTGTGTGTGTGTGTGTGTGTTTCATGTAAGGCTCCAGTTGTTTTAGCAAAAAAGAATCTTATTGCATTTGCATTGGAAAGCCAGAGTTTGGAAGTTATGAGAATTCTTACATAAAGAGTTTAGGATGGAAGGTTGGTGATTGAATAATTTGAAAGTTACCAAAATAAAAACAGAAATTTCTTTAAAATGTGGTCATTTTAAAATTTAAGTTATTGCATAATATTTTCCTCATTTCTTGGATACTTTATTTTGAGTACCCTGCCATTTATGGTTAGAGAAAAATAAATTTATTTTTACTCTAGTCCATTGATATGTATCAATTAATTATCTACCTAAATAGGTGAGAAATGTATTGGGTATGTATGTATATATGTAAATGATAAATAGAAATAGATTTTTCAATAGCGAATTGAATGTTAGAAAACTTCAGATATTCATTTCCAATTCAAATAAACACAAAGTGATCCTGTATAATTTATGAAGTAGTAATTAAAATAATACCTTAGGGCAGTGATTCTTAAACTTTGGATTTTAGGAAATCCATATGTATCAATATGGATCACCTAAGGATTTTGTTAACGAAGTACAGATTGATTCAATAGGCCATGTGTGGCGTCTGAGATTCTGCGTTTCTAACAAGCTTCCAAGTGATGCTGGTCCAATAGCCAACTTGAATAATAAAGCCCTATAGTTGTTCAAGTGCTGTAGTAATATCAATTTACTGTACGATAGTATAGTAGTTTGATATTTTAAGAGATGTTTCAAGATCTTTACTTAACATTTTAAATTCTATTCTGAAATGTGTTCTACTTTATTAAGGGCTTTGGGATTTTCTTTATGGTTTAAAAAGGTATACTTTGTGTTGTGATTAGTACTATCTCAAATTTTCATTTCTGAAAAATCATTTTAAACACACAGCTGTATAATTTTCAAGATAAATTAAACTAGTCACAGATATGTGTGATTATAAAATGGTCATATATATCTAAACAAGTTAACAAATATTAAAGCAAAAAGATGTCATCCTTCTTTTGTGGAGCACTTAGAAAACTACATGAATTTTTTTATAGTCTTGAGGCCGGGCGCGGTGGCTCAAGCCTGTAATCCCAGCACTTTTGGAGGCTGAGACGGGCGGATCACGAGGTCAGGAGATCGAGACCATCCTGGCTAATATGGTGAATTTTTTTATAGTCTTGAGATCAGTCCATTTTCTTGCTGTCCTTGCTTTTAAGTTGAACACATAATCATTTTTTCAGGATAGCATGTTAAATATAAACCATATACAAATAAACTAATATATATTTAACGTAATAGTTATGTTTTGTGATCAGAGCTTAATTTTGAGATAAAGATAAATTTCTCCCCTTCACAAAACAAATGAGAAACGCTATTTCCTTCATTTAAAACATTTGGAATCATTTTACTCATTTTAATAGCCTTACAAAAGTTGTGGATACATTGCTAGTTAGAAAACAAATCAAGATCCAAGGTAGCCTGAAATGCCAAAGGCAGTCAAATGCCTTTCATGGCAAGATATGACTCCTGTACTTTGACAATAAATGGAAATATTAATAATTAAATATGAAAGGGAAGAGCACAGACATGTGCAACATTGAACTAGAACCTTTTTCTGTAATTGAGTTATAAATAATAAAACATATCTTTATGTATGTCTGTCATTTATTATCTTTAACATCTAAGATTAACAACTGAGTAGAAATGAATATTATGCTGTAACTTAAATTTTAAAATCCCACATACTTGGATATAATCATGGTTAGTACTGATTAAAATATATTTACAAATATACATTTTAACATATGGGCATAATTTTTAGGTATTTTGTACCACAGTTTTTCATTGTGAAAGATAAAGAAGAGCTTATGATACTTCTAGTATAATCGTAAAAAATTAAAACCATAAAAGAATTACAGAATTTGGGTATTGCCATGTTTTCATTCTTCAGGCTAGGAAACTAAGGCCCAGAAATATGATTTGAACAATTATTTAAGGACTGAACTTTTTTGTAACCATCCCTGGATCATTTACCTACTCTACTAAAACTTACTTTTTATGTATGATTTTTGTTTTTTACAAATCTTTGAAGCTTTTATGTATGACCATTTGTTTGCAATATGTAACATTATTATACTGTGAAAAAATAATTCTGAATTAGTTAATTTGAAACACTGTTTTCAGCTCTTACTACATACCAGGTATTGGTACTGCAGACCTTGTGGGTATGGCGATGAATAGGAAATGGTCTTTTTTTTTTTTTTTTTTTTTTTTTAATTTATTTATTATTATTAAACTTTAAGTTGTAGGGTACATGTGCACAACGTGCAGGTTTGCTACATATGTATACTTGTGCCATGTTGGTGTGCTGCACCCATCAACTCGTCATTTACATCAGGTATAACTCCCAATGCAATCCCTCCCCCCTCCCCCCTCCCCATGATAGGCCCCGGTGTGTGATGTTCCCCTTCCCGAGTCCAAGTGATCTCATTGTTCAGTTCCCGCCTATGAGTGAGAACATGCGGTGTTTGCTTTTCTGTTCTTGTGATAGTTTGCTAAGAATGATGGTTTCCAGCTGCATCCATGTCCCTACAAAGGACACAAACTCATCCTTTTTTATGGCTGCATAGTATTCCATGGTGTATATGTGCCACATTTTCTTAATCCAATCTGTCACTGATGGACATTTGGGTTGATTCCAAGTCTTTGCTATTGTGAATAGTGCTGCAATAAACATACGTGTGCATGTGTCTTTATAGCAGCATAATTTATAATCCTTTGGGTATATACCCAGTAATGGGATGACTGGGTCATATGGTACATCTAGTTCTAGATCCTTGAGGAATCGCCATACTGTTTTCCATAATGGTTGAACTAGTTTACAATCCCACCAACAGTGTAAAAGTGTTCCTATTTCTCCACATCCTCTCCAGCACCTGTTGTTTCCTGACTTTTGAATGATCGCCATTCTAACTGGTGTGAGATGGTATCTCATTGTGGTTTTGATTTGCATTTCTCTGATGGCCAGTGATGATGAGCATTTTTTCATGTGTCTGTTGGCTGTATGAATGTCTTCTTTTGAGAAATGTCTGTTCATATCCTTTGCCCACTTTTTGATGGGGTTGTTTGTTTTTTTCTTGTAAATTTGTTTGAGTTCTTTGTAGGTTCTGGATATTAGCCCTTTGTCAGATGAGTAGATTGCAAAAATTTTCTCCCATTCTGTAGGTTGCCTGTTCACTCTGATGGTAGTTTCTTTGGCTGTGCAGAAGCTCTTTAGTTTAATGAGATCCCATTTGTCAATTTTGGCTTTTGCTGCCGTTGCTTTTGGTGTTTTAGACGTGAAGTCTTTGCCCATGCCTATGTCCTGAATGGTACTACCTAGGTTTTCCTCTAGGATTTTTATGGTATTAGGTCTAACATTTAAGTCTCTAATCCATCTTGAATTAATTTTCGTATAAGGAGTAAGGAAAGGATCCAGTTTCAGCTTTCTACTTATGGCTAGCCAATTTTCCCAGCACCATTTATTAAATAGGGAATCCTTTCCCCATTTCTTGTTTCTCTCAGGTTTGTCAAAGATCAGATGGCTGTAGATGTGTGGTATTATTTCTGAGGACTCTGTTCTGTTCCATTGGTCTATATCTCTGTTTTGGTACCAGTACCATGCTGTTTTGGTTACTGTAGCCTTGTAGTATAGTTTGAAGTCAGGTAGCGTGATGCCTCCAGCTTTGTTCTTTTGACTTAGGATTGTCTTGGAGATGCGGGCTCTTTTTTGGTTCCGTATGAACTTTAAAGCAGTTTTTTCCAATTCTGTGAAGAAGCTCATTGGTAGCTTGATGGGGATGGCATTGAATCTATAAATTACCTTGGGCAGTATGGCCATTTTCACGATATTGATTCTTCCTATCCATGAGCATGGTATGTTCTTCCATTTGTTTGTGTCCTCTTTTATTTCACTGAGCAGTGGTTTGTGGTTCTCCATGAAGAGGTCCTTTACATCCCTTGTAAGTTGGATTCCTAGGTATTTTATTCTCTTTGAAGCAATTGTGAATGGAAGTTCATTCCTGATTTGGCTCTCTGTTTGACTGTTACTGGTGTATAAGAATGCTTGTGATTTTTGCACATTAATTTTGTATCCTGAGACTTTGCTGAAGTTGCTTATCAGCTTAAGGAGATTTTGGGCTGAGACAATGGGGTTTTCTAAATATACAATCATGTCATCTGCAAACAGGGACAATTTGACTTCTTCTTTTCCTAACTGAATCCCCTTGATTTCTTTCTCTTGCCTGATTGCCCTAGCCAGAACTTCCAACACTATGTTGAATAGGAGTGGTGAGAGAGGGCATCCCTGTCTTGTGCCAGTTTTCAAAGGGAATTTTTCCAGTTTTTGCCCATTCAGTATGATATTGGCTGTGGGTTTGTCATAAATAGCTCTTATTATTTTGAGGTACGTTCCATCAATACTGAATTTATTGAGCGTTTTTAGCATGAAGGGCTGTTGAATTTTGTCAAAAGCCTTTTCTGCATCTATTGAGATAATGATGTGGTTCTTGTCTTTGGTTCTGTTTATATGCTGGATTATGTTTATTGATTTGCGAATGTTGAACCAGCCTTGCATCCCAGGGATGAAGCCCACTTGATCATGGTGGATAAGCTTTTTGATGTGTTGCTGAATCCGGTTTGCCAGTATTTTATTGAGGATTTTTGCATCGATGTTCATCAGGGATATTGGTCTAAAATTCTCTTATTTGTTGTGTCTCTGCCAGGCTTTGGTATCAGGATGATGTTGGCCTCATAAAATGAGTTAGGGAGGATTCCCTCTTTTTCTATTGATTGGAATAGTTTCAGAAGGAATGGTACCAGCTCCTCCTTGTATCTCTGGTAGAATTCAGCTGTGAATCCATCTGGTCCTGGACTTTTTTTGGTTGGTAGGCTATTAATTATTGCCTCAATTTCAGAGCCTGCTATTGGTCTATTCAGGGATTCAACTTCTTCCTGGTTTAGTCTTGGAAGAGTGTAAGTGTCCAGGAAATTATCCATTTCTCCTAGATTTTCCAGTTTATTTGCGTAGAGGTGTTTATAGTATTCTCTGATGGTAGTTTGTATTTCTGTGGGGTCGGTGGTGATATCCCCTTTTTCATTTTTAATTGCATCAATTTGATTCTTCTCTCTTTTCTTCTTTATTAGTCTTGCTAGTGGTCTGTCAATTTTGTTGATCTTTTCAAAAAACCAACTCCTGGATGCATTGATTTTTTGGAGGGTTTTTTGTGTCTCTATCTCCTTCAGTTCTGCTCTGATCTTAGTTATTTCTTGCCTTCTGCTAGCTTTCGAATGTGTTTGCTCTTGCTTCTCTAGTTCTTTTAATTGCGATGTTAGAATGTCAATTTTAGATCTTTCCTGCTTTCTCTTGTGGGCATTTAGTGCTATAAATTTCCCTCTACACACTGCTTTAAATGTGTCCCAGAGATTCTGGTATGTTATATCTTTGTTCTCATTGGTTTCAAAGAACATCTTTATTTCTGCCTTCATTTCGTTATGTACCCAGTAGTCATTCAGGAGCAGGTTGTTCAGTTTCCATGTAGTTGAGCGGTTTTGATTGAGTTTCTTAGTCCTGAGTTCTAGTTTGATTGCACTGTGGTCTGAGAGACAGTTTGTTATAATTTCTGTTCTTGTACATTTGCTGAGGAGTGCTTTACTTCCAATTACGTGGTCAATTTTAGAGTAAGTACGATGTGGTGCTGAGAAGAATGTATATTCTGTTGATTTGGGGTGGAGAGTTCTATAGATGTCTATTAGGTCTGCTTGCTGCAGAGATGAGTTCAATTCCTGGATATCCTTGTTAACTTTCTGTCTCATTGATCTGTCTAATGTTGACAGTGGAGTGTTGAAGTCTCCCATTATTATTGTATGGGAGTCTAAGTCTCTTTGTAAGTCTCTAAGGACTTGCTTTATGAATCTGGGTGCTCCTGTATTGGGTGCATATATATTTAGGATAGTTAGCTCTTCCTGTTGAATTGATCCCTTTACCATTATGTAATGGCCTTCTTTGTCTCTTTTGATCTTTGATGGTTTAAAGTCTGTTTTATCAGAGACTAGTATTGCAACCCCTGCTTTTTTTTGTTCTCCATTTGCTTGGTAAATCTTCCTCCATCCCTTTATTTTGAGCCTATGTATGTCTCTGTGTGTGAGATGGGTCTCCTGAATACAGCAGACTGATGGGTCTTGACTCTTTATCCAGTTTGCCAGTCTGTGTCTTTTAATTGGAGCATTTAGTCCATTTACATTTAAGGTTAAGATTGTTATGTGTGAACTTGATCCTGCCATGATGATATTAACTGGTTATTTTGCTCGTTAGTTGATGCAGTTTCTTCCTAGCCTTGATGGTCTTTACATTTTGGCATGTTTTTGCAATGGCTGGTACCGGTTGTTCCTTTCCATGTTTAGTGCTTCCTTCAGGGTCTCTTGTAAGGCAGGCCTAGTGGTGACAAAATCTCTAAGCATTTGCTTATCTGTAAAGGATTTTATTTCTCCTTCACTTATGAAACTTAGTTTGGCTGGATATAAAATTCTGGGTTTAAAATTCTTTTCTTTAAGAATGTTGAATATTGGCCCCCACTCTCTTCTGGCTTGGAGAGTTTCTGCCGAGAGATCTGCTGTTAGTCTGATGGGCTTCCCTTTGTGGGTAACCCGACCTTTCTCTCTGGCTGCCCTTAAGATTTTTTCCTTCATTTCAACTTTGGTGAATCTGGCAATTATGTGTCTTGGAGTTGCTCTTCTCGAGGAGTATCTTTGTGGCATTCTCTGTATTTCCTGGATTTGAATGTTGGCCTGCCCTACTAGGTTGGGGAAGTTCTCCTGGATGATATCCTGAAGAGTGTTTTCCAACTTGGTTCCATTTTCCCTCTCACTTTCAGGCACCCCAATCAGACGTAGATTTGGTCTTTTTACATAATCCCATACTTCTTGCAGGCTTTGTTCATTTCTTTTTCTTCTTTTTTCTTTTGGTTTCTCTTCTCGCTTCATTTCATTCATTTGATCCTCAATCGCTGACATTCTTTCTTCCAGTTGATCGAGTCGGTTACTGAAGCTTGTGCATTTGTCACGTATTTCTCGTGTCATGGTTTTCGTCTCTTTCGTTTATGAGCTTCTCTGCATTAATTACTCTAGCCATCAATTCTTCCACTTTTTTTTCAAGATTTTTAGTTTCTTTGCGCTGGGTACGTAATTCCTCCTTTAGCTCTGAGAAATTTGATGGACTGAAGCCTTCTTCTCTCATCTCGTCGAAGTCATTCTCCGTCCAGCTTTGATCCGTTGCTGGCGATGAGCTGCGCTCCTTTTCCGGGGGAGACGCGCTCTTATTTTTTGAATTTCCAGCTTTTCTGCCCTGCTTTTTCCCCATCTTTGTGGTTTTATCTGCCTCTGGTCTTTGATGATGGTGATATACTGATGGGGTTTTGGTGTAGGTGTCCTTCCTGTTTGATAGTTTTCCTTCTAACAGTCAGGACCCTCAGCTGTAGGTCTGTTGGAGATTGCTTGAGGTCCACTCCAGACCCTGTTTGCCTGGGTATCAGCAGCAGAGGCTGCAGAAGATAGAATATTTCTGAACAGCGAGTGTACCTGTCTGATTCTTGCTTTAGAAGCTTCCTCTCAGGGGTATACTCCACCCTGTGAGGTGTGGGGTGTCCGACTGCCCCTAGTGAGGGATGTCTCCCAGTTAGGCTACTCAGGGGTCAGGGACCCACTTGAGCAGGGAGTCTGTCCCTTCTCAGATCTCAACCTCTGTGTTGGGAGATCCACTGCTCTCTTCAAAGCTGTCAGACAGAGTCGTTTGCGTCTGCAGAGCTGCTGCGTTTGTTATTGTTTACTGTGCCCTGTCCCCAGAGGTGGAGTCTACAGAGACAGGCAGGTTTCCTTGAGCTGCTGTGAGCTCCACCCCGTTCGAGCTTCCCAGCAGCTTTGTTTACCTACTTAAGCCTCAGCAATGGCGGGCGCCCCTCCCCCAGCCTCGCTGCTGCCTTGCCGGTAGATCACAGACTGCTGTGCTAGCAATGAGGGAGGCTCCGTGGGTGTGGGACCCTCCCGGCCAGGTGTGGGATATGATCTCCTGGTGTGCCTGTTTGCTTAAAGTGCAGTATTGGGGTGGGAGTTACCCGATTTTCCAGGTGTTGTGTGTCTCAGTTCCCCTGGCTAGGAAAAGGGATTCCCTTCCCCCTTGCACTTTCCAGGTGAGGCAATGCCTCGCCCTGCTTCAGCTCTCGCTGGTCGGGCTGCAGCAGCTGACCAGCACCGATCGTCTGGCACTCCCCAGTGAGATGAACCCAGTACCTCAGTTGAAAATGCAGAAATCACCGGTCATCTGTGTCGCTCGCGCTGGGAGTTGGAGACTGGAGCTGTTCCTATTCGGCCATCTTGCTCCGCCCCCCCTGGAAATGGTCTTTTTTTTGAGAGCTTTATAAAGGAATTCAGTTGCTGGTTTCTGACTCTTGCATTAAAATAGATGAACATTTATAATATTAAATTTTGTTATTGAAATTTATCATTGACCAGGCACGGTGGCTCATACCTGTAATCCCACCACTTGGGGAGGCTGAGGCAGGCAGATCACTTGAGCCCAGGACTTCAAGGCCAGCCTGGGCAACGTGGTGAAACCCCTTCACAAAAAAGACAAAAATTAGCCTGGTGTGGTGGTGCCCATCTGTGGTCTCAGCTACTTGGAAGGCTGAGGTGGGAAGATATCTTATTCCAGGGAGATTGAGGCTGTAGTGAGCTGTGATTACAGAGTGAGACCTGTCCCAGAAAAGAAAATAAGAAATTTATTCTTCTTAATTCTTATGTTTTACAAGCAATTTTTAAAGTTTACTTCTCAGTAGTGAACATTGCAATTGAATATTTATTGCCGCTAGTTGGTTCTAACGGTTGTTTTTTTGAAAAATAATTTTACATGTTTACTTTTTCCCATTTCATTTTTTCTCTAGCTTTATTGAAGTATAATTGACAAAAATTGTATATATTTAAGCTATATAACCTGATATTTGATGTATGTGTACATCATGAAATGACAGCTCTTATCAAGCTAATTAACATGTCCTTCACCTCAAAGTATTACCTTTCTTTTTTGGTGGTGAAACATTTACGATCTACCCTCTTGGCAAATTTAAAGTATACAATATAATATTACTAACTATAGTCACCATGCTGTTCATTAGATATCTAGAACTTATTCATGCTGCATAGCTAAAACTTTATATCCTTTGACCCATTTCCCCCAGCCCCAAACCCTGGAAACAACTGTGTCTGTTAAGGTGCTATAGCAGAATACCATATAACTTTTGTAGCTTATAAATAACAGAATTTTATTTTTCACAGTTTTGGAGGTAGAGAAATCCAAGATCAAGGCACAGGCAGACTTGGTGTCTGGTAAGGGCCCACTTTTTGGTTAATAGATGGTACTTTCTTATTGTGTCCTCACGTGGCAGAATGGGCAATCAAGCTCCCTTGGGCCTCCTAAGGGCACAAATGCCATTCATGAGGGTTCCATCATTTTTTAAAATTTAATTTAATTTTAAGTTCTGGGGTACATGTACAGGATGTGCAGGTTTGTTACATAGGTAAATGTGTGCCATGGTTGTTTGCTGCACCTATCAACCCATCAGCTAGATATTAGGCCCCACATGCAGTAGCTGTTTATCCTGATGTTCTCTCTCCCCACTCCGTACCTCCAGAGAGGCCCCAGTGTATGTTATTCCCCTCCCTGTGTCCATTTGTTTTCATTGTTCAGCTTCCACTTACAAGCAAGAACATGTGGTGTTTGGTTTTCTTTTCCTGTGTTTGTTTGCTGAGGATAATGGCTTCCAGTTCCATCCATGTCCCTGCAAAGGACATGATATCATTCTGTTTTATGGCTGCAAGGTATTCCATGGTGTACATGTACCACATTTTCTTTATCCAGTCTATCATTGATAGGAATTTGGGTTGATTCCATGTCTTTGCTATTGTGAATAGTGCTACAATGAACATATGCATGCATGTGTCTTTATAATAGAATGATTTATATTCCTTTGGGTATATATCCAATAATGGGACTGCTAGGTCAAATGATATTTCTGGTTCTAGGTCTTTGAGGAATCATCTCAGTGTTTTCCACAATGATTGAACTAATTTGCCTTCCCTCCAACAGTGTAAAAGTGTTCCCATTTCTCCACAATCTTGCCAACATCTGTTGTTTCTTGACTTTTTAATAATTGCCATTCTTGCTGGCACAAGAGGGTATCTCATTGTGTTTTTGATTTGTGTTTCTCTAATGATCAATGAAGTTGAACTTTTTCTTAATATGTTTCTTGGCCACATAAATGTCCTTTTGGAAGCGTCTGTTCATATCCATTGCCCACTTTTTAATGGGGTTGTTTCTTTTTTTCTTGTAAATTTGTTTAAGTTCCTTGTAGATTCTGGATATTAGATCTTTGTCAGATGGATAGATTGCAAAAATTTTCTCCTATTCTGTAGGTTGTCTGTTCACTCTCATGATAGTTTATTTTGCTGTGCAGAAGCTCTTTAGTTTATTAGATCACATTTGTGAATTTTTGCTTTTGTTGCAATTGCCTTTGATGTTTTCATCATGAAATCTTTGCCTGTGCCTATGTCCTGAATACTATTGCCTAGATTTTCTTCTAGGATTTTCCTAGTTTTGGGATGTACATTTAAGTCTTTAATTCATCTTGAGGTAATTTTTGTATAAGGTGTAAGGAAGGAGTCTAGTTGCAATTTTAGACATATGGCTAGCCAGTTTTCCCAGCACCATTTATTAAATAGGGAATCCTTTCCCCATTGCTTGTTTATGTCAGCTTTGTTGAAGATCAGATAGTTGTAGGTGTGCAGTCTTATTTCTGAAATCTCTATTCTGTTCCATTGGTCTATGTGTCTGTTTTTGTACCAGTACCATGCTGTTTTGGTTACTGTAGCCTTGTAGTATAGTTTGAAGTCAAGTAGCGTGTTGCCTCCAGCTTTGTTCTTTTTCCTTAGGATTGTCTTGGCTATATGGGCTCTCTTTTGGTTCCATATTAATTTTAAAGTAGTTTTTTTTCTAATTCTTTGAAGAGTGTCAATGGCAGTTTAATGGGAATACTAATTAATCTATAAATTACTTTGGGCAGTATGGCCATTTTCACAGTATTTCTTCTTCCTATCCATGAGTATGGAATGTTTTCCCATTTGTTTGTGTTCTCTGATTTCCTTGAGCAGTGGTTTGTAGTTCTCTTTGAAGAGGTCCTTCACTTCCCTTGTTAGCTATATTCCTAGGTATTTTATTCTCTTTGTAGCAATTGTGAATGGGAGTTCATTCATGATTTGGCTCTCTGCTTGTCTATTGTTGGTATATAGGAATGCTTGTGAATTTTGCACATTGATTTTGTTTCCGGAGGCTTTGCTGAAGTTGCTTATCATCTTAAGAAGCTTTTGGGCTGAGCCAATAGGATTTTCTAAATATAGGATCATGTCATCTGCAAAAAGAGACAGTTTGACTTCCTCTCTTTCTATTTGAATACCTTTTATTTATTTTTCTTGCCTGATTTCCCTGACAGAACTTCTAATACTGTGTTGAATAGGAGTGGTGAGAGAGACCATCCTTGTTTTGTGTGGATTTTCAAGGGGAATGCTTCCAGCTTTGGCCCATTCAATATGATATTAACTGTGGCTTTGTCACAAATGGCTCTTATTATTTTGAGGTATGTTCCATCAGTACTTAGTTTATGGAGTTTTTTTATGTGAAGGGATGGTTAATTTTCTCTGAGGACTTTTCTGTGTGTATTGAGATAATCATGTGGTTTTTGTCTTTAGTTCCATTTATGTGATGAATTACTTTTATTGATTTTTGTATGTTGAACCAGCCTTGCATCCTGGGGATGAAGCTGACTTGATTGTATTGATAAACTTTTTGATGTGCTGCCTGATTTGGTTTGCCAGTATTTTACTGAGGATTTTTGCATCGATATTCATCAGGGTTATTGGCTTGAAGTGTTTTGGTTTTTGTTGTTGTTGTTGTATCTCTGCCAGGTTTTGGTATCAGGATGATGCTGGTCTCATAAAATGAGTTAGGGAGGAATTCCTCCTTTTCAATCGTTTGGAATAGTTTCAGAAGAAATGGTAACAGTTCCTCTTTGTATCTCTCTGGTATAATTCAGATGTAAATCTATCTAGTCTTGGACTTTTTTTTTTTTTTTTTTTGGTTGCTAGGCTATTTATTACTGCCTCAATTTCAGAACTTGTTATTGGTCTATTCATAGATTCCATCTTCCTGGTTCAGTCTTGGGAGGGTGTATATATTCAGGAATTTATCCATTTCTTCTAGATTTTCTAGTTTATTTGCATAGAGGTATTTACAGTAATCTCTGATAGTTGTTTGTATTTCTGAGTGGTCAGTGGTGATATCCCTTTTATCATTTTTATTGTCTCTCTTAGATTCTTCTCTTTTCATTATTAGTCTACCGAGCAGTCTATCTAGTTTATTAACTTTTTCAGAAAACCAGCTCCTGAATTTGTTGATTTTTTGAATGGCTTTTCATGCCTCTGTCTTCTTCAGTTCTGCTCCGATCTTGGTTATTTCTTGTCTTCTGCTAGCTTTGGGATTTGTTCACTGTGTGTCCTCTAGTTGTTTTAGTTCTGATGTTCGTGTGTCAATTTGAGATCTTTCTAGCTTTTTGATGTGGGCATTTAGTGTTATAAATTTCCCCCTTAACACTGCTTTAATTGTATCCCAGAGATTATGGTACGTTGTCTCTTTGTTCTCATTGGTTTCAAAGAACTTCTTGATTTCTGCCTCAATTTCATTATTTACCCAGGAGCCATTCAGGAGCAGGTTGTTCGGTGTCCATGTAGTTTTGTGGTTTTGAGTGAGTTTCTTAATCTTGAATTCTAATTTGTTCGCTCTGTGGTCTGAGAGACTGTTTTTATTTCAGTTTATTTTGCATTTACTGAGGAGTGTTTTACTTCCAATTTTGTGATTGATTTTAGAGTAAGTGCCATGTGTCACCAAGAGGAATGTATATTCTTTTGTTTTGGGGTGGATAATTCTGTAGATATTTATCAGGTCCACTTGATCCAGAGCTGAGTTCAAGTCCTGAATATCCTTGTTAATTTTCTGTCTCGATGACCTAATATTGACAGTGGGGTGTTAAAGTCTCCCACTATTATTGTGTGGGAGTTTATGTCTCTTTGTAGGTCTCTAAGAACTTGTTTTATGAATCTGGTTGCTCCTGTATTGGGTGGATATATATTTAGGATAGTTAGTTCTTCTTGTTGAATTGAACCCTTTACCATTATGTAATGCCTTTCTTTGTCGTTTTCTATGTTTGTTGGTTTAAAGTCTATTTTGTAAGAAACTAGGATTGCAACCCCTGCTTTTTTCTGTTTTGCATTTGCTTGGTAAATTTTCCTCCATCCCTTTATTCTGAGCCTATGTGTCTCTTTGTGCATGAGATGGGTCTCTTGAATACAGCACACCAATGCATCTTGACTCTTTATCCGGCTTGCTCTTCTGTGTCTTTTCATTGGGGCATTTAGCCCATTTACATTTAAGGTTAATATTGTTGCATGTGAATCTGATCCTGTCATTATGATCCTAGCTGATCATTTTGCAGACTTGTTGATGTAGTTGCTTCATAGTGTCCTTGGCCTTTGTACTTCAGTGTGTTTTTATAGCAGCTGGTAGCAGTTTTTCCTTTCCATATTTAGTGCTTCCTTCAAGGACTCTTGCAAGGCAGGCCTGGTGGTAACTGATTCCCTTAGCATTTGCTTGTCTGAAAATGATTTTATTGCTCCTTCACATATGAAGCTTAGTTTGGCCAGATATGAAATGCTGAGTTGGAAATTACTTTCTTTAAGAATGTTGAATATTGACCTACAGTCTCTTTTGATTTGTAGGGTGTCTGCTTAGAGGTCTGCTGTTAGTCTGATGGACTTCCCTTTGTAGGTGACCTGGCCTTTCTCTTTGATTGCCCTTAACATTTTTTCCTGCATTTCAACCTTGGAGGATCTGATGATTTTGTCTTGGGGTTGATCTTCTCATGAAGTATCTTACTGGGGTTTTCCGGATTTCCTTAATTTGAGTATTGGCCTGTCTTGCTAGGTTGGGGAAGTTCTCCTGGATGATATCCTGAAGTATGTTTTCCAACTTAGTTCTGTTCTCCCCATCTCTTTCAGGTACCCCAATCAGTCATAGGTTCAGTCTTTTTACATAATCCCATAGTTCTTAGAGGTTTTGTTCATTCCTTTTCATTCATTTTTCTCTAATCTTGTCTTACTCTCTTATTTTAAAGTTTGTTATTATCCACCTTCTGAAGCCTGTTTTCCTCAGTTCATCCATCTCAGCCTCCACCCAGTTCTGTGCCCTTGCTGGAGAAGTGTTGTGATCATTTGGAGGAGAAGAAGCACTCTGGCTTTTTGAGTTTTCATTGTGTTTTTCACCAATTCTTTCTCATCTTCGTGAATTTATCTAGCTTTGATCTTTGAGGCCACTGACCTTTGGATGGGCTTTTTGTGGGGACTTTTTTGTTGATTTTGTTGTTGTTGTTGCTTTCTGTTTGTTTTTCTTTTAATAGTCAGTCCCCTCTTCCATAGCTGCTGCGATTTCCTGGGGGTCCACTCCAGAGCCTATTCTCTTGAGTCCCTCCCACTCCTGGAAGTGTCACCAGTAGAGGCTGCAGAATGGCAAAGATGGCTGCCTGCTTCTTCCTCTGGGATCTCCATCCCTGACGGGCACTGGTGCAGCAGGAACACGCCTATATAAGGTGTCTGGTGATCTGGTGGCCCCTGTTTAAGAGTCTCACCTACTTAGGAAGCACAGGATCCGGGACCTGCTTAACAAAGCACTCTGGCTGCCCCTTGGCAGATGGAGTGTGCTGCACTGAGGTCAGTCCCACTCATCCAGACTGCCCAGATTCTCCAGAGTCATCAGGAGGAAAGATTAAGTCTTCTGATCCACATAGACTTTGGCCACTCCTCCCCACAGGGGCTCAGTCCTAGGGAGATCAGAGTTCTGTCCCTAAACACCTGGCTGCAGTTGCTGAAATTCCTGCATGGAGGCCCTGTCCGTGAGGAGGGATGGGTCAGGGTCTGGCCTAAAGAAGCAGTCTGGCCATGATCTGCTGTAACCACTGTGCTGCACTGTGGGGAATTCCGCCTGGTTTCAAACTGTTCAGTCTCCCTGGCACCAGCAGGAGAAAAATGGCAGCCTGGAGCTACAATGATGGTGGCCGCCCCTCCCTGCAGGAGCTCAGTCATAGGCAGCAGGCAGCCAGAGTGATGATGGCTGTCCCTCCCCCTGGGAACTTGGTAGCCTTAGGCAGTCTCCAGCCAAGTGGTCACTGAGAATCTGCACAGCTCTGTCCTTGGGACCCAAGATCCTATTGGCTTGGTCTCACAATGAGGATCTCCTGATTCTTGGGTTGCACAAATCTGTGGAAAAATCTGGTTTCCTGCGTGGGATAGGAGGATCACTCACTGCCTCCCTTGGCTGAGGGTGGGAGCTCCTCTTGCCCTGTGTAGCCCTCATGTAGGTCATTGCACCACCCTGCCTTTCCTTGCTCTCCGTGGGTTGCATCAGTCGCCTACTCAGTCCCAATGAGAGAACCTGTATACCTCAGTTGCCTGTGCAGGATTCACTCATCATTTCTGTTCTCGTGGGAGCCTCCGACTGCATTTGTTTCTAGTCAGCTATCTTGGCCTCTCCCTGAGGGCTCCATCCTTATAAACGAATCACCTTCCAGAAGTCCAGGTTCTTAGTACCATCACACTGGGAATTAGGTTTCACCATATGAATTTTGGAGGCAGACACATTCAGAACATGGCAACCACCATTCTACTGTTTAGTTATATGCCTAGTTTGACTGTTTTAGATTCGACATCTAAGTGAAATCATGCAGTATTTGTCTTTCTTTGCCTGGTTTATTTCATTTAGCATAACATCCTTCAGGTTCATCTGTATCATTGCAAATGACAGAACTTCCTTCTTTTTTAAGGTTGAATAATATTTCATTTTGTGTATGTGTATACCACTATATGTGTGTATATAGAAAACTTTTATTTATCCATTCTTCCATCAAAGGACACTTTGGTTGATTTCATATCTTGGCTGTTGTGAATAACATTACAATATACAGGAAAGTGCAGATAGCTCTTCAAGATACTGATTTCATTTCCCTTGGATGTATATCCAGAAGTGGAATTGCTGGATTATATAGTAGTTCTATTTTTAATTTTTTGAGGAACCTCTATAGTTTCTCCATAATGACTGTGTATCATTTTACATTCCCACTATACTGTGCAAAGGTTCCCTTTTTTCCACATCCTCACCAACACTTGTTATCTTTTGACTTTTTGATTACAGCCATCCTAACAGGTGTGAGGTGGTATGTCATTGTGGTTTTGATTTACATTTTCCTGATCATCAGTGATGTTGAGTATTTTTTCATATGCCTATTGGTCATTTGTATGTCTTTTGAGAAATGTGTATTCAGGTCCTTTGACGATTTTTTAATCAGGTTATTTGTTTTCCTGCTAGTGAGTTTCTTACATATTTTGGATATTAGCCCTTTATCAGATATATAGTTCGCAAATATTTTTTTCCATACCATAGGTTGTCCCTTCACTTTGTTCATTGTTTCCTTTGCTGTGCAGAAGCTTTTTAGTTTGATGCAATCCTGTTTCTTTCTTTCTTTTGTTTTTTAATGGAGTCTCACTCTGTTGCCAGGCTGGAGTGCAGTGGCGTGATCTCGGCTCACCGCAACCTCCAACTCCCTGGTTCAAGCTATTCTTCTGCCTCAGCCTCCTGAGTACCTGGGATTACAGGCATGCGCCACCATGCCCAGCTAATTTTTGTATTTTTAGTAGAGACGGGGTTTTACCATGTTGGCCAGGATGGTATTGATCTCCTGACCTCGTGATCCACCTGCCTCGGCCTCCCAAAGTGCTGGGATTACAGGCGTGAGCCACCATGCCTGGCCTCCTGTTTGTTTCTTATTTATTTTGGATATTAGCCCCTTATTAGATATATAGTTTGCAAATATTTTCTCCATACCATAGGTTGTCTCTTCACTTCATTGATTCTTTTCTGCATAGAAGCTTTTTAGTTTGATGCAATCCCATTTGTCTACTTTTGCTTTTGGGGTCATATTCAAAAATTCTTTGTCCAGACCAATGTTTAGATGCTTTGCCCCCATGTTTTCTTCTAGTGTTTTACAGTTTCAGGTCTTACATTTAAGTCTTTAATCCATATTGAGTTGTTTTTTATATATGGTGTGAGATTAGGGTCCAGTTTCATTCTTCTACATGTTGATATCCAGTTGTCCCAACACTGTTATTGAGAAGACTGTTTTTTTCCCATTATGTGTTCTTAGGGCCTTTGTCAAAAATGAGTTGACCATAGATGTGTAGACTTATTTATTGGCTTTCTATCCTATTCTATTGGTTGATGTACCTCTTTTTATTTCAGTACTATGCTGTTTTTATTGCTGTAGCTTTTGTAGTATATTTTGAAATCAGGTAATATGATGCCTCTTACTTTGTTCTTCTTGGTAAGAGTTGTATTGGCTATTCTGGGTGTATTGTGGCTCCATATGAATTTTATGATTATTTCATTTGATCTCTGTGGAAAATGTCACTGAAATTTTGATAGGGATTGTGTTCAGTCTACAGATCACTTTGTGTAGTGTGGACATTTTAACAATATTAATTTTTCCAACTCATGAGTACAGGATATTTTTCCATGTATTTGTGTCTTAGTCAATCAATTTTTCATAGTTTTATTGTACAGATATTTTACCTCCTTTTTAAACATTTATTCCTAAGTATTTTGTTTATTCATTTTTGATGCTATTGTAAATGGGATTGTTTTCTTTCTTTTTCAATAGTTTATTGTTAGTGTATAGAAATGCAACTGATTTTTGTATGTTGATTTTGTATCCTACAACTTTACTGAATTTATTATTTCTAACAGTTTTCTGGTGGAGATTTTGGGGTTTTCTATATATAAGATTATGTCATCTGCAAAGAGACTATTTTTCTTTATCCTTTTTATTTTGGATATCTTTTTTTTTCTTGCCTCATTACTATGGCTAGGATTTCCAGGATCATCTTGAATAGAAGTGGTGAGAGTAGGTATCTTTATTTGGTTCCTGAACTTACAGGAAAAGCTTTTGGCTTTTCACCATTGAGTATATATTAACTGTGGGATTGTCATAGGTGACTTTTATCGTGTTGAGTTTCATTTTTTCTACACCTTATTTGTTGATAGTTTTTTTAATCACAAAAGGATGTTAAATTTTGTTGAATGCTTTTTCTGCATCTATTCAGATGATCATATGATTTTTGTCCTTCATTCTATTAATGTGGTTCATCACATTTATTGATTTGTGAAAGTTGAACCATCTTCATATCCCAGGGATAAATCCCACTCAATCACGATGTGTGATCTGTTAATGTGCTGTTGAATTCAGTTTACTACTATTTTATTGAGGATATTTGCATCCATATTCAACTGGGATATTGGCCTCTAATTTTCTTTTCTTGTACTCTCTTCGTATGGCTTTGATATCAGAGTAATGTTGGCCTTGTAAGATGAGTTCAGAAGTATTCTTGTCTCTTATTTTTTTGAAGAGTTGGAGAACGATTGGTGTTAATTCTTTAAATGTTTGGTAAAATTCACCTGTGAAGGCTTTTGTTCTTGGGCTTTTCTTCATGGAGAGGTTTTTTTATTACTGATTCAATCTTCTTATTCTTGATTGATCTGTTTCAATTTTCTATGTCTTCATGATTCTTGGTAAGTTGTGTATTTTTATGAGTTGATCCATTTCTTCAAGGTTATCCAATTTATTGCAGTATAATTATTCATAGTCTTTTATGATTCTTTGCATTTTTGTGGTATCAGTTGTAAGGTCTCCTCTTTTATTTTTAATTTTATTTATTTGAGTCTTTTGCCATTTTTTAATCTTTCTTAAGATTTGTAAATTGTCTGTCTTTTCAGTATACTAACTTGTTCGTGTCACAGATCTTTTCTTTTGTTTTCCTGTTCTCTATTTGCCTTGTGTCTGCTCTGCTTTTTATTGTTTCTTTCATTTTGCCAACTTTTAGCTTAATTTATTCTTCTTTTTCTACTTTGTTGAAGTGTAAATTTAGATGTTTTATGTGAGATCTTTCTTTTTCTCAATGTAGGCATTTATCACTATAAAATTCTCTCTTAGAACTGCTTTTGCTGCATCCAATACATTTTAGTATGTTGTGTTCCCGTATTTGTTTGTCTCAATTTATTTTTTGATTTCCTTTTTATTTGTTTTTTGACCCATTGGTTGTTCAGAAGTGTGATGTTTAATTTCCATACATTTGTGAATTTTCCAGTTTCCCTCATTACTGATTTCTAGTTTCATACTACTGTGGTCAGAATTGATGCTTGATAATATTTCATACTTAAATTTTTTAAGACTCATTTTGTGGCTTAACATATGACCTATCCTGGAGAATGTTCTGTGTGCACTTGAGATGAATGTGTATTCTGCTGCTGTTGGATGGAATGTTCTGTATATGTCTGTTAGGTTTATTTGCTCTAGAGTGTTGTCCTGGTCTACTGTTTCCTTATTGATTTTTCTGTCTAGATGGTCTATCCATAGTTGAAAGTGGGGTATCAAAGTCCCCTACTATTATTGTATTGCTATCCATTTCTCCCTTCAGTTCTGTTACTATTTGCATTATGTATTTGGGTATTCTGATGTTGTGTGCATATATATTGTTTTCTCTTTCTTCCTATGGTAAACCTGCAGCTGATAAATACAAATGGAAATGTTTTTCTGTCCGCTAGATATTTTTATAAACCAACATGTCTCTTTAATGTTGCTTCAGTCTGGTTTAATGTACTTTTCAGTCTAGTTGATCCACAGGAATAAAAGAGAAGAATGCCACGAAATATCTTTAGTCCTACGACCTACACCTAAGTGTCTTTTAGACAGACTTGATAGAAGTATGTTTTATTGCTAAAGGGATGAAGTGGGAGTGCTGAATAATAAAACCCAAGATTTAATGAGTTCTTATTAATACATATGTACATAGCATTGTACTGTATGCTTTAAGCATTATCTTGTGTGATCCTCAGAATAACACTATGAGAAGAGTACTCTCATTATCCTACTTTTACAGATGAGGAAACATAGGCCAGAGGTTAAGTAATCTGCTCAAGTTTACGCACGTTGTAGGTGTAAAATCTAGGATTCCAAGTCTTTGCCACATCAAAGAATGTTTGTTCTACCACATCGCCTGTGGGAAATAAAGTTCTGTGTCCCTTCTAACGAATTAATTATAGCTGCTTTGTTTGTAGATTAAGTTATATTTGTTTTTGAAAAGTGTGTATATCTGTTTTCTGTTTTTATATCTTTCAGGAATTGCCACACTGTCTTCCACAATGGTTGAACTAATTTACATTCCCACCAACAGTGTATAAGTGTTTCTTGTTTGCTGAAACAACACCAGCATCTGTTATTTTTTTACTTTTTACTAATAGCCATTCTGACTGGCATAAGATGGCATCTCATTGTGGTTTTGGTTTGCATTTTTTAATGATCCGTGATGGTGAGCTTTTTTTCATATGATTGTTGACCAGATGTATATCTTATCTTGAAAAATGTCTGTTCATGTCCTTTGCGCACATTTTAATGTTTTTTTTTTCTTGTAAATTTGTTCAGATTCCTTATAGATGCTGGATATTAGACCTTTGTGACATGCATGGTTTGCAAATATTTTCTCCATTCTGTAGGTTGTCTGTTTACTCTGCTGATAGTTTCCTTTGCTGTGAAGAAGCTCCTAAGTTTAATTAGATCCCATTTGTCAAGTTTTGCTTTTGTTGCAGTTGCTTTTGGCATCTTTGTCATAAAATCTTTGTCCATTCCTATGTCCAGAATGGTATTGCCTACGTTGTCTTCTAGGGTTTTTATAGTTTTGGGTTTTATATTTAAACCTTTAATCCATCTTGAGTTAATTTTTATATACGGTGGAATGAAGGAGTCCAGTTTCAATTTTCTGCATATGGCTGGCCAGTTATCCCAACAATAGCAAAGACATGAAATAAACTTAAATGCCCATCAGTGATAGACTGAATAAAGAAAATGTGGTACATATACACCATGGAATACTATGCAGCCATAAAAAAGAATGAGATCATGTCCTTTGCAGGGACATGGATAGAGGCCATTATCCTTAGTAAACTAATGCAGAAACAGAAAATCAAATGCTGTATATTCTCATTTAAAAGTGGGAGATAAATGATGAGAAAATATGAACACATAAAGGGAAATAACACACACTGGGGCCTATTGGAGGGTGGAGAATGGGAGGAGGGAGCAGATCAGGAAAAATAACTAGGGGTACTAGGCTTAATACCTGAATGATGAAATAATCTGTATAAATCTCCATGACACAATTTTACCTGTATAACAAACCTGCTCATGTACCCCTGAACTTAAAAGTTAAAAAAAAAATGTATCTGTTTTCTGTGTATACCTCCACAGGATATATTAGACCATATACATATTTGCATTATAACAAATATTTAATATACATTTTAATATAATAAAATAATTTAATTTCAAATAAAAGATGTATGTGGGCTAATGTCCTGCAGATATTAAAATGGGTATTAACATTGTTCTTATATTGAGAAATTTGGTGAAATTGCATCTGTGAAATAATAAACAGTACATTCCATGACATGTTTTAACACTTCATTTGCAAATCATTCAGGAAATACTGAGTACCTTTTTTGTGCCAAGCATTCTGTAGAAGTACCAGGTATTTACCAGTGATTAAGACAGGTATCATTATCCTCAGGAGGCTCACAGTCATTGGATTATTCTATATGGAGTGCCTTGTTCAAGAGTTGTTTCTAAACCTTCTATGACCCTTAAAAATGTAAATTACAGAGGTTATTACTTACTGTGGTGGTTAATTTTGAATATCACCTTGACCAAATGAGGGGATGCCCAAGTAGCTGTTAATACATTATTTCTGTGTGTCTGGGAGGGTGGTTCTAGAAGAGATTAGCATTTGAATCAGTGGACTGAGTAAAGAAGATCACCTTCATCAATGTGGGTGGGCATCATTCACTCCATTGAAGGCCCTAAGAGAACAAAAAGGTGGAAGAAAGGTGAATTTGTCCTCGCTACTTAAACTTGGACATCCATCTTCCCCTGAGCTCAGACATCGGTGCTCCTTGTTCTTAGCCTTTGGACTTAGACTGTAACTTATACCATTGGCTCCCCTGGTTCTCAGGCTTTGGAGTTTGCACTGGAGTCCACTGTTAGCTTTCCTGAGCAGATAGATGTTAGATCGTGGAATTTCTCAGCCTCCATAATCATGTGGGCTTCTGGGCAGATGGCAGATCATGAGACTTCTCAGCCTTCATAATCGTGTGAGCCAATTCCTCATAAAAAATCTCTTTTTTATATATGTCTATATATCCTATTGGTTCTATTTCTCTGTAGAACACAGACTCATATGCCATTGTGCTTTGGAAGTACATAACATGTTTGATTTCACATATTCACAGTTGGAGGGGAATTTTACTCAGAATCATGTCTTGAGTCTCACCTGTATCTAATTTAGATATTTAGATGAGATGTTGGACTATAGACTTTTGTGCTGATGCTGGAATGAGTAAAGACTTTTGGGGTTATTGGGATGGAATGAATGTATTTTGCATGTGAGAAGGACAGGAATTTGGTGGGGATCAGTGGCAGAATACTCTTGACTATCTGTATCTCCCCCAATTTCATATGTTGAAATGCTAACCACCCCCAGTGCGATGGTATTAGGATGTGGGGCCTTTGGGAGTTGATTAGGTCATGAGGGCAGAACCTTCATGAACGTGATTAGTGCCCTCATCTTTAAGAGACCTCAGAAAGCTTCCTCACCCCTTCTGACAAGGACACAACAAGAAGACAAGTCTATGAACCAGAAAGCAGACCCTCACCAGATACCAAATCTTCTAGCACCTTGATCTTGGACTTTCTAGCCTCTAGAACTGTGAGAAATACATTCCTGTTGTTCATAAGCCATCTTGTCTATGATATTCTGTTATAGTATCCCCAACAGACTAAGACTCTTACTATTTGGTCTATACCTCACTTACTTTTAAAAATAATAAGATTGTTTGAAATAAAAGTAATCAATAACCTCTGTGTCCATCCCATATAACTAGTTGATAAAGAAGAGCCAAGTAAGGAATGGGATGAGAGAACAAATATAGCAGAATACCCAAACTAAAGTAAATTATTATGATTTTGTTTAAAATTTAGTTATGAGCCTCCTGGCAGACAAGGAATACATTAATGCACCTAGATTGTTATTATCTCTAGGCTTTGGACATCATTCAGTACTGCATTTGCTGAACCTTAAATGTAGTAAATGCTGTTATATATTGTGCAGAGTACAGGCCTTGCAGTTGGACAAATGCTTTAATGCCCATTTCTTTTACCAGCGATGAAACTTTATGTTAATTTCACCCCCTACATGGTTACAGTACTACATAGAATAGAGTAGATGAAATGAGAATTGCACAGATTGCCTAGCATAGCATCTCATGCAAAGTAAGTTTCCTCCAGTTGGGTGTTAAACACATACCTGGCCAGAGATATTTTGTTGTGAAAATTACATCCTAATTCAGATGGAGGCTTTACATTGTTCATCTGCACGATTACCTGTAGGCAGCTACCAAACTTGGTGTGTAAACAAATGTCATCTATTTAAAAGTCTATCAGTTGCTCAGTTGAAATTGCAGATTTCCCCCATAATGTAAAAAAGATGACTTTAAGCCAAAAAGTACTAAGGTAACTTCCTTAGCAACAAAATAGCTTTAATATGGTTCTTATAGGACACTGGATTTTTGAGCTGGAATGCTATCTCAGTGGGCCAACCAGAAGTAATTTATACCCTTAAAAAAATTTATCCTGCATTCTCAGTTGATGAATTTGCCTTACATTTCATTGAAAAACCATCAGTTGGGAACCTCCTAATATTCCCACTTACAAACTTAACTATGCTTATACTTATTGGATTATTCAGTATGGTTACAGTGGAAGATGTGTCTTTCTTCTTATCAAAGACGCATATTCTCTAAATAAACAACTAAGTACTTCATTTTTGGGGGTGATTATTCTTCCTGAATCTTTGATTCCCCCCTCTACCTGGATTGTTACATTCAGCATAAAAGCGCATGCTAGTATCTCCCGTTTGAAAATGACCGTACAATTCCCACAATACGTCAAGCAATTGGCTTGTTTTTTTGCTGGTCTTCAAACCCAAGTCTCTTAAAGGAGTACTATATGTATGCTGTTTCCACTTCATCACCTTCCACTCCTTCTTAAATGCACTCTGTTTTAGCTTCCTACATCATCTCCTTACTGAAATTGATTGATTCCTGAATCATTATGAACTCCATTTTGCCAGATATGGTCACTTCTTCATACTCACCTTTTTTGACCTCTCAGCAACTTTCATCTCAGTTGACTCCACCCTCTTTGAAAGATTCTTTTTTCTCAGCTTTTTGTGACCTTATTGTATCTCAGTTTGTTTTCTTATCCCCCTGGGTACTCCTATTCTACTTCTAAATAAATCTCAAATTTTAATGTACATTAAAATCACTTGGGAAGCTTGTTAAGATGGAGATTTTGAGAGCTTATTCTCAAAAGTTTCTGGTATAATCGTTCTGGATGAAGCCTAGGAATTTTTATCTTTAACCGACACTCCAAAAGATTATGATGTAGATGCCTTATGAATCATACTTTTGAGAAACTTTGCTCCTTAGGTCTCATTTCTGTGTCTCACCTCTCTATATACTTTCTCCTTTGGAGAGCTCATCCATTTCTACTTTTGTCAATGCCTCTCAGCCCTGGCTGCGTATAGAGTCACCTACGAAGCTTTTGAAAAATGCCAATGTCCATTCCAGACCAATTAAGTCGCAAGCTCTGTGGATATATTAGACTGGGGCTTTAGTAGTTTTAAAGCCTTCCTGGGTTATTCTCATTTGCAGCCAGGATTGAGAACCGCTAATCTGTAGCCATATAACCCTTATCTTTAGCTCAACCCTTTCCTCAGTGGTTCAAATCTATGTAGTCAATGGCCTGCTTGATATCACATTGCTATATCTCAGACACTTCAAATCTAAAATGATCAATAAAGAACTGTTGATTCTGTACCCTGTCCTCAAGCACATTCTTACTCATAGAAGATAGTGAGTGGCTCATGACAGGAAACAGAGAGTCATCTTTTTTTTTTTTTTTTAACTTTATTTTCTATATTCAAGTCATTAGTAAGACTTGTTAGCTTTGTTTTCACAATTTACCTCAACACTGTTTCATTTTTCCGTTTCCACTGTCACCATTCTAGTCCAAGCCACCATCCTCTGTTTTTTGGACTGCTGCAATAGCCTCCTAACTGGCCTTGCTTCTACATTTGTTTCTCCAATCTATACTCCGCATGGCAAAGTCAAGTGACCTAAAGACATGCATTATCATGTCATCGCTTCCTTAAAACATCTCACTTAAAATAAACCCTGACTTACCTCTTCATCTTCAGCTCTACTGTATTTCTCCCAGCCAATCATGCTCCAGCTATGTGGGCCTCGTTACTGTGCACTGACCTCACGAATGTATCAGGACCTTTGTATGCCTCCTGAAATGCAATTTCACAGAGGCTGACTTCTTAACATTTATCTTAAAAGTCTCCTCTTCTCTTCAAGAGTTCTCTCCTGTTATTCTGTGACACAGTATCCTGTTTATTTCTTTCGTAGTACTTATCAATGTGACAATTTATGTGTTCATAACACTTCCACACTAGATTATAAGATTCACTAGGGCTGGGATCTTAATGTGCTTTGTTCATTACTGTATCTTTAACAGTTAACAAAGCGTCTGGTACCTAGTAGGAGCTCAATACATATTTGAAATATGACTAACCAGATTTAATTAATATACCCAGATAACTAAATGAAATGACTCCCTGAACCTCCCTTCCCTGCTCACTAACCTTGGCAAATTCCAATTTACCATTCAGGGACAAGGTTTCTTAGGGAACCCTTTGCCAACACCACCCTCTTCCCTGCCACATACAAGTTTGAGGTCTCTTTTAGACATTCTCATACACTTTTAAGAATTATTTTCCTAGTAAGTGTTTGTTTAATCAATTAATGGTATATCAAAAAATTGGAAACTATAACAAGTTTCTTAGAAATGTTAGAGATGGAATCATTCCCACCTAGTTCACTTTATAAATAGTGAAGAAACAGTAAACCCTGGAAACTAGAACATGATTCATAAGTGGCTCCAATCTATAAATTCAAAGGCTGGATGTTTTTCATTAAATTCTGTAAAATTCTTATGTCATTATTAACTTCTCAGTTGCATTAAAATAGTTACATAATAGTCAAAAGAAGACCATTTGTGTTTTTAAAACAGGATTTTCAGGAGGAAAGAAGAGAGGCAAAAAAGGGGGCAAAAGGACAAAATTTTGAGGAGATATTTAGGAAACTGTTGAATTCTAATCTTGGGGAGAGCATTTTGGAAATGGAGTGAACATTACTTTGATTCCTTCCACCTAAATTATACCTGAACATTTAGAGTAAAAGGTTTTCCAAAGATTGGAGTTTCCAGTGATTTCAATAATTTTGACCACAAAAATATTCTTTTCAGGACTTTGAAACTTTTATACAAAGTTTAAAAGGTTCCAGCTTTAAACTTCAAGCCGTTAATAAAATGAACAGTAACTGGTGGGATGATTATTTTTCTGGTAGGGAGAATTCTGCAATATGTAAAACATGGGGCTACAAAGCCAGGAGAAATATCTCCCAACCTCCAGTGTGCTTCCCTGTCTGTCACTGAATGAGATAAAGGGAAATGTGATCACAGTAGGGATAAGTAGAGAAGGGCCAGTTACTAATATTTATTGTCATTTGATTAAAAATATGAGTGAGTTCCTTTCTTATTCCACAGGTTTTCAGTTAACAAGATTAAGTGGTAATTAGATATGATCAAGCACACATCTCCACTTTTTTTTTTTTTTTTTTTTTAACTTGGAAGCTTGGTGAGCCATCAAAGAAGTTGTGTTTTGTTCACACCTTCTTCATTAAAATGGTATTGGTACATTCTACAACCAGTTGACAAAATATATTGTATTAAAAAATATTAACCAGTGGTGGTAGGACTTGCAGGCACTGAAATAAAAGTTGTAAGACTGCAAAGGGGCTGATTTACTTACCACAAAGTTGTGCCAGAGCAAAAAGGTTCTTTGACCTTGTATATAGTTAAAATGCCATATATTTAACATTTTTAAAAATGTTGCAATTAGGGAAACATTATTTTGGTTTTTTTTAAAGACAGTTTATTTAAAAAGGAAGGAATCTTGGTCAAAATGGAGTTCTCAGTCCTGCTTTTGGCAACGGGGACAGGCATTGGGGCAGAGACTTTTTAAAGTCATTTTTTTTCTTCCTATGGAGAGTACGTTTTCTCAATAGTACCTACTAAATGATCCTTTATTTTCTTTTTATTTGTGCTGCTACCTTTATCATTTATTAAATTCCATATATATGTGTCTATCTCTGAGACTTCTGTTTTGTTCTATAGGTCTATTAGATTAGTTACACCAATATCACAGTTTTTTAAAATGGAAAATGTTGTTATGGCCCTTTCCTTATCCTTAATAAGGTTGGCATAACAATTTGTGGACCCTTATCCTACTGAATACATTTTAGTACATTTATTGACTTTAAATTTTCAACTGGAATTTTGGCTGAGATTACATTAAGTTTAAATATTAATTTGGGGATAATTGATATATTTATAATGTCAACCCATTCAAGAACATTGAATGTATCTCTATTCAGATAATCTGTGTCCTCTATTAGAATTTTGTCATTTCCTCCATAGAGGTCTTGGGCCTCCCTGATTAACTTAATCCCTGGATATTATTCTGAGGCAATTGCAAATGGTATCTTATTAAAAGTATATATTTAATTTGTTATTTCTGGCATGGGAAAATGTTGATTTTGTATTTAACAATTTTGCTTAACTATTCTTAATTTTAATGATTTGCTGATTCTACTGATGCTTCTATGTGAATGACTATATAATTTTCAAGTAATAATGATTTTAAGGTCTTCTAATACACAAACCTCTTATTTGTTTATAACATTGGCCAGGACCTGCAGTACTGTGTTAAACTATGGTGTTGACTAGCTTCAGTTTTCTCTTCCTGGTCTTAACAGGAATGTAATTAATGTTATTCCATTAAATATAATATTTTCTGTGGGTTTTTGAATATCAAGTATCCTAGTTTTCTGGATTTTTTACATAATCAAAAGGAGATGTTGAACCTATCAAATACTTTTCTGCATCAATTGTAATATAATCCAATAATCTGTTATGTGGTGATTTACATGAATAGATTTTCTGATGTATTGATGAGATAAATCCCACTTGCTCATAATTTTATAGTACTTTATATTTCACTTGGCTACTCTGATATTAGCCCTATTGTCATACACATCTACTCTCATTGTAGTGCAATTATTATCTCAAAGCAATGCAGTGTAGAGGCAAAACCAAAGCATAAACTTCTTTTTCCTAACCATTCTTCTCGCTGCTGTCTCCAACTAATGTCTGCACCAGGTGCAGCCCGCTGTTCCACTTCACATACATACATTCATGTCTTCATAGTGGGGTTTTAAGGATATTTTATTAGTTCTCAAGGCTTATGTTTCCCTTTATAGTTTCTCTAGAGTTAAGTTTGGGGAGGGAAGCAGTATAGGTTAGTACATGGGAAAATCAAAACAAATATTGCCTGTACTAAGTGATAACAACAATGGTTAATTTGAGGAATTAAAGAAAATATAAGATGAAAATAAAATACCAGACCATATTTACATACTGTATTAGTATGTTCTCATACTGCTAATAAAGACATACCCGAGACTGGGTAATTTATGAAAAAGGTTTAATTGACTCACAGTTCCACATGGATAGAGAGGCCTCACCATCATGGCTGAAGGTGAATGAGGAACAAAGTCAAGTCTTACATGGCGGCAGGCAAGAGAGAGCATGTGCAGGGGAACTCCTTTTTATAAAACCATCAGATCTTGTGAGAGTTATTCACTATCATGAGAACAGCATGGGAAAGAACCACCCCCATGATTCAATTATCTCCCACTGGGTCCCTCTCATAATACTTGAGAATTATGGGAACTTGAATTCAAGATGAGATTTGGGTGGGGACACAGCCAAACCATATCATTCCACTCCTAGCCCCTGCCAAATCTCATGTCCTCACATTTCAAAACCAATCATGCCTTCCCAACAGTTCCCCAAAGTCGTAACTCATTTCAGCATTAACTCAAAAGTCAACAGTCCAAAGTCTCATCTGAGACAAGGCAATCCCCTTCCACCTAGGAGCCTGTGAAATCAAAAGCAAGTTAGTTACTTCCTAGATAGAATGCAGGTACAGGCATTGGGTAAATACAACCCTTCCAAGTGGGAGAAATTGTCCAAACCAAAAGGGCTACAGGACCCATGCAAGTTTGAAATCCAGGGGGCAGTCAAATCTTAAAGCTCCAAAATGATCTCCTTTGACTCCATGTTTCACATCCAGGTCACACTGATGCAAGAAATAGGTTCCCATGGTCTTGGGCAGCTCTTCCCCTGTGGCTTTACAGGGTAAAACCCCTCTCCTGACTTCTTTCACCAGCTGATGTTGAGTGTCTGCAGGTTTTCCAGGTGCATGGTGCAAGCTGTCAGTAGATCAACCTTTCTTGGGTCTGGAGAATGGTAGTCCTTCTCTCACAGTTCCACTAGGCAGTGCCTCAGTGGAGACTCTGTGTGAGGGTTCCAACCCCACATTTCCCTTCCACACTGCCCTAACAGAGGTTCTTCATGAGGGCTCTGCCTCTGCAGCACACATCTGCCTGGACATCCAGGCATTTTGATACATTTTCTGAGATCTAGGCAGAGGTTTCCAAACCTCAATTCTTGACTTATGTGCATCCATAGGCCCAACACCACGTGTCAGCTGCCAAGGCTTGGGGCTTGCACCCTCTGAAGCAACAGCCTAAGCTCTGTGTTGGCCCCTTTTAGCCATGGCTGGGACACAGGGCATCCAGTCTGAAGACTGCACAAAACAGCAAGGCCCTGGGTCCAGCCCACAAAACCATTTTTTGCCTCCTAGGTATCTGGGCCTGTGATGGGAGGGGCTGCCGTGAAGACTTCCAACATGCCCTGGAGACATTTTCCCCATTGTCTTGGTAATTAACATTTGGCTCCTCTTTACTTATGCAGACTTCTGTAGCCAGCTTGAATTTCTCCTCAGAAAGTGGGGTTTTCTTTTCTATCACATCATCAGGATGCAAATTTTCTGAACTTTTATGCTCTGCTTCCCTTCTAAACATAAGTTCCAATTCTAAACTATATTTTTGTGAATACATAAAACGAAATGCTTTTAACAGCACCCAAATCACCTCTTGAATGCTTTGCTGCTTAGAAATTTCTTCCACCAGGTACCCTAAATCATTTCTCTCAAGTTCAAAGTTTGACAGATCTCTAGGCCAGGGGTAAAATGCCACCAGTCTTTTTGCTAAAGTGTAGCAAGAGTCACCTTTGCTCCATTTTCTAACAAGTTCCTCATCTCCATCTGAGACCACCTCAGCCAGGACTTTATTGTCTATGTTACTATCAGCATTTTGAGCAAAGCCATTCAACAAGTCTCTAGGAAGTTCCAAACTTTCTCACATCTTCCTGTCTTCTGAGTGCCCCAAACTGTTCCAACCTGTTACCCAGTTCCAAAATTGCTTCCACATTTTCGGTTATCTTTACAGCAGTGCTGCACTACCTGGTACCAATTTACTCTATTAGTCTGTTCTCACACTGCTAATAAAGACATACCCAAGACTGGGTAACTTATAAAGGAAAGAGGTTTAATTGACTTATAGTTCCACATGGCTGGCGAGGCCTCACAATCATGGCTGAAGGTGAATGAGGAGCAAAGTCAAGTCTTACATGGCAGCAGACAAGAGATAGCATGTGTAGGGGAACTCCCCTTTATAAAACTATCAGATCTTGTGAGAGTTATTCACTATTGTGAGAACAGCGTGGGAAAGATCTGCCCCCATGATTCAATTACCTCCCATTGGGTCCCTCTCATGACGTGGGAATTATGGGAGCTAGAATTCCAGATGAGATTTGGATGGGGACACAGCCATACCATATCACATACCTTGTGAGGGAGGTATCATCTGAGTTAATGTTCTGTGGCCCTTGTCTTCTCAAAAGAAGGTAAAATGTTTAACGTTATACATTAAGTATGCATGAGAAAATACCAAGGGTAACCATTAAATGGTTAAAGAGAGAGTATTCTAAAGTAAGGGTAAAATGACCTAAGAGGAAAAAATGAAGGATGATGAGAGAAATGCTTCTGCATTGGTGGGGTAAGGACCTCTGAAAATTCATTCCTTCATAAAGGCAATGACAATGAGGCAGGAGAATAGAGTCAAGAGACAGGGAACCTTCACATCAGCCTCTGATTGGTCACAGACCAAACCTTCAGCCTCTGATTTGTCACAAGCCAAATCTTCACTTCAGCCTTTGATTGTTCACTGGCTAAACCTTCAGCCTACAATGAGTTATGGGCCAAAACTTCATTTACATATAGTGTAACCAATGGGAAACCTCTAAAGGATACTTAAATCCCAGAAAATATTGCAACTGGGGACCTTGAGCCACTTGATTGAGCCTGTTCCCACCCTGTGGAGTGTACTTTCACTTCAATAAACCTGTGCTTTCACTGCTTCATTCTTTCGCTGCTTTGTGCATTTTGTTCAGTTCTTTGATCAACACACCAAGAATCTGGACAACTTGTAGTCAAGACCCTCCATCAGTAACAAGAACACTAACAAAAATTGCCAAAATTAACTTTCTCATGATTCTGGAAATCAACCAAAGGTCTCCAACAATCCAAGGAACATTTATTTAAGAAAAATGGCCAAATTTCAGTAAGAATGCTGAGAATTATGACATTTTTAGCCTGTCCTGTCCCCATACTCTCCCCTACTCTGTGATAGCCTTGAAAACCAACAGCCACAGAATCATATGTATCTGTGCATATCTGCAACCTAGCAAATACAGAAGGGGGCAGAATGGGCTGGAGCTCCCAAAAGAGTCCTAGCTCAATAAATGTCACTATTTGATCATTCTGGCAGTTCCTTGGAAAAACCTTATTCTCAGGACTGGTCTTTATTTGGTTTCATTCTTGACTTGCTCAATGAAAAAAGGCCTATCCCCAGGATATTTTCCATTAAAAAAATTAGAAGCAATTGTTTGACATCACAGTTTCTTGAGGCATCAGCAACAGTTGGGTTAAACAAACATAAAAATTTGGAGAATGAGATGTCCAAAGGGGTCTTTGAAAAGTTCTGACATATTTCTGGAGATCCAGATGGCCATACGCAAGTGCAAGACTGGGTGCATACAAAAGAAAGACCTAAGAAGACCCTAGTTTCTTGCCTCTGGCTAACTTTGAAGCTCTGCATAGGCAAGCAATGAAGGATAAGGCAGATTTCCAAACTGTCAGAGCATTGAAGGCATTCTCCAACAAATAAACAGAGCCCTGAGGGAAGACTTTTTGATTGAAGGCATTTAAGATAATCTCTGTTTAATCATTTGCTGACCACTAAACTATCTGAACAGAGACATCCGTGGCTGCTCACAATGAAGAATACAGACTCTAAAGAGTTAGTTCAGGGAAATCACTAGGCAAACAGTGATAACAACAAACCCTGGATGGGTAGTTGGGGATGTCTGACTTCCAGAGTTGCCACATTATATAACATAGCCAGTTCTCAACAAGAAATTGAAAGACATACAAAGAAATGGAAAATATAGTGCATATACAGGAAAAGTAGTCATTAGACCTGAGGAAGCCCACATGTTTGATATACTGTGCAAAATTCATAAACAATTATAAATGTTCACAAAACTAAAGGAAATCATGCTTCAAGAATTAAAGGAATTATGAACATGATGTTTACCAAATAGAGAAGATAAAGAGATAAAATCGATATGACAGAATCAAATAAAAATTTTGCATTTGAAATGTAGTTCATTAGGGTGCAGGGGCATAGCAGAGGGTGGAGCTCAAAAGCACATTTGAGCTCACAACAATAAGAAATCTTAAAAGTAGGAACACTTGAGAGGATCTATTCAGAGGAACAGAAAAAAAGAAAAAGCAGAAACCTGTGGGACACCATCAAGTGTACCAACTTACAAATAATAGGACTTCCAATAAAAAAAAAAAAAAAAAAAAAAAAAAGGCCATTAAGCACATTTTGAAGAAATAATGGCTGAGAACTTTCCAAATTTTATGAAAATTTACATACTAAGAAGTTCAATAAACTGAGTCAAATAAATACATCTACACCAAGACAAATGATATTCAAACTTATCAAAAGACAAGAGAAATTTGAAAGATGCAAGAGAAAAATGACTGATCAGGTGCAAGAGATCCTCAATAAGATTACTAATTTCTCATTAGTAAAAAATAGAGGCCATATAAGGCAGTGGGATGGCATTCAATGTGCTGAAAGGAAAAGATTCAAATAAGAATTCTGTAACAAAATTATTAAAAAATGAAGGAGGAAAGAAATGACAGAATTCAACACTAGCAGACCCATCATATAAGAAACACTAACAGGTAATCAATCTTTTAACCTGAAATGAAGGAATGATGGGCAGTGACTTGAATCTACATGAAGAGATAAGGAATATCATTATAGGTAAATATAATACTCAATGTAAATGCTTTTTTTTTTTTTTTTTTTTTTTTTTTTTTTTTTTTTTTTTGAGACAGAGTCTTGCTCTGTCGCCAGGGCTGGAGTGCAGTGGCCGGGTCTCAGCTCACTGCAAGCTCCGCCTCCCAGGTTTACGCCATTCTCCTGCCTCAGCCTCCCGTGTAGCTGGGACTACAGGCGCCCGCCACCTCGCCCAGCTAGTTTTTTGTATTTTTTAGTAGAGACGGGGTTTCACCGTGTTAGCCAGGATGGTCTCGATCTCCTGACCTCGTGATCCACCCGTCTCGGCCTCCCAAAGTGCTGGGATTACAGGCTTGAGCCACCGCACCCGGCGTAAATGCATTTTTGTTTGTAACTCTTCTTCTCCTATCTGACTTGAAAGACATCAGCATAAAGCAATATTGAGAAAACTGTTGACGGGTTTATAATATACAAAGATGTAATGTGTATTGTGGGCGGAAAGAAACCCAGGTGGCAAAGCAAGAGACTGAAGGCACAGTCTGTTCCAATATAATAAAGAAAATAGAATAAGAAAAGTTATAATAGAAATAGGATATAGAGATGATCATATATGAATATTATTAATCATTAGCTTTAGTATCAATCTCTCTTTTATTATTATAATAATCTCTGTTTTATTATTATAACCGAGGAAAAACCAGGCCATACAGACTCAGGAGCTGAAGGGACATCGTGAGAAGCAACCAGAAGACAGTGGGCAAATGACATGAATAGACTAGGACTTCTGACCCAGGAATTTTACTTTTAGGTGTCACTCAAGAGAAATAAAAATATATATCCACACATGATTTTGTTCATGGATGTTTATACCAGCATTATTTATAATAGCCCAAAGTAGAAACAACCTAGATGTCCATTAACTGATGAATAAATAAGCAAAACATGGTGTATCCACACAATGGAATATTATTAGGCAATGAAAAGGAATGATGAATTGACACATGCTACATCATGGATTAACCTTGAAAACATGCTAAGAAGTCAGTCACAAAAGACCAACATTATATGATTTCATTTATATGAAATGTCCAGAATAGGTAAATCTATAGAGACAGAACATAGATTAATGGTTGCTTAGGGCTGACAGTGTTGGGGCAGGGCATGGCTTGAACCTGCAAATGCATATGGGTTTTTTTTTTTTGTGATGATAAAAACATTCTAAAATTGAGAGTGTTGAACATTACACAACTCTGTATGCTAAAAACCATTGAGTTTTATATTTTAAAATTAGAGTAAATTCTATGATATGTGACTTGTATCTCAATAAAACTATTTTTAAAAGATTACAAAACAGGGAGAAAAGCAAGACAAGAGAACTATGAAAATTTTAGGCAATAAATGTAAATGGAGCTAAATTTCCAGTTGAAGACAAAGATTGACAGACTGAATTTAAAAATATAAGAGATTAAAACAACCAAGTGTATGTTGTTTAAAAGATACACTGAAAGGTTGAATGTAAAATCCTGGTAAAGTTAGCAGATAACAGTAGAGAACTTATGTATTATACTATTATGGGGCAAAATAGACAATAACTATGACACATTCCTAGAAAAAGTTACCATATAATAAAAATTTCAACTCATCATGTAGTTACTAAAAAGCCCAAATTTCTGTGCATCTAATATCTTTGCCTTAAAATACATGAAGCAAAATTTATAGAAACAAAATGAAAAATTAACAAATCTATCACCAATGTTTTAGCATATCTTTCTCAGTGTTTGAGTCATCAAGCAGATCAAAAAATCAGTAAGGATAAAGAAGATTTTAATTGCACAATTAACATGTATATTTAAGTATACTTTTAGATAAAACACTTTATCAAGCAAGTGGTAGGCCACATAACATGGGAGTTAAGGATACTGCCAAGAGAGGGTTGAAGTGATAGACCATGCAACCTAAGTTTGATAGGGAGGTAAAACAAAGACAAAGGATGGTTCATATGGGTGAAGTAAATGGGTCTGTGAGCTATGGTTGAAGAACTGACGTCTTGAGATTGATAGAGTGAGATTCCTAAAAATGTTGTCAAATTGTATAGTGGCCAGATTTATTTCAGAGGTAATTAGTCATGAGTGATTACAAGGTCCAGAGTGTCGCCATGGAAGTGGATTGCTGAAATGGGGTAGAAGTCATGGAAGATAAAGAGATTAAGATACTGAAAGTTCAGAATGCTGAGTGAGTCATTAACTTAGATTTGAAATACCCCAGGACTTCAGCACTGGGAATGGAAAAGAAGACAAATGAAACATGTGTTTAATGTTAATTGAATGGAGGAACATTAGCAGTAATTGGTAGAATCTGCAACCAAAGAAGATGGGGCTAGAGCTGACTGCATGAACTGAGGTTTTCACAAAGTAGATGTGTGAAGTTGTGGAAGCAGTAGTATAAAATTAAAAGGATACTGATCCCATCACTTGACCCAGCGCTGAATTGAATGTGGAAGAAATAGCAGCCTCCACCTGATGGCGTGGCAAGAGATGTGTTATCCAGAGATCACTCTATTTAAATTAAAGTCAGAGAAGAAAGTTAACCATCAGCGAAGGACCACAGTTTGTTAAAGTGTAATGGATGTTTTAAAAGGCACAATGGAGAGTTAAGAGATTAAACCGTCAGTGTAAATTTAGTCAGGGAAAAAGAAATAGTAGTTAATAAGGCATGACAACTTTATACATATAACCCACATATGAGATAAATTTGTAAGAGCAATAAGAAAAGGTCTCATAAGAACATACATGAGGGAACAATTATTTCTATGTGCCTAGGGTGGGTGTGTGTGTGGGGGGGGGGGTGGATTGTGGAAATGAAGGGAAAGCTGAAGAACAAAAGTGATATTTGAGAGTTGGATCTTTAAGCATGAGTTAATGATGACTGAAGGTGGTGAGGGCATCCCAGATAGAAAAAGCATTAGGAAAAAAAAAAAAAAAAACCAGTCTGAAACTACATAGTTCAGCTAGGAGAAATAAATCCTGGGTATTAGTGTATAAGATGCATGGAAATGAATGACTGCAGATGAGATTGGAAAGGTAGACTAGGTTAGGTTATGAAAAACCTTGAACTCCATGCTAAGGAATTTAGCTATAATTCTGTAAGTAATGGACATAAATGAGGGACTGTAAGCAAAGGAATACTCAGATTGGACTTTTAGAGAGATGTGTGGATGGCAGGGGGAAAGATTGGCAAAGAGAAAATCTGGGGGACTAAGAGATTTTTGTGAGAAATGATGAGAGCAAAGTCTAGGTCAGTGGCAGTGGGGTAAGAGAGGAAGGGACTGATACGAGAGATTTTTTTCAAAGTGAAATAAAGAAAACTTGATAAGTGGCTACATGTGGGCATTGGAGACGTCAAGACTATTCTAGACTTTCTGACTTGAACCATATTGATGGTGATGCCATTAGCAATGTAAGTTAGTAGAAGAAGCAGATTTGGAATAGGGAAGATAAGTTCTACATATATTGAATTTGAGTTGCCTAAAGGATATCATTTCCTGCTGTTGTTTCATTTGATTTTTTTAGTGAAGCTCCTCCCTCTCATTTTCTTTTATGTTTCTACTTGGATCACAGAGAGGAAACTGGAGTAATATGAACAACACTCACGTTTCTGGTGGACATGACAGAGAGCAAAATAGTTTAACCTAGAGATAACCAGGAATCAATCCATCATTCCCTGGGCTGCACACTGGCAGTCTGACTTTGAAATATTTGAGCAAACTTAGATTAAAACTCTAGGGAAGATCTCTTCTCAAAGGATTTCTGTACCTACCTTTAAAAAATACTATAAAGCAATGCAATTTTATTTAAATGTGCTTTCCCAAATTCATATACAAAAGATGGTAATCAAAAACATCTAAAAAGGTTTGGAGATGACCCTTTACCAAAACAAGGGTCAAGCTTTGGGTCTTGCCAAGAGATGGTCTTTTTTCATGGTTTAGATAGTAATTTCTTCATTTTGAGTCATGGCTTGTTCCCTTACAGCAGGAAGAGGACCTGAGGCCAAGTTCATACTCTGCTGCACTGGTGGACTGTTGGGGGCTATAATGTTCATCTGAGAGGGCATGGCCTTCCTGGGGTCCTGCCATGTTGTCTGATCAATGTGATTTAAGAAATATCGCTCGCCAGAAGATGTCTTCGCCATCTCCCAGCTTGCTGGCAGAGGTACATCATCAGGTATCTCCAAAGAGGACTGTTGAAGATGTTGAGCTGTGGGTGTAGCAGCTGGGCCAGACTACTCCAGTGGGAGTCCCAGGAGAAACAGCTCCCAACTGCAGAGAAGCTGGAGAGGAATGAGCTGAAACATACTATGAAGTCAGGGCTCCTGTAGTGCCTTTGTCAGTACTGGCCTGTCCGGAGTGGGATTTGGGCTCCTGCGGCTTGAAGGAGTCAGGCAGCTTCCAGAGCCTCATGGGCACTGTCTGGGGTATGTTGGCCATCTTAGGGTTCATGACGGCACTCAAAAGCGCCTCCAGGTCGGTCTCCAAGTCCTCCTGGACGTGCATGATCTGGTGCCCGGTGAAGAATGCCTATGGCGCCGTCTGGGTCGCTGGGAAGGTTGGGGTGCTGGTTGCCTGGGCCCGGAAGGCGGATCTTGCCCCTGGGAGGATTGCGTAGGCGGCTGCCCTTGGCCCTAGAGGGCCGATAGAGATGGTGGCTACTGCCCAGGATCCACAGCTTCTGCCTTCCGCGACATGGAACTCTGACCAGGCGAGCGAGGGCTCCGCCAGGACTCCCCGGCTTGATGGGCCAAGATGACAAAGGTGGCAAGGGTTTCGGGCCAGATGGCGCTGGGTGGCTGGAGCGGCCCTCTTCTCTCTCTCAGGGCCGCTGGGTGGGTAGGGGGGTGCGCCACGGCCCCTCAACCCCCATCCTGCCCCTCCGCCCCACGCTGCTCCCTGGCTGTACTGACTGGTCTGTGTACCTACTTTTGATAAGCTTCATGAAGTCACTAGAGCCATTTAATTTCTCAAACAAGAATAACCACCCCACAGGTTAACTCTTAAGGACTTGCAAAAGTTAATTAAGATAAAACGCTTCTTTTTCCTTAGAAGCCAAGGGTTTGTCCCACAAAGATAAATCAAGTATTTTTTTTCTTGAATTTATTTTTCTGTCAAGCCATTTTTATTTATTATGTCCAATGCCACTGAACTCTTTAATTTCTATAGATTCTAAAAATAAATCCCCTAGAGGAGAAAAAATAATGAACAAATAGAGAAAATAAGCCAACACCATGACATGGAGCAGCATGCACAACTGGCTATGCTCTAATAAACAGCATCCAAGAAGACACTGGGTTCTTAAGAACATTTCCTTAATTACCGTCATGATCTGTGCCTTTCAAGAATAACAGTATGTGCAGTATTTTATCATTGGCAGTAAGATCTCTATTTTCATTAGGGTTTTTCAAGTCATGACATGTAAACAAAGATGTCTGTCATACATTCCTAGGAAAGTGAGATAAGAAACCTTTCAGCTACAAAGTGTTTATCATTTTGAAAATGTTTTAACATAAATGATAGATTTATGAAACTTTAAATGAAACGTCAAGAATTCTAGCATACTCAAAAGTTTCAAGGTATAGATGATTTTGTTTTTGTTTCCACTAACCCAGAGCAAGTTATTTCTTTTGCTTTTGGCAACTCCACCACCAATTTCCTCTTCGTTTAATTTAGTTTATTTTGTGTAATGAGCAAAGCTTGTAACTCAATCTTCCCGGATCCTTTTTTTTTTTTTTTTTTTTAAATGTTCTCTCCTTGAACTATCTCCCAGTTTCCTCTGTTCTAAAACTGGTGTAATGTAATTTTGATTCTGAATGTTATTTGGGGTGAGAAAACAAACTGAGATTGAAACTCTAATGGGAAAAAGAGAAAATGCCATAATACCTATTTGCCTGTACTTCGTATTTCTCTTTCTCAAGAGACATTTGCTCGACTTATAACTTGGCTTTCTACTATTGTATTCTTCCTCTGTTTGTGCCCAGAAACTTCACACTGATTCCACACCTTTCAGTCTTCTAGATCAACCCTGGATCTGATTTAGTAGATAAAAAAAATAGAGATTAGAAAAAGAAATGTAAAATAGCATGAGGAAACTGCAGAAAAAGAAAAACAAAGAGGGAACCAGAATATCTGAACATGGACCCAATCGAATTTATAAAGCAGATAAACTCTTATCTTGGTGCTTTCTGTTTCTATTCAACCTCCTTTCCCATCCCCACCCTCCTACATTTTCACTTTCCCCCTGTTCATGCCTAGCCTTCTTACAGGGCCTTGCCATTTGCTGTCTCATCAAAACTGCCTTGCCATTTGCTGTTTCCTCTAGTAGAAATATTAGTGGGCACATCTAAAAGTATTATCCTTGCCCCAGGCTTTTGCATTTTACTAAATGTCTATTGCAGACTAGAATGCTTTTGAGGCCCAAAGAATGAATTACTGATGATTTAATGGAATTTGATTCACCATTTCTATAACGGTGTTCTTTGTGTCACTACTTCCATACCTCTCACTTTCATATATGCTTCCCCACAAAAAACTCATTCTGCTAGCTATCTCAGTATGACCAGGCTTTGTACTTGGTCAATTCCCAGAAGATGTTAGTACTCTCACCAGGAAAGTATGTGGTGGATAAGTGTGTGGGGGGTTGCGGGAGGGAGGACAATACCTAAATGTACACACACACACACACTCAAGAAGGGACAGATTGCAAACTTTACTGAGAGCTATAATTCCATTCTCAGAGTGATAAAGACCCTTCCAATCCATCCAAACAACAAACAATAACATAAGAACCTCTCCCACAAGAGACATTTGCTCGACCATTGCATTCAGGGAAAGAGGATTTTTAACTGTTTTAAGAAACTCATCTTGTATCTATAATCACCTGATTGCTAGCTTATTCTTGAATTCTTTTACAGTGAAATATGATTATCATATCTGTGATGCAGGCTTAAAAACACGCTTTTTAAGAGTTATACAGAATCTAACTGTTCGGCAAGTCTCTCTCTCTCCCTCTCTTGTGGGCCCATGCGTGCGCGCGTGCGTGAGGGTGTGTGTGTGTATTCTATTTGATTTAGCTTTTCTCCATTTTTGCAGGGGAATAGTATGTACTATAGGGGCAGATACTTTTGCCTTGTTGCTCTAGGAAACTCTAGGAGACAACCAAGATAGCCTTCAGAAATATGAGAGGAGAGAAGGACTACATAGAGGCTTAACTCTATTTAAGGCCACCTTGGTCTTAAAGATGGACTGGGGAAAAAGAAGGAGAAAGAGGGAGAGAAAATACTAACCTTGCCAGACCATAAGGAAATCATATGCTTTAGTATGAAGTTCTTCTATGATCCATTTGAAAAAGAACAGTTTGAATAAATAAAACACAGATAGAGGTATAATAAATTGGATTTATTATTATTGTCTACCAATATCTGTTCTCCCCTTTTTCCTGGGCACACAGCTTAGACTACATTTCCCAGCCTCTCTTGCCATTAGGTTAGACCATCTGACTAAATTCGCTCCAGTGGAATAGAGCAGAAGTTACATGTGTTAATTCCAAGACTTGCCCATAGAACCTCCACACATGCACTTCGGAACTTTATTTGACTCTCCACAGAAAGGAACGGTGAAAAACAAACCAACATTGGAAACCACATGTTGAAAGTAGAAAGGCCACCTAGTGACCTCCATATTCACCCTCGTTGCTGTACAAACAAGAATTGACCCTCTGTTGCATTTGAATCATTACATATTTGGGTTAATTTATTATAGCAGTTTAGTCTACCCTACTGTGATCCTTGAGAGTGTGATATCCACTACCATATGCAGCACAATGCACAGCATAGAATGGGTGCTCAATAAATAATTGTTGAATTAATGAGATACTACACCAGCCCCTTCATGAAAGATCTCCTAAAATGTGTAATTACTATGGAATGCTAAGTTGCAAAATTCCTTCATTCACACATAATTTTATTCATTTTAAATGGTAATTGATATTTAAGTATTGAACACTTATTTATTACCATCTTTTACAAGAAATCCTGATAAGGTAGATGATATTATCTTCATTTAACACATGAGGAAACTGAAACTCAGAGAGTTAAGGCACTTTTCCAAGGCCACACAGCTCCTACATAGCTAAGCCAGGATTCAAATTCAAACCTGTATGACTACAAAACTTTCCAATACATCATGCTTCCTTAAACATATGTTTGGTTTAATGCATTACATTTTAGTTTAGATCTGTAATCTTGAGGATATAATGATTCAGAGCAAAGTGTAATCACTTGAAACCTAGTAAGTCCCTCAATAAAGTTCTTAAACATGAGCTATATAATCTTACTGAATTAATATAACTATTTTATTAATCTGGTAATCAACTTATGACCTCTGACCTCTTACACTCTTTTTTTTTTTTTTTTTTTTCTTCTGAGAACGAGTCATCTTGCTCTGTTGCCCGGACTGGAGTGCAGTGGCGTGATCTCGGCTTACTGCAAGCTCCGCCTCCTGGGTTCGTGCCATTCTGCTGCCTCAGCCTCCCAAATGGCTGGGACTACAGGCGCCCGCCAAGACGCCAAGCTAATTTTTTGTATTTTTTGTAGAGACGGGGTTTCACTGTGTTAGCCAGGATGGTCTCAATCTCCTGACCTTGTGATCCACCCGCCTCAGCCTCCCAAAGCGCTGGAATTACAGGCATGAGCCACTGTGCCCGGCCAATGACCTCTTACACGCTAAGTGATATTTAAATATATAGTAAATATAGGCTCGGTATGGTGGCTCATGCCTGTAATCCGAGTGCTTTGGGAGGCTGAGCTGGGAGGAACTCTTGAGCCCAGGAGTTCAAAACCAGCCTGGGCAACATAATAAGACCCTGTCTCTATAAAAAAACAGGCCAGGTGTAGTGGCACATGCTTGTAGTCTCAGCTACTTGGGAGGCTGAGGTAGGAGGATTGCTTGAGCCTGGGAAGTCAAGGCTGCAGTAAGCCATGATTGTGCCATTGCATTCCATCCTGAGTGACAGAGTGAGACTCTGTCTCAAAATAGATAGATATAAATATAGATAGATAGATATAGGTATAGATATACAGAGAGAGTAAATATAGTAAAAACTCAGCTAGAAGGCTAGGTGACTGAATTTGAGACAGCATGGTGAGATGATTTCCTGCTGAAGCATCAGGAAGCAATGGAAAATGATTTGTATTTTAGTCCTCACATTTTTGGGATATCTTTCAAAATTCAGGAATTCATTTTCTGATCATAGAACAAACTGATGCAATGGTGTCCAAAACTACAGAAATATACTCTGGGTTTTTTTTAATTAGACATTGGAGTTGCAAATAGAAATATAAGAGTGCCTGGGGATTTCATCTCCACTGCTTTATCTTCTCTGCTGCCAGAGGTCCCAAGTGGCTCTGTCATAGCCTCTGTTACCCTGTGAACTGAAGGTACTGAGAGATCCATAGATAGGACATTGAGACATACCAGAAGCTGGGAAATGGACTAAGTGACCTTTTGAAGATGTGGCAGGAAACTCACTCAGGAGAAGTGGGCATTCCTGGATCCTTCTAAGAAGAATCTCTACAGAGATGTGATGGAGAAAACCTCCAGGAACTTGGCTTCTGTAGGAAACAAATAGGAAGATTGGAACATTGGAGATGAGTTCAAAAATCCTGGGAGAAATCTAAGAAGTTATATCATGGAGAGACTGTGTGAAAGTAAAGAAGGTAATCATCACGGGGAAACCTTCAGCCAGATTCCAAATCTTAATGTGAAGAAGAAAAGTCCTATCAGAGCAAAACCATGTGAATGTAGTGTGTGTGGAAAAGTTTTCATGTCATTCATCCCTTGATAGGCACATCATACGTCACACTACACAAACCGTGAGTGTGGGGAATGTGGAGATAAGTCACATAAATGTAAACAATGTGGGAAAGCCTTAATTTCTCTCAAGACTGTTCAAAGAAATAGAGTAACACACACTTTGATTTTCTCAGTTCATTTTGTAAACATCAGAGAACACACACAGGAGAGAAAGCTTATAAATGTAAACAATGTAGTAAAACCTTCAGTTTTTTCAGTATGCATAGAATATATGAAAGAACTCACACTAGAGAGAAACCCTATGAATGTAAGCAATGTAGGAAAGCATCCCATTGTCCCAGTTTCATTTAATGATATAAAAGGGTTCACAGTGGTTTAAAAACCCCTATGCAATTAAGAAACGTGGCAAAGCATTCAGTCTTTCCAGTTCCCTTCAAAAACATAAAAGAACTCATATTGGAGAGAAACTCCACAAATGTAAGAAATGTAGTAAAGGCTTCAGTTGTTCCAGTTCCATGCAAAGACATGAAAAATATTATTCTGAAGAAAAACCTTATGAATGTGCAAAATGTGGTAAACCCATCAGATGTTCCAGTTTCCTTAGAATACATGAAAGGACTCCCAGTGGAGAAAAACTCTATGAATGTTAGAAATGTGGTAAAGTCTTCAGATGCTCTGGTTCCCTTTGAGCATATGAAAGAACTCATACTGGAGAGAAACTCTGTGAATGCAGGAAACATGGGAAAGCATGCAATTTTCCCAGTTCCCTTTAAAAACGTGGAAGAACTCGTACTGGAGAAAATCCCTATGAATGTAAGAAATGTAGTAAAGTCTTCTGTTTTTCCAGTAATGTTCAAAAACATGAAAGGACTCATACTGGAGAGAAGCTCTTTTAATATAAGAAAATGTGGTAAAAGATTCAAATTTCCCAATTGCTTTCAAAGACATGAGAGGGTTCACAATGAAGAAAACCCTTATGACTGTAAGAAAGGTGATAAAGCCTTCAGTTTTTCCAGTTCTTTTTGAAAACATAGAAAGACTCACAGGGAAGAAAACCCTTATGAATGTAAACATATGATTAGGCCTTCAGTTCCAGTTCCATTGGAAGATATGAAAAAACTCGTTCCTGAGAAAAACTTTATGAATGTAAATCATAGTTGGAAGGCCTTCATTTCTCTCATATCCATTGAAAGACACATGATAATGCACACTGGAGAGGGATCTTATAAATAAGAAGGCACATTGGATTAAAACCCTAGTAGTTTGTAAAATATAGGAAAGTCTTCTATTTTAATAATTACTTCAAAAGTCATGTGAAAATTCCCACTGGAAACTACTCCTATAAATCTAAGTAACTTGGAATGCCTGATGCTTGAGAAAAATGCACATAAATGAAATGTTATACAAGTTATAAATATATTTATCTGCAGCTCATTCTTTTTTTTAAATAAAGATGGGATCTCACCCTGTCACCCAAGGCTGGAGTGCAGTGACATGATAATGGCTCACTACAGCCTCAAACTCCTGGGCTGAAGGGATTCTCCCACCTTTATCTCCCAAAGCTCTGGGAGTGGAGCAGGGAACAAAGACACATTCATTTATTAGTTTATGTTCACCATATTGCAAGATATTGCAGTTTACATGTTCCCAGTTAGATTTCCCAATCACATTATCTAGTTTGAAATAAACTAATCCCCAAAAAATGAATGTAAAAGACGACTGCAAAGAATATTGAAGGTATTACTAATAACAAAAGCACAAGCGAACAACAAATTGACAGCATTCTTTGTCAGCCACATTATTAGGATAAATACAAAATAGAACAATCTGAAAATCATGATGATTTATTTAGTCATACCTGCTAAAATGTTGGCCTAAAAAATTCAAAATTAGCAAGAAGACCAACTCAAAAGCCCATCAATGATAGACTGCATAAAGAAAATGTGGTGCATATACACCATGGAATACTATGCAGCCATAAAAAGGAATGAGATCATGTCCTTTGCAGGGACCTGGATGAAGCTGGAAGCCATTATCCTCAGCAAACTAACGCAAGAACAGAAAATCAAGCACTGCATGTTCTCACTCACAAGTGGGAGTTGAACAATGACAACACATGGGAACAGTGAGGGGAACAACACACACCAGGGCCTGTTGTGGGGTGGGGGGTGAGGGGAGGGAACTTAGAGGATGGGTCAATAGGTGCAGCAAATCACCATGGCACTCGTATACCTACGTAGTAAACCTGCACCTTCTGCACATGTATTCTGGAACTTAAAGTAAAATTTTTAAAAAATTAGCAAGAAGACCTTGATATATAAATTTACATTTGTATAGTAACAGTAAACTTTTGCCTGAAATATGTTTTGTCTTAAGATATAAGCTAATTATGACACTGCATGTATGACACTGCATGTATATAATTTATAAATACACATACTTCTACTGAGGGGGTGTGTTCAAAATAAGAAAGCACAATGGAGCATATTATCTACAAAGTTTGGAGACCTATCTTTTTTCTCTTTTATTTTCTTTTTCTTTTCTTTCTTTTTTCTTCAGACAGGATCTTGCTCTGTCACCCAGGCTGGAGTACAGTGACATGAACTAAGCTCACTGCAGCTTTGATTTCCTGGGCTCAAGAGATCCTCCCACCTCAGCTTTTAGAGTAGGTAGGACTACAGGGGTGAGCCACCTCATCTGGCTAAGTTTTTTTTCTTTTTGTGGAGATGAGCTCTCGTTTTGTTGCTCAGGCTAGTATTGAACTCCTGGCCTTAACTGGTCCTCCCACTTTGACCTAACAAAGTTGTGGGATTACAGTCATGAGCCACTGTGCCTGGCCTGGAGACCTGTCTATACATAACCCTTTATTTTATTGTATTGGCAATACATATCTATATGTCTCTTTTTTGTATTAGATACTAATTTCTTTGAGGGGAGCGGAACCATGTCTTATGTTTGTAACTAAATTATGTAGCTCTTGATTTTGCGGTGGTAGGTGCTCAATTAATATCTGCTAAAGGGAAACACAAGTTCACAGCCAGCATTAAGGCATTTTCACAGAGTGCTGATTGGTGCATTTACAATCCTTTAGCTAGACACAGAGTGCTGATAGGTGCATTTACAATACTTTAGCTACATACAGAGTGCTGATCGGTGCATTCACAATCCTTTAGCTAGACACAGAGCACTGATTGGTGCATTTTTACAGAGCACTGATTGGTGCATTTACAATCCTTTAGCTAGACACAGAGTGCTGATTGGTGTGTTTTTACAGAGTGCTGATTGGTACATTTATAATCCTTTAGCTAGACACAGAGTACTGACTGGTGTGTTTACAATCCATTAGCTAGACACAGAGCACTGATTGATGCATTTTTGCAGACTGCTGATTGGTGCATTTACAATCCTTTATCTAGACACAGAGCGCTGATTGGTGCATTTTTACAGAGTGCTGATTGGTGCCTTTGCAATCCTTTAGCTAGTCACAGAGCACTGATTGGTGCATTTACAATCCTGTAGCTAGACACAGAGTGCTAATTGATGTATCTACAATCCTTTAGCTAGACACAGAGCACTGATTGGTGCGTTTTTACAAAGTGCTGATTGGTGCATTTACAATCCTTTAGCTAGACACAGAGTGCTTATTGGTGCATTTACAATCCTTTAGCTAGACACAGAGCACTGATTGGTGCTTTTTTACAGAGAGCTGATTGGTGTGTTTACAATCCTCTAGCTAGACAGAAAAGTTTTCCAAGTCCCCACTAGACCCAGGAAGTCCAGCTGGCTTCACCTATCAGATGGCCTTATGTAGATGTTGATGGTTGCTTAACTCATCAAAGTGGTGGTTACTGGAGGTTGGAGTGGCTGTGGCAGCTTCTTAAAATAAGACAATAATGAAGTTTGTCATGTCAATCGGCACTTCCTTTGCTACATTTCTCTGTAGCATGTGATGCTGTTTGATAGCATTTTACCTACAGTAGAACTGTTTTCAAAATTGAAGTCAGTCTTCTCAAACCCTATCACTGCTTTAGCAAACAAATTTATGTAATATTTTAAATTGTTTGTTGTCATTTCAACAATGTTCACAGCATCTTTACCAGTAGTAGATCCCATCTCAATAAACCACTTTCTTTGCTCATTCATAAAAAGCAACTCCTCATCTGTTCAAGTTTTATCATGAGATTGCAACAATGCAGTCACATCTTTAGATTCCACTTCTTATTCTAGTTTACTTGGTGTTTCCACCACATCCACAGTTAATTCCTCCACTGATGTCTTGAATCCCTCAAAGTCATCCATTACAATTGGAATCAGCTTATTCCAAACTTGTATTAATGTTGATGTTTTGACTTCTTCCCATGAATCGCAAATGTTCTTAACAGCATCAAGAATGATGACTTCTTTCTAGAGGTTTTCAATTTACTTTACCCAGATCCATCAGAGAAATTGCTATCTGTGGCAGCCATAGCCTTAGGAAATGTATTTCTTGAAAGTTAATATTACTTCTTGATCCGTGGCCTGCAGAATGGATATTGTGTTAGTAGGCATGAAAATAACATTAATCTTACACAGCTCCAATACAGCTCTTGGGTGACTGGGTACATTTTAAATGAGCAGTAATATTTGGAAAGGAATCTTTTTTTGCTGAGCAGTAGCTCTCAGTAGTGGACCTAAAATATTCAGTACACCATGATATAAACAGATGTGCTGTCATCCAGGCTTTGTTGTTACATTTATAGGGCACAAGAAGAGTAGATTTCACATAATTCTTAAGGGCTCTAGGATTTTCTACATGGGTACATGAACATTGGCTTCAACTTAGATTCAGCGGCTACATTAATCCTTAACAAGAGATTCAGTCTGTTCTTCGAGGCTTTGAAGCCAGGCATTGACTTCTCTCTATTTATGAGAGTCCTAGATGTAATTTTCTTCCAATAGAAGGCTGTTTTGTCTACATAAAAATCTGTTGTTTAGTGTATCCACCTTCATCAATTAACTTAGCTTGATCTTCTGCTTAACTTGCTGCAGCTTCTACATCAGCACTTGGTGCTTCAACTTAGACTTATGTTATAGCTATGATTTCTTTCCTTCAACCTCATGAACTAACCTCTGCCAGCTTCCGACTTTTCTTTTACAGTTTTCTCACCTCTCAGACCTTACAGAATTGTAGAGAGTTAAGAACCTTGCTCTGCATTAAGCTTTAGCTTAAAAGAATATTGTGGCTGGATTTGCTTTTCTATTCAGACCACTAAAACTTTCTTCGTATCAGCAATAAGGCTGTTTCTCTTTCTTATCACTGGTCTGTTCACTGGAGTAGCACTTTAATTTCCTTCAAGAACTTTTCTTTGGCGCTCACAACCTGGCTGTTTGTCTCAAGAGGCCTAGCTTTCACCCTATCTTGATGTTCCACAAGCCTTTCTCACTGAGCTTAATCATTTTAAGCTTTTGATTTAAAGTGAAAGACATACAACACTTCCTTTCACTTAAACAGTTAGAGGTCATTGTGGGATTATTAATAATAACTAATTTCAATATTGCTGTGTCTTAGGGAATAAAGAGACCCAAGGTGAGGTAGAGAAACAGGAGAATGGTCGGTTGGTGGAGCAGTCAGAACACACATTTATCCATTAAGTTTGCCATCTTATATGGCTGTGGATCATGTCACTCCAAATGTAATGTCACTCCAATGTAATGATGATCACAGATTATCATAACAGATACAATAATAATTAAAAAGTTTGAAATATGGCAAGAATTACCAAAGTGTGACACAGAGACAAGAAGTGAACACATGCATTTGGAAAAATGGGGCCAACAGATTTACTTGATGCAGGGTTGCTATAAACCATTAATTTGTAAAAGACACAATATCTGCAAAGTGCAATAAAGGAAAGTGCAGTAAAATGAGGTATGTCTGTAATATATTCTTAAAAATTGCGGAGGGTACATTTTATGTGTTCTCACCACGAAAATTGCTACGTATGGGAGGTAATGCATATGTTAATGATGTCTATCTATCCATTCCACAATATAGAGATATTTCAAAACAACATGATATACATGGTAAGTATATACATATATTTAATTTTTCAATTAAAAAGTTAAATTATAGACTGGATATGATGGCTCATCTCTGTAATCCCAGAATTTTGGGAGGGTGAGGCAAGAGGATCACTTGAAGTCAGGAGTTTGAGACCAGCCTGCACAACATAGTGAGACCCTGTCTCCACAAAAATAAAATATTAGCCCAGTGTTGTGGTGCACACTTTTAGTCCCAGGTATTCAGGAGGCTGAGGTGGGAGAATCACTTGTGCCCAGCAGTTTGAGTTTGCAGTGAGGTATGATTGTGCAACTGCACTCTAGCCTTGGTGACAGAGTGAGATCCTGTCTCAAAAAACCAAACAACAACAAAATAATAATACAAAAAAGAAAGAAATAGTAGGTATGCTGTTGTAGGTGGAGGGGTTGGTGCATGTTGCAATTCTGAATACAAGGGCCACGATGTAGGTTTTATCGAAGAGACATTTGAGAACCAAAAGGAGTAAGTCAGGTCTTGAACCCAAATGATCTTTTAGGGCACCTCAAATCTCACTACAAAGTGTCCACCTATTCTGCCTATATTTAGAGGGTGTCCCAATTGCAACTTATTAAATCCAGAAAGCAACATTCCCTTCTCTTGTTGAGAGTCTGATTCAACAACTGCTGACAGAAGCCTTAGAGAGGCATTAGTTCTCATGTTATTGAGTAATATGTGAGACGACAGCTTTTGTATTGGCAATACCTTCATAAATTCCAAAAGTTCAGATTTCAGATATATAACATACGGCAATTAAACCATAAAAAGGCACCTTGAGATGTGCTGTGTAATTATCCAAAGAATATAACTTTACAAGCTAAAGTGGTTTGGAAATGAGGATAAGTATCCAGCACTCAGCCAAAATATTTCTCTGGTGACATAAGAATTGAGGAGCCAAGAACTGTAGCACCACTAAAGATTTCTGGCTTCCTCCCAGGAGTCTAAACATTTATTTCCTGAGAAATACCACTTGAATCATTTCTTGGCCTCTGGACAGGATATTACAAAGCTAAAACTACATTGTCCTTATTTTCTTTTGTGAGCTGGAACCAGGACTTTTTAACTTTTTTACTTGTATATTTTGCACTGTGTTAATACAGCTATATTTTGGCAAATCTCAGCAGTATTGCTTAATATTATTCCGGGAGATAAAATCTTAGAGAAAGACCAGATTCTCTAGACCCCATCAAAATTCCAAACACCAAGTTTAGAGTGCAAAACATCTGAAGAGAAACTCAAATCCAGGCAGATCTTACCAGAGCCCTGAAGTATGGCATTTACCTAAAGATACAGAAGACCAATTACCGGATATAAGAGATGCCCTATGAAGAGAGTGTTGAAGGAACTGTATTTATTGACCCAGAAGAAAAGATGTGTGAGGGATAATTTAATAATTGTCTTTAAAATGTAGCCATGACTCAGATGCACAAATAGTCAATAAATATTCTCTTTATTCTTAGATGATTAAATAGACTTAAGAAGGGCCAAGGGAAATTTTGGTTAGACTTAAGAAGGAATCCTGACCATGAGACATTGAAAATGGTTTCTAAAGAAAGTTGTGGAATCTTTCCTCCAGAGAGATTTGTAAATAGGAGAGAGTCTATCTGTCTATGATGATCTGAGTGCAGCAGCAAGACCTAGGGATCCCAAGGTTTCTCCTATAGGGCTAGATTTGATACACCAGCCCTTTTGGAATCATGTTGCCCTTATATAGCATTGGGGTGCACTAGCATTATTTGTATTTAAACAAGTGGTCAAGTGATATATTTGGAAAACATATCCTCTGTAATAAAATTGTAATGTTTAGTTGTCTCCTTTCATTTCCAGACATGATTTTAATAACAGTTTGAGTAATATGCTCGGTGTAATTCTTTGCTGTCTCAGTAATTATTTCATCATTGATGACTAGGATTAATATTACTGATTCTTTTTTGAAAGGAGGGAAAATAGTGTGAGCGGTGCCATTTCACCCAAGTCCTGTTAGGTTAAGTGTTTTGTAAAATGAAACAGTGTTTATTTGAATAATTTTCTTTCCACAGACTTCATCAGGAGGTCACCAGATTAAAAGTTCTTTTTCTCTAAGTTAGTTTGTTTTTAATCCATATTACTTTCTTTACATAGGATTTGTAGAGACAATTCACAAGAAGTAGCTGAATCTCACATACATTTGAAAAGGTAAGTTTTAATTTTCTTAAAACTTATAACAAAATTGTATCAGATAAATACATTTGTAATAAAGCCAAATATATTTTAAAGTATTTTTGAAGAGTACAGATCCTCCTCGACTTAGAATGTGGTTATTTCCCAATAAATTTATTGTAAGTTGAAAGTATCATAAGTTGAAAATGCATTTAATATACCTAACCTACCAAACATCATAGCTCAGCCTAGCCTATCTTAAACATGCCTGGAACACTTACATTGCCTACAGAAGGGCAAAATCATCACAAAGGCTATTGTATTAGAAAGTGTTGATTATCACATGTAATTTATTGAATAGTTACTGAAAATGAAAAACAGAATGATTGTTTGGGTACTTGAAGTTTCTACTGAATGGGTACAGTTTCTAATGAATGCATCTCATACACCTTCATGGAGTTGAAAAATTGTAAGTCAAAACATTGTAAGTCAGAAACCATCTGTAATTAGAACTGGATATGACTTTATGGTTCATCTTTTGAGAAAACAGAAATCCTGAGAAAAGAAAGAGTGTATCCAAGATAACAGTGGTAGTATTAAGGTACTCTAACTCAGTCTAGAGCTCTTTCCAGCACACATCATTACATCTTGCTCTCTTTTGGTGGTTATTTGTCTGGTGAGGTAGCATGAGTTTGTGTATGTCTATTAGGGCTAAGAATCTGTTGGTCCATAGAAGTGTAAGGGAGACTAATAAAGAAGCTATTTTTCATGACCTGAGAGACAACATTGTCATGTTGAAACTCTTCTAGAATAAAAGGAGAGGAGGATTAGAAAGTGATATTGATTTGTTGTTCATGAAAATAAAATAGTTGGTATCATGGGAATTTGCTTCATATTAAATATCATAGATGACAGTTAAGAAATTAAATGTGGCATATATTAGCCACAAAAGAATCCCACCAAACCTTATTTAAAAGAATGTGCAGTACAATGTCCATAGTAAACCATATTTATGTAGCTTGGAATTAGAGAGCCTTTCTGTGTCGTCAAGTATTTGGGCAACATAGCAAACAAAAATTGTCAAGCAGTGTGGCAGGCTAAAAGCCTCATGGTAATGTGAAAGGCCAATCTCACTGATACAGTAAATGAAGGAAAAAGCAGGTAACCCATATCTACACACCATTAACTACTTTGTCTTGATATCTCAAGTTCTGTCTTTGCTAACAACTATAGGCCACTCTCCTTCCTTTCTAACTCCTCCTCTCTCCCTTCTCTCTGTCATAATTTTCTTCCCTCTAACCCATCTTCTCTAGCCCTACCACATATGCACTGCAAGAACTTATAGATGAATAAAAATACATTGTCTATCCTCAAGAATCTCATAGTCCAGTACAGGAGATAAAGAGGTAGACAGGTAAACAATTATGAGACAGTCTACTGAATAGATGAAAGCATTTTTCCATATGGGTCAATGGAAACCCAGGCTATGGGTTTCAGAGAGATGATGATGTCTGAGTGCAGTTTAGAATGCTAAATAGGAAGATCTCATCATCTTCTCCTTGGATTATTGAAAGTACTCCCTAACTGGACTTCTTGCCAACATGCTTGCCCTCCCAAATTTTCAGGGAGCTTCCAGTCCAAAGGCAATGAAGCATAAGAAATTCAGGGAATATTTGGAAAAAGACAAAATGTTTGGTGTGACGTTATGAAGTCATGAAGGGATCTAAATAAAAAAGATGAGCAGAGGCTAAATCATAAGGTGACTTGTATACCGTGAACCCCGTCTTGTAGAACTAGAAGAGCGGTTGAATGTGTTGGTAAGTGAAAGATTTACCCAGTACAATTTGCATTTTGATCTCGTGACATCTAAGTGAAGATTAGATTGAACTGGAGGAGGGTAAGCATGATGACAGGAAGCATAGTTAAGAATCATCATGGAAAAGGTAATGACATCTTCAGCTAGTGCAGTGGTGGAAATAGAGAGCAGTAGACAGACTCCAGAGACATTTAGGAGTTAATATTGACAGGACTTGGTTTTGGATTGACTGTAGTAGGTAAGGGAAGAGAGAGAACAAAGATTATCTTATCTGGCTTGAACAACTAGATAGTGGTGCAATTCACTGAAATATGGGACGCACAAGGAAGAACACTTCTGAGTAGGGGAGGAAGATATCAAGTTTAGACGTGTTGAATTTGACTTGCCTATGAGTCATTTACTTTACCTAGTGATATTTGATAATTATTCCCATCAATAAATTTTCTCCTAAGCAATTTGATATAATGGTCTGGAGCTCAGGAGAGCAGCATACACTCTACCTTCTTTGCCTTTTCTGAATGCTTTTAGAATCCATATTTGACAACTTAGCCCTTGATTCCATACTGGCCTGTCCCAGTCCTTTATTTTTCTTATTTCCGTGTACTTTTCAGAGGCAGACATTATACATCCATCTATACCTTTTGCAATGCCTAATTCACTTGTGGGCATGAGTGAGGACTTTGTAAAGGCTTCTGAATACTTGCATTTGGCCACCTCACCACTGAGGTCATTCAGGAAAAAGAATGACATTTTAATACTTATTAAAGGGTGCAAAAGACATTTAAATCTTTATAAATTCCTTAACAAATATCACAAATCAGATTCACATGTGTGACCAATTTTACTTGAAAAGTTTTGTGGGATATTTTCCATTACCCCATTCCCCTAATTTAAGTTTTCAAACTTTTAGGAAAAAGTAGAAATGACACTGCTTTCCTACACTAGTTTTCTTTAAATTCTTTATTCTATCTTCTGGGTCCCTGGGATTCTGCAACTCACTTAGGCATATGAAGTTGATAAACTAGGGAAGCAGTCTTGTCATTGTTATCTGATATTTTGAGACTTACAATTATCTGTAGATGTTGTATCCCAAGATACTCCCTGCTTTATTTTCTCCAAAGGAAGGACCTCTTATATATCAACAGTGGACCTTGAAAAGTTTCTGTTAAGCGCTGACTGAAAATAGTTATTTTACTTGAAAAAATATTCAAGAGGTTTAAGCACAGTTGCCAAATATGGCAATGAGGTCTTTTGTGGCTTAGCGATTCTTGCTTTCCCGTCTTCCTCTGTTTTGATGTTCTGTCATTATGTTTACCTTCCCTTTTCTTAGAATTATTATTTCATTTATGCATGCATCCTTGTATCTATACATTCATTCTTTACACATTACTAAAATTTTCCAGTCCCAGTCTCTGTGCCTTGTAAAATACTCAAGGAAAGAATTAGTCATGTTGTGGAAATGTGCAAAGGTAAAAGACTAATACACACCTGCTTCTTCCCCACATAGCCTTCTTGAATACTTTATATGAATATCAATGTATTTTTTAGAGAAAATAATTCCTACCTTGGGACCCAGGCACAATGGAGTGATACCAATACTGAGACTTGTAACCCCAGTACATGGCAAGGGGTAAATCCTGGCAAGTTATAGGCAGGTGGAGCTTCATTTTATTCACCCCCTGCCCACTCTTCTAATAAAAACTTTCCATCACCTAATTCACATGTAGGCTTACTCTGTGCCATGCACATAGTAGGTGCTTTACACATATTAATTCCTTTAATTCTTACTACTATCCTGTGGATTAAGCCCTATTACTATCCCCATTTAAAGGATGAGGAAACTGAGGCATAGAGAACTTTAGTACATTTTCCAAGGTCACACAGTCAGTAAATGATGGAACTGAGATTCAAACCCAGGCAGACTGGCTCCAGATCTATGTTCTCGGCCAATATACTATGGTATGGAACTTGTTTGATTAATTTAGTGGGTAAATCTGTATTTCTGTCAGCTACTCTGTGTCTTCTTCTAAATGTGGGCTACATCTGTTTGCTAGAGAGCAGCTCAGAACCAAGGAAAATGGTATACATCTTTGCTCTCAACATTTAAATGTGGCACCTAAAGATTAATGGGGACTCCCCCAAAAAGATCTACTGAAACTAGCACCAACAGAAAATTGGTGTAGCAATTTGATGACACAGGAAAGAAGAAGTATTTCTTTTTTATGAAGGGGTCTTTTGAGTCCTGAGATTATAAAACTTTGAACAGCTCTATCTTCAGGAAAATCTTTTTATTTTATTTTGTATTTTTCTATTATTATTTTTTAGAGGTGGAGTCTTGCTATGTTGCCCAGCCTGACCTGAAACACTTGGGCTCAACCAATACTCCTACCTCAGCCTCCTGAGTAGCTAGGACTGCAGGTGTGCTCCACCATGCCTGGCCTCTTCATGAAAATCTTCAGTTATTGTTCCACAGTTGTCACATTAGTGCAAAATTTGAAAATCAGTCTTCAAATTTGAATTGAAAAGGAAGAGAATGAGATATTTATAAGTAAGAAAATTTCATATTTTGGTGTGGTAATGTAATGAGCCGGGCAAGGAAATGTTCTAGAAAATTATAAGAACTTACAAATAATGAGTCTTATAAAGTGAATAAGACTATGTAGCTTTTAAAAGCTTAGTGATTACCAATGTAGTGTTGACATTGCTGAAACTTTGATTGTTTAAAACAGAGTAGGTTAAAAGAAAGAGTGCAGAATTCGTATGACAGGTTACCATGTCAGATAATATACGTTTGTAATTGAGAATAAAGGACAAAAAAGACTATAATCAATGAACATCATTTACTTTACCTAGTGATATTTGATAATTATTCCCATCAATGTATATTCATCTTTAGTAGTGTGTTAATTCTCTAGAAGTCATAATTTTCTAATTTTAGAAATACCTATGCCTAAGTCTGCTACATAAATGACCACTAGGCAATCTCATTCAGTCTCAGGGCTTTAAAGTAACATTTATATATTACTAACTCCAAAATTTTTATCTCTAGTACTGAATTCCACCCTAAGCTCCAGACTCATGTAACCACTCTCTACTCTGTATCTCTACTTGAAAGTCTAATGAGCAGCTCAAACTTATCATGTCCCAAACTGAATTCTTTGTTTTCACAATAAGCCTGCTTCTTCCCCAGTGTGCCTCATTTCAATAAATGTCACCACCATTTACTTAGTTGCTTAGGCTGGAATCCTTGGCATCATTTTTGATTACCCTCTCTCTCTCATAACCCACATCCAATCGTTTAGAAAATTATACCAGCCCTATGTTCAAAACGTATTCAGAATATGACACTTTTTGCCATCATAGTGCAAGTCACCATCATCTCTTGACTAGACAATTGCAGGAGCTTCTGAAATCATCTCCTGATTCCATTTTGTATCCATCCAACTTATTGTCTCCTCAGCAGCTGAGTGATCTTTAAAAAATTAGTAATATCGTTCACCTCTCTGATCAAAACCTTCCAAGGCTCACCATCTCACTTAGTTTAAAAGTTGAAATCTTTTAAATGGCCTATGAGGCACCATACAAACCGCCTCCTCTACCCCCCTGACCTTTCTTTCTTCTACTTTCCTCCTTGCTTACTCTGCCCCAGCAACACCGACTTCTTTGCCACAACCCACCAGTTACAGTCCCACTTCAGGACCATTGCATTTGCTATTTCTTCTGTCTGAAGCACTCACTACTCAGTTATCTTTGTAGGTCCTTCCTCAGAGAGGATATTCCTGATCATCCTTTCTAAAATAGCCTTGTTCTCTCAGACCACCAGTCTCTATCTAGCCTCTTACCTGAATTTTTTTTTTTGATGGTTTATAATTACTTAACATATTTTTACTTGTTTATTTGTTTATGGTCTCTTTCCATTACTAGAATGTAAACTCAACAAGTGTAGGAATTTGTCTATTTGTTCATTGCTATATCTCAATTACCTAGTATAGAACTCAATAATTATTAATTGAATAAATGACTGACTAAATGAATGAATCACTAAATTGCAGTAGCCTAGGGAGACACTAGGTCTTAGTCTTAGGAAAGAACTAAAACATGTCTTCAAAGATATATTGCCAATCTAAAATAGTTTACAAGATCACCCCAATATTAATGTACAAATCTAGCTGTTCTCTTTTCTGGGAATACAGCCAGTTTAAAGTCAATGCTAATATGTAGTAAATATGATCCACAAAATCTGTGATTTTCTTGTAAGTTAAATAAAAGGATTCATTGATGAGGTGCTTTTGAAACTCTGTTTAGTAACCTGTTCAAGCATTTCAAAACCTACATGCCACTAATAAAATGACAACTTGAGAAAATTAATATTTAGTTTTTGGCTGGGTGTGATGGCTCACGCCTGTAATCCCAGCAGTTTGGGAGGCCGAGGCGGGGGGGATCGCTTGAGGTCAGGAGTTAAAGACCAGCCTGGCCAACATAGTCAAACCCCATCTCTACTAAAAATACAAAAATTAGCCGGGCGTGGTAGTTGGCGCATGTAATCGCAGTTACTCAGGAGGCTGAGGCAGGAGAATTGCTTGAACCTGAGAGGCGAAGGTTGCAGTGAGTTGAGATGGCGCCACTGCACTCCAGCCTGAGCGACGGAGTGAGTGAGACTCTGTCTCCAAAAAAAAGAAAAATAGAAAACACAAGGTATACTGCCAATCTAAAATAGTCTCCTGCCAATCTACAATAGTCTACAAGATCACCCCAGTATTAATGTAAAAGTCCAGCTGTTCTCCTTTCTGGCAATACAGCCACTTTAAAGTCAGTGCTAATATGTAGTGAATGTGATCCATAAAATCTGTGATTTTCTTCTAAATTAAAAAAAAAGATTCATAGATGAGGTGCTTTGAAACTCTGTTTAGTAACTTGTTTAAACATTTTAAAACCCACATGCCACTAATAAAATGACAACTTGAGAAAATTAATATTTATTTTTGATGCTTGTTTTTCTGAAATTATGGTGTAACCTGGCTATTAGGGATTTTATGTTGCTTGTCTACTCTCCAACTGGGACTTAATGTCTTAATTTTATTAAGACTCAATCCAAGGACACACATATGTACCTTCTGGTTTCCTGTTGATAGTTCATTAACAAGTTCATTATGTGTTAGTTCCTGTCTCAGCATTATCAAGAACAAACCAGGAAAGATCATGATTTTAGGGCAAAATTTTATATGATTGCTTTTCTGAACTCTTGTGATTGAAGAACTATTTATTTTATAACACATTTTGGACACTAAAGGAGACAAATACAAAAGAATTGTTTTGTAATTGCTATTCTTGGAAAAAATAGGTAGAAAAATATATATATCTGGTAATGCTGAAGAATATCCTAGTTTGTTTTCATGCATTTATGGAGAAAGGAGTTTTTACCATATTGCATTAATTATCTTCAAATGATTCAAATGAATTAAAGATTATTTATTATTAAGTGGCAGTGGGATCTAGTGAAAACTGATTCTATTATTGGCTTTGTCATTAGCTAACTAAATAACCCTGGCAAGGTCTTCTTTCCTTTCAGGGCCTCGATTTCCTTGTCTGTAAAAGAGGGAGTTAGACTAGAGTTCTTAGATTTGTTTCAGTCATACCAGTTTAAGGTTCTGTGAATTCCATACTTCCTGCCTTTTGAGTGTTGAAGTATCAGTTTTCATGAGAGGATAAATTAATAAATATTTTGTTACCTTGATAATTGTTGAAGCTAGATAAATGTTACATGTGATTTCATCATATTAATTTCACTTTTGTGTATGTTTGAATATTCTTACAATAGCAAATTTAGAAATATAATTGACTATTACATTTTATGATAGATAATTTACTACATTCAAACTGATCTTGCAAAGTCTATTTTATGTCTACAATGTTTTGTTCCATTGTCCTCTGAAATATTTATACAAAATGGCAGCCCCTTTTATGTTCATTCCAGGTGGTTTTCTTCAGTTTTTGGGTAACTATGCCAAGGTTCAGACCAGATTGCAAACTTTCCCTGTGTACAGATTTTCAAAGTGAAGGTATTCATTAATCAGGAAGCTAGCAAAAGCTTTTCATAAGCATATTATAATTTGTACTGACTTGGTAACCCACAATGTATAATTTAAGTTGGCTTAATTATCTGTAACTAACTCTTAAATCCAGGATGATTTTTCTCCTTGACATCCTACACATTGCCAGGCCGTTTCTGGAAGAAAGTGGGGCAGACTATGTTGTAGCTAAGAAAATGTCTTGATGTCAAGCAGTCTTGGATTCAAATGCCCATTTCAGCCACTTCCTAAAAGTAAAACCTTGGGAAAATGATTTAACTTTTCGGAGCCTTAGTTTCCTCTTCTGTAAAATGGAAATGCCAATAGTAGTTTCTATATCATGGAGTTATTGTGAGGACTAAAGAACATGAGTAGTCATTGAACATACTGCCTGACATGCAGTTTAAATCAGCAATATCTACTGTCATTATTATCTTCGTCATTTGGTTATTTGCATTATTCGAATAAAATTATATGTGGAGGAAGTTTTAAAAAATAAAGGAGGAAATATGGTTACATTTAATAAATATTTATTGAATGCATGCTATATTCTAGAAAATGGATTTACAGAGGTAAGTAAGGCACACTTCTTGCCCCTAAGGAAATCACATGCTAAGGTCAGAAACAGACATGTGAAGCATTAGTCAGGACTGAACCTAATGGAGTGGCAGAGTAGGGAACTGCTGTTATGCTAGGATTTAAAGGGAAGTAAAAACAAACCAAGACACAAAAATTTCCAGCCCATCACTGGATTTGAAACACCATTAGCATATTTTCCCTTTGGATTTTGTACATTCTTTGATTTTTGGATTCCATGAGCAAATATCTTTTGGAAGAGTAAGTAATGTCAATTAGCACTTTAATGGATATTTGTTTCCGTATTAATTAGGCTACAGGGCAAACTGCTATAATCAAGAAACTTAAAAATATGACAGCTCAAGCAAAAGACAAAAAGATGGGAAGACAGCACTGCCGCAGGAGATCACTCAAGGCCTAGGGTCCTTCTACCTGATTTCTTTGCCACTTCCTAGTGCATGTTGACATTGTCAATGTGGTTAAATATGGCTTCCACTATTACATCTGGGCTACAGCCTGCTAGGGGGAGAGAAAGAAGAGGAGAAATGATTTTCTTGTTAAAACATGACTCAAAGTTTGCACACATCACTTCTTGCATCTCATTATCTAAATTTCAGTCATATTTTCATACCAAGCAGCAAAGGAGTCTGGAAAATGTAGTCTCTAGACTGGAGGCCATGTACACAGCTAAAACTCATGAGTTTCTATCACTATAATAAAAGGAAAAATAGTAGAATTGACACTGGGAAATAATTAGTCTCTGCCAGAGTTCATCAACAATTTTATCTTGATTAGCTTCCTAAAAGACCTAGGCTTTTACAAAAAGGTAGGCTCTGTGAGTTTGATAAAGAAAGTGTTATAAAGAATTGTCAACCTCAAACAATCAAAAAGGTAAAAATCTAATTGAAAGAGAGTTTATTTAAGTGCAATGTGTGAGGATAGACCTCAGAAACTCCAACACCAAGGGAATGGAGTCAGCATTCTGAAGTAGGGAAGGTAAGGTTTTATTTATACAGGCAGAGACAGAGGAGTTTTTAGCAGGATTACAGCATTATTCATACAAGGCTGGTGCTTAGTTATAGCAACTTGATTGGTTATAGTCAGTGTTTCTTTTTGGAAAGGATATATTTAACATTTTTTACAGAGAGTATAATCATCATGGGTTTTCTGCCATCTAGTTTGAGCAAAGCAGGACACCAGAGAGGAAGTTAATCTATAACAAGAGTCATTCATTAAGAAGGCAGGAGATTTTTGTCCCTGACATTGTTTAATTCTCTCTAGTAATTGTACAGAACAAGAAAAATAAGAAAGTGAGTCAACGTATAACCTGAGAACCGAAGTTGTATCCATCTGTGACCTGAATCACAGTTACATTTCTCTCAAAGCTTAAGTGTTTTTGGGGATTCCATAGCTTTTAAATTTTATTTATTTTCACAGAAGGTTGACTTGTCTGGGGTATTTTCTGATACCAACCAGTTCTCTAAATCTCTGATTCTCTGACAGCAACTGGGCATCCAACAATTCAATTCAATTATGACACTATCTGTAGTTAGCACAGACATGGCAGGTTAAGGGCTCAGTCCCACAAGACTGCCCCACTTCGGATGCCAGTAGCAAGTCCCAACACTTCAGACTAACTGGCTCTTCAGTTTCAATAATTTGATAGAATGATTCACGGAACTCAGGAAAACACTACTATTATCAATTGATTATAAAAAAATACAATTCAAAAAAGTCAAATGGAAGAACTTCCTAGGGTAAGGTATGGGGTAGGGAGTTGTGGACTTTCCATGCCCTCTTCAGACATGCCACCCTCCCAGCACCTCAGTGTGGAAGCTCTTGGAACCCTTTGGTTTAGGTTTGTTTTTTTTTTAAGTGGAGGTTCCATTATGTAGGCACAATGGATCAAATCACTGGCCATTGGTGATTGATTCAATCTCTGAAACCTCTACCATCCCTGGAGGTCAGGGGTGGGGCTAAAAGTTCAAACCCTCTAATTGAGTGGTTGGTTCCTCTGGCCACTAGCCCCTATCCTCCAAGAGTCACTTCATTAGCATAAATTCAGGTGTGGTTGAAAGGTGTTCATTATGAATAATAGAAGACATTCCTATTACTCAGGAAATTCCAAGGGTTTTAGGCACTCTGTTCAGATAACCCGGGACAAATGTCAAATATACATTTTATTATTCTACAACTTGGTATTATCAGGAGCCAGGGTGGTTCTCCAAACCATCTCTGCTTGAAGATACTTACCCTTTTGACAACACAAGTAGAGTTTGTTTTTCTCTCCTCTGAGCTCCCTTTGCTGCCAATGACCTCTATCATAGTGTACTGTTCTTCTCACACTGTACCATAAATATTTCATAGTTTCTGGTTTCTATCCCTCTAACTAGAATGTGAGCTACAATGCTTGGCACATTATTGCTCTGTAACTCTTGAATGAGTGAATGGCAAACAGTCTGGCACAGCTAACCTCTGTGGTCTCTGTTCATGACTGGTGTTAATTGTTAATTACAGTAAGTTTCTAGGGACTAGACCCTGATGTTGCTAATTGTATTTTCCAAATCTTGTGGGTTTCCTGAGAATCTCAGGTCTGGCTTCCTACTGTTGAATCTGTGGTAGTCTAGAGGGTGAATTCAGAGTTCATAAATTAGTTTTATCAAACTAACTGGATTTGGGGGAAAGCAGGCAATCTTGATGCCTTCTATCTCACAGAGTGTGTTCTTTATAGGAGACCAATATTCTATGCAATATGCCAACTTTATCAAATAACTTTTCAAGTCAGTCTCATGGGGATGGTTTGATTTTTTTTTTTTTTTGGTTCAAATTAATGGTTTTATTTCCATCTTTAACACTAGCAGAGGAGTCCAAAGCAGACTGATATCCATGGATATAGTTTAAATGTAACAAAGAAAGAGTTGAACTATGTACATTGAAAAAAGGAAAGACTTTTTTTTCATACCAACCTTTCCCTAGTTCACAGTTTCTGAATAGTAGAAAAAAAACACATTTTTAAATCTTTTTATCAATTTAATTTAGGACGAAGTAACACAACTTTTATAATTAACCACTGAAGTTGTCTTTAAGGATAAAACTTAAAGAAATTTTAAAATGGGTGGTACCATATTTTATTAGTGGACTGACTCCAAGGTTGCCTTGCTCCAAGTCTGGGCATCATGACACTCGCATGATGCCCAGAAGAAAGTTAATGGCAATGATGTTCAGTCAGAGGGCAGACACGCTACACATCACAATATGAGAGTTGAGGATTCTGTAAAAAAGGATGAGTTTGTGTCCTTTGTAGGGACATGGATGCAGCTGGAAACCATCATTCTTAGCAAACTATCACAAGAACAGAAAACCAAACGCCGCATGTTCTCACTCATAGGTGGGAACTGAACAATGAGATCACTTGGACTCGGGAAGGGGAACATCACACACCGGGGCCTATCATGGGGAGGGGGGAGGGGGGGAGGGATTGCATTGGGAGTTATACCTGATGTAAATGACGAGTTGATGGGTGCAGCACAGCAACATGGCACAAGTATACATATGTAACAAACCTGCACGTTATGCACATGTACCCTAGAACTTAAAGTATAATAATAATAAATAAATTTAAAAAAAGAAAAAAAAAAAAAGAAAATTATTATTTTCATTCAAACTAACTGGAAGTGAGCCAAACAGTTAAAAAGTCAGAATGAAGAATAAAACAATTTTCTTTTCACATAGAGGAGGGACACTCCTTCAGCCCCGTCTAAAGTGAATTCTGTGCTGAATCCCTGCTCCTTCAGAAGGGTAACCTGAAGGTCAGTTATTGCTAACAAAGCCAGAAGTGGCCCCTTTCCCACTCTGAAGATGTTTCACACGAAAAGGCCGTTTGTTTGGCTTGCAGCCCTCTGAGGGAGGAGGACAGCGGAAGAGGAGGCAGGCTGGCACTGTAAGGCCTCTCCTGTTAGCCACCCCCAGGCCCTGTGCTGTCAGGGGCAGCGGGGGCCACTTTGCTGCCCTTCAGAGAACCTGAGGCTCCCACATACCTGTGGAGTGAGGGAGAGGTTGTCATCTGGGCCCGTGTTTCACCCATCAAAACCTATGGAGCAGTCAAAGCCCAAAGGATCCAAGCCCAGCTGGCCAGAGGAGTAGCTTCTGAAACAAGTGGCACTGGGTTGGGAAGGATGAGAAAGCCAAGTCAGGTGGGCCTGGTTCTCCGAAACATGGGGCAACAGTGACTTGGGCAAAAGCCTGGAACTGAGCGGCTGATAAGGCCACAATTACTGCCACCACCTCTCAGCATCTATGCGGGGGCAGACATTAGGCAGTGGGAACTGAGGAACTGGAGGACGTGTGGCAAACAGAGGATGGATTTTATCAGAAAAGAGAGGACACCCAAACACGTGCCTGCCCTATTTATCTTGCATGTCCTGTGCCAGGTGAAGGACACTGGAGCATGGTAAGGTTCCTGAGAACAACTGGCGGGCAGAAACGGGCTGGGATGGGCACTGCTCCCCAGGCAACATTAGGCCTCTGAGGGGGACGCTAATAGTGCTACATCTTGTGGGCTGTTAAAAAGTAGGTAACGAATGGCCTTTATTGCACTTTTTTGTTCTTAGGAAACAGGGGATTGCCCTGCAGTTTCTCCTGATTTGCAGAAATCACTGCAGATCAATGGTAAGGTGCAAGCAGAATCACGGGTGACCTCTGACTCTCAAGGGAAGAAGTCCAGTGATTGGTCTTTCCAGGACCTCAAGGGGCCACTCTTGCACCTGGGATCTTCGAGCTGGGTGAACTGGGTCTGGCTTGTCAATGTGTGGCAGGCAGATTGGTCGACCGGCAGACACTTGGAACAAAAGGTGGTGTGCCTGGGAAAGCTGGGGCAAACTTTCCAAACAAGGAAAATTTATTGGCAAATGTGCAGGTTCTGCAACCAGACTAGAACCACGATTCCCAATGTGCCTGACTCCCTTTCTCCCACTCTAGAACTGGACCACCCCAGAGGAACAGAGATGGCCTGGGAGGGCCCTGGGTCCAGCGCCATAGCATCAAACTGGAGATAACAAAAAGAAGGGGTTGGAAACAAAAGAGCAGTTTACATATCAGACATTGGTTTCGAAACAGTCTTTTTGAGCTCAGGAAAATGGAGGCAGATACCACTGGAGAACCTGTCTGTCTGTCTGTCCATCCGTCTCTCCTGGGCGACTCTGAATACTTCATATATAAATGGGGTGGTACCGTTTGTGGTTGATCTTTTTCCTACAAGTTGGGCAAGTATTAGCATTCTTCAGGGAATCGCGGAGGCACTGGCTACAGAAGACATGGCCACACTCTGTGGAAACGATGAGACGTCCATTCTGCACAATCTCAGAGTATCCATCCATGCAGATAGGACAACTGACAGTACCCGAGGGCCTGAGGCCTGTAGCGCCCTCATCCCTGGTGTTTCTGGGAGTATGGGTAGTCACATACACGTCTCTGTCCCTGGACAACTCCTCATCGTCACTGCTCACCACGCAGCTGTCAGCATGGTCCTGGGGCAGCCTCCCAGCATTCCTCCTTGGTCTTCTTCTTTCATCAACAATCACAACAGAGTCATTGTGAGTCAAGTCAACAACCACGGGCTCTAAAGATTCACAGGTGAGGTCCACAATTTCATCTCCAGCGGTTTCCACGAGTTCTATGGGCTCTGCTTCCAAGGAAATCTCGGGGGTGGAGGTTGCTTCCCGAGTTCGCTTCTGGGTTTGTCTAGAATTTATTGCTCCACCACGACGTTTTCTTGTACTCATTGTGCTCTTTGGTGCCAACCTACAGAAAAGGAAGTGATCTATACCAAGGTTTTCAGGGAAGTCAAATGTTCTCAACCTTTCATGCCGTCTGGTTACTCATCTGGCTTGCAAAAGAATTTGGATCCGGACAGATTTCCAGTATTTTCAAGTCCTGGAGCTAGTTAGGTCCGCAGGCGCCGCCGCCGTCGCACTCGAGAGAAGAAGCTGCTTCTCCAGCCGCCCAGGAGCTGGTTTGATTTTTTAAAAATGCCTTTAGAACCTTAGAAGTGACATTTGCATGAATGTTTAAAAACTGTTACCAAATTCAGGGAATTTTGTTTAAACCATGTGTGTACATGTGCATATATATATAACCTAAATGTCAAAGCATTGTTTATTTTTCTTGTTTTTGCCTATTTAATGCCCTTTAACCTTACCAAGGCCATTAAATACTTGAGACATTAGATGCTGCCTTTGCCGATTACCTCATTTGCATAGCAGTTTAGGAATACTCATTTCCTGTTTTGATAATTAACAGAATACTTGGGATTATAAAGCTTTACAGAATGACTTCTGACAGTTGACCATTTTAGCTACTGAGGTGTCAAACAAAACATCCCAGCAGTGGAATGACTCTATGGGAAGAGCATAAGCCTAGGTGTCAAATCTAGGTGACCTAGGTTTGATTTCTCCTGATTTTTTGACTTCTGGAAAGTAACTTAATAGTCATTTGTAAAACTAAAATAATACCCACTTGCTTGTCTGAGGGGGATACTAGGTAAAATAAAGTAGTGTATATATGCCTGCTGGAGAGGCTATGGAACGTCCTTGTGTAGCCTAGCTCCATTCTAGCTGCACCTAATTGTGACACAATGACTTAATCTCAACTGTCCTGAAAAATTTCCCCATTCTTAGGCTTTGATGTACCTTTCACTCCACACCCGTTGGGTAACACTTACCCAACGTCTGCATCAAATTTGGGTTTACACCTTCTCTTCAATTTGGCATAGACCATCTTGCAGCTAGAGAGGGGTTGCCCCAAGTAGTCTTACCCATCCTCCTTTCTCTGCACCATTCAAGTTTACTCCCAAATCTTCTTTTCTTAGGACTTGAAACATGCCTTGTATCTGGAGCGGAGATTAATGATTGCTAAGGTACAAGTATACAAGTATCAATGACAAAGAATATATTTATTCAAAGCTAAGAATATATTTATTTGTATTGATGCCATTAGAAAGCATTCAAATAGGACTTTTAGTAGATTAAAATGAATTATCTTTTTAGTGTATTTTTTTTCACACCAAGAAGCAAAGCTTACCTTATGCTTTCACTCATTAAGCTATCAAATCAAGGTGGAAGGGAATATCTAATGGACTTTAACAACTGAGGCATGGTGCATTATTGTTTCTAACTGTATTTGATTAACTAAATTTAACTTGTGGTTTGCATATCTACAGATAAATGTACTTTATTATTCCAAGATATTATTATGCTTCCATTTCTTTGAATTGTACTCCAATATCATGGTATATAATAAGAATATCACAAAGTTGGGCTAGTGGCATTGAAAGATAAGTTATAGCATAGTGAAATATTTGCAAGAGCTAGAGGATTCAGGGGAAACAGGAAACTTGAAGAAAACTTCCTGGAGGTGTTTTTTTTTTCTTTAAATAGAAGAAGACAAATTAGTTAATTGAAAATGCAATCTCAGGAAAAAGAAAGAAGATTTTGAATCTAGATCTTCTTTTTCTTACCGTCAGGTCAGCAAATTCTGATTAGAAAATTCCTCCTGTAGGGCTGATAAATAATTTCTGCTAAAAATTATTGTGAGAGAGCCAAATCAGCTGACATCTGAAAAGTAAATACAAAACTCCCTAAACAATTCCCAGTTTCTTCCCACCCTCCTAACTTTAATTTAGGGAGAAACATCAGCTATGGAAATGAATAAAAAAGAAAGACATCTAGGGGTAAAAAACATCTTGGGGTACAACATAAAGCTAATAGTGGAGAGAGGATTGCACACGTGGCCCACTCTTCATTCACACTCTTGCCTTTTATTTGTTTATTCACATATTTAGTGTAAAACCTATCTTTAGAATCTGAGAGAAGTTATCAAGTCTGAACCTGTGTTCCAAAGCAAGGAAGATAATTTGTATCTATCGGATGGTGTACAGATTGGATACAGCCTCAATTCATTCCCTTTTGGGAATAAATGACTGGCATCTCATCTGCTCCAGAAAAGCATCAAAAGTATTCTGGCTTCTTATGGCTTTGCGTGGTTCCTGGACATGGAGATTAAACCAGGGGCAGACAAAACCTCTTTGGAGACTTGAAGGATAAGGGACAATTTGGTGGTGGCCTGAATTTACAAAAATAAACTCCTGTTTGGTTGTGTAAAGAATGATTTGATAAATTTCCAATGGGAAACAACATATATACATAACACTTACTGAATTTTTATTACAACATCAAGAATTTTAGAAATCAAGGAAGCTTTAGACAATGACATAGTTCTATTGGCTCCTTTTACACATGAGAAACTGACAATTGCTTAGGGAAAGTACAGGGGCAATTTTTGTTTGGGAATAGGAGGTTAGACCAGATTACTTCTGAGATCCCATTCAATAAGTTTTTGAAACTGAGGCCCAAAGAGGTTAAGGAAATTGCCCAAGGTCACAGAGCTGACTGGGAGGGAAAGCCTAGAGTAGAATCCGGGTTTCTGGATTCCTTATCTATTTATGACTCCTTTTGTACTTAAAGTATTTGAAACTCAAAATAATAACGCCTTTGGGTAGTACACTTTGAGGAAACAACATAAACCTGGCAATCAAATGCTTACCTTTGGATTATCTTTTAATTCCCAATGTGATGAGTCACACAGCTAAAACAAAACAAAATAAAACAAAAAAAAAAGAAAAAAAGAAAAAAGAAAACACTGGCATACTAAGATGCTGTATCAGGAGCTAATTAAAAGGGGGAAGAAAACACTCAGATGAACTTTGTAATTTCCTCTGAATCTTTTGACAAATGTAACCTTAAATGCTGACCTGTTTTGAATGCAAATTTTCTAATGACAGTTGGTATTTTTCATGGATAAAGCAAGAGCTCCTCCTACGTTTTTAAAAGAAAGGCTTTAGTTCTAAGATCCTTTAAAATCCATTTAAACTAAGGAGCTGTTCATTGAGACAGTCTTCAGTGGTATTACAGAATTTGATTACAACTGGACACATTATTCATATAGAGTAAGTCTGATACTTTAGGGGAGAAAGTTTGCAGGTAAGAGGTAAGTTTTGAATATTTGTTTCACTTTCTTCACTTTTTCCTAATGAGATCTTGAATCTTTTTGGGGCAAAAATAGTTTGATTTGATACAACAATAATTTGGGGAGTACTGCATTTTTTTCCCACATGAATCTTATGGTTGCTGGATCATCAGTATGGATAGCACTATTGCTTTAATTTTTATTGTTGTTTTCTTATTAGCCTTTATTTTCTATAAAATTCATACCTCTTTAAAGCAAACCTGTTTTTTTTTGGTGGTGGTAAGGTAGTTGCATTTTAGAGTTAGGATGTTCTCTGAGATTAATTTCTATGTGATTTTTTTCTATGAGTCAGAATCCTTGACTTTGCAGCAACTTTTATCTCTTAAGCTCACAGACAATCATAGAACTTCTCTAAAATGAATGATTTCATTATCTTTGTATGATGTTTTGAATTAAGTTATAGAATATGCGTGTCCTTTTATGCATAATTTGCTCCTATATTATGATTTCATATACAGTAGAGTTATTCATATAAAATTTCCAATTTTCACAGCTTTTGCTCTGAAATGAACTATCATCTCATACTTCTGATGCTTGTTTTCCTCTATAGTTAACACTTAAATAATGAACATCACTTTTACAAACTGTACCCATTTTGGGTGCTTCCAGATTAGTTTTCTTCTTTAAATATGTAAGACGATACATAAAAGCAGGACATGAACACCGAAGATTAATGAGCTCTTTAAAAACAACTTTTTAAAGAGATTGGTTCTCACTCTGTTGCCCAGGCTGGGCTTGAATTCCTGGGCTCAAGCAATCCTCCCTCTTTAGCCTCTCAAGTAGCTGGTACTACAAGCACGCATCAGCTATTTTTTATTGAAATTTTTAAAACTCTGGAATGCTTTAGAGTGGAATTAGAATTCAATCCCAAGTCTGCCTTACTTCAAAATCTGAGCTCTTTCTCCTATTCCACACTGCCTACTAAGGTATTAGACAATAAAATATCTCAGCTGTTTTTGACTGAAATTTTAATAAATTCTATAATGTTTTAGAGAGTTTGTGACTCAAATAAATTGCACAGATCTATTATTATCATTATTATTACTAAGTGGAGAGAGTACTAAACTAAGGACCAAGAAATCTGATTTCCAATTCTAGATCTTCCTTGCATAGCTGTGTGACCTTGGAATGGACACCCCACCCTCCCTATCTTACTTTCCTCATCTGTAAAATGAACCAGATGTCCTGACTCTACCTAATGTTATGAAAGGCAATAAAATGTTAGAAATAACTATTTAAACGGTAGGATAAGACAAAGGAGAGGCAGAATGCCTATTGGATTGTTTTTATTTTTTGGTGCTGAGATCTCACCTGTAAATGATTAGTTGCTGCTTCCAAGGCATTTTTTTTTTTTTTTTTAATCAAAGAAATGTATCATATGTATTTTGCTACAACTTGGAGAAGTCAGGGTGGGGTGGGTTGCTTGTTCCTTTTGATATATTTTTTCAGTGTCTTCAAGGAATCAATAGGAGGTGGCTTCTGGATATGAGGGAAGCACTAGACAGCTAACAATTGAATTATTATGCCCACTGTGCTACAGACATTTTATATACACTATTCCATTTAATCATTTCCTAAGCCTTATGTAGGCAAGTAATGTTGCCTTCATTTCATAGATAAGAAAATTGGGATAGAGATAGCTCAAGTATTGAAATGGGAGAGTTCCCTTATGCCCCTCGCAGGGCATGCCACAGGGGTCAGTTCTTCGGTGTCAGGCTGCTGAAACCCCTAGGGGAGCACGCAGACAGACAGGTCCAGAGGTCGTGGGGAGTGCTTTTGGCTTCAACCCCATGGCAGCACCTAGGGGTGAGTGTTTATGATTCCTGAAACCCAAGTGGGTGTGTGTTACAGTGTGCTCTTTCAGCTTTGCTGTCTGCCGATGGCTTGTATTAATCAGCTCAATTAGACTCTCTGCCTTACTGCAAGGACAGAGGGCTTTCTGTATCCTGAGTTCTTGCCCAGTATACCAGAAAAATCAGATCACACATTGGCTTGGAGGATGAATGCAAGGTTTTATTGAGTGGTGGAGGTGGCTCTCAGTGAGATGGATGAGGAGCCAGAAGCAGGATGGAGTGCGAAGGTGATCTTCCCCTGGATACTCCTCCAACCGCCCCTGGTCAAACTCCCCTCGGTGTCCATGTTGGTCTGCTGATGTCTGCTGGTGTGTTCCTCTGCTCTTCTTGATGTCCAACCACTTGTGTCCATGCCCGCTGTGGTCTCAAGTTTTTATGGGCACAGGATGGGGAACATGGTGGGCCAGAGTGGTCATGGAAAATGCAACATTTGGGCGTGAAAACAGGAGTGCCTGTTCCCACTTAGGTCCATGGGCACAAGCCCTAGGGTGGAGCCCTTGCCAGGGACTCTGTCCTTCTCTACCCAGCACTTTCCTGCCCCCCTCCCGTATCACTGTCATGCCAAGATCTATGTGGCTTTTTCCATTACCCCATGCTGCTTCTGTGGTCACTCTGAGACAATTCTGAGAAGATAAACAATTTAGAATTGGGTCTTCCATTGTGCCTGTGGGATAAAAATTTATTCTGGGGAGATGGATAATATATAGGGTCACATAGAGTAGATTGGTAGGTGCTTCCATGGTGTGATGTGGGAGGCAGTGGTAGGTGAATGCCCATAAATGTTATCTTCATTGGCCTGCCATAGTTACTTTTCCTGAGATTTTTTACCACTAAAGTAATGCTTTTTTATTTGTTTATTTTTCTTTGCCAGTGGGGAGGTTGATGGGAAAGTTTCAATTTCAACTATGCATACTCCTAGAAAGGTTCATGTATGAAACCTTTTATTGTCTAATACCTGAGTAGGTATTATGGAATACTAGAAAGGGATCAAATTTTGGAATGACACAGACCTAGGATTGAATTTTGATCCACCACTTACTAGCTGTTTAATTTGCATATGATACTTCATCTTTCAGAGCTTCACTTTCTTCTTGAGTAAAACAAAGATAATAATGCATATGCATTGACCCTTAGCATGATAAACATAATGCATCAATAATCTGCTGTAGATAGCTGTAGGAGAATTGGAAGAGCACTAGAATGGAATTCTAGAGACTTGGTGTCCTATGACACCAAATATGAAGCTATATTTGTTTCATTCATTCAAGTAAATACTTATTGAGCTTCTACAATGTGTCATGCACTGTGCTAGGCACCAGGGATACATCAATGAACAATCAGAAGTCCCTGTCTTCTTAGATCTTAAATTCCAGTTTCATGCTAACCTAACTATATCCATTTCCTGATCATGTAGAGAGGAATTATTGTTCTCCATATTTTAGAGATGGGAAACTAAGGGTTAAATGATACAATGATGAACAAAATAAATATGATCCCTGACCTCATGATTGCAGTCCAATGAAACATAAATTAATCAGATAATCTCACAAATTAACATAAGATTTAAACCATGATAAGTCTCTAAAAGAAAGGTAGTCAATTCTCTGAAAACACGTAACAGGGACTTCATCTTCTTTGAGCAGTTGACGTCTTAGCTGAGAACTGCAGAATGAATCAGTGCTAACCAGATCATCCTTCTCCATGTCCTTACTCAGATTCTTCTGGAATTCCCTCGGCTCTTTTACATCCTCTTTAGTGGTTATTGCAAACTTTTTCCTCTCTTTTTAAGCCTCCAACTCAGTTATTATGCATTTATTCTCAGGAGATGGGCTTGCCTGCTATTTCACACAGAAAATAAAAGCCATCAGATCTGCTTGAACCACTTATCCACCTACTTTCCTGTTTTTTCCAGATCATCCTTCTCCATGTCCTTACTCAGATTCTTCTGGAATTCCCTCGGCTCTTTTACATCCTCTTTAGTGGTTATTGCAAACTTTTTCCTCTCTTTTTAAGCCTCCAACTCAGTTATTATGCATTTATTCTCAGGAGATGGGCTTGCCTGCTATTTCACACAGAAAATAAAAGCCATCAGATTTGCTTGAACCACTTATCCACCTACTTTCCTGTTTTTTACACACACATTGAGTTGTATCTTCACCCATGCTTTTGTCCTGTCTGAGAGGAAAAACTAGCCCTCTATCTGTCCAAGTTCAATATGTCTGTGATTTAGAGCACATGCTGTCCTCTTGCTTTCTCAGGGCCCCTTTTCATAATTATCCTCTTTCTTCTCTGTGTTTTTAACCTTTTCCTCCCATTGAGTTCTTTTCATGACAAAAATAAAAATAAAAAGTAAATAAAAGAGACATCTTTTCTTGACCATTCCCTGTATAACCAAGTTGTGTACAACCTGTATAACAAGGCTTCAATAAAAGTGGTCCACACATATAACTGCCTTTACTAAGGTGGCTTATGCCTGTAATCCAAGCACTTTGGGAGGTCGAAGCGGGCATGGATCACAAGGTCAGGAGATGGAGACCATCCTGGCTAACTTGGTGAAACCCTGTCTCTACTAAAAATACAAAAAATTAGCCAGGCTTGGTGGCGGGTGCCTGTAGTCCCAGCTACTCGGGAGGCTGAGGCAGGAGAATGGCCTGAACCTGGGAGGCGGAGCTTGCAGTGAGCCAAGATGGCGCCAGTGCACTCCAGCCCAGGCGACAGAGCCAGACTTCATCACAAAAAAAAAAAAAAAAAGACTAATTACTTCTTATTTCCAAATGCAACAGACACATTTCAATTCTTGTCCTCCTTTCTCAAGTCCCCAAATTTTTTGACATGTGAGGCACTTTGCTTTTTAATACTCTCTCTTTGAAATCTTCTGCTTCATTAGTTTCTGTGATACCACTTTCTCCTTTCCTTCCTCCTTCTTTTCTGGTCACTCTGTAGTCTCATTTGTGAACTACTCTATTGCAAATGCTACCTGCAAATTCAGTGGTCCAAATATCTCTACAATCTCTCCAGTTTTATTCTCTGTTTTCAACTGATCACTAAAGCCTGTCCATTTTACCTCTTTAATATACATTATATGTTCCATCTTTTTTAGAGCATTATTATCTTCGTAGTATGGATCTTCATTATCTCTATCCTGAACTATTTATAAGTCTCCTAACTTGTTGTTTCTGTCTCCTTTCTTGTCCCCCTCAGATCTGTTCTTTCAAGGGTGGCAAAAGCCGTATTCCTGCAGTTTACATGTGTTAAACTGAGCTGTCTATTGGATATATCCCTCAGGTTCAGAAATCCTTCAGTACTATCTGATAACCCTCAGGATTAAGTCCAAAGTCTTTTAATGTGGCTCAAAAGGCATGCCTATGTACATCTTATACTGCAGCCAAAAACAAACTATTTGTAGATCCCTGAATTCGTTAAACTTTATCAACTCCCTGCATTTATTTAATTACCTGACCACCATTCCCAAGACCAGATTGAGTACCTGTCCTCTGTGCTTCTAAATGCTTGCCTCTTTCCTGGAACTTACTACATTTTATTATAAGTGACATTAGTAAGAATCTAGTCCACAAATGGATATGCAAGAAATTTCACATTTTAAAATGTTCTTATAAGCTCTCCTGTATTCAACATTCTGCCAGGAAAATAAGACACACAATTTTAGTCAATACTCAAGCCTCCTGCTGAGTTTTGCAAATATTTTGAGGCCTTAGGCTACACCAAAACACAGATACTCCTCAACTTATGATGAGGTTATAATAAACCCATTGTAAGTTGAAAATATAAGTTGAAAATGCATTTAATACACCCAACCTACCAACGTCATAGTTTAGCCTAGCCTCCCATAAATGTGCTCAGAACCCTTACATTAGCCTACAGTTTGGCAAAATCATCTAACGGAAAGCCTATTTTATAATAAAGTGTCGACTATCTCATGTAACTGTATATCACTAGCCTGGGAAACAATAAAAATTCAACGTACATCAAAACTGTGATGGTTTTGCACCATCGTAAAGTCAAAAAATTGTAAATTAAACCATTGTAAGTTGGAGACCATCCGTACTGGGGAGGCCCTTTGAGCTATTGATCATTAATCTTCTGTCAACTCCCTGATGTACTCTCTGATACCCCATTTTGTCTCCACCTGGAATGGTCCTTTCATGTTTGCTGCTGCTGCTTCTGTGCTATGCTTGGGGGCTTGGGGAACTGGATCACTGCTGAGTTTTGGTCCCCTGTATTTCAGGCTCGGCACACTCATTGAAACTCTTCTGAGCTTTTGCCCCTGTTTTAGGCTGCTGCCATCAAATGTTGAGCTGTTCCCTATTTTCCCTGCCACCACCAACTCCTATCAGACTCCTGACTTCTTTTTGTCTAAAGTCTGTTTCCCTTTTCCATCTCTCAGGGCTCTAAAAGGAATTTCATCTGTTGTCTTGAGATCCTCACTGATATTAGAGAGAATAATCTCTCCCATGAGTCTGGGTTTTGGGAAAATTAAAGCCAGGAAGGCAAGTGTGGACAAGTGGCAACAGGGGAGGAGGAATTTCCATGGGTAGAAACAATAAAATGGCCCATTTATCTTCTAGAAATGGGATGAAAAAGAGAAAAAAACAGGGCAAAACACAAATGATTGTCTCAAAATAACGTAGCCACATACTTGTCTGGTTAGAAGACTGTCCTCTTCACTAAATGGTGAGTGCCTTTTAAAATATTGCAGAATTTTATTCACTTATATTTTAGTAGAGAGTACAGAGGAGACTCACAATCCAATCTGGGGGAGAGAATAGAGAAAGCTTATAGAATGAAGTAGTACCTGAGCTAAATCTAAATGACTAGACTAGGTAGGGCAGTATTGGTATCAGTGGGAAAAGGCTTAGAGATAAAATAAGACTCGGCTTTTCAAGACCTATAAGTAGAAGATGAGTCTAAAAGTGGAAAAGTATTGCTTGCCATGCTAAACATTTTGTATGTTGTTTTATAAGACAACACAATGTAGAGGTTAAAGGCACAAACTCTGAAATGGCATTGCCGGGCTTTGAATTTTGGCTCCATCACTTGATAGCTATGAGACCCCAAGGGAATCATGTAGCTTCTCTGTGTTACAGTTTCTATATTAGTAAAATGTGATAACATCAGTACCTACTTCATAATACCATAGTAAGGACTAAGTGAATTAATACAGTGAAGTGCTTAGAAAAACACTGTCACACCAGAAGCACATTGAATTGTGAGTTATTATAAATTGTTCTGCAGAGCAGTGGGAAACCCATGAAAAAGTTTGAACATATTTGAGTTTTTAGAAGGTCATGCTAGCTACAGTGTGAGAATGACCAGAGCCTGACTTATTGTAAGATGGAAAATGCATTAGGAGGTTATTGCTGTTGATTAGTCAAGAGATGGTAATGGCTAGAATCTGTCGTGGCAGTGAAGAAGGAATGACAGAGATGGACTGCAAAGATGCTTAGAGAATTGAATCTTTAGGATATTGTGTATGTGCATGAAATGGTGGTTGAGGATAAATGAGAGAAAGGAATCTAAGATGACTTCTAGGTTTCTGGCTTGGGAAATCATCCTAGCATTTGATAAAGGAAATAAAGAAAAGGAAGATGATAAGTTGTGTTGGCTGAGCATGGTGGCTCACACCTGTAATCCCAGCACTTTGGGAGGTACTGGCAGATCACCTGAGGTCAGGAGTTTGAGACTAGCGTGGCCAACATGGTGAAACCCTGTGTCTACTAAAAATACAAAAACTAGCCAGGCATGGTGACAGGTGTCTGCAATCCCAACTACTCGGGAGGTTGAGGCAGGAGAATCGCTTGAACCCAGGAGATGGATGTTGCAGTGAGCCAAGATTGTGCCACTGCACTCCAGCCTCGGTGACAGAGTGAGACATTGTCTCAAAAAAAAAAAAAAAAAAAAAAGTTGTGTTAATGTTTTGGGTATTTGTAATCTTCATGGATTTCATGTTCTCTGAAGCAGAGATAACTGAATGATATCATCCATCAGTAATTTGAAATCATGTATTGAAGGATTTTCTAGATACTTTAAGATAATCTGACTAAGGAGAAATTTAGTGCTGTTCCAAGGAAGATATACTTTCTTCTCCATGCTTTTCTTTGATAAGTTTGTTAATTATATAGTTTAAAAATATTGTTGAGAAAAATCCTTTGGTGACTGATGAGTGATATTTGAGAAATGGACAGGACTTGACTATGGATTGACTATGGTGGTGTGTAGATGTCTAGGGTAACTCTCTGGCTTCTACTGTTGAATGGATACTGCAAGAACACTTGTTTTCAAGTGGGAGATCATGATTCTGGCATTTGACATTTTGCATTTGAGGTATGCTTGAGACTTCCACGTGAAGATATTTAGAAAGCAATTAAATATACATCCCTGGAGCTCAGAAGAATAGTTCACAGGGGAGATTGTCTCAGTCTGTTTTGTGTTGCTATAAAGGAAAACCTAAGGCTGGGTAGTTTATAGATAAAAGAGTTTATTTGGTTCGTGTTTCTGCAGGCTGTACAAGAAGCATGGTTCTGGCGTTAGATTCTGGTAAGGACCTCAAGAAGCTTTCAATCATGGTGGAAGGCAAAGTGGGAGCAGGTGTGTCACATGCAAGAGAGGGAAGAAGAGAGAGTGGGGAGGAACGTGCCAGGCTCTTTTTAACAATCAGATCTACATGAACTAATAATAGAACAAGAACTGACTCATTACCAAGGGAACAGCACCAAACCATTCATGAGGGTCTGCCTTTATGACCCAAAGACCTCTCACTAGGCCCCACTTTCAACACTGGGGATCAGATTTCAACATGAGATTAGGAGGGGACAAATATCCAAAGTATATCAGAGATATATTTTGGAAGTCATTGGTATATAGATGATAATGGAAGCTGTTGGGGCAGAAAAAATTACCAAGGGAGAATATAGAATCAAAAGAGGTGAAGGCTTTGGGCCAAACCTCAAAGAACTCTTGACATTTACTATTAGGATAAGTAATGGATAAGCCTGAAAATGAAATGAAAAAGTGACCAGAGAGGTAGAAAGAAAACTGGGAAATGGGTGTCAGAAAAGCCAAGGGAAAAGTGTTTCAAGAAGGATGATGATAAACAGGTGAATGCTGCTGAAACATAAATAAGATTGGGATTAAAATATTAATTAGATTCAGTAACATGGAGGTCATTAGTTATTCTAGTGGGACCTGTTTCAGTAGAGCTATGGATTGGTGGTGAGGTGAAGGAAGAACCCAGAAGGAAATGGAGTGATGAAGAGCGAGAGGGGAAGTTTCTGGAAATTTGGCTGTGAAGAAGATGGGAGTATTGGGACAGTAGCTGCAGACAAATATGTAGGCAAAGTAATTTGTTTTTATATTTACGGTCGGGAGAAATGAACAGGTTTAAAAGCGAATGAGATGCATTTAGCTGAGATGTGTGTATCCATACATACATCTTATGTATGTGGAAGATATATGAGAGATGAAAAAAATGACTAACATTTTTGAAAGTGTGAGCAGGGTTAGAATTCAAAACAGATACGAGGAGCAGGAGGGAAAGAAGAGATAATGTGGAAAGATTCTTGTATCATATCAGAAAGATGAGGGAATTTCCGTCTGATGGTTTCAATTTTCTTTTCCAAAGTATGAGGCAAGCTCATGTGCTGAGATCAGGGGAGAAGGGACGAAATGACTTAAGAGAATGGAAAAGGTTTGTAATGGTCAGTAATGGAATGATGTTGAACAGAGACAAGTAATAGGGCTCCTGAGTAATACCATGGGCTTATTTAACATGAAATGTTGTGCAATTATCATGGAACTAATCTGTAGTGGGACTTCTTTCATTAGCACCCAGCAGTGATGTAAGCAGTATTTAAGCCATGGTCATAGATAGTGGAAGACAAGAATGTGCTTGCATGTGAAAATTTGTACATACACTTCATTTGTATTCTGGTTGTAAGTATCAGAAAATAAGGAGGGCTTAGGACCTCCCTAAGAGTGCCCCAACTTTTTAAAAATTCTTTTTTTTAATGGAATGCTTCAAGAATTTATTTGTCATCCTTGTCCAAGGGCTATGCTAATCTTATCTGTATCATCCCAGTTTTAGTACATGTGTGGCTAAAGTGAGAACCCCATCCTCTTCTAAGAAGTAAAGCGGGGGCCAGAGGTGCTAGTCATTCTAACCCTCCATTGATGCTTTAAAATGGAAGACAAGGCCATGCTCTTTGGGATGATTGTACTCCACATAGTTCTCTTGCCCTGGCAAGCTTGACTTTGCTCTTCCAGCAGTGATTAATCTCTGGTTATAGAATCAGCTATCTTCTTTATCTAGCACTTTTGCAGGAAGAACAGTGTACATTGTTGATAGAAATAACACTGATTCATTGAGAGGAAACTTGAATTTCAGGATATTCTGATAATAACCAAAGCATGTGGAGTGAGCTGCCAGTCATTAGAAAACGTGGAGACAAAAAAAGATTAAAGAGTGCACTGCCAGAACAGCATTCGGAAAATTATGGCAACAACTCATGATGCTGGAAGAAGTGCTACGGCACGTGTGAGCAGTTCATAGCAACAGAATTACCAGAAAGCCATAGAGCGTCCTCCAGCACTTACAGCTTATTTTTTTTTCTTGAGACAGAATCTCGCTCTGTCTCCCAGGCTGAAGTGCAGTGGTGCAACCTTGGCTCACTGCAACCTCGCCTTCCGATTCAAGTAATTTTCCTGCCTCAGCCTCCTGAGTAGTTGGGATTACAGGCACCCACCTGCAGAGACAGGGTTTCACCATGTTGGCCAGGCTGGTCTCGAACTCCTGACCTCAAGTGATTGCCCGCCTTGGCCCCCCAAAGTGCTGGGATCACAGGCGTGAGCCACAGTGCCTGGCCCACTTATATCTTCCTGTTTACAACATTCAGGACTTTGAAAACCTCAAAGGGGGACATTGAAGAATTGTCATATTGTATTTTTGTCCCTGTGAAAAATTTCTACTTCAGCATTTTGTGGTTGTAATATTTGCAAGTGGGGTGGCTGAGTATGGTTTATTTCCCAGGTACTTGGTCAGAGGCTTTAGCTAAAGGGGGTGCTATATAAGCTAAATGTGGCCCTTCATAAGAATTCTGCAGGAGCTTCAGACTCAAAGGTTATGTGGAAAAGAGGTATCTGACTGTAGAAGCACATACTTCTTTGATTACCTGGAAATTTGGGGTTAAAAGGATATTAACTTTTTTGTTTTCTTAGACAAGATCTGGCTCTATTACCCAGGCTGGAGTGCAGTGACGTGCTCTCAGCTCACAGCAGCCTCCGCCCCCCAGGTTCAAGTAATTCTCTCACCTCCCAAGTAGCTGGGACTACAAGCGTGCACCACCACGCCTGACTAATTTTTGTGTTTTTGTAGAGACAGGATTTCACTGTGTTGGCCAGGCTGGTCTCAAACTCCTGACCTCAAGTGATCTGCCCGCCTCGGCCTCCCAAAGTGCTGGGATTACAGGCGTGAGCCACTATGGCTGGCCTAAAAGGATATGAACTTTTGAAGTGTTTTGATACACATTTTTCAAGACTCCTCTAATTAGTTTTAGATCACAGGTTCTGCTTTAAAAAAACAGTGGTTTATGTTGCGCTCACATGACTGTCTGGGGATAGCTAATCCAGCCAGGGCTGCATGAAAAGTATGCAGCTTTATTGCATGAGGCCAACAAGGGCCTTGGGCTACTCTCAACTTGTTCTGCCATGCCTAGGGTGTTTCCCTCATTTGTTTGATTCAAGGTGACTCAATGCGAAGATCACATTCTAACAAGCAGGCTGGAGGAAAGGAAGAACAGGTAAGGGGAGAAAAGGTCTATTCTCTTTAAAGGCCTGACTCAAGAGATTGGAGATAACACTTCCATTTACATCTCTTAGGCCAGAACTTAATCACTTGTCACATATAGCTGAAAGGGCACTCAGAACTGTAGTATTTGTTTTGTGTGACCACGTGCCCAGCTACAACTTGGGGGTTCCGTTACCACTGAAGGAGGGGACAGTGAATATTAGGAGACAGCTAGTAATCTCAGCCACATCACCTCCAAAAAGGATTGCATCAATTCACATTTCTACCAGTAGTCTGAGAGAAAGCCCACACTTTATGACTATTTTTAATTTTTTTGTTCTGACCTGTCAATAGACTTGAGGGGAGGAAACACTGTGTCTTGTTTGTTTTCATATCTGCAGCGTCGAGTACAAAATGAATGCTCAGGAAATGCCTGTGAAATAAAGATCTGGATGGATGCCTGTGGCCATGTCAGCACCAATATAGCAAGCAAAGGTATAAGTTAAACACAGGTTATAAAAATAGACTCTAAGGAACCTTAAAAAATGTTGTCTAGCCTAGGCTCGAAAGTAGTTATCAAAACAACGAGAAATTGGGAGAAGTAAGTAGACCTACCACTTAGGATTATGAGGTGGATTTCGTCTTTAAGCCAACGAGTATAAGGAACCAGTCGTCTTAAAGCTGGAAATCCATTTCTATGAGGGGCAATCTGTGTGCTGCAAAACAATAAAGCTCTGCCTACAGGCAACTGAACAGTGACCTTTTTTTAGTCATAAGCACTTTTAAAAAGTAAGCTTACAAAGTTGCAGATTTAATCTACAAGTGACATAATGGAAAATATTATTCTGAAGCCAAAAAACTAATGAAAAATGTACTGTGAAGAGAGGATGCCCAGTATTTTAAAAATAAGGACAGCCAGTGATGCAAAAATATATTAATTTCCACTAATGGAAAAGAGGAACATCAGTAGGAGAGAGGAAAAGAGGGAAAAAAGAAAAAAAGAAAAGTAGAAAGAAGAAAAGAAGAGGCGAGGGCCAGGAGAGAGGGGGACATGAGGAAGAAGTAGATGGCAAGAGCCTGAAATGATGAACTAGCTGCCCTCCATGTTCTGCATTCCAAATAGCCTGCTTAGCTAAGCCAGAATAAACAGAATTTTGCCTAGAGATATGCACTTACTAAAACTCTTTGGGAATATGCACAGCTATATTGTTTGATCCCTTAGTTGCAAAGTTTTCAAAATACAATAAAGTCTATATGTTCCTATTCTGCATTTTGAAATTAGGACTAGAACCAGAATTTCTGCCACTCTCTTGATTCAGATCTTTGGTTTGAATCATTTAAGCCAAAGACTAACAACCACAATTTAAAACTGCCTTACAAAAATATATAATAGTAAGTTTTTTTTTTCTGATGAGTTTTGCTGCAGAAAACAAATTTAGAAGAAAACAAATGAAACCTCAGATTGCACATAGGAAGTAGACATGTTCTATAGTCTGGAGAAAGGGCAGGTTTTAAAAAAATAATATTCTATTAGAAATGCCAGAAGTTGGAGATAGCTTTGCAAAACTTTATTTTTTGAGATGGAGTCTTGCCCTGTCACCCAGGTTGGAGTGCAATGGCAGGATCTTGGCTCACTGCAACTTCTGCCTCCCAGGTTCAAGTGATTCTCCTGCCTCAGCCTCCTGAGTAGCTGGGATTACAGGTGCGTGCCACCACACCCGGCTAATATTTTTGTATCTTTAGTAGCATGGGGTTTCACCATATTGGCCAGGTTGGTCTCAAACTCCTGACCTTGTGATCCGCCTGCCTCGGCCTCCCAAAGTGTTGGGATTACAGGCGTGAGCCACCTTGCCAGGCTGCAAAACTATTTTAGCAGATGGAAAGTATTTGTTAATGTAATCGTTGGTTTAAACTAAACTTTGGTAGTTTCTAAATGCCTCAGAAAAAATGCTCTGCCTTAATATGGGTACCTTTTGAGAAGTATATCCTAAAGTACTCTGACCTGTATCCATAAAATAAGAACAGCATCATTGCTAAATAGGTGTGACAAGAATCTAAGGAAGAGCAAGATTAAGCCTTCATGTGCGATGTTCTCCATCCATGTTTTAAAGAGGGAAGAAAAGAGATTTCCTCCCAGCCATAGCTCCTTATGTTCCTTCATTGCAAACCTCTCAAAGGAGTTATTGTGAGGTTTGGAAGCCTGCAAACCTGAGTGGCCCCACCCTGGGAGACATTTTCATAGACGTGATAATGGACTGGACTAATTAGAGTCATGTGTCATTTAATGATGGGGATAATGTCTGACAAATGTATCATTAGGCCATTTCACCATCGTGTGAACACCCTAGAGCATACTTACACAAACCTACCTGGTATAGCCCTACTACACACCTAGGCTATATGGTATAGCCTATCGCTCCTAGGTTATAAACCTGTGCAGCATATGACTGTACTGAATACTTTAGGTAATTATAACAAATGCTAAGTATTTGTGTTTTAAATATATCTAAAAATAGAAAAAATACAGTAAAAATTATGGTATAAAATGTTTAAAAATGGTATCCCTGTACTGGGCACTTGACATGAATCGAGGTTGCAGGACTGGAAGTTGCTCTGGGTGAGTCAGTGAGTGAGAAGTGAGTGAATGTGAAGGCCTAGGACATTACTGTACACTCCTGTAGACTTCAGAAACACTGTCCAGTTAGGCCACATTACATTTATAAAAAATAAAGTAATTGCACTAGGACATTATAATGGCTGCAGTGTCACTAGATGATAAGTATTTTTCAGCTCACCTATAATCTTAGGGGACCATTGTTGTATATGTTGTTCCTTGTTGACCAAAACATCATCAGGCAGTGCATGACTGTATTAATGACTGAATGGGACTGAATGTGCCAATATCTTCTGACTTATATGATCATTTTGATGTAAAGAATCTGTGTTTGAAAAAGGGGAGGTGGACTGTGTTATGGTGATTTATAGGATATACGTAGATTTGGTTTTTGGCTAGTTTCCAGGCACATAGCTCCTAAAACTCCTGGAATCTTTTAAGTGGTAAATGTCTTTTTGTATGCTAGTGAGATAACTGTTGGCTGGGGGCTCCTGGATAGTTTCAGGATGGGGGCTGGTTGCCAGGGGAACCAACCACATGATCTCCTCACCTTCAATCTCCTCACTGCCCTCATCCAGGGAAGGGAGAGGGGCTGAGTGTTGAGTTGATCACCAATGACCAACGTTGTAATCAATTATACCTAAATAATGAAGTCTCCATAAAGACCCAGAAGGACTTGGTTTGGGGAGCTTCTGGAGAGCTAAATATATGGAGATACCTGGAGAAGGCATGCAAGCTTTGTGCCCTCTCTCTCTCATGTTTTGCTAATGCATCTCTTCCATCTGGCTGTTCATTTGTATCCTTTGTAATACCATTTATAATAAATGGGTAAAAGTAAGTAAAGTGTTTCCCTGAGTTGTGAGCTATCCTAGCAAATTAACCATACCCAGAAGTCAGAAACACAAGTCACAACCCAGGGATTGCTATTGGCATCTGAAGTAGGGGCAGTCTTGAGGGATTGAACTCTTAACTTGAGGGATCCGATACTATCTCCTGGTAGATAGTCTTAGAATTGACTTGAATTAGTGGAGAAGTGATTGGTTGTTGGTGAAGGAGACATCTCCATACGTTTCGGTGACCAGAGACGAAGAATTCTGTGTTGTATTACCTGCGTGAGAATAGGACAAACACTGTTTTTTCCTATCCCTAATAGTTATCTATACTCACTGTGTCAAAATTTACCCTTCCATTCTTTCTTGAACTCATTTTAATCTAGGTTTTTCCCCCAACGTGCCACTGACTGAATTCCCTTAGCAATATTAGCAATGATTTCCACTTTGCTTAAACCATTAGCCCGTTCTCAGTCCTCATTTTACTCCACTTATCAGCAGCTTTTGATATTGTCTACCTATCACTTTATCCTTGAAACGTTTTCCCCACTTGATTTTCCTTTCACTTATATGGCCTCTCTTTTGTCTCCTTTGTTGGTAGCAAGATCTATTTAGCCCTTTATATATTGAGGGTCCCAGTCATTGGCCCTCTTGTCTTTATCTCATCTACACTCCACCTTAGGTGACTCCAATCAATCACATGGCTCTAAATGCTGTCTATATCCTGATGGTTCCCAAATTTATATTTACAGCTCTGGTCTTTCCCCCATCTCCAGAGTCGAATATTCAAATGCCTACTCATCTCTTCTTGGATATTAGTTAGTTAGCCAGCTCAAACTTAAACATCCAAAATTGAACTCTTGACCATCATCCCTAGGCCCCATAAACAATTATCCAGATGGCCATGCCAAAATAAAGCCATCATCTTCTGATACTGCACACTCAACCCACCAGTATATTCTATCAGCACTGCTATCAACCTGGTCAAAGTCACCATCATCTCTAGCCCAGGTCATTGTTTCTACCTTTCCATTGCATACAATAGCCCTTTAAAATGTAATCTACATCATGTTGAGGTGGGAGAGTTCCCTGGCCCCCCTTGCAGAACCTGTGACAGGGGTATGTGGCTCTCTGGCAACAGGGGGTTGTGGGAGGGGAGCATGTAGAGGGGCAGGTGCAGGAGCCAGGGTGAGTGCTTTGGACTCTGGATCCACAGCAGTATCTAGGGGTGGGTGTCTGCGACTCTTGAAGCCCAAGTGGGCGTGTGTTACAGTGCGCTCTTTTAGCTTTGTCATCTGTGGATGGCTTAAGTGTTAAACAGTTCAGTGGACTCTGCCTTTTTGCAAGGGCAGAGGGCCAGTGTGGCAGCTTTCTGTATCTTGAGCTCTTGTCCAGCATCCAGGAAAAATCAGGTCACACACGAACTTGAAGGATGAATGCAGGGGTTTTATTGAGTGGTAGAGGTGTCTCTCTGGGGGATGGATGTGGAACTGGAAGGTGGAGTGGGAGGATCATCTTCCCCTGGAGTTTGGCCATTCAGCAGCTGATCTCTCCTCTTTGACTGTCTCCAGCTGAACTCCTCTCAGCATTCAGACACTCCTTCTCTTGTCTCTGCTGTGCCTTTCTGCCATTCTTCCATGCTTCTGTTTGTCCCCTCATGGAGGCTAGGGTTTGGAGTTTATATGTGTACAGGATAAGGGTGCATGGTCGGCAAAAAGCAACATTTTGAACGTGAAAACAGGAATGCCTGTTCCCATTTAGGGCCATGGGTTTCCAGGCTTGAGGGTGGGGCCTTTGCCTGGGAAATGCCCTCTTCTACCCAGTATTTCCCTATCTCCTGTCCATATCAAAGTCACTGCTCACAACTGTCCAGTTGCTTCCCATTTTACTAAAAATAAATGGCAAATTCATCACCATGGCCTACCCTCTCCTATATTTGTGAGATCATCTAACTTTTTCTGTTCCCTATCCTGCTGGTCTTCCTATTCTTGAAACTACTAAGCTGATTCCTGCCACAGGGCTTTTGAATGTGCTCTTCCTTCTACCTGAAACATTCTTTCCCTGTATCTTTACCTGGTTTATTTCCTCACATCACTGAAGTCCTTGATGCTACTTTCTCAGAGAGTCATTCCCTGACTACCCTTACCTAAAATGAATCACCCATTATTCTTTCATGTTATCCTGCTTTATTTTTCTTTATACAACTTGTGATTATCTGATATGTTTATTGTCTGTCTCCCACACCAGAAATGAGGGTAGCTACTTTGTCTTGTTCACTGCTGTATCCCCAGTACCTATAACAGTGCCTAGCATGTAGTAGACTTCCTGAAATAATTGAATAGTTAATATGTAATAGAAATATTAATATTTAATTGTTTTTAACATTCTTTTCTATAACTAATGGTACTATAAGTAATATAATACCACATTTCCATGTGTTTACAGTCTATAAATAACATACTGGTAGATAACCTGGAAGGAATATAAAAATTGCTATTGTACATTTTGTATTCTATTTTTACTGAGTATTGAGTGGGTAGAGTATATCCTATTATTTACTTTTGAAGGTGTTACATGACATGAATGTTTTGGGTATTCCCTGCCTGTTTGCAAACAAGTATTTGGGACCATCTGGGAGTACAGAGAACAGTGTTGAACAAAAGAGATTGTTTTGCTAGTTCCAGAGCAGTAGTGCCTTTCAAGGCAGTGCATTGCTCTTCGGTTATGACTTCATTGGAGTAGAATATAAGGTATATTTAGTAAGAACTATTTGACCTGTTTTAAGAAATATTTACTAATTGATGACCGGGGGGATTTTATTTAGAGGGTTGCAAAAAAAAAATATTAGTGAGTCGCTTTTAAAAAGCATGTTGGTGGTTTGTTGGATAGAATTATACACTAATAAAGCTGGGATCTCAGCTTGGGGACAAATTCTGAAATTTGCAAACTGCTTCATGAATTAACACTGTAAACCTAGATGTTGCTATGGTGGCTCAAAACTGAATTGTCTAGCTTTGACAGGGTTGCAGGAAACTTGTTAGCCAGATGAACTCAAGATGTCTTACAGGAAAAGCATCTAGAAAAGCATTATGAGGCCTGGCGCTATGGCTCAGGCTTGTAATCCCAGCACTTTGGTAGGCCGAGACAGGAGGATGACTTGAGCCCAGGAGTTCAATATAATGAGATCCCTGTCTCTACAAAATAAATAAATAAATAAATAAATAAATAAATAAATAAGAAAATATTATGGCCTAGAATGACTACCCATGGTTTTATAAGAACTGTAGATTTATTGAACATATTTTATAAATATAAAATAATGTTAGTATGTAATCTTATCAGGGATGGAAATATAATCATGCTATATAGAGCTGGATGTTAAAGTGATATTTGTTAAAAATAAGTCCTACATGTATTTCAATTTCGTACAATAATTTTCATAATTCAGCATCTTCCTAAGTTCCTTGTGTATATGTATAAGACATGACTGACACCACTTTATTACTGGCAAACATGATGCATCTGTGTGATTCAAAGCCTTTTTGTGTTTGATAGTACAAAGTCATCTTCAGCATTCTTTATAAACTACTTCACTGCAGGACATGTTATTTGCCAGCTATTACCTAAATTAGATTTGATTCACCACCAGGTCATAGGCTGATTGTACTATCATTGAGCCATGTATCAATCTCAGTGTGTTATCAGGCCTCAAAACCTGGCAGGTTCCAGAGATTCTGTATATGGTGCTGAGTCATGACTATACTCCAGAAGCTATGAATAGGCATTTATACATGTTGGATGGCCTTCTTGAAATAAGATTAGTTATCCAGGAAGCCAGTGCTCTTGAGTCTCATCCTGAAACCACGGACGGCTATATGGCAGATTAACTACTGGAATTGAGAATTATAGCCTAGGGATAACTTGTGTGAGAGAAAATTGCCTTTCACAGGGTGAGATTACTTGAAAGAGAGTATTATATTTTAAAAGGAGTGTGATTTTTAGAATCAGATATTGGCATCCTTTATTGCTTAAATTGTATAACCTTGAGAAACCTGAGTCCCAAATGCCTCATTTGTAATATTGGGATGATAATAATAGTAGTCATAAAAGTTTGTAAGGCTTAAGTGAGCTAATCCATACAAGCATCTGACACGGAGCTTGACACCTCGTAAAGGCAAAATAAACTATAATCCCTGTTATTATTATTATTGTTTTCTGAGGTCACCTGGCAAAGCTGGTGAGAAAGCCCAAATCTCCTAGTCAATGCCTTCTCATGTAAGACTATATCAATTTATCATTTCATCTGCAAATGACATTAAAGTTTGCAATCATGCTACATTTCCATTTTTCTCTCCTCAGTGTCTATTTCTCTATTTTTCCATTTTCTTTCTCCTCAAGCCCCATTCTAAAACCTTTGACCAGTATTTTTAGATCGCTTAAACAATGCGAATAGGAAGTATCAAATTTTATAATTGATTTTTTTTTTACACAAAGGCAACAGAAATAACATGCCTATAGTTTTTATGTGTTGTTTTAAAGAAATCATTTTAGTGACATTGCAAAATTCCATTTATCATTTTTCAATAAATAATTGTCTTTGCAAATTGGTCACTGCCTTTACAATAAAATAAAACAAAAAACATATGGTCATTTTGGACACTTCAGAAGAATCTTTTTTTTTTCCTTCGTCAACATAGAGAAAGAACATTTCTAAAAAACCATGTTATGTATATTAGCCTAGCAATGTTTTTCTGTCTTTTCCTTCCTTTTCCTATCCTTTCTGTATAGATTGTATCAGCTGTGGGGCCCTGTGCTAGTCATATCACTTCTCTAAGCCCCAGTTTTACTGTTTGTAAATATGCGGTACAAACCTTATACACTTACAGACCTGTTAAAAAATGAATACAAACTCTTTACAAACTGCAAAAAGCTAAACAAATGAAAGTAATTACTGTTATTATGGCAAAGATCAGTAAAGGCAGCACATTGGATCAACAAGGGTGGTATAAATTGGAAATTAACAATAAGTGTCTAATTATCTACTGTGTACAAGTCTATTTTGCTGAATTAATAAAGGCAAATGTGTAGGTTGTGGCAAGTTATTTTCAAGTGTTGCTTAGTGGCAATGTCCTCAGAAGCAAACCCCTCTCAAGTATATAGAGCAATTTACTATCCTCCTAGCACTTTCACATACATTCTCGTATTTAATCTTCAAGACACCCCTGCCAGGCTTGTATCATTACCTCCATTTTATAGATACAAATTGAGATATAATTTACCTCTTACAACAGAGGTTGAGGCAGGAGTGAAATCCAGATTGCTACTTACACCGTTGTGCCCTTTATTATAACAAGCTCCTCGACTATATATCTGTTACTTTATCCAAAGAATAATTGGTCCTCCCAGCTTTTATAGCACCTTGGTGTAATTCCAAATTTGCTTTAGATGGCTTTTGGCCCCACCCATAACCTCCCCATCTTGTGACTTGTAGAATCTGTGTCCTGGCCCTGTGATTGTTTCAGGAATACCTAACTAATGTTTTCTACATGCTTGATTATCAGACAGGCAAGAAAGTATTAGAGATTCTAATTAATGTCTCTAAAGTAGAGAGGAGAACAAAAGAGGACCTGTGATAACTGCCTAAGTTAATCTATTTCTTGAGAAACCATATGATTGGTAAGTACCTGGAATTTCTCCAATAATGCAAAGATTGCAGCCAGCTCTTAAAGTGAGAGTATTATGTTACATGACTTTGAAGTGGTGGGGAAGCGAGATTGAGAAGAGGCAATCACTTTAGGTTTGCCATTCCAAAGGAGATTCTCAGTGAGAAACTATCCCAGCAATAGTGTTGTGTAAAACTGAGTGGGTAGAAAGAGAAAGCTACCCTCCACATTGATCTTCAGCATGGAAAAATTACCTAGTATAGTGATTACCATCAAGGGCTCTGGTACTAGATTGTCTAGATTTAAATCCAGGTTTCATCATTTATGGCCTGTGTGACTTGAGGGAAGCCATTTGACTTCTGAATGTCTTAGTTTCTGTTCTTCGAAAAGTTAATCTCATAGAGTAGAGAGTAGAATAGAAGTTAACAGAGGCTGGGTGGGGAATAAGGGAGCAAGGATGGGGAGAGGTTGGTGAATGGGTACAATGTGACAGTTAGATAAGAGGAATACATTCTGCTTTCTATTGCACAGTAAGGTGAGTATAGCTAACAACAATGAATTGTATTTTTCAAAAGCTGGAAGAAAGGAATTTGAATGTTCTTACCACAAAGAACTGATAAATGTTTGAGGTGATATATATGTTAATTACCGTGATTTGATCATTACACATTATCCATGTAACAAAACATTAGACTGTACCCCATAAACATGTATAATCATTATGTATCAATTAAAATTAAATTAAATGTAAAAAGAAAATTTAAACAAATAACATAGAACTAAAAATAGTATATATGTCCAAGTCTGATTGTGAGGATTATATGAGATAATGCATATAATTGCATGGCACAGAGCAGTGCCTGAGATGATGAATAAATTCTAGAAGGTATTATTATTATGACAGATACTATGACTGTTGCCACTTTCACTTTGTATCTTCTGCAAGATTTAGCTGGGATAGTTATCTGGCAAAAAAATTCTAAAAATGCTCAATAAATGTTTATTGAATTATTACTCTGTCAGAAATGTCATAATGATAAAACTGTGTGGTACACTGGATGGTTTGGGTGGTGACAGTAGGTAGAGGAAGGTTGGGAGTCAGGAAGAGGCTTCTAGTAAAATAAGTGCAGGATAGATACATTATGATAAGAACATTTATTTGCTAGTTAGTGGAAAGGGTTCAGGAGATGTGGTTTTCAGTCCCAGCTCTGCCACCAATAAGTTGTATACACTTAGCCTACTGACCTTCCTCTCTGGCTGTTATTTCCTTATTTTTAAAAATGAGGCACTAAGACCAGATGAGTGGTTATGAACTGTGGTCTGGGGGTCTGAAATATGTAAAAACAACTTCTTCAAATCTAATATGTCTGCATTTGCTTTTCTAATCTTCCCTTCGTCTTCAGGTCCCCCTCTTCCTTATGAGAAACTCAGGTGTTCCTGGTAACCAGATAGTGTATAAAGTCCCTTATTGTGATAGTGACAATCCTGTGACCCAGAAGCAAAGGAGAGAATTGTCTTTGTGTTCATTTGGGTAAGAAAGTCTTGGTTGGGCCCTAGGTGTAATTCAGCAACTCCTTTTCTGGGTTTATCCATAAGTGATGCTAGAAGCTAGCTATCTTATTTTCCACCTTTGCTTAGGTATATTGATTGGTCTGATCCATGAAATGCTATTTGATAGCCTGAGTCAGATTTCAGTAGCCTATAAATGGAATAGAAGCAAATGATTTTTAACGCTTTACTTAGCATTTATGCTGTACATGACACAATGCTACGAAATTTTAAAGAACAGATCGATAGGGGAGAGAGAATTTTGTTAGAATCTCTCTGAGAGCATTTTAAGGGCAGCCTGATTGCCTTAGTCCTTAAAGGTAATATGGAAGGTTTTCTCTTTGTCAGACCTATTGCCTTGATCCCAGTAGTAACCAGTGTGTTCATCTTAATCTATGACGGTAGCTCTGTGGAAGATCTGTAACCTTCTGTTAGCCAAATCTACCTAGTACTTACAGATGCATTAGTGGGCAACCATTGACTGGCAAGTAGAGGGAGAGGAATTGGGGAGAAAGAGAGATTTGTTGGGCCTCAGTGAGAGAAATGACATTCTTTCCTGATTTTATGAAACGCAGAATTTTTAAAATAACATGGTGTTGATTCAGCTTGGTTAGCTAATTAAAGGAAGACTTAAACACTGGGGTCCCAGAGGAAAAGCATTCATAATCCTGAGTCCAGCCTGTGGGACACAGCAGAATAGGGTGAAAGTGCACAGGACTGGGAATCATGATCTCTGTTCTACTTCCAGCTTTGTTACTAATTTGCTATGTAATCTTGGTCGGGGCAAGTCTGAGTTTTACTTCCCAATTTATAAAAGAGAATTTGACTAGCATAGTCTCTAATATACATACTGGCTCTAAAAATTTGATCCTAAGATTCTATAAAGTAGCCATTGAAGCTTATCTAAGTTACAATATTACAGATGGATCAGGTAGTAGGAAGAGGGGGTGTGGAAGAGAGGGTCTGTCCTACTGAATTAATCTATGCACAAGAAAAGAAGGGCAGTCCCTGAAAGTTCGGGTAAGTGACTTTTAATCCTTTACTTTCTGTGAAATTGTTGGTTCCAGAATATAGATTCGAAGAGAAGTGTATGGAACTGGGAGTAGTAATTTTTCCTTAAAAGTAAAGTATTTTAAATTGAGTATGTATTTGAAGGCATGAATCCTTTAAATTTTGATCATAAAACCAATATCCCTCAAGAATAGAAAGATGACTAAATTGTATTCTGTGGCAATGAAATGCAGTTCTAGTTTAAGTAAGAGATGAAAAGTTCAGATTTACCCTGTAGAAAGGTCACTCTTGCTGTACCATGGTGTGGAAAATGGATCAGAGGCAGGAAAGACTGAATAAGGAAATCCCTGCTAAGATCCTCCACTTAGGAAGTGGTAGTGGTAATGGAGAGATTGGATGGGAGAGGAGTTGAGGAAGACTCCCAGGTTTCTGGTTTGGGCAACTGGAAGGATGGCAATGCCATTTGCTAATACAGGAAACACAGGAAAAAGCGGAACAACAATGAGAGTAGATGGAAATAACACATTTTAATTTAAAAAAGTAGTTAAAAGAAAAAAGGAGCAAAGAAGAAAATCAATCGTCCAGTAGGGGGCGAAAGAGCTAAACACTTTTTTAACTAAAAAAAAGTATTTATGAGGAAACAGCAAAATTTTGAACTCTCTGAGTCTTCGGTTTAGGTTCTGAGCTTTCTCAGTGGTCAACTAACTTTTATTTTATTATTTTATTTTATTTTATTTTATTTTATTTTATTTTATTTTATTTTATTTTATTTTATTTTTTTATTTTATTTACTTAGAGACAGAGTCTGGCTCCATTGCCCAGGCTGGAGTGCAATGGTAGGATCTCGGCTCACTGCAATCTCTGCCTCCCGGGTTCAATCCATTCTCCTGCTTCAGGCTCCCGAGTAGCTGGGATTACAGGCGCCCGCCACCACACACCGCTAATTTTGTATTTTCAGTAGAGAAAGGGTTTCACTATGTTGGCCAGGCTGGTCTCAAACGCCTGACCTCAGGTGATCCACCCGCCTCGGCCTCTGAAAGTGCTGGATTACAGGCATGAGCCACCACGCCCGGCCGAAATAACTTTCAAATACTTTTTTCTTTTTCTTTTTTTTTTTCCCCTCAGAAAAGTGTATTTGACAGTGTTTTATGTGTTGCTAGGGGAGACGGTTGCTATGGAGAGGGATGATATCGTAACTCCATTGTGAACCAGTAAGAACACTCTCGTGGGTCTAACGTCTTCCGGATGAAGGCTATTTGAAGTCACCATAACCTGGTCAGGAGAAGTGTGCCTGTCGGCGGGGAAGTGAGGAACTACAAGGGTTTTTGTTTTGCTTTGTTTTTATTCTTGTAAGTAGGATGAGACTAGAATCCTTTCTTTCCAATTATATTGGTTCCTAACTTGATTATTTCTATTTCCATGGTCTGAGGTGGACATAGTTTTCCCAATCTTGGTAGAAAGCACAAAAGTATTTTTAATCACGTTTAGTTTGATTATTTGATGTAAGAGAAAGTTAAAATGTTATATTTTTCTTTCATAGGGGGACAATATCAAGATTTTAAATCTTGGAGAAATGGCTTTCGTTTACTTGGCTATCAGATGCTTATGTACCTTTCTGATAACCACAACATTTGGCTATACTTCATCTTCAGACACCGAGATAAAAGGTAAATGGATTTTAATGGAATAGTTTTTAAATTAAGAAAAGTAAAATTAAATGGATTTTAGTGGAAAATTAACTGTCTTTTTGACCTACCTTATGGAAGTGTGTAACTAACTAGTAGATGAATTGTTATTGAAACTATTTCAGGAAGTCCATGAACAAAAGCTATGTTCTTACTAGTCATTTTCTTGTATAAGGTAACTGATGTTGACACACATTTTGTGTGATAAATGACAAATTAAAAGACACTGTCCATACCTTTTTGTATAGTCTTTTTTAACAGATTAAGTATCTGAAACCTCATTGCCCAGTACTAAACTAACTGGAACAGTTCCTTAATTACTATCCTTAGTTACTATCCTTAGCTTTTATGACAATTAGATAAATTAAAAAGGTACAGAAATTTAATGTGAAATTTAAAAATAACTATGGAATTATTTAATTATTCAATTATCTTATTTTATTATATTATGTAATATAATGTTAATGATTTATTAATTAATTAAAATTATTTATAGCCTATTATTATATATTATATTTAATGCAATTAAAATACATATATTTATATTATATTGATTTGTTATTGCTGGTAGACAGATTTTTGTAATAAAATGTTCCCGTCTTAGACCAAATTCTGGCATACATGACCACAGAGATAAAGCCACATTGAATTTTTTGCTACTCTAAAAATTAATACCTAGTGAGGCAAAGTCACATTTTGCATATGTGGCTTCTCAAAGAAGGAACAACTATATAGCAGTAGTCTAGATTTTTTAACAGCCTTACTGAGATATAATTGACACAAAACCAACTCTTTGAAAATGTACTATCCATTGGTTTTCAGTATATTCACAAAGTTGTGCAACAGTCACCACTATCAAAGTCCAGAATAGTTGCATCACCCGTAAAACAGCCCCTAAACCCATTAAGCAGTCACACTGCATTGCTTCTCCCTCTGGCCCCTACCAACCACAAATCTACTTTCTCTCTCTATGGATTTGTCTATTTTGAAATTTCATAGAAATGGAACTATGTCAATATGTGGTCGTTTGTGTCTGGCTTCTTTCAGTTAGTATAATGTTCTCAAGGTTCATCCATGTTGTAGCATGAATCAGTACTTCATGCCTTTTTATGACTGAATAATATTTGATTGTATGCATGTAGCACATTTCGTTTATCTGTTAATCGATTGGTGGACATTTGGAATCCATCTAGATTCAGCAACATTGGTCATAAAATACAGAAAAAATCAAAGTGTTTTATTGATTTATTTCAGTTAACCCTCCTCAGGATTTTGAGATAGTGGATCCCGGATATTTAGGTTATCTCTATTTGCAATGGCAACCCCCACTGTCTCTGGATAATTTTAAGGAATGCACAGTGGAATATGAACTAAAATACCGAAACATTGGTGGTGAAACATGGACGGTAAGTAAAGCATGCATTTGAGGCATCAGAGTGATCATCAGGTGTTATTTTGTGATTCCTGACTTTAGTGTCCACTCCAATTCCCATATCTCAATAGTTCTAATTAGGATATAAAAAGCTTCCACATCTGCTTCTCTCTCCTATGCATCCTGCTATATCTGTTTTCACCTCATCCAGTGTTAAGATTGCCATTGGAAGAACAAGAAAAAAAAAAAAAAAAAAAAAACTCGATCTCAAGCAATATGAACTTGAAGAGTACTTCACTAGAAGAGCATTTCACTGTATTTTACAATTGCTTATATTCTTGGATATGGGCCTTATACATGCTACTGAACTGTGACCTTTTCTACTGTAGGAGACAACGCTTATTTATCTTTGTACCCTTCCCACAGAGGGTCACAGGATTGTGGTTCATTGTATATATTGTAGTAAGAGCTCAATGAAAATGTTTTGAGTTATTAATTACTTATATACTCAACAAGTATGTATATTCAAATATTTCTGTTGTAGATGGCATTCTGTTACCTCTCTAATTCAGCTAGGTAGTTGCAAGAGACAATTCAAATCGAGCATTTATTGATCAAGTTTGTGCTGGACACTCTAGTAGGTATCAGGAATATATGAATAAACAATAAATGATTTTTGTCCTCCAGAAGCTCATGATTTGTCTGAATTTCTCTGGTTACTTCCAGAGTTTTACTTTATGTATTTCCTGAAGGTTTCATATTATATTTTTAAGTGTGACATAATTTACCAAGTAATGTGCATATGGAATATGAAAATTATCTATTTGATTCCAAGTGGATATAGCTCAAGTTCCTGCCATAAAGTTTTTTTTCCTTCCAAAAGTTTTTGTTTTTATTTGGAATTAGATGTTAACATTCAAATGATCTCATCAAATGATATGACATACTGAGGTGAGCTCTGCTGGAAATGTATCTGTGGCATTGTATCAAATAGTCACTAGGACTGTCTTAGATTTTGGGAACTCTCCAGGGTATTAATGATTTATTAGTCTTATTAATATAGCTCACTATACCATGGAGGTTTCTAAGTTTGACTTTGTCTCATCTTTTTGTCAAACAGACCATCATTACTAAGAATCTACATTACAAAGATGGGTTTGATCTTAACAAGGGCATTGAAGCGAAGATACACACACTTTTACCATGGCAATGCACAAATGGATCAGAAGTTCAAAGTTCCTGGGCAGAAGCTACTTATTGGATATTGCCACAAGGTTAAAACAAAGTTCTCTTTTCATATTTAATACTATCAGAACTATTCATTTGGGAATAAGTCCCTTAATTTTTATGTACCAGGCTGTAGGCACAATAGATCCTGTGACAGTGTGGCACAAAATAGAATCATTCTTGTAGATGATGATTAGTTTTTTAAAATTCTTTAAATCAGCAAATACCTTTGACAAAACCTGCATATTATTTTATTGATTTAGTTCCCAGTTTTGGGGTCATATTAGTAAACATTCCTATTTGTTCATCTGCTCAGAGCATCCTAGAATAATTTTACTACTTTTGCATATGCTTATACTAATATGAGTAAATGAGTCATCAAATTTTTTTTTGGTTTTGCACATCCCTCTTATCGTGAAGTGATTTCCAGTAAATTCCTTTTGAAATAATCTTGATACGTTGATTGCAAAATAAAATGGAGAGGTCATAGGAAATGAAGTAAAATTGTGAAATGATTTCACAAATGATTCATCACCAAGCCTTTGAAGCATTCACAATTGATTTGTTCCTTAGGAATTCCAGAAACTAAAGTTCAGGATATGGATTGTGTATATTACAATTGGCAATATTTACTCTGTTCTTGGAAACCTGGCATAGGTGTACTTCTTGATACCAATTACAACTTGTTTTACTGGTAAGTATTTTTATAATTAGACTTCAATATTAAAAATGTCTACTCAAATTAATCGATAGTATGAGTAACTATATTTTCACTAAGTTAAATTCATTATACTCATCAGAGTTGTATTTGTGATGAAAATTGTTTACAGTTATTTGAGGATTTCAATGGGTGTAAGTGGTTTTAGGATGTAGATACTGGAAGGTATTCTATGGGTGATATAAGGAATGCAATAATTGTTTCTATACTGGGTTAATTTTGTATCCTTTAGATAGATGAAGTTGGAACCTAAACAATTTTGACACATTTTGTATTCTTGTCTTTAAATAAAAATAGGTTATCTATTAAACTGGATCTTTTTTCTGACTCCCTACCTTTGTTAACTGTCACTGAAGCTTTTAAACTTGGCCATTGTGACTCATGTATCTCCTTAGTTTCTTAATTGTTTCAGGGTAACATGATCACCATGTTCTGATGCTCCTTTGCAAGGTTGCACATCTGTTAAGTACCTACCATCTCTACTGTAAGAGCTCTACTTTAGGCTTCCTTCATTCAACACCTGGATGATTGCTATTGCTTCCCAAATGACGGTCGCTCTGATTCCAATCTCTCCCCTTCCAATCTCTCCCCTTTTTATTCATTCTGCACACCGTAGCCAACTTTATCTTCCTATACTGCCATCTTCATATACCACGCTTTTGTTCAAAAACCTCCTGTGTCTACTCATTGCCCCAGGATAAAATCTGGGCTGCCATACTCTCTACTATTACCAGTGTGAATGCTCCACTCCATTTAGATCCATCTCTACAATTTTTTTCTCACCCATGTTATTGCCTTTTATACCTTTGTTTGCATTACCTTCTGGAATGCCCTCTGGCTCTATCTTTCTTTCACCAATTTTTATCCATTTTTTCCAAGGCTCATCTGCTCCCGAGTTTCATTAACCTTTAACTGATCCTGTCAGCTTCTATTTCATTTTTCTTGAGCTATTACTCTTTTCTTTCTTTCTTTCTTTCTTTCTTTCTTTCTTTCTTTCTTTCTTTCTTTCTTTCTTTCTTTCTTTCTCTTTCTTTCTTTCTTTCTTTCTTTCTTTCTTTCTTTCTTTCTTTCTTTCTTTCTTTCTTTCTTTCTTTCTTTCTTTCCTTCCTCCCCTTCCTTCCTTCCTTCCTTCCTTCCTTCCTTCCTTCCTTCCTTCCTTCCTTCCTTCCTTCTTTTCCCTTCCTTTCTTCCTTTCTTCCTTTCTTTCCTTTCTTTCCTTTCTTTCCTTTCTTTCTTTCCTGAAACAGAGTCTCCCTCTGTCACACAGGCTGGAGTGTAGTGGTGCGATCTCGGCTCACTGCAGCCTCCACCTCCTGGGTTCAAGCGATTCTCATGCCTCAGCCTCCCGAGCAGCTGGGATTACAGGCGTGTGCCATCACACCTGACTAATTTGTGCATTTTTAGTAGAGATGGGGTTTCACCATGTCTCCCAGGCGGGTCTTAAGCTCCTTACCTCAAGTGATCTGCCCACCTCAGCCTCCCAAAGTGCTGAGATTACAGGCATGAGCCACTGCGACTGGCTTGAACTATTATTTATTTTTATAGCCTGTAATTATTTATTGTCCAGATGGCATTTAAATTTTTTCTCATATATGTGTGCCTTGTCTCCTGTTAAACTATTAAGGGATTGGTGGGCATGAATTGTTTATTATATTTCTCTTGACTACCTCCAAAGTACTATACCAAAAGTGGATTACCACTAAATATTTATTACATGGATGAAACAAGTGATAGCACTGATAAACTGATAGGTAATTATCTAAATATATGCATTTACTAAACAATGGACAAACCAAGAGAGAACTAAGCATTACTATTGGTGAGTTCTAGTTCCAAATTATCATGGCATCTTTCTTTAGAAAATAATAAGAGATAAATGATAAACTATAAACTATTAACAATCCTGAGATCTGGGTTCTAATCCCTGCACTAGCATCATTTAACTTGGAGGCCTTGGGCAAGTAATTTTTTCTTTTAGAGTTTTTGTTTCCTCATCTGGAATTGAATAGGTAAATTTCAAATATCGAAATTATTTGTTCATTGATTCAATACATATTAAGCATCTTTTAAATGCCAGGCAGTATTCTAGATAAAAAGGACAAAAGCATGAATCAGAGAAAGTCTCTGCCCTCCTGTACATTGTAGTTCATATTTGATGTAATTTGATCCTCATCTTAATGAAATAGAGAGGAATAAACATTAACATTTTAGAGATTGGAAAGTAAAGGCTTCCCTGCTGGCATCAAGTAAGTCTGTATGAAGTTAAGCCTGGAACTGAAGTCTCCCAAATCTAATCAAGTGAACTAACCAGGAGACAACAATTTTGCAAACTCTCCCTAAAGTAAATAGTTGTCATAAAGTTAATTTAGTAGAGTCCCAATATGTGTACCAGCACCGTATCAGCTGTCACATTGGCCTCATTTCAACAGGGATTTTGGTGTCTTTTACAGATAATGTCATGGTTTGCATTGCAAGCTATTCTTTAGGAAAATAGCAAGCATTTGTTGCTTTCAAATTTAGTAGGGAATCACCCCTAGTTCTTTTTAGCTTTATTACTGGAATAAGGTTAACTTTAAAGGATATGGTAACATTTCTCATTTAATAGATGAGAAAATTAAACAGTTACTTGCCAAACAACTCCTTCTTTTCTTTTTGCCCTCCTACAGGTAGCTTTTCTGATGTTTATCTCTTGATGTGTATTGTATCCTCTAGATTTTCGTTCATTTTATTAAACATAATATTTTCTAAGTCTGCTTTAAAATTTGCTTTCTTTTAAAATAACTTCTCCAGTAAAATAATTTAAAAGGCAATATCATGCAGGATTATTTGTGTAATAATTTCTTACTAGGTTTTCTTACTAGGAATCTTATTCTTTGATTCACAAACCTTGTTAATGAATCAATATAACCTAAGTACACAAGTAAGAATCCTTGTCTTTGAGATTTTGTGAAGACTTCCAACAGATTGTAAGCTCCATGAAATCAGGGACTATGTCTGCTTTCCCTCCTGTTTTTTCCCTAGTGCTTATCATGGTGTCTGGCATATAGTAGGTGCTTAATAAATATTGTACGTTATTAAATGATTTTTAAACTGACATGGTATCCTAATATAATTGAAAATGAAGCACCTCGATACTGGAAGAGATTGTTAATTAAACACAATTCTCACAACACTCATTTTACAGGTATGAAGGCTTGGATCATGCATTACAGTGTGTTGATTACATCAAGGTTGATGGACAAAATATTGGATGCAGGTTTCCCTATTTGGAGTCATCAGACTATAAAGATTTCTACATTTGTGTTAATGGATCATCAGAAACCAAGCCTATCAGATCCAGTTATTTCACTTTTCAGCTTCAAAATATAGGTGATGTAAACCAACAAACAACTTCAAATTCATTGTTTCTAGTTTAGGCCGTTTACAATCACTTGAGAGGGGGAAAGAGAAAAAGGGCAGGAAGGAGAGAGAGACATCGACAGAGAGACAGACCTATGGAAATGCAAAGACAGAAAAACGAGAGTCAGCAGAGTGTATGAGGAAGCTCTTATTAAATATATAAGGATGAAAGATAAGGAATTGAATAAAGGTTAAAGTATCGTTTTCATTTAGAACTCACAATGTTATTTTCCATCTTCAGTTTGTCTGCTATACAGTAATTTTGTCTAGTGTTAGTGATGGAGTAATTATGAAGACACTTCTTCCCAGGCCTCAATAGACAAATGACCAGATATTTATTGAGTCTATATTTTCATTTCTAATAGTTATGAGAGTGATGAGTTCTAGAGTCTTCCAGACCTGGCTTTAAATCTTAGATCTACCATTTTTCCAGTTGTGTGACTTTGGGCAAGTTACTCTGTTTCAATTTCCTTATTAGTATCATGAGGATAATAGAGGACCACCTCATAGGTTTATTGAGACATAAATATTTATGTCTCAATAAACATAAATAAACAAAAAAACACAATAAAAATTTAGTGAGACATAAATGAGATTATGATGTAACATCCTTGGTACTTACAGTGTCTGAAATAGCATAAGCATTAAATAAGGGTTATCTATCTGTAAAAGTAGTAGTATTACTGATTGTGGTTGTTATTTCTAATGCTACAAAATGGAAAATGGTTGTAATGATTTGGGTCTTCGAACTTTTCTCTTGGACTTATATATTTGTCAGTGAGTGACTTGTCAAAAATGAGTTTCCAAAATAACCAAGTTGGTTAAGAAATTCATCTTGGTTGGTAAGCAACTTTGATTTTAATACACATCATAGGGAATATTACCGAGCCACTTGGTTTATCCCTAGAGATTTCTGTTACCAGATGTCCCTAGCTTTGGATAAAGGCTACTGCTAAACTTCAACAATCTCCGTGTTGAAACGGTTCTCTTTTGCTTTTCAGTTAAACCTTTGCCGCCAGTCTGTCTTACTTGTACTCAGGAGAGTTTATATGAAATTAAGCTGAAATGGAGCATACCTTTGGGACCTATTCCAGCAAGGTGTTTTGTTTATGAAATTGAGATCAGAGAAGATGATACTACCTTGGTGGTATGAATATTGCATTTATTTGGGAAAATCATAACTGCAGCCTTTTAAATAAAATAGCAAATGTGAGAACCAAAATCAGTTGCATTCACATGAGGGAAAGAACATGACATGTATTTTAGTTCAATCTCCAGAAAGCCAAATAAACGAATGGACAAAAGTATAATGAATGATACCAATTTTAAAGTTGCATAGGAACTTAGAGATTATTAGTCACTTGTTTTCAATTTTGTGTCAATAAAGTTACTGAAGGCTTAAGATGGATTGTGGAGAGGTCTCAAGTAAAAGCAAAACAAAATTAAAAAAAAAAAAAATGCCACAAAAACTACTTATGGAGGAACAACCATCAGGTCAAAATTCCAGTATGGCAGGCTTACAAGAGAATTGCTTGTACCAGGCAAGAAGGGCTGGCTGGGGAATTAGGCAATGGTTGCAAGACTAATTACTGCCACCAGCACCAACAATGTGGTGATGCCTTTAATCATATGTTGTTATGTATTATTTTTCCTTATTAGTTTCCAGTTTAGAGAGTGGTAGAGAGAAGTTAGTGAGCCGGTAGTTCTAATTCATTCCTTTCATATACAGATAAGAAAACTCATTGTTGAATTGACATATAGATCCCAGGTATGTAAATTCACTTACAATCAAATTATGCAGTTAGAACTAGATTTCAGATCTGATTCCCAGTCCACTTAAGTCTACACTACATTATGCTGATTCCTAAGATAAGTTATGCCAAAGGAAAAGCAATTATATTGAATGAGAAAAATTATTGAGCTCTTTGAAATGCAAAATTGAAATCATTGCTTCAGTGATTTTTTTACTCTGAGATCACTCAGCCTTGAGAGTCTCATAACTGTAGCAATAGTTTCATACCAAGCCATGAGCACTGTTGTACGGGTTTTGTTTCCTTATTCTTATTCCAAGCCCTGAGCATTGTTATGTAAGTTTTCCTTATTCTTATTAACAATCAGAATAAGGAAATAAGAATAAGGAAAAAAGAAAAAGCTATATATTAATATATGAACTCTATAGTTTCCATAGTAATAACATTCACATGCTGGCTCTGTGTTTTGTTAACTGAGTGTATGTAGCATCTTCCAGTTCATAGAATCTGGGAAATTTGACACTAGTCCACATACTGGGTGTTATATACACCAAAGCTACCTAGGAATTTTGCCCTCTCACACATGCTGTCCCTCACTGTAAGTGATCCATTATCACTATAGAAATAAAATATAGATAAAGAAGGGAAGAAACAATGATTTGAAAACCCCCACTATACAGAGAGCTAATTACTGCTGAGAATATGCATTTCTAGTCTTTTGATGCATAGATTTTATGTAATAAAACCCACTTTGAAAGGGACAGATATGGAATCTGTCTAGTTGCAACTAGATCAAATAATGGCATCTGATTTTGTCCTTGGCTTTCAGACTACCACAGTTGAAAATGAAACGTACACCTTGAAAATAACAAATGAAACCCAACAATTATGCTTTGTAGTAAGAAGCAAAGTGAATATTTATTGCTCAGATGATGGAATTTGGAGTGAGTGGAGTGATAAACAATGTTGGGAAGGTATGAGCTAAAAGGACAGTAACTAAATAATGAGCTATTTGCTAACAAAATTAATTTTCTTTCAGTATATTTTGTAATTACGAAAGTGAAAGACTTTCCCATATAGTCTATGAACAGAGAGGATAATTTAGCAAGCGCTTCAATTGAACAAAGATTTATTAAAAGTCTAATATTAATTCAGTTAGGACTAGGAATATTGTTATACCTCTATTATCAACATTCCTGTTTTTCTGTCAATATAGATAATATGCTCATTCTTTTGAGGGACTGGCATGAGCGTATTTTAATCAATATTTTCTTATGCTTTCAGTATTCAAGAGAACAGAAATCTTAAAGCAAGTATAGATCAGCATACATTTGTTTCTGAGTGTCTAATACTATTCTGAAGGACTACTTTTCTAATTCAGAGGCCATGATTAGTAATATACATATTCATTCCATTCACTTCCAACACTGATTTAAAGTGATTTATGATAAGGGCATTAAAATTCCATAGCAATATAAACTAAAAAGCCTAAACAATGAGGTAAAATATGATTGTGCTTCACAATATACTAGCTTTAAGAGTAGAAATTACCAATAAATGTTCAAAATTGAAGGAAATCAACTCAGCGTTGCTCTTTCAGGTACATAGATAGAGATGCAGCTATTAATACATATACTGATGTTGATACAGATGGATACTGGCATATCTATCAATCATTCATCTCCTTTCAAGTTGTTCTACTATAGTGGAATCTCTATTATCTCCCTACGAATATAGTGGTATCATTGATCCCTTTCATTCATCAAATATTTATTAAGCACCTACTATGTTTCAGACTCTTTTCAAGCATTGGAGATATGGCAGTAAATAAATCTCTACCCTCAGGGAACTTATATTTTATTTCCAATTGGGTAGATATAGGCAATAAACGAGAAGCCTAAAATATTATAGAATCATTAAGGATTATGGAGAAAAAATAGCAAGACAGTGGAAAACTCAACCAAGAGCTATACAGAATCAGAAAGAAGACTTACTAATTTCATATTTTTCATTTTTGTCACTGTTTTAAAAAATCAGGAAACTCTAAAGTTATGTCCTGAACTATATCTTGTCATTAGTCAATGCATTGTATAAAGTGGATATGGCAAGATTTTAGCCATATCCTCAAAAAATATATTATCTTCTGTATTTTACATGCAATCTTATCAGTGATAGTGATGCCTAAGATTTCTCTTGCTTTGAGGGAAATCTTTTCCTTTTTTTTTTTTTTTTTTTTTTGGTACGGAGTCTTGCTCCATCACCCAGGCTGGAGTGCAATGGTGTGATGTTGACTCTCTGCCACCTCTGCCTCCTGGGTTCAAGCAATTCTCATGCCTTAGCCTCCTGAGTAGTTGGGATTACAGGCATGCACCAACACGCCTGGCTAATTTCTATGTTTTTAGTAGTGATGGAGTTTCACCATGTCAACCAGGCTGGTCTTGAACTCCTGGCCTTAAGTGATCTGCCCACCTCTGTCTCCCAAAGTGTTGAGATTACAGGCATCAGCCACCATGCCCGGCTCTCTTCATAGAATCTTAATGACTTTGAAATTAGAAACAAGGAATTTCTTGAGTTCCATATGGTCTCAGTTCTTTAGGACATTTCTTATTGGATGTTTCAAGTTATAGAAAAATAGGACAATAATATTTTTGGAAATTAGAGTATGTCCTCTTCAGGATTGACTCTGTATGGGGAAAGGCAGTAGAACTTCGGCAAAGGAGCTTCCTGCCTTCCCACTGTTAATTTTGCATGACAGATAACTTACAACAGTAATTTCTCTGGATTATATTCTTGTAAATATTCTCTGAACATGTGAATTTGACTGATAATTTTCTAGTGGAAAACAAGATTGTGAGGAAATAGGACAAAGAAAAAGGTGGGATCAAGGGAGGTTTGTAGATGTCTGGCTAAGATTAAAGATCTTTTATATTACTCCAAAACAAGCGAGAGGTACTAGTTTGGGGAGATCAAACTTCATCTGCTTTTTAAGTTTGCCTAGTGATTGCTCATTTCTTACTATGCATAAGAACCATTAAAACTCCATCCTTAAAATAAAAAAGCAAAATAAAAAAGAAAAGAAAAACCTTATCCCTCCCTTTGGTCTTTAAAACATGACACAACTTTAAAAAGGTAACCTTAAAAGATGATTTCCATTACTCACACAGGAATTTGTATTGAAGGATACCTCTTGCTCAGTACAGTATCCTAATATCTAAGTACACGTTTGGCTTACTGAGAGTTAAGAGACACACACGACATGTTTGTTTAATCACTTGGCTAATATTTTGTCATTTTTAAATGGAGAATTCACAAGGTCAAATATAAACAAATCCATATCAGGAAATAAGAATTGTGTTTTGAGAAGTTATTTTTCTAAGTGAAAATAAGACATGTCACAGTTCAGTAAAGTAGTTTTCTGTATAAAAAGTGCACAAATGAAAGGAATGCTATATTCAAACACAGTTGTGGTATTTATGCACTGGCAAATATGACAGGGGTTTCCAAGCTTAACTCAGTCCTTAACTATTTATAAAATAATTCTGTTTCAAAAATAGTGATAAATGTATAACACTTCCTCTTTTTGTGTGATTTTTAATCCTAGTTGAAGAACTATTGAAGAAAACTTTGCTACTTTTCTTGTTACCATTTGGTTTCATCTTAATATTAGTTATATTTGTAACCGGTCTGCTTTTGTGTAAGAGAGACAGCTACCCGAAAATGGTAAGATGTGTAACATTATGATGTTTAGCCTAAGATGGGAGATTTTTAAAATTTTCTGCACTTAGAACTGATGGAGCTACATTTTATAATTTTGCTTATTCACTGTGGGTGTACAATTGATTCCATATGGATTATGATGTTATCTTCAGAAAATACAGTAATTTAAAAAAATTAATCTTACAAGACTACATTTTGAGGTGGATTTACTTTTGTCAAAATCAAACTTTAGAACATGAAATACTATTTGACTCTAGACTAGGCAATGATATACAGAAAGAGTTACAAGAGAAAAGCAGGATTGGGAGAAAGAGAAGAGTGAATGAAAATGGTCATAGACTGAAACACATATTACCAGTGTGCCACAGGCACAAGAACACATACAAATGATAAAACATGGTGCCTGCCTTTGGAGCACACACTCAAGTTAAGGGAGACAGGATCCATATGAAAAAATACAACCTTTGAGATGATTTTAGATGATTGCCATTTAAGTCTTGCAGATAATGCTATAGAATTTCAGAAAACAGTAAGACCACTGTGGGTTGGGGGGCTTTAAGAAAGAGTTGTAACCTGGAGAAAAATATCTTTTTGGGACAGGGTCTCATTCTGTCAGTCAGGCTGGAGGGGAGTGGTGCAATCATGGTTCACTGCAGCCTTGGTATCTGGGGCTCAAGCAATCCTCCTGCCTCAGCCTCCTGGGTAGCTGGGACTACAGGCATGCACCACCATAGTGGGACTCCATTTCTATAAAAAATGTAAACATTAGCCAGGCATAGTTTTCTTTTCTTATAAATTCATAAGAAAATTCATAGTGGCTAATGTTAGCCACTATGCCTGGCTAATGTTTACATTTTTTATAGAGATAGAGTCCCGCTATGTTGCCCAGGCTGGTCTCGAACTCCTGGGCTCAAACAATTCCTCCCACCTTGGCCTCCCAAAGTGCTGGGATTACAGGTGCCAGCAACTGTGCCTGGCTGAGAAAAATATCTCAATGCCATATCTTTTCAAGATAGAGAGAAAAGTGAATGTGTATAGAATGTTTCACTTTGTTTGCTGAATGCTCTTGTTCTTATTCTCTGAGTTGTTAATCTTCAGTGAAATAGTTTGTGTTATTAATGATGATTTGTTAATAACAGAGTTCTTTCTACATTCCAGAATTTTTCTGTAATAGATGAAGACTTTCCATATCAAGAGACATGGTATTGACTCACCAGCTTCCAGTCATGGCCAAATGTTCAATATGAGTCTCAATAAACTGAATTTTTCTTGCAAATGTTGAATACGTCTTATTTTAAAATGTTGTTGTATTTAAATAGGCTTTCGAGTACTCAAAGCCTCAACTAGTAGTACATTTTCTGGATTCTATTAACAGTTTCTTTTCTTATAAATTCATAGTGAGAGTGCTGCATGTAGAGAAATCAAGGTATGAGTCAGGTTTTATATTTATGATGTATTAATAAAACAATGTGACTTCACAGATTGCACTAAGCCACAGAGATATTGTCAAATCTTGGAAAATGAGATTCTAGTTTTTGTTGTTGTTTGTTTTAAACTGCACTTGGGATGAAAGTACACAGTATGAATAAAACTGTTTGGCTTTAGGCCAGGCGTGGTGGCTCATGCCTGTAATCCCAGCACTTTGGGATGCCAAGGAAGGCAGATCTCCTGAGGTCAAGAGATCCAGACCAGCCTGATTAACATGGTGAAACCCTGTTTCTACTAAAAACACAAAAAATTAGCCAGGTGTGGTGGTGTGCACCTGTAATCCCAGCTACTTTGGAGGCTGAGGCAGGAGAATTGCTTCAACCTGGGAGGCGGAGGCTGCAGTGAGCCGAGATCATGCATTCCAGCTTGGGCAATAAGAGTGAACCTCCATCTCAAAAAAAAAAAAAAAAAAAAAGTGTTTTGCTTTAAAAGTAACCTGTGAAAGTATTAGGAAGCAAGAAGTTTTAAATACATTCATAGTCCTAAGTATATTCTTTGCATTTAATGAAGAGAAATGTGTGAGGAATGCAGTGCTTAAAAGCCTAAAAGTAATAAAATGATTAGGAATCATATTTGAAAAAATTGGAAGTCATAAACTACACAGAAAGTAATAAAATGATTAGGAATCATATTTGAAAAAACTGGAAGTCACAAACTACACAGTAAAACTTGAGAGTTTCCCTATACTTTCTGATGGTGTGTGTTTTTGGTTCACAGCTCAAAAGGCACAAACCTCTGAAATTAGTAAGAACCTTTTTAAAAGGACAACCCACCTTCAGGGTATATGACAACCTAGGTGTCGATAATTGCTTTAAAACTTAGGGAATAATGGACTCCAATCAGGATTATAGATTACAATCAAGAGCCAAGCTTCAGTTTAGACTAGTTTCTATTCAGTACTATTCATAGTAGAGTGGCCATAACCTGGGAGCTTATGAGAACTGCTCCAACCCCGACCTACTCAGTTAGCAATTTGCATTTTAAGAACATTCCCAGATGATTCATTTGCATTTGCAATTTGAAAAGTACTAATTTATAGCAGTATTTTAGAATAAAAAATGCTAAAATAATATAATGCAGAGGAAAGCTCATGGGAAGGGTAGCCACAGCTGTGCTCATCATTGCCACTGATCATCTCTAAAAGACGAAAAAAAGCTAAAACTGAAGTGTAAACCAGAATACCATCTTTTACTGTCACTTGTAATCAATGGTAGGATGTACCACCATTTCACTAAGCAGACTTGTCCTTGTTAAACACTAAAACTCCTGTGATAGTGTAAATTAAGACGCAATATGATTGGCAATTGCTGTCAAACTAGATCTTGCTAAAATTGGTTTTTTTTTTTTTTTTTTTGAGTCAGAGTCTCGCTCTGTCGCCCAGGCTGGAGTGCAGTGGCCAGATCTCAGCTCACTGCAAGCTCCGCCTTCCGGGTTCACGCCATTCTCCTGCCTCAGCCTCCCGAGTAGCTGGGACTGCAGGCGCTCGCCATCACGCCCGGCTAGTTTTTTGTATTTTTTAGTGGAGACGGGGTTTCACCGTGTTAACCAGGATGGTCTCGATCTCTTGACCTCGTGATCCGCCCGTCTCGGCCTCCCAAAGTGCTGGGATTACAGGCTTGAGCCACCGCGCCCGGCCGCTAAAATTGTTCTTAGTGAGTTGAAGGGTGTAGGGGAGGAAGGAGGAACGTGATGTAGAGAGGTCAAGGTGAGGTAGAGATATGGCAGGCAACCTCATCCTGGGAGGCTGCATGCATCTTGGCAACCTACTTTTCCAATTCCCTTGTTTAGTGCATGCACAACAAGCTCTACTAATTAAAGGAATTCTGGACTCTCTACCATCAACCTAGAAGCCCCAATCAGAATTGCCCCAACAAAATGGAATCAAGTGGCACCAAATGTGGATAGAGTTGGGCCCTGCACAAAGCACCCAGAAATGAATTTGGAGAGGAGGGTCAACTGCCACTCCCCCAGTCCACTATTTTGGACACAACAGAGGTTCTCTGAACTGGGCGCCAGAGCATATGGACTTGAAGAAAGTGCTTTTTGTACTTCACATGGTAGCTCCATCCCCACTGAAAATGAGCCCACACAACTTGGGCTTGCATGAAGGATGGGGCCCAACTCACCCTCTCTACACTGAATGGCAGAGGCTTGGCAATGGAAGGTAAACAAACCACAAGAGTTGTCAGACTGGAGGAGGAAGCTCTGCTCCAAGTTCATTTTGGCGATAGTGTTACAGTAGGTAGCTAGTCAGGCATGAGAAGGGCAAGAGAGTGCTCCCCCTATACCCCCCCAGAAAAGTCAGGTGACCATCAGCTGATGGTCAGGCAGTTGTTAACTGTCCCTTTAAAATAATAATTGGTCACAGCCTGCACCGGGGAAAGGCAATCTCCCTACAGATAGGATACACATGAAGCTGGTGATCAGCCCCCTTTTGATAAGACCTTCAGGAGTTGAGCGCATGGGCTTACACATGCACATTAAGAGCAAAATGGCAGAATTTAACTGGTCTATGACCTTCCGGGGTGTTGCACCAGAAAAGGGATGCAAGATACCAGAAGTAAGCCAGCATAGAAAATCCTAAGTCCAAGGTCCAACAGGACACTTGACCTCCAAGTTGGCTGCTTGGCCCTCTTCCAAGTATGTTTTACTTTATTTTTATTCCTGCTCTAAACTTTTTAATAAACGCTCATTCCTGCTGTAAAACTTGCCTCAGTCTCTTCTTCAGCCTATGCCCCTCAGTCGAATTCTTTCTTCTGAGGATGCAAGAATTGAAGTTGCTGCAGACCTGTATGGGTTCACCACTGGTAATAGTAGCTGCCAGAGGGGTCTATCTGTGCCTCATAGCCTTAGGCCAGAAACCAAAGGACAAAGTCTATTCAAACTGAAGGTCATGAGCCCTGAAACAGTGGCACGATAGGAAGATCACTTTCCTGCCTGCTCAGGATGAACAGCTGGTGCACTCCCACCTTCCTGCCCCTAAAACCGGGACCTCAGCACACCCTGGCATAATTGCCCCACCACCACCACCTGCCCCCTCCATCAAGGCAGGTGTTTCCATTAGTTAGCCTACCTGAGGAAAAGCTGGCTCTTACTCTTAAGAGCCACATACTGGGATGAAGCCTGAAATGCACCACTAAATAACCTGCTTCTAGGAGGGTACAGTGCTAGTGCACAACATAAGCTTCCTGAGACCTCCACACCATCAGCCCTGCAGGAGATAGGGTTTTGGCTCATATGTTCAGTACATGGCTACAATAGGCAGCACAGGAAAAAGAAAGGAAAGAAAAGAGACAAATTGTTTGGAAAGCTAAGCCTTCCCTCAATTAATGAGTAAAGGTTTTTGCCTTTTTAAAATGTTTGAGTTACTTTGGCTAAATGAATGACTTACGCTGGTAACCTGGAATTTGATATCTGGGGAACTTTCCAAAATTAAATTATAAATTATGTCTTTTTCTGACCTAATTAATCTTTTAGACATTAGGTCCCCTAAAGTCCAAAAATAACATATTTGGTTTATTTGGTATAAAAACCACATGACTTAGTGTACGCTATCAATGGTTATTATTGTTATGTAAAATTGTCATATGCCACAGAAGTAACCAAAATTTCCCTGTCAGTTGTGGCTTTAATAGTGGCCATCCTAACTAAAACTGTTTGTCATCCCTGGACAATTGTTGTCTTGTTTTGGGCCTCTCTAGAAGGTGGTTTTATTGTCAGCTATACAACTCTAACGGTGTTCTGCAATGCAGGTTTCTAATCACTTTGGAGATTGTGACATTAGAATAGAGGAGAAAACTGCTGATGGGAATGTCTCTGAGCATGCTAATGCATTAGAATCAGTGTATAATGAGCAGTGAGGGTGACCAGAGGTTACTTTAGTCGCCATCTTGGTTTTGGCAGGTTTTGGTCAGCTTCTTTATTGCAACCTGTTTTATCCGCAAGGTCTTTGTGAACTCTATCTTGTGCCTGCCTCCTATCTCATCCTATGACTAAGAATGCCTAATCCTTGGAATGCAACCCATTGGTCTCAGCCTTATTTTACCCAGTCCCTATTCAATATGGAGTCACTCTGCTTTAAACACCTCTAACATATTTCCCCCTGCATTTTACAAGGAAAACCTCAATCCTGAGGGTTGTAGACGGATGAAGATCCTTCTTCTGCAACTTTTTCAGGCTGAATGGGGCAATGATATTTCTGCCTAACTATTAGGATCTCTTGTATTTGGGGTAGAGAGGAGCTCAGTCAGAAAGAGTCAGCACGGTGAGGGCCATTCATAACTCTGAGTTCCGACAAAAGGTGATATCTGAAAGATTAGTAAGTGTTTAATGTACGAAAACATTGAGGAAGCTTATCCTGTATTCCTACACAAAGAGTACAACAGTAATATATTTCACAACGTAAAGCAAATTAAATAAAATTAGCCCAAGTTAAAAGCTTTCCATGAATTGGGCAACTGTTAGTACCAAGCTGATATGGAGCTGCTAGCTGATTATAATACATGTGCAGGATTAGAATACTGATCTGGACTTTTACATTATCCATCCCTCTTGTTTCTTCTGAGCTGCAGAGATCACTGATTGGTTCACAAGCATAAATAGTCAAAGCTGCAGAAACAAAAACCTTAAAAACAACTGATAAGAATAGAGTCTAATACCAAGTGTACCATAATTTTTGAAGCATAAATTTTTCTCTCTCCAGTCTCTGAATTTTACTAAAGACAAATCGTGATAAGACTGATTTGCTGTATTATGCTTGGCCTGATTATTTGTATGAAGTGCAGCAAGAATAATTCTTTTTTTATATAGGTTTTTAAAAAAAAAATTTTTTTTTGAGACAGAATTTTGCTCTTGTTGCCCAGGCTGGAGTGCAATGGCACAGTCTCAGTTCACTGCAACCTCTGCTTCCCAGGTTCAAGCAATTCTCTTGCTTCAGTCTCCCAAGAAACTGGGATTACAGGCATGTGCCAACATGCTCTGTTAATTTTGTGTTTTTAGTAGAGACATGGTTTCACCATATTGGCCAACCTGGTCTCTAACTCCTGACTTCAGGTGATCTGCCCACCTTGGCATCCCAAAGTGCTGGGATTACAGGCATGAGCCACCATGCCCAGACTTCATATAGGCTTTTAAAAATTGGCTTTGATGGAACTTTTTTCCATAAAAGGAATCTTAAATAAAACTTTTTTAAGCCGAGCCAAGCCATGGGTTTTTATCCTCGAATACCTGTGAGTTGAGTAAACTCCTCTCCTCTTGAGACTGGTGCCACATCTGTGTTTCCTTTGTCCCAATGGGGACTTTGGTGTGCTCTGCTACTCTCCCTTATGGGTGGCCCCTACCTAAAATTAGATCTCCAGCGGGACCTGCAACTCCCCAGGGACCTATTGGTCTCCCGTGCTTGCCAGAGTCAGAGTGGATTGTGGGGCATATTTGTGGGGGATCTGGGGATGTGGTGATTCAAGGGCAGAGAATCCCTGTGCAGAGCAGTGGCCCACCATGGGTGCACAGCCAGTGTGATACCTCCCATCTCAGTACAGGTCTGAGGGAAGTGTGGGCATGCTTGCATGAGCTGTCCACCCAGTTTTCTGTCTGCAGGAAGTTTTCAAATTGCCACTGACAGTGTTGCCCATGATCACAAGGGCACAGGGGCTCTCCAACAGTTTGGTGGTCATCAGACTGTCACAGGAGTGAGGGGAGCAGAGAGGCAGCCCCACCCACCCTTTCCATGTGTCTCCAAGTTCTTTGGGGGTTGATCTCTGCCAGACTGTTGCTGCTTTCCTTTTCGGCATCCCAACTTCTTCCCATGGGTTTTCAACAGCTTGTGACCCTCTTTCCTCATCTTTTTATTCTGAACTTGCCCATTCACCAGTACCTTTGATACTCTTTCTGAGAAAAACTGGCATCCAATGCCCCTAGTCAGTCATTGTGAAAAAATAATACAACAAAACAAGTAGTATTTTTTTAAAGTGCCTAGGAAAAATCTCTCAGAGGAAACTTGAAAAATAAAAAGAAGTGAGACATGGAAGGAGTAGCAGGAAAAAGGTACTAATCTGAGAGCAAAGCAAATATGGGGTAACTATTGTGGGAAATTGCTGGTACTTTAGAACTAAAAATACATCAATGTTGTTGGAGTGTTATTCATGGCAGAGAATACTGTGACATGATTCAAAGGTAGGAATCAGGTATCGGAGGGCCTTGTATTCCATGAAGAAATGTTTTCATGTTCTAAGCGGGTGATGGTTAATACTGAATGTCAACTTGATTGGACTGAAGGAGGCAAAGTTTGATCCTGAGTGTGTCTGCAATCATGTGGCAAAAGAAGATTAACATTTGAATCGGTGAACTGGGAAAGGCAGACCTACTCTTAATCTGGGTAGGCACCATCTAATCAGCTGCCAGCATGGCCAGGATTTAAGCAGGCAGAAAAACATGAAAAAGCTAGACTGGCTTAGCCTCCCAGCCTACATCTTTCTCCCATACTGGATGCTTCCTGCCATCAAACACTGGACTTCAAGTTCTTCAGCTTCAGGACTCAGACTGTCTTCCCCTTGCTCCTCAGCTTGCAGATGGCCTATTGTGGGACTTTGTAAGATTGTTTGAGTTTAATACTTCTTAGCAAACTCCTCTTTACATATGTATATCTATCCTATTAGTTCTGTCCCTCTAGAGAATTCTGACTGATACAGATTTTGGTACTAGAACTGGTTCTAGAGGAAAAGAATATTAAGAATGGAGTTCTTTCATTGATTTGAGGATTTCTGGAGTTGGCTGCTTAATATGGTTAGACCTCAAAATGCTAAGGACTCTACTTCTAATAGTATGGGGAACGCTGAGAGTCTTTACCATGAACAGTTTAGAGAGTTATGCAAAAAAAGTGCATTTGACACATCTGATTCACTGCTTGTGAGTGCAAGTTTAGTGACTCTATACATAATACCTTTGACCATATGTGGAGAACCAAGGAACATAATGAAGCTGGTTGGTTGCTCCTAAGTTCAGTGGACAAAGTGATGAAAGAAAATGATTAAGTCAGGGATTATAACTTCCAGCCTCAGAAGCAGATACTGAGCCTCAAATATTCTTATTTATTTATTTATTATACTTTAAGTTCTAGGGTACAAGTGCACAGCATGCAGGTTTGTTACATATGTATACATGTGCCATGGTGGTGTGCTGCACCCATTAATGCATCATTTATGTTAGGTATATCTCCTAATGCTATTGCTCCCCCCTCCCCCCACCCCATGACAGGCCCCAGTGTGTGATGTTCCCCTTCCTTTGTCCAAGTGTTCTCATTGTTCAATTCCCACCTATGAGTGAGAATATGCAGTGATTGGTTTTTTGTCATTGGGATAGTTCGCTGAGAATGATGGTTTCCAGCTGCATCCATGTCCTTGCAAAGGACATGAACTCATCCTTTTTTATGGCTGCATAGTATTCCATGGTGTATATGTGCCGCATTTTCCTAATCCAGTCTATCATTGATGGACATTTGGGTTGGTTCCAAGTCTTTGCTATTGTGAATAGTGCTGCAATAAACATACATGTGTATATGTCTTTATAGCAGCATGATTTATAATCCTTTGGGTATATACCCAGTAATGGGATGGCTGGGTCAAATGGTATTTCTAGTTCTAGATCCTTGAGGAATGGCCACACTGTCTTCCACAATGGTTGAACTAATTTACAGTCCCACCAACAGTGTAAAACTGTTCCTATTTCTCCACATCCTCTCCAGCATCTGTTGTTTCCTGACTTTTTAATGATCGCCATTCTAACTGGTGTGAGATGGTATCTCATTGTGGTTTTGATTTGCATTTCTCTGATGGCCAGTGATGATGAGCATTTTTTCATGTGTCTGTTGACTGCATAAATGTCTTCTTTTGAGAAGGGTCTGTTCATATCCTTTGCCCACTTTTTGATGGGGTTTTTTGTTTTTTTCTTGTAAGTTTGTTTGAATTCTTTGTAGATTCTGGTTATTAGCCCTTTGTCAGATGAGTAGATTGCAAAAATTTTCTCTCATTCTGTAGGTTGCCTGTTCACTCTGATGGTAGTTTCTTTTGCTGTGCAGAAGCTCTTCAGTTTAATTAGATCCCATTAGTCAATTTTGGCTTTTGTTGCCATTGCTTTTGGTGTTTTAGACATGAAGTCCTTGCCCAGGCCTATGTCCTAAATGGTATTACCTAGATTTTCTTCCAGGGTTTTTATGGTTTTAGGTCTAACATTTAAGTCTTAATCTATCTTGAATTAATTTTTGTATAAGATGTAAGGAAGGGATCCAATTTCAGCTTTCTACATATGGCTAGCCAATTTTCCCAGCACCATTTATTAAATAGGGAATCCTTTCCCCATTTCTTGTTTTTCTCAGGTTTGTCAAAGATCAGATGGCTGTAGATGTGTGGTATTATTTCTGAGGGCTCTGTTCTGTTCCATTGGTCTATATCTCTGTTTTGGTACCAGTACCATGCTGTTTTAGTTACTGTAGCCTTGTAGTATAGTTTGAAGTCAGGTAGTGTGATGCCTCCAGCTTTGTTCTTTTGGCTTAGGATTGTCTTGGCAATGTGGGCTCTTTTTTGGTTCCATATGAACTTTAAAGTAGTTTTTTCTAATTCTGTGAAGAAAGTCATTGGTAACTTGATGGGGATGGCATTGAATCTATAAATTACCTGGGGCAGTATGGTCATTTTCACAGTATTGATTCTTCCTATCCATGAGCATGGTATGTTCTTCCATTTGTTTGTGTCCTCTTTTATTTCACTGAGCAGTGGTTTGTAGTTCTCCTTGAAGAGTTCCTTTACATCCCTTGTAAGTTGGATTCCTAGGTATTTTATTCTCTTCAAAGCAATTGTGAATGGGAGTTCACTCATGATATGGCTCTCTGTCTGTTATTGGTGTATAAGAATACTTGCGATTTTTGCACATGGATTTTGTATCCTGAGACTTTGTTGAAGTTGCTTATCAGCTTAAGGAGATTTTGGGCTGAGACGATGGGGTATTCTAAATAGAAAATCATGTCATCTGCAAACAGGGACAATCTGACCTCCTCTTTCCCTAATTAAATACCCTTTATTTCTTTCTCCTGCCTGATTGCCCTGGCCAGAACTTCCAACACTATGTTGAATAGGAGTGGTGAGAGAGGGCATCCCTGTCTTGTGCCAGTTTTCAAAGGGAATACTTCCAGTTTTTGCCCATTCAGTATGATATTGGCTGTGGGTTTGTCATAAATAGCTCTTATTATTTTGACATACATCCCTTCAATACCGAATTTATTGAGAGTTTTTAGCATAAAGGCTGTTGAATTTTGTCAAAGGCCTTTTCTGCATGTATTGAGATAATCATGAGGTTTTTGTCTTTGGTTCTGTTTATATGCTGGATTACATTTATTGATTTGCATATGTTGAACCAGCCTTGCATCCCAGGGATGAAACCCACTTGATCATGGTAGATAAACTTTTTGATGTGCTGCTAGATTAGGTTTGCCAGTATTTTATTGAGGATTTTTGCATCAATGTTCATCAGGGATATTGGTTTAAAATTCTCTTTTTTTGTGTATGTGTCTCTGCCACGCTTTAGTATCAGGATGGTGTTGGCCTCATAAAATGAGTTAGGGAGGATTCCCTCTTTTTCTATTGATTGGAATAGTTTCAGAAGGAATGGTACCAGCTCCTCCTTGTACCTTTGGTAGAATTTGACTGTGAATCTGTCTGGTCCTGGACTTTTTTTGGTTGGTAGGCTATTAAATATTACCTCAATTTCAGAGCCTGTTATTGGTCTATTCAGGGATTCAACTTCTTCCTGGTGTAGTTTTGGGAGGGTGTATGTGTCCAGGAATTCATCCATTTCTTCTAGATTTTCTGGTTTATTTGCATAGAGGTGTTTATAGTATTCTCTGCTGGTAGTTTGTTTTTCTGTGGGATTGGTGGTGATATCCCCTTTATCATTTTTTATTGTGTCTATTTGTTTCTTCTCTCTTTTCTTCTTTATTCGTCTTGCTAGCAGTCTATCAATTTTGTTGTTATTTTCAAAAAACCAGCTCCTGGATTCAGTGATTTTTTGAAGGGTTTTTTTGTGTCTCTATCTCCTTCAGTTCTGCTCTGATCTTAGTTATTTCTTGCCTTCTGCTAGCTTTTGAATGTGTTTGCTCTTGCTTCTCTAGTTCTTTTAATTGTGATGTTAGGGTGTCATTTTAAGTCTTTCCTCCTTTCTCTTGTGGGCATTTACTGCTACAAATTTCCCTCTACATACTGCTTTAAATGTGTACCAGAGAATCTGGTATGTTGTGTCTTTGTTCTCATTGATTTCAAAGAACATCTTTATTTCTGCCTTCATTTCTTTATGTACCCAGTAGTCATTCAGGAGCAGGTTGTTCAGTTTCCATGTAGTTGAGTGGTTTTGAGTGAGTTTCTTAATCCTGAGTTCTAGTTTGATTGCACTGTGATCTGAGAGACAGTTTGTTACAATTTCTATTCTTTTACATTTGCTGAGGAGTGCTTTACTTCCAGTTACATGGTAAATTTTGGAATAAGTGTGATGTGGTGCTGAGAAGAATGTATATTCTCTTGATTTGGGGTGGAGAGTTCTGTAGATGTCTATTAGGTCCACTTGGTGCAGAGCTGAGTTCAATTCCTGGATATCCTTGTTAACTTTCTGTCTCGTTGATCTAACGTTGACAGTGGGATGTTAAAGTCTCCCATTATTATTGTATGGGAGTCTAAGTGTCTTTGTAGGCCTCCAAGGACTTGCTTTATGAATCTGGGTGTTCCTGTGTTGGGTGCATATTTATTTAGGATAGTTAGCTCTTCTTGTTGGATTGATCCCTTTGCCATTATGTATTGGCCTTCCTTGTCTCTTTTGATCTTTGTTGGTTTAAAGTCTGTTTTATCAGAGACTAGGATTGCAACCCCTGTCTTTTTTTGTTTTCCATTTGCTTGGTAGATCTTCTTCCATCCCTTTATTTTGAGCCTATGTGTGTCTCTCTGCGTGTGAGATGGGTCTCCTGAGTACAGCACACTGATGGGTCTTGACTCTTTATCCAATTTGCCCATCTGTGTCTTTTAATTGGAGCATTTAGTCCATTTACATTTAAGGTTAATATTGTTATGTTTGAATTTGATCCTGTCATATTATGTTAGCTGGTTATTTTGCTCATTAGTTCATGCAGTTTTTTCCTAGCATCGATGGTCTTTACAATTTGGCATGTTTTTGCAGTGGCTGGTTCTGGTTGTTCCTTTCCATGTTTGGTGCTTCCTTCAGGATCTCTTGTAGGGCAGGCCTGGTGGTGACAAACTCCCTCAGCATTTGCTTGTCTGTAAAGGATTTTATTTCTCCTTCACTTCTGAAACTTAGTTTGGCTGGATATGAAATTCTGGGTTGAAAATTGTTTTCCTTAAGAACGTTGAATATCAGCCCCCACTCTCTTCTGGCTTGGAGAGTTTCTGCCGAGAGATCTGCTGTTAGTCTGATGGGCTTCCCTTTGTGGGTAACCCAACCTTTCTCTCTGGCTGCCCTTAACATTTTTCCTTCATTTCAACTTTGGTGAATCTGACAATTACGTGTCTTGGAGTTGCTCTTCTTGAGGAGTATCTTTGTGGCGTTCTCTGTATTTCCTGAATTTGAATGTTGGCCTGCCTTGCTAGGTTGGGGACATTCTCCTGGATAATATCCTGCAGAGTGTTTTCCAACTTGGTTCCATTCTCCCTGTCACTTTCAGGTACACCAATCAGATGTAGATTTGGTCTTTTCACATAGTCCCGTATTTCTTGGAGGCTTTGTTCATTTCTCTTTTTCTCTAAACTTATCTTCTCACTTCATTTCATTCATTTGATCTTCAATCACTGATACCCTTTCTTCCAGTTGATCGAATTGGCTACTGAAGCTTGTGCATTTGTCAAGTAGTTCTCGTGCCATGGTTTTCAGCTCCATCAGGTCATTTAAGGACTTCTCTACACCGGTTATTCTAGTTAGCCATTCATCTAATCTTTTTTCAAGGTTTTTAGTTTCTTTGTGATGGGTTCGAACTTCCTCCTTTAGCTCAGAGAACTTTGATCGTCTGAAGCCTTTTTCTCTCAACTCATCAAAGTCATTCTCTGTCCAGCTTTGTCATTCTCCATCCAGCTTTGTTCCATTGCTGGTGAAGAGCTGCGTTCCTTTGGAGGTGGAGAGGCACTCTGATTTTTAGAATTTTCAGCTTTTCTGCTTTGTTTTTTCCCCATCTTTGTGTTTTATCTACCTTTGGTCTTTGATGATGGTGACGTACAGATGGGGTTTTGGTGTGGATGTCCTTTCTGTTTGTTAATTTTCCTTCTAACAGTCAGGACCCTCAGCTACAGGTCTATTGGAGTTTGCTGGAGGTCCACTCCAGACCCTGTTTGCCTGGGTATCAGCAGCAGAGGCTGCAGAAGATAGAATATTGCTGAACAGCAAGTGTTCCTGTCTGATTCTTGCTCTGGAAGCTTCGTCTCAGAGGGGTACCTGGCCAAGTGAGGTGTCAGTCTGCCCCTACTGGAGGGTGCCTCCCAGTTAGGCTACTTGGGGGTCAGGGAACCATTTGAGGAGGTGGTCTGTCCATTCTCAGATCTCAAACTCCATGCTGGGAGAATCACTACTCTCTTCAAAGCTGTCAGACAGGGACATTTAAGTTTGCAGAGGTTTCTGCTGCCTTTTGTTCAGCTTTGCCCTGCCCCCAGAGGTGGGGTCTACAGAGGCAGGCAGGCCTCCTTGAGCTGCGGTGGGCTCCACCCAGTTTGAGCTTCCCGGCTGCTTTGTTTACCTACTCAAGCATCAGCAATGGTGGGCGCCCCTCCCCCTTGCTGCTGCCTTGCAGTTCGATCTCAGACTGCTGTGCTAGCAATGAGCAAGGCCCCATGGGCATGGGACCCTCCGAGCCATGCAAGGGATATAATCTCCTGGTGTGCCATTTGCTAAGACTGTTGGAAAAGCACAGTATTAGGTTGGGAGTGACTCCATTTTCCAGGTGCTGCCTGTCATCGCTTCCCTTGGCTAGGAAAGATAATTCCCTGACCCCTTGCACTTCCTGGGTGAGGTGATGCCTCACCCTGCTTCAGCTCATGCTCAGTGAGCTGCACCCACTGTCCTACCCCCAGGGTCTGACAAACTCCAGTGAGATGAACCTGGTACCTCAGTTGGAAATGCAGAAATCACCCATCTTCTGCATTGCTCATGCTGGGAGCTGTAGACTGGAGCTGTTCCTATTTGGCCATCTTGGAACAACCCCCCTGAGCTTCAAATATTCTAAGATTGCTCTGAGCGAGAGTCTTATCTCCTGTAGAGCAAGAGCTGAAATTGTGGAAAATTAGACATAAGTTCTTATCGTGTGAGTAGCTGACCTACAATGAAAGGTGCATGTACAGCCTTGCCAGGTGTCTACTGTTAAAGTGAGGGCATTGATTGGAAAAGAATGGGACCCTACATCTTGGAATGGGGACGTGTGGGAGGACCCTGATGAAGCTGAGGACACTGAACTTGTAAACTCTGATGAACTTTTTTTTTGCCAGAAGAAACAGCTTCCCCATCTCCACTAGTGGAAACATCCTCTCTCCAACCCATGCTGCCATCAGCCTTTCCATCTTTGTCTGAGGAGATAATCCCTGTGTTGCCTGAGGCTATAGTGATGGCTTCCCCTGAGGCAGTTGCCAGGTAAGATAATGTTGATTCTCTTCAGGAGCCACCCCCAACACCCCTGTTTGCTTTCTAGACCTATAACTAGACTAAATTCCCAGTAGGGCCCTAGAGGTGAGATTCAGAGTGTGACCCATGAGGAGGTGCACTACACTCAAAAATAACTGCTTGAGTTTTCTAATTTATATAAGCAGAAATCTGAAGAGCAGGCATGGGAATGAATATTAAGGGTGTGGAATAATAGTGGAAGAAACATAGAGTTGGATCAGGATGAATTTATTGATTTGGGCCTACTAAGTAAGGATTCCGCATTTAATGTTGCAGATCGGGGAGTTGAAAAAGGTAATAATAGTTTATTTGCTTGGTTAACTGAAAGAGTGGTTAAAAGATGGCCCATTGTGAGTGAACTGGAAATGCCTGATCTACCTTCATTTAATGTAGAGGAAGGGATCCAAAGGCTTATGAAGATTGGGATGGTGGAGTGGATGAGTTACTTTAGACCTACTCATCCCAGCTGGGAAGGTCCAGAAGATACACCCTTCACTAATGCCTCATAAAATAGGTTTGTGAGGGCAGCATTGAAGACCCTGTAATTGCTCTTCTTTGTATGTGAGATCTAACAGTAGGAATCACAGTCACTCAACTACAAAATTTAAATACAATGGGAATAATTGGATCCTGATGTAACAGGGGCCAAGTATTGGCACTTACTGTCAAAGGCAAGGTTGCTGTAGCTACTTAATGGACAGCAAAGGCAAAGCAGCAATCAGAATAGTCAGACTCGTGTAGATCTCTGGCATTCACTAATTTAACACAGTGTTCCTAGAAGTGAAATTGATAGGAAGCCTACTGCATTCCTACTTAACTTATATAAGCAGAAAACTTCCAGGTCGAATGGACAAAAGACTAATTTGAATTATAAAAACAGACAATAATGGCCCCTCAATCAACAGAGTTCAGTCAGTTTACAGACCCAGAATCCCTTGAATGAAGGCAGTTGGGAAGGAAGGAACCCACTACACTACCGACAATTTATGCAATTAATCTTTCTCCCATCTTTCTTTGAGGAGACCTCTGACATTTTACCCGGGTAACTATGCCTTGGGAAAGGGAAATGATTAGACATTTCAGGGACTACGGACACAGGCTCTGAGCTGATGTTGATTCCAGGGGACCCAAAACATCACTGTGGTCCTCCAGTTAAAGTATGGGCTTATGGAGGTCAGGCAATTAATGGAGTTTTAGCTCATGTCTAACTTACATTGAGTCCAGTAGGTCCCTGGGCTCATGCTGGATTGATAGAATGGTGGAATGGTCTTTTGAAGTAACAATTATGACACTAACTAGGTTGCAATACTTTGCACACCTAAGACGAAGTTCTCCAGAAGGCTATGTAGGCTATGAATCAGCATCCAATATATGGTACTGTTTCTCTCATAGCCAGGATTCGCGGGTCCAGGAATCAAGGGATGGAAGTGGAAGTGGCACTGCCCACCATCACCCTCAGTGATCCACTAGCAAAATCTTTCCTTCCTGTTCCCACGACATTACCTTTAAGTCAAAAGGCTAAGAAGGGAGTTACAGTGTTGGCTGGGGTGATTGACCTGGAGTAGCAAGATGAAATCAGTCTACTACTCAATAATGGAAGTAAGCAAGAGTATGTATAGAATACAGGAGATCCATTAGGGCATCTCTTAGTACTACCATGCCCTGTGATTAAAGTCAATGGGAAACTACAACAGCCCAAACCAGGCAGAACTACAAATGGCCCAGACCAGTCAGGAATGAAGATTTGGGTCACTCCACCAGGAAATAAACCAAAACCTGCAGAGGTGCTTGCTGAAGGCAAAGAAAATACAGAATGGGTAGTAGAAGAAGGTAGTCATCAATACCAGCTATGACCACTTGACCAGTTTCAGTAATGAGGAATGTAATTATCATGAGTATTTCCCCCTTCTTTTGTTATAAACATTTTTGTGCATGTATACAGTTGTACTAAAAAAACTTCATTTTATTTCCTTTTTCCTTTACCATGTGAAATACGATTTTTTGACTTCATATCAGCATTTAAGTATTGTTAACTTTGTGTAATGGCATTTGGGTGGAGATTGATGCATTTCCGGTTTCATGAAGGATAGTAGTATTTACATGTTAGGCATAATTATGACCTTATTTTTGTCTTTATTTGAAGATCATGTATGATCTCAGGAGATGTGTATGGGTTCTTGATTGAGATGTGTATGGACACTTGATTGAGTGTCAACCTGACTGAATTGAGTGTCAACTTGATTGAATTGAATTGAATTGAATTGAGTGCCAACTTGATTGAATTGAAGGATGCAAAGCATTGATCCTGGGTGTGTCTGTGAGCCAAAGGAAATTAATATTTGAGTCCATGAACTGGGAAAGGCAGACCCTTATTCCCTGGTAAACTACTAATTTATTTTCTCTCCTTATAATTTTATCATTTTGAGAATATCATATAAATAAATTTACATACTATGTAACTTTTAATGTTGGCTTTTTGCATTCTGCATAATTAGCCAGAGGTCCAACCAAGTTGTGTGTGTCAATAGCTTGTTCTTTTTTATTGCTGATAAATGCCATAGTATAGATGTGCCACAGTTGTTTTATCCATTTTCCCACTAAAAAGCATCTGGACTGATTCTAGTTTTGGGTTATTATGAATAGAGCTGCTATAAATATCCATATATAGGTTTTTCAATGTATTTTTCATTTCTCTGAGATTAATGTCCAAGAGTGCAATTGCTAGATCATATTGCATATGTAGCTTTATAATGAACTGCCAGATTATTTTCCAGAATTCTTGTATCATTTTTCATTCCTACCAGCAATGTATGGGTTATGCAGTTTCTTTGTATCCTCTCCAGAATTTGGTGTTATCACTATTTTTTATTTCAGCCGTTCAAATAGGTGTGTTGTGACATCTCATTGTGGTTTCTATTTGTATTCCCCTATTGTCTAGTGATGTTGAACATCTTTTCATGTCCTTATTGGACATCTTTAGATCTTATTTGCTTAAATGTCTCTTCATTTCTGGCCTATTTTTTAATTTGGTTGTTTTCTTATGGTTGACTGTTGATAGTTTTTTCTCCAGACATCCTGCCTTTTTCAGATATATATGGTTTGCAAACATTTTCTCCAAACCTGTAGGGTGTCTTTTCCTCTTCTTCACAGGGCTTTTCATAAAGCAGAACATTTTAATTTTGATGAGGTCTAATCTATCAATTTTTCCTTTTGTAGATTGTGCTTATGGTGTAATGTTTGAGAACTCCTGGCCAAGCTCTTGGTGGAGATTTTCTCTTATTTTACCTTCTCAAAGTTTATAGTTTTACATTAAAATTTAAACCTATGATCCATCTTTGAGTGAAATTTTGCATGAAGTATGAGGTTTATTTTTGAGTTTCATGTAGTTTTTTGTATATTTATTGAGGGATGATTAGGTGGAAGTTGTCTTCTGCCAAACAGGTGGATGTTCTTGGTGCTTCTTGTTGTGTAGACTATATGGAGAGCATTGCCAAAAAGGGTAAAGTAGCAGAGTCAAATCCAAAAAGATTATACTTTGAGAAGCAGAAAATTTAAGTCTTTTTTTTCTCATCATAAGGAGAGCTACAGTCTTTTGTAGAATGCCCAAGAAGATTCTAGGCTTTGGTCATCTCCATGAGCATTCATTCTTACAGTTAAGTAAAGTAGTTGGAAGAGTGAGCTGTAGGATTTAAACTGTTTTGGGAAACTTATATATAACATAGCAATTGAGGAGGAAGTTGGAAAACAGCAAAATTGTGTGACTGGGAGAATTACCTAGTAAGTCAGTATTAGTGGGCACTAGATACCAGTCGTTTACTTTAGAGCTGTATTCACTATACTATCCTACAGCAAACAAGTAAGTGCTCAGTAAATGTTCCCATAGTGTCTAGAAAGAGTTAAAACCTTTGATCTATAAAGGAAGATGTATAAACATGACTGAAATACTTTACATTCATTTCCTCCACTGGTCAGAAAATTAGCCTATGCTATTTGATCATTTAAGGTACAGAAAAAATTCTTGTGGTATTAACAAAATATCTTACATTGAACAATTGCCTGAGCTGCCGATTTTAAAGAAACTTGGTCTGCAACTCACGTTTGCTGTAGGTAATTAGAATTTGAAACTAATGAAGCAAAAAAGATGTTTAAGGCAAAATATTGCTTAAAATATGATACTAGCTATTTTAGTTCATCCAGGCTACTGAACAAAATCACATGGACTGGGTGGCTTATAAACAACAAAATTTATTTCTTAGGGTTCTGGAAGCTGGGATGTCCAAGATCAAGGTGCCAACAGATTCAGTGTCTGGTGAGGACCATTTTCCGGGTTCATAGATGGGGACTTCTTGCTGTGTCCTCACTGGATGGACGGCACAAACAGTCTCCCATGGGCCTCTTTTATAAAGGCACTAATCTCATTTGTGATTAGACCCTCATGCCCTGATCACCAGATCATAGCACCAGCTAAGAAAGATAGCTGAAGTGCACATTTGTACTTTCTCAAGTGCTAAATTAAAAGGGATTTGTGAAATATTTTCTGTAGCAAGCACCATTAGTTTGAAAAGTGATTTTCCAGAATCAAAAGTGCTCCACTATGTAATGATAAGTCCATGTTGAAAGAATAGGGGAGGTCACTGAAAAATTTCATGTTGCTGATGCATGTTCTCTCTGAAGTTAATTCATTCAGCTATTGAGAACATATAGTGGTTTTTTATTTCTTCAGCTTTTATTTTAAGTTCCAGGGTACCTGTGCAGGATGTGCAGGTTTGTTGCATAGGTGAACATGTGCTATGATGGTTTGCTGCATGGATCTACCCGTCACCTAGGTATTAAGCCCAGCATGCATGAGTTATTCTTTCTTATGCTCTCCCTTCCCCCAACTCCTCTGAAGAAAGGCATTTAAAAAAATATTTTATTGTTTCAATAACTTTTGTGGTACAAGTGTTGTTGGTTACATGCATGAATTATATAGTGGTGGAATTCTGGGGTTTTAGAGCACTCATCACCTGAGTAGTGTACATTTTACCCAATATGTAGTTTCTTACCCCACACCCTCCTCTCATGCTCCCCGCTTTGAGTCTCCCAAGTCCATTATATCACACTGTATGCCTTTGTGTCCTCATAGCTTAGCTCTCACTTATAAGTGAGAAAAATGGCACTTCGTTTTCCATTCCTGAGTTACTTCACTTAGAATAATGACTTCCATCTCCATCCAAGTTGCTGCAAAAGACACAACTTCATTCCTTTTTTATAGCAGAGTAGTATTCCATAGTGTTTGATGGGCCCTTAGGTTTGTTCTGTACCTTTGCAATTCTGAACTGGGCTGCAAATAAACATATGTATCCGTGTGTCTTTTTCATTTAATGACTTTATTTTCTTTAAGCAGATACTCAGTAGTGGGATTGCTGGATGGAATGATAGTTCTACTTTTAGTTCTTTAAGGAATCTCCACACTGTTTTGCATAGACGTTGTGCTAATTTACATTCCTATCCGCAGTGTAAAAGTCTTCCCTTTTCACCACATCCATGCCAACATCTATTGTTTTTTGACATTTTAATTATGCCCATTCTTGCAGAAGTAAGGTGGTATGTCATTGTGGTTTTAATTTGAATTTCCCTGATGATTAGTAACATTGAACATTTTTTCAAATGTTTGTTGGTTGACCGTCTATCTTCTTTTGATAAATGTCCATTCATGTCTTTTGCCCACTTTTTGATGGGATTATTTGTTTTTCTTTCTTGCTGAATTCTTTGTGTTCCTCGTAGATTCCAGATACTGGTCCTTTGTTGAAAGCATAGTTTGCAAATATTTTCTCACATTCTGTGGGTTGTCTCTTTACTCTGATGATTATTTCTTTTGCTGTGCAGAATCTTTTTAATTTTACCAGGTCCCATTTATTTATTTTTGTTTCTGTTGCCTTTACTTTTGGGGTCTTTTGGGGTCTTAGTCATGTACTCTTTGTCTAGGACAATGCCCAGAAGAGTTTTTCCTAGACTCTCTTCCAGAATTGTTATGGTTTCAGGTCTTAGATTTAAGTCTTTGATTCATCTTGAGTTGATTTTGGTATATGGTGGGAGATAGGAATCCAGTTTCATTCTTCTACATGTCACTGGCCAATTTTCCCAGCACCATTTATTAAATATGGTGTTTGTCTTCCAATTTATGTTTTTGTATGCTTTGTCAAGGGTTAATTGGTTATACATATTTGTCTTTACTTCTGGTTCTCTATTCTGTTCCATTGGTCTATGTGACTACTTTTATACCAGTTCCACACTACTTTGGTAATTATAACCTTGTAGTATAACTTGAAGTCCAGCAATACGATTCCTCCAGATTTTTTCATTTTGCTTATGATTGCTTTGGCTATTTGGGGAGAACCCAGTGTTAATGAGGCCAAAGGCAAAGGCCGTATTCCAATATGGGCCAGTGAAGTTTGCTCTCTTCCATAACACAAACTTTCCTCCACCCCTCCTCAGTTCTCTGGCCAGTATATACCACTGACCATATTATTTAATGGGATGTACCATGTAGCAATTCCCACAAAAATGAGAACAGTTTTAAGTGCAGACTACTTTCCCCAGTTGTAAGATGGATTTTGTAGTCCATGTTAGAAAGGTGTCTTTGGATTAATAAAACACCTACATGTGGTCTATAGAACTTTGTTCCTCCAGATGTAAGTATTCCATGGGGAAAGGGTTCTAGGCTCAAAAAACCAGGGAAAATTCTGAGTTAAGTGAAGTTAAATTTTTTATTTTATTTCTATTTTTATATTTATATTTATTTATTATATTTATTTATTTTTTTATTTTTTAACTGTGGACTTGGCAGAGCCATTATTATACTAATGTTTTGTGACTCTCAGATTACAGAATTCAACCTTTCCAAATTTATTTGAACCACTCTTTTAGACCACAGTTAGTTACATCTCTCAAGAGACTATTCCAGGAACAAAACAGTATGAGATATATGAATGGCTCGCAAGCCCTGTTCAAATGAGGTTATGTTAACTCTGAGGACTGAATTATCACTTAGCAGGATATAGGCATTAACGGGAGGCATTTGTGTGTCCTGGGCACATGAAGGCTTAGATTCGTTTACTGCCTGCTTAACCAAAAATCTGTGATTCAATCTGAAGCTGAATGAAAAACAAGCTGTCCTTCAGAGTCCCCAAGCATTAAAAAAAGTATTTAGAAGTGAGACAACAGTCAGTATATGAAACAATACAAAATATACCATTGATGGTAGAGTTCATATGCCTACCTCCTCAAGTACTGACAAACCAACGGCTTGCAGACAGAGAGCTAAATAAATAGATGGGCAGTTTGTTCTTTGCTTACTTCCCTAACAAATCTTCTCTTACCCTTGCTGTTGCTAAGTAGTCAGACCCCAGAGGTCTGTTGTGAACAACACCCCTTCCCTCCTTTCCCTTTGTCTTAATTTTTATGCTTCCCTTTCTTCATTTATATCCTCATCCATTCTGTTTTGGCTTTGGGTACCACCTTTCATTACTGTGTCTTTGACCCAGAGCTCTGACCCGAGTCCAAACATGCCTCACAGGTACCCCAAATTCATCCACTCCAAAATCTAACTCCCCTCTCCTTCATACTTAAAACCTGATGCTTCTACTTCTCCTAAGAGCTGTGTGAAAGAGGTGCTCCTGGGCATACGTTGGAATGGATTGGTGCTGAGAAAATGGTCTGAGTGAGAGTGTGAAAGCAACCATCTCTAGGCACCTTTCTTCATGCTGGTTTAAAAAGAAAGTAGCGAACTGTAAGTCCCTGACCAGGCAAAGCCTAGGGTGCGGGGTAGTTAGTTGGAGAGAAAAGCGATGAAGAATGAGAAATCTGGCTGAGATACAGACATCGTTTTACTAACAATTGTGCACTCCTGGCAGAGGGGCTTCAGTCACTCAGCCCCTCTATTTTCCATGGATGCAAATAGATAAAGATCAAGGGAGGCAACGATAGCAGCTAGGATGTTCTTTTATTTATTTTTCACAATATGACAGCCGTGACAAAGTGTCTATGACAAAGCAAAACCTTTGGCAAATGAGGAAAATTGCTTTATAAAGACTTCAGATTTCAAGATGTTTTGAAACACTGTATATACCCTTGAAAAGTTTTTTCTCTTTCTTCTAGTTTGAGATATTTGGTCATAGTTGGGATTTTGTGGCTGGTCTGGGTTTGGTGGTGTTTTATCCAAACCAAGGAACAAACTTAGGATTTATTATTATCTTGGAGACTACGATTTCAAATGGGGCAATAATACCACTTACTTCATAGAGTTTTCTCGAGTATTAAATAATCATAGTATTTAGTACTTTACTCATCACAATGTAAGAGCCCAATAAGTATTCTTTCATTTTATTTCTCTCAAAAGATGTATAATGATGTCCTTTCCCCCAGAACACTAGATAGGGAATGGTGCCTGAGCCAGTTTGCTACTTGATTACCACTGAATTGCAAATATTTAGGAAGGAAAGAGAACACAAATGTCCAGGCCAAGTGGACCTCCCTTAAAAATACAGGATCACATTTGTTGAGTTTGTGTTTTTCTTAAAAATATATATATATTTTTTACTAAAACTTAAGTACTTTCTTTCCATCATACTTTTAAAATTTCTTTTCTAATTTGGTCTTGAGGTCTCTCTCTTGAGAGTGTCACTCTCTAGGAAAGCCCTGATGGTGGTGAAGGAGGGTGTTGGGTTCAGGGGGTTTGTCAGTTGGGAGAGAATAAGGAAGTGCAACCAAAATGGATGGCACCGAAGAAATTTATTATTCACACATCCCAGAAAGATGAGGGGTACGTACAGGAAGCTGACAGGAAGTCCTGAGGCAGCAGTGAGCGCAACCAATGGGTGAGGAGTGAAAGAGAGTGACAGAGAACCTGTGGGACTGGGTCTTTATTAAGGTCCTTGGCTGTAATCTAGCAGGCTTTGCTGCGGAGGTCGTGGGTTGGCAAGTTTAAGGAAAACACTCATGAAAGGAGGAACTTATTTACAAGACTCTGATGTTGACCATTAGATCTTACTGTGGTCAACAACTGTGAGGTATGTTGTTTGGCATTCATGACATGAGGAAATATTGAGTTGTATTGCAAACAACCACACGGAGACGGGGAGTTTTAACTAGGCCAGAGGTGACAGAGTACTACCAGGTTTGAACAACCTACGTCAGACCTAAAAATGAATGCCAAGGCAGCAACAATATTAAACAAATTTGTGACACATATCATTTGCATTAACAAAGGAGAAGTATGCTCAATGAAAGAGTCCATAAACTAAATAATAATGATCAAAATAATAACCACAGCAACAGGTAACATTTGGTTAACACTTAAATGCCACTGTGCAAATCACTTTAGATTCATTATCACATTTAATCCCACAATAACTCTGTTTAGTTAGTTACTCTATCCACATGTGACTGCAAAAATGTGAAGTATTATCTGTTGCTGCCCTTTAATAAAGGGGCCTACTAATAACTGATGGGTGCTTTGTTTGCTCAGTAGCAAACAAAGTGTGGGTATGAGAGTTTGGAAGACCCTAGACAGAGATACTTCACTCTGCCTAAGAAAGGGATAGAAAGAGAATAATAATGATGCTGGAAAGAGAAGTCAAAACTGGGAAGGATAAGCATAAAAGAAGACCTACTGGCTGTGAGATGTTAGACTTGGAAAAAGACATCTAATGGAGTTTGGGGGGGGAATATTTTATTTTGTAAACTTACTCCATCTTGCCTCAAATCTGTGTCCTGCTTTAGAATTGGAATAGGGGGAAAAAAGAGATGTTGTACATAGATAGTGTCAGCATATGGATTATACCATTTCACAAATAGAGAAACTGAGGGTTAGAGAGCTTAAGAAGGTCAGTCGGAAAAAAGTGAAGGAGCTAAGATTTAAGATTTAAGCTACGATTTAAGCTCTGTTCTTTTTTTAAAATTTATAAATAAAAGAGGTATAATTAACTCACAGTTCTGCATGGCCTGGGAGGCCTCATGAAACTTACAATTATGACAGATGTCAAAGGGGGAAGCAAGGTACATTTTACATGGTGGCAGGGGGTGGGGGGACCACCACACACTTTTAAACTATCAGATCTCATGAGAACTCACTCACTGTCATGAAAACAGCATGGGGGAAACTGCCCCCATAATCCAATCACCTCCCACCAGGTCCCTCCCTCGACACATGGAGATTACAATTTTTTTAAAATTTTACTTCAAGTTCTGGGATACATGTGCAGAACCAGCAGGTTTGTTACATAGGCATACATGTGCCATGGTGGTTTGCTGCACCTATCAACCCATACTATCCAAGTACCTATGATTTTAGCCAGTAAGATAGATTACCTCTCTGAGTCTATTGGCTTTAAATGTTTTTATTAGTTTATAATCTCAGACCATAGCTTTATTCTGAGGCCCATCATATTCTTCCTGCTCATCGGAGCACTGCAACATGCCCTTCTTGGTCAGTATATAGTGGATTCCTTCGTCTTTCCTCCTTTCACAGCAACTTTGGGGAAGGTAACAGAGTGTGACCTTTCCTGGAATAGGCTTTGAAGGGTTTCCTGTGAAAAGCATGGCTCCTGACGTTCAGTTGAAAAGCTTAATGGGACAAAATGATCATCATAAAATAAATAATACAGTGTAAAAGCAATTTGGCAAGGAGACTAACCTTCAAACATTGTTTCTTCACTTAAAACACTGTTGAAAAAATAATTTCAACATTGTTTTTAGATTCAGGGGTACAATAGAGGTTTGTTACAAGGGTATATTACATGATGCTGATGTTTGGGGTATGAATGATTGTGTCACCCAGGTGGTGAGCATAGTACCCAACAGTTAGTTTTTCAACCCTTGCTCCCTCCCTCCTCCCTCCCTCCCTCCCCACTTTATTCGTTCCCAATGTCTATTGTTGCCATCTTTATGTCCATGAGTACCTAATGTTAAAACATTTTTTAAATGATTTATTTTCCCTTCTGAATAGAAAAAGTGGGAACACTTCCCACATTTTTCTCTCCAGCGTGGAAAACCATCTTGCCTCCATTTCCCTTTTGCCTCTCTCATCTGAACTGAAATATTCAAAGCAACTTTTAATGACCTCAAGTACTTTAAATTCTCATTTCAATATAACTCATCTCCAGGTGTATTCTGTGGGGTTATTGAGCTAACTGGACCTAGACTTATCAAGATCTATATAAGAGTCAATCAATGTCAAGAGTCTCTGGGAGGGAGTATCTGCTGGTGTTGGTGGTAAATCAAGTACCTGAAGATGTAGCACCTTCTGTCTTTCAAATGTTCCCAAATGAGTTACCGGAATTGGTGAGGATATGGACCAGTTGGTAGGTAGTCTGTGAAATATCATTGAGAACTCCAGTAGTTACCAGTGTATAGTTTGTTTGCCATAATACAATTTTGTGGCAAAGCGACCCATACATTGTTTTATGTAAATGAATAATCCTTGCATATTTTTAATTATGAAAGAAGTTTCAGACATTACCCATTTGTGCCTTAAACATTCATGTTTCTCTCTATTGGCTTCAAATAGGGTATCCGTTTAGGAGGAGAGTTAATTTTTGATTACACAAAGGAATTCAGACTTCATTGTTCTGGCATTTGGCAAATCATCTTAACCAATACAAACTTGTCAACAATTGGCCCTTTGTAATTGCAGTTACATGAGGAAAGTGATGGAGAATTAAGTGTTATTTTTCTAATGCCCAGGCTTTATATGTTCTTCTCTGAGTATCTGGTACCCTTATATTTAGCTGGGCCTTCAGGCCAGTGGGTTCAGATCTGCCTATTTGAGGCTGAGCAGGGAGCTTCTTCCTCTTCTTCTATCTTCACAGTGTTCCTCTGCCCTCAGAATGATCCTGGAAGAGTATAAGGGTACAGGGCTTCATGCTTGGTTTCCTCATATTCCAGAGACTACAGTTTTCTCTACACTGGCCTTCATGGAAAAAACTCCTGGAAACAGTTTTGGAAATCATTGTACCCAGTTAGGATTCATGTTGTTTTCCCAAAAACTTGCTAAGGCTGGAGGACCTTCATGATTAAATGATGAGAAGAAACAATCCAAGGTAAAATAATAGTGACTTTGAGACCACATAATCCATTTCTCTATCCCCTTCCCTTTCTGCTCCCTCCCCAGGTCCAGAGCAAGAAGATGTAACACAGAATGAATGTGACCTTTACCTACCTCTCCTTATCACCCTCGGTTGGAATGTAGGTCAGTTATTAAGCTGCTGTCCCCTGATCTACACTTCTACATTCCTTGTGATGCTAGAGATGAAATCTACAAATCACATTTTATCTTTGCTTGCTCTCTATCAGGTTGTGACAAAAGAGGGAACTAGAGAAGGACAGTGAAAAGGGACAACCGACTTGCTCCTTTCAGTTTTGCCTGCTGTTCTTGTCAACATTACTCTACGAATGACCCTTCACTGAAGCAGCAGCAGTGGGTTCCAGTCTTCACCTTCTTTGAGTGCTCTAGAACCAGCCTCCCTGTGTCCCTTAGATGTACTCATTTGGGCAGTGTTCCCTCCTCAGAGGTCTGAGGCCCAGCTCTGCCAATCTTCTGCCACCTCTGTGTTCCCCTTTTTGCTTTTTGAATTGTCCACTGCCTGTTTAACCAACTCCTTGTATTAGACTCCATGTTGAAACACCTAAAATGAGTTCTATTTTTCCATGGAAGTGACTTTTATTTTTCAGTGTCTTGAAATCAGAGATAAATTGTCTGAATCAGTGAGATTAATTATTGCATTTTTATCATTTTCAGGATCTTTAGCACTGACCCAAATCCTTGGCAACAAAAAAGGCCAAGAGGAGACTAAAAACAGCCAGTAAAGGCCGGGCGGGGTGGCTCAAGGCTGTAATCCCAGCACTTTGGGAGGCTGAGGCGGGTGGATCACTTGAGATCAGGAGTTTGAGACCAGCCTGGCCAACATGGTAAAACCCCATCTCTACTAAAAATACAAAAATTAGCCAGGTGTGGTGGCACGCGCCTGTTATCCCAGCTACTCAGGATGCTGAGGCAGGAGAATCGCTTGAACCCGGGAGGCGGAGGTTGCAGTTAGCTGAGATCGCACCACTGCACTCCAGCCTGGGCAACAGAGCGAGACTTTGTTTCAAAAAAAAAAAAAAAAAAAAAGCCAGAAAATACCAGCAAGTCCCCCATTGCCTTTATTTAACTTAATCACCTGAAGTTGTTCTCCAAGGAAGAGAAACACATGGAGGTCATTTGTGGGTATGTTTTGGTCACAGCTTTTTGATCTATGTGTCTGACCCATATATGTATCAGAGGATAACAGGAGTACTGAGATAGTGATCCCCTCATACACTCCACCCTTTTGGCTATACCCTTTTTGGCTAAAAGGAGCCTCATCCAGTTACCTCTTTGTGCACAAAAATATTAACAGTTACTTCCTTTGTGTGCGCTGACAGGAAAAGATTGGGAAACACAGGTTTATTGTATTTCACACAGATTCTCATAAAACTTTAATGTCTTCCAAGGTAGATTGTGAATATTGGTCTCTCATAATGTAGGCAGGTATTACCAAGGGAAAAATTTTTGGTAGCCAAATACATTTGGAAAGTCATTGATTAAACATTAGACTACCCACAGGTTCTAATTTTCCCAGGACATTTCTAGTATGTGCTTATTGCCCCAGTGCAATTATTAATAATATCCCCTTTGGCACTCAGAAATGGTCCGGTTTGGACAATGAATTATAGATCACCCTATCTTTGAGTCATATATCTTATGCAGCATTTCCAACACTTGATCAAGCAACTTTCTTTTGAAGGAGTGACTTATGAGCTCCACAGACTATATTTAGAAAACATTGTCTTCGGATCTATTTGATTTCTATTACTGTAAACATCTTGGGCCGAGTAAAGAACATTTAGTTTTCATGAGGCTCATCTTCCTGCTCCTGGTTAGGACAGGGGAAACATAACCTTTTAATCCTTAAGATTAGCCTGGGAGAGACTCTCATGACTTGGAGTCTGAAGCTGACTGAGACATTCGCGGGTAGTAAACTTGACATTGCTGCTGTAAGCTTTACAGTGCTTCTCTCTTCTTTCTGTGCTCGTGGAATCAGACACTGAAATCACCACAGGAGGAAAGAGAGAGAAATAAAAGAGATCCTTGTGCGTCATAAAAATCCTCATTCCCTATATTTTCCTGCTGGATTCAGTACCAAGTCTTCATAGCTGCACTGATCTCAGTGTCATTCTGGATTTCCAATTCCTTGGCTCAAGGATGACTGTCAACTAACGTCTGTTAAAGTTTTAGTGGATAGAAACGTGGTTGGCGTGGTGGCTCATGCCTGTAATCCCAGCACTTTGGGAGACCCAGGCGGGCAGATCATCTGAGGTTGGGAGTTCGAGACCAGCCTGACCAACATGGAGAAATGCTGTCTCTACTAAAAATACAAAATTATCTGGGTGTGGGGGCACATCCCTGTGATCCCAGCTACTCGGGAGGCTGAGACAGGAGAATTGCTTGAACCCAGGAGGCAGAGGTTGCAGTGAGCCAAGATCTCACCATTGCACTCCAGTCTGGGCAACAAGAGTGAAACTCCATCTCAAAACAAAACAAAACAAAAAAATCAAACCATGAAGCAATGGATTGAAAACTTTTTGAAAAAAGAGAAATGGTTTTTTTTCATTTGAAATCTTAAACACTAAAATAGAAAACAGATAAACGCGAAGTGGCACCATTATAGGACAAGGGGTAAAGAAAGGCATAATCCCTTCATCTGTGATATGATTTGGCTGTGTCTCCACCCAAATCTCATCTTGAATTGTAGCTCCCATAATCCCTATGTGTCATGTGAGGGACCTGGAGGGAGGTCATTGAATCATGGAGGTAGGATTTTCCTGTGCTGTTCTCATGATAGTGAATAAGTCTCATGATATCTGACGGTTTTACAAAAGGCAGTCCCCTGTACACACTCTCTTGCCTGCCGCCATGTAAGACATAACTTTCCTTCTCCTTTGCCTTCCGCCATGATTGTGAGTCCTCCCCAGACATCTGGAACTGTAAGTCCATTAAACCTCTTCTTCTTTATAACTTACTCAGTCTCGGATATATCTTTATTAGCAGCGTGAGAACTGACTAATAACAGTCTCCCTTCTGCAATCCCTGCCAAGCCCTCCCTTTAGCATCGTCACGTTGATCCAGGCACGCAGAGTCATGGAGTTCTATAGGGAATAGCTGGAAACTACCAGTGGTTAAGCACAGCATACAGATTTAGAATCAGAGAAATCTAGATCTGCATCCTGCCTCTGCATCTTTCTACTTATATAACCATTGGCAATTTAAATCAATTTTTTGAGCTTCAGTTTCTTCATCTGTAAAATACGAATAATGTTACCATTTGGTAAGTCAGTTTGAAGGTTAAATGACAGTGTGCTTATAAATTGACTGCCGCAGTTTCAAGCATGTACTAGGCGCTGTATAACAACCATGTGACCATGGGCAATTTACTTAATCTTTCTAAGGGCTCGTTTCCTTGTCTGTCTAATTGGGATATTAACGGTATCTAACTCATTTTGTACATGCATGAGATAATGCATGTGGTGTCTAGCACATAGAAAGTAGTACATGATTCATATTATTTTTGTTTCTTGTATAATTATTATTAGGGATTTTATAGGAACTTGAATATGACAAAGAATTTAAGGCACCAAAGAATGGTCATATGACATTGGAGTTATATAGATTCCATGACAATTAAGTGGGACAGGGCCTTGGTACAGTTGGCCGCCTTCATGACAATAATTCCTTGTAAAATGAACATTCTTCAGGTAGATTGGTCATGAGGGTCACTGCATTACAGTTATTGCAGGATCTTCAAAACAGTTGTGGTAATGAGCTTCTTTAGTGTATGTCTTGAGGTGAAAGAGGTTGAGAAAATTTGGTGGACAATTGATTCTAACACTGATGAGTTCAAATAAATTATGAGAGAAAATTCAAAATTTCCATTTCTTTAGTTAGAATATTACAAACTTAAACACAGTTTTGAAACACACTGTTTCGATCTCTTGTCTTACAGAAATAACAAGTGTGAGTTTCTTTGTGAACTATTCCAACTGAAATACTGACTTGGGTGATTCATGTCACTAGTTATGAGTCAGCTGTGCCATTTTGTTATACTGACTCTTATACCTTAATCTCCTAGAGATTTAGATTGTCATAATCCCTGTTAGATTAATCATCCCATATTCAGAACAGGGTCTACACTGGTTAAGACAATAGAAATTAAGCCCCAGAAAAATTTGAACACAATAAAAACTTCCTTCTGTGACAGTGTGGATTTTTTCCCTGAGCAATTTTTCTATAATGCACACTCAGTTATATAACACTCCTGTTTAAATCTTTCCATGTGTTACTATGGCTGTATTGATAAAGATCAATTTCATTGCATGAGGTACAAGGCTCTTCATGATCTGGCCCCTCATTAGTTCTTTACTATGTCGCTTATCTCTGAGTACATATGCTTCTCCACCACTTCACTCTCTTGGTTCTCTCTTTCTCTCTTTCTTTACCCCATCTGTCTTTCAACCACACTGAAATATATATGAAGGGAACATAACTGAGCCTTATGTAAGGCCTTCTGAAGGAAAGAAAGAACAAACAGCAGTCAACCAGTCAAGTGAAAGCAGGAGTGGTTGAAAGCTCCAGACTTATAAGCTGGTTTAATACCTGAGTTGTAGTCCTCACTCTGCCACTAAGCAGTTTGGTTGGTTTAGGCATTTCACAAATCTTTCTGGGTCTTTACAATGAGAAAATCTAACTAGATTAGCATTTCTTGGACTATATCTGAGATGCATTAATATTTTGCTAGTTGTTACTTAAAAAAAGGGGGTGACTGGCTACATGTGTTTAGGATGCCCTAAGTTAAACCATATTTACAGGTTTCTTTCAATCATAAAGATCCTGTAACATGTGAATGTCATCTAGAGGCCTCTAGAGAGGAAGTGTAATATGATGCAGGGTTTTACACATACTTACCATGAAATCCTCGTGATTCAGAATCTCTTGCAGGACTAGTATTCTATATAATGCAACTGGATTATATGATCTCTAGGGGGCCTTTCCAACTTTGACATATTATGATTCTTTTAGTGAAATTGGTTGACATTCTGCCCCTATGTCTTGTTTATACTTTTTCCAAAGCAGTCTTAAGTATTCTTCTCTGAGTCATTGATAATTCCATTATTGACATACCCTACTTACAAAGTGACTGGTGTAATATTTTCATGATTCAGTTTCTCACGTCTTTTCAAATGACTCGATGTTCTTGGAATGCAGATTTTATAGAATGATGATTAGCTTTTACTAGTAGAGGCTTTGGGGCATTCTGTGTTTGTCATTAGTTATGCAATCTAAGGGATTATGTTGAAAAACTTTCTGGAGAAAATACTTTGGGAAACCACCTACAGAAATGTGGAAATTTTGATAATGCACATGAGCTCCTACTGCCCTAAGGCTGTGTGTTCCCTTCTCTAGGTTTAGATTAATTAGGTGGGGCAAACCAAAGTGGAACAGGCTTCCCTGTGAAACAATGAGCCCCTTGTCACCAGAACTGTTCTGTTTTAAGGATTACAGCTGAGCAGTTTCACTAAAGATCAAGAATGTGACAGAAGAAATTCTCACATTGGAAGGACAGTTAGACCAGATTATCTTGTGAAGGTCTCTTCCAGATCTAAGACTGGTCTGCAGTCATGTAGTTCTCTCACTCTGAATTGTAATTGCACTTTTATAATCTCTCCTCTGGAGGTTAACCTCAAGAGATCTAATTAGGAAATGAACAAATAATACCGGGAAAGGTGTCTTATGGATTTTTTCTTAATTTTTAATAAAGCCTTATTTTTTATTTAATTGTTCCCTTTGAAAGCCCAGAAGTTCAGGTCATGAAGGAATGGGATATGGGACTAAGGATTTACAAATGGGGAAGATGACCAAGAGTGGGCAATGGAAAACATGGCTTGGATTAGGAGGATAGTGTTATAGATATGTGAATGTCACTTCACATATCTAACAAGGAGATAAAATTCGGGTAGCTGTCAGGGAAGGAAAAGCCCTTCAGTGCCAAATCAGAAGAAAAGTAAAATCTACCCCCTGCTTCCTGAAACTCTATCCTCTCTCCTGTCCTCAACTAACACATGCCAGGGTAAGGGAGAAGATAAAATTAACAGAATATAGTCTCTATTCTCAAGTAATTGACAGTTTAGTGGAGTAAACAATCAAGTAAGCAGTTACAATCCTATGTGAAATTAAATACAATAACATTTTGGAAATAAGGAATAGATGCTTTGGGAATGCTTTCATGCTTAGTCCTTTTGTTGCTTTGTTTAAGAAATCATTCCTTATCCTAAGGTCATATAAGTATTCTTTTTCTATTTCCTTCTAGAAGTTTAAAAGTTTTGTCTTTGACATTTAAGTCTTTAATTCATCTCGAATTAAATGTTGGGAATGGTGTAAGACAGGGATCCAATTTTATTTTTTTTTGTAAATCGGTTCTTATTCAGCCAACCGTTCTTTCCCCAGTGATTTACAATGGGCTTTGTCATATATTGTTATCACATATGAATGAAATTGAATCTGGGCTTCCTATTCTGTTCCATTGATCAATTTTTCTACCTCTGAAGTAAAACTACACTGTTTTCATTTCTCTAGCTTTATAATCAGTTTTGAGATCTGGTAGGGCAAGTTTTCATACCATATCTCCCCTTCCTCCTCATTCTCCTCCCTGTCCTTTTGTTTGTTCTTCTTCAGAACTGTCTTGGTTATTCTTGGCCCTTTGCTGTTACATAAACATTTTAGAATCAGCTTGTCAAGTTCCTTGGAAAACTGTTGGAATTTTTATTAGAATAACATTAAATCTTTATATAAATTTTAGTAGAATTGATATAATGTTAATTTCAACACATTTATCCACAAACAAATGTATTTCTCCATTTATTTGGATCTTCTTATTATTGTAATAAAGTTTTATAATTTTCTATGTAAAGATTTTTTGCAACTTCATTAACTGTATTCCAATGCACTTTAATATTTTGTTGCTATTGAAATAATTTTTTAAATTATGCTTTTCTGTTTGTTGCTGGTATGGAAAATTGATTTTTATATATTGATTCTACATTCACCCCTTTGCAAAATGGTTATTTCTATTCATTTATATATTCTTTGCATTTTCTCTATAGATAATTCTATCTTCTATGAATGCATTAGTTAAGGTAAGAGTTGTTCTTTTGACAGATGCACACATAAATCTCAGTGTTTTAATGCAATAGTAGTTTGTCATTAATGTAAAGTCCAGTGTGCATGTTCAGGATTTAGCCTTCCATTTGACAACTCAAGGACAGAGTCATCTTTTGTTTTGAAGCTTTACCATCTCCTAGGCCTTTGGAGTCCTTTGTTTCCAGCTAAAAGAGTGTGCAGGAAGCACACTCTACCACCTTGACCAAGAAATGACACACATCACCTACATTCACATTCTATTAGTGAGAGTTAGTCATGTGACTCCACCAAATTGTAAGAGGACTGAGAAAATCCTACACTATAGGGAATAAATCATAGATTTCTGTCAGACAACTAACTGTATGTTATAGTGAGTACCAACAGTATTATTTTTCCTTTCTTTTTTTTTTTTGAGACGTAGTCTTACTCTGTCGCCCAGGCTGGAGTGCACTGGCCGGATCTCAGCTCACTGCAAGCTCCGCTTCCCGGGTTTACGCCATTCTCGTGCCTCAGCCTACCAAGTAGCTGGGACTACAGGTGCCCGCCAGCTCGCCCGGCTAGTTTTTTGTAGTTTTTAGTAGAGACGGGGTTTCACCGTGTTAGCCAGGATGGTCTCGATCTCCTGACCTCGTGATCCGCCCTTCTCGGCCTTCCAAAGTGCTGGGATTACAGGCTTGAGCCACCGCGCCTGGCCTATTTTTCCTTTCTTAACCTCATACATTTTATTTCTTTCTCTTGCTTTTACTGCTTTAGCTGGTTCGTGCATTACACTATTGGATGGAAGCATCAGTAACGGGTATTATTGTTGTCCTCCTGATTTTGAAGAAGTGCTTCAAAATTTAACCACTAAGAATAATATTTATTATAGTTTTTTGGCAGATACTCTTTATCAGTTTAACAAAATTCCATATTATTCCTCATTCGGTAAGGTTTTTATTTTTTTTTTTACTTTGAATTTTTCCAAAAGCTTTGTATCTATTGAAATTGTGATATATGTTATTTTTCTGTACCATTGGTTTCTGTTTGTTCTTTTTTTTTTTTTTTTTTTTTTTTTTTAAGAATTTTTGCATCTATGATCATGGGCGAGATTTACCTATAGGTTCTTACTTATACTGTTTTATGCTAAAATCAGAAGCAAAATAACACTGTGTTCCCTTCTGTTCTGGCCTCTGGAAGATTTTGAATAACATTTGAATAATCTTTTCCTTGAAAGTGTGATATTACACACCCAGAAACCATCTAAGATTAGCATTTACTTCGTAGGAAGAATTTAAGCTATTGTTTCAAATCTTTAATAATGATAGGACCGTTTAGACTTGCTATATCATATTTAGTCAGTTTGGGTAGGTTATATTTTTGTAAGTTATTAACCACTCAATGCAGAACATCAAGCTTATTGGATTAAAGTTGTTCATGCTATTGTCTTTTAAGTCTCTGCTGTTTCTATAGATATGAATGTCTTTCATTGTTTTAAAACAAATTTTAAATGCTTTTAAATATTTAAATTATGCTAAGATATAATTTACATGGGATAAAGATCACTTATTTAAAATGTACAATTCAATGATTTTTAGTGGATTTTCACAGTGTGCAGCCATCACATAATCTAATTTTGGAACATTTTCACCACTCTAAACATAAACTTTTACCCATTAGCAATAATTTCCCTTTCTCTCTCTAACTGCTTGTTCAGCCCCAGGCAACCATTAATTTGTGTTCTATGCCTGTAGATTTGCCTATTGTGGACATTTCAAATAAATAATATCATCCAGTATGTGGCCTTTTGTGTCTGGCTTCTTTCACTTAGCATAATGTTTTCAAGGTTCATCTCTGTTGTAGCATGAATCAGTACTTTATTCCTTTTTATGGCTACATAATAATCCAGCATATGGATATACCACATGTTGTTTATCCATTCATTGGTTAATGAACATTTAGGTTGTTTCTACTTTTTGTTTATTATGAATAATAAAGCTGTGGACATTTATGAACAAGTTTTTGTCTGAAAGCCTGTTTTAAGTTCTCTCAGTTACATACCTAAGAGTAGAATTTTTAGGTCAGATGGTAACTATTTTTAGCTTTTTGAGGAACTGCTAAATTCTTTTTCAAAGTGGCTGCACCATTTTACATTCTCACCAGCAATGAATGAGGGTTTTAATTTCACCACTTCCTTACCAACAGTTGTTACTGTTTTCCTTTTTGATTGTAGCCATCCTAGTGGGTGTGGAGTGTTATATAACTGCGTTTTTTATTTGCATTTCCCTAATGACATTGAACATCTCTTCAAGTGCTTGCCGCCCATTTGTATATGTTCTTTGGAGAAATGCCTATTTGAAATCTTTGCCCATTTTTAATTGAGTTAGATATCATTTTACTGTGAAGTTGTAAGTTTTCTTTTTTTTTTTTTTTTTTTTTTTTTTTGAGATGGAGTCTTGCTCTGTCGCCCAGGCTGGGGTGCAGTGGCCGGATCTCAGCTCACTGCAAGCTCCGCCTCCCGGGTTTACGCCATTCTCCTGCCTCAGCCTCCCGAGTAGCTGGGACTACAGGCGCCCGCCACCTCGCCCGGCTAGTTTTTTGTATTTTTTAGTAGAGATGGGGTTTCACCGTGTTAGCCAGGATGGTCTCGAACTCCTGACCTCGTGATCTACCCATCTCGGCCTCCCAAAGTGCTGGGATTACAGGCTTGAGCCACTGCGCCCGGCCAAGTTTTCTTTACATATTCTAGTATATATCCCTAGGTATATACCCAAGAGAATTGAAAATAGGTGTTCAAATGAAAACTTTTAAGGTGTATTTTTTTGCAAAAATTTTCTCCCCTGTCTTTTTATTTTCTTGATGGTGGCCTTTGAAGTACAAACACCTTTAATGTTGATGAAAGCAAACTGTAATCAATCACTTACTGCTTGTAATTTTGGTGTCATATCAAGGTCATATAGGGCCTATACTTGTTGCCTGTGCAGAGTTTCAAGGCCAGCCAGAAAAGACAGCTTAGGGCCTTTTTAGGTCTTTCCTGAGCATGTACACATCTCTGGGTATGCACATAGCCCTGCACATGCTTGTGGTCTTCCGAATTCCGAGGAATATGTGAGAACGTTTCAAATTTCTTAGGGATATCTCATTCTTCAGTTTTTCTGTTTTAGGTTTTGGTTAGTCTACCATTTACCCCAACTCTTTTCAACCTCCTCAGGCAGCCTCATATTCAAACGACCTCTAAATGCTTTCATCAAACTTCCCTTGGGAGAAGACTTTTAGTGTTGGGCAAGCTCTGAATCAGGTTCTATTAAGTTAGGCAGCAACTGGAGCATTCCAGGGAACTAACTGTTATGTAAATTAACAATACTTTGTTCTTTCCCTCTGGTGGTTGCCAGGTTATTGGTTTTCTTTTTTTTTTTTTTTTTTTTTTTTTTAGTTTGCTGTTATATATTTGGTCTGTGATTCCCTTATTCAGGCAACAATGGCTTCTGTGTATTTTCTGACAGCCATCAGACAGAAATAAAAATAGGAATTCTCATAGTTTGGTGGAATGAAACACTGTGGGAAGGCGTTATAAACTCTCCAGTAACAAATGACCTGAGTGATAGTAACAATCCTTTATATTTGTACCACACTTTTCAGGTTTCCAGAAATTGCAATGAACATCATCTAACTTAATTTTCCCAACAACCTTATGACAGGTAAGGTCTATTAGCTCCAGATTACTTATGAGGCAACAAGGCATAAAGTTGGTTAAGGATCACAATTGTTCAAAATGCTCTACTTTGTGTTAGAGCTGAGGATCAAACCTGGTTCTCTAGCATTCTAGTCTAGCACTTTTAACCTAATTTCTTCATTGCCACAGTATAAAATGAGAGGTTATAAGATATTGCAGAGTCTGTATTTATTTTTTGTTTTGCCTTAGATTCCTTTTTTTTCTTAAAACATTTTGTAACATTTACCTGCCCAAGAACTTTTAAAAATTGCTTAAACAGGTTCCATTTCTTCACAACTCATTCCCTTCAAAGAGTACTCTAATCACTACTACCCAAAGCATATTTCATAAAGTTTACTAATGTTTTTAAAATTTTTAAATTTCATTTTATGTTTAATTTTAATTTTTAAATTTAATTTTAAAAATTTTAATTAAAAGCACATTGCATAAAATCTACCATCTTAACTATTTCTTTTTTTAATCATTAATTGTTCCATTTCTTTTCTTTTTTTTTAATTATACTTCAAGTTCTAGGGTACATGTGCATAATGTGCAGGTTTGTTACATATGTATACTTGTACCATGCTGGTGTGCTGCACCCATCAACTCATCAGCACCCATCAACCAGTCATTTACATCAGGTATAACTCCCAATGCAATCCCTCCCCCCTCCCCACTCCCCATAATAGGCCCCGGTGTGTGATGTTCCCCTTCCCGAGTCCAAGTGATCTCATTGTTCAATTCCCACCTATGAGTGAGAACATGAGGTGTTTGGTTTTCTGTTCTTGTGATAGTTTGCTGAGAATGATGGTTTCCAGCTGCATCCATGTCCCTACAAAGGACACAAACTCATCCCTTTTTATGGCTGCATAGTATTCCATGGTGTATATGTGGCACATTTTCTTAATCCAATCTGTCACTGATGGACATTTGGGTTGATTCCAAGTCTTTGCTATTGTGAATATTGCCACAAGGAACATACGTGTGAATGTGTCTTCATAGCGGTATGATTTATAATCCTTTGGGTGAGTTTCTTCACAGAATTGGAAAAAACTGCTTTAAAGTTCATATGGAACCAAAAAAGAACCTGCATTGCCAAGACAATCCTAACTCAAAAGAACAAAGCTGGAGGCATCATACTACCTGACTTCAAACTATACTACAAGGCTACAGTAACCAAAACAGCATGGTACTGGTACCAAAACAGAGATATAGACCAATGGAACAGAACAGAGTCCTCAGAAATAATATCAAACATATACAGCCATCTGATCTTTGACAAACCTGAGAAAAACAAGAAATGGGGAAAGGATTCCCTATTTAGTAAATGGTGCTGGGAAAACTGGCTAGCCATAAGCAGAAAGCTGAAACTGGATCCCTTCCTTACTCCTTACATGAAAATTAATTCAAGATGGATTAAGACTTAAATGTTAGACCTAAAACCATAAAAACCCTAGAAGAAAACCTAGGTAATACCATTCAGGACATAGGCATGGGCACGGACTTCATGTCTAAAACACCAAAAGCAATGGCAACAAAAGCCAAAATTGACAAATGGGATCTAATTAAACTAAAGAACTTCTGTACAGCAAAAGAAACTACCATCAGAGTGAACAGGCAACTTACAGAATGGGAGAAAATTTTTGCAATCTACTCATCTGACAAAGGGCTAATATCCAGAACCTACAAAGAACTCAAACAAATTTACAAGAAAAAAACAAACAACCCCATCAAAAAGTGGGCAAAGGATATGAACAGACATTTCTCAAAAGAAGACATTCATACAGCCAACAGACACATGAAAAATGCTTGTCATCACTGGCCATCAGAGAAATGCAAATCAAAACTACAATGAGATACCATCTCACACCAGTTAGAATGGCAATCATTAAAAAGTCAGGAAACAATAGGTGCTGGAGAGGATGTGGAGAAATAGGAACACTTTTACACTGTTGGTGGGATTGTAAACTAGTTCAACCATTATGGAAAACAGTATGGCAATTCCTCAAGGATCTAGAACTAGAAGTACCATATGACCCAGCCATGCCATTACTAGGTTACTGGTTTTCACGATAGCTAGTTGTTAATTTTTAAGGGTATCACAGAGCTTAAGAGAGGGGAATAGGAATTCTGTAAATCAAAATATTTCTAAAGCTAACTGTTCTTAATTTCACTGTTTTTCTTGAGTAAATCTTCCCTGGATTGCTGTAAGCTTTTGGTGAATTTGCAGAGTTTCGGAAATGATGATGACCATTTTTACCAGTTTTCTCATTGCTTTTACAGAGGGGAGAATGTTTCATGATATCACCCTGCTGGTTATGTTCGTATTTTCCCACATTGTGCTCTTGCATGTTTAGCCTCTTAATTGTGTCTTTGATTAATAGTTTTGTATCTTTCAAAGTATAGTCACTTACACTGAATGTTTCATTGCTGATTTAATAGCATTTAATGTCAGAATTTTATTAGTTACTTTTTATCTTCTTTAGCACTTTTTTGTTTGGTTTTGAAAATCAACTTTCTTGAAATTTAATTTACATATAGGAAAATACACTCATTTCCAGCATACATTTAGATAAGCCTTGTAAATATTTTCACCCATATAAATACTATCATAATTAGGATATAGGATATTTTTATTACCCCCAAAAGTTTTTTGTGACCCTTTGTACTTAATCTCCTTTCCCCAGTGCTAACCTTTGGCATCCCCTGATCTGTATTCTGTAACTACAGTTATGTCTTTTCCAGTGTGTCATTTTAATGGAATCATTGAGCATGTCTTTTGAATCTAGTCTCTTTCACTTTTCTTAGTAGTTTAGAGATTCTTCCACGTTGTTGCATGTATAAGTAGATTGTTCTTTTTTATTTTTAAGTTGTCTTCCATTGTTTAGGTACACAAAAATTTGTTCATCAATTCATTGATTACTGGACATTTGGGTTGTTTTCTGCATTTGGCTATTATGGTTATTACGGATAAAGCTTCAGTGAACATTCATATGCAATTATTTGTGTGCAGATATGTTTTCATTTCTCTTCGGTAAATATCTTGGAGTGGAATTTTGGGTCCCATGGTCAATGTATGTTTAACTTTATAAAAACAGCCAACCTCTTTTCCAAAGCGTTTGTAACATTCAACATTCCTGCCAGCAATGCATGAGAGTTCTAGTTATTCTATATACTCACTCACACTTGGATTTTTGGTTGATTCAAAATGGGAGATAAATTTTTGCTGTGCCCCCATAAAGATTATTTGTATCAGACATATTCTCTTCTGGAATAAAGGAGAAATAAGGCAACTGACTAGTCTATTCCTGACTCCCCTGTAATCATTTACAAACTCACAAGAGATATAGAAGTTTATGCTCTATGATAGTCTCAAAATCCGAATGTAACCAACTTGGACTAGCATTATTCATTCAAAGCTATTTAACCTTTTCTTTCTGTTGTCATTTACCTATGAAAGCAAGGGAAACAAACTATTCAGATTCAAGGTTTTAGTATTCTGGTTAACAGTGCAGACTCTAGATTCACACTCCTTGTGTTCAAACATTTCTTGGCCCTTTGCCAATTGTGTAAGCTTAGGCAAGTTACTTAACCTCTCTGTGTCTCAGTTTTTTCAACCATAATATGGGGATAATATTAGTTCCTACGTTATGTAATTGTTGTGAGATAGGAGACAATAAATACAATGTACTTAAACAGTTTTTGACAAATCAGATGTTCTATTTATTTGTGTATCTCCTTTTAACTAATGAAGAAATGTTTTACATATATATATACATCACATTTCCATAGAATTCTGATTCCACTCTTTAATATAAACACTTTGGTGAATGAAACAATCTCTCACGTAGAAGCCACATTTCCCGAACAGTGACAGAGGGCAAGATTTGACAATGTGTTGTAGAGAAGAGGTTTCCAATGACTAGTACTTGATCATGTCTTCACCTATCTGTGAAGAGTGACAAATAAAAAATGGTATAATTGCCAATTGTCATTTCTTATGAAGCACTGCCCTTTAGATACAGATTATTTTATTCCTACATTTTTAATATGAAATTATCTGCTTTCAGAGAATGACATCATGGCTTGAGGTATGATTTTTAAAATTCCCATACCTGGAAAAGAATTTTAAAAGTGACAAACCTATGTCAGAACTCTCAAGTGTTTTGAAATTTTACTTGTCAGTGAAATGCAATAACTTAAGAACCGCTACGCTGACCGGGCAGGGTGGCTCATGCCTGTAATCCCAGCACTTTGGGAGGCCGAGGTGGGCGGATCACGAGGTCAGGAGATTGAGACCAGCCTGACTAACATGGTGAAACCCCGTCTTTACTAAAAAATACAAAAAATTAGCTGGGCGTGGTGGTGGGCACCTGTAGTGCCAGCTACTCGGGAGGCTGAGGCAGGAGAATGGCGTAAACCCGGGAGGCAGAGTTTGCAACGAGCTGAGATTGCACCACTGCACTCCAGGCTGGGCGACAGTATGCTAAGGGCTAAGGCCTACGATCACTATGAGATTCACTTAAAGATAAAACATCAAAGCAGAAGTTCTCATTTCTTTTGGCTATCTACCAGTGCAAATACACATTTCTTCCAGCTGTCTTGTGAATGTGGTTTTGATTTTCAGTTGACAAGTTCACCCGAACATTAAATGTAGCAAAACACTTTGTTTCAACCTTTTTGCAAAAGGCAAGATTTGGGACAATGGTGTTAGTGATCTCCTGTTGTCTTTTAGGAGTTTTTATGTACTTCACAAGCAGCAAAATGATATAGTGCTTTTGGCAGTTAAACAATCAAGACATGAGAATATTAGAGGGGACTATTGATTTGTTTGTTTAATGCTTGCATATTAATTATATCAAAAAAGAGGACAACTTCCTGTTTTGTATTATAAGAAAAAGAAGAGACCTTCTTGTGTTATAATGAAGCATTGTATAAGGCATTTAAAATGCTTTGTAAAGATTAAAGCACTAGGAAAATGCAAAATATTATTAGATGGTACTTACATGAATTGAATACAACTTCCTCTACTGTTTGCTTCCCTCATAGTATTTTTTTGGTTGTTTTTAAACTTTATTTAAATGGCATCAAACAGAATGCACTGTCTTATGTTGGACTAATTTAATTATGTTTGCAAGGTTCATACACATATCTGAACCTGGCTATTGTTCATTTTTATTTCTGTATAGTATCTTATAAAAATATAAAACCTACTTTTTCTTATTTCTCCATTTTTAAAATTTTTATTTTTATTTCTACCTTTATTTTAGATAGAGAGGATACATGTGCAGATTTCTTACATGGGAATATTGTGTGATGCTGAGGTTTGGAGTACAGACTCCATCACCGTCTACTCATAGTTTTAATATTATATGAATATAACTTTTCATGTACTAAAGACATAGGCAATATGTCAGGATACCTCCTCTAAAACACAATTGTAGGGAACCCAGTTTAAAATTGTGTTTAAAATATTGGAGTTGTTGCTTCTCGGTGATCGTTTAATAAACAACATTTTTCTTTGAAATTTCTGGGCTTTCTAAAAAATTCTAAGATGACTGTTATGTATATGAAATGTAAAATTATAAATTTAAGGCATAAAATGAAAGTAGATGCAAATAAAGATAGTCTAACCACTAATTTTATAGTTGGAAATGAAAATCTTTACATAAACCAAGCTTGCTTTATATCTGATTTCCACTGGGTGTCAGCAATGTATGACTTTTAACACATAATCTCTAAAAGTTGTATGCTAGTTCTAAAGTTTATTTTTTGTTTGTAGTTGATATTTGTTTGGAGATTCTTATTATTGAATCAATCTTTAGCTGTCTATTACTAGTCATTTTATTCTCTGGCTGATAATGTATCATAATCACCATAAAAATTATAAAATGCATAATAAATGATACTTTTTGTAATTTGATAACGTACAAAATTGAAGACCCAAAGAAAATGAAATGAACATATAACTAAGCTGTTAGCTTAAAGGTTTTTGCTTTGTTTTGTTTTTTGTAGATTCAAGCTAACTGCTACATTGAGCAGGATTGCCCAGAAACCATTAAAAGAGCCATTCATTGATTCAGCTCTACAATTATACACTCAACACACATTGATTGAGAATTTATTATGTGTTAGGAATTCTTCATGGGACAGTGGATAAAGTGGTGAACAAGATGGTCATTGTCTCTTCTCTCAAATTGTTCAGAGTTTAGTTCGGAAGACATATAAGTAAAATCACAATTATAGGAAATGCGATATGTGATACATATTATGTAAAGGGTGGACAGTATAGTATTGAGGTTGAGTTCTCTGGCTCTGGAGTTTGGCTGTCTGGTTGGATTCCCATCCCTGGTTTTATCCATTATATGACATAAGCAAAAATACCCTTTCAGTCTTAGTTTTCTCATAAGTACAATGATGATAATAGTATCCATCTCTTAGGGTTGTTTTGAAAATGCAATGAGATAATCCATTTAAAGCACTGGGCACAAATCACTCAATATATGTTAAAGAATGTTATTAATGAACCCACAGGTTGCTGTAAGGGGCAGTAAGAAAGGATATAGGGGTGAGAGTTGGGAGTCGTAGGGTTGGAACTTCCTTCCAGAGTTGATGGCATTTGTAAAAGTATAAATGCATTTTGAGAACTTAAAATTGTTTAGTATGGTGGACAATCAGTGGTTAGAATTGAACATGTTGACTTCCAGCTGAGTGTATCCATCCAGTAGATGGTAGAATATGGATCTGTAATATGGTAGAAAGAGTTGAGCTGAAGTTTTGGAGGTCGTAAGCATGTGATGGCTGAAGACATAAATGTCAATGATGGAGAAGGAAGTCATTTAAGGAGTTTCAACTCTAGAATTATATGATTAGTGTTATAGAAATATCACTCTGATAACAGTGAGGAACATCAATTTGGAATGGGTGATACGGGCACTGCTTTGAGACCAATGGCAAAAATATAATAGAAGTTGTCAGTTTTATGAGATTTTGACTAACATAATTCCTCTAAATAATAATGCATTATAACACAAAAAAGTAAAGTAGTACGGGTAATTATGTAAATAATCATCCAAAATGCATATTAAAGATTTAGTGATATCTGATTCAAAGCCATCATTTTAGGAAATCACACCCTATTATAACCAGCAGAACACTTTTTGATGTATCTTAATATAATTTTTTTCTTTGCCTTGCACCAATCTCCCTCTTATTCTAGAAGATGCATACATGTGTCTGGTAAGATTTAGGATAGTTACAGCAGAAATTCAAAGATGTGATCAGTTAATATATTCATAATGTTCAAGAGGGATTAGATTGAGTCCCTAATGTGAGAGATTTTAGGACTGAAGTTGAACAAGGTGTTTTCCTCTTGAAATCCAGGCTTTGTTGAGAGGGAGAGTTTTCTATCCTCTTATGTCTTTTCTATACTTATTTAATATGGGAGATTTTGTTTTTCAATAGAGTAGAGCAGAGGACTTTTGGATTGTGTACAGGGACTTGACGGAGGATAAAGACAGTGATGATAGAAGGATATATCATGATATCTGTCCCATCTCTGGTCAGCCAATGGGTTAGATCTAATGTGAGAAATATTGAGATGAAAGTTGAGGGAGCTGTTTTCGTGAGATATGGTAAAATTTTCTATCTTGGCTGATTTTTTTTAAAAAAAGGTGATGAAACATGATGCATTAGAGCCCAAGTATGTTTTATTTAATTAATTTATTTATTGAGTCAAGGTCTTTCTCTGTTGCACAGGATAGAGTGCAGTGGCATGATTGCAGTTCACTGCAACCTTAAACTCCTGGACTCAAGTGATCCTTCCACGTCACGCAGCCTTCCAAGTAGCTAGGACTACAGGTACATGTCACCGCACCTGGCTTTTTTTGTTTTTGATAGAGGCAGGGTTGCACTATGTTGCCCACGCTGATCTCAAACTCCAGGCCTCAAGTGATCCTCCCATCTTGGCCCCCCAATATGTTGGGATTACAGGCATGAGCCACTAGCCTGGCCAGAGCCCAGGTATAAAATGAGTGACAAGAAATTTGAGAAGATTCTGTTTATCAAGGAAGAGAGGCTTTACCTTTGATCAGTGGACTGTGGAAAATTTAAAAATTTCATCTTGATCATATTTGGACAAACATGCATTTCACTTTATGTACTGCAGACCTGACAAGTTCTATCAGGAAGTGAGGTAAGCTGGCCAAGTTATCAAGATGGTATGTGAAATGAAATATTATCGGCTGGGCACAGTGGCTCATGCCTTTTGCACTCCAGCATACACCTTGCTGATTCACCCCCAACAGCTTATCAACATATTTCTTCCAAGTAGTGAATTCTGATTTACACGTTAAATGAATAAAATGTTTTGCTTTTACTATTTTATCCCTGCACTTTGGGAGGCTGAGGTGGGTGGATCACGAGATCAGGAGTTCAAGACCAGCCTGGCCAAGATGGTGAAACCCTGTCTGTACTAAAAATACAAAAATTAGCCAGGCGCAGTGGCAGGCACCTGTAATCCCAGCTACTTGGGAAGCTGAGGTAGGAGAATCATTTCAACCAGATCGGGCGGAAGTTGCAGTGAGCCGAGATCGTGCCACTGCACTCCAGCATGGGCAACAGAGTAGAGTGAGACTCTGTCTCAAAAAAAAAAAAAATTATCTAATAGCTTAGCAAATATAAGTATTGTATCCAATTTTCAATTGTCCTCCAGTCCATGTGTGCTAACGCTGTTTCAGGGACAGGTCTAACGGGATACATAGCTTGACATCAGCTTTGATTTTCACAAGTTTAAGCATACCAAGCATATCATGATTTATATTAGTAGCCTTTAGGTTTTGGGGGAACATGAGGAGGGCATACAGCAATCCACTAAAAACTCACATTAGACTTTTCATTTTCCAAAGACCCCTCTTGGACAACCTGCCTATGGGATTCTGTATTCCTTAATTCTTTATGCAGTGTGAAGCTTCTGTCTCCTACCTCTCTTGGATTACATTCACCTATATCACTTTCAAATACTTTTCTCCTTGATCATACCCTGAACATCTCAGGAGTATATCCAAAATGCTCAAATAAAAAAGGTACCACATTTATATGGATCTGCTCTTCTGAGAAGGTCCTTTAAGGGACCAATTTTTCCACTTCAGCATACACCTTGCAGATTCACCCCCAACAGCCTATCAACATATTTCTTCCAAGTAGTGAATTCTGACTTACATGTTAAATGAATAAAATGTTTTGCTTTAATTCTATTGTCATTTAAATGAATCTATGATTTTAATGTATTTGTTTAAAAATGAGCTTAAAAACTTCAGAATCAAAGTATGTTATTTCTGTTTTTGAGAGGGGGTCTTGCTCTGTTGCCCAGGCTGGAGTGCAATGGCCAGATCACAGCTCACTTCAGTCCTGGCATTCCCAGACTCAAGTGATCCTCCCACTTCAACCTTCCGAGTAGCTGGGACTACAGGCACGCACCACCACCTCTGGCTAATTTTTATATTTTTTGTAGAGATAAGGTTTCACCACATTGCTCAGGCTGGTCTTGAACTCCTGAGTTTAAGTGATCCACCAGCCTTGGCCTTCCAAAGTGCTGGGATTACATGCATGAGCCACCATACCTGGCCAAGTGTGTTGTTTAAATTTCGAATATTTAGGGGATTTCTTTTTCGGATATCCTTTTCTTATGGATTTCAAGTTTAGTTCTATAGCGGTTAGAGAATATACTCCATTGTATTTCAATCTTAAAAATTAGTTCAGATACATTTTATAGCTGAACATGTAGTCTCTCACTGAAAGTTTCATGTACACGTGAAAAGGATTTAAAGTCTGCCATGGTTGTCTGAATGTTCTACAAATGTCAGTTAGGTAACTCTGGTTGTTAGTGTTGTTTAAATTGCCTATATACATACTGATTTTGGTCTACTTTATTATATCAATTATAGAAAGAAAAATATTTCTTTCTATATTTCAAAGTAATCTCTGACTATAATTATAGAGTAGTCTGTTTTTCTTTTCAGTTCTGACAGTTTTTGCTTTTGGTATTTTGAAATGCTGCTGTTAGTTGTGTACACATTTTTTACTGGTGTTCTGTCTTCCCGATGAATGGACTCTTTTATCACTGTAAAATGTCTTTTTAAATCTCTGGTAATATTCTGTTTTGATATTTTCATTGTCTGATATTAATATAGCCTCTCCCACTTTATTATTATTACTTTTTTCATAATATAAAGAATATTGACACAGAGAAAATATACAAAAAAAGAAATTCTGAAGTTGAAACATACAATAGCTTAAATGAAAAAAAAAAATACTAGAGGGACTCAACAGCAGATTTTAGGAGACAGAAAAAAGTACCAGTGAACTTAAATATAAGCATCATACATTTGTTTAATATATTTGCTGCTTGGGTACTCATTTTTGGGCCTGACATAAATTATTTGAAAACCAGTCATACCCCATCCCCTTTGCTCTAGCTAAAATTTCCCCTCCTTATGTGATTGTTTGTGATATAGCCTATGCATTCCTCATTTCACTGACACAAAATCCAACACACCCCACAGCAGCTCACCATGATAAAAATCTAATGATTGACACAAGAGTCATGTCAATAAGTTCCCCCCTTTTTGTGTGCTTTCTTTAAACTAATCAATCCACACTCCCCATGGGAAATCCTAATGGGCACCCATGAACCTTAATAAAGTCATAGTCCCGTAGGTACTCTTTCTCGCTCTCTCCCTACATGCTGGTTGAACTCCCTTCTGCCTCCAGATTTCCTGTCTCCTCCCACTCCCCATCAGCACCCCCAATCTCTCTGGGATTTGTAAATAATAAAATTTATCTCTTTCATGTATTTTGGTTTTACCTCCTCATTCTGTCTCACCTGACTAACACACCTGAATCTTACTTTCTCCCAGTCAGGGATCACTTAGAGTGGTTATCTTGGCCTAAGGCTACTCTCAACAAAGAGACCTCAAGACCAAACTAGAAAGAACTACAACAATAAAAAACACATCAATAGGTCAACTGAGAGTGCTGAATCTGAGGAATAGAAAAAAAATGAAAAATAAACACAATCTTAGAGCCCTATGTGACACAAGCATATTAATATAAGCATAATAGGAGTCCAGAGAGAGAAAAAGAGGAAGGAGAGAGAAAATGAGGAAGAAAGTTACTTGAAGAAAAAATGGTTGTAATCTCCCCAAATTTGATGACATACATGTATCTACCTATCCAAGAGACTCAATAAACTTCAAAGAGGATAAACACAAAGAGATTCACACCTAAAAACATCATATCTGAACTGTTGAAAACCAAAGACGGTGATTCTTGAGAATGGCAAGTGAGAAGTGACTCATGACATACAAGAAGTCCTCCTTATTAACAGTTGATGTCTCTTGAGAAACCACTGAGGCTGGCAGGAAGTCTGATGACATAGAGTGTTGAAAGAAGGAATTGTCAACTAAGAATTCTATAACCAGGAAAACTGTCATTCAAAAATTAAAGGGAAAGACATTCCTGAATTAAAAAAAACAGAGTATTAGTCTCTTGCACACCTGATCTACAGGAAATAATAAAGTGAGTTTTTCAGGTGGAATTGAGAGGACAATAGACAGCAACTCAAATTCACATGAAAAAATAAAGACCAATAAATATTTTTTTTCTACAGAGTTGCTTGAGCTCCTTATGTATTCTGGTTATTAATCTCTTGTCAAATGGATAATTTGCAAATATTTTCTCTCATTCTGTGGGTTGTCTCTTCACTTTGTTGATTGTATTCTCTGCTGTGCAGAAGCTTTTTAATTTCATGTAATCTCATTTGTCCATTTTTGCTTTGGTTGCCTGTGCTTGTGGGGTATTGCTGAAGAAATTTTTGCCCAGACCAGTGTTCTGGAGAGTTTCCTCAGTGTTCTCCTGTAGTAATTACATAGTTTGAGGTCTTAGATTTCAGTCTTTAATTCATCTTGATCTGATTTTTTATATGGCAAGAGTTAGGGGTTTAGCTTTATTCTTCTGCATATGGATATCAAGTTTTCCCAGCACCATTTATTGAACAGACTGTCTTTTCCCCAGTGTACGTTCTTGGGATCTTTGTCAAAAATGAGTTTACTGTAAGTGTGTAAATTTGTTTCTGGGTTCTCTGTTATGTTCCATTGGTCTATGTGTCTCTTTTTTTTGCCAGTACCATAATGTCAGGTAATGTGATTCCTCCAATTTTGTTCATATTGTTTAAGATAGCTTTGGCTATTCTTGGTCCTTTGTAGTTCTAAATAAATTTTAGGACTTTTTTCTCTATTTCTGTGAAGATGTCATTGGTATTTTGGTAGGGATTGCATGGAATCTGTTGTGGGTAAAATGTTTTGGTTAGTATGACTATTTTAATAATATTAGTTTTTTCAATCTCTGAACATAAAGTATCTTTCCATTTTTTGGTATCCCCTTCAATTTCTTTTATCAGTGTTTTATAGTTTTCATTATAGAGATCTTCCACTTCTTTGGTTAAGCTATTTCCTAAATATTTAATTTCGTGTGTGGCTATTGTAAATAGAATTACTTTTTAAATTTCTTTTTCATGTCATTCATTGTTGGCACATAGAAATGCTACTGATTTTTGTATGTTGATTTTGTGTCCTGTAAATTGACTGAATTTGTTTATCAATTCTAATAGCTTTTTGGTTGACTCTTCAGGTTTTTTCAAATGTAAGATCATATCATCTACAAACAAGCATACTTTGACTTCTTCCTTTCCACTTAGGATGCCCTTATTTTTATCTCTTTTTGGAAAGAGCTGATTGCTGTAGCTAGGACTTCCAGTACTATGTTGAATAATAACGGTGAGAGTGGGTATCCTTGTCATGTTCCAGATTTTAGAGGAAACGCTTTCAGTTTTTCACCATTCAGTAGGATACTAGCTATAGGTTTGTCATATATGGTTTTTGTTAGGTTATGTTCCTTTTATACTCAATTTTATTTTATCATGAAGAGATGTTGAGTTTTATCAAATGCTTTTTCAGCATATTGAAGTGATCCTATGGATTTTGTCCTTTATTTTGTTGATATGATGTATCGCATTGACTGATTTGTATGTGTTGAACTATCCTTGCATCCCAGGGATAAATCCCACTTGGTCATTAGGAATGATCTTTTTAATGTATTGTTAAATTTGGTTTGCTAGAATTTTGTTGAAGATTTTTGCATCAATATTCATCAGAGATATTGATCTATAGTTTTCTTTTTGTGTTGTGTCTTTATCTGTTTTTATATCTGGGTAATACTGGTCTTCCTCTTCTATTTTTCAGAACAGCTTGAGTAGGATTGCTGTTAGTTCTTTAAATATTCAGTAGATTTCAGCAGTGAAGCCATTATGTCCTAGGCTTTTATTTACTGGGAGACTTTCTATTATGCCTTTTATCTCCTTACTTGTTATTGGCCTTTTCAGATTTTTTATTTCTTCCTGGTTCAATCTTGGTAAGTTTTATGTGTCTAGGAATTTTTCCATTTCTTCTAGATTTCCCAATTTTTTTTTTTTTGGCATATAGTTGCTCATAGTAGCCACTAATTTTCCTTTGAATTTTTACATTGTCAGTTGAAATGTTGCCTTTTTCTTCTCTGACTTAGTTTGTTTGGATCTTCTCAACTTTTCTCCTTGTTAATCTGGCTAAAAGTTTGTCAATTTTCTTTAACTTTTCCAAAAATTACACTACTTTTCATCGATGTTTTGTGCTTTTTTCTTCATTTCAATTTAATTTATTTATGCTCTGATATTTATTATTTCTTTTATTCTGCTAATTGTGGGTTTGTTTTTTCTTGCTTTTCTAGTTCTTTGAGATGCATCATTATATTGTTTATTTAAAGTTCTTCTGTTTTGATGTAGGCAGTTATACCTGTAAACTTCTCTGTTAGTACTGCTTTTTCTGTATCTCATAGATTTTGGTATGTTTTGTTTCCATTATTTTTCCATCCCTTTATTTTCAGTGTATGTCCTTTTTTATGGGTGAAGCATGTTTCTTGTAGGCAACATACCATTGGATCTTGTTTCTTTTATCCACTCAGCCACTCTATGTCTTTTGATTGGAGAGTTTAGTTCATTTACATTCAATATTATTATTGCTAGGTAAGGACTTACTACTGCTATTTTATTATTTGTTTTCTGGTTGTTCTGTGGTGTTCTCTTCTTTCCTGTCTTCCTTTGTGTAAACATTATTTTCTCCGGTGGTATGTTTTAATTTCCTTCTTTTTATATTTTGTGTATCTTTTCTAGGTTTTTTTATGTGAGGTTACCATGAAACTTGCAAATAACATCTTATAACCAATTATTTTAGACTGATAACAACTAAGCCCCAATTACAAACAACAATTAACAAACAAGCAAAAAGAAAACTAATAAAAGCTCTACACTTTAACTTCATCCCCCCTGCCTTTAAATTCTTTGTCGTTTCCATTTATATGTTTTTATGTTTACATGCCACAATTAGTGGTAGAGTATTCTCCCTTTGTATGTATACATCCTATTACCAGTGAGTTTTGTACTTTTGGATGATTTCCTATTGCTCATTAATTTTTTTTTTTTTTCTAATTGAAGTAGTCCCTTTAGGATTTCTTGTAGAACAGGTCTGGTGTTGACAAAATCCCTTAGCTTTTGTTTGCCTGGGGAAATCGGCACTTTGAATATGTCACGCCACTCTATCCTGGCCTGTAAGGTTTCCACTGAGAAGTCTGCTGTCAGATGTGTTGAGCTCTTTTATATGTTATTTATTTATTTTCTCTTGCTGCTTTTAGGATCCTTCTTTATCCTTGACCTTTGGGAATTTGGTTATTAAATGCCTTGATGTAGCCTTATTTAGGCTAAATCTACTTGGTGTTCTATGACTTTCTTGTACCTGAACATTTATATCTTTCTCTAGGTTAGAAAAGTTCTCTGTTATTATTTCTTTGAATAAACTTTCTACCTCAATTTCTCTCTCTACCTGCTCTTTAATGCCAGTAACTCTTAGCTTTGCCCTTTTGAGGCTATTTTCTAGATCTCGTAGGTATGCTTCTTTCTTTTTTATTTATTCTTTTGTCCCCTCTGAGTGTATGTTTTCAAATAGCATATCTTCAAGTTCACAAATTCTTTCTTCTGCTTGATTAATTCTGTTGCAAAAATCTCTGATGTATTTTTCAATTTGTTAATTGAATATTTCAGCTCGAGAGTTTCAGCTTGATTTTTAAAAATTATTTCTATGTCTTTCTTAAATTTCTGTGATAGGATTCTGATTTTTTTTTTCTCTGTGTTCTCTTGAAGTTTATTGAGCTTCTTCAAAACAGCTATTTTGAATTCTCTGTCCGAAAGGTCACATATCTCTGTCATTCCTGGATCAGCTACTGCTGTCTTATTTAGTTTGTTTGGTAAGTCACGTTTTCCTGGATGTTCTTGATGCTTGTAGATGTTTGTCAATGTATGGGCATTGCAGAGTTATGTATTTATGCAAATATTCACATCCTGGGCTTCTTTGTACTCATCCTTATTGAGAAGGCTTTCCAGGTATTCAAAGGGAATTGAGCCTTGTGATCTAAGTTTTTGGTCACTACACTAGAGGATGCCCCACACCCAGTATCACTGCAGTTCTTGCAGACTTGTATCACCTTGGTGGGCTTGGGTAAGGTCTGGGAGATTTCCCTGGTTTACCAGGCAAAGTCTCTTGTTCTCTCCCCTCACGTTCCCCCAAACAAAAGGACTCTCTTTGTGCTGGGCTGCTTGGAGTTGGGGAACAGGTAATGCAAGTACCCCCATGGCCACCACAGCTGTGATGTGCTAGGTCACACCTGAAGCCAGCATAGTATTGGGTCTTGCCCAAGACCCATAGTAACTACTGCCTGACTATCACTTATGTTTATTCAAGGCCCAAGGCCTCTTTAGACAGCAGGTGGTAAATCCTCAGGACTGGATCTTTCTTTTCTGAGTGGCAGGTTCTATTCTGGCTAAGGGTGGGTCCAAAATTGCTTTCCAGGAGCTGGGGCTTGGAATTGTAGGCTTTAGGAATCAGCTTGGTGGTTTATTTCACTGTGGCTGAGCTAATACCCAAGTTGCAAGACAAAATCCTCTTTACTCTTCCCTCTCCTTTCCATAAGCAGAAGTCTCTCCCCATCTGCACTGTCAGGAGTTAGGGTGGGAGTGATACAAGTACTCCCTCGGTTGCCACAACTGGTGTCTAACTGGGTTGTGTGCACTCCAATTCTACTGGCTCCAAGCCCAGCACAGCACCTGGAATAACTTAAGGACTGCAGTCCTGTGGCCTGACTACCTTTCAATTTTACTCAGGACTCCAGGATACTTTAGTCAGATGGTGGTGGAGCTAGCCAGAACTCAGATTCCTATAGTTCGAGTGGAGGATATCCCTCTAGCCAGGGCTAGTTTAAATGCTCCTTCTGTAGGTGATGGCCAAATTCTGCCTAGTGTTGTGGTCTGCTGTGACAGGGCAACACTGAATTCCAATGCAAAGTCCCACAATCTATTTGCTCTCCCTCTCCCAGGCACATGGATTCTGTCTTTGCATGGCACTCAGAGGTGATAGGGGGAGGGGTGGTGTAGCCAATGCAAGACTTTCTTTCCTACCCTCTTCAGTTCCTCTTTCCTGGATGTAATATTCAAACCAGGTACTGTGATCATTCACCTGTTTTTTGGATCTTATTAAGATGCTTTCTTGTGCAGACAGTTGTTCAAATTTGGTGTTCCTGTTGAGGGATGACCACTGGAGGGATCTACTTGACCATCTTGCTCTGCCTGCCTCCCCTGGTTCTTTTTAAAGCAAACTTTCCATGTGGTTATGAGACCACTGATTGTGCACAGGTTTGTAGACAGGCATTTGAGATTCCCTGTTCTGCAGAATTTCATTTTTTTTTTGTCTCATTTTAACACCTAAATAGCTAGGAGAGGTCTGCCAAACATGCAGTTGGCTTATATTGATGTACGATTCTTGCTGTATATAAAGCGAAACTAGGTAATTCTTTCAACACTTATAAATAGAACCTCCATCAAGCCCTACATAATGGAATATCTGTTCACATACTAAAGAAATAAGTCAGTCTTCCAACTAACATCAGAAAGACACATAGAATTCAGGTCTGGAGTTTTTATAAGTGTTAGACAGAGAACCTTTTTCTATCATTCAACTGTAGTATAAAATGGTAGATGAATGGGATCTAATTAAACTAAAGAGCTTCTGCACAGCAAAAGAAACAACCATCAGAGTGAACAGGCAACTTACAGAATGGGAGAAAATTTTTGCAATCTACTCATCTGGCAAAGGGCTAATATCCAGAACCTACAAAGAACTCAAACAAATTTACAAGAAAAAAACAAACAACCCCATCAAAAAGTGGGCAAAGGATATGAACAGACATTTCTCAAAAGAAGACATTCATACAGCCAACAGACACATGAAAAAATGCTCATCATCACTGGCCATCAGAGAAATGCAAATCAAAACCACAATGAGATACCATCTCACACCAGTTAGAATGGCAATCATTCAAAAGTCAGGAAACAACAGGTGCTGGAGAGGATGTGGAGAAATAGGAACACTTTTACACTGTTGGTGGGATTGTAAACTAGTTCAACCATTATGGAAAACAGTATGGCGATTCCTCATGGATCTAGAACTAGATGTACCATATGACCCAGCCATCCCATTACTGGGTATATACCCAAAGGATTATAAATCATGCTGCTATAAAGACACATGCACACGTATGTTTATTGCGGCACTATTCACAATAGCAAAGACTTGGAATCAACCCAAATGTCCATCAGTGACAGACTGGATTAAGAAAATGTGGCACATATACACCATGGAATACTATGCAGCCATAAAAAAGGATGAGTTTGTGTCCTTTGTAGGGACATGGATGCAGCTGGAAACCATCATTCTTAGCAAACTATCACAAGAACAGAAAAGCAAACACCGCATGTTCTCACTCATAGGTGGGAACTGAACAATGAGATCACTTGGACTCGGGAAGGGGAACATCACACACTGGGGCCTATCATGGGGAGGGGGGAGGGAGGAGGGATTGCATTGGGAGTTATACCTGATGTAAATGACGAGTTGATGGGTGCTGACGAGTTGATGGGTGCAGCACAGCAACATGGCACAAGTATACATATGTAACAAACCTGCACGTTATGCACATGTACCCTAGAACTCAAAGTATAATAAAAAAAAAAAAAAATGGTAGATGAGGCTACAGAAAAAAATATTGACTTATGTGGTGAGCAGGCTGTTGTAGCCAAACCAAGAAAAATAAAATACTGTTCAGGCAAGTTCCTAACCAACTTAATGCCTGTCAATAAACACTGATGAACTGTCTATCCAAACTATTCTCCAGACAAAATAAGGTATGTGTCAAACAGCTTTGGCAAGTACTGACACATTAGGCACGCCAATCCAAATTAAGGCCTCAGGGATCTCCATCTCCAAATCAGTCACAATCATTCTTTTTTGGGAGGTGATATTAGTTCATATTTGGGAATATAATAATTTGGACACCAGAGTAATTCCCCAAATAACCTAGCCAAGAAAATAAATTCTGTAACGACATGTTATAATTTTTTTTTCTGTTCCTTCTCTCCTCCTTTTCTTCTTTCCTCAGTTTCTGTTTTTGAGTTAAAAATTCGAATGGCTCTTTATTAATCCATAATTGTTAGGGGAATTTGCCAATATAGGAATGCTGATATTTGCTCCCTAGGATGCTATTTTCCTGTTATTAAGAGTCTCAGAAATCAAATCATTAAGTAGAACACTGATCTATAAACATGAACTAATCTATTTATGGAAAAGTTTGATGAATTCTTCATTCTGCATATTTGGGTACAACTAGCCATTATTATAATATTTGCCTCATCCATGCTTTAGTCAATTGGTATAAAACCTATTTCCTTGCTTTATTATGTATTAAAACCAGTTGTCTATTCTAGACATCTTTGCCCTTTCCTTTCTGATCAGGTTGGATAAATCTGAGGTGCTGGAGTATGAACGGGGAAGAAGACAGAGTACTTCTTCCCATCTCTGTGCTTTCTCTAGTATCTCTAACAATGGCTGATTCTTCTGCCTGGCTTCATTTGCCACTAATGGTTTCCTCCTGTATGGTCCCATTCCAGCCTTAGTTCTAGGCCCTTGCACTTTAGCCCCAGTTTCTGGGCTCTGGTAATAATAGTTCCTTATCCTTTGTCACTCTTCCATAGGGGCAAGCATGGCTTCCTGTCATTTCTTATCTCTGAGTTGCCTCACTTTTTCCTATTTGGTTTCTCAGTGTATTCATCTTCTGACTAACAAAGGCCAGTATTAAATTCCCTTTGTTTGAAAAACCCAGAGTGGTCTCTTGTTCCTGGTTGGAATATGATACAGTCAGATATTTTGTCTCTTGATTAATGCTACAAAAAATAATGAACAATTCTTTCTCTCAAGATAATTGTTAATAATAATGAAAATTCTGACTAAATGGTTGTGGAAGTCATACAAAATGCCCACAAAAGTTATGACGATACATATAGAAGTATAAACATTAAAGAATTATATTAACAGAAAAACTGATAAGCAACTTAAAAGCTTATCAGTTGAGAAATGCTTAAATAGATTATGGCTTATTCATACCATGGAATATCGTGAGGACATTAAAAATAATGGTATTTATTTATGTATATGATGTGAAGAGTTTTTTAAATCTTTGTGAAGAGCATTAAGCAAGAGCAGAGATCTGTCTTTTGAAACATCTATCTATATATATGTATATGTGTGTAAATATATGTATATTTGCACATATATGAATGTGTGTGTATGGCTGTATGCATATGTATATGGAAATGTTCAAATCAAAAGCCTGGTTCTTTCACTTCCAATCTGCTTCCCCTCTGTGTTCCCCATCTCGAAAAAATGCAGCAGTATTCACTCCTTTATTCAAACATTGAACTCTGTTCATCTTCACTCTCTTCTCTCTCATACCTGATATTCAATCTATCAACAAATTCACCTTGCAAAATATATTCTGAATGCAACCACTTCTCAGTTCTTACTGTAGTTGGACTATTACAGTAATGCTTAACTGGTATCCTTGATTTAACCTTTACCCCATTACATTATATTCAACACAGGGACTAGAATCACGTTTTGAAAACAGTTCTTATGACCCTCCCATTCAAAATCTGAAAATCCAAAGTTCCCACGTGATCTTGCCACTAGTTACTTCTTTGAAAAAATTATGCTGTGTGAAGAAGCCTGAAAGAAAAACAGAATACACAGTGCATAATTCCATTTATGGAATCATTATTAATGACATATTAATGTCATAGCATGTATAAAAAGTTCATTATTTTTATTGCTAGGGTTCACTCCACTATATGGTTATGTCATACTTTGTTCATCCACCCACTTGATATACTTTTGGATTGTTTTCAGGTTTTGGCTATGACAAATAAAGCTGCTATAAAAACTTGTGCACAAGTCTTTGTATGGACATATGCCTTCATTTCTCTTGGAGTGGAGTGGCTTGATCATATTCTAGACATATGTTTAACTTTTTGAAAAAATGCCAAACCGTTTTCCATAGTATTTGGATCATTTTATACACCAACCAACAGTGTATGAGAGTTCCAATTGCTGCACAGCCTTGCCAAAACTCAGTGTGATTAGTCTTTTCAGTTTTATCCATCTGAATAGCTGTCTAGGGTCTATTGCATTGTGGTTTTAACTTTCATTACACTAGTGCCTATTTGCCATGTGTATATCTTCTTAAAATAAGGGTCTGTTAAAATATTTTATCTTTTCAAAATGGAGCTATTTTCTTACTATTAAGGTTTGAGAGTTCTTTATATATTCTGGAAAAAAGTCCTCTATCAGATTTGTGATTTGCAAATATATTTTCCCAGTCTATAGCTGTTCTTTTTTTTTCTCTCTTAAGGAATGTCTTTCAAAGTGCATACGTTTTTAATTTTGATAGAGTCCAATTTGTCAGCTTGCCCTACTGCAAAACCCTATTGCAGTTATCTCAATACCCATTGCAATGGTCTTGAATAAAGTTTGCCTTACTGTGCTTTAAAAAGGGTAATTGAATCATTTTTTTCTTTAGCAGTGTGTCTTTTGTATTCTCTTCTGCAGTGATATGGTTTGGCTGTGTCCCCACCAAAATCTCATCTTGAATTCCCACGTGTTGTGGGAGGGAGCTGGTGGGAGGTAATTGAACCATGGGGGCAGGTCTTTCCTAAACTGTTCTCGTGAGAGTGAATAAGTCTCACGATACCTGATGGCTTTATAAGTTGGAGTTTCCCTGCACAAGCTCTTTTTTTGCCTGCTGCCATTCATGTAAGATGTGACTTGCTCCTCCTTGCCTTCTGCCATGATTGTGAGGCCTCCCCATCCATGTGGAACTGTAAGTCCCATTAAGCCTCTTTCTTTTGTAAATTGCCCAGTCTCACGTATGTCTCTATTAGCAGCATGAAAAGGAACTAATTCGGTAAATTGGTACCAGAAGAGTGGGGCACGGCTGAAAAGATACCCAAAAATGTGGAAACTACTTTGGAATTGGGTAACAGGCTGAGTTTAGAATAGTTTGGAGGGCTCAGAAGAAGGCAGGAAAATGTGGGAAAGTTTGGAACTTCCTAGAGACTTGTTGAATGGCTTTGACCAAAATGCTGGTAGTGATATGGACCAGTGAAATCCAGGCTGAGGTGGTCTCAGATGGAGATGAGGAACTTATCAGGAACTGGAGCAAAGGTGACTGTTGTTATGTTTTAGCAAAGAGACTGGCAGCATTTTGCCCCTGCCCTAGGGATTTGTGGAACTTTGAACCTGAGAAAGATGATTTAGGGTATCTGGTGGAAGAAATTTCTAAGCAGCAAAGCATTCAAGAGGTGACTTGGGTGCTGTTAAAGTCATTCAGTTTTAAAAGGGAAGCAGAGCATAAAAGTTTGGAAAATTTGCAGCCTGAAAATGCAATAGAAAGGAAAATCCCATATTCTGAGGAAGAATCCATGCCAGCTGCAAAAACTTGGATAAGTTAGAGGAGTCAAATGTTAATCCCCAGGACAATGGGGAAAATGTCTCCAGGGCATGTCTTCATGGCAGCCCCTCTCATCACAGACCCAGAGGCCTAGGAGGAAAAAGTGGTTTTGTGGGCTTAGCCTAGGAACCCTGTGCTGTGCAGCCTAGGGACTTGGTGCCCTGCTTCCCAACCACTTCAGTTGTGGCTGAAAAGAGCCAGTGTAGACCTTGGGCCATGGCTTTAGAGGGTGTAAGCATCAAGCCTTGGCAGCTTCCACCTGGTGTTGAGCCTGCCAGTACACAGAAGTCAAGAACTGGGGTTTGGAAACCTCTGCCTAAATCTAGAGGATGCATGGAAATGCCTGGAAGTACAGGTAAAGTTTGCTGCAGGGGCAGGGCTCTCATGGAGAACCTCTGCTAGTGCAGTGCAAAAGGGAAATGTGGAGTCAGAGCCCCCACACAGAGTCCCTACTGGGGCACCACCTAGTGGAGCTATGAGAAGGGGGCCAACATCCTCCAGACCCCAGAATGGTAGTTCCACCAACAGCTTGCACCATACACCTGAAAAACTGCAGACATTCAATGCCAGCCTGTGAAAGTGGATGTGAGGGAGGCTATATACTCTGTAAAGCCACAGGGGCAGAGCTGCTGAAGACCATGGGAACCCACCTCCTGCATCAGTGTGACCTGGATGTGAGACATGGAGTCAGAGGAGATACTTTTGGAGCTTTAAGATTTGATTATTCCACAGGATTTTGGACTTGCATGGGGCCTGTAGCCCCTTTGTTTTGGCCAATTTCTCCCATTTGAAATGGCTGTATTTACCCAATATCTGTGCCCCATTGTATCTAGGAAGTAACTAACTTGCTTTTGATTTTACAGGCTCTTAGGCAAAAGGGACTTGTTTTGTCTCAGATGAGGTGTTGGACTGTGAACTATTGAGTTAATGATGCAATGAGTTAAGACTTTGGGGGACTGTGGGGAAGGCATGATTGGTTTTGAAATGTAAGGACATGAGATTTGAGAGGGGCCAGAGGTGGAATGATATGGTTTGGCTGTGTCTCCACCGAAATCTCATCTTGAATTCCCACATGTTGTGGGAGACACCCAGTGGGAGGTAATTGAATCATGGGGGCAGGTTTTTCCTGTGCTGTTCTCATGATAGTGAGTAAGTCTCATGAGACCTGATGGCTTTATAAGGCAAAGTTTCCCTGCACAAGCTCTCTTTTTTTGCCTGCTGCCATCCATGCTTACTATAGAATTGCATTAGTAAGATACTGGAAAATTGCTAAATTTTCGTCAGAAGATGACTATTTAAATACATTTAAGCATTTTTCTGCAAATAAATAAATAGCCTTGTTTCCAGAAAGGTGTCTGGATCCAGACTCCAAGAGAGGGTTTTTGTATCTCTCGCAAGAAAGAATTCTGGGTGAGTCCACAGAGTAAAGTGAAAACAAGTTTATTAAGAAACTAAGGGAATAGAGAATGGCTACTCCATAGACAGAGCAGGCCCGAGGGCGGCTGGTTGCCCATTTTAGTGGTTATTTTTTTATTATATGTTAAACAAGGGGAGGATTATTTATGACTCCCCTTTTTAGACCATATAGGTTAACTTCCTGACATTGCCATGGCATTTGTAAACTGTCATGGCACTGGTGGGAGTATAGCAGTGAGGACGATCAGAGGTCACTCTCATCACCATCTTGCTTTTGGTGGATTTTTGATGGCTTTTTTTACTGCAACTTGTTTTTAGCAGCAAGGTCTTCATGACCTGTATCTTGTACTGACCTCCTATCTCATCCTGTGGCTTAGAATGCCTTAACTTACTGGGAATGCAGCCCAGTAGGTCTCAGCCTTATTTTACCCAGCCCCTATTTAAGATGGAGTTGCTCTGGTTCAAAAGCCTCTGACAGCTTTTCATTTCCTGATTTTCCATAGAATGCTCTAAATTTCATAGTTGAATTAAAAACATTTTGGAATATAAAGCTGAGTGAAAAACTCTTAAGTGCTATGTAGTATCTTTTATACATAAAAGTTACACATAGTACTGACACACATATGTGTGTATATGTGTGGAAGAATTTTGTAAGGGCATGTGAGAAAACTATGATGACGATAATGTCTGATATATGGGATTAAGGAGAATGGAGTTAGTTAGAAGGACCCTTCTCCCTGACTGCATATGCGTACAATAATTATTTTACCCAAAGTAAGTTTTGCTTTTATAATCACTTTCCAAAAAGTAATAAAGGGGCTTTTACTTCTGGGCAGCCTATAATATGTCACAGCAGGTTAATGTTTCCACTGACCGTAACTAATAGAATCTAGAAAACTATGGAAGCAATGATCCCTAATTTGATGAAATTTCAGAGAGTAAAAGTCTCTATATACGTGGGCAGTTTACTGGTCATCATTTTCTCACTGGGGTCATTTGCTGATTCTGAGCATGAACAAAGATTAACTGCTGGGGAAAGAGAAACCAGTAAAGCTTCTATTGGTCACATGGGGCTGGGGCGACAAAATGGTAAATTAGAGAGGCCTCAAGTACACAGAGGTTGCTATATTATGAGCCCATGTGGGAAGTTAAATAGCTAAGCTAAAAGTTTCTGAAGGGAAAAGTAAAAAATCCTGCAGTCTTATGGCATTTAGGAAAAAGAGATTACCTGGGACGAAGGGCCTGTAAAATAAAAGTAGACTAGAGCTGAAAGTCCTAGGAGTGACGAATGGACACTAAGGTTCTATGGTCCTGTTTTTACCTAGAGACATTTATTATTATTAAAACTAGATTTACTAAGAGTTTACAAATGCAGATTATAGGGTTGATGTGATTCAAGGCATGCTACCCCACAATATGACAGCTTGGCATTTGAGAAAATAACAGAAGCAGCAAGGGCACACTCACCTTCCTCTTGCCCTTGTTGGGGCTCAGAACATGCTACCCCAAAATATGGCAGCTTGGTATACTAAATATTTTAAACTGAAGGAAATTGAGAAAACCGAAGCAGGAAGGTCACTCTCTCACTTTCTCTCATCTTTCTTCTCTGAAGCAAGCCATAAAGAAGTCCCTGACCTACCTAGTCAGAAAGTAGGTCATAAGACCTTCATTCCAGAAGGGTCCTGCCCTATACCTACAGACCAAGAAGAAGCTAAATGAACAAGCCTTGCTAATTTCTCCTTGGTTTATTACCATTAGGTCATACCCATTTTTTCCAACCACACTTCTCCATAACTATCTATTTCTCCATCAAACCTAAGCATGAAAATGCACGAGTTTACTTGTTTCTTTGAATCTTCATTTCTGAAGGCTTCCATTTCATATAAAACTAATATTAAATAAATTTGTATGCTTTTCTCATATTAATCTGTTGTTCGTTATAAGGGCCTCAGACATGAACTTAACAATGGGTGAGGAAAATAAATCTTTCATCTTCTATAGGGGCAAGCAGATCAGCAGAGATTTTAGCATTCTTGTAAGGTTGGGATGACAAAACTTAAAATTTGAAGGGCTTCAAAAACATAACCATACCTTACTCAAGACATTTGTCAAATTTTCAAGTTGAGCATTTCTAAATGGCAGAACTGAATCTCTAACAATTTTTCAGGCTGAGGAGACAAAGCTCCATCAAGGTTTTAGTTGAAAACAGCAGATGGATATGACATAGGAATATTAGTGATGTAAAGTAGAATATGCCTTATAGAAACTGAAACTGAGCAAAAACCAGATCAATCCCTTATGAGATTGACATTATCACTTCCCTACTCTCATCCCACATCCCATTAGCTTAATAGATGAAAGGGAGAACCATCTATGATATGAAACAGCATCATGTGGACTTTCTATGGTCCTTTAATTAACAATGTTGGACATGCAATACAAATTATAAGACGAGGCAGCTAGCAAGATGGCTGAATAGTAACACCCCTGGTCTGCAGCTCCCAGTGAGATCAACGCAGAAGGTGGGAGATTTCTGCATTTCCAACTGAGGTACCCAGTTCATTTCATTGGGACTGGTTAGACAGTGGGTGCAACCCGTGAAGGGTGAGCAGAAGCAGGGTGGGCCGTCACCTCACCCGGGAAGCCCAAGGGGTTGGGGAACTCCCACCCCTAGCCAAGGGAAGCTGTAAGGGACTGTGCCTTGAGGAATGGTGTATTCCAGCCCAGATACTACACTTTTCCCATGGTCTTTGCAACCCACAGACCAGGAGATTCCCTCTGATGCCTATGCCACCAAGGCCCTAAGTTTCAAGCACAAAACTGGGCGGCCATTTAGGCAGACACCAAGCTAGCTACAGAGAGTTTATTTTTATACCCAAGTGGCACCTGGAATGCCAGCAAGACAAGTGGTCTAGCTCAGTAGACCCCTTCCCCATGGAGCCCAGCAAGCTAAGATCCACTGGCTTGAAACTCTCACTGCCAACACAGCAGTCTGAAGTTGACCTGGGATGCTCCAGCTTGGTGGGAGGAGGGGATCCACCATTACTGAGGCTTGAGTAGGCTTTTTCCCCCTCAGAGTATAAAGAAAGTCACTGGGAAGTTTGAACTGGGTGGAGCCCACTGCAGCTTGGCAAAGCCGCTGTAGCCAGACTGCCTCTCTAGATTTCTCCTCTCTGAGCAGGGCATCTCTGAAAGAAAGGTAGCAGCTCCAGTCAGGGGTGTATAGATAAAACTCTCATCTCCCGGGGCCAGAGCACCTGGGGAAGGGGCAGCTGTGGGCACAGCTTCAGCAGACTTAAAAGTTCCTGCCTGCCAGCTCTGAAGAGAGCAGTGGATCTCTCAGCACAGCACTTGAGCTCTGCTAAGGGACAGACTGCCTCCTCAGATAGGTCCCTGAACCCTCTGCCTCCTGACTGGGAGACACCTCCCAGCATGTGTTGACAGACACCTCATAGAGGAGAGCTCCAGCTGGTGGGTGCCCCTCTAGGACAAAGCTTCCAGAGGAAGGAACAGTCAGCAATCTTTGCTGTTCTGCAGCCTCTGCTGTTGATACCGAGGCAAACAGGGTCTGGAGCAGACCACCAGCAAACTCCAGCAGACCTGCAGCAGAGAGGCCTGTTAGAAGGAAAACTAATAAGCAGAAAGGAATAGTATCAACATCAACAAAAAAAGACATCCACACCAAAACCCCATCCAAAGATCACCAACATCAAAGACCAAAGGCAGATAAATTCACAAAGATGGGGAGAAACCAGTGCAAAAAGGCTGAAAATTGCAAAAACCAGAATGCCTCTTCTCCTCCAAAGGATCACAACTTCTCTCCAGTAAGGGAACAAAACTGGATGGAGAATGAATTTTACAAATTGACAGAAGTAGGCTTCAGAAGATGGGTAATAACAAGCTCCTCCGAGCTAACAGAGCATGTTATAACCCAATGCAAGGATGCTGAGAACCTTGAAGAAAAGCTAGAGGAACTGCTAACTAGAATAACCAATTTAGAGAAGAATATAAATGACCTGATGGAGCTGAAAAACACAGCATGAAAACTTTCTGAAGCATACACAAGCATCAATAGCTGAATCAATCAAGCAGAAAGAAGGATATCAGAGATAGAAGATCAACTTAATGAAATAAAGTGAGAAGATAAGATTAGAGAAAAAAGAATGAAAAGGAATGAACAAAGCTTCCAAGAAATATGGGACTATGTGAAAAGACCAAACCTACGTTTGATTGGTGTTCATGAAAGTGATGGGGAGAATGGAACTAAGTCGGAAAACACTCTTCAGGGTATTATCCTGGAAAACTTCCCCAACCTAGCAAGATAGGCCAACATTCAAATTTAGGAAATACAGAGAACACTACAAAGATATTCCTTGAGAAGAGAAACACCAAGACACCTAATCATCAGATTCATCAAGGTTGAAATGAAGGAAAAAAATCTTAAGGGCAGCCAGAGAGACAAAAAGTCTGATGTCTTAAGGGCAGCCAGAGAGACACAGAGTCTGATGTCCGCAAAGGGAAGTCCATCAGACTAACAGTGGATCTCTCTGCAGAAACCCTACAAACCAGAGGAGAGTGGGGCCCATTATTCAACAATCTTAAGGAGAAGAATTTTCAACCCAGAATTTCATATCCAGCCAAACTAAGCTTCATAAGCAAAGGAGAAATAAAATCCTTTACAGACAAGCAGATGTTGAGAGATTCTGTCACCACCAGGCCTGCCTTACAACAGCTCCTGAAGGAAGCACTAAATATGAAAAGGAATGACTGGTACCAACAACTGCAAAAACATACCAAATTGTAAAGAACACTGACACTATGAAAAAACCGCATCAACTAATGGGCAAAATAACCAGCTAGCACCATAATGACAGGATCAAATTCACGCATAACAATATTAACCTTAAATGTAAATGGACTAAATTCCCCAAATTAAAAGACACAGATTGACAAATTGGATAAAGAGTTAAGACCCATTGGTGTGCTGTATTCAGGAGACCCATCTCACAAGCAAAGACACACATAGGCTCAAAATAAAGGGATGGAGGAATATTTACCAAGCAAATGGAAAGAAACAAAAAGCAGTGGTTGCAATTCTAGTCTCTGAAAAAACAGACTTTAAACCAACAAAGATCAAAAGAGACAAAGAAGGGTATTACATAATGGTAAAGGGATCAATGAAACAAGAAGAGCTAACTATCCTAACTAAGCAAGTTCTCAGAGACCTACAAAGTGACTTAAGCTCCCACACAATAATAGTGGGAGACTTTAACACCCCACTGTCAATATTGGACAGATCAATGAGACAGACAATTAACAAGGATATTCAGGACTTGAACTCAGTTCTGTACCAAGCAGACCTAATAGGCATCTACAGAGCTCTCCACTCCAAATCAACAGAATATACATTTTTCTCAGCACCACATCGCATTTATTCTAAAATTGACCACATAATTGGAAGTAAAACATTCCTCAGCAAAGGCAAAAGAATGAAATAATAACAAATAGTCTCTCAGATCACAGCGCAAACAAATTAGAAATTAGGGTTAAGAAACTCACTCAAACTCACAGCACAACTACATGGAAACTGAACAACCTGCTCCTGAATGACTGCTGGGTAAATAATGAAATTAAGGCATAAACAAATAAGTTCTTTGAAATGAATGAGAACAAAGACACAATGTACCAGAATCTCTGGGACACAGCTAAAGCTGCGTTTAGAGGGAAATTTATAGCACTAAATGCCCAAAACAGAAAGCAGGAAAGATCTAAAATTGACACCCTAACATCACAATTAAAATAACCAGAGAAGCAAGAGCAAACAAATTCAAAAGCTAGCAGAAGACAAGAAATAACTAAGATAAGAGCAGAACTGAAGGAGATAGAGACATGAAAAACCCTTCCAAAAAATCAATGAATCCAGGAACTGTTTTTTGAAAAGATCAACAAAATAGATAGACCACTAGCCAGACTAATAAGAAAAGAGAGAAGAACCAAACAGACACAATAAACGATAAAGGGGATATCACCACTGATCCCATAGAAATAAAAACTACTATCAGAGAATGCTCTAAACACTAGAAAATCAAGAAGAAATGAATAAATTTCTGGACACATACACCCTCCCAAGTCTAAACCAGGAAGAAGTCAAATCCCTGAAGAAACCATTAACAAGTTCCAAAATTGAGGCAGTAATTAATAGACTACCAACCAAGAAAAGTCCAGGACCCAACAGATTCACAACTGAATTCTACCAGAGGTGCAGAGGAGCTGGTACCATTCCTTCCGAAACTATTCCAAGCAATAGAAAAAGAGGGAATCCTCCCTAACTCATTTTATGAGACCATCATGATCCTGATACTAAAACCTGGCAGAGACACAGCAAAAAAAGAAAATTTCAGGCCAATATCCCTGATGAACATCAATGCAGAAATCCCCAATAAAATGGTGACAAACTGAATCCAGCAGCGCATCAAAAAGCTTACCCATCATGATTAAGTTGGCTTCATCCCTGGGATACAAGGCTGGTTCAACATATGGAAATCAATAAACGTAATCCATCACATAAACAGAACCAATGGCAAAAACCACATGATTATCTCAATAGATGCAGAAAAGACCTTTGACAAAATTCAACACCCTTCATGCTAAAAACTCTCAATAAACTAGGTATTGAGGGAACATATCACAAAATAATAAGAGCTGTTTATGACAGACCCACAGCCAATATCATACTGAATGGGAAAAACTGGAAGCATTCCCTTTGAAAACTAGCACAAGACAAGGATGTCCTCTCTCACCACTCCTATTCATCATATTATTGGAAGTTCTGGCCAGGGCAATCAGGCAAGAGAAAGAAATAAAGGGTATTCAAATAGGAAGACAAGAAGTCAAATTGTCTCTGTTTGCAGATGACATGATTGCATATTTAGAAAATCCCATCGTCTCAGCCCCAAATCTCCTTAAGCTGGTAAGCAACTCCAGGAAAATCTCAGGATACAAAATCAATGTGCAGAAATCACAAACATTCCTATACACCAATAATAGACAAGCAGAGAGCCAAATCATGAGTGAAGTCCCATTCACAATTGGTACAAAGAGAATAAAATACCTAGGAATACAACTTATAAGGGTTGTGAAGGACCTTTTCAAGGAGAACTACAAACCATTGCTAAAGGAAATAAGAGAGGACATGAATAAATGGAAAAACAGTCCATGCTTATGGACAGGAAGAATCAATATCGTGAAAAGGGTCATACTGTCCAAAGTAATTTATAGATTTGTTGCTATCCCCATCAAGCTGCCATTGACTTTCTTAACAGAAGTAAAAAAAAAAAAAAAAAAAAAAAAAAAAAAACTACTTTAGCTGGGTACAGTGGCTCACACCTGTAATTCCAGCACTTTGGGAGGCCAAGGCAGGCAGATCACGAGGTCAGGAGATCAAGAACATCCTGGCTAACATGGCGAAATTCCGTCTCTACTAAAAATACAAAAATTAGCCAGGCATGGTGGCGGGCACCTATAGTCCCAGCTACTCAGGAGGCCAAGGCAGGAGAATGGCATGAACCCAGGAGGCAGAGCTTGCAGTGAGCCGAGATTGTGCTACTGCACTCCAGCCTGGGCAACAGAGTGAGTCTCCGTCTAAAAAACAAACAAACAAACAAAAAAACTACTTTCATTTCATACGGAACCAAAAAAGAGTCTGCACAGCCAAGACAATCCTAAGCAAAAAGAACAAAGTTGGAGGCATCACACTACCTGACTTCAATCTAAGTTACAAGTCTACAGTAACCAAAACAGCATGGTACTGTTACCAAAAACAGATATAGAGACCAATGGAACAGAAAAGAGGCCTCAGAAATAACGCCACACATCTACAATGATCTGATCTTTGACAAACCTGAGAAAACAAGCAATGGGGAAAGGATTCCCTATTTAATAAATGGTGATAGGAAAACTGGCTAGCCATATGCTGAAAACTGAAACTGGACCCCTTCCTTACCCCTTATACAAAAATTAACTCAAGATGGATTAAGTCTTAAATGTAAGACCTAAAACCATAAAAACCCTGGAAGAAAACTTAGGCAATAACTTTCATGACATAGGCATGGGCAAAACTTCATGACTAAAACACCAAAAGCAATGGCAACAAAAGCCAAAATTGACAAATGGGATCTAATTAAACTAAAGCGCTTCTGCACAGCAAAAGAAACTATCATCAGTGTGAACAGGCATCCTACAGAATGGGAGAAAATTTTTGCAATCTATCCATCTGACAAAGGGCTAATATCCAGAATCTACAAAGAACTTAAACAAATTTACAAGAAAAAAACAACCCCATCAAAAAGTGGGTGAAGGATATGAGCAGACACTTCTCAAAAGAAGACATTTATGCAGCCAGCAAACATGAAAAAAAGCTCGTCATTACTGGTCATTAGAGGAATGCAAATCAAAACCACAAGGAGATACCATCTCATGCCAGTTAGAATGTCAATTATGAAAAAGTCAGAAAACAACAGATGCTGGAGGGGATGTGGACAAATAGGAACGCTTTTGCACTGTTGATGGGAGTGTAAATTAGTTCAACCATTGTGGAAGACAGTGTGGTGATTCTTGAAGGATCTAGAACCAGAAATACCATTTGACCCAGCAATCTCATTACTGGGTATGTACCCAAACGATTACAAATCATTCTACTATAAAGACACATGCACACATATGTTTATTGTGGCACTGTTCACAATACCAAAGACTTAGAACCAACCCAAATGCCTATCAATGATAGACTGGATACAGAACATGTGGCATATAGACACCATGGAATACTATGCAAAATGGATGAGTTCATGTCCTTTGCAGGGACAAGGATGAAGCTGGAAACCATCATTCTCAGCAAACTAGCACAAGAACAGAAAACCAAAAACTGCATGTTCTCACTCATAAGTGGGAGTTGAACAATGACAATGTATGGACACAGGGAGGGAAACATCACACACCAGGGCCTGTTGTGGGGCTGGGGGGCTGGGAGAGGGATAGCATTAGGAGAAATACCTAATGTAGATGATGGGCTGATAGGTACAGCAAACCACCATGGCATGCATATACCTATATAACAAACTTGCACATTCCGCCCATGTATCCTAGAACTTAAAGTATGATTAAAAATAAAGAAAAAAATTATGAGACATACAAAGTGGCAAGCTGATGTGACAGATAGTCAAGATATAGAAGCTTTTTCACAGGCCATCCAGATATTGAAATGAGTGAACTCATACTTAAAAAGATATGCATGAACTTTTCAATTTAATATAGACAATGACCAACAAATAAAAACTGGATGATTTTAGAATTGAAACTTCTATATATAATTAAGTGAGCATTTTGAAACTGAAAAATATAATATATGAAACTAATAACTCAATAGATTGGCTTAATAGTAGGTTACACATAGGATAATTAGTTAAACAAGAGCAGGGTCAATAGAAAACAGCTAAACTGAAGTATAGAAATATAAAATGATATATATATAAAAGTATAAGAGATATGTTGGACATGTTCATACATCAAACATATGAGCAATTAAGGTCCAAAGAGTAGAGAGGAGATAAGAAAGAAACAATATTCAAAAAGGTTATAGCCAATGATATTTTTTCAAATTGATGAAAGATATAAACCTACCCATTAAGAAGCTCAGTAAACCCCAAGCAAGATAAATACGAAGAAAATCACAGCTAGACACATCATAACTTTCTGAAAACTAAAGATGAGTAAGACCTAAGAGTATTCATCACAATCAAGTCTGAGCTATCACAGTTGTTAAAGGGAACACTTCTGATAGAAGAAAAATTACCTCAGACTGAAATAGTAGGCATATAGAAAGAATAACTGAACAACACAATTCAGAATTTGACCTAATTACATATGGTTACTAGTTTCCAACTATTGCTGTAACAAATCAGCACAAATTTAGTGACTTAACATAAATTTATTCTTTTATAGTTATGAAGATCAGAAGTCTGAAATGAGTCTCACTGGGCTAAATTCAAGGTGTGTTGGTAGGCAGGATTGGTTCTTTCTGGAGGTTGCAAGGGAAATGTATTAGAGTTCCTCAGAGAAACAGAACCAAATGGGGATACACACATACACAAACACACACACACACACACACACAATTGGCTTATGCAATTACGGAGGCTAAGAAATTGCAAGACCTTCAGTTGGTACACACTGGAGACCTGGGAGAGCCAATGTGTAATTCCAGTTTGAGTTCAAAGTTCTGCAAACCATGAGAACTGGTGGTGTAACTTCCAGCTCAGAAGCTGGCAGGCTTGTGGCCCAAGAAAAGTCAATGCTTCAGTTCAAGTATGAGGGTCAGGAAAGAATGACACCCAAGCTTAAAGCAGTCAGATGGAAGGAGTTTCCTCTTATTCAGCCTTGTTGCTCTATTCAAGTCTTCAATTGATTGGGTGATGTCCACACACATTGGTGAGGGCAATACTCTTTACTCAACCTACTGATTCAGATGCTAATCTCTGGAAACACTATCACAGACATATCCAGAAATAATGTTTGAGCAGGCATCTGGGTATTCTTTATCTGAGTCAAGTAGACACCTAAAATCAGCCACCACAAATCCACCTCTTGTCAACTTGACACCTATACTTATCTCCTTAAACCATACCTAATATCCAAAAAAGGATAATGAATGACAAGGTCATAATTCTGCCTAATATGATATAGCTATCCTGCATAAAACTAAAAATGCACAAAATCCTTCCCTAGAAAAGGAAGTAAAGTCCTTGAGCAACGTTTACTCTTCTCTTTGATATTTGATATTGTTTGAATCTGTGTCTCTGCCCAAATCTCATATCAAATTGTAATCCCTATTGTTGGAGGTGGGGTCTGGTGGGTTGTGATTTGATCATGGAGGCAGATTTCCCCCTTAGTGCTGTTCTAGTGATAGTGAATGAATTCTTGGGAGATCTGGTAATTTAACAGTGTGAGGCACCTCCCCTGCCACCTGCTCCTGCCATGTAAAACATCTGCTCCTTTATTGCTTTCCACCATGAATAAATCTCTGAGTTATCCTCAGAAGATGCCACCATGCTTTCTCTACAGCCTGCAGAATTGTGATCCATTAAACCTCTTTTCTTATAAACTACCCAGTCTCAGGTATTTCTTTATGGCAATGTGAGAGTGGACTAATATGGAAAATTGGTACTGGGAGTGGGGCATTGCTATAAAGATATCTGAAAATGTGGAAGAAACTTTTAAAGTGGCTAATGAGTAGAGGTTGGAAGAGTGGGGAGAGATCAGAAGACAAGAAGATGAAGGAAGGTTTGGCACTTCCTAGAGACTTTTTTAATGATGGTGACCTAAATGCTGATAGTAATATGGGCAGAGATGGCTAGGCTGAGGAGGTTGCTGATGGAGATGAGGAACTTATTGGGAACTGAAGCAAAGGTCACTTTTGTTACGCCTTAGCAAAAAGCTTGGTTGAATTCTACCCCTGCCTTAGGAATTTGTGAAACTTTGAACTTGAGAGAAATGATTTAGGGTATCTGGCAGAAGAAATTTCTAAGCAGCAAAGTATTCAAGATGTGGCCAGGCTGCTTCTAACAAACTATGCTCATATATGTAAGCAAAGAAACGACCTGAAACTGGAACTTATATTTGAAATGAAAGTGGAGTAGGCCGAGTGTGGTGGCTCAAGCCTGTAATTCCAACACTTTGGAAGGCCAAGGTGGGTGGATCACGAGATCAGGAGATCAAGACCATCCTGGCTAAAATGGTGAAACCCCATCTCTACTAAAAAAATACAAAAAATATCCGGGTGTGGTGGCAGGCACCTGTAGTCCCAGCTACTGGGGAGGCTGAGCCAGTAGAATGGCGTGAACCCAGGAGATGGAGCTGGCAGTGAGCCAAGATCGTGCCACTGCACTCCAACCTGGGCAACAGAGTGAGACTCCGTCTCAAAAAAAATAAAACAAAAACAAACAAACAAACAAACAAACAAAGTGGAGCATAAAAGTTTGGAAAATTTGCAGCCTGACCATGTGGTAGAAAAGACAATCTCATTTGCAGGGGAGGAATTCAAGCAGGTTGCAGAAATTTGCATAACTAAAAGGAAGCCAAGTGATAATAACTAAGAAAGGGAGGAAAAGGCCTTGAAGACATTTCAGAGAACTTTGTGGCAGCCTCTTCTATCACAGGCCTGGAGGCTTAGGAGGACAGAAGGGTTTTGTTGGCCAGGCCCAGGGCTCTGTTGCCCTGTGCAGCCTTGGGTCACTGCTTCTTGCATGCCAACCACTCCAGCTCCAGCCATTGCTAAAAGGGGCACACATATAGCTCTAGCCACTGTTTCAGAGGGTGTAAGCTGTAAACCTTGGCAACTTCCACATGATGTTGAACCTGTGGGTATGTAGAGTGCAAAAGTTGAGGCTTGAGAACCCCTGCCTAGATTTCAAAAGATGTATGGAAAAGCCTGGATGTCCAGGCAGAATCCTGCTGCCGGGGCAGCGCCCTCATGGTAAACCTCCACTAGGGAAGTGCAGAGGGGATATGTGGGATTGGAGCCCCCACACTTAGCCCCAACTAGGACACCACTTAGTGGAGCTGTGAGAAGAGGGCCCCCATGCTCCAGACCCCAGAATGGTAGAGCCATTGGCAGCTTGCACTACATGCCTGGAAAAGCTACAGACCTTCAATGGTAGCCCTTGAGAGCAACTGTATAGGCTGAACCTTCCAAAGCCAAAAAGGTGGAACTTCCCAAGGCCTTGGGAGCCTACCTCTTGTACTAGTGTGTCCTGGATATGAGACATGGAGTCAAAGGAGATTATTTTCAAGCTTTAAGATTAATGACTGTCCTGCCGGGTCTCAGACATATGTGGGGGCACGTAGCCTCTTTCTTTTGGCCGATTTCTTCCTTTTGCAATGGGAATATTGACTCAATGCCTACACTCCCATTGTATCTTGGGAGCAACTAACTTGTTTTTGATTTTACAGGCCCATAGGTGGAAGGGACTAGCCTTGTATCCAATGAGGTTTTGGACTATAGACCTTTGAGGTAATGCTGAAATGAGTTAAGACTTTGGGGGACTGTTGGGAAGGCATGATTGTATTTTAAAATGTGGGAACATAAAATATGGGAGGGGCCCTGGAAGGAATGATATGGTTTGGATCTTTGTCCTCACTCAAATCTCATGTCAAGTTGTAATCCTCAGTGTTGGAGGTGGGACCTGGTAGGTGGTGATTGGATCGTGGGGATGGATTTCTCTCTTGGTACTTTTCTAGTGGTAGTCAGTGAGTTATTGTGAGATCTTGTCATTTTAAAGTATGTGGCACCTCCCCACATCTTGGTCTTTCCCCTGCCATGGAAGACACCTGCTCCCACTTTTCCTTCTGCCATGAATGAAAGCTCTCTGAGCCCTCCCCAGTAGATGCTTCCATGTTTCCTGTACAACATGAAGAATTGTGAGAAGATTAAACCTCTTTTATTATAAATTACCCAGTCTCAGGCATTTCTTTATAACAATGCAAGAACAGACTAATACAATATTCTATTACTTAAATAAATACTATGATACAAAGTCAATATATCTTATGTTACATGATCAGGGAATAAGAGAGGAAACACAAAGACTATATATATATATATATATATAAAAATCAAAACACACACATATACAGAAATGCTCACATGTACACAAACATATTCATGTACACACATATATTCATAATAAAATAAAAAATTTAAAACTTTTAAAATTGCAATCCTTGTTTCTGCAACTCTTATTTATACCTAGTTAGAGCTAGTATTTATAACTCCCTTCTTTTACTAGTCATTCTGTATTTCTCCTGTTTTCAGCAGACACCTCAGCTGGTCATGGTTCTTTCCCTGTAGGGTAACTCAAAACTTCATTCCAGAAGTGTCTGGGCAATTAGTAGTCCTGCCTGGATTGAGTTGTTGTAGTTTTCCATTGACCTTAATCACAGGGCAAGTGCTATGGTTTGACTGTGTCCCCCAAAATTCATATGTTGGAAACATAATCATCAATGCAACAATACTGAGAGGTAAGACCTTAAAGAATTGATTAGGTCATGAGGGCTCTGCTTTCATGAATGGATCAATGCCATTATCATGGGAATGGGCTTGTTATAAAAGTAAATTCAGCCTTCTCTTGCTGTCTTGTTCTTGTATACTCTCTTGCCATATGATGCCTTCCTCCATATTATGATGCAGCAGGAAGGCCTTCAACTTCTATAGTTCTTTCGTCTTAGACTTCCCAGTCTCCAGAACTGTAAGAAATAAACTTCTTTTCTTTATAAATTACCCAGTCTGTGGCATTGTGTATAACAGTACAAAATGGACTGAGACAACATGGTAATACCAAGAGACACTCTAAGAGCTCTCCTGTGTTCCAGACACACTCTTCCTTACCTCCATGATGGAGCAGTGGTTCAATTTTCCATTTGCAGTCAGGATCAGTCATCCCAGCCAGCACAGTGGCTCCTTTCTTTGCTTGCTGATTCAGAGATGAGAAGAACCCAAAGAACCTAGGCAGTTGTCTTAACTTCCAGTTCAACTGAATCATTGTTGTGTCTCCTGGTAGGAGCATTCCTCCCTTTGAAAATAATACCATTAGCCCAGGAGAATATAAGGTCATGGAACCAGAAGCAAAAATTTTGCTTGTGGGATACTAGGGGTAATACTGAGTGGCAGCACTCATTTCCACCACTTGATTCTATACCCATGAATTCTGGTTATGTGAGAAAAAGCATCATATATTGATTGCTGATTCAGAGCACATACAGCCTTCTGGAGAACCTGCAAGGTATTGACACCTACTTTTCCATTTTCCCACTTTTTCCTTCCATGTAAACTACATGATGTGAAAATATCCTGAATTCATATATTTCTCATAAAAGGAAATGTGCGTTTTCTCTCAGTATTGGGATTATGGGGCAATTTTAGTTTTTTCATTATGTATTACTATGTTTTGAACATCTTATAATAAATATATTACTGTTATATTAGAAAATATCAATACATTTTGCAAAAAGAATAAAAGGTACATGCCCTTATTCCATGCAAAATTTTATATTTAAACAACTAAATATTACAGGGAGACATTCTGACACATTTCTAAATGTTTCTACCATACATTTGCAAAACAAAATATAAGCTTACTACTATCAAGAAAATTCTGAATAAAATGCAAAAACACTTATTTTTTGTACTTCTTTTCCTCCTCTTGACACAATTGTCCTTTCATACAGAAAAAGTTATCCCAATAAAGTCAAAATAATTCATTAGTATCAAAACATTTTATTTGAGTATAGAATGAATGCCAGCGTTCAATAATATTTAAATACATACACTAATTTATACTTTTTTCCTTTGCTCCAATGACAAGTTCATTCCAGGTACTGTGTTTGCATTCAGTTATACCAAGTATACCATCCATCCTCTTTTGAATATCTGCCTGTCATGAGTGGCACAAAGTTAGAGATAACCAGTTCTGTGCATGTTTGTGTCATCTTTCCTCAATATCAGGCTTTTATTGATTTTATTAATGCTATTTCTTTTATTTATTTTATTTTTTTTTTGAGATGGAACCTCACTCTGTTGCCCAGGCTGGAGTACAGTGCCGTGATTTCATCTCACTTCAACCTCTGCCTCCCGGGTTCAAGAGATTCTCCTGCCTTAACCTCCTGATTACCTGGGATAACAGGTGCCAACCACCATGACTGGCTAATTTTTTTTTTTTTTTGTATTTTTAGTAGAGACTGAGTTTCACCATGTTGGCCAGGCTGGTCTTGAACTCCTGACCTCAGGTGATCCACCTGCCTCGGCCTTTCAAACTGCTGAGGAGCCACCACTCCTGGACTATTGATGCTATTTCAATCACAAAATTCACAAGCTACATGGATTTCCCAAGGAGGCAATTCCCCTTAGTACTTCCTTTCCACTTGTTAGAGCCATGGGTACACAGGCTCAAGCCACTCCATAAGTCAGTTAATATTGCAAACCATACATAATAGTATACTTAATATAGAAGTGTTACAGATTAAACATTCCATAACAAACAAAGTAACATTTAACATTGAGAGGAAGAAGATATAGGAGAAAGGGTTAACAAAAAATGTCTAGGGTACTTATAATACAATATTATTATTACTGGAGTCAAGGAAAACTTTCCCATTGCTCCCTGAAGGTCTGCTGAAAATTAATAAGAAAAAAGGCATACACATGTATTTAACTTGTACACAAGGGAGCCTTCAGAATGAAGACCCTAACTCACAATGAAGTGCAGAAGTTTGAGGTTACAGAAAGAATGGGGTCTTGGATCCTGGCAAAACAGGTTATGTAAGGTGGGAGACGAGGAATTCTATGGAAGGGCAACAAATGTTTACTAAGGAGAATGAATGAATAGGGAATAGAAATAACCTGGTAAATAGTTCTCCTTGGCATTTGAATGAGTTTGAGAGACAGACATTATCTTGTGAAGGGGTCTGTTCATGTATGGTTACATTCTTGATCTTCTTTCCTACTATAGATAATGAGATAACAGACAGGGGAGCTAAAAAACAATTGATCTCGTTGGTGGGTCAAGTAAGGATAAAGGAACTTCAGCTAAAGGAACTTCAGAGAACAACTTTATCCTATGCTTTGGGAGAGAAGATGGTGAGGGGAGGTAAGAGGGACCTTGAGGGTTCTTCAGCATGTCAGAACACCATATTATGCAATATCACTAGAAAGTAGTCCCCAATACTATGCTATTCTGTTTGAGCATGGTTTGAACATAGAACTGTGTTCTTCTTCATCACTTATTATTAGGTGGAAAACAAAACAGGAAGAGTGGCAACAAATGCAACTCACTTTAGTTCCGCGACTTCTTTTGAGTTTTTATTACGTCTTAGATTTAGACCAGCTTTCTATTGGCTGATTTTGTCTTAAAATAATGAAGGAAATAAAAATATTTCACCCCAAAATATATTTATTTAGTATATTTTGAGATGGCTGTTCAGAAAGCCAACAAACAGAAGTAGTCTATTAGTCCATTTTCACACTGCTATAAAGAACTGCCCAAGACTGGATAATTCATAAAGGAAAGATGTTTAATTGACTCACAGTTACTCATGCCTGGAGAGGCTTCAGAAAACTTACAGTCATGGCAGAAGGTGAAGGGGAAGCAAAGCACCTTCTTCACAAGGCAGCAGAAAGGAGAATGAATGCAGGAGGAACTACCAAATTTTTATAAAACCATCAGATCTCATGAGAACTTAGGAACAGCATGGAGGAAACTGCCCCTATGATTCAATTATCCTCACCTGGTCTCTCCCTTGACATGTGAGGATTATGGGGATTACAATTCAAGATCAGATTTTGGGTGGGGACACAGCCAAACTGTATGAAGTAGCCCTGCAAAGCTATCTTTCCTTAGGGAGATTTGTATCTGTAGAGAATCTACGTTGATGCAGCCAGGGTTTCTCTGAGGCCTTCCCTTGTCCAGATCTACAAAAGATTAACTGAGAGTCTGACACCTTTAAAGGTCTGAAAGAAACACTTACCACCTATTCTCTCTGGGGACTGCTACCTGTGAGGTTTCATCTACATAACACGATCGCCTTTGCTAGCCTGGCCTCCTCTTTTCTCGCTACCATGACCTGTTTTGCCTCTATAGCATGACTTAGTAGCAACATAACCTATTTTGCCAGAATCCAAGCCCTCATTCTTCCTGTAACCTCAAGATAGTATATAAGCTTCTGAACCTCATTGGGGGATTAGAGTAATCACTCCATGGTTCTACCCTGTGTGCATGTTAATAAATATGCCTTTTCTCCAATTAATGTGACTTTTATGAGTTGAATTTTCACCAAAACTTCAGAGAGTGAAGGGGAAGTTTTCCTTTGGCCCCTACAATAACAATGCTTGTTTTTTTGTAATTTGCACACCTAAGGAGCTGCTTCTAAAAACATTTTTCCATTGAGCAAGTCATGCATTAGTACTTCATTTATTTTTGCTGAGAACAACTACCTACAAGTAAGTGAATGTTTATTATAGTAATAAATAGGATAAAAACACTATTATTTGCCTCTTTTTATGAGCATATTGAGAAACAGAAAAACATTACTGGATTGGGATTCAGAGCTGATAATGAAGAAGTAAAAACAAATATAAGACAAAATTCCAGAAGTCTGTAAACTCCTGGATAAGATCTAAGTATTCATTTCTCTGTTTAATGGTAAATAACTGAATTCTTACATGTTATTGGATATCATAAATTCAAGAAAACAGCGTTAAAATTAAATCCATCTTCACAAAAACTAATTCATCCATTTATTTTATAAATATTTACTAAGCTTCTTCCCTATGCCAAGCTCTCTTCTAAGCACTGCAGATACAGCAGTAAAATAGAGAAAAAGTTTCCTTGCCCTCAAGTAGCTTACATACTAGTAGGGTGGGGTATGGAGACTTGTTGGCTCCATATTCAGCTGTACTTTCCCTTATTCCCTTACAGAGAGATTAGACAATAAAATAAATTGGTAAATAATATATGTTTTATTCTACTGCCTGATGAGTGCTATGGAAAAAAGAAAGTGAGGAAGAAAGATAGTGTTGTGGGTGGTGAATCCCTATGGGCCTGTAGCAACCTCAATTCTTGTCTCCTCAGGAGAAAGAATTCGATTGAGGAGGCATAAGGCAGAAGAAGAGACCAAGGCAAGTTTTAGAGCACGAGTGAAAGTTTATTAAAAAGTTTTAGACTGGCCGGGCGCGGTGGCTCAAGCCTGTAATCCCAGCACTTTGGGAGGCCGAGACGGGCGGATCACGAGGTCAGGAGATCGAGACCATCCTGGCTAACACGGTGAAACCCCGTCTCTACTAAAAATACAAAAAAAAAAAACTAGCCGGGCGAGGTGGCGGGCGCCTGTAGTCCCAGCTACTCCGGAGGCTGAGGCAGGAGAATGGCATAAACCCGGGAGGCGGAGCTTGCAGTGAGCTGAGATCCGGCCACTGCACTCCAGCCCGGGCTACAGAGCAAGACTCCGTCTCAAAAAAAAAAAAAAAAAAAAAAAGTTTTAGACTAGGAACAAAAGGAAGGAAAGTACACTTGGAAGAGGGCCAGGTGAACGACTTGGAACACAAGTGCCCCGTTTGACTTTTGACTTAGGGTTTTATATGTTGGCATACTTCTGGGGTCTTGGATCCCTACTCTCCTGATTCTTTCCTTGGGGTGGGCTGTCTGTATGAACAGCGAGTGTTAGCACTTGGGAGGGGAGCATGCTCAGTATGTTCACTGGAGTTGTATGCATGCTTACTTGAGGCATTATTCCCTTACGAGTGGAAAGTCCCTGGAAGGTCATATACCTGTTAAACGTCGCCATTTTGCATCTTAATGCGCATGCTTGAGCCCACCTGCCCAACTTATCGGGAAGATAAGATTTTATTCCGAAGCTGCTATTCATCAGTTTCAGGTGTTTCTAACTGCCTTTCCCTGGCGCCAGTTGTGACCAATTATTATTTTAGAGAAACAGTGTGAAAACTGTCCGACCATTACCTAATGGTCGCCTGACATTCCTGGTGTGTGTGTTGGAGCGAGTCCTCTCCTGTTCTGCTCGTGTCTGACTAGCTACCTACCCTAACAATAGGAACTGTAGAGCTTGATTTTAGCGGGTAGGTGATGTTCAGGTTGCAATTTAAAAAACATCTCGCAAACAGTTTTCTTAGTCCATTTTATCAGATAGGCAGAAATAAAAATAAGTTCTTGCTAAAAAAATATATCTTTGTTATCCATGATGCTTAATGATTCAAATTCATTATTGTACAGATTAAGGAAATTAATCAGAGCACAGCCCTTTCTCCATAGTCAAAGAATGATAGAAAATTCAGAAAAACAATAGGGGCAATTTAAAGACACATGTTACAAGTGTTTTTCCCCTGAAAGTGACTTCTCCCAATGAATTCTAAAAACATATGAAAAAATATTTATCTTTGGGGAAGGAGCTTTAAAGCAAGTAGTTTACTTTGAGTACTAAACTCTGATTTTTTTTCTATGTTCAAATTCTTTCCTAAGGGGCCTGGGGAGTCATGCGTTACAAACCATAAAATGTTATTAAACAGGTCTTTTTTGAACCAGCTCAATGTGGCTTACTTTCCAACTTGACTCTGGTATGGCACTGCATGACAGCAGATTCCCTTATCTTAACTTAAACATTCCTTTCTACTGACTCCAAATTTTTAGACAAAGCTTAACTCTTTCAACCAATTGCCAACTAAAGAATTCCTAAACCCACCTATGACTTGTAAGCTCCCATTATGAGCTGTCCTGCTTATCTGGGCCAAACCAATGTTTGCCTTTTATGTATTGATTTATAATTTTACCTGCAATTTCTGGGTCCCTGAAATATATAAAACCAAACTGCAATGCAACTGCCTTGGGTGCACTTTCTCAGGACCTCTGGAGACTGTTTTTCCCCAGGCTATGATCACGCATACTGAGTCAGAATAAACCTCTTTAAATATATTGGCAGAATTTGGCTTTTCTGGTGTCAAATTCCTTCACATTTCACATTCTTAGAAAATATGTTAGGAGAATAGTTTTATAGAGGAGCAGGAAGCTATCTGGAGAAGTATTTCCTCAGCACAAATGTCAGAGCTCCTATACTCTCTGTGTCTGTTCAGCCCAAGGACATTTAGAACAAAATTTAGAACAAAAGGATATTTAGAACAAAAAAAGAAATTACAATAAATTACAAATTGTAAAAAGTTGACATCAAAATGTCATGTAATCTAGAGCAGTTATATATTAATCTCTATGTACATTTCTAATAACACATGAACACAGTGCTATAATACTTTTGTGCTACATGTTTTTGGCTCTGTATTTTTGAAACCTCTTTATATGTCAATAATTTTGTAATATATTTTGCTACAGAATGGGATAGAACAATAGTTTTTGATTAAAATTGATAAAAATAATTTTGTTAATCAAAGTTTAGAATATACCCTTTAAGCCTCACAATTCATATATATTTTGTAGTTTTATGTTTTACACTTAGATCTATGATCTATTTTAAGTCAAGTTTTGTATAACATTTGAGATTTCAGTTGAGATTTACTTTCTCCCTATGTATGTCCAATAGCTCTAGCACAATTTATTGAAAAAAAATTATTCATCCATTAAATCTTTCTGTGGTTTTAAATTTATCTTACTTAGTTCTTGACTTAAATTTATTTTACAAAAATATTTTTATCTTAATTACTAATTATTGATGAGAACTTTATCAATATAGTACATTAGCAGTTCTGGATATGTTTTTATATTCGGTCTTGTCACCCAGTAAGTCATTTTACCATAAGGATATCTTTCATCAGTTTATTGAAGATTCTCTGCTATTATCATTTTAAAAAATACTTCTATCTCATTCTGTGTATTTGTTCCTTCTGATTTTTTTTTAAGCTATATCTTGGAGCCAGTCAGTTCATACTCTGTCTTTTCTTACCTAATTTCCATTTGTTTACTCCTCTCCACTATCTTAGGGAAATGGATAAATTGGCCAATCACTAATAGTCTTTTCATTTCAGTCTAGTCTATGGTTTATCTGCACTATTTTTTTTCAGTGACTATATTTTCTATTCCTAAGATTCTACTTGGTTCTTTTACATGTCTATTTTACTTCATTTTCTCCTGTTTTTATGTTTATAAATCTTATTCCTAACTCTTCTAAAAAACAAAACACACCCATTCTATAGCTGCTTTCATATTGCTCTATTATTTGTAGATCCTGGTGTAATTTCTCCTCATTATTGATTTTCTATCTGTCTCTTGGTTATTCATGGTGTATACATTTTGTAATTTTTGCCTTCAAACCTGTCATTAGACATTTTTATCTTCTGTGGGTGTTCTTGAAATGCTTCTCTAGTTATTTTTGTCTTGCTCTGACAGAATTCAAGAATTTTTGGTTAGTCTGTCATCTCGTGGTTTCCATCGTACTCATATCACAGAAAATTTGGAAATTACACACTTGATAACTGGCATTTCAGTCTGTTGAGGAGGACATTTTTAATCTGCCTGTGGCTTGAGGTGAGCAGCTCAGTTTTGGCCATGACCCTAGACAAGTGAGTTTCAGTATTCTGTCAGTGAGAGAGCAGACTTTTACTTAGCAACAGGATGAGAGCCCAGTTCTAGCTTCATTTGGTAATTGGAGATTATTTCTTAAAGTCCCAGTTTCTAATTCCTGTATTTCATCCTAATCTCTTGGTGGTATCCTACTTTTAATTTCTGCTTCTCTCTCTTCATTCTTGAAATTCAGATGCCCCTATCTTAGGATAGACTTGTATCAAACTGACTTTTAAAAGTCTATTTCCCATAACCATTTTGCTACCATAAGAAAGTGTTATGACCATACATAGTAATTACAGGTAGATAAGAACTAACATATACAGGGTTACATTATGAATACAGGGTCTTTTGTGAAGGTATGTGTTGAGGAATGCACAAAAAGGCAGGTGTCTAAGCTTCTATAACGGCTCTGCAAAGGCTTTTCATCTCACTCAGACTGAAAGCCAATGTCTTTTCAGGTTTTGCACGATTAGGTCTTCTGTTATCTCTCTGACTTTATCTCCTCTTAGCGTTCCTCTGGCCCACTGTGTACCAGTCACACCATCTTTTTTGCTATGCCCAAACACCTCAGATGCATTCCTATTTTTGGGTCCTTGCTTTTCTTGTATCTTCTGCTTGTAATGATGCTCCCCCAGAATATCCCCATAGATCATTCCTCATCTCCATCAAGTCTTTTTTCAAATATTGCTTTCTCAGTGAAGCTTCTGCTGACCTTACAAAGAGTTTCACCCCACTTAAAATTGTACCCCTTCACCACAACCCTCTATAGTCCTCTTAAATTTTTTCATAGTACTCACACTTATCATGTAACACATTGTATAACTTAGTTAAAAATATTTCCCCTCCCAATGGAATGTAAGCTCTATGAGTCCAGGGATTTTTTGATCTGTTTGCTCACACTCTATTTCCAGTACCTAAATAAGTGCCTAGCAAAGAGTAGTTGTTCAACAAATATCCCCATAATAAAATAATAAATTAATGAACTACTAGAGTAAGTCCTTATTTAATGTCATCCATAGGTTCTTGGAAACTGCAACTTTAAGTGAAATGATGTGTAAAGAAACCAGTTTTACCATGGGCTAATTGATATAAACAAGAGTTAATTTCCTATGACATATTTCTGGTCGCAAATAAACATCACCAAACTTCTAAATAAAGACCTCAAACACTTCTAATATTACACATTGAAATAGGCCAGGTGCAGTGACTCACACCTGTAATCACAGCACTTTTGGAGGTCGAGGCAGGCAGATCACATGAGCCCAGGAGTTTGAGAGCAGCCTGGGCAATGGGTGAAACCCCATCTCCACAAAAAGTACAAAATTAGCTGGGTGTGGTGGCGTACACCTATAGTCCCAGTTATTTGGGAAGCTGATGTAGGAAAATCACCTAATCCTGGGAGATTGAGGCTGCAGTGAGCCGTGATTGTACCACTACACTCCAGCCTAGGTGACAGAATAAGACCCTGTCTCAAAATATATACATAAATAAATAACATTGAAATAAATGTGAGTTATACATACAACTGAGAAAGATTAATGAAATTGAGTACAATAATTACTTACCTAATTATTCAAGTTCAGGGTCTTGAGTGGGTAGAACCTCTCCTGGAAACTCAAGGCCTAAGTCAGGAACCAACCCTGGACAGGCTGCCATCCTATCACAGGGCACACTCATACAAACATGCACTCACACTCACATTGGGACTTGAGGACATGACAATTCATATAACATGCACAGCTTTGGGATGTGGGAGGAAACTGGACTACATGAGAAAACCCATGCAGACACAGGGAGAATGTGCAAACTCCACACAGACTGTGGCCACATGATATTGCTTGGCTTTGTGTCTCCACCCAAATCTCATCTTGAATTGTAATCCTCATGTGTCAAGGGAAGGACTTGGTGGGAGGTGATTGGATCATGGGGGTGGTTTCTGCCATGTTGTTCTCATGATAGCGAATGAGTTTTCATGAGAACTGATAGCCTTATAAGGGGCTCTTCCCTCTTTGCTTTCTCTTCTCTCTCCTGCTGCCCTGCGAAAAAGGTCCTTGCTTCCCCTTCCACCATGATTGTAAGTTTCCTGAGGCCTCCCAAGCCATGAGGAACTGTGAGTCAATTAAACCTTTTTCCTTTATAAATTACCCATTCTCAGGTATTCTTTTAGCAGTGTGAATACGAACTAATACACCCCATCTGGGAATCGATTTTTTTCCTTATCAGTGTTATAAAGAAACCATGTTGAACAAAATGATGTTCAAGGAACTGCTATATTGAGTTTAAGCTAAATTTGAAGTTTTTAAAAAAAGTTGATTGTACTCAGATGTGCCCTGTTAAGTATCAAATAAACACCTTGCTTAAAATACAAGGGAGTAGTTTCTAAGGGGAAATTGGTAGTCAGAGATAGAGTTTCTAGGGCAGTTCACACCTGAAAAGTTCCCCACAAGCCCTATAGACCCCTCAGAGCACTTGGGCTCTTCAGCAACAGGCCTATCAATCTTAGTGGAATCAAGGGTAATGGGCTAAACTGTGTCAAGAACACTATTTAAATGCAGTCTCGTTGTGTATGGAGTTAAGTCAATTATGTAAACTCTGTCCAGTATGAAGCTGTGTCACCTCATAAAATGTGTAGCTGCAATGTTTGTGAGAACTTGATCATTAGCATGCACTGGAGTGTTTCAGGCCTGTTATATGATGGATCTGATTATATAACAATATGCTTGCAATATTAACTATGAATTGTTACTTGTTTCTATCAACTTTCCTAAAGCCTTATGTGGAGGATGTTTGGAAAACTACAGAGGTTATTATAATCAATTTTTCATTGTCAGTGAAAGTCTTAAAGTTGAAGATAATTCAGACAAACTCTTCAAGGAATTTCAATAGTTCAGTGGATAAAGAAAGTACCAAGCATATGCTGTTAATCATATCAAAAGTTTTAATAATTCTATTTTGAATTGTCAACTTTGCATAAGAAATTAACTTATTAGTGACATAAAGAATGAGTAAAATGTAATCATTTGTGTTTAAAATTTACGACTGTGTAGTCCTAGACTTATTTTTTTTACTTATTACATTTCTATAACAGTATTTTAAAGTGGGTGATATTTATCGTGCTTATCTAAAAAGGTATCAATACATTTCTTATAACTGGTATAATTGTTTTTTATAATAATACAAAATATGATCAAATATATAACATTTTGTTGTGTTTTTTTCCCAATGGTATTGAAATTTGATTGACATGAATATATTTAGGATATAGCATATTTACAAAATGTGCTATTTAGTCATTTTAATTTTTGTCATTTATTTCTTGTGGACTCCACCTGTGGTAGCTTTAATAAAAACCATATAGAACTTCTGTGCACAATTATATCCCACAGATTTAATGCATGTTTCCTCCCTGATTTTTTTTAAAGGAATCTCTTAGGCCATTCCTTCATTGCTGTAAAGAAATACCTGAGACTGAGTACTTTATAAAGAAAAGAGGTTTAATTGGCTCACGGTTCTCCAGGCTATACAGGAAGCATGATGTTGGCATCTGCTCAGCTTCTGGGGAGGCTTCAGGAAACTTACAATTATGGTGGAAGACAAAGTGGGAGCTGGCATGACACATGGCTGGAGCAGCAAGATAGAGAGAGAGAGAGGTGCTACACACTTTTAAATAACCAAATCTCATGAGGACTCTCTCACTATCACGAGAACAGCACCAAGAGGGATGGTGCTAAACCATTCATGAGAAACTGCCCCCATGATTCTATTACCCCCCACCAGCCTCTGCCTCTGACATTGGGGATTACAATTCAAGAAGAGATTTAGGTGGGGACTCAGATCCAAACTATACCAAGAAATATAATAATTGTGCAAATTCTGGATGAATGCTAGAAAGTAGGGAACATTGCCAACAGTAACCTCAAATTTCTGAAAGTTATATAAAATACAGGACCAAGTGTAGGGGCATTGTTATCACCTTGATATGCCAAATATGCATAGGACAAATTCACAAAGAAGGCAATTCCAGGGACAAGAAAAAAACACTTGGAAGGAATTGGTTGGGAAGAATGGATAGAAAACTCAACCAGCATCAGCATACTAAGGAGTTGGCCACATCCTTCACTCTAACACTTAAAACCTTTCAGAAAACCCTTAGATAATACTGCTTAGAAGCCAAGAGTTTTTGGAGATTGGCCATGTAGAAGTCAATCTTTCTCCTAGAAAGAGATGGGATTTATAAACTGTGACTAGTACTCCTAAAACATAATACCAGAAGTCTCTGACTATTAGATCCCAAGAGATGACTTACACATGTTGTGACCCAAGGGCAGGAACTGGATGCATATATTAATCAGCAAAAGTCCATATCTCGTTGTCTAGAACTCATGTATGCATACAACTTTTTCATGGTTCTATTATAGAATTGGAAAAAAATATCTGTCTTTCAGTGCCTTAAAAAGAGATGAAATGTAAAATGCAAAAATGGAATTTTCTTATTGTCCATTGATCCTGCCTCAGGAAAGGTTAAAAAAGTCAAAATCAGAAGACTTTATTCCCTCAAAGCAGTTACCAGCATATGTCTATGAAGCTTGAATTTGGGCTTGTCTTTCTCTCTATCAGTTTCTTCAATTTGGAGGGCATAGTAAACTATTACAACTTCTGGGGAAATAAAGGAAAGAAACCTCACTAACAGAGATTTGAAAAGCATTGAAAGGAATATCTAATCATTAATATTCTATTAGGTAAAAAATAAAGGGAGATGTATAAAAACTCTTTGATGACTCTGTTTCTTTGTGTTTTGAAATTTTTATCTGATTAATTTTACAAACAGGCAATTAACTAGGTGGATCCTAACATAGATTAGGGGGCATTCCAGATTTTGGCAAGATACTCAGCTATGGGAACACATAATAACTAAAGTAGGACCCTTACATACAGTGGATTTTTAATGAAAACAAGTATGCCAATTAAATAGGAGGTATAGTGTCATAGCGATCACACAAAGCTGAGTGGATTTTGCCTTGCGCAACTCCAGGAGATGCCATTCACTTACCCTGCCAGAGTCACACAACTTGGTGGCCATGGGTGATGTTCCAGATAACTTAGGGCTATCATAGAAAACACAGTAAAAAGAAACCATTGAGAGTACTAGAGACTGTCCCTGTTGTGTGAATCCTTCGGCTGACAGATCCCTCCTAAATCTGGTAAAATTAAATTACATTATACATATTTTGATATAATGTGATATATGCATTCCAGAAATGTAAAGCTCACATACTACACAATCTTTCACTAAAAATAAAAAAGGCTTATTGGAAACTAAGATAGGCACAGATGATTCAAAATTGATGTAACTTTGTAACCAGTACACTAACAAAAATAATAACAATTTTAACCAAAAGAGTAGCACATTTAAAGAGGACAAGAGGACATTGCATCCGTAAAAAGGAAGCAATTTGAAATCAGAAATAATGACATTCAGATAAAAAACAAAACAAAAATATAAATTTAAAAATATACTCGATTAATAACATGTTGGATATTTCAGAATATAAAATCAGCAAATCAAAGTCTAGTTTGAGAAATTATGCCAGCACTCATAAAAAATGGAAAGTATAAATGACCATTATGAATAAAAGGATGAGACATGAAAAAATAATACAGACCATTTGATGTGGTCTGGCTCTGAATCTCCACTGAAATCTCGTATTGAATTGTAATCGAAACTGTAATCCACAAGTGTTTGGGGAGGGACCTCATAGAAGGTGATTAAATCATGGGGGCAGTCCCCCCATGCTGTTCTTGTGAGAGTGAATGAGTTCTCCTGAGATCTGATGGTTTTATAAGGGGCTTTTTACCCCTTCACTCTGCACTTCTTTCTGCAGCCATGTGAAAATGGATGTGTTTGCTTCCCTTTCCACCAGGATTGTAAGTTTCCTGAGGCCTTCCGAGCCATGCTGAATTGTGAGTCAGTTAAACCTCTTTCCATTTCTGAAGAGGGACATCAGAATCAGGAGGTAGCCGGGTGGATTAGCTTATTCCAAAACCCCTGTAGGCTACAGAACAGCAGTGGTGGTGTAAAAATGTAAAAGTATTCTGGAGAAACCAATAGAATTGCTAAAGTCCTAGTTTTTACCTAGATAAGAGATCTAAGCCATCAGGAAGTTCCAGTGGCCACATAGGCAGTGGTTTGCCCAGAGGTTGCCAAAATCACTGTGGTGGTATCTTCGAATTCAGTACTTGTGATGGTTAATATAGAGTGTCAACTTGATTGGATTAAAGGTTGCGAAGTATAGTTCCTGGGTGTGTATGTGGGGGTGTCGCCAAAGGAGATGAACATTTGAGTCAGTGGACTGGGAGAGGCAGAGTCACCTTCAATCTGGGTGGGTACCATCTAATCAGCGGCCAGTATGGCTAGAATAAAGCAGGCAGGAGAAAATGGAAGAGCACTTGTTGAGTCTCCTGGCCTTCATCTTTCTCCCATGCTGGATGCTTCCTGTCCTCGAACATCAGACTCCAAGTTCTTCAGCTTTTGTACTTTTGGACTTGCACCAGTGGTTTGCCAGCGGTTCTTAGGTCTTTGGCCACAGACTGAAGTCTGCACTGTCAGCTTCCCTACTTTTGAAGTTTTGGGACTTGGACCGATCCACCACTGACTTTCTTGCTCTTCAGCTTGCAGACAGCCTTTTGTGGGATTTCACCTTGTGATCGTGTGAGTTAATACTCTGTAATAAACTCCCCTTCATATATGCATCAATCCTGTTAGTCTTGTCCCTCTAGAGAACCCTAATACAGTACCTACTTGAATGCATTGTTCATGGAGCACCCACTCTAAGTAATGCAGACATTTATTGTAAGTGTGTAATTCAATACTCTTTAGTAGATTGATAGAGTTGTGCTAGCATCACCACAATCCAGTTTAAGAACATTTCCATCACCCCCAAAACCTCCTCATGCCCGTTTGCTGCCAAGCCTCACTCCTACTACCAGGCCCAGAAATGTAGATCATGCCACAATAAATGTTAAAAAAAAAAAAAAAAGTAACTCCAATAAAACATTATCATGTACTGCTTCCCTGTAATATTGATTGTATTATTGTCAAAAATAAAATATTGTAAAACTGAAAAAAGATAAAAAAGAAAAATCTCAATGCTACAGATCAAAAAGAGGAAAGGAATGAGTGTTAGCATGGAAGTGCTTAATGATGGGGTCTGGAGATAACTGAAACTGGAGTAGGCTTACGTTTTAAGGGTTTACTGAGAAGTGTAGAAGCTAAAATGTGTAATACCTTTTCCTCACCCATCTCCAGGTCCATGGACAACACTCCTATGACAAAAAGCTGTAGAAGCTAAAATGTGTAATACCTTTTCCTCACCCATCTCCAGGTCCATGGACAACACTCCTATGACAAAAAGCAGATTAACAAGTGGAAAGTATAACAGATTTTTTTCAATCAAAATATTACATGACATGGGAGCCTTTAGAAACAAAGACTCAAAAAACCAAGGAAAATTCTATTTTTATACTTAAATTAAATGAAGAATGGACCATAGTGTAGAAATGTGATTGGAGACAAAGGGTATGAGCTAGTGGTAATAAACTGGGAGGGACTTAGCAAGACCTATTTGTTTAGATTCTTCTTAGCATTTCTTCTTTCCTGGGTATGGGGCAGGACCCCTCTGGAATGTGGGTCTTATGGCCTACTGTTATGGTTTGAACATGTCCCCAAAAGTTCATGTGTGAAGAATTTAATCCCGATGCAACAGTATTGCGAAGTAGGACGTTTAAGAGGTGATTAGGTCATGAGGGCTCTGCCCTCAGGTATGGATAAGCGCTGTTACCATGGGAGTGGGTTAGTTATCAAGGAAACAGGCTCCTGATAAATGGATGAGTTTGGTCCCCCTTCCTCTCTCTCTCTCTCTTTCTGTCTCTCTCTCATCTGCTCTCCTGCCCTTCCATCTGTAGCCATGGGATGATGTAGCAAGAAGGCCCTTTGCCAGATGCAGGCCTCTCAATCTTAGACTTCTCAGCTTCCAGACTATAAGGAATAAATCTTTGTTCTTTATAAATCTCCCAGTCTCAGGTATCCTGTTATAGCAGCACAAAATGAATGAAGACGCCTACTTTCAGGAGAGGTAAGTCAGAGAGTGACCTCTCTACATTTTATGGCTTGCTTTAGGGACTAGGAGTTCTAGTTTCTATGAGCTGCCTTGTGGAAGAGGAATTCTAGTTTCTATGACCTGCATTGGGGGAGGAAGGAGGGCAGAAGAAGGTGAGACAGAACTTCCTGTTTCTCAGGCCCTTGCTTCTGAGCACCATAATTTGGGGTATTCTGTTCTGAGCCCCAACAGAACCCATATCCCTGACACTTACAGGCCTGTACACTTCTCCTTAAAACCATACAGTGATATCAAAATATTTTAGAGTCTAGGAGCAGCTTTCTTGTAAGTTATTGCCGGCTCTATAATATAATGTCCTAGTAGGTTTTGGAATTGAATCACAGTTAGAGGTAATGTTAGAATTTAGAGAAAATTGTTAGGGTTAGGGGTTAGAACCATAAAGTTAAGAGCAGAGATAGGATTACATATAGGGACAGTTTTAAAGATAAAGTTAGGGACAGAAATAATGTTATAGATAAAGCATAAGGACATGAATAGAATTAGCATCAAATTGAAACTTAAAGATAGGGTTAGCTTGAGTGAACAAAATGGGCTCACTAAGTTCCCTTCTCTCTGCTGTGTAGAAGCACATATAAAGATAGAACCTCTATCAGCATTTTTTCTGGGGTAACTATAATGAGGAGAGGTTTCCCAGCAATCTAAATTGGACATGCAGTTTTATCAAGAAATTGGCATTTTTTTGTTAAGTCACTGAGTCTTTGTGATTTTTTTTAATGCAACTTAGCCTAAGCTATGCAAATGAATTCAAAATCTAAGAATCTTAGTAAGATGCTAGATTGAGAACACATTTAATAAGAGGATAAACCACAGGAAAAAAAGTGTATTTCCTTTCACCTCTGTGTGATTTGATTTTGGCTGAAGTGGCAGCCAACCAGGTTGTTTTATGTTATGTAGGTGGTGACTGAAGCAGCTGACAAATAATAAGAAATATATATTTGATCTCTGCACCCAGTTCCTGACACAGAGCTCCTAAGTCCCTTGGGATATCCTGGGTGATAGAAGTGTCTTTTGTTCTAATGAGGCGACTCTTGGTGGGCTGCTTGATAGCTTCAGGATGGGAGCTGTTAACGACCAAGCCATGATTAGAAGCTTGGGACTTTTGGCCCAACACCTATCCTTCAGGAAGGGGAGTAAAATTGGAAATTGAGTTAATAATCAATCATGCCTGCATGATGAGACCACCATAAAAATCACTAAACTATGGAGTTTAGAGACCTTCCCGGTTGGCAAACTCATCCATTTGTCGGGAGTACAGTGTACTCTAACTCCGTGGAGACAGAAGCCTCTACACTCAGGACCATTCTCGACCCCGTCCTCTGTTCCTCTTCATCTGGCTATTCATTGGGATCCTTTCTTTTTAATAAACTGGTAAATGTAAGGAAAGTGTTTCCCTGAGTTCAGTGAGCCAGTATAGCAAATTATCAAAGCTGAGGAGAGAGTTGTGGGAACCTCTGATTTGTGACCAAGTTGAACAGAAGAGTGGGGTATCCTGGGCACTCAATATTTGCAACTGGCATCTGGAATGAGGAGCAGTTTTGTGGGACTGAGTTGTTAACCCATGGGGTTTGTGCTAAGTCTGAACAGTGTCAGCAATGGAGTAAATTGTAGGACCCCAAATTAGTGTCTGCAGAGAAGTGGAGAATTTCTTGGTGTGGAAACCCCATACGTTTGGTGTCAGAAGTGGAATTTTCTAGAAACAAATTATAGTTGTGGTGAACCTTTTCTACTCAATTAATACATTTTTATGGATGTTGAGATTCCCTGTCAAAGATCTTGCCTTCAGGAAAGAGGTGTTTATTCCCAGGTGCTCAGATGTTGTGAGTTGATAGCTCTTAGCTGTAAGTCCTCTTCGGGAGTTGCCTTTGTTGAAGAAAGAGGCCTGGCATAAGATCACATATTTCTTTTGGGGACAGTGGAGGTGTAGAGGCCTGGCCCTCTGATATGGTTTGACTGTGTCCACACCCAAAATCTCATATTGAATTGTAATCTTAATAATCCCCTTAATCCCCATGTATCAAGGAAGAGACCAGGTGGAGTTAATTGCATCATGGAGGCAGTTTCCCCCATGCTGTTCTTATGATAGTGTGTGAATTCTCATGAGATCTGATGGTTTTATAAGTGTTTGGTAGCTCCTACTGCTTTCATTCTTCTTCCTGCTGTCCTATGAAGAGAAGTCTTCCACCATGAATGTAAGTTTCCTGAGGCTTTCTCAGCCATGTGGAACTGTGAAGCAATGAAACCTCTTTTATTTATAGATTACCCAGTCTTGGGTATTTCTTTATAGTAACATGATAATTGGCTAATAAACCCTCTCACCTCAACTTTTAATAATTCTGAAGGTTATCCTAGATTCAAAGCTCCCCATGGGGCTCTGCTAAGTGTGATATCATTTTTTGGTGTTCATTCCTCTTAATTGCCTTGCCTCCAGTGTTGTAATCTTTAAGTACATACATAATTAGTCAGGAAGAGTGGTACTTTCTGCTGTGTTTGTCTCTGTGAACTTCTTTCACAAGATTCAATTTAAGTTTCAAAGAAAATAACATGGAGTGCTATGTTTTCCCCTCTAAAGGTGAAAGGGAAATAAGTCCTTATTGTAACTCTATCACAGCCCAACTTCTACCCCTGCCCAATCTTAATTTCTTTCCTTCTCCCATGCATAAAGATCTCAAGATCACTTCCCAATAAACATCCTGCATACTTTTCTCCATCTGAGAATTTATATCCCAGGGCACCCAATCTATGTCTTAGAACTATTTATGTTTTGAGAGTGCTATAGGTCACATAATATTTGAGAACCACTATGAAGCCCCCTATTCCTGTTGATATACAAAAATATCTCTTTCTAATATAATCAGTTCTCTAGGTTAGGAGTCCCCAAACCCCTGGCTGAGGACTGATAGTGGTCTGTGGCCTGTTAGGAACTGGGCCACACATCAGGAGGTGAGTGGTGGGCCAGTGATCATTACTGCCTGAGCTCCTACACCTGCCAGATCAGCATCATTAGATTCTCATAGGAGTGCAAACTCTATTGCGAACCACACATGTGTGAGATCTATGTTGCACATTCCTTAGAATCTCACTGATGCCTGATGATCTGACGTGGAGCAGTTTTATCCCGAAACCATCTCCCACCCTCACCCCACCATCTGTGGAAACTTTGTCCTTCAAGAAACTGGTCCCTAATGCCAAAAATTTTGGGGACTGCTGATCCAGGTGACAGATGGGTTTACACATGTCTAGGGGAGAATACACAAGTAAAAAAGGGCCTCAACCTTGGAAATTGCATTGGCCTAAGTGGGAGCTGGGAAACCACATGGATAAAATAAACCTATTGCTACGTGATGGCAAGAAGCATTTTTCTTTCTCTCCTCAGACCATGAAGACCTTCTAGAGCTACAGACTGAGGCAATTTAGTGTTCTTCTGCCCTCTTCCCTTCCACTGGTAGTAGTGACTCCAAGACTAGGCCATCAAGAAATTTCAGCCTCTCTCCATTGCCTCGATGATGGGCTCAAGTAGCCCCTAGCTCTAGAAGAATAAGATATTTCTGGCCATGGGTAGCAGTAAACCTACTTTTTCAAGTGGCATTTCAACCTTTATCTCTTGACCCACTCATAGGAACCGACCTACTCAGAGTAGCAGAGAAATGAGGTATTGCTGCTTTTTTTCCTCAGGGAACTGATGTCATGCCAGTATTGTCTAGGTTCACCCAGCATCAAAAAAGCATATATGTTGAAACAAAAGGTCAGTGTATTCTGTCATCCCTGGTTCCAGGTATGGAAGAAGAGAGTTGTTTTAGTATCATGTCTCTAATGATTTTGGAGGTATCCAAAGCCAGTTGAGATAAGATATAAATTAACATGCCACACCTCATGAGTGAAGAGCTGGGAGTTGTAAGACCTAGTTTGGCAACTGGAACAGATAACACAATTCTTGCAGATTTTTTTCTTTTCTTATCTTTTTTTGAGAGTGTCTCACTCTGTCTCCCAGGCTGCAGTGCAGTGGCATGATCATGGCTCACTGTAGCATCTATCTCCTGGGCTCAAGCAATCTTGCCTCAGCCTCCCAAGTAGCTGGGACTACAGGCATGCACCCCAGTGCCTGGCTAATTATTTTTTTATTTTTATTGGAGATGTGGTCTTGCTGTGTTGCCCAGACTGATCTCAAGCTCCTGAATTCAAGTGGTTCTCCTACTTCAGCCTCCCAAAGTGCTGGGATTACGGGCATGAGCCACCAGGCCTGGTACTTGCAAATATTAATACTCAATGAATACATGTTCAATATAGAGATGCTGCTAAATGTTGGAGACAAAACCATCTACAGGATAAACACGGTCCTTTTTGTCCTTGAGGAGCTTAGATTCTAGTGGGAATAAGCCAGTACTGCCAGCTATAACAAGGAGAGCATGTGAACCACCCCAGTCCTTGCTCAAGTAAGGAAGGCAGAACAATTTGGGAGTGTGGTTATTTTGCTCATGAGGAATTGGTGATGCTGTTATTGATATTGTTTTTGTCATTCACACCTCTTGTTTTTCCTCTGATGCTGTAGTCTTTGAGTACCCGCATCATTACTGAAAAGAAAGTGATCTTTTCTGGTTGCATTTGTCTTTGTCAACTTATTTTACAGGATTCAATTTCATTTTCTATGAAAATGAAGTCAAGTGGTATATTTTTCCCTCGAAAGATTCGGGGGGACAAAAGACATGTGACAGATTAGCCAACATTTAATAAATTTAATAAATTAATAGGAAGTCTCACAAAACCTGTAGTGGATAACATACAGGAATTAGGAATAAGACAACACTTTGCAACCATTCACAAAAAATACCATTTGACAAAGGAGAAGAATTACAGAAAATAATATAAGGCAGTCTGTTGCACGTGTCTTACACAGATATACATATATAATAATACATCAAAATGATTTGTTTGATGGTAAATTTATCACCTTTACATTTATCACGTGGACTTCTTTTAAAACATTTATAAAAGTTTGTAGATTTAACATTGAAGGGTAAGATTTATATCCAAATGAGTATATTTGTTTCATACCAAACTGCACAGAACTTACGAATAGCACACAATTTGAGGATAATTACCATGTTGGGTACTATTAAGTACTACTACTTGATGACATAAGAATCATTAACAAATGTGCTGTAAGCTATTATCATTCAACTTATTGCTAGTACTTTCGGAAATCTGTGGTTTATATTTTATTCCTTTGTAAAACATGTGCTATGAGCTTGCCCTGATAGTTCAGAAATCAGATGTTTCCAATTTTTTCTAACACTCACACTACTTCAGATCTGAATGCATGGTCTTTTAAAGGATTGCTGAAGGATTTTCTTCAGTCCTTCTTCCATCAGCTATTCTGCCCTACATTAATACAAATCGATGGATTCATGCAACATACATGGCATACATGCAGGGCACCATCTGTATGTGCAGAACTCATGCTAAATGCATGCTGTGTTTCTTCAGACATTTTCATTTCGGTAAGAATTAAATCATCTCATTCTGTTTCATATAATTATTTTAACATGCACTTCAACAGACCTAACAGGCAAGGCAGGTAGACTTGACTTTCGTGTTATATTTGGGCATGCTCAAGCAATTGACTGATGTTTGGCAGTGTTGCAAATCAGATAGAGACTGTATGAGTTTCCTCAAATACAGCAGCTCTTCCACTGCCCCTGTGGCAGACTATTGGATTTATCTATGCTGTGTGTTGAGAACACAGACCAGGGGTTTTAGAAATTCAGATTTTTCATTAACCAATTTTAAGATACTGAGAGGCACCCTCTCAGATGTGTAAGTAACTGTCAAGTGTAAGAACTAGCATCATAAATTCTTCGGAAATTTATCCACGGTTGTGTGAAATGGACACATACGGAAATACTGTTACTAGAAACACTTGTATACTCTGCACACAGCATAGACTGAATGGTCTGACTTTAGCAATGCTTGAAAACCTTTCACGGTTTAGAAACTATTAAAATGCTACTGAATTCTTAGAGAGCAGCAGGCCCACGAATGAAACGATGGCCAACACTTATTGTAACACAACACTATATTTTAACAAAGATTTAAACTTCTGGTACGTAATTGCAGTGCAATGAAGAGCTTGCCACTTTCACAAATTAGCTGCAGCCTTTTCCTGCACTAGAGAGTTTGGAAGGATCTGAAAATGAGATAAATTTTGTTTAAAATCCAAATGGAAACTCTGTATTTCTGTAATCCCTAGAGTTCGGTAAAAGTGTCTTTTTAATTACTTTTTTTTTTCCACATTCTAAGGGCCCAATTCTGTAGTCCTTAATCAAGTAAAACTTCCAAAGTTTCTACCATCTCTACTTCCAATACAAGTTTTACTCAAAAATGGACTGCTAAATTAAGTCCTATAGATAGAGGTACCATAATTAAGAAAATATTTTAATAAGGCTCAAAATACTAATTTCACTTTGTGTGAAGCACACAAATTTCCAGGATGCTGAGATCAAAACCCAATTGATGTTGAATCCTGGATTGGGAAATAACGCTGGGATTTCAGTTCCCAGTTTAATCATAGAATTAGGAATTTACTAAGGACCAGAATGAAAACACTAACTTCAGTTTGCTTGTTGTAATAGCCAGAATTTGAACATTGTCTTTAAGAAGTGAAAAGCTATTTGGTGTATTATATCTCATCATCCTTCCACTTCTGTAGTCCTGGTTAACCAGCTGCTATGTTAAAATACCACTATGTTTAGGGACAGACATTGCAGTAAATACCGACACAACATTCTGACAATGTCAAATTTTGCCCCTATATGAACAACAAGACTAAGTTCTGCCTCTGACTCACTGACAGATGTATCAGAAAGCAGAACCTATCTTACTGTGTTTATATGTGTAGATGAGCAGAGCAAGAATTTAAAGTGTATATTTACTGTTAACCCGGAACAAATATCCACTGATTTTGTTAATTTAGGTGTGGTTGAAATATAACCACTGTCATGTGCCTCATTCTGGTCACCTGCAAATGCCACCTGAGATGAACATGAACATTGCCATATGCACAAAAGAAAGAGAGAAAGGAAGGAAGAAAGGAAAAAAAGGAAGGAAAGAAGGGAGGGAGGGCAAAAATAAACATTTTATTCATCAAACAATCAAAATAAGTTAGTCTCCATCTACTATAAACAGTAAATATAGAACCCTAAATCTCACTAATGTAAGCATGATTGTAAAGTACAAGGTTGCAAAGCTATATGTAAAAACACCTTTTTTCAGACAGCAATATTTACATTAGTTAAGACCAACAGAAAAAGAAGAAAATTTTCCTACACGTGTAGCTTGTACTGTAGGAAAAGACTGTGCTGTTCTTTCTCACACACTACTAATCCTTTCGCTAACCACACTGGAGGGATTTACTGGTAACTCTAAATTCTCAACTTGCATCTCTATACCGGGCTCATTGTCACTGGCTTTCTTGATCACCGGTTCATTGGTATGCCGATAAATGTTAACATTAAGCTCCCTCCCTGACAAAGCAGTGGCGGCAACTCTTGGAATTTGCCTGACAGGAGGCTTTTTCTCTACCTTATAATTGCAGCGCAAATAGTTGGAGAATGCCCTTCGGTAAATTTTGTTGAAGAGAGTATACACCAGAGGATTGATTCCTGAACACACATAGCCAATCCAAACAAACACATTCAGAAGCTTTTCCATGAGCTTTTGGTTACAGGACTTCTCACAAAGAACCGACAGAATATTGGTAATGAAAAATGGGCACCACATGATCAGAAACACAAAGAAAACAATCCCAAGAACTTTCGAAGCTTTTCTTTCATTGTTGATAGCCTGCATGGTGCCCCTAGGACGTCTCTCCTTCTTCCTTCTTCGGCGTGCGTTCTGGTCTTGGTTAGGGTTTGCAGCGTTCTCTTCCTCGGCCGTATTCCTCTTGCAGCACTTCAGGAAATCCAGACTTAGTCCAGGCGGTTCCTCGGTGTGGCCGTGCAGTAACATCAAAGCTTGTCGGCGAAGAACGTAGATCGTCAGGCAATACGTAATCACCATAATCGTCAGCGGTATGAAGAAAGCTACGAAGGACCCAATAAGAACGAAATTTGGGTCGTTGAGCACGCACGTCGTGTTGTTCACGAACACCTTGTCTTCGTCCCTCAGTCCAATCACAGGGATAGGAACTGATACACCTAAAGGAAGAAAAAAGGAAGGGCGTTGTTACAGAATACTGAAGGACTGAACAGATGTATTCAGTGGCATACATTAATTCGCACTTTACGGAAGGAAATTCAGACCTGATATTTGTTGAAAGCTATTCACGGCATAATCGATAGTCACATGAAACACTAGCAGTATGGCATCAGAAAATGATGGTGTTTTTCATGTTAGGAATGCCTTCTCCCTAAATTCTATAGAAGGCATGGAATTACCCTCATTGATATTAACTATATTAGAGACACGGTTGTGTCAAATTTGTTGGATTTCCAAGAATCGTCCTGGCTCATAGAAGGCACTCAATAAATATTTGTTGGATCAATGAATAAATTAACATCTGTACTTGATGACATTAATAAAGTCAATCATTCTTTCTTTAGCATATCATCTTCCAAATTCAATAAAAATGAGACACATACCACCTGTAATAGTAATAATAGCCTATTAGGGTTGGTTGGGAAGAGTCTAACTACTATGAAATAGTATGAAATACTAACATACTATGAAATAGTCAATAAGCAGAGACTGAAAGGATTATCGTTTTAGCAAGGATTTTTGTTTGTTTGTTTGTTTTATTTTGAGTCTCTGGGCATAAGCAATGTTTCAAAGTCAAGAGAGGGTGAAATGTAGAGTTGGGAGAGATGCAGTCCTCCAGTTTCTGTGTGGAATTTTTAGCTTTTGTGTTTTTAAGAATACTGAGAGGTAGTACTCTAGAGAAGCATTTCCTTCAATAAATAGGCCCACAGTCAGAAAATATCAATGAGGAGGCGGCAGAAGAAGGTGATTTTGTGCATGAGCATAAGAAAGAAATCTGGTAACTTTCAGAAATAACCACAGTAGGTCTTCAAGAGGTCCTGCATCAATACATAAAGATAAATAGATAATAAACAGAGATAGAGATTGCTATCCTCTCTTGTGTCCACAGGAAGTCAAAGCCTGGGAAGTTCAGATTGTACTTGTGGGATTCCATCAGAGATTATTAGGAATCCTGGGCTGGTAGGTCTCTACATCATGAACTGTGAGGGGAGACAGAAAAGGATTCTCAGAGATCCTTGCTGACCTTAAGGAACACACGAGCAGCTGTGGCAAATCTGAAATAGAAATTCCTTACCTGTTGCGTTAACATGCCTAGTCAGGTATAGAGTGTCTGGCTGGATGATCAAGAGGGAAAAAAAATGGGTCAATGCTTCTTTGCTAGAGCTTGCTGAGAAGGCTGACTGATGTTTAATCTCTCGGAACACAGAAGGGAGACAGTGTTTTGAAAGTGGTCTTTAAGTCTTCTTCCTCAGACATGGAATTTCTAAAATGACTGGCCTTTTCCTAGAGTAGGAAGCCAAGTAACAGGATGAGGAAGCCACACAGATACGACAAGACTTCCCTGGGTATTGTTCCATGCCTATCTATAGATCTGAACCTAGGCACACCATTCAGGAAGTAGGAAAGACTGAAAATGAGGAGGCACTGCAAACAATAAGTCTCCTCAAGTAGTGCATGGCCAGATCCTAAAGAAGAGACCTTTGCACCTGGACGGGGTGGAGTGGCAATTATTAGGAGAAAAGAGAAAGTGATTTTTCACCAAGTTTGATGAAATGCCTAGGGAAATTTCAACAGGAATTTGGGAATATAGAGTATAGCAGAACCACACAAAATATATTTCTTAAGAGTTAAAAAAAAAAAAAAAAAAGTTAAGAACGCTGCCAGACTGTGTTGTTAGAATCTTCATTTGAAAAATCATAAATGTAAGGCAATCTCTATAAAGAGCACAGATCAAGCATGCCCTAAGGACATCAGTATTGGCTTAACCTTAATAACATATTTTAGTGGCAGATTAGTCTGCAGAAAGTTAATATAAGATATTTAAAAGAAGGAAGAGTTTCTTTAAAATAATTTACAGGCCGGGAGCGGTGGCTCAAGCCTGTAATCCCAGCACTTTGGGAGGCCGAGACGGGCGGATCACGAGGTCAGGAGATCGAGACCATCCTGGCTAACACGGTGAAACCCCGTCTCTACTAAAAAATACAAAAAAATAGCCGGGCGAGGTGGCGGGCGCCTGTAGTCCCAGCTATAGGGAGGCTGAGGCAGGAGAATGGAGCAAACCCGGGAGGCGGAGCTTGCAGTGAGCTGAGATCCGGCCCCTGCACTCCAGCCTGGGCGACAGTGCGAGACTCCGTCTCAAAAAAAAAAAAAAAAAAAAATTTACAAGAGAAAATGTTAGAGGGGGAACTTATACATTAAGATATACCTAAAAGACCTGTCAAGTAATTATAATATGTGGAACTTCTTGGGATCTTGATGAAAGCAAAAACATGTTAAAATTTTTCATAGCACAATTAAAAATCTGAACAACGACTAGCCTTTGGATGATATTAAATAATTATTGTTCATTAAGTTTTAGGGGAGGTATTGATATTGTGGTTATATAAAAAGATAGCTCTTTTATTTTTAGATGTGCATACTAAAACACTTAAGGATGAAGTATTACGATGTCTGGAGTCATTTCAAAATAATATGAGAGGGAGAAGTGGATGAAAGTATGGATGAAACAAGACCGTCCACAAGCTGATAAAACTTGGAGCTGGATGATGAGTTCACGGGCTTTATTTTATAATTCCACTTTTGTAATCTTTGAAAGTCAACTACTAAACAGAAAGCTTAATAATTTTTTTCAACTAAAAAAAGAGAAAAGAAGACATAGAGGTCCTTTCTGAAACAGAGTAACATCACTGTGAAACCTCAGATTTTAAAAACTCTCCAAAACTGATTGGCCACAGTTAACCTTGGAAGTGATTCCTTCCAGAGCAAAAAAAAAAAAAAAAAATTCGGATCCCTAAATAGAAACATTCAATCACCGGTTTGAAACAACTGCAGGGAAGAAGGCCATTTTCTGACAAAGTGTTGGTAGGAAACTCTGAGATACCTTTCCAGGTTCCTTACAGCAAAAGCAATAAACGATGCAGGAGTGGTGTTTCCCTCTTCAATCTCCTACCTTGCCAACAACCCAACACTAGATACCACAGTGTGGGGCTAGAAACTCAATCTGGGGAATTTGCTTTCCCTGGAAGCATCATGACTCAGGCATGTACCTTCAATTTCCCACAGGAAATGCTGCATATATTCTAAGTATTCATAGACGCACTTGGACGTTTCTGGGGAAGGCCTCACACACAGGCCATAAGATTGGTGGAAGTTGGTATCATTCAGGGACTAACTCTGGAGATTAGTCACTTCTATCACAATGTTAGCTCACTTCTATTAAATGATTTATTCACTTGTCTAAGCGACTCTTGAGCCTAAAGTAGGCCTTGTCAAGGGACAACAAGAGAGGGTAGCAAAGTCACTGTAGATGAGCTGAAGCTGTTATTGGGTAGATGAGACCAGTTTTATCCCTGGCATCTATTTGTATAATATTTTGTGCATTGAGGAAAGGGTGATTCTAATAGCTGCTATTTATTGAGTGTATCCTATGTGCCAGGCACTGAACCATGCATATTACTGACATTACAGATGTAGAATGTATTATCTCAATTTGGTTAAAAACTTTATAAGATAGGTATTACTTGGCAAAGTAGCTTAACCACTTTACCAAATCTGCACTGTCATTAATTTTCTTTTGTTTTTAGAAACCATGAATGCAATCAACAAAACAAGAAGAAATTCAAGTTATTTCAAACATACGAGGAAATTATAAAAAGCAACAACAGAAGCAGCATTAATAACAATATATGTTGTACACACTGTCTTATTCAATACTTTAAAAAAAAATAAAAGGTAAGTATCAGTAGTTCTCAAGGTGTGGTTCAGGGACCCTAGGGGGCTCTGAGACTTTTAGAAAGCTTGCTAGGTTTTCCTTTCCTAACTGTCTTTAAAACTGCATTTTCTTCATAAATTTCAACCACAACAACATATCACAACCGGTTGAATGTGGATACATATATGAGAACCTAGCTTTCTTTCTGTCAAACAAGATATTAAAAGAGATTTTCAAAACTGTGGGCCAGGTGCAGTGGCTCACACCTGTAATCACAGCACTTTGAAAGGCTGAGGTGGGCAGATCACCTGAAGTCAGGAGTCCAAGACCAGCCCGGTTAACATGGTGCCACCCAGTCTCTACTAAAAATACAAAAATTAGCCAGGGATGGTAGCACGTGCTTATAATCCCAGCTACTTGGGAGGCTGAGGCAGGAGAATCGCTTGAACCCAGGAGGCAGAGGTTGCAGTGAGCTGAGATCCCGCCACTGCACTCCAGCCTGGGTGACAGAACAAAATTCCATCTAAAATAAATAAATAAATAAATTAATTAATTAATTAATTTTCAAAACTATAAAATAATGTACCTATTTTCTCTCTGATTTGTTTTGGAAATTATAGTTTTCAAAAATATGTTTTTTTGTTAACCTTAGATGGCTTTATTATTATTGAAAATAAAATTATTCCTAAATATTTTAAACATTTCTCAGTTTTAATTTCTAATACCATAAATATCAATAAATATAATCCACATAAGCAAAAACTCGTTTGGAACCCTCAATTATTTTGAAGAGTATAAAGGGGTCCTGACACCAAAGAGCTTGAGAACTGCTGATCTACGTTAATGCATTAAGTTATTTAAGCACTGGAGAGTTAAGTTCAGCAAATGTTTGTCTTAGCATTTTTATTTCAACCAATAGTAATTCATGCGATATTATCATGTCTGGTAAATATAAATAACAGCAATACTGGCAACAAAACACTTTAAATTCATCATCTCATTCATTTTTATAAAAATTCTGAAAAGCACACATTATTTTATGAAGTTAACTTCAGAAAAATTAAGTAAGTTTAGCAAATATCATGAGGCAATCTTCAAGATTTTTGAAATTCCTGATTTGGCCAAAGAGGAAAAGTTGATATGAACTACCATTGAAAATATCGGGTGTCACTAACAATAATTCCAATAATAATAACTACCTTTTACTGAGGGCTTATTTTGTCACACACTAAGCCACATATTTCATAACTGTTATATACTTTTATATATATTTTATTCAATCTGGACAAAAAAATAAAAGAAATTATTAGATGGAATCACTTAACTTTTCTGAGTTTAACTTCAATAAGTCTGTATCATCTTCCTTAGAATTTTAGAACCAACAAAGATAAGTTATAATTCATGTTGTGCTGCAAATCTTAAGTACTTCTTCAACTAATAAACTGTCAAATATATTTCACATGCATTATCTAATTCAGTTGTTGCAAATCTCTGAAAAGTGGTTATTATTTTTTAAGGTTACTTAAACTCTGAGAGGAAGAGTGCCTTCAGTAAACATGTAAGAGTCTTAGCATTTTAGAATATTAAATTCAGTAACATAGTTAAGTTGAAGCTTTACTGAAAATATCATATGTTACTTCTACTACTATTTCATTCAAAATATAATGTTACCACTATTATAACTACTACTGCTGTTACAACTACTACTACTATCATTCATTAAGTACTTATTATGATGCTTACTGACTCTGATACTTTATCTGCATTACATACTTTACATGCATTATCTCATTGCAACCTCTTAAAAGCCCATTAGTTGATGAAGTTATTTTACTGCAAAAGAGGTAAGTTCAGAGGATGTATAAAAAGGTTTACATTATGTCTTAAAGCCTTGAATTCAAGCAACACAGATCAGTTCTCTCCAAACCATAAGGTCGTATGCCAATGATTCTAAGAGGCACATTTCTTTCAGATTTTAACATCTTTGAAATTGTGATGCTTCATACAACCCATAGTGTCTTATAATCATTGTTGGCCAGACAGTAGTCATTAGGTAGGTGTCATTGTCAGTACATGTGTGAAACTGGTCTGAATAATTTCTTTTGACATCTTCTGGTAGGATCAAACCTACCAGCAGCAAAATTTGCAAAATGAGTGTCAGCCACATGACAACAATTCAGTGTAAGTGAAAAGTTATGTCATTACAGACAAAGGGAAGGAGTGTTCTGAGGAAGACATCCGCAACAGTTTCAAATGCCACAGAGAGGTCTAGAATTTGAAACATTTTCTCTATCTTCGAAAATAAAAAGGTCATTGGTGATTATAGAGAGAACAATTATAGTGAAGACAGGAAACAGACTGCCTAGAGACGAATAATAAATCGTGATACAAAAGAGATTATAGAATACATTTCCTAGTACAGGTTGATAAACATCAAAATGAAAACATCAAAGGGAAATTATTGTTAACCTGCAGGGTTATCTGTTTCCATGGGTTATTTTGCATGGAGAGGAAATTTATTTCAGGCTGACAGGAGTTCTTGAAGTCTGGTGATGCTGCAGTCGTTGTCATTGATATGGCTCCTGGCAAACCCATGTGTGTTGACAGTATCTCACACTATCCTCCTCTGAGTCATTTTGCTGTTCATGATATGAGATAGACATCATATCATGATGATGTGTCATCAAAGCAAGGGACAAGAAGACTGTTGGAGCTGGCAACGTCACCAAGTTTGACAGAAAGCTCAGAAGTCTAGATGAATATTATTCCTAATACCTGCCACCCCAGTTTTAATCAGTGGTGGAAGAATGGTCTCAGAACTGTTTGTTTCAATTAGCCTTTTAAGTTTAATAGTAAAAGACTGGTTAATGATAACAATGCATTGTAAAACCTTCAGAAGAAAAAGAGAATGTTTTATGGATCCTCTTTTTTTTGCATGTGGCAGTTTTAAGTTATTAGTTTTTAAAATGAGGACTTTTTAATGGAAATATCCTGACCAAAAATCTGTCACAGAATTTTCAAACTCATTAAAATAAAGCTTAATAAGAGAAAAAAAGAGAAATATCCAAGGGTGTCATATCAAATAACATGGAGGACAGAAGATAAAATCATCTTTAAAAAGAATAAAGTAAAAACTAGAGCAACAAACGCACATCTGTCAACCCAGAATTTTATGTTCAGTGATCATATACTTCATAAATGAAGGTAAAATTAAGACTTTTTCACGTCAACTAAAGCTGAGAGAATTTGTTGCCAACAGAACTTCATTAAAAGAATGCTAAGAGGACCAAGACGGTCGATTAGAAGCAGCTGTAGTCCACGGCATTCACAGAGAGGAACAAAAGGGGTGAGTGAATACAGTATCTTCAACTGAAATATCCAGGTACTCACTTTAGGACTGATCAGGAAACAACTCAACCGATGGAGAACAAAGAAAAGACAGGTGGGGCAATGGCCCAACTGGGAGCAACACAGAGCCAAGGGAACCCTCACATCCAGTCATGGGAAGCGATGAGTGATTATGTGACCGTGGGAAACCATGCTTCTCCCACAGATCTTTGCAACCCACGAATCAGGAGATCTCCTTGCGAACCTACGCCACCAGGGCCTTGGGTCCAACACACAGAGCTGTGTGGAGTCTCAGCAAAGCAGCTGCTCAGGCAAACACAGAGACCCAGGAGCTTTACATGCTCTGACCCCAGGATCCCCAACAAAGGTGTCTGCAACTCAGGCAAAGTGGGTGGTCTGTACATACCACTAGGAAGGGGGCTGAATCCAGGGAGCCAAGCAGCATTGTTCTGCGGGCCCCACTTCCATGGCATCTCACAAGATAAGAGTCAATGGTTTGGAATTCCAGCCAGCCACCAGCAACAGGGTGGAGCCTGCCTGAGATAGCGCATTCCTATACAGAAACAACAGGCAAGCTAACAGCCAAAGAATTAACTTCCATTCACAAGTGCCAAAAAAAGAATAAAATACTTAGGAATATAGCTAATAAGGGAAGTGAAGGACCTCTTTAAGGAGAACTACAAACCACTGCTCAAAGTAATCAGAGATGACATAAACAAATGGAAAAACATTCCATGCTCATGGATAGAAAGAATCTATGTAATTAAAATGCCCATAACTGCCTAAAGTTATAGATTCTATACTATTCCCGTTAAACTACCATTGAAATTCTTCACAGAATTAGAAGAAACTTTAAAAATTCATATGGAACCAAAAAAGAGCCCAAATAGCCAAGGCAATCCTAAGCAAAAAGAACAAAGCTGGAGGCATCACATTGCTCAACTTCAAACTATACTGTTGGGCCACAGTAACCAAAACAGCATGGTACTGGTACAAAAACAGACACATAGACCAATGGAACAGAAGAGATCTCAGAAATAAGACTGCACACCTACAGTTATCTGATATTTGACCAACTTGACAAATACAAGCAATGGGGAAAGGATTTCCTGTTTAATAAGTGGTGCTTGGAGAACTGACTAGCCATATGCAGAAAACTGAAACTGGATCCCTTTATTACAACATATACAATAATCAACTCAAGATGGATTAAAGACTTAAATGTAAAACCCAACACTATAAAAACCTCAGAAGAAAACCCAGGCAATACCATTCAGAATATAGGCACTGGCAAAGATTTTAAGATGAGGACACCAAAAGCAATTGGAACAAAAGCAGAAATTGACAAATGGGATCTAATTAAACTAAAGAGCTTCTGCACAGCAAAAGAAACTATCATAAGAATGAGCAGACAACCTACAGAATGAGAGAAAATCTTTGCAACCTGACAAAGGTCTAATATCCAGAGTGTACAAGGAGCTTAAACAAATTTACAAGAAAAAAACAACTCCATTAAAAAGTGGGCAAAGGACATGAACAGACACTTCTCCAAAGAAGCTATTCATGTGGCCAAAAAAATATATGAAAACAAGCTCAACATCACTGATCACTAGAGAAATGCAAATCAAAACCACAATGAGATATCATCTCATGTCAGCTAGAATGGCAATTATTAAAAAGTCCAGAAACAACAGAGGGTGGTGAGGTCGCGGAGAAAAAGGAACACTTTCACACTCTTGGTGGGAGTGTAAATTAGTTTAACCATTGTGGAAGACAGTGTGATGATTCCTTAAAGACCCAGAGGCAGAAATACCATTCGACACAGCAATCCCATTACTGGGTATATACCCAAAGGAATGTAAATTGTTCTGTTATAAAGATACATGCATGCATATGTTCATTGCAGCACTATTCACAATAGCAAAGACTTGGAACCAACCGAAATGCCCATCAATGATAGACTGGATAAACAAAATGTGGTACATATGAACCATAGAATACTATGCAGACGTAAAAGGAAAGAGATTATGCCCTTTGCAGGGATATAAATGGAGCTGGAAGCCATTATCTTCAGCAAACTAACACAGGAACAGAAAAGCAAATACCTTGTCTTCTCACTTAGAAGTGGCAGCTGAATCACAAGATCACATGGACACATAGCTAGGAACAATACACACTGGGGCCTGCCAGAGGGTGAAGAGGGAGGGCATTAGGAATAATAGCTAATGGATGCTGGGCTTAATACCTAAGTGATGGGATGATCTGTGCAGCAAACCACCATGGGATGCATTTACCTACGTAACAAATCTGCACACCCTGCACATACATCCCTGAACTTAAAATAAAAGTTGGGGAAAAAAAGAATGCTAAGGGAAGTTCTTCAGGCTGTTGAATATGATACCAGGTGGAAACTCACAACTACTGGAGGAAAGAGGAGCACCTGAAATGGTAAACATGTAAGTAAACAGACTACTTTTTATTTTTTCCTAATTTCTTAAAAAGTGAGTGAGGTTTTGAGGCACAAATCAGTTGATTTTAAAGTTGTGTCTATGACATTTGCAGCAATAGCATACATGACAGCATTAACAAAAAGAACAGGCTTGAAAAATCAAATTAAACATTTTAAGTTTCTTACATGTCTAAAATCTAAAGTGGAGAATTAGTACATTATTAAAATTGAGGATGCTTATGAGATAAGATATCTGATGGCAATCCTTAAATCCACCTAAGTCAAATAAAAATACTTAAAAATACATAGCTAAAAAGTCATTAAAGGAAGTAAAATGCAATGCTAAAGGTATTTGGTAAGCAGAAGAGAAGGCAGGAAAAGAGAAACAGGAGAACAAAAATTAAATGAAGCAAAAAGAAAATGAATAGCAAGATGTCAGAGTTAAACCTAGTCATATTGATGATTACACAAAATGTAATTGATCCAAATAGTTTAGTTAGGAGGCAGAGATTTTCAGATTAAGATAAAAGAGAAAGACAATCAGTTGTCTTAAAAGAGGCAAACTTTAAATATGAAGACATATGTAAGTACAAAATTAGAAATTATGGAAAATGATATATTGTATGAATAGTTATTACAAAAAAGGTAGCATGGCTATATTATTGTCAGACAAAGTGTATTTCAAGACAAGGAATATTAGCAGAGATGAAAGGGAGTATTTACAATAATAAAAGGACAAATTCAAAAGTAAGGCATACCAATCCTAAATGTGTCTCTCCCAATGACACAGCTTCAAAATATTTAAAGCAAAATCTACAGAACTAAAGGAAGAAATGAACAAATCCCCAATCATCACTGACAAACATTCCTTTCTCAGTAAGTGTTTGAAAAAGAAAGTAAAGATATAGAATATATAAACACTGTCAATTAGATGTGATTGACTTTTACAGAACACTACACTGAATGCTTCTGAATATACCTTCTTTAAAATGTTCACATGGAATGCTTATCAAGATGAGTCATATGCTGGAGCATAAAATATCTCTCAATAATTTCTAAAGTCCGAAACCTTATATAGTATGTTCTTAGCAACAGAATTAAATAAGAAATTAATGACAAATAAGATATTGATCACTCATTTCCCACACCTCACCTAAATAACTGGAAAATCAAATTACAAACATCTAAATAACTCATGTGCCAAAAAAGAAATCACAAGCAAAATTGGAAAAACGTTTGAGAATAATTTGTTGAACACACAGCATATAAAATTTGTGGGTAGGGCAAAAGCAAAATTTAGAGGATTTTTGTTTTTCTTTTTTGAGATGGAGTCTCACTCTGTTGCCCAGTCTGGAGTGCAATAGCATGATCTTGGCGCACTGCAACCTTTGCCTCCTGGGTTCAAGTGATTCTGTCTGCCTCAGCATCCCAAGTTGCTGGAATTAGAGGCACCCGCCACCACTCCTGGCTAATTTTTGTATTTTTAGCAGAGACGAGGTTTCACCATGTTGGCCAGGCTGGTCTCGAACTCCTGACCTCATGTGATCTGCCCACCTCAGCCTTCCAAAGTGCTGGGATTACAGGCATGAGCCACCACACCCAGCCTAGAAGAAATTTTAACAGTAAATGTCAATATTCAAAAAGAAGAAAGAATGGTTAAAATTAGTAATCTAAGTTTCTGCAGTAAGAAACTTGAAAAAAGGAAGAGGAAATTACATCCTACATACAAGGAAAGAAACAGATAAATGAGTAAAAATCAACAGAAGAGGAAACAGATACATGATAAAGAAACCTCACAAACCTAAAGTTGGTTCTTTGCAAAGTTTAATAAAATGGATCAATCTCTACCAAGACCTCATTTCCTTGGTAGAGGTAGACACATCAAGAAAAAGGAAGGAGAAAGAACACAAATTACCAGTATAAAGAGAAAAGAGAGTACATCACTACATAACCTACAGATATTTTTAAAAAGAAATACTATGATCAATTATGATAAGTTGCATGATCTACTATCTCATGTATAATGTAAGAATAATACAACAGCATAAATTCATTTACACCCCCAACATATGCCATTGTTTTCATATAATTTATTTCTAAATATGACATAACACCACAATACTTTGTTATAATTTTTTTCACTTGTTATTACTAGACTTTAAAAAATATAAGAAGGGATATACACTTTCTATATGCTTCAAACATTTTATGTCCTCAGTGTGTCTTTCCTCCCTTTCTGAGATCAATGCACATTAGAGCGCTTGCCAGTGTCCCACAGATTGTTGATGCTTTGTTCATTTAAAAAGTAAATCTGGCTGGGCACAGTGAATCACGCCTGTAATCCTAGCACTTTGGGAGCCTGAGACGAGTGGACCACTTGAGGTCAGGAGTTGGAGTCTAGCCTGGCCAACATGGTGAAACCCCGTCTCAAATAAAAATACAAAAATTAGCCTAGCATGGTAGTGTGTGCCTGTAATCCCAACTACTCGAAGCTGAGGCATGAGAATCGCTTGAACCCAGGAGGCAGAGGTTGCAGTGAGCCGAGATCATACCACTGCACTCCAACCTGGGTGACAGAGCAAGACTCTGTCTCAATTGAGTAAATAAATAAGGTAGATAAATAACTGAATAAATAAATAAGGTACATAAATAAATAAGGTAGATTTATTGAAATATAAATACCTTATTGAAATACAATTTACAAGCACATAAAAACACACAGATTTCAAGTATACATTTACATGAGACTTTACAAATGTATATATCTGTGAAATCACCATCCCAAATTGAAATATAGGACATTTTCAAGCCTGCAGAAAGTTTTCTTATCTTCCTATCTAGTCAATTTTCCCTACCCCAAGAAATGACTATTTAGATTCTTATCAGTATAGGTTTACCTGTTTTAGGACTTTACATAAATGGAATCATGCAAGATCTACACTTACATATCTGTCTGCTTTTGCTCATCATAATGGCTATCACTTCACACATATTTTTGGTTGTGTCACTAGTTTTTCTTTCTATTGTAAATATTATTCCTTTGAAGGAATTGTTGCTTATCCTTTCACCTGTTGATAAACATTTGAGATATTTTCAGTTTGGGATTATTATGAATAAAGTAGTTTTAAAAGTCATGATAAGATTTTTTGTGTGTAAACATACATGTTTGTATCATTTGGGTAAATGTAAGCAGTGGAATTGCTGGTTGATAGGGTGGATGCATGTTTAACTTTCTAAGAAACTGACAAAGTACCATTTTGCAGTCCCATCCACAATGAAAATTTCAGTTGCCACTAATTCTTGACACCCCTTGGTAGTGTTAGGCTTTTCAATTTTAGCCATTCTAGTGGTGTGAAGCCAGTTCTCATTGTGGTTTTAAAGTTGCATTATCATCATGGTCTAGGACACTGAACAATGTCTCATATACTTACTGCCATTTGGATATATTCTGTTATAAAGTGTTCAACATTTTTCCCATTTTCAGCTGAGTTGCTTGACTTAATTTTTAAGAGCTCTTTATATATTTTGGATACAAGTTTTTTGGCAGATATATCTTGCCTATATTTTCTCTGAGTCTTTGGCTTGTTTTTTTTATTTCCTTAATATTGTCGTCTTTCAAAGAGCAGTTTTTAATTTTGAAGTTCAGTTTGTCAACTTTTAATTTCTTTATTTATGTGTTTTGCTTCCTATTCAAAGCATATTGGCCTATGCAAGGTTATGAAGATATTCTTTTATATTTTATCTATAATAATTTTGCTTTTAGATTTTATATTTAAATGAATGATCTGGCTTAAGGTAATTTTGTATATACTATGAGGTTGAAGTCAAGGTTAATTCTTTTATACCAATTTGTACATAAGCCTCAGAACATTTATTGAAAAAGCAATTTTTCTTAATTATCTTGGCACTTTTTTTGAAAACTGATAGTTTATGTGTGAGTATATTTCTGGACTATTTTTTAAAAAATCGCATTGATTTATTTCTTTATTCTTGTGCCAATAACCACTCTCTTGATTACTTTAGCTATATTGTATGTCTTGAAATCAGATAAATGCTCCTAGTTTTTTTTTTTTTTTTTCCCAAAATTGTTTTAACTCTCATAGGTCCTTTACTTCTCCTTATAAATTTTAAAATCAGGCCAGGCACGGTGGCTCACACGTGTAATCCCAGCACTTTGGGAGGCCGAGGCAGGTGGATCACCTGAGGTCAGGAGTTTAAGGCCAGCCTGGCTAACATGGTGAAACCCCGTCTCTACTAAAAATACAAAAAAAGTAGCGGGGTGTGGTAGCTGGCGCCTGTAATTCCAGCTACTTGGGAGGCTGAGGCAGGAGAATCACTGGAACTCAGGAGTCAGAGGTTGCAGTGAACCAAGATCACGCCACTGCATTCCAGCCTGGGCAACAGAGTGAGACTCTGTCTCAAAAAAAATAAACAAACAAATAAATAATAAAATCAGTTTGTCGGTTTCTGAAAGTAGCCTGATGTGATTATTTTTGGATTAATATGAATCTATAGATTAATTTAGATATATTAATAGATTATATTTTAATTTTTAGATTTTCAATTCAAGAACATGTAATTATCACTCCTTGTATTTATTCTACTTTAATTTCTGTAAGCTATGTTTATATGTACAGAGGGTTCTCACATATTTTCTAAGGGTACTGTATTTTTTATGATGCTGTAGATACATATTATTTAATTTTTTGATTATTAGTTGTGAATATATGGAAATACAATCTATGTTTGTGTGTTATATGATCTGTTATTCAGAAAGCCTGCTAAATTACTTATTGATAATAGTAGAGTTTTAATTTTTGTAGATTTCTTAAGTTTCACATAGACAATTATTTTATCTTCAGGTTAAAAAGTTTTGTTTTCTTTCCGGTCTTTTTTACTTTTACTTATTTAATTTTTTGCCTTATTGTGTTGCCTATGAATAAAAGTGAAACAAAATGGAAAGGAACAGAAAATTGAAATTGCTCTTCATCTACTAAGGTAACTAAATGATATTTGAAACCCTCTCCAAAAAAAGAATTCAGATTCAAATGCTTCATTGGTGAATTCTGTCAAACATTTAAGAGATAAATATTACCAATTTTACATGAACAGTTTCAGATAACGGAAAAGGAGGATAGATTTCTAACCAATTTTATGATTTTAGCATAACTGATATGAAAAGCTGATAAGGACCCTGCAAGATAAGTAACTTATTGAACAAAATCATTTACGTACATAGATGCACAGATCCTCAGTAATATATTAGGAATTGAAATCCATCAATATATGAACAGTATATCATGTTGGCGGTTTAATCTCTAGATTGTTCCCCAGAATGCAAGGATGTTTCAAGAGTGTATACCAGTCAAAGAAATTATCCACATTAATAGGATAAATAAGAGAAAAAAGTATACTATTAGATCTTCTCAATAGAATTTAAAACATCATTTATCAAAAGTCAGTATCTATTCCCGATAAAAATTCTCTAAAAACTAGGGACAAAGATACTTCTTCTGTTGATAAAAAGATATATTCTTATAAAAAATCAACAACTATTTCCAGACTAAATTATGATACATTGAAGGATCTCTTCCTATGATGAGGACATACGATATGAATTTATATTTAGATTTAACAGTCTCTCTGTGGTTCCCTTTCTTCCTGAGTTCCCCTACTAATTTTCAATTTGTGTTTTTGATTGAATGCATTCTCCAACCTATCCTAAATCTTATTACAAATTTTGCCTCAATCTTAGGCTGATCTTTAAACTCCATAGGCACAAAGGAAAGATGGGAGGAGCATGCTGAAAAGAAGCAACTAGAAGTCAAGAAAACTGAAAAGAAATGTCAGCTGTTGCACAATGTGGGGGACACAGGTTTTATAGTTTGAGTCCAGAAAGTTAAATACCTGCTAGAAGAAATAAACAATAATCTTCACAATAAGAAACAAACTCCAGAGTATCAATGTATAACAATGTCCAGTTTTCAATCAAAAGTTATTAGATATAGACAAAGAAACAGAAAGTGGGAACCATAAACAGTAAAAGGGGAATTTAATATGAATAGACCATGATTGGTCACAGATGTTGGATTTAAAGATACAAATGGGAAAACAGGTATTTTAAAATATGTTCCATAAGTTCGAGGCAAATATGGTATTAATGACAGGAAAGACAACAATATCAATAAAGAAATGGCACATATAAAAAGACCAAATGAAAGTTATAATGTTTGTAAAATTAAATTACCAAAATAGCAAAAAAAAAAAAAAAAAAAAATCACTTGATGGGACAAAAGCAATTTTGAAGACTAAAAGAATCAGTGAGTAGGGAATAAAATGATACAAAATATGAATTAAGCCTGAGACTTATGAGATAATACTTAGTGGCTTAATATATGTTTAATTTGGGTCCCAGACAGAAAGGAAAGAAAGAAGCAGAATAAATGTTTGCAGAAATAGTGGCCAGTAACTTCACCAATTTGTGAAAAAGTTTAACCAACATTTTCATAAAGATGAGCGAATTCCAAATAGAATAAACGGGAGAAATCACACCTACAAACCTCACAGTCTGCTGAATTTAAAAGAGAGTAAGAACATTTGAAAAGCAGAAGTAGGAAAAGACATATTTCATACAAGGAAACAATTATATAATTATCAGCTTATCTCAAGAAAATATGAAGGACAGGACATACTCAAATATCAAATTCAAAGTGCTGAAACAAAATAACAGTCAACCAACAATTCTATATCCAGTAAGACTGCCCCTCGAAATTGAAGGTGAAATGAAAATACTTGTAGATAGTAAATACGGAATTATTGATTGCAGATACGCACTATGAGAAATGTTAATGGAAGTCCTTCAGACTGAAAGGAAATGACATGAGATGGTAACTCATGAAAACCAGAAATAATGAAGGGAACAAGAAACGGTAAGTGAATATGTGGTTAAGTACAATATAAGATATAACTCTTTTTATTTTACAAAGATGCTATTTACTGCAAAAATTACAATGTCTGTAAGTGGCTTTATAATGTAGACACATGTAATATATTTGACAACAACCCACAAATGATGGGAAGGGGTAAATGCAACTATACTCTTTCAAAGTTCCTATATTTCTTGTGCCAAGAAGTAAATAGAGATGAACATTTAGTATAATAGGATAAGTTATAGAAGCATACTATGTTTTCTAGCTCAATAATTTAAAACATAATTCAAATATACCTAAAATGCCAATAGTGGAATTGAAATTGCATACTAACAAATTTATTTATAATGATAAAAAGCAGAGAGTGGCATCTGTGAAAATGTTAGAGTAAGTCCCTTCAAAAATTTGCCTCTCTATAAAAGCAACAGAAAAATTGGAAAAATAGATTCAATATCATCAGAACTATAAAAACTAACCCAAAACCTGCAGCAACACGGGAAACGTTCATTCAAGATAAATGTCTCAATATCACTAAGAACCGTTCCCTTCCCATCCCCTGCTCTCCAGATCAGAATCAGTCTTAAAAAATAACAGCTGATCCTCCTGGCACTGAGGGTAGCAAAACGGAGAGCTCTGAAAGCCATGCACCTAAAAAATCGTCATTATTTGACTTTTCTGGTGGTGTCCTGGAAGAACCAACACAAAAGGCTTATTTCATTTCATCTGACTTGGAGTCCAACCAGTGCTAAAAACTTCTCCCTGAGGAGCATTTCTGGAAAACATTTACTGGCAAATGTTTCAACATTCCAACTGCCTGAGGAAATTATTTACAGTTGGAGAAAACAATAGACTAAGCAAAATGAATAAAAGGAAAAAGTGAGAAATAAAATGTCCAGAAGGGCTTTGAACAGCTCCAACATAATTGTTCATAATCTAAAAGGACACCTGCATGTGTAGGATTGTATGCATTCCCCAAACAGTCAAATTGCTTAGGAAAGACCTGAGAAGTCCTTAAGCTCTCAATTCTGTCTGACCTTGAGGCTCTGTGCAAGTAAGGGAAGCCCATGGCAGAATTGCATACTGATTGGCTGAATGTTGAAGATGTGCCCCAACAGCAACACAGAACTCATTGGCAACAACAGAGAGTTATTGTTTCCAGGCAATTAAGGTAATCTCTGTCCAATTATCAGCTGGCCTCTAAGCTAGTGGAGCTGAGATTTCATTGATAAAGAATATATACTCTGCAGAATCACTTCAGCAAAGTCAGTAAACAATAACTACCACAATAAATAGTGAAAACAGCCAATCCTGGGGAATGATGAGAATCTAATTTCCAGACTTATCACATTATAATATTTCAATTGTCCAAGTTGCAATAAAAATATATGAGAATTTCAAAGAAATAAGAATATATGGCTCTTACATAGGAAGAGAAGTAATCAGTAGAAACTGTCTCTGTGAAAACGTAGATATTTGGCTTACTGGAAAAAGACATTAAGTGATTTGACTCAAAAGGAGTCAAAAATGTTAAAATTCTATAAGCTTGATAATGGTATTTCAAAATCTACAAAGCAGAAATAGATAGATGTACAAAGATAAATAGAAAATTTCACGGCCAAGCATGGTGGCTCACGCCTGTAATCCCAGCCCTTTGGGAGGCCGAGAAGGGTGGATCACGAGGTCAGGAGATCAAGGCCATCCTGGCTAACACTGTGAAATCCCGTCTCTACTAAAAGTACAAAAAAATTAGCCGGGCTTAGTGGCGGACGCCTGTAGTCCCAGTTACTAGGGAAGCTGAGGCAGGAGAATGGCTTGAACCCGGGAGGCGGAGCTTACAGCGAGTCGACATCACTCCACTGCACTCCAGCCTGGGCGACAGAGCGAGACTTCGTCTCAAAAAAAAAAAAAAAAAAAAGAAAAGAAAAAAGAAAAAGAAAAGAAAAAATAAGCTTCACTCAGATTGGTACAGCTAATGCACAAGGTTTCCCCTTATCCCCAGTTCCCAGTCAAGGATTTATATTCCTAGGAGAGGCACAGCATCAGCATTTTTCATCCTACTACCAGCTACCTGTTGCTGAGGATAATATCTGGGTAAGTGTAGCTGAGAAGTGGGCACTCTACTTTTCTGCTTGATCTCTACTCATACAGTAGAAGCTCCAGCTTGGGTATGGTGCTGCTGAATATACTGGGTCCCGAATTGCCATTTTCCCACCTGATAAGACAGGGATACATGTCAAGAGAAGCAAGCCTAAAGACCTATCGCTACTGCCTACCCCTTTCATTTAGCACTCAAATTCTAGATTGGGACTATTACTCAGAGAGAATAACATCATTACAACATCTACACATCTAGGAAAGTCAATTAACTAAAAGTTGGAAAAATACAAAGAGATCCACAGATAAACTAGTCAAAATACTGAAAGCCAAAGATACGGAGAAAAATTGGGGAGCGACAAGGGTAAAGGGCCCATCACTTACAATAGAACCATAGTGAAATAAACATCTGGTTTTTTTGTTTGTTTGTTTGTTTGTTTTTCCAGAGTCTCACTCTGTCGCCCAGGCTGGAGTGCAGTGGTGCGATCTTGGCTCACTGCAACCTCTGCTTCCTGGGTTCAAGCAATTCTCCTGCCTCAGCCTCCGGAGTAGCTGGGATTACAGGTGCCTGCCACTACACCCAGCTAATTTTTTGGGTAGACACAGGGTTTCACCACATTGGCTAGGCTGGTCTCGAACTCCTGACGTCATGATTTGCCCACCTCGGCCTCCCAAAGTGCTGGGATTACAGGTGTCATCCACTGCACCTGGCCAACAGCTGACTTTTAATCAGAAACAACGGAGGGTGGAAAGTAATGGGATAACATATTCAAAAATACCTAATGAAGAAAAATGAAATTTCAACCAAGGATCCTGTATCCAGCAAAGTTATTTTTAAAAACAAAAGCAACATAAGCACATTCCCTAAGAGAATTTTACTAGCAGACCTACCTTACAAAAATTACTAAATGAAGTTCTTGAGCAGAAGGCAAGTGACCCCAGATAATAATACCAATATAAAAATACAAAGAATATCTATAAAGAAATTTTTAATTGTAGAATACAGTATAAATGCATACATTTCTCCTTTCTTGGCTGATTTTAAAAGCAATTGTATAAAAAAGTGTACAATTGTGAAAGTTGCTATAATCAAAATGGATTCATTAATATTAATGAAACCCTGACAAATAGAGCCAGGAAAGGCCATGAAGAGAGCATTCTTATGTTGGTATATCTGATAACAAAACTATCACAAAAGTCTGCAAAAACCATCACAACTTTACACAAATAAATACTTATACAGCATCATCTACCCAGCAACTACCTGTCTGACCTCAGACTGGCATCATTCTTGTTATTAATCTTTGTAGACAAGAATAACTATTTCAAAACAATTATGTAATCCTTCTCATTGTTTCCTTTAGAAACCTTTGTGTTTGTTCATCTCATTAAATATGCACATTGTTTACTATGGTGTGCATATTCCCATTGCAATGCTGTATCCCCCAATAAACATCTTTTCTTTTAGAGAGCTTCTCTTGGTTTGTTATTTAAGTTGACATAATGTATGCTTGACTATATACCTTATAGAAATGTGAACACATTTGCCAATGACAGCTAAAAAGATGTAGGTGGGGGCAAAGCCATAATGGGCTAAATAAATGATTCTGGATGGTAACTTGAACCCATAGGAAAAAATCTGAAATAAGATTAATATAACAAAAACCATAAATATGAATTTGCTCCTTTCCTCTCTGAAATTCTTTAAAAGACATAAAATTACATAAAGTAGTAATTATAATGATATATTATTGTGTTAGTAAAATGTATTGATGTGATGTGTATCATATGTAATATATGATATATTATATAATACTTCAGAAAGGGGAAAAAAGAATAGAGTTACATAGGAGTAATGTTTCTAAATCTTATTGGAATTAAGTTTGTACATATCTGAAGCTGATTCTGATAAGATATGTATGGTAGGCCCTAGAGTTGCCACTAAAGAAATAACTAAAAAGAAATTATTAAATAAACTAAAATGCTACATTAGAAAATATCCTCTTACTGTAAAAGCAAGCAGTAAAGGAAGAATATAAGGAAAAAAGACATGAGACATATAGAAACAAAATGTAACATGGCAGACCTAAATCAAACTATATCACTAATAACATTAAATGGGATTAGACTAAAAATGTAATCAAAATGAAGAGATGGTAAGACTGAATAAAATCATGATCCAACTAATGCCGTACAAAGGAGGCACAATGTATATACAAATCTATATACAAACATATTGAAATTAAAAGATGGAAAATAAATCATGCAAAGAGCAACCACAACAGAGTTAAAGAGGATATTCTAATTAATATATGACAAAATAGACTTAAAAACAAAAAAGTTCATGAAAGACAAAAATTTTATAATGGTAAAGAGTCAATCCATGAGAAAAGTATAACAATTATATACATATATGTACCAATAACAGAACACCAAAATGCATGAAGTGAAAATGGAAAGAAATCAAGTGATAATTAGACAATTCAACAATAGTTGAACACATCAATACTACATTTTACGATTTTAAAGAACAACTAGCCTAACAATCAACAAGGAAATGGATGACTTGAGCAACATTATAAATCAATTAGACCTAAAAGACATCTGTAGACCAATCTACTCAATAAGAACAGAATATATATTCTTTTAAAAAATATATTTGTCAGATAAAATTTATTTTTCTTGCATTTAGCTACATCACTAATTATATGGATTTAATAAAGATTTTTACATAATTTGTGATCAACTGCCAGTAATAACCTAAATGAGTAAAATGAAAATATATTTATAAAAGTATACATTAAAACAAGAGTACAATTTAAAAGTTAACATTATTTCCATATAGTTTTGAAAAATTCTTTTTTAAAATATTAAAAATAAAAATTAAAGTGCAAGACACCAATGTAAAAAATGAATATACATTTTTAAACCAATATGCACCTTGCACATTCTTCAGGCTGGATTATATGCTGTTTCATAAAACAAACCTCAATAAACTTTAAAGGATAAAGAATATGAAGCATGTTCTCTGAACATAATAAAATGGAATTACAGATCAATAATAGAATGAGATCTGAGAAAATCACAAATATGTGAAAATTAAACAACATGCTCTAAATATCTAATGGAACAAATAATAAATCAAAGGAGAAATTAGAAAATACTTTTAGACGAACCTTTATACTGGTTTCCATAGTAGCTGTACTAATTTACATTCCCACCAAAAGTGTGCAAGGATTGCCTTTTCTCCACATTCTCAGCAATATTTGTTATCTGTTGTATTTTTGGTAATAGCCATTTGAACAGGTATCAGATGTCATTTCATTGTGGTTTTAATTTGCATTTCCCCGATGATTAGTGATGTTGAGCATTTTTTTATATGTGCTGGCCATTTTTATGACTTCTTTTGAGAAATGTCTATTTATATCATTTGCCCATTTTTATTTGGATTATTTGTTTCCTTACCATTGAATTGTTTGAGTTCCATACATATTTTGAATATTAACATATTATCAGATGTATGGTTTACAAACATTTTCTCCCATTCCATGAGTTCATTATGAGAAACAGTATGGAGGTTTTTAAAAAATTAAAAAGAGGAATAATATATAATCCAGTAATCCTACTACTGGATATATATCTTAAGGAAATGAAATCAATATGTTGAAGAGACACCTGCACTCCCATGTTCATTGCAACATTATTCACAGTAGCCAAGATATGGAATCAAACTAAATCTTCATCAGTGAATAAGTGGATAAATAAACTGTGGAATATATACACAATGAAATATTATTCAGCCTTAAAAAAGAAGGAAATCCTGTCATTTGTGACAACATGAATGAATCTGGAGGCCATTATGCTACATGAAATAAGCCAAGCACAGAAAGACAAATATCACATTACCTCATTTGTATGTGAACTCTACAAAAGTCTAACTCATAGAAGCAGAGAACATAATAGTCGTAGAAGAGGTTAGGATGATTTGAATAGATGCTGATTCAAGGATACAAAATTTCAGTTAACAAGGGGGGGGTGGAATAGGTTCTAGGAATCTATTGTATAACATGGTGACTATAGTTAATAGCAATGTATCGTATACTTGAAAATTGCTAAGAGAGTAGATTTTAAGTGTTCTCAGCACAAAAAGGATATGTATGTGAGGTAATGCATATTTCAATTAGTTTGATTTATTAATTAGACAAAATATACATATTTTTAAAACATGATGTACATAATTAATATATATACTTGTTTGTCAGTTAAAAAAGAAAAACAAAAGAAAATACTTTTAGGTGAATAAAAATAAACACACAGCATACCCAAACTTACTGGATGCAATTATACAGGGCTTAGAAGTTTATTTATCATTTTAAATACCTGTATTAAGAAAGAAAAAAGTCTCAAGTCAATAACCTGAGCTTCCATCTAAGACACTTGACGAAGAACAGCAAAATAAACATAAAGCAAGATGAAGGAAGAAACTTGTAAAGATTAGAGCAGAAATTAATGAAATAGAGAATATTAAAACAATACAGAAAATTAATGAAAATAAAGCTGATTCTTGAAAAGATCAACAAGATTGACAATCTTTTGGTTAGATTGACCAAGAGATGATAGATGACAGATAGATAGATAGATAGATAGATAGATAGATAGATAGATAGATGCTTAAATTATTAGGATCAAAAATGAAAGCAGGGACATTACTGGTGAACTTTCAGAAATAAGGCTGATAGGAATACTATTAACCACTATATGGCAATAAATGAGATAACTCAGATAAAATGGTCAAATTTTTAGAAAGATGCAACCTACCAAAAATGACTCAAAAACAGACAATGTGACTAGACATATACCAAATAAACAGACTGACTACTAACCAAAACTATGCACAATGAAAAGTTCATAACTTATGGCCATAAAGATAACTTTACCAGTGACAAAAATTTAAAGATATAAAAAGTTTAAAGAAGAAATAATACCAAGTCTTCCCAAACTTTTCCAAAATATTGTAGAGAAAGAAACATTTCTTGACTCATATTATGAGGCCAGAATTACCCTGATACCAAAACAAGATGAAGGCAACACAAGAAAACTATGGATCAATATTTCTTAGGAATATGGACACAAAAACACTGACCAGAACACTAGTACACTGAATCCAGTAACATATAAAAAATTATGCACCATGATCATGTGGGCTTTGTCTTTGGTATGCAAAGTTGGTTTAACACCTGAAAGCCAATTAAGGTAATATACCATATCAATAGAAGTAAAAAACACATGATCGTCTCAATAAATACAGAAAAAGCATTTTAAACATATCTACTTCCCTTTTATGATAAAAATCACTTCTCAACATTGAAATAGAAGGAAACTCATCAACTTGATAAAGGGCATTTATGAAAAACCCACAGCAAACATTTTACTTAATGGTGAAAGACTCAATGCTTTCCTCATAAGATAAGGAGCAAGTCAAGAATATTCACTCTGGCCCCTTTTATTTATCATTGTACTAGAGATTCTACAGAGGGAAATTAAGCAAGAAAAAGAAAATGCAGCTAGATTGGAAAGGAAGAATTTAAAACTATCTTTGTTAGAAGATGACGTGTCTTGTATATAAAAATTCTAAGAAATCCACTTATAAAGTATTAGAACTAATAAATGAACTCAGAAAGGTTGCATGATATAAAATAAGTATGCATAATTTAATTATATTTCTGTACACTTGCAATGAACAATCCAAAAATTAAATTAATAAAGTAATTCAGCTTATAATATAATTGAAAAAAATAAAAGTACTTAGGGATAATTTTAACCAAAGAAATGTAAAACTTGTGTTGTGTTAATATATTTAAATCTATAAAACATTGTTGAAAGAAAATAAGGAATTTAAGTAAATGGAAAAAAATCCTCATGCTCATGGATTAGATTTGAAATAGCTAAGATGACAATACTTCCCAAAGTTATCTAAAGACTCAACAAAATTACTATCAGCATCCCAGATGACTTCTTTGTAGAAATTGTCAAGCCTATTATAAAATTCCTATGAAATTGCAAAGGACCCAGAGTAGCCAGAGTAATAGTAATCTTGAGATAAAAGAGCAAAATATGAGAACTCGCACTATGTGATTTTCAAACCAACTACAAAGCAGTGGTATTCAAGACCAGGTGGTACTGACATATATATATAGACATATGGATAAATGGAATAGAATTGAGAGGCTACAAGTAAACACAGGGTGTTTATGTAACTGATTTTCAACAGAGCGTCAAGACAATTCAATGAAGGAAATAATAGTCTTTTCAACAAATGGTGCTAGCATAACTGAATATCAACATGCTAAACAATCAAATCATCCTCTTATCTTGCACCATTCCCCCCGCCAAAAAATACCTCAAAATAGTTCAAAGACCTAAAAGTAAAGGGTAAGACAGTACAACTTTTATATGAAAACATAGTACTAAATCTTCATGACTCCAGATATGACAATGTTTTCTTAAATATGACACTAAAAGCACAAACAACAAGGTAAAAGACTTTATCGAAATTAAAAAATTTTACACTACAAATGATACCATCAAGGACAACTGAAAGAATGGGAGACAATAATTTCAAATCATTATGTGTCTTTCACCCAGAATATTTTTAAAAATCCTGACAATTCAGTAGCAAGAGATCGATAACACAATTAAAATTGAGCAAAGGATCTGAAAACACATTTCTCCAAAGAAGATATGCAGATGGCCTATATGTATGTGAAAATATGCTCAACATCATTAGCTATTAGGAAAGTGCACACCAAAACCACAATGAGATACCGCTTTACACACAGTAGGATGAACATAGTCATAATTATAGACAATAAAAAGTATTGACAAAGATGTAAAGAAGTTGGAATCCTCCTGTATTTGGAAAACAATTTGGCAGTTACTACTCTGGCAATAGTTGGGATTTCATACAGTTGCAATCATGTAATATGATTCACGTGACCCAGAAATTCTCTAGTTAAATACCCAAGAGAATTAAAACAGGTCTTTAAACAAAATCTTTCATTAGTGTTCATAGCAGCATTATTTGTGAGAAAAAGTATTGGATACAAGCCTACATTCGATCAGCAGAATGAAAAAAATAAATTGTGGTATATTCTTACAACAGAGTATTCATTCATCATATAAAAATAATTATAGATACAGGCTCCAACATGAATAAACCTTGAAAACATTATGCTAAGTGAATATGCCAATCACATAAGACTACATATTACATAATTGCAACTATATGACATCCCAACTATTGCCAGAGTAGGCAAATCTGTAGAGATAGTCAATTAGTTCTTACTTAGGCATGGGGTTCTGGGTAAGTAAGGTGGTAATAGCTAAAGGGTATAGTATTTGTCTTGCAGTGATGAAAATGTTTTAGAATTGATGGTGGTCATATTTGCATCTATGAATATATTAAAAATCATTAAATTGTATGCTTTAAATGTATGAGTTGTATGGTTATGTGAATTGTATCTCACTAACAATGAAAAATGAAAAAGGAAAAGGGAATTCAATACTAGCAAATGCTACAATACAGGAAAATCGAAAACATTATGGTATTTAAAAGAAGGCATATAAAAAAGGTCACATATTGTATGATTTCATTTACAAGAGATATCCAGAATTGGCAAATCTGTAGAAATAAATAAGTTGCTAGGAGTTAGGGAGAGGGGAAAATGGAGAATGGCTCCTAATAAATATATTTTTAAATTTTTTAGTGTCATGAAAATGTTCTGTAATGAGACAGTGGTGACAGTTGTATAATATTGTCAATATACTAAACACTACTAATTATAAACTTTATAACAATTAGCTTTATGATATATGAATTATATCAAAATACAAAAAATGAAGGCAGGAAAGGAAGAACAGAGGAGCAATAAAGACATAAAATGAGTAGAAAATGAACACCTAAAATAAGCAAATCAACCACATTAAGTGTAAATTAACTAACTACTCTAATCAAAAGATATTGCTTGTTTATAGTAGCACAATTCACAGTTGCAAAAATATGGAACCAGCCCAAATTCTCATTAATTAACTGATGGATAAAGAAATTGTGGTATATATATATATGATGGAATACTACTCAGCCATAAAAAGGAACAAATTAATGGCATTTGCAGTAACCTGGATGGAACTGGGGACTATTATGTTAAGTGAAGTGAAGTAACTAAAAAATGGAAAACCAAACATTATATGAGTGAAGCTATCAGGATGCAAAGGAATAAGAATGATACAATGGGCTTTGGAGACTCAGGAAAGGATAGGAGGGGGGTGAGGGATAAAAGACTACAAATTGGGTTCAGTGAATGCTGTTTGGGTGATGGGTGCACCAAAATCTCACAAAGCACCACTAAAGAACTTACTCATGTAACCAAATACCAACTGTTTCCAAAAACCTATGGAAATAAAAAGTTTAAAAAATGAAAAATATATTGTTGGATTAGATAAAAAGTTTTAATAAGAGATTCCCAATTCTAAGCTGTTCACATACAATATATTTTAATTACAAAAAAACTTATAGCTAAAAATAAAAAATTAAAATATATATTATGTGGAAATTATATGCATAAACTGTTATAGTACATATATTAATTTCAGACAAAATATATGTAATAATATGAATATTATTAGAGACAAAGAGAGATATTTATAACCATAAATGGGTTAGCAGCAGAATGATATAGTAATTAAAAGCGTATATTTGCACCAAATAACAGAGCTCCAAAATACAGGAAGCAAAAACTGACAGAATTGATGGAAAAAATAGATAATTAATATATATAATTGGAGTTTTCAATACTAAACTCTAAGAAATAGAATGAAATAGAATAGAATGAAGACAGAAAAGCAGAAAATATATAATAAACCTAAATAGCACTGTGAACAAATTGAACATAGTTAACATTTATACAATGTTTTATACAATAGCAAGATACAATTCTATTCAAGTGTTGATGGCATATTAATCAGGAAACACTGGAACATATGCTGGGATGCAAAACAATTCTAAAAAAATTATACTCTAATAGGGATTGAAATCATATACCATCTGTTCCCTTCTTACTGTAGAATTATGTTGGAAATCAATAACAAAAGATTCTGGAAATAGCCCCCATATTTTCAAGTGCAATTGGAACATTCTTCAATAAAAATCTTTGGTTTAGATACTTAAAGTATTAATAAAGTTAAAAAGATTGAAAATCATAAGGGAAATTAATTATTTGGAATTAAATAAAAATCAAAAGATAATTTATCAGATTTATTAGAAGGTTCTAAAGCAGCTCAAAGCAACCAAACACAATGTGGTATTCTGGATAAGATATAAAAAATAATAGTGGACATTAATGAAAAATTTTGTAAACTTTGAACAAAATTTATACTTTATAATACTGTTTCATAATATTGATTTCCTATTATTGATAACTGTACAATGGGTATATAATATGATAACATTTAATAAAGTTGGATGAGAGATATAAAGGGACTCTGTACTATCTTCTAACTCTTACGTAAGTCTAAAACTAGCTAAAAAAAACTGTCACAAGAAACAAAGAAGATTATTATAAAATGATAAAGGGTTGATTTCATCAAAAGATTATAACAATGGTAAATATATAAGCTCTCAACTCTGAAGCACAAATATATAAAGCAAGTATTAACAAAACTGATAGGAGAGATAGGAATACAATAATAGTATTAAATAGAAGACATCAGCACTCTCCTTTCAGCAATGTATAGCTCAACCAATAGAAAATCAACAAGGAAATAGTGGAATTGAAAAACACTAGAGACTAAATGAATCTAACAGAGAGATACAGAACTTTACATCCAACAGTAACAGAATACACATTCTTCTCAAGTGCACATGAAACATTATCTAGGATAGAACATTTGTTAGGTTGAAAAACAATTCTTAACGAATTTAAGAAGACTGAAATTGTATCAAATATATTTTCTGACTACAATGGTATGAAACTAAAAATTAATAATGGGAGGAAAACTTAAAAATTTACAAATATATAGAAATTAAACAACACATTCCTGAACAACCAATGGGTTAAAAGAAGAAATCAAAAAGAAATTAAAAAGAAACTTCAGATAAACAAAAATGGAAACACAACATACCAAAACTTATGAAGCGCATCAATAGTGGTAATAGTAGCAATAGTAGTTTTAAAAGGAAGTAGAGAGTGATAAATGTCCACATTAATAAAAATAAAGACATCAAACAAATAATCTAACTCTACACCAAGGAACTAGAACCAAAAGAACAAACTAAGCTCAAAGTTAGTCAAAGAAAGGAAATAATAAAGATTAGAGCAGAAATAAAAGAAATAAAGATGGGAAGGTAATTGAAAAGGTCAATGAAACAGTGTTGGATTTTTGAAAAGATAAACAAAATGGACAAACCTTTAGTTAGACTAACCAAGAGAAAGAGAGAGAAAGAACTCAAATAAATAAAATTATAAATGAAAGATCAGACATTGTAAATGATACCACAAATATACAAAGGATCGTAAAAGACTACTAGAACAATTATATGCCAACAAAGTAGATAACCTAGTAGAAATAGACATACTTCTTTAAAAACATACAATCTTTCAAGACTGAATCTTAAAGAAATAGGAAATCTGAATATACCAATAATGAGTTAGGAGATTAAACAGTAATCAGAAACCTCCCAACAAAGAAAAGCCCAAGACTACATGGTGTAACTGGTGAGTTCTGCCAAACATTTCATGAAGAACTAGCACCAAACCTTCTCAAACTTATTCACAAAATTCAAGATGAAAGAACACTTCTAAGCTCATTTTACAAAGTCAACATTACCCTCACATCAAAGCCAGATAACAACAAAACAAAAGAAGAAAATTGCAGGCCAGATTTTTGATGAGCATAGGTGCAAAAATCGTCAAACCAACAAACAAACAAAATAGCATACTGATTTCAACAGCTCATCAAAAGTATCATACACCATGACCAAGTGTTATTTATCCCTTGGATGAAAGGATGGCTCAACATATGCAAATCAAAAAGTGTGATACACCACATTAACAGAATGAATGATAAAAAATATGATTGATCTCAATAGATTCAGAAAAATAACACTTGACATAATTCAATATTCTTTTATGATATTAACTCTCAAGAAATTAGGTATCAAAGGAATATACTTCAATGTAATAAAGACTATATATGTCAAGCCTACAGCTAACATCATACTCAATGACAAAAAGGTGGAATTTTTTCTCTAAGATGAGGAACAAGACAAGCGTGTCCACTTGTGTCACTTCTATTAAACATAGAACTGGAAGTTCTAATCCAAGCAAGCAGTCAAAAAAACAAAAAACAAAAAACAACAAAAAAAAAAAACGGAAAGAAAAGAAAAAAAGAAATAACCAGCATCCAAATTGGAAAGGAAGAAGTAAAATTGTGTTTGTTTGCAGATGACATGATTTTATATAAGTAAAACCCTAAAGTATCTACTGTAATAAATTCAGTAAAGTTTCAGGATACAAAATCAACATACAAAAATCAGTTGCATTTATATACAGCAAGAGTAAGCTATCTGAAAAATAAATGACAAAAAAATCCCATTTAAAGTGGAATAAAAAAGAATATAATATTTAGGAATAAATTTAACCAAGGAGGTGAAATAACTGTACACTGAAAACCATAAAACACTGACGAAAGACACTGAAGACACAAATAAATGAAAAGAAATCCTGTGTTCACAAATTGGAAGATTTAATATTTTTAAAGTGTCAATACTACTCAAAGCAATCTACAAATTTAATACAATCCCTATTAAAATTCCAGTGACATTATTTACCAAAATAATTTTTTTAAAAATCCTACAATTTGTATGGAGCCACAAAAGACCCCAAATAGCCAGAATTAAGTGAAAAAAAAAAGTAAGAAGCAAGAGGAATCAAGATGGAAACATCGCATGTCTTGATTTCGAACTATATTATAGTAATCAAAACATTATGGTACTATCATAAAGACAGACACATAGGCCAATGGAACAGAACAGAAAACCCAGAAATGAGTCCATATGTACACATGGTTAAATAGTCTTTGAAAGGGGCACAAAAAATACATAATGGGGACAGGGTTCTCTCTTCAATAAATGGTGATGGGAAAACTGGCAATATAAACGCAGAAGAATGAAATTGTGTCTTTATTGTATTAACAAAACTTAAAATGAATTAAAGACTTAAATGTAAAAACTGAAACTGTAAAACTTTTGGAAAAAAAATAGGGAAAAAGCTCCTGGACATTGGCCTTGGCAATGATTTTTAGGTATAATATCAAAAGCACAGGTAACATAAATAAGCAAAAATAAGCAACTGGGATGATATCAAATGGAAGTTTCTGTACAGCAAAGAAAATAATCAACAAAATTAAAAGGCAACCTATGGCATGGAAAAAATATTTGCAAACCATGTGTTTGATAAGGAGGTGTTACATTCTGAATGTGTGTCTCACTCAAATTCACATGTTGGAATCCTAATCTCCAAAGTGATGGTATTAGGATATGGAGCCTTTGGGAAATGATTAGGCCATGAGGGCAGATCTCTTATGTTTGAAATTAATGCCCTCGTAAAAGAGACCCCAGAGAAACCCTTAGCTCTTCTACCATGTGAGGACACTGCAAGAAGGTGCAGACTATGAGAAAGTGGGCCCTTACCAGACACTGAAATCTGCCTGTACTTTGATCTTGGACTTCCTAGCCTATAGAACTATGAGAAAAAATTTTCACTTATCAATATGCTGTCCAGTTTACGATGCTTTGTTATAGTAGCCTGAACCAACAAATATAGGTATGAGTATCCAAAATATAGAGGGAATTCATACAACTCAAATTTTTTTTCCAAAGAAGACATACAAATGGCTGACATGTATATGAAAAAGTGCTAAACCTTCCTAATCATTAGGAAAATGCAAATCAAAACCATAATGAGGCCGGGTGTGGTGGCTCACACCTGTAATCCCAGCACTTTGAGAGGCCTAGGTGGGCGAATCACCTGAGGTCAGGAGTTTGAGACCAGCCTGACCAATATGTTGAAACCCTGTCTCTACCAAAAATACAAAAATTAGCCAGGCATGTTGGTGCACATCTATAATCCCAGCTACTTGGGAGTTTAAGGCAGGCGAATCGCTTGAAACCAGGAGGTGGAAGTTGCAGTGAGCTGAGATTGTGCCATTGCACTCCTGTCTGGGTAACAGAATGAGACTGCCTCAAAAAAAAAAAAAAAAAAATACAAAACCATATTGAGCTATCACCTCATATATGTTAGAATGGTTATTATAAAAAAGATGAAAGATAAAAAGTTTTGGTGAGGATATGGAGAAAAGGAAACACTTGCACGCTTTTGATAGGAATGTAAATTAGTGTAACAATTATTGACAACAGTTTGAGGGTCCTCAAAAACTTAAGAGTAGAACTACCTTATGATCCAGCAATCCCACTATTGGATGTATACCGAAAGAAAATAGAATCAATGTATCAAAGAGATATTTGCACTCCCATGTTTATTGATGCACTATTTACAATAACCAAGGTATGGACTCAACCTAAGTGTCCAAAAATGGATGAAGGGATAAAGAAAATATGACACACACACACATACACACGGGAATTGTTCAGCCATTAAAAAGAAGAGAATTCTGTCATTTGTGACAACATGGATAAACCTGAAAGATATTATGGTAAATGAAATAGGCCAGACATAGGAAAAATACTATATAATCTCACTTATTTGTGGAATATAGAAAGTCTAACTCATGGGAGCAGAAAGTAGAATGATGTATTTCTGGGGCTGGTGTTGGGGTTGGGGAGATTTTGGTCAAAATGTACGAACTTGGCCGGGCGCGGTGGCTCAAGCCTGTAATCCCAGCACTTTGGGAGGCCGAGACGGACGGATCACGAGGTCAGGAGATCGAGACCATCCTGGCTAACACGGTGAAACTCCGTCTCTACTAAAAATACAAAAAACTAGCCGGGCGAGGTGGCGGCGCCTGTAGTCCCAGCTACTCGGGAGGCTGAGGCAGGAGAATGGCGGGAACCCGGGAGGTGGAGCTTGCAGTGAGCTGAGATCCGGCCACTGCACTCCAGCCTGGGCGACAGAGCGAGACTCCGTCTCAAAAAAAAAAAAAAAAAAAAAAAAAAATGTACGAACTTTTCGTTATAAGATAAATCCATTCTGGGGTCTAATATACCGAATGTAATTATAGCTAACACTTTCGTATACTTGAAATTTGCTACGAGAGTAGATCTTAAGTGTTCTCATCACACATATACAAAAAAGGTAACTTTGTAAGGTGATAGATGTTTTAAGTAGCTTGATTGTGGTAATCATTTCATGATCTATACATTTATCAAATCATTATAGTGTACACTTTAAATATATAAGTTTTTTAATTTGTTACTTACATCTTAAAGCTGGACAAAAAATAAAAAAGAAACTCAGTGCCTTAGGAGTGAGGAATATTTTCTATCTGTAAGAAAAAAACAAAATAGTCTTTCTTCTAAACAAAATCTGAGACAGTATTCAGGTGTTGTACTGATACATTAACTTTTAATTAGAACAAAATTTACTACTCATGAGAAAAAGATAACATAATCAAGGGCTTTTATAAAATAAAATCCATAATGCTGGGCATACAATTAAAAACTGCAAGATATGAAAAAACCCTAAGGCAACAACTGCTAATCAGAAGATGAAAAACTCAATAAAGGAGGCCCAGGGATGATGGAATCTTGAAAAACTGGTAAAATAAAAGAAAAATCAAAAGAAAACAAAACAAAAAACAGATAGGACAAATGTAAAACAAATAGCAAAAGATTTGGTTTACACCCAACTATATCAATAGTCACATTATATAGAAAAGCTATAAACATGGGTGATAGAGATTATAAGATTGAGTAAATGAAGAAGATTCAGCTATATTCTCTCTATAAGAAACCCACTTTGATTATGAAGACAAAAAGACATTAAAGTAAAACATGATATCACTGGAGGTACACAAGTGGGAAGAGTGGAATAAGGACATTGGAAAATACTCTTCTTCATAAAAACAATGAGAACACTGGGAAATATTGCCAAAATCAACTTTTCCAAATAGTAGAAATTATTTATTCACTAATAAGAGAACTACAAGTTACATGAAGCAAAACTAACATAATTGAAACAAGAAGTACACAATGCCGCAGTGATAACTGGAGGCTTTAATACCCAACTTTCAACAATAGATTGAACAAACAGACAGAAAAGTAACAAAGAAATAGAAGACTTGAACAATACTACAAATCAACTAGACCTAAGAGACATTTACAGAACATTTCACCCAATAACAGCAGAGTATACATTTTTCTCAAGTGCACCTTAAACATTTTCCACATAGACCATATGTTAAGTCAAAACAATTCTCAATGATTTTAAAAGGATGAAATTATACAAAGCATGTTCTGCAACCACAATGGAAAAATAGTGGAAATCAACAACAGGAAATTTGGAAAATTTGCAATATGTGAGAATTAAGCAACATAATTCTAAATAACTAATGAGTCAGAGAAGAATCAGAAAGGATTTTTGAAATATTTTGAGAAAAATTAAAACCACAAGCAAAAGAAAACTTAGGAGATATAGTAGAAGCAGAAGACAAATCACAGCCAAATTCTACCAGAGGTACAAGGAAGAGCTGCTACCATTCCTTCTGAAATTATTGCAATCAATAGAAAAAGAGGGAATCCTCCCTAATTCATTTTATGAGGCCAACATCATCCTGATACCAAAGCCTGACAGAGACACAACAAAAAAAGAGAATTTTAGAACAATATCCCTGATGAACATCGATGCAAAAATCCTCAATAAAATACTGGCAAACTGAATCCAGCAATGCATCAAAAAACTTATCCACCATGATCAAGAAGGCTTCATCCCTGGGATGCAAGGCTGGTTCAACTTTCGCAAATCAATAAACGTAATCCAGCATATAAACAGAACCAAAGACAAAAACCACACGATTATCTCAAAAGATGCAGAAAAGGCCTTTGACAAAATTCAACAGCACTTCATGCTAAAAACGCTCAATAAATTCTGTATTGATGGAACGTATCTCAAAATAATAAGAGCTATTTATGACAAACCCTCAACCAATATCATACTGAATGGGCAAAAACTGGAAGCATACCCTTTGAAAACTGGCACAAGACAGGGATGCCCTCTTTCACCACTCCTATTCAACATAGTGTTGGAAGTTCTGGCTAGGGCAATCAGGCAAGAGAAAGAAATAAAGTGTGTTCAGTTAGGAAAAGAAGAAGTCAAATTGTCCCTCTTTGCAGATGACATGATTGTATATTTAGAAAATCCCATCATCTCCACCCAAACTCACCTTAAGCTGATAAGCAACATCAACAAAGTGTTAGGATACAAAATCAATGTGCAAAAATCACAAGCATTCTTATACACCAGTAACAGACAAACAGAGAGCCAAATCATGAATGAACTCCCATTCACAATAGCTTCAAAGAGAATAAAATACCTAGGAATCCAACTTACAAGGGATGTAAAGGACTTCTTCAAGGAGAACTACAAACCACTCCTCAGTGAAATAAAAGAGGACATAAACAAATGGAAGAAGGCCGGGCGCGGTGGCTCAAGCCTGTAATCCCAGCACTTTGGGAGGCCGAGACGGGCGGATCACGAGGTCAGGAGATCGAGACCATCCTGGCTAACACGGTGAAACCCCGTCTCTACTAAAAATACAAAAAACTAGCCGGGCGAGGTGGCGGGCGCCTGTAGTCCCAGCTACTCCGGAGGCTGAGGCAGGAGAATGGCGTAAACCCGGGAGGCGGAGCTTGCAGTGAGCTGAGATCCGGCCACTGCACTCCAGCCCGGGCTACAGAGCAAGACTCCGTCTCAAAAAAAAAAAAAAAAAAAACCAAATGGAAGAACATACCATGCTCATGGACAGGAAGAATCAATATCATGAAAATGGCCATACTGCCCCAGGTAATTTATAGATTCAATGCCATCCCCGTCAAGCTACCAATGACTTTCTTCACAGAATTGGAAAAAACTGCTTTAAAGTTCATATGGAACCAAAAAAGAGCCCGCATTGCCAAGATAATCCTAAGTCAAAAGAACAAAGCTGGAGGCATCACACTACCTGACTTCAAACTATACTACAAGGCTGCAGTAACTAAAACAGCATGGTACTGGTACCAAAACAGAGATATAGACCAATGGAACAGAACAGAGTCCTCAGAAATAATACCACACATCTACAGCCATCTGATCTTTGACAAACCTGAGAAAAACAAGAAATGGGGAAAGGATTCCCTATTTAATGAATGGTGCTGGGAAAATTGGCTAGCCATAAGTAGAAAGCTGAAACTGGATCCTTTCCTTACTCCTTATATGAAAATTAATTCAAGATGGATTAGAGACTTAAATGTTAGATGTTAGACCTAAAACCATAAAAACCCTAGAAGAAAACCTAGGTAATACCATTCAGGACATAGTCGTGGGCAAAGACTTCATGTCTAAAACACCAAAAGCAATGGCAACAAAAGCCAAAATTGACAAATGGGATCTCATTAAACTAAAGAGCTTCTGTACAGCAAAAGAAACTACCATCAGAGTGAACAGGCAACCCACAGAATGGGAAAAAATTTTTGCAATCTACTCATCTGACAAAGGGCTAATATCCAGAATCTACATAGAACCCAAACAAATTTACAAGAAGAAACCAAACAACCCAATCAAAAAGTGGGCAAAGGATATGAACAGACATTTCTCAAAAGAAAACATTTATGCAGCCAACAGACACATGAAAAACATGCTCATCATCACTGGCCATCAGAGAAATGCAAATCAAAAACACAATGAGACACCATCTCACACCAGTTAGAATGGCAATCATTAAAAAGTCAGGAAACAACAGGTGCTGGAGAGTAGGTGGAGAAATAGGAACACTTTTACACTGTTGGTGGGACTGTAAACTAGTTCAACCATTGTGGAAAACAGTGTGGTGATTCCTCAAGGATCTAGAACTAGAAATACCATTTGACCCAGGCATCCCATTACTGGGTATATACCTAAAGGATTATAAATCATGCTGCTGTAAAGACACATGCACACCTATGTTTATTGCAGCACTATTCACAATAGCAAAGACTTGGAATCAACCCAAATGTCCATCAGTGACAGACTAGATTAAGAAAATGTGCCACATGTACACCATAGAATACTATGCAGCCATAAAGAAGGATGAGTTTGTGTCCTTTGTAGGGACATGGATGCAGCTGGAAACCATCATTTTCAGCAAACTATTGCAAGAACAGAAAATCAAACACCACATGTTCTCCCTCATAGGTGGGAATTGAACAATGAGATCACTTGGACACAGGAAGGGAAACACCACACACCAGGGCCTATTGTGGGGCCCAAAACCTATGGGATACAGCAAAAACAGCAAAAAGAGGGCACTTCATAGCTATAAGTGCCTACATCAAAAAAGAGGAAAAACATCAAATAAACAATCTAATAATGCATCTTAAAGAACTAAAATAAAGCAAGAGCAAACCAAACCCAAAATTAGCAGAAGAAAAGAAATAATAAAGATCAAAGTAGAAATAAATGAAATTGAAATTTAAAAATAACAAAATCAATGAAACAAAAATGAGTTTTTTTGAAATGTTAGACAAAATTGACAAACCTTTAGCCAGACTAAGAAACAAAGAGAGGCGATCCAAATAAATAAAATCAAACATGAAACAGAAGACATTGCAAATGATAATGCAACAATTCAAAGAATCATTAGTGGCTACTATGAGCAACTATTTGCCAATAAATTGGAAAATCTGGAAGAAATGGACAAATTCTTAGACATATACAACCTACCAAGATTGAACCAGGAAGAAATCCAAAACCTGAACAAACCAATGACAAGTAACAAGATCAAAGCCATAATAAAAAAGTCTCTCAGTAAAGAAAACCCCGGGACCTGATGGCTTCACAGATAAATTCTACCAAACATTTAAAGAACTAATGCCAATCCTACTCAAACTATTCTGAAAAATAGAGGAGGAGGGAGTACTGTCATACTCATTCTACAATGCCAGTATTATTCTGATACCACAAAACGACAGACACATCAAGACAATACAACTGGTTGGGCACAGTAACTCACACCTGTAATCCCAGACCTTTTGGAGGCCTCAGATCCCTTAAGGTCAGGAGTTCAATACCAGCTTGGCCACCATGGCAAAACCTTGTCTCTACTATAAAAATTAGCTGGGTGTGGTGGTGTATGCCTGTAGTCCAAGCTACTCAGAAGGCTGAGGCAGGAGAGTCACTTAAACCTGGGAGGCAGAGGTTGCAGTGAGCCAAGATCATGCCATTGCACTGCAGCCTGGGAAACAAGAGGGAAACTCCATCTCAAAATAATAATTAATAATAAAAATAACAATAATAAAACTACAGGCCAATAGCAAACCAAATTCAGCAATACATTAGAAATATCATTGATCATGACCAAATGTGATTCATCCCAGGATACAAGGATTGTTCAACATATGCAAATCAATCAATGTGAAACATCATATCAACAGAATGAAGAGCGAAAACAGTATGATCATTTGAATTGATGCTGAAAAAGCATTTGATAAAATTCAGCATCACTTCATGATAAAAACCCTCAAAAACTGGGGATAGAAGGAAAATACCTCAACATAATAAAAGCCATATATGACAGACCCACAGCTAAGATCATACCGAATGGATAAAAACTGAAAGTCTTTCCTCTAAGGTCTGGAATATAACAAGGATGCCCACTGTCACCACAAGAGAACTATTAGAACTGCTAAATAAATTTAGTAAAGTAGCAGAATACAAAATCAACATACAAAAATTAGTAGCATTTCTACTACTATTTCTACATTGTCAGTCAACAGTGAAGAATGTGAAAAAGAAATAAAAAGTAATCTCATTTAAAATAGCCACACATAGGCGATTCCTCAAGGATCTAGAACTAGAATTACCATTTGACCCACAATACCATTACTGGGTATATACCCAAAGAATTATAAATCATGCTACTATAAAGACACACGCACACGTATGTTTATTGTGGTAGTATTCACAATAGCAAAGACTTGGAACCAACCCAAATGTCTATCAATGATAGACTGGACTAAGAAAATGTGGCACATATACACCATGGAATACTATGCAGCCATAAAAAAGATGAGTTCATGTCTTTTGCAGGCACATGGATGAAGCTGGAAACCATCATTCTCAGCAAACTATCACAAGGACAGAAAACCGAACACTGTATGTTCTCATTCATAGGTGGGAATTGAATGATGAGATCACTTGGACACAGGGCGGGGAACATCACACACTGGGGCCTGTCGGGGAGTGGGGGACTCAGGGAGGGATAGCATTAGGAGAAATACCTAATGTAAATGATGAGTTAATGGGTGCAGCAAACCAACGTGACACATGTATACCTATGTATCAAATCTGCACGTTGTGCACGTGTACCCTAGAACTTAAAGCATAATTAAAAAAAAAAAAAAAGAAAAATACAAAAAGTGATAACATCTGCTGAGTGACAATCCAAGAAAGATGGTGCCCTCATGTATTGCTGTTCGGAATGCAAGTAACACAGCACTTTTGGAAAGCTCTATGGCTAGAGATTTTAACTTTCCAAAATACACATACATTTTAACATGTATCATAAGATTTTGGACTGTCCCAAAGAAATAACAGCACCAGTAGATTAAGGCATATTTATGCATGAGACATAGAATGCAAAGTTACTCCAGTGGCAAAAAGCTGGAAACAAAGTGAATGCCCTTTAGTAGGCGGATGGCTGGATCAATCATGGTAGCACATTCCTGCTGTGGGTTATTATTCAGCCATTAAAGACAATGAATCAGTGGCACCAGGTTAGCCTATGGATTTCTACTAGGGACTGCTGAATGGGGAGAAATGCTGTAAGATAATATACAAGTCAATAGGAGACTGGAAAGGGACATTCACAATGTTTTTGACATGAGTCATCCTGGAAGCAAAAAGGAGGAGGAAGAGGAGAAGAAGGCAAGGAAGAAAAAAAGAAATTATTATCTAAAAATTGTTTTAAATAAATAAGTTTTTCTAAAAAAAATAGCCATACAAAAAATATCCAGGAATTAGCCAAAGAAGTGAAAAATCTCTATAATGAAAACTATAAAACACTGATAAAAAAACTGAAGGGGACACCAAAAAATGGAAAAATATTCCATGTTCATGGATTGGAACAATCAGTATTGTTAATATGTCCATACTACCCAAAGCATATACAGATTCAGTTCAATCTCTATCAAAATACCAATGACATTCTTCCACAGAAATAGATAAAAAAAATTCTAAAATTTAGACAGAACCAAAAAAGACCTGGAATAGCCAAAGTTAACCTAGAGGAATCACATTGCCTGACTTCAAATTATACTACAGACCTAAGGTAACCAAAACAGCATGGTACTGGCATAAAAACAGACATACAGACCAAGGGAACAGAATACAGAATCCAGAAACGAATCTACACAGCTACAGTGAACTCATTCTTCACAAAGATACCAAGGACGTACAACGGGGAAAAGACAGTTTCTTCAATAACTGGTGCTGGGAAAACTTCAATAACTGGTGCTGGGAAAACTGTATATCCATATGCAGAATAATAAAACTAGACCCCTATGTATCACTATATACAAAAATCAAATCAAAATCGATTACAGACTTAAATCTAATATCTCAAAATATGAAACTACTGCAAGAAAACATTGGGGACAATATCCAGGACATTGGTCTGGGCAAAGATTTCTTAAGCAATACCCAACAAGCACACATAACCAAAGCAAAAATGGATAAACAGGACCACATCAAGTTAAAAACCTTCTGCACAACAAAGGATACAATCAACAAAGTGAAGAAACAACCCACAGAATGGGAGAAAATATTTGCAAACTACTCATCTAACAAGGCATTAATAAGCAGAATATATAAGGAACTGAAATAACTCTATAGGAAAAAGTCTAATAATCCAATCAAAAATGGGCAAAATATTTGAATAGACACTTGCCAAAAGAAGACACGCAAATGACAAACAAACATACAAAAAGTGCTCAACATAATTGCTCATCAGAGAAATGGAAATCGAAACTGCAATGAAATGTCATTTCACTACCGTTAAAATGGCTTATATCCACAAGACAGGCAATAACAAAGCTGGCAAGGATGTGGAAAAAAGGGAACCCTCATAACACTGTTGGTGGGAATGTAAATTAGTACAACCACTATGGAGAATAGTTTGGAGGTTCCTCAAAAAACTAAACATTGAATCACGAGGCCAGGAGATCGCGACCATCCTGGCTAACACAGTGAAATCCCATCTCCACCAAAAATACAAAAAATTAGCCAGGTGTGGTGGTGGGCACCTGTAGTCCCAGCTACTGGGGAGGCTGAGGCAGGAGAATGGCGTGGACCCGGGAGGCCGAGCTTGCAGTGAGCCGAAATTGCGCCACTGCACTCCAGCCTGGGCAACAGAACAAGACTCCGTCTCAAAAAACAAAAACAAAAACAAAAAACAAAAAAAAAACAAAAAAATCTAAACATTGAATTACCAAATGATCCAGCAATCCCACTGCCAGGTATACACCCAAAAGAAAGGAAATCGATATATCAAAGAGATATCTTCTATGTTTGTTGCAGCATTGTTTACAATATTTAAGATTTGGAAGCAACCTAAATGTCCATCAACAGAAGAATGGATAAAGAAATTGTGGCATATATACATAATGAAGTATTTTTCTGTCACAAAAAAAAGAATGAGATCTTGTCATTTGCAACAACGTGGATGGAACTGGAGATCATTATGTGAAAGGAAATAAGCCAGGCACAGAAAGACAAACATCACATGTTCTCACTTATTTGTGGGATCTAAAAATCAAAACGATTGAACCCATGGACATAGAGAGTAGAAGGATGGTTACCAGAGGGTGGGAAGAGTAGTTGGTGGCTGTGGTGGGGGATATGGGGATGGTTAACGGGGACAAAAAAAAAAAAAGGAGAAAGAATGAATAAGGCCTACTATTTGATAGCACAATAGGGTGACTACAGTCAATAATAATTAAATATTTTAAAATAACTTAAAGGGTATAATTTGATTATTTATAACACAAAGGATAAATGCTTGAGAAGACAGATATCTCGTTCCCCATGATGTGCTTATTTCACACCGCATGCCTGTTTCAAAGCTCTCATGTACCTACTGTGTACCTAAAAAAATTACATATATATATAATTAAACCGTAGAAGCAAATATTAGAGCTAAAACTATAAAACTGTACAATAAAATATATGAGAAAATCTTAGTGACCATAGGTGTGGCAAATATTTCTTAAATATGACTCAAAATCATGAAGCCTAAGAGAAAAAGTCTTAATAATTTGGATTTTAAGACAATTAAAAACTTCCCAAAAAAAAAACCCCAAAACAAACAAAACTATCCGCCAAGCATGTTCCATATAGCAATGCTGTCCTTCAAAAATGTAGAAATAAAGTCTTTCACAGACAAGCAAAAGCTGAGGGAATTTATTACCGTGAAACCTGACTTACAAGAAATACTTAAGGGAGTTCTTCAAGTGGAAACAAAAGGACAATAATTACCATCATGAATACATACAAAAGTACAAAACTCACTGGTAGAGGTAAATACAAAAGTTACTGGTAGAGGTAAATAGATAGTAAAATCCAGGATACTCCAATACTGTATAAATTATATGCATTGCTAGTATGAAGATGGAAGTCACAATGGTCAAAAATAACTGAAGCTACACTAAGTTGTTAAGGAACTCACAATATAACAAGACAAAAATTGTGACATCAAAAACATAAATTGTGAGGAAGGAAGGTAAAAGTCTAGAGTGTTTGTATGTGTCAGAAGTTAAGTTGTTAGCTTAAAATAGTAGATTATAACTATATGATGTTTTATATAAGCCTCATGGTAGCCACAAAACAAAAACCTATGGCAAATATACCAATGCTAAAGAAAAAGCAATGAAATCTTAGCACTACAGAAGAGTATCAATTCATAAAGGTAAACTATAAGAGAGAAAGAAAGGAACAAAATAGCTATAAAATAACCAGAAAACACACTAGAAAATGGCAGTAGCAAGTCCTTATCTGTCAATAATAACCTGGAATGTAAATGGATTACATTCTCTTATCAAAAAACAGAGGGGCTGAGTGGAAAACAAAACAAAACAAAACAAAACAAGACAAGAGCCAACTATGTTGCCTACAAGAGACTCACTTGTGCTTTAAGAGCATACACACGCTGAACGTGAAGGAATGGAAGACGATATTCCATGCAAATGTACCAAAAGAGGCAGCAGATGGCTATACTTATATCTGATAACTAGACTTCAAGTTAAAAATTTTTGCAAGAGACAAAAAAGGACATTATTTAACGTTAAAGGAGTCAATTCATCAGGAGGACATAACCATTGTAAATATTTATGCACCCAACATTGGAGCACATAAATACATACAAAAATTATTAATGGACATAAAAGAACAAAACGGATAGCAATACAATAATAGTAGGAGATTTTAATGCCCCACTTTTAACAATGAATAAAGCAACCAGATAACAAATAATAAGGAAATACTGGACTTGAATTGCACTTTTGACCAAATGGAGCTAACAAACATACACAGAACTTTACATCCAACAGCAGCAGAATACACATTCCTCTCTAGTACCCATGGAGCACTCCCCAGGATAGACCATATGTTAGGCTGCAAAATAAGTCTTAACAAATTCAAGAAGACTAAAATCATATCTAGTATCACTTCAGATTACAATAACATGAAACAAGAAATCAATAATAGGAGGAATATTAGAAAGTACACAAACATGTGAAAAGCAAAGAACATGCTCCTGAACAACCAATGGGTCAAAAGGGAAAATAAAAAATATATTGAGACAAACAACAATAGAAATACAACATATCAAAGGGGAGTGCTCATACACTGTTGGTAGGGAGATGAAGTAGTACTGCCACTATTGAAAACAGTATGAAGGTTCCTGAAAAAAATAAAAATAGAACTACCACATAATCCAGCATTCCCATTTCTAGGTATGTATCTCAAAGTAAGAAAATTAATATATATTGAAGAGATATCTGCACTCTCATGTTTATTGCAGCATTGTTTATAATAGCCAATATATGAAATCTACCTAAGTGTCCATCAATAGATGAATGGAAAAAGAAAATGTGGTATATTCAACAATTGGAATATTATTCAGCCATAAGAAGAATGAAATCCTGTCATTTGCAGTAGCATGAGTAGACCTAGAGGTAATGATGTGAAATGAAATAAGCCAGGCATAGTAAGACAGGTTACCAGAAGCTTAGAAGGGTAAGGGAGTTGAGGGAGATGAAGAGAAGTTGGTTAAGAAGTTCAAAGATACAGTTAGATAGATGGAATACATTCTAGTATTTGACAGTTCAGTTGGGAGACTATGGTTAACAATAACCTATTGTATACTTAAAAATAGCTAGATGAGAAAAATTGTAATGTTCCCAAAACAAATATAAATGTGAAGTGGTGGATATCCCAGTTTCCCTGATTTACTCGTTACACATTCTACACAAGAATCGAAATGTCACAAGTATGCCAAAAATATGTACAACTATTACGTATATAAAAAGAATTAATATTGTTGAAATGTTCATACTGCCCAAAGCAATATACAGATTCAACACAACCCTTTTAAAAATCCCAATGCCTTTCTTATCAGAAACAGCAAAAGCAATAATAAAATTTGTATGGAATAATAAAAGACCCCAAATAGCCAAAACAACTCTGAGAACAAACGAAGTTGGAGGCCTCATGCTTCCTTTTTTAAGATAGTATTACAAAGTTATAGTAATCAATATGGTATGGTCCAGGCAGAAAAACAGATACCTAGACCAGTGAAACAGAATAGAGAGCCTAGAGATAAATCTAAACACAAATTGTCAATTAGTTTTTGACGAGGGCACCAATAAAACCCAATAGGAAAAAGATAATTTCTTAAATAAATATGCTATAAAAACTCTATTTCCATATGCAAAAGAATGAAATTTGACCCTTATCTGACATCATATACAAAAATCAACTCGAAATGTATGAAAGGCCTAAATACAACACTAGACAGTATAAATCTCTTAGAAGAGAATATGAAGGAAAAGCTCTTGTACATTAGGCTTGGAAATGAATTTTTGTATATCATATCAAAAGTGCAGGCTACAAAAGCAAAAATAAATAAAAGGGATTAAATCGAATTAAAAAACTTCTACACAATGAACAAAATAATCCACCAGATGAAATGGCTCCTATGAATTGAGAAAAAGAATTTGCAAACCATATATCTGTTAGAGGGTTAATATCCAAAGTTTATAAATAACTTGTTCACACAACAATGGAAAAACAAATATCCTGTTTAAAATTAGACAAAAGACCTGAATAGACATTTCTCTGTGGAAGACATAAAAATATCCAACAAGTATGTATAAGGGTGCTCAACATCAAATAATCATCAGGGTAATGCAAGTCAAAACCATTATGAGGTACCATCTCATACCAGTTAGGATAGCTATTATAAAACAATCAAAATACAATATATGTTGGCAAGTGTGTGGAGGAAAGGCAACATGTGTACACTGCTTGTGGGGATATAGATTGGTACAGCCATCATGGAAAACAGTATGGAGGTTCTTCAAAATTAATATTTTAGAAATATTAGAAATAGAAATGAGATCATCACATTGTAAAGATATGTGCACTCTCATGCTCATTGCAGCATTATTTACAATAGCTAAGATATAGAAACAATCTAAGAATCCATGAATGAATGATAAATAAATAAGTGGTGGCACATATGTACACACAATAGAATACTGTTCAGCCCTAAAACAGAATGAGATCATGCCATTTGCTACAACATGGATTAGCCTGGAAGACATGCTAAATGAAATAAGCCAGACACAGAAAGAAACATATTGTATGATCTCGCTTCTATGAGGAAACTAAAGAAAAACTGAAATATACAGAGATAGAGAATAAAACAGTGGGATTTGGGTTATCGGGAGACACAGGTCAGAGTACAAAATAGTAGATATGTAGGCTGAACAAGTCTAGAGATCTATCGTACAACATGAGGACGATAGATAATAAAATTATACTATGTATGGGATTCGTGCTAAATGAGTGGGTTGTAGCTGTTCTTGCCGTACACACAAAAATAGGTAACTGTAAGAGATGATGAATATATTCATTTGCTTCACTATAGTAACCTTTTTACCATCTCTATGTGTCTCATAACATCCTGTTGTATACCTTAAATATATATTTTTAAAATATACATACTGCATTTTAGAAAATGCAAGCTAGTGAATAGTGACAGAAAGCAGATCAGTGATTGCTCAGGGACAGTGAAGTATGATTGAGGGAGGGAAGTATTACAAGTGGGCATAAGGAAACTTGATGGGGATGGCTATCTTTATGATCTTGAGTGTAATGATGTTTTCATGGGTTTATACATATTTTAATATTTGTCAAATTATACATTTTAAAAAGTACAGATTATCTTACATCAAATATACCTAAATGAATCTTTTTAAAAAGGGAAGAATAATAAAGAAACAAAGAAGAAACTAATAAAAATCGATAGATGTAAACTAAAGTATATCGTTTAAATGGTTTAAAAACTTCAACTAAAAATGAAATACTTTCAGATTTTATTAAGAAATAACTATATGCTCTTTATAAGTGAATTACTTAAAAATATAAAAAGACGGAGACTGTTTAAAAAATAGAAAATGTTATGCTATGGAAACACTAACTGAAAGAAAGCTAATATATCAGACAAAGTAGATCTTAGGGCAAAAAGTATTAGGAGAGATAAAGAGGGATATTTCATAACAATGGAAGTGTCCATCCTATAGAAAGATATAATCTTATTTATTAAAGAAACCAAGTAACATGATCTCAAAATTTATAGAACAAATGTTAAAAAAACTAAAAGGAGAGATGGACAAATCCATGATGATTGTCAGAGATTTTAACACAACCCTTGCAGTAACTAGAAAATACCCATAGAAAAGTTACAAAACACACATTCTGTTATTACATCTATCGACATCAGAATATATAGTTTTTGAGGTAGACATAGAACATTTATCATGGTAAACCACATGCTGGGACAAAAGGCAATGACAATAAAAGTCAAATGATGGAACCATAAAGTGTATATACTCTGGCCACTGTGGCATTAATTACAACTCAATAAGAAAGATACCTTGAAAATTTCCTGAAGTCTGAAAATTAAACTACAGGTTTCCAAATAATCTATGGATTAAAAAAGGGAATTAGTAAATATTTTGAGCTGAAATTCAAATACATGTTAGCAGGTATGACATACAGCTAAAGTAGAATTTAGAGAAAAATTTATAGATTTAAATGTGCATATTAGAAATCAAGTAAGGCTCAGAGTCACTGATTTAACTTTCTTCCTCAAGAAGCTAAAAAAGAGAAAATGAAACCTAAAGTAAGTAGAAAGAAGGAGGTAAAATTAGATGTCAATGACATGGAAAATGGACAAACAATGGAGAAAGTTGATGACTCCAAAAGATAATTCTTGGAGAAGTTAAAAAATTTATAAACTCTTAGTAAACTAAACACAAAAAGAGAGGAAACAGAGATAACCATTCTCAGGGTGAAAGAGGAAGTCACTACACATTATGTAGACATTAAAAGGATGGTAATTACACCACTTGATGCCAATAAATTAGAAACCTTAGAAGAAATTCTTTGACAATTACAATTTACCAAAACTAACACACACAAAAGAAAATATTAATATTGCCATTTATATTGAAGCAATTGAATCTGTAATTAAGAACCTTTACACATATGTGCACATGCATGCACACGCACACACACACACACACACACAGACACATACAACCCTGCAAGCTCATTTGCTACAGTATCAAATGACTACATTCATTAATTCTTCCAAACTTTTTAAAATAAAAAGATGGAAACTTTACACAAACATATAAGGTAGGTCAAAAGGGACTGCTTCAAACTCACTTTATGAGGCTTGCATACCCTGGTACCAAAATTAGACAAGGCCACCACTAAAGAAAGTAAAATGACAAGGCAAAATCTCTCATCAGAATGGATTAAAACATCCTAACTAAAATATAAAAAATAATCAAATGATATAGAAAAAAAAGCCCGTTACAAAGTGGGATTTATTTCAAGAATGCAAGATACAATAGAAAAGATATGACAGAAAAGGTGCAACAGATAGTCCTTCAGATATCTGGAATGTTCTGTATTTTTTCTGGGTAGTCATTACAGAGGTGTAGACATTTGCAAAAATTTGTCAAGCTGTACACGTAAGGTTTTCGAACTTTATTGTTAAATGATTTTCAACGTGTAAGGTTCATAGATACCCTAAATTCTATTCACAGATAGTTAAAGTTAGAACTACTGAACTAAGGTGAAAATGATATTTAGAATGCTGTTAAAAGATGAGACACAAAAGATATCCTGAGGTCCTGGGTTGATTTTGTGAACTATGGCTACTAATGAGTCATGAAAGTTGACAAAATTCCTTTAGGCAGAACCTTATTGGGTGTCTAAATCACTAAATCACGAATATGGTAGAGAATTGTGTGCAACAACCCCAAATGGGCCTGGTTAAGGGGAAGGGTGAGCCAACGTGCAAAACAAGATGATTAGGAAAGTCAATAAGGCATCAAAGAAGAAACGGAGAAAACAAAGTTTGAAGGAATTCTCTGAGTAATTAGGCATGGAGATTTGGAGAAGAATTTTTAGTTCCTGTTGCCCCAGGTGTAAGCGAAAACACTTAAAGAAGTGAAGATGTGCTTTGCATATGTTGAGAAGCATCTCTTTCAGAGAGAGAATAGAAGGAATGTGGATGCATAAATGAGTAACAATAGAGGCCTAAACTGAGAAAGCATCTAAGAGAATGAGAGACTAGAATGTAGGGGAAATGCTGAGGACAGGTTGTGTTCATTGGCTATGTAGGAGAAAGAGAAGGCATCTAAAATGATTCTCAGGTTCCTCTTTAGATAAATTGGAAATGCTGTTGCTGGTCGCTAGAGAAACAAACATGCAGGAGGACGAAAAATATGGAGATGGGGGAAAAGTGATGAGTACAATCTTTGATGCCGGCACTTGAGATGTGTCCAACATTCATCTCTATGTCCCTACACAGCTCAAGCTATAGATCTGGATATAATCTGATAGAAATAAACAGAAGTAATTTTTCAAGAATCATTGGTAGATAGATTTTAATTATTTCTGTGGATGATGCAAGCCAGGAAAAGTGTGTAAGCAATTGTAAGGAACAGAAACCTGGGGAAGAATGGGGACAACGCAGAAAATTAAGAAAATGAATTGGAGCAGAGAGATAGGAGAAAAGGAAACCAAATGAAAATTGTGTCATAGCTAGCAAAGAATCAGAGAGTTATGAAGAAAATATCATTGACTATATCAAATGCCACAAAGGGAGCTAGCATTGGAAACCTAGTTTTTAAAGTGTGTTCCATGAACATGTATGTATCTCTGAAACCTTTTCAACAGTTTCATAAAGTCAAAAGTATTTTGAAATTACTTTCATAGAGATAGTAATATGTTATTTGCTATTTTCATTGTGTTTACAATTTTACTGATAATGCCACTGTAATGGTGGGTGAAACTGCAGGTGCCTTGGCATAAATCAAGCAAGTGACACCAAACTGCGCAAGAAGTTATTGTATTTTTTATCACTGTGTACTTTTGGGGAAAGAAGCCAGTTTTACTTAAGAATATACTTTATGAAGTAGTAAAAAATATTAATTTTATTAAATTTCAAGCCAGGCGCGGTGGCTCAAGCCTGTAATCCCAGCACTTTGGGAGGCCGAGATGGGCGGATCACGAGGTCAGGAGATCGAGACCATCCTGGCTAACACGGTGAAACCCCGTCTCTACTAAAAACACAAAAAACTAGCCGGGCGAAGTGGCGGGCGCCTGTAGTCCCCGCTACTCGGGAGGCTGAGGCAGGAGAATGGCATAAACCCGGGAGGCGGAGCTTGCAGTGAGCTGAGATCCGGCCACTGCACTCCAGCCCGGGCGACAGAGCAAGACTCCGTCTCAAAAAAAATAAATAAATAAATAAATAAATAAATTTCAAGGTGTGGGTACACATCTTCTTAAGAACCTATGTAAGAAAATGAGAAGTATAGGAAGAGCACATCTTCTGCATACTGATGTAAGATGGTTGCTTTGAGAAAAAGTACCTATGCAATTGTTAGAGTTGCAAGATTAACCAGCCAGGTATTTTTTCATAGACTAACATCTTTACTTGAATAAATGACTACCAGACACACTAGAGTTATTCAGACTTGAGTATTTGGCAGCTACTTTCTCAATAACGGATGACTTGAGCCTGTCAAGTTAAGCAAAAAATAGATGCTATTTGCTGCCAATGATAAAATCTGAGGTGTGAAGTGAATAATATAATTTTTGGAAAATGTCTATTCATCCCTGGGAGCTTGAACTTTCCCAATATCTTAAGATTTTTCCATTAAGATTGATGAAAATTATCAATGTATGTGATTTTTGACATTGTATAGTAAAATATACCAACACTGAGAAAATATGCGTAACTCAGTGAACCAATATTTTCTTAATGACCTATGCCTGATGTCACAATATAAATCATGGGTAAAATATCCATTTGAAGTACTGAAGTAAAGTATTCATTCGAAATATCCATTTCAAGATACATTAGTGGATTTTAATGTAACAGTCAGTGATTTGGTTTCTGATTGCACATTGCCACAGAACTTAAGAATCTACTACTTGCTGAGGTGTAGTGCACTGTCAAATAAGAATGACCACAATTATATACCACAGCAAATTGTTGCAATAAATTAGATGAAAAAAACAGAGATGAGAATCTAGCTACCTTCTATTAAGTCAGATGATTAAAGAATCTTGAAAAACTGTAAAACATTTTTCTAATGACTAGTGACATTGAGCATTTTCTTCTTATGCTTGTTAGCCATTTGTATGCCTTCTTTTGAAAAACGTTTGTTCATGTCTGTTCCCCGCTTTTTAATGGGGTTGTCTTTTGTTGTTGTTGAGTTGTTTGAGTTCCTTATAGACTCTGGATTTTAGTCCCTTGTTAGACGTATAGTTTGCAATATTTTTTCCCATTCTGCAGGTTATCTGTTCACTCTGTGGATTATTTATTTTCTGCACAGAAGCTTTTTAGTTTAAACCCCATTTGTCTATTACTGTTTTTGTTGTTTGTGCTTTCAAGGTCTTGGTCATGAATTCTTTGCCTAGGCCAATGTCCAGCAGAGCTTTTTCCTAGGTTTTCTTCTAGTGTTTTTGTAGTTTCAGATATCACATTTAAGGATTTCATCCATCTTGTGTTAATTTTTGTATATGGTGAGAGAGATGAGAAATTATTTAATGGGTACATTGTACATTACCGAGTGATGGTTACACTAAAAGCCCAGGCTTCACCACTATACTCTATATCCATGTATCAAAACTGCACTGGTACCCCCTAAATTTATGCAAATTAAAAAAGAAAACCCTGTAAAACAATGTCACTCTTCTTGCTGATTTTGTTTTGGAAAATATAGCTTTTTTTACAGAGCTAATTATTTATGTTAACATGTAATTGGTTTACTACTGTTATTTTAAATAAAAGTAGACAAAAATAATTTAAAATTTTAATTTTAATTTCAAAGACAATAAATGCTGATGGATATAACTCACATAAAGGCAAACTCTTTGGAATCCTCAATAATATTTGAGTATACAGAAATCATGAGACCAAAAAGTTTGAGAATTCATAAATTAAACAATTAAGTAGTCACTAGTGAATGCATAGAAGACAGATTGGTTGTGTGGTAAAGCTAAAAAATTGATTCTTATGAGATGTATTATAAATGTTGATAAGGAAGACGTGAGAGTGACATAAAGGTTTGGAAGACAAAGTGGCCACTGAGGGAAGAGAGAGACCCTCTCACATTGTTTTATATTGTTTTATACTCAGTACCTCTTTTAAGAAAAGCACCAAGGAAGTGAAACCAAAGACAGGCAGCCCGGCACCAGGCCCGAAACCAGGCCTGGGCCTGCCTGGCCTAAACCTAGTAATTAAAAATCAACTCATGACTAAGAAACCAATGTTATCCATAGATTCCAGACATCATATATTGTGTTGAAGAACACTGTGAAATTCCCTGCTCTGTTATATTTCATTCTGACTACCAGTGCATGAAACCCCTGTCACGTATCCCCTAGATCGCTCAATCAATCATGACCCTTTCATGTGAAATCTTTAGTGTTATAAGCCCTTAAAAGGGACAGAAATTGTGCACTCAGAGAGCTCAGATTTTAGGACGTTAGCTTGCCGATGCTCCCAGCTGAATAAAGCCCTTCCTTCTACAAGTTGGTGTGTGAGAGGTTTTGTCTGCGGCCCATCCCGCTACACCACCACCTAAATTAGTATATAGATTAGGGAAAGCATTTTTAAAATTCAGTTGTTCATTTTTTCTTAAATTAAATTATAAATTTAAGGAGATCCCTATCAAAATATCCAGGCTTTTAGAGTAGAACAAGGCAAGCTAATGTTAACATTAATATGGAAAATTAAACTTTCAATAATGTCTACACAACCTATAAAAAATGCCTAATGAATAGGGACTAACCATGTCAGATAATAATATTTATGTAATAGCATTTATAATTAAAAGTGTGAAATTGGCATTTGATTAGACAGAGTAGTGGAATAGAATGTAAACTTCAGAAACAGGTCCAGGCATATAAGAATATCTAATATATTATAAAGATGGCATCTCAAATCACAGGACAGATGGACTTTTTAAATAAATGGCATGAGACAATGGAAGAATTAGTTTTAAGAGACTAAAATTGAATGTGTATATCACAACATACAATAATAAACTCCAAATGTATCAGACATCTAAATGTAAAAAATGAGAAAAATATGTGTGATTTATTGTCTAACCTGAGTTGGGGGAAAGGATTTGTTGCTATTACTCTCAACATAAAAAGGAAATCTGATTGACAAGATGAACTACATGAAAATAAAATAATTTTGTATGGCAAAATACCATAACTATATCAAATAGCAAACAGAAGATGTTTTCATTTATAACATGTAAAATGGTGTCTATAATTTATAAAGAGCTATTAAAATTAAGAAATAAAAATGTAAAAAAATCAGAAAAAATGAGCAAAATGACACTTAAAACTGATTTAGCAATGGCACTTAAGTGATTTTCATATGTTTAATCATATGAACTTCAGTCAAATAAAATAGATGCAAATTAAAACTACACTGAGGTAACATTTCTCACCTATGGGATTTGCAAAATTTAAAAGGTTTGAAAATAAACTTCATTGGCAAGGCTTTGGGGAAACAGAGGCTTTCTTGCATTGCTGGTGGGAATGCAAAATGGTTCAACCCCTTACTACATATACCCCTTGATCAATCAACTCCTGATATAAGCATTTATTTAGAATATAAATTCTGAATACATTTGAGCAAGAATTTATTTAAAAGAGAAATTTCCAATAATATGAAACACACACATGAATGCGCACACACACACACACACACAGGACAGACACACATGCATGCACACACACACAGGACAGACACACACACACACACACACACACACACAATTATTCCTAGTAGAATTATTGTTAACTTCCAAATATTGGAAACAACTTACTTGATTATACACAGAAGATTGGTTAAATAAAGTATATCTACAAAATCTATTACTAGTGAGTGTAAAAAAATAATAGAATGAATTTAGCTTTTAATTGGAGTATTTAGGCCATTTACATGATAAAGTTGGGTGCATAGCTGTCATCTTATGAATTGATAGAGTGATTCCCAGGACATATTACCAAGTAAAAGAACAAAACAAAACGAAGTATTAATTTGTATGTAGCATTTTATATTTTAATTTAAGAATGGAAAAATAACAATATGTGTATTTGTGTATAATCAATTTTTGCAAAAATAAACTCAAGAAGTATGCCCTTAGAAACTAATGAACAGGTTAACCAAGGAATAGAAGAGGAGCTGACTCTTCTCGGAGTATATTATTTGCCTAGTTTTGACTGTTGGAGAATCATATTAAGGTTTTACATATAAAAAAATAGAGTCAGCAAGGTTGGGGAGTGCATGCAAAAACAAAACAAAATCCCCAAATGTGAACAATTGGTATCACAACCACGGAGAAAAAAAATTCAAATTAATTCCAGCATTTTGAAGACAATGCTTTGACTATAAAAATTCAAACTAATTCCAGCATTTTGAAGACAATGCTTTGACTATATGCTCTTGGTGGAAATCATTCTAAAGATAAAACTGCAATGAAAATTTAAACATAGCATTTCATTTATTGGTAGTGGTATGGGTATAGAAATTCTGAAAGTAATTTGTTGTATTATAGGATATAGAAAATATAAATAATAAATATATCAGTGGTTTGGGGACAAATTTACTCACTGTGAGAAAAATGAGGAAAAATAAGGAATTGGAAAGCAGCAAAAGAATCCTGTGTTCATGGATTGAGATTAAAGGTATTGATATATAGGAGCAATGATATTAGCAATGACCTTACTGAGCTTCTACATCTTGCTTTATAAAACAATTGCCCACTAAAAGAGTTTCTTTTAAGAAATGACTAATTTTGGAACTGGAGCATGGGGAGTAAAAGGTGAGTCTGGCAAATGCTCAAAAGCTGATGGGGTATATGAAAAGGAGTTCTTATTAGAAAAATATGAGACAATTTGAGCATCAAGATAATTAAGGGCAATCATGAATCATATATATTACACTAAATACAAAAGAATCCAGGAGTCCCCACCAACATGAACTAATAAATAACAAAGACTTGGAGGGAAAGCCCTTCCTTACAGTATAATACCAACAAATAAAGGCAGAAAGAATAATAAAGTGAGAAAAATTATCATTGTATCACCTTAGTAATAAATAGCTTAGGGAAGAATCACCAATGGATTTGAAATCCATTAGGTCAAAGTTTATTGGGAAACAATTTCTTAATTTCCAAATATATGAAGGTTTTTCTACTATTTTCAAGTCATTTCTATTTCTTTTGCATTTCAGTCAAAGAATAAACAATTTATTCCAACCCTTTGAAATATATTGAGGAATTACTTTATGGTCAGTTTTGATAAATATTTCTTGTGCAATGATGGGAATATGTATTCTTCACTTGTCAGTGAGTTCAGGTTTGTTAATTGTTTTCATACAATCGCTGAGAAGGATGTGCTAAGATCTTATGCCATGACTGCAGACTTGTCTATCTGTCCCTGAAGTTCTGTGCTCTTTTACTTTATAATGTATATACTATGTGTATTACATATGTATCTACATATAATTATATACAAATTTATTACATTGTCTTCCAGGTGTATTAAATCTTTCATCATTAAGTAATCTTCTGTTACTGGAGTATTTGGTTTTTGCCAAAAAGTCTATTTTGACCAATATTAATATAACTATACAGTCTTTCTCTTGGATAGTGTTTAAATGGAGGAATTTTTTTGTTTGTTTTCATCCTTTTACTTTCCTTATGCTTTACATATGCCTCTTGTAACATATAATTGTCTTATTTTTTTGAAAGCCTATATGACAGTCTTGGAATCCTTAGTGATTAATGTAATTAAGGATATGTTTGGTTTTAATTCTGCCATTTAGTATACATTTTATTGTTTTCTATCTTTTATTGGCTCCTTTTGGATTTATTTTATTATTTCATTTTATCTTTTATTTGCAGGGACAGAGTCTTGCTCTCTCACCAAGGCTGAAGTGTCGTGGCATGATCGTAGCTCACTGCAGCCTCAAGATGCCTGAGTTCAAGTGATCTTCCTGCCTCAACCTTCTGAATAGCTAGGGCTACAGGCACATGCCACTACACCCAGCTAATTTTTATTATTTTATAATAATCTTCTGTAAATTTGGAAATTCGCCATCTCTAATCTGCTACAGAGTTCTTAGGTTTTCATTTTTTAATTAATTTGTTTTGTGTGTGTGACAGAGTCTCACTCTGTTGCCTAGGCTGGAGTGCAGTGGCATGATCTCAGCTCACTGCAGACTTGACCTCTGGGAGTCAAGTGATCGTCCCGCCACAGCCTTCCAAGTAGCTGGGATTACAGGCATGTGCTACCATAGCTGGCTAATTTTTGTATTTTTAGTAGAGATGGGGTTTCCTCATGTTGTCCAGGCTGGTCTTGAACCCCTGGCCTCAAGTGATTCGCCTGCATCGGCCTCCCAAAGTGCTGGGATTATGGGTGTGAGACACTGTACCTGGCCCTTAGTTTTTCATACTATGCTTAAGCTCCATATTTTCTAGGTGTTTCTCAAATCTTAATGTCATTCTTTATAGTTCGCACTTTCTTGCTGAAGTGTTTAAGATCAGCATGTAATTTCCATGTGCACATTCTAAATAATTATTTAAAGTCTATGTCTGATAATTCAATTATCTGAAATGTTCGTAAGTTTATTTCTATTATCTTTTATTGTCCCATACCTGATTCATGTTGTATTGTCTCTTCATATATCTGCATATCACTGTATTTCAGTGACAGCATTTGAAAATTATTGAAAGAAATAAGTTGAAACCTAGGATGATGGGTTTTTTTGTTTGTTTGTTTATGCCCCAAAATTAGAAACCTGAATAATATGAAATCATCTTAATCCAATTTTAAGGCCCAAGATTTCTCTCATTTACATAGATGACGAGGACTGAATTCCATGTCTATGGTGATTTAATCCTGGTCGATCCTTATTCCTAGTGTCTGATTCTTTGTGATCCCAGAATTAAATTCAGGTTGATTGGCCCTTGCCAGACTCTGTATTCCTACTTTAGTCTCCTTTGCTTGTGAGTCAGAAATGATCGTCTCCACCTGTCAGTCATATCGTCAGGTTTATCATGCATCATTGGCAAAAGTGAACTAGAAGTCATAATCATTTTTCTTGGGTTTTTGTCTTTTTCTGGATCTTAGCCAATAACAATTTCTACTTCATTAGCTTCTCAGGGCTTTTAGTATTTTAACAATGTGTTTATTTGCCTTTAGCACAAGAGTCATTGCAAATTACTCAGTCTTTCATTACTAGAAGCTGATGCAACAATATTCTATTTTGTCTGTGTATTTCCTTTGTAAGCACCATAAAAGCTAGTATCTTTTTAGATGAACTCTTTGGGATGGCTGGGGCAAAATCTGTGAACCCTTGAATTTGTAAGTCAATTTGTTATGTAAATTCCTTTCTTTTTTCTTTTGGGACAAGCTTCACGACTTCTTATTCAAAGGTGTCTGTGCTATACACAGGCGGAACAATCTACAATAGAACAATCTTAAAACTTAAATGTATTTGATCAATAAATCCAGAGTCAAAATATTTAGATCATATTAGTGAAGATTAAATAGAAGTATTGATCTTGTTGCACACTTTACCTGAATCTTTTACAAAAACATAAATTTGAAGAAAAATTATTTAATGGGACATAAGTTAAACTCCAACTGGAAGAGGAAAAAAACAGGAATGTAAAACCCCTAAATTCCAATTGTTTAAATTTCTTGGCTTTAATATTAGCACTGTTAAGGCATTTATGAATACCTCAAATATAAGTCATAAATGATCATTTCTTTCCCTTTAAACTGCTACAAATCTTTAAAGAAACAAGTATCTTTTTTTTTCTTTTTGTATACCCAGAATTCAAGAAGACAATTAAAACTGAGAGAAAATAGTACATTTTAGGTGTCATAGCAATGGAAATTTAGAAATATTTACGTCATGAAGATTTAGATTGTATTATTAATTTTTCTACTGAAAAGGATAGGAATTCAGAATAAAAATACTAAGGTTAATATTCTGGGATACATGTAACTTTTCAAGATAAGATTGAAAGTTATGTTTTTAAAATTTAGACTTTAATTTAATTAGACTTTATGTCTTTCTCATTTTCAAAGCATTTCAAATATTTCAAATATTTTGTATCTGTGTTGCAGAATTCATTGGCATCCTAACGCATAAAATAATTTAGCAGCATAAATGGAAACTTTATATTTACATATCATACACATTACATTCCTTTCATTATTGTTAACCTAAATATCAGATAAATAGGTTAAGAATAATTACTAAATAAAAGAACCCGATCAAACGCAAATGTTACCAGTCGACGTCTGTACGTTGTTCACAGTACATAATCCGAAAGTATTGAGCATAGCCGCTGCAATTCTTATGGCCAAAAAGTTTTATTTACCTATAGAAATTGCCCAAACAATAGCAATCTTCATGATGGCCTTAGTCCGCGAATTGAAACGGCTATGCTCAATAGGATTACGTATTGCTACATACCGATCCAGCGATATAGCGCAGAGGTGCATGATGGACGCTGTTGAAAATAAAACATCTAAAGAAATCCAGACGGGGCACAAATATCTAGGTAGTGGCCAGACATAATCTGAAAGAGAGCAGAGAGAAGACAAGAACATGTCATCCAAATTGTACTGACTATAGTCTTACATTTTAGTCTGCTTATATTTTCCACTCATATCTAAACCTTTTAAAGAAAGTGAAATTTAGGAAGCATTATTTTCCATAGTGATGATGATCATCATCATGATAATGATACTGTCAGTGTGACATACATTTTAATGAGGCAAAATTTGAACAACATAAAATTAATCTCTTTATAGTGTACAATCCAATGGCATCTAGTACATTCACAATATTGTGCAACTAGCACCTGTCTCTACTTCAGAAACATTTCATCACTCCGAAAGGAAACCGCATACCGTTAAGCAGTTACTCCCCACTCTCCAGTCAACCAGACCCTGGTAATCTCTAATTTGCTTTCTTTCTTTATGGATTTAACTAATTTGGATATTTAATATAAATACAATCATACAATTTGTGACTTTTTGTATCTGGCTTCTTTCACCTAGCTAATGTTTTTGAGGTTTACCTATTTCGTAGCATGTATCAATACTTAATTCTTCTTTGTGGCTGTTGCTGTTATCAATTGAGGTTTTTTTTTGGGAAACTGTTGCAAATAGAATTGTTTTGTTAAATTCTTTCATGGATTGTTAATCGCTGTGTATAGAACTACAAATGTCCTGCAACTTTGCTGAATTCATTTATTAGATCTATGTTTTGTGTTGACTCTTCGGGATTTTCCATATTTAAGATAATGTCTTCTGCAAATAGAAATAATTTTATTTATTCTTTTCCAATTTTCCTCTCCCTTTTATTTCCTTTCTTTGCCGAATTTATCTACATAGAATTTTCAGTACCATGATAAATAGAAGTAATGAAGGTGGGCATTCTGCCTTTTTTCCCTGATCTTAGAGGAAAATCAGTCTTTCACTATTGACTGGGTTTTGTTTTCATTTTTGTTTTTTATAAATGCTTGTCAAGGAAATTTTCTTTTATTCCTAGTTTGTTGAAAATTTTTTTATCATAAAAAAGTGATGGAGTTTTGCAAATGCTTTTTCTACATCAATTGACATAATCATGTGGTTTGCATACCTTCATTCTATTAATGTGATACATTACATTGATTAGTTTCTGTATGTTGAATTCCTGTGATAAATACCATTTAGTAATGGGTATATAATATGGTGCTGAATTTAGTTTGCTAGTATTTTATTGAAGACTCTTGCATTTATGTTAATAAACAATACTAATCTACAGTTTTCTTGTAACATCTTTAGTTGGCTTTGATATTAAGATAGTGCCGGTCTAATAGAATGTATTACAAAATGTTTCTTCATCTTCTACTTTTTAGAAGACTTTGAGAAGAATTGGTGTTAATTTTTGAAATGTTTGGTGAAATTTGAAAGGAAAATTTCTTGTCTTGAACTTTCATTGTTGAGAGGTATTTGATTACTGATTCAATGCTGTTACTTTTTATATGACTCTTCAGATTCTCTATTTCTTCTTGAGTCACTTTTGGTAGCCTGTGTGTTTTTAGAAATTTTTACGTTTCATGCAGGTTATTTAATTTACTGGTGTATAATTGTTCATTGTATTGTTTTATAATCCTTTTAATTTTTTTTTTTTTTGAGATAGGATCTTGCTCTGTTGTCCAGGCTAGTTTGCAGTGGTGCAATAATGGCTCACTGCAGGCTCAAGCAATCCTCCTAACTAAGCCTCCTGAGTAGCTGGGGCAACAAGCATGTGGCACCATGCCTGTCTAATTTTAATTTTTTTTTTTTTTGTAGAGATGGGTTTTCACTATGTTGCCTAGGCTGGTCTTAAACTCATGGGCTCAAGTAATCCTCCCACCTTGGCCTCCCAAAGTGCTAGGATTACAGGCATGAGCAACCACACCAGGAGGATTGGTCAGCCACTCTTTTTAATTTCTGTAAGGTTAGTAGTAACACCCCCACTTTCATTTCTGATTTTAGTAATTTGTGTCTTCTCTTTTTTCCTTAGTCTATCTCAAGATTTGTCAACTTTTTTGATCTTTTCAAAAAAAGAAAAACAACTTTTGGTTTTATTAATTGTCTTTATGTTTTTCCTATTGTCTGTTTTTTAAATTTCCACTTTAATCTTCATCATTTCAGTTATTTTGTGAGTTTGGGTTAAACTTGCTCTTCTTTTCTAGTTTCTTATGTTATAAAGTTAGGTCATTAATTGAGTTCATTTTATTTTTAAATGTAGCCATTTACAGGTATAAATTTCCCTCTGGGCACAGTTTTTGAGGCATCCCATAATTTTTTGGTATATTAAGTTTTCATTCTGCCATTCTCCAAATATTGTTGAATTTCATTTGTATCTTCTTCTTTCACTTATTGGTTGTTTAATATTGTTTAATTTTTGCATATTTGTAAATTTTTTGGTTTTCTTTCTGTTGCTGATTTCTACTTTGAATAATAATATTTTAAATGTATTAGGATACTTTGAATAATAATAATATTTTAAATGTATTGACATTTGTTTTGTGGTAAAACTTATGGTCTATGCCAGAGAATGTTCCAAGTGCACAAGAGAAAAAATGTATTTATTGTTGTTATTAGATGGAATGTTCTATATTTGTCTGTTAGAATTTGTTGTTTTATAGTGTTGTTCAAGTCCTCTATTTTTCTCATTGATTTCCTGTCTTGTTGTTCTGTCCATTATTGAAAATGGAGTATTAATATCTGTAGGGAGACCCCCTAAAACTATTGCTATGGAATAAAAGATGAAATGCTCCTGATTATTGTAAATACCAAATTGCATGCAGGATTGTGTAAAGACAATGCCAGGTTGGACTGCCAGAATGAGCCAACAGTGCATGATGTGCTTACCCCTGCAGAGAGCCTTTGAATGGACCTGCAGTCAGGGAGGTTTCACATCACCAAGATTCCTATCCCAGAAAAGCAGATGTTCATAGCTCTGGGAATGGAATGCGACCCTTGTGGAGAGCCTATAAACGGACGCATGAGGGGTGCCTGTCCATATGGATAAGATAGGGCTATAAACGCCCTAATCTTGCCATGGCTCTTCTAGGCCTCTTTAGGATTAAGTCATACTCCTTTCTGAGAATTTCTGGTCTAACCGGTTGTCTAGCTTCATGTCTTGTTTCTATGAATTGTTTGTAACCAGCTTTTCCTGCAGCTGTTACTGCTGATTAATATCTTGCTAATCATAGGTTATGGAAAGACTGTGTTTCTGTTTTAAGGCTCTGTTACTTTACTGATTACTAATGCACACACTGTAATGCAAATTCTTATCTCTGTATACTGTACTTCTGCATACAGATGTTATGTTAAAGAATTACTTCTTCCCCATGTGACCATCTCACCTCATAATCAAATGAGCCTAAATCCCTCACTAACCTACCCCCACCCTCACTAAACTTAATAACAAAGGCAGGCATATCCAGTGCATTGGTAGCACCGTGGGACCAGAAGGCAGTGAGCCTCCGGGACCCAGCTTTCACTATCTTGTGTGTGTCTATTATTTCTTGACCTGCCAATCTGCCTGGGAACAAAGAAAGAGCCCTGTTGCATTGTGGCTGCTGGCCAGATCCCACAATATCTGACACCCAATGTGGGGTTTATAGATCTATCTTTTTCTCCCTTTAATTCTTTTATTTTTCACTTCTGTAATTGTTGGGCTCTGTTGTTAGGTGCATATATGTTTATAATTGTTATATGTTCTTGATGGCTTGAAATCAATAGATGGTGTTTTTCTTTGTCTTTCACAACAACTTTCTTCTTAAATTCTATTTTGTCTGACAAGTTTAGCCACCTCAACTCTCTTTTGGTTACCGTTTGTATGGAATATCTTTTTCCATCCTTTCACTTTGAACATACATGTGTCCTTATGTCTAAAGTGAGTCTCTTATTGAAAGCATATAATTGGATCATGTATTTTTATCCATTTTGCTAGTGTCTGCCTTTTAACTGGAAAACTTAATTTCTTTACATTTAAAGTAATTACAGTAAAGAAAAGACACCTGCACCATTTTATCTATAACATATACTGTTATTGTTTCTGTCACTGCCTTCATTTGTGATTGATTTTTTTGTGATTAACAGATTTTTTTGTAAGGATTCTCTTTTTGTCTCTTTCTCTTTGTATTATTTTAATTTTTCACTTTGGTTAACCTGGGGATTACAATTATAATCTTTCTTCCATAACAATCAAGTTTTAATTATAGATACTTAGTTTCAATAGTATACAAAGATTTTGCTTCTTTACATCTTCATCCTTTATTATGTTGTTATTCTCATAAATTACATTTTTTATATATTTCATGCTCATTAATATAGATTTATAATTATTGTTTTATGTATTTGCCTTTTAAAGGAAATAGAAAGTCAAAACAGGTGTAACAAATCCATAGTACAATTCCACTGGACTTTATATTTGCTTTGTAGTTACTTTTATTGTTTTTTATTTCTTTATATGCCTTCAAGGTACTTTTTGGTATCCTTTCATTTCATCCTGAAGGACTCCCTTTAGCATTTTTTTTTTTAGGGTAGGTCCACTAGTAGTTAACTCCCTCTGATTTTTTGTTTTTGTTTTTGCTCTTTTACCAGGAGTATTTTAATTTCTCTATTTTTGAAGGATAGCTTTGCCAGATTTAGAGCATTTAGCTGACAGTTTTTCTTTCAGTACTTTAAATATGTCATCTCACTGCTTTCTGGCCTCCATGGTTTCTGAAGAGAAATTCACTGTTAAACTTGTTAAAGATACTTTGTATGTGATAAGATGTTTGTCTCTTGCAGCTTTTAAGATTCTCTCTTTGTCTTTCAAGAGTTTGCTCATACTGTGCCTTGGTTTGGATATTTTGGAGTAATTCTTGCTTAGCATTCATTGAGCTTCCTGGATTTATAGTCATGTCTTTATTCAAAGTTGGAAAGCTTGTAGTCATTATTTCTTTAAATATTTTTTTCTGATTCTTTTAATCTGTCATCTCCTGGAAATCTCATTGTGCATATATTGGTACACTTGATAGTGTCTCAAAGGTCCCTTAGGCATTGTTCATTTTTCTTTATTATTTTCTCTTTATGCTTCTTGGACTGGATAATCACAACTGACCTGTCTTCATGTTCTCTGATTCTTTGTTCTGTCTGCTAAATTCTGCTGTTGATTCCCTCATGTGAATGTTTCATTTCATTTATTATAATTTTTAGCCACCATATTTCCATTTTTTTTTTACAATTTTATCCCTTTAATTATATTCTCTATTCCTTGAGACATTGTTCTTCTGGTTTGTTTTAATTCTTACTCCACGGTTTCCTTCAGCTCTTTGAGCACATTTGAGACAGTTGATGTAAATAAAGTCTTTGTCTATTAAGTCCAATGCTTGGACTTCCTAATGATCAGTTTCTATTCTATTTTGTTTTCTGAAAATAGGTCATACTTTCTAGTTTATTTGCATACTTTTTAGTCTTGGTAAAACTTGGACATCTTAATATTACAATGTGGCAGATCTGTAAATCAGATTTTCTTCCCTTCCTGAAGTTGTTGCTACTTGTGGACTGATTTTGTTTGCCTGTTTAGTGATTTTTCAAAACTATTTTTATAAAGTCTGTTTTCTGTTTTCTCGGTCTTCTGTGGCAGCTAAAATCAGCATCCTGTTAGTTTGGTGGTTCCTAGCACTTTTACAGGGGTTTGTTAAATACCAGTAGGCAAAGAAACAAAAGGAATAAATACTTTCTTACTTTTTGCAGGTTGGCTCTGTTTGGGACCTTCCTTCAATGCTTAATAAGGTTGTTTATAACTCTGCCTTAGTCTCAACTTTATACTTCAGCAGAATCTCAGAGGCTTATGGACAGCCCAGCCACAGGTGGAAGAATAGTGTCTTTCCAGGCTTTTTCTAAGCATTCTGACATCCTTAGGCATGTCATGTGTAGCTTTTTCCATTCCCTGTTATATTTGAGTGCCTTAAAAATAAAGTTTTCTTTCTCAACGTATCTCTATTCCCAACCTCTTTCTTCCCAGGCCATTCAACCTGTTTCTTGTTTGTGTGATCTAGTGTTACTTGTCCTAGTCTGTTGCAAACAATGCTTGTGTCTAACTCCAACCAAAACATCATCTGAGCCCTGGAAATGCTCTTAGTCAGGCAAAACAAAAGCATGTTATTGTCCCAGTCCTTCAGGGGGCCATCAGAGAAGTCTAAAAAGACAAGCACATTTCTTTGACGAAAAAATCTGTATTTCTTTGGCACTAGCAACTTGCATCAGGAGTGCAGGCTTTCATACTCAAATTAGCTGCATATCTGGAAATGGGATATGGTGGCAGGCGGCTTAAAATGCTACAGTGCTCCCTTACTGCAAAGCAGTGGGTTTCTTCTTCATTTAGCATTACCTTGTTTTAAATTTTTGATTTGATGTTTGAGTTTCATAATAGTTGATTCTGACAATTATTTCCAGGTCATTTTGTTGCTCCTTTGGAGAGACAGAACACTGAAGTTCCTCCTCATATAAATTACTTTAATGTTACCTATTTATTCCTTAATTTTCCCTATGTTAGCTATTTGTTTTCTATGTGCCAAACATTTTGTTAGATACTAGAAGTAAAGATTAATAAGTGGCAGAAACTCTTGTTATTTTACTTTTAACAGTTGCCAGATGAATTACTGTTGCCATTTTCATGATAGTCTTTGGTGTGGCATTAAGTTTGACTTTGAGGCTTTGAGTTGGTGTCAAAATTAGTGAAACACTCCAAGTAAAAAAAATTTTTTTTTTTTTTTTGAGACAGTCTCTTCTGTCACTCAGGCTGGAGTAAAGTGGTGTGATCTCGGCTCACTACAAGCTCCGCCTCCCGGGTTCAAGCAAATCTCCTGCCTCAGCCTCCTGAGTAGCTGGGACTACAGGCGCCCACCACCACGCCTGGCTGATTTTTTGTATTTTTAGCAGAGACAGGGTTTCACCGTGTTAGCCAGGGTGGCCTCAATCTCCTGACTTCGTGATCGGCCTGCCTCGGCCTCCCAAAGTGCTGGGACTACAGGCTTGAGCCACCGTGCCCGGCCCCAACTAAGTTGTTTTTAACATTGGTATTCTTACTTGAAAACTCGAGACCTATGTTTTCAGTAGTACTAAAGTTTCCATATAGGAGCATCATTAAAAGTTTAAAGTGTTTGTAATTGGCATCTAGAATCTAGCAACTGAATCAGGCAAAAAATCAACTTTTAAATCTGCTATTGGTGAATTGTTTTATGATGTGTCATATTCTAGTCCGTTGGAGTTGTTAGTGAGAATTATCTTAGATACTGGGCTCTTCCCCTATGCAACCTTAGTAGGCATGACTACCTTACAGGATAAACAAACAATTCAACAATTCATAATCTTGTTTTCTTGGGGAAGTAAGGAAAAGTGAGGTGAAATGTGGCTGTTGAAATATTCTGGAAGGTTAACCAGCATCTTTCTTTTGGACATTTTTTATTTCTTCCAGAATGGGCTGAAGGATATGTCAAGATACAGACTGATGAACTGGTCCTTCATTCTTGATAATAATGAAGCAGTGATCAAACCCCTCTACTTTTAATGTGAATATTATTGCCCATTAATAAGAGATCTTGTATAACTCATTATTCTTTTATAATTCTCTTGTTTAGGTTGGCGACATTCTCAACCTTCACCAGTATGTAACGCGTTCTTAGATGTCTATTAAAGGCAGTAAAATTGCCATTTTTCGTTTTTCCATTATAAATGGTGCTGCTTCAATCTATATGAATTATTCATACATATTTGGATAGTAAAATTTTCTTAGATTAATCCTTAGAATTTATACTTATGATGCTTTGTATTTGCTGAGCTTCATGAGTCTGTCAACTTATGACTTTCACCAAATTTGAAAAAATTTCAGTCCTTATTTTTGCAAATAGTTTTTGGTCCCATTTTCCCTCTCATTCTCTGGGTCTCAAATCACATGCATGTTAGAGCATTTGATATTGTTTCACAGATTCCTGAGAGTCCATTATTTTCCTTCTCAATGTGTTTCTCTTTGATCTTAATTTCAGATGATTTCTATAGATCTATCTTCAAATGCACTATTTTTTTTTCTGTCATCTCCATCATACTGTTAAACTCATCCAGGATAATTTTATATTTCACATATTATTCTTTAGCCCACAAATTGCCATTCAATTATTTTTATTGTTTTTATTTATCTTCTGAGGTTGCCCATTTTCAATAATTATGAGCATGGTATCGATATAAATATAATAGCAGCAATAAAATCTTTCTCTGTGAATTTTAACATCTGGGTATTCTCAGGATAAGTCTCTTAAAAGTCGTGTGTATGTATATATGTGTGTGTGTTAGTGCGTGTGTGAATGAGTTGTCTTTCCCTGTTTCTTCTTAAAGTAAAATATTTTAGATTGTAAACTAAACATTGTGAATGCTATGTCGTTGAGATGCTGGATTTGGTTCTTTTGCTCCAAAGAGTATTTGTGTTTTTGTTTTTTTTCAGCAATCAGCTTGGCTGGACTCAAACTGCTATCTCTTTCATTTGGGCTACAGTTCAAATGTCAATTCAGTTCATTTATCGTTTCTTAGGCTGCTTGCAGGGTATCCCAGGCAAGCACAGTTTAAATGTCATCTAGAGATTTAGGCAGAGTTTATGGTTTCTCAGAGAAGAATTTGTGGTTCTCTCTATCTCTACCTTTTCCTAGGTGCTCCTTCACCTTCCAGTTTTGCAAATTCCTCAGGTTCTTTAGACCATAAAAACTGAAGACTTTTTTTTTTTTTTTTTTTTTTTTTTTTTTTTTTTTTTTTGACAGGATCTGGCTCTGTCACCCAGGCTGGTATGCAGTGACACTATTTCAGCTCACTGCAATCTCCACCTCCCAGGCTCAAATAATCATACTATCTCAGCCTCCTGAGTAGCTGGGACTGCGGGCACTGGACACCTGTCTGGCTAATTTTTGTTTTTTTGTAGAGATGGGATTTTGCCATGTTGCCAGGTGGGTCTCTAACTTCTGACCTCAAGTGATCCACCTGTCTTGGCTTTCCAAAGTGCTGGGATTACAGGCATAAGCTCCCACAGCCAAACAAACAAACTAAATTTTTTTTTTATTGGAGTTTTAGACACCTCTCATGGCAGAAATTGCATCTTCCTCTTAAGTTGTAAATCTTGACAGCTGGAAACTCAACTACTGTTGTTTCTTTCTTCCAAGTGTTGTGATTGCTAAAATCTACATTTTGGATTCCTGTCCAATACCTTACAGTAGTTGTTCTTTGTGTTTTGTTCTAAGTTAGTAGCTTTTATCTGCCAAAAGGTTAGCAATAGAAGCGCTTATATTGCCATACTAGAAATCAAGCTACCAATTATTAGAATTCAACCAGTGCAATAAGGAAAGGAAATACATCACCAGAAGTTCTTCTAACCAAAAGTTCATTATTGTTCATCATTTTCTTATAGCTCCCTCAGATTGTATCCACCATGGAAGTTGATTGTGTGAAGTGTTTGTGTATTCTCCTTGACATGTTTCACTTGCAGAAATTATGTTTCCAATTGTGCTTCAAATGCACAAGTATCTCCTGATTATCACTATGTGGAGAATTCTGTTGCCATAACTGTTAGAACATAAGCTCCATTGGGTCAGTAATTTTTGTTTATTTTTCCATTATCCATAGTGCATAGAACAATGTGTGGAGTTATGTCAGCCAGCCTTATTTGATACAATTAATACGTCAAAGGTTTGAAGGGAGTTGCATAGCAAAGAGGCTATAGCACACTTCCCATAGGGGAGGCCAATTCATAGTTGAGGGAAAAGAAATCTTATTTTCAGGGGCAAAAAATTGTGTATAGGCTTCATAAGACATTTTTATATGTTTGTTCATTCATTCAAATGTTACATGATTTTTAATAACTACAACAATCACAGGTATCCCCACTAAAAATAAAAAAGGCAAAGACTGAATATAAGACATTGATCTTTCAGTTCTTTTGTTCAAAGAAAATACAAAAGGACTTTATTTTAATGAAGTAATGTAGACAATCTTTGCCTCTGAGAAAAGAATAATTTAATTAGGATGTATGAGAATGTGGGGGCAACTGTGAAGTAATTCCAAAGCTAGAACTTGGAAACAAAAAATTATAATTAATCTCTTTAAGTTAACATATATGAAAAGATTAATAGCCATGAAAGTTTAAAAATTCCTCAGTACATTTTATAAAACAATATAGTGTCAATAACAAAACTTGAAAAACACTAAAAAAGGAGACTAGAGGAAATAGCATGCATTATTATAGATTCAAAACTAAAAATGAAATATTAACAAAGAAAGCCCAATAACGTATCAAAAGAACAACACATCAGAAAAAACAAGAGTTCTTCCAGGAATGCAAAGGTGATTTATTACCATGAAATCTACCAATATAGCCCTCATATTAGCATTTGTGAAGAAATTTTTGGTCTTTTAATAGATATTGAAGAGTAATTTGATTAAATACAGAAGCCATTTCTAATTAAAAGTTTAATGATGGAGGGATAAAGGCAGTGCCCTTAATTTTGATAAAGATAACTTACTAAGAACCTACAATAAATATTATGAACAACAATACAATAAATGTATTTCAATTGCATTAAATTTAGAAATTGGACAAGATGCCAGTTTACCCCATTATTCATTACCATTATGCTATTAATTTTCACTATGATAAGAGTATAAACTAACTTATATAACTTTGGAAAATAAGGTATAAAATGATCTCTTGTTTATTGGTGATTTGACTGTAGGACTAGCAAATCGGAGACTCTTCTAAAAATTATACTGAATTTACTGAGAGAATATAATAGTCTGACTGTATACAAGATAAATACAAAATAATCTAGAGGTTTAACTAGTCCAAGAACAAGTGCTAGAGATAGAAAAGGGAAAATAGTCTATTTGCAACAGTGACAGAACTCATTAAAAATCTCATTAAAACTTTTAACAAGATAGTTACGGGTCCTACATGAAAATAGAACCACAATACCTGCACATGTACCCTCTTAATATAAAACTAGAAAGATTAAACAGCAACAACAAAATAACCGCCAAATCTTATGGAAAAATATAAATCTACATCTAAAGAGATATTATGTCATACTATATTCTTTGGATGGCACAATGTAGATCCAAATGTATTTACTTGTGATACCAAATATGTAAGAAAAAATAACATCAACCATACACAGATTCTTTGAATAAATAAAGGGATTATTTCCCAACACACTTCATAAGGTCAGCATAACTTTGAAAATAAAACTTGAAAACTTCTTACAGTAAACAAATAAAGGAGAAAATTATGTGAGTAAGTCAATGTATGCACAAATTTTAAAATATAATTCAACATAGTTCAAGTTAAATAAATTTCAGCAAACTAAGATTCTAACTTTCTTAAACTCCTAAAGAATATCTCTCAAATATTTAATAATTAAATGTTGGAAAAAAACCAAGAATGTCTACCATCACAACATCTATTCTGCATTGTACTAGAGTTACTTACTAATGTTTTATGAAAGTAAAAATGTTCAGGACTTAAAAGGAAAAATGAAAATATGATTGTGTACATAAAAAAATCTACAGATAAATGTTGAGTATTAATGAGTTTGGAAAGATTGTTGAATATAAAGTCATTATCTGAAAAAAAAATCAATTTTGTTTTCATAAAACAACATACAATGATAAAATGACATGTTTTACAAAGTTACCAATTAAAAGTCTTTCAAGTCTGACAAAACTGAAGTAAGCACATTTCATCCTATCTCTCCTTTAGATTACAACTAAAACCTGTGCACATATACCCAAAACAAGTAACTGAGGTATGTGAAAAGTAAATAACAGCAGACTAATTGGACAAGAAAATAAAAATTTTAAAATGATCAATAAAATAATTATTTTCCTGTCCCTTCCCACTCCCCTTGCCTACTGGCTTAGATTTTAGTGCAGCCAAAATTTTTAGAACTGTGTAGTGAATGTGCAGAAAGAAACCTCCAAGAAAAATGTTGTCTTCCCAGGGGACAAGGAGGACAGGCATAAGACAGAAAGATTTCTTTGCTTCTCTTTTTCTATCCTGGCATAAACGGAGGCAAGCATCAATCATTAAGCTGCCCATCTATAGTGGCAACACCACTATACACCAGGAGCTCTGCAGGCAACTTAAAGTTTGAGAGAAAAAATGTCCTACACTTTGACCAGATAAAAGAGGCCCTTGAAGTATGAAGAGTGTGGAGGTAATCCCCAATAATTATTTTCTCTTTCATTTCTCTCACCATTTTGCCCTGAGGCAGATCCCATTGCAAGAAGTACACAATAACATAAGGAGTCTAAAAACTTGACTTTCTCATCACAGTACCAGAAAAAGGGGCCTCTGGGAACTGTAAAATGTGGGAAAAATCCAGGAGATGATGAGGCATGAGAAATAGATCACCCAAATCCTAGTCTCATAGATGAGCTGCACATATGTAGACCTGACCCAAAGCAGTATAGCAAAACCTTAAGAATTGAGTTATGAGGTAGACCACTTCCCACGTCCTAAATAGGCCCCTGGATGACACACATGGCACAAATCCAAGTAACATTCCAAATACTTTGAAAATCAAATTGACATTGGAAACAAAGCTTACAGAAGGAAGGTTGGTACTTGAGATCTAAATCTAACCAGACTGATTGCTTATTAAAAGGACAAAAGTCAATATTCTTAAGAGAATATTAAAAAGACCCAAAGTCAGGAGTGATTCCTAAGAGAATATTAAAAGACCCAAAGTCAGGAGTGATGTCAGCAAATACTGTGTAGTAGGGAACTCTGGGATCTGTCTATCCACCGAAACACTCCTTCCTCCCAAGCAAGAAAAGGACAAAAACTGTCAGAATCAATTTTACTGGAACTCTGAGAAATAGTCAAAATTTTACAGCAACCAAGCAAACACTTAACTAGGAAAAATAAATAAATGAAACATTATAGGAAGAGGTCTTTGTGGCATTTTAACTTATGCTTACCCCACTCACTTTCTTGGTATGGTGGCAGTCTTGAGATGGCAGCCCACATTCCCCATGTGGATACCTCATCCTAGAAGGAGTACAGTGAAATTTTTTCTCAAGAAATTGTACCTGTTTGTTTGAAAGTGGCTGTGGTTTCCCTGAAGGACTGCTCCTCGGACTTCCGTTTGTTTCACTTAATTCAAAACTACATAGGGTAAAATGGCTACATGGAAGGTGGTCCAACAAAATACTAAAAGGCAAATGAGTAAACCATTGCCAGGTGGGGCAAAAATATCCCATAATGTTTGGGAAAAACAATAGACACACTTAAAGACTGGTCGGAAAATCCAGAAAGTGATATATTTGGGATATAAGGACTTTTAAAATGTCCCCACATATTTTATGGCTATGTAGATGTTCACGGCAGAATGCATGCTCATAAAAGAACCAAAAAGATCGTAAGCTTCACCTGTGCCTGATATTTACATTTCATGAATGCAAGATGTGTAGGCTAATACAGAATTGCAAAAAACATGACTAAGTGTAAGAAGTAACTCAACATAGACCAAAACTAAAAAGACCTTGTTCTGTGGTCTGAATGTTCTTGTCTCCCCCAAAATTCATATACTGAAACCTAATCACCAGTGTGAAGGTGTTAGGAGGTTGGGCTTTTGTGAGGTGATTAAGTCATGAGGGTAGAGTCCTTGTGAATGAGATTAGTGCCCTTATATAAAAAATTCAAGGCAGCTTCCTTGCCTTTTCTACTATTTGAGGAAACAGGGAGAAGTCACTATCTGTGTACCAGAAAATAAGCCCTCACCAGGCACTGCATCTGCTGGTGAATTGACTTTGGACTTCCCAGTCCCTAGAACTGTGATAAATAATTTTCTGTTGTTTATAGGCCATCCAGTTTATGGTATTTTGTTATAGCAGCTTAAATAGACTAAGGTACCTGTAGATCTGTCTTTCTTCCTGTTTCTTGTCTTTCTTGCCTTCTTTTTTTTTTTTTTTTTTTTTGACCCCAGGAGTTTAAGAAAATCTCTGTCAAACCACTAGCTGAGCTGTAAGCTCAATGAGCAGAGATTTCAGAGAACACACATAAAAATGAATATAGTCATTTGCTAAAATTGTTTAGAAATATCACTAAACAAACCAACAACTACACACACAGCAAGCAACAACAACAAAAAAAAATTCCAGAGAGAGAGAGGGAGAGAATCTGATTTTCAGAGTGTTCATATCATAATACTCAAAAGGGCCATATTTAACAAAATATTATGAGGCATGCAGAAAACCAAGAAAGTATGCCCACTCACCGGAAGAAAATGAATTAATGGAAATCATCCAAGAGGAAGCAAAGGCAAAACTTACTAGACAAAAACTTTAAATAAATTGTCCCAAATGTGCTAAAAGAACTAATGGATACCAGGAGAATTATTTGTCAATAAATAAAGAATATCAATAAAGGAATAAAAATTATAAAAATGAGCAAAACAAAAATTTTGAAGTGGAAAAGTACAATAACCCAAATTTTAAAACATTGTAGGCATTTCACAATTAATTTGAACAGGTAGAAGAAAGAGTCAGAACACTTGATAATAAGGCAAATAATGTTAGCCACATTGAGAAGCAGAAATAAAAAACATTGATGAAAATAAGCAGAGTCTCAGAGACCAGTGGGCCACCATCAAACATACCAACATTATGGGAGTTCCAGGAGAGGGGAGAGAAAAATGGCAAGACCAAATATTTGAAGAAATAATGGTTGAAAACTTCCCAAATTTGAGAAAAGACCTGAATCTACATATTTAAGTTCTACAAACTCCAAGTCGTATATACTAAAAGATATCCACACCAACAAAACCAAACCAAACTATGAAAAGACAAAGAAGAAATATAGAAGACAGCAAGAAAACAGTGATTCATCATATACAAGGGATCTTTAATAATATTAATAGCCAATATCTTATCAGAAATCATGGAGGCCAGAGAGCAATAGAATGACATATTTGAAGTACTGAAAATAAAAGTCAACCAAGAATTCTATATCCACTAAAATTATCTTCAAAAATGAAGGAAAAATCAACACATTACCAGTTAAACAAAATCTGAGGGAGTCGACTGCTAGTAGAACTGTCCTACAAGAAATGCAAGGGGAGTCCTAAACACTGAAATGAAAGGCCACTTATCTATAACTTAAAATCATATGAAGAAATACAGAACACAGGTAATTTTAACTACATAATAAATATAAAACCCAGTATTGCTATAGGTTTTGTTTGTAATGCCTCATTTTTATATATGACTTAAAATGTGAATGCATAAAACAATAACTATAAATCTGTGTCAAAGGAACACAATATATAAAGATTTATTTTGTGACAATAGCAATATAAAATATAGGGTCAGAAGTATGGAGAAGTAGATTTTTGCATGTTATTGATGCTAAATTGGCATGAATTCAAACTAGACTGTTGGAAATTTAAGCTGTTAATTGTAATCCCCAAGGTAACCACTGAGAAAATAACTTAAAATTATACCTAAAAGGTAATGCAAAAGGAACCAAAGTGGTACACACAAAAAAATCAATTAAACACAAAGAAGGCAATATTTAAGGAATTGAACAACAAAAAATATATATGAAACATAGAATAAAAATAGTCAAATGTCAGAAGGAAATTAAACCTTATCGATGTTTAATTTAAATGTAAACAGTTTTAACTATCCATTTAAAAGGCAGAGATCATCAGTGTGGATTTTTTAAAAACTTTATCTCCCAGCACTTTGGGAGGCTGAGGCCGGCGGATTGCTTGAGTCCAAGAGTTTAAGACCAGTCTGGACAACGTGGAGAAATCCCGTCTCTACTAAAAATAGAAAAATTAGCCAGGTTGGTGGTGTGTGCCTGTAGTCCCAGCTACTTGGGAGGCTGACATGGGAGGATCACTTGAGTCCAGGACACAGAGGTCGCAGTGAGGTGAGATTGCATCAGGCCACTGCACTTCAGCCTGGGACACAGAACGAGACCCTGTCTCAAAAAAAAAAAAAAAAAAAAAGAAAAAGAAAATAACAAAAAATATCCCCTAAATTTAGCTATATACTATATATTAGAGACTCAGTTTAGATTCAAATACACAAATGAGTTGAAAGTGAAATGATGTAAAAAGATATTCCCTGCAAATAGTAAAAACAAAGCAAAACAGAACAAAACAAAACAAGAGCTAAGTTGGTTATAATAATCTCAGATAAAAGAATCATTAAGTAAAATATTGCTTAAAAAGGACATTTTAATGATAAAATGGCAATTCACTAAAAAGATATAGTAACTGTAAATATATACACACCAAACAAGAGAGCTCCAAAATTTATAAAGTCAAAATTGACAGAAATGAGAGAAAAACAGGCAATCCTACAATCCTAATTAGAACTTTATTACTCCACTGTCAATAATGGATAGAACAAGTAGACATAACATCAATAAGGAAGTTGAGAACTTGAACAACATGATAAACCAATGAGTTCTAACAGACATATTACAGAATACTTTAACCAACAATATCAGAATACATATTTTTCTCAAGTGCACATGTAGCATTATACAGGATAGATGACATGTTTTGCTGCAAAAAGTCTCAGTAAGTTTTCAAATATTTAAATCTTACAGTGTATCTTCTCTGGCCACATAGAATGAAACTAGAAATCAATACCAGAAGCAAAACTAGAAACCATATAAGAGGTAGAAATTAAAGAAGGCATTCCTAACCAAAGAGTCAAAGAAGTAATCTCAAGATAAATTAGGTAAAAAACTTTGAGGTAAATGAAAATGAAACTAAGTATACTAAAATGTATGGGATGTATTAAGTGCAGTCCTCAGAAACACATTCAGGACTGTAAATTACTACATTAAAAAGGAAGATAGATCTCCAAACAATAACCTAACTTCAACCCTTAAGGAACTAGAAAAAAAGGGGCAAATTAAACCCAATCCTGGAAGAAGGAAGGAAATTAAAAGATAAGAGCAGAAACAAACAAAAAGAGAAAAGAAAATGGAGACAACTATTGAAACCAAAAGGCAGTTCTATGAAAAGATAAAAAATACTGACAAGACTTTAAGCTAGGCTGACTAAGAATAAAAGAGAGAAGACTCAAATTACTAAAATCAGAAATGCTATTTGAGATGTTATTATCAATCTATAGAAATTAAAAAATAAGAAATATTTGGAACTATTGTACTTCAAGTAATTAGATAGCTAGATGAAATGTATACATTTCTGGAAACAAACAACCTATTAAAATTGACAAAGAAAAACACAGAATACGTGAACAGCCCCATACAAAGTAAAGACATTAAATTCATAATAAAAAAAAACCTTCCAACAAAGAAAAGTCGAGGACCGGATGGCTTCACTGGCTTACTCTACTGAATATCTAAAGAATGAACACCAATTTTTCTTGAACTCTTCTAAAAAACTGAAGCTGAAGGAACACTTCATAACTCATTCTTTGAATCTAAAATTACCCTGGTACCAGAGTCAGACCAAAACATCTCAAGAAAATTATAGAACCATATCCCTTAGAATACAGTTGAAAATATTCTCAATAAAATATGAAGAAATGGATATCAAGGTAGAGTGATGGCAAAATAAAAGATGAGGATGCTCCAGGACCTTGTTCCTTATTGGAAATATTATTAAAAACCAAAATATAAACAAAAAACCTAGACTACCTAAAATAACTTTATAGGAGCTTTGGAAAACAGTCAAGGTTCTACATCAAGCAAATGAAAACACAAACTAGTAAAAGCCACATTCAAAACAGTGGGACATTTTGTGATATTTTCATTTGGCCTTACCCTACTCCTCCTAGCTGCAGTGCCATCTTGGTCTAGAGGAGATGACAGCTCAGTTCTCAACTATCTCCTTCTTCTGGGTTTATACTCAAAACAATTAAAAGCAGGAACTAGAATCGATATTTGTATTTGTATACCCATGGTTCATGGCAGCATTATTCACAATAGCTAAAATGCAGAAATAACCTACATGCCCACTGACAGATTAATAGATAAACAAAATGTGCTACATATATACAATGGGATATTATTCAATCTTAAAAACTAAGGAAATTTTAATAAATACTACAACATGGACAAGCCTTGAAGACACTATACTACATGAAACAAGCCAGCCAAATGAAGATAAATACTGTATGATTCCACTTACATGAGGTACATAGCATAGTCAAATTCACACAGACATAAAGTGGCGTAGTGATCCAGCGACTTTGGGTGGGGACTGAGGATGGAGAGTTATTTTTTAGTGGGTCCAAAGTTTCAATTTGGGATGATGAAAAGTTCTGGAGATGAATAAGGAGTGATGGTTGCAAAACATTGTAAATGTACTTAATGCTGGTGAACTGTACACTTCAAAATGGTTAAATTAGTAATTTTTAAGCATTTTATCTCAATAAGTTTTTTTAAACTAGCAAACTATTTCCAGCAGCATATTAAAAGTATACTCCATGACTAGGTGGAATGTATCCCAGGATTGCATTTGTGCTTCAACATTTGAATATTGATCAATGTAATACACATTAATAGACTGAAGGACAGGACAAATGATCATCTCAATTGATGCAGAAAAAAGGTCTGAAAAAATCCAACCTAATTTCATGGTAAAAACATTCAGCAAACTAGAACTAAAGGGAACTTCCTCAACATGATACAGGGTCTATATTTTAAAAATACAGCTAATAATAATCAACGGTGAAAGACTGATAGCTTTTGCCCCAAGATCAGGAAGCAGATTCGTGTTTTTCCTAATTCTATTCAACATTTTATTGGAAATTCTAGTCAGAGTAATCAAATGAGAAAAAGAAATAAAAGCTTCCAAATTGGAAAGGAAGAAATAAAACTATGCTAATTCACAGATAACATGATCTTTTTCTTTCTCTCTTTTTGACACAGGGTCTCATTCTGTTGCCCAGGTTGGAGTGCAGTGGTGTGATCATGGCTCATTGCATCCCCATCTCTTGGGCTCTATCAGTTCTCTCACTTCAGCCTCCAGAGTAGCTGGGACTACAGGTGTGTGCCACCATGCCTGGCTACGTTTTTATTTTTTGTAAAGATGGGGTCTCTCTATGTTGCCCAGGCTGACATAATCTTATATATAGAAAATCTTGATTAATACACACACACACACGCGCACAAGCTATTAAAGCTAATAAAACAATTCAGCAAAATGCAGGAACGAGGATCAATGTGGAAAAATAATTTTCATATGCTGACAACAAAAATCTAAAAATAAAATTGAGAAAATAATCCCATTTACAGTAGCATCAAATATAAAATATCCAGGAATAAATGCAACCAAAGAGGTGCAAAACTAATACTCTGAAAACTATAAAACACTGTGAAAGGAATTAAAGATAACCTAAATAAAAGGAAAGGTCGGCCATGTTCATGGATTAGAACATTTAATATTGTTCAAATGGCAATACTTTTCAAAGTGACCTACAGATATAACGCAATCCCTGTCAAAACCCTAATGTGTTTGTTGGCAGAAATGAAAATGCTAATCCTAAAATTAATATTTAATCTTAAGGGATCTCGAATAACCAAAACAATCTTAAAAAGGAGAACAAAGTTTTAGGACTCAGAATTCTCAATTTCAAAATTCACTGGAAAGCTATTATAATGAAAACAATGTGGTACTAATAAAAGGATAGACATATATTAATAGAATAGGATTAAGGGGCCAGAAATAAACCTATTTATCTACAGTCAGTTGAGTTTTACACTTGTGACAATACCTTCCAATGGAAAACAACAGTCCCTTCAACAAATAGTGCTGGGAAAACTGCATGTAGATATCACATGCAAAAGATTAAAGTTGAACCTCACCTCACAACATAGACAAAATTTAACTCAAAATGGTCCAAAGGTCTAGATATAAAAATTAAAGGTACTAAACTCTTAGAAAAGGGCACAGGGATAAATCTTAGTGACCTTGGATTTGGCAATGGTTTCTTAGATATCACACCAGTAGCATTAGCAGAAAAGAAAAGATAGAAAAATTAGACATCATTAAATTAAAATTTTTTTCTGCATCAGAGTGCTATCAGAAGAGTGTAAAAACAGCCCACAGAATGCAAGAAAATATTTGCAAATAAAAAATGGGTAAGGGACTTGAATAGTGATTTCTCCAAATGAGATATAGAAATGGCCAACAAGCATATGAAAAAATGCTCAACATCATTAGTCATTAGAGAAATATAAATGAAAACCACCATGAGAAACCACTTCACTGCCACAAGGTTGACCATAAACACAAAACCAAAAACAAAATGAGAAATGTCAAGTCTTGGTGAGGATGTGGAGAAAAAATTGGAAACCTCATATATTGCTGGTGATAAAGTGAAACGGTGCCGTCATTGTGGAAAACAGTTTGTAAGTTCCTTTAAAAGCCAAACACGGAATTATCATATGACCTAGCAATTCTATTTATAGATACTCAAGCAGATATTTGACATGACTCTTATAGTGGCCCTTTTCACAATAACCAAAAGGAGGAAACAACCCAAATATCTATCAACTGGTAGATGAATAAACAGAGCGTACTATATTGATATAATGGAATATTATTCAACCATAAAAAGAGTGAATTACAAATACATGGCACAATATGGTTGAACTTTGAAAGTATCATGCTAAGTGAAAGAAGCCAGATGCAAAAGATCACATATTGTATGACTTATTTATACGAAACATTCAGAATAGGTAAATCCTTAAAGACAAATAGGAGACTAGTGTTTTCCAGAGGCTGAGGAATGGGACAATGTAGAATAACTACTTAATGGATATGGATTTTTTTTTGGAAGTAGTGATAAAATATCTTGGTACCAGATAGAGGTGATGGTTGGACATCATTGTGAATGTACCAAATACCACAGAATTGTATACTTTTAAATGGTTAATTGTTAATTTTGCTATATGAATTTTATCTCAATAATAAAGGATCCAGATCTCAAGACATAATATTCAAAGTGTCAAACATACAAAATGTTTTATCCAAATATACACAGAATTAGAAAAATCTCAAAAATTCTTAAGGAAAAGGAGAATCAAAGACAGCAACACTTAGATAACGCAAATTTTGGAAATTATAGACAAAGAGTTCAAAGCAGCTACCCTAATCATACTCAGTGAAGGAAGGGGGCCTCTCTTGAAATGAATAGAAAGGTAGGAGTTCTCAAATAATAAGTAGAATTTGTTAAAAAGAACCAACTGAAAGTTTGGAGCTCAAAAAAATACAATAGTTGAAAAAAGATCATTGAATGGGCTCAACAGAAGAGTAGAGATGACAGATAAAGAGTCATGAAAACTAAAGTTAGAGCCATATAAATTATATAATCTGAACAACAGTGTGAAAAAATTAAAAATAAATGAACATAGTGGGGACCTGTGGGACAATAACTCTGTTTAACATTTGTATCATTGGAATTTTATAAGGAGAGGAGAAAAATTGGTGAATAAATACTATTTGAAGAAATAATGGTCCAAAACATGCCACATGTGGGGGAAAAAATTTACAGATTTAAGAAGTTCTGTAAAACTCAAATGTTTAAACCAAAAAAAAAAAAAAAAAATCATTCCTAGATCATCATAATCAAACTGGTCAAAATAAAAGATAAAGACAAAAACATTGAAAGTAACAAAACTTCAGATTTTGCCTCAGAAACTAAGAAAACCAGAAGGTAGTGAAACTACAATTTTAAAAGGCTGAAAGAAAGGAACTATCAATTCAAAATTCTATATCCAATGGAGATATATTTCACAAATGAATGTGAAATAAAGAGATTCTCAGGTGAAGGGAAACTATGAACTCATTGCTCTAAAACAAGTCTCTCTAAACTAGGGGACTTGGTCTATAAAAAATGTTAAAGGATGTTTTTTCAGGCAGAAGGAAATTATACAAAAGGAAAACATGAAAACATCATGAACAAAGGAAGAGCAACAAAAATGGTAAATATCTTAGAAAATATAATAATTTTTCTTATTTTAATTCTTTAAAATACATATGATTCTCAGAAGCAAAAATTTTGTAACATTGTCTGATAAGGTTCTCAATGCACGTAGATGTAATTCATACTGCAACAAAGACCAAAAAAGGGAGGATAAAGGAGCATATATGGTTTTAAGTTTTATCTTTCACTTGATGTGATAAAATATAAATGTAAGAAACTTGGAAAAAATACGTATATACAGGTTGAATATTTCTAATCTGAAAACCTGAAATCTCGAATTCTCCAAAATCTAAAACTTTTTGAGCACTGAGATAATGCTTAAGGGAAATACTCATTGGAGCAGTTTTGATTTTGGAATTTTGGATTAGGGATGCTGAACTGTTAGCTATAATGAAAATATTCCAAAATCTAATAAAATTCAAAATCCAAAGCATTGTGGTCCTAAGCATTATGAATAAGGGATACTTATAATATACAGGTATATTTTAATCCAGAGCATCATCACTTAACAAACAAACCAAAAAAACTGTACAAAGAAATATAGTAAAAAAGCCAATAGATCAATAAAATTGAAATACTCAAATAAAAGGAAAAAACATAATAAATCAGAATTAGGAAACAAAAGAATGTTTCCCATTCCTATAGGAAACAAAAGAATGGAAAAGACAAGGGATAAATAGAAAACAAAAGATAGTAGATGCAAGTCCAAACAAATCAATAATTGCATTAATTGTAAATGGTGTAAACACACCAATTCAAGGAAAGAGACAGCAATGTTGGATTAAAATTGAGAATAAAAATAAACAAGACACAATTATATGCTGTCTATAATAAACTCTACAAGTTTAAATTTAATAATATAGATAGTTATACAGGCTGAGCATTCTGTATCTGAAATGCCTGGGATTAGAAGAGTCTCAGATTTTGGACATTTTGATATTTTGGAATATTTGCATAAACACAATGAGACATGTTGAGAATGGAACTCAAGTCTACACGTGAAATTCATTTATTTTTTCTATGTATCTTATACATCTAGCCTGAAGTTAATTTTATGCAATATTGCAAATAATTTTGTGCATGAAACAAATTTTTGATGATATTTTGACTGTGACCAGTCATATGAGGTCAGGTGAGAAATTTTCTACTTGTGGCACCATGCTGGTGTTCAAAAATTTTGTATTTTGGCTGGTCATGGTGGCTCATGCCTGTAATCTCAGCACTTTTGGGGGCTGAGGTGGGAAGATCACGTGAACCCAGGAGACCAGCCTGGGAAACATAGGGAGATCCTGTCTCTACAAATCCTTCAAAAAATTAGCTGGGCATGGTGGTATACATCTGTGGTCCCAGCTACTCAGGAGGCTGAGGCAGGAGGATCACCTGAGCCTAGGAGGTTGAGGCTGCAGTGACTCATGATTGTTCCATGGCCTTCCAGCCTGGGCAACAGAGAAAAACCCTGTCTCAAAAAAAAATTTTTGATTTTGGATTATTTCAGATTTCAGATTTTGGGATTAGAGATGCTCAACCTGTATAGTAAAAGTATGGATAAAAGATATGCTGTGCAAATACTAATTAAACAAATGCTAGAATTTTTATATTAATAGCAGATAAAGTAAATTGCAGATCATAGGATATCATCAGGGATAACACAGACCATTTTATAAAGATAAAGGTGTCAATTTATCGAGGGATTATAACAGTCCTAAACGTTTATAATACATTTAAAGTATAATAACATTTAAAATATAATAACAGGGCTTCAAAATTCATGAAGCACAACAGTGGTAGAGCAGAAAGAAGAAATCAAAAGTAGAATTACAATTACACTTCAAGATTTCAACACCCCTTCCTCAGTTAATTGACAGAAAAGTATACAGAAAATTATCACTGACGTAAAAGAACTGAACAACATTACCAACAAACTTGACCTAATTGACATTGATAAAACACACCACCTGACAACAGGAGAATACACATTCTTTTTAAGAACCATGGAAAATTGACCAGGAAAAACCATATTCTGGCTCATAAAATAAACCTGAAGAAATTAAAATGGTTGCAATCAAACAATGTGTGTTGTCTGAGTATAACAGAATTAACCTGAAAACAAATAAAAAAGATATCTTGAAAATGTTCAAATGTTTGCAAATTCAACAGCACACTTTTAAATAATTCATGTTTCAAAAAGGAAAAGGCAAATGAAGTTAAAACTAATTTGAAGTAAATTAAAATGAAAATAAAACATACTAACATTTGTCTGATGGTGCTAAAGTAGTACTCAAAGGAAATTTTCTAACATTAGTGGTTTATATTGGAAAAGAAAACTCAAATCCATGATCTAAGCTTCCAAAATTAAAGTGCTAGACAAAAAAGGAAAAATGAAATCCAGGTACCAGAAGAAATAAATAAATAAATATAAAAGCAGAAATCAATAAAATTTAGGCGGTACTATAATACTGAAAATTCAATGAAATAAAATGCTGCACTTTTTTGGGTATAGATCAATAAAACTGATAAACTTTTCAACAGATTGACTAAGAATTAAAGGTAGAAGCCACACATTATCAATTATCCGTGATCAAAGAGGTGATATCTCTACAGATTGTACAGAAATTATATGGGTATTTTACATAACAGTATGCTCATACATTTGCATAGAACTTTGGGGTCCTTATATATGAAACCATAAATTTTTTTGAACCGTTCACTAAGCCCCTAATTCCAGTAGAGAGTCTGTGCTGCTGAGGAAAATAAAGAGCTATAAATGCTCTGAATCCCAAAGCCTGAATCAGCCTGTTTTTCAGCCTAAGATTGGCCCACTTACCATCCACCGTGAAGAATGCCAAAGCCAGGATAGTTGACTAGAAACTCATCCCAGATTCTAATGCATAGCAAATAAATATTTTTTTAGAACCGCAAAGTCTTTGGAGATGGCCTGTTTAACATGACTCTAATGTAAAGTCAGTGGAAAACTCGATAGCATCCCAGGATACAACTCAAGTTCGTGCTGTTGACAGAATTGATTCTCTGCCAGTAGCATCTCCTACAGATTAGTTATTTTCATATAAAGATCCATAGTGAAATTTTAGCAGTCTAAAGTGAAAATGGAAAATTAAGTATAACAGCCAATTATTTATAAGGCTAAATATATTCCATTTAAATGGCTTATTTCTATTCTGAGATTATATCCTTCCTATACCAATCCAGAAGTAGAAGGGCCACTAGGATTGGCTGGATTTCACGTTACTTTAAATCCTGCCCTATGTTTTTAAGAGCTGGGCCCTGCTCTTGATATTTCCTATCACCTTGCTTTTGATAGAATTCCCTGGATATGACTGGATACTGCAGCTGACATAAATTATAGCTCTGAAATATTTGTAGGGACATGCCACTAACTTTCTCCCTTTGCAATCACAACTACTTCCTTGTAACTTGATTCTTGCCTCAAAGTATAATAGACCGTTTCTGCTCAATTTAGAATTATTAGTTCGTCTCTGGAATACTCCTCCCAAATGTCCTTCTTCTGACTTTGCGACACATTTTTAAATTTACTATCTTACCTTGACCCTCAGACTTGAAGTTCTAGGCTGCTTTTCAGGATATAATCTTTGCTTTTTTCTACAATTGAGAATTAGATTCTCTCTGCCTCTAGGTATTTGGCTCTGGCTAGCCTAAATAAATATGCCCAACTATTAAATCCCCCTAACTCAGTGTAGCTCTGAGAGTAGGCGGCACAATTCTGGAGGCATTATCTGTGTGGCCAGTGTTGTTGCTAATATGGTTTAATGCAGATCTACTGGCCCTGAGCTTAAAGATCCACTCACATATCCACTGCCTCTTATGAGCCAAGGTCATAGCAGTCAGTACTCTACCCTCCACTAAATACATTTGTCAGAATGCCTTTCTAGTGATGTAGCTCCAGCATCTGTGTTTCCATGACACGCAGATTTTATTGTTCTTCAGTGAAGAGGAGTGGTGTTTCTGGTATCTGTCATGACGAAGTAGGCTGGGAGATGGGACATCCTACATATGCAACCAGCCAGCCCCCTCTTAGTATGACATAGGGATTTCCTGGCAGCACTATGCAGGATGTTCAACCTCCCGGCCCATGCGAAGGTGAACTGCTGCACCATGAAGTTCCAGTTTCTGCTGAAAGGCTTGACGTTGATTGATGCTTCTCTGTGAAAATGCTGTCAGGAAAGCCTCTTCTGACCTGGTCTTCTTTTCCTGATGAACTGGTTGTGATTACAAATAGCCTAAACGATCCAAAAGCTTGTTAACCAATAATCCACCTCTTACTTGAACGTAAACCCCATATCTCAAAAATATCATTTGCCACCAATTAAATAAAAGGAGAAAAATCTCCTGACACTCACAGGTACCAAGATATTTTCTGGGTTGCAAACACTCCCCAGCTCCACTTCCAATTTAGTCAACCTGTATTACCTGCTTCTAAATGATATAAACAGACTTCTTACACAACAGTAGAGGAATTCTGTGGCTGGAAGACCCCAGATGGGCTGCACACACTTTTTTGCCAAAGTTATCCCAGATGTATCACAAGTTAGTTGCCAAAAACACAGGCCTAGAAGCATCATAATGAGATCCTAGGCTCTGAGGTTCTGCAATGTGACCACCACATTACAAAATAAAGAAATTTAGCTAAGGACAAATTCAATCAGCCTTGTTCGTTTAGCTTAGCAAATTCTGCATCACGTACTTGTTCATCTCAAGTCCCTCAGCACCAAGAACTTTTCTATCTGCAAAATTTTGTGAGCCTACAGTTTCATCAGGACCTGACACCTGAGAGGTTCAATACAATCTACAATATCTTCAAGCAAACAAACAAACCCTAGATTTTCTCTTCTGAGATAGTCTCACAACCCATCTTTCATGGAATTTTTAATGTAATTTCCAGTTGAGATACTTCCTTTTCCCTATGAGTACATGGAAAACACTTCCAGTTCTCTGTTGATATTTTCTTCAGAGTTGGATGGAAGACAACTTTATTAAATGATTCTACTATTTCTTCTATTGTATGGATCTTGAGTGGTGGAAAAGCAATAAGGACGAAGAAGGAATCATGAATTGTTGCCTAAGCAAGAATATAATGAGGACTTCTGCTGATTTGTACTATGTGACTCTATTCTCTCAGTAGTGGGGAAAAAGAAATGATGTAGGTAAGAGAATAAGATATAACTGTGGCTTTAACTTTATGAGTCTAGATTTTCTGGTTTGGATTTTGGCTTTACTTTTATCACATTAAGCATACCTATAATCTGGTATTTTATTTATAAGAGAACAAAAGTAAAATCTCTTTGACTATGTCATTAATGCAGAGTGATTTCTAAGTCAATAGAAAAAATATAATTTTTTAAAAGTATATTTAGTCTTGCAGGCGGGGTGGCTCATGCCTATAATCCCAGCACTTTGGGAGGCCAAACTGGGTGGATCACCTGAGGTCAGGAGTTCAAGACCAGCCTGGCCAACATGGCAAAACCCATCTCTACTAAAAATACAAAAATTAGCCAGGCGTGATGTTGCATGCCTGTAAACCCAGCTACTCGGGAGGCTGAGGTAGTAGAATGGCTTGAACCCGGGAGGCGGAGGTTGCAGTAAGCCAAGATCATGCCACTGCACTTCAGCCTCAGAGATAGAGTGAGACTCCATCTCAACAACAACAACAAAAAGGATATTTAGTCTTTATAATTTATTAAGTCTTGATGACACTAGCAGGATTAACATTTGCTAACTCTCCTAGGTGCTTCAATGATAAACAACATGGCCATGCTATCATTCTAATGTTCACTAAAGACTAAAGTAAACTGTAAAATACACTTTTGAATAGTGCTTCTTATAGTAAACTTCTTAATAACTAATGACATATTCAGAAATACTAAAGTGAAGATTTCATTTAAAATTAAATATACATCTAAATAATGTATGGCTTATTCATGGTCAAGTAATTAATCATTAAAAGTTGTAGGCCAGTGTTTCTAACTTTCACTGTGACTCATTAATTTACCATGGAATTTGATGGGATGCATTATTTTCTACAATATATTTTAGGCCAAAGATATAGGATATAACCTATAAAATCAATTTCCTTTTTATCTTAAAATTATATATTAATATGTACCAAATGATTATTCAAATCTAAATTTACAGCTACAGATACTAGTATGAACAATATGCTGTCAGGTACTAGGCAGATTTCTTAAAGCATCATGTAGCAATCATGCCTTTAGACCTCTCAAAGTAGCGTTAGTTCAAAGAGACACCACCTACAGCCTTTAGTTAGATCACCTTACTAACTGCTGTTTGTGATCTGATAAGTTGTATGTACTCATATCCACTTTCTCTAGTTAGTGAATTTCTTGTTTACTGTTAGTAATAATCCAAGGCTTGAAAAAGCATCTCCAAGTGTACCAGCAAGTGTTTCACTATGGATGCCCCAGGATCTCCCTTCTTTCATATCATAGGTTGAAAATGATTCTTATTCACTACTTTTCATATGCCCAATTTGCAAAACATCCCCACATTTTACTGTGCTATGCTTTTAATTGATTCTCTATTCAAACAGTTCACTCTGCAGAATAATGATAATAGGTTAAAAGTGACTGTGAAATTTTAACTAACAGAAAACAGAAACTCCTGAAGGTTCTAAAGGGAACCAGAAAGTGATATTGATCTACAACTTCATAGCTGTATTAGTCCGTTTTCATGCTGCTGGTAAAGACATACCAGAGACTGGGAAGTAAAAGAGGCTGAATTGGACTTATAGTTCCATATGGCTGGGGGGGCCTCAGAATCATGACAGGAGGCAAAAGGCACTTCTTACATGGTGACAGCAAGAGAAAATGAGGAAGAAGCAAAAGCAGAAACCCCTAATAAACCTATCAGATTTCATGAGACTTATTCACTATCACAAAGACTGGCCCCCATGATTCAATTACCTCCCGTAACACATGGGAATTCTGGGAGATACAATTCCAGTTGAGATTTGGGTGGGGACACAGCCAAACCATACCAACAGCTAAGCACTATATATATAAAGTTGTGTTCTCTATATATCAGTCATGTATATATGACTGATAAATTGTGGTTTAAAATTAAATTATTGCCATTTTTTAAGATTTCCCTAAAAGTTTTTCAAATTTACTTTTTTAAAAAAAGGACGGTGTGTTTCAGGGGCCCAATATTAATGCAAACTAAAAAAAAATCCTACCCCATTCTTCATGATGTGACTATTACACATTCATCTCCTGTATCAAAACATTTCATGTACCCCATAATATTTATTTATAGTATTTTCTAATATTTATATATGTATTATGTACCTCAAAGAATAAAAAGTTTAAAATGTAAAAATTAAAAAATAAAATCCTATGCCCCCTACTGACAGAACAGACCCTCTCTTGGCAAAGGGGAACCCAGAAAATCCTTAAAACGGAGTTCCCAGCCATGACAGAATGGAAGGTCAGACACACCTTTTACACTCCCTCCCTTTTGTGGTTTGGACAGAACAATTGATCAGTATTAATGTTAAAATAGAGATTATAAGGCTGATGGAACAGACTCTATGTGACAATAAGATATCAGATTATAAACATTATCTAAGGATATGCCAGGCAAAGGTTAAATCACACGTTCCTGCACTTAAAGAATAAACTATGTTCTAACTGTCACAAGGATTTTCTTTTTCTCTAGCAGCTAAACAAGCACTGGTCTCAAAACAAGTGATACTAAAACAATTTTCAGTTCCACCAGCTGCTGACTACGCTGATCCTCAAGCCTGTGTTCCACAATCTATAACTACAACTTTGACTGGACAAGAGACTGATTTCATCAACTTTCTCCAGATAAGACCACTGACTATGAACTGATTCTGGCTGGCTTACAGAGATTGTGCACTTGTGCACCTTCATGTCCTAAAAAGACCTTTTGATGTAGAGGGCCTAATTTTAATACATGTAAAAGTTAAGTCTTCATCCCAAAGTAAACATGGGTCATATGTTACATGCATGTGTATTCAATATGCATGTGTCACAACCCCTTTCACGAATATTCATAGATCCTCCTGTAATCTGTTGAATATGTATGTTCAGCTAACCTGTTCATCATAAAGCTCCTACCCTCACACCTCCGCCTTCCAAATGCTGTAACCCTTTATAAGAAATACACTTTTTCTCTCCTTTTCTAAATGTATGCATTTATTTCAGTTGACAGTAACTACTATATTTAATAACAGAAATATCATTTTCAGAGTAGTAAATGACTCAACTTGCTAGTATTATTAGAACAATATTGAAATGGGTTTTAGGAGAACTAGAGCATTTAATAAATTTATGGATTTATTCTCTTTCTTATTCCAAAATAAATTTGAAGTATTTTACCCATGTAGCATTGATTTATGTATTTAATAAATATTTAGTTGTTAAAATATACTAGGCAGAAGGAGATAATGATTCAGAAGGTAAAATTACACTTGTTCTCATGGTTTTATAATATAGTGAGGAGTATTATATGATCAAAAATTAGTTAAAAAATAAATTGGGCAAATAAATGCACATTGGAGTAGAAAGGGCATTTAAAAAATTGCAGCAATTAAGAGAAGAAAGCCGAAGCTAAATAAATAAATAAATACATAAAATGAAACAAACAAACAAATAAAAACACTGCATCTTAGGCCAAAGAACAGCAAACATTTTCTGTAAAGGGCCAAATAGTATCTATTTTAGTCTTTGTGGGCAATACGGTCTCTATTGCAACTAGTCAACTCTACTATTGCAGGATGAAATCAGTCATAGATAATCTTTAAAATAATGGATGTGGTTTTATTCTAGTATGCCTGTTTTTACCAAAGGAGGCGGCCAGCAGGATTTGGCCCATGGGCTGCGGTTAGCCAACCTCTGACCTAGGGAGCTAGGAAGGGTGAAGCTGAGATGTGGTGGATGTATTGATTGATGGAGATGATTTATTCTTATGTTCAATGCTGTTGCTTGAAGTTATCAGGGATAGAGCAAATGCTATGTATATTAGGGTACAATTGACAAAATAATCCGGGCACACAAAAGGTATCTGCTTTAGCTGCATAAAATAAGCATATTGATAAGGATAGTCACTAGCTTTCTTGAAAGACATTGCTATTTGAAAGAGAAAAGGATTTAAAAAGCAATTCACTCAAACCACTAAGAAAATTTCATGAGGATCTTGAACACCTGAAGTTTAATTTCATTAGATACTGAGATCCTCTATTTTCGGTAGTAATGAAGGTTCTCTAATCAAATAAACACAACAAACTCATATACGTGTGTCCTTCACTTTACTCAAAGCCTCACTTTTCACAAAGCTCTTGATCAGGTTGTGGAAGTTCCCTTCTTTTCCTAGTTTGTTGTTTTACCATGAAAGTGTATTGGATTTTCTCAAATGGTTTTTTTGGGTGTCCATATAAGTAATCAGGTAGTTTTTGTTTTTCACTCTATTAATATAGTGTATTATAATGATTTATTTTCATATTTTGAAACAACCTTGCATTTCTGAGATAACATCATTGTCACAGGGTTCAGTCTTTCTTATATACTGCTGGATTCAGTTTGCTAGTAATTTGCTCAGGATTTTTTTCATCTATATTTGTAAGGGGTTTCGGTGTGTAGTTTTCTTTTCTTGTGATGTCCTTGTTTGATTTTGGCATCAGGATAATATTGGCCTCATAAACAGAATTGAGAAATATTCTTCCCATTTTTGTTTTTTGATAGTTTTTGAAGGATTAGTGTTAATGTTTCCAGACAACTACCTTACAGACAAGTCAAATAATGAACATTCTGTGGAGATGAGGCTCTGAAGGAGCTGCAACCTCATTCTACCCCTTCCCTTCCCCCATCCAGTAGCTGCCAGGCTGCAGGTTTTCAACATGATTGCAGGATGTTAGTTTTTAAGGCTACCATGGAGCTTGAAGGGGGAATGGAAATAGGACAAGTTAAAATGTCACAGAGATTGCTATGCTTAACAATATTCAGTCATTTTCTTAAACAAACACACTCTGGGTTGTTGCAAGCATTTAGTTAATTTTCAAAGTCCTGAAATAGTTGATTCAGAGAATTTCTGTAAATTTGCTCACTGCTTTTATGAAGGAGAGAATTTTGAAAGTACTTAGCCATTTTTGCTGATGTCTCCAATGTAATTTTTGTGTTTTAAACACATTTTACACTTCTATAATCTCACAGAGTTTAGAACTGCATTTGTAGAAAATTCTGTACAATGAAAGCATATTACTAATTTAGAGTAATGTAGAGAATGGTGGTTTTGAAAAGAATTATAAATGAGAATATGTAAATATTACATTTCTATTCATTTTCCAGTATATAGGGGGTGCATTACACACTGTCCTAAAAAAACCTACAGACACATTTTATGATATAGTATTCTAACTTATTAAAAATTGTCTCAAATATTTTATGCCAGTCTTTATCCTTTAATTTTGCTTATGTTTATGTTTGCTGCAATTATTTAATCCCAGTCCACTTCACGTTAACAAAAGTTATCATAGATAAACGTTTTATATTTACATGCAAATCTGCCAGTCTTCTCATTTGTGTAATCGTCTGTGTTTTTTTTTTAAATCTTAGATACTGGGTAAATATATAGTTGGATAAATATTCTATTCTATTTATTCTTCTTTTTCTTTGAATAGATTTTAAATCATCAACATTTTCATCTTCCCAGAATTGACTTTTGTATGTGAGATGAGATGAGAAGCTGAATTTATCTAACATATTTTCTTTTATCATTGATTTTGATGCTTCATTTATCACTCATAGTAGGACTTATTGCTGTAATTTTTTCTTTTTATGCTTAATCTGCCTAATCCTATACCCATACATTATTATAATTATACTGGTTGTTACTCTGTAATATAGTAAGGAATGGCCTTTCTATTTTCATATTTGAAATGTATTTATTATAAATATGCATTGAAGTTCATTAAATGATTTCAGCTTCTACCAGGATGAACTATAGTTTATGGTGTTTAACCTACTGCGGTACCATATTTATGTATTTCCTAATATATTGAACAACCCCTAATATCATGAGGTGAATGAAACTAGCATTATTTAAGTTTCCCTTTTTTTATGGGAAACTTTACACAGATTATCTCGTTTACTCCTCACAACAACCTTATAAAATAGTTAGAGATTAAAACCAAAAAGAAACAAACAAACAAACTGAGATTTGGCAATATTAAATGCCCAAAGTGATGCAGTTGATCATTTGGATTTGAATACCTATCTGTTTAGCTAGCTAGCTATTTATCATCTATCTATCATCTCTTATCTTCAAAGCTGTGATTTCATCCTGGTCATACAATTTGTATTATATTTCATTTTAATTTTTATATATTAGTAAGTAGGAATTTACTGTGTAGTAGAGACCCAGACATGCAAGCAAATTTCAGTATATCGTTGTAAATTCTATGACAGAGACAGTACACATGATGTTCTGGGAGTACTGTGTATGACATGCTTAATTCTCTTCAAGCTTATGAGATAAGCCTTTTCGGATCAGGCTGGAGAGGGAAGAGAGTGAAGTTTGGAGGAAGCAAGAGATTTGTTGAAAATGTCAAGGAGATCAGTAATGGTGTCATAGAATGATATTTGTGAATAAAAGTGTTGAAAAGCTGGAAGGAAGGACTTTACATTGAGAAGCAGAAAATTGATCACAGAGGTGGGGCAATTCTTAATCTTTGGCAAATTCTAAGAGTAGCCATAAAAGTCATGTGGTTTCTAAATTTTTCAGATGGTTTTGCTTTTAAAAATATTTATTGCTGCCTTAAATGACATACACTCTATCTATATAGTATCCTATATTTTATCTTCTGCGAATTTCTTAGGTTAATACAGATTTACAGATTTTCTCATCCTCCAGCTTCCTTAATTTATCAGTAATTTAGGAACGATGGTTGGAGGTCATCAAGATCTTCTTTTACCATGTCCTCATCCTGGCTTAGGAGGCAGAACTTTGGTACTGTTTCTAACTCTATTCCTTAAATGTAGTTTTTACAAATGCTTCTAAATTCTACCATGTATTCAGTGCTCATTAATTTCTGGTAGGATTTTAGATTTTTTTCTGTTTGGTTTTACAGGATTTGCACAAGATTTTAAGAACAGTCTCCACCACGTTTACATACTCTGTTACTTGAAGGTAATTCAAAAGAAACAGTTTTAGTTGTGGCCTGGGGTTGGAGGAAAGGATCAAAAAGAAAGGTGTACCTGTTTGTTAGAAGTAGCAATATCTCTTTCTAGGCATCATCCAAATAACACTTCAGCCCTTCTAAACATAATACGTTGATTTTGAAAGGAGAGATAATGAAAACCTATGGTCAAATAGATTGAAATAAAGAGATGCTGACAAATAAAAGCAGAGAAAAATGAAAGAGGTACAGAAAAGGCACCTTACTTAATATTCTTAGGAACACCTGCTGAGGATGAGTAAAATTATATTTAAGCAGGGAAAATAAATGCTTATAAAGCAGAATGTGATTTATTATATGATATACATTATACTATGTATAAAGTATATGTATATATACTATAATACATATTATATGGTATATATTATATATATACATGTATATATATTATATATACATTATAATGTATACTATAATATGTGTACTATATATTAGACGTTCTGTGAAACTTGATAGATGAACACAGGTTTTCTTTCAGTAAATAGTTTGAACAATGCATGGTTCCAGTTTGGATCAGGACAGTTTATGTTTCATTAATATTTTTGATATTCTATTAATAATTCCATAACATTATAAATGTTGATTATCTAATATCACCCTATTTTCTGAGTAGTACTGAAATCACATTTTGACTTGCTACTAACTTTCCAAACCTCCTTCCTGGTCTGATTCCCTACAAATTGTTAACACTGGATAGATGCATACAAATTACAGTTTTAGGTTCCATGACTTCAAAGGAAAGTCCTTATGATGACAGCATGCATTATTAAAGTAAATCTATAGGATTTTAATGGATTATGTTACATAGCTTTTAGGGAAATACAACATTGGTGATGACTTATAAGTATTCCTACACAAATATTTACTCATTTATTAAGAATAAAACTTGAGTAAAAAGGTCATACTATGTCATGAAGAATTAGGTTAATTTGAGGTCTGAGATATGCTTTCTACTCCAACCTCATCTCTTGCTATTTTTTCCCTTTCATTTTTCTGTGCTTTCGTATACTTTTGTCTGTCTTGCCTAGAATGACATCTGTAATATACCCCTTTTTCAAACCTCCTTCTTGTATACCCAGGCAAACACCTACCCATAATTAAAGACCCAGTTGAGACAGTACTTTATCTGAAAAGCCCTTTCTAAACCTCCACACACAGAGTTAATTACTCCTCGCTATGTATTCTCATAGTACCCTGCATATATCTGCATCCTAGCATATGTATTGTATTGTAATTTTCTGTTTATATCTCCTGGTATACTGTAAACTTTATGACATTACAATCTGCCTTTGTACTCTGTAATGTATGACATAGCTTAGTTAATATAATAACATAGATGTCAGTACTTACATGATCTATGATATCACAATTCACCTGATTATTGACATAATCAGCCCCACCCAGACTCTCAACCAATGAGAGAAGACCTAGTAGTATATAAGAAGCTCTTCTCAAATGACTCCTGCCCTCTGTGGCCGGGCTGTTTAGCAGCTGGTCTCACTGCTTAGGTTCCTGAAGCCTAGCTGTTCCAGCGTCCTTGCTACAGAAAGAGATCGTTGTCTGACCAGAGACATAACTTACTTCTGTCTGGAAGCAGAGTACCTACATTTGGCTTTCTGGATCTCACCTCAGTTCCAGATTCCTCTACATTAAAACCTTCGCCTGTGTTACATCCTCTCTCAGGACTGAATATCAACACTATTGAAGACACCTCATGTGACATGACAAACAACTTTCTTGGACTGTCCAGCTACTCCAATTTGGACTGTATCGTGGTACTTTAGACTTGTGAATTTGAATTCAGTTGGCTGAGTGAGACTCCAAGATGGGAATAGGATTTGTGGTTCGACTGTATTATCCCACTCTGGAAGAAATTTATGAAGTTATTGATGGATCACCCGCACTAAATTATTATCAAAAATTTCTAAATTCTTATTTTTAAGTCTGTTTTTGACATTATTTAATCATCAAGAGAAGACTCTTAAGTGTTATGCATGAATAAAAGAGACTGTGAAATATATTTTGGTTGTATATAAGGAATTTATTGTGGGGATAGATGTTTATAAGTGGGTGGTATGACTATTTTTATGAGTGCAAATAATTAGGCAAAACTGTGAAGTCCTTTTCTACTTCGTAAGTCCATGTTATATTTTTAAAAATTAATCATAAATGTAAATATTAAAGGCCCACTTGTCTGGTAAATACATGCAAATGTTTATTATACTATTTGATATTTTCATTTTTACTTGACAAAATATCCACTATCTACCATAATAATTCAATTTATAAACTGGTATTACTTAGAGGAAAACTGAAAATTACTATCAGCTACTTCAATTCACTACCAGGTTATTTGGGTTTAACAAGATAACCTTGTTTTTTTACTTTTTCTTTTGAGATGGAGTCTCACTCTATCGCCCCCCAGGCTGGAGTGCAGTGGCACAATCTTGGGTCACTGCGATCTCCACCTCCTGGGTTCAAGCAATTCTCCTGCCTCAGCGTCCCAAGTAGCTGGGATTACAGGGCCCGCCACCATGCCCAGCTAATTTTCATGTTTTCAGTACAGATGGGGTTTCACCATGTTGGCCAGGCTGGTCTCGAACTCCTGACCTTAAGTGATCCACTCACCTTGGCCTCCCAAAGTCTTGGGATTAGTGGTGTAAGCCACTGAGCCCCGCCCAAGGTAGCCTTTTTATTATTCTGCTTAAACATTCTTCCTCTGTCTGAGCTACTGGAGGATGTCTTCATAGAATATAGCCTGGTCTTCATAATGTAGGGTTGTTAAGTGTGTAACCCATGTAGAGGGTGGGGAAAAAACTGGGGGTAACCACAGAGTTTTGGGATGGCTGCCACTCTATATAATGCTTGCTTTCTACTGAAAAACAATTTAGGTAGGTAGATAATCACTCATAGAGTGGTAAGGGAGCAGAAGAGAAGGTAGCAATATTAAAAATGGGAGCTGAACCATATGATTACATGGACACAGGGAGGGAACAACACACACTGGGTCCTGTCGTTGGGAGTGGGTGGGAGGAAGAGAGAGCTTTCGGAAAAATAGCTAAAGCATGCTGGGCTTAATACCGAGGTGATGGGTTGATAGGTGCAGCAAACCACCATGGCAGATGTTTACCTATATAACAAACCTGCACATCCTGCACATATACCCCAGAACTTAAAAATAAAAATAAAAATTAAAAACTCAAAAATTATGGCGGCATAGCGCAGTAGGAAAAAGGTGACACTAGGAAGAAATGGTTATTTTACCACGAGGAACCCTCAATGTTTAGGAGATGAACTGGTGGTTGTTAATGGATGACTAATGAAAGCACATGCTGGGAACAGATAGTAACTCATCAGAAGGCAATAGTTTCCCACGAAGAATTTTCCTGCAATAACTTGCCCCCTATCTTCTTTTCAGACTACGCATTTAGATAAACACTCACACAAAACATTTGCCCTCAGTAGGCAAGCTGCAGATTTAATATGCTAATATGTTTATCAGTGAATTAAATATTTGTAATGAGCGCATGCAATGGGAAAATATTGGCTTGACTCCTGTATTTTCACAAAGGCAGGTATTGCCAGGAATAATAGAAGAAGAAATGCCATGCAAAGGTAACAGAGGGAATATGTAAGGGTTTCCCTGATAGGAATATCCCACATCTATACGTTCTTTGAACATTATAGTGTATTACTATTGCCATTGGAGTATGTAGATCTCTTTTTTTTTAATGCAAAGACTTTACAGCATTCTATAAACATTAGTATGTGAATCTTCCAAAAAAACATATTGGGTGGGGTCTGAGGGAAACCATGATAAGAAAAAACTGGTCTTCGGACCCTTTGTTTACTTTAAACCTCTTTCTACCATTAATAGTGCTTATATTTTAATTAGGCACTTTGAATTAAAGTTAGATTGCTATTATTGGGACTGTAAGGAGTGACAGGTGATAGCAAGACATTTTGCCTGATGTGGGAAAGAAAGACAACTTTAGCAGTGCCCCTCAACTCACACCAGCTCAGAGGCGCACTTGGAACCTCAAGAACTCCAAGCCTTCAAAGAACAAAATTGGCCATTCAATGACATAATTAGCCTTACTATATCATTTTTGGCCATTTTATTGATGTACATTTATGTAATGAAATATAAAATATATAAATTGGTTTTAAAAATCAGAAACTATCCATTTTCGCGGAACTATCACCATCATTGAATCACTTTGGTGTGAGGGGTACAAATTTTTCTAAAGTTTTTTAATTTGCTTCAGGGAGGTGGAGCGAGATGGCTGAATAGAAGCCTCCAGCAATTGTCCCCCACTCACAGGAACACCAAACTATCCACACACAGAAAAAGCACCTTCGTACAAAGAAAAATCAGGTGAGCGCTCACAGTACCTGGTTTTAACATCATATTAAGGAAAGAGGCACTGAAAAGGGTAGGAAAGACAGTCTTGAATTGCCTACACCACCACCACTGCCCCATCCTCTGGCAGTGGTCACATGTTGCAGAGAAAGAATCTGTATGCTTGTTGGAGGGAAAATGCAGTGACTGTGGGATTTTGCATTGGAACTCAGTGCTGGTAAAGCAACATGGGGCAGAAATCAGCAGGCGCCCACTGAGAGAGCATTTAGATGAGTCCTAGCTAGAGGTAAATTGTCCATACCAGTGGTCAGAACCTGAGTTCTGTCTGGAAAGCCCCACCACCATGGGCAAAAGTGCCCCAGGGTCCTAAATAAACTAAAAAGGCAGTCTCGGCCATGAGGCAAGTCCTGGTGCTGTGCTGGGCTTGGAGCCAGTGCACTTGGGGAGCATGAGACCTAGTGAGATATCAGCTGGAGTGGCGAAGGGAATGTTTGCATCACCCCTCCCCTAATCCCTGACACTACAGCTCACAGCTCTGGGAGAGACTCCTTCCCTCTGCTTGAGGAGAGGATTGAGGACTTTGTCCTGCAATCTGGATACCAGCTCAGCCACAGTAGAATAGGATACCAGGCAGAGTCCTGATGCCCTCATTCCAGGTTTCAGCTTTTGGATAACATTTTTTAACACACCTAGGTCAGAAGAAAACCCACTGCCTTGACAGCAAGGACCAAGTCCTGGAAGAACTCATCACCTGTTGACTAAAGAACCTTTGGTCCCTGGATAATCAGCAGCGGTAGCCAAGCAGAACTTGCCATGGGCCTTGGGTGAGACTCAGAGCCCCGCTGGCTTCAGGTGTGACCCAGCACATTCCCATCTGTGGTGGTCATGGGGAGAGACTCTCTCTGATTGAGAAAAGGAGAGGGAACAGTAAAGGGGATTTTGTCTTGTAGCTTTGGTACCAGCTTGGTAACAGTAGGGCAGAGCACCAAGTGGGCTCTTGGAGTCCCCGGTTCCAGGCCTTGGTTCTTGGACAGCATTTCTGGACCTTCCTTGAGCCTGAGTGGAGCCCACTGGCCTGAATGAAAAGGCATTGGATTGGGAGGCCCAGGTGGGCAGATCACCTGAGGTCAGGAGTCCAAGACGAGCCAGGCGGGCAGATCACCTGAGGTCAGGAGTCCGAGATGAGCCTGGCCAACATGGTCAAACCCCATCTCTACTAAAAATACAAAAATTAGCCAGGTGTGTTGGTGGGCACCTGTATGCCCAGCTACTCTGGAGGCTGAGGCAGGAGAATCACTTGAACCCAGGAGGTGGAGGTTGCAGTGACCCTAGATGGCGCCACTTCACTCCAGCCAGGATGACAAGAGCGAAACTCTGTCTCAAAAAAAAAAAAAAAAGGCACTGGACTGGCAGCATTTACCATAAGCTGACTGGTTGACTGAAGAGCCCCATGGTCCTTGAGTGATCACTAGGGGTAGCCAGGCAGTACTCGTCACGTGTATAGGGTGGTGGCGGCCATGGGGAGTGATTCCTCTGCTTGAGGAAAGGGAAAGGAAGAATAGGAAGAACTTTGTCTGGTAGCTTGGGTGTCAGCTCAGCTGCAATAGAATATAGCACCAGGTAGATTCCTAAGGTAACCGACTCCAGAACCTGGCTCCCAGACAGCAACTCCAGGCCTGCCCAGGGCCAGGAAAATTCACCACCCTGAAGAGAAGGACACAGGCCTGGCTGGATTTGTCATCAAATGATTGTGGAGCCCTTGGGCCTTGAGTGAACATAGACAGTAGCCAGGCAGTGGTCATTGCAGGACCTGGGCAAAACCCACTGCTGTGCTGGCCTCAGGTCTGACCTAGCACAGGTTGGGAGAAAATATTTTCAAACTACCCATTTGACAAGGCGTTAATAACCAGAATATATAAGGAGCTCAAAAAACTCTATAGGAAAAATCTAGTAAAACAATCGAAACAATGGGCAAAAGGTTTGAATAGACACTTCTCCAAACAAGACACACGAATGGCAAACAGTCATATGAAAAAGGGCTCACCTTCATTGATCATCAGAGAAATGCAAATGAAAACTACAGTAAAGTATCATCTCACCCTGGTTAAAAAGCCTTACATCTAAAAGACAGGCAATAACAAACGCTGGTGAGGATGTGGAGAAAACGGAAGCCTGGTACACTGTTGGTGGAAATGCAAATGAGTATAACCACTATGGGAACAATTTGGAGGTTCCTCCAAAAACTAAAAATTGAGCTACCATATGATCCAGCAACCCCACTGCTGGGTAGATACCCAAAAGAAGGGAAATCAGTATATAAAAGAGATATCTGCACTCCCATAATTGTTGCACCACTGTTCACAATAGGTGAGATTTGGAAGTAACCTAAGTGTTAATCAGCAGATGAATGAATAAAGAAAAGGTGGTATATATACACAATGGAGTATATTCAGCCATGAAAAAAGAGATCCTGCCATTTGCAACAACATGGATGGAACTGGGGGTAATTGTGTTACGCAAAATAAGCCTTGCACAGAAAGACAAACTTCACATGTCCTTGCTTATAAATGGGAGCTAAAAAAAATTAAAACAATTGAACTCATGGAAATAGGGTAGAATGACAGTTACCAGAGGCTGGGAAGTGTAGTGGGTTTGGGGGAGGGGAGAGAGAAGTGGGGATGGTTAATGGTTTCAATAATATAGTTAGGAAGAATGAATACGATCTAGTATTTGACAGTACAACAGGGTGACTATAGTCGACAATAATTTATATTGTACATTTAAAAATAACTAAGAACGGGGTGGGTGCAGTGGCTCATGCCTGTAATCCCAGTACTTTGGGAGGCTGAGGCAGGTGGATCACAAGGTGAAGAGATTGAGACCATCCTGGCCAACATGGTGAAACCCCGTCTCTAGTAAAAATACAAAAATTAGCTTGGTGTGGTGGCATGCACCTGTAGTCCCAGCTACTGGGGAGGCTGAGGCAGGAGAATCGCATGAACGCAGGAGGCGGAGGTTGCAGTGAACCAAGATCGCACCACTGCACTCCAGCCTGGTGACAGTCAGATTCCATCTCAAAAAAATAAATGAATAAATAAAAAGTAACTAAGAATGTAACTGGATTGTTTGTAACACAAAGAAAGGATACATAATTAAGATGATGGATACCCCATTTACCTTGATGTGATTATTAGACATTGTATGTCTATATCAAAATATCTTATGTACCATAAATATATATACAATGTACCCACAAAAATTTAAAATTAAAAAGAAATAAAATCTTGCCTCACAATTGAAATTAAAGTCAGGAAATGGCAAAAGAAAAGGGGTGGAGACAGGTACAGAGTTGTAATAACGGATTGACTCTGGCACTCTATCACAAGAGAAGGGCCTCAGTTCTGGTGAAGGAAGCAAAAAAGGTTAGCCAGGGAATGAATCAGGCACGCAGAAACAAAAGCAAAAAGGGCAAGAAAAAATGGCTACAGAATAAAATAGAACAATCATGGCACTCCATGGGAAACACCCGCATAAACATAATAGAAAAAAAGTTTCATTTAATCCGTTTGTACCTATGGCAGAGCCTAGTTTCTGTTCTGCTTCTTTCCTGCAGATTAAATGAACTATTTGGCTACATACCTAACCCTCAACCTTTATATTTCATTCCCAGGACAATGACCAGTTTCTTTTTTCTTTGACATGCTTTTTCACCAAAGATAAGCCTTCCTCTTGGCCTAAAAAATCTTCATAACACCTGAAGGGAAAGTCTGGAAAAAGCTTGTGGCATGGATTTTAGATCTGGGTGTCATCAACAAATGGTAGCATCAAAAATGAAAGTGGTTGTATTGCCTAGGGAAAGAATGTAAAGGAAGCAGACACCAGACCAAGGACTTCAATCGTTTTTGAATTGCTTTCTGCTGGAAATATATGTCCCTGTAGACAAGTTCTTGGAAATACTAGCTGAAGGTATTAAACAGAGCACTAACACAGGATGCTATGGGGCAAACGACTAGCTTACTTACCACTTAAGATCACTGAAAATTGCTCAGCATTCTACAGTCTTCTGGTGTAAGCATTCATTTGAAACGTTAAAAAAATGCTGTTTTACCCTTCTTAAAAAGTAGATAACAGTATCTTACTCCAGAATCCATATACTAAAGCTGAAGGGTTTGTAATTTTTATTTTATTTCTTTTGATCACTTTAAAGTCTCTTGGCTATTGCAACATTTTGCATAAACAAAGTAATCATATGCAATTTTAGCATTACATCATCTTGGAGAGAACTATTTCTTAATGATTTTCATTCTTGTTATCTCAACAACCTTATAGGAAATAGAAGCATATTATTTTTAGATTGAGGAACTTTTTGTTCAGCCACATTTAGTTGTTAGCTTGGCATTGTACAGCCTCTACTATAATGTAATATATTGGAATAAGTGTGGACTTTGAGACTAGAAAAACCTAAGTTTGAGACAGAATATCACAAGCTTAGGTGTAACCACCTTCACAGATCCTTTCTTGCAATTGTCCCCTCGTTCATGAGTTATTTTCCTTTTATGTTCACAAGAAACTCTGGCATAGATCTGGCTTTACAATTATCCCACCTTCTATTAAAATGATTAGCTGCCATGTCAGTTTCCTCAATTACAACTCCTTAAAACAAAGAAGCACTTGTTTACTATTACATCTCCAGCACCCAACACACAGCTCAGCACAATTTAGGTGTTCCTTTAAATATTTGAAAAGGCAGGTGAATAGGCAATATCTAAGTGGCTTGATTTATTTTTCTTAAAGGAAGAATGAAAATAGAGGAATTACAATATTTTTTTCAGCTATGTGGACAAAATGAATCTAAGCATAGCATGTCAATAAAATCAGGCCAGAAAATATAAAGCTAAAGGCATCATCATGAGCAAAATTTCATGAAGTCTTAATTGTCATCCTGGGCTTCATAACAGCTTGTGTTTGGTTGGGTAGTCAGAGGACTTTCTAGCAATTAATTTAGTTTTCTGAAAATACTGAACCATATTTCTGAGAAAAAGTTAAGTTGTGAAACTCTGTGGCACATTCTAAGACGGCTACATTTTGGATTTAAGTAGTTTATAATTTTAGTATGAATGCCAGGAAATGGCACAGAAATACAGTGCGAAAGCTCCTGCTCTCATCTATGATTTCCCATCACAATACCTAACAGTATCATTAGACTGAACTTTGCAGCTAGCTTCCAGAGGCCCCTATCTGTTAAGTAAAAGAGATAGATAAGAAAGTTCATGATCTTGTATTTGGAACTTCGTGCAATTAAATCACATATGAATACACCCTAGCCAGTGCTAAATGGCTCCCATAATTCTATTACAAAATCCCTGTTGCTGATTCCAAAATTACAATGCCTCAATTTAAATTAATTTATTAGGCAGATCTCTTGAAAAAATGATGCAAGAAATTTCATAAATGGACCTTTTTGAAGTGGGGGAGAATTCTTTGTTGCCCCTATATCTCATTGCACTACTACTTTCATCAAAGACGGTTTCTTTGTGGTTTTGAAAATGTAACCAAATTAATATTTAAATTAAATCATTCAAATTAAATTAAAATGATTTAATTAAACCATTTGATTAAAAGGTTGAATCAAATAAGATCTAGTATTTGATAGCACAGCAGGGTGACTACAGTCAGCAATAGTTTATTATACATTTTTAAATAACTAAAAGATTATAATTAGATTGTTTGTAACACAGAGGAAGTATAAATGTTTGAAGTGATGGATACTCCATTCACCCTGACGTGATTATTATGCATTGTACGCTTGTATCAAAAGATCTCATGTACACCCCATAAACAAACACATCTACCATGTACCCACAAATATTAAAAATAATTTTTTAAAAGACTGAATCAATTAAAGTTATTCAATTGAATACCTTTATAATATGTGTATTCAAACCAGGCTTTCCTGATAAGGAAGTTATTTGATGGTTAGAATTTGTCAGATTGGTTATAACTGTCCCCAAATGCTCAAATTCTATTAAGGGGCCAGTGTTTATTTTCTAAGATCTAACTCACAAAATTAGAAAAATCTATGTAAAGTACACCATGTTAACAGGCAGGCAAATACATCCCCAATGGTCAGAGTCATGCATGAAAATCATTCCCGATTGGAGTTCATTTTACCACATCAGGATACCACATCTATCTATGGTAACTAATGAATGATGTTGCATTTCTTTCTATCCTTAGATTCCAGGTAAATTAGTGCTTACATTTTCTTGGATACACTGATGATGGATGAACCTTGGAAGAACATGTACAATTCTGAGTGAAACCTCTTCCATGTGATCTAGACAACTATTTTTAAATGCTTATGGGTGAATACTGTATGCTTAGACAACATAGAAAAGCCAGAGGAAAAATATTAACACCAGAAATATCATTTGAGGAAAAAAATCCTGAATTAGGCCTTGGTGGCTTTGTGAATGTACAGGTCTGCTTCTCCCCTCTCCTAATAAAGACTGCCAAATGCTCTCCATTTCCTATTAATGGGTTCTCTAAGTTCTTTCACTGCTGCCTTATATTCCCTACTGCTTCACAGGCTGTCTTGAGTCCTTCTAAGCAGTATTGGCTGACACGCACGCGCAGAGAAACTATTGAGTCATATCTTATTGTGAAATGTGAGTTGCTTCTGTGAGAAGACAGCTAAATAAATTGCTATAGAAACTTGTTCCTATGGATTAAGTCAGTATATATTATATGATCACCAATACTGTGAGTTGATTTCTAAACCAGATTGGTCTTTGTCTTTATTGCAAAGGCGAGGACCACACTCTAAAGGTTCTGCTAGTAATATCTATTTTAAGTAAATGTTGCAGCGACGCATGGAGCCATTTCAGCTTATTACCAGCTACTGATGTCTGAGATGCTCTTTGGCATAATATATGAGAAAAATAAGGACAGCCAAGAAAAAATACATATGGCTAGCCAAAGAAGTGCCAATGAATTAAATGCTAATGCTTAAATTCTCCATCAATCTGAAGTGTGGCCAAGGTCAGTCTGATGCCACGAGTTACTTCCAGGGCATAAATGTCCTTCAGATAGGATGATGATTTGAGAAGGCTTGAGAAAATGTACAAAAGATGGATATGGGTAAAAGTTAAATGCCTTCAGTCTTCCTCTACTTGAATCCAGTAATCTTACAAAATGTATTTTTCTAAAATAGAAATCATATTATTTCTGTTATAGCTTCAAAAAGTTTTAATAGGAAAAATATGGTGTTCTATGCTCCAAACAATAATCTCCAAATTTACTTTAATTTCAGTTGAAATTCAAAGCATATTATAATTTAACACCTACCCACCTTTTCCAGCTTCCTCTGACATTGACTCAAAGGGCTAGATTCCCTGATGATATCACACTTTTACATTTTCATTAATTCCTATGTCATTCCCACGGTCTATAAAGTCAAGCCTTATCTCCTCTTTTTTGCCTCTCAAAAACCCAGTTACATTTTAAGACCCTACTCAAAAGTCACCTTTTTTGGGAAATATCTAGAACAGTGCCTCACACATGGTAGGCCCTAAATGAATATTAGTTGAATGAATAAATGAAGAAATCAGTGAATCAGACTTCTGAACTGATATATTCCTCTTAGAAGTTTGTGTATACCTCTAGTTTAGCATTTATCAAACATTATCATAGTGGGATATGTGCATATATAAACATACAAATAGCCAAATTATATGATTTGTATACAAATAGACAAATTATAACTATATTATTCCTTAAAAACACTGATGTGGACTTACTCACTTTTATTTTCTAGAACCTAGAAAATTCTGTAATTCGAAGTAAGAGTACCTAGTACTAACTTCTTGAATGAATACATCTACTGCTGAATTCAAGTCTATATTACTGGTTATTCCTTTTTAGTTAATGAATTATTTATAGTATATTTTAAGATATTGAAAAAGGCTTATTTTTCTGCCCACTGTGGTAAGAATGTATATGTACTAAAATTTTTGAAACATCCCTAAAAATACTTTTTTTGTAATTAAAGTAATTTTTTTTTTTTTTCCCAGAGAGGAGGGATTTCAAGTGACCCTTGGACTTATGGCTCATGCTAACCCTTTGTAACTCACAAGTGGTGATGTAAGTCATGATAACAAATGCCAAAGGTTCATAATGCTGAAATTTATCTTCTTGTTATTTTATAATTTTGAGCAGCATTCAATTTTAGTGGGTTGTGGCAGAGATTGTTTCTCTACAGAATATTATCTTAAGAGAACATATTGAAAATAAAGTTAAAATTTTCCATCCCTTGAAATTCACCAGTGGCAACTTTGAACTTCAAGAAAATGTCATTTGAGTTTGATAATGTCTCAATGAAGCCTCTCTCTGATGACTAATTCTTAGTCATCTCTCACTTCTCTTACTTCACATGGCACTTGTTGTATCTTTGTCACTTGATCTAGACTACTCTGCATTGTTTTTTACCTTTTTTTCTGGAAACATCAAGGTTAGGAATTATATGTTATGGCTCTGTGTCACTAGTACCTGGGGCACCAAAGTGTACATGTATATATACGTGTGTGTGTGTGTGTGTGTGTGTGTGTGTGTGTGCATGCGCTATGGGCTGTTTAACCTTATGAAAATAACTTTATCAAAATATTTTATTCAGAAATCAGCTACTTAATTAACAGCAGATGTTTCCTAATGTTTGAGGAGTCAAGGATTTAGACATATAAGGTAGATTTGTATAGAATGAGAAAGCTTTTTATTCAGTGCTAAGATAATGTGTTGTCTTTACTATGACCTGCAATAGCATATTATGGTTAAGTAGTATTTTTATGTGATGACTAACACTATAACATTTTTAACATTGCAGAGAAAACATGATGGGTTTTCACTTAACTAAATTTAAAGAATGTGAGCCCTATTTGAAATTTCTCTTTGTGTAGGCAACCTACTTCTGGCCTGAAACATCAGTCAAATCCCTTAAGTTTTCAGCCTTCTGCTAATATCCACATTTTAAAAATTATTACATGCAACTGAACACTTTAGACATTAAAGCATGAATGTTTAAAGCATGCTAAAATACACACATTCTAGGGAAAATCAATAATTACATTATTTTCTGACTTTAAAACCCCAAACACTGTTTATTTGTCAGATTAATAACTTCCTGGCACAACCAAGGCCAGGTATTCTCCAGAAGCCCTAAGTGCCTAGGGGTTCTCTTGATTGTAAAGGACTGTGGTCTGGTTCAGTGGACAAACCCTGGATATGGACTCCACTCCCGGCTTTCATAATACTTAGCTCTGTGTCGTTAGAACAATCAATTCACCTCACTGAGCCTTGGTTTCCAGATCTGTAAAATGAAGGAACAGAGCACTTTGAATTTTAAGGACTCTTCTAATTCCAAGACTCAGAGTATAAAGTAGTAGTTGTCTTCCTAATTATCTGGGGAATATAGAGCTGTCCAAATCATTCTTATAGGCTCAATGAGATTATATTAACAGGGCAATGTTAATACTAATACTACTAATCTACAGCAAGATTTATATTTATACTTGTTTGAAACCACATGAAGGACGCAAATGTTCTTACCAAAATTTGTGATTTCTGAAGACCTCTCTTTTACCACATGCACACCAGAACATCTGGTATAGGTAGTAAGTACAAAATTAATTTTACTCTTGTTTCCCAAACGGACATTGTCTGTTCCCTAATTGCTGATAGTTCAGTCCTCAAATCCCAGGAATTATTATTTTTCAAATATACTGTTCTTGGCTATAGCCAGGTACTCCATTTATGAGAACAGACTTCATTCCAGTCTGACTAGGGTTATTTCAGCCGTCCACTGTCTGCCTTGGCAAACTTTTCTTTAGCTTGATTAAATACTTGTTGCCAACTTCCCAAGTGAGAACACTTATGGAACAATGTGCTCCTTTACAGACACTAACCCTATTTAACCCTGATTGCACAACAAGGAATTTATCCTTTAATTACCTTAAGGCCAGGAAGTAAAATCTGAAGGCATTTTTGGGCCCATGGATGTTTAGTTTATATACACTGTGGCTTAGGTTAGAAATTTAAGACACAGTGTTGAACAATCAGTGAAACTGAACTCTTAATAATTAGAAAACCCTATATTAAATGGTATTCACAAGAATTTACCACAGGACAAATACGGGTAGATTGGAGTAAAGAAAGCCACAACTTGGCAGGAAGAATGTCTCTACAGGCATCAAAATTCAAGATATAGAGAGATAAAAATATTACCAAATATTTTTCAGGTGACAACATATTGGTCTTACCAGAACAGGATATTCTTTAAAAAAAGTTGCTTGACTAAAGGCCCATAAGTTGCAAGAAGCTATGGCCAGGAAATAAGGTGATAATGAAAGTAAGCAAAAGGAAGTCAACCAACTTTGGCTTACGCATTAATAAGAACGTCTTCTTTCAAGATGAATTACTTCATCGCAACCTCTTTCCAGCTGCAGCTGCATAAACAGATGTTTGGAGCCAATTTCAATGAAACTAACCTTACCAGGATGAATTATTTTAGGGATATCTCACATTTATCCGAGGAGTATTTCCCATGACAGTAGGCACTCTTCTTAACAATTTAACGTATGCTGTTATTAGATGAGAGTAACATTTTCTTGGAATATGCATCTGCATGACCTGATACAACTAACTAAAGACTTATCCTCGGTGAGGTGATTGGAGTATCCCATCCTCAGATTACAGTATTCTTAGCTGAGAGACAACAGCTCTCTGTCAGCACAACAAATATGAGAAAGATCCTTCCAGTCTGGAACATAGATCTTTGATTTGTGGTGAGTTGGTCTGTTTGATGTAGGGTCAGGATAGCCTATTACATTTCAAAGAAATGTGGCTAAACTCAACAGTAAATTGAAGAAGAACACATCCTTAGAATATTACCAGATTGTACTCTGCTGCTTAAAAGAGTAGCCATAAATTAGCAAAAACAAGCGTGATAGGTGTTTATTATTGCCTGCCTCTTACACAAGCAACAAAGAACACATCTAGAAATAAGGTGCAGGCATTTTGGTTATATAATTTTGGGATTTGAAATATTAGTGAGTCTTCCTTAAGCTTTTGCTATTTTCATGTTATTTTCTGATTGAGGGAGGAAACAGTAAAGCATAGACTTTTAAAGTTGTCACAAACACTAACCAAATACTGAAATCACCGATCATGATCAAGTGATCTTGTACAGGCATCATTAACAAAACACCGTACATGCTTCTCTCTTTCTCTCTCTCTCTCTGATTCTCGCTATTCTCACCATTTTATTTTTCTTCATAGCACTCACTAACATCTAACTTTATACTGACTCTTTTATTTTATTTATTGTCTCTCTTCTTCCATGAATATAAGTTTTATGTCTGTTTATATTCACCACTCCAGCTGCAATGATTAGCAAAGTATCTGATACAAAGTAGTAAGTGCTTAATATATATTGGTTGAATTAATGGATGGATGGATGGATGGATGAATAAATAAATAAATAATAAAGCCTAAGGTGTTGTCTACTGATTTTTCTGTGTTTATGCATTATTCAATAATAGAGCCAGATCTAGATACCAGATCTCCTGACTTTCAATCCTGTACTCCTTATCAATGAAAGAGAAAGATAACTATGAAAATTCATAATAATCTCCCATTAAAGGAGGATTGGAATAGGATAATACAGCTAATAAATGTAAGCAAAAGATTTTTCTTTGAAGACTATTTGATTTGAAAACTATTTGAAGACTGTTAATTTATCTAAGAATATTACCTATGAAAAGTTTATCATTCTATGTCCAAGAAATAAAAAGAAGACAATGAGGCATAGCTTCAAATAACTGGAAGGATAGAGATTAGATCAGTAACACATCAATGTCCTCCAAGGAGCCTCATTCTTAAATAATTTTTTAAAAGATGGCGCAAAATCTCACTCTGTCTTCTAGATTGGCTGAGATAAATATATTAATGTATGGGATCATGATGAAAATAACAAGACAATCTTTAGAAAAGTATTATATGTCTGTAGGCATGGGCAAAATTTTATGATGATTCACCAAAAGCAACTGCAACAACAGCAAAAATTGAAAAATGGGATCTAATTAAACTAAAGAGCTTCTGCACAGCACACACGCACACACACAAATCCTATCATCAGAGTGAACAGACAACCTACAGAATGGGAGAAAATTTCTGCAATCTACCCATCTAACATAGGTCTAATATCTAGAATTTAGAAGAAACTTAAATTACAAGTAAAAAACAAACAACCCCATCAAAAATGGGGCAAAGACTATAAACAGACACTTCTTAAAAGGAGATATTTATGCAGACAACAAACATATGAATAAAAGCTCAACATCACTGATCATTAGAAGAATGCAAATCAAAACCACAATGAGATACCATCTCACGCCAGTCAGAATAGCGATTATTAAAAAGTTAAGAAGCAATAGATGCTGGTGAGGTTGTGGAGAAATAGGAACGCTTTTACACTGTTGGTGAGAATGTAATTAGTTCAATCACTGTGGAAGATAGTGTGACGATTCCTCAAAGATCTAGAACCAGAAATACCATTTGACCCAGCAGTTCCACTAGTGGGTATATACCCAAGGGAATATAAATCATTCTATTATAAAGATACATGCACACATATGCTTATCACAGCACTATTCACAATACCAAAGACATGAGATCAATGCAAGTGTACATCAATGATTGACTGGATAAAGAAAATGTGGTACATATATACCATGGAATACCATGCAGTCATAAAGAGGAATCAGATCATGTCCTTTGCAGGGACATGGATGAAGCTGGAAACCATCAACCTCAGCAAACAAACACAGGAACAGAAAACCAAACACCTCATGTTTTCATTCATAAGTGGGAGCTGAAAAATGAGAACACATGGACATGGTGAAGGGAACAACACACTGGGGCCTGTTGGTGTGGGAGAGGGGAGGGAGAACATCAGGACAAATAGCTGATGCATGTGGTGCTTAATACCTAGGTGATGGGTTGATGGGTGCAGCAAACTACCATGACACACATTTACCTATGTAACAAACTTGCACATTCTGCACATGTATCTGGAACTTAGAGTAAAATAAAAAAATAAAAATAAAACAAAACAAAAGTAAAGTATTATATGTCTGAACAATAATGGATAGACCCCGAGGCTTAGTAGTAGAAATTGTCTTTCTAAAAGAAAGATCACATGGTACAGTGAGTTTTGAATTTTAGAGTGCCTCATAATTACCTGAGGAGCATGTTAAAATGCTGATCCAAATATCAAGAAATTCTGATGCACATGGTCACGTTCTAAGAATTGTGACTACAATGAATGAAAATGACCACCTGAAAATCACGCATCAAGTTTAGGTATGGGAAATATGGACTAGTAAACTCAGATTTTCCAAATTCCTCAGCCATTTTATAATTATTTAATTAAAACATTAGATAATAGCTGTGTGTGTGTGTGTGTGTGTGTGTGTGTGCCTGTGTGTCTGTGTGTTTATTGTCTATGGTTCTCTACAAGATTTCAATTTCCTTTAAGGTAAGGACTATGCTTTTTGTTTATCACTGTAAACCCAGCACCTAGTATAAATACTCAGTATCTGAATGAATGAATGAATGAATGAATGAATGTACTTCTTATCTCTAATTGGCAAATATTGAACAAAATTTGGCTCAAGCTATTCCATTTTCCTACTTATAGTTTTGAATTGAATAGTTATAAACTTGGGAGTGGGAGGAAATTTTCCAGGGTTTTCTGAGAAGAGAGAAAGAATTCACTTCTTTCTTCTACCCCATAGCCTCTCTCTCCCTCATCCCAATGCAATGGATTATCTCTTGTTAAAGTAATAATACTTTCATTTCCTGTGGATTAAAGAGGGGCTAAAAAAATTTGCATAGATTGCTCTGTCAATTTTGATGTGTTGGTGTACATGTTTTATGCAAGTATGCATTCCTATACTCATTTATATGCTTGTATCTGAATATTCATAAGCACATTCAGATCAATGTACCAGAACATGATAAATGTGTTGGTCTATTTGATTTTTCTGCAAATCTTATGATCAATTCTATGATTGAATTATTATTATGTATTATGTAAGCCCATTTATGGATTTGGTTGACATGCTCATGGTGCTATTAATTGGCATGGTCAGAAACATGGTCAGAAAGCCATATTAATTCAGAATTTAAAAGGATCTTGGCAATTTCTCTTCTTTGATACTGCTAGAAAAATATATGCAACAATTTGTTTGCCTTTTTTTTTTTTTTTTTGGAGACAGGGTCTCCCCCGGGCGCCCGGGTTGGAGTGCAGTGATGTGATCTCAGCTCATTGCAACTTCTCATTTACTTATTTTAAAAAATCCAAATGTTCCATTGATGAACTAAATAATCTTTAGCATAAAGAATAGTTTTATTGTTTCCATAATAAAACTTGTGAATAAGAAGAAATGGGCAAAATACTCTTTTTTGTGATTAAATCTTCATGGAATTCATTAAATGCAGATGAAACAAGTGTCATAATCTATTCAATATATTGTTGGAAGTTAATCAGTGCTATTTTCTAAATGAGAGAAAGAAAAGGGGTATTCATTTTCTACCCTACACCTCTAATAGACATATACATTGGATTAAGTGCTTATTTTTAAACTTCTAAAATGAATTTTTATAAATAGAATGAAAGTCTATTTATCTATCATACAGCCAATTATAATGAATTCCCATAAAGTAGAAAATTATTTTTGCTGTAACGAGGTGGGTCAACTTCAATATTACCTAACCTAAGTGGTTAATTGGCTGGGATTAGGAATCTTAAAACATTTCACTGTAATAGTATTTTTAAACTTTATTTCCTTCAAACACATGCATATAATAGGGAAGAAATTGCATTTAAATCTCATTATAAATACAATAAAATGAGCAGGAGTAAGGATTTGGAAGGACACAGAACTGGATATTCACATTTAAACTATTGTGGAACTTCTTGAATACTATAAGGTTTTTGATTATCCTGAAAGAGAAGAGTGGGATGGCATCTTGTCCCTAGAGGTCTGCAAAAAGGGAACAGACATCTAACTCCATGTACTATATAGATATTTTTAGGTTCTAATATGACTGAATAACAAAAACAATGCAGTAATATCTCTCACAGACTATTCAATCACTTATAGTCTATCTCAGAATAAACAATTTATTTTATGCAAAATGTAACCAAAATAAACACTTAGAAGTGTAAACCTAACTCAGCATTTTGTTCAAAAGACACTTTAAGTACCTGCAGATAAATATAAAAACTTGATAGGAAGTAAAACAGAATTCTTAGAATGCTAAACATATTATTTTACAATAATAGTAGGCAATACTTACATGTTGCTTACTATGTGCCAGGCACTGTTACAGGTGCATTGTCCTCATACACGATTCCTTATATCCCATACCTAAGGTGCCTTAGTCGTCATATCGAGTGAGGCACATACTATGATCATCCCCATTGTAAAGATGAGGAATCATGAGTTTATGCTAGTCCTTGGATAAGACACAAACTTCTTATCCTTCTTATCAATATTGACCTTAGTTGTGGGTATGCTAGCAATATTTCCTTTTGTGACCTCTATGGTCACAAAATTAGTTACAAATTAAAAAGTGGGAACAAATTAAACTAAAGAACTTCTGATGATTTTTTTTAATTTTTAGAGGTTGTTAGCATTTTTAAAAAAATCTTAACAATTAAGATCATTTCTAATTACTGTTAATTAGTTAATTATTTTCTTTCTTTCTGAGAAAGGCCTGGAACAGATTAGCCTCCTTGCAGGAATCAACTGAGAAAGAGTTAATGACACTTTCTTTCTTTTTTAAATTATTATACTTTAAGTTCTAGGGTACATGTGCACAACGCGCAGGTTTGTTGCATATGTATACATGTTCAAAAGCTTAATTTCCAATGAGAAATTGAAGATCTGGGAATATCTGCCTCAATATTTTATAGAGTATACGCCTGCAGTCAGTGAGAAGCACGAGGATATTCCGTTACTTGTAAGTGTAAAGTATGATAAAACATTAATCTTAAATCTCTTACATAGTAACAAAACAAGACCTACAGTAAAGTATTTGGCATTCTGTGGCACAGCTGAAATCTCAAATACTCTTTAAATTATCACAAAAGGGTAATTAAACTGTGGCAAATTCTTTCCTATAGAATTATCCCTGCGCCAAGAGTGTGAAGCAAATAATTTCCTTCTCGAGATAATGCCACTAAGGAGAAGGTCTCAGCTTTCCTGAGAACTGTAATTTTTCTAATAGTTCTTTCAGTTTACGTTGAAAAGACTGACATTAATAAAGTCATTTCACGCCAAACATAAGTTAAAGTAGGAAGATGAAAACTTGAATATAAGATATATTGACAATATTTTCCAAAAATATCCCAATGGGCGTGGTGCCTCATGCCTCTAATCCCAATACTTTGGGAGGCTGACACAGGTAGATTGCTTGACCCTATGAGTTTGAGACGAGCTGAGCAACATGGCAAAATCCCATCTCTACAAAAAATACAAAAATTAGCTGGGCATGTGGCATATACCTATGGTCCCAGCTACCTGGGAGGCTGAGGTGGGAGGATCACTTGAGCCCTGCGAAATTGAGGCTGAAGTGAGCCATGATTATGCCGTAGCACTCCACCTTGGACAACAGAGCAAGACCCTGTCTGAAAAAAAAGTCCCTGACTTTGCTTGTATCTATACATCTTTTCATCTGAATTGGGAAGATTTTATTCATTAAGGGTAAAAATGTTACTAGAATCCATACTCATGGGGCCAGGCGCGGTGGCTCACCCCTGCAATTCCATCACTTTGGGAGGCTGAGGCGGGTGGATCACCTGAGGTCAGGAGTTCAAGACCAGCCTGGCCAACATGGTGAAACCTCATCTCTACTAAAAATACAAAAAATTTAGCTGGGCAGGTGGTGGGCACCTCTATTCCCAGCTACTTGGGAGGCTGAGGCAGGAGAATTGCCTGAACCAGGGAAGCAGAGGTTGCAGTGAGCCGAGAAGGTGCCACTGCACTCCAGCCTGGGCAACAAGGATGAAACTCCGTATCCAAAAAAAAAAAAAAAAATTCCATACTGCTGAACTCATGAAGGGTAAAAATGTTATTAGAATCCAAAGTGTTTATGGTTAGTCAAAATCTGTAGTTGTTCCGGAGATAGAAGAGAGGAAATGTGGGGGTAGGAACAGGAAATTACTTAGTTTTCTCTTAGTTTAATTAATGCTATTGGGTAAAAAAGATACAGGACTTATCCCTGAACTTTAACAGGATTTTCTCATTCTTCAAACCCTCGTCTAAACTCAAAATATATTGAAAAATTAATTTCTCCATTATTCCAGGGAATATTTTGAGGATTTCTAATTTAGCTTTGATGCCTTTATTTCTACATGAAAAGAAAATCCCGGCTTTCAACCATTAGAACCATTTAGAACAAAACTGAAGGCTAGTTTATATTTTTCCTTTCCTAAGCTATTTAATTCAATCTCCCGTACTCAAGATGAGGTCGCTCAAGCATTTATAAACTTTCAGTTCATTTTTTCCATACTCAACAGATTTCTGACTTGTGAAATCATAAATATTTTCTGGAACCGAATTTTTCATGACCTGCTTTTCATACTCCTCTGTGTTCTACTGCTTTCTTAAAACCTTAAAATACAGTTCTGGTAGATATTTTTCTGCATGCAAATTGATGCAATGTGTTATTACATGCAAACTGATGCAATGTGTACTACAACGATTGGCTTCTATAACATTTTGGAAGGCTCTTTCAATTTTATTGGTGGATTTGTGTTGTATAGAGTCCTCTGGGAAACCAGGCCCAAGGACAGATGGTTCCCTCTTATTCAGGATATAATGTGGTCCAGAAAAAGATTTGTCTGGGTCTTTGAATTTGGAAAGTCTCTCTGTTGCCCAAAAGGGGGTGACTAGTACAAATGCATGCCAAAGACTCTATTTCTTGGCACGTGTAGAAAATTGTAATTGCTTTCACTTCAGTTGCCTGTGTTTTTTGCCACAGCCACTTAATAAAATGAAAACCAGGAGAAAGAATCAACCAGAATACTTTAGCAATGATGGCTTTTAGGGGAAAAAAGCAAAAAAAAAAAAAAAAAAAACCCACAAAAAACAAAACAACCCCAAAACAAAACAAAAAAACCCCAAAAATCCCACCTTTTTTAAACTGATAAAACACAACTTAGAAACTGAGACCCCTAGGGAGAAGCACACTGTTACACTGGATTACATGATTTCAGGCCAATTGGGCTCAGAACTTTTAAACTATTAGGCTGAGTCATATGAAATTGCTAATATTCAACTCCCTAAACTGCAAAAATATCAATTTCATATACCTCAACCTAATTTAATTCCTTTCCACCCGCAACAAATTCATGAGAGGCAGCAGAGTATAATATAATAGCTAAAGATTTAGTGTTAGATTGCTTGGAGGCAAACCCTACCTCTGCCACTCAATTTTTGTGATTTGGGGTAAACAGTTTCACTTCTTTGCGCCTCAGCTTCTTCACCCGCGTAATAATTGATTGTATTACTAAAGGCATCAATTTCAGTATCCTTTTTGTTGTTGTTTTTACAATGCAGTTGTTTCAGTTTGGGATAATTACTAGCAATACTGCTACAAATAATTCTTTTATATGGATCTCGGTGCTCAGGTGTAACCCTTTCTGTAGGTTATATACCTAATAACGGAATTTCTGGATCATAGGGTTCACACTTTTCTACTGCTATGTAATGCTAAATTGCTTTTTAATATAGTTTGTATCAATTTACATTTCCACCAGAAGTGTATGAGAGTTCCTATGGCTCCATATGCCTGCCAGCATAAGTATTGTCACACTTTTAATTTTTGCCAATCTGGTGACTATTAACTGGAATTTAATTGCAATTTTAATTTCCCTGATTACTAAGTTTGAGCATCTTTACAAATATTTATTGGCCATTTGCATTTCTTTTGTGAAGTGCCTCTTGAAATCTTTTGTCCTTTTCTCAAATTTCATTGTTTGCTCTTTTCTTATTAATTCATCAATTTTTTTATATGCTCTGGTTACTAATCTTATTCTGGGTACTTGTATTTTGTATTGCAAATATGTTTGCCACCTCTGTGGCTTATTTTTTGACCCTGCCAGGTGTCATACAGTTTTTGGATTTTCCCCACCTTTTATTGAAGTATAATTTCCATAAAAATTCACTGCAGGGTGTTTTCTGATGAACCAAAGTTCTGTATTTTAATGTAGTAAGATTTACTGCTTTTTTAAATTGCTGCTTTCTGAAATCCTTCATTTACTGCAAGATCATGTAAATATTCTCCTATATCATTTTCTGAAATCCTCATAATTTTGTACTTTATATTTAGGTTTATAATGCAACTCTAATTTATTTGGGGTATAATATGAGGGAGTGGCCTGATTTTTTTCCATATTGATACCCTGTGTTTCCAGAGCCACTTATGGAAAAGTCCATGCTCTCCATATCGATCTGCAATTCTAATCTGTTAAAGCTGTAAATATACTAATTGATTTTCTAATGTTAAACCAACTTTACATTTCTAAGATAAACCTAATGTGGTCATAATGTATTTTTCTCTTCATAAGTAGATTCCTTCAATTTTCTAATTCTTTTTGAGACCAATTTTCTAATATTTTAAGGATTTTTTGCATCTATGTTGATAACTGAACTACTCTTGTATTTTTTTCTCACTAATATCGAGGTTATTCCACATTCATAACATTGGGAATGGCATTTTGCTTTCATTTCTTTGTAATGCTTTATATAAGATTGGACATTCATTTTCAGCCTTATTTTTGATAATGTATGCATTTAAGTCTGTTAATTTTGTTTTGAATACTGCTTTAGATTCATCTGGCAAGTTTTGATATCTAGTATTTTGTTATAGTTCAGTTTTTAAAATTTTTCTGATTTTCAATATGATTTTTGATTTGTGGATTATTTCAAAATGTTTAGTAATTTCCAAATACTTGCTAATTTTCTAGTTATCATTTTATACATGATTTTTAGCTTATATGTTTACGGTCAGAGAACAGTGTTTGTATGAATTAAATTTCATTAACTTTATTAAAAATTTCTCAATGGCCTAGTAAGTAGTCAACTTTTGTCAATTTTCCCTGTATGCATGAAAATAATTTGTATTCTGCATTTGGGTGCAGAATATCATATAGTCATTTCAATTTTCTCAGTCATGTTTTTCAAATATTTTATAAACTTAGATTTTTTTCCAGCTTGTTCTGTCAATTAGTGAAATTATCTATTTGTTTTCATATTCCTGTCAGTTTTTACTTTATATATTTGGTCACCATGTTATTGCATAAATACATGTTTCAAATTGCTATATCTTCCTCATGAATAGATCTTTGTATAATTATGAAGTTAACAGCTATGTCTCCAGTAATGTTCTTTTACTCTCTTAGCTATTTTATCTATTTCAGTAGCTATACTGTCTTTCTTTCAGTTATTAATTATATGGTATATTTTGCTGTCTTTTTAATGTCAAAATTTCTGTATACTATGCTTTAAATGTATTTTTAATAGATGGTGTAGATTTAGATTTCATTTTTATTTTGTCTTGTTTCATTTTGTCTTGTTATTATGTGTTTTTTTTGATATTTTAACCCAATCTGAAGATTTTTTCCTGAAATTTTAGACCATTTACATTTAATGTAAATACTGATATCATTGGGTTTATAGCTACTATTTCATTTAATGCAGTCTACTTATTCTGTTAATTTTTTGTTTCCTTTCCTTTCTTGCCCTTTTTATATTAATCATTTTTTAACACCTCCGTTTTTCTGTCTGCCTCTCTTTCAAAGTTGTACACATTTTTCCTTTTCTTTTACTGGTTATTTTATAAATTAAATTAATGTGTGTGTGTGTGTGTGTGTGTGTTTCATGAAGTCTGAAGCTAATCAGTATCTTTTCTCTTGGGCAATACAATGAATTTAGAATATTTAAATTCAACTTTGAATTATGTTATTCTTGCCTTGTATTTTATCTTCTTAAAAAATTTACTCACTTAAGACACTATTTTGACACTTTTTTTTTTTTTTTAAGACAGGGTCTCACTCTGTCACCCAGAATGGAATGTGGTGGTGCAATTACAACTCACTACAGTCTTGATCTCATGGGCTCAAGCAATCCTCCCACCTCAGCTTCCCAAGTAGTTGGGACCACAGGGATGCATCACCATGCCCAGCTAATCTTTTAATTTTTTTGTTGAGACAGGATCTTCCTATGTTGCCCAGGCTGGTCTCAAACTCTTGGGCTAAGGCATTCCTCCCACTTTGGCCTCCCAAAGTGTTGGGATTTCAGACGTGAGCCACCATGCCCACCCAAAATATTATTAATTTTGTTTTATAAGTCAGTATTTCATTAGAATTATTCACACATTCATCATTTCCTTGGCCCTTCATTCTTTTTTGCTCCTCAGACCTTCTATTTAGATTCACTTTCTTTTTTACTGAAATACTTCCTTTTCAGATTCCTAAAACAGGAATTACTGGTTAGAAAGTTCCTCTGTTTTCATCTGAAAATGTATTTATTTTACACCCATGCTTGCATGAAACTTTTACTGTATACAGAATTTTAACTTGGCAGTTATTTTCATTTAGCATATTGAATATATTATTTTGGCTTTGTTTTTTTTTTTTTTTTTTTTTTTTGGAGAAGTCAGCTATTAGTTTAATAGTTCCCTTTGAGTAATATGCATTTTTCTCAGACTGCTTTTGTGATTTAATTTTGTCTTGGGTTATCTGCTGTTCCACTGTGACATATCTAGGTGTAGATTTATTTTTATCTGTTTTGCTTGGGTAATCATTGGTCTTCTTAAATCTTTGATGTCTTTCATTATCTCCAGAAAATTCTAACTATATTATTTCCAAATACTTTCTCTAATCCAATCTCTTTCTCTGTTCCTATTCAATCCCAATTAGACATTTGGTTGCTTCTCACTGTATGTTACTTTTTTTTTTTTTAAGACGGGGTTGACTGGGACGTGGTGGCTCACACCTGTAATCTCAGCATTTTCAGAGGCTGAGGTGGGAGGATCACTTCAGCTCAGGAGTTTAAGACCAGCCTGGGCAACATAGCGAGATACCGTCTCTACAAAAAATTTAAAAATTAACTGGGTGTGGTGGTGTACACTCATGGTCCCAGCTACTCAAGAGGCTGGGGCAGGAGGATTACTTGAGCCCAGGATATCAAGGCTGCAGTGGGTTATGATCACGCCACTGCATTCCAAAGTGGGAGAAAGAGTGCACATCCTCTCGTATACTTTAAATCATCTCTAGATTACTTATATTACCTAATACAATGTAAATCTTATGTGAATGCTTGTTATACTGTATTGTTTTTATATGTATCATTTTTATGATTGTTTTGTTACTTTTGTTGTTTTTAAAATATTATTTTTCTATGGTTGGTTGAATTTCCAGATGCAAAAGGCTGACAGTATATACAGACATATATACATATGCACACACACAGGCATATATATATACATCCAATATACTTGTTTTATAGTGTTACCTCCAAAAATCTAGTCTATCATCTTACATAGAGCAGAATTCATTCATAAACTTACAAAGTATCTTTTTGTACCCAATGTCTCCAATTCTCCTACAAATAAATTGACATGCAACAAAAGATAACAAGAGTCTAAGCTGAAGAGATTTTGTAATCCAAGTATAGACTTGTTATTTGAGATAGCTGCTGATATCTGACTATGAAAATATCCCTGTGGCCTTCCAGAGTAGTGGCAATGTGAGCCTGATGTGCTCAAGGCCCTAATGTCCATGTGAAAGAGTTAACCTATTTGAGTTGGAAGGATTTTTACTTAGAATAAAAAGCTGCATTAGAGATGCGGCTTTTGCCATTAAAAGTAATTGCGAAAACTACAGTGACTTTTGCACCAACCTATATGCAAATCATCAGTACTGTTAATAGGTACACCCTGAAAGACACAAGAGAAAACATATTCTATGGTTCTAATGGTTGTAGGTAAGGGGGAAAGAAGGCTTCTTTTACTACCCATTCTGCCACATACTATCTGTAACTTCGAAATTTAGTTTTCCTGTCTAAAATTTGAGAAAATTGCCTGTTTTATTCACTTTACAAGGTTGTTCAGAGATATATTCAAAAAATATTATGAATATGTCAAATATTTAAGATATCAGCTGCAGCCTCCCCACAAAATGACATACTTCTAACTGCCTGCACTTCCACTATCCTGATATCTACTGTACTGAGCTAAATTCAGGTCTAGACAATTAAAGACAATTAAAAAATGATACTGCACCAAGAGGCAATTTGATGTTTTGCCAAATATCTTCTAAAATGGAATCTTGGGGAGGCTAGTCAGTCTACAATTAAGGACATAAAATATGTATACATAACTTTTAATTCTGTTTAATCACTTGGCCCTGTACATATTTATTCTCCATTTCTTTTGTTTATGAAGAGTCCAAAAAGATAGTAAAGAGAATCAAGATGGGAACTGAACTACTAGCCAGGAACTTAATGTTTTCTATTGCTGACTTGGAATAGCAAATTTCCCTGGCGCAATGCACAGCCCTCCATCTGTGTCCTGAAGGTGAGTCATTATTTCTTACAAATGAGGCTTTATCTAGATAGTTCTGTTTCTATAATATAATGGCAGATGTAAACTTTTTTTTACATGAAAAATGGTAAATGAACTGTGTATGATCATTTCTGTCTTCACTAAGATGTATATGTAGCATACAAAAACACGAATCCAATACTGTACTGTGGGCTGGAAGGCACTTCCATTTGTAAGCTGACTTGAGATATCGCAGTATTTGCCTGGTTTTTTTTTTGAAAACGCTGATTTTCTCCTTTTTTTCCTTATTGCTTGATCTCATCCTACTATATTACCACTCAACTAGGACAGATTCTCATAAGTTTCTACCATGTGAACTAAAATATAATTTGCCGGATCACTTTTATTCAGGACTTCTAAAATAATGCTCTAATAAAATCAATTCCTAAGAATAATTTTGTTAATAATTCAAATATCACATCTACTAAGATCCAGATACTTTAAGAGCTTAACCTCTAGCCCTCAATACCAGGCTATTTCCCTGTTAATGTGGGTGAGAAAATGTTTATTTAGAAATAAGAGGTCATTTAAAAGGTGAGATTATAGGGATTTAAACCTATGTTCATGTGATACCAAAACTCAAATTCTACTTCACTACACCACTTCGGAAAATACCATTGAGTTAATGGTATTTTATGTTTATTGACAGATGAAGTGACATGGCACCTCCAACACATTCTACTTTCATTATTTAAAAAATTTCTTCTGAAAAAGAAAGATACTAATTCGTACAATGACAGCACTACCGACAAGTAGGAGTAGCACTTTATTTTCTGCCAAACATTCTCTGTTATGTAAATATAGGCATTATGCATTTCTACAGGAATTCATTCTGTCTCTTAAGGAAGGTAACAAAACTACTATTTGCCTCAGGATTTTCGTTGGAACTGAACATTTCAGCTTTCCATTAGCTACCATTAGTCAGAGTCACTGAATTTGGACAGTACTAATTTAAAAACCTCTTTACCCCATAATCCCAGCACTTTGGGAGGTCGAGTCAGGCGGATCACCTGAGGTCAGGAGTTTGACACCAGCCTGGCCAACATGGGGAAACCTTATCTCTACTGAAAATACAAAAATTAGCCGGTCATAGTGGTGCACACCTGCAATTCCAGCTACTCGGGAGGTTGAAGCAGGGGAATCACTTGAACCCAGGAGGCGGAGGTTGCAGCGAGCCAAGATTGTGCCACTGCACTCCAGCCTGGGTGACACAGTAAAACTCTGTCTCAATAAATAAATACCAATAGAAAACTCTCCACAAGTTATTCAAAGCTGATGTTGAAAATTAGATATTTTATCTAGTCACGCTAAGTTAGGAAATTCTACACTATATAACCTTTTTAAATTATTTAAATGTATTTCTAAAGGTGAAACATTTTCTTGGAGGCTAGGGCCCTGGTACACACCTCTGTATTCCTAATGCCAAGTGCAATGCCTAACACAGAGTGGGCATTCAATAAATACTTGGTAGCCTGAAATGTTGACACACTATCCCAGAAAGTGCCTTCAAAGGTCATTTTCCTCTAAGACCTTATGCATTGTTCAGAGTAAAGCATGTCTTAGAACATAAATATAAAACTAACTGAACTAGAAGTAGAGGAAATATAAATGCAGAAAAGGGCAATCAGGAAAATCTTCAGAAAAAGTATGGAAACAGATCAACTTTTTAGTACCTAATCACAATACTTCTTAATTATAATTAAGTACTACAGGGAGCTCTTGTAAAGGCATTAGTACATTTATTTGTCATTTTATTCATTTTCATTTTACTTACGCTTTGGTGCTATGTTTTAATTCAGCAGATGATAGTTGAGGTAATATGTTTGTCAGCATATCAGTGAGTTTTTATCATAATGTTTTTGACATCATTTTTTGTTCCATAGTATTTGTTATGAAATTTTAAACTACATCTATTTTCCCCTTCAAGAAGTAAATATAGCTCATTGAACACGCTTGCAGTTCTGGAGGTTTCTGTGTCTTTCTTTGTAGTCAGAGTTGGCCCTACACGCCAGCAACCATGTCGAAGGGACCTGCAGTTGGTATTGATCTTGACACTGCATACTCTTGTGTGGGTGTTTTCCAGCATGGAAAAGTAGAGATAATTGCCAATGATCAGGAAAACTGAACCACTCCAAGTTATGTCACCTTTACAAACACTGAATGATTGATCGGTGATGCCACAAAGAATCAAGCTGCAATGAACCCCACCAACATGGTTTTTGATGTCAAACATCTGATTGGATGCAGATTTGATGATGCTGCTGTCTAGTCTGATATGAAGCATTGGTCCTTCATGATGGTGAATGATGCTGGCAGGCCCAAGGTCCAGGTAGAATACAAGGGAGAGATCAAAAGCTTCTATCCAGAGGAGGTGTCCTCTATGGTTCTGACAAAGATGAAGGAAATTGCAGAAGCCTACCTTGGGAAGACTGTTACCAATGCTGTGGTCACAGTGCCAGCTTACTTTAACGACTCTCAGCATCAGGCTACCAAAGATGTTGGAACTATTGCTGGTCTCAATGTACTTAGAATTATCAACGAGCCAATTGCTGCTGATATTGCTTATGGCTTAGACGAAAAGGTTGGAGCTGAAAGAAACGTGCTTATCTTTGACCTGGGAGGTGGCACTTTTGATGTGTCAATCCTCACTATTGAGGATGGAATCTTTGAAGTCAAATTTACAGCTGGAGACACCGACTTGGGTGGAGAAGACTTTGACAACTGAATTGTCAGCCATTTTATTGTTGAGTTCAAGCACAAGCATAAGAAAGACATCAGTGAGAAGAAGAGAGCTGTAAGACGCCTCTGTACTGCTTGTGAACATGCTAAGCATACTCTCTCTTCCAGCAGCCAGGTCAGTATTGAGATCGATTCTCTCTGTGAATGAATCAACTTCTGTACATCCATTGCCTGTGCCCAATTTGAAGAATTGAATGCTGACCTGTTCTGTGGCACCCTGGGCCCTGTAGAAAAAGCCATTCAAGATGCCAAACTACACAAGTCACAGATTCATGACATTGTCCTTATTGATGGTTCTACTCATATCCCCAAGATTCAGAAGCTTCTCCAAGATGTCTTCAACAGAAAAGAACTGAATAAGAGCATCAACCTTGATGAAGTTGTTGCTTATGGTGCAGCTGTCCAGGCAGCCATCCTATCTGGAGACAAAACTAAAAAATGTTCAAGATTTGCTGATCTTGGATGTCAACCCTCTTTCCTTTGGTATTGAAACTGCTGGTGGAGTCATGATTGTCCTCATCAAGCACAGTACTACCATTCCTACCAAGCAGACACAGACCTTCTGACAGCCTATCTATTGTGACAACCAGCCTGGTGTGCTGATTCAGGTTTATGAAGGTGAGTGTGCTATGACCAAGAATGACAACCTGCTTGACAAGTTTGAATTCACAGGCATACCTTCTGCACACCATGGTGTTCCTCTGATTGAATTCACTTTTGACATTGATGCCAATGGCATCCTCAGTATCTCTGCCGTGGACAAGTGTATAGGAAAAGAGAACAAGATTACTATCACTAATGACAAGGGTCCTTTGAGCAAGGAAGACATTGAATGTATGGTCCAGTAAGCTGAGAAATACAAAACTAAAGATAGGAGGTGTCATCCAAGAATTCACTTGAGTCCTATGCATTCCGCATGAAAGCAACTGTCAAAGATGAGAAGCTTCAAGGTAAGATTAATGATGAGGACAAACAGAACATTCTGGACAAGTGTAATGAAGTTATCAACTGGCTGGATAAGAGTCAGGCTGCCAAGAAGGAAGAATTTGAACATCAGCAGAAAGAGCTGGAGAAAGTCTGCAATCCCATCATTACCAAGCAGTACCAGAGTGCAGGAGGCATGCCAGGAGGAATGCCTGGGGGATTCCCTGGTGGTAGAGCTCCTCCCTCTGGTGGTGCTTCCTCAAGGCCCACCATTGAAGAGGTTGATTAATCTAACATAAATATAGATGTAGCATTGTTCCACACATTTAAAACATTGAAGGACCTAAATCTGTAGCAAATTCTGTGGCAGTTTTTAAAAGTTCACCTGCTGTAGTAGGTTACTGAGAATTCTCAATACTTGAATATGCAACATGTGCACAGGGGAGGGAAATAACATTGCACTTTATAAGCACTGTATTGTAAGTGGAAAATGCAACGTCTTAAATAAAACTACTTAAAATTGGCACAAAAATATATAATTTAACACTGTGTTAAGAATATATCTCTAAAAGTTACAGAGATCTAAGTGCTTGCATTTTTTATAAATTATTAGTAGCAAAATGCAATCCTGAAGGTATAACTACAGTAAAATTGGGTTTCTCTATTTCCCTTCAAAGTTGGCTTGGCATTATGACTGTATATAGTAAGTATGAAAACAATCATCTATGTGGTAATTTGGGAGCTGGGAAAATATCCCATCTACTTTATTATAGTAATTTAAATTGTACCATTGTAAGCCCTATTCTTACCAATTGACTAGGGAGACATGTACCTCCTCTGAACTTCTTAACCACCTATTATTTACTCAATGCATTCCATCATTAGCACATAACCTCATGTTGTTCTTTTTTTATATATATAAATTTCTGCCTCCCACCAACACACACAAACACACATATGCATAACATAATTATATTATAAACTCCCTCATAAGCAGGGATTGGAACTATATATTATGACATCCCACTGTGTTTTGTTCAGTGCTGACAAACAGCAGATACTCAATAAGTGTCTTTATATTGATTGTGATTTGATACATGGTTTATAATAGCTTAACAATGATTTTTGTTTTCCTTGATCATTGTTAGAACATCTCTATCCTAGTGGCTTCTGGGTTCATAATAACTGCTTAAAGTGTTAAAGATGATGGAGTTTGGACACAGGGTGGGATGGGATGGGAAGCCTCTGGGTAAAATAAAGGTTTTAATTTCATTTAGATGTCTGCTTCAGAAGGGGTTTAGAAACTAAAGCTAAGTGCACAAAGTGAAAGGCATTTTGGAAATTATGTGGTTTATTTAATCAGTTTCTAAAGGAACTTGTTTAATTCTAGTTCCTGAATAGATTCTGTGGTTGCAGTAGTCTTATTTGCTGAGTAAAATATGTAATACAAAAAATATGCAATTGCAATTTTTGGAATAAATGCATCATATTGTTGAGCATAAATGATCTCCAAAATATCTGCTCAGTATCCCAAAGTGCACTGATAAACATAACTGTTATTCTTGATAAAAGGTATGATCCCATGGTATCTGAAAAATTGTCTATTTTTAGATTATTTAAGAGTCTGTATTCTAATTTAACCAAGATTACTTTAAAATTTAACTTTTGGAAAAATGACACATGAAATATATTCGGCTATTCCCAATCACAATACGTTAGTTTGCTGTAATTCACACAGAGCTATTTTTTCATAGAGTTTCACTTATGAAACTGGCTCTTACTACAAAAATGAAGTATACCTTGTTGCAGTACTATTGCTTTATTTTGAGATTTGAGTGGGGAGAAAGGCTAATATTTCTATCTTACTAATATTGTGTTTACCAGTTTTTCATTCTGATTTAAGATTCTTTCCATAAAACAAGTTATAATGGGAAAGGGGGAAAGAAGTTCTTGTGCACCTGATTTTCAGGGTAAGGAAAGTAAAAATGTTAAGCTCAGTTACGGAAAACAATTTTTACTTATTGCATATACCTGCTTAAGAAAGGCCTTAGAATAATCATACTTTGGAGACAAAATCAAATTTAGAGACATCTAACACAGTCCTCTCATTTCACAAATCAAAGGAGGCTCAAAGAAGCCAAGTGGCTGAACCTAGATCACACAGTTACTGGAAAAGCTGGAAATTGAACCTAGGCCTTCAATACTTTACCATCCCTTAGTATTAACCAACAGAAGGAAAATGTAAAAATGCAGAATGGTGAAATAGTTCACAAGAAAGAGTAATCCGCCAAGAGTCTGGCATCCCAAAGTAAATCCAAGTTACATTATTTATGATTTGCCTAATAATTTTATATCCCTACCAACTCTCCTCATTGACCTTGCCCCTTTCTAAATTTATTCTTTTCCCAGTTTCTGCTTTTGCTTCATGTCTTGGGCCTTAGGCTAACCTGGAATTACTAGCCTTTGTTGGACAAGACATGAGTAGGGCTGTTTCTTAAGCCAAAATCTATAGTGATTCCCCTTGATCCCATAAACGTGTACAAGTCTCCCCGATAATTAAAGTACTTCTTTGACTTTTTGCCTCCCTCTGAAAAATGTTTCCTCTCCTAAAGGTCAGAATCAAGCCCCCCCCACCACCGCCCGCCCCGCCACGACACACACACAAAAATCTAGTTTCATAAAAAACAAATGCAAAATGTGAACCTTGCTTGAAAACTAATTTAAATAAAGCAACTCATTTATATTCTAATTTGAGCCAATTATTAAAAGTGAATACAGATTAGGTAGTAGATGATATGAAGTAATCATTTTAACTTTATGCAGTAAAATCACTTTATGGTGTTATGTTTAAAATGTCATTATAATTCAAGGTGTATAAAGAAGTACTTAAAAGAACAGAACGTCCAGAATGACAACCTTGGTGAATTCTTTCTCTCACAAAAGCTATAAAAATACTTGCAAAACTACAAAAATCAACTGTTTTAGAATCCTGAAAATTAACCAAAGGTACAGATTTGGCTTAAAACATATTCATTTAAAAACAGTCTACTGAACATCAGTTAGAACAGTGGGATCTATGTTGTTTTAACTTTGGGCTACTTTCATTCCCCTCTCACCACAGTAACAGAGCACAGTAACCAGCCTGTAGAGTGGGGACTGATTTGTTTTGGAGCTTCATGTAAAGCCCCATCCTTAGAACACTTTCAATATTTCGGCAATATTTACAATAATTCCTTTGAAACATTATTCACAGATAATTCGGCTATTTGTCCTGACTTTGAGTTTAGTTCTTCGGAAAAAGCTTTGTCTCCAGAGTTTTGAAAACAGTAACATGAGCTGGATTTAATAACATTGCAGTTGCCTAAGCCTGTGAGCTCAGTTGTAACAAACAAGAAACTGGCTAAAAATTTAAAAGGAATACATCGGTAATGGGAAAAGGACCAACACAAGGGAGTCTAAAGTGCTCCAACGTATTTTAGGATATCTAAAAGGCTGCACAAGTGTGTATGTCTGTACACATGCCCAAGAAAACTCAGAGAGGACACAAACAACTCATCTTTAGCTACCTTTGATGCTGGACTCAAGCAGGAAGTAAAAGCTAATATTGACTTGTAAATTCTCTGACATTTGAAGGTGCGACCTCCCACAAAAATCTCCTTGGAACAGGGTGGAAGAAATACTGGCTCATAGCATTTAATAGAATATTCTGAACAATCATTGGCTGACTACAAACAATGCTGATTCAGGAGCAACTCTTAAGAAGTAAGGATTAAAAATAAAAGCAAATATCAAAGAAAAATGCTACCAGAGAAAATAGCAGCCACATATTGCAAGGAATACAGAATCTATTAAAGTATTCTAGGAAAGTAACTGAAGCAAGCAGCAATGAGGACAAAATCTCATAAACAACAATAAACACTACAGGTTGGGGTAGACCTGATTTCAAAGTCACTACAATATATTATTTAAAACATCCGAGTTTCAACCAGAAATTTCAAGACATGCAAAGAAACAGGAAAATATGCCAGGCACAGTGGTTCAAGCCTGTAATCCTAGCACTTTGGGAGGCCAAGGTGGGTGAATCACTTGAGGTCAGGAGTTCGAGACCAGTCTGACCCTGTCTCTACTGAAAATACAAGCCCTGTGAAACCCTGTCTCTACTAAAAATAGTGAAACCCTGTCTCTTCTAAAAATACAAACAATAGCCAGGTGTTGTGGCATGCACGTGTAATCTCAGCTGCTTGGGAGGCTGAGGCATGAGAATCACTTGAATCTGGGAGGCGGAGGTTGCAGTGAGCTGAGGTCATGCCACTGCACTCCAGCCTGTGCAACAGAGTGAGACCCTATCTCAAAAAAAAAAAAAAAAAAAAAAAAAGAAAGAAAGAAAGAAAAAAAAAAGGAGAAAAGAAACAGGAAAGTATGGCATATAGGCAGGAATTAAATAAGTCAATGAAAGTGTACAGAGGGGGCCTAGATGTTGGACATATCAGACAAGGAGTTTAAATCAGCTATATAAATATGTTTAAAGAACTAAAGAAGACTATCTTTGAAGAATTAAAGAAAACTATGATGATAATGCTCACTAAATAGAGAAAATCAGTAAAGAGATACAAATTAATTTAATATTTAAAAGAACAAAAATTCGGAAGTTGAAAAGTACAATAACTGAAATGGTAAATTCATTAAATAGGCTTAATAGAACATTTCAGAAGGCAGAAGAAAGAAACAATAAACTTGAAGATAAGTCAAAAGAGATTATCCCATCTGAAGAACAGAGAGAATAAAGGAAAACGAACAGAGCCTCAAAGGCCTGTGAAACACCATCAAATTATGCGTAATGGGAGTTCAGAAGGACAGGATAGAAAGATACAGAAAATATAAATAAAAAAACAATGGCTGAAATTTTTCCAAATTTGATAGAAAACACTAATTTACACATCAAAAAGCTCAATGAACACCAATTAGGATAAACTCAGGGATACACACCTAGATACTTCATAGTCAAAGAGTTGAAAGGCAATGACAAAGAGCAAATTCTGGAAAAAGCAAGACATAAATGACTCAACATATACAAAGGGATCCAAATAAGATTAACAGTTGACTTCATCAGAAGCTGTGAGAGCCAGAAAGCATTGGGATGACATATTTGAAGGGCTGATAGAAAAATACTGTCTACCAAGAATTCTATTCCCAGTAAAACTATCCCTTAAAAAAATGAAAGAGAAAGACATTTCCAAATAAAAAAATAGATAGAATTTGTACTCCCCATACCTAACCTATATCTACCAAAGGGAATCTTTCAAGTGAAACGAAAAGGTAGATGGTAACTTGAATCCACATGAATGAAAACTGTTTTCTCTTTCCAAATGGTTTAAAAGACAAATCCATGAAAAAAAATCACACAAATATTTTGATGCATTATAATGCATAAAAATATAATTTGCATGACAATGATATCACAAAGAAAGAGGAGGAAATGGAAGTATATTGGAGCAATATGTCTACATAGTATTGAAGTTTAATGTTAATCTTAACAAGATTGTTTCAAATTAAGATGCATATTATATATGGAGTGACTGAAAATTGGATAATGAAATTTTACTGTAATTAAATAAAGTTGATGGTTGCCTAACATTGTGAATATGCTAAAAATCACTGAATTGTACACTTTAAAGGGTGAATTTTATGGTATAAGATATATATCTCAATTTTAAAAAGGAATAAAAAGGAATATTGTAAGCCCCAGAGCAAACACTAATACTATTTTTAAGTAAATAACATAAAATAAAAACATAGTGAAAAAAAATCCAAAAAGGAATTTAATGAATAATAGTAACTACCTTACTTAATTTTGTTATGCTTAACTGCTTGGCATCTAGCTGGAACCCAATATACTGTACCTATATCTATTATTAGCCTTATGTTTGTTATTGTTATTGTATTCATAGCATAAAATCATTTTCTCAAGGCCACAGCTTTGCTCTAGTAGTCATTGAATAAATAATAGCAATAGGTAAGAAAGTAAGGTGAGTCTAGGTTTAACTTTGCTGTTTCACTACTTTTTTCTTTATTTGCACTTTTGTTTTTCTTATTAACTATCACCTTTGTGTACAGTTAAATTAACTGCTTTTTTTTTTTTCAAATAGTTTTAACACAAGTCTGAAGAAAACTGCAAGGGAACATGAGGTAAGGCTAGAAGCGTCATATGATGGCACTTGCAATCCGAAGCGTCATATGATGGCACTTGCAATCTCTCGTAAGATCTTTTGTTTACTTCAAAGTATAAATTGGACGGCTCTTAATTACATTGTTAGAATAGTTTACATCAGAATTAAGTACAGTCTTCAATTCACTACAGTTGCCTCTTTTGTTTAGTCATTTACATAAGTAATTAAATAGAGCTTACAAATTATGTGTAAACAATATTATGACTCACTGAAAGTGAAACCTTTATGTGAATAACCCACAGTGAAAGCCAATTGAGTAACTTGTCATAGTAATACACACTAAAAGGTTTATTTATGAAACACTGGCCTTCAAAAATTGCCTTAATATTTTTCAATGAAGTAAGTTTGGGGAAGTGGCCATTTAATTTTCGTATTCCACTTAAATAACAAGAAGTTTACCTTATTCTGTTGTATTTAAACTGAGAAAATATATATTTATGTTATGTTGTATTATATTACATTATATTTGAACCAATATACTACTTCCAGAACATTTGTTTTGGTATACGTGAAAATACATCATTTACATTTTTATATGCATAATATATTTTTGCTTGTAAAAAGGGGTTTGGTTAAATGTCATACTAAAAATAATAATAACCTTAAAATTGTATAGAAAGTTAAAATTTACTAAATATTTTCACATTCAGCTTTTAATATTCACAAATACCTGTGAAGTAGATGCTAAGTGAGATATTGTAGGTTAAAATACTTATCAAGATAGATACACAATAAAAGTCATTTATAAAAGAGAATCTAGTTTGTAGAGATAATCAGTGACTTACCAAAATCAAAATACTAATATAACATTACTTAAGAGTCATTTGATCAAAAAGACTTAGTTAAAATAGAGTATTTCTTAGCCAGAATTAATGCTAAAGGCTATAAACTATCAAATTTAAATATGTATATGATTAGCTTATTAATGTTTAGCCTTTATATAATTTTCTATTGAACAATTTCCTTTTTAGTAGTAACCAAATTATACTATAATGTTTAGTGGAAATAATTTGTTATCTTTATTTTTAACTCCAATTGCCCTTCAACAGAACACCGAGGTTGATTACAACAGTTTATATGTGCCATTCACTGGTGAAATTTACACAGAGTTCATAATCAGGTTTATGAGGAATTGAAAATTAGAGACTTCACTTTCTTCCATCACAAGAAACACTTCAAACAACAGAGAATTTGCTTTTCATTACACATTTCATTTATTTATTTTATATATTGTTATATATATTTCATTTATATATGCCATTATATATTTTATATACCTTCTACTTTGAATATATTTTCATACAAAATTAAATACATAATAGTTTCAGCTATTAGTTTAATAGAACATAGTCAGCTTTGTCCTTTGTACTTGCTCTTAAAATAGTAAATCCAGAAACTTTTTCCTCCCTATCAATATAAAGGAGCTATTAAGCTAAGATGGGGTTAAAGTAAAATATGGGGTATAAGATGGGGTTAAAGTAAAATAGAAAATGAATAAGTGCTTAATGAATATCAAATGCCTCTAAATTAATTCCCCTTAAGTTTTGTTCTACAGAATTTTGAGGAGAAAATAGGTTTTTTCTTAGCCAGTGCAGGCTTTTGGATTCGAAGAACAAATTTGATCTAGAATAAGGAAACCTCTTGCTCTGCAGAAGACAGCCTGATCTAATTCTCCCACGTGTACTCTAAGTACTAACTCAGAATTCTCTTTCTTCTTTATTCTAAATAGGGTTCTAAATAGGATTTTAAAAATCCACATTTGTCATGATCTTACAATCACATAAAAAACAACAATATAAAATCTTCAGTGGCTTGGCTAATTTGCAGTTGTACATGCTCCCATAGAAACTCTTGTGTATCCCTTAACATGTTACTACAGAATAAAAATAGAAATAAACAGGATGAAAATAAAAATTCTATCTCCAATATCTGTGTTACTAAATATTTCTCAGTGAAAAGAACTCCATTAGAAAATCAATCTCATTCAAACTTGTCTTGTTGATGCTCTTCCTTTAAAAGAAACAATGGCATTGGGTCACAGGAAAACTTACTTCATTAAGTTTAATTTGGGGACTTAATGTTATGTGAACATTGAGTAAGCATCTTTTCTTTACTGTATTTTGAATGCAGAACAACTAGATAGCAAAGATTTTAGATTTTTGATAGGTTTTATTTGCAACACAAAACAAACTTCAGCACACAAGGAATATGGAAATTTGACTAAAAAGGAAAAGAAAGAAATTAACTTTTAATGATTAGTCCAATGATCCTTTTACTATACAGTTCAAGCACTCTGTTAGGAGTACATACAGAAAAACATGAACAATTAAGATCCATAGTTGTAATATATTCTATTCAGCATATGAAAGACACCTTTCAAGATTGAGTTACTGCCCTTTAAGATAAAGGCTAAGTAGGCTATTCTTATTCATTGCATAATGCTTAAGAGTGAGGATTATGGGTGTATAGTCCATTCATTCTAAGCAAATTTTCTTTTATGTTCACTTAGATGACAACAAGGATAAAAGGTCTTCTGAGTATTAAAATAATGTATAATTAATGAGTAGGTTTTTCATCTATGATCTCTTGCTGGGACTAACCAAACTGATTATAAAGATCATAGGAACATGGAAGCACATACGAAATTAACACTATTGTATGAAATAGAAATTCTTATTTTCATCTCCCTATCATTGACAAAAGCACTAAACTACCTTTATAATGATACTTTCAGATTTTGAGTAACTTGTTCAAAGTGGCATAACTAGGTATCTTAATTATAGAATCTTAAGACATAAAAGACGACCTCGAAAAAAATCTAGTTCAAGCTCTTATACCAGGCATAAATTCCTTGCATAACGACTAGTGATGGCTGGTGGTGTCCTCTCTTTGAAAGACAGAGCTTTTATTGAACCCTAAGCTGATTCTTTGTGTATCTTTTACCATTTATCTTGCTTTTGTCTTTGGAAGTATATGAGCATGAAAATCGTTCAAGTCTTTGAAGATATATCGTGACCCCTCCCATTTCTCCTTAATTCCACTTCTAATCGCAAGACAGCAGAGGCATTACAATCTGGGCCTTCAAACTGTCGTAGGCAGGTATTAATAGAGTCTCAACTGAACTGAAATAAAATTATTTTGAGTAAAGCTATAATTCTAAAACAGTGTGTATCAGCTAGCACCATGTACAGTACTAATAAGTGTCCAATAACTATTAACTATTAGTATTATGGTAAGGCTTGGAGAAATTACCCTTGAATATACAAGAGACTATTTCCTTAGTTAGGTTACTCTGTGTCTCTAGAGCCATATCAAGACATCAAGCAAGAATCAACATTTGTTGTTGTTGTTGCTGTTGTTGTAGTTTTTCAGGAACACAGTATGTTCAACATTTCCGTAAGTCGGTGGCAGAAATAGCACTCTGGCTAGCTGGGAGAATGGTACCTTTAATACCAGTGATGTGAGGATGGATATTAGCCTTTTGTGGCCCTAAAATGAGGTAAAATTGTATACCTCAATTTCCCTCATCTGTAAAGCGGGAAAAATACTTATACGTTGGTTGTGTGGATTGAATAAGATAAATGGACAGAGTAAGTGTTCACTTAAAGTTAGCTATTATAATACTTGTTATAATTGTTTCCTTCACCACCATCATTGAATCCAGTTAAAAGGCTCTTGGGATAGACATACAGGCTTTGAGGGAAAAGTCCATGAAGTAAGGCCTGAGAACTTAGCTCTCTAGGAATTGGCACATTAGTAGACGATATAAAAATCATTGAAAGTTTCCAAGTCTGGGCATGGTGGCTCATGCTTGTATTGTCAGCACTTTGTGAAGCTGAGGTGGGTAGATTGCTGTAGCCCTGGAGTTCACGACCAGCCTGGGCAACATAGTGAAACTCTGTCAACAGAAAGAAAGGAAAGGGAAAGGGAAATGAAAGGAAGAAAGAAAGAAAGAGAAAGGAAAGGAGAAAAGAAAAGAAGAAAGGAAAGAGAGAGAAGGAAGGAAGAAGGAAAGAAGGAAGGAGGGTGGGAGGGAAGGAAGGAAGGAAAGAAGGAAGGAAGGAAAGAAGAAAGAAAGAAAGAAAGAAAGAAAGAAAGAAAGAAAGAAAGAAAGAAAGAAAGAAAGAAAGAGAAAGAAAGAAAGAAAGAGAAAGAAGAAAGATAAGAAAGATAAAAAGAAAGGAAAGAGAGAGAAGGACGGAAGGAGGGAGGGAAGGAAGGAAGAAGAGAGAGAGAAGGAAGGAAGAAAAAGAAAGAAAAAGAAAGAGAGAGAGAGAAAGAGAAAGAAAGAAAGAAAGAAAAGAAAGAAAGAAAGAAAGAAAGAAAGAAAGAAAGAAAGAAAGAAAGAAAGAAAGAAAGAAAGAAAGAAATCCATGAATGAATGAGATTTAAGAAGAAAAAGAAAAAATGAGGAGAATCTTCAAATCACCAGAACTGGACACTACAGAGGGAACTCTAATCTTTCTCGAGAAGACAGAGGATGTCTCCTCTTAAGGAAGAAAACGTAGGAGGTGCGTCCCATAGTTGGTAGTAGAATAGTGATAGCATTTAAACTTTTGGTGCGTTGTTTTATGTATTAAATAGGGACAGTACATGTATAATACGTGGAACAATGTCTGGCCCTGAGCAAAAACTCAGGTGTTGGCCGTTATTATTTAACTTTGACAGTGCTACCTATCTGCCTGTAGTGAAATTATTTTTGCAACCAGAACTGGAATGTTAACTAAAATTACATTATTTATTTATTTTGTGCGTTTATTGGAGAATTAAACCAGTAACTAAATATGTAAAAGTCGTACATTTCTTTCTTTTTTTTTTTTTTTTTGAGACGGAGTTTCACTCTCCTTGCCCCCAGGCTGGAGTGTAATGGTGAGATCTCGGCTAACTGCAACTTCCGCCTCCTAGGTTCAAGCGATTCTCCTGCCTCAGCCTCCTGAGAAACTGGGATTACAGGAATGCGCCACCATACCCGGCTAATTTTGTATTTTTAGTAAAGACAGGGTTTCTTCATGTTGGTCAGGCTGGTCTCGAACTCCCAACCTCAGGTGATCTGCCCACCTCGGCCTCCCAAAGTGCTGGGGTTACAGGCATGAGCCACTGCACCCAGCCAAAGTTGTACATTTCTAATGAGGATGGAAGAGAGAAAGAGCAAAGGATAACCAGAGGTAGAAGACTCTAGATATAAAAACAAAAATCAGGACCTCTGCACTATATTCTTCAATATATGTCATTACAATTTAAATGTACTGATGCCATTATTCTTTTTGTATTTAGAATGGAAACTTACCCGGTAAAGAAATTGTTTTCTCTAGGATAAAGAGCCCGAGGTGAAGTGATTAAGGATATTGTTAAAGGGAAAGGGGATATTGGGAGAAGACATTTCAACCCCAAAGTAATGATTCACAGGTGAAGATGTGTAGGCCTGGGAATTTCCAAGAATATCACCTCATGAACTGATTTGCAAAGAGGAAAGAGGCCTTCATTTATCCATTTAAAAAAAAAAAAAAAGGCCGGGCGCGGTGGCTCAAGCCTGTAATCCCAGCACTTTGGGAGGCCGAGACGGGCGGATCACGAGGTCAGGAGATCGAGACCATCCTGGCTAACGCAGTGAAACCCCGTCTCTACTAAGAAATACAAAAAACTAGCTGGGCGAGGTGGCAGGCGCCTGTAGTCCCAGCTACTCGGGAGGCTGAGGCAGGAGAATGGCGCAAACCCGGGAGGCGGAGCTTGCAGTGAGCTGAGATCCGGCCACTGCACTCCAGCCTGGGTGACAGCGCGAGACTCCCTCTCAAAAAAAAAAAAAAAAAAAAGACCAGATATAAGAGTAGATGCTAGGTATATACAAATACACGAGGCTGATAAGTTACCTGTTAAGCTTTTCAGAGGGATGTTTTTTTGGGTGAATGCCTGAGGACAGGAATTAAGGTATCAGTGTACAGACTCAAGATCAGCCCTGTGGAATATGTAAGCCCTGTGGATGATAACCATAAGTAACAAAGAAAGATAAAACAGAGATAGCTGTTTTACAGAGGGACTTTGTGAAGGGGACAGGGACAAGTATTGCTTTATCAATGTTTAGATAACAAAATGTGCCACAGTTTTAAAGGGGCATTTTCCTAATTTATACGAGGAGCACAGCTAAGTACAATGAAGACTGACGCAAATGCAGCACACGTGGTATCTTGAGGGTTTGTAGATTTGGCAGTCCCGGGTGACAGCACTCTGGAGAGGTAACCAGCATTCTCATGGAAGGCACCAGTGGTGAAATGGCAAAGCGTCAGCAGAGACCACAATGCCTGGTGGGAGACTGTGGATGCCCAACAGACATGGCGGTACTCAGCAGATGCCGAGCAAATGATGATGGATACCCAGTGGCAGATGATGGATGCCCAGTGGGAGATGATGAATGCCAAATGGGAGATGATGGATGCCCAGTGGTAGATGATGGATGCCCAGCAGATACTATGAATGATGGCAGGTGATGGTAGATACATGTGTGCTCCATGAAAGCCCAGAATAATCACAGCAGTGCATGATGAAAATTGATTTGCTCATGATCACATGAGAGAACCCCTGGGGACTTCTAGAAGTACTTAGGGGAAAATCGGTATACTTTTTCTAGAGGGCTAGAGGACCTTTGTTAGCACAGGGGATAACAAGGCAGTGAATGAGGAGTATCAACATGAAAGCTATCTCTTCTGTGCTCACAGCTGTGATGCCCGTCACAAATGTGAACACTTTTAGGGACCAGGTAGGTAATATCAGTGGGTAGGACAGCTGGGTATAAGAAGATGGGGAGTGGTAGAAAACATAGCAAAGTTGGATCTCACTCTAAAAATGTATTCAAATTATAAAGTTTAAAAATGTTTGGCTAGGCCAAAACAAAATTTACCTGCAGGCAAAATTCAGCCAAAGAGCCACTATAACAATATATTCCAATGCCCTAGGGCTTAATATGTCACCTATCTAGGGATGTGGTACCACCTTTATGCACACAAGAAAATTGTTTCACTTTGAGAATGAACTCTAGTTATACAAATGCTGGAGGTATTTAATATATATGAGAAGATTGTCTTCTGCCATTCATTAACCAATTCGAAGAAATCAGGGAGATTTTATTTATTACACGTTTATTTTCATAAACTGTATATGTTTCCAGAACATTTAGGACAACTTGGACTCCAGTGAATAACTTTTGATGGAGTCCCTGAAAAACCCCAGGGATGACAGTGGAAAATATGATGGATCTATACTTTCTAGATCTATTCCCAAACCCCCTTGCCCAAATGTAGTTCTGGTCTAGGTTTGACATATCTATATTTTACAAAAAGACATAAATCTCTAGCAAAAGGGGGTTCAGATTAAGGCATTCTTCAAAATAAATGAAGACAAAATTACAAAATCCAGGAAGATTTATAAGCATATATTCCATTTTAATGGAATAATTAAATTTCAAAAATAATTCACTGTCATACATATATATCTAGAAAACCATATATATGTATATACACATATATATGTAGAGAGAGAGATAGAGACTAAGAGAGATAGAAAGACAGAGAAAGAGTAATTTTTGGGTGGGAGGGTGTCTAATTTAGCAGTTATATGTTTTAATGTAGTTATTCATTAAAGGAACATTCTAAGTGACATATAACATGAAGAAATGACTACAAACAAGGGTTTTGGAGTTTTTTAGGCCTGCGCTTAATAATCAGTTGTGTTACTTAAAAGGTCTAAGGTCTTGGACACATTACTTATCTCTTCTATATGTTACTTTCCTTTATTAAAATATGAAAAAATAGATAATACACATTCCTTTGAAAGAATTTGGAAGAGTTAAATGAGTTAACACGTGCGAAATTCTTCGCAGAATGCCTGGGGATATAGTATATTCTCAGTTAATGATAATTATTTTTAATGTAAAGATGAAATGGGTTGATTGTAGTTTAGGGCTTTACAAAGTTACTAGTCAACAATTTTAGTTCTCTCCCTTCCAGTCCTCAAATCCTTCCAAAATCCAATTAACATACTTAACCAGTTGGTTAGTTTCCTTTTTACATGGATAATTTTATATTTTGATAAAAACCAACTCTTTTACAACCTCCACAGGAATTTTAGCTACCAGACTTATTTCTGATTCACAGGTTTTTTGACTCAGGTGAACAGAAAACCAAGCCTAATACATTTACATTCTCAAAGGATTCAAACTATTTAGGTAATTATTACTACTAGCCCTAACTTAGAAAGATAAGCAAAAAACTAAAGAATTTTAAATATGTAAAACTTATATCAGTGTTTACTTGCTTTAGTTCATTAACATGGCTGTAATTACATTATGTAATTTTCAATTTCTGAAAGCACCTCCTCTAATTAAGAAAAAAAAATGCGCCTAAAATGGATAATGCATTTCCATAACAAAGTAACCTAAAATCCACTTCTGGCACAGATGTTTGATTGCATGGGTTGCATACTAGTAACGAAGTGAGAAATCTGTGTCTCCCACATCCTCTGTATGTCTAGTTTGGTTGAAGTGTTGCTAACGAATTAGAAATATGCTGTTGTCTGAAAAGAAATCATGGCTATTAGAAAGAGGATGTGGGTCAGATGTGATAACTCATGCCTGTAATTCCAGCAGTTTGGGAGGCCGAGGCAGGAGGATTGCTTGAGCCCAGGACTTAGAGACCAACCTGGGCAACAGAGTGAGACCCTATCTCTACAAATAAATAATTTAAAAAATTAGCAGGGCATGGTGGCACGTGCCTGTTGTTCTAACTACTTTGGATACTGAGACAGGAGGATTGCCTAAGCCCAGGAGGTCAAGGCTGCAGTGAGCTGTGATTGTGCCACCACACTCCATCCTGGGTGACAGAGTAAGAATCTGTCTCAAAAAAGAAAAAAAAAAGATATGGGGTTGTGTATTTCCATTGTGGTAAATTAAATAACACATATGAAAGCATCATGAGTGCTCAATAGCAGATATTTTATGATAATGTCTAGATAAAGAATCAGAAGTTCAAGAACGGACTCCGTGTACTTGTATAAATTAATCCAATTGCTTTGAAAAAAGAAATTACTTTCATATGGTAGCCGCAAATATTGGTAGGCAAAAATTACCCAAGAAGAAGGCTATAGAAACTTGCTGGAGAACCCTTCCTTTGTGGAACATCCATTTCAAAACCATATAGAAATGTATAATAATAATAATAAATTGCAGTTTAATCCTGCAAAGCTACATAGATTATCAAGTATGTGACTTAAATAGTTAACATTTCTTTTTGCCTCTTGCTTTTTGATTATTACTGGAAAGGATATTTTTTCCAGTGGCTTCCCTCTCCTTACTCTGAATATATCTGTGTCTTATAAATGACTGTCAATTTCCAAAGTGAGGGTGCCATCCAGATCTTTGTTACTGTCTTGCCTCTACTTTTCCAGCTAGATAGTAAACTCCTTGAATGCATGTCTGTTTGTTTGTCTGTTTACTGTTCCTGCTGTATCATATCATTTAATATGCCACCTAATCTATAGTGAGTGGTCAAAACAGATTAATGAATGGTGTTGACTTGATTCCGATTGAATCTGAGTTGATGGTAATGCAGTGGGTTGAGTAGAGCCACAGATGGGGAATAAAGTGGTAATTTCCAGTGTTCAGTAAGTGTGTGGGGAAGTTGTTACTCCACGAAGTGTGAGAAACAGAGATCAGATCCTAGAACAAGCAAGGTACCAGAGAGCATGGCTCCATTCCGCTCATCAATGAGTTTGCACAAAGCACTAAAAATCCAAAAAACAACTCAAGGAGTTGAGATTGACGAATTGGGGCCCCGTGGAAAGTTAAATATGACGTAAATATTTGGAAACTTGGTAAAGAAAATTTAGGACAAGGATTATTTTAAACTTACAAGGTCTATATTTAGGTTACTTTTTTTTTTTTTTTTTTGAGACGGAGTCTCGCTCTGTCGCCCAGGCTGGAGTGCAGTGACCGGATCTCAGCTCACTGCAAGCTCCGCCTCCCGGGTTCACGCCATTCTCCTGCCTCAGCCTCCCGAGTAGCTGGGACTACAGGCACCCGCCACCCTGCCCGGCTAGTTTTTTTGTATTTTTTAGTAGAGACGGGGTTTCACCGTGATAGCCAGGATGGTCTCGATCTCCTAACCTCGTGATCTGCCCGTCTCTGCCTCCCAAAGTGCTGGGATTACAGGCTTGAGCCACCACGCCTGGCCAGGTTACATTTTTAAGCCAAATTTTCATTTAATATTTTTAAAGATGCAATTTATATGCCAAGGCAGTTAAGTTTTAAACATATAATTTTAATATGTATATATAGACACGTTTTAATTTTAAATAAGCCTGGAGTAGATTGAGTCTAAACCTTACAATGTATTACTAGCAGAGCGACCACAAAATTAGAAGGAATAAATGAAGATCTGATAAACTAAGCAGCCTGATGTCTTCTCTGAGCACAAAGATACTCATGATAGTAAGATACCAGACCAATCTAATGGAAGCTGCAGAAGAGGAGGATGGTTGAGATGGAAGATACACTTATTTTTCAAGGGGAGAAAAGGATAGGAATCGAGACAACTGATCTGAAAAGTTTGACATGCAACTAGATAAGCCCTAGGAATATAAAAGAGGAAATTTAATTTGAACTGTAGGCATGAGGAAGCTGTGAGCTGATTTTTTTCCAATTTAGTCACGGTAAATATATGTAAACCTGAACATGAGTATTTTTTATTCCTACTATTGAAAAACGCAGGATGTAATTTTTGTGAAAATAAATTCTTTTTGTGCAAGAACATGGGAGAAAACTGCCACTGTTATGTGAATGATAAAAAATTGTAATCTGGGTTCCTTAATAGGGTTCTATACACCTAAGGTTAAAGTATCTATTATCAGGCAAAACAAAAGTGGGGGGAGGATATAGTTCAAAAAGAAGATTTAATAATTATTTTGCACATTGTGATGGAATTTTTAACATGGGGGAATAAGTCCGAATGTCTGTGCCTGGATGTAATTCTTACCTCTGTATCAGTACTGATTTTGATTTAATGTGTTCTTTTTTCTCCATTGGTGATCTGCTTGTTAATGAAGCATTAATTTGTTTAGTAATATTTGTGCTTCTTCTGTTTTGTTTAGGGTGGCTGGCATAGAAGGCTTATATAACTTGAAAATCTCAGAAAAAACATATATTTTTGAAAGACCTAATAGATAACAAAACATCTTTTCTTTTTAGAGACAGGTTCTCATTCTGTTGCCCAGGCTGGAGTGTAGAGGCATGATCATAGGCCACTGCAGCCTCAATTCCCAGGCTCAACCCATCCTCCCACCTCAGCCTCCTAAGTAGCTGGGACTACTGGCATGCCACTATGCTTGGCTGTTTTTTAATTGTTTTGTGGAGATAGAGGTCTAACTATGTTGCCCAGGCTGTTCCCAAATTTTGGTCTCAGATGGTTCTCCTGTCTCGGCCTCCCAAACCTCTGAGATTACAGGCATGAGCCACCACGCCCAGTCAGATAACAAACACGTTTAAGTTTGACACTCATCATTATTGTAAACTTTTATTTCCTTTTAAGACTTAAATATTGGTGTTTAAAAAGAAAATGAACTGAAATAACATATTGTCTTTTCCAATGAACAAAATAAATGTGATAATATTCAATTTGTACATTGATTTGAATAAATTGGTGTAATTTCACTGTGTATGAGTGTGGTCATTATTATTAAAACTTAGAGTAGCAAATCTGAGGGAAAAGAGGCATAGGATTACATAATATGTGGCTGGGCAAAGGCTTATTATTTCTCTGTGTGTGTGTGTGTGTTTGTGTGTATGTGTGCTTGTGTTTTTTAAGGTTTCATTCCTCTTAACTTTACAATGTGGAGAACACACATCTGCCTCTTTACAGGTATCTTAGTAGGCTGGCAAGAAGTAGAGAGGGCAAGGGCAATTGGTTTCCTAATATGGGTTAATAGAAATATTTAGGCTAGGTATTGTTTTTGTTAAATAATAAAATGATGATTGCAAATTGAAATTGTAGAATATAACATAACCCTGTTAGCAAAATTTGAACTAAACACATTTGAACTATTTAATACCCACATATTGGTCACTTTAAGCAGATGAGGAAATAAATTATGTTAGTGACTATATACCTTCAGAGATTTTAGTTTTTATTGGGTGACTTTTTGGAGCGCTATCACTATAGAATTTCAAGCTGAGTTCACAGGCACAGAGTGTCTAGTTTACCTGAACGTTTTGGGTACTTGTTTGGCTGCAGTAGAATTTACAAAAGAAAGGTAAAGACTTGGCCTTATACATTTTGGAGTTTTCCTGTTTTTTGTTTGTTTTGTCTTGTTTGTTTGTTTCATTATGTTTTTGAAGATTATGAAGTTGTGGCTAAACTGGTGACAAAAAATTAAAATTCTATTGAAATTATGCAAGACGTGATTGAAATATAAATTTGGAGTTGCTGGTGCTGTGGCAGTCTATGGAATATTATTTAGAGAAAATAGGGTTTTCTTTTCATGATCTAATTGAAAACTGAGTTAATCTATAATAGAAAGATGACAAGGACAATTTACTCCAGTAGCTTTTAAAATTTTAATAACCTTAGTTATAAACTTTGTCCTCACTGAAGGATGTAATTTCTAAAGTAGTAGCAATTTGTATATAGATATATATTTTCTGCTGCCAGCATTTAAATAATATATTACAAATATATGTATTATTACACATTTTTATATTTTCTATATATTATTCCTCACTAGAGAGATCAAGGTCTCCTGAGAGATGGAAGTTCCAGGTCTTAGTATAAAATGAGTCTGGATTGCTTCACAACTTATATATGCCTTATATATACATATTCTAATTAAAATTTTTATTTAAAGATAAGTGTAGATTGACATGCAGTTAGTTGCAAGAAATGATGCTGAGAAATCACACGTGCCCTTTTCTCAGTTCCCTGCAATGGTAACATCTTGCAAAATTATAATAAAATAGCACAACCAAGATATTGACATTGATATAGCCAGGATGGCAGAACATTAATATCACCATTTGAATTTATCCTGCTGGCCTTTTATAACCACACCCACTTTCATTCTTTGCTTCCTATCCTTAAACCCTGAAAAGCATTAATTTGGTCTCTATTTCTATAATTTTGTCATAGAAAGACTTACAAATGGAAGCATACAGCGTATCATGTTTTGGGATTGGCACTTTTCACTCAGCGTAATTCTCTGGAGAATCATCTTGACTGTCACAAGAATCAATAGTTCATTCCTTTTTATTGCTGAGTGGTATTCCATGGTATGGATGTACCAGTTTGTTCACCCGTTAAATGTTGTTTCCAGTTTAGGGCTATTATGAATCAAGTTGCTATAAACATCAGTGGACAGGTTTTCGTGTAAATATAAATCTTCATTTCTCTGGAATAAATGCCCAGGAGTGCAACTGTTGGATTGCATGTTAGTTGTTTGTTTAGGTTTGTAATTGTGGGGAAAAGAAAGAGAGATCAGACTGTTACTGTGTCTATATAGAAAGAAGTAGACATAAGAGACTCCATTTTGTTCTGTATTTGAGATGCTGTTAATCTGTGACCCTACCCCCAACTCTGTCCTTGCAAGAGACATGTGCTGTGGTGACTCAAGGTTTAACGGATTTTGGGCTGTGCAGGATGTGCTTTGTTAAACAAGTGCCTGAAGGCAGTATGCTGGTTAAAAGTCATCACCATTCTCTTAATCTCAAGTACCCAGGGACACATACACTGCCAAAGGTCGCAGGGACCTCTGCCTAGGAAAGCTAGGTATTGTCCAAGGTTTCTCCCCATGTGATAGTCTGAAATATGGCCTAGTGGGAAGGCAAAGACCTGATCGTCCCCCAGCCTGACACCCGTGAAGGGTCTGTGCTGAGGAGGACTAGTATAAGAGGAAAGAAGGCCTCTTGGCAGTTGAGATAGAGAAAAGCATCTGTCTCCTGCCTGTCCCTGGGCAATGGAACATCTCGGTGTAAAACCCGATTGTATGTTCTGTTTACTGAGAAAAGAGAAAACCGCCTTAGGGCTGAAGGTGGGACGTGCTAGTGGCAACGCTGCTCTTTATGCACTAAAAAGGTTTATGGAGATGTTTGCATATGCATATCAAGGCACAGCAATTTTCCTTAAACTTATTCATGTCACAGAGATCTTTATTCATATGTCTTACTGCTGACCTTCTCCCTACTATGATCCTATTATCCTGCCACTTCCCTTTTCTAAGATGGTAAAGATAATGATCAATAAATACTGAGGGAACTCAGAAACCAGTGCTGGTGCGGGTCGTCTGTATGCTGGGCGCCGGTCCCCTGGGCCCACTTTTTCTTTCTCTATACTTTGTCTCTGTGTCTCATTTCTTTTCTCAAGTCTCCCATTCCACCTAACGAGAAACGCCCACAGGGGTGGAGGGACAGGCCACCCCTTCATGTAATAAACTGTCAAAGTGTTTTCCAAAGCTGCTGTCCCATTTTACATTCCCACCAGCAATGTATGAATGATCCAGTTTCTCCACATCCTTGACATTTAGCTTTGTCACTAATTTTTATTCTAGCCATTCCTATAGATATGGAGTAGTATCTCATTGTGATTTTGTGGGGGGAGTGTTTTGTTTTGTTTTTTGAGATAAGGTCTTGCTCTGTTGCTCAGGTTGGAGTGTAGTGGTTTGATCACAGTTCACTGCAATCTTAAACTCATGGACTCAAGCAATCCTCCTGCCTCAGCCTCCCAAGTAGTTGGGACTACAGGTACACACCACCACATTCAGCTATTTTTTTAAGTTTTTTGTGGACATAGACTCTTGTAATGTTGCCCAGGCTGTCCTCAAACTGCTGGCCTCATGTGATCTTCTTAAAGTTTTGAGATTTACAAAACCTCATTGTGGTTTAAATTTGCATTTCCTTAATGTCTAATAACTGATGTCAAACATGTTTTATATTCTGTGCAATGAAATGTCTTTTCAGGTCTTTTGCTCATTATCTAAATAAAATTTTATTTTTTTCTGTTGGAATTTGAGAATTCTTTATATGTTCTATATACTAGTTGCAGTAGGGTGAACCCCCCCAAAAATAGCCATGTCCTAATGCCTGGAACCTTTGAATGTTACCTCATATGGCAATAAAGATGAGTCTTTGCAGAGCTAATTAAGGATCTTGAGATAAAGAGATTATTCTGGATTATGTAAGTGGGCCCTGAATACAATCACTTGTATCCTCAGAGAAGGGCAGCAGAGGGAGATTTCAAAAAGATGAGAAGAAGGCAATGTGATCACAGAGATAGAGAAGGGAATGATGTGGCCACAAGCTAAGGAATGACAATAGTCACCAGAATCTAAAACTCCCAAAGAAAGGATATTCTCCTAGAATCTCTGGAAGGAGGTAGCATGACCTTGCAGACAAGTTGATTTCAGCCTAATAGTACTGATTTCAGACTTTTGACCTCCAGAACTGGGAGAGTATAAATTTCCGTGTTTTTTTTTTGTTTGTTTGTTTTTCAGATGAAGTCTCGCTCTTGTCCCCCAGGCTGGAGTGCAATGGCGTGATCTTGGCTCACTGCAACCTCTGCCTCCTGAGTTCAAGCAATTCTCCTGTCTCAGCCTCCCAAGTAGCTGGGATTACAGGCGCCTGCCATCACACCTGGCTAATTTCTGTATTTTTAGTAGAGACAGGGTTTCACCGTGTTGGCCAGGCTGGTCTCGAACTCCTGACCTCAGGTGATCCACGCACCTCAGCCTCCCAAAGTGCTGGGATTACAGGCATGAGCCACCGTGCCCAGTCACTTCTGAGGTTTTAAGCCACCAAGTTTGTGGAATTTTTTTACAGCAGGTATAGGAAACGAATACATTCTTCTTTTATTGGATATATGATTTACAAATATATCTCCTTTAAAGGGCCATTTTGCAGAGCAAAAGTTTTTCATTTTGATAAAGTCTAATTTACACATTTTTAAATTTTATGGATTGGGCTTTTGCTGTCAAATCTAAGAACTACCCCAAGCCCTAGATTCTGAAAATTTTGGTGTTTTTTTTTCTAAAATTTGTATAGTTTTACATTGTATTTTTAAGTCTATTATCGGTTTTAATTTTTGCATAAGGTATCAAGTTAGATCAAAGTTCATTTGTTTTTACCTATGGGAGACCACTTTCTTTGGTGCCATTTGTTCCTCTATTGAATTACTTTTGCACCTGTGTCAAAAATCAATTGGACATATTTATGTGGGTATATTTCTGAATTCTCTGTTCTGTTCCATTGATCTATGTGTCCCCTCCTCTGCCAATATGATATTGTCTTGATTACTGCAGCTGTCTTGTAATCCTTAATATCAGGTACAGTGATTCCTCTTACTTCATTCTTTTTCAAGGTCATTTTAGCTCTTCAAGGACCTACCTGTGTCTTTCTACATAAATTTTAAAAGAAATTTGATAATGTCTTAAAATCCTTTTTGGAGTTTTGATAGGAATTACATTAAATGAATTTGAGAAGTGTTACCAGCTGAATTGTGTCCCCCTAAAATTCATATGTTGAAGTCCTAACCCCAGTACCTCAGAACGTGGCTGTATTTAGAGGCAGTGCCTTTAAAGAGGTAATTAAGCTAAAATGAGGTTATTAGGGTGGGCCCTAATCCAATATGACAGGTACCCTTTAAGAAGAAGAAAAGTGGACACAGTACTGAGGGAAGACCATGTGTAAGTCTCAAGAGGAAGATTGCCATCTACAAAGCCAAAGAGAAAGACCTTAGAAGAAAGAAATCCTACCGACACTTTGACCTCTGACTTCTAGCCTCCAAAACTGTGATAAAATAACTCTGTTGTTTAAGCCACCCAGTCTGTGGTAGTTTCCTATGGCAGCTCTACCAAACTAATAGAGGAAGAACTGATATCTGTACTACGCTGACTCTTCCAATTCATGAACAGGGTATGTCTCTTGATTTATTTAGGTCTTTGATTTCACGCATCAACATTTTGTAATGTTAGCTATAAATTCCGCACATATTTTACTACATTTAGACCTGAGTATTTTAAGTCATAATAAATAATATTGAATTTTATTTAGAGTTTCCATATGATCATTATTAACAAAAAAAGTCATTGACTTCTGTGCATTGATTTTGTACCCTTGTGACCTTGTTGAACTCACTAATTCTAGGAGTTTCTTTGTAGGTTCTTTGAGATGTTCTACAAAAACAATTGCATCATATGTATATGGAAACTGTTTTACTTCTTTCTTTCTAATATATATTGCCTCTTTTTGCCTTATTGCAATGGCTACTCAAGAAAGGAAGACAAATATATTAGTTTCCTATGACTGCTGTAAGAAATTACCACAAACTTGGTGACGTAAAACAACTTTCAGTCCTATGTTGTATAACAGTGGTGAGAATTGATATCCTTGCCTTAATCTTAGGGGGAATGCATTCTGTCTTGTGCCCAGAACTGTTTCCACTGCTGTTGGGAGATGGGCCCACCCTACCACTGGATATGAGTCTTTTTCTAAGTTCCTGCTTTGGTTTCTTTGGTTTTTGTCTACATCTGTTGGTGATCCTGAGTTACAGGCCTCTTCAGTACCCAGACCAAGATATATTAGAGATAAAAAGAAACCACAGGGAAGTCACTAGAGTGTCATTCTTCAAGTACTGAGTTCCCCAGCCAGTTCACCTTCTTTGCACTTTCAGAGTCCTTTTTATAAATGTCTATCAAATTATTTATAAGGGTATTTAGTTGTATTTAGAGGAGATCAGGAGAGAAAATGAGTCCACTCCATCTTGTCCCTGAATCATGTATTATTAAACAGTTATCAAATATTACATAATAATACAAGGTTAATACAAAGTTTTTTGTTTTTTTTTTTAGATGAGCCTAGAAGATCTAACTGCTACTATGGAACTTAGAAATATTTTGAAACAATTTCTTGGGTTCCTAAAATTGACTGTGGATGAAGCTGACTAGCAATTCAACTGGGAGTGAAAAAAAGAAGAGGTGCTAGGCTGGTAACAGAGGATGGGAACATCTGTGGTTGGGTTCTATTGGGAGAGAAATAGGGTGATACTGTGACTTCAGTGGTAGTTAATTAAATGCAGCATTATAATGCCCCTCGGGAATTTTGCCAATCTGTATGCAAAAATAGAGCTTTGTCAGCTACTCTGTGTTTATGTATACAGCTATGTCAGCTACTCTATGTTTATGATAGTCTTCGGTGAATTGTACTCGTCAATTAGTTATTGATCATGAGCCTTAAAATTCTGGTACAGTGGACCAGAAGGCATGAGCTTTTCTTTTGAGAGAATCAAAGGGTATCTGGAGAACATTTGCTAGGTGGCTTGGAAGGGGATCTGAAGATACTCTAAGAATAGCAAGAAAAAATAATAATGCTGTGAGTAAAAATGCAGCTTATTTCATAAGAGATACTGAGATTTTCACAAATTACATAATACATTTTAAAATATATTTGAATATTTTTCTGATTTGTGCATGCCTTTGTTGTACTAAAATAAACATGTGCTGTTTAAGGTATTAAATCCAAAAATTACTGATTTAAGTGCTTTATTTCATTCTAACTTATTCGATGTCTAAGTATATAAAGTCTGAGAGTTTCTGTATCATTATATTAAAAAGTGTCTGAACTTTAAGAAATTTAGTGGTGTATGCTCACTTGCATTAGCAATTTGAAGATGCTGTTGTATATCTGATGTATCTGTTCCCAGGTATCAGTTTGCATCTCTTAAGTGTAACGGTCTTAGTCTTTTTGAAATTAGTTCCGTTTTATAGTTGTTATTTCCTTTTTGTTTTTGTTTTCCATTTTAATGAAAAGTAGAGCCCAGGTAAGAATCTTGCCATAGCAGATCTTTCCAGAAATGTGGAGTGAGTAGGAATTTGAAGGGTGAAGAAAATTATAGCAAGAAAATATTTTCAAACTTGAGATCAGAAGTCATTGTGGAAATACACGACTGCAAAAAAAAGTTATATATGTATGGGAGCAAGAGTAATCGTTTTGATGCATACTGGGAACTAAGTACCTTAATGACACCCAAAGGCCTAATTATTTTTAAATAATCATCTTGAAGCATATTGTGAAGTAAATACCCAAATGACACCAAATGAACAGTTGAGGCACTGATCCAATTCACAAAATTACCTTCATTTCTGCCAATTTTGAAGCATTTCTTTAAACAGTATATTTACCTTCTAGGCATTCTAGGGAACAATTTGAGTTTTAATTTTCCTCTAATCAAGCTTACATGTCCCTCATTCTCCCCTAAATCTTCTCCTGCCTTTTAAATGTAAACTATGAGTGTTGAAATGCTATAATGACAAATAAAACTACGTGTTATAATCAGCTAGATCTAGGTTCCAACTCTGACTTTGCTGTCTAGTAGTCTAATCATGTGACCCTGGGCAAGTTATTGCCTAAATGAGAAATAAGTAAGCTGCATGAAGGCAAAAATTTGTTTTGTGCACCAGACACAGAACCGAGATGTGTGCTTAGTATACTGTAGGTGCTCAATAAATAATTGCCAAATGAATAACCTTCAGTTTTCATGTCTATAATGTTATGTTTTTGTGAGAATTTAAAATAACCTTGAGCCAGGAATCTGAGACCAGCCTGGGCAACATAGCAAAACCCCATCTCCACAAAAATAAAAATAAAATAAAATACAATGATAACAACTGCTAAGCTCTTGACATATTAGGGCACTCAAATTCTAGTGAAACCTTGCTCTTCAAAATTTAGCCAGTCTCACCATCTCTGTGAAGTCTTCCTGAGCAATCTTTACCCAACTCTAGTTCAATAATTTAATACATCTTCAGTACCATTACCTCCCCCTTTTATGTGTACGAACTTGCCATCTGATTAAAACTGGACATGTTGGTGTTTTTATTGTGTCTGCTACCTTTCTTTGTAGGTATTTACTTAGGTTTAGTTTCTTTGACAAAAAGGGCGATATCTTCTTTGTTATCTATTGTATTGTTTAAAAACATTGGTTCAAAAGCCACAGAGCCTAAGTTTAAAATTCCTACTCTACAATATACGAATTATGTGGCCCTCTGTGAATTACCAAATAAACCTCTTCCTCTTTTCTATTGTATGTAAACTACAGATGACAACAGAATCTAAGTCATATGGTTTGCGAGAATTAAGTGATGAAATACATGTAAAGCGCTTAAAACAGTGTCTGGCACATAGGGAATAACAACTATTAGCTATGATTATTGTCGTTTCCTACAAAGCTACATACGAATAATTAAACACAACTTTCTTAAAGACTTGCCTCTAGACAGTGTTGACAGCTGGATAATGTATCTTTATGTAACTGATTTATTTACAAAGATTTGAGATATAGATCTAATTTCTTCAAAGTAATACAAGACAGAACAGATTCAATGTGACACCTCAAATACACATACAGTGACAGGATAACAGGATGGGAAAAGAAAGCCAGAAAAAAAATTATTTGAACAATGACGGGGTAAATGTTAGAGGTTCAGAGTTTTCAAGTAGAATTTAGCAGAAGCAAAACTCTTTATCTTTTTTTTTTTTTTTTTTTTTTTTGAGACGGAGTCTGGCTCTGTTGCCCAGGCTGGACTGCAGTGGCCGGATCTCAGCTCCCTGCAAGCCCCGCCTCCCGAGTTCACGCCATTCTCCTGCCTCAGCCTCCCAAGTAGCTGGGAGTACAGGCGCCCGCCACCTCGCCCGGCTAATTTTTTTTGTATTTTAGTAGAGACGGAGTTTCACCGTGTTAGCCAGGATGGTCTCGATCTCCTGACCTCGTGATCTGCCCGTCTCGGCCTCCCAAAGTGCTGGGATTACAGGCTTGAGCCACCGTGCCCGGCCTCATTTTTTTTTTCAAGAGTTCATTGCTAGTTGAAATGCAATGATGGGGTAGAATGATAATTCACGTTTCACTGCCTCTGAAGGTAACATTTAAGTTAGCCATTTCTTGAGGTAGTTGCACTTACACACAGATGCATTAACTCAGACAACAACATGCCAATCTGCCACCAGGAAAGTGGGTGTGATCTGAGCTCCTACACCAATAAGAATGTTTAAAAGTTCAAGTCTTCATGATCACTTAACTTCAGCCTGAAAGTCTGTTATCTATATAGGAATTGAATGAGCTCAATTTATAACCTAGCTTTAATCCACAAATAGCTCTATGAATGAAATATATTGAAATATCATGTAATGGTAAGGGGCACTTTGAGGTTGCTTTCAGTTTATAATGAAAATAGATTTAGACTAGCAGTGATTTTTTATTTTTTCCTTAAAGATATATGATTATTATCCTTTTGGTTAATTACTACAAATGCTTTTTTTGTTTTGTTGTTGTTGTTGCTTTTGTTTTGAGACAGTGTCTCACTCTGTCACTCAGGTTGTAATGAGATTAATTCCTGCATATCTTTTAGATCCCCACTTAGATGTCATTTCCTCTGGGAAGCTTTCTGACACTAAATTGACCATCTTTTTTGATCCTACAATTCTCTTTCATGCTATTTGCCACATTTCAGGGTAATTGTCTGCTTTTGAGCCTCTCTACTGTAAGACTCCTAAGTATTTTTTTGTTTTTGTTTTTGTTTTTGAGACAGGGTCTTGCTCTGTCAACCAGGCTGGAGTGCAGTGGTGTGACCTCGGCTCACTGCAGCCTCAGCGTAAACCTCCTGGGTTCTGGGCTCAAGCCATCCTCCCACCTCAGCCTCCAAGTAGCTGGGACTACAGGCACACACCACCATGCCCAGCTAATTTCTGTATTTTTTGTAGAGACAGGGTTTTGCCATGCTGCCCAGGCCGGTCTCGAACTCCCAGGCTCAAGCGATCCTCCTGCCTCAGCATTCCCGGGTGTGGGATTGCAGGTGTGAGCCACCACACCCAGCAAGTGGCTTTTGTTGTTGTTGTTGTTGTTTTGTTTTGCGTGTGTGGTTTTTTTTTGACATTTTATTGTATATTTATTTGATAGCTATGTATCTTCCTTGGTGAAGTTTCTGTTCAAATAACTTCTTACTTTTTATTAACCAGTTTTCTTATTTTGAGTTTTGAGAGTTCTTTATCTATTCAGGATACAAATCATTTACTGAATATGCTACTGCTGAATATTCTTTATCAATCTGTGGCTTTACTTCATTTGCTCAATCCTGTTGTTCAAAGAGCAAAAGCTTTTAATTTTGATGCAGTCCAATTTACCCATTCTTTTTATGGCTTGTGGTTTTTGACATCATAGGTAAGAGCTCTTGGCCTAACCCAATATCCCTAAAGATTTTCTTCTGTTTTCTTCCAGAAGTTTAGTAGTTTTGCGTTTTAAATTTAGCTCTATATTCCATTTTGAGTTTATTTTTGTATAAGGTATAAAATTTCCTGAATGTGGGTTTCCAACAACATTTGTTGAAAAGACTATTCTTTCTCCACTGAAATGCCTTTTAGTAAAAAAAAATTAATTGGTTATATTTGTTCATTTCTGGATCCTCTATTTATATCCATTCATATGTGCACTTTTCTTTCCATCAATACCATTCTTCTTGATTACTGTAGCTCGACAGTAAGTCCTAAATTCCAGTATTATGAGTTCTCCAATTTTGCTGTTTTTCAAAATGGTTTCAGCTATTGTAGTTATTTTGCCTTTCTGCATAAATTTTAGAATCAGCTTTTTGATTAAAAACTCTGCTGAGAGTTTTGGTTGCAATTGTATTTAATCTATAGATCATTTGGGGGCAAACTGACATCTTACTAATATTGATTCTTCTAATCCATAATCAGGATATATCTCTCTATTTATTTGGGTCTTTAATCTATTTCATCAGTGTTTTGAAGTTTGCAGCATACAGCTCCTGCACATAATCTGGTAGATTTACATTTATAATTTTATTATTTTTATGATACTATAAATGGTACTCTTCAAAATTTTGACTTCCAATTTCCACCACTTCTACATAGAAACACAATTTATTTGTGCATATGGACCTTGCATCCTAAGAGCTTGCTAAACTCACTTAATAGTTATTCTAGTTACCTGTGAATGCACAGCAAATTATCCCCCAAATTAGTAGCTTATAAAAACATTCATTATTTCACAGTTTCTGTGAATCTGGCATTGGGTCACATCATATCTTCTTCTTCAGCATGTTTCATAGGCTGCAATCAAGGTGTCAGTCAGGTTGCAGCCACCTTAAGGCTCATCTGGGGAAAAATCCACTTCTATGTTCGTTCATGTGGTTCATATAATTTGCTGGCTTTTGGATTGAAGGACTTGGACCCACACTGGAATCGTGAGGCTTCTCTCAATTCCTTGCCGGGTGGGCCTCTCTATAGGACAGTTTACAACATGGCAGCTTGCTTAATCAGAACGAGAAAGTGAATGAGCAAGAGAGAGTGCCAGCAAGAAAGAAAGTGCAAGCAAGATAGAAGTCACAGTCTTTTATAACGTAATCTCAGAAGTAGCATCCAATCACTTCTGCTCTATTCTCACACCAAAAGGGAGGGGATCATTGTGGCAGGGACCATTGGGGGCCATTTCAGAAGCAGGCTACTGTATTATTTCTAGGAGCTTCTTTGTAGATCCCTTAGGATTTTCTATGTAGACAGTTATGTCATCTTCAAACAAAAACAGTTCTGTTCCTTTCTTTCCAACGTGCATTTCATTACTTTTTCTTATGTTACTACACGGGCTAGGACCTGCAGTATGATGTTGAATAAGAGTGGTGAAAGTGGACATCCTGATCTTATTCTTGAAATTCAGGTGAAATCATTCAATCTTTCACCATAAAGTACAATGTCTGCTTAAGGATAATTGTAGATCCCCTTTATCAAGTTGAGGAACTTCCCTTCTATTCTGAGTTTTCTGGGTGAGTTTTAATCTTTATTTTTTTCTTTTTGAGACAGGGTCTCATTCTGTCACCCAGGCTGAAGTACAGTGGCACAATCACGACTCACTACAGCCTCAACCTCCTTGGGCTCAAGTGATCCTTCCATCTCAGCCTCTGGATCAGATGGGGTTACAGGCACGTACCACCATGCCTGGTTAATTCCTTCCTTTCCTTCCTTCCTTCCTTCCTTCCTTCCTTCCTTCCTTCCTTCCTTCCTTCCTTCCTTCCTTCCTTCCTTCCTTCCTTCCTCTCTCTCTTTTTTTAATTATTTTTAGAGTTGGAGTTTCCCCAGGTTGCCCAGGCTGGTCTCAAATTCCTGTACTCAAGTGATCCTCCCAGCTCAGCCTCCCAACTTGCTGGGATTACAGGCCTGAGCCACTGAGTCTGGTCGATCGTTTTTATCTTGGAGTTCATTTTCGCCAAATGTCTTTTCTGCATCAACTAATCCAAAACTGAGATGATCATATGGTTATTATATTCTTTAGTCTATTCAGATGATCAATTAATCAACATTAATTGATTTTTGAATGTTGGGCCAGCTATATCAGAATGTATTATCCCTTTTATATACTGCTGAACTAAATTTCTTAATATATCTTGATTATTTTTGCATCTATATTAATGAAGCAATTGATCCCTAATTTTCTTGTTTATAAGGTCTCTGGTTTTATTATCAGGGTAATCCTGGTCTCGTAAATGATATAAATGTATTCCTTTTGCTTCTATTTTCTGGGAGAGATTGTATAGAATTCTTATTTTTTTCTTCCTGAAATGTACACTTAGAATCTGCCAGTGAAGCTGTCTAGGCGTGGAGATTTTTTAGAAGCTTTTACATTTTTTCTAATTTTTAATTTTTAATTGTTGTTGGTACATAGTACGTATACATTTATAGGGTACCTGAGATGTTTTGATACAGGCATGCAATGCATATTCATCACATCATGATGAATGAGATATCCATCCCCTCAAGCATTTATCCATTGGCTTACAAACAATCCAATTATACTCTTTAAGTTATTTTAAAATGTACAATTTTTTTTTTATTGACTATAGTCACACTGTTGTGCTATCAAGCACTAAGTCTTATCCATTCTTTCTAACTATATTTTGTACTCATTAACCTTTCCCACTACCATCCATTCCTCCAATACCCTTCCCAGCTTCTGGTAACCACCCTTCTACTCTCTATCTCAATGGGTTCAATTGTTTTGATTTTTAGATTTCACAAATAAGTGAGAACATGTGATGTTTGTCTTTCTGTGTCTGGGTTATTTCACTTAACATAATGACCTCCAGTTCCATTCGTGTTGTTGAAAATTACTGAATCTTCTTTTTGTGGCTAAATAGTACTTATTTTTAGCACTTACTAATCCCTGGATTGTAAGGGTTACTTTTGTATATGGAATATACTTGGGTCTTTCTTCATAAGCCTAATTAAAAATCTTTTATGTTTAATAGAGTGATAGCTTCTTCATTTGAGTTTATTATTATTACTTCCTGATATGTATGATTTCAACTCTGTCATATTAAGTCATCATATAATGTTAAGTGTATTTGTATGTTTTCTTTTCTTTTCCTTTTTGAGATGGAGTCTTGCTCTGTTGCCCAGGCTGGAGTGCAGTGGCGCAGTCTTGGCTCACTGCAAGCTCCGCCTTCTGGGTTCAGGCAATTCTCCTGCCTCAGCCTCCGGAGTAGCTGGGACCACAGGCGCCCACCACCACGCCTGGCTAATTTTTTAGTAGAGAGGGGGTTTCACCATGTTAGCCAGGATAGTCTCGATTTCCTGACCTCTTGATCTGCCCGCCTCGGCCTTCCAAAGTGCTGGAATTACAGGCGTGAGCCACCGCGCCAAGCCTTATTTTCTTCTATTTCTTCCTGTATTTGACTGGTTTTGGCTCTTCTACTGATTACATTTCCTTTGGTGTTTAAGAAGGTGTGTATTTTTGTTCTAGTGGTTAACTTTATATTTATAACATGGTTAATGACCCTAGACTCATGTTTTCTTATCAATTCTATTACTTTCTGATTTGCCAGATTTTTAAGGTTATAATTTAATTCTTATTCGTTTATAGAAGAATCAATGAAATGATTCTACGCTCCTCTTCCCCTTCCTCTTTCTCTTCCTAATTTTTGGTTGCATTGTTTCCAGATTGTTAGAACAGATAAAATGTAATATATATTATATGACATAGTATTTTTCTGCTCTTATAATACCATTTCTTTTATTTTAACTCTAAAGTTAAATATATTAAATGTTTATCATCAGTCTTTTTAAGGAAATTATCCCAGTCATCACTTTGTTAGATGAATCCCATCCACTATTCTATTTTGCTTTATTTTGTAATTTTATTTTATTCTATTTTATTTTATTTGAGACGGAATCTCCCTCTGTCGCCTAAGCTGGATTGCAGTGGCTCAATCTTGGCTAACTGCAACCTCTACCTCCTGGGTTCAAGCAATTCTCCTGCCTCAGTCTCCCAAGTTGCTGAGATTACAGGCAGGCAGCACTACACCCGACTTTTTTTTTTTTGTATTTTTAGTAGATACAGGGTCGCTACTAAAGAAACCCAGTAGGCCAGGCTGGTCTCGAACTCTTGACCACAAATGATCTGCCTGCCTTGGTCTCCCAAAGTACTGAGATTAAAGGCATGAGCCACCACACCTGACTTCCACTATTTTATTTTTTAAAAGGGCTTGTGGTACAGAATTCCCTGAATTTTAAAAGACTTAAACTTTTTATAGTCTTAATGGACAACTTGTCTAGATATAGATTCATTTTTCCAAACCTTTTTGTGTACTTAAAAATATTTTTAAATTTATGGCATCTGTTATACAGAGTAAAATTCACCTTTTTAAAACTGTATACTAGAATTTATAGCTCTTCAAATTTTTATGTATATATGTATTTGTATAACCATCACCACAATCAAGATATAGAACAGTTTTGTAATACCAAAATAAATGCCTTTTTGAAGTCATCTTCCCACTTTTAGCCATTGAAACTGCTGATCTGTTTCCTGTCTGTATAAATTTGCCTTTCAAAGAATGTCCTATAAATGGTTGTTTTTTGAAAGTATTGTTTCACTATTGCTTTGTTTTGTCATTTTTTTTTTGACAAGTAAGGCCAGTCTAACGCTCTTGCTCTTGTAAATTTTTCCCTCCTTTTGCTTGGAAACCCTGAGGATTTTTTCTTTATATTGAAAATCCAGTGTCACAGATTTATCTCTGAGTTCATTGTTTCAGGTCAGTTTTCTAGCACTGGGTTGAACCTATCAATATGTAGAGTCAGATTCTCTTTTATTTCTGGAGGACATTCTTGGATTATAGTTTTAAATACTAATTATGTTTTACTATTTGTTCTTTTTCAAGAATTCTCATACATACATTTGATCATTTTTGCTGATATTTCATTTCAACCACTCTCTTTCTGACGTATTTTACTTCTTTCTTTGTCTCATCTTCATTCTCTTTGTTAACCTGTTTTTCTTCTATATTCCTTATTAAGTTTCATATGAATCAATTCTTTGTTGGGTGCTTTTCATGTTCATTCCTGATATGATGTCTTTTTCTTCTGTTTTATTTGTCCTGAATTCAGTTAATTTTGCTTCATGTTGTCCTATTTTTTGACCATTTCTATTCTTAGTTATTAGATTACTACTTCAAGGTACATTTTTAATACCTTAACGTGCTTGTTTGAAGATATTGTTTTGAAGTGTTTTGCTAGCATATTATTCTGCTTGATCATTCTTTTTTGGAGGGAATGTTCATCAAATGCCTTCTTCCTATTCTCATATTCTGATTTCTTTCTACAGTACCTTTGTATAGATGAAGATTGGTTGCATCTCAGAATTTCTATGAACATGACTGGCAGTTTGTAGGTAGCTTCCAAAATTCCAAGCTCAAGAGCATCCTCTTCTCTTTGTGTATCAAAGTATGGTTTCTTTACTGGAGGGCCTTTGGGGGACAGTGGGAGACAGTAGAGGGAGGGATGATGGGCCCTAATATTTTGGCATTTTCTGTATTGAGAGATGATAAATTTCCCCCTCTTGCTTCTTTTTATTTTCACTGTGCTTTTTTTTTTTTCAAGTCACCTCTTGCTTTCTTTGTTACTTTTTTCCATCTCCAAAGAATTAATTTTCTAATGCTGCTTTCTTCAGTCTTATGCATACTTTTCAGTACCTTATCCAAAGGCTAACCTTCTAGAGAAACTTTTCAGTATTTTCACACTTGGGGTAGACTTACTTGCTTGTGGTGGTGGTGGTGGTGGTGGTGTTTTTGAATGGATTCTTGCTCTGTCGCCAGGATGGAGTGCAGTGGTGTGATCTCGGGTCGCTGCAACCAACCTCCGCCTCCCGGGTTCAAGCAATTCTATTGCCTCAGCCTCTGGAGTAGCTGGGATTACAAGCACCCACCACCACGCCTGGCTAATTTTTTTGCATTTTTAGTAGAGACTGGGTTTCACCACGTTGGCCAGGCTGGTTTCAAATTCCTGACCTCAAGTGATCCGTCTGCCCGGGCCTCCCAGAGTGCTAGGATTACAGGCGCGAGTAACCACGCCTGGCCACTTGCGGTGAGTTTAGATCAATCTTAGGCTTCCTAATAGCTTTCCTTTAGTTTATTTCATGCTATTTTTCCTGGACTACTCTTCTTCTACACAACAGCATGGGGTAGAAGCCTAATAGATAGTTCAATGTTATTTCCTGTTTGTTTTTCTACTTACAGGTAATTTGAAATTTGAATGTTCTCCACACTTAATGGTGGTATTGTGTAGTTTCATTGTTTTTTATATTGTTCTTTGTTTATTTGGGCAGGGGAATAGATATGTTAAGAGGCTTGGATTTATGCTAATACTATTATTTGGCCACTCACATTTTTTAAAAGGGAGAAGCTGGCAAAACAGACACCACAGAACAAAGTATACCTTCTAAATCACAGTTTCACTTCATTCCAGTAATCTTTTCTTAATTTTGGAGCAATAGAGTAGTAAAATGCCCACTGAGCAGATAAAATACTGGTGCTTTAAGGCTAATGCATCATTGAAACTTGATGAAGAATAAGAAAAGCATATTTCCTGAGAACTCTTTATGAAATGCCTATTAAGATAATCTACTATTGCTGCAGGTTTAGAACAGGCTAATTAATTTTTACATTTCATGAGAGATTATTTTCTAGATGCATTTATTTTCTTTTAGGATTCGACAACTAGATACACTTTCAATATTATTTCTTCTAGTTTCATTATACACTCTAGGCAACTGGAAGTCTATTTTACTCCTTTGTGAGATAAGCATATTAGCAATTAAATTCAAACTGGGCTTTCCAACTTCCTAGTAAACATACTTTGTAGAATTGTATATACGATTTGATTGTTCATCATAAATATTAGCTGGAAATGAAACCTTAGGTTAAAATGACCAGAATGAAGGGATGAAAGAAAATCAAAAGCAAAATTAAAAACCTCTTTAAAATCAATTGAAACTTTCAATGCCTGAATTTTTAAAGTGATGATATGAACTTGCACTTAAATACGTAGTAATTAATTTTGCTATCTCTTGTCTCTTTGTAATAACAGAAATTATAGACTCCATGAACAAGAAGAATAGCTATTATCGAGTGCCTGTTTTGTGTCAAGCACTTAGTTTGGCAGCTTTAAAAAGGATTTCTTAAAATATATTTATTAAAGAGGATGAGCCTGTTTTTCCTTCTTTGTATCAGAGATGGTAGTAGGTATGTGTACTGCCCAGAACACAGGGGTTGAAAGATGTTTCTGTTACTGTCCCATTCGGTATACTGTAAGGCAACTAACTGTTCATTCACTGTTTACAAAGACACTAAGCTGGAGTGCATCTATGTATGATTTTAATATATTATAAAATGTCTGTTTTGCTTTTGGAAGACTGTTACTCATTTATTTAATAAATATGATACATACATCCAACTCCTTCTGTCACACAATTTGCTTTTGTCTTTTTCCAAATGTTACAAGTAAAATAATTAACTTTATGAGTGTTTACTATAATATGACAGCAATTTATAACATTATATGAGATTGAAAAGTGAATAAAATTGTACTTACCATAAAGGATTGCCAGGAGAGACAGGGGCATGACAAGTAGTCCCACTAGCATATCAGCAATGGCTAGGGACATTAAGAAGTAATTGGTGGCATTGTGCAGTTTCTTTTCCATGCTTACTGCCATGATCACAAGTATGTTGCCACCTATTGTCATGATTATTATTACGACGATTGAAAGTGCTGGCCAGTTTTGTACCCCGTCTGGGAATTTGAAGCGTCCACCATCGGAGGTATTGAAAATGTCAGTTACTATAGCTGCTACTGGGCTCACAGAAATATCGCATTGCCAAACCAATAGGCCAATTAGGTGCACACTGAAAATTAAGAAGAAAAAAAAAAGCAATCAGGTACATATTATATTATTTATACACAATATGTTGCTCATGCAAAACAACTGCTTCTCCAAGGATCATTGTCATCATTATCATCATCATTATTTCTACTCTCTTAATTAAATCTCAGTATTTCTTCTTTCTCTCCAAAAATCACCAACTTTTATTGAGTGATTATTATGAGTTAGGCACTTAGTTTGCTGAAACATGTGTGTATAATCTCATTTGATCTTATTAAACAACCTCATGATGTCAGTTCTAATTTATATCTATCATGTAAATGAGAAGACTGAGTAAAGTTCAGAAAGGGTAAGTAACTTTCAAGCCCAAACAGTCAGTAAGTGGCGGGGCTAGGGTCCATACTCAGGTCCCACTGATTTCAAAGTCTATGTTTTAAACTTTTACTGCGATCTGAAACCACAATATTGCTTGATTTGCTCTAATAGTCTATTCTTTATATTTTAAAAATACTATTTCCTTTAGATATGTTCTGAGACAGCTGATAACAGAATGAAGGGAGATTTCCTTAAAGGATCCATTACCCTAACAAGGAAACTGGAAATTGCATTCTACTGATCCAAAGGCTAAGAAGGAATTAAGTTGCCATCAGACCAACATCAGTCAAGCGCCTGGAAGAGGTACAGTGGGTTTTGACAAGAGTACCCATTCATTTCTTTATAGAAGTTTTTCTACCTTTTCACATTTGCAAAGTGTCATTATGCTGGTTCAATCGTTTCTTAATGTTTTGTGCTATAAACTTTCCTTCTACCTGCCACTCTCCGCATTTCCGTCTTGTCTTATATTTTCTGGGTCCTGTTCTTGGCTAGATAATGATTTGTGGTCATGATTAATACCTATGGATTTGTTACTTTTCAAGCACTGGAACTAAATCTCTTAAGTCATTTAAAATGTACATTTCTCATGATGGTCCTTAGGTAGATTCTACCAGTAGGAATTTCAGGCCAGGTGGCAGGCTATTGCAAGAGATGGATGTGGTTGTCATTTGCACATTCTAAATTAATATCCCCCTATGGTGACATGAGATTTATTCAAGTTATGTGCATAAGTATTCTCTCAAAGCGTAAGCTCCTAAAATGTCTAATAAAGCTACACATTTTTTCCTTAATAAAATAGACAACACAGCCGAGCATGTTCAATATTTCCTGCTTAAAACCAAGAAATATTGCCTGTGAATGACTGATTCATGTTTATTCCGTGTATAGTAATAGTTATTTAATTAATGTTAATCAGCAACATGAGGATATGTTTCCTATATGTAGTGGTTGTTCAACCTTGATATTATTTATAGAGGAGAAAATTGCCTCTGGTCACACAGTATATGCTACATAAATTTCTATGCAAAATAGTTGAAGGATGATTCTTTCTGAAATTAGGGAGATGGAACACATGACATAATATTCAGAGTCTATGTGTTCTCCATGTTATGTATTTTTATGTCATTGTCCCAGTCACTTGTTCTTTGAACTGAAGATAGTATCTCCAGACAGGGATAACATATGTGTGATTTAATGGACTCATTGCTTACTACCATTATCAGAGAAATCGCAATTCTTATCAAATGATGAGAATTAATCAGTAAATTCTTCCAAAAGTATTATTTTCCCAGAACATACAAAAGAGGCAAAAATAGTACAGGATTCCAAAATCTATCTCATAATTAATCTGTGATTAATATAATAAAAATTATTGAAATAAAGGACCAAATAAATAGAAGCAAATTATTTGTTCTCAGCTTTGATTATTCTGTCATTGTATTTATTGAATGTGGCATGTGGCCAATGTCCTGGCCGCCTGACTTCAGTAATTTTTGACCAGTCACTTAACCTATCACAACATCAACTTCATCTGTACAAGGACAGTGTCCATCGCATGGTTGTTGTGAAAATTAAATGGTATATGTCAAACAATAAAAATACCTGTGTCATAAAAGGCCCTCAGTAAATGCTGGAGGTACCTTCTGTCTGTTTCACAGTTAAACAAAAGTATTTTATGTTTGCTATATCTCAACTCATGTATTTCAAAATTTGCCAGGATAATTAAAGTCTAGATTTTATTTTGAGATGATGTCTATGTATGAAGAACTGGACTCAGAAAAGTAATCTTAAATCCAGTACATTTTCCAGAGTCTTTTCTGGCCTAACTGATAAAAAACTTGTTCTGCTGGCGTTTTAAAAAACAATGTTCTGTTTTAAATTAGCTGATGATCATCTCAAGTAGTCCCACGAAAATTTATCTCAGATACTAAACTGTGTCTTCGGTTGTTGATTGCAGAATGACAAATACATTTATCCTTAAACCTATAGAATAAGGTCCTAGGGGTGTATGCAGTCTGCTTCAAATTTTCTGAGTAAATTGTGGAAACATCGAAATTCTTTCACATGTCCCTAAAAATGGTAGAGGAATACAGGACAAAATTATACATAACAAAAACATACACAAAGAACATTATGCCAAATTATGAATTTTATAATTTGAGTATCTTTGAGTTTGGACTGTTTCGAGTAGTTATCTAACCTATCTCTACTGGTCAGAATTTTTTTTTTAATTAAAGAATCTGTGAGAAAAATACTTAATTATTGAAGGAAAGAGTTTTGTCAGATCTAAACATATCTGTTGTGAATTACAAAATAAGGTAATGGTGTTAGGATAAATATTGAAAAAGTATCTACTTCGCTTTCCTGGTTTCAATTAAATTCAGTTTAATACGTTTTTATTGAGCACTACATATAGACAAAATTTTATGATTTTTATTAAAGTTTAATCCTTTATTCTTCAGTTTTGTAATGAAGAATTGGCTGTATTATAATTAAATATAATTTTTAATACTTACATGCTCAGAGAAATTATAAAGTCCTTTTACAAAAGAGGAGTAATTTAAGTCTTGCTCTTAAAGCTTATTGTAATTGTTTTTAAGCTCATAGGAATCTCATAAAATATGTACACAAAAGTCATAATTTATCTCTGAAATGCATATTATAATGTACTCATTGCTACTAAAGTTTTAATGAAAATATAATTTTACATTCTTAGTAGATAAACAAAATGATAATTTAATTTAAAAAGTCGAATATATTTAAAATCTACTGAGTTTTTCTATGACGTAGGATAATGGGCATTGTTAGAAGACAGGAATGGTTCCTTGTTTCAATAGAATTTTAAAAAATTGTATATGAATTCTTTAATTAATTTCATAGCAGAATAATTTGGTGCCCTTTATGGCAGCCATACACTTTGGTATATTGGCCAATGGCTATCTATTAGGCTGGCACAGGCTCATGGAGTAGGAACACTTGTCCTTTCATTTTCCCATACCCAACTCTTCTTTTCCCTTCTTTATCACTGTCCTTCACTCTTTTCTTTCCCAGTTGTCTGCTCTAGTTCTCTTGGACTCTTGCATACTTGAAACTATCATCACAACAATGACACTCAAGATGGGCCACGGTGATGCACATTGCAGAGGATCCAGTGTTGTTGAACTTTATATCTCCACCACACTATAAACTTTTCCTGGGTGAGGTCTTTTACAAGAATCATAAAGGAGACTACCTAGGAGCTAGGAGATTTGGGGTTTCTCAACTACACCGATCAGAGTTTACATAGCTTTGGATCTTTTTTTCTATGCCCCGTTCCTCAAAAAGCAGGTTGGAAGAAACCACTCCAACATTTTACTATGTAAAAGGAAGGTATACCTGGATTAGATCAAATTTAGAATTATTTTTTATTTGAATCTCCTGTATCTTTACCTACACCCTTTATGTTGTATACTATTGGCTGCAACTGGGTCACTGCATCAAGTCTTCTGAGGATGACATTGGTTTTTCCCACCCAGCTACATCACCAAGCCCTACCCCCTAACTTCTGACCTTTTCTTTTGCTACATCAACTATTCTTCACAAAACCAGAGGCATTTCATTCTCTTAACTGTTCAGTTCATGCAAGAAAGAAAAGAAAAGAAACTTTTTCCTTTCTAAGTTTTACCCACGGAAAAAGTAACCATGAACATTGAGATTATTTGAATTTAGGGCATTATCACCATATTACTTATTTAAATACATGAGCTGTAGTGCTTAATTAGAGTCCAAATTATTTTTTCTCATTAATTATTTTTGAATAGGAGACACCCATAATATTAGTCTTTTGGGATGCAAGCCATTTATGCAGATTGAGGCAAATATAGCTGGTCATATAGAAGCATTTTTTAACATGTTGAGCAAGCTACCAGGCAAAATTATCTTTTTATTAAAATTATAAGTAATAACATCCTTACAGGAATGAATGCACCGCGTTCCTCAGGTTCACCATGATTGCTTCAGTCTTAAGCAACCAAAGTTCAAAATTGAGAAGAGGAAATTAACAGGTTAGGTTCATCATATCATCCTTTCTGGGGAGAAAAAAGGGGAAAGAGAAAATCAGTTAAATGTCCAAATAACTTACATAGTAACCAATTAAATAAACTTAAATGCACTTAATGGTGATAAGAAACAGTTACTACTTAATTCAGCAAATAGGTAAGCATGTTATACTATGTAAGTGATAAAATATAGCAAAGAGAGCAGATTTTTCAATTATTTATCATCACAGTTTTTAAAAATTTCCCATATATGTTTTATTTATACATGGTTTATACCATATTTCCCCCTCTTGGAGTACACATGGCTTCAAATCAATGTTTTGAAAAAAAAATTAAGAATATATTCTTCTTAATTTGCAAACCATTGGGAGAAAATATGCGATCCAATAATTAAATAGCATATCTAAAATAAAAAGATTTCATCTGATAGCAACATGGAAAACCAAAGCAAGTTTTAGGCATTCTATAAACTGAACACATTTGATATATTTCTAGTTTTGATTGCTTCAAAGTGAAGAAAACTGCAATTACATAGTTCTCTTTATACTTTTGCATTAACCAGCAACATTCTCCAGAGGGCAGCAACAGGTTTATACTAGATAAATGAATTGATTAAATTTACTATATTAAATATAGCAACCACTCCAGTACTGATCAGTTAGTAGCCAACAGATGATATATTACAGAAAGAGCACATGGCATAATACTGAAAATTACAAACTAAAGATTAGTTGTACTAGGCGATTGAAACAAAAATCTTTAGTTTCTTTTCTGGATTAACAAGTAACAATACATCTTCTAAAGTACTAGGCAGAAAACATGAAAAATCAAACAACTTTTCAAAGAATTTCAGAGTGAATATCTTTTATTTCTGTAGGTTATTTTTTAAACAGTTATTTGCTGCATCAAACCCAACCAAATATTTACATAGTGGATTATTCATCATTTAGCACTAACTATATTTGGTATGTTAAAGTATTGGCAAAAAGTAAACTGGATGCAAATTTGCTAAGAACCTCTCTCCTACATTTTCGATTTAGGATTTTGATTATACTCTCTACCCATACCAAACATCTAACTGTATTCTTTTCTGATATTGCAAAGCTATTTAAGAGTCAGGATCATGACACTGCTAAATTCACATACACTGGGCTATCAATGAGAAGAATTTAGGGGTATGTGTGTGAATGTGAGAGAGGGTGAGAAAGACAGATAATTGAATAGCTTGAGAACATGGAATAACACTGAACGATCATCTGTTTTGTCTAGTTTATAAATATTTAAAATGAATATGATCATGAATATCTGTCTTGATAAGACTTGATAAGCTTTCTTTAGTGTGCTTCTAGCTCCTTCTAGAAATTTGGAAGTAAAATTTAACGAGAACAAATGACATCTCCCTATGTTTCCCATCTCATTTAATAGCATGATCCTTGTCACTCAAGGCACACATTTAATATTTTCTCCCTTCTTCATCCCTTAGCTCTCATTTGTCAGTTCTATCAGTGCTACCTACACAAAAATCAATCTCAAAATCATCCCCTCACTACAGTAATACATAAAATGTGGCCTTCCAATATCTAAGAACTCAAAATATTCTGAGAGAGAGAGAGAGAGAAAGAAAGAGAGAGAGAGACAGAGAGAGAGAGAGAGATCACCCTCACCATAAGTCAGGCCAATTCTGTCCCATAAATTTTACCCAACAACACAGACATCTCTTTCTCTGGAAGGTCTGAAAAAATAGTAAGGGAAACCAAAAGGTCCCATCCTGATTCTTAGCCCTCAATAAATATCAAAATTCTTCCCTTTTCCTTATGCCAAAATTATTAAAATGGTTTTCAACATTTATTTTTATGTATCCAAATATTAGTATAATTTTTAAAGGTACAAAGATAGAGTAAAATATGCTGTGCTCCAATAGAGTATAACAAAACAAGATGATACAATAACCATCTCATGAAGCACTTTATTAGCCACATTTTTAGTTATGGATGAATTCCATTACTGTTACTCAAAATATTATATTCCTTTAAAAATTAGCCAGCTTTGTTATGCTTTTTGTGTGTATATTCCTGAGAAATATAAGCAGAAAGATTAAACATCAAATATTTATTAAGTTCCAATTTTATTGAGAAGAATGAGTAATAATCACAAAAAATGTATATAGATTTTCAATTTATTAACTAAAATTACTTGTAGGCAAAATCATGTCTCCTCATGCTGTTAAAATTTGCATGAACACTGACTAGACATGATAGAAAATACCCCTGAACTTGTGGTAAGAGTTTAGGAACATGGTGTGATGGGAATAAATTATATGAATTATGTAACGTAAATTATGTTATCTTACATGTTTCCCCAAGTGGCCAGACCACTGTAATGATGATATTTTGCAGTAAGAAATGTTCTGTGAGTAATTCTACTAAAAGGGAAGGTGATGCAAAACTTCTTAAGTCTTGGATAAGATCAATCAATAAAAGAAATTGAAAACCATAGGGAAACAACTCTAATGAAACTTTCTGATCTGCATATATGGAACTTTCTGATCTGTGTAATAGAACTTTTAAAGTTGCGTGAACAGGAAAGAATACTTATAAATCTGTTTTCAAATTTGGGAAGGCTTGTGTTTTGTAAAATTTTAAAAAAATCACTTGTGAGATAATTGATGGAATAATTGACTAATTTTTAATGGGACTTTATAATATTCACCTAGAAACTAGGTTTAATAATTTACTGAGTGTTATAATTTATAATTATAATTACATTCATAATATAATTTATAATTATAACCAACTTTATAATATGTAATATTTATGTGTTTATGTGTTAGTTTGTATAGTCATACATATTCATAATTTCATGTCCAGAAAAAGATTCATTAACCTAAAACCAATTAGCTGTCTCAAGTATGAAGAGAAAATCACAGATTAAATCATGGAAATAAGATCAGGATCACTAATCACTAAATACACATTCAGACCAATCTCTCAATCCTTTCTACAGTATAAATCACAGACCTTTTCATGCTCTCTCTAAAGCACTGTAAAATTTTCGGCCATCCATAACAGTAACTACAGTTGCTAAGACAAATGGGGGAGAAGCACTAGTTTTCACATAATTTTCAATAGTACAATTTTACACAAGATATTGCAGAATAACCTCAATTAATGTGAAAATTTAATTAAGTTTGAATCCATACCATGAGTATTATATTTAATTCATGCCTATGAAATCTATGCTCATATGGCTATATGCCATGTGTCATACAGCATATGTCATCCAAAATAGTGTGAACACTCCAAGACAGCTGAACCAAAATCGAATCTCTGCTGGACATATGGAAATAAATTGCCAACTATCAGAATCAGTATCGCTCACAGAAATACTTAGATGTCATCATCAATAATCATCTTGGAAGCAAAAGTAATTTAAAAATAAGTTAAAAACTGTGGGACATAGCAAGACGCCATCTCTGCAAAAAAATCAACCGCATGTGTAGTCCCAGCTACTGTGGGGTGGGCTTGGGGACTGAGGTGGGAGGATGGCTTGAGGCCAGGAGGTGGCGGCTGCAGTGAGCCGTGATCACACCACTGCACTCCAGTCTGAGTGACACAGTGAGACCCTGTCTCAAAAAATATTAACAAAATCAAAGAAAACAAAAAACTGTGGGGCACAAAGGCTGGCACCACCAAGGCCTTTTAAAGGTGTTGTATTAATACTAAAGGCAAATTTTTGAGCAGAGGAGCCATATATATGTACTTTCCATGTAACATCCACAATCCTTAGCCAAGTCCTGGGTACAAAGTAATTGGCTGATTGATGGGAAGGTAGGAGATTTAAGGTGTGAAGTCAAAAGACTAAGAATAAAGGAAGAACTCTGGTTTTGCCCAAATTGTGCTTGGAGAGGACAGAAGCTTACAACTTTATTGAAAACCCTTGCCTTGCACCCTCTAAAGCTAACCATTTATAATTCATTTTTACCATTACCTTATCTACCGTTTGGCACTGAAGAAAGATTGATCGTGTTTCAATCACGTTTTGTGTTCTCACACTACTTTTTATTCTTTCTTTCCCAGACCTGGTTGAATATAATATTGATGACTCTTAAAAAAAAAAAAATGCCAGCATTTCTACTCGTGTTTTAACAGAAAATGGAGAGTCTAGATTAACCCATGAAAAGATACAGTTTACACTAGATTTCTGGAAATTCCATTAGCACATTATAATGATGCAACATATTTTCTGTCAAACTGAAAGACTAAATTTCACACTAAATTTTTTTAAATTGTAGAATAGGCCAGATGTGATGGCTCACGCCTATAATTCCAGCACTTTGGGAGGCTGGAGTGGGTGGATTCCTTGAGCTCAGGAGTTCAAAACCAGCCTGAGCAAAATGACAAAACCCCATGTCTACAAAAAATACACAAAATTAGGCAGATGTGGTGGCGTGTGCCTCTGGTCCCAGCTACTTGAGAGGCTGAGGTGGGAGGATCCCTTGAACTCAGGTGGTCGAGGCTGCAGTGAGCCCTGATCACATCACTGCACTCCAGCTAGGGCAACAGACCCTGTCTCAAAAAAAAAAAAAAATTGCAGAATATAGTCAACTAGATCATTTCTGTCTGACTTTTTATAACAAATCATTTAAAAATTAAATAAATAATAATATAGACGTTTGATTTTTATCAATTTTCAGTGTTCAGAAATTATGACTCATAATTCAAATATTATCCCTCTAGTTATTATACCCACTGAGCTTTTAGCAGATGGCTAAATCAAAAATGAATTAGCTATAAATGTTCAGATTAGTCCTGGGAAGATTATATTAATGTGGCACAGATTTATAATAATTTTAGGGGAACTCATTTAATTCAAAAATTATCCTTAGGACTAATGAATGCTGTAGGAAATTTTCCTTTCAACTTCAAATGTACTCTAGTGATTTTCTAATAAATCATACATTTGTCATACTAAAAACTCACCTTTGCTAACTATAGTCAAATCAGATAATTTTTATTATTTTGATAGAAAGTTTTTCGGTTATTATCATCAACGAAATTAAAGACTACTCCTCCACGAGTGATTATTCAATTTGAATCCAAGTCTAGGCTCATTACCTTTATTCTCTTTCCTCCAAGATAATGTTAAGTAGTTATTTAAACAGATTTACCTGTTCCTCCTATACTTGGAATTTTTTCTCCTCATTTGTATTTACTAAATACCTCTGCTTGTGTTTAACATGTTCCATGAGCGTGATTATTGTTAAATTATGTGCGAATTCACACAACAGTTAACTCAAAATCTACAGCATATAAAATTATGTTTTTCACAGCTAGACCTATTCCATTTACATAAAATAATACTTTAAAAACATACACTTCCCCATTGATAGACTTAAAGTAGCTATTGCAAATCGCTCTAAGATGATAGTAACAGACATGGAGAGAATGTGCCTTAGTGGGCAGAATGCCCAGCAATTTGAAACTGCTTTCTCCATAGGTGGTAGCAGAACTATATGGGAATTATCTCAGCATTAGTATGCACATGGCACAATAAACTGAAGGCTTTCAAAGAGCAGAGCTAATGGAGCAAACCATATGTTAAATCTCTGTGTTGGAGACCAACTCCAACTGATCTGCAGGACCAAAAGCTGTATAATAGTAGTTTCATATATTCAAATATTTATTGATTACTTATTATGTGCCAGGCACTATGCCAGATGCTGGGCTTGTAGTAGTAAACAAGGCAGACAAGGCCCCTGCTCCAATGGAGCTTACATTCTAGCTGGAGATACAGAAAATAAACATTTAAACAAAGAGGTAGGATAATTTCAAATAGTGATAATGGCTATGAATAAAATGAAATTGCATCATGAGATAAAGAGTGATTGGGGGAAATACATTAGATAGATCCATGTACATAGCCATAGCTTGAGGTTAGATATCTTTTAAATATTGTAATACACAAATAATATTTGCCAACATTTGCCAGCTACTCTCCATCACGATATAAAATAGTTATTTTATACTGGTGAGTTAAGTACACGACAGTTGTCACTGATGGAAGCAAATCAAAATTTTCTGTTAATTTGATTTTAATTTTGCAAGCTAGAAAAAAATCCTCTTTATCTTTTGTCAAGACACTTAAAAATCAATTTAGTTGCATACTAAAACGTATTCCCAATTACATTTACAATGGTGTCTCTTCACCCACAAGCAATTCCACTTCCCATTTCATTAGATTAAGAGATCACAAACTTTTCACTTTATAACAGGCTCTTCTGGTTGTGGAGGGTTCCAGCTGAGTCATGAAAAGCGAAAAGTTCAGTCAGTTGCCCAGATGTATTTATTGCCAAATAACACAGGATACTTGGATACATCTGGACAGCCGAATGAACTCTTAACTCCTCGTCTCTCCAACAGCTCTTCGTTCTCAGCTTCAAGACATCCTATATGAAGGGGAAAGAAACAAACAAGAAGCTACTTCAAAGTTGAAGGGTCAGTTTCTGGTTTTACTGTCCCATCTGGAAAAAAGAAGTGACTTCTGCTATTGTTCTATAACTCATTGATATAAAATGTATACAACTCATAAAATGTAGAAATAGCTAGAAGTACCAGATTAACAGTGTTAAATTCAAATATGTCATGAATACAGAAAACTAAAACAACAAAAATTAATTTGCATAATGAATAATTTATATAATATATAATTCATTCTAGTATCATTCAACACCCCAGCCATTAAATATGTGTGGTTAGCATAAAGGACATTAGACTGGGCAGTAGGAGACATGAGTTCTAGTCTTGACTCTTATCACCTACTTGATGTGTCACTGAAACTTTTTGAGCCTCACTGTTTTCATCCATGACAAAGAAGTTGCCATAGAGGACCTCTATCCGTTTTTGCTCTGACATGCTGTGATTTGAGTTTTCTTGCTAAATTGTTGACATTATTCTATACTGTTTCACAAATAAGTTACTTCTAAATAGCTGAGTTTGGTTACAATTAAATCATACGTGCTAGTGTTAATTAAATGTACAACATAACATTCATCTGACAAAGTCTTTTGTTTGAAAGGAATGCAAAAGTGACTTATAACTTGAGTATTCTCATAACTCAGTCTACACATCCCACAGATTAATATGTAGGTATTCTGTACCATGCCTTTACCTACTTACTTAAATGAATCCTTAAATACAGTTCTCATTCCTAAAGAGTTAAGAGACCACACAGACTCATAAAAATGTTAAACAAAATTGTTTATTGGCGATTTTCTTATTTTAAAAAATCTTCGGCCTAGAATAGTTTACAGAAAAGTGAAGTATAAGAAGTAATGGCCAGTTTTGTAGCTATCTAAAACTTGGCTTCTACTTTAGTGGTTTAATTCTCAGCTAGAATCTGTTTATTGTTTTGTGTACTCTTCTACCATTTTGTTTATTTATGGAGAAAAATAGTACTTCAGTTTGACAACTTTGAAAATAGTGTTTCCTGTCCCAGTTCTACAAATGCTATATCAGATGGTGTCAATATTTAGCGAAACTGAAATGCCTATTTTATAACTCCCCTCAGTGTAATTAAAGGTAAAATATCAGACCACAAATGACATGTAATATATTTTCACTTTTTAAATTCTCTAATTAGATTTGTGGAGAATTCTTCAATTTATCCTCTCAGAGTACCTCCTGTACAACTCAGTTTATAAAATAAAACCTGTCAGAAAGTTCGAACTAACAAATCTTCAAATCCTTTTGCTCATGACTCTGTGTGTGTGTGTGTGTGTGTGTGTGTGTATACGTGTGTATGCATGTGTTTTGAGAGTGAGGAATCAAAAGAAAGTGCTACAACTACACACATTTTATTACAACCACCCTCCAAAGCACCATCGTTTCATAAATCATTTCATGGTAATTCAAAGCCCTTTGAATGTTTGAATATTTTCCTTCATGCTTTTCAAGAGGGAGAAGTAGTTTACCTAATAAAAAAAATCTATGAACTATTGGTCACTGAAAATTTGGATGAAATAACCCATTTATGAAACATCAGATGCTTCATACAACATCTGTTTTTACATCTCACTGAAAGATTCTATATATAGAATTCAGTCACGATTGTTCCACCCACTTGAGTGCCGTGGAGACAGTTTCTATCACACAGACTTCTTTTATAATAGAGACCAACTGTAGGCAATTTTGCTAAAATATCAACATGTTGTTCTACAGTTTTATCCAATATTAAAGTACATTTTAAAAAGAAAAAAATGAGATGTTTCTGAGACTATAAAGAAAATGTGAAGATGGACTGGGGTATTAGATTATATTAAGGAATTAGACTTAAAATTTTGGGGGGTGGTAATTGCATCATGGTTTTGCAGTAATGTAGCCACATTTTTAGAAATAGATCCTGAAGCAATTTGAAATGATTTTAAATAATTCAACAAAGAGAATGGGAATGAGAAAGGGATAGATTGGTTGCAAAATTTTAATAATTATTGAATCTGGATAATGGTGTTATGGTGGATCACTGTACTGTTGACTCTATGACTGTTTATGTTTGAAAGTTTTTAAAAATAAATTATAACTACAAATGAGATATGCTTTTAGATTACATAGAATGAAAAATATAAAGTTTTGTCAAAGATAGAAGACTCCATTATTTTATACTCAATTCAGTTTTTATTTTTAGCATTTTATACGTCACCAGTCCAGTTGTTAAAAACAAAAAGAAACAAAAACATTATTTTAATTATCTCCTAAAATAATGAGCATGTCTTTTTTTTTTTTTTTTTTTGATGGAGTCTCACTCTCTTGCCCAGGCTGGAGTGTAGTGGCGAGATCTCAGCTCACTGCAAACTCCGCCTCCCGGGTTCATGTCATTCTCCTGCCTCAGCCTCCCGAGTAGCTGGGACTACCACGCCCAGCTAATTTTTTTGTATTTTTAGTAGAGACAGGGTTTTACCGTGTTAGGCAGGATGGTCTCAAACTTCTGACCTCGTGATCCACCCGCCTCAGCCTCCCAAAGTGCTGGGATTGCAGGTGTGAGCCACTACACCCGGCCAAGGATGATGTCTTTTCAGTAGTAAAAAATTAGTCTTTGTTGATCATATAAAATGATACAGACATCTTTCATCTTTGATGACTTTCTCTCCGGTGGATGTTATGATAATACATTTTGAGAAAAATAGCCTTTGGGTAAACCACATTTCCAATAACAATTTATTAAAGTCGTTGGATCCGTACCATCCCTTCCACTTAACAACAACTGACGACAACATGAGTTCTCTCATCTAAGCTCTCCCTGGGGAGGTGCAATGATGATGATTCGCTACATGTAGGCCATATCTCTTATTCGGCAAAGGTCTTAAATATCTTTCAGGACAATAATATGATTATTCAGAGAAAGGCAACTGACTGTAAATAAAGTTTTCTGACAGCTGCAGATATAATACGCATATTATGGTATTTAAATTTGTTATGAGTTTCTCTGTAAATTCAAAATTGGTTCCATCCTGCATGACTGGGTATAATTTTTCAATATCAGGGACTAAATAGGTTGAAAAGTTGCATTGATTAAAGTATTCATTTCTCATTGGGAATCTCTGTTTGCTCAGGAAATGTATGAAAGACAATGTATTTGGTGCAAATCACCACTGAGGTATAGTGTGACACCTCTGCCTTTCAGGTGATTTTACAGATCTTTTATATTATGCAGAGAAATATGTTAAAGAGAATATTTTATTCTTTTCTCTCATTCCAGGGATTCTATATTTCATGAGATCAAAGAAATGACATCTAAGTAATAATGCTTTACTTTTCAAAACTGCATATGATGCTGACTAAATTATGCATTTGCTTAACAAAAATAGATTATATGCATCCTCATGAGCATTTGTTCTTAAGTAGTAAATCATAGGCAACCTTGCTTCTTCTATTGCTACATTTTAAAAACTGTCACAAAGAGTTATTATTTTCTTTTGTAAATAACAACTGATATGATTTTTTTATTGATATAAATAATTGATACAAATCTTCTTTTATAAATAACAATTTCTAGGTTAAAGTTATATGACCCTATTTTTTAAAATGCAGGTATTGTGTTTATGAAACAAAATTCACAAACAGTTAATGACCACCTACTTCGTTCCAGGCACTGTGATAAAAGTTAGTTTTACCTCATGTTAACGGAAATGCATATTACAGAAAAAGAAATAGTGAAGTTCAAAGAGGTTAAGCTATTTTTTTCTCATAAATGGCAGGATTTAGATTCTGAAAGCATGTTTAAGTGATTTTTTAAAAAAGCACATTTAGGAAGGCAGTATTAACAAAGAGTTTATGTTTTCATTGAGGCATTGTTCATTTATTCAATGCATTTATTTAATGCCAAGTATGTGCTTTCTAATGTTCTAGATACTAGGGATATACGAGTGAATAAAGCAAAGACCTCTGCCCATGTAGAGGTTACATTCTTGTTCTCTCCATTCATTATCAATTTTTTTTAAGTAAGAATTTATGGTAAAATAAATTAGTATAATTTCTAAATGTTTTCAAGATTTTATGTATCTGTTCAATAAGTAAAATAATGAAAGTTATGCAAGCTACTTTAGCAAACTATCTCAATCTTTAAGGTTACTGCCTAACATATTTGTGATTATAGATTCACTACTATTCTCTATTCATACTTAACTTTTTCTACCATCTGCTGGTATTGGGGCACTGAAACAAAGTCAGTTGTTATTGTATCATGAAAGATTCCTCAAGTTTTAAAGTCTTATTTTAAAGTACTAAAATATTTTGGTCCAAATTAAAACCATCTGTATATGCAAGCAATTAAGTAAAATGAAAGCCAAAGATAGAAGAATTAGCAATATAGTGCCTCCATAGACAATCTAGCCAATCATATTATATTGCCTATACTTTAGGTAGGCTTGAAAAATTCTACAGGTTCCATAAAACACTTGCTACTCAGAGAAAGCCAGAAATTATTCTAAATGGTCTTCACAGGTAACTTGCCAAAAATTGGGAAATTGCTCTCATGAATCAAGTATCCAGCTCATGCCAATATTTATGGAAACGTAGTCATTAGCCTCCTACACACCTTTTGGCTTGATACCTTGCATTCTGGCAGTAGAGAAACTATTAGCAGAGGACTTCATAAAGTTCATGTCACTGAATCTGTCATTGTGATATACCCTGGGAAGTGTTACTGTCTAAGCCACCATCTGTTGCCCTAAGATAAATAGAAAAAAGAATAAAAAACTTCTCAATTGAATCATTCCTGTGGAAATGCCTCAACAAGAAAAACTATTAAAAACAGATACATAATATTGTTTCCATTTGCTGATTTATTATTATATGCCAAGTGATGTGAGAAATACTCTATTTTTTCTCATTTAATCTTTACTATGAAAACAATGCAATACCAGATTAAAAGATAAAATGAGATGTTGAATTACCACATACAACTAATGAGTTATAGAGCAGGATTCAATTTTAGATGTGCTGCACTCCAGTATCTGTATTTTTTCACTCCTGATCACTCTCTCATAGTGGTTCTTTTATTTTTATAAGAAACTATAGAATTTTCCACATTAAACATTGTACCTGTCAATCTCTATGTCTAATAAGCATACTCTCATGAACAGTATTGAAAGGGGTACTTGAAGACCATCCAACTTTCTGTTGCTTTGTGTAGTTTTGCTGTTTAGAGACGAGGTCGCACTATGTTGCCTCAGTTGGTATTGAACTCCTGAGCTCAAGCCATTCTCCCATCTCACCTTCCTGAGGAGCTGGGACCACAGGCACATGCCACCATGCAAAGTTCCGACTTTCTGTTTTAATAGTTAAGGAATCTGATCCAAAAGAGATAAATGACTTGTTCAACGTCCTTATGTTAATTTTTGTCAGTGCCAAGATTAGAAGCCAGTCTCCTGTTTCTTTTCCAGTCCTTTGATTCTGAGCCTTGCTGATAGCAAAAAGCCCAAAGAGTCACGGATGATCAGTGTCTCACTAGTTTATGCATAACTGTTAGTACCATTGTCTCATCGCCTCTCTTTAAGTGAAAGAAAATGAAGGAAAAGTCATAGACTACAAAATTAAATGCAATAGAAAGCTACTTTGGAATGCAGTTCTGAATGCTTGGCTCTGCAAATATTCAAAGAAGGAACTCAGGCAGAAAGGCAGACATGAAGAAAGGAACAAATGAAGGAGAAGAGGAATAAGAAAAGGAAAGAAGGAAGAAGATAACAGAAGGAAGAAAGGCAAAGAAATCGTTGCCCTAAAATCGGTATTAAATCCTGGATGTCTGGAAGCACCACATGGTTATGTTATGTCTGCTGTTCCAAGGGCAAATTCTGGCAGGAATATGCTGGCAGGACTACTCTCAAACATAAGTTGTTTATGCAAAAACTTTGTTAAATCTCACAGTTGCTTTCTTGATCATTTAATTTACTCACAACAATAGCAGTGGAACAAAGTGATTTTTAGATACAATTAACACTTCCACGACTAGAGTAAAAATTTAAAGATGGCAATTTTGTTCTGTAGAAAAACATACCAGTTCTCTATTCAAACAAGCAGTACAGAGATAATCCCATCAACCAATATTCCTAGATCATTATTTTACTATAGTTTGTGAATTTCGTATAATTTACAAAATTCTGGACAGAATAATAATCAACTAGGGAGGTTTCAAATAGCAATCTTGATATCTGACAAAATAAATTTGAAGTTAAAAAATAAGAGTTGAAAAGAAAGATACTTATTAATGATAAAATAAAGCCAAAATTAACAAGAAAGAAATAGCAATTAAGAGTATCTCTGCATCCAATAACACAGAAATGACTTTTATAAAGGGAAATCCAAAAAAGGTGGAAGAATACATTTATGGGTACATTCTAATAGTGGGAGATAGCTATTAGCTGTGGCTCACTATGATCAACCTAAGTTATTCACAAGATAGCACTGCCTTTGATATTGCTAATACTGTTTAATTGTACTAGTTGTTTTGAAAGCCTTGACATTTTTGAAGTAATAATGTATTCGACTATCATTTAAGATTTGCCAAAGAATGCCTTTTCTCTCTAGGCCATATAGTTAAGTAACCAGAGAAAGTCTTTGGTCCATTACATATGAAGCTGAATAATAATAAAATCTTTTAAAATGTAGTGTCTCTCTTGGTCGCCCAAGCTGGAGTGCAGTGGCACGATCATAACTCACTGTAACCTCGAATTCCTGGGCTCAAGCAATTCTCCCACCTCAGCCTCCCTAGTAGGTAGGACTGAAGGCAGGAATCACTATGCCTGGCTGATTTTTTTTAAAAAATTTTTTTAGCTACAGAGTCTTGTTATGTAGCCTAGGCTGGTCTTGAACTCCTGGCCTCAAGCAAGCCTCCCATCTTGGCCTCCCAAAATAGTGCTGAGATTTACAGGTGTGACCCACCACCCCAGGCCAATACTAAAACTTTTGAGTCAGGAAACCAACACTGTGTCTCTAAACCTTCAGGTTAAAATGCATAAAGTAATGGAATAAGCTGACTTTAATTGTCATTAATGGAAGACATAAGTATGCTGCATTTGAAGGAGCATAGAACTTTGGGGTCCAAAGACAGAAAATTGAGTCCAACTTTCACTTCTTAGCTATGATATTTGGGTAACTCATTTAATCTTTCTGTGCCTTTGTTTAATCTGATATGTGGCCAAAAAGTTGATAGTATGTGAAATTGCTCTTAAAAATCTACATGATTAGCAAATGCTAAAATAAAGGAGTATGTTGATTTTATGAGTAAGTGAATTTTATAAAATTAGCCAGTAGAATTATCTGATTATTTTGAGATTATGTTCACAGTGACATGACTGGTTATGAAAACAGTTAACATTGATTACTTTACTAATATGCAACTCTGATAAAATATATTTTTAACAAAACAACTCTCAGAAAAAATGTATTTTAACTGGATTTTTTACTTTGGCTTCTATAACAGTGGGAGGCAAACCAAGTAAAACTGGTTATAATACATTTTTCTAAATAGTATTACCTTGAATAAAAGGCAAAGTTGAAATCAGAAGGACTGAATCGACTGTATTGGCACTGGACTAAAATTGAAATGGTAGAGTTTCCATGATATTCAAATGAGAAGGACTGACAACCACTCTGAGAATTTACAAGAAGAGGGAAAGAAACAGAGTCACTTACTTAAGTCATAAATTGCAATATGGAATAAATGGCCTGTAAAAGGAGAAATTATCTCTTACAGTGAAGAAATAGCTCTTTGGTTACAGGTTCAGCATAAATACCCTCTCTAGTCACCTTCATCTTTAAAAGAAGCTGAATTGTAGCACCATCCTCAGCTAAAATCTGCAGCTTTTGGCAAATCAGTCAAGAAAAAAGTAGGAAGGCTTTTAAAGTGATGTTTACATCTTTAGGTTTTATAGTCTCACTTAAATAATGAGCTTGTAATACATCTTTATAAACATGGTTTTTAAAATTTTTATTTTATTTATTTGTGTATTTATTTTTGAGAAAGGCTGGAGTGCGATGGTGCCATCAAAGCTCTCTGCAGTCTTGATCTCCTGGGCTCAAGCCATCCTCTTACCTCTGTCTCTCAAGTAGCTGGGACTACAGGCATGTGCCACCATGCCCAGCCTGATTTAATCTAAGTGTCTGCAATGATATTTTGAATAGAAATTCCTTTAAGAAGTTCCTATCATTTTACCATTTTCTAAGCAGACAAACAGTATGCACTTAAAATAGTTCTTGAATTTTTTTACTTGAAGTTATAAGAATAATTTGTTTTTAGAATTTTTTTCTGAGTTGATGTTAAGATGGCTGGCTGGTAGTCATTGACAGATTATAATTGCTCTCTTTATGCAATAGTAATTGAAATTTTTTGTTTTGTTGCATTATTTTTAATAAACTACAGGAAAAAAATCTGGATAAACCTTACAATCTTAAATTTTTTTAAGTAATTGATTAAACTATTACCATGTAGTATTTTCATTTTATAAAATTATATGTCATGTATATGTAATTGTTGGTTACTACTTCTCTCTTGACTGAATTACCAAAAGCAATAGATTTTAGCTGAACATGGTGCTATGATCCAACCCATTACAAAAAGAGAATGAAGCCGACTGCAGATTGTATTTATGCAAATCTATTTCTATAGACCATATTTTTTTTACTCTAAAGTCTTGAAATGAACATAAAACAATCAAATACCTGGGTCATTTTTACTTTTAAGTTCAGAAAAATCAGGAGAAGTAGATGTGGGACAAATGAACATGTCGGATTCATTTAAGCCATTATATTGATTCAAATCCCATCAGCAAAACATCCTTGAGGCTTCTCTTTCAGCAGGGTATTTGTTATTCAACAAAATAACAATAATAAAATGAAAAGCCAGTGAATTAGGGAAGGTGCATTATCTCCATCAAACTTTAGAACATGATATAATGCTTTTTTATTGGAGGTCATACATTTTGTAAGTTAAATTAATATTTTTATTAAGGCAGGTGGAATTATGTGCCTTCACATCTATTCATAATGATTTTGAGTGGCATGTGAGCCCTATTTACAGTTAGGCATCATTCATATTCTACTTTAAGGGATAACTCAATGCTTCATTACACTAGTTATGTTATTACAGAAGAAAAAGAACATGAATGAGTACAAAATCACCTGCCAATACAAACTGCTAGAATGAAATGATCTATTTATTATGCTCATATTTTCTTTCAAATCTGTACACTCATGCCTTCCTTGCCAAAAAAAATTATAACTGAATCAAAAGAAATGCAATAGGCTAATACCTGTGGTAGCAATTTTTGATGTTAATGAGGAAACTGGCAGTCGTATAAAATCATATGATCATAAGAAATACAGATGCAAGAAAGAACACATTGCCTAGCAGCTTGATATTTCTTCTCCTCTTCCATAAAAATTATAGTTATGGAAAGGTTTTTCAAAATCAACATTGTCATTGTGAAGTTGTAGAGGTAGACTTTCAAAGTATAACTATGTGTGGTTGCTTTCCATTAAATTGGCAGTAACGCGAATGACAGAGATGACACGTTAGCCGTGGCACTCTGTAAGAAAAAGTTCACATGAACCTACATGTTAGCAAGGTCTCTAACAAAATACACTTAATGAGGAATAAAGAAAATAATTCATACTGATATTCATCATTAATTTATCAAATAAACGGTAACTGAGGGCCTTCCGTGTGTCAGGCATTGTGCTAGGTGCTGGTGACATGGTGTTAGGCAATATTGACACCAATCCTTTTTGTATGAAGAATAAAGGCCTTATAGAAATAATTACACCAATTCCATATTGTTGGAGGTTATGACCAGTGCTAAGATGGGAAGGGGCAGGGAGCTATGGAAGTTTAATTTTGATTGGTTGGTCAAATGTGGTTTCTTCAAGAAGTTAACAATTAACAGGGACCTGAAAGATGTATGATGTGCCAAGTTTTCATTAGGCTACAGCGTTATTGGAAAAAATAACAGCGTTTCAGTCTCAAGTCTGGTAGATGCAAAGTGATAGTTGTGTGATGAGTATATTAAAAAATCATAGCTTAAAGCAAAAAAAAAATCTATAAAAATATTTCTAAAAGAAAACTGGAGGACGTTAAACAAACTATACCACATTAATATTTGTTTTATTGTTGAGCAATCATAAGAATTGTGATTGAGGTAGAATTCTAATACTTCATATAGAGACTCCCTTCTGTGGCCACTTTTAATTTCAGGCAACACACATTTTAAAGCTGCCATCTAGTGACTATCACAATAACTACTATTAGTGATCATTTATACTGGTGAACATTGTGGAGGGTTTTATACAGAATAAAATGCTCCTACCTGGGTGGAAAAGGTGTTGTACTGTGCAATCCAGAACACACACACACACACACACACACACACGCATGCACAGAAATGTTTCACCAAAGAGTACTTATTTTTACTCTGTTCAATAAATGATGTTATTTTCAAATGTCTTCTATTTCATTAAAGGAAAATATTAATTTAACTTACAAAATTTATGACCAAACCTACCAATGCATTTTGTTTTGTTTTAACCAGATTGGAAAAGGCAGTCACTTTCGTTTCACTTTTTGGAAACCCATTTGTAATTTTGATGTTCTACAAAACTGATCTATCAAAATTGGGATTAAGATAACATTTGAAGTGAGTTACATGTTCTTTTTAATACTAATTTATCCCATTCTCCTTTTCACATTAGTGTCTTTGTCATGTGCACTTAAATTTAGTTTCAATGCTAAAAAAGAGGCTTAGGAATTCAGCTGGTTTTTTGGCAATTTGTTACACAGCAGTAGAAAACTAATACTGTTAGTCAATACAGTTAATGTAAGAGGTACAAGAAGAAGTAATGAGGATGATAGCTTAAGCAAAAAGTACAGTCTCAGTCAAATGATTCGTAGAAAACAGGTGAAGAACAGAAGAACTGCAGGATGTAGCAGGTGAAAGCTGGTTCTTTTTGTTAGGTAAAACTGTTTCTTCTGATCAAAGAGAATGTATTTGAGGAAATGTCTACATTTTATTTATTTTTTCTCGTATTCTCCTAAATAAATATGGGAGACTCAGGCTTAGAATTTTCTAAAGTTATGTTCTGAGGGACAAAGAAGTTTGGGAAAGAATCAGAAGTTGCACATCATCACAATCCATCTTAATAGAAAAACTTTATTGGATTTGAACAAGTCTGAATAGAAATTGAATTAAATGTATGCCAAAAAAGCAGAAGACACTTTGTTTGGACTAATGTGAACTAATAAGTCAAGTGATTAAGTCAATGCATTGCTAGATTGGTGGCATAAAAGAAAAAGGAAACATTGGAAAGCTCTGCTTGCATAATATACACAATCAGTCAAAACACTGATAGATCAAAAGCAGATAAATGGGAAATTTATTCCATAATGTACAGATTGAAATTCCTCTGAGACTTTGGCTAACAAATATTACCTACTTAAGGAAAACTTCTCAGAAATTAAAACGCAGAGCTGTCAGATCATGGAAAGGAAATTTCTGAATAGGCTGTAATTGTTATTGAAACACTGAGGCAATTAAAATCTAAAATGTAATAAAAGGCAAAGAGCTGATGGCTTCCCAGGAGAATGCTATAAAACTTTAAATATCTCCTGTGCTCTAAACTGCTCAAAGGACTAGCAGGATTATTATGTTTTTAAATCCTTTCCCTGCAGTGTAACTTCACAGAAATCCATTAATAAGCAACTACTATGAGATGAGCATTATTTTCTTTGCTTTAAGATTTATGCGATAAAGAGGTAAATGCTGGGCCCACAGAGAATTAATAATGGAAAAATATAGAAGAAAGATGAACAATAAGTATCATCAACATTGTATAGTTTGGTCAATGATTATAAGATTCTTTTCCCTCTTGTTGTCCTGTAAATCCTTAACAGAGTCCAGCAAACAATGAAAATAAAATGACTTTCTTTTTATTATTATTATTATACTTTAAGTTCTAGGGTACATGTGCACAATGTGCAGGTTTGTTACATATGTATACTTGTGCCATGTTGGTGTGCTGCACCCATCAACTCGTCAGCACCCATCAACTCGTCATTTACATCAGGTATAACTCCCAATGCCATCCCTCCCCCCTCCCCCCCATAATAAAATGACTTTCAACTCAATAAATGAAAAAAGAAAAAAAAAAAACCCTGTTATCTGTGTACTTTAATTCAGCTTTGCTCCTGCTTTTATTACTGTCCATCTTTGTGGACTTTTTTGACTGAAGAAAAACTTTGTTTCTAGAGTTTCTAGTCTTATTTTCCACACTCAAATATTATAGGTAACTGCTACACTTAATTTTGTGATTTTTAAGTAACACATATAAGACTTCCCTTTGTTCTTCCACATATTCTTTTTGGTTTCTCAGTAAATTTGAAGCATCATCTCAGTACATGCTATTGATTATATACAGATTTTGTTTGCAAGTAGAGGTGGAAGGAAAGTAAAGCAGATATAGGCATAGCCTAAAGGTCACTTTATTGCCAGAGATGATGGGTGACCTGAATGTTGTATCTAATAAAAGATATCAGTGAATCAAACTTTACTGAAGTCTTTGGAGAATAGATATATGTTCATTTTTTTCCTGGTATGCTTAATGTATGGTCTTGCTTGAAGTCAGAGAAAAGTGCTAATGTCTATATAATGCTGTTCAATAATATATAAAGCATGCTCATTTATAGGACTTTGAGGAATTGACTCATATATTGAAAGCATGCTACTTGAACAAAACTGTCTCATTAGTGACATTCATTTGTTCCCCAGTGTGACTATATGATTCCTGTTGTTAACGAAAAGAAAGCTTGCTAAATCCAATCTTAAATTATACTTAAATAGGGACAATGACATTAAGCCTCACTGCAACTCACCATCATTATTATAATTGTGCATTTATATAGCATTTCATATTTGCAATGTGCAAGATAAATGACCCCATATTAACTCTCCTACTGAGTTTGGAGGGTCAGGGTGAGCATATAACTCTACTATTCAATTAACCAAGTGAAAAGCTCACAAAACCTCATAGGAATGATTTGCTCACTGTAGCTACTATTTGCACAGCATTGGTGGTTCCCAGCTAGTGTTTACCACTGAATGGGAAAATACTTAAATCATTGTTTTTAAAATTCTGCTATTAAAAAATTCATGGCTCTTCAAAAGATTTCAGTGAATAAATATCATGGTGCTAGGAATTATATAATACAATATTTGTAATAAATGTTTTTGTGTTTATTACAATGAACTTGTAAGGGTAAAGGAAGACAATCATGATGACATTGAAGATAAATTTGAAACAGAGCCTTAAGACAGAGGGTTGATTATTTAGTAAAAGCAGGTATTCAGCTTAAGAAAGCCAAAGAGCATTCTTCCTATTTGTTGTTTCTTGTCTCTACTCGCACACAACCAAACGTATTTTAAACCTTCCAATCCTAGTCTTAGCTAAAAAGTCTGAATCTACAATATCAAAAAAAAAAAAAAAAACGAGAAAACCCAACACTATGTTTTTGTTCCCATATCATACAATAATCGGGATATCTTCTGTTCTGAGGTTCATGTTAGGGTCTCTAACAAAATGAAAGAATCATATCATCATTTAAAATTTCTTCACCAAATAATACTTATTGTTGTTAAAAGCATACCAAATTTCTACAAGCTTTAATAAGTTAGATAATCAGTTTGCATGACAAATTTCCCTAAGGGGATGAGACTGTAGTCACCATATTCTTATTTTTAAAAGGCCAGAAGTTATAATCTTGCTTGTCGTGAGAAAACCTAAAGGGAGGCAAATTGTCAATAACTTTTTCCCCTTGATTTTAAAGTTTCAATGGTAAACTGTGAAAATAGCTGAAAATATTAGAATAAAAAATAAAACTTTTCTACTTCTTTGCAATCCTCCAATATCAAAATCTAGCAGTTACTTTTAGATTATTGGTTAGAAATACAGAGGACATTGTGCTGCTAGTGAAGTTTGAAACAGATTGTTGTGCTTGGACACGGTGGCTCACGTTTGTAATCCCAGCGCCGTGGGAGGCTGAGATGGGCAGATCGCTTGAAGTTAGGAGTTTGAGACCAGCCTGGCCAACATGGTGAAACCCTGTCTCTGCTTTAAAAAAAAAAAAAAAAAAAAAAAATTGCTGTGAGAGTTGGCAGGCATCTTTAGTCCCAGCCAGGTACTCCAGCTACTCAGGTGCCTGAGGCAGGAGAATCGCTTGAACCCGGGAGGTGGAGGTTGCAATGAGCTGAGATGGCACCACTTTACTCCAGCCTGGGCCACAGACAGACTTAATCTCAAAAAAAAAAGTAACAGATAGTTGTAACTTAAATGAAAGTTAAAAAAGAAAAAACTTTTATATAAATCCGATATAATCTCAATAGTCATCAAAAGTGTAAACACAGATATTGAAGCATTTATTTGAGTAAAAGCAAATGAATAGGTAATGCTAGCTGGAAAAGGTATTCATTGTCTTAGCACGCTAGGGATATTTACAGGAAGCTCTCAACAAGAGGCCTGAAGGTCTCAGGTAAATGGTAAAGGAGTATTTTGTCTCTGCACTCATTCATGTGCCAGGCACATAGGAGCAGGCTTCTGGGCACCAACATATAAATAAAAAGCAATATTTATCTAGAAGGGGTTGAGAACATAGTATGAAAAAGTCATAGAAAATATTGCTATCCACTCTCTAACCTGAATTATTTTCTCCACAAATTAAGAACTTTCGGAGAGTGTTCTTAGCAAACACAGGCTCAGAAGAGAGGACGGTGAATACAGTTGGGCTAAATCTCCTGAGGAGAATAAGTCACTGGATAGCCTCCTGGGAGACATACTGAGTTCAAAATATGTTATTCATCATGCATCATGGTTAAGCAAATTAGAAATGAAATCATGCACCTGATACCTGGTCAAAGTACCTAGTAGAGTCCTTACCATAGAGGAAGTTCTCAAAATGGTCAATGTAAGGGAAAAATTGTAGAAGAATTATGCTTTAGATCAAAACAAAACAAAAGTCAAGAACAACCTAGGATTATTTCTCAACTCCCAAAGTGTTGCGCATTAAGCTTTGCAAATACTCTAAGGACTCAAAATTCAGAGATAAAAAATTATTTCTTAAAAACAGTACAATTACAATAGTATTTGTATCACTTTTTTTTCTTTGTTTTGTTTTGTTTTTGAGATGGAGTCTCGCTCTGTCGCCCAGGCTGGTGTGCAGTGGCACGGTTCACTACAAGATCCGCCTCCCGGGTTCACGCCATTCCCCTGCCTCAGCCTCCCGAGTAGCTGGGACTACAGGCGCCCGCCACCATGCCCGGCTAATTTTTTGTATTGTTTCGTAGAGATGGGTTTTCACCGTGTTAGCCAGGATGGTCCCGATCTCCTAACCTTGTGATCCGCCCGCCTCGGCCTCTCAGTATCACTTCTTTTATTTGTTCTGACAAAAAGCTAGTCCCCCACAAAGAAAATTCTGTTAACAACTTAAAATTAAATCTGCATTCAACTGAATATCTCAGATACCACAGAAAATATGTAATGATGTGCATAAGTCACAGATGTCATCATTTCAAATGCATTACTTACCAGGAAGCTATTTGAGCAAAGTAAAGTAATAAATGTGATTACTACTGAATATCAATCTTATGAAAGGTCACATAAAATTTAAAAAAATTTTTTGTATAAAGAAAGAAATATTCTGCTCTGGTAATATTCATTTCTTTGTAGGCTTACTTAGAAAAAAAAAATCTCTCAATAGTTACTGTCGGCATTGAAGCCAATATGATATGTATATTTGAATTTTTCTGCAAGGCAGACACATTTTTCTAGCTCAATTGAGTATCTGGTATCCGTCTTTGGAAGAAGTATTAGATATTAACACTATTTAAGAAGAATGTTCCTTAATTGTATCCTGGAGGAAAATCCAAAGTACACCCCTACTCTAGATCCTGACTGGGAACATTAACTATTTTATTAGTATCTAACATGCTCCTGATTTAATTATAAAATGTTCACAACATTTTATCCAGGGTCAATCAGAAGCCCACTGGAAAGACACTATCATCTGAACAAAGAACACTTTAGGAAATTTTAAAGATTTTATAAATATTGGCATAATAATAAATCTGAAAATATGTATTATGTACTAAAGACATACTAGGATAATTGAAAGAAGTTTTGCTTATTCAGAGCACCAAATAAATATTGCAACTATACGGAAGAAAATAGAAAGAAAAATTTCCCAAAGTAGCACAACTGTAACTTTATTTCGTGGTAGAAAATTTTAGACCACTGGTAGATAAATTGGGAGGATGTGTTGAATTGGATCAAAACTGACAGAGAAAGAAAACCACATTTGCTGAGAAAATGAATTATTTAAAAGAGTAGCAAATGATTACAGTCTAAAAAGTAATCACCTTGCTGACTATATTATTCCCAATCTGTGTATTTCATGTAAATCACCTTGAGTTGACTGTGATTTCTAAAATGATTAATTTGGGAGATGGTCTAAAAGGAGGCCGAGGTGGGCTGAATCACCTGAGGTTAGGAGTTTGAGACCAGCCTGGCCAACATGACGAAGCCCCATCTCTATGAAAAATGCAAAAATTAGCCAGGCATGGTGGCGGGAGCCTGTAATCCCAGCTACTCCACTCAGGAGGCTGAGGCAGGAGAATCATTTGAACCTGGGAGCCGGAGGTTGCAGTGAGCTGAGAGCACGCCACTGCACTTCAACCTGGGCAAAAATAATTGAGACTCTGTCTAAATATATATATATACACATATATGTATACACACACGCACACACACGTATATGTGTGTGTATATATATATACACACGTATATATATATATGTAGTAGAGGAATAAAATGAACAGAGTTTGGAATACATATAATCCATGATTTCATAAAGCACAAGTAGATGGAATTTATTTCGAGTGTTCAAATTATTAGTAGTAGTAACTAAATAAAAAAAAAGAAATTCTATGTAAAATACACGAATTTCACCATGTGAAAATTACTAATAAATGGAAGCCAAGAAAAAAATTATGGAATAAAATTTATTCTTCCTCATGCTTTCAAGAGTGAAGGAAAATAAACAGTTTCATTAATTATCTTATTTTTTGCCTTTAGATGAGCAATATTATTTTCCCAGGAAAAGCTAAGTGGGGCAATCACAAAATCTGAGGCAGTTCCAAAGATATTAATTGTTTAAATGTTAAAACTGTCAGGAAAAACATAGTAAAGTTTGATAATTACAGTCATGTTTGACACTAAATGATAGTTTTTCTAGAGTTTTGTTTGGCCATATCATTATTTGTCAATTTTTTCATAGGTAGAGAAACTTCAGACCTAAGGCATTGCAAACTGCCCAAAAGAACATTGTGTTTCCATTATGGTTTTTTTTTTTTTTTTGTCTTCTCATTGTTTCATTGATTTTTTTGTTTTTTAGAAACAGTCTCACTCTGTTGCCATGGCTGGAGTGCAGTGACATGATCATTGCTCACTGCAGCCTCAGACTCCTAGGCTCAAGCCATCCTCCTGCCTCAGCCTCCCAAAGTGTTGAGATTACAAGGGTGAGTCACCCCACTCAGTTGTTTTTCATTTTTAATTGTACCTTATTGCCAACCTGAAAAAATAATCTTAGTATCTTATCATGAGGAAAATGGCTAATTTATAACAGTGAATAATTAAGACACTCAAATATTTTAGTTTACCAATTTATAGTGAAATATTTTGATGAGTTCATCCCAATTTCTTCTGGCATTTCTACCCTGATTAAACTCAGGCTGGCACTGACAAAGGACTGAACTTCTGGTTTTCCTATTATTCACAAACACCAACACAGCTATTTTCTTCAAAAAGAAGGCAAATCAAACAAGTTCAGCAGAGAGATGTTTAAATAATTCATGGACTTCACCTTTAATATGGGAGAACAGCATATCTCCACATTAGATCATAATCCCTGTTCTTCCCATGACGTTCATTTTGTGGATATCATTTGTGTCTGGTGACTGTACCTTCTTTTCTAAACTTCTCCTTCACTACAGCTGAAATATTTATGCTCTAGGTCAGTGGTTCTCAGCCAGGGGTGATCTTACCTCTGAGGAGACATTTGAAGATGTCTGGAGTCATTAATGCTGTTCATCATTGGAAGATTGTGGCTACTGGCATCTAGTGGGTAAAGATCAGAAGTGCTGCAAAACAACCTGCAGTGCACAGGACAACCCTCCACAACAAAGAAACTTTTGGTCCAAAATGTCAATAGTGCCAAGGCGGAGAAATCCTGGTCTAGCTATACCTTGTCAATGACTTAATCTCTTTTTATTTATCATAACTCTTTACTGAAGTGTCTATGTTCAATTATGTAAGTTTCACATAACCCTTTGTAATCTACTTCCTATTATCTTTTAAAAGACAGGAAGTCCTGGGATGTTCTGCACAGAGCTCTTATACTGGTCATCGGAAGCTATTTTATAATCCTTGATATGGAGATGCTTCTTTTCTCTCCATACTTCCTTTATCCTTCTTCCATATCTGTTTCCTCTGTCCATTCTTTGCATTTTCCTTTCTCTATCCCTTCCTTTATTGCTCTATCTTACCTAACAAACATAAAAAACTGAAACATGCTGTTTTTGTTTGACATATATATTGAAATATTTATATGCTTGTTATTAAACAGTTACTTGAGGGAATATTGTATGATTTATCTGTAATAACTTAAAAAACTGGTTGCTATCTACTATGGGATCCTTGACAGAAAGAAATCATCTCTCCCATCTCTGAACTCCTTGTAGTCCTTTCACGTGGTTTCATTCCCAAGCTTCTTTTCATAGTCTTCCTTGTATTATACTGCTTTTATGCTCCAAAGTCCTAGTACAGTGCTTTGTATATAGTAGGCACTCAAGAAATACTTGTTAAAATAAACTTTCTGTGAGCCATTGGCTTTCCAAGAAAAAAAGCAAGCTGTGTATTTTGAGATGGAAATGGGATAACATTTGGTATGTTAATTCATTTTTTCAAATTTATCTTCTAGCAGCATTTCTGCTGATTATCTTCTTTAGTGACAATACTTATTCTTATAATACCTATGTTTCTGAGCACTTAAAAAGTTATTTTAACATAAGAGAAAAGTTTCACCAAAAGTTTATAGTATATTCAAACCACCCCACACAGTAATAAATCACAAAAGTAGAGGCAAAAATATGTAAAGAATGTATATATCGAGATGCTGACTTGGTTCATGATGCTGAAGTCACATGCCTCTAGTTAATAAATGTATACATAAAAAAGATCTTACAATGAATACTTAAATCTTTTAATTATATGTGATAAGGTAGAGCTACTTAATTGGATAAAGCTACTATTTTTTTAAAAAAGAAAAAGTTAAGCATGAGTATCCTCTTTGGAAATGTTCACAAGAACTGGCATTGTCCATGTTGTTGACTACAGAACCCACTAATTGTCTTATAATAAGCAATAAATTACTTGAAGTCTTATTATGAAACGAGTGGGCAGGAATAAGTATTTCTGAAATGCTCTACTTTCTTTTTGGTTGGAAAATGATAATGTTCCGTAATGATATCTGGTGACTATTAAAATTATATTCTTTTTGAAATAAAACATATAACCTGAAACATCAAATTTTAGAGATGAGCAAAATGCTTTTTCTGGGATTGTCTAATAGTCAAACTAAATACTTACGAAGTATAAAAATTCTTCTGAAGAGAATAATTGATAGTCACTTCTCCTGAGAGGAGTGCTTTCTCTATGAAAATGAAGATAATAATTTAGGAGAAATGTAATATTTATCTTTTAGGAAAGATTCAGAATCTTAGCAGGAAAATAAAGCCTGAAAATAGTTTGGCTGTGGCATTTTCTCTCCTAAGGTTTCAAAAATTCCAAACCAGTAGTAATTGTATCAAGAAGACATATAGATATTATTTTTTTTCTTAACAAGCAGTGGCCATCCGGGATGAACATATTTTATAAAACAATCTATTCATTTGTATAAATATACTTGTAATTTGTATTAAACATGCAAAGACACCAAATATAATTGATCAAATGAATCCAAACTATGTCTCTAACTATCAGTGTCGATATTTGTCAGTAAATTCCCTAAGATAGGATCTGGCAAAAAGTAGGAGTTCAGTAAATATCTGTTGAATGAAGAAACTATTGAGTACTTAAGATATTGTAGAGAACACACACAGAATTAAGATAGCATGTATGATAGATAATATAATCAAAAAGAGATTTCAAATAATTGTTTAAAAACTTGCTTTGTCAAAGAGAGAGAGTTACCAAAAAGCAAGTTTATATGATAAACAGGTAAGCTTTGGTTTCATAGAGAAATCCTTTCTAAATTGCACCTCTCATTAATCTGTAACAAAGCAAAATAAGCTTGACTTCTATGTTAAGTGGATTTCATCACTGATTTTGTTCTGTAACCTGCAACACTTAGCATCAGGCATTTGATAATGTGATTTTCATTTTACCCTAGTCCTGTATACACCCATTTCCAGCTCACAAACCCTTGTTTGTCATTGACTTCTGTATAATTAGTATTTCACTACTAAGAAAAATTCTCAAGGGAACCAAAGAAGGAAGTAATCTAGTATTCATTTTAAAGAAAAGTCCTGTCTTTCTCACTGTATCACTTTGTTTTACAAGATACTTAATCACTTTTACCTTCAATTGCTTCTTCTACAAAATGGAATTAGTAATAGTTTAGGATTGTTCCAAGGATTGAGAATAATAAAAATTAAGATAATTGCTATAATCAATATGATTGTGATGCTAAAGTAAAAATATTGATACCCATGGAAGAAATAACTGTTTAATGACCCAACTCTTTCTCATCCATAAATAGGATGCAATGTGGTGTCAAAAAAGGGATCAATCTAGGGTACAAGCCATATGTTTTCCATGACATGATAAATGTATGAAATCATTCTCAAATTTTTTCTAGTATTGTGTTTAAGTATTAATGTTAATTAGGGAGAATGAATCAAGTAAAACATTGCATGCTTATTGTTTTTATTCTGTATTGAGTTCTATTATTTTAACATTCATCTCAAGCTGATACCCAACTAATATAAAGGAGAGCACCTGCTCTATTATCCCAGAATCAATGATTTTCTATTTAGTTACTAATTTGCTTGTTATGGTATAAAGGAATCCTGTATGGTTCATCTATTTTTTTGTGAGTTACTTCCTTAAATGCAGGCTTTCAGTTAAAATTTCTTTATTGTATTCTACTTTCTTTTTTTTCTCTCTCTCTTTTTTTTTTTTTTTTTTTTTTTTTTTTTGAGACAGAGTCTCGCTCTGTTGCCCAGGCTGGAGTGCAGTGGCTGGATCTCAGCTCACTGCAAGCTCCGTCTCCCGGGTTCACGCCATTCTCCTGCCTCAGCCTCCCAAGTAGCTGGGACTATAGGCGCCCGCCACCTCGCCCGGCTAGTTTTTTGTATTTTTTTTTTTTTTTTTAGTAGAGACGGGGTTTCACCGTGTTAGCCAGGATGGTCTCGATCTCCTGACCTCGTGATCCGCCCGTCTTGGCCTCCCAAAGTGCTGGGATTACAGGCTTGAGCCACCGCGCCCGGCCCCTTGTATTCTATTTTCTATATACATTTTTTTTGTTAGAGTTGAATGAAAAACGAGAGAAGAAAATGATACTGAAAAAGAAACATCTGGAAGGGTGTGGAGGCAGATGAAAAACAGTCAAATATCAAAATAATGTAGCGTTAGTTTTAGTTTCTTTTCAAAAGTATTCTGGAGAAGAAAAGAAACAATAAAAGGAAAACTATCACGTATTAAATGACAGGTACTGTGCTAGGAAGAACTTCCGCATGTTAGCATATTTCATTCTTGCCCCCTACTTGGAGAGGAGGAAATGGCTGGGTTGCAAGTTGGAAGTTCTTAACCAGATATATATATCTGCATCTCCCAAAAGTCAAGAACTGTCACTATCGTCGTTATTGCTCTGAGGATAACGGCTGCCTTTATGGGGTGCTGCTCAGATGTGTTGACCAAAATCATTCCTCACTCAGGAAACAGACTTTTCAAACTAGTGATAGACGCGACAGATGCTTTAGTTGGCGATTGTGCTGAAAGTTTCAGCATTGCTGTTCCTATTATTTGAATTGAAAAAATGAAGTGTGTATCCAGAGCTATGAAATTGATACCTTTTATAAATACTGACTTTAAAAAAATGAGATATGAACTATCTCACAAATGACAGACAATGATCCTAGCAATAATTGCAAACTTAATTTCACTTAAAAAATTACTGCATCACAAACCAAACTTAATCTACCACATTATAGTTCTAATTTAACTATTAAGCTACTGACTTAGGAAGATTAAATGTTGTATTAAAATTATAATAAATATTAGTTTATAGTTTACCATCTTTACATTGATTGGTCATAATGAGTCATTTCGTTATTACAAATCCTATGCTCACTTTCATTTGGAGGAAGTGATGCTGTCTTTGAAGTCACACAGAAATGGTTGTCTGGCATATGAAAGAAAATGCTTAACATCACTAATTATCAGGGAAATACAAATCAAAACCACAATGCCATACCATCTTACTCCTGTAAGAATGATCAGAGTTAAAGCATCAAAAAATAATAGATGTTGGTGTGGATGTGGTGAAAAGAGAACACCTTTATATTGCCAGTGGAAGTGTAAACTAGTACAACTACTATGGAAAACAGTATGGAGATTCCTTAAAGAACTAAAAGTAGAACTGCTATTTGATCCAGCAATCCCACCACTGGGTATCTATGCAGAGGAAAATAAGTCATTATATGAATAAGACACTTGCACACACATGTTTATAGCAGCACAATTTGCAATTGCAAAAATATGGAAGCAGCCTAAATGCCCATCAAGCAATGAGTGGATAAAGAAAATGTGATATATATATATACACCATGGAATACTACTCAGCCATAAAAAGGAATGAAATAATGGCATCCGCAGCAACCTAGATGAAGTTGGAGACCATTATTCTAAGTGAAGTAACTCAGGAATGGAAAACCAAACATTGTATGTTCTCACTTATAAGTGAGAACTAAGATACGAGGATGCAAAAGGCATAAGAATGATATAATGGACTCTGGGGACTCGAGGAGAAGGGTTAGAGGCGCATGAGGAATAAAAGACTACACATTTGGTGCAACATACACTGCGACTGCTCGGGTGATGGGTGTATCAAAATCTCAGAAATCATCAGTAAAGAGCTTATCCATGTAACCAAAAACCACTTGTACCCCAGAAAATATTGAAATAATAATAATAAAAGAAATGTTGGACTGGAACACCACAGCTATGCAAATTTTCTCAGTTTTGTCTTTAATTCTAGGCCCTGGCCAGCCAAATAATACTAACTCTGTTCAGTCTGATTTGTTAAACAAAGCGCCTATTTACTTACCAGTTGATAATAAGAAAATGTAAGTAGATGTACAGACTCAATTCGCATCTACATTTCTATGACTAGGAATAAAATTCTGCTAAAATTAGAATTCACCTTATCAACCATTAAGAAATGAATGATAAAATAGTTTTCTAATCCCAGGTAGCAAAAGTACTATATGTATAATTCAGCTGAACCACGTGAACTACTTATTAAACCTGACTTTTAAATTATAAGAGGATTTTTTAATTATGTCATCGTTACTTATGTATGTTTATCATTAATAGAAATTCATTTTTCTACATAGTGGTGTGTGCCGTAGGACAATTGCCACAGCATTGGAGTAGCACTTTTCCCAGATGCATGTGTATTTCTTTTTTTTTTTCTTTTTCTTTCTTTTTCCTTTTTTTTTTTTTTTTTTTGAGACGGAGTCTCACTCTGTCACCCAGGCTGGAGTGCAGTGGCATGATCTCGGCTCACTGCAAACTCTGCCTCCCGGGTTCAAGCGATTCTACTGCCTCAGCCTCCCTAGTAGCTGGGATTACAGGCATGTGCCACCACACCCGGTTAATTTTTGCATTTTTAGTAGAGACGGGGTTTTACCATGTTGGCCAGGCTGCTCTCGAACTCCTGACCTTAGGTGATCCACCTGCCTCAGTCTCCCAAAGTGCTAGGATCACAGGCATGAGCCATCACATCCGGCCGTGAATGTCAATTACAGGTTTGTTTTTTGTCTTTAAAAAAGTGTCGTACTTTATGAAGCAAATGGAAATTCCTCTGAGACTTTGGATAACAAATATTACCTACCTAAGGAAAGCTTCAACATTTATGACCATTTTAACATTGATAACTATTCTACAGAAAACTTTAATGAAGATCAGGAGCATAGTACAAAAGGAAAAATCTTGAGACATTAAAAGTTGTCCAAGAATGGAGCTGATATTTATAAAAGAAGGCAGATAAAATGAACTGTGTATTAAGAGACCATTGGTTAAGAGTCTCAACTGAACTTTACATTTATATATGAATTACCCTCATTATTTATTTGATTAAAAAACAATAATACTTTTAAAACTTACATTATTCAGAAATTATACTTGTAAACTCTACAGAACATATTAACTGGTCTCAAAATTACACAAACAAGTCTTAATTGTTAATTTTGATTGCAATATAATCTTAATCTTAATAACAATACAGAATTCATAATAAAATAGAAACCAATTTTAGGCATTTACTCATTCTTTGATAAAAGAATTACAAATATTTTTAAAGAATAGATATGACACAAGTGACATTTTTAAGCAATGTACTAGTAAATGATGGAGTATAGGATACCTTGAAATGATGTTGAAAGACTTTCAAATTCTCAAATCAATGAAAGTACATAAAATGTGTAAAACACAAATATAATATTAAGTAATGCATAATGCACATGATGTATTGTGAAAGTACAAATATAATTGTGTCTATGAACCAGCACTATTCCAAATTGTTTTCTAAACAGTGTAAACTTATTTTTCATCTGTATTTCCCACTTTGTATCTTGCTACACATGCTAAGTAACTGTTCTGCATAGTATTTTCCAAAGCAGTTTTAAACCCTTATAGGAAGAAAATATAGCTGGGGTAAATGACAGGAATAATCTTTCAAATTTATAAAATATCTTCTAAACGTCAGTATAATTAAGTCAGTGTCATGAACTCAACTATTACTGTAATTTTCAAAATGATGTTCCCATCATTGACTTTACACACAAATTTTATTTAACCTAAGAAAAGCATCAGTTATAGAAACTACATCGAATATTAAAATAATTTAAAATTTTTCTCACTCTTCTTTCAAAATAAAAACAAATTGAAATTCATGAGTTTTTGTATTATTTATTTTGTTCTTATCTGAAACATTATAAAAGTATTGCAATTTTTATTTAAGGTGTGGATATGTAAAATAAAATTGCATAAAAGTTATATAATTTATTTTACAGTTATATCCATTAATGTGTGCCATAAGTCTTTTGTAATCTGTTTTAAAATGTTATTTTTAAATTTTTAAAAAATAAAATATATAAATATACTGTGTGGAAGTAATATGCGTAAAATTTCCTTTCCTTTCTAGCCTTGCCTACTTTCTAAATTAAATGAAAGATTTTAAATTTTAGACGGTTTAAAGAGTTTACATTTTTAAATGATTCATAACATTTTATTTTAATTAAAAATAGCAAGCTTGCCCACCTTGATAGACCTAAGGGCCTCTCAGAAATAAGTTTCTAAAACATTCTAACATTGGACCTTCAGCCTCAACTAAAGATGAATAATTCTAGCAATAAATTATCAAAGTTACCACTAAAAGCAAAAGTAATAGTACTATCTGATAGGGGGAATAATAGTTCCAAAATGTGTATGTGCTCAGTTACGTAAAATTGCTTACATTCTTTGTTTCTCTATTTGTCCATGAAGAAGAGCTCTGGGGGATGTTGACCCAGTGGGGAATTATTTCTGGAACATGCTATGAAGTGGGGTAACTAAAAATTACGCCTTCAGCTGAATAATTTTCACATTATAATCTGGTAAAGAGTTTTAGATAACAAAGTTATTTTTATAAAAGATTCATTTTAATCATGTCTGGGAACAATAAAATATTGAAAGTGGTGAATGCTAATAGGGAAGGGCTGTCATGAAAGTTACCAAAAAGAACTCAATTTATATTGTTGCTTTGAAAAGGATTTGTTCTATATCAACTGCCCTTCAGAGAATGAGGTTGTAATTATGATCATAAGATGATCAGGCCAATTTCCTTAATGATGAAAGCTTCACTAAAACAGGGGATATTGAATATAATCATTTTCTATTATAATATCAGGTAGCAAAATCACTACCACTACCTGTGCACATCAGCTAATTTGAGTAATAACATTTTTAACACGGATAAAGTACTGGCTAGGTAGAAATAGTTAATCCGATCCTCATTTTTTGCCTCTGCGAAATAAAACAATTGAATTAGACTCTTTTTTGTTCTAAAGTGCTGTGACTCTATGATAATCCACTGCTATAACCTACTTTAGATAAACGTATGGCACCTGGCAGACATCTGACACTTAGGCAATCCAGAGATTGATAATCCCCCTGGTGGCAAGTTACTGTCTAATTTCAGGTTTATATATGTTAGGCAAAGATTCAACTTTCTGAAAGGTGTATCAACACATGTAAACATACACAGTAATAAAACACACTGTGCCAGTTCCAGTAGGAGGTTAGCACTTCACTAATGAATTCAGAAGTCATCTAATCGGCCCAATGAAAAGAGATAGTTTTACTGACAGAGTCTCCACACCACTGAAGGTGTGAAACAAGAATATTCTATTAATATCTTGCTTATAAGCTGTGTAGTCAAGATAATTAAGCATTGTTCTTGTGGAATGAGAAGATTTAATTAGTCTGGGACATTTAGAAACTATTAATAAAAGTCTAAATATTAATCAATCTTACAGCTGCTGTTAACTGGTTCACTAATACATTATAGTGGAATTTATTAATGATATAAATTAATGGTATTTATGGTATAAATGTTATAAATTAATAAAATATTTTTAAAGATGATGATAACCTTTAGAAAACAAATATCCATCAAATTTGAAGGTCACTAAAATGTCATGCCTGCAGTATACAAATTCTATTACTGTTCTTGTTTCCCTTTCAGTGAATCAAACTACATCTCATTATTAATTGAAAGATTTTAGTCTTTCAATCTATTGATGTATTTATATAAGCTTCTTACCTGTCTAGACTTCGAGGAAAAAATTTTTTATGGCAGAGATTTTTTATTTAAAAAGCTATTATAAATTAAATTTTAAAATAGTAAACCATTTATATCATGGTTATTTTTTAAGTATCTTGTTTTAGTCCTTTTCCTGTAAAGATCTACTTTCAATGTACTATAATGAGGAGAAATACAACCCTTCCACTACCATTCTCATTTTCTTAGATTTGGTGTTTTTGCAAAAAAAAGCTGCAATACTTTATATGCCAAAAAAGCATTTGCACTTATTCTTAGAGTGTTTTTAAAGAGTCTCTTAAAAGTAGAAATTATCTGTCTATTTTCCTTAGAAAAACATCTCTCCCTTTCAAGAAATAGCCAAGAGAACCAGGGTAACAAGTAAATAAAAGTAACTTAAAAAAAATTTAAAGCTGTGAAATAAGAGAGGTATTTTGTGTTATTACATACCTGGCTTCTAAGAAGAAAATAAAGCACATTGCAAAGCATACTTTTACTTTATGAAGAACATTTAATGTCAGGATAGGCAATGCTTCTTTTAAAATAAGTATAAGCTTTAGACTTTTGTCCAGCTACGTTAAACTTTTGGCCAAAAGTTCTTAGAGCAATATCTTTACTTGAGATTAGTTAATAATTTCTATTGAAATCTTTAGTCTCGGTCAGGTAACAATTTTACAAAATGTGACAAGCAAACAAACATGATAGAAAACATAATAGGATACTTCAGGGAAGTTCTAAGATAAAACTGATGAAAAAATATAAAAATACTAAATTAATACACAATAACAACCGAGTAGCTTGTGAAATCTATTGATACAGTTTATCTCAAAGGGCCCTCAATATAAAGTTGTTTGCTTATGTTATTAAAATATAATTCATATTAATTAAATATATTTTCGCTGCTGGCAAGGGTCATTTTTTTTTTTCAGGGAAACATATGTGCCTTAGTAATTGTATGAACTTGTACAGAGAATAATTTTATTTCAAAAGATAATTCTCCAAACAAATTTTTAAGTGTAAAAAAAGATAATTCTCAGAAGTCAAGCAATTTGAACAGAGTCATTCTTTTACTAGGTCATATTGTCTGAAATTCCTAAACGATTGTTCTTTTTTTGTTTTGTTTTTGCTTTTTTGAGATGGAGTCTCACTCTGTCACCCGGCTGGAGTGCTGTGGCACCATCTCGGCTCACTGCAACCTCTGCCTCCCGGGTTCAAGCAATTCTCGTGCCTAAGCCTCCCGAGTAGGTGAGGTCCCGAGTAGCTGGGATTACAGGCCACCACACCCAGCTAATTTTTGTGTTTTTAGTAGAGACAGGGTTTCACCATGTTGGCCAGGCTGGTCTCAAACTCCTGAGCTCAAGTGATCCACCCGCCTTGGCCTCCCAAAATGCTGGGATTACAGGTGTAAGTCACTGTGCCTGGCCGGCTTGTTCTTCTTTACCAATACATAACTTTGATGGATGATGAGTCACTTTATCCCTCTCCCCCGATACCAGGATGAAACTTCAGCTTACATTTACTAGGGATAGAGAAGGCAAGTAAAAAAAAGATTTAAAAGTCTAAATATGGCATTCAGGTACATCTGTGTGTGAATGTGTTTGTTTTGTATGACTAGATGATATAATACCGTACATGAATAGCAGTTTCAGGATAAATTATGTCTACCCTCGGTCTATTATATTCATCATTTATTTTTCAACAAGTGTTGTAAAGAACCTCAAAGAGTGATCATTTGTCTTTTGGCTATGTAACAACCACCGATGGATTAAAAATAGTTAAAAACAGTCTATGTTTCCAAAGCTTAAGTGTTTCATTAGGCTTCCAAGAGTGATACAGAGTTGTCATCTCCATCATGGTTGGTCTGATCATATTATGATCATAATTACAACCTCATATTTTGGCATCTGATCAGTGAGATATGCTTGCCTGGTATTATCAATATGGGTACCTATTTTCCAATTTGGCAGAAAGGGAATCTTCTAGGTACAGTTGAATAATGTTAAATTGATGGATATCTTCGAATGAAGTGAACAAAGGCAAATTGCTCCTTTTCAAGTACTTATGTGCATTACACTGTTCCACTTCTTAAAAGAAAAGCCTAAAGAGAAATGTAAGGTGAAGCCTATTATACACCAGTATTTTATAGACTTTCAGAATCACCAAGAAAAGGTATTGGGAATGGAGGGAGGGAAAGGCGGAGGGTGAGCAAGAGACAGACCTTATCTCTAAATGAACCACAGATTTATTTCTCTTTTCCTGGGTAAACAAAAGAAACAAGATTTATTTCGAGGAAGAATGTTAGGAACCCTTACTGTAAAACTTAAGTAGCAGAAAGCTCATGAAATAGACTTTTAAAAAGAAACAAAAATAAATTGTATTTCCAAGGCAACCTTATTTTTCTGAACTTTGAAATCCTAAAAAGAGCGGCATATTAAACAATATAAAAAGCACATTTACTTATGGAAATATGTAGAAATTTGAATTTTAATGTGTTGCCGCCCACCAATTATAGATAATAAATAGTCCAGTTTCAGAAGATTCAGTTTCTACTTAAAATAGTATTACTCATTTTAAAATATATATAAAAAGTTATTGTTGGCAGAAGATGGCAAATTTTAATCACCAATTTAATCTCAATTGTAGCATTTTAAAGGAATGCATTTATCTTTCTTCCACGAATGCTTTAAATATGCTTCTTTGTAGTTCTAGGTATTCCTTTCTTGTTCCATTTATTAAAAAAGAAAATTGCCAGCCTGTTAAATAAATATCCTAATGTTTAAATCCTTTTTTCTGAATACAAGGTAATTATATCTTAATGGCATGTATACATTTTAAATAATTGAATTTTATAGGTGGCAAAACTTATTTAAAAATAAGTCTCAGGTTAAAATTGTTCAGCTAGTCAAGATGAAAAATATCCTCCTAAAAATTAAAATAAGGAATCCATGTGTTCCTTATCTCATTTTTATTGAATGCATTTTATTTGTTTCTTCCTTTGTGATACTGCTGATCATACAACTGTGTATTTGAAGCCTCATGTTTACGAAAAGGGGAACGTAGTTATTAGAAAGCACACAGGCAAAGAGGAACATGTTTTGACAATAGAAAACTCTAATATATTTCCCAACACATTACAAAAACACTAAAGTTAATCCTTTTCAGCATAAGTTCACACTGTAGAAAGCAGAGGACTGACTACCAAGATTTGGTAATCTTGAGATTAGGTTACCAAAATAGCTGGCATTTTGCAAAAGAGTGTTTTTCACATTAATCTGAGAGACAAAAGGCAAACCAGAGAAAACATTATTGAAGGAGGAAGATTACTTCATCTCTTTGGAGCTAGAGGTTAAAAAACCCAACTGCAAATTGTAACTTGAGTCCTTTTATCCTTTTGTTTCTTGCAGTGTTACTCAGTGCTAAAGCTTGCTCTGCCACTAGTTGATTTAGGATAAGTCGTTCTCTTGAAGCATCAATTTTTTCATCTTTAAAATAGAGGTAACATCTATTTCAAAGAGTTGTGGGAAACATATGAAATCCAGCAAGTAAAAGTACATAATTCCTAGTAGGAACTCGAAAGATGTTAATTATAATAATTATTAAGCCTAGCAAAGATCAAGGGAGGTGATTTAATAATGCTATCTAAGTGTAAATAGTAATCTTACCCAGAATAAAATAACCAACTGTCCTCAATTTCCACTAAGGGAATGGAATATGAGAGAGGATAAAATTTTGGTACAATATATTTAACTTTGATATAAGAAAGGAAGATGCTGAAATGTATTAAGTATTGAAATAGGATTCCGGATGAAGCATAAGGCTGGTAATCAGACAAGATGAGCTTTCCATGTTGCTGTCAACAATGTTAACAAGTATAATACGTTACATTCCCTTCCAGTATCTAAATTACTTAAATGTCTAATATGTGCACCATGTTCTGCATGGCAGTATTTTATACCTAGAAAGCAATGACAGGCTTTTTCTGTGGAAAGTGTTAGGTTTGAAGTAGCAAAATTTTGAAACAAATAGGATAAAGGGACATATAATTTTTTAAAAATTAACATTAATTGTTGCTTTAAATAAAGTCTCTACAGAAGCCTTTTTGTTTTGAAGGAGTTAAGAATATGCCACCCCAAAGTATGCCATTCTGGCATATTGACGATTTTGAGTCAAAGACACTTGAAAACAAGCAGATACAAGAAGATCATCCAAACTTCATTCTGTTTCTTAGAAACAAGAGATGAAATTCCCATGTGAAAGATGTCTTCCTTATACCAGAAGGAAAGTTTCATTCTTACCATCAAGGATGAGGTGAGACCAAGAAAAATCTGTACAAACACACTATGTCAGACTAACCCTTATTTCCTGCCACATCTTCACCCAAACAAATCCCATAGCCCTAGACCTTTTGCCTTGTCACATTTTCACAATTTATTATTTTTTGTCCAATTCAGCATATAGGTGTTCAACTCTAACGATGTCATTGCGTCTTCATTTTCTTAAGTCTCCTGTGTTATGTAGTTCGTATTAAAGGTACTTGTATGCTTTTCTCCTGTTGTTCTGTCTTGTGTCAATTTAATTCACAGGTTTAGCTGGAAAAACACCCTAAGAGTTTAGAGGCTAAATTTTTCCTTCTCTATGGTATACATTATTCACTTAATAAATTGCTTTTAATCGCCACAGAATTTAACCTACCAACTAATGTTTTGCATAATTTCATTTATTTTTCATTCTTGGCAAGAAAATTAAGAAACTTCATGGGTATCAGAAGTGGCTTTAGGACCTGGTAATTAACTACTGTCTATTCAAAGATGAAATAATTTCCTTTCCGTTATTTTGGTCATCTAATTCTGTTTATTTTCTCTATGGTTCCAAATTTAAGTAAACAAATTGTAACAAAAATTGCCCAATAGTGAAATCAAGTGAAGTAGATATAGTTTGTAATATGCAGATATAAATCAGTATAATCCAATTCAAAAGTTATGAATTTAGTATGAGTTACACATTAGTAACCAAGAAAACATTATTCTAGAACTTAAATTTTACTGATTCGGAGATGGCATCATATCCTTCAGGAGGCTCAGTGTGGCATGATGGGAAAAGTAGTGAGCTAGAAGTGAAGACCTAGATTCTATTTTTGTGAACCTGGGCAAGACTATCTTTTTAGCATGTAATTTCCTCTTCTATTTACATCTCTTACATATTACTGCAAGCTATTAGGTTTAGGAATACAGTTATGAGTATAAAATGGCTTATTTCATGGAGCTTACATTCTAGTTGAGTGTGATTTTCTCACTGGATTATCTCCTCCAAGGTCATCTTCACTTTTAAAAATCTGTGACACTGGACCAGGTGTAGTGGTTCACGCCTGTAATCCCAGCACTTTGGGAGGCCGAGATGGGCAGATCACTTGAGTCCAGGAGTTCAAGACCAGCCTGGCCAACATGGTGAAACCCTGTCTCTACTAAAAATACAAAAATTAGCCAGGCATGGTGGAGCATGCCTGTGATCCCAGCTACTTAGGAGGCTGAGGCGAGAGAATCACTTGAACCTGGGAGGTGGAGGTTGCAGTGAGTCGAAATCACACTACTGTACTCAAGGCTGGGCAGCAGAGCAAGACTCTGTCTCTAATAATAATAATAAATAAATTTTAAAAATAAAAATCTGTGATACTAAAGTTCTTTAAGACTGCCAAGGATAAGCCAGCATTGCATGTAGAAAAAGCAAAGTACATAACAACTGCCTATTAAGTATGGAATAAAAAAAAAATACGAAAATAATCAGGCCCCTGGCCACAGGAGGGGCTTAATTCGTAATTGTTCACATAATCATCTCTTAGACTCTTAAATTCTTAGAAGCTAAAAATCTAGCTGTATTTCCAAGGTGTGGCTTAGTAGGTTTGTGTTTCCAACATTTTACTTTTCTGCTTTGTATTTTTACTTTATTTATTTTTAACATTTTTCTTTAGGAAACTCTTGAGGAAGCCCAGGAGGATGTCTTATTTGTGGGGGAACATGAACCCTGTTAATTGTCTGATTACTGGGCAGCAAGAACATTTTATTAGTGAAATTCATACCTTTTCTAACTATGTAGTTACATAATAAAAATAGAATGTCTTAAGACTAACAGTTTCAAAGCGATCCATGAGAAACTGAATGAGGGGGTGGGAGATGAAAATTCCTATATCTTTTGAAATGTTGTTACCTAGACCTAAGTGTATAATGTCCTTACAATCTATGATACTTTACAAAGCACTTTCACATTCATTATCTCATTTGAGCCTCACAAGATTATGATTACCAGAATGTGAAACAGGTAGGGAAGAGCAATGTAAATGCTATCTTTCCTATTAAATAATTATTCATGAGGCTCTATTCATTCCCCAGAATGGTCTGCCTACTAATCTCCAATCTGCCACTGTATCACTAGAGCTTAGTTTTCTCTCTTATCTCGACCCTCACTGCCAAATCAACACCAGCATTGTGTAGTTTTGCCTATTACTTTTTTTCAATTTCAATTAGGAACAGGGAAGTAAGAATATAGGTGAAAAGGTTGACAGGATTTGAAGGGGGTTAGTTTGATCCTTTTAATTTAGGACTGTTTCACATCAATCTTTCTAAATGTGTGTGTGTGTGTGTTTGTGTGTGTGTCTGTGTGTGTGTGTGTGTGTGTCAGAGAGAGAGGGAGAAAGAAACACCAAATACACATCTCAAGATATTTTCTCATGCACATAACTGTCTGATCAACGTTTAATATTTACTACATGTGCAGAGAAAGAATCATTCTGTCCATACTTTATTCATGCAGGATCTATTTACCTTGATTTATGCTGGGGTCCAAAAATAATTCAAAGCACAGGGAAGAGGAGAGAAGAATGGCCAGAACTTCTGATTCAAAAGTAATTTTATATTATAAAATGTCATTTCAAAGCAATACTGAATGATCTTATCTATCATAAAAGCTCAAGAAAATAGAAAAGAAGAGTGCTTTAGGACATCTATTCTTTTAGCCATGGCATTAGGGGATCATTTTGATGATCCAGTAAGCCATAGAAGGGAAAAGTGGTGACATTAAAAAGGGACATAGTAATATTTCCTTTTTTCCTAACCTTGGGTACATGGGACTGAGCTCTCTTATGCTCTGAGTAGACAGAAAACAATTGCAAGAAGCTTAGTCTGTTTGTAATTATCATACTTTTCTCCTTTATTGACAATATTCAAGATTGTTTATATACCATAAAGGCCAGCGTGATCTATTATTAATGAGGAATTATCTTCTGAGCTTTTTAATTTTGAAAATTATCAAGTCTTATGGTGTTTCAAAATACAAGGCCTTATTTTGTCATTAAGAGACTGGTGACAAAAAAATAGCATTTTTATTTTTGTCTAGTACACTGTTTCATCATACCATGGTTAAAATTCCAGTAAGTGCTTCATCATTTTATAGGGTTGAACATTTTCTTGTAGTTAACTGAGGTTTGTCCTCTAAAAAGAAGAAAAAAACAACTAATATTTCATTGAGATATAGTTTTTCCAGATAATTTAAGAGTTGAATCATCAAACTGTCTCTGAATCTGTCTCTTCCTTTTATCTAGGCCATCATCAACTTTCATCTAGATTATTCCAATAGTCTTGCCATATTTTTCCTTGCTTCCAGACTCTTACCCATTTCAGTTCTTCTCAAGATTGCCACCATAGTTTATTTCCCATATGAGATAAAATCATGTTGTCCATCAGCTCGGGAAATCTACATTGACCACACAGTAAAACTCAAACTCTTTAGAACTTAAACAAAATTTCCACAACCTACTTCTCATTTCCCCCTTCAACACGGGCCCTGCAAGTACACAACAAGAACATATGCCAACACATCTAACACAAATCATATTATGTTTCTTGAACATGTTAGATACCTTTATGCCTCTATGCCCTTATTAATACAGAGAGGAAGTCAAATACAATTGCTCAGAATTTGAATTCAATTAAGGAGTCCCATCACTGAACTGAAGGAAGATTTCAAGTAAGTAAATCTTGCTTTCCTTCTATCCCTTGAATTTCACACACACCCACTCAGGCCACCTGTTATCCGAATAGTTTTTGGCTCAATGCAAATAATTCCAGAGTGGTCTTTTGATGGTTTTCTAAAGATTTAACAAATTGTGCAGAGCATATTCATTCCGATCTAAAGGCAAAAAGCACAAAATCAAAAGAGTATCACAGGGCAATAATAACAAATTATGTGAGCCCTTTATTTGACACATGATTTCCCACATTCCAACTTAAAAACTCTCATGAGTTCGTCTGTCAATAATTAATAAATTGGTATGAAATAAAAAATGTACATTACAATTCAAAATGTGTTACTCTTGCAGATTACAATGAATTCTTCCTTTCCAAATGGATTTTTTAATGTGCATAAAAATGGAAACACTTCGCAGCCCAAATGATTGTTTTGTTTTACTCTTCAAAAGTTAGTCCTTTTTTTACCTCAGAAAGCTGAAGTGGAACACATTTCTGTTTTCAGCATGGAATAATGGCTTTGGATAATTGAGGTAATTATATCACAAGATTAAGGATAATTCTGAATGTTGGAGAGGGAGCCTATTTGCTTAGGCATTTTGCTGTATTAGTCAATTTTATTTATTGTGTTTTTTTTTCTATATGCATTAGGAAGCTACAGACAAAACTTAATGATTGCAGGCAGATGATTTTCAGGGTTCTTATTTACCTACACAATATGAGCATGGTTATCAAAAAGTCTTAAAGGCCAGGCGCAGTGGCTCACACCTGTAATCCCAGCACTTTGGGAAGCCGAGACAGGTGGATCACCTGAGGTCAGGAGTTCTAGACCAGCCTGGCCAACATGGTGAAACTCCGTCTCTACTAAATTAGCTGGGTGTGATGCCAGGCGCCTGTAATCCCAGCTACTCGGGGAGGGGGGTGGGCAAGGCAGGAGAATCGCTTGAACCCATGAGGCGGAGGTTGCAGTGAGCGGAGATTGTGCCATCGCGCTCCAGCCTGGGGGACAAGAGCGAGACTTCGTCTCAAAAACAAAAAAAAAGTCTTAAAAACTTAAAAAAATCTTTCAATATTATAGTAATATTTTATGTACTTTGGCAATTGCCATTACTTTGAATTTTTGTTTAATGAAACAATCCAGATTTCAGGGCTTCAGCTATTCTGTCTGGCACTTTGGGAAGCTACAGCAACTATTTTAGGTCATCACATATTACAATATTTCAGTGTACTGCAACAAAGCTCAGGGAAATAAAAGGAGTAATGTAAATGCTAAAGGTGCCTAATTTGGAAATGTCAAGGCGAGAACATAAAATAACCTTACAACAAGTTCGTGTTAGATTAAGTACAACACATTAAGAACAAACTCGACTGCACCATTCCAAAGGTCCTTTTCTACCCTATGGATATAGATTAGTAAGTTCTTTGGTATCCCCTGAAATGGTATCCCCTGAAAATGACTGATTAGATCATTGACTAAAAACCTGAACAGAAGACTTATGCATTTTAGAAGGATGTACTACTATAAGAGTTGAGATTAAAAATAAAAAGGGCTTAATCAAATCTCTTTTTGCCATGCTGCTCAAATTAACCAAGTTGGATTAATTTTGAAAAGGATCAAGTCTTGGGTTTTCTTGTCAAATTTTTATAAAAAGGAATATTTTTGCACTTATACCATATGCATACAACTCTCTGACCTGCTCATTGAAGATGTATTAAATAATGTAGAACATTTGCTGCTGAGTATGACAGTTCTCTTATAATTATGCCACTAGATTTTTAATAATACAGCTATGTTGAAGAAAATGTTAATGTAATATTTACAGGTATTTTAGTTTGCTTGTTTTGTAGACCAAATGTAGAAGAAAAAGGTAGCAACTGGCCCAGTGCCTGAGATATTTAGCTTTAATCGTATTAACTATACTTCCATATTTCTTCGAGGTTTAGATAAATATGATTTTGGAACTGTGAACACATGATGTGAAACTGTGAATTGCATTTAAGATTCATCAACTTCCTAGACCATAATAATGAATACAGTATCAAGAAAACTATCTGGAGGCAGTATAGAGTTTAGAGGCAGAAAACGTGGATTCTAAAACTGCCTCTGCTTTTAATACATCTTAGGGAAGACACTCAACCATAACTTATACACCCATCTATTGAGTGCCTATAATACTTGTCTTATGTACTTGGAGGGATTATTGGGAGGCTTAAATGAAATAACAGATGTTATAATTTTTTAAGGCACTATGCAATATAAAGTATCTCATCATGCTATGCATTTTGACTTAAGGGTATTGATTGGCCCTGATTACATGTCATAATTATATTGTTTCAAAGTTTTATATTTACAGTTTGGGAGAATATGAGCAGAAATACAATAATAAACTTGTCTGAAGTAGAGAAACAGATAAGGAAAAGGGGTGCCAGAAAACACATTTCTCCTTTATATCCTGACTATCACAGATTTAGAAAAAATAAATTCTTGAAGACAACTCACTCTTTTAAAGTCACTACTATAAGGTCAGAAGTTACCCTAAAGTTTGTTGTTAACATGAGCAATAGTAACTATGGAATGTTTCAAATTCTAACATTTAGCCTGTTATTGTTGCTATAGAAACAGACCTTCAGTCACTACATAGAATGAACCATGTATCATTCACTTTTTTTCCTAAAGATTTTCTCAGAAGAATATCCTAGAAAACTAGACTATGAAATAGGTGGAAAGATATGTCATGAAGCTCTTTGCTGGGCTGTGATTACAGAGTCTGGACGTTGTTTAGTTTTCTTTCTTTTTTTTTTTTTTTTTTGAGACGGAGTCTCGCTGTATCGCCCAGGCTGGAGTGCAGTGGCCGGATCTCAGCTCACTGCAAGCTCCGCCTCCCGGGTTTTTACGCCATTCTCCTGCCTCAGCCTCCCGAGTAGCTGGGACTACAGGCGCCCGCCACCTCGCCCGGCTAGTTTTTTGTATTTTTTAAGTAGAGACGGGGTTTCACCGTGTTAGCCAGGATGGTCTCGAACTCCTGACCTTGTGATCCGCCCGTCTCGGCCTCCCAAAGTGCTGGGATTACAGGCTTGAGCCACCGCGCCCGGCATGGACGTTGTTTAATCAACAAATACATTTGTTCATGAGTTAAAAGGTGCCCCTGCATTGCCTTGAGGCATGGTCTTTGGAAAAACACAACTGCTGAGAACACAGCTGTTCTCTTCTCTACCGTCCGTAACAAGCTATGAGTTCAAAGACTCATCAAGCACAGCCTTGAAGCAGACAGTGTCTGATGTGCTTTCTTATTAGAATATATTATGATATTATATATTAATAATGTATTTTCAGAAATTTAGAGACTGAAGATTTTAGTTATAGAAGTAGAATTTTGAGTTTCAGTCTATAGCAAAAAACTTTCTACAATGTTTTAAAATATCACTTAATTGCACTGCTCATAAATAATACACAAGTTCATTGTACAAAGTTTGAAAAACGAAAAAAAGTTTAAAAAAGTTCCAGGTGATGCTAACCCCCATATATAACTACTGGCAATCTCATATATATTTTCACATACGTGAAATCAAATACATAATTTTGTGTCCATGTTTTTCTACTTAGTCTTGAGGTTTTTCGTTTAAAATAAAACCTCATTACCATATGATGCCAGATCTACTGTAATAAGAACAGTAGGATATAAGAATATCAAATGCCAAATAAGATATGCCTTTTTTCTTTTCTAATTTTATTGAAATCCCCTCCCTTGGAGACGAAGATCCTGAGAAGAGAGAGTAGGGGTTTTCTGAAAGTTTATAGGAAGGAGAGGTTGAATCATAATGACCTTAGATTTCTTAATCTCTTATTGAAAATCTAGGTTAGTTTACCTTAATATCATAGACATCTAATTTATTAATTCACATTCTTACCATCAAATCCATGGAAGATAATCATTAAAAAAATGTAATAACTTGGTGAAATATTTTACTTCTTACTGATTGCTTTTGTTTCTTGGAATTCATTAAAGTTCATTCCAAACTAAAGTTAACTTTTAGATAATTCAGGTTACTAAAGTGAGACAGAGTGTGTTACTGCTTTCGGCCAATTATAGTTCTTTGACAATCTTAAGAGTTATCCTATAGCTTTCAAGTTTGTCTATTGGACAGCTGAGAAGCAGCTTTTGCCCTGAAAAAATTTGGCTGATTAATGGAGAATCATAGAATGTGAAGGTCCAGCTACATATGGGGAAGATGAGATTTAACTAAATCCTGTTGATCTTAAGGATGCAATTAGATGAGCCTCCAAATCCATATTAGTCTTAGTTATAGCTAAATTAAGATAACTGCACTTCATAACTGTGTTGCTTTAACAATAAAAATTTACAGTAGGAAACATTGACTAAACAACTCAGTTATGAACAGCACATTGTAGCATAGTCTAATAATCTCAATATCTGCATATTAATATATATGTAAATATGGTTGCTGTATTTTCCAAAGTTATATTTGAAACTCCACAGAATGTATACATGCCTTAATTTGAAGTCTTAGTTGGTTGTGTGCATGTGTACAAGTGAATATTTTTAATGGAGAATTAGCTATAGCTATTTTACAGCTAGGTATATAATTATACTATTCCATTTAACTCTCATATCAAAGGTAAGGAATACCCATTTTATAGGTAAAGAATATCCCATTTTACAGGGAAACTAAGTAAATTGCCCAAGTCTTGTAGATAGCATACTCCTTTAAAAAACAATTTAGCTTAAGAAAATGTTTACATATGATTTTTATTTAATCCTGGAGTGATATTGAAATATTTATATGATTTCATCTAAGTGGTGTGAAATATGAATTTTTTTTGAGACTGGATCTTATTGTCACCCAGGCTGGAGTGCAGTGGTGTGATCATAGCTCACTGCCACCTTTAACTCCTGGGCTCAAGCTATCCTCCCACCTCAGCCTCCAGAGTTGTGGGACTGCAGGCATGTTACACCACACCCATGTAATTTTTAATTTACCTTTTTAGCAGAGAGGAGGTTAAAATATGATTATACACCACACTTCAGATAAAGTTTAATTTTATAGTCCAAGTTACTCTACTTTTCAGATTTAGCACTTCTCTCTTACAAATGCAAATGCGGCAGGATGTGCTTTTCTTCTTGTTTATATTTATTTGCTTGTATCTAGCAGGAACCCAAGGGTTTCTGATACATATTAATATAAATAGTGGTGACCTTTTTCATTTCCATGATTGAGAAAGAAGGAGAAGACAAATGTTTGGGTATTGTTATTATTTATTCTCTATGAACAGGCTCTATGAAAAATGCATATTAGACTCATGCTGAAGTATGTTGCAAGTGAATACAACTGTTTCTATTTTTAAAGAAAAGATCATAATGTATTTGAATATTTAATTTTACTTTCCAATGAACTTCCAACTATGAATAATGCTAATGCCTCAGCTTATTACTGTGAATGCCAATTTCTTAAAAATAATAGTCCACGTCAGTAATGTGAATGATTACAGTATAATAATGCTAATGGTAAAAGAAATATTCCGCAACATTTATAGTATTTTCAAAGATTTATACATTAAGGAATATTACATATTTTCGAAGCCATCACAGATCAACCTAACAATTGAAATAAACACCATGTTGTTATGCAAGTCAATCTTAGTGGAAATGTAAAAATAATTGAATTAAACGTTAAAGCAAATGTCAAACTCAAATCTTGTAGCAACACGTTACAAATCCAAATCTTCTGAGTTTTCAATCTATTGATTAAAAACTGTAACTTATCAGTAACATAGCAAAATGCTCATTCCAATATTTGTTATTGAGATTAATAATAATTTTCGTGTAATTTGGAGATCAGGCATCTAGGATCTGAAAACAAGGCATATAACTATATTTCTATTTAATTGCTTTTGTCATTTTGATTCAATATTCATTTAAATGTATCTAAAATTGCCGAAATTTATTTGTAAAGAGTCATCCATAATTCCCGGGATGTTTTCCTTCTGTTCTTTATTTACCAATGGACATGCATGAAAATTTGAATGTTAATCTCTGTTTGATTTCTCCCTCAATGTGTTAAGAACTGTGAAGAAACTGTTTTACAAAATGGAAACACATTAGATATATATTAATAAAAATTATTGACCCAAAATGTTTCACAGATCAAATAAATGAAATAAGTGTGATGATGAGTCTAGTTCATCATTTATATGCCTATTCATAAAACCAAGAATAGATAATTCAGTGACAATAGCCAGTAACTTAAATAGGAATGAACTTTAACTCTATTCTTTATTCAGGTCTTTTCTTCAGCTAAACTCGTAGATTAATTATAAAAAACTACTATAGTTAAAGTAAAAAAAAATTTGCTTTTGTATATTCTTTATTCAGGCAAACTGCCTAAAAGCAAACACATGGCTAACTCATGATAACAGTCTATGGGTTTGTATATAGAGGATATTAATAATTTATCTGCCATAAATTTATACATTTAATGATAATTTTAATATATTGCATAAATTTGAGTTTTGGTAAATACATCTTCATTATAAACATTGAACTGACACTATCAGATTAGTAAAACCATAAAAAGTGTGTTGCTACATGCTAGGCTTGCCTAAAAATGTCAATTCATTTTTAATTGCTTATTTCAGGATAAGAACGCATGTTGCATTTGGCCAAATGTCAATATAATGGTTACATAGTTAATAAAGACCAAACACAAAAAAGATGATTTTCTGAGGACAAAAATAAAAAACTTTATGCAGTAAATTGCTAAAGGAGTTGTCTCAGCATTGCTACCATTTTTCTTTTCTTTTCTTTTCTTTTTTTTTGAGACAGAGTCTCACTCTGTTGCTCAAGCTGGAGTGCAGCGGTGAAATCTAGGTTCACCGCAACCTTTGCCTCCCACGTTCGAGTAATTCTCCTGCCTCAGCCTCCCAAGTAGCTGGGATTATAGGCACCTGCCACCATACCCAGCTTTTTTTTTTTTTTTTTTTTTTTTTTTTTTTGTAGTTTTAGTAGAGACGAGGTTTCACCATGTTGGCCAGGCTGATTATGAACTCCTGACCTTGGATGATCCACCTGCCTCGGCCTCCCAAAGTGCTGGTATTACAGGTGTGAGCCACCACGCCTGGCCAAGTAAGCCCTTGCCCAGCTAATTTCTGTATTTTGTAGAAACAGAGTTTCACTACATTGGCCAGGCTGGTCTCACACTCCTCACTTCAAGTGAACCTCCCCCCTTGGCCTCCCAAAATGCTAGGATTATAGAGGTGTGAACCACCATGTCCGGTGGCATTGCTGCTTTTAAGCTGTGTGATCTGAGACCAATTATATAACTTCTCTGTGACTGTTTCCTCATCTTTTAAATGAGGGTACGAACAAAACTTATTGTAAATAGTTGTTGCATGGAGACAGTGAAAAATGTACACAATACTCTTAGAATAATGCTGGATAAATAATGTCGAATGTTAGCTGTTATAAGTATAAAACACCCCTAGTTTATCGTGTAAAAGTACTCTTTTAATTTAGTTCTTAAAAGATAGAAATGAGAGACGGAGTCTGGCTCTGTCGCCAGGCAGAGGTGCGATCTCTGCATCTCTGCACACTGCACTCTGTCTCCAGGCAGAGTGCAGTGGTGCGATCTCGGCTCACTGCAACCTCCGACTCCCTGGTTCAAGCTATTTTCCTGCCTCAGCCTCCCGACTACAGGCACGCGCCACCACTCTTAATGGTAATAAGCTTAATTTGTTCAACAGTCTGGTTCACTGGCTTACCTGATGATTATTATGCTCTATTAAATGATTCACAATTCATATGATCATCACAATTCTAAGCAATAGACGATGGGAGTTCAGTAAGAGTTTGGGCACTGTTCTATAAATCAAAAGGGAATTAGGCTTTATGAAGTTTTTCTTCTCCAATGAAAAAGCTCAAATGTACTAATCTGCTCATCGAATTAAAGTAATATTTCACATTCTGAGAAAACTTTAATTTGTTACCTGCAAATCATTGTGTGTATAGGGTTCTTAGATTAATTGGTAAGATAAAAGCCAGCCTACAATTGCTATCCTTTTTTCAGTTTCTATGACATATTATTTATTACATGAACTTTAGAAAAGAACGTGTTGATAGAAAATGCAATGAAAAAACAAATTAGTCTTATTCTCCTCTGTATAGAAAAAACTTACACAAGTGTAGAACATATATCATAGACAGTATTGTATAACTGTCTTTACTTTAGTCTTTACTTTTGACCTCTGTAAATCATTTGAAAGAAAATATTTCTGCCTTGGTATGTGAACAGTGCCACCACCCTACAAAAATCACTTATTTCAAAAATAATCTGAACTATATATATATGTTATATATATTATGTTGTATATATCATATTATATATAATATATTACATTGTATATATCATATATAATATATAGTATATTCTAGATATAATACATTATATAGTATAGTATATAATATATAAATATATACACAATATGCTATATATAATATATTATTATAGTATATACTATATAATATATAATTATATATATTTAATATATATATTTATATATAAATATATATTATATATTATATTAGCAAATATTAGCATATAATATATAATATATTAGCATATAATATATAATATAATTATATAATATACTATATATTATATTACAATATAATAATATAGTATATAATTACATAATATAATTACATAATGTATCGTATATTATATATGACATATATTATATATATTACATTATATATGTTATATATTATATACTATATATTATATATATTATATACATACACACATTTTAGGTGAAGTAGAAGTTAATTTTTGGCCCTAAGTATCTAAGACTTACTTGAAATATCTAATAATCCCAAGGAATAATCTCTCTTACATTTTCTGTTTTAGATCCTCCAAAGCAGGAGGGTTATGTAAGAGCATGTTTATGAAGTATTACAAGTAAAGAAAATAATTCTTGGTACTCATTTTGGTGACACCAGATTTACAGAATATATAATACATGGAGTAGAATTTACTTATTGGGGCACATACTGTAACACCTATTTTTATTTCCCCTGTCTATGCTTTTTCAGGTCCTACACCCACTTATCTTGAATTTATATCTAGCCATAAGTACAATTTTAAAAATAATTATAGAACTTTGGAGCTTTGGCGGATGACTTCCCTCACAGCATCTCTAAGAACTAAATAAAAATTTTAAAACAAAAATGTGTGAGTGATGCACAAATGTAGAACAGAATATTTGTCTACTGAATTGGGATGGTTAGTCATTAATTTCAAATATTCTTAAGACATGTTCTTAAAGTGCCCTCAAGCCTATTGTGTAAAGCTCTTACTGAAATAATGTCAAGCTAAAAGGAGAACAGATCAGGCATCTATGCTAGGAGGATAAACTTGTAAATAGTCTCACTTTAGGAATAATATAGTCTGCAAAGGAAGACGTGCTAAGAAAGAAAAAGTGGTAGGACTTGTCACTGAGAGTCTATTATATCCAAACACTTCCATTTTTACTTGTCTTAGTAAATCAAACGTGTGTTTGTGTTGTGTGTGTGTGTATATATATATATATGTATTTCTTCGATATCAGTGAAACAGATTTTTTGTATGTACTTTCTCTTCCAAGACATGGGCAGATACATACAGGTGATAATTTTTACCATATTTAGAGGAAAGTAATTTTTACCATACATAAGAAGAACGTATGTAAGTGGATTTTGCTAACATAACTTTAATGCAAGCATTAAATGAGTCTGTAGATTTCTAGAAATGTTTAAATAGTTAATAAATATATCATTGCCTTTTAGTAAAGGTCATGTTTCTGTCTAGTAATCAGGGCACACTTTCTTACTTCTTCTATAACTGCCTTAGATTTGTGAAACACATTTGGAAAAGGGTCTGTGCACAATATGGGCTCACAGGAAAAACTAATTGAGTACAATTTAGTTCCTTGGCTTCCTAGAAACCATTGTTACATGTGACTTCAATGCCACACAGTTCCACAGCTTCAATTCCATCTTCCATAGCCTCAACATGTCATAAATCACTTAAACGTTCTCATATGCTTCCAAAATTCAGCAAATTAGTACTTTTGTCATTCATTTTAGGCTTCTCAAAATATAGTCGGTACGTATTTTGTAAGACACTGGTAGCAAAGAGTAAGCTTTGAGTGTTGAGTTGATCAATAACAAAGATACAATAAGCTAATGATAATTCAATTGTTTATATCAGATTACAAGTACCTAATGTATCTAATATCCAACACTAAAAAACAAACAAAAACAAATAACTATAGAAACCCTCTCTTCGAAAATTTATTTAAGTCCTGTTTATGATGTCTCAGGGAAACAGTAAGACAGAAACCAAGCATCCTCTTACAGAGAACAAAATTAGAGCTCTGCATAAATAATTAATTTTTATTGTTCTCTAGGGTATTTTTTGTTAAAAAATTGATACTATAAAATAGTTTTTAAGATTAGTATATAATCTAGTATTTAAATTTGTTGCTTATAGGTGTGAGTATAGTAAGGTCCTTAGAATGTGATATTATGTTTCCCTCATTTTGATAGCGCCCAGAGTTCCCTTAAAATTCAAGAAGCAAACAAATGATTAAGAGGTCAATGATTCTGATAATTCATAGGCTACAGGATGTTACAAAATACAGTAGAAAATGAATATAATGCAAGGTTGTTCGTAAGACAGTTCTGTTATCTATGTCACTGCTACAGTTGCTAAGTAATTTTTTAACTAAAAAAAATTAAAAGATTATTCAAGACAAGCATAGGGAAGTAACTTAGAGTATGTTTCCTGAGATTTTCCCATTGATTTTAAATATCCAGTCTTGCAATTTATTGAATTTAAAATATTTTTGAATTATTTTCAAAGCATTTTTAAAGTGACTATACAATGGATTATACTTAAAAGAAAAAAGTCACGCGTATGAATTAGGGAAGATCTAATATAAACGGCCTTAAAAATCAAGTCAAGAAAGAAAAAAAAGGGAGTGTTCAACTACTTATGTAAATAACAAAACACAAAGCTCATTATCTTGAATCTTCTCAATGTTATTACATAATCTAAAATGTAACTTTTGCTCAGAACTCAAGTTCTCTATTCATTGTGCATAATATGGCACATTCGCAACATTCATATGACAAAATTAGACAATCATAAAGAAAAATAAGATAATTGAGTTTTAGAAAGAAAGGTTGTTCTCACAGTTTTGTAAAACTATATCTTAAATACTCAGATTGATTTTCAATTCAGTTTCTCTAGAAAATTATCTTTGTGACGATTGCACCTTATTATTTTTTGCAACTTTCCTCAAAACTATCCCTGAAGGTTGGTTAGTTATATTTTTTCCCTTTCATACAGAGACAGTTGAAGCAAAGAAAGCAAGCTCAGAATACAGTTGACTTCAAAATTTACAATTGTAGTTTGTGTTTGCAATCTTTTTAGCAGCTAGTATGTTGCTTTCTCTACTTTTACTGTGGATCATTTTTCAGCAGCACAAAGCAAGAAAGCACATCTTTTCATAAACAGGTTCTGGTTCTAGATATAATTTAGTTGTAAATGATACAAATGGAAAAGCAGTATCATTTCAGAGAGATAAAAAATATATTTTAAGAAGAAAAACCTCTCTTAAAGAGGAATAATGGAGAAAGTGGACTTTAATTTCCTACAAAGGTATACCTGCAAAAAAGAAGACATATCAACAACTAACCAAATACAGTTGATCCTTGAATAACATGGATTTGAACTGCTCAGGTCCAATTACACACAGATTTTTTTCAAAAAAAGTTACACCAAGTGTTCCTGCCTCCCCTTCCACTTCCTCCACTGTTTCTGCCTCTGCCACCCCTGAGACAGTGAGACCAACCCCTTCTCTTCCTCCTCCTCCTCCTCCTCAGCTCACTCAATGAAAAGATGATGAGAATGAAGACCTTTATGATGATCCACTTCCACTTAATGAATAGCAAATATATTTTCTTTTCCTTATGATTTTCTTAAAAACATTTTCTTTTCCCTAGCTTACTTTAAGAATCCAGTACATAATACATATAACATAGAAAACATGTGTTAATCAACTGTTTATAGTATCAGTAACTCTTCCAGTCACAATAGGCTATTAGTAGTTAAGGTTCTGTGGTGTCAAAAGTTACACACAGATTTTCAACTGCACGGGGTTCATTACCCTGAACACCCACGTTGTTCAAGGGCCAACTGTATTTAAATTATAACTCTGTTAAACAGAAATTATGTGAGTCCATTGTTTTGGATTTAACTACTGCAGTTGGCCCTAAAGAGCAGATGGAACAAAAATAGAGTCAATCTTGATAAATGCCAAATAATCAAACTGAAACTCTAAGGAAGCAGACAGATCCTGAAACAGATCAGTATTTCCTGAAAACAGGATATTTCCAATCCTACCTGAGTCAGTGTAATAAGGAGGTCACCTCTGCTGAAATTCTTACAAAAAAAAAGTAACCTGAAGCAAGCTGACATTAACCAATCATTTTTTTTTTCTATTTTTCTGTTACCTTGTACCCTCTTACAAAACTCACTGTTCTGCCATTGCGCAGTGGGAGTGCTTGTTCTATTTGCAATACATGAATGAGAAGGAAAGTCAATTCGATCGAGAACTAAATTTGTTATACTTCTGTCTTTTGATATCTCAATCAAGCTGTTAAAAAAATTAACCAAAAATTTACATGAACATCGACAGTATGAAACTGAATAATTTTGGCATTTTAGAAAGTTCCACCTTAAGTTACAGAACAGCTTGAAGCACTTGGATAAAGTGATTCTGTTGGTGGGAATGTGAATTAGTTCAGCCATTGTGGAAGACAGTGTGGCAATTCCTCAAAGACCTAAAGACAGAAATCCCATTTGGCCCAGCAATCCCATTACTGGGTATATACCCAAATGAATACAGATTGTTCTATTATAAAGACACATGCATACATATGTTCACTGTAGCACTATCCATAATAGCAAAGACATGGAATCAACCTAAATGCCCGTCGATGATAGACTGGATAAAGAAAATGTGGTACATATACACCGTGGAATACTATGAAGCCATAAAAAGGAATGAGATCATGTCCTTTGCAGGGACAAGGATGGAGCAAACTAATGCAGATACAGAAAACCAAACACTGCATGTTCTCACTTATAAGTGGGAGCTGAAAGATGAGAACACATGGACACATGGGAGGAAACAACACACGTTAGAGCCTAGAGGTGGGGAAGGAGGAGGGAAAGCATCAGGAAGAATAGCTAGTGTATGCTGGGCTTAATACCTAGGTGATGGGTTGATCTATGTGGCAAACCACCATGGCACGTATTTGCATATGTAACAAACTTGCAAATCCTGCACATGTACCTGAGAACTTAAAAATAAAAATTGAAGAAAAAACAACAATAAAATGAGGAGATTTTCACAACCGATAGCACCCATAGTGATTGTGGTGGGAGAATAAAAGCTTTACTGCTGAATCTTAAAACTTTGCATGGGTATATGTCAGATGCAAAAAGAGACACCCAGTATAGTTCTCACTGATACCATGATTTGCTGGGACTTTTACCAGATGCAAAGCACTGGTCTTTTGCAAATAATCTTCTGAGCCTTCACTCCTGTCAATCTTCTTCACAAGCTAAACTATTCAGTGGAAATGATCTAGTCAGAATTATTCCTGCTGGTTACTATTAACACATTATGAGATTGCCTGCGCTGCCCTCACCCCCGCAGTCTAGTCTATTTCCTCTTCCTGCTGAGACAAAGATCCTACCTATTCTTTCAGTTCAAGAGGCAAAAATGCATAAAAGGTAAGTGGATTTATTACCTCTGGAGAAAGGGCAACCTGGTAAATAAATAATTAAAAGCAAACACAGAGTTGGAAACGCATTTCCCTCGCTCAGCGGAGGCTAAATTTGGAAAAGAGCCCTGCTGTTTCAGAGCTCTTAGCATCATATAAAATCAATCCACCAAAAACAAACAAAAGCAAAACAAAAACCTTTATAGGGAGATAAAAATAATTTTTATCAAGTATGTGTTTGGTTTTTGTTTAATTGTTTGAGAGCTTTTTAATTTTCTATTTTGCAAAAATAAATGCCAGTTATGATTTTCTTCTTGGCATATTTTTGCTCAAAGCTTCATGAGTCATGTGACTATAATCCTAAATAGAGATTTTTAGCATTTAAGTTTTAATGTTTTAATTTCTTTCATTTTTCATTTAAAGATCCAGGTCAATGCATATTTCCTATCATACCATCCTGCTTATTATCCCCTCTCCTCAATGATACAGTGCTGAACATGTGCTGGAACGAATACACTAAGTATTTCATTAGCTTCTATAGGCAATTGTTGACTACTGATTAAGAATCAGTACAGTTCTAGGTACTATGGGAGATACAAACAACAAAAAAAAGACATAATAGTTGATGAAGGAGAGCTTACAATCTAATTGGGAAGGCAAGACCTACGACACTTCAAGAACTAAGGTGGGTTCTTTGGAATAGATTCCATCAAGCAAATCCATGATTAGCACATGTCACAAGAATTAAGTTATACACCTATTTCTTTCTCTGTTACAGAGCATTGAGTACTCTGTCAATGGATTTAGCCACTCTTTTAAAACTTGGGACATTTATACTAGGCATCATGATTTTCTGTTACTTATACAAGTACTTTAACATCAAGGGCAATACTATTGTATACATTTTATTTTAGGATTATTTTTCCCCTTACTTTATGTTTCCTCATTTATTTGCAACATAAAATAGATATATTGTCTGATTCACTGATAATTTCAAAATGAATAAGAAGTCATCTCCTGGCAAAATTAGTATTGTTTATTATACTACATGAATTATTACCAGTGAAAGGAGAAGTTATTGGTCCCTTTAATCCATAATGGATTCTGCATATGTCTGCACAGTCATTTAGAAAAAAAGTGTATTTCATTGTATTGTAAAATCCTTGGAATATATTATATGTGCAATTACCTAGAGGATATTTTCAAATAATTTATTCATCCAAAGGCTGGATTATATTTCAAGTCCTAAATCAAGGGAACAATTTCTTTTTCTGTGTTTGTGATCTGCATCTTGCTGTGTGTGTGTTGGTAGGTAAACAGAGAAACAGAACATACTGTTTCAAATAGATTTAAAGTTGTGAATGGATTTGCATATGAAAGAAATTAACTGAAGTTTAGGGGAGTTTACTGAGTTTTATAATTTCTTCCAGTAAAAGAAACATCATGTAATTTTATAATAATAATATCATTATAAACAAAATTAAGTGAAATATTCAGTAACCCTATACCTGTATAAACATTCTCTCTTGTAAGTGTGAAATTAAGAAATATTACATGAAGTACATAAGCGATTGGTTATTTTAAAAAGGCAGCCTTTTCATCTTGTATTCCTACCGAATATTGAAAAACTCTGCCATTATTTTACTTCAGCATTTGTTTTAGCCCCAAAGAAGAAGACAATTGTCAATAGAGAGCAATCAATGTAGAATGAAATAACATATCAACTGTGTAATACATACAAATGTATTGCATATGTTTAAAGACTTCGAAATGGCTAACCTGTTGGCAGCAAGATTCTATTTGAAAGGGCTAACAAGTAGAATAATATAGTTTGGAAACTATTTTCAAATTAAACCTTAAAAGAGTGGGACTTAAGAAATGTAAGACTTGCTTGTTATGTGTGTTTTCATGGCAGATTTAAATGAAAGTCAAGAACAAAACCGCAGTTGGGTTTTACAGTAGTGGTCCCTGAAATGCTCAAGGATTTGAGATCTCTGGATGCCAAAAGGAGGTCAGAATGCAGATGGATAGGTGCCAAAATAGTTATTTATAGATTTCCAGGTCAGGCACGGTGGCTCACGCCTGTAATCCCAGCACTTTAGGAGGCTGAAGCAGGTGGATCACTTGAGGTCAGGAGTTTGAGACCAGCCTGGCCAACATGGTGAAACCCCATCTCTACTAAAAGTACGAAAATTAGCCAGGCGTGGTTGCATGCAGCTGTAATCCCAGCTACTCAGGAGGCTGAGGCAGGAAAATTGCTTGAACCAGGGAGGTTGTGGTGAGCCAAGATCATACCACTGCACTCCAGCCTTGGTGACAGAGCGAGACTCTGTCTCAAAAAAATATATCTATATATGAAAAGTGTCGAATAGTGATTGATTTCAGAAGAATGAAAGGATTAGGTAAATACTTTCTGTTGTTGTTGTTGTTGCTGATAAAGTATATGTACTTAACAGAGTCTCGTGTTGGGTATCCAAGGTTATAGGTACCGTGGAGTCATACTGCCACAAGTCAGCTTGGCTTAAATATATAAAATCTATTTTTTGAATATCTAATCTTGACATTGGCTAATTGAAATGTGCACAGACAAATTCTGTACACTGAATGCATTATTTTCACATCATTAAAACTTCTTTGGTAACCAAATAAAGGAAACATTAGACTATAAAAATAAAAGAGTGAAGTGTACACATATTGCCTTCTAGTCTTAATATTAGGTGGAAAGTAAATGAACAAAGAAGAGCAAGATATTATCCACCGATAAAGAAATTAGGCAATAAATATACTTATAACTCAATTTCAAGTGAAAACCAAACTCAAAATTTGAGAAACAAGAATATTCTGCAAATAAAAGAATGGTAGACATCTCCCAGTATTGGTTTGTTCTTTAAACAAATTGTTACATGCAAGTTCTGTTTTTGTCATTACTAGCTGACATTCTGGAGTAAAAATAAATTTTACCTCATAACATATACACAATTATTTGCCTTAAAATGTGTTCCTTTTTGGAATGGTTTATTGGCTATTACAGGTTTTTCTTTTACAAGTTCACTCATAGTGTTCAAATTAATTAGCAAAACAATTTTGTGTATTTACGTGGTGGCTTTGTAACAGCTAAAAATGAAATGAGTGAATCTATTCCTGCCCAAAAGGAAGTATAATTTAATTTTATTGATAAAGTAGGTATCAATAAAACAAACACAAGTGCTAAACTATGTTGTGGAAATGATCATAAAGCAATGAGGTATACATTAAACAAATAACGCAAATGAGAAGTACAGTAGGAGTTTGGAGACAAAGGACAGAATAAAAAGTGCCTTAAACATGCCTGCTGAAAGGAAGTGAATTAAGTTAATTCACTCAGTAAACATTTAATAGGTAATTACTATGCACAGGGGATTCAAAGATGGATAAATCAAAGGCCTTGCCAGTAAAGGTTACATAAAGGATAAGAGTCCAAGATAATTTCTGTTATTTTGAGTTTTAAATGCTTTGATGAGATTTTTGTTTTTTAAGCATCCTTATCAGGGTCCAGCCAACATTTTCTGTAAGGATCTGGTATCATATACTTTAGTCTGGGCTAAAAGGTCTCTGTCACAACTACCCAATTCTGCATTATAATGCCAATACAGAAATAGACAACGCGTAAACCAATGGATGTGGCTGCGCTCCCATGAAACTTTATTTTCAAAATCAGGCAGAGGACAATCTCTAGCCCATAGACTGTAGTTTTCTGACCCCTAATCTAAATAATCAGAGGAATAAAATATATTAATATGTAATAAATATATCCATTCTCCTCACAAAGATTTTTGTTTTTCATGCTCAAATTGTATTAACTTCTTTGTTTTCTTAAAAAATAATATTCTATTTAATTTTGACCCACTCTCAAGCAACTTCATCACACCCAGTATAGGGAGAGGGAAACTAAAAGGTAAACTAGTTTTGAATTTGGGTGAGGTAAACAGTTATTTGTCTGTTTCATTTTTTAACTTTTCTCATTAAGCTTTCCCTATTCTCTTCCCTCCATCCTTTTTGCCGAAGTTCACCAGAGGAAAGTAACTGCCGTCCCTTCTTTTTCTTTCTTGCAGTCAACTTAATTAATCTATCAACATTTCTATTCAAACCAGATAATACATCACTCTACTTCCTAAGGCAATAAATATACTTCCAGGGTCATGTTAAAAATAGATGCTTGCTTGGCCCTGTGGCCAAAGTTAAGGAGACATGAGTTAGCCTGGAAGTTTAGGAGAGAGGAATACTTATTTGACTATTAACTTCTAACAACTAACAAGATCCACGCTAAATTAGCCGTATACGCAGATACATCCCAATCAATACATGGGTGTATAAATAACCTTAAATAGAATACACAACTTTGGGGTTTACAAAATTATCTGAAAGAGACTTGCTACTGGTATAGAGGCCACAAACATTCAAAATATAATATCACACCATTCACTATAATTTGGTGATATTAATGACTTCTTAAGGTATCAACTATTTGACACTTTATCTTTTTCACTGATACATGTAATTTCAAACATATAGAGATCTTAAAAAGGGCATTTTATTTCAAATCTATTGTAAGGATTCTCAGTGTGCAATATTGAAGGTTAAGTATAAAATAAAGTAAAATATAGTAATAGTAATCTAAAAATCATATGGAATTTTATGCACCACATTAATTAGTGAAATATGGATTGGAAAGTCTCAAAGAAACACAACTCAATGGAAATAATACCATTTAAAGATAATCATGTAAATATGAAGTTTCTATGGATGCAAATGGTTGTGTTGTGTTCTAATTAGCAATTTTGGAGAAGTAAAAATGAAAACAGATAATGGACTTGTAATAAAGTCAATAAGCAGTCCATGGTGGAATAGAACACGTTTATTCCTGGTTGCATAGGAAATACTTTTTCAAGATTCTTGTTTCTCCTAATAATAAATTGACAGGAAAATAAAAATGTTTTATGTTTGGAAAATAGGAATGAGTAAGAGAATCCGTAAGTTAAAAATTCCAGAGTTACAAATTCACCCTTGATTTGCTTTAAACAAATCATGAATAATAATTTGAATCTTAGAAGATAAAACTATATGTTCCTATTCTTCAAGCTGACATACTGGTTATTATGCTCTCACTGTGTATCTGTGGCATAAAGATCCTGACACGTGGTAAAAAGTTCATTAAATGGATACACCGATTTTACTACATATGTAAATTCAATTCTTATATATATAACATCTCAAATTCATTATATCTTTTGATAAAGCCTGTGTTACAGACGGTGCAGACAGTATTTCTGCCTTTTTGTTTGTTTACTTATTTACTTCCTAATTTAAAGTAATTTTAGACTTAGAGAAAAATTGTAAAAATGATGGAGAGTACCTGTACACTCTTCACGCAGTTCCCCCTACTGTCTTAAATAACCATAAACAAATGATCAATACCGGGAAATTATCCTTGGCAGATAACTATTTTTTTTGTTGTTGTTGTTGAGACGGAGTCTCCCTCTGTCGCCCAGGCTGGAGTACAGTGGCCGGATCTCGGCTCACTGCAAGCTCCGCCTCCCGGGTTCACGCCATTCTCCTGCCTCAGCCTCCCGAGTAGCTGGGACTACAGACGCTCGCCACCTCGCCCGGCTATTTTTTTGTATTTTTTACCAGAGACGGGGTTTCACCGGGTTAGCCAGGATGGTCTTGATCTCCTGACCTCGTGATCCGCCTGTCTTGGCCTCCCAAAGTGCTGGGATTACAGGCTTGAGCCACCGCGCCCGGCCGGCAGATAACTATTAACTAAACTAGAAACCTCACTTGAATTTCACCGTTCTGTTTTTCTAGTCCAGTATTCATTCCAGGATCCTATATTATATTTCTAGTCAGTATTCATTCCAGGATCCTACATTGTATTTAGTTGTTGTTTCTCCTTAATCTCTTCCAACTTTTGACAGTTTGGCAGCCTTCCCTTGTATTTCATAACCTTGATTTTTTAATGAGTAATGGCCAATTATTTTGTATAATGTTTCAATTTGGGTTTGTCTGATGATTAGACTGAAGTTATTCTTTTTGCGGGGGCAAGAATACTATGGAAGTAATGCTGTGTTCCTGTCAATGCATTACATGGTGGTGAGGAGATGGGGGGAGCATACAAACTGTCACTATGTGATAACCTTGATTACTTGGTTAAAGTGAAGTCTGCTGATTATAATTCTATGATGCTACATTAGCCTCTTTGTAATTGATATGGTTTGGCTGTATCCCCACCCAGTTCTCATTTTGAATTGTAGTTCTCATAATCCCTATGTGTTGTGGGAGGGATCCGGTGGGAGGTAACTGAATCATGGGGGTGGTTACCCCCATGCTGCTGTTCTTGTGATAGTGAGTGATTTCTCACAAGATCTAATGGTTTTATAAGGGGCTTTTCCCTTTTTGCTCTGCATTTCTCTCTCTTGCCAGCACGTGAAGGACATGTTTGCTTCCCTTTCCACCATGATTGTAAGTTTCCTGAGGCCTCCCCAGCCATGTGGAACTATGAGTCAATTAAACCTCTTTCCTATATAAATTACCTAGTCTTGGGTTTGTCTTTATTAGCAGTGTGAGAACAAACTAATACCATAATCAAATAGATAACTTGAGGGAGATATTTTGAAACTATGTTAATATCATGTTTCTCCGAAAAATTTTGCCCCCCTAATTTTAGCACATATTAGTGGACTTGGCCTGAAACAGCAATGGTTACTGTGTGTTTGCCTGATGGTGATTTTGTATTTCCCTAATTGTGTCTACATTTATTAACTGGAATTTCTCTGTATTTTTCTGTATGGCAGAGTTGTCCCTCCTCTCCCCCTTTGTCTGCTTATTCAATTATTTATATTTGGGTAGAGTTGTGGACATTTCCAGTTTAAGATTTCATAGCTTATCATATTTACTATAGGAGAGTACAAGGTAGACATTTTTGTACCTTAGTGCTTCACCATTTATGCCATACCACAAGAGATAAAATAGAAACCCTCCAATATTCCTGATAGTCTTCATCCATCCACTCACCATTCCATGAGCACATACTAAAATTCTACTTTGGCTATCTGGTGAGTGACAGAGTTCCGCAATTTCCTGTATATTTCCAAATTAAAAGATAAAAACAATTTTAGTTTGGATTTCATACTTCTATATGTTCTCTTGAATTGTCTCTTTAGCATTCCATATTTGATAGGTTAATTAATTGTATCAGTCATTTAGGATTAGAAACTGTCATTGCTATCCTCGTTAGAAGGGAATATGATAATTCATAACTATTCAAGATGAAAGATTATCTTTTGCAATAATAAAAACTTGATCAATTCTGGAATTTTATTTATTGTACTTGTTTAAAAGTATTTATTACAAGAGCAAACGTAGATAAAAATTAAAATAAGTGAAATTAAATGCAGCAAAATCTAATGCAAGGATCATGGAGAAACCAAAACAAACAAACAAACAAACAAAATTTGTTTTACTTTTCCTCTAAAAATAAAATTAATATTTACAGAAATGTTATTATAACAAATAAATTTTAAGCCTGGGCATCTTGTTTTTTTATTCTAGATAGATTAGGTCTTCATGACATGACTGACTGCCTCCCAAACCATAAATTAATTGATGAAGGTCAATAGTTTTACAGAAGACACAGAAAAAAACAACAACAAAATATTGGCTTGTTCTTCAGGAGTTTAAGTTATAGTTACTAATAATCTATTTCCAGCATGGAAGTTGTGAACCCTAAAAAAGTGAGAATAAAAAAAATTACCTCGCTTGAAGAATTTGATTAGGTGGGCCATGAAGTATAGAAACAAATTAATCACTGCTGTAGACAAACTGTATCTTAAGGGAAGTAGACTTATCACATTAAAACAGATTTCTTCTATTCATTGCAATCGGTTACTTCTTAATATCACTAAATGTTTTCCATATTACATGCAGGTGATAGGTATTTACTTTTCAAGGTGTATTGTTGAATTTGCATGAATTAGTTATAAAGAGGAAGATTTTCATGCATATTACTGTTGTGGGTTCTATGTATGCAATCAAATAGAGAAGTAGTCATCTTCTGAAGGTAATTCAAGCAATTAAAAATAATAAGTAGTTAAGGTAAATACCCTAAAATATCAATGAGCTTTAAAAACATAAAATGTCACATGTGTAAATATTTGCTGGTAGACAATTTTTTCTGGTTCCATTTCATCATTATTTTGGAAAGAAAGAGCAATCGGGTTATGGAAAATGTATGAAAATATTTATATTTTAAATGAATATAAAAATCAAGAAATGTGTCAAGATAAAGCAACTAGTTAAAATATGTTGAATTGGCATGCCTTTACATTTCGTTGAGCTGCACATATTTATTTGCAAGATTGTTTTATAATCACAACTAGAAAAGTTGTTTTTGAAGATAAGACTACTCCCCACTGTAAACATTATTTATTACTCTATTATTATATAACATTTATTTCTTAAGATAAATTATATATTTGCTTTGCCAAGTTAGACATGATGCAAGCATATTTAATTTTTTTAGTTATTTTTTCACAGATGTCCTTTTCTAGGTCAATATGTCTTTTGGCTAAAATCGAAGTGAAATAAAATCTTCAGTGTTAACATGCATGTTATAGGATCTGATACAAATTGGCTACACTTAAAAGTGATTTCAGAAAAATTCATTCATCTCCCATGAGAAGGTTTCTGTGTAAAGTCTATGATAATGGATGGCAAACTCAGACATAAACTATTTTTATATTTGACAATTTTTGCACGAAATAAAACCTATTCCAGAAAAAATAAATTACCTAAGACTTGAGTTTACCTTAGTAAGCTCTTTCTAAGCAATACTGCATTTAAGAAGACTCTCTGTCTATCTGGATTAAAAACTCTCTATTTCTCTTTCTTACTCCATTTCTCCTTCCTTTTTAGACTATAGAGAGTTATAGGTAAAGCAAAAGGAGAACCTGACTCCTTCAAAGTAGGACTTCTATTGCATTAAGAAACAAATTGTTATATTCATTCATTTGTAACCAACTGTATGTGAAGCATTGTACTAATGACAGTTAAAAAATAAATTAAAATTGGATGGATGGGTGATTAAATGGGCTTTCTTTTTCTTCGTGTTGAAGCAATACTCTAAGAAAAATATAAGTGCAGACAGCACAGAAAGAAGTTGGGAGATTACATTAATCTTTCCATCTCTGATTTCCCTAATTACATAATTAGTAGTGAGACAATAAATAATCTAAGCCAACAAACTGAACACAATAAAATAATAGGTGATTCTGTAATACAGGAAGTTCAGAAAAGGTAATAGAGAAGATCAGAAAAAAAATCTGTGAGCCATCAATTAATTGACAATGGTCCATAGTTTTACAGAAGGCAACAAAAGAACAGAACAAACTATTGGCTTTTATACTGTATATATAAAAGTATATACAGTAGCAGAAATCAATCCAGTGGATGAAACAATGAGATAATTAATTTTCTTGTACAAAGTGACCTAAGTGAAGGTAAGTTGGCTGAAATTACCATGCAAGCAAAAATTAAATGCATATTTGAAATGATAATGGAAATATGAAGAAAGTCAGGATGGGAATAATCAAAATAAATGTGCCGTGATTCAGCAAGTCATTTTTGCAAACTTAATTAACAGGTAAAATCAGAAGGGTGGAGTTTTACACAAAACTCAAGAAGGTATAATATTTTCTGAAGGAATCCAATCAAGCCAATGGAATTTAAGAGGTAGAAAAGAATTCTACAATGTGTAGCCCCATCAGCCCCCTACAAGGCAGATATAGATATATCTCATCCAGAGTTTTAGGAAGACAAACCATTTACTAACATTTTGGGCTGATACATGAGGTAGTTGTAAAATTATTTCCATAAAATATGGTTTAAAAATACACTTAAATTGCATGTACCAAAAATATACAAGAACTTGAGGAACAACAAAAAGTAATGGACAACTTTAAAATGAACATATCTAGCAGAAGAATATTAACATAGTGTATTAGCCATACTCCAATAGGGGCTGAAAACACATTGTAGGAGTATATTTAGGAATAGATAATAAGGTAATCACTACAACATATCAGCACATTTTGACTAATAGACTAGACAGGTGGTTTACCAGACCATTTAAAACAGAAATAGTGCAATGGTAACTTGGCGTGATCCCAGTTTCTCAGTTCTATGAACAACCTAAAGCACACAACTCAAATTAACTCTCATGTTTGTTACTTAACCTAAATACATCACCCTCTTAGAAAAGTCTTTAGCATTGTCACCTATCAAATTCCATTCAGCCTTCTGATTCTTAGTCTCCAGGAAGTCTACTAGTAAGCATCTGATTCCTAATCATACCTTATTCTTTACTTAGCAGGTTTGTGAAAACTGCCTCTTCATTCTTGGTATTTTGTTGTTGTTGTTTTTTGTTGTTGTTGTTTTGTTTTCTCTTTTCAACCCCACCTCTAGTCCTGGTAATGTGTTTTGTATGTAGTTTAATTTAGTACTAAGCATTAAGTAGTCAGTATAACCAAATGATAAACTTTTACTGTATATCTCACTTAGATACTAAATGTTTAAATAATTTGCATTTCAACTTCCCTGGGAAGGACATGTATAGGCAAGAGAAATACAATACTGATACCACCTCCTCTAGGAAGCTTTCCCTGACTGACTCCTCTACCCTGTAGCTGGGTTTGGAGAACTTTCATGTGTTCACAAAGTATCCTGAGCTCATTCTTGCTATAGCACTTCAACATAGTATATTAATTGTCTGCTCTATTGCCTACTTCTCCCAATAAAATGTTATCTCTTTGAAGGGAGGGATTGTGTCTTATTCATTGCTGTATCTGCAGCTCCTAGAACAGAATCAAGTATTACGGTACAGCTTTAGTTAATGAATAAAAGAACAATGTGGGGTAAATTTACAGTGCCAGTTAAAAAACACAAAAACAAAAACAAAAAAACAGCCAACCAATAAAAAATTATTCTACAATTATGGCAATTGAAAGGATACTGGTGATGGTTACTTAACCTTTAACTCTTCAAAATATATCATTAAATATGCATACCAAAGCTTTTGATTTGAATTTGTTTTTAGAAATTTCATGAATTACACACTTCTAACTGATGATAATAATCGCCATTACTAGGTAGGTACCATGAGTTTTTAGTGAAAAAATTATATATATAACATACATGTTATATATATATGTATGAGTAGATATACATATATACACATACACATGTACGTCAATTATTTTATTATTTTTTAAGTTAAGGGGTTTTGGAATCTCATGAGGAATTAGTTACAGTAACTAATAAGCAAAGAGTAGAAAACAATTTAATTTTTATAGATCGATTTTTTAAAAATTCACATCACATCTTCATTTATCAAAAGTTGGATCAATAGACTTTCTAATCCATTTTACTGCCTTCAGATAGACAAGGTATTATTAGTCTCATATTATACCTAAAGGCTCAGGAAGGTTAATTTACTGGCTCAAGATTACACACCTAATAAGTGTTGAAGGAGTATAAGACAGACAAGGTTCGGGAGAATAGTAGCAGAAATATTGCAAAATACTGAATAAAATAAAAGCTGACTGCATTTTATTTTAGTATGCACTATGTACATTCAGAAGTCAGATTAATCTTCCTATACTGATTTTCTTATATTAGTATATTTAAATGGGCTGACTTTTCCAAAGCAGGTGGTTATTACTTTATTCAGCAAACATTTATATGGATTCCAATTCAAGCCTATAGAAAGTGTTTGTAGCTGGATATAGAATGGTGAACAAAGGCCGCATAATCCTTGTACAGTTAATAAAGAAGAAAGATGAACAAGGAGAAACAGGAGGGAGAGAAGGGAAAATAGGAGGAGAATGGGCATAACAAGGTTCTATCTAATAAACGGCAAAGTGAGTAAGAAGTTGCGTGAAAAGGGGATGAGAAAACTAGCTTAGAAGCAAAGCGATCTTCATATCACTTACAAGATGGGCATAAATATTTTGGGTGGGGCAATCAGTTTGCTTTTCTCCTAGCACTCTCCCTAACCTGATGAAATTAACTTTTCCTGATGCCAACTACTCCTCACAAAGATGTCCTACGAGGAAATAGAAAGAAATATGCTAAGATCTTTGATCTTCTCAGGAAGAAAAAGGTTAAAAATAAATGAACTATTATGTGGCTTTTTTTTTTTTTTTTTTTTTTTTTGAGACAGAGTCTCGCTCTGTCGCCCAGGCTGGAGTGCAGTGGCCGGATCTCAGCTCACTGCAAGCTCCACCTCCCGGGTTTACGCCATTCTCCTGCCTCAGCCTCCCGAGTAGCAGGAAATGTTTAATTAGACATAACTAAAGTTATTTTCAGTATTTAAATTAATTTTTAATAACTTAGGCTAGAAATTTAACCCAAAGAATAAAATGATGGGCAGAATAATTACTGAAACATTTTGGATATGCTACCTATAAATCATATAACACAGTAAAGAAAAAGAAAAAGCTAAGTGACAAAGAGGCTTGTAGGAACCTAGACTATTTCATATTATATCAATGTACTGTGCAAATGAAATTAAGAATGGATGATTATAACAAGATTTATTGATGATATAATTCTTGTTTTTAGTTTATTGAATGTCTTATAATAATATTGATTTAATAATCTTCATATATTCGCTCAAATTTCTATAATAAATACTTTTGCCCACTTGATTCTTATCAATTCCCAAGCTCAAGTCCCCATTTCTCCCCAAAAGATTCCCGGGTGAGAAATGATCTGGCCCTCCTCTAACCTTTTCCAATTATTTAATTCTTATCGCACACTTTCAGATATGGCAGTCACTTGTGCATTCTCCTTATATTTCTTCTCTACCCTTCATACTAGATCATAAGGTCTGTCTGGGTCGTAGGATTTTATCCTCCACATAACAGGTGCTCATATAAGACTTGTTGGTTTATTTATTCTTTCAACAAATACTTATTGAGGACCTGCTATATGCCAGGCATGAAGAAACACAATGTGTTGAATATGTTCTGATATTTTCTTTAAAACTATTAGATCATAATTTTCAATTTGATAATATTTCAAAAATGCCACAATATTTCTAATCAGCGTGTATTAAAATTCTTCTTTCTGTATAAATCCATTTCCCACCTCTATTCCATTTATATTCTCATTTAAGTTTACTTCTGTTATTTTTCTTCCAATTATAACATTTCTTATTCATGTTTTGGACTAGGTCTCTTAACAAGTACTTCTAAATATTTTGCTATTAGGTGTCTAAGTTTTGCTTTTGGTTCCTGATATAAGCAAGGAGATGCAAAAAAATAAAAATAAACAATTTTCTAATTATGAGGAATATAGTCAGGACTGCAGCAAGTACATTTTATATTTGGAATTATATGCAGAGATCCCTCAGCTTTCCAGCCAAACAAAAACATTCTAAGTCTAGAGAATTTTTCTTCCTATTTCAAATCAAAGACATATGATCTATTTAGAATTGTTGAAGTAACAGATTCTCATTACAAAAAAAAAAAAAAAAAAAAAACCTGGAAATTACGTGAAATTTTAAATAAATGGGTTAAAGAGACATCCAGTTAGCTGATCACAAGATGATATGTCCACTAATATCATCATGAAGTAAAAATTATACTATGGAGATTTCAGTTATCATCTGTAAATAAACAACATCTGATGCGTCATCAAAAGAAATTTCAACATGATGAAAAATCATAATAATGTTCTTCCAAATGTATTTTTATAGTTCTATTAAAAGAATACTTCTAACTGCTACCGAAAGCTAACTTTGACTTTTCATGTGAAATTTCAGCAAATTTTTAATGTAAATAAAAGGGGAATAAAAAATGTATCATAATAGAAGCAATATACAAATTTAAGTTGTGAGTTTCAAATTTCAGTTGTGGAATAGAATTTGGAAGCATAGTTGGTAAACAGCTGAAAATGGAGAGTTAAAAAAATCTACATGAAGTACAAAATTACTCTTTAAGAATTCATTTTTTACCCTCCTGGCTGTCTTTCAGTCTCTATTATGTTCACACTGCACGCTCTGGGTATTGAATAATAATATACACAGCCCATGCAATGAGCACATCCTAGAGCCAAGTCTAGTTGTGATATAGGGCTCAAAGGGTGGTATCATTTGATCAAATTTTAAATGTTAAGTAAATTTGAAATGATTAATTTTGAAAATCAAAAACTTAGTCAAAAGATTATAGGATTTTAAAGCTTGAAGAGACAATATCTAAGTAGTCTCTTACCCTCTAGCCATACCCTCCACCCTCTTCCAAACCATACCAGACAGATGGCTATCTATTCAAAATGAATTCCAAATTTATCAGGGAACAACTGGGATAACTTATCAGAATTTATAATCCCTAATATTAAGCATCTTTGTTCATCACATCCAAATTAAATTATTTGCTTTGAAGACTAAACCAAAAGTGGTGTCATGGAAAAAAAATATTGGCCATAGAACCAAGAAAACCTAAATAACACCTTATAACTATTTGTCTTTGGACAAGTCAGTTAAATTCCCCGAGCCTCCATTTGTATGCCTGTAAAACAGGGATAATAATAAATGTAGATATTATGTAAAAGACTAAAGGAGTTTATACATGCAAAAGTGTTCTGTAAACTGCAAGAAGTGAGCAAATATAATGGATTCTTACTCTGGGGTAGTTAATACTGCAACCCATATCACCATTTTCTCCTCTTCATAGGTCTTGTTCTAATCTTTTCATCGTCTTTCTGTGTCTTTGAAATCTTTCCAAGAGCCTCCACATCACTGTTCAATTCAACAGCCCTGACTAGATTTAACATTCAATAGAGCAGTTGGATGGTAGTTATTTTGATTGCTTATTATTCTTAATTCAATAGAAAGCAAACTGAACAAGACAGATGAGGAACTGTCTACAAGGGAGTTTACAATTTAGGGGCAGAAAGAGGGAGATAATAAAGAAGAGAACAAATAAACAAGAAAATTGTATACAAGAAAATTGTACACAATAATAATGCTGTGAAAGATAAAATAAAACAGATAAACTCAAGAAATGAGAGTGAGTAGTTTGGATGGCATGGTCAGGATAGAACTCTTCCGAGCAGTCACATATGACATGAGACTTGAAGAATGAGGATGATCTAGTCATTTGAAGAAATGGAAAACTAATGTTCTAGAGAGAACACCAAGTACAAATGACTTTAAGGTGGGTGTGAACCACTGTGACAAAGTGAGTTCTAAAGACGGAGATTAGGAAGAAAACCCTAGGACTGTATTAACATGTTGCACGTAATGATAAGGAGTTTAGATAGCAAGGCATTGAACAGTCTTAAGCATGGAATGATGTGTTAAAATCAACTAAACAACTAATATTCAGAAAGATTTCTGAATCCTCTTAATACATTAAACTGAGTACCACCTAGGGCCTCTTTTATCATCTAAAAGATCTGCAAATTGGACTTGGGGATTTTCCTTTCATCTGTTTAGTAAATATTAATTTTTGTTCATATGATGCTTTGCAATAAAGCAATGACTTAGACATTAAATATAGTCAAATTAGAGATTTATGCTATCCACTTTGTGTTCATTCTCCAGATCTGTCAAAATAGACTGAAATGTCAAGCTCATGCTATTTCTATTTCATAGGAAGTCATGCAAAATTCTGTACATGGATGAAACCATGTTTCCTACTTCTCACCTATTGTTCAATTAGAAATGGCTGAATGGTGATGCTATACAAATCTTCAAAACCAGAGAAAAGGCCGGACATGGTGGCTCACACCTGTAATTCCAGCAATTTGGGAGGCCAAGGCAGGAGGATCACTTGAGGTCAGGAGTTCGTTACCAGCCTGGCCAACATGGTGAAACCCCGTCTCTACTAAAAATACAAAATTAGCCAGTGGTGGTGGCAGGCGCCTGTAATCCCAGCTACTAAGGAGGCTGAGCCAGGAGAATTGCTTGAACCTGGGAGGCAGAGGTTACAGTGAGACGAGATCGCGCCACTGCACTCCAGCCTGGGCGACAGAGTGAGACTCCATCAAAAAATTAACAAACAAACAAACAAACAACAACAACCAAAAAAGAAAAAAAAAGAAAGAAAGAAAAAGAAAAGACGAAAGGTTACCTTTGCTCTGTGACTACAAGAATTTCTTATGTTCCTATGGCTAAAAGCCTTGCTGGTGTTCCCCAATTCAGAAGAAACAAAGCATTCTTCAGAGAAAACTGCATTAACAGTGTTTACAGTAGGATAAACACTGTGTTTCTTTGTACTGAAAGAAATCCTGCTGTATAATATTGTATTTGGAATTATTAGAATTAATTAGTCATCAAGAAAAAAGCACAAAAATAAAAACTACTCTTTGTATTAACAGCCAATAGGCAAATGTAACAAAATCTGCTGCCAACTCTTAATATCTTCTGTATAACACTTAAATAGTATTGAAAAAAGCTGAATTTGACAAATAAAAATATAGTATCCTCCCAATGCTTGAAAACTGTATTAGACACTATAGATTTAGTACTATAATTGCCATGATTATAGGTGGAAAATACTTAAAAAATGAAATAATTGGGGGCAAAAGGGAGAAAATAAAGCCTGAATCTAAATTTATGTACTGCTGTTCTCTTGAAGCCAAGATCTGTTGACGTTAAAGTATCTATATGTAGTGTATAGAAGGCAATCAACAAATTATCATCAAACTAAACTTTTGATATACGTTAGTTTCCATATCCCAATACAGAAAAGGGGGATTTTGAAATATTTGTTAAGGGACAGACTCCTAAAATTTCACTGAGCTACTATAGCACTCATGTCTCTAAACATTTGCCTAAGGTGAAAAATGACATACATTGAGATATATGGGAGAAACCTATTTAAAATACTAGAGCCTAACACAGACTAAGCAACAATGATAATGATACCAACAATCTGTCAATTTGCATAACTTTCTTTTTTGAGACAAGGTGTCATTCTGTTGCCAGGTTGGAGTGCAGTGGCACAATCACAGCTCACTGCAGCTTCAACCAGTTGGGCTCAAGCAGTCCTCCTACCTCAGTCTCCTGAGTAGCTGGGATTATAGGTACATGCCACCATGCCTGTGTTTTTGTATTGTTTGTGGAAATGGGGTTTCATTATGTTGCCTGGGCTGGTCTTAAACACCTGGGCTCAAGCAATCTTCCCTCCTCGGCCTCCTGGAGCATTGGGATTGCAGAGGTGAGTCATGGTGCCTGGACTTGTATAACTTTTAAAGGAAAAAGGAAGTTTCTAGAAGACCGTAGTAGTACAATAATGATGGAGACCAGGACGTACTATTCGAAAACATGGCACCTTGACATTTAAGAAAACAACAGAAGCAGGAAGGTCATTCTCACTTTCCCCTCACCCTTCTCCTCTGTAGCAAGTCATAAGATCTTCATTTGAGAACTGCACTCCCTATACCCAGATAAGGACAAATAAAAATATAGTCTGAAATATGTCTGAAAACACAGAGTCACAGAGGGGAATCTGAACGAATAGGCCTTGTTAAGTTCCCTCCAGTTTTATTAGATTAGATCATACTTTTTTATCCAATCATACTTCTCCACTACTATCCACTTTTGCAGCAAACCTAGCACTGAAAATAAAAAGGTTTACTTATTTATTTGGGTCTTCATTTATTTATGAAGTTTCCCATGTTATTTTAAACTTATATTAAATAAATTTGTAAGCTTTTCTCTTATTAATCTGTCTTTTCTTACAGGGAGTACAGTCATTGACATAAGATGGGTGATGAAAAGATATTTCTGCTCCCCTATTATAGCAATACCAAAATACAGACCACACTGTTTCCACACATCTCTGTTTTGGCACATGCTATTTCCTCTGTCTGCAATGTCTTTGGCCTCTTTTTATGCTTGGCTATCTCATGGTCATTACACAGAGTCCTACGAGATATCATGCTCTCTGTGAAGCCTATACTGATAGTGCCAACCATTTCCTCCTCCAGCTTACTTGTATACCTCATGCTTATTTCTAACATTACATTCATATGATTTTGTTTTAATTATTTGTCTGCACATCTCTCTCCCCTACAAGAGTAGGAGCAATTAATTAACAAATATTACAACATTCTTTTTTGGGTCTCTAACACCTGTCACAGTGTCTGGCCCACAGTAGGCATATAGTAAACCGAGAATTGAACAGTACTAAGCAAACTACTTATACATATTTGAAGTTGAGGAAAATTAAAAGGTTGATTTTAAAATTGGATGTAAAAATCATTTTCCATGCTGGAAAATGTAAATCAAAGCATGTTGTCAAATTATTTTTTAAGTTTTATTTTTAATTGACAAATAATTATATGCATTTATGGGATACAATGTGATATTTTGATACTTGTATGCATTGTGGAATGATCATACCAGGCTAATTAGTATAGCCATAACCTCAAATACTTATTTCTTTGTAGGGAGAACATTTAAAATTCATTCTTTTAGTTATTTTGAAATACACATTACATTGTTATTAACTATAGTCCTCATGCTGTGCAATAAGATCCTCAGAACCCATTCCTCCTAAGTGAAACTTTTTACTCTTCGACCAACAACTCTTCTTTCCCTGTTCACCTTCCTCCCCACTCAGGCCTCCGGGAACCACTATTATATTCTCTACTTCTATGAGTTTGACTTGTTCAGGTTCCACATATGAGTAAGATCATGCAGCAATGAAATGGGCAAATGACCTGTATAGATGTTTCTCAAAAGAAGACATATGAATGGCCAACAGATATATGAAAACAATGTTCAACATCTCTAATCACCAGAGAAATGAAAATCAATGTGGAAAGAAATTATACCCTTATCTTTCACACCAAATACAACAATCAACTTAAAGGCGATTAAAGACTTGCATGTAACACTTGAAACTGTAAAACTCCTGAAAGAAAACGTATGGGAAAAGTCTCAGCAATGATTTTTTAGATATGACCCCAAAAGTACAGGCAACAAAAGCAAAAACAGACAAATAAAATTGCATCAAACTAAAAAGCTTCTTCACATTAACAGAGTGAAGAGACACCCCAGAGAGTGGGAGAAAATATTTGCATAGACATTTCTCAAAAGAAGAAATACAAAAGGCCAATAGGGTTATGAAAAAATGTTCCTCACGAATCATCAAGGAATTGCAATTAAAAGCAGAGTGAAATACTACCTCACAACTGTTAGAATGGTTTTTATCAAAAAGAAAAAGATAACAAGTATTGGCGAGGATGCAGAGAAAAGAGAACCCTGTACACTGTTGGTGGGAAAGTAAATTAGTACAGTCGTTTTGGAAAATAGTATGGAGGTTTCTACTTCTACTTCTGGGTATATATCCAAAGGAATTGAATTAAGTATGTCAAAGAGATATCTGCACCCCTACGTTCATTGCCAAATTAATCATAATAGTCAAGATACGGAAATAACTGTGGCGCCCATAAACAGATGAATGGATTTTTGAAAATGTGGTATACATATACAATGGAATAATTCAGCCTTAAAAGAACAGGAAATTCTGTAATTTGTGACAACACGGATGAATCTTGGCATACAGGACACGATGCCAATTTTTTTTAACATAAAGAAGAAATTCTAAAGTTATATGGACTCTTCTTGGAGCAATGTATATATCTTAGAAAATTTGTACTTCTGGATAAAAAGACAGAGGTATTTTCCTTTCAAGGAAAAATAATGTTGTGATTTTTAACAATTTGAAATTTGTAGATTAGGAAAAAATGTAAAGTTAATTTATATTTATCATAGCTCTGAACCTAAAATTAAAGACAATTTAGCCTATATTAACAGATCTGTGGTATGCACTAAAAATAAAATGATCAACCATATAGTCAAATCACAGATGTCTCTAAGAATATCACAAAAATCTAAATATGCTTTAAATAATTTTAATAACCTAGATGATTTTACCTACTAATTTCAAATGATATTTGTCAATAAATTAAACCTTTGAAGTATATAGTTGAATTGATATAAAAATTTAATTAATCTACTCAATACTTACTTCCATAATGGTTTTAAGATATACTGTAGCTAATCTGAAAACATAAATAATGTGCATAAATTCTTTTAAGTTCAAGTATAAAAATCCTTAGACCTTTTGATTGTACATAGAAAAGAGACAATTTCATCTCTTGTGATGCATAATATTCACAAACCTAATTTTCTCTTTTCAGGTTTTCCATTTTATTCACAATCATCCATCAACCTTCCTAGATTTCCTATATTTTAACAACTTTTTAATGCTTGTTTTAGAATAATGATCCTATGTAATGATTGATAAAGATCATTCAGAAAAGGTCCATATCTTATCTTTTTTCATAAAAATGTCTTTTTCTTATTTATTGCCCTGAACTTGCATAAATCACCACAATCTTTTGCATTTTTATCAACTTGCCTTTTACATTCTTATACTAAACACACAGTGCATGTACCTACTGTCAATTACATTGTTCTTAGTTGCCTGATTTTAATTAATTATTCAAGATTCCCCTTAAACTCTCTAAATTCTTAAATTCTCCCTTTAACTTTATCCTTTGTGCTTCCGGAAATCAGTTTCCAACTGAGGCAGTCTGCTTCCCCAATTCTTTGTCATTTACTCGTTTTTTTTATTATTGTTTTTTCTCTCTCTCTCCTTCCTCCACTCCCCCATCAACCACTCTCTCCTCTCCCCAGGGAAACTGCTGTCTGTGTTTCAGGCATGTCCACTACATTTTCTCATATTCCTTAATTCCTCCTGCATAGATCTATCTTTTCATGCTGTTTTCTTGAGGCACTTTTTTTTCCTTATGTGAACATTAATGTAGCAATTTTCGTCTATATTTTACATTCTTGTCACGACTTGATATTTATGCTTTTTTTTTATGTTACGTATTTTTTTTAGCTTCCTCATACTTCATTCTCTCTCTTTTGTAACTAAGTGGCTTTATAGTACTCAGTAGAACAGGGATTATTGCCATCAACTCAGAAATTCTGTCTGCCCCCTGCCCCTAAACAATAGAAGTATGAAATGCTGCCTTTTCTTGTGTTTTGGATTGTTTTCATGTGTCTTTTCCTTGCAGTTGCCCACAATCCCTTCCTGAAAAATGTTATATTCCTTTCTCTCCACCTGCTTTTCATAGAGAATGCACTTTGGTGATTTTTTGAGCCCTCATTCTCTGTTGACTCATCTTTTCATTGTATATCTGGGCAATACTCTTACATCCTCAGCCATTTACATGATGATCATGGACTAAGCATAATTAAGAAACTCAGCATTAAGAACTAAGAACGTAATTACTAAGATCTCACTTTTCATTTATTTTCCACAGTATGATGCCACCAATCATTAATACTTTTAATTTTGAGAAAATAATTACCTCAAAATAATTGCCTCTAGCAGTACTTAGTTTATTAGCAGAGGCATGTAATACTCAACAGAGGCTCAAGCACCAAAACGTTCAGATCCCATAAGTAGGTGATATGCCACTGAAGAGGTAAGACCAATCTAATTTTTAAGAATAAGGTGCTAATTTTATTTAAGTATGAAGAGAAACAATTAAAAAGGAACAATGCAGTAGTTCTAGTAATCCCACCATGTGAATCTCTGAGGCTCATAAAGCTCATTAAATAATTTCCCATGCACTTAAAATATGACTAAAAAATGTAGAGTTACGTAGAACTTCTCAGAAAATGGAGTCTCACTTACTCTGATGGAGTCTCACTTACTCTGCCGCCCAAGCTGCAGTGGAGCAATCTCTGCTCTCTGCAACCTCCACCTCCCCAACTCAAGCGATTCTCCTGCCTCAGCCTCCTGAGTAGCTGGGATTACAGATGTGCACTACCATGCCAGACTAATTTTGTTTGTATTTTTAGTAGAGATGGGGTTTCACCATGTTAGCCAGGCTGGTCTCGAACTCCTGACCTCAAGTGACCTGCCTGTCTCCTCCTCACAAAGTGCTGGGATGACAAGCATGAGCCACACCGTGCACGGCCCTTCTCAGAAATGTATCTAATCTTAAAACAAGGCAAACTCACACTTATCTACCAGTAGCTACATCAATTTTTGAACAGTCTATTTACTTAGCCAAACACACAAGTTCCCAAATTGTTCCACTAACTGCAGTTAGAATTCACATTTATAGTGAAGGGAATAAAATGACCAAAAACACTGGCCAAAGAACTTAAATCTCAAATATGTCTTCTTTATACCTTATACAGCAGTTATTTCACAGTTGGTACCTTGAGGGATTGTTTATATTCTACAAGACTAAAAACTAAGAGAAATTTTTTGTTTTAGCAGTAAATTGCCTGAAATTGAGCCAGCCCAAGAACATGTAATTAATAACTGTCAGCCCATGCAAGGAGCTCTGTATTCTAATTAACTTGTGCTTTGATAATTTCCTAGCAAAGTACTTTCACACTGAGAGCTTAATCCTGTTAAAACGGATTAATTTGGATTTTGCAGACAGGACACAAAGTCAAAGCTCAAAGACTCTTTCCCACCCTGTTACTATCCCCATACTGCCCAGGTTAAATCATCCAATTTAACTGTGGTTCATATTTTTACTTGAAAAAAAAGCCAACATATTCATAAATAATATGTGAAGGCTGATAAAACTTGATGGCAATAGGAAGTTTGCATTAAAAACACTAACATATATATTAAAGAAGACAAAATAAAGATTACAAAGTAATCAATATTGCTACACCCATTTTCCCTAAGACACAAATCAATAACCTAGATTTCATAGCTCTTGCAAACAATAAGACATATATTATGTTGGTGCAAAAAAAAAAAGTAATGGCAAAGACTGCAATTACTTTTGCACCAACCTAATATATTTTGAATGCTCTGTAGTCTGCAAAGACTCATTTATCTAGGAACTTCACTTACATAGAATGAAAGTGTGAACCTCCCAAAAAGCAAAACTAATCTGATATCACAAAGTTCACATTCAATTCACTAATAATAACATTGTTTCTTCTTTTTAAAAATAATGTCTCGGGCCGGGCGCGGTGGCTCAAGCCTGTAATCCCAGCACTTTGGGAGGCCGAGATGGGCGGATCACGAGGTCAGGAGATCGAGACCATCCTGGCTAACACGGTGAAACCCCATCTCTACTAAAAAATACAAAAAACTAGCCGGGCGAGGTGGCGGGCGCCTGTAGTCCCAGCTACTCGGGAGGCTGAGGCAGGAGAATGGCGTAAACCCAGGAGGCGGAGCTTGCAGTGAGCTGAGATCTGGCCACTGCACCCCAGCCTGGGTGACAGAGCCAGACTCCGTCTCAAAAAAAAAAAAAAAAAAATAAAATAATAATAATAATAATAATGTCTCCTATTTTCAAGTTATTTTTGTAGAAAATTGATTTTATTGTGCAAAATTCATTGCCGAATTTTTTTCTTGATTTACTCATCAATAACACCAATATGCAAAATGTTGGAAGATAATTATAAAATCATTGTTTGGGGGCTAAAGCTTATTGTTAACAAGAAAACAATTATGTGCGTCAGTTGTAAACTGAAAATTCATAATCAGTCCAAGAAATTTTTCTATAAAAAACAAATTTATTAAAAACTAATTTCTATAAAAAATTACAATCCACTGCCCTAAATTACAACATCACACATTTTTCTAAATAAACTCAGAAGCTAGAAAAATGTTATCATTCAGGTACAGCAGCCCTACAAACAAAATGAAATCCAAGCAACAACACCTAAAGCCTAAGTAAATACATCAAAAAATGAATAAAAACATACATAAATAAATATGTCTCACTTATTAATCTGAATGACATCTGCCCATGTTACATATAAGTTACTAACTTGTGTATTCCTACAATAGCTTCAAAATAAGATATTTTCTTAAGTTTTTTAAACTTTCGATATGATGGTATCACATAATATTAATTAAACACTCAAAGTTTTAATTTATAGCAATTCCCTCCTCTTAGATTGCATATTTTATCATGTAAGGCACAGTAATAAGAATTAAGCTATGAATATGTAGCCTTGATATTTCCAAAAATGTATAAAAATTAATGTACTTTATTTTATTATTGCCTGAATGAAGACCACATCCTGATAAAATGACGTAACAAAATAGGAAGAGAAAGAAAGAAAGAAAGAAAGAAAGAAAGAAAGAAAGAAAGAAAGAAAGAAAGAAAGAAAGAAAGAAAGAAAGGAGGGAGGAAGGGAGGGAGGGAGGGAGGGAGGGAGGAAGGAAGGAAGGAAGGAAGGAAGGAAGGAAGGAAGGAAGGAAGGAAGGAAGGAAGGAAATGAAACAAGGAGAAACAGCACAGTAAAATAGAAAATGTTGTATCACAAATCCATAAGATAGAAGGGTGCTACTTTTGAAATAAGGTCAAGAAATCTCTGTTCCCCAGACTGTAAGCTACTTGAATGCACAGAATCTGCTTTTGTCTTCATTACACTTAGCATAGTGCCCTGTATTTAGTAAGTCTTCCAAAGATGTTTGTGCCATTGCATTGCATAAGAAATTCAAAATGAATGTCAATAATTTTAAAAATATGCCCAATTTGTTACCAAAAGAGCCAACCATTAAACATTTACTGTCAAACTTCATTGTGGCATGTCATAGCTTGAAAACACTCTATAACACACACCTTCTGTGTACTATGAGATTTGAGTCTTATAAGATCAAAATGTGGATAAATGTCTACCTGCAGTGTGGCAAATGATAAGATGTGATTGGCAAAGTCTTTAATGTTTGACTTCCCAGTGGCCCATCCGTGTACTTTAACTAGCATTCTGTGTCATATAAGAAGCCTCCCTTGATTATTTCTAATCAATAATCACTCTTAATGATATCTGTGTTCCCTTGTTTTCATTTAAAGTGAGTGTAAAATACAATTAAGCAGAGATGTAGAGAGTGACAAAATCCAATTCTACTTTTCATGGTTCGAGGATTCCTTATCATCAGTCAATTGAAGAAAATACTACCTCCAGTGCTAGACTGCTAAAATGATCATCATTAAAGATAAATAGATTATGAATGGAAAATACCTTTCATATATTAAGTATTATATAAATATTTGTTGAACAAAAAAGTATGAAAATTTATATTTCAATAATGATTACATTTACTTTGTAAGTACTATTATTTCACTATTATAGTAAACCACAATTTTTTCAAATGTCAGTTTTGAAAGTCATAAAGTTCTATAAAGCAATCTTATTTCCTGGCTTTACTTTAACCTGTAATATACTTCAAATTCAAGGACAGAAAGATTGTAAAATACAGTGATCATATATTAATCTTCTTACATCTATTTATACTTTTGCAAAAATTTTCCAGGTAGCATTATTACAAGGTTAAATACAAAGTTAAAAATCAAGAATCTCAGTCCCTTTACAGCTGTTTATTTTTCCCAATGGAGTATGCATTTTATCACTGCAACATTATAATCTGTGAACAACACATGGCTTAAACATTATGTTGTGTTGTTTAGAAGAAATGGCCCGAGAAAAGTAGCTTGCATTTCAAAGTCTTTAAATTTCAAAACATTACCACTGTGTTCTACCTTGAGGAATTTAAAATTTAACAGTTCCGCTGATCTGAGAGAGTCCTCAATGCATTGATTACAATCAGCTGTTCCATCTTTTATCCCAACGAAATTAATCATGGTGACAGTTGTCACTATGACCTCCTCCCTGTATTTTCCAACCATGGAGGAGGACAAGTGAGCACCTGCCTCCTAGATTTTAGATCGAAAATATCACCCGAACACACCAGGATTCTTTATGCTATGGCAGAGCCAAGAGTCTCCTAATGAGCATGTCTATACACTGATCATGATGTTTTCCTTTAAAAATCAAATTCCTCCAAGAATTTGTAAATGGAATTTAGCAATATTTACAACTTACTCATCAATAAATGGCATTTGAAATATTTATTTCACATTGTTTTGTCACATGGAGAGTTTAAAAATTTGATCAAAATATTTGTAGAACTACTTTTTGTAATAGGAGAAGTCCTTTATTTTTCTTTTAATAATAAAAATAATGTGCCAAGTAAAATATTCATTTATGAAACTGCTCAAGCAAAAGCAAAACTAGAAATATTAGAAATCATTAAGGTTATTCATTCTTCTCGCAGAGTATTAATGAAACAGTTGACAAAGGAAGTATTACATAATGGTCAAAAACATGTTACAAATTATCATTTTAAGAAGGTTTAAAGTTGTACAAGGATTCCATTTACAATATATTTGATCTATATGCTTACTAACCTAATGATCTTGGTTATATAACATCTCATGCCTCCGCGTTTCAAAGATGGACAGTGACAGACATTAAATTCCTATTCAAAGGTATTAAAACTGACAGACTTTGTTTCTAAATTATGAATTTCTACATTATATTGAACTCTCATGTATTTTGTTGCTCACTCTCAATTTGTGTTTGCTACATTGTTTGGGGCATGAGTAGGTTTTCACTAGCTTATGTGAGAGGAAACTCCGTGTTTCTCAAATTCTTTAAGTAGGTTCGTTTGGAAAAATCAGTGAAGCATTCTGTTTAACCTGAGTCATTTCTTTCTACATTAAGCAAAGTTACCTGTAGCTCTGTTATAGAGCCCAGTCAGTTACCCTGAACCACAATGGATGCAGATCTATCTTCTTCTTATTTCTGTGCTAGAAAAGTTTCATAGCTCATCATGGAAAAAGATCTGTAGCTTATCATGGAAAAAGATCCCACCATCCTGTAGGTCTCAATTTAGCTTCCTTTCTTTTAGCGTTTACATTCACTCTCCCTTAGCCAATTTTGCTTTTTGTTCAATTGCAAAAAACGAAGCCTTCCCATTGCCTGTTTAAAACCCCGTTTGCCTTGCTCAATGTCATGGTTTTTCAGGTTTTCTAAGACTTGGCTACTCGCTCTGTATGTCAGTGTGAGTTTGCATTTTAATTTTCCTTCCTGCACCTGATGCTTTACAATGACTCTGTAAGGTGTCAACAATCTCTGAAAGTTCTGGGATGAGGCATAGAATTTGGATCATGCTCTTATTTTACCACAGTGGTGATTAAACACTAACACATACAGACACATATATAGGATGAGTGGAGGTTTAAGTTGTGTTTGCTTCTAGACCCTGAAATAACTGAGCTCATTTTCAAAATAAATAATCTACTTTCAAATTTGGTCTTTATTTTACACATACACTTAGTCAGAGATGTCTGCTGCTTAATATTTCAGCACATCGTCAAGCAATTCCATATGCTTTTTGCTTTTCCTCTTCCTACTTCTCCCTGTTTAGTCAGAATTTTTCAAAGTTTTATGTGCTTTATAGATTGAGGGTGTAGAATATTCTAATATGACTGGCAGAATAAAGCAAAGACTGATTTATATTTCTCACGCAGTGTATTTGAAAAGACAGATTCCCAACCATTTGCCTACAACTCTATTTCCAACTCCTATCAGTTAGTTTTGAGTTGTTCCTATCTCTGATTTAACACTTTCAATAGTTGCCTCTGTATATTTACACATTTAAACTTACAGGACTAGGTAGTGCTGAAAAAAATACACTTAAAGTTAAAAAATGTCAATAGGTCTATGTGGAAAGCTAGTAGAAATTTCTTAACACTTAAAATTCACTTATTTGTAAAAAATTAACAAAAGGTACTGACTACGAGTATTTTCCTGAAAGGACTTCAGGTTCCCTGCCAATGCCTAACCATACCAAAGGAGAGGAAGCCCCTGGTAACAATGTTTACAAGGTGTTCTGTGTGTAAAAGTGCAATCTGGAGAAAATAAATACCCTCACAAATATTTGCTTTCCTTGTAGCACTCATTTATAATCAAACATTTATTATAACTCCTATTTTTTCTTACTTCTAGTTTTCATTCAACTTGTCCTGATAAAGTCTTGAATTCTCTCCATTTGATTCCCTACTGCTAGCTTCGTGACCATCAATATCAATGTGAAAAGCATACATTAGTCAGAGGTAGACTCATCAATATCAATGTGAAAAGCATACATTAGTCAGAGGTAGACTCCACTTGGATTTAACTATATTCTGGCACACGCGCATACAATATCTGTCTCTGATTTCTGACAAGTGGCAAAGATAAAAGAATGAACTATCAACTTAAACATGGTCGCATTTGATCTTGTATTTTGCATCTACTATATATTAAGAAGGCTCCAGATTTAATTATGGATAAACATATAGCTACATTTATCATGCCACAATTTTCAAATACAGAATGAATATTTGACAAGTAAAAATAATTTTCTTTTGCTCATCAGATTCCTTTTAGGCTAGATCTATCCTCAACTTATCCAGTTAGTGGAAGGGAGAATCAGTGTGTATTATCAAAAGTGATGTATAATCCATACTGATGTTTTAGGGTCACCTTTCCAACTCCCTCCAAAATAGGAAAACCTGCACTGGAAAGTGGGCCTATAGCCGTGAATCAGCTGGATTCTCAGAAGACACCTCAGCTTCTTTGAGTTGCTAGAGTTCCTTGCTGTTCAGTGCCATAACTCCACTCCAGGGAGCATGATCTTTCCTGTTAGGTGATTAGCACTTGGAATAAGGGCAAGATTCTTTAGATCAGGGAGGTAGAGCAAATGGGAAACTAGTTTCATTTGTGAGAAGGGACAGAAAAAAAAAAACCTTTGCACAGCATTCATGCTTCTCAACTGAGTCAGCTGCAGCCTCAGTCACCTGTTAACGTAACAGCTATATTCACGGTCTGAAAATACACAAAGCCAGCTTCTCCTGGCAGAGTCCCTTACCACTCTGGGGTTGCATTACCATCACCGGGAATGAAAACATGGTTCTAATCCAACTAGGAAACAAAGGGTACTTGCAAGAAAAAATTTCAATTCAATTTAATGCAACAAATATTTGTTGGTTTGGGATCATTTACCTGCAAGAAATGTTCTTCTTTGACAGAGAAGCACATGATTCTAAACTGGCTACAACTATATGATTGGAGATATTGGTGACAAAAGTGATTACCATAAAAATTAAAGCAGGAAAGGAACTTGAGAGATCATTTACATAGTCCTTAGTGGAGTGCCTTGCACAAAGTAATCTCATCATAAAAAAACTGATGAATGGATGAATCCAGTTCAATCCCTCATTTTACAAATCAAGAAACTAAAGGCAAAAGGAAGAAGTAATTTACTCGACGATACAAAGTCAGCCAGTGGAAGAGCAGGACAAGAGACCAGAATTTCTGAGTCCTTACCTATTATTCTTATTAACATACTCTTCTTTATATTCAGTCATTTCCACTGTTGATTAATCAGCTGTAGACCATATTCGTCTTCATCCCCATAACTATGTGACTTCATGCCCACAATGTCTTTTAGTACAGCAACTCCGTTAAACTAGCCTTAACCACTCTAATCCATATCCTTACACCTCTTCTCTGAATTTTCACAGTGCTTACTGGCTATACCAAAACTTGAAGCTTTTAATAAAAAACATATTTGGCAAGAATTTTATGAATGTATCTTGCATCATTAATAAGGTTTGTATGCTTCTTCAGGTAAGGGACATTTGTTTATAGTTCTTTATATATATCAGCATGTAACACCCAGGTTTACCTGGGTGCATCAGAATGAGTACATAATTTAGCATCCAGATTGGACACTTTTGAGAGTTAAAAATTATAATTAATACACATGCAATAAGCATAAACTGTGACTGTCCTAGGAAAAGTAGAATATATAGTCACCCTAATAGTTGTTGACTTGTTCAACATTTGTTAAATTAGAATCAATCATTGCTGATTGTACAATTTTCCAACTGTGGGATATTGTTTCAATTTACAGATTACAATGAATTAAATTATTTCTAAAGTAGTAATCCCTGAAAAAATAATGATAAGTTGCAGAATTCTATTTAGTTACTGATTTTTTTTTTTTTTTAAGATGGGATCTCAGTCTATCACTCAGGCTGGAATGCAGTGATGTGATCTCGGCTCACTGCAACCTCTACCTCATTGAGCTCAAGGGATCCTCCCACCTCAGCCTCCCTAGTAGTTGGGACAACAGGCATGTGCCACTGTGCCCTTCTAATTTTTTGTATTTTTGGTAGAGACAAGGTTTTGCCGTATTGCCCAGGCTGGTCTCAAACTCCTGAGCTCAAGTGATCCGCCCACCTCAGCCTCCTGAAGTGCTGGGATTACAGGTGCAAGCCACCATGCCTGGCCACAATATACAGACTACACTGAATGAGATAATTTCTAAAGTAATAATCAGTGAAAAATCATGATAAGTTGCAAAATTCTACTTACTGAATTCTCATATGTGAGTATAACCTGTTTAAAAGTTATTAATATTTCTGCAAATTTTCACTATTGCCTTGCTTTTTAAAGCTGTAAGGATAAAGTTAAATGAAAAATGTTTGTTGGTCCAGTTTTAATCATTTTAATATTGAAAATATGGTGGAGAGTAAAAAAATTAGCCTTGTTTCTAATTCCTTCCTGATGGTAAAATATGAAGTGTGATGGCTTTCTATGTGGGGTGAGGGGGGCATGCTGTTAGAACCTATAGACAAAAAGGCCCACATTTGTAATTTAAAAATAGATTTAAATTTACTCTATTTAAGAGTATGAAGACACACATCAAGATTTTTTAAATTTCTATTGAGATAAGTAACGGAGGAAGTAGTAAGGGAAACAAGTACCTTCTATGATAGAGTCATATACAACTAATAAATTTATAGAACTAATGACTAATAGCTAAACTTTTATAGCATTTACCTACCATCATACTCTCCTTCTCTGTGTGTATATATATGTACATATATGTATATATGTGTATATATGTACATATATGTATATATGTGTATATATGTATATATGTGTATATATATATACATATATGTATATATGTGTGTATATATGTCTGTGTGTGTGTATATATATACACACACACACATGCATATGTACTTAACATACTTTTTTACTGCCTCTCCAAAATGTAAGATCACTAGGTGTTTAAAACAATAGTTTTATCTGCTTGGAGTACATACATTCACACACACACACATATATATATGTGCATATATATGTGTACATTCACACATATATGTGTATACATATATATATAGAGAGAGAATTATGCCTTTGAACATATTAATAAAATACATCTTTACATTAATTTCTGTTAAGAAATAATCAAATTTTGATACAATTTTCATGATATCAAAAGAATATATATTTTTAGGTTCAGATATTTAACAAATGTTCAGACATCCCAGACAAAATTTTACATAGATTCAATTTATTAATATTGCTAAATTAGAGGTTTAGTGATAAAAATACCCTGCAGCAGAATGAATTTGAAGCATCTGAACAATGGCAGTTACACCATCTGCTCCAGATAGAAACTTGCTATCTTGACAGTAGCAAAGAATAAATAGGCAGTGCAGATACATCAAGCTGGCAAGAGGGTAAATGCAACAAGGAAATAAGCATTTTTTAGACAAATTGCTTTTCCTGTTGAATACTACATTCTGTCCTAAATAATACTTCATTCAACTACAGGCAGATGTTTGTGTCAAAGAGAATTCATAGTCTTTATCACAAAAACTGTTTTATATTATTAGAAAATCTAAATAATCACACTTTTCCATCCTCAAATTTCCAAAGAAAACTAAAATACACTAGCAGGAAAAAGAAGCAAAAACAATTACAAGGGAAAGGAAATAACATGCTTCCTTTAGGAAAAATGTGGAGAAAAAGACATTATGTTGACAGATTCTGACCTACCCACATGGACCTCTAAGACGAGCCCCAAGACTATATTATTTGAAGAAATCAAGTTTCAAAAATCTATTTAAAAGACTTCCTTCTCACATCTTGTTATCAGTGGGATATTTGTATTTATGGGTAAGGGATGAAGATATATTAAAATAGCATTCATTCTGTGTTAAAATAATAAAGAGAAAATAACAAAACTATCATTATAGACATTCATTTGTAAGGTTATTAGGTCACGTGAGCACCCTACCTTGACATGTTTCTAAGGAAGAAGGTATTTATTTTTATTTCAAAAGGAGGCCAGTCTCTGGAACATCAAGACAAAGAGGTTTATATAAAGGCACACGCCAATCTTCTACTTCCATTCCATATCACCCACATCCTTGATGTTCACATTCCTTTTATTCTTGGCTCTATAGCATTGATAAAGATTATAGTTGAAAGAATTATAATTTTTAAAATATATACCAAACTATGGTATAGAGAAGTCATTGTATTTATCCTTGCCAATTGTCAGGAAAGATGTGTCATCTTTTTTACTGGGTTTTACATATCAATCAATAAGTATTTATTGAGATATATATTTTTAACAGCTACATTTTGCCTCAATTGTCTGAAAATAGTAAGATTGTAAATGAAATGCAGATTGTGTACATTTTTTTGCTATCTGATCTGATCTGATTTATGATCAGAACATAAATATGAACTTGGGTTAATGAGGACCATGTCCTTTTTGTAGGAGTCCCCCCTAAATACATTTCCTAGGAGGGCAAGTTTACCATCCATAATTTTAATACAAGAAGAGTATGAGGTGAGGTCTTCCTTCAAAATAATTGTTTTTTACTTAACTTATTCCGGATTCATCTGTCACAAACTATTGTTTTCTAAATTTTAAATGAGTTTTCAGCCTGTATTTTATCACCTAAAACAGTGCCTTGTTTTATACGGTGCTAAAACTATGACATTCAATCTTCTAAAGCTTGCCTTCAGTTTTGGGTACAAAAATTGATGGCTGATTTCATAGATAACTTACATTAATTTATCCAGCAATAGTTATTTATTTAGCTTCTACTTTATAAAAGGCACTGGGATAGATGCTGCAGTAAGTACTAAGATGTATGAGAAGATAGACCTTTCAAAGGGTTTACTAATTAGCTAATAAGCTAACAAGGTGAATTAACAGAATAAATGAGAAATTGATCATTGTCAAATTATGTGATAGAGAGAGAGATTAGTTGGGACTTGAGCATTTGAAGGTGTCATGATGGAAGAAAAGGGGGCCAGGAATGAGTCTTGAATGTAGTTCTAACTTTTAAGAAAGAACTGGAAAGGGAATTCTCTCAGCACTAGGTCTAAGCTGACTGTTTATATACAGAGAATGAAGAGGCTGGGGAAGCCTCACTTGTCAGGAAGCTAGTAGAAATGTGGGGCAAATACAAGGGCACCATCATCTGCAAGATAATTATAATCTCATTTTCATCACATCAAAAGGAGAAAACCACTTATCTCTCTGTCTTACTAACACTTAATGAGCAAATTGCCCAGAGATTTAAATGGATGTATCTTGTCATATAATCACCATGACAATCTTAGATCATTCCAGTAGTGTCAACCTTATTTTATGGACTAGGACACTGAATCTAAGAGGGGTTAATGTAAATTGCTAAAAGCTTCCCAGCTAGTAATGATTGCAATAACGTAATAGCGAGGATAGTATTTACTGAGTATCTTCTATTAATCTGGTACGGACATAGTGACATTTTTTTTTTTTAGACGAAGTCTCGCTCTGTCACCAGGCTGGAGTGTAGTGGCACAATCTCGGCTCACTGCAACCTCCGCCTCTCAGGTTCAAAGGATTCTCTGGCCTCAGCCTCCCAAGTACCTGGGACTACAGATGTGCGCCACCATGCCCAGCTAATTTTTTTTTTTTTTTTTTTTTTTTTTTTGCATTTTTAGTAGAGACAGGTTTCACCATGTTGGCCAGGCTGGTCTTGATCTCTTGACCTTGTGATCTGCCTTCCTTGGCCTCCCAAAGTGCTGGGATTACAGGAGTAAGCCACCACACCCGGCCAGACATAGTCATGTTTTTCTAGTAATAGCAGTTACTGAGCTGCCTGGATCTGTCTCTCCACACTCTCACTTTTTTTTTAGGTAAGTCATAGGACTCAGGAAATATGTACCCAGCTGCATGCAGGAGTAGCCCACGGTGTGACTCTCCCAGCTTTGAGAGGGATTTGCTTTTGCACCGCTCGATACCCAGTTGGTCAAGGTGGAGCCCAATGGGTCACTTGGCAGTGCTGTAGACAGCAGAGTTGGGGTAAGGGCCCCATGCTTTATATAGAAGAACAAGCGAACAATCTTAAAGGAGGGAGTGGGTAGGTGACCAGAAACATCTCAGAACCCGTTGCTTCATTCACTCAACATGGTGACTGCTAGGTCAACTTCCAGTGAAGAAAATGTGAGTTTAGAATCAGGCAGATCTGGACTCTGAATCCCAGCACTGTCACTGACTAGCTGTGGGACTTTGGTAAACTCACTCAAGTTCTTGTAGCCTCTGTTTTTACATATATTAAATGGAATCGATAATGACTACTTCATCAACTGCTGTGAGAATTGGAAGAAATAACTTGCAAAGAGTCTAGTCCACTACCTGACATTAGTTGTTAAGCATTTAATAATTAATAGCTATTGTCATAACTAAACATCTCCCTACTCACCAATACCAACCTCTTTTTTTTTTTTTTTTAAATTACCATTTGTTGGGGGATCTGGTAAAAACATTTGGAATTTTTTTTAGTTAATAATTCTATAATTTTCTACTCTTCTTATAATTTCCCCTTACAAAAGAAAAGTTGCTTTAGATCCAATTATTATACATTGGCATATATACTGAATGACTATTTTAAATTGCCTAATATTTCCTGACAACGAATTTGTAGATCACTATCCTTGAATTGTTTGAAGGACAATGACACATCTTTCCTGTGCCTCTGGAAGGAACTCACATTCTCTCAAATGCACAAAACAGAGAACTATCCATTTGATGTACCTTTTTTTTTTTTCTCTTGGTTATGACTGAAAATCTGCCACCTCAAGCAGTCATTGGCAAATAATCATTACCTTTTTCTCCATTTTTTGCTTCATTAAGTCAGCAAATATTCATAGATAAAATTTTATGAACCAAGAACTACTCTAATTAATAGTGTTCCCACCAAAACAAGTGCCTTTCTCTATATCCCCCTGACGTTTTTCCTAGCCTGGTATGCTGCCTTACCAAATGATGCTGCTTAGGTGTTCAGCCGTCTTTGAATTCTAGGAATAATCTGTCCTCTAGTGCACAGAACAGGATTAATTATAACCCTTGGTGTGTGAATCACCATTACCATGTCTCCACATACAGCCCAAATAATATAATTAATTAATTAATTATTAAAACAAAACATCATATACAGATTGTGAATGTTCAATTTTAAGAAATAATGCCAACTTTTTCCAAGTAATTTTACAACTTTATATTTCTGCTAGCAATGTGTAAGAGATCCAGTTGTTCATGTTCCCACAAATGCTTGGTTCTTACAATAGGTATAAAACGTTCCATTACTTTCTTGCCTGTCCTCCCTGTATGAGGAAGTTTCATGTCCAAAGTTGAGGTTTGGAACTTTTCTCAGACATTTGAAGTAGAACGGAATCAAATACCAGAGACTTCTCAGCAAAATGAGAACTACAAGTGATATCCTAGTCCCTTCTTGGCTAACGGCTTTTAAAAAATGAAGAGGAGGAAAACAATTTAAAAATAAGTATTACCCACTTTAGGAGTAGGGGGAAAAAGCATACTCCAGATATTAAAGGGCACAGGCTTTTCTGTGACTCACAAAAGGGCATATTTTCTTGCCTAAAATTCTAGAGCAATAGCAAATTGAAGGGAAAGATACAAATTAACCCATGTTTCTGTTTTTACAATGGAGACCCATTTCCAAACTGTTGGATAACCAGAGTATAGATACTCTCCTAAATGCACAGATCATTTCACAGATATAAATATAAAAAGATGGAAAAATAACATGCCACTGGTTGTTTATTAAGTGTGGGTTTTAATAGTTTACATTGGGCCATTCATTTATGAAGTTGTGGTTCCATCTAATTCATCATTCCGAAAAATACCTGTTCGTTATTCCACAGTTTTGAAAAGCAATTGTAGTACCCAAAATAATTGTTTTATATGTAAGTATGATACCAATAGCCTTACTCCTAAATTCTTATATTGCTCTCAATGTGCAAACACGTCAAAATGCATCTTTGTAGTACAGATAATTCACCTACAAGAAATTTCACTAAAGTTTTTACTTTATTGGTGATCGTTATTCAATCACTACCTTTGGTGATCTGCTACTGTTCTAATTACGCCTAACCATGTTCCAATAAAATTACGTACTTGCCAACTACTAGTTGCAACAAATCCTGGTCAGTGTTTTTTGTTTATTTGGAGGACTGAAATTTAAGAGGAGCATTTCTAAACAAATAAGAGTTCCTTAATATAAGGATATTGGCCAGGCACAGTGGTTCACACCTGTAATCTCAGCACTTTGGGAGGCCAAGGTGGGCGGATCACTTGAGGTCAGGAGTTCGAGACCAGCCTGGCCAACATGGCGAAACTCTGTCTCTACTAAAAATACAAAAAATAAAAAATTAGCCTGGCATGGTGGTGCACGTCTGTAGTCCCAGCTACTTGGGAGCCTGAGGCACAAGAACTGCTTGAACCTGGGCTGCAGAAGTTGCAATGAGCCAAGATCGTGCCACTGCACTCCAGCCTGGGTGACAGAGTGAGACTCCATCTCAATTAAAAGATAGATAGATAGATAGATAGATAGATAGATGAATACAGATATCAAGATAAAAGACTCCTGCCTTTGTTAGTCATAAAATAGATACTATTTAAATGCTGCCTTTAAAAAAGAGAGCAAATTCACATTATTTAAATGTTTCCATCAAATTTTAGATATTCCAAGCATTAGAGAAACATTTCTGCTGAAAAGTTAACTACTAGCCACATGCAATCTTGATATTATAGGTCATGTCTAATTGATTCAGACTAGTGAACTAAAATTGTTTTCAGTATTCACTAGGCATTCCAGTTTTGACCTTCATTCTTCAAGGCTGTGAGGATGGGCTACTGGGCACTGCACTCTTTAAAAAGCAGATTTATAGCTTTACTTTCCTATCCTATGATCTAATGGTAAGGTACTCTATCATGGTCAATGCAGATTTTTTTTTTTTTCCTCAAGATAACTATTCAACAGAAAAACAAAATGTCTCTCTTTTGCTTGCTTTTACTATATCCTTGTCAAAAAATTATTTGATCAAGCAGCAAATATTTATGGAGCACCTACCACGTGCAAGGGCCTGCATGGGGCATAAAAAAGAGACTGTGCAATGATATGAAAGAGATAATGACCGAAAATGGTTATACAATTCATCCCAGTTGATAAGCGCACTTTCTTAAGGATCTTCTGCTGAAATGCAGGCTTCACTAATTCCTCACCTCTTTGTACATGTATAAAGCTTATTGCTTAGAGCACACTATTCTTTTTCTTTATTTTATGTTAATTAATCTTATCTCACCAATAAGATTTTAAGTGAAAGTCAGAGATCTTGGCCAATACGTTTCTGCAACCCCAGTAATTCCTGGCATAGTGGTGATCACATAATAGTTCTCCATAGTTATCTTAGTGAATTAATCTAATATTTAAGAATATATTTTCCAGATACCTTAGTCCACTCATTCTTTATTATAACCTTCATAGGCACAAGTAGAAGAAGGGGAAAAAACTGAAATTCATTGTATCAACATCAATTACTAGTTCTGCACTCTTCTATCTAGTTCTGGACTCTTCTATCGGTCAGATGTTTACAGCAAATTATGTGAAAACTTATGAATAATTTAGGGCAATGAACAACATCTTTTCCTTGTGACAGGAGAATTTTGATATGTTAATTGCAGTGTTTTGCCTTTTAAAAACTAGGTTACATCATTTTTGGTTCTAATGCCCACATAATGCATTACCTATTAATATGAAGAGTCAAAAATAATAATCTTGGATTTATATAATTTTCCCAAAAAATAAACTTAGAACATTATGTTCTGTGGGCCATGATATAATGTTTAATGAAGTCAGAGACACTGAATCTGTATTCTTCCAACTACTACTACTTAAATTGCCTCTGACCTTCCAATTAAGGCTTTAAAGAGCCTTGCTATCCTTCTCTTCCTCTAATTCAGTGAACATCTCTTCTCACAGTTATAACTCTGCCATAAGGAATCTCAATCAGTGAATTATAGAACATGAATAAAAATTATTTTTAAATGACAGAATTCAATGAATTCAGTAGAAACTGGATGTAAATCATATGAATTCCTTCTATTTCATTTGCTTTAGTGTCCCCTTTGGGAATATAAATTAATTCTCTAAACCTATGAATCTTGGGAAGGGATGAACCCAAGTCAACTTTTCCTAAAAGGCTGTCTAGATAGTAGATAGAACATTAAATAGAGTATCAGTTTTTAAAAGTTGTGACTTGGAAAAGCTTTCACCACATTGGAGTCTTAAGCTCCTGAAAACATGGCATAACTCTGTAGCCACCTGGTGGCAAGGGATGTTTATTACAGGTGTAATAAGTAGCACAAAGCATCAAAACCATGAGACAAAGATGAGAGTTCCAGTCCCATATTTCTTTCTTTTTCTTTCTTTTTTTTTTTTTTTTTTTTTTTTTTTTTGTGACAGGGTCTCGCTCTGTTGCCCAGGTTAGAGTACAGTGGCCCAATCACAACCTACTGCAGCCTCAACATCCTGGGCTCAAGCAATCCTCCCACCTCAGCCACCTGAGTAGTTGGGACTACAGATATGTGCCACGATGCCTGGCTAATATTTTATTTTTTATTTTTTTTGCAGAGATGGCATTTTGCCATGTTGCCTAGGCTGGCCAGTCCCATATTTCTAAGCACTTAACAGGAGCTTCTCTTTGGAAAAGCTACTGTAAATATCAAAACCACCAAATCGGCATCTGCCTCTTACCATTTCCTTGGTTATCCATTTTTGGTTCTAATGCACACTTAATGCATTGTCTATTAATATGAAGAATAAAAAATAATGACCTTGGATTTATATAACATTCCCCAAAATAAACTTAGAACTTTATGTTCTCTAGTGCATGATATCATAACACTTAATGAAGATAGAGTTGCTGGAAGTTGCTGTCACCTTACCTATTCCAGCTGATCTATTACTGAGTATAACCCAGTAAGGCCACAGACCATCAGCCTTGCCTCATTCAACACTCATTGGTTTCCAAGCTTTTCATGAAGCTCCCCTACTCCAACACACACTTTGAGATACTCTTTCTGTTTCCCCCTCCAAATTCTAAATTCTATTCTGTTTTCAATGTTGAGCTCAAAAGCCACTTCTCACTTTCTGTCTTAATCTATTTGTGTTGTTATAAAGGAATATCTGAGGCTGGGTGATTTATTTGAAAAAGAGGTTCATTTGGCTTACAGTTCTGCAGGCTGTATAACAAGCATGGTGCCAGCATCTGTATCTGGTGAAGGCCTCGGGCTGCTTCCACTCATGGTGGAAGGTGAAGGGGAGCTGGCATGTGCAAAGATCACATGGTGAGAGAGGAAGAAAAAGAGAGAGGGAGAAAGATGCCAGGATGTTTTTAACAACCGGCTCCCATGGTGTCTAACAGAGCAAGAGCTCACTCATTACCATGAGGACAGTACCAAACCATTCATGAGGGATTTTACCTCATGACCCAAACTCCTCCCATTAGGCTCCATCCTCAACATTGGGGATTAAATTTCAACATGAGATTTGGAGGGTCAACCATCCAAACTATAAGTAGAGAATATTTTTAGAAAAGCACAGGCTGTACAAGAAGCATAGTGCCGGCATCTGCTTCTGGTGAGAGCCTCAGGGTGCTTCCAATCATGGCAGAATACTAAGGGGAGCCGGTGTGTACAAAAGAGAAGGCGCGGGGAGGGAGGTGACGGGCTCTTTTGAACAACCAGCTGTCATGAAAATCAGCAGAGCAGGAACTCATTTATTATGGTGAAGGTGGCACCAACTATTGAAATTTGGAGGTTTCATGTAAACCATATCTAAATATCTTTTTAAAGATAAATGTCAAGTTCATTATCCCGGGGCATGCCACTAAATAGCTGAAATTATCAATATGCACTGTCTTATTGAACCCTATTTAGCATCCTCCATTACAATGCATGCTAATCTTGCCCTTTCTTCATTTGTGTTTCCCTAATTTGGCATCAGGGCTTTCTTTCCCTGAGTTAGCTTTTCAATGATAAGCTCTCAAATAAACATTTTCCCAAACAGTTACTCTTTTTAATAATATACATTCTAGCTGTGCCTTTATTTGACAAATTTGGAGAAGACCCTAAACTATCAGGAGTTTTTTTTTTTTTTTTTTTTTTTTTTTAACATGCTAGAGATACTTGGTCATTTTATTTTCCTTTTGGAATCAGAGGTTGCTGTTAGTCAATAACATAAAGATCTGTCTGTAAACTGAAATTTTATCTTACGCTTTAAAGGCACAAGGAGTGCCAGAACTCATCAAAATGAATTTTAAATGAAGAGAAGCATTATGAAGGAAACAACGTAAGGAAGCGGAGCTGCATTTAAATGTTAGCACATCAAGTAGCAAAATCAATTTCAAATATAATTTTTAAGTGTAAAGTGTAACAAAGATTAATTCATTTGTGCTTTTATATCTAGGAGAACATGATGTGTTTTGTCAAAATGAATTGGCAGAGATAAGTACATATCCAGTTTTAGGGAAGCATTCTTGGTGGAAATCGAAAGATATAAAAATAATAAGTAATAATGGAAAGAGTTTTTTAACACATTTATTGAGCACTTGTGTACTACCAGTAAACATTGCTTCAACTATTAAAAGACAACTTTTGGGGCCAGGCAGGGTGGGTCATGCCCGTAATCCTAGCACTTTGGGAGGCTGAGGCGGGCGGATCACATGAGTCCGGGAGTTCAAAACCAGCTTACTCTGTCGCTACTGAAAATACAAAAAACTTAACCAGGTGTGGTGGTGCATGCCTGTCATCCCAGCTACTCAGGAGGCTGAGGCACGAGAATCGCCTGAACCTGGGAGGCGGAGGCTGCGGTAACCTGTGATCATGCCACTGCATTCCAGCCTGGATGACAGAGCAAGACTCTGTCTCCAAAAAAAAAGACAACTTGTAGACTAAGACACTAATGGTTTAGACTATTTTAATTGCATTATAAATAAGACTATTTTGTTAAATACACAAATAGTATATAATATCTGTTTAAGTTCTTAGGGAAACAAATTATAGGAAGAGAGGAAAAGGAAATAGTATATCAAATATATGAAATAGAAAAAACTCAGAAACTTTGAAGTGTATGCTGAATATTTCAGCCATAAACTCTCTTAACCTCTTGATCACAGGCACTTGAAAAAAAAGTCATTTTCTAGTCACACATTGTTTTCTGAAGATAAACATCAAGTTCATTATCCAGGAGCATGCCACTAAATAGCTGAAAGCATCAACATCCACTGTCTTATATAGCCTCATGTAAAAATAAAAAACATCTTTCAAGAGAAAATTTACAGGGTTTTGACATTGACTAAGTGGCTTCTGTATGCTAGAAACTTTAAGTGGGCTGTTTCATTTAATCACTCTGACAAACTTATTTTGTGTTGACTTTCATGTTATGGTTAAGGTAAGTAAGGCTTGGAGGAGTTTTAAGTAAATGTCAGTTATAATAATGACAATACTAGCAAGAAAACAATAGTTAACATTTGTTTAACATCTGGTATGTGGTAGGTACTTAATATCACCAGATTGACACAATAGAAACCTATAGCACTCAGGGGACTGTGGATAACTCACGTAAGCCCCTAGGCCTCTTATGTTAAATACAGGTAATAATAACCACTGTCATTGGAATGTTGTGAAAATTAAAGGACACAGTTTGTACACTGTCCAGTAGTGCCTGGCATGGAGCAGATGCTCAATACATGATAGTTTATAACGATACTTAACATCTCTCTTGTTTGGTGGGAAATCTGATCACAGGTCCTTTGAATTTTTTTTAAACCCTATTAAGTTTACTGTGTCTATATTTGCTTCCCTTTCTAACTTCCATTAATAAAACCCTACTGCCTTTCCTCTCATTGTTAGCCAGTATTTAAAAATTACCTAAAATGCTGTGACCAAAACTTTTAGGTAATTGTTTCTGATTTGAACAAAGCCAGAGACAAATCTTCCCTGTACATCCGGAAGATTAACTAGCATTCCCTTATTGTGGTAAAGCAGAAATTCTCTCTTTGCTCTGCTTCCCACTTTTTACCAGGGGTTATAGGTAAGCCACATCTACTGGCAGACGTATTGCCTATTTTGGAGGAGATCTGGATAAATAAAATAGGCTTCCAAGCCTCTCTTTCCTCATCTGTCAAATGGTAGTAAAATTCAGCATTTATTGAATTATGAGATTTTTTTATTAATCATGCTTTTTATATAGTAGTTTCTCAGCAAATCTTAACTATTCCAATGAAACATACCTCCACAAAAACTGGACAGCATCCTGTGGGGAAATGGGTGAGAACTAGATAGGAAATAGAAAAATAATTGGGAGAAGAGAGTTTCCAAAGGCACTGGATTTTGTTAATTTTGTATTTGATATCCTATTTTTCATAATTCTCAGCTCTGGTGTTTTTTTGTAATATTTCATTATCTCACTTCACTGCCACCACCAGAGAACTAATAGAAACATCTTTTATAAAACCCATATGCTCATTTTACCTCTCAGCATGTATTCCTACTCTGTAGCTTATCAGCAAAGTCAGTCAGACACTGAGACATCTGGGGAGACCATTTTTCAAATCTTCAATCCTCAGTTCTTAGCTTCCCTTTTTAATCTGCCGTGTGCTCCGTAGCAATGGAAAAACAGCTTGACAGGCTTGCTCTGTCTGGCTATATGACACATATTTCCCATTTCACCAATAAATTTGCAAGCCCCGATCATTTATATAAATGCTTCCACAAAGTTTGCATTTGAGAACATTTTGTAGTCACTTTCAAAGAGTCTTGGCCTTTCAAGTGCAGTTTTTCCTGGTTTCCTCAGTCATTTCTATTCTTTCTCCCTCCAGTAGTCCAGTCCTCTCTTGACCTGAAGTTCTAAAAGGTCGAACTTAATAGCATCCCCCATGCTCATTCTGCATGCTCACCTGACACGACTACTCATTAAAGTTTAAAACTATTTAGACATGCATTTAAGGGACCCCCCCTTTCATTGAGCCTTCTCAACCTAGAAGGGCTTGTTCGTCTCAGGCCACAATCCAATGCTTTCAGTTCAGAGAACACACTAATGCTGTTGCTGGCTTATATCTTTGTCTTTCACTTTCTCCTACTTGTCTGCCCAGGAAAAGCCTTCCTTCTTCAAGTCCTAGCTCAACTGTAATCCTTTCTACAAAGCCTATCCTGTCACACTCTACCTCCACTCCAGCCTCTACAACAGTTATCTCTTGGCATCTTATACCATAGCAGGGTGGTTGGCAAACAACAGACTGTTTTTGTATGGCCTACAAGGTAAGAATGATGTATATGTTTTTATACAGTTGAAAAAATATAAAAAGATAAATAATATATCATGATATGAGAAAATTATAGGAAATTCAAATTTCAGTGTTCATAAAATTTCATTGGATTCCAGCCCCACTCATTCATTCATATGTTGTCTGTGGCTGTCTCCAAGCTACAATGGCAGAGCTGAGTAGTTGCAACAGAGCCTACATGGTTCCCATATCCAAAGTATTTATCATCTAGCTCTTTTCAAAAGTTTCACATCCCCTGATTCATTACCTTGTGACTCCAAGTGTAGTCCATGGAAATCTGGGAGCTGGTTAGAAATGCAAAATTTCAGGCCAGGCGCCATGACTCATGCCTGTAATTCCAACATTTTGGGAGGCCAAGACAGGTGGATCACTTGAGGTCAGGAGTTTGAGACCATCCTTGCCAACATGGTAAAACCTTGTCTCTACTAAAAATACAAAAATTAGCCAGGCAAGGTGGTGCACGCCTGTAGTCCCAGCTACGTGGGAGACTGAAGCAGGAGGATCACCTGAACCCAGGAGGCAGAGTTTGCAGTGAGGTCAAGATCGTGCCACTGCACTCCAGCCTGGGTGATAGAACAAGACTCCTCTGCCAAAAAAAAAAAAAAATGCAGAACTCAGATTCCTCCCCAGCCTGACTGCACTAGTCTAGCACTCATCATGTTGTCTTAAAATCATCAATCTTTTAGCAGATGAAAAAGCAGAAACATGACCGGGATAATAAAATGTATGAGTTATGGTAGATATATGGAATTTAAGGCAAATTTGGGTCATTGCAAAATAGCTGAGTGCAATTCCGTGTAATACATATAAAGTATAATGTAATATTAAAGCAGAAACAAGAAAGCTTAGCCAGGAGAGTATATGAACTAAGAATTATATCACTTAGCAAGCTATTCATTTACTAACACCATATTTCAATTATATTCATATATATTCAATATATATATATATTCCATATAGTCATATCTTCAGGCAATATATTCATACTGTATTACATGTATTCATGTATATAGTGTGAAATATAAGCCCTATTAGCAATAATATTAAAACTGTGTAAATTATGCTATAACTCATTTGACATACATTTGAGTTTGCTTATTTAATAAAGCATAGCAGTGATATAATTTGATTATCTGAGATCTTAAAATGTGAATGTGAACCTCTTGCTGCATGAAACAGGGCAAGTGAAACTTATTCAAAATTTTTGCTGGACTGTTCAATAATGCAAATGTGGTGTTAGGCATTTATAAGTTTCACCTGCTTGTATTAACATTACACTTAAAATCACAGCAGTACTTTTACTGCTGTCAGTTATGAGTTGATAGCTCACATATACAACGCTTTGTTAAGGTCTTAGTTACTGAGACTTCTCATTTTTCACCAGGCTGCAATATTTACAGCTGCCACTGGGGGGAAGGTAGAAAAATATCCTTTGCAATCGAACAGTCACAGAGCAACCATCACCAAAAATTATACAAATGACTTTTTCATCAATAATACCTATTTATTTATTCAGTTATCCAGTCAACAAATATTTATTAATTCATTGGTATAGCCTTCGTAGCGTGTTAGATGCTAAGAATACAATATTGAGCAAAAACAATACTGTTCCTGACTTCATGGAGTTAATTAACATCTAGTGGAGGATATAGGAATCCTCAAGGAATCACAAAAATAAGTGTATAATTATCAACTGTAATAATTGCTATGATGGAAGGTACATGATGTTATCTATTAGGGTATATAACAGAATGCTCACCTTGTGTTAGGGGATATGATGGGCAGGAAGTCTTCCCTGATCCCAGAAAAAAAAAATGACGGCTTATATAGGAGTTAACTGGTGTAACTGATGATGTAAGTATTAGGAGAGATAGGGAACGCAAGGTAGTATTAACAACAGAAGGCACAATTTCTGGCAAGGCCCTGTGATCAGAGAGATCATGTGCTCAAGGAACTGAAAGTAGATCAGTGGGGCCCAACTATTCATGAGGGGCGTGAGGGAATATATGATGCTGAAGAGGAGCCAGATCAGGTTGTCTTTTATAAACAGGTTGTCTTCCTAGGAGCAATAAGAATTGAGAGAATGGATTGGGGAGTGCAAATGTGTAATTGGGAGAACTAGTTAGAGGGTCATTCTAGTACTAGAGAGATGATGGAAAGCCAAACTGGTATGATGTTTGTAGAAATGGAGTGAAGATATTTAGGAATTAAAACTGATTGGAGTTGACTGGAGTTAGTAATAAATTTATCACGGGGTATAAGGGAGAGGAAACCATTCAAGGATAACTCAGTTTCTTGTTAATCCAACTATCTGAATAACAATGCAATTCCCTGTGATGCTAAGAAACTTGTAACGCATTGAGAGTATTTTCTTACACAATTAAAACCCTATGAAGTCACTGAGAATACTTTATGGAAGCACAAATAATTATATAGAGATTAATTTATGTATGTATTTAATGGATATACCACACATAAATGATTTGGTTTTCATATTTTAATAGTATGTTCATTATTACTTTAGTATTATTTTATTAGTATCTCTAAAGACTTGTTATGAGAAAACTACATGTACAGCTGTACTTAGATCTACACAGTGACAGTCTCGGAAAGGAATTGTTAGAAATTTTATGTACACAATGTACTACTTGTCTAGGCCATATGTTTAATTTGCTGGAGGAAAAATCATTTTTAAATAAGAGCAAAATGTAATTGAAACATGATGTAATATGCAAATAGTCACTTCACACAGCATATAAAAGCTTCCACACAATTAAAATGTCTGTATTTTATTTGAAAGATCTATGCTATGTTTAAATTAGAGTCATATGAACTGAAGCTAAGACTAATACACATTTTCAAATAGTGAAATAAAAATCAATATTCTTGTGTCGTAATCTCTTTAATCATAATATCCTCTTATAGGACATGTATTAATTTACTTGGTAGAGTTACTTAAGTCTTATTTGTATTTTATATTTAAGAAGATATTAATGTTTTGAAAATGTATAATTTAAGAAGTCAATCCGATTTTTGAAAGACATATGTTGAAAACCAGAAAACATACATATAAAATTATTTTACTGTTGTTATCTAATATGGATGAACATGTAACTCTGAAACTACCTTGATAATGTTTGGCTACCTTCCTTTCCAAAACAAGGTAATTTTCACTTATTTCACGAAAGCTGCAGTATCTTAGAAAGGACGCATGCTAAATTATGTTGTTAGTCTTGTTGAATTTTGGCACAGACTGTTGAGTGAAAAATTTGTGTGGCAGATAGTCTTAACAGTTATCAGTTGGCTAAGTTAGATTATTAATTACAATAATCAGTTCTTTAAGTACTTAGTTAATCCTATGTGTTTTGACTTCAACTGATAATTATAAAGGATCACTTAAATTTTTGATTAGCAAAAGCAAAAGCTGTGCAGACTGTGGAAATATAAAGCTCAGGTTTTCCTGTGCTTTAAATGTGTATGTTCATTTACTAAAATGCATTCCTGATTGAGTACCTCTCTTCTAGACATGCTGTTATTTTGTCATGATAATATTGATAGTTATTATTAAACCAATTATTGAATATATTATTGAATGTATATTATGTGCAATGCACCTTGTTAGTTCCTGTAAGTGATATAAAATGCATTTACTATACATAGAACAAATTATTGTTACTTAACACACTCAATTCTCTAGGGGCTCCTTTCATAAGTTATTTTTTAGTTTTTAGTTTTTGTGGGTACATAGCAGGTGTATATATTTACAGAATATGTTTGACTTGTTGATACAGGCATTTGATTATATATTATTTACAGCAACCAAATGAAGAACTGGTGAATAGTAAAATATATTTTATTTTTAAATCAAAGATGTGAAATTAAAATATTTGTGAATAAAGCAGATAACTACAACAAATTGCAAAGTGAAATGATGGAATTGTCTATCAATGTGGGCAATATTTGCTATTTGTTATGGTCTATTTCTGTATTTCTGTTTTTCTTCTTCTTCTTTTTTTTTTTTTTTCTTTTTTTTGAGACAGGATCTTGCTTTATTACCCAGCATGGAATGTATGTAGTGGTGCAATCACAGATCACTGCACCCTTGACTTCCTGGGCTCAAGCAATTCTCCCACTTCAGCCTCCTGGATAGCTAGAACTACAGGTTTGCACCATCATGCCTGGCTAATTTTAAAATTTTTCGTAGAGATGGGAGTCTCACTATACTGCCCAGACTGGTCATGAACTCCTGGGCTCAAGCAATCCTCTCACCTTGACTTTTCAAACTGCTGGGATTACAGGCATGAGCCACCATGACCAGCCTATTTATGTTTTTCTTAAAGTAATTTGGTAACCTAGAGTAAATAACTTTGCAGTCGATACTCAGTTCTATATTAGAGAACTCATATTGAAAACAGATTCTGTTAATTGAACTTGCATTTATTTGTAGTAACAAAAAACCACATAATTGAAAGATAAAAATTCCTTAATTATTAATGTAAGTGTCAAGAGAGTGACAATTATAAATCATGTTTTGACAATGTAGAACCAATGTATGTGTACTGTTTCTTCATTACATTAACCTTTTATGTGAATAACTTGAAATGTTGATGTGGTTTTACAGAAAAAAATAATATTTACCTTTGATACTTACTGCTATTACAAACCTTATCCAACTCAGGAGGAGTACAGTTGTCCAACTGATTAATTTCACAGGAGACATTGAATACATTACCTAAATTGTTACTTTGACTGTGATATAAATATATACGTACATCTATATCATAGTAGAATAGGTAGCACAAGTAAGGCTTTACAGAAGGTATTACTAAGTTCAAATGATAGTGGAGACAAATTTCTTTTTAAGATTTATTGAATTATGTAGCTTAAAATAGCCACAGATGGCTGGGCATAGTGGCTTATGTCTGTAATTCCAACAATTTGGAAGACCGAGGCTGTTGGATCACTTGAGGTCAGGAGTTCAAGACCAGCCTGACAAACATGGTGAAACCCCCGTCTCTACTAAAAGTACAAAAATTAGCCAGGCGTGGTGGTGGGCGCCTGTAATCCCAGCTACCCAAGAGGCTGAGGCAAGAGAATCACTTGAACCCAGAAGGCAGAGGTTGCAGTGAGTTCAGATCACACCACTGTACTCCAGCCTGAGAGACAGAGCAAGATTCCATCTCAAAAATGAATAAATAAATAAAAATAAAAATAAAATAGCCAAAGAAATTGCCAAGAACCCAGACATTTAAAAAAACCCCAAAGAATATCAGGCTGTGGATGTATACACATTATAACAAAACTCTTGGTACTCTTCTATTTACAGTAAGAATTAATATATTTAACAACACCAACACTATTTACTGTAAATAATCAAGCTCCAACCTTCTATAATAAATATATTGTACATATCTTTTTCATGTCACTGATATGCCCTGACAAAGACAGCCTTACAGAGAAGTGAAGTAGGCAAAAGCCTTACATACCTACATGATGAGATTTGAGACTTATTTGCCCCTTTAGCTCATCAAGGGATTCAGTTATGGGAACCACATGTTAAACCATGCCTCCCTCTAGATGGAGTAGGACTTGTAAGGTATTGCCACATTATGACGAATTTGTGTATCAAATCTTCTCTAATTCATAGCTGGATAAGAGCAAAGTGTCAACAGGTGTATGTACAAAGAGGGGTGCACAGGCCTGGGAGAGAAGTAAGGAGTACTCACTATAGAGTTGTGAATATTTGGCACATAGAGGTAGAAAAACAACATGGTAAGGACAGAATAGCATTGAAAAGAAGACAGTAAAGATGAAATTGGCGAACTTCACATTCTAGTAAGGCTGACCTTGGTCTTTACTACCAGGCAAGGCTTACCATGCCAATGATATATGTGAGAGAGTCTTGTGTGAATGTTGTTTGAAGCCTGAGAGTAGAAACTTACCTGCATGTCCAGGTTAACCTATTTCACCAACGCAGTGAAAATATCTGCAAGCAAACTTGGATCTTCACAAACACTTAGAATGAGTGACTTCCTGTGTTCTTTCAGGACTGCTGTGGGGGTTCTTTAAAATTTTACATTTTATATTTTTTGAATGTCCCTTATGATTTTTTTTTTTTATTTTTTCCCCTCTGGAAAGCTGTTGATAGCATCAAGAACTCTTTTCAATACACATCAAAGAAAGTTACCTTTGCCATCATCTTAAGTGGTGAGTAGTTGAATAAAACAGAACAATTGGCTATTCTGACAAAGGGTACATTTTAATGCAGCCATTTTGATGCAACTGTCTTGATGTAAAATCACTGTTTTCTTATTTCTTTTATTTTTGATCATTAATAACATGTGCAGCAGACATTCCCAACCTTATTCTATCCCTATCCTCTTTCAAATTTTGATAGACTTCGACTTTTCACTTCTTTTATCTAATGTGTATATATTAATGTCATACTAAAAATTTTTGTTAAAATTTTACTGTCAAAAACGATTTAACCTATACCATCGTATCAGTTCTTCCTCCAAAGCTATCATTCTAAAAACATTTTGTGGTATTAAATATTTGTATATGATTATGAGAACAATCAGAAATTTACTTGAGAAGTCCCTATGCAGTCTGGAGTCTAAAATAAGGAATCCAATTTAAATCCACCTTGTTTAACTTGTGATATATTTACCCAATCAAATAATCATGCTGTGGACATCTATAGAATGTAGAGTGTTCCATTATCCGGATCTGCGTTTTTCAGCATTTATAACGGATACTCCCTTTTGAGAAACAAAATTCTCTGCTCCCTTCCTCTCCTGCTGAGATTTTTAAGTGCATCCATTGAGAGTATTTTGAAGAGCTATGCTTTCTAAAATTTGTCATAGGAAACAACAGCTAGATTCCCTACACTCCAATCATGAATATAAGAGTTTATCATTGAAAGTAGGCTGGGCTTGGGGGCTTACGCCTGTAATCCCAGCACTTTGGGATGCTGAGGTGGGCGGATCACCTGAGGTCAGGAGTTCGAGACTAGCTTGCCCAACATGGTGAAACCCTGTCTCTACTAAAAATACAAAAATTAGCCTGGTGTGGTGGCGTGCACCTGTAATCCCAGCTACCCAGGAGGCTGAGGCAAGAGAATCACTTGAACCCAGAAGGCAGAAGTTGCAGTGAGCTGAGATTGCACCACTGCACTCCAGCCTGGGCAACAGAGTGAGACTCCACCTCAAAACAAACAAACAAACAAAAAAGAAAAAACAAAAAAACAAGAGTTTGTCATTGAAGAAGAAAATTGAACTTCACTAACCTAATTGTCCCAATTTATACTATCATACTTTATACTTATTTACTATAAATGTGGAGTGGTGGTTAATGGTTTGGTAAGGGGTCTGCATCATACATTACTTAGTAATAAAATAAACTGAGTTTTTTTTTTTCAGGTTGCATTAAAATGCCATTTACCAATTACATAATATTCTTTTTCAAACATGTTCGGCCCTTAATGGCATATGTTTTACTAGTTCAGGGGTAGGTCTACACTAGCAAAATAATAGGAATCACCTTAATATAATAGTTGAATATTATTTCAAAATAAGAGTATTGAGGCATGCTTATGTGTATACTTACAATTATTTTTGAAGGATGACATCGGTTGGCCTATGTTATAGATGCTCGCGGGTGTTAGCTGATAACCCTAAAAGCAAACATTGAGAAAAATACAGTAAGAACTCCATAAGTAAGGTGCTACACAGAGTACATATACCATTCACATATAATGAATGACTGAAAAGTAGTAAGGCTGATACCTATAAACTTCAGAAGAAAGAAGTTTCATTTATATAAAATGAATTTAAAACAACAAAATATTAGTACAGCGGGTATGTCATAGGCGTTTGAATTAGAGCATCTCCATCGTAAATAGGGACTGGGTAAAATGAGGTTGAGATCTACTGGGCTGCATTCCCAGACAGTTGAGGCATTCTAAGTCACAGGATGAGACAGGAGGTCAGCACAAGATACAGATCATAAAGACCTTGTTAATAAAACAGGTTGCAGTAAAGAACCCAGCTAAAACCCACCAAAACCAAGATGGCCATGAGAGTGACCTCTGGTCATCCTCACTGCTACACTCCCACCAGTGCCATGACAGTTTACAAATGCCACAGCAACATCAGGAAGTAACCTTACAAGGTCTAAAAAGAGGAGGCATGAATAATCCACCCCTTGTTTAGCATATCATCAATAAATAACCATAAAAATGGGCAATCAGGACAGGGCACAGTGGCTCACACTTGTAATCCCAGCACTTTGGGAGGCTGAGGTGGGCGGATCACTTGAGGTCAGGGGGTCAAGACCAACCTGGCCAACACGGTCAAATCCCGTCTCTACTAAAAAATACAAAAATTAGCCAGGTGTGGTGGTGGGCACCTGTAATCCTAGCTACTGGGGAGGCTGAGGCAGGCAGAATTGCTTGAACCAGGGAGGTGGAAGTTGCAGTGAGCCAAGCTCGGCCGCTGCACTCCAGCGTGGGTGACACAGCAAGATTCTGTCTCCAAAAAAATAATAATAATAAATAAAAAATTAAAAAAAAACCCAGCAGCCCTCAGGGCTGCTCTTTCTATGGAGTAGCCATTCTTTTATTCCTTTACTTTCCTAATAACCTTGCTTTCAGTTTACAGACTTGCCCTGAATTATTTCTTGTGCAAGATCCAAGAACCCTCTCTCGGGGTGTGGATCCGGACCCCATTCCTGTAACAGGCAAGTCAGTATTCGTCCTTCTGCTAAAGAGGAAATTAAATATTAGTTAAGAATTCTAAATGAATCAGCAAGATTCTAAGTCAAATGTCAAGTTGAAACATTTCACATAGAACAATTACAGAGCGGGAGTAAATAGTATTTCATCCACAGATACTAAAACAATATTAGACTCTGGAAGGGGAAACAACATTTGAAAATCACCCTTTCTGTATTAATTATTGTAAGAGCATCAGTTGCCAGTATTTATTCTGGAATGCAAAAAGAAGACAGAAACAAATATTAGCCAGCTATATTTTTGCAGTAGGACAAATAAATTTGGTGCAAGGACGTTAATATTTGACATGTTTTAAAAATCAAAAATTTCCCCAAATACATAAAACATAACCAAAAAAAGTTTTAAATACAGGGATTATTTTTAAAAATATAAAGCTAACTCTTGCACTCAGCCTAGTAAGTAAAATGGAGTGATGTAAAGATCATTAAAGTTATGAGAAATACATAGGAAATGTTAATTATTATATTGAGGATAAGACCTTTTGTTAGCTCATAAATTTATCAACATAAGTTAACATATTTGGGGTTTTTTTTTTTTTTTTTGAGATGGAGTCTTGCTGTATTGCCCAGGCTGGAGTGCAGTGGCCGGATCTCAGCTCACTGCAAGCTCCGCCTCCCGGGTTTTTACGCCATTCTCCTGCCTCAGCTTCCCGAGTAGCCGGGACTACAGGCGCCCGCCACCTCGCCCGGCTAGTTTTTTGTATTTTTTAGTAGAGACGGGGTTTCACCGTGTTAGCCAGGATGGTCTCGATCTCCTGACCTCGTGATCCGCCCGTCTCGGCCTCCCAAAGTGCTGGGATTACAGGCTTGAGCCACCGCGCCCGGCCTAAGTTAACATATTTGAAGCATAATATAAAATATTCAATAAATGTTACAGCCACATTTAAATAATTTAATGACTACCCCTTACATCATGCAAGATACAATGTACTATACCAACATTTTTATTCCTTGTGAAAGTAAAAAATAGTTCTAACTTCAAATGAGTGAAAAATAACTTGGATTAAAACTTTGCTGTCTTAATCTACATTTCAGAAAATACATTTAGTATTTATAAATTTGAACCAATATTTTTTTTTTGCCTCTTTCACAGCAAAGATTTATTGAAATGACTATGCAAGAACACGTGATCACATTAACCTTCAATTTTCATGAAACAGTAGGAGACTCATAGTAAATAAAAATAATTTCCTGGGAAAAAGGAAGGTAAAATGATTCTACCTAATATGTACAAAATTAATAGCAATCTTGGAGCAATGATAATACTCCATGCTTAGTGAGGAAGCTGGTGGTCAAGTTACTATTCTATACAATAAGAATTATACAATGCATTGCAGAAACGCATGAGATCATCTCAATACACATTAATGACCTGTTATACCCGTCGAAGCTCCCACTTAATTTCACCTAACTGTTCAAGTACCCTGGGAGGGAATGAAAAGGTTGTGGACCGAGGACTGCTAAGAACAGAATTACCGCCCCCTAGTGGCGAATTGTGACTATTGCAGTCAGAACAATGTAAGCTATGATTGTAATTATGCCATTTATTCACGAAGGATTTATTTTTTTTGAGGTTTTTTTCCCCTTGGGGGAGGATTGAGATATTTTGCAATAAAACATTACTGCTCCGTCATTAAAAATTATCCAATCAGATATTCTTTAAAAAAAAAATTTCTCCAAGACCTATCAACTGAAAATGTTTTCTGAGGTCTCTAACGTTTTAGTGTCGATTTCTAAAATTTTAATTAATTTTGCAAAAACATGAAGTACTTTGAGTGAGGTCAATTTTTTTTTCTCTTTAGCCTCACTTGCTTCTTCCCTTCCTCCTGATCACGACATTCTTTATATTAACATTTTGCATCTATCATCCACTCTCCTTTCCCATTTTTTTCGTCTCAGCTAATTATACGTAAATTTGAGATATATTTTATTATTAACGTTCTGTCATTTCACGTTTCTCTCCATCTTACCAAAGTATTATTTTTTAGATCTCCACAGTGACTGATTTTTTTCCCTTTGTAGGCGAGTGACTCTAGATAGAAAACATAGATATGCCTGACCATAACCTTGATCTACATGTTAATCCAAACAGCATGCCATTCCATTCTACAAAAATTGTGCATACAATACTTTTAAATTTCACATGTGCAATTCTATTACCTCTGACACTATAACTGATTTATGAGGTGACATTAAGTGTGATTTTGTGATTATTCAAGACAGACTTTATCCTACTTTTCCTACAAAAATTATTGCTAGTTTGTTTTCAGCCCACCCTGAGAAAAGGTAATATAAAATAGTAGTTTCAATTCAAAATTGTGCTTTAAAAGTCATAAGAACCCTGTGAAGATTTAATAGATAAGTTTGCTGCCTTATTTCTCCTTCAGTTGAAATAATACGGAAAACGTAGGCATTTAAAGTGGAATGTCTATCAGAGAAATGCCCACATTACTGTGCATTAAAATGCCAGTAGTCAATCCTGAGCAGGATGAGGAAATGCGGGCATTGTAAAGAGCTTAATGCACTCTTTTCGATATTCATGGATATTCATGCCCATTTAAAAAGAAGGGAGTTGTCTTCCATTCAGTATTAAAACAGGACCTCAGAGGGACTGAATGGGACCCTTTGCTGCCTACTTTGACTTTTTAATGACTCTACCTTAATGAGCATAATTTACATATACTAATGTGTGCATATTTTAAATGTAGAGCTTGACCAGTTTCGATGAATGTTTACACCCGTGTAATTGTCACTCTGATGAAAACAAAACATTTCCATTCTCCTGCTTCTTTGTAGTCACCATCTTCCAAGTTCCAGGCAACTACTTTTTGACTTCTACCACTGTAGGTTATTTTTGCCAGTTCTGTAAGTTCATGTAAATGGAAACATACAGTATGCTCTGCTCATTTTCTATATCTTCCACGCTTTCTTTGTTCAAAACTATTTTTTCTTCTTTCACTAAGTCTTATTCATAGACTATTTAAAGCAAACATACATATCCCTTTGCCTCATCTTCATTTATTAATTTAAATTTTCTTAACTTCCCTTTCAAGTTATCATGTATTATTTAAAACTTCAATCTTTATCTAACACGATACTATCTTTTAAACTCACTGTGTCATGTCAAATAGAGCAATGGAGTGGATACTTGGAACAATGATCAGAAGTCCAAACGAACGTGGTCAACCAAAAGAGTAATTACAACAGAAAAAAACATGAGAGAAATCTTTTAAATACAGAATGGTGCATCTCCCACCACTTCACATTTAGCACAACTCAGGTAACGAAAACAATTATATTCTAGTGTGTAAAAAACATATGTATTTCATAAAAATATTAAAATATGTATTTGAGGATGTCATTAATAGGACTTATTTTCATATTTTATTAGGTGTTATGAAATTTATTGTTTAATGGGTAGTATATTAAATAATACATATCAGATTTATTGTTTTAATGGGAAGCATATTCAATGCTAATAAAAAATCAGATTTTATGTAGAAAGCCCCAGTTTCTGTATTGATTTTATGTACTTTTTTTTTATTAGTGATGTTAGTGGCCAAAATGCACACCAACTGAAAGTTCCTACTAATGTGTTATGCTACACCACTATTGCAAGAGAAGTATTCAGAGCCAATTAGAATGACAGGCAATATTATTTCATAAAAATCCTCTGAATAAATGTAATTTTTAAAGAAGTGTCTTCCATAGTAGAGATTTAGAGAAGAAACAGATGGCACACTTCAATCAACTGCTTCTTATGACATGCAACTGCAAATAGCACGTATACAAAAGTTTCTTGAGGTAAATGCCTCTTCTCTGGAAAGGATAGTTTTGTTTGGCAAATCTTGATTGAACGGAATGGGAAAAAAATGAAAGAAACGGACTAGAAATTTAACTTTCCTGAGTTTTTGAAACTTAGTTTTTCTGAATCACTTTATTGTGAAGAGGAGTACTTGGAGGATGACTTCCTTTTTATTGAATTTGCAATACTAAAATAAAATTGAATAGCAAAAGTAAGGATGACAGAAGTTCAGAGACAAAATTGTATTACTTTCATTTCAGAAGTGTGAAGAAATTAAGAACTCAGCCAAATAAATCGAGACCCTATTGCCTAAATCTAACAACAAATTCTATTTTGTTTGCCAACGCTTCTTAATCTCAAGCAACTTCTCTGACATACCCAGCAAGTACATCTGTTAAAAGTTTGCAGGGGCCAGGCGCGGTGGCTCAAGCCTGTAATCCCAGCACTTTGGGAGGCTGAGACGGGCGGATCACGAGGTCAGGAGATCGAGACCATCCTGGCTAACCCGGTGAAACCCCGTCTCTAGTAAAAAATACAAAAAACTAGCCGGGCGAGGTGGCGGGCGCCTGTAGTCCCAGCTACTCGGGAGGCTGAGGCAGGAGAATGGCGTAAATCCGGGAGGCAGAGCTTGCTGAGATCCGGCCACTGCACTCCAGCCTGGGCGACAGAGCGAGACTACGCCTCAAAAAAAAAAAAAAAAAAAAAAAAAAGTTTGCAGGTTCTCAGAAAAAGCAAATCTACAGAGACAAAAAGAGGATTTCTGGTTGCCTAATGCTGAGGGTTGAAGAAGTATGAGGAGTGATTGTAAATGAGTATAGGATTACTTTAGGGGGTGATGGAAATACTCTAAATTGTGATGATGATTTTACAACTCTGAGTATACTCAAAATCACTGCATTCTACACATTAAAATGGGCAAATTAGATAGTATGTGAATTACAGCTCAACAAAACTGTTAAAAGTGATTCGGGGTTAAAGCCAGTACTTCAAATGAAAACGCAGATAGATTTTCAAATGTGAGAACACAGGATCACATTAAACCTCAATTTTAATGAAACAGTAGGGGAGTTATGAAAAGGTCCCCTTTGCAAGAGGAACTGACTGTATTGTTATAAAATCCATTGGGGGAATACATTAATTTTACATAATAAAAGCTTAAACATTTTATGCATGTAAGACTCATGAAAGACCAGATTTTTTTTTTTTTTTTTTTTTTTTTTGAGATGGAGTCTCTTTCTGTTGCCCGGGTTGGAGTGCAATGGCATCATCTTGGCTCATTGCAGCCTCTGCCTCCCAGTTCCAGCGATTCTCCTGCCTCAGCCTCCTGAGTAGCTGGGATTACAGGCACACACCACCATGACCAGCTAATTTTTTTTTATTTTTAGTAGAGACGGGGTTTCACCAAGTTGGCCAGGCTGGTCTTGAACTCCTGACCTCGGGTGATCCACCCGCCTTGGCCTCCCAAAGTGCTGGGATTACAAGTGTGAGCCACCGTGCCCAGCCTCAGATTTTAATTTAAAAATAATAATCCTAAATCCTGATACTCTGTATGTGTATGAAAAACGCATTAACATTTTATAGTGATGTGGAAGCCGGAGCAGGACATTAAAAAAAAATTAAAGATATGACAAATATGCCAAACAACTGAAGCACTTTGAAATAATAAAACATTGAATAAGATACATTCAAAGATCAATTTTTATATTGACCCTTTCTTACATCAGCAAATAATCAATGCTTGTGTATAATCAGAATAATGCAAACTCTCCCGTTGGAGATGATTGTTTTTCATCATTGATCTTAATGTTGTACCATAGGTCCTAGTAATTTCTTTGGTAAGGAAAATGTCAAGACTTTAAGTATCCAATAAGAAGAAACTCCATACCTTCTTTATCATGGGCAAACATTGTGTTTGATATTTCATTTTAACTTCTCTACTCACAGTTGATATTAATTAAAAGTTATTTGGGGCAATTTTGTTCCTTGATTTGCAAACCTATCGCTTCCTCTCAACTGTCTTCTGCTTAAATTGTACCAGCATATAGACCACTAGTGATTTTCCTAAAAAAAAAAAAATAGTTTAAAAGCTAATGAATTCAGAAATGAATTAAAAAACTAGTGATAGTTTCTGGATATTCTATAGATTTTGCTCTGAATAGTATTTGGAAATTGATTCTTAAAATACTCTTAGATAGCAGGTAGATTTGTTTGGTATGCTTTATTTTTATTAAAAAAATCTAGTCATAATATGTACTAAACTTGAAATGACAAGCTTCACTGCAAAAATTAAAGAAAAAAAATCAATGCAAAATATGTTATCAATCTGAAGTTATATGACAGAAGACAACATTTTAAAGTTAAAGAATGCATAAAATGGATCTTTAAAATTGGATCTTATATATACTTTGCATTTAAAATACAAGTGCTATGTTTAGATTTGAACTTGTTAAATTATAAAAATACATGACTATTATATATGAAATTAGATTAAAATAGAATCACTTATTATGCTACAAAAGTATAAAGACAGTAGTAGTTTCATGGAATATGCAGTCAAAATGTTTCCTGTGTTATTATAACTGCCTTTTATTTCCCAGTAAATGTGATTCTTAAGGTGATATTTTAAAATATTTTTAATATTTTTTAAATATTGTGATTCGCCTTTTATTTTCCTATTTCATTGCCAATTATTATCATTAGATAGCATTTTGCATACTTTTTCCATCTTTATTTCTATTAGTAAGTAGCTATCTTTCACCTCTAAAAATGAAATATTTGAAAATACACACATTCATAATTTGTAGGTGATATGTGATTGATGTCTCCTGACATGTCTTCCATTTAGTTCCTTGAAAACATTGTAAATGATTAAGTAAATATTATACTGAGAGCATGTTGTTGTGCATGGGTATTTGATATATTTTTAAACCTTAAGGCTGTTAATCAAGGTGCTACTGAAAAAGAGCACACAACCTTTGTAATTAGACAGACCTGGGTTTGAATCTTGGCTCAACGCTTTATTAGCTGTGTGTTTTGGCACATGACTTAACCTGTCTCTGTTTCCATTTCCTTTTCCTTACAGTTGTTGTGAGAATTGCATGAGATAATATATGTACTTTGCAACATGCACTGAGTAGGATATGGTTGGGGCTCAATATTTGTTGATTCCTTTCCCTTTCTCTTTCCTTTTCATTAGAAGTACCCATGATTTCTTTCTTGGACTTCCTCCTGTCTCCGAGATTCTGCTCTACATTTACTAGATGGAATGGTATATATAAATAACAGCTTCAGTAATACTATAGTTTAAAAAACATAAGTTTGAGTAAATAGAAAATTCAAACTACCTATCAAAACATACCTTGAGGATCGTTGTGGGCTATGTACTTTCCTTCTCATCACCGTTCCTTTGTGCACACCTCAATGAAAGTTAACTAATTAAAATGTGATTGTAACATATGTGAATGTTTCAGTTTAACTTCAGATCAATACAATATATGCAAGGCACATATGCAAATGAATCATGGAAAAATAATCACAGAGGTAAACAGATTTCAATCTATAAAATGCACTTTATTTTTTACCTTTTAGATCATGCCATTGAGCTTGTTTGATTGTTCATGTTATGATTTCACCTTTCACATAGTCTGTAGATCACAGAGACATTGTCCTTAAAAACCACATGAAGGTCACTGGTTTCCTTGTAAAAATGACATAATGGATTAAAGCTGGAATTCTGTAGCTAGTGACTCATGCTTGCATTTGTACGTTTTAAGAGATGTAATTTATAGAAAGGAAGCATCCAGCCTTGAGCTTTTTCAGACTTCGGTTGCTCAAATAAATTAAGAAATAAAGGCTAACATAAATAAGAGCACATTGCCTGTCAACTGGTCAGTCATCTAATTTAAACTTCAAAAAATACTCTTATTTGTCTTTACATGTTTCTCTCTCACTATGAAATATACGGATATTATATTACACACACATATATATCTTCTACCTATATGTTAGGAAGAATAAAAGTCATAATTTTGAAAGTATTCACATACTTGTATTAACTTTCTAATTTTTGAAGCCAAAAATGCAAATGTACTTTCTGTTCATTTTGAATTTATTAAGCATGACATGATTCTCAAGGACAGTATGATGTATTCAAATTTTTAAAGGCTTTCATTTAATATGCTACATAGCCTTCAAGAGGCAGTGAACCATGCTGGAAAAGAACCTGATTTCAGAGTTAGGAAATTTAACTTCTCTCTGCAGTTTTGCCAGTAATTAGCTGTATGACCTGAAGCAAATCAAGAACCCTCTCTAAGTCTTAATTTGTTCATCTTTAATAATCTTTAATAATATATAATTTAATAATAATAGACAATATTAAGTCACTTACAAATGTGATCAGTATGCTTTAGTTCTACTTGCTTTATTAGAGTGCTTAGTATTTAATGTGTTGTTACTTTCATAACATCATCCATGCATTTAGGAATTACAAAGTACTTTGCTGGTATTCCTAAAAATAATCTTATACAATGGATGACTTTTTTGGCATTGAGAACTAACAGTCATGTGGTATTCAGACTATTAATTTTAACTGAAAGTCTATCTACAGTTCATTACTCACTTGTAACTTAAACCAAGGTATAATTCTGGTTTCTAAGGGTTCGCTGATAACAAATACTTAATATGACTCTTAACTATATAAGGGAGCTTACATATTTCTATTGGCATCATTCAAATAATCTAATCCATTACTAAACACACAAAAGGCACTCAACTCCTGTTTGCTGATTTATATATTTGTATTAAGTTATGGGTATAAAAACAACAGAACTGAATATGGATGACTCCAGACTCATGGAGGCTTTTTTTGTTGTTAAACAAAAGTCTTATCGATCCGAAAATCTCTGTGAGTAAGTAAAAAAGAGATTTGGCCACTCTATGTTTAGGTGATAGTGAAAATGGCACCCAAAAGGGTTGATCCAAATTTATATTTCTTCTTTGGGCTTTGGGGTAAAGAGGTTTTTGTATCAATATTTTCATCCCATGCAATCTCTTTTCTATGTACTGTGCTCCTAGAATCTTCTCTGAATTTAACAGTAACCTTTTCTGCCAAATCCTTCGTGTAGAGCTCGTATATTTGATCTCCAGCTACTGACTAGACTTCAAACTACTAAAGATCAAAATTAAGTATTGTTTCCTCTTCTGGGAAGCCCATAAGTACTCAGTCAAATGTCTTGCCCAGAGCACAATCTTAACAATCATTGAATGTAACAATGTCTAAAGTTAGGGAAAAACCTGAGAAAGATTCATTATTAATATTCCCAGGTAAATGTCATTCTTAAATATTACCCAAAGCTTTAAATAAAAAGCTTCTTAATTTTTGGATTTCCATTCTTTTCTTTTTCTCTCTACAACCTTTTTTTTTTGGACAATTTTGAAATTTAGCTAAACCAGTGTAGCATGGATTGTTCCAAATTCTTTGATTTCCAGGGTTGACCTATCTCCAGAGATCCAGTATCACATTTTCAGTTCTCCAGAGAACATCTAATGGTGCATGTCTCACCATTGTTTTAAACGTATTCAGATCAGAGGTGACTCTCATCCCCACTAGCTAGTTCCTCATTTACCTCTTCTCATACCATGAAACATGAATATCTTACAGCCCTTTGGAATATTGTCCTCCTTCTGTGCCATTTCAAACCGTAAACTGTCATCAAGCTTCAATTCATTTCCTATCTATGCCAATACAATTCCCTTGGTTGTTTCTTTTCCTTCATTTTTATGTGGTACACAATTTAGTCCTTCACTATATAATGTCTTGATTTTTGTTGCATGCCAATACGGTTTATCTTCCCAAATAAAAGATAAATTTCTCAATGGTGGAACCGTAAAGTGTTTGCTAAATCCTCCCTTGACAGTTTTGTGACTCTAAGAACAAGGGCTATATTCTCTAACATGTGTTTTTTACAATGTCGGGTATAATTAAGCTTCAAAGAATATTAATTTTTTTTGTTTTGTTTTTTGAGATGAAGTTTTGCTCTGTAACCCAGGCTGGAGTGCAATGGCGCGATCTCGGCTCACTGCAACTTCCGCCTCCTGGATTCAAGCGATTTTCCTGCCTCAACCTCCCGAGTAGCTGGAATTACAGGCACCCACCACCACGCCTGGATAATTTCTGTATTGTTAGTAAAGATGGGGTTTCGCCATGTTGGCCAGGCTGGTCTCAAACTCCTGGCCTCAAGTGATCCGCCCACCTTGGTCTCCAAAAGTGCTGGAATTACAGGCGTGAGCCACCACTCCCGGTCCACAAAATATTTCTTAAATGATGATGATGTGATAGAAATCTACAAGATTACTCAGACAGATCAAGAGCAGGCTGGAGTACCACAAGTTAAGATCTGACTACGGACGAAAGTTTGAATAAGTCTTTTGAAATTATTTTGTAGCAACACGAATAGTACAGCTTTAGATTCATTAAAGATATTGGTAAGGTATCTAGATATATTTTCCAGGGGAAAGTAATCAGAAATCAAAATGGAACATTGATAAAAGTCATGAACAAGCTACAAATAACTTTTCTTTTTCTTCTTCCTGCCATTTGGGATCACCCCCAAAGATTCAAAGGAGTTCTGAATACAAATAAAGGGAATTGAATACTCCTCAAAAAGGAAATGTTTTAGTACAGGGGCAAAATGATCGTATGAACTATAATTAAAGGCATCTAGATGAATATTTGTCCAGAATTCGTTTTCTTTTGTAACCCTTTATAAGGTAATAGCCTATATCCAATTCAATCTAAAAATATAATAAAAGAATAAGACAATTTCTAATCATGAAGCCAAACCATAAACTCAGCATTTACATTATTGATAGTCAGCAAGTTATTAATGAACTCCCATTTAAAATTCTCCGCTGAAAGCTAACTTTGGGATAATATTATTCAATTATTTCATCAATTTTTATACTAGTTAAAATTTTATTCCAAAAATTATTTTTCCAATACTTGTATTTAAAGCAAACATTGCTACCTTATCCACATGCACAGTATATTTTAAATGTTTAAATCCAGGGTATACAATATTAAACTGTTTATCAACGCTTCTGTTTTTTAAAAAGATGCCATGTGTGGGTGAGGTAGAAATGTTTTCTTTAACTACGAGTGTTAGAAAATGATTATATTTAAATGTAAAAGGTACCCTCTGTTATCTGGGATCTGGTTATTACAGGAAATGTGAAAGGGATACGGCTAATAGTCATAAAAGTAGAAGAGGAGTCGTAATAAGTTGAAGCACTCTTTTGAAAAATTTGAAGCAGAACTCAATCAAGGCTTGATTTACTTTAAGGAAACCTTGTTTGGCTAAAGTGCAGCCAGATAGCTAGACTCCCAATATATTCTGCAGAAAATGATTTGGAATTTTCTTTTTTATGTTTTAATCTGTCATATTGCTCATTAGTCAGTCTATGTTTATTTAAATCTTGACGTCATGCAAATGAATGTCTGCTTCTTTGTAGAAAACCAAGTATTTATCATGCTTTTTAAACATCTCAGAGTAACATGACTCTTTCTCTCTATATATATACAAATATATACACACATATCTATATCTATATCTAACTTCCTAATTGTATCATTTATTTCTGAGCATCTAAAGTTCTCTGGAACTAAATATCCATGACATGAAAAGAGGGGAAAGTACTGGAAATAGAATGAAATATTGGGGCTGAGCATGGTGGTTCATGTTTGCAATCTCAGCACTTTGGGAAGCAGAGGCAGATGACTGAGACGAGGACTGTGAGACCAGCCTGGGCAACATAATAAGACCCCCATCTCAAAAAAATAAAAAATAAAAAATAAATAAAATAAATAAAAAACCTGGGCTTGGTGGCACACACATATAATTCCAGCTACTCGAGAGACTGAGGTGAGAGAATCGCTTGAGCCTAAGAGTTCGGGGTTGCAGTGAGCTACGATCGCACGACTGCACTCCAACCTGAGTGACAGAGTGAGACCCTATCTCAAAAAAAATAAAAAGAATGGAATAAGAACTCGTGGGTTTGTTTGAATCTGGCTGTAGAATTAACTGTGTAACTTTACATAAGTAATTTAACCTTTCTTACCCTTCGTTTTCTCATTTGTGTAATCCATGGCCCTAACTAACTCGAAGTTATGTTGAAAATCAAATGAAGGGATATATGAGAAAATATATACAATCTTTAAAATATCTACAAAGAAAATTTGTATTACAGTGTAAAAGTAGATATATTAATAATAAGGACATTCTGTGACTGTATTATTAAACACTTTCAGCTATATGTTGCCTTTGTTAGAAAATAAGATAAAAAATTAGGGAGAAAAAAACAGGAAAGAGAATATATATAATGCTGTTAGGCTGAGAAATTCTACAATAGGAAATGAAGAAAATTTTAAAAATACATGATAGAAAATATAAAAAGAGTTAAAAGACAATGGAAAATAGATATTGGGATGAATCTCAAAAAAAAACGTATCTGCATTAGTGAATCTGTAGTAAGATCAAGAAATTTGGAGTTCTCTACATGTTATTTATAATCTCTCTTTCTGAAGCCGTTAGAGCTATAGGAATTAAAATAACGAAAAGTTTTGAACTAGAAAACACAAGTATCTCCAATGTTCTTTACTATGAGTAAAAGAATTATCTACGTTCAAAGGTTGACAATATGAATAACTGGAATTGTTTACATTTATGAATTGCTTTGATGTCAAAACGCCTTTTGCCAAAGCATTTTGATCCATTTAACCTTTACTTCTTTTCCAATTTCTATATATGTATTAAACATTTTAATATTGAAAACTGTCTTACACCCATCTCTCTTCTCCCCAGAAGTAAAATATCTATTATGGTATGATTCACCATTCAAGATGTCTAGAAATCTTCTAGAAACCCTATTGTGAAAAAAAATTGATAATTATTTTTTGTAACATTTCTATATCCTAAGGAAGTTTTTTTTTATATATTAGATTAACTATAAGATATAGCTTAATGGTTTCTGAAAATGCAGGGGAGTGGTATCTGTCCTATCACATAGTTAAATAACTTCTTTTGTGTAGAGTTTGTAGCTGCACAGTTTAACTTATTATAAATCACCTAAAATGAATGTTTACTTTATTATTAATAGCCAAAGATATCTTAAATTTACTTTAAATAATAAAAGGCAGAAAGAAGAGATGTTTTCAATCACTCAGAAATCTTTAAGAATCATTTCAAATGTAGGACACTGGAGTGAATGGAAAATGACAAGTTCGAGACCCGAAGTGAATATTGACTTGAAATTTTATAATAATTTCTTAAGTAGTTGAAGAGTCACAACTATTAATCTTCTGGGGAATAAAATCAACTACCTGAGTATTATTATTTGAAGTGGATTTTCAGAACTAGAAACTGTTGGTATTTTCATAAAGTTGTAGCATTTGAAATGATCTCAGTAACCATCCAGTCTGATTTTCTCTTTTAACGGATGAGGACATAGAGGCTAATAAAAGACTAGAACTTAGGTCATTTAACTCCAAATTTGCACTATAAATATCTTCCACAGTGCTTGTGTCTTTTTGTATATTAATTATTCAGCAAATACATATTGAGAGAAGCCACAATGTGTAATGATATATGCAAACCGTATTTGAGGAGTATAAACATGAATAAATTATTATCTTTGTTCTATGTGAATTTATAATCCAGTAGGAAAGATAAGACTCAAATTTAAAAGTGACATGATGCATGTAAAACCTTTAACACCAAGTCTGGCTCTAAAGTATAAGTTAAAAACCAAATAACAAAAATAAAATGCAATAGAAGCCAAGTGCAGTGGCATGCACCTGTAGTCTCAGCTACTCAGGAGGCTGAGGCAGTAGGCTCGCTTGAGCCCAGGAGTTCAAGGTCAGCTTTGGCAACATAGCAAGACTCCATATCTAAGGAAAAAACAATGTCATGCAATGTGCTAAGTGCCATGTAAGAGGTGCAAACAATTATGTCTATTTTCTTAAAATTTAAAAAGGAAATTCTGGTGTTCTTAGATATGTGAGTGTAACCTAGATGATTTTTAAAATTATGACCAGTAGTCTTTTTACACTGCATACACAAAATTATAACACATTTGCATTTTAAGCATTGCTTCTCGGCTTTACGGTCTGCATGATATTCTTCTTCCTCACCCGCTCCAATCAAACAGTACATCTTTCTCTGAATTAAGCGTCAGGATTTGTCCACAGTCATTTCCTAATGTTCCCTGTTAGCTGAAACTCATCACTTCATAACCCACCTTATAGTCCCTTGGTTTCATCCTGATATTCAGCAGCTACTTTGGTAGCTGGCAACTTTTAGCCCTATCTATGCTCTGCCCGGGAGTTGGGCAGCATTATTTGGTGCCATTGCAATGATAGTGGGAGATGTGCAGAGTTCAAACATGGGATAGGGAGTTGTTTGAAGTGAGCTTTCAAGTACTAACCCTGAGTCTATAATCACAATGGAATTTAAAAGGTGGCACATTTGAACATTTTTCAGAAATAATTCTGAAACTTTATTAATCGACTGAAGTGGGGAATCATTAAGAAAAGTTATCCACTAATGAATCCAAGGTAGGAAGGACAAGGATTATTTCAATATCATGAGAAATTAAAGAAATCTGGGAGAAGGGATAGAGTGGTTTTTTTTTTTTTTAACAATTTCTCACACTATAAGTGTTGTGATAAATGTATTCTGTATTATACAACAGAAACAAATGAACTTTTATTTGATCTTGTTGCTTCATTCTCAATTAAGAGACTCAGAATATCCACTATGTTTGTGCAAATTTGGCTGGTCTTCTGAAAATAGCACTTACCCAAGGTAAGTACAAATCTATGGTAAAAAATCAAATTACTTTATAACAATGTATTATCTTCTCAGCATTAAAGTGTTTTTCACTTTTAAATTCTGAATTAGGTTGGCGCAAAAGTAATTGCGGTGAAAACCACAATGGTGAAAACCACAATTACTTGTGAACCAACCTAATAAAATTTGTGGGAGTTTTCTCCATATTCTCTTCCCCATTTTAAATATTATACAATTTGTGACTCTATATTTGTAACCTTAGGGAAGTAAGTAATTTAACCTCAGTGGTTTCTGTACTCTGTATCTGTTTATAACGAAGAGGTTAGTTTGAAGAATCCTTACAGAAAGATTACCTAGTATAAGGCTCTCACTGGAGTTGTGGAAACTGAGGCCTAAGTTAAGCAAGTGACTGGACCGTTTTTTCTTCATTCGTCCTGAGTGAGAGAGTAGGAAAGACAGAAATCAATGTCGCCTATACCATAAACTGCAAAACTACATTATTACATTGAATTGCCTTTACTGTCTAACAGTATTTATTTGTTTCTTTAGGGAAGTATTGTAGAATATGTATTTCACCTCACTAGCATCCAACGAAGTGTTAAATGTACATTAAGCTCTCAACTGAAATTCCCTTCATGAATTTCAACTAAGCCATTGCTGAAATTCCATAATTCTTACAGGCTTTTCTTTATTCATCTTCATCTTACAGTTCACTAATTTGGCAGATACATATGGATAGTGAATTTTATAGATTTACTTACATGAAATTTAGGAAATTGGCTGAAGTTTGGCACTAGAAGCAGGAAAATTTGACACAGATAGTTACCCAATGAGAAGTGGGTAATAATTTTCCAAACTAAAGAATCTGCCCTTGTTAACTTAAATAACATTTTGGAGAGTAAGTCATTGTATCAATGAATAGTCATTTGGGCTCATAATTCTACTATACAAGTTCTTTTCCATTTACATAGTGATTTTAAAAATAGATATAGAGGCATAATGAAATGATTAAATAAATAAATCTATTGAGAAACTACCTTATTTCTGCTCTTTTTTTTTTTTTGAGACGGAGTCTCGCTCTGTCCCCCGGGCTGGAGTGCGGTGGCGTGATCTCGGCTCACTGCAAGCTCCGCCTCCCGGGTTCACGTCATTCTCCTGCCTCAGCCTCCTGAGTAGCTGGGACTACAGGCTCCTGCCACCGCGCCGGGCTAATTTTTTGTATTTTTAGTAGAGACAGGTTTTCACCGTGGTCTCGATCTCCTGACCTTGTGATCCGCCTGCCTTGGCCTCCCAAAGTGCTGGGATTACAGGCGTGAGCCACGGCGCCTAGCCTATTTCTGCTTTTTCAAAATGAGAGTTCAAAAAATATTTGTTGGAGAGACACCAGATCTTCCTTGTTTTACTTCCTTCAAGAATGAAGTAATCAACTTCTTTCTGAATCTATTTTAGACTAACATTACATTTAAAAATAAAAGATATGGGTCTATTAGACCTCTGGGAGTCACTGACCAACCAAAAATGCTAGAACAATCTACCTACAAGCCACAAAGCATTAAATTAACTGTTTAATCTAAGATTTATAAAAAAAAAAAACTAATAGATTCATGATATGATCACCCAAAGCAATTCATTAATACTAATGTCTGATTTCCTTTGACATTATAAAAAGTAAGGAAATAAAGCTCTTATTTACAAGTTTATTTGCTGCAAAGGCATCTAGAAATTGTTATTTTAAAAAGAAAAGTTGCACTTCTTTCTGTGCCATCAACCCATACCGCAAAAGGCATGCAGAACTCAGTTTGCTAATAAAAAGAGAATTCTATGGTCATGCATGTGGTCAATGAAATGGTCTCTCTATAATATATGTACATATAATGACGTATTTCACGGTGAAATGGAAAATAAAACAGTGCGGTAGGGCTAAGCTTTAGCTAAACTAATTTAAGAAGATTTATAATATTTTTATTGCCCTAAAATATATTCAGAGAAATTACCTGAAATCGTTTCAGGGGAAACTGTTATTCTGTTAGATGCCTTGAATTCTTGAATATTATTGTGCAGATGTGCTAAAAATTCTATTTTAGCTCTTCCTTCATCTTCCTTCACCTTTACTTTAACCATTGGAATACAATACAACCAATCGAGATATGTTAATTGATTACCTACTATGGGGAAGGCACTTATCATATATGTGGGCTAGTCAACAAAAACTTCCTGCAAGAGGTGGGGCTTGAAACAGACCCTGAAGAACAGACAGAATATAGATACATTTGGGAGAAGAAGCTACATAACACAGTAATGGACTTCTCCAATCTTTCTAGCAATAAATTATTTTTGAATCACGGATCATGTTTTTTGTCAATTTAAAATGGAAGTAATAAATGGAAGTAATTGGTTTGGTTACCGAATTTTTAAAAACCTACTTTTAAAAAGACTTTAATCATACTTAGAATTTTTCGAAGTATGGTCTTTCTACCCTGAAATAACTTTAGTCTAAGTATTGTACTCAGATATGGTTTATCTACCTGGGCTCAGATAAGTAAAGTAAAAAACTGGCAGTTACTTTTTATAGCACCTATTTTTCAAGTCATAGTTATCAAATTACTTTTCCTGACTCTACTGTGAAAAAGAAATACATGGCAAATGGGATCAGTAAACACTTGAAACCTTCTGGATATGTGATAAATAATTTTTAACACAAACTCAGGATGTTATTGTCTTCTTAATAAAAAAAAGATGACACTTAGAACTGGATCACTTGGACCTTTCTCTTCTTATCTCTTCCCAGTTCAAAATGTTTGCATCTTTTAATAGCAGCATTCTCTTAGATCTGCAGTTGGACTAAGTGCACTCAAGCCTTAGTGCAATCTTCTTTGTAGTTATAGCTTTTTTCTGAAAAATCGGCTTAGTCTGCCCACCATATTCACTGTGCTTCCTGTCATAATGCTGCTTTCCCTGGGAATACAGAGAATCTTTACCCTTCTTGTACTGTGTCATTTTGTGGAGTTGGTGCTAGCCTCACTTCTTAAATAAAGTCTTGGGTGTTTTAGGAACTTTCACCATGTTTGCGGGAACGCTATCAGCACAGAAAGAGATAAATGATTTTTAATGATCCTTCTCAACTCAGTCTTAGACCTTCAGAGCTTCTATTTTACTGCTTGAATTTCAAGTAGGCAGCATTATATAAATGACCAAATATGAATGGCCTTTGTTGTGGTGTTACATGTAGTAGAAACCTGTGGGTCCAACTCACAGTAATAACATCTGCCTCTCCAATCATCTCTACATACAATTGCATTATTTCCCTGACTTCATTTCTGTCTTTGTATTATCTCTGTAACTCCCCCGAGCTTCACTCAGCTTCTTGTCCCCCAGTCTCTCAGCATTAACAGTACTTTCTCATTTGCTCTACTTCTTTATTGGTAGGTGAATCTCTAAATGAAATGCTGCACATCTATCGCATTGCTTTGCCAAACAGCATATCGAGGATTAATGGACATTGTCCATTAATATGCTCACATTTACATGCAAATTTATTCTGTTCAAAGACTAGTTGTTACAGTATGAAAGAAAAATTGGCCAATTTCTAAACAGAGGCAATAGTTTGTTGCTTAACAGCTTGGCCTCTGGAATAAAACCACCTGGTTTCAAGCTTTGTTTTGTTCATTCAGTTTGAACAGATTAACCTCTTTGTATGCCTCAGTTTCCCTAACTGCAAACTGAATAATAATAGTACCTTTTCATGGGGTAGTCATGAGGCTTATGTGATTATATACCTGTAAACCTCTTAGAATGAGTAGTGTATGGAAAATGTCAATAAATAGTGGCCATTGTTATCATCTTTTATACCTCTCTTCTGAAGAATAATTACTTGCTAACTGGGCAAGTCTTACTACTTTGATTACAGGAAGCTATAATTGAAGAGTATTCAGTGAATCTTGATTCCTGAGATAAAATGGGAGATATGTAAATTTAAAATACACTTGCAAAACATTTGAACACTGTGACATTTATTCACAGGCGTTTACTGATGAGTTTAAAGAAGACATCATGTTTTATGAAAAAGTAAAGGAAACCCCAGCCAATTCATTCATTGCTATCCTTGTCTAGATATTAGTTGACGTTGTCTTTGGTTTCAGTGGTGTTCAATTTTCACTATTTATTTTTACACTGAGCTCGCCCCCACGCCTTGCCATTAATGCTAATTCAACCCTGAATTTAAATACCCATATATGACTGGCGGCTGTTGCACTGGACAATGCAGTTCTAAAAGCTTTCTAATGGCTTTCAATACATTTATGCATAGTTCTTAATAGGTAAAAATAACAGTATGTTACCCAAGGGTGTACTTGTATTTAAAGGAGACAATGACTAAGATGAAAGAGCGAAATTCCTGAATATAGAATTTCAAGTTATATGGAAAACCATGAAGTAAACTAGTTTAGGGACCAGAAGGCCTTTCTAGTGCCTCTCAAATTAGACCATGTAAGTGATCATCTGTGCATAAGGTTAACCATAATTAACAAGAATGACTGTATCAAATGCCAGCTATATGTACAATGCTGTCATAAGCAAGTATTTTAGGAAACTGCAGATGACACTGTCTTAGCCACAGCTGAGAGGAGGAATGAATAGCGAGGTTGAAGTAGAGATGCCAGGTAAAGGGAGACAAAAACAGAATTAAAATTCCATCTTATGTACATCTTATTTGAAATCCTGCTTTCACTATGTCATTTGTGCATTAAAATGTCAGAAGTGATTGGCAAAGAGTTGCTGAAGGTGAACATTAGTATTAAATCTGCTAATGACTAGCCAAATGATGATCCAACTTAACCACTTGGTTGTTTTCAATGTTATTTGTCTAGAATGGACATGACTAGACTGTTTTGCAGCAATGTTCTCAGTATATGGAAAAGCCTTCTTAAAATGTCTTGAAGAATGGCAGTGTTGGAGAGATCCATGACTTGAGCACACATTAGGCTGGAGATTGGTGATTTGGTGATTCTTTTTGAGGTTCAACAGTACAATATGTAGATGAAATGACATAGGTAGCCTAGAATGCTAACAAATAAATAATAAATGTTGCTTAGTGCAATAATTTAAAATTTTCAAAGTGCTTATACCCGTCTGTTTCACAACAATCAGGTGGAGTTATATGTGATACTGACATAAAATATCACAATAATATATTATTAACTTCAATTTATGATGAAGTTTTCCTAGTTTGCTCATGATTACCCAAGCAGCTAGAGGAACATAATTTAGCAGTTCTTCCACTAGCCAATACTAAGCTGTATCAGATGCTTTACTAAAAGAATCTCAGTACACGTACATCATCCTTTTGTGAGGTATTCCATTGCTATGAAAGAGAGGTGGTAAGATGCTCTTTAATAATACTGGCCAAATAGCCTGGAGTTTCAGGAGCCGTTAAAACCTGGGAATTAATTATCTTTCAGCAAGCTCAGCAAACTGCAGCCTCCTTCAATCTCAGACCTTGAACAATTTAAGAAGAATACTGAGGATATTTAATGTTGGTTATTGATAATCTCTCCCCAAAATTTTGTTTTAAATTTTTGTGTTTCTCTTAGCTGGAGAGGGATGACATTTCCTTGAAGGAAATACATGGAACAGTAAAATTATTGAGGCTTGACTCAATTATAATGTTGGACTAATCCATTAGAATGTTAGGCTTTTTATATTTTACTTTTATTGCTCTTCCTAAGTAGCCTTGGCAGCACAAATAAATATTTATTATTCTCTTGCCTTAAATTAACTTTCGAGAATTCCTTGAGAAATTGAGGGGAAAAAATCTAATGGCACCAATAAAATGTAGAATAATATCTTCATCATTCATAGACTTGCTATGAAGACTATATGAAATAATATTATATACATATATATATATTATATGTAATGGTCCTGGATCCACGTCTGGTATCCAGAAGGTTCCCAGAAATATCAGTTCTCACCTTTCTGATGAATTCATACTGCACAAAAGCGTGTTACGTTATCTGAAAAAGTCATCACTGTCATCCATGACACCTCTAGATGGAGATAAACCCCTCAAGAAAGCATAGAAAGGGTTAATAACCTTCTCTAGATAATGCAGATAGGCAAACATAGTCATTTTTGCTAAAGCACCCCAAATCCTACCTTGACATTGCAATCAACAAGCCTTATCCACCTTCCGAATTTCAGGACTTGCGTTGGGCTTGTTGCTGTAGATGATAGACGCTATTAGGAAAGAAATCATGTTGATGAAACAAATATTTTCTTCCCTCCCCAGGAGGATCAGAAGAATTTATTTAGGGAATGAAAACTATAATTAAATATTCTATAACCTACCTCCCCAAAATGTGGACAACAGTATTTATTTCCCCGCACCTGTGGGGTGGAATGGGGAGGCATTATAGATAATTCCCAAACAATCAGGTGCTAAGGAGATTATACTCTTCAGAAAAGACAATCTTCAGTATGATTTCAGTACTGCAAAAGAGATGCAATGATCACGGTAGATATCATTTTTTTGTGGGGCATGTCAGTTGGTCTTTGTCATTGTCTACACATATGTAGCCAACTACACAGTAACACCTTGTTTCTATTGCACTCGTATTTTGATTGTCAGAATGGCTGATGTATACGTAAACTTCTTCATGAAAAAATTAAACTCTGGAACCCAGATATTTTTTTCCATTACTGTGTATGTGAGGTCGCAACTGTCTGCAAACTGGGGAGCTCAGAGGTTACTCAGTGCGCAGCATTTCCTCACCACCCCCACAATCATCTTAGCTCAACCATATGTGAGTGTCCCTCGGTTAGCCTGCCTAAAAGATATGTGGTAAGGGGCATATGCACTTAGTGGTTCAGCAATCAGAGGCTTCTTTGGACGGGACTTACACTGGTAAATATTAATGAAGAAGCTGCGTGGTACTGGCAGTGATTCCAGACCACATCCTTTAACTGCGAATGTCACTCGCTGAATTTTGAGTTGGGGAGCTCTGTCGCTTAAAATACAGGGTTCTCAAACACAATGCAAGTGTTTGTCACCTCAAGTCGCATACTACCCAGCAGGAAGCAAAAGGCAAAGGGCATGGCGCAGAAAAGAAACAGACACACAGACACGTTTTGCAATGACGAACTTTATGTGACATCCGGAACGGCAACCTGTTCTCATGTTTAGCAATTCCGAGGTACGCTGTAAAGCCTGCTTGTCAGGTAAAACTGAGTAAAGGTACAGGAATAAGAGGCAGCGCTGGAGACTTTTTCGCAATCCTTTTCAAAATATAAAACTGTAACCAAATGACTCAGATAAGATAATAAATAATTTTCTTTTTAAAAAAAAAAGGTTCGCTGGATGCCTTTATCCTCTCCTCTTAAGCTTACGTGACCATGAGCAGCGCTGTTCAAATTCAGCTAACAGCTGTTAGACCAAGACACAGATCCGCAGTGTGTATCTCCCCAGAGTTACGGAGGTTCACTGAGACCCGCCGAAAAATTAGGGTCGGTTTTCAATGAGAACATAACAAAGGATCCTTGGTTCCCCCTCTGTACACACTGTCCCAAACCTTGCGCCCCCTCCCACTTGCCTGCTGTCGAATTTCTTAAAACTGTAGTCGGTCCTCCAACTCAGTTGCACCTTCCGCAGCCCGAACCTCAGCGACATTGCGTTCAGTTTCCCTCCTTTCTCTCCTCCCACTCCTCACTTCTTGAGACCCCACCCTCGCCTTCCGTTTCTGTCTCGGCTTCCCCCGCGCCAGGTTCTCTAGACCCCCGCCTCCACCCAGCGCCTTCATCTCGAGCCCCCGCTCCCAATCCCCTTAGAGACTTCTATGCTCCTTCCGTGGAACCTAAGCTCCTCTCTTCTTCCAGAGACTCAGTCTCCACGCGATTTGCGCGTTCAGAGTCCCTCCCCCCAACCTCTGCCAGGGCCAGTGCGGTCCTGCAGGCTGCAGCCATCCGGGACCTGTCCCCGCTCCCCACCCCATCCCCCGCCTAAATCGTTAGGGTCTCGGCTAGCAATGCCGCCCGGGGCTCCAACTTACCACTAGCGTCCGGGAGGAAGACGAGGCAGCGGTCGCCGCGGCGGCAGCTAGACGAGAAACGGACTCGGCTGCAATCGCCCAGCGGAGCCCGCGGCAGTCGGTGCGCTGCGCTGCGCTGTGCGCCGCAACCTCGCGCCTCAGCGGAGGGAGAGGAACGGAGGGAGCTCGGCGCGATGGCAAGCGCCGGCGAGTCGACCTCCTTTGGGCGACCGTGCGCCCCCCGGCTAGGTTTGGCTCTTTTCGCTCCACTATCTTACTCTAGCTTAGTAACTGACCACCTCCAGCATCTCTGCACTAATCGCGTCTTCTTTCTTCTTCGTTGGCCCCTAACTAACTACACTACTCTAAACGGACGAAGGCCATCACACGAGCGCCACGACGATCTCGACGACTCCGACGACAACGATGTACAGACAGAGAGAAGAGTTCATATGCAATCGGCAGGTAAGGGGTAAGGCAGGCCAATGGAGCAGCCAAGGCTAGCAATCTAGCCGCTCCAAAGGCAGTATCGGAAAGATCGGTGCATCTGAGGAAGGAAGCGTCCTCGGCGAGCACCAGAGCGCCTACCTTGCGCGGGTGAATCTGCACCGCGCTCTTGGGCCAAACGCGGGTTGAGGGGAGGAGCCAAGAGCAGCCAATCAGTGCTCAGCATTACGTTGCCCCCGGGCCTGTTTGGACCGGTCTCTTAGTGCATCTGGAACCTGCTGGCAGGGGGCGCGAGACCCCATGGTGGAGGTGGGGGTGGGGGTGGGGGTGGTGATTAACCTGATTCACAAGGCCTAGAGCGTAGGGGGAACCAGTATCAACCATGGAACCGGATGGAGTGAGAGGGAAGGCTTTCTCAAGAATGTACCCTCAAAGACTCACAGCATACACCTCCCCAAACACACCCCCCACACACACACACCCCTGTACATTTCATTTCAACAAACAGCATTCCCAAGTCTTGCAAATTTCATCAAGCTTTGAAACTCCCTTCAAGGGTCTCTGCTCCGACTCTTGCCCATTCTTCCAACAGTAGCGACTGAGGCACTCTCAGGGTCAAACATTTGGTGAGTGCTCAAAGGCCACAACCCTGTTATAAGGCCCACTTCCCCATCCTTGTCTCCCCATCCTTTCCCTCACCCCAAAGGAGAAAGGAAAGCTCTTAGTCTTCGAGCCCCAGGAAGGCACAGTTTAGTTCCTTTCTTGACCCCACAGGCCTCATTAGAAAGACATCTTGAGGGCAGCTCTTACGGGTTTTCAAGGGGGTGAACCTATCTCTCTGGCACAAGGCCTTGGGCCCACAGCCAGTCGGTTGCCCAGTCGTTGGGGGGGAGGGGGCTGTCAATGCAAGGTCGAGGCAGCAAGAGGTGAACCACAAAGGCCCTCTTTTGGCAACTGCTGGGATGCCGAGCTCCAACCGGTCAGGCAGAGCTCTTTTTCACAGGCTCCCAGGCGCCACCCGGCAGGTGCCTGCGGTGTTCTGGCGGCAGCGCAGAGAAGGGTGAACGGGGCCGCCTTGGCCAAGACACCTCAGAGGCACCAAAACCAAGCTGAGTAATGGAGATTATCCCACCGAGAATGGGGAAAGGAACAGATCTCTCCTAACAGGGAACGAAGGGGCGAGCGGGGGTGGTGGTCTCGGGTCGCGGCCGAGGTTTCGCGGCCTTGTGCCGAGGACTGGGGTGGGAAAAGTGGAGACTGGCTCCCCGCCAGTCGGAGGTAGCTGGACCGAAGCAAAAGATCGAGACTCCGGTTTGGCTACTTAGGACCGGACGGCAGCGCAGCGATTGTATAGAAGAGGCAACACAGAGACCGTACAGAGAGGCTTGGAGGACCGAACCCGGCAGAACGCAAAAGGGGTGGGAGCTGCCGGCTATTCTGAAGGCCGAAGTTTGCCTCAGTAGCCCCAAAAGTTAGGGAGGGAGAAGGAGGTGGGAGCAATGATAAGGGTCAGGCCCCTTCCTTATTCTGGATGCCCTAGGACCAGTCATTTCTCTCTGGGCCTCCGTTTCCAGATTTGTGAAAGGAACTGTCCGGTCTACTCCAAAAGGGGCATTTTGGGAATTCTCTGATTCCCTCCGTCGCCACTGAATTCAGACTCTGAAATTTAATTTGGCAGTAAACATGCTGTCCACACCCAAGTTCTGTTTCGCAAAGCAAAAACCCATCGCAGTTTTCTTGAAGCATCTGTTGAATGCTACTGTATGATGCCGCACAGGTGGCTGCGACAGCGCTGCCAAGTCCACCGACTGCACAACGCTCGCATCTTTAGAAATGCTTTGTTAGAGAACAGTAATTTATAAATATGGAAGAGAAAACGTATGTCTTCTCTTTAAATAATCAAGCACTCATCTTTAAAAACTCCCGAAGTGTCCCCTTGCTCTATGAAGGTGGAATGCTTAGTCTTGCCTTTTCTGGCGGGACTTGTATTTATTTTGTCGGAGGCTGAGACATTTATATTACTTCAAAAAATGTAAATATAAATCCCTGCGATATTTTTGCTAAGCCAAAATGGATCTGCCGAGCAGAGAGTGGAAGTTAGCATCCGCCAAAACCTGTTCCCGCTCCCCGGCTCCCGGGGGAACCGGCTTGAAGGAATTGACCATGATAATAGCAATTATGAGGATGAGGATGATGGTAGTAATAGTTTTTAGTATTATATATTTCGCTCTTAAGGTTGTTCTCTCCTTCTCCTTCTGAAAGGCAAAAGTACCGAGAGGGACCGGGGTGAAGCCCACTTGGTGGTTGGGAAGGTTCCCGGAGCAGCAGAGAGAAACTTTGCTAGCCACGCGGCTTGCTGAAGCACGTCTGGGCTTCGGAGTTGGGGTAGAAACAGGCAGGCATGTTCGCCTTTGAGCGGCGCTAGCCAAGCGGCCCGGAGCCTGTAAGACTGAGACTAAGCGGTCTGCGGCGAGGCTCGGGGTACCGGGTTCCGCCGGGACCCAATGCTCTGCTTTCTTGGCATTTGCGGCGCGTACTGCCTCTTCAGGTTCTCCAGGCTGTGGCTCCGCCGAGCACTACAAGGTCCGACGGACTTCGGAGATTTTGGCAACACCAGACCGGAGAATTTAGTGTAAGGAGAAATTTAGGGCGCACTTTAGGACTGGGGAACCAAACTCAAAACAAGCACATGCTGACGCTTTCTGTCGCTCTGTCATTGCCAGAGAGGTTTTCTGGAACCCCTGCCTAACGAGGCCTGGGGAGTCAGCCCAGGGTTTTCACTGCTTTCCCTTCCCTTCCTCAGGTGTATGGAAATTGTCCCTGGAAAGAGGAGTTATTTACAGTGAATTCCTCAGGTTTGATGAAAATCCCCAGTGCCCCCCGGAACACGGTTTCCAAATATTTCCCGGTTTCTAAGGCTGTGGACTTGTTTTTACAACTTTCGAACCAGGGAGATTTCTTCCTACTACAAATATATATGTTTTCAAAACTACTGATTCAGAAATTCGGGAAAGAATTAAAGAAGATTGTTACTACGTAGGAAAAAGTTCCTCATCATTTGAAACTTTGGGAACTTTTAAAAAAAATAAATAATTGTAACCGACTAGAAAGTTTACTTCTCTACTCATTATTATTTCCCCTCTTGACCAGAGCCCTATTTTAACACACCTAAAGGATGATAGACAGGTTTAAAAAATGAGTGACAAGATTCTAGCAAAATTCTCGAAGGCAGGTATTTTCACAGATCAAAAGAAGCTACACAAGAATTCTACCGGGAGATTTTTTTTTTCTTGTTTACCACAGGACATAAATGCAATGAATTTTGATAATCCTTCTACCCATATTTTTTTCGGTTTTAAAGCAAATTATAATAGCCAGATATGTTTTTGTAATAATACAGTTGTATCAAATTATATTTTCAGCCTTTGCTATTACTACCTAATCGTAAAATCCCAGCATCAGATCCATAATGTCCATCATTGAGGCATGCCACACCTAGAAATAAACTTTTATGGCATCGAACACAATAGACTTTTCCCTTACTGGTCGTCAAACATGGTCATAGACTGAGAAAACAATTTTAGACATAGATAGCTTATTATACAGAAAATCTTTTTAAAGTTGGTAGGATTATTTTTAATAAAAAAAAATAACGCAGTAGAACTCTGTGTGCTGTGTAGGAAGGCAGGGGGCAGTCTCTGATCATGTCAGTCTTTCTGTAAGTGAAACTTCTGTTTGGAAAGATCTTCTGTTTTAGAGAAAAACAACAATCAACACTGGTTCTCTGAAACTCTCATTGAAGGGAAGAGAAAAATGCTGAAAGCCTTTTGGGAGGGGGAGTTGGAAGGTCCCATCACATATTTCGGGCACTTCTAAGGAAAAAAAAAAGGTATATCACAATTAAAAATCTGTGCTTATTTCTTTTATGCAATAAACCGTATTTAATTAATTTTATCTGACATCCTTCTAGTAATACAATATATATTTTGTGTGGTTTCCAGTAACCAAGTATATGTTTGAAAAAATAGCAACATGCATGCAAGTTTGAATAGGGATTGGGAATGGAATCTCGTAGCCTCAAAAAGGAGAAAGAGCTAGGAGCTACTTTGAGATCAGTTCTATAGAGAAATATATGTTGTCTTGGAACGCATTCGTGTTATGACGAATGCATTTTGCATTATGGGCATGCATTTCACTCTTTCAGTTTAGGATAACAAAGATGGCAATTAGGACCTTTTGTTTAAATTAAACTGAGATTGAAAGTCCAGGACTGCAGTGATTTCTTGTTTATTCTTAGCTCAAGACTACTGGTTGCTGAAACCCAGTAGTCTTGCTACCCATCTATCTTACTCTGACTCTTTTAGACCATTGTGATTTCTACTTCCCATTTCTGTAGTAATTAGAGCCATAACCATGCAACCAAACATTTCCTTGTTTTAGAGTTTTGTATAAAGTTAGTTGCTCTCGTCTGTAAATCAGTATCTTTACGTTATTTCAAATAAGGCAAACCATCACTCATTGCTACCTAATTCCTTCTTTTCTTTTTGTAAGAACTATTTCTTCAACCAAATTATAAGGATCTCAGGAGGAAGCATTATTTAACCATAAGCTTCTCTTCTCCTTTTTTCCACAACTATCCTAATACTTTGCACAAAAATATAAGCAACAATGATAACTACTATTGTTGTTATGCAAGAGGTTAAGATGAATGGTCAAGAAGGGCTGGACTTCTAAAACTCGAATTTTTCAATTACCTGAATACAAATATGAAAGGTATTTTACCAAACAGACCCTTCGTGCAAAAAGATCATGACAGTTTGAACCGACCAAGATGAAACTTAATAGTAATAAATGTGAGATGCTCAGTTTGAGTACCAAACTTCTATGCACAAAATTAGGTCACCGAAGCTGGGAACATTTGGTGAAAAAATACTTATTGATTTTAGTTGACATCAAGATCAACAAATCTTCAGTATGATCTGGTTGCTGGAAACATAATTTTATATTGAGTTTTTGCAACTTTCGTAAAAAGAGTCGAAATGCAGTTGGGCTCTATTTGGTATTTTCAGGCACATACTTTAAGAATGAAGTTTGGAATTCATTTATCAGAATGATGGAGTTCATTCACAAGAATGTTCAAGTCAGTAGAGTGCTGGAATCATGTTAGATGGATTTGCATCCTCTGGAAGACATGACTCTTAGGATACATGCTAGCTGACTTCAAATATTCAAGGAATTTTCTTAAGGAAAGTGGATTTAATTTATTTTCCAAGTTTGTTATTCATATCATATTTGTATCTGTTACCTCAGTGTCTTGCACAATGTCTGACATGAACTAAGCATTCAATAAATATTTGTGAACTGAATGAAACTATAACTATTAAACTCTGAAGAGAATAAAACTGAATTTAATGAATCCACAGTTTCTGGCTCTAGAGGAGGATTTTCTAGCATTCAAAACTGTCCAAAGATGGCATAAGCTGTTTTAGGAGGTAGTGAGTTCTCCACTCTTGAGATGTTCAATGCTATAGAGGTTAATCTCTTGGTGGGGATATTACAAAGGAGAACTATGTGTGAGGAAAGGGAAAGACACGTGGCTAATGAATGACATTTAAAGCTCTTCCCAATCCAAAATTTTGCAGAATGAATAAAAACTGTCTTAGTCTAATTTTATGACATAAATAGAATATTGAACTTTCTTAAAAACAAAGACAAAAGAATTTATGTACTGCAGACTGGCCGTAGATTCAGCTTTGTCATAGGAAAGAAGCAGCCTCCTACCAAGTTGCAAGACGCTTTTGTTGAGCCTATTGCACTTGATAGCTACTGGCTTCGGTGGAAAACAATCTCTGGGAAGCTTATTATCATATTAGGGTACTGTCATTCTTTATAAATCTAGAATATTACAGATGGTCCCTGACTTACGAAGATTAGGCTTACAATTTTCTGACATTAAGATGATGCGAAGGTGATACGTATTCAGTATGCTTCTTGACTTAACAATTTTCCTTTTTCCTCACCAACAAATTTGAAGGGCCAAGTCTCTACACATTTCAAAGGCTGAAACAACAAAAGTTCATTTAAAATGATGCTTTAAAAACAAGTGATAGCAAATTCCCTGTCGTCGAAAACTAAAGAAAAATAATATGGTAAATAAATATTTTCCTACCATATATACACATTTTATTTACAGACAAGTATAGAAATCTTTCATTTTCTCCAAGTGGAGCTTAATTTGAAGCAAAAGCCAATACAGTAGTGACTAGATGCCTATTGTTATCTAATGGCAGCCCTGCAGTAGAACTACCTGAGTGAAAGTTTATTTTCCGGCCTTTTGATTTTTGAATCAAGATTATTTTTACTGTTCATGCATTTTCTAGTCATTAGTGGGAAAATGATAGTAAACCTTTAATAGGTGATCTTGTAGGGGAGAGTAATGAATTCTTACTTGGTGATAGAGCAAAGCTGTGGGGCAAGATTTGCCAGAGAACTCTACTTTGTTGGTGTTTCAATTTGACCAGCATTCTTCATCTACCAAGATAAGATTCAAAAATAAGCCTTTATCCTTTAGAGTGTCATACTCAATAATCAAGAAAAGCACTGATAAATCAGGAACTAGATAGTTTAATCTATCATTGTTAATTTTGTCTATGCATTTTTTATTTCATTATGACCTCAAAAAAACCTTATTGTCAATATAACGTGGATGAAGTTCCAAAGATACAAGGAAATAGGTGAAAAAAAGGAGAGAAGTACCTACCATTATATTCTTGCAAGCCAAGCGACACAGTGGGAGCAGTATTACTATTGTCTGGTTTGATTACAAAGTATAATAGTTGAATTATATCAGTAGTCCTGATATTTTGAGAGTTTTTAATTTTTTTAAAGTTTGTGATATCAAGTAATGTGGTATTCAGAACATTACAGTAAAACATACATCTAAAAAAGGTTTGCCTTTCAAAGACTAGACATTTATTTCAGTGACACTGTGATTCGTCAAAATATTTCTTAACATTTCTTTTGAAACTGCCTTCAGAATATGCCACATTGTTTTGAATTTTTGGCAAAAGTGTATGGTCATTGAGAATTGTGTCTGGTGATTGACATTTTATGATCCTAATATTTTGTTGAAAGAAGTGAAAGCACATGACCTTAAAACCCTCTGGAGGAACAACCACAACAAAAACCAGTGTCTTGCTTATGTCATTCTTGACAGTGACAATTTACCCTGGAGTAGGTGAGAGTTTTCTTCCATTTGTTCTATCCTCTTATATGCCTGCTCTAGTAGAAACTCAAAATGTAAGTTTTCCTGAAAGCTTGTGCACAACAAAGATAACATTTAAGGCAGTATTTCAAAAATTGAAGCAAGAAAAATAATATTTCCATGGAAGTACATGTCACTAATCTGGCTATTAACTGTATTAATATAGTAAAAGTAGAATGAGTATAGTCTCCCTCACTCTCTTCCAGAATGCAAGGATTAATGATCTAAGTTAGAACTTCTGAACTCAGCATTCAGTTACATGCTGTGTAATCTGTAATATTTATAACTTCACAGTGTAACCATGGCTAGAAATCTTTTAAATTTGAAGGTTCAAAAAATTATGTTGTGCATATGGTTTGGAAATTTGTAGAAGAACCAATAATATGTATATAATCTTTCACAAAGCTAATCAATAAATTTATTTAAGAAAGCTTTGCTCTAGGAAGAAATTAACAGCAGGTGATTTAGTGACCAAATTCCAAATTAGTACACAAATTAACCTATGGTTTTGATCTTGAATATGTCGGTTCCTCTGTTGGCTGCATTTAGAACAGAAAAGAGGCTTAAAGTAAAATATTGGATTTATTAAAGAGGCATTTTGTCTGAAAAAAGTGACCTCTATGTCATTTCAGATAGTGTGTCGCAATTCAATCATCTCTATCCTTAAGATTTTTTAAGTGCTTGACTTCTTACTTTGCTGCAGTCTAAACTCTGACTGCTTATCTAAGAAAGCTAAAATATACACCATATGGTACAAAAAATGATGACTACAGAGACAGTTTGATCAGATATCAGATCAAAATGCAAATCAAAGTAGACCAACCCCTATTGTAGATGAAATGCAACCCGTTACTTTTTTGAAGAACCATGAATTTTAAAAGTTATTAAAATGAAGAATACTACATTATTGAATAACTTTTCCTTATGTTTTCTGACAGTTCTACTGATGACTGCTAGTGTAGACCTTAGTTTCCCTGGCTTTGCAATGTTTCTTGCTAAACTAGGAATTGGACTGTGAAATATTTCATAAGTGCAGTAACTCTTAGTAATAAAATATATTTACCAGAGTCCTCTCATCATTTAATAAAAGAAAGTTTTATGACATTTTACTTTTTAAAAAAGAGCTTTATTGAGTTATGATAGATATATATTAACCTGCATATATTTAATGTATACAAGCTGATCAATTTGGACATCTGCATACACCTGTGAAATCATACGACAATCAAGGTAATAGACATATCTATCACTTCCAACAGTTTCCTTGTTTCCCTTTGTTTTTCTTTTGTGTGTGGGGGGGGTGGGGTTGGGGGGGTAAGAACACTTAATATGAGATCTACCTTCTTAACAAATTTTAAGTGCATATGCAGTACTGTTGACTGTACACACTGTGCTGTACAGCAGATCTCTAGAACTAATTCATTTTGCATAACAGAAACTTTATACCAATTAAACAACTCCCACTTTTCCTTGTTCTAGTCTCTGTTTCTATGAGTTTGACTATTTTAGATATGTCATGTAAGTGAAATCATGCAGTCTTTGTTCTTCTATAACTGAATTATTTCACTTAATATAATGTCCTTCAGGTTCATCCTTGTTGCTTCAAATGGCAGGATTTCCTTCTTCTTTTTTAAGGCAGAGTAATACTTCATTGTGTGAAAACTTTATCTATTCATCTGTCTATGGACATTTGGGTTGTTTCCATAACTTGGCTATCGTGAATAGTACTATAGTAAACATGGTAATGCAGATATCTCTTTGACATACCTATTTCAATTCCTTTGGATACATTTACCGAAGTAAAATTGCTGGATTATATGGCAGTTCTAGTTTCATGTTTTTTGAGGAACTAACTGTTTTCTATAGCGGTTGCACCATTTTTACATTCTCAACAACAGTGTAGAAGGGTTGCAGTTTCTCCATATCCTCAATAATACTTATCTTTTTTATTATAGTAGCCATTCTAACCTGCATGAGATGATACTTCATTGTTATTTTGATTTGCATTTCCCTGATGATTAGCAATGTTGAATACATTTTAATAGATTTTTTGGCCACTTGTGTGTCTTCTTTGGAAAAATGCCTATTCAAGTTTTGTTGCCTGTTTTTAAATTGAGTTGGTTTCTTTTTGCTATTGAGTTGTAGGAGGTCCTAAATATTTTGGACTTTAAATCCCCATCAGATACATAGTTTACAAATATTTTTACCCATTATGTAGATTGTCTTTTCATACTATTGATTGTTTCCTTTGCTGTGCACAAGCTGTTTAGTTTGACGTAGTCCCACTTATCTATTTTGGCTTTTGTTGTTTGTGCCTTTGGTGTTATATCCAAGAAATCAATGTCAAGACAGGTGTCAAGAACCTTTTCCTCTATGTTTTCTTCTAGAAGTTCTACAGTTTCTGGACTGACATTTAAGTCTTCATTCCATTTTGAGCTTATTTTTGTGTATGGTATAAGACAAGGGTCCAATTTCATTCTTCTTCATGCGGATATACAGTTTTACCAACACCATTTGCTGAAGAGGCTATCCTCTCCTTGCTGTGTATTTTTCGAAACTTTGTCAGAGGTCAGTTGACCATATGTGTGTGAATTTCATTCTGGGCTTTGTATTCTATTCCATTGGTCTGTATGTGTCTTCATGCCCATGCCATACTGTTTTAATTACCATAGCTTTGTAATCTATTTTGAAACCAGGAAATGTGATACCTTCAACTATGTTTTTCCTTCTCAAGATTGCTTTGGCTATTGTTCTTTTGTCATTGCATGTGAATTTTAGTATTGTGTTTTCTATTTCTGTAAAACATACTTTGGGGATTTGGATTGGAATAACAATTAGTAGATTGTTTGGGGTAGTATAGCTATTTTAATAATGTTAAGTCTTCTAATCCATGAACACAAGATTTCTTTCCATTTATGTTTATCTTCTTTAATTTCTTTCAGCACAGTTTTGTAATTTTCATTATATGTCTTTCATCACTTTAGTTATGTTCATTTCTAAGAATTTTATTTCTTTTTATGCTACTGTAGATGCAATTGTCTTCTTATTCTCCTTTTCAGATAGATAGTTTATTGCTAATGTGTAGAAATACAACTGATTTTTCTATGTTGATTTTGTATACTGTGATGTTACTGAATTTGTTTTTTAAAAGTTTTTTTTGTGGAGCCTTTAGCATTTTCTGTATATAGTATGATTTGCAAACACATAATTTTACTTCTGCCTTTCCGATTTAAATACTCTTTTAACCTTTTTCCTGGCTAATTACTCTAAGATTTCCAGTACTATGTTGAATAGAAGTGGTGAGAGTCGGCATCCTTATCTAGTTTCTATAATACAGGAAAAGCTTTCAGTTTTTCACAGTTGAGTATGATGCTAGCTATGGGCTTTTCATATATGGCCTTTATTAAATTCCTTCTATACCTACTTTTTTTGAGAGCTTTTATCATCAAAGGGTGTTCAGTTTTGTCAAATGCTTTTTCTTAATCTATTGAGATGATCACGTGATTTTTATCCTTCATTTTGTTAGTGTGATATAACACATGGATGACTTCATGTATATTGAATTATCCTTGCTTCTCAGGAATAAATCCCACTTGGTCGTGATGTATCATCCTTTTAATGTGCTGTTTAATGTGGGTTGCTAGTATTTGGTTCAGAATTTTTGCATCTGTTTTCATCAGGGTCTTTGGCCTGTAATTTTCTTTTTTTGTGTGTGTCTTTACCTGACATTTGTATCAGGGTAGTCCTGGCTTCGTAAAATTAGTTTGAAATTGTTTCCCATTCTTCAATATTTTAGAAGAGTTTAAGAAAGATTAGTGCTAATTCTTCCTTAAACATTTGATAGAATTCACCAGTGAAGGCATCAGTTCCTGGGCATTTCTTTTTTGGGAGGGTTTTTGATTTCTGATTCAGTCTCCTAATTTTTTTTTTTTTTTTTTTTTTTTTTTTGAGACGGAGTTTCACTCTTGTTGCCCAGGCTGGAGTGCAATGGTGTGATCTTGGCTCACCACAACCTCCACCCCCAGGTTCAAGCAATTCTCCTGCCTCAACCTCCCGAGTAGCTGGGATTACAGGCATGCAACACCACGCACAGCTAATTTTGTATTTTTAATAGAGACAGGGTTTCTCCATGCTGGTCAGGCTGGTCTCAAACTCCTGACCTCAGGTGATACACCCGCCTTGGCCTCCCAAAGTGTTGGGATTACAGGCATGATTGTTTTGTTTTTGAGACATGGTTTCACGCCAGTTGCCCAGGCTGGAATGCAATGGCATGATCTCGGCTCACTGCAACCTCGACCTCCAAGGCTCAAACGATTCTCCCACTTTAGCTTCGTGATTAGCTGAGACTCCAGGTGCGTGCCACCATGGCCGACTAATTTTTGTACTTTTTGTGGAGACCGAGTTTCACCATATTGCCCATGCTGGGCTAGAACGCCTGAGCTCAAATCATCCGCCAGCCTGTGCCTCCCAAAGTATTAGGATTACAGGTGTCAATTTTTTTCTCTCAGGGTACTCAGATGGAATTTTCTTCTATTACTTTCAGACCTGATTTCTATTTTTTTTTTTTCTTTTTTTGAAACAGGGTCTCACTGTGACACCCAGACTGGAGTGCAGTGGCACAATTACAGTGCACTGCAGCCTGGACCTCCATGACTCAAGTGATCCTCCTGCCTCAACCCCCCAAGTAGCTGGGACCACAGCCACGTGCCATCATGCCCAGCTATTTTTTAAATGTTTTATAGAGATAGGGTCTCAGTATGTTACCCAGGCTGTTCTTGAACTCCTGAGCTCAAGCAATCCACTTGCCTTGGCTTCCTACAGTGATGGGATTACAGGCGTGAGCCACCGTGCGACAGGCCTTTGGCCTTTGATTTTTTTTCTTTTTTTCTTGAGATGGAGTCTCACTCTGTCACCCAGGCTGGAGTGCAGTGGCGCAATCCTGGCTCACTGCAACGTCCGACTCCTGGGTTCAAGAGATTCTCGTGCCTCAGCCTCCTGAGTAGCTGGGACTACAGGCACGTGCCACCATGCCCGACTAATTTTTGTATTTTTAGTAAAGACAGGGTTTCACCATGTTGACCAGGCTGGTCTCAAACTCCTGACCTCTGGTGATCCACCCGTCTCAGCTTCCCAAAGTGTTGAGTTTACAGGCATGAGCCACCGCGACTGGCCAGGCCTTTAATTTTCAGTTTCAGCTTTATTGAAATATTATTCACAAATTATAAAATCTGCCCCCTTTAAAGTGTATAATTCAGTGGTTTTTAACATATTTGCAGAGTTGTACAACTATCACCACCATCCAGTTTGGGTTTCTATTTTTTTTTTTTTTTTTTTTGAGACAGAGTCTCACTCTGTCACCCAGGCTGTCGTGCGGTGGTGTAAGCTTGACTAACTGAAGCCACCGCTTCCCAAGTTCCAGTGATTCTCCTGCCTCAGCCTCCCGAGTAGCTGGGATTATAGGCACGTGCCACCACTCTCGGCTAATTTTTATATTTTTAGTAGAGACTGAGTTTCACTATGTTGGCTAGGCTGGTTTTGAACTCCTGACCTCAGATGATCTGCCCGCTTTGGCCTCCTAAAGTACTAGGATTATAGGCATGAGCCACTGCACCCGACCTCAAATTTTGGTTTCTAAATTTTAAAATGCAACTTATATTAATTACTTTGTGGCAATCATTTCACAATGTATGCATATATCAAAATATCATGTTGTACCCCTTGAATATATACCGTTTTTATTTGCTAATTATACCTCAATAAAGCTGAAAAATTTAATTTAACTTTAAATTTGAACTAAATTAAAAATTCAAGAGAAATAACTAAAATGTAATACATCTTATAGGAGAGATGAATTCTAGAAGCTTTCATAAAGATGGCAACTTATTTTAGTAATGGTTACCTCTTTGTTTTAAAAGGTCATCTTAAAACCTTTTTTTTAAAAGGTCATCTTTGTTTAAAACGGTCATCTTAAAATATTAAGCAATAATTAACAACATCATATTTCTTAAATTATTAACTATCAAACCTAGAAAGACAGATTAAGGTTCTAGATTAAAATTTAGTTCAACCTTTAAGAATATTTAACTATTGTGCAACTTATCCTTTGGTGCATAGAAATATAATGTGCATTGGATAATTAATAGGAATTTGGCATATTCAGTAGCTTTAATGCTCTTTTGAATATAGATTTTGATGATCCATTGCTTTAATCAATAGCTGTATACAATCCTACTCTATCTGTTGTCATCTCTGTTTCCTCTTGAATAACACTGAGCTAATTTCGTCATAAAAACTTGGTAGATGGAACAGAAGCAGTAGACTTAAGATGCCAATCTTTAATGTGTCACAGATTTTAAGGGCAATTTGAAAAGGGGTTCAAAGATGCTGTTAGTCATTACTGCTTTCATAATAGTATATGTTGTGAGCTATGGTCATTTGGTCTCTCCTTTTTGTTCTCTTTTTGTGAGACAGGGTCTCGCTCTATCACCTAGGCTGCCAGGCTGGATTGCAGTGACATGATTTAGGCTCACCCCTGTCCTAGGCTCAAGCAATCCTCCCACCTCAGCTTCCTGAGTAGCTGAGACTTCAGGTACATACCACCATCTCCAGCTAATTTTTAAATTTTTTATGGAGACAGAGTTTCACCATGTTGTCCGGGCTGGCCTCGAACTCCTATCCTCAAGCAATCTACCTGCCTTGGCTTCCCAAAGTGCTGGGATTACCGGAGTGAGCCACTGCACCTCACCTTGGTCACTTCCAAGAGTGATTTAGAAATCAAAAGTCTTTTTCTTAGTTGACATGCAGAACATTCTCTGAAGGAAAGAATATTGGCAGATACATATGGATGTGCTACTAAAACATTGTATTAGTAGTGAGATATTTGTATATGGGTTGGTGTGGGAGTACTTCAGATGTGTGATCACGTACTCAAGAATACTGCAGTCATAAAGGAATAGTGGAAAATGTAGTACCAAATAAGCAACAAAACTAAGCCACTTAGGAGACTCTAGGCTTTATGAAATACAATGAAGCTATAATAATTATTATAATAATTTAGTATTATGTGCTAGGCATTTTGCATGCATTATAACGTTTAGATATTACATGACCCTACAAGGTAGACATTTGTATTCTCCTTTTATGGATGAGGAAACCAAAGATTAGAGTTTGTGACCCAACTAGGATCACCAAGGCAGTATGTTGGATTATAAACCCAGGTCTATCATACTCCAGTATCATACTCTAGTACTGGCATTCTTAGATACATTTAAGCAATTTACTTAATAGAGGTCATTCAGTAAAGTCATGTAATGATCTAGAGATATTTGCCATGGTCATGTGTTTCTTTGCTGTTATTGTTGTTGTTTTGGCTTTGTTTATGTGCCCCCTCTATGCCCCACATCCCACATACTTAAGAGACAATAAGTTTATATAGCAAATAAGTTCTTCCATGTAATATTTTTTATATTGGTAGTGTATGTATTTGTCTTCCATGTGGCCTTTTGTTTCATGGGGCATTTTCAAGAGAAACATTTTTCCTTCATTCACTATCTGCACTACTGTTTGGCTTACTTGCAACACCATAAACATCACTGAAATTTTAAAATATACAATATGACAATGTTTGAAATAGGTCAGCCATAAGATTTACATTCCCTGTATATCCACTTTGGACTTTTTAAGTAGGTAAGAGGCTGGAAGTGGCCAACTTTAGTGAACAATAACCATAGTGCTGTATTTTCTTTGGAAAAAACACTGCTGGATAGGTTTAGAAGATGGGAAATATTTTTACTCAAACTCAGTTAGTTAGGGTCAGCAAGAAGGCATAAATGACATTAAAGTCCAGAAATTATTTTTCTTCTTCATTTTTATCTTCCTTTATTACCCATCCTTGAAATTAGTGAATGTTAGGATGAGTGAGCACAAGTAGAGATGGCTTTCAGGACTGCAAAAATCTATCATATTTGCCCTTTGGAATTGTGAAAAATGATTATAACTTATTAATATTTTATTTAGAATGCACATAAACTAGCATAAATACATTTTATAAATGAATACAATACTGTAGATTCTAAAAATTGTGGTTGGCTAATAGTGCAATGAGGAGTGTAAATAGTGATTTATTTTCATTTTTTATGACAACACATTATATAGAAGATCTGTATGTGTACAAATTGCTTTCAGATAGTTTGTCCGAAAATATTATACTTAACCCCTTTGTGATTTGTAGAATATAAATTATATGACAGTGCTTTGAGACATAAATTGTTGAAAATTCTTTGTTGTTGTTGTTGTTGAGATGGAGTCTCTCTCTTTTGCCCAGGCTGGAGTGCAGTGGCACCATCTCAGTTCCCTGCAGCCTCTGCCTCCCGGGTTTCAGCGATTCTCCTGCCTCAGCCTCCGGAGTAGCTGGGATTTCAGGTATCCATCAACATGTCTGGCTTATTTTTTGTATTTTTAGTAAACAGCAGGTTTCACCATGTTGGCCAGGTTGGTCTCAAACTCCTAACCTCAAGTGATCCGGCTTCCTTGGCCTTCAAAAGTGCTGGGATTACAGGTGTGAACTACCCTATCCAGCCAAAAATTCTTCAAACTCTTTTATCACACTTCCACGCAGTTGCAGAAATATAATGCTGAATCTAGCTTATATTTTCCTGCTTTAAATTCATAAATATTTCCAAGTTCATAATTCAGTTAAAATCTAAGCCCTACATTCAACGACTTTTTAAATTTGCTAATTTTTCCATTAGCATTAGACAGCTGTTCTCAATTTCCACTAAGATAAGATCAGAAAGAAGGAACTACACTTATGGTATGAAAGATATAGGCTGAGGTTAGCCAAATCTTCCTATCAGTTTAGGGAGATGCTAGAATATGTTCTCAAGGGAGTTGTTAGTCATCTATCCCACAGATTTTAATGAAAGCAATTGTGTTTCTGGGAATGCATTAGGTGAAATTTTCAATTCAAAACAAAAAGAAGATTATAATAATTTCTAAAGTTTTTTTAAGCACTATAATTCGATGCACAATTTATTATAATAAATATCTTGCTTAATTGTAGTATGCCATCATCAGGAGTAGGAAATGTATTTCAGGACAGCAAAGGCATTAAACTGTACAGCTATTTCAATATACCAATGCTGGGTAATTAAAAAGCCACTTTGAGGAAGGAACGTTAAACTCTAGGTCTGTAATTCCAACTTCCTACTGAACACTTCTACTAAAATATATGCATGTTTTACAGGCACCTCAAAACCTCAAAAAGTTTTTCAAAAGCAAAATTATGTGTAATATTCTCAAATTGGTTGTTCATCTTTAGTTGATGCTTTTTCCACCTACTCAATTGCCTAAGAGAGAAAGATGAGTCATACATGGCATCATCGCATCATGCTTTTCCACATTCTCATCCGAAATTTCAATTGTTTTATAATTTTTTTTTTTTTTGAGACAGAATCTTGCTCTGTTGCCCAGGTTGAAGTGCAGTGGTGTGACCTTGGCTCACTGCTAACTTCACCTCCCGGGTTCAAGCAATTCTCCTGCCTCAGCCTCTCGAGTAGCTGGGATTACGGGCGCCCACCACTACGCCCAGCTAATTTTTGTATTTTTAGTAGAGACAGGGTTTCACCATGTTAGCCAGGCTGGTCTTGAACTCCTGACCTCTAATGATCTACCTGCCTTAGCCTCCCAAAGTGCTGGGATTACAGGCATGAGCCACCACACCTTTATCTCAGAACTTGATCAAATAAATCCCTTTCTCTTCATCTCCAATGCTGTTGCTCTACTTCAGCTACATATTCTCCTTCACCTGGCATATTACATCTTTAGTGTCCAAGTACTTCTTGCTTCCAGTACCACCTCTCCAAGTTACTTCTCCACATTGCTTCTAAAGTGACCTTTCAAATGGTTAATGCTTAAAATCCGACTGTGGGTCAGTTATGGCTTGAATTTGTTTGCCAAAGTACATGTGCTGGAAACTTAATCCCCAATGCAATAGTATAGAGACATGAGACCTTTAAGAGGTGATTAGATCATGAGTACTCAGCCTTCATAAATGGATGAATGCCATTACTGTTGAAGTGAGTTTGTTTTGGAGAGATTGGGTTTGTTATAAAAGTGAATTAGGCCCTCTCTTGCCCATATGATGTTTTCTACCATATTATGACGCAGCAAGAAGGCTGCCATCAGAGGCAGCCCCTCAGTCTTGGACTTCCTAGCCTCTAGAATTGTAAACCAAATACATTTTTGTTTATTAGAAATTACCCAGTGTCAGATATTCTGTTAGAGCAGCACAAAACAGATTAAGTCAAGGTCCCACTTGCATGTGTAGGATAAAGTTTAAAATCCTAATGATGAGCTTTTTAAAAATCTTTTTTTGAAAACTCTTTTATGTATTTAATTTAACATTTAAATAAGTTCAGGGGTACATGTGCAGGTTTGTTATATAGGTAAACTTGTGTCATGGGGGTTTGTTGTACGTATTATTTCATCACCCAGGTATTAGTCCTATTACTCATTAGTTATTTTCCTGATCCTCTCCCTCATCCCACCCTCCACCCTGCGATAGGCCCCCAGTGTGTGTTGCTTCCCTCTATGTGCCCATGTGTTCTCATCATTTAGCTCCCACTTAAAACTGAGAACATGCTGGTATTTGATTTTCTGTTGTAAATTTGTTGTAATGAGGCTCTTATATATACCCAACATCTGATTATCCATTTATCTGACGATGGATGCTTAAGTCGCTTTCATGTTTTAGCTTTTGTGAACCAGGCTGCTATGAACCTGAGGGTACAAATATCACTTTCAGACTCTGATTTCAATTCTTTTGGGTATATACCCAGAAGTGGAATTGCTAGATCATATGGTAATTTTTTTAATCATTGAGGAACTGTCATACTATTTTCCACAGCAGTTGTCTGCAGTTGGGTAGAGTGTTCTGTAAATGTTTATGAGATCTAGTTGAGTTATTGTGCTTTTTAAGTTCTCTATTTCCTTACTCAACTTATTTTTAATTGATTTATTCATTATTCAGAGTAAGTTATTCAAATTTCCAACTATTACTGTCGAACTATTTCTTTTTTCAATTCTGTCATTTTATTGCTTTATATATTTTGATGGTCTTTTATTAGGTGTGTAAATGTTTACAATTGCTGTATCTTCTTGATGTATTGAACCTTTTATTAATATGTAATATTCTTCTTTGTCTGTTGTAAGCTTTTTAAACTTAAAACCTACTTGGTATGATATTAATATAGTAACCCTGCTTTCTATTGATTATTGTGTTTATGGACTACATTTTTCCATTCTTTCACAACTGAAGTTGTGAAATTTTCACGATTTTAGTCTATTTGTGTCTTTGGATCTAAAGCGAATCTCTTATAGGCCGTGTATAGTTAGATTATGATTTTTGATTTTTTGTCCATTCTGCCATCTCTGTCTTTTGATTGAAGAGTTTAATTCATTTACACTTCAAGTAACTACTGATAAGAATGTAGTTGCTTTTCACCTTTTCCTATTTTTTTCTATGTGCTTTCTAGCTTTACTGTTCCTGATTTTTTGCGTTACTGTCCTCTTTTGTGTTTAGTTGAGTTTTTGTAGTATTTAAATATCTTTCTCATTTCCTTTTGTGTACATTATATAGGTATTTTTATTTGTGATTACCATGGGGCTTTCACTTAACATCCTAGAGTTGTAACACTCTAATTTTAATTTATGCTGCCTTAATTTCAACAACATACAAAAACTCTGCTTCTTTACAGTTCTGTCCCCACCTCTTTCAGTAGTTGAAGTTAAGAATTACATATCTATACATGTGTGCCCCCCAAACATGAACTAATAATAAATTTAAATGCATTGATTTCTTAAATTATATAGAAAGCAAATTGTGAAGTTACAAACCAAAGTTACAATGATTTTAACTTTTCAACTAATGGTTTTTAAATGTATAATCTCTTAAATCACGTAGAAAACAAAAGGTGAAGTGACAAACCACTGTAATAACAACACTAGTTTTTATAGTTGCTCATGTATTTTACTTTATTGAGATCTTTGTTTATACATCTTTGAGCTACTCTTTCATGTTTTTGTTTCATTTCACCCTGTAGGGCTCCCTCTCCAGCATTACTTGCAGGACAGGTCTAGTGGTAGCAAACTTGCTCATCTTTTATCTGGGAATGCCTTAATTTTTCCCTCGCTCTTCAAAGACAGTTTTGCTGACAGTTTTTTATTTTACTTTGCTTTGTTTTTAGTATTTTGATTATATCAGCTAATTGCCTTCTGGACTCCAAAGTTTCTAATGAAAATCTGCTAATAATTTTATTAAGGATCCCTTGTATGTGATGAATTACTTTTTTATGGGCTGCTTTCAAATTTCTCTCTCTTTGTCTTTCAAAAGTTTGATTATAATATGGCTCAGTGTGAGTCTCTTTGAGTCATTTTACTTGGAGTTTTTTGAGCTTCTTGGATGTTTATCTATATGTCTTTCATCAAATTTGGGAAGTTTTCAGCCATTATATCTTCAAATATTATCTTTTCCCCTTTCTCTCTCTCTTCTTCTGAGATTCCTATGATGAGTTGGTCTGCTTGATGGTATCCCACTGGTTCCTTAGACTCTGTTCAATTTTCTTCAATCTTTTTTCTTTCAGTTCCTCAGTCTTTATAATTTTTATTGTCCTATCATCAAGTGCACTGAATCTTTTTTTCTGCCTGCTGAATACCATCTTTGAATTCATCTAGCGAATTTTTCATTTCAGTAATCGCATTTTTCAGCTCCAGAATTCCTTTTTGACTTTTCTATCTCTTTATTGACATTTCCATTTCGTTCATACATAATTTCCTTGAATTTCTTCACACCTTATTTTAGTTCTCTGAACATCTTTAGGATAGTTGTTTTAAAGTGTTTGTCTAGCAAATCTGTCATCAGGTCTTTTTGAGAGACAGTTTTTGTTGATTGATTGATTTTTTTTCCTCTGAAAGGGGCCATACTTTTCTGCTTGTTTGTATGCCTTGTGATTGTTTGCTGAAAACTGGACATTTGAATATAATAATATAGAAACTCTGGAAATCATATTGTCTCTCTCCCTTGAGTTTTCTGTTTTTGTTATTGTTTTTATTGTCTTTGTAATCTTTGTAGGCTGTCTTGGTGTCAAGGATCAGCTTGATGTGTAAATTTAAGGTCTTCTTAGGTCTATTCTGATTCTCACTCTTTCCCTGAACATGCATGGTCACTTTCTAATTTTCCCTGTATATGCAGTGTTTTATTGTCTGCCTCCCAAAAGCAGAAAACGATTAAAATGAAGGGGATAAAAAAGGGTTACTGGCCTTTTAATACTCTGTAAGTCACTTCAGCCAGAGAGGGAGGGGCTTGCAACAAAGGGGAAAGGGCAACAATGGCTCCTCTCCTCTTTGAACTTATTTGATCAAAAGCAGCAGTCAGTAGTCAGAGCCCAGATACCTGATGTTTGGAGGACAGGGTCCTTTTTGCACATCCAGGTTCCCACAAGACAGGTTGTTTCAGGAATGTGTGCACAGCCACATTCCATGGGGTTGGAGGCGGGGGATATGTAGCTAAACCCCTCTGTAAAGAGCTGAAATTGACCAAAATTACCCACAGTTTAGCATCCAAGCCTTCCCTTCAAGTTGCAATCCTATGATAGACTCTACAGTTTCAAAATAGTTACATTAGATTCTGACAGTGCAATTGTGTAGGTGGACAGATTTCTGCTGCTTCCTGCACCAACATCTTCCCAGAATCACCCTCCTCATAAAGTACATTTTTATTTTGACACTGGGAAGGGATTACAAATTTTCTATAATTTAATAAACCATGTGGGATTATTTGGGCCTTTTCATAGCAATCCTGTAGATAGTCTTATAAACTTTCCTTTTTCAAAACAATCAAGTGATACTACTCTTACCGAATCATTGCATCTCTGATGCATTGTCTCTCAGTCTCTGCTAGGCCATGGCCAGTGTTGAAATTACTGGTTATTTCAGAGGGCAGTCTGTTCCTTGGTTTATACTTTCAATGTTTAAAGAATGTTTCTCACACTGAGCTGACATTTATATTGTATTCTTCCTCTAGAGTTTCACAGAGTCAGTACATTCCTTTTCCTATATGGTAGTTGAGTTACTAGAAAATGGATATCAAGTGTACCCTAAGTTTCTTTTCCTCGGCCTAAACATTGTGGGTTGTCCAGCTACCTCACAATGTTGCTTGCTTGCCTCTGGAAATACCTGTTTTTAAAATATGGTGCTGAGAATTGCATGTCATACTGCAGATGTGGTCTATCTTGTGGTAGGACTATTGTGACTCATGATCATATTTTATGTATGTGACCAAAGCCTAATTTTAGATTAATAGTTGGTAATTATGTGAATTTTTCAAAGAAATATCTGAATGCAACTTGATATATATATGGAAATGTAGGTCACTTTCACTTAGTTCCTATTTCAAGTTCATTTACACTTTCTTATAGAAGTTTTCTTTAAATCCGAAACTAATTAATTTCCACTGTTGCAAGTTCTGACTGCTTTAATCTGCTTCATTTTAGATGAACCTTCTCTCCCCACTTTACCAGTGTTTAACATATTTTAAAATAGTTTTTGAAGTTTTCCTGCTGAGTTAGCACCTTGTAAAAACTTTACCATTATGGTATCAACAACCTGTAAAGTAGTAAAGAAGTAAAGAAGCTTAAAATAAGAAGAGAAGGATTTAAATGTCCAATAACAGCTAGCAAATAGCTGCCACATAAAAAAAAATTATCAGGAGAAGATAATTTTCCTTTCTTAATTAAGAATAGAGCAAAAGGAACCTCTTAGTTAGAAAAAAATTGTAATGAAGCAGTTTGTTAGGTAGAAACATGTTCTTAATTGAATAATTGATTTTTGAAAATGTAATACCTATGTTTGCATCCAGCACAGAAAGTATGCTATGAATCTCTGTACTCCCTATATTATTTCAATTTTAGCAATAAAGTTTCTGGCAAAATTCTATCCGTGAAACATGTCCTACTGGTTTAAGAAAGTTTGATATGAAAATCTGGACTGATTAGGAAAAAAGTAGCCCAATGTTTGATTATATGCTTTACACATACCAAAAAACTTATTACATTTTTTTCTTCTGTTTTTTAAAGTGAAAAATAAAAAAGACAAGCTACTACACTTTTAGTTGCATATTCATTACCCAAAGCAAGGAAAACCAGCACGAAATTTCTATTCATTCAAGAAAAATCTGTTTATATTGACTTTTTTAAAAGCTCCATTTAGACTCTGGATAAACTTTTCTAAATCCCAAGGATATGGAAGACAGAAAAGGCAGATTTGCTGTTAATTGAACATATCTTTGTAAAAATTTCAGTAATGCAAATATTTAAAATGTAATGTCTACTTTTTATTGAACTATGTTATTAAAAATGTCTTGCCCTATGTGTAACTTTCCTTGTGCCTTTTATATTGTACTTTGAATTTTTCAAAGTACAATGTGAATTTTCTCACATCAGTGAGAAACTTAAAGACCACATTTTTCACACAGCACTTTTCATTATTTTCCTGGCAGTTTTGAAATGAAATATGAACTTTAGTAATACTAAAATATAAAAACATGGTACTTTTTTTTCCAGAACATTATTGGAGGAGTTTTATCCTTCTTTTTCTTTAATTGACATGTGACAAATCTGTTTATCACAGGCATTTTATACTACATGGGAAAATTGAACCTGTGGGAGTGACAGATCATTTTGAGAATGTGTATCTTTAATTGTTAGTTCTTTTGTCTCTAGATGTGAAGACCTCATTAGATAATGGTGGTGCTTTTTGTGACATTTCAATCTTCTGTCAATGTTTCTATGATAATCTCACATTAAATAATTCAGGTTTATTAACTGCAGACATTTAGTGTAAGTTAAAGCTTCTCATAAAAGAAAGCTCTTGCAATTACATTTCAACTCATTGAAAATGGGGTTTCATTGTGTTGATCTTTCCCCAAAATGTTTATAAGGTTTACTTCACCTATTCACAAGTTCAAAACATTTTCTGCTAAATTCCTCTGTAACAATAAATGTGGTCCTGATTTTCTTATTGTTTTATAAGATTGTGGGTACCTTGCTTATCATTAAATGAAGACTAGTAAATTAAATTAAGACTACATATACAAGCCAAAAAAAAAAAACCCTTTAGGCACACAGATTGGAAATGGATGTTGTTTGTGTAGTTTTTTTTTTCAGTCACTCCATTTTCTTTATAGAACGTCTCCGAATTCTCCATCCCTCCATAAAACACACGCATTAGAATATCTGTGTTTATGGCGATTCTCAAATCTGGAAAATCTGGAAGTGTTTTCATTTCTAGATTCTACTTTCTCTAGATAATGAGCATTTTTCATAGAACAGATGAATATACTGCTAATAATTTTTAAATGTTTAAATGGTCCAGCTCAACTTTTAAAGGGGACTGTTAAACACAAGCAATTATTAGTATTAAATAATTTTCATACAGTAAAATAGAATAATTTTAGAGAAGTAGATTTTGGATAGCTAAGACAATAATTTTTGTTTTAACAAAACAACATAAATTGATAGTAAATTAAACTGAATTTTCTGTTCTCTTTCAGAAGAAAGAATTTAAATAAAGGAAAAAATCTTCTGAATATTTTGGGGTTAATTAATATTCAGTTGAACATTAACATCAATTCTAAATTCAGCTTTTACCTACAAAGTCAAAGCAGAGAGCTAGATCTTACACTGAACGATTTCCGAATGTTTGGTGTAATGAGATAGTTGGTGTGGTGGGCGGAGCTTCTTTATGGAGATCAGAGAAGCCTAAAGATGCAACCTGAAAAGTGGGTATTAGTTTCCAGCAGATAGAGAAGGGAGGCATTCCAGTGTGGTGTAGTGGTATCAACATGGGCTAACTGACCAAGACACAAAGATACATGTAAAATAAGGGTTTGGCTGGCGCAAAGGAATAGAACAAGGAACAGCTAGCTATTGAGGCATTAAAATCAGATCAGATTGTACTCCAGAAAAATTAATCTTGTAGCACTGTATATGATGACCTAGGGGTGAAGAGTGCATAGAGATGAATAAGCCCAATTTGAATACTCTCTATTTCTTCTGGCAACACAGGACAATGTCCAGGAATTCGGTGATAAGAAGCAATGGCAATTTAGGGCCGGGCATAGTGGCTCACGCCTGTAATCTTAGCACTTTGGGAGGCCAAGGCAGGAGGATCACTTGAGGTCAGTAGTTTGAAATCAGTCTGGCCAACATGGTGAAACCCTATCTCTACTAAAAATACAAAAATTAGCCAGGTGTGGTGGCAGGCACCTGTAATCCCAGCTAATTGGGAGGCTGAGGCAGAAGAATCGCTTGAACCCGGGAGGCGGGTGTTTCAGTGAGCCGAGATCACGCCACTGCACTTCTGCCTGGGTGACGAAGCATGACTCCATCAAAAACAAACAAAAAACAAACAACAAACAACAAGAGGCAATGGAAATTTAAAGGATGGCATGGTATGATGACTTGAAAACTGGTTCTAGAAACCAAGGGAGAAAAACAAAGACAGATAGTATTTGACATCTGAGTTACTGTGTGCAATGCTTTTGAGAGGTTGCATGATATAGTTTAGCTGTCTGAGTTCAACCTCTTCCTGCTTCAGTATCCTCAACTGTAAAGTGCAGTTTATGGTACAGTCTGCCTTATAAGGTCGTTGTGAAGATTACTTGAGTTAATACGTATCATGTTTCTGAAAGGCAATCTTGGTGTAGAAGGTGTGAACGGCAAAATTAATGAATCACTGGCAGAAATCAGAAAGTCCTGCAAGACCCTCTACTCTGTGCCTGATAAGTGGGAATGTAAACTAGCATATTTCAGAAAGCCTCATAGCTATAAGATCCACATGAAAAATGTTTTATTCAGTTGCCTATTAATCACAAATTAATTCAGAAGGCCCTATTTTCTTAGCATTCCAATAAAATTAACTTACTTGACTTGACCCATAAATCATATTTCTGTTACATCTTCAGACTGAGGAGTAGCTGTATGTGGACCTGCAGCTAACCTTTATGAGTGAAGGACACCTAGAAAAAAACAATTCCGAGGCAATGTGCCATGTTTTGAATCAGGCTTGGCATATATGACTCTAGGAAGGCAATTTTCTTCAGTTTATGTGAGGCCTGTTGATAGTATTGCAGTTTATTTGCCTGTAGAGTAAATTTACATTGCCAAAAGATAAGTTTGACACTTTCATTTGTATCGACACAGCCAGTGAATATACAATTTTTTTGTTCTGCATCACCTAGTCTCCTTGATGCAAAGTCGCTCAGAAAAGGAGATTTTTTTTCTCGATCATTTTTATATCTGAAAACAAACTTCCACTGTGCCAGTGGGAGTTTTCCTACACTCAAAACAGATTTATACCCACTAGGTTTTCACAGTGTGGCATGTTTTGCAAGGAAGTTGGTATAAATTCAGAAAAAATTCAGGGCTGCCCAAATAGCCATGTCTTCCAGTCTGGATACCTGAATGACTGTTGCTGAAGATTTTGATCCTTCCACTCATCAATTCATTGCACACGTAAAGACAAAAAAGTACGTAGAATAACTTTTTCTGAAAAATTTGGATTGAGAGCAGTTTTCTATAGTAGCGTTACAACTTGAAATTTTTGCTTTCTCCTCTCCTGCTTCCATATGTTAAAAGGAGATTTGGAAAATACTGGGTCCAAGATAGGCTTTCAAAACCGGAATCATTTAGAAAATCACTGAGCTACGTATGAATGTAAAATATGGCGAAGGGAATAAGAGGAACCAACAGTGTCTCCTGAATTATATAATCCTCAGTACTCTAGCTATTTCATGTAAAGCTTTGTCCTATATACATTTTACTCTCTTATCACATCAGGGAGTCTTTTTCAGTATTTTATGATGGATAAATGTCAATCGAAAGTGTATTAGAAAGCTCAACATATCCATCCGAAAGCATACATATATTACTTGCCAAGTTCTGAGTAATAAGTAGTGACAGCCATCGTGGTGAATTAAATGTATTCTAGGAGACTACTGCTTGGGATAGGACACTCCCTGAAAGGCCAAGACAGTGCTAGTTTTTCCATTTCAGACTACATCCTTCCTCAACTGTGCTTTATTTATAAAAGCAATTATGCAGCCTACTGCATTAAATAAAACCCAATGTATCCCTGTAGATATAGGGGTTTTGTGGTGGTGTTAATTACTGCCATCATAAAGAAATATTTTACTTACAATTTTAATTTATTCAATTTTTATACGAAAGCTTTTTAATTAATGGAAGTGCTTTAGAAATGCTCTATTATTTATTACCGGTTTGCTAAAATGACTTAAAAGGAATTTCTTTTAAGGCACTCCGACAACTTCCATTACAGCATCCATGCCATTCTATCTCTAATATCCATACAGCAGTCATGGTAGAGATAGAATGACTAACTATGGGACATCACTATGTAACCATGTAACTATGCACATGGAACTTCCTATCATTAAAAAAAGATGATAGCTGATCCACCAAGACATGAAATTAGTTATGTGCTCCAGTCCTTCATCATCAAATAAAAGTGAAATATGTAGGATCACTCTCAAATTGGCCCTTTAGTCTCAAATAATTTGCAAGAACATGTTGCTGACCTCCCAATAGCATGTACTCCTCTTAGCTGCCACTTCTTCTTCAGCGTACTTCTATAGCTTCATGAGGAGCTCACCATAATCATTTGGCTTAGGAAAAGAAAACCCAAGTTTGATTTATGCAAGGTTCTGCACAGTATGCTATCACAAGGCAGATGTGTATAATTTTCACATGACAACTTCACTCAGGGAGAATGGGAAAGGAAGTCGTTCAAGAGGGCAGAACTCTAAGCATGTATCTGGAGGTCCAGTTTGCCTGGAGGGCAAAATGGTCTGAAGAATGTAACTACACTAATTCGTGGACAACAGGTATTGTCCATGCTCAGGGACTTGACAGGAACAAGTTTCAAGGACTAAAGACATTTGAGGAAGAGAAATTTGAATGGAATTCTTAGAATGGTATTAACTGTGCAGATATTTGTGTTCTTGTGTGAATTCTCACCAAAAGGCATTTACTGCAGAGGAGGCTTTCAATAATCAGGTAAACAATACGACCCGTGTAGTGGATGTTGGTCAGTTTCTAACCCCAGTCACTCCATGGGTTATTTAAAATGACTCATGAGGAAAATAATCTTGGTAGCAGAGATGGAGGTTATGGATGCACTCAGTTACGTAGACTTTCACTTAGCAGCACAGTTTTGCTTATCATCACTCTTGAGTCCCAAGGCAATCAATAGCAGTGACTAATCCTGAGCCCCCTCCGTATCTTGGAGACTCCGTCAGCTATTTTTCATCATGTTGGGGAGGGGTTATAGACAGAGTGTTGTCTTCATTGGAATGGAAACATAATTCAGATGTGGATTTTCCTTCATTGCTTGCTATGCTTCTGCCAGCATCACTTTCTATGAATTTATGCATAACTCATTCACTACCATGATTTACCATATAGCATTGCTTCTGAACGAGGAATGAATTTATGGTAAAAACATACATACCAATGGGCTGACATTCCCAGGATCCCTATTCTGTCCCTCAGAAGATTATTCTCAAATCTCTGTTTTTGGTCTCTACTAAGAATTTTCACACCCACTTTGCAGTTTCTTATCTTCATGTTTTGGCTCATGCAGTTCCATCTGACTTTATTGTCTTTATTTCTTGTCAAAGTTCTTGTATCTTCTGAGGCTAACCCCAAGCACCAAACTTGCTCCTTTGAGCCTCTTTGGAACTTTGTCCCTACCTCTCTATTGTTACTTAATTTAATCAACATTTTGCTGTAGTCATTTGCATACTTGTCTTATTACCTTACTATTAAGGTTGGTGCAAAAGTCATTGCGGTTTTTGCTTTTTTTTTTTTTTTTTTTTTTTTGAGACGGAGTCTCGCACTATCTCCCAGGCTGGAGTGCAGTGGTGCGATCTCGGCTCACTGCAAGCTTGGCCTCCCAGTTTCACGCCATTCTCCTGCCTCAGTCTCCTGAGTAGCTGGGACTACAGGTGCCCTCCACCACACCCGGCTAATTTTGTTTTTGTATTTTTCGCAGAGACGAGGTTTCACCGTGTTAGTCAGGATGGGTTGCGGAAAGTCAATGCACCATTTATATAAAAAGAAAGGGAGAGATGTGGCGGGAAGTCAGGGACCCCGAACGGAGGGACCGGCTGAAGCCGCGGCAGAAGAACATAAATTGTGAAGATTTCATGGACATTTATTAGTTACCCAAATTAATACTTTTATAATTTCTTATGCCTGTCTTTACTTTAATCTCTTAATCCCATCATCATCTTCTTAAACTGAGGAGGATGAATGTCACCTCAGGACCCTGTGATGATTGTGTCAACTGCACAAATTTTTTGTAGAGCATGTGTGTTTGAACAATATGAAATCTGGGCATCTTAAAAAAGAACAGGATAACAGCGATGTTCAGTGAACAAGAGAGGTAACTTTGAACTGGCCACAGTGAGCCAGAGGGAACAGAGCTATATTTCTCCTCTTTCAAAAGCAAATAGGAGAAATATCGCTGAATTCTTTTTCTCAGCAAGGAACATCCCTGAGAAAGAGAATGCGCCCTGAGGGTAGGCCTATGAACGGCCCCCTCAAGGCATGCCATCTTTTATGGTCAAAGCCCAAGGGATGAAATAAGCCTGGGTCTCCTGTAGTGCTCCCAGGCTTATTAGGATGAAGAAATTCCCACCTAATAAATTTTGGTCAGACAGGTTGTGTGCTCTCAAACCCTGTTTCCTGATAAGATGTTATCAATGACAATGCGTGCCCAAACCTTAATTAGCAATTTTAATTTCACCTCATCCGGTGGTCCTGTGATCTGGCCCTGCCTCCATTTGCTTTGTGATATTGTATTACCTTGTAAAGTATGTGATCTCTGACCCACACCCTATTTGTGCACTCCCTCCCCTTTTGAAAATCGCTAATAAAAACTTGCTGGTTTTACTGCTCCGGGAACATCACGGATCCTGCCGACATGTGATGTCTCCCCCGGACACCCAGCTTTAAATTTCTCTCTCTTGTGCTCTTTCCCTTTATTTCTTAAACCAGCCAAGACACTTAGGAAATAGAAAAGAACCCACGCTAAACATCGGGAGCGGGTTCTCCCGAAAAGGATGGTCTGGATTTCCTGACCTTGTGATCCGCCCACCTCGGCCTCCCAAAGTGCTGGGATTACAGGCGTAAACCACCACGCCCAGCCGCCATTACTGTCAATGACTAAAACCGCAATAACTTTTGCACTAGCCTAATAGATTGAGAGTATCACACAGGCAGGAGCTACATCTTACTTTCTCTTAGAACTGCGGTGAATCCTTGTACTCAGTAGTTCTCAATGAATGCTTATTGAACTGAATTATGTTTAACAACATATAGCTTTGTGACTGGACATGGTGGCTCACGTCTGTTATCCCAACACTTTGGGAGGCTGAGGCAGGCGGATCGCTTGAGGTCAGGGGTTTGACACCAGCCTGGGCAACATGGCAAAACCCTGTCTCTACTAAAAATACAAAAATTAACTGAGCATGGTGATGGGCGCCTGTAATCCCAGCTACTAGGGAAACTGAAACATGAGAATCACTTGAACTCAGGAGGGGGAGGTTGCAGTGAGCCAAGATGGAGCCACTGCACTCCAGCCTGGGTGACAGAGCGAGACTGTCTCAAAACAAAACACAAATAGCTTTGTAGTAAGTCATAGATAAGTAAGAAGTAACAAAGACAACAAGATATTACCTTAGTGTAAAATTTATCTCAAACATGTTTATTTTATTTATTTTTATATATATGTAAAATATGGAAAAGAAATAGTCATCCTTTCTTGATTTTATTAACCAAAAGTTATGGAAAGGCCTGAAAAAGTGGTAAAAGAAGGCTTTCTCTGCTAAAGTGACTAAGATTCCCTATATGAAGGAGAAAATATGTGTGGAAGTCATTTGAGAACAAATGATTTCAAGCTACAGGGAATACTATGGAGTTGAAAGGACAAATATTATTTTAAAACTAGGGTCAAAATTTCTAATGTGTGAATATCCAGAAAACATACTTCTATTCCCTTGTTCATGTGAGGGGTTTGTTACTGTAGTTGAATAGGCTCTGTACAGGGTCTGTTTTTCAGCAATATTAGAGAAAGGAGTATTTTTGTTTGTGTTCCTGTTCTCTACGGGGAGAAACTGAGGATGTGATCGAGAATAAATGAACTCTCGGCCGGGCGCAGTGGCTCACGCCTGTAATCCCAGCACTTTGGGAGGCCGAGGTGGGTGGATCACGAGGTCAGGAGATCAAGACCACGGTGAAACCCCGTATCTACTAAAAAAATACAAAAAGTTAGCCGGGCACGGTGGCAGGCGCCTGTAGCCCCAGCTACTCAGGAGACTGAGGCAGGAGAATGGCATGAATCCGGGAGGTGGAGCTTGTAGTGAGCCGAGATCGTGCCACTGCACTCCAGCCTGGGCCACAGAGGGAGACTCTGTCTCAAAAAAAAAAAAAAAAAAAAAGAATAAATGAACTCTCTTGCTGTCCTGGCCATTGATTTCTGCTATCTTAATCACTTATTTTTGTGAACCACGATGGTTTAAGTGAAAATAAATAACAATTGTAAAAGTTTTATTTTTTAATAGAATGCAAGTATATCAGAACTTGGTCAACAAAACCAGTTAAGCTGGTACATACACACCATGGAGTACTATGCGGCTATAAAAAGGAATGAGATCATGTGCTTTGCAGTGATATGGACGGAGTTGGAGGCCGTTATCCTCAGCAAACTAACACAGGAACAGAAAACCAAACACTACATGTTCTCACTTATAAGTGGGAGCCGAATGATGAGAACACATAAACACGGGGAGGCGAACAACACACAATGGGGCCTGTCGAGGGAAGGGAGAGAAAGAGCATGAGGTGCTTAATACCTAGGTGATGGGTTTATAGGTGCAGCAAACCACCATGGCACATGTTTACCTATGTAACAAACCTGCTCGTCCTGCACATGTATCCAGGAACTTAAAATTAAATTTAAAAAAAACACTTAAGCTGTCTATACAGTATACTCATGAGTAGTATGCATTACAGTAGCAACTTTCTTCAAATATATCAAAACTCACTAGTGATACTTTGCTTTCTAGAATAACTGTGAACAAATTGATTCAGTCACATTGAACTTCCCCCAAGTGAGATAAAGCTTTAGCTTAGTAGAAGGTGGATCCTCTCTAAAAATATAAGCAAGAATATTGGATATTACTTTATGAATAAGACACAATGAATGGTATTCAATTTTATCATAAACTCATTTTAGCTGAATGGCCTGTGGAAGAACATGCATAAAGTTAAGAAATTCGAGGAGTTGGTGAGGCATTAGATTTGCTTAATGAAATCCACTGTTTACATGAGAATTATAAAAGAGAAAACCAAGATCTAAGGGTGATCACCCATATTTAAGATTCATATTATTTTCTCAATTGAGAATTTTTTGGGGGCAGGAGGTCAGAAAAGTAATTATTCAATGTAAATTTGCTACCCAGCTGCAAAGAGAGGCACAGTTTTAAGGCAGGAATTCAACTTTTTTGCCCCCTCAGCCAGGTTGGTTAGTGGATGATTTGCACAAATGCATATTTCGTTAGCTGGGATTATCCATTAATATCTATTGAATTAACTGGTAAATAATTGCTGCTATTTATTGGTTAAGGTAAAGGTATTCTTCTGGGAAATTTTTATGTGTCTTTTTGGATATCAAATTAGGACATATAACTTTGAACCAGATACTCGTTTGAGAGATACTGTAGAGCAAGCTGAGATTTAAATCACTAACCTCAAAGTTATTTTGGAATTTACCATTAATTTTTTGTAAGACTTACTTCTTCTGGCCATAATGCTTCATCTTTATCATGAATGCCTAGGGTGAACTTTTCTCACGCATATGGTGCAATGAATGGAATGAAGATTTAAAGCAATTGTTTGGATGACACATGACTATAAAATATGTTTTAAGGAAAAATACGGTATGCAGAAATATCTGTATTTATTATCCATATTATTGGCCTAGACAACCTATATATCCTGAGATAGTGGCTTGGGTTTCCACATTGACAGGTCATAAAATTATCTGTAGCTATTCAACTTACTATTTATATCGCAGGACTAATAAAATGTCTTCAAGGTTTTGATTTTGACATCATCTCTACCATTATTCCTCATCACTATCATCAAATGTTGATAACTAGGTTTGAGGATACTAGGTAAAATACATAGTCTCCATCCTTTAGCAACATAGTTATGGAGAGAAGATATATGCATAAAACTGTAACAATCATTAGCAGTATAAAAAATTGCCAATCCAGTGATGTAAATAAGAGCTATTGTAGCCCTAGACTCCAGGTTCACTTGAAACTCTGGCCACCTCCCTTAAAAGGAAGTAACAAAGGCAACTGAGACAAAGATTTTGGAGATAAGTACAAATACTTTCCTGCTTTTAGAAGAGTTGAAAGGGTGTGCACAGTAAGCCACTAGTGTTTTCTTTCTATCTTAGTATCTGAAAGAAATATTATTAGATGGCATCATGGAATGTGCAACTTCTCTTTATTAAGTTCCTCAACTTTAAAAATAAACTGCACTTTGTCGTTTATTCTTTATTCTAATCTTTAAAAAAGTGTATTTACTTCCCTTCATCTGTTTTCTTTCTGATTGATTTTTATGCTTCTGGTATTTTATATAGTTTCCTTGATAAGTTTGATACAAAGCTTCATGATTTGTTTTCACAGTTTGTCCTCATTTTCCTGCAATTGCTTGACACTTAAAATGCTGTTGGACTGCTTCACCGTAAATTTTGTCACCTTATGCTTTAAACTTTTCTCAATGTTTTAGAAATTATAATACAGATTTTGTGGAGAAGACATGCAACCTCATCTTCGGAGCTTATGGGGAAAGCAGAACCTGAGTACCTTGTCACAGGTTCTTCTGTAAAGGACCTAGATCAACCCAAGTCCTTTGTGGCTTAGAATGTAAATTGGCTTTTCTTGTCCACATCTCCAAACTCCCTTCAGTCTCTGCCTGTCCCTCTCTCTGTCAAAGATTCTCAGATACATATTTGGTTTTTACTGATACTTTGTGATTGATTCCATGAAAATTTAATGATTTTTCATGCCCTAACTGCTTGTTAGATTATTTCTCCCTTAGGATTTGATGTCTCTGACATAGAAACCTGTCACTAGAACACAGAGTGAATGTAGACAAAATGTTACAGTAGTAAAGTCAAAAATAAGTTAAAATTTTGAAGTGACTTCTCACCACCCAAATTGGTTGTTAGTGTGACACCAAAATGGCATATTTACTCTTAATAAGAGATCTGATTCACATTTTGGGTTGTTATAGTTCAACAAATGTTTGTGTGTGTGTCAAAAAAAAAAAAAACCATATGCACTATCAACTCACTAGGTGCACGGAGCCAATTAAAATGACTTTTACAAGTAGTTGTAATATGCATCCCTATTAATTTTACATGTGAGTAGAAGAATGAGAATATGAAATTTTAGGTAAATTGAAAGAGGACTTATGGATGGAAAAATAGTAGTGGTTTGAGAATGAGCTGGGAAAGGAGTTAAAGTAGCATATGGTTATTGGGTAATCAGAATTAAACTTTTTAATCAAAGCTATTTAATCAGAATTAAAACTTATGATTAAATACATCTTAGATATTTTTGAAGTGTTCCATCATTGCCTCAGATAAAAAGAATGAGGAGTCGAGTAGCGTATTCAAAATTGTGTCAGACTGCAGTAAATAATAATACGAAGCTAGCAGCATCAGTGGCAGTAGTAGCAGCAAACATTTTGTTCCCTGACATCCATGCTGTGTGCTGAGACTCTTATTCTTAACATTAGCTACAATTTTTGCCTGGGATACACTTGATGACACTAGTGACAAAGTAATTGTTTAAAAAGTAACACGGTTCTAGCACTTCCAAAATCATAAATTTAAAATAATTCCTCTAAATAGTATTATAATTATCTCTGCTAAATTGTCATGTTCTAACTGTGAAGGTATAAAGGCAATGGTGGTGATGTGATGTGGGAGATGCATAGAACCAAGCAAAAATGAGGATGAATTAGCAAAATAAATTTTGTAGAAACTGGAGGGAAAAAATGCATTATTAATCCTATAGCTTTATATCTTAGAAATTTTATCTAAATTTTTAGAACATGCAAATATATTTAAACTCTTTGGTAGTCTGTGTATGATACAGATCAGAAAGATTTTAATGATTTTAAGGTACTCTACATGCTTCTCAGCATTTATTCTTTCTTGATTCTGTCCATTTTATCTATTCCATTCTGCCTTTGGATAGTGTTTTTATCTCTCCTTTAAAAAATAGCTTTACTGAGATATAATTCTCATGCCACATAATTCACCTTTTTAAATTATACTATTCAATGTGGTTTTTTTTTTTTTAATGAAATGGAAGATATTACCTCTGATGCCACAGAAACACAAAAGATCATTCAGGGTTACTATGAATACCTTTACACTCACAAACTAGAAAACTCAGAGAAGATGGATAAATTCCTGGAAATATGCAACCCTCCTAGATTAAACCAAAAAGAAATAAAAACTCAGAACAGACCAATAACAAGCAGCAATATTGAAATGGTAATTTAAAAAATTGCCAACAGAAAAACTCCAGGACCAGACTGATTCACAGCTGAATTCTAGCAGACATTCAAAGAAGAGTTGGTACCAATCCTAGGGAAATTATGCCAAAAGACAGAGAGAAGGAAATCCTCCCTAAATCTTTCTGTGAAACCAGTATCACCCTAATACCAAAACCAGGAAAAGACATGACAAAAAAAGAAAGCTATAGACCAATATCCCTGATGAACATAGCTGCCGAAATCCTCAACAAAATACTAGCTAACCGAATTCAACAGCATATCAAAAACATAATCACTTTGAGAGGCCAAGGCGGGTGGATCATGAGGTCAGGAGATCGAGACCGTCCTGGCTAACACGGTGAAACCCCGTCTCTACAAAAAATACAAAAAATTAGCCGGGCATGGTGGCGGGCACCTGTAGTCCCAGCTACTCAGGAGGCTGAGGCAGGAGAATGGCGTGAACCCGGGAGGCGGAGCTTGCAGTCAGCCGAGATTGCGCCACTGCACTCCAGCCTGGGCAACAGAGCAAGCCTCCGTCTCAAAAAAAAAAAAAAAAAAAAAAAAAAATTCCACCATGATCAATTGCATTTCATAGCAGGGATGCAGGGTTGGTTTAACATGTGCAAGTCAATAAATGTGATATGTCACATAAACAGAATTAAAAACAAAGATCATATGATCATCTCAGTAGACACAGAAAAAGCATTTGGCAAAACCCAACATCCCTTTATGATTAAAATTCTCAAACTCTCAGCAAAATCAGCAAAGAAGGAACATACCTTAAAATAATAAAAGCCATCTATGACAAAACCACAGCCAACATTATACTGAAGAGGGAAAAATTGAAAGCATTCCCCCTAATAACTGGAACAAGAAAAGGATGCCCACTTTCACCACTTCTATTCAACATACTACTGGAAGTTCAAGCCTGAGTAGTCAGACAAGAGGAGAAATAAAGGGCATCCAAACTGGCAAAGATGAAGTCAAACTGTTGCTGTTTGCTGATGATATGATCATATACCTTGAAAACCCTAAAGGCTCATCCAAAAAGCTCCTAGCTCTAATAAATGAATTCAGTAAAATTTCACGATACAAGATCAATGTACACAAATCAGTAGCACTGCTATACACCAACAGCGACCAACCTGAGAATCAAATAAAAATCTCAATCCCTTTTAAAATACCTGCAAACAACTGTAAAATACATAGGAATATATCTAGCCAAGAAGGCAAAAGCGCTCTACAAGGGGAACTACAAAACACTGCTGAAAGAAATCACAGACAACACAAACAAATGGAAACACATCCCATGCTCATGTATGGGTAGAATCAATATTGTGAAAATCACCATACTGCCAAAAGCAATCTACAAATTCAATGCACTTCCCATCAAAATATCATCATCATTCTGTACAGAACTAGACAAAGCAATCCTAAAATTCATATGGAACCAAAAAAGAGTCCACATAGCCAAAGGAAGACTAAGCAAAAAGAACAAGTCTGGAGACATCACATTACCCGACTTCAAACTATACTACAAGGGTATAGTCACCAAAACAGCAGGGTACTGGTATAAAAGTAGACACATAGACCAATGGAACAGAATAGAGAACCCAGAAATAAAGCCAAATACTTCCAGCCAGCTGATCTTCGACAAAGCAAACAAAAACATAAAGTGAAGAAAAGACACCCTATTCAAAAAATGGTGCTGGGATAATTGGCAAGCCACATGTAGAAGAATGAAACTGGATCCTCATCTCTCACCTTATGCAAAACTCAAATCAAGATGGATCAAAGACTTAAATGTAAGACATTAAACCATATAAACTCTAGAAGATGACACTGGAAAAACTCTTCTAGACATTGGCTTAGGCAAAGAGTTCATGACCAAGAACCCAAAAACAAATGCAACAAAACCAAAGGTAAATAGACAGGACCTAATTAAACTAAAAATCTTCTGCACAGCAAAAGAAATAATCAGCAGAATTAACAGACGACCCACAGAGTGGGAGAAATTTTTCACAAACTATGCATCTGACAAAGGACTAATATCCAGAATCTACAAAGAACTCAAACAAATCAGCAAGAAAAAACAAACAATTCCATCAAGAAGTGAGCTAAGGATATGAATAGAAATTCTCAAAAGAAGATATACAAATGGCCAAGAAATATATGGAAAAATGCTGAACATCACTAATTATCAGGGAAACATAAATCAAAACCACAATGCAATATAACATCTTACTCCTGCAAGAATGGCCATAAAAAAAGTAAAAAATAATAGATGTTGGCATGGATGTGGTGAAAAGGAAACACTTTTTCACTGCTGGTGGGAATGTAAACTAGTTCAACAACTATGGAAAACAGTGTGGAGATTCCTTAAAGAACTAAAAGTAGATCTACCATTTGATCCAGCAATCCCACTACTGGGTATCTACCCAAAGAAAAAGAAGTCATTATATGAAAAAGACACTTGCACACAAATGTTTATAGCAGCACAATTTGCAACTGCAAAAATATGGAACCAGTCCAAATGCCCATTGATTAACGAGTGGATAAAGAAAATGTGTGTGTGTGTATATATATAAAACATGGTGTATATATATATATATATATATACACACCATGAAATTGTACTCAGCCATAGAAAGGAATGAAATAAAGCCATTTGCAGTAACCTGGAAGGAATTAGAGACCATTACTCTAAGTGAAGTAACTTGGGAATGGAAAACCAAACATTGTATGTACTCACTTATAAGTGGGAGCTAAGCTATGAGGAGGCAAAGACGTAAGAGTGACACAATGACTTTGGGAACTCAAGGGGGAAGGGTGGGAGGGAGATGAGGGATAAAAGACTACACACTGGGTACAATGTGCACTGTTTGGGTGATAGGTGCACCAAAATATCAGAAATCACCACTATAGAACTTATCCATGTAACCAACTACCACCTGTTCCCCAAAAACCTATTGAAATAAAAAATTAAAAATAAATGTTATCAGATTAAAAAGAAGCAAGTGTTGCTTTTTAAAACATATTCAGAGTTGTGCAATCATCAGTACAATTGGTTTTAGAATCTTTTCATTACTGCAAATAGGATCCCCCATACCTTTCAGTCTTCACCCCACATTTCCCTCATTCCCCTTCCCAGACAACAATGAATATAGTTTCTGTCTATATTTGACTATTGTGGACATTTCCTATAAATGAAAATGCATAATGTGTTGGCATTTGTGATGTTTTCTTTTACTTAATATACTGTTTTTCAAGTTTATCCATGTTGTAGCATGTATCAGGACACCATTCCTTCTTATGACCAAATAAAATTGATTGTGTGAATATACTATATTTTGTTTATCCGTTCAACATTTGATGGACTTTTTGGGGGGTACCTTTTGGCTATTATGAATAATGTTGCTATGAGCATTTGTATACAAGCTTATGTATGAAAATATCTTTTCATTTCTCTTGGGTGTATACCTAGGAGTGGAATTGTTGGGATATGTCATAACTTTGTTTAATCTTTTGAAGAATGGCCAGACTGTTTTCTAAAGTGGAAGCATCTTTCACTTCTCGTTAGCAGCATATTAACTTTCTAATTTTTCCACATTCTCTCCAATACTTGTTATTTTTTGTTTTTAAACATTATCACTATCTTGGTATGTGGGAAGGGTATCTCATTGTGGTTTGGTTTGCATTACCTTAATTAATAATAATGAGCATCTTTTCATGTGCTTATTAGCCATTTTTATATGACCTTTGGATAAATGTCTATTAAGGTTCTTGGTCCTTTTTAAATTTGATTACTTGTCTTTTAATTGTTGAATTGAAATAACTATTCATATACTCTGGATACTAGACACTTATGAGACAAACGATTTTTATTCCTTATTCCATTCGGTGGGTGATGTTTCACTTTCTTTATGGTATTCTTTGAAGCACAGATGTTTTTAATTTGGATAATGTTCAATTCTTCTATTTTTATTGTGTTGCTTGTGCTTTTAATGTCATAACTAAGAAAACACTTCCTAATTTAAGGTGATTTACACCTAAGTATGTAAATTATAAGTAAAACTGTAAATCATTGGTAAAATTCATAAAATCGATTTTACCAATTTTGATTTTACCCATTTTACCATAGGTGTAAATCATTGGTAAAACATCTATGGTAAAATAATTACATAATATTTGGCCAGGTGCAGTGGCTCACGCCTGTAATCCCAGCACTTTGGGAGGCAGAGGCAGGTGGATAACCTGAGGTCAGGAGTTCGACAATGGCGTGGCTAACATGGTGAAACCCTGTCTCTACTGAAAATACAAAAAAATTAGCCAGGCATGGTGGCACACGTCTGTAATCCAAGCTACTGGGGAGGACGAGGCAGGAGAATTCCTTGAACCGGGGAGCAGAGGTTGCAGTGATCCGAGATCATGCCACTGTACTCGAGCCTGGGCAACACAATGAGATGCTATCTCAAAAAAAAAAAAAAAAGTTACATAGTATTTATGTAACCACATCTGACTTACACCAGTAAGTAAGGATTTGAATCATTGGTAAAATCATTACCAATGATTTTCACATATGATTTCTTCTAAGATATTTATGATTTTAGTCCTTACACTTTGGTCTTTGATTTATTTTGAGTTTACATTTTTTCTTTTTTTTTGAGAGAGAGAGAGAGAGAGGATCTGGCTCTGTGGCTCAGGCTGGCAAGCAGTGGCACAATCTCTGCTCACTGCAACCTCCACCTCCTGGGCTCACGCAACCCTCCCACCTCAGTCTCTTGGGTAGCTGGGATTACAGGCACGCCCCACCATGCCTAGCTAATTTTCGTATTTTTCTTTCTTTGGTAGAGACGGGGTTTTGCCGTGTTGCCCAGGCCAGTGTTTTTATTCTTAGTAATATTTTAAATTTTATTTTGACTGATTATTAATATCAGTTACTGCAGCTTCCTTATGGCTAATATTTGAATGATTTATCTTTTTTTCTCCTCATTTTCAAACTATTTATGTTTTTGAAAATAAAGTTTATCTTCTGTAGACAGAATATTTTTGCATTTCCTTTTAATCCAGTCTGGCAGTCTCTGCCTTTTAATTGAATTGTTTAATATATTCCCATTAAATGTTATTAATGATGCAATTGTATTTTTTTACCTTTTATTTTACATTTTACTTTTTGTTTTTGATATGCCTTATGATTTTTCTCTCCTTTAATTTACATTAACTGATTATATTCTAATGTAATATTTTAATTATCTTAATGATGTTAAATATGTATTTTTGAGTTAGTTGCTTAGTAGTTGCCCTAGGGTTTATGATACAATCTTAAAATAATCTACTTCAGAATCATACAAACTTAATTATAGTGAGATAAAGAGACTTTACTGTATCTAGCTATCTTTTTTGTATTATTAATACACATATGTAACTATGTTATAAACCGAATATCATCTTGTCATTTCCACTTTATATGATGATTTTACATCCTTTAAGAAAGCTGAGAAGTAATAAATATATATTTATGAATTGTTATATTAACTTTTTTGTTTAGAGATGCGTTCTTTCTATGTTGCCTAGGTTTAACTCGAAATCCTGAGCTCAAGAAATCCTCCTACTTCAGCCTCCCAAGTAGCTGGGAATACAGTTGCATATCATTGCACCCAACTTAATATTTTCTTGTAAATATATCACATCTTTAATATTATATGGCCAAGAGTATACTTATATGCATATTTAACACAATTGCTTTTATATTAATTAAGAAAAGAAAGGACAAGGAATATGCAATTATAAAGTCATTTATAAGTCTCTGTTTTTTTTTGTAAGGATTTAAATTACTTTCTGGGATCTCTTGTTTTCAGCTTGAATAATGTAGTTTAGTATTTCTTATAGGACAAGTCAAATAGTAACAAATTCAGTTTTTGTTTTTCTGGTAATAGCTTTGTTTCCTCTTCATATTTGAAAGATACTTTTTATTGAAAGCCTTTGTCTGCTAAATCCTAAATTCAGGCCCTGACATAGGATGTTTCCTGCTTTTTTTTTCCTTTGTATGAGTCTTACATTCTTGTCTCTTTGCATGCCTTGTAATTTTTTTGTTGACAACTGGCTATTTGAGGTAATGTAGTGTGCCAAATACGGATTCTGATTCTCCTCCCTCCTTTCAAGGAATTATTTTTGCTGTTGTTTGCTTGTTTTTTTATTTAATTGCTTGAATAGGTTATTGTAATGGTGTCTATTGCCTTTGTATATGAAGTCTTTGTTGTCATTCCTCAGAGGGCAAACCCTTTGGCATGCACACAGTCGTCATGGTATGGCAGTGGTTTTAGCCCTGTTTCTTTCACTAATTTTTATTTTCCGCAGTCTGCCTTGTTTGGTATCACACACAGCTGTTAACTTGCACTAATTCCCAGCAAATTTCTCTATTGTTGTTCACACTGTCCTGTGCTATAAATTTTTCCACAGTCTGATCACATTAACGTTAGGCAGAGGTAGTTTTGGCAGTTTGTTCTGACATCAGAGGGGCTCTTTCTAGTTGTCTCTTTCCATATCTTTCTCTGGTGAACTAGCCGGCCTATAGTTTAGCTTGCTGCTTTTAACTAAGAGGAGCTATTATTTTTTAAGAATGCCCTAAGGCCTCAACTTCCCCACACTCTTTTCAAATAGCTCTTCGCGGAAGAGTTTTAGAGTTCTCCTCTTATTGATTGCTTCTTCTTCTGCACAAAATCTCTGAGCCACTTATCCAGTTAGTGTCTACAGTGGTAGTCTCTTGTTTTCTTGACTTTCTTCAGTCACTGTGAAACCTCTGTCCTTCTAGCAAGCTGGGGAGATGGCAATTGGGAAACCAAAATTGCTTAGTCATGTTTCTGGAAGCTGGGGAGAAAGGGAGATTCTGATCTCTTGGCTTCACTCTCTAGGAATTTAGCCTCTGCAACACAGATTTGGAGAGGGTGAGAAATGTTAGTTAGTAATCAGCCCCTCCTGATGAGGTACCCTATTCTTTAATTGGAACTGAAAAGAGAAACAAGACCATCTTCTTAGTCACACAAGCCTAGATTTGAGGGAGGAAGGGAGGCCTTGATCTTTTGGCTTCACTCTGTAGGAATACAGCCTCTGCAGCATAGATTTGGAGAGGGTGAGAAATGTTAGTAGCCAGCCCCTCCTGATGAGATACTTTATTCTTTAATTGGAACTTGATTGGAACGGAGAGGAGAAATAAGACCATCTTCTTAGTCACACAAGCCCAGATTTGAACTTCTGTTAAGCTGAGATAATGATGGGAGAGGGAGCAGTTCACAATTCAAATGCAACACACTCTTACTGTTATTACCAAGTTTTAGCGGATTTTCCTGAATAACCGTTTCTTTATTTGCTGTAGGCCCTTGGGACAATTTCCAGAGACTTTAAATGGTTGTGTGTGTGTTTAATAGATTTTATCAGTTATGCTTGTTTCACTGAGGAATGGATCTGTAGAACTCCTTACACTGCTGTATCAGAAATGGAAGCTTTATTTCTCATTTGATTATAAATTTATCTTAAAGAATCTGTCATCTGGTTGTCATATATCTAAACCTGCACACATATATGTCTAATATTTATCTCTATAGAAAAGATAGAAGGATATAGAAAGTCTATTATAACTGTTTTTCATATCATAAGCATTTTACATTTGACATTAGCAACATGGTCTTATTTTTTCACAGAATTTTTGTTGCCTAGCATTGTTTTTTTTCCCTTTAACTTTTAGATTATTATTGTGTCATATTTTGGTTTGTCAGTCACACTCAGCAGTTCGGTAAAAATTTGTATAGAAGCACAAGAAATTAATAATATGCCAAAGTCAGTTTTACCAATTATCTCAGTGGAAGAGATTAAAATAATATGTGTACTTCTTATAATGTTTTAAATTATTAATATAATTAAATGCATTATTTAGCTAATGAAACAGAAAAAAGATCCCCTACATTCTGTAAAACAAGTAAAATAGCAATTGGGCTGAGGGCATTTGCACAAAGCTTTTTTAGACTTTTTGTGATACAGCCTGAACTTTCAGGGAGTGCATACTTAAATTCCAGCTCTTTCACTTACTTATCAAATACTCGGGTTTCCTCACTTCTCTGTGTCATAGTTTCCTCAGCTGCTAATGAGAATAAATAATAACTGTCCTTCCTTATAAGGTTGTTGCAGGGGCTTGACGAAATAATGCAAATGAAACCTCTTATAAAGTGATATACAAATATTAGGGACCATTGCAATATTTCTGCGTGGAATATCGTAGTGACTTAGACTATGCCCCTATATGAAAAGTACTTTGTTATGTAAACTCTGCACAGAACAAAATGCATTGTATTATGTTTCCATACAGAATAGCTCTTATAATAGAAATCTAATTTTGTTTTAAAAATTTACAAAAACTTAAGTCAGTAGCGGGAAGGCACAAAAAATGGCAGGTTACTTTAATTATAGCAGTTACTGGTTACAGACTGCCTGAGACAGAGAGAGGGAGAGAAGCAAATTAAAATGTTTGGTATGTCTGGTCCACCATAGATATTTTTCTCTTTACCCTCTGCTTAAAAAAATTCTAAGGAAAGAGAGAATATTGTTTTCTCTCTTTTTCTTTTATATTTCTAGTTTTGGACTTCTACGTTTTCTGATTAGTCATAGGATATGATGTTTCAATATTTGTAATTTACATTTAAGCAACGTTATATTTATTACCCAGAAACTAGTTTCTGATTTTTATTAACACGAATATTTTTTAAAAGGAAAAGAGTAAAAACTTCATTGTCCCTTAAACTGAAAAACGAACATTCATTCTTCGCCTTTAAGATTCTTGTATATTTTATACATTTTTCATATACAATAGGAAATAAGTTTATAAGAAACTACACACAAATTAAAATATACTAATGTACATTTGAAATAAAAATGAAGTTAGTATTTGTGTAAAATTAAACTTACTTTTATCCAAGTCTTAGAAATGAAAGTCTTAAACTTGAAATTCGGCAAGATACCAATGCTCACAGGATTTTATTGACACATTAAAAACAGTGTTAAAATTATAATCCAGAGTAGTCTGATTTTGCTAATAAGCTATAACACCACTCTGTTTCTCTTCATTATTTTCTTTTATAAACTAAACTGAACTGCCACACGTTTTTATGTAAACTCCAGTGTTTGTTACAAGTTAGCCCAGAGATTTCTCAGATTACAATATAAACAAATCATATACATACATACACATGTATATTGATAGCTGTTGTGGTAATGATAGTGGGGTGTTTAATATCCTGTTTTCCATCTCACTTAGGCTTGAAAATGACACAATATTAACTCCTTCCTTACAATATGCTTTTATCTAGAAATAAAAATATATGTTGTATAGAATTTAATAGGATGAGAAACTGTTATTTAATCAAAGTTTTCAACAAGGAAGCCAAGAAAAGGGATGTAAACCATTTGGTGAAGAGAAAAAATCCTGATAAAAAAAGGTGAAATTATTTTTACAGTAAAACGATTGAACTGGATCCTGAGAATAAGGTAAATCAAACAAAGAGGTCCTTAGAAGTGTGTTGGTTTCAGAATATAAAGATGCAATTGCCTACATTAAGCTTAAATGCAAGTCATACATGACTAAAATGTCTTGTGATACTTGAGATACTTGATACATTTTCCTGAAATAGTTTTTATTAGTATAAAAAGGAACTTAGGTTTGAATTTATCTTTTAAAAATTACTAACAATGTGGCCTTGTGCAAAAGATTTAACCACTCTGATATACAATTTCATATCTTTAAAATGGGAATAATAAAACCTACATCAAAGATTGTTGAGAAGAATCAAAGGAATGATAAAACTGTTTTGTAAACTGTTGGCAGCTATTCAAATGTTATTTTATGTAATAATTGTCAAACTGTGGGGAGATTATAATAACGGCAACACCTTGTGACATATTCTAGGACAATATATATTGTGATAAAGTCCTTTTAATAATAATATGCCTATTTTGTGTTTGCTATTAGACTAGGGAACATCAAAAATGAAGATTAAACAATATCGTGTGTTGGCGAAAATCGGGAAAAATAGCATAATTGAGGCAATATGCAGACAAGACACAAGTCACTTATTAAGAATGAGCTGTGTATGTCAGGAAGGATTTTATATGGGATTTACCTGTGTTCTTTGGCCACTTTCTTAGGAGTACTTTATAATATCAGTGAAATAATAATGTGAGTAATGTACAGAAAGGACTGTAATAGAGATTTACTGCTTTGGACATTATAAATGGGCATCAGAAATAAACTATTTGCAGAGATGAAAAAGAATAAGGTCCAATTAAATAATGCAGGTATTAATAGAGTTAATGCCTGGCAAAAATGATAAGCCTCTCTGCATGGTAAGTCTACTTGGAACTTGGAATATTAAAGTTATTACTCCAGATGTCAACAGAAACAAAATTGAGAAATTTTTAAAAATATCAAGCAGTGGGGGGTTTTTTTTTTGTTCGTTGAAAAGAAAAAAAAAAAAAGACAGTATATATTAGTGTTTTGTAAAAGAAAACGAATCCATATGTAATTAGTTAAAGTCCTGCAAAATTTGCTCATCGAAGGATCTTTATATAGTTAGCAAAGTAGGAAGGGAAAAGTAAAACCTGGAAAGGTGAGGTACTTGCTCAAGATCATACAGCTACCTTGTGCCAGGTCTGGAAGTAGGACTCAGGGACTTTCCTTCTGGTTCACTGTCCTTTTCATTATTGTATAGTATCTTAATTATCTAGATAAAATAAAAGAAAAACATGTATCAGTTATTGTGTCTGTAATATATACAAGCCCCTTCAAATATTTTATTAGGAAATGAAGTGTTTCTTTATTCATTTGTGTCTGAAATAATGAATCTTGTGATCCTTAGATCTTTGATCCAATATGATAGTCACTAGGTACATGTAGCTATTAAAATGAAAATTGAAATTAACTAAAAATTATAAATTTCTCAGTGGCACTGGCTATATTTCAAGTGCTTAATAGCAACATGTGACTAATGGCTGCTGCATTGGACAGCACAGATATAGAACATTCCAATCATTGCAGAAAGTTCTATTGGACAATGCGGCTCTAGGTGCTCTGTCGGGGGAATAGAGAAGGGGCTAGCAAAGCTGGCTTGATCCAAGTGACCACTGCTTCTGCTACCACTACCATTGTTGTCTTATAGTTCTTAAAAACCACTATATATCTTTATTTCCAATTCTTTGAAAAACCTGTAATTCTTATCTATTTGTAACATATTATATTTTAAAGTTGAGAACAGTTAAACAACTGTTTGGTGTAAAATAGCTATCATAAAACTAAAATTCAAATGCAGGTGTCTATCTGGTCAAATGTTTCAAAGTCTTGGTTTCCTTACGTTTAAATGGCAATAATATTAATATCTCATTCCAATGTGGTGAGGATTAAATAGATTTAATGTAACAATGTAAGTGTTGTGTTTGGTATCAAAATGAGTAGTTAATAATGGCAGCAGGCTGGGCGCGGTGGCTCAAGCCTGTAATCCCAGCACTTTGGGAGGCCGAGACGGGCGGATCACGAGGTCAGGAGATCGAGACCATCCTGGCTAACACGGTGAAACCCCGTCTCTACTAAAAATACAAAAAACTAGCCGGGCGAGGTGGCGGGCGCCTGTAGTCCCAGCTACTCGGGAGGCTGAGGCAGGAGAATGGCGTAAACCCGGGAGGCGGAGCTTGTAGTGAGCTGAGATCCGGCCACTGTACTCCAGCCCCGGCTACAGAGCAAGACTCCGTCTCAAAAAAAAAAAAAAAAAAAAAAAAAAATGGCAGCAATGGCTAATGACTTGTAATAGTACCCTTTTCTAGGATTTAAAACTATGACTTAAAATGCCTTAACACAAAATAATAATTATAACATAGCCAAATTTTTGTTGCATTTTACACTTTGCATGAAAATAATTACATAAGATTTCTCTTTTGATTCTAACAACAGATAAGGAAATTTAGTGTTTAGAGAGATTACATAACTTGCATGTGACTCAGGAGTTGTAAATATGGACCTAAATCCAGTTCTTGTGAAGTCTAGTTATATTTCACAATACTGAGCTAATGGTAGAATTTTAGGCAGTATTTAAAGCAACTAAAGAAATAAAGGTTGGTGCAAATTTAATGGCCGTCCTTGCCATTAAAAGTAATGGCAAAATGTGTCATTAAATTAGTTTTAATGGCAAAGACTGTCATTACGTTTGCATCAACTTAATAGTTTTGTTCTGAATGTGTAAGGCTAAAGTTTGAATCAGCCACTATTTGCTTATTTTATGTGGTTTGGATAAGCATAGAAAAATGGAGTCTGTCAAGTTCAGGACTCCTGATGGTCAACTGTGATAAGAAAACCAGATTCAAATTCTTATACAATAAATTTTTAATTTTTACTTTTTCTCCAACAAAATAAATGCTTTCCAGAAATACCTTTTATGTAAAGGTGAAGTATAATTTATTCACTATTATTATTTGAAAGGTCATTTTATACATGCAAAATCCCAAGTTTGCCACCTGACACATTTTGATTCTCCACAGATTTATCCCTGTCTTCATTTACTAAATTAAAAAAGACAAACCCATGGTTTATGTAACATTTCAAATATGATAAGAGGAAATTGTCAGGCTTGTTTGTAGCAACCAATGCAGTCATATCAACTTAACTAAGAAGAGTGATTTCTGATTAAGGTCCTAAAAGAGAATATTTAATGTCATAGCTCAAACTAGCTAAAAAAAAAAAAGAAAGGATATACTGCTTTGTTAAAAGCCATGACGGGGCTTTGAGAACTACAAATGAAACTCCTTTCATAAATCACCCGCTGCAGTTGGTGCCAGCACTCAGCTCAGTATTTGACATCCTCTCCTTGTGAGTCACAAGCCTGTATTATCAACTTTTAAACTTATACAGGGGAACACTGATGAGAGTTACTCCCAGGATTACCATCACATACAAGGGAATTCTGATAACTTCAATTAAAAGATATGGAACTTCTTTCAAACTTTTACATCAATGAATAGCATGAAGTAATTGCAGACTCATACTTGAAAACTATGTGAAGGTATTGGAAGGTTCTGTAATACTAAGCTTGGAACATAAGTTAAGGCTGACTGTAAACACAATTTAGTTGGCAGCATTTCATTGAAAGATAATTTGGATCTGTGACTGCCAACCCACACTGAGGGATTCCAGAGCCAAGACGAAACGTTCATACACACACACACACACACACACACTCTCTCTCTCTCTCTCTCACACACACACACACACATTCTCTCTCTCTCTCCCCTCCCCCCAACACACAGACAACACACACACACACACACACACACACATCATAGACACCTTGTCAGAAACAGTGCCAAAGCTGTTTCAAACAAATGGAAATATAGAGTTTGAGAAAAATAAAAACTGTGGTTAGAAAACTAGAGCTGCTTTTAAAAATATATCTACATGTTATACTTCTACCAGATAATTTTTAGTAAGAACAACAGCAATCCCTGAATCTATATTGATTTCGAGGCTGTCTATATTAATTATTCAAAAGGCTAGTTTTCCATTTCTCCTCCCTGCCTATAGCTCTGGCTTGAGTTGCTATGACTTCCCTGAGTGACTGTTTTTTTCCTGCATACCAATATTTTGCTATCTGAATCAAGTTATATATTTCAAAACATTAGTGACAAGTTCAGAGGGAACACTCCAGGACGTTTCTGTTGTCAATATATCTCTTCTCATTTTCACCTATGTTGGCCATTAGTATAATAATCCCAAATACGATTTAAAAAATCAAGATTCTCTGAGCTCAGTTGATAATATTTGCAACAAGGGTTAATCCACAGATTACTAGAATCTGAATTTATATGATTTTTTTTTCCAACAAAGTCAACATTTCCTAACAAAATTGTTTTATCTGGGCAATCTAATTTTCTCATTATTGTTTCTTCACATGAGGAAAAAATATTTCAGAACATAAACATGACTTGGCCTGTTGACAATCATACCAGGTACATTTTTTGAGACATTTCTCTTAATATAGCATGTATTTTACAAAATAATGCCCACATTTACAGGTTGATTATCAAAATCTCTTTAAAACTGTAAATATTTCCTCCAAAATAATTATTTGCCATCATACAAGTCTGATGCTTTTGAAATTACAGCCAGGGCATGGTCTAAAATAACTATGACACACTTAACAATTTAGAAACAGAACAGTTTGGATTTTTCTTGCAGTGGTATTGGATTCAGATAATATACTACCTCCAGGTAAAGTAAAGCCTTAGACAATCTGATTTACAAACAGTAGATATTTTTGTTCACCAGAAGGGAAGTTGTTATCTACCATAAACATTCATTCATGTGAGCCACCAAAAGTAAGCAATTCCATAGAAATCACATTTGGATAATATACTTGGAAAGTGTAACATGTAAGATACCAGCATCCTATGGGATCAAACTTACATATACCTGAAATATTAATGAAAAATATGATTACCTTGTATTTCATGGTAATGTGTACTATATAATATGAACTAATTTTCTAAACTGATTTTTTAAAAACCCAAGAACTTAGTTTTCCATTACCAAAGAAAAATGGTAAATGACTTCAAACAGAATTATACATTCATAAATATTCCATATATATATCGGAATTATAAAATTCATTCTTATAAGTTATTGGTCCATGAGTGTAATCAAGAATAGTGAGAGTCTGTGTGTGTTCATGTGCATGTGTGTGTGTGACAGAGATAGACAGAGAGAAAGGTAAAAAGAGAGACAGAGAATGAGATGGAGATGGAGAAAAGAGAGAAAAGAGAGAGCCTGCTGCTGTTCTTTTTCCTCAACAGTAAAATATTTGTGTACTCTGGCTGTTTTATGTAGCCAGCTTTTCCACATACATAAGAAAATGAAAACACAATCTGTTCAGTTCCTAGGACCAATTTTCCCCAGACCTTTGACTTTTTTCCTCTGACTTTTGGTAATTACTGTAACCATTTGGTTTATAACCATGTGTAAAATGGAAACAGCAATGAGGTATACCACACTGAAATTAAAAACAAACAGACAAACAAAAAACCTTTAAAAGTATCCCTTCCATGCAAATAAGTAACTGCTTAAAAATAATGATGATTTTGGCAGCATCCATGGCGCTGTTTTCTTTTGCATATTTCAAAATGAGGTCACAGGTAGCTCAAATTCGTTATTCTACAAAATGTACTTTAGACCACACAGTATATGCAAGCAAAAGTTTTTCTCCTCTAAACTAATTTTGTTTGTAACATATGTTTTTATTTTGTGCCAGGCTAGAAATGAATAGAGATACAATTTGTTCTGCTACCACAAAATCTTGGACATGGTTATGTCAAAATCAATCTAATTGTAGGATCCACTAAATTTTGATGCCATTTTATCTAGCATATTAAGTGAAAGAGTTAGATAAATGCCATGCCAACAAGTTTCTAAAATCAAGAATCTGATTTCAAAGCACTGTTTTACAGGAAATCTCTCTTTGATAGTAAATTCTGGTTTATTAGAAATGAATGAACATGTCTGTCATTATCCAATTGATATTTCTAATTGCAAGGTTGTATCTATTCAGTTACACTAAGACTCTTCTGAGAACTTCTGGTCCCTAGAGCAGTCACGTGTGTGCATCTGTTAGGCTTTCTTCCTTCTCTAATTATCGTGTTCTATCAGTGAAATTACCATCAATACTATGCACAACACGGGTGTTTATGGGAACATATCCCCCACCCCCGTCCCAGTAAAAAGGTCCAGGAGAAAGTGTACTGAAGGTCAACTACTAGTCATAGGCTGCCGTTATCAATAGAACAACAAAAAAAGCCCAATTTTAAAAGGCTGCAATTGGGAACACCTGGGAATATTGAATTTTCTGTACTGTTTGCCTAGCGGGGCATGGTAGCGCTCTCTGCCAATTTATATAATTATTTAAAAAATTGGCATTACCTTTTTCTTCCTTAGCCAAAAATGCTGTTAAATGCATTCCATTTGAATAATTTTGGCCCTCTCACAGCTAGTCAACCTTGCTGCTTGCTTTTCCTGTGAGTGGTACTGTTAATTGACTTTCTTAACCTTCTATTATCCAAAATGAAGTGTAGGACTGACCTGTTAGCATTTCAAAAATCAGCATGAGTGGTACACAGCCTTTCCTATAGGATGAATTCGTAGTTTGCCAATTAATCAACATAAACTCACAATTCAATCTGCAAAAATGTTCAAAGCACAGATAAAATGGAGTTCTTTGGGTTTGTACAAACTCTCCCCCACTAATTTCTATAGATTAATTTTTAATGCTTTCTGATTAATCATATTTCAGGCTTATACAATTCAATCAATATGCTTTGAATTTTTGTAATAAATGACATATGCATCTTTTTGAAAGAAGTAATTATACTTTTGGAAAATAGTTTCCATTATTCTTCCATTGCCAGGCAATATACTGCCATCATTAATAACAATTACTCAAGCAAATGGGCTACATTTGTAACTTTTTGACAGCAATGCAAGTATCAAAAAACTGTAGGAATCTAGGAAACAACAGACTTAACTCATTGGCTACATACTTTGGTCACACAAATTGTTGGCTACATACTTTGGGCATATAAATCGATGTCAGTGGGCTTCAGCTTCTGCAATTGTCTAACTCAGACTGTTATCAACAGCAAATCCTGTATGTTAACTTTTTAAAAACTTCACCATGGATAGATGAAATGTTAATTCATACATTAGCATTTGAGAATAATTATAATTTCAAAGGTCTTGCTATAGGGACAATTATATCTTATTATATTATGTTAGAATCAATTAGTTCAGGTTAGATATAAAAAATATACATAAACTAAAAAGTCAACACCTACTTGCATATTCATTAGTTGAGTGTAGAATTGTCTTATGATCTAATCTTGTTTCTTTTCTTTCTATTTCTCTTGTCTAATCTCTTCTTGTACTTTAACTTTCCTCATTGGAACCTGACTAAAATAGTCACAAAAAATTTTAACCACACATATGAGTTACTATTATAATTCATTCAAGAAATGTATTTAGCTCTATAAGAGATACAAATCCAGAAATTCAGGGAATCATCCAAAGGTGAATTATTCCTAATGGACATGAAGTAGTTATCTCAATCAATACTCAACTCTAATTTTTTACTTACTTCTTTGATACAGGCTCACCTTGTTTAGAGCACTTCCAAAAAAAGCATTTCCAACTGAATAGGACAATGTGATATAATGTCAGAAGTTAAGGATCTTAGAGCTTGGAATAAATTAAAAGCAAAGTCAATGAAATGCCTATTATTTTCAAACCATTACAGCCAAAGCCAAATAAATTGAGATTTAAGTGGAAAAGAGGGAGAAAATTCTTTAATCTTATATTCTCAGGAAATGAATTTGCCAGGACTAACCATGTTTGGGATTTAGCATTTAAAACCATTCTAATAAACTGGAGTTTTCAATTAAGAGCAATGGAGATTCCAGATTCCAAAGATATAAATTCCACTTAGTGGAGCCAAAAATGTTTTAAGCATTTCTTGGGAAGTAATAATCCTCTTTCACATGTGGCAATAACAAGATGCTTTTGCAGATTATCTTCTAAAATCTTGAAGGCGTAAATTCAGATTGACGGGTGAATTGGACTCTAAAATATGCTATGGTTAGAAAAATGATTACTTGTATCACAGTTTAGGGGTTACAATTTTTTTAAGTTAAAAAATTAATTTACAACCAACCCAGAGATATTTAAACACTCTTTTAAATGAGTAGAAAAATTCTGCAAATCTCTTTGATGGGTTTTAATATACTATAGGTGTTCAATAAAAAAATTTTGGCAATAGCTCTTTAAGCCTTAGGATGGTTTAATAAGTGACATCTGCTTTTTTTTCTATTGTGGTTAAAAAAAAAAAAAAGAACCACACACACAGCATGAGTTCTACCCTCAACAAATGTTTAAGTGTACAGTACAGTATTGTTAACTATCAGCCAATATTGTACAGCAGACCACTAAAACTTTTTTGTTTTCTACGACTAAAATTCTCCACCATCAAACAGCAGCTTTCCATTTCTCCCTTCTCCTAGTCTCTGGCAGGCCATTCTACTTTCTGTTTTTGTTGTTTTATGTTAATTTTTTTGCTTCTATGAGTTTGACTAAATTAGATACCTCATAAAAGTGGAATCGTGTGGTATTTGTCCTTCTGTGACTGGCTTATTTTATGTAGGATGATGTCTTCAAGGTCCATCCACGTTGCAGCATGTAACAGAACTTCCCTCTTTTTTTTTTTAAATTATACTTTAAGTTCTAAGGTACATGTGCACAACGTGCAGGTTTGTTACTTACGTATACATGTGCCATGTTGGTGTGCTCCACCCATTAACTCCTCATTTACATTAGGTATATCTCCTAATGCTATCCCTCCCCTCTTCCCTTCCCTCCACCCCACAACAGGCCCCGGTGTGTGATGTTCCCCTTCCTGTGTCCAAGTCAGAACTTCCTTCTTTTTAAAGGCTGAATAATATTTCATTGTATGTATATGTCACGTTGACTTTTTTTTTTTTTCTTTTTGGATGGAGTTTCGTTCTCGTTGCTTAGGCTGGAGTGCAATAGTGCGATCTCGGCTCACTGCAACCTCCACCTCCCAGGTTCAAGCGATTCTCCTGCCTCAGTCTCCCAAGTAGCTGGGATTACAGGCATGCACCACCATGCCAGGCTAATTTTGTAGTTTTAGTAGAGATGGGACTTCTCCATGTTTGTCAGGCTGGTCTCGAATTCCCGACCTCAGGTGATCCGTCCGCCTCAGCTTCCCAAAGTGCTGGGATTACAGTCGTGAGCCACTGTGCCCAGCCCACATTGGCTTTATACATTCATTGATGAACATATAAGTTGTTTCCACATCTTAGTTATTGTTAATAGCACTACAAAGAACATGAGAGTGCAAATATTTCTTCAAAATACTAATTTTAATTCTTTTGGATCTATATGCAAAAGTGCAATCACTGGAATATATAGAAGTTCTATTTTCAGTATTTTGAAGAACCTTTATGCTGTTTGCCATACAAGCTGCATAATTCTACGTTCTCATCACTAGGGTTTCAATTTTCTCTACACTCTCACTAACACTTGTTATTTTCTGTTGTTTTGATAGTGGTCATCCTAGCAAGTGCGAGGTGGTAGGTCATTGTGGTTTTGATTTGTGCATCTCTGATGATAAATGATGTTCAGCATCTTTTCATATACCTGTTGGCCATTACATATGTCTTCTTTGGAGAAATGTCTGTTAAAGTCCTTTGTCCATTTAAAAACCAGGCTGTTTTATTGCTATTAAGTTGTAGGAGTTCCTTATGTAATTTGGATACTAACCCCTTACTAGATACATGGTTTGCAAATATTTTCTTCCATTTCATAGGTTGCCTTTTCACTCTTTCAATTATAGCCTTGGATATCAAGAAGCTTTTTAGTTTTTTGTAGTCCCAAGTTACCAATTTTTGCTTTTGTTGCTTATAATTCTGGGGTCATATCCAAGAAATCATTGCCAAGACCAATGCTGTGGAGGTTTTCCTCTTTGTTTTCTTATTTTATTTTTGTTTTTGAGATAGAGTCTCACTCTGTCTCCCAGACTGAAGTGCAATCGCACAATCACAGTTCAATGCAGCCTCGACCTCCCCAGACTCAGGTGATCCTCCCACCTCAACCTCCCAATTAGCTGGGACTACAGCCATGCACCACAATGCCCAGCTAATTTTTTCTCTCTATAGATAGATAGATAGATAGATAGATAGATAGATAGATAGATAGATAATTTTTTAATCGATGCAGGATTTTGCCATGTTGCCCAAACTGGCTTCAATCTCCTGGGCTCAAGCAACCTACCCACCTCAGCCTTTCAGATTGTTGAGATTACAGGCATGAGTCAGTTCACCATTTTACTGTGTTTGGCCATCCCATATGTTTTCTTCTAGGAGTTTTACAGTTTCAGGTCTTACATTTAATTCTTTTTTTTTTTTTTTTTTTTTTTTAAGTTCTGGGGCACATGTGCAGGATGTACAAGTTTGTTACATAGGTAAATACGTGCCATGGTGATTTGTGGCACCTATCAACCCATCACCTAGGTATTAAGCCCAATATGCTTTAGCTCTTTTCCTTAATGCTCTCCCCTCCCCCACCCTCCCCCAACAGGCCCCAGTAAGTATTGTTCCCCTCCCTGTGTCCATGTGTTCTCATTGATCATCTCCCACTTAAAAGTGAGAACAAGGGGTCTTTGATTTTCTGTTCCTGTGTTAGTTTGCTGAGGATAATGGCTTCCAGCTTCATCTATGTGCCTGCAAAGGATGTGATCTCGTTCCTCTTTATGGATGCATAGTATTCCATGGTGTCTATGTACCACATTTTCTTTATCTAGTCTATCATTGATGGGCATTTGGGTTGATTACATCTTTGCTATTGTGAATAGTGCTGCAATGGACATATGCATTCATGTATCTTTATGATAGAAAGATTTATATTCCTTTGGGTATATACCCAGTAGTGGAATTGCTGGGTCAAATGGTATTTCCAGTTCTAAATCTTTGAAGAATTGCCACATTGTCTTCCACAATGGTTGAACTAATTTACATTCCTACCAACAGTGTAAAAGCATTCCTACTTCTCTGCAACCTCATCAGCATTTGTTGTTTCTTGGCTTTTTAATAATTGCCATTCTGACTAGTGTGAGATGGTATCTCATTGTGGTTTTGATTTGCATTTCTCTAATGATCAATGATGTTGGAAGTAAAACACTCCTCGGCAAATGTAAAAGAACTGAAATCATAACAAACAGTCTCTCAGATCACAGTACAATCAAATTAGAACTCAAGATTAAGAAGTCCATTTAAAACCACACAATTATGTGGAAATTGAACAACCTGCTCCTGAATGACTCCTGGGTAAATAATGAAATTAAGGCAGATATCAGAAAGTTCTTTGAAACCAATGAAAACAAAGAGATAACACACCAGAATCTCTGGGATGCAGCTAAAGCAGTGTTAAGAGGGAAATCTATAGCACTAAATGCCCACACCCCAAACCTAGAAATATCTCAAATTAACACCATAACATCACAACTAAAATAACTAGGGAACCAAGAACAAACAAATCCCAGAGCTAGCAGGAGACAAGAAATAACTCTAAGCTCAGAGCTGAACTGAAGGAGATAGAGATATGAAAAACCCTTCAAAAAAATCAATTTTCTCCTATATTTGGAGCTGTTTTGTTGAAAAAAAAATCAATAAAATAGACTACTAGCAAGACTAATAAAAAAGAAAAGAGAGAAGATTCAAATAAACAATCAGAAATGATAAGGGGGATACCACCACTGACCCCTCAGAAATACAAACAACCATCAGAGAATACTATAAACACCTCTATGCAAATAAACTGGAAAATCTAGAAATGGATAAATTCCTGGACACATATATCCTCCCAAGACTGAACCAGGAAGAAGTTAATTCTTCAATAAATTTTAAGTTGATGTTTGTATATATTCTGAGATAAGGATCCAATTTCATTCTCTGTATGTGGATATCCAGTTTTCCCAACACCATTTATCTAAGAGAATATGCTTTTCCCATTGTGTTTTTTTGTACTATTTTTTAAAATCTGACATAAAATTTTATGTATTCATCATATATAATATAATGTTTTGAAGTACATATACATTGTGGAATGGTTAAATCTAGCTAACCAACAAATACATTACCTCACACAGTTATTATTTTTGTGTCAAGAACACTTAACACTCATTCTTTTTGCATTTTTTAAGAATACAATATATTATCATTCACTGTAGTCACCATGCTATATAATAGAGCTCTTGTACTTATTCTTCCTATCTAACCGTAATTATGCATCCTTTGACAAACACCTCCCCAAACTCCACTTGCCTATAACTACTATAGCCTCTAGTAACCACCATTATAATCTCTACTTCTGTAAGATTAACTTTTTTAGATTCTACATATGATTGAGATTATGCATTATTTGCCTTTCTGTGCCTATCTCTCCCTTTAGATATTTCATTATTTGCTTTATATATTTAGAAGTTCTGATATTGGGTACATATAGATTTACAATTCTTATATCCCCTTGATGAACTGACCTCTTTATTGTTATGTAATTACTTTCTTTGTCTCTGTTTGCATTTTTTCACTTAAAGTCTACTTTGTCTGATATAAGTATAGGTACCTCTGCTGTCTCTAGGTTTCTATTTTTATGGAATGTCTTTTTCTTTCCCTTCATGTTTAATATATATGTGTCATTGAAGGTGAAATAAATCTCTTATAGGCAGTATAGAGTTGGGTGTTGGTTTTTTAAAATCTTTTCAGCTACTCCATGTCTTTTGACAGAAGAATATAATCCATTTACATTCAAGTTAATTATTGATAAGTAAGGACTTACTTCTGGCATTTAATTCTTTTCTGGCTATTTTGTAGATTCTTGTTTCTCTCTTCCTCTCTTGCTGTCTTCCTTTGTGGTTTGACGATTTTCTGTAGTAGTATATTTTTATTCCTTTCTTTCCATCTTTTGTGTATCTATGATAGGCTCTTGCTTTGTGATTACCATGAAACTTACATAAAACTTTTTTTATTTACTCAAAGCAGGCTATTTTAAGCCTATACCAACTTAACTTTGATTGCATAAAAACTACATTGTTACTCCCCTTTCACCATTTTATGTTTTTGATGCCACACTTTAAGTCATTGTATAAAGTGTATTCCTTATTAAATTATTGTAGTTATAGTTTCTTTTAATAGATTTGTCTTTTTACCTCCATACTGGAGATATAATTGATTGGTAGAGAATAATTATAGTACTAGAATATTCTAAGTTTTGCTATGTGCTTACTTTTGGCAGTGATTTTTATACTCTTATATTACTAATTAGCATCCTTTTCTTTCAACTTAAAAAGCTACCTATAGCATTTCTTCTAGGACAGATCTAGTGGTGATGAACTCCCTCAGCTTTTGTTTGTCTTGGAAAGTATTTCGCTTTTATTTTTGAATGGCAGTTTTTCCAGGTAAAGTACACTTGGTTGTCAGGTTTTTTTTCTTTTTCTTTCAGCACTTTAAATAAATCATCCCAGTGTCTCCTGGCCTGCCAGATTTCTGTTGAGAAATCTGCTGATAGCCATATTGAGTCTCCCTTGTATGTAGTATGCTTCTTTTCTCTTGCTCCTTTGAATTATTTGTCTTTAATATTTGTTAATTTCATAATAATTCATATTGGTAAACTCTTCTTTGTGCTGAATTTGATTGGAGACCTCCAAGCTTTGTGTACCTGAATGTATCTTTTCTTAGATTTAAGAAGGTTTCAACCATTGTTTCTTTAAATAAATTTTCTATTCTTTTCTTTTTGTCTTCTGCTTCTATAATTCCTAGTATGTGAAAATTGGCTCTCTTTATGTTGTTCTATAGATCTCATAGGCTTTCTTCATTCTTTTTTTTTTTCTTCTCTGAATGATTTCAAATGATCTGTCTTCACTAATCCTTTTTCTACTTGATCTAGTCTCCTGTTGAAGCTTGCTGTTGCATTTTTTTTAAATTTAGTCATTGTATTTTTCAGTCTCAAAACTTTTATTTTGTAATTTTTTCAATCTCTGTTTAGCTTTTTATTTTTTCTTGTATTGTTTTTCTGACTACATTACTTTTTAAATCTGTATTCTCTTATAATTTTCTAAGCTTCTTTAGAATGATTATTTTGAATTATTTGTCAGGCATTTTGTGTATTCCCAAATCTTTAGAATCAGTTACTAAAAGTTTATCATGTTTTTTGGTGGTATCATGTTTTCCTGATTCTTCATGATCCTTGTATTTTTATGCAAATGTCTGTGAATATGAAGAAGGAGTTGCCTCTTCCAGACTTTATGGACTGACTCTGGTTAGGAAAGACCTTCACCTGAGAAGTAGTGGAGGAGAGGCACACTGGGGAATGCTGTGGTACTGTTTCTACTTGTGTGAGGCACCAAGTATGGGTGTGCACAGTGGCTCCAGTTCTAGGGGTGGGGCACTGAGTTTTGTCAGCTTCAGCAACTAGGGTCTCTGACGTTGGTACCTGCATGGACCTTGGTCGCAGGAGCTGTGAGAGGGCTGCAGAGGTTGGGAGGTCTGTTAGGGGGGTTATCAGTTGTGTTTCTTTGTCTAGTGATAGGGGTCAGGTCTAGTTGCAGTGGAGGCCAGAGCCAGTTGTGTGCACATGCTTCACTCCAGAAGTCATCTGTAGGCACATCCATGGCAGCAGAAGCCAGCTATAGGCTTGCACATGGTGATGAAGACTGAGGGCAAAGGCAGGGGTTGGGCCTGACTATGGGTGCAAATATGACATTGGGGGCTGTCAGCTTGCACGTACACCATTACAGAGGCCATCTGGGCTGGCGACAGGGGTTAGGCTGTTTGCATGTGTATGGGCAGCTCCACGGTCAAACTAAAAGTGTGTGTGCATGTGCAGCTGTGGGAGCCAGGGCTGGAAGCATACAGTAGCCTTTTTGGAGATTCTCTTAGGTTCTGCAGTCTATGTTTATGTCTTTTGTTAAATTTGGGAGGTTCTTAGCTTTTATTGATATTTTTTTCAGTCCTCACCTTTATCTTCTTCTTACTTGATACTATTGACACAATCTCAAATATCAGTGATAATGACACATAATCTAGCATCTTTTTAAGCCTCCGTATATACCACACGGTTAACTGGAAAATGCTTTGAGGGAAACATTTACTAAGAATTCATGGATCGCCTTAATGTGTTTTTATTATCTCTAGAATGTTACCCCTCAAGTTTTAGCTTTTTATGTTTCTCTGAGGCCTGAACATAGCTGTTTATATTTTTATGCCTCCCTCATAGTGCTTCTTGGTTGGTGTGACATTAGCTACTCTAACAAGAAGAAGCCACTTCAAATGGATTAAGAAAAATAATGGGCCGGGCGCGGTGGCTCAAGCCTGTAATCCCAGCACTCTGGGAGGCCGAGACGGGCGGATCACGAGGTCAGGAGATCGAGACCATCCTGGCTAACACGGTGAAACCCCATCTCTACTAAAAAAAATACAAAAAACTAGCCGGGCGAGGTGGCGGGCGCCTGTAGTCCCAGCTACTCGGGAAGCTGAGGCAGGAGAATGGCGTGAACCCGGGAGGCAGAGCTTGCAGTGAGCTGAGATCCGGCCACTGCACTCCAGCCTGGGTGACAGAGTGAGACTCCATCCCAAAAAAAAAAAAAAAAAAAAAAGAAAAAGAATGTTCTGGGAACTTCTAAAAATCCTTTGTTTAGGTGTTTGGCTTCCTCTTGCTAGAGTAGCTTAAAAAGCTGGTGGCAAAAAGATTAAATGAAGCAACCATTTTATTTACCATGAAAGATACATAGGACAGGGGGTTATGCTTTACTCATTCCTGTATCACAAACATAATTTTTGTCTCATAGATTGTGGCTTAATGAATATTTGTGGCATCAATGCATGAATAAATGAGAAAACCGGCAAGTATTTTCATTTACTAAGTAGCCTGAGGGAAGTCAGGCTGAGAGTTGTTAATGGAATAATATGTATCCTGAAATTTTCATGAATTCTAAATTAGTTAACTGCTAAATATTTTGTAATGGAAAATGATGTAATTAAATGAGCTCTAGACCAGGAGCCAGATATCTCAGATTTTTTCTCTGCAACCTTAGAAAGATTACTTTACCTTTTTTGAAGGAAGGTATTGGACAGCAAAACCTCAAAACTCTAACTTTGTATTATATTATGGGTTTCATCAATAAGAAGGGAATTACCATTACTGAAATGCCATGGTGACAATAGGTACATAAATACAAGGGTAGGGACTTTTTATTCTTTTTGTTCATTCTCAAGGATGATGTAGGGTGAGGTGAGTAGTGACTATAAGGCATACCTGTCATATAGAGACAGACATTTTATATACACAATTTTAACCCAGTAACTACTCTGAATATCCACAGTGTGCTCTGGTTGGCAGGAAATATATAGTATTAATGGTTAAGAATTGAAGAACACAGTTTTAAGAAAAAAAATGGAGAAAAGGGGAATATTGCATTTTAACAATATTTTATTTACCTTTGGGCTATTTGCTTTACCTGGAGACTGAAAGAAAGATACATACCTAGGACTGGAGGTAGAACTGAGAATAACATGTCCCAGGGCACCTGGTGGGAATGATATTTAACATTGGTAGGGAGGAGGAGTCAAAGTTATGCTTTACTAGTTTCTAAATTTTAGCAATAAGTGGGTGCATTAGTGGAGCATGTGTTTGGCTCCAAGCTAAGCTTTTTTCTTAATAATTACAACAGCAGTTCCGGATGCACTAACATATAAACCACTCTTGTTCCAGCTTGAAACATAAATAGGGCCAAGGTACCTCTAAACTAGTGGGACGTATTCTTTCAACATGGTGGACCCTTTCTTAACTCTTCTACATGCCTAGTTATGTGCTGCTTCTGAGACAACCAAGACATGGTTCTATCGCTTTGGCCCAAAGTATATCATCAATTTGAAATGAAATTGAGTTTCTGTCATGCTGCTCTATCTGTGAGGATTAGATAGTTTAAAACATAAAAATCAATGTGCTGTAACTGAAGTTAGGAAAATATGACACTATCAGCAGTAAGACACAAAGATAGGATTTAGTAAATACCTGCCTGTCCTGGACTTCTCCCGGGAATGACGGAGCCTAAACTTTGGCAAATATACTAGGAATTTTAATAGAATCACCTTTGCTGAAGTTATGTTTTATCAAGCAGATATAATCTGCATCTTGGGGTTTGGTGCTGGGCATGTACTAGAAAATTCTTGACTGCCTAAGAAATTTTATTCAACAGGTTAAGTCAGCTTAGTACAAAAGTCTTCTTTTTTATTTTATTCTTGTCCTGGGCCTGGTTGTTTAATTCCTTTAAGCAGCAGCATTGGAGAATAAAAAGTCAAGCATTTCATTTTTCTGTTCATTTGTGAGTGCTAGCAAAAATAATCAACATGAAACAAAATATGGTTTACTATTTTTTAGATAAAGAAAAGAAAATTAAGTTTTTCTTTAATGAACACAAATAAACAAAGCTGCATTAAAAGTAGTAAAACTTTTCTGTGCCTTCTAATCATCCTGTATCCAGGGCCCCAGTATTTGCAAATTTGATATTATTACTTTTCTAGGTGCTCACAAAATTGGTATTTACTTATTCAAATTTGCAACCTTTGAACTGCTTAAGTTGACAATTTATTTTCTTATATTAATCCTTAGGACAAAGAAAATTATCTCTGCTTTGTGTTATTTTCTTACATAAACTTACCCACTTAAAAAAAAAAGAAAGAAAAAACAAAGTAAGAAAAACAAAAAGAAAGCAAAAAACTGATATTCTCACTGTGCCAAGCCTAGTTACAGAGATTTATTTTTTCTTAAACTTCTGAACCTTGGTTTAAACTATTACAAGCCCAATCCTATATTTTTTTAATCTATTCCTGTGTAATAAACTATCCCAAAGCTTAGAACTTAAACAATGAATGTTTATTAGCTCACTTTCTGTGGGCCAGGAATCTGAGCATAGCTTAGCTGGGCACCTTCGGCTCAGTGTCTCTTGGAAGGCTGTAATCCAGGTGTTGGCCAGGCTGCAGTCATCTCATGGCTCAACTGAGAGCAGATCTGCTTCAAGTTCACTTCTGTAGCTGTTAGCAGGCTTTAGGGAATCACTGACTATTGTCTGCAGGTGTAAGTTTCTTGCTGTGTGGGCCTTCTCACAGTAAAAAGGTAACTTTTCCTAGAGCAAGGTTTTTGAAAAAGAGAGACAGAGAAGCAAGAGTGGGCATCTCCAGGGTCGAAACCACAGTAGTTCTGCAGCCTAATCTTGGAAGTGATATACCATCACATCTGCCATATTCTATTAAATAGAAGCAAACTAATAAGTCCCGCCCACACTTAAGGGGAAGGTATAACATGAGAGTAGGAGTACCAGAAGGTGGGGATTGGCGAGGCCCATGTTAGATACTGCTTGTCACAATTACCTTCCACCAAAATCACTCACCTTTCTATCCATGGCCTTTACAAATGCTACAATGCTCATCTTGGACTTCTCTCTCTTTGAAGCCTTATTCGGCTTTATGGAGTATTATTTTTATCTCCTCAGAGTGCTAATAGAACACATGGTTAGTGTTTATCCAGACAGTAAGCATGTATTAGTGGAATTTCAGATATTCTCTCAGATATCGCTGCCTCATCATCTCAGAGTATACATTCCTGGTGAGGAGACCATATCTCAAGTTCATCTTGGCTCACTCTACCTCAGTGTTTGGATCAATGCTTCTCACTTAGCTGACATTCAGTGAGTACCTGTTTCTGTGGCTAAGTCCTTTAAAAAAATGCCACAGGTACTTGAGAAGAATACTGAACTGGAATTGAACCATTTCTAAAGTGTTACTAATGTAGCACTCTGGAACTCTTCCAATAAATCCATAGAGCAGTGAGTACCCATCTCAGTACAATGAACACCATCTATGCTAGAGGAGCCAGCAATTTTAAAGAAGATATCCGAGTTTCTCAGAAACCGCTCTGTAATATCTGTCACTTAAAATTCTGGTCACTTTAACAGTTCTAAGTTCTGGCAAAACAGTACAAAGGAGATGTAGAAGATGTATTCTCTCTCAAAAAGAGGCTCTGACCTAAATTCAGACCATCCTGGCTGTAAGCTTGTGAGCTTCCAAACACTTAGAGGCATTCAAGGCTTAGAGCATTTGCTCTTGAAAGTGGGGGTGTTCACACAAGTCAAAAATGTAAACCACCAAAGTGGTTTCTTCTGGAAGATTCTGATCTTTCCTTGTCTGTACTTTGTAGCATCAAATGGCTTTGGGGTCCTGAAATTAATATCCATTCTCTATAGATAACCACCTCTCTCCAGATCCTTTTGTTTCCTTTTGTGCTGAATGTACTGCTTTTTCATCCAAATAAACTTGTTCAGAATTTTGAAGTTGGACTCTTTGAAAAACAGTAAGGTTTTGGAGTTAACTGGAAGGAAAGAGGTGATCCAAGAAGGCCTCTACCTCACCTACACACACTTATACACATACACTTATAGCACACTTTGTTGGCATTTGAGAAAATGACATTTGTCATATTCTCCTACAAAAATCTTTGACTTAGCAACTGGAGTAAAGAAAGCAATATTAATTCACTTTTAGACTACGGGAAACCCAGAGGGGTGAGAGAGTGGGGAGGACATAGGGGATGAGAAATTACTTAATAGGTATAATCTACACTATTCAGGTAATGGTTTCACTAACCCAGACTTCACCACTACGCAATATATCCATGTAACAAAACTGCATGTCTACCCCTTAAATTTACATTAAAAACAGAAAAAATCAAACTATCACATGTACTGAAATACATACAATTATTATGGAGCAATAAAAAATAATTAAATAAAAAGAGTGGGGTAAAGGGAACATGCCTTAGGATAGGCTCATTCCTAGTGAATAGTATAGAATGATATTTCTCCAAAAGGTCTGTGGGAATAGGAATAATGGGAAGCGAGAAGATCTCCTTGACATCTAGGTCTGACAGACTCCAAGACAAAGTGTAATTAATCATGTGTAGAACATTGTTTAAACTTCAGTCAAATGGTTGCTTTCCTCTAATATCTTGGGTGGTCTGGTCTGCTTCACTTCAGGTGAAGAAGAGTTTTTTTTCTATGCTAGGAGGCAGAAGGACCAGGACTCCTAGGTTACAAAGTGCTTCAAAAAAATTTCTGCCACTGGGTATTGATTAAACTAAGAGGGCTAACAAATTTAAAAATATGAGCAATAGTAAAATCATTTTCAACTACACATTTGACTAAGTAATACTCTACATGACAATGTAGAAAGACAATATTTGTCATAAAAAATAGATCATTATACTTTGTTTCTGTAAAGCATTTCTGCTTTTCAAATTGCCTTCATGTATGTATCTCATTTTACCCATGACATTTTGTTGTTGAAAGAATAAATGGAAAAAAACTCATGTTTATTTATATAATAATGAATGTATGTATCTCAAGCACAGTTCATTTTAAGTAATATGGAGAAATATATACAAATAAAGAAAAGCCTAACACTGGAGTACCAAGAATAATTGAGTATGCTCTGTAGGGATGAGTTAAAATCTACAGAGCAAAACCTGCTGCTTTTTTTTTTTTTTTTTTTTTTTTTTGAGACAGAGTCTCACTCTGTCGCCCAAACTGGAGTGCAGTGGCCGGATCTCAGCTCACTGCAAGCTCCACCTTTCGGGTTTACGCCATTCTCCTGCCTCAGCCTCCCGAGTAGCTGGGACTATAGGTGCCCGCCACCTCGCCGGACTAGTTTTTTGTAGTTTTTAGTAGAGACGGGGTTTCACCGGGTTAGCCAGGATGGTCTCGATCTCCTGACCTTGTGATCCGCCCACCTGCTGCTTTTTATAAAAAAAAAAATAACTAATCTTCCTGCCTCCAGTTTCTTACCATTGTAATAATTTCAGTACACTAAAATGCACCTGCAGGGTAGGCCTCAGTTTCCCACCACTCATCTTCTATTTACCCAGTTCCCTCTACCTTCTCCATTTTTTGCTGGATCTAAAAACTTTCAAGATCCAGCTCAAATACCTTTTTCATAAAGTTCTTAACCACCTTGCTAGTTGAAAGCAATGACTTCCTTGTATTTCCAAAGCATTTTATTTCTATTTGTCTCATGATATTTATCATTTATTCTGTACTAGAAATGCATTATATATGTATATATGCATATGTATATCTGTATCATATATATGTGCATACATTTATATTCCTCTAGTATATTCTGCTACGTAATCTTCTCTGAAGGGTCTTCTTTTTCCTCTATAATGTATGCAATCATGCGGTAGACTTTTAAGGATTTTCAGGTTAGAATGTTCAAGCATACAGATGATACAAATGATAGTGCCTTATAATTTTTTTGTTATATTTTCTTAGAATTACCAGATCACATAGTGTCAAAACATAATATCCTCAAATTTATAGAGTGTTAGGGTTTGGAGATCAAGCTCTCTTATTTCCCAAATGTAGAACCTTGAGTCTTGAAAGGAGAGGTCATTGGCTTAGGGTCACAAAGCTAGTTGGTAAAAACCCCGGGGTAGAACTCTAGGATGCTGACGCTGAAGTCAGTGCTATCACATCAGCCTGCACTGCCTCTCTCAGGAGTTGAGATGGATCTCAGGTGACTCTTCCAACAGACTCTGTTAAATTATATTCATGTATTACTTACCTTTTTCATTTTTATTCAGTTCTTTGACAGAGTCACGGTTGATGCAAGAAAAGGCTTTGTAGCAAAATTGTAGTATTGATACTCGCCACTACTAAAAGCTACAGACTGTAATATCTATTACTGAAAAAATTAATCAAATGGGAATGGATGATGTGCTGAAGAGATTTGTACCTTAATCCATGATTAACTTTTGTCATGTTTATATAGATGATTTGAAACAAGTCTAAAATCTATGAAATCTCTTTTTAAATTATTGCACACTAGAGTAAAAGGGGTTACACAGGATCTGAAGTACAACAAATGGATATATTGATTGATCAGATTTTTTTGCTTTGATAATGTTGCACGGGATGAATTGGATGTCACAAAATTTATTGTCCTATGCAGAGGAAGACTTAACCAAATTATGCAATATTGACTGTAGTAATTGGGTTATAAGAACCCACAGATACCTAAATCCATTGCAGAATTGCCCAATGTGCCCAAGTACTGAAAACTCTTAAATGGATGTACATCTGCTCAGAACCAAAACATGTTGTTGCTAAGTATCTTTCAAACTTTTATTTTTATAATTTAATAAGTCTTTTACACTACATTACACAATTGGGGGATGGCAGGAGAACATTGAACAGAGATGGCAAAAACACATTGAAAGAATATGATGAGTAATTAGAAATAACTGAATTATCAAGACTGCCTTCTTGAGAGCCTTCAAAGTGTGACATATGTATAAGCCAACATTATCTTTTGAGAGAAAGATATACACACTTTACTCCATATCTTCTTTACTGATCTTTTGTGATTTCGTTTCACAAACTCAGTGTCTTCCTTTTTTTTAATCTTTTCTACAACGAATCAGCTAACTTCTGCAGTTGGCAGTGATTCTTTAGCTAACTCTCTCCAGATTTCATTAATAATATGGATTTCTTTACCCTAGTAGAGGTCACTAACTATTCCTGGGTCCACCTTTTACTTGGAAAACACCAAGACCTTTTACCCTTTATATGCTGTGTTTACCCTTTATATGCTGTGTTTACCCTTTTTGGGCTTTTCTTCATAGAATCTGTGTCCAGGTTTTTGACATTCTTTGACGCTTATTCCTAAATGTCTGGCTAGGTTGGTGTTTTACAGAATATAAAATATTTGGAATACTTCATTCATCATTGTACCACAATGCAGAGAATTTCTAGAAATTAAATTATCTGTGGAAATATGACTACAGGGTCTCAAAATTTTCAAAAGTTCCAACCATTCTGGAGGAGTCACTAACCTCAAATGCAGAGATCATGTTGTCTTATTAAAGCAATAGAGGATTTAGGCTGGGCGTGGTGGTTCATGCCTGTAATCCCAGCACTTTGGGAGGCCAAGGAGAGCAGATCACTTGAGCTCAGGAGTTCGAGATCAGCCTGGGCAACACAGCGAAATCCTGTCTACCAAAAATACAAAAAGATAGCCGGGTGTGGTGGCTCACGCCTGTGGTCCCAGCTACTTGAGAGGCTGAGGTTGGAGAGTTAATTTAGTCCCAAGAAGCAGAGGTTACAGTGAGCCAAGATTGTGCCACTGCACTCCAGCCTGGGTGACAGAGTGAGACTCCTTCTCGAACAAAAAAAAAGAAGAGAGAGAGAGAGGATTCACATCTCGATAAATGTTCTTAGCCAAGTGTACAAACTTCATTAAGATAAAATTATGCATTTCTCTGCTTTAGTATTTGAAATAGGATTCAGTTGAATTTGGCTCTGGAATGAAAATGTCACATTGGCATTTTCACTATGAGTAACCTTTTATTGCCTTATTCCCCCTGTATTGTTCATAGGTTTACCTCCTTAGAATAGCTAATTTAGCTAACCCTCTCAGTGTGATAGGGTGGCAGATGTCCTGAACCTGTGAAAAAGAATAAGATCTGAGTGATTCAGAGTGGCTTAAACCTGGGTCCCTACATAACCTTAGCAACATGGAGACTGTGCTTTCAAGGCAGTGTGCTCTTTAAGGAATAAGTTCCAGTATAGCTTATTTTGTTGTGAATTTTATATTAAACTAATTATGAAGTTTATGAATAGACATAATCATTTGCTCTTTATTATGATGAATGCAGAACGATGGCTAGAATTAAGAACAAACTAGACAAAAAAAATTTTAGAAGAATGTTGCTTGTAAAGTGCACTCTCCTCCCTCTTTCTTATATATGCCATAACTTGTTTTCCCAACCTCTTGTATCATCCTTCTTACCAAGTCTCCAATTAGCAAAATTTGTTCTTGATTTTGCACAAGACTTCTTGTCTTCTTGTCTGTACAATAAAGCCTAATAAATAATTAATTTTAAAACCCTCTGGATTTTATAAATCAAATGTTTTGCTTAATTCATTAAAACTGTGCCTTTTTATTATGGAAAAGTTTCAACAAACACAAAAATAGAATAATTTATTAATCCCTTAAGTCCTCATTGTACTGATTGAGCAATCATTAGCTTGTGGTAAACCTTGTTTTTTCTCTCACCCATTGCCTACCATCTCATATTCTGAAGCAAATCATAGATATTGTATCTTTATATCAGTAAATGTTTCAGTATGGATCTCTAAAGATAAAAGCTTTCTTAATTATCAAAAGAAGGAAATTATCACAATTAAATATTTTAAATAACCCCTTAATAAAATAAAATGTCTAATCAATGTTTCAATTGTCACATGCCACTGACATAAATTTATTTTTGTTTTAGAGTTTGTTTGAATCCATGTGCAAATAAAGCTCACAAAATGCTATTGAAAAATGTCTCTTAAGACTTAAAAAAATTATGTATTTTATTTTGAGGTAATTGGTAGATACATGCAGTTTTAAGAAACAATTCAGAGAGATCTTGTGTATCCTTTATCCAGTTTCTTCCACTAATAATAACTTACAAAGCTATAGTATAATATCACAGCCAGAATATTGACATTAATACAATCAAGATACAGAACATTTCCATCACCACAGTATCCCACTTGTACTTTTATAGCCACATCCACTTACCCTCTCACATCCAACTCCTAATTAACCCTGACAACTACAAATCTGTCCTACATTTATATAATTTTGTCATTTCAAGAATGCACACTATAAAAATTGAATCACACAGTGAGTAAGGTTTTGGGATTGGCTCTTTTGTTTACTCAGCGAAATTTTTTGGAGATTCATCCAAGATGTTGACTGTATCAATAGTTCATTCATTTCTATTATTTTGTAGGATGTATTCCAAAATGTGGATGTAAAAGAGTTTGTTTATTCATTCACCTATTGAAGGACATTTGAGTTATTTCCAGTTTTTGGCTATTGTGAATAAAACTACTATAAATATTTATAAATACAGATTTTTGTGTGATCATAAGTTTTCATTTTTCTGGGACAAATGCCCAGGATTGCATTTTCTGGGTCATATAGTAGTTGCATGTTTTGTTTTTTGAGAAACTGTCAAACTATTTTCCAGAGTAGCTGTACCATCTTACTTTCCTACCAGCAGATGGGTCCAATTTCTTCACATCCTCACCAGCATTTGGTATTTTCACTATTTTCATTGTAGCTATTCTGATAGCCATGTAGTGACATCTCATGGTGGTCTCAATTTGCACTTTCCTAATGGCTATACTGATGTTCCTGTGCTTACGTACCATCTGTATATACTTTCCAGAAAAATGTATGTACATCTTTTATCCTTTTCCTTATTGTATATTTTTTAAACTATTGAATTTTGAGACATTTTATATGTTTGAAATACTAGTCTTTTGTTGGCTATGTCATTCACAATTTTTTTTTCAACTTTTTAGTTTTTTTTTTTCATCTTTACATCTTTTTAAAAACAAACATTTTGAATCTTCATGAAATGTAATTTATCAAGCTTCCCCTTGATGGATCATACATTTGTTGTCAAGTCTAAGAAATTTATGCATGGTCCTCAGTCCTCAGTATTTTCATATATATATGTGTATATATGTGTGTGTATATATATAGTTTTATAGTTTCTATTTTACCTTTTATTCTCTGATCAATTTTTTGTTAAGTTTTGTATAAGGAGTGAGTGGTAGGCCAAAGTTAACATTGTTTGTTCTGTTTATTATTACTTTATTGTTTTTGTCTAAGATATATTTATTTTTTGAACCTTTAATGTTCTAAAATAATTTTATTGAAGTGTCTTCTTTCATGGTATATTTATTGAGATATAATTCACACACTGTAAAATTCACCCTTTTAAAGTGAACAATGCAGTAGCTTTTAGTAAACTGATAAAAATGTTCTACCATGATCACTATTAATTCCAGAAAATTTTCATCATTCCAGAAAAAACCACACTGTCCCTTTTAGTAGTCATTTCTATTCATGCTTCCTCCCAGCCTCTGGAAATAACTAACTTTCTTTAAGTCTCTACTTATTTGCCTATTTTAGATACTTCATATTAATAGATACATAAAAGGTATGACCTTTTGTGTCTGACCCCTTACAATTAGCATAATGTTTTCAAGGTTTAACCAAATTGTATAAGTATAAGCACTTCTTCATTCCTTTTTATGACGGAATATATTCAGTTGTGTAGCTATAGTACATTATGTTTATACTTTCATCAGTTGATGGACATTTGAGTTGTTTTAACTTTTTGACTATTATGAATAATGCTGCTATGAATATTTATGTAAAAGTTTTTGTATAGACATACATTTTTAATTCTTTGGTGTTTATAACAGAGTGGAACTCCATGTTTAACTTACTGAGGAAGTGTCAAACTATTTTCTAAAGCATCTGCATCATTCTACATCCCCACTACCACTACAGGAAGGGTCTGTTTTCTCCATATTCTCTCTAATGCTTGCTGATTTCTTTATTTTGGGGGTATGTGATTTTGATCATTGTGGTTTTGATTTGTAGTTCACTAGGGAATCAAGTCCTTATTAACCACTTGTATATGTTTTTTGAAGAGATGTTTATTCACATCCTTTGTCCATTTTTAAGTTGCATTAATTATATATTAATTTTAGGACTATAAGTTATTTGTATATTCTGCATATGAATTCTTTATAATAAATATGATTTGGAAATCTTCTTTCCCATTCTGTTGGTTGTCTTTTCCATTTATTGATCGTGTCCTTTGAAGCACGGAAATTTTTAATTTTGATGAAACCTTATGTATGTTTTATTTTGTTGCTTATATTTTTGATGTTATTTCTAAGATATCATTTCCTAATTGAAGATTACAAAGGTTTATGCCAATATTTTTAATGATAGTTTGATGCTTTTAGTCTTACATTATGGTCTTTGATTTTATAGTTTCCGTTTTTGTTAACATTTTGTGATAATTTTTGTATATGGTGTGAAGTTGGGGACCAATTTAATTTATTTGCCTGTTGATATGCAGTTATTCCAGCACCACTTGTTGAAAACACCATTTTCCCTGTTGAATAGTTTTGACATCTTTGTCAAGAATCAACTGACCATACATGTCAGATTTTATTTCTTAACTTTCAACTCTAATCCATTGATATATATGCCTATTTTAATGCCAGCACCACAGAGTCTTGATTGCTGTAGCTTTGTAGGAAGTTCTGAAATCCAAAAGATTATTTTGACTATTTGAATCTGTAGTTCAATTTGAGTAGTATTGCTCTCTTAACAATATTATGATTTCCAATCTATGGACAAATCTATGAACAGCAGATACCTACTTTTTCACAGCTTTATTGAGGTGAATTGTTATACAAAGTTGTACATATTTAATGCATACAATTTGATAGATTTGAACATATCTATACATGCATGAAACCATCCCCACAATCACAGTAATAAATGTATCCATCATCTACAAAAGTTTATTTTGCTCCCACCCCCTTTTTGGTAGTAAGAACACAACTTGAAATCTACCCTCTTAGCAAATTTTAGGTGTGCAATAAATACAGGCACTATGTTGTACAGCAGATCTCTAGAACTCATTCATCTTGAATAATAGAAACTTTATACCCTTTGAACTACAACTACCCATTTTCCCCTCCCCGACTCTCATAATCATCATGATTCTCATGCATCTATGAATTTGACTATTTCTGATACCTATTTCTGAGGTAATGTTGGCCTCTTAAAATGAGTTTGAAAGTGTCTTCTCCTCTTCAGTTTTTTGGAGAAGTTCAAAAAGGACTGACATTAATTCTTTAAATGTTTGGTAGAATTCACTAGTGAGGCCCTCTGATCCAGGACTTTTCTTTTAGAGAGGTTTTGGATTACTGATTCAGTTTCTTTACTTATTATTGGTCTGTTCAGATTTTTCATTTCTTTAAAATTCAATCTTGGTAGGTTGTATGTTTCTAGGAAGTATTCACTTATTCTAAGTTTTCTAATTTGTGTATAGTTCACAGTAATTTCTTATTATCCTTTTTATTTCTGTGATATCAGTTGTAATGTCACCTCCTTTATTTTCAATTTTATTTATTTGAATTATATCACTTTTGCAGTCTTATTAAAGGTTTGTCATTTTTTCATCTGTTCAAAAAACCAACTTTTAGTTTAATCAATTTTTTTCCTAGCTTTTCTATTCTGTTTTGTTTATTTCTGCTCTAATCTTTTTTTCCATCTTATTCTGCTAATTTTAAGTTTAGTTTTCTTTCCTCTAGTTTCTTGAGGTATAAAGTTAGATTGTTAATTTGAGGTCTATTCTCTTTTCAATTTAGGCATTAATCGCTATAAACTTTCTTCTTAGCTCTGCTTTTGCTGCATCCGATAGTTGTTGATATGTTGTACTTTCATTTTCGTATGTCTCAAGATATTTTCTGATTTCCCTTTTATTTGTTCTTCAACCCACTGGTTTCTCAAGAGTGTGTTGTTTAGTTTCCATATATTTGTGAATTTTCCCTTTTTTCTAGGGGAAATTCAGCTGGTTTTTGTTTTTATATATATATATAAAATATATTCTTTATATATAATATATAAAGAATATATATATTATATATATTTTTATATATATATAGTTTTTGAATTTTAATCTGTCACAACACCTTCCAATCTTATGAAGGATACTTTGCCTTTATAGAGGATGTGAATAAGAGTGCACAAAAATCCCTCCCAATTTTAATGCCTGTTTTCAAGTTTTCCCATCATACTTTCTAGTGAGAACCTATAGTGATTGGGAGTTCTTCTGCTTTCAGGTCTGTCATATGCTCTTTTGCTTGCCTCTACATTTTTCTGCAGTGATGCCATATGGGCCTTGCAGCTGTTGGTAGCCTGTTTCTAACAACTCATTTTTAGGTATTTGCTGAAAAGTTTTTCACCTACTGTTGTGGTGGACAGTATTCATGGGTTTTAAATTTTTTCATCCTATTTGCTTTGGCACCAACACTATTTTCATATATTTCCAGAGATTAAAGTTTAATGCTTTTACCTCTACTTGGCTATAGCTCTACTGGATTACATTGTTCTTTCTTCTCTTTCAGATTTTTTTTTTTCTTGATTGACTCTTGCAAAGAAATTGCTATAACAGTAGAAAAATGGATTCCTTGTTTACATGTTTTTTTGAGTTTATATTCTAGAATATTGGGTTTCAAAATGTTTTGACGTTTACTAAATATCACATATACATATAAGGGGTATGTGTATGCATGTGTGTGAGAAACAAAAAATTTATGCTGGTGATGACCCAAAAACACATAATTGATCAAGATTTATAATTTGGAAATTTTTTTAGACAGTATGCTAAAGGAAAGTGTGGGAAAGAATGTAAATCTTGCTAAACTTCTTGTGGAGAGCCGACTTTTCTATGTGGATTAGATAATTAAGCAGTTAAAACCTAGTAGTGATATCTTATTCGAAGAGAAAGAACCAAACCCCCAGAGTGGGGGAAATGTTCCCTTATTATAAGAAACAATAATCATCATATGGAAAGTGAACCACAACTATCTCACCACTGGATTTTGCTAAGCTATAAAAAGCAAAAGACAGTTTCTACATTAGGTAAATAAACAAAGGATAATTACTTTTTCCCTCTAACTTTATTGAAGTATTATTGACAAATAAAAGTTTTATATATTCAAAGTGTACAGCATGATTTGTTGCGTGCATGCATTATTTAATGATTACTACACCGAATTAATTAACACATCCATCACCACACAGTTACTGTGTGTGTATGTGTGTGTGTGTGTTTAGGACACTTAAGATTATATCCACTTGCTAAATTTCAAGAAAATGATACAGTGCTATTAACTATAGTCACCATGCTGTACATTAGAGGATAGTTACTTAATTATAAGATAAGAGTTAAGCACCAGTTAGCAGAAGAGAAAGCCTATGGTAGACAAAGACTTCTGTCAAGAGCAGAAGAGATATGTGCTTTCAATAATTAAAAAATATGCGATAAGGTATACAGAAGTAGAGTTTTGTCACAGAAAAGTCACTGTAAAATCAAGATGTCTTCTTTGCTAGTTTGGAAATAGAACTAGTGTTACATTTAAGCAGTAATTGCTGGCAATTAAAATATTTTGGAAATGTAACTAACTTCTGCATATATGTTTGCTTTTCTTTTAAAATACTCGAAATCCTTATCTATCAAATTGGACAAATTAAGAAACATGTAAGTAACCAACAAAAGAACAATTAAATTGCTTATCATTGGTGAGCAAGAATCTGTTACTTTTTATTATAAGCCCTTTATTTGTGAGCAAATTTGTTAAGTACTTTGAGAAAATATTTTTAAAATAAAAATACAATTAATTATTAAAACTGTATACCATTTTCTAGCATAAAATTATTAGAGTTTAATTTATTATTAGGCTTCAGTTAATATAGCCCTATTTCAATAAAAAATGAGACTTTGGAAAGATATAATTTCTTTGATTTGTTACCTACCACTTGAAATTTTCTATTTAAGCCATATGATTACCGCCACCCACATGCCATCTGGTGGCACTTATCCAGATGGCACAGAGGAAGTAATAAGCCTCTAAAATTTTGCCCTATAAATCCAAAGCAAGAATGTGCTAATAAACAGCTTCACATTGTTGAATAACGATGCTGCATTTTCTGTCTTTTAAAAACATTTTAATTATAGTTAATTAAACATTAACAAAAACCTTCACTTCTGCTTAGTATGGTTAGATTGAAATTTTGGGTCTTATAGCAAAATGACTAGATTACATGCAGACAAGATTCACTCTGTCAACCTCAATTCCTATTTTTGGTGGGTTTCCGAAACATAAGACAATGTTGTTATGTCGTATCTTGTTAGTCATAAAGTTGCTGCAGAAACTTGACTCTGTTTTATGTGAACTCTTAGAACAGTGGTTCTGAGCTTTGGTTGTATAATAGAACACCTGAGGTGCTATGAAAAATCCTGATGACAGACTACACTTTCAATGAATTATATAAAACTCTCTAGGGGTGTGACTAAGGCATCTGAATTTTTAAGGCTTTCCAGATGTTGGCAATGTGCAGCTAAGTTTGAAAAAACACTGTCCTAGAAGATTGTGTTTATTTAATCTAAAAATGTATACCTGTGGTGATAAAGTACTTTGAAGAATTTTAAATATATGAAAGGCATATTGGAAATAACTAAGTCGTAATTTTGAGAATTGAAACAAAGAAAGATGATAAGACTTATATACTTTGGTGGTATATTGAGATATAAAGCAAGGTTAAAACCAAACCTTTTATGTGGGTTAGATATAATCATATTTTTAAAACAATATTAGCCATCCAGTCCTAAAAACCAATATATAGCCAAAAGGATATGAATGATATCAGCTATTTAATACAAATGGGAGAAATGAACCTCTCTTACAGAAAGAATGACTTTCCTAAGGACATAATAGAAGTTCTTAAATTGAGGCCAGGCAGGGTGGCTCACGCCTGTAATCCCAGCACTTTGGGAGGCCAAGGTGGGTGGATCACCTGAGGTCAGGGGTTCGAGACCATCCTGGCCAACATGGTGAAACCTCGTCTCTACTAAAAATAGAAAAAGTAGCCAGGCGTGGTGGTGGGCTCCTGTAATCACAGCTACTTGGGAGGATGAGACAGGAGAATCGCTTGAACCAGGGAGGCAGAGGTTGCAGTGAGCAGAGATCTTGCCATTGCACTCCAGCCTTGGCAATAAGAGCAAAACTCCATCTCAAATAAATAAATAAATAAATAAAAATTAAAAAGCTCTTAAATTGAGTGCAATAAGACTTTTTTTTTTAACACATAAGAAAATAAACATCGTAGGGAAAAAAACAGATTATACATGCATTGTGTTTTCTCCAAGCATCTACTATAGTGCTAATCTATCCAGTTATTTTTTCACAATGTTTTGCCCATATATCTCTTTGTGTGTAAGTTTCTGTTTAAATTTGCATAATTTCAGATAATTTTACTTAACGTTGTTTTGTTATTTTATATTTATATGTATTTTTGTAATACAGGCACACCTCAGTTTATTGCACTTCACTTTATTGTGCTTTGCAGATCCTGAGTTTTTACAAATTGAAGGTTTGTGCCAACTCTGTGTCAAACAAGTCTATTTGTGCTATTTTTCCAGCACCGTGTGCTCTCTTCATGTCTGTGTCACATTTTGGTAATTCCAACAATATTTCAAACTTTTTCATGATGACTATACCTGTTTTGGTGATCCGTGATCATTGATCTTTGATGTTACTATTCTAATTATTTTGGGGTGCTACAAACCATGCCTAAATAAGACAACAGACTTAATCAATAAATGTTGTGTGTATTCTGACCAGCCTACTGACTGGCTATCCCCTTTCTCTCCCTGTCCTCAGGCCTCCCTATTTCCTGAGACACAACAATATTGAAATTAGGCCAGTGAATAACCCCACAATAGACTCTAAGTTTTCAAGTACATATCTCTCACTTTAAATCAGAAGTAGAAACTACTAAGCTTAGTGAGGGAGGCATGTTGAAAGCTGAGATAGGCCCAAAGCTAGGCCCCTTACACCAGTCACTCAAGTTGTAAATGCAAACAAAAACTTCCTGAAGGAAATTAAAAGTGCCATTCCAGTGACCACATGAATGATGAGAAAGTGAAACTGCTTTGTTGCTGATCTGGAGAAAGTGTGAGTGGTTTGGATAGCAGATCAAATCGGCCACAACCTTCCATTAAGCCAAAGCCTAATTCAGAGCAAGACCCAAACTCCCTTCAATTCTATGAAAGCTGAGAGATGTGAGGAAGCTGCAGAAGAAAAATTTGAAGCTTGCAGAGTTTGGTCCGTGTGGTTTAGAAAAGAAGCCATCTCCATAACATAAAACTCCAAGGTATTTTAGACATAAAGTCCTTGTCCATGCCTATGTCCTGAATGGTATTGCCTAGGTTTTCTTCTAGGGTTTTTATAGTTTTAGGTCTAACATTTAAGTCTCTAACTCATCTCAAATTAATTTTTGTATAAGGAATAAGGAAGGGATCCACTTTCAGCTTTCTACTTATGACTAGCCAGTTTTCCCAGCAGCATTTATTAAGTAGGGAATCCTTTCCCCATTTCTTGTTTATGTCAGGTTTGTCAAAGATCAGATGGTTGTAGATGTGTGGTATTATTTCTGAGGGCTCTGTTCTGTTCCATTGGTCTATGTCTCTGTTTTGGTACCAGTACCATGCTGTTTTGGTTACTGTAGCCTTGTAGTATAGTTTGAAATCAGGTAGTGTAATGCCTCCAGCTTTGTTCTATTCACAACAGCAAAGACTTGGAATCAACCGAAATGTCCATCACTGACAGACTGGATTAAGAAAATGTGGCACATATACACCATGGAATACTATGCAGCCATAAAAAAGGATGAGTTGGTGTCCTTTGTAGGGACATGGATGCAGCTGGAAGCCATCATTCTCAGGAAACTATCACAAGAACAGAAATCCAAACACTGCATGTTCTCACTCATAGGTGAATTGAACAATGAGATCGCTTGGGCACAGGAAGGGGCACATCACACATCGGGTCCTATTGTGGGGTCGGGGGAGGGGGGATGGATAGCATTAGGAGATATACCTAATGTAAATGACGAGTTAATGGGTGCAGCACACCAACATGGCACATGTATACATATATAACAAACCTGCACATTGTGCACATGTACCCTAGAACATAATAATTTAAAAAAATGAAAAATCCAAGGTGAAGTAGCAAGTGCTGATGTAGAAGCTGTAGCAAGTTATCCAGAAGATTTAACTATGATACTTGATGAAAATGACTACACTAAACAACCTATTTTCAGTGTAGACAAAACAACCTTCTATTGGAAGAAGATGGCATCTAGGACTTCCACAGCTATAGAGGAGAAGTCAACGCTCAGCATCAAAAATTCAAAGGACAGGCTGACTCTCATTAGATATTAATGTAGCCAGTGACTCTAAGTCAAAGCCAATGCTCATTTATCATTCTGAAAATCTTAGGGTACTTACAAAGGATGCAAAATCTACTCTGCTTGTGGTCTATAAACGGAACAAGAAAGCCTGGATGACAGCTTATCTTTTCACAACATTGTTTACTGAATAATTTAAGCTCACTGTTGAGACCTTCTGCTCAGAAAATGATTCCTTTCAAAATATTACTGCTCATTCACAATGCACCTGGTCACCTAAGAGCTATGATGGAGATGCGTTTTTTAATATTATTTTCATGCCTGCGAACGCAGCATCCATTCTGAAGCCCATAAATCAAAGAGTCATTTTGAATTTTAAGTCTTATTATTTAAGAAATACATTTTGTAAGGCTATTGCTGCCATAGATAGTGATTTCTCTGATACACTTGGACAAAGTAAATTGAAAATCTTCTGGAAAGGAATCACTATTCTAGATGTCATTAAGAACGGGATGACAGGATTTCATTCTGTTTTATGGCTGAATAATATTCCATATGTATATGTACCACATTTTTTTAGCCGTTCATTCATTGATGGAAACTTGGATTGATTCTGTATCTTGTCTAATGTGAATAATGCTGCAGTAAACATAGGAGTGCAGGACCAGGTGCTGTGGCTCACACCTGTAATTCCAGCACGTTGGGAGGCTGAGGGAGGTGGATTGCTTCAGCCCAGGAGTTTGAGACCAGCCTGAGCAACATGGCGAAACCCCATCTCTACTCAAAGCACAAAAATTAGCCAGGTGTGAAGGTGCACACCTGTGGTCCCAGCTACTTGAGAGGCGGAGGTAGCAGAATCACCTGAGTCCAGGAAGTTGAGGCTACAGCAAGCTGTGATCGTGCCACTGCACTCTAGCCTGGGTGACTGAGTGAGACCCTGTCTCAAAAACAGAACAAACAAATGAACAAATCCATGGGAGTGCAGATATCTCTTCCATATACTGATTTTTTCTTTTGAATATACATCCAACAGTGGGATTATTGGATGATAAAGTAGCTTTATTTTTTTTAGCTTTTTGAGAAACCTGCAAACTGCTCTCCATAGTGGTTATACTAATTTACATTCTCACCAGCATTGTACAAGAGTCCCCCTTTCTCCACATCCTTGCCAGCATTAATTATTGCTTGTCTTTTGGATAAAAGCCATTTTAACTTGGTCAGATAATATGTCGAGATAATATTTCTCTGATGATTAGTGATGTTGAGTATTTTTACATACATATGGCTTACTGGCCATTGATATGTCTTCAATAAAGTATTTTTAAATTAAGGTATGCACATTGCTATTTTACGCATAATGCTACTGCACACTTAATAGACTACAGTATAATGTAAACATAACTTTTATATGCATTGTGCGACTCACTTTTTTGCAGTCATCTGGAACCAAACCTGCAATATCTTCAAGTTATACCTGTATATCATTTTCCAGTCTAATATGAAGTTTGGTATAAAAAGGACATTGTGTTGATTATAACAACAATTTTTGAAGAAACCCACAAACTTTAAAAAATATTTTTTAAACTTACCTCTATGTCTTCTCATTATCTCTTTTTAGGACCCTACAGTCTAAGAAGAAAATAGCACCACTTATGTTTCAATTTATGCTACAAACTTCACACCTGTTATATATTTATATCATTCGTATGTAATTTCATTTGAAATTAAAATGTTATTCACTCAATAAAGATTATAAGATGCTTTATATGATACTATCACCTAGGAAAACCTTTCTTTAACACCAAGTTTAATAGCAGTTCAAAAATCAAAACTTAATTTTAAGTACCAAGTTAAGAGTCATATTCATGTAAAATATTCCAATGAATTTACATATTTAGATAGTGATTTATATAGTGCTCTCTTAAAATCATTATATGTATGTGTGTGTGTTTGTGTGTGTAATGAGATTGGTATTACCAAATATATATATATATAAATATCAAATATATATATACATGCAATACATATATTTGGCAATACCAATATAATACTGTGTGTGTGTGTGTGTGTGTGTGTGTGTGTGTATACATTTAGTAATATCAATCCCCATGCTATCTAGAAAGGAGGTTAATTAAAAGTTTTAATTTTTTCAGTCCCACATAATCTTCCAATTGTATTCTTTGTTACACCTTCAAAAGTACCATAACTATTAACTAACATCACCATTCCTGAGTTGGATGTGCATTTTTCTATTCAATTGTCTTGGAACCATCCACCTTTCACTTGAAGTTCAAAGGACACACAGACCAATTTGGAAAAAATAGTATGTGAATGTAAATGCAACCAAAATATGGCATGTCCATACAACGGAATATTTTCCAGCAATAAAAAGAATAAGGCACTGATACATCCTCCAGCATACATGAACATTGAAAATATTGTGCTAAGTGAAAGAAGCCAGTCACAGGAGATCCCATATTGAATGACTGAATTTATATGAAATGTCCAGAAAGGGCAGGCCTGTATATAAAGTGGATTAATGGTTGCCTAGGCCTGGGGGATTACTGGGGAAAATGGAGATGGATTGTTAGTGGGTATAGATGGAGTTTCTTTTTGTGGTGAGGAAAATATTCCCAAATTAGATTGTGGTACAGTGGCACAGGTCTGAAAATACACTAAAAACCAGTGAATTATACACTTTAAATGGATGAATTTTTCCTATGTAAATTATGTTACAAAATTGGATTTTTTAAAAGATGAATTCTGGACGATGCTAAAAAGCTAATTTGAAGGTAATTCTTCTTATAACTTTTTTGCATAGAATATGATAGACCCACCTTATATCAATAATGCTGATGTAAATAATGTGGGCAAAAAATATGTTATGAGCTTTCTACTAAAAGTCAGACAAAATGCTGACGGGGTACTGTTGTGATGTGAGATGGAGCACCCACATGTGTGAAAAAGCAGATGTAAAGCATCTTGCACAGTGCCTGATACATGAATATTGTGCTTAATGAATGGCAGTTATTTTTATTATCATCATTATAATACTCTTCAACATCATCATCATCACAAAGTTTGTAACAGAAAAACATATCGACATGCAGACTTCGTCTCCACTCCTGATATCTTCAATTGAGTGGAAATGTATTGTTGGTCCTTGTGTCATCTGGTATTAGCTACCACGATTATAGATCATGTGATTCTGGAAAATTAGTAATTTCTATTAGGCCCACCTTCAAAATTCAATCCAATTAAGTAAGAGAAATCTCACTCTGCTTGCTCAAGACTAAGAAAATTTACGTTTCTTTTAAAAATATCAAAATTAGATTCATAATCATGGAAACAAACATCAATGGAACTTTCTCTTTCAAAGCCAGATTTTGATAAAGCTTTAAGAGAACTACTACGACACAGATAGAAATTTTAAATCATACAGGCAAATTTTTGATTTGGAGGAGCAGTAGTCTGGAACTTTGCAACATTATTTTAACAAGTACTCCACATTCTATGTTGCATTTTTATGGGAATTGTTTAAAGATAATGCTAATTTGGTTTGGATATTTCATCCCCTCCAAATCACATGTTGAAATGTGATCTCCAGTGCTGAAGGTGGGTCTAGTGGGAGGTGTTTGGGTCATGAGGGTGGATGCTTCATGAATGACTTGGTGCTGTCCTTGTTATAATGAGTGAGTTCTCACTCTATGAGTTTACATGGGATCTGGTGGTTTAAAAGAGCACCTCCTCCTTCTCTCTCTTGCTCCCTCTCTCACCATGTGACATACTGGCTCTCTTTCACGTTTCACCATGACTGTAAGCTTCCTGAGGTCCTCACTGGAAGTAGATGCCAGCACTGTGCTTCATGTACAGCCTGTAGAACTGTGAGCCAAATAGACTTCTTTTCTTTATAAATTACCCAATCTCAGGTATTCCATTACAGCAACGCAGAGTAACACATAAAGCCATCTCTAGTTATGCTAAGAAATAGAAGTTAATGGACCACATTGTTGTGGAGGATGAAAACAAATTGCAAGATTAATCAAAAGTAAAGTAACTTTGTCTTATAGGCTGCCACAGTTTGATTTAATTCAAAAGCTCAATATATTCCCCGCAAGTCATGAAATTTTGAAAATATTTTCCTGGTACTTTCAATGCACTACTTGCCTACGCTGGGTTTTTGTGAGCACAAAGTTTTGTAGATTCATTAATCATAGTACTGAAAAAGAAATTAAAAGGTCATTTAGTTTTTATTTGCCATCCATCAATATTGAATATTCATGTGAGTATGAAATATTTGGAATATTAAATATCCTAAATAGTTCATCAATAGCTAATACCTTATACAAAAAATCATTCTGCGAGACTATATTTTAATGGTGAGAGTTCCTTCACCCTCTTTCAGCAAGCTTTTCTAGTATTTACTTGCCTTGGACAAAGTTATTTTCTTTTTTTGTTGTTATTTATTATTATTATTATTTGCTTGTTTTCAGACAGAGTCTTGCTCTGTCACCCAGGCTGGAGTGCAATGGTGCAATCTTGGATCACTGCAACCTCCACCTCCTGGGTTCAAGTGATTTTCTCATCTCAGCCTCGCAAGTAATGGAGATTACAGGCACATACCACCATGCCTGGCTAATTTGTTGTATTTTTAGTAAAGATGGGGTTTCATCATGTTGGCCAGGCTAGTCTCAAACTCTTGACCTCAGGTGATCCACCGCCTTGGCCTCCCAAAATGCTGGGATTACAGGCATGAGCCACCGTACCTGGCCTGGCCAGTTATTTTCTACCTGTCAGCATTTATGTAAGTAATTTGTATGTCTCGTAAGCCAGAGTGATTTTCATAATTCTTAACTTTTGTTCCAAGTCTGATATCTGCCTCCTAAGTTTATTAAGGCAGTTTTTCAGGACAACCACGACGCTCTTCTGACCCTTCCACACACTCCCCTCCTCAACTTTTTTCTTTTCTAAAGGTATACCTATTCCAATGTGACTCAAAACCCAAAACCAAAAAGCCTTTTTATGACTTAAAACCAATAAGCCTTTTATGACTTAACCATGTGTGCAAAAGAAGTCCTCAGAGTGTGTAAAAGATGTACTCCCATGACTCAAAGTCACTCCAAAAAAAAAAAAAAAAAAGAAAGCTAAGATTCCCATTGCCACAGGTAATATGAATGGTGTTTGTGAAAACGTGTATCTCCAGTCTTCCATGAAAGTCAGATGCCTCTAATCATGGACCAGCTAATCTGTGATACTGGGCAGGCAACACTGAAATGGAACTTTCCCAGCACTAATAAGACAATGAGGAAAGAGATTACAAGGGCCTCTTATGCACCGATATTCTTTATTTAGACAAACTCCCCTGAGAGCTGGCACAATGAGTAGGCACATGTCTTGGGCCCCTAGCCTGATGACTGGCACCTGTACACGCAGGCCTGACAACCTATATCCCCGGCAGGCAGAAAATCAGAGCGAGAGAGAGAGAGATTTTACTGGGTCTAAGTCTAGCTCTAAGGACATAAAACCAGACAGAAGGAGAATCTCATTTATTTACTAATTGGTGACCCACAGTGTCCAAATGGACACTGGTCCAGTAAGAATCATAAACTCACCAGTGTTACGAGGCCAGTTTGAACAACAGGCTTTTAGGGCCCTTGCCTATGTTCCACCATATAATTCTCCTTCTTATGACAAATGGCACAAAGTGTATAGACAAGGGAAAAATATGGCTACTCCTGGGAGGGAATGGGTCAATAACCAATGAGTACTCAAAACAAAATTCACAAGAGTCACAATACCCAAAGAACTTTTACAAATGTTTTCTCCTGTTAGTATACATTTGGAAAGGAAATATGGTCTGCTACTAGGGCCTATAAATTAAACTGACAAAAGACAGATTAACAGAAGAAAAGGCATACAAATTTTGTTTAATGTTAATATTTTAATTTTTACATGCATGGAGGCTTTCATGTAAAAGAAGTGATGACCAAAAGAAGTGGTTAGACCCAGGAGCTTATATATCATTTTAACAAGGGGTGATAAATTGTGGAGAAGTTACAAAATAAAGGAAAAGAGATTTGAACTTCTCGGGGTGGAAAATTGTGGGAAGGTAAATATATGGGGGAAACCAATGGAAAATAAGAATTATTTTAATAAGGTTTATTCATCTGGACTCATCTCAGTGCTGGATTTCTGCCTCCCATGATAAAGGTCATTCCCCTACTTGCATTGGAGAAGGAAGGAAGAACATGTCCAAAGGGAAATTTATCTTCCGCTTTTAGACAGATGAGGGAGGTCAAGGGGCTCTATGTTTGTTGCTTCTTAATTGCTTTCAGTTCAAAATAATCCCTATGTCAAAGTGACATATTTTGGGGTTGCATATTCTGATTTCCTTCATAGATTTGGCTATTTAATAATTGGATACTAAAGTCAGAGCAATATTTATTGTAACAGGGATAAACAACTCATAATCTGATGAAAATCCCCTGATAGAAAGTAGTTATCAGAGACCTTTTGGAAGTCCTTATTTCTCAGCATCACCATCTAGTGGCAAAAATCTCAAAAAGAACACAGAGCGCTCTCGGGACCTTAAATTTAACAGGATGTGTGCACAGTACCACAAACACCAAGGCATTATTTAAACACTAACATATATTTTTGTCTGAATAAAGTTATATAAGATAATTTTTATGCCTGTATTAAGAAAAAGGATTTATACTCTCATGATAGATTGTACTATAAGGGGAGTTTTATCATTTTAAGAAACAAGTAGACGCGTCAATATAGCCTGTGTGTTTATGTTTGTGTGTATACAATAGTCACATTTTGACTGTTTGATAAATGTTATTAACTTACTCCTTTGAAGACTGGCCCCATTATCCCCAAAAGTTTTTTTTAATACATGATGCTCAACAACTGTAATTGGTATCTGGGTCTGCATCTTTATTCTCTCCTCTCTATTAGAGGTTCAGAGTAGAAACTCTACTCTTTCTCAAGGTGAAACTGCCTCTGTATTGAATGGATCCACTATCTGGGCCCACCAAATATCACTATCCACTATCTGGACCCATCAAATATCACTCTTAGGATTTGGACTTTTACCTTTTCAAAGATTTTTTTGTTTGTTTGTTTGCTTTCCTCAGCTTACATCTGCAATCTCCTGCTTTAAAAATCCATGCCTTGACTTTCTTATCCACTAATTGTATAGATACTTTTGGAGCAAACTTCTAGAAATACTAAAATGTACTAGATGCCTTTACTTCCTTGCTTGAAAACGTTTCTTCGACCTTTATGATCTGGCCTCTGACTCTATCATTCTATGGAAATTACTTTCTGGAAGATCACCAATGACCTGGCCAAATTCAACAGCTTATTCTTAATCCTATCCCTTATATCAAAATCTCACAATTTACACTTCATTTCACAAATATGAATGTGTTATATATTATGTATGCTTTGTACATACAAAAAGGCATAAAGAATAATGTAATGAGCATCTGAGTTCCAACTAAGTGGGTTAAAATATAATGCAGTGCACTTCCATGTTTGTTGCCACTCCAGTCACAAGAGGCAAGATTTGAAAGTGTCCATCAACAGATGAATGGGTAAAGAAAATGTGGTACATATACACAGTGGAGTATGATTGAACCATAAACATGAATGAAATCCAGTCATTTGCAACAGCGTGGATGAAATGGGAGATCATTACGTTAAGTGAAATAAGCCATGTTCTCACTTATATGTTGGATCTAAAAATCAAAACAATTGAACTCATAGACATAGAGAGAAGGATGGTTATCAGAGGCTGGGATGGGTGATTGGGGTGTTAAGACGAGGTGGCGATGGTTAATGGGTACAAAAAAATAGTTAGAATGATTAAGACTTAGTATTTGATAGCACAACAGGATTATATAGTCAATAATTAATTTAATCGTACATTTTAAAATAACTAAAATTAGAGTATAATTGGATTGCTTGTAGCACAAAGGATAAATACTTGAGCAGATGAATACCCCATTGTACACATTTCATGCCTGTATCAACCCATCTCGTGTACTTCATAAATATATACACCTACATGAACCCATAAAAATTAAAAATTAAAAAAATTAAAAAATATATAATACAGTACAAATACTGTTGAATCATTTGTGTACCCTCCACTCTCTAGTCACATTCCACTTTATCTCCCTCAATTGCCCGTCTGTCCTCCAGAAAACAATCATGGATTTTGTATTTATTTTTAATATTTATTTTTATACTTTTACTACATAGATATGTGTCTCCAAATAATGTTACTCCAGATGTTTTGAAACTTAGTTTAAATGGATTTATTCCATATGGACTTTTATGCAATTTGCTTTTTTCTATTTTTGGCATTTTTATTGATGGGTATAATTGTGTAATATTTATATTGCTGCATAGTACTCCATTGCATGAATAAAATCATAACTTATGTCTTCTCCTACTGATGGACATTTAACTGTTTTTTGTTAGTTTTTAAAATTTAAAGCAATTTTGTTATGAACACTCTTACACATGTCTTTATTCCAAAATTGACAATACTGAATTGTGAAGTCCATTCATAATGGTGTAAAAAAACTTGTCTCTCTACCATAAAGAACCTGACTGTAACTGTGGTAATTTTGCATTTCTTAAAATACTTGTTTGTTTTTGAGAGCTAGTTCTTCTGAAATCTGTGCTATTTCATAAAATTCTATGGTAAACTAATTTTTCTTAAATTTCAATATTGTAAAAATGGCCATACTGCCCAAAGCAATTTATAGATTCAATGCTAATCTCATTAAACTACCATTGACATTCTTCAGAGAATTAGAAAAAACTATTTAAAAAATTATATGGAACCAGAAAAGAGTCTGAATAGCCAAGACAATTCCAAGCAAAAAGAACAAAGCTGGAGGCATCGTGCTACCTGACTTCAAACTATTATATACTACAAGGCTACAGTAACCAAAACAACATGGTACTGGTACAAGAAGAGACACATAGACCAATGGAATAGAATATACAACCCAGAAATCAGATTGCACACCTACAACCATCTGATCTTCCACAAACCTGACAAAAAGAAGCAATGGGAAAAGGATTTCCTATTTAATAAATGGTCCTGGGAGAACTGGCTGGCCATATGCAGAAAACAAAACTGGACCCCTTCCTTACACCATATACAAAAATCAACTCAAGTTGGATTGAAGACTTGAATGTAAAACCCCAAACTATAAAAACCCTAAAAGAAAATCCAGGCAATACCATTCAGGACATAAGTATGGGCAAGACTTCAAAATGAAGACACCAAAAACAGTTGCAACAAAAGCAAAAATAGACAAATCTAATAAAACTAATAAATCTAATAAAACTAATAAATCTAATAAAACTAATAAATCTAATAAAACTAAAGAGCTTCTGCACAGCAAAATAAACTATTATCAGAGTGAACAGACAACCTACAGATTGGGAGAAAATTTTTGCAATCTATGCATCTGACAAAGGTCTAATATCCAGTATCTACAAAGAACTTAAACAAATTTACAAGAAAAAAAAAAACCCATTAAAAAGTGGGCACATGACATGAACAGACATTTCTCAGAAAAAAACATATATGTGGCCAACAAACATGAAAAAAACTCAACATCAATGATCATTAGAGAAATGCAAATCAAAACCACAATGAGATACTATCTCACACTAATCAGAATGGCTATTACTAAAAAGTCAGAAAACTACAGATGCTGGCAAGGTTGTGGAGGAAAAGGAATGCTATTACAATGTTGGTGGGAGTGTAAATTAGTTTGACCGTTATGGAAGACAATATGGCGATTCCTCAAAGGCCTAGAGGCAGAAATACCATTTGACCAGCAATTTCACTACTGGGCATAGACACAAAGCAATATACAAATCATTCTATTATAAAGATACATTCACATATGTGTTTTTTTCAACACTATTCACAATAGCAAAGACATGGAATCAACAACTTAAATGCCCATCGATGATAAGACTGGATAAAGAAAATGTGGTATATATACACCATGGAATATTATGCAGCCATAAAAAGGAATGAGATCATGTCCTTTGCAGGGACATGGATGGAACTGGAAGCCATTATCCTTGGCAAACTAACACAGGAACAGAAAACCAAATACCACATGTTCCCACTGATAAATGGGAGCTGAATGATGAGAACACATAGATACATGGGTGGTGGTGGGGGAACAACACACAATGGGGCCTGTTGGAGGGTGGGCAGGGTGAGGAGGGAGAGCATCAGAGCTCATGGATGCTGGGCTTAATACCTAGGCAATGGGATGACCTGTGCAGCAAACCACCATGGCACACATTTACCTATGTAACAAACCTGCACATCCTGCACATGTACAACTAAACTTAAAACAAAAGTTGGAAATAAAATAAAAATAAATATTTAACTAACAAATAAAAATGTATATATCCAAGGTATACAATGTGATGATTTATGTGTATACATTGTGTACTGATTATCATAGTCAAATTAATTAGCACATCCGTTATTGTTGGTAGTTGTGTGTGTGTGTGTGTGTGTGTGTGTGCTGTGTGCATGGCCACTAAAACTGCCTTAATAGTAAATTTCAAGTAAACAATACAGTATTATTAACTATAGTCACCATGCTGTATATTTGCTTTTTAGAGCTTACTCATTTTATAACTGAGAGCTTGCTTTATTTGACTAACATCTCCCCATTTTTCCCACCCCTTAAAATCTGTTTGTTTGCAGTCTACCTTTCACATTTCCTTTGATTTCTGCTTTGCCAAGATCTATCATATTCCTGTTAAATGAATTATATCAAATGAGTTTTCTACTAATCATAAAGATATTTTTCTTTCATGTGGTCATGTGGTGGGTGTCTAACGTCATTTATTATTATTTCTAGAATTAAATTGACATGTAATATGTAGACACACATATACATATAAAAATAAAGCTGTATTCAGCTTATTAATATTTTATTTAGAATAGTTTTATCTTTATTTGGTGTGATTAATCTGTAATTTCCCTTTTCTATGCAGTCACTGTAGTTTGGTTTCAGTATGAAGTTATATTAACTTTGTAAAATGAGTTGAGAAGAAGGTTTTTTTTTTTCTCATCTGTAATAATGTGTTTAAATTTTAATTTTCTGTCTTGGGTGTTAAAGGTGGAACTCTGTGTAAAGCTATCTAGATCTAGTGTATGTATTTCATGTGTGTATTTATAGGGAAAATGATTTTAAACTACTGATTTAGTTTATTTAATGGGTATAGATATTAAACTTTCTTTTTTTTTTTTTTGGAGACGGAGTCTTTGCTCTGCCACCCAGGCTGGAATGCAGTGGTACGATCTCAGCTCACTACAACCTCTGTCTCTTGGGTTCAAGCAATTCTCCTGCCTCAGCCTCCCGAGTAGTTGGGACTACAGGAATGCACCACCATGCCCAGCTAATTTTTGTATTTTTAGGAGAGATGTGGTTTCACTATGTTGGCCAAGTTGGTCTGGAACTTCTGACCTTAAATCATCAGCCTGCATCGGCCTCCCAAAGTGCTGGGATTACAGGCATGAGCCAACACATCTGACCAGATCTGTTCAACTTCCTATTTTATTTTAAGTCTATTTTTAAGTGTTGTAGTTTCTAATAATCATTCATACTTTCCTTCCAGTTAAGTAACAGAACTCCAATATACAAATGCACACAATGCCACTTTGAACAAAGGACATTTTCGCATTCTTCCTTGTAGCCAAGTGACTACATTTTGGCCAATTAATTGCAAATCAGAGTTCAGTATGGGACTTTCAGGATGACTCCTTTAAGAAAGTTGGTTTAGGAGAGAGAAGACCTTTCTTTGGCCTCTTCTGCTTTCTCTCCATCTGCTGGCCTGAAACTCAGACCAGATGACTGGAACTCCATTTTCAACGATGAGCTGACCCTGAAGACGGCAGCCATATACTAGCATGTTAGAATGAAGGTTACAGCCCTACATCTCTGATAATGCCTCAGAGCTGCCTCTCTAGTTCTGACATGATTATTTCTGCACTTCTTGTAAAAGAAAAAAACTTATATTTAAATAAACATTAGTTTTTTATTTTACATTGTATGTCATTTAACTAAAATGTTAATATTTTTAAATGTATTTATTTAGAAACTTGCCCATTTTATCTAAATTTTCAAATTCATTGACATATTTTCTATAGCATTATATTCATATTTTAAATCCCTACCTTACATTAGATAGATCCCTTTTATTTCACTAGACTGATCTTGTTGGAAGTTCAGCTACTTCGTTATGCTTTTTCATGAACAATTTTTTGGTTGTGTTAATTCTTTTGATTGTGTCCTTTTTGTTTTCTATTTCTCTAATGTCTGCTCTTATCTTCATTATATTCTACTAGTACTTTTGTGTTTATTCAATTTTCTTGTCACAACTTCTAACTGTTTAGTTCCTTAGTTTTAGCCTTTCTCTTTTCCTCATAAAAGTATTTGAAGTTGCGCATTTCTGTATATACAATCTTTGTTGCATCCAGTGTGTTTTATCTTTCATTATTTTTCATGTTTGAGTTTTGCGTGTTTTAAAAGTTCTTATGATAATTTCTTCTCTTATTCATGGATTAGTTGGAAATATGCTATTGTTGCTGTCATTAAATATCCGCAGAATATGGGACTTTTTAGCAGTGGTATTTATATTGCATTGTAGTAAATGAGATGATTTATGATATGGTTTACTTGATATAGGTTAAGTACATGACTAATTTTTGAATGTGTTCAGTGTGCATGACAGAATAATAATGATAGCTAAATTTGATCAAGCAGTCACTACATAACAGGCTATACTGTAAGTGCTTATATACTAATTCAATGCAACCTTTCAATAGAACCTTGTAAGATACTTTTTATTAATATTTGTGCTTCCAATATGAGAATATCTAGGCACAGAGAGCTTAACCTAACTACACTGAGTTTCCTTCAGAAGTATTTATCTGGTATATGTTTTCCCATTCGTTAAATTTGGTTTTTCTATGTCCTTATGTTTTAAGCATGTTTGTTGCAAATAGCATATAGCTACATTTTTACAAAGTCCAACCTAAGTATGTATGCTTTTTAAAAGTTGGTTTGTTCATTTCAATTCTATTTGTTGTGATTACTGTCATCATAGGATTTTATAGGTTGTGAAAATTGGTCTTTTGTATAGCATACATTTCTATGCTTATTTTGGTCTCCTTCCATGCCTTGATCAAGCTATTTTGTTTGTTTGCTCAGTTAATTTTTTCTCTTTATTGGTTTAGCAGTTATAGATTCTGTTTCTTTATAATAGTTTTTAATTAAAATTTTAACATGAAACACATCAAAACGTAATGTCTGTCTTCTCCAGAATTACATAAAAATTCTAGAAAATTTTAAGGAATTTCCTCAAATCTTTTATATTATTATTGTGAGCTTGTTTTTTAGTTGTATCTTATTTTGTTATCCACCAAAGTAGGCATAATTACAAATATTTGTCTACATTTTCTCATATGGCTACCAATTTATTTGCAAATCATTGCTTTTGTATCTCAGAACTAACTTTGGAGAGGATTAACATTCTCTACAAGTTCCTCTAGTAAACATTTCTTGGTAATAACTGGTGCTGTGCGTGAGCTGATATGTATCAGTTAACAAGAACCAACTACTAGATTTTCAGCAATTTTGCAAGCTGGTTGTAAAACACTGCCATTATTAAAATTCGAGTTAGGTACGCTTGCAACTGAATCAATTATATTTAAAAGAAAGGTAATAAATATTTAAAACTTAATCTTCTGAATTATTTTACTACATTTTTCTATGATCTATGGTCTTGAGATTGTTTATATCTATTCTATCCGTATGTTGGAAATATTATAAAATGGTGTATTAAGGCAAATCTCTTCCCAAATCTGTGTTCAGTGACCTTCATATTGGTAACACCTCCCTTCCCCACAGGCAGTGGTTAAAAATTTACCAGCACATTACCATGAATAATATATATGATTTTTCCTTTGTTTGAAAATCTCTTTGTTTGACAGTCATTTTTAAAAGTAGTTTATCAGAGTATAAATCCTTGGTTGATAATCAAGTCCAAGATTAAGTTACTAGCAGGCTTGGTTCCCTCTGAGGGCTCTGAGAAAGAATCTGTTCCAAGCTTTTTGCCTAGCTTCTTATGGTTTTCTGGGAATCTTGAGTATTTTTTGGCTGGTAGAGGCATCACCCCAATCTGAGCCTTCACCTTCACATGGTGTTCTCCCTGCGTGTGTCTCTCCAAATTTCCAAACTTCCCGTCTTTATAAGGACACCAGTCATATTGGATTAGGGATTCATGCTACTCCACTATGACCTCATCTAACTAATTCCATCTGCAACAACCTTAATTCCAAATAAGAGCTCATTCTGATACATACTGGGCACTAAGATTTCGAGATATGAATTTTGAGGGAATGCAACTCAACCTGTAACACCAACATAAAGTTTGCAAAAAACATTTCAACAAAAGATTATAGCAGTCATTTATGGTTATTGCCCATATCCATTATTTTCTTAGGTATTGCAAAATAGTGATTTTTTAATTCTATTATTTCTTCTGAATTCATTAGCTGGAATTCATCTGTAAAGAGAAACTTTCATCAATGATCTCACTAAATTGTTAGCACGTGAAAGGCAGGCTAAATGCTTCTTTCCTTTTTGCCAGTTTTCAAAATAATGAGTTGGTGACTCAACAATCTCCTAAAGTGATCAATGATCATTTTTAAAAGTATACATATAAACGCATGGACTTTAATTTATTTGCTGTATTTTAACTAATTGTCATTGTCCCTTGTGATAAACTCATCGTCTCATTTCAGGGTAGTGTCTTTTTGAAACAAGACCAGTAATCTTTCAAATTTCCTAACTTTCAAGGTCAGGCACGGTGGCTCATGCCTATAATCTCAGCACTTTGGGAGGCCGAGAAGGCTGAATCAGCTGAGGTCAGGAGTCTGAGACCAGCCTGGCCAACATGAGGAAACCCTGTCTCTCCTAAAAATACAAAAATTAGCTGTGCGTGATGGTACATACCTGTAGTCCCTCAGCTACTAGGGAGGCTGAGGTGGGAGAATCGCTTGAACCCAGGAGGCAGAGGTTGCAGTGAGCCGAGATCGTGCCACTGCACTCTAGCCTGGGCAAGAGAGCAATACTCTCTCAAATAAATAAAATAAAATAAAATAAATAAAAATTCCTAACTTTCTAACTGGACAAGTCATTTGGTGTTTTTTGCATATTTTATTGCTCAGATCTAGAAACACCATTTTTCTTCAAGGAACTCTTTTGATAAAAGATAGTCTTTGAATACCACAATCTGGAATCTAGGGGTGTTCATTGCTACAGCACTGCCATTTCTTCTGGTCCCTTTAAGTGAAAAAAGCTAGACAGTATATATGTATGTATGTGTGTGTGTGTATATATGTGTGTGTGTGTGTGTGTGTGTGTGTGTATTTATTTATTTATTTTTCTGAGACCGTCCCACTCTGTCACCCAGCCTGGAGTGCAGTGACACGTTCTCGACTCACTCCAACCTCCCTCTCCTGAGTTCAAGTTATCTCATGCCTCAGCCTCCCAAGTAGCTGGGATTGCAGGCATGTCACCACGCCCTGCTAATTTTCTTATTTCTAGTGGAGATGGGGTTTTGCCATATTGCCCAGGCTGGTCTCAAACTCCAGGCCTCAAGTGATCTGTCCTACTTGGCCTCCAGAAGTACTGGGATTACAGGTGTGAGCCACTGCACCTGGCCCAGAAAGCATATATATCTGTGTGTGTGTGTGTGTGTGTGTGTGTGTGTGTGTGTGTGTGTAGTTTCTTTCTCTAGTTTGTTTTTTTGTTTTTTTGCTTTTTTTCTTTTTTTGAGACAGAGTCTCACTCCATCGCCCAGGCTGGAGTGCAGTGGTGTGATCTCAGCTCACTGCAAGTTCCGCCTCCCATGTTCACGCCATTCTCCTGCCTCAGCCTCCCGAGTAACTGGGACTACAGGCACCTGCCACCATGCCTGGCAAATTTTTTTATATTTTTAGTAGAGATGGGGTTTCACCATGTTGGCCAGGATGGTTTTGATCTCCTGACCTCGTGATCCGCCCACCTCAGCCTCCCAAAGTGCTGGAATTACAGGCATGAGCCACTGCGCCTGGCCCTATATTTTTAAAATAAGAAAGAAAAACAAATCATGAGCTCATACTGGTATTTCCTATTCAAATGTAATATTGCAAGGCTTCTGCTTAACTGATCTGATTTCTATCTCTTCTCTTATGATAAAAAATCAATACTCGCAACATTAGCAGCATTGCTTATTTGCTTTATCCTACAATACACAAGAGATTCAAAACAGCAATACTAACATAATCATCAACAATAAAACAGCTAAAAACAGTTGAAGATTTTTTATTGTTTTCCCTTCACATATAGGGATCTACGTTCAAAATGCTGTTTTGTAAGATCACTTGAAATTATTTTTCCCTGTGTAGGTGAAAACATCCATTTAGCATATCATTAGGTTCATTATTTTAGTTTGTTTTTGACTTATAATAATTTCTTTTTTTTTTTAACGTTTTATTTAGTTTTTTCTTCAATTATGAAAAAAGAATTATCCAGACATGGTGGCTCACGCCTGTAATCCCAGAACTTTGGGAGGCCGAGGCGGGTGGATCGCGAGGTCAGGAGACCGAGACCATGCTGGCTAACACGGTGAAACCCTGTCTCTACTAAAAATACAAAAATACAAAGAAAAAAAGAAAAAGGCAGGGCGTGGTGGCAGGCACCTGTAGTTCCAGCTACTCGGGAGGCTGAGGCAGGAGAATGGCGTGAACCTGGGAGGTGGAGCTTGCAGTGAGCCAAGATCATGCCACTGCACTCCAGCCTGGGTGACAGAGCCAGATTCTGTCTCAAAAAAAAAAAAAAAAAAAAAGAAAAGAAAAGAAAAAAGAATTAAATGATTTCAAAGTCAAAACTCTAAATAAGGGTACATTGTGAGAGATTTAACTTTCGTATCTGATCCCTTCCTATTGTCTTCTCCAGTCCCTCTACATAATCTTTTTCAAAAATAAATTTTTTTTAGTATCTCTATATCATTGAACTTCCATTAATCTAATCCTAATGTATCGATTACCTATATCCACTGTCCCCTTTCTCAAATGTAGCATATCATATCAGTGTCTCCTCCCCTTCCTTTCTCCCTTTCTTTCCTCTTTTCCTTCCTCTTTTCCTTCCCTCCTCTCTCCCTCCAGCTATTTATTCTTTTCTTCTTTTTCTTTCTGTGTTTCTCTCAATATTATATTGTTGGGATCACTCCTTAATAGAAATCTTCATTTCAGTTTCAAACTCTCCATAGCACTCCATTGTGTGTATGTATCGCATTTTATTCAGTCGATCACTTATTAATGGAATTTGAGTTGCAACCAGTTCGTTGATATTACAAATAATGTTGAAATGAATAGGCTTGCACATGACTTTTCATATATTTGGTAGTGTATTTTGGGGCTGTCTCTCAGAAGTGGCATTCTTGGTTCAATAAGAAAATGCATATATGAAATTTTGCTAGATATTGTCAAACTCTTCTTCATCTAGTTTATAGCATTATAACTCAATATCAGTAATATGTGAGTGATTATAGCACCAATAGACTTTGTTGTAAAACTTGGTGTTTTACCAATCAGTAAAGTGAAAAATGATATGTAAGGATAGTTCTACTTTGCGTTTCTTTTAATATAGGCAATGTTGATCATCTTTTCATGTTTTAGGGCTTTCTATATTTATATTTCTGTGTAATTACTATTCCTATATTTGCTAGTAATTCATTTTTTCTCAATTTCCAAAAGCTTTTAACATAATAGGGATATTAACTCATTGTTAGGTATATTGAGAATACATTTCCCTATCTGTCATGTATTTTGAAAAAATTTGCTTTTTTTTGTACACATTTTTATTTTAATATTTTTCAGTATTTTGTTACTTTTGGATTTTTATTAATAGTATCTGGCTCTCAGGTTATACTGAAATTTGCCAATGTTTTCTTCTCATACTCAAATGTTTTCATTTTTCAATTTTTAATGTTTAATTTTTTTTTTTTAGAGACAAGGTCTAGCTTGGTTACCACGCTGGAGTGCAGTGGTGTGAAATAGCTCACTGCATCCTCAAACTCCTGGGCTCAAGTGACCCACCCGCCTTGACCTTCTAAGTAGCTGGGACTACAGGAACATGGCACCATGCCTGGATAATTTTTAAAATTTTTTGTAGAGAGAGGCTTTTGCTATGGTGACCAGTCTGTTCCTGAACTTCCAACCTCAAACTATCCTCTCCCATCAGCCCCCCAAAGTACTGGAATTTCGGCATGTAATTCCGATGAAATCCTGTCATTTGCAACAAAATGGTTACAACAAAATATCATTTGGTTGCAACAAAATGTCATTTGCAAGAAAATGGTTGCAAATGACAGGATTTCATTCTTTTTATGGTTGAATAATTTTCCATTGTGTATATATGCCACATTTTCTTTATCAATTCACTCATTGATGGACAGGTTGATTTTATATCTTGACCTTTGTGAATAGGACTGCAATAAACATGAAAGTGCAGATATCTCTTTGATGTACTGATTTTCTTTCTTTTGGATATATACCTAGCAGAACATACACTGGGAAAAGGACATGTATGAGCCACTGAGCCTGACTAATTTTTAATAAGTAGATATCAGATCTATTTGGAATTTATCCTGGTCTAATGTGTGAAGAAAATGGATCCAATTCTATCGTTTTTTTATATTACCAAGTGGCCAAAACAACACTTACTAAAAATTCTTCTCTTTCTCACTGATTTGAGATACTAGCCTCAGTATATACTACATTGGATAGTATGTATTTGGGTCTCCTTCGAGATGCTCTCTATTGCATAGTCTCTCTGTTTTTGGTAGTAAGGTATTATATCATATTTTATATTTTGGTATGGCTGGCTACTTTCTGCCCAACTCCCTCCAGTTCTTCCTGTTAGCAAATTATCTGGATACTTGTGCTTATTTATATTTCTAAATGAACTGTACAAATAACTTGTCTAGCACACAAAAACACCTGATAGTAATTTTATTGGGGACATATGAATTTATAAGTTAACTTGGGAATAATTTACATCTTTATAATGTAAAGTCATCAGTTTGTTCACGTTTACTTGTTTGTTTTCAAGAGTGTTTTATACATTTCCTCATAAATTAATAAACCCTATGCTTTATGTACAACCTGTCAAGTTCATATGAATATTTAATTTTATGAGTGTTGTAAGTATGGTCTGTTTTTCCTATACATCTTCTAACTGACTGGTTTTTTATATGAGGTCTGTTGCGTTCAATGTGTTAACTTTACTATATATTGCTACTTTACTAATTTCTTTTAATATTTATAATATTTTGCATTGTTTCTTTTTGGGTTTTCAGTTACAGGATCATATCATCTGCAAATAGAGATACCCATAATTTTATATCTTCTAGACTTATGTTTTCAATTGCCTTTTCTTAATTTAAAATGTATTTAAAATTTTAATTTCTAATTATTATAGGCACATGATAGCTGTACATATTCGTGGGGTATATATGCCGTTTTGATACAGACATACAATGTGTAATGATCAGGGTATTTGGGGTATCCATTATGTTAAGCAGTTATCATTTCTTCATGTTAGGAATATTCCAATTTTACTCTTTTAGTTATTTCTAAATATACAATAAATTATTAACTATAGCATCCTTATTTTGTTACTGAATACAAGATCCTATTTATTCTATCTAACTGTGTTTTTATACTCATTGACCATCTCCACTCTATTTTTCCCTCCCCATTACCCTTCCCAGTCTCTGGTAATCATCATTCTACTTTCTATCTCCATGAGTTCAGTTTTCTTTTTCTTTCTTTTCTTTTTTAGTTCCCACATATGAGTGAGAACACGCGATATTTGTCTCTCTGTGCCTGGCTTATTTCACTTAACATAATGTCCGCCATCTCCATCTATATTGTTGCAAACGACAGATTCCATTCTTTTTATGGCTGAATACTTTTCCATTGTGTATATCTACCACATTTTCTTTATCCATTCATCCATTGATGGGTACATAGGTTGATTTAACATCTTGGGCTTTGTGAATTGCACTGCAATAAACATGGGAATGCAGATATCTCTTTAACAGAATGTTTTTTTTTTCTTTTGGAGATACACCTAACAGAACATACACTGGGGAAAGGACAGTCTCTTCAATAAATAGTGCTGGGAAAACTAGATATCCAGATGCAGAAGGGTGAAACCTGACTCCTATCTTTTGCCGTATACAAAAATTAAACTAAAATGGATTAAACACTTAAATCTAAGACCTCAAACTATGAAATTACTAGAAGAAAATATTGGGTAAACATTTCTGGACATTGGTCTGGGCAAAGATTTCTTGAGTAAGACCTCAAAAGTATAGGCAACCAAATCAAAAATGGACAAATAGGATCACATCAAGCTAAAAAGTTTCTGCACAGCAGAGGAAACTATCAACACAATAAAGAGACAACTAACAGAATGGAAGAAAACATTTGCAAACTACCCCTCTGACAAGTGATTAATAACCAAAATATATAAGGAGTTCAAACAACTCAATAGGACAAAGCCAATCTGATTAAAATCTGGGCAAAATATCTGAATAGACATTTTTCAAAAGAAGACATACAAATAGCCAAGTGTGTGGGAAAAATGTTCAACATCACTACTCACCAGAGAAATGCAAATCACAACTACAATGAGATATCATCTCACCCCAGTTAAGAGGGCTTTTACCCAAAAGATTAGCAGTAACAAATGTTGGTGAGGAGGTGGAGAAAGAGTTATCCTAATACACTGTTGGCAGGAATTTAAATTAGTGCAACCACTATGGAGAACAGTACGAAGGTTCCTCAAAAGACTAAAAAATTGGGGAATAAAAAGAGCTACTATGTGATTCAGATATCCCAATTGCTTTCTCTTTTACAACTATACTGGTCAATGCATCTAATGCAAATTGAGTAGTGCTGCAGATGGTGAATGTACTTTAAGGGGAGAAGTCTCTGATGTTTACCAATTGAGAAATATACTCGTTTGGGGGCTGATGCCATGTGTATTAAAGTATCCATTGATTCTACTCAATTTAATTTTTTTTTTTTTTTTTTTTTTTTGAGCTGGAGTCTCGCTCTGTGGCCCAGGCTGGAGTGCAGCGGCCATATCTCAGCTCACTGCAAGCTCCGCCTCCCGGGTTCACGCCATTCTCCTGCCTCAGCCTCCCGAGTAGCTGGAACTACAGGCGCCTGCCACCTCGCCTGGCTAGTTTTTTGTATTTTTTAGTAGAGACGGGGTTTCACCGTGTTAGCCAGGATGGTCTCGATCTCCTGACCTCGTGATCCACCCGTTTCGACCTCCCAAAGTGCTGAGATTACAGGCTTGAGCCACCGTGCCCGGCTCAATTTAATATTTTTAAAAATTGGCTGGGCACGGCGGCTCATGCCTGTAATCCCAGCATTTTAGGAAGCCAAGGCAGGTGGATCATTTCAGGTTATGAGTTCGAGACCAGCCTGGCCAACATAGCAAAATCCTGTCTCTACTAAAAATACAACAACTAGCCAGGTGTGGTGGTACGCACCTGTAATCCCAGCTACTCCAGAGGCTGAAGCACGAGAATTGTTTGAACCTGGGAGGCAGAGGTTGCAGTGAGCTGAGATTGCGCCACTGCACTCCAGCCTTGGTGATGGGTTGAGAATGTGTCAAAAAAAAAAAAAAAAAGATTCAATTAATGGTTGCTGAATTTAGTGATACAGTTTTTAGGTTTCTTATAAAGATAATAATGCTTTTTTCTTTCTAGTTCTATTAATATGATAATTGTGTAAATTTTCTCTTAATGTTGAATCACAACTACATTCTTAAATAAACCCGTTAGTTACGTATTCCCAAATAATGTGTTACTTTTCAATGTGTTTCTGGATTCTGTTTGCTAATGTTTTATTTAAGAATTTTGCATCAAATATTTATAAGTGATACCAGACTATAGTTTTCATTTGAATATTAATATTATATTTGCTACATAAAGTGAATTTGGATTTTTTTTTCTTTGTACGTGTTCTTTAATAGTTTTGGAAGCGTTAAGATGGGCAAATCTTTAAAAGGTCTTATAGAAGTCCCCTGGGAAGCCGTATAGGTCTGCTGCTTTTTCTGCAGGTGAATTCTTTACAACTGTCTCTATTTGTCTATGAAAAACGGTCTGTATAGTATTTTTATTTTGACTTAAATTTTATAAACTGTATTTTTAAGGAATTATTTATTTTTCTATATTTTAAAATGGAATTGCATAGATATGTGCAAAATAGTCTCACGTAAAATAATTGATAGTTATTTTCCACTTGTCACTTCTACTTATCTGCACTTGTGGCTCCTTTCTCTGCTTTATTAGGTTACCTAATGATTTATCAACTTGCTTGCTTGACTTTTTATGTATGATTTCTACAGTTTTCTATCTTCTGACTCATTAATTGATTTTATTGTCATTTTCTTAATTATTTTTTCTTTTGGTTTATTTTTCATATTTTGCTTCGGTTTTCTAACATTTGAGTAATTTATTTATTTTTACTTTTCAGTTCTGCTTGTATAGGTATTGAATTGCGTATTTTTCCTCTGATAATTGCTTTTGCTATGTTTCACTATTGGTATTTACAAGAAATTCTCCAATTATTGTTTTATATTTCTACTTTGACCTAAGAGTTGTTTACTAGCACGTTTTTAAATATTTTTAGGTAAAAATTTTTTAAAAATATATATTTTTTGTTTTATGACAATAGAGAGTTCCATCTGTAACATTTTGATTTTTTAGAATTATTGACGTTTTTACAGCACCCTTATATTCAGTCAGTTTTCACAAATGTTTTATAAGCACTCCAAAAACTTCTCTATAATTCAGGGCACAAGGGATAATATTTATCTATATGATATTGATTATGCTGTTTACACCTTCTTTAGACTTTCTAAATTTGTGTCTATTTCAGTGAATTGCATATTGGCATACTAATATATCCCATTATTAGTGTGTCTATGCTTATTTGTCTTCGTACCAACTATAGTACCTATTTATAGAAAATTTTGCTTTATATTATGTACAGAAATATTAATGCCTCATCATTCTGAATTGTAAACTTAGTGATTTAAAGTGTTTATTTGTCTCTTATTTTTTAGTCTGAATTTTACCTTCTTAGCTATGAAGTTCTTGACTGTTACTCTCTTTTTATTTACTTTTGTTTGGTATGAAAACTGGCATCTTTTATTTTTAACCTTTTGAATTTCTGTATGTTAGATGTGTCTTTGTATAAAGTGTAGGTTTGATTTCACTTTTTTAGTCAATCTAAAACATATTGGTCCTTTATTTTATTTTATTTTATTTTATTTTATTTTATTTTGAGACGGAGTCTCACTCTGTCGCCCAGGCTGGAGTGCAGTGGCCGGATCTCAGCTCACTGCAAGCCCCGCCTCCCGGGTTTACGCCATTCTCCTGCCTCAGCCTTCCCTGTAGCTCGGACTACAGGCGCCCGCCACCTCGGCCGGCTAGTTTTTTGAATTTTTTAGTGGAGACGGGGTTTCACCGTGTTAGCCAGGATGGTCTCGATCTCCTGACCTCGTGATCCGCCCGTCACAGCCTCCCAAAGTGCTGGGATTACAGGCTTGAGCCACCGCGCCCGGCCTAAACATATTGGTCCTTTAATTTGTGAGTCACGATTATTTGTATTTATTAACAACTGTGATATATTTGGTCTCGATTCTGTTCTTTATCAAGCTCTAAAATTTTTCTCTAGATTGTTTTTGTATCCTCCCCACTCCTTTCTCTCCTTCTCTCTTCCCCTCTTAGGCATTAATGTTGGTATTAGGAAGATTTTATTTTTTGTTCTAATAATTGCCATTATATTATTCCCTTATATAGTATCTCTTCTTTCAAGATACTTTCTTCTATTTGTTTCTTACAATAAGCGCTACTAAAAATAGCTAAAACCCTTTTCTTTTCTTCTTCTTTCTTTCCCCAATCATCTAAATTCCAACTATATCCCTAAACTCTCAACATTGAATCTACTTCTTCTCCCCACCATTTTAAATAGTTGCAATATATCATAGTTGGAAGAGCCAACATCATTTACATATATCCATTTGTCCTTATTGCCATTATTTAACCTTAGTCATATAACTGAATATGTTTAATGCTCACAACCATTTTAATATTGTTTTTGGTAGTGTGAAGCTTATTCTTCGGTAGATTATTGAGGAAAAACTTGTAAGTGTGGTATTTCCTGAATTCTTGCATATTCACAACAATTTGTATTGTGTTTCACAAAGTCTTTGAATTTCTTAAATTACTTTAGGAACTTCTGGTTTAAAGCATTGTAGTCAACAAGTCTATTGCTAATCTAATTTTTAAAACCCTTTTGCCTGGTATTTTTACCTGTATTCCCAAAAGATGTTTTATTTTCAGTAGATGAGACTTTTGCTAGAATATACCTTTACATTGGTCATTCAGGGTTGATTATCTCAGGTAACTTGTAACTTCAAATCTTTAATTTTAGGAAAGTACTCTTGGTTATGGTTTTTAATATTTGTAGTTTTCTGTTTGGTCTTATGCTTCTAACACACTTTTTGCATATATGTTGCATTTTCTTCGTCTATTGTCAGTATCACTTTCAAAAACAAAGAAAAATCTTTCTTCATATATGTTTAATTTATCTTTGCTTTTGCTTTCTACTCTCTAGTTCACTTACTGTACTTTCAGTCCATCCATCTTCTTTTGTGTCCCTTGTGGTCTTTCTTAACTTAATTTTTATTTCTTTGTAGAATTCTTACCTGAGCTTTGTCAGCTACAGCAGCCTAGCTACCTCCTTTATTAACTTTACTAATTATGATGTGTGCTGTTCTGCTCTAATATTTTTTCATAATTACATTTAACTCGAAATAATAGGTTCATCAGCTTTGTCCCAAATTTATATATTTTTTCTCATGTGTCATCATTTTCTTACTGTGATTTGTGGATCATTATCCTTTTCTTACCGTATCTTGATATGGGGTTCAATCACCCTCCTTTTTTTCTTGCCCATGCTTAAGTGACATGGGGTTTCTTAACACTTTCACACCACAGGCTCTTGGGATGGGCCAGAATAGCTTCCCTAGCTTCATTGTCCTAGGACTTCCTCTTCTGTTATATTATAAAGTAATAAAAATATGCCCTCTCACTGCATGTACATCTTCAGTAGTATGCATCGCCAGTTCTTCTCCTCCTCTTTTTTTTTCACTATTATCTGAATGCTCTGTATCCATGTCTAACTCCTCTCACGCAATACTTCTGTCTTCTACTCCCAGCAGTTTCTTTTTTGTATAGGGTTATAGTCTTCTGGGAGAGTTCTTTTCACTGGGCATTTCCAAAGCCTTGAGAGCTCAGGACACCCTAGCACCTTTCCGTTTCCTTGTATTCATTACATTGGAACCCGCAAAGGCCCCTCTCAGTTTCAACTCTTGTTGCCACAGCTGCCTTCAGAGTACTCCAGTTTGAATACAGAAACATTCTTCTGAGAGTGAGCATTTTTTGGTGATTTCTGTGTTTTCCGAATCTTGAGATTGCCAAATGTTGCCTTTAATGTCTCTCACACAACTGCTACTCCTTCATGGGTTTTACTACTAAATGATTTGGCCCCACTCATTCATATTCTAGATTTTGAGGTGATACCTTATCACCTGGATTTATTGTCTATGGGTTACTGTTGTTATGAGCCTAGTTGCTGTGTGTGTGTGTGTGTGTGTGTGTGTGCGCACGCGCGCGTGTGTGTGTGTATGAGGAAATTTATTCAGAAGCAAAAATCATGCTGCTGTTACTGCCTCAACCACTGCCACTGTCTTTGAGGTGTATAATATGTATGATAACTTTGGATTATGAATGTATGATCAATTGTGACTTTATCTGTGGAATCCTGGAAATCCTAGTATGAGGGTCCATACCTCCATAAATGTGTGCTTGATTCTGACATACCCCAGTTTACTGCCAACCAAGGATTAAGCTAAATTAATTTCTCAGTTTATGTTTTTCTGGATCATGCAGCTATTATAAATTAAAACCCTAAAACTAGATATAGTTAGTCCTATTGATAAGATACTCCTCTCAGGGAGCCTTATCTACTCAGAGCTAAGCTTATTTTCCTTGTTTGCCTTTGCCATCGGGTGGATTTTGTTTTTTCCAATCTACTCATTCAATGAGTTGTTTCAGGTTTTGAGAAATGAGGAGATTCTGTTCCAGCTCCATACCTTGTATGAGTCCAAGAATGTGTCACCTATTCCTAGGTAGTGGATTATTAATAAACAAACCTTTTAGTTAACAAGATTGGCAAACACTCCCAGGGCTCTAGTAGGTTTAGCTTCGGTGTACCATTTTTTTTTTTCCAGCTGTCACTTCAGTTTTAATCCCCGGGCATTTTCCTTACTTTGCTATGAGCTCAGCTATGTGTTGATTTGAAAAATATATTTATTAGATTTTATCCATCACCTCTGTATTTTGGGGATTGCTGAGGTATGTGTCAAAGCATCTAGTTAATCATATTGCTACAGATGAAAGTCTTGATTCATAATTCAGCCAGACTAATTTACACTCATTGCTCTTTCCTAGGCAATTATGAGATCCTTATTTCTTCTTATTCTATCTTCCGGTCTTTCACACACTGCATTTCAATCCTACAAATTGATGCATGACGTTTTATAAATCACTGCAGTAATCCTGTCTTTCTAAAAATTTAATCGTATGCTTAATGCCTACAGATGCTTTAGTTTGATATTCAAAATTACCTACTGTCTGGCTTTCACCCACCATTGCTAGTTTGTCTCTTTACTTTGTGTCCCTTACAATTCAGCCAAACTAAATTGTTTGCAGTCTCTAATGAATAACAACTTTTATCCCAATGTAATTTTGTTCACACTGCTTTCTTTACCTGAAATACCCATTCCCATATTCCTATGTTTCTAAATCCCTGTGGTAGTGCCAATGTGATATCATCCATCGGTAGGATTGGCATGAAACAGATTAGTTCATTTTTCATCTCTGCTGCTTCCCAGATGTGTGGTCTGAACCTCAATTTCCTTGTCTGTGGAACAGGGAAAACATTTCGCTAGTTATATGAGGTAATTGCTGTGAAAGTAGAATGTGAAAATATATGTAAATGTGTTCTGTAAACTGAAAAAATGCTATAAAATTACAAGTATTAATTTGATTTTTCTTTGCCTTGCACATTCTTTAAACCCAAGTTCAAATGCCACATCCTTCCTGAAACTTTTCCTAAGTCCTCACTAATGCAGTTAACATTTCATCAATACATGCACATTTTACTTTGTATTGTTAATTGTTCCTAGCTCTTATATTAGCTGTTAGAACGTAAATTTCCAGGAACCATGTCTAACTACTCTCACACAATTCCTTGAATAATGTAGGTATTCAATAAATATTATTTGAATATTGAGTTCTCATGAACAGCAATTAAGGGTATGTCCAAAATGTGCCAGCACTTTAATGGTGATTTATTAAATAACTCATTTGTATGCTTAAATTATTTATAACTATTAAACCCCTTCTTAAAGTAACCTCCATTTCTCAATTTTTTAAAACTAGAACTTGTGGCAAGTTTTTTTTTTTTTTTTCCTCAGTCTTTTGGTATAGCAGATGTGGTAGACTGATTTATTCAATAACTGTTTCAACTCTTAAAGTATCTTCTTGAATGGCAGACACTGGAAAATTATAAGTTACATTTCCAGTCTCCCTTGTAGTTAAGGTTCCAGGTTTTAATGATGTCACATATGCAAAAATATCCAAGCATCCTAATTTTGGTATATTATTAAGATTTGAGTTTTTCTTCTACTTCGAGTTGCACGTACAAAAACAACAAAGAAGTATCAGTTAGCTAGAATGGCCTCAAGTGGGTAGTGTGAAACTTACATATGTAAATCTCTATTTTACTTAAGCTCTATTGCCTTGCTTTACTCTTCTGATATTATTAATGTAATGAAAGTAACCTGGAAAGGATCAGGAAACACAGAAAATGAGTTATAAAAATACTAAAAAATAATCAATATACAATGAAGAAGATAGACATAGATAGTCAAAACAAAAATAAAAAATTGGATGATAATCACCATTTGATTATGGCTAGCCTATCAAGTGACCTTCCACTGTTTTTTATACAGCAACTCTTTTAAATGTTAAAGAAGAATTTGATGCAACAAGAAGTATACCTAAAGCTATATGCCTACCTTTTGGGTCATTTATGCCAACGATAAAATGGGTGATGATCAGAATGTTTGTCTGTGCACAAAATCTTTTTGGAACATCTGATGCTTTGCACATGCAATCTTCATGCTCGATTAGACATGCAACTGTGTATACAAAATCCTGTTGCAAATTGCACTCAACTGCTTAAATAGCTCTTTGGAAAACAACTTCTATTTATTTTCATGTAAGACTTCACCTTATATAATGCCAAGAAGCATTCTTAGAAATTTTCTCTCAGCACAATTGCCAGCAGTTTTGCAGGACAAGGGGAATGTACATCAATTTTCTCTAAGGGGAGGACAGAACAATGCAAGTGTGTACGTCAGGCAGAACAGAATTTAATGAGTTAAATCCTTTTTCAAGAGAGCTTACTTTTTATGCCTCTACAAGAGCCTTAATAACCACAGGCAAATAATCTCACTCAAAATCCTTGATAAAAAGAATGCCACAATAGCTCAGAATGGATTGATGAATGTTTGAAAGCCTTTTATTAGAATTCTGCAAATTGGGAACACTTCTGTGAACAAACCTCCCAAAGCAAGAATTTTTCATTTGACTGCCAGAGTAAGCAGAACAGCACTAGCCTCATTCTGTGTGTAATGACAAAGAGATACCTTTTTGTAATATGGAAGCCTTATAGTAGCTTTACTTATTTTATCTTTGATCATTGCCTTTAGCCCTGATTTGGTCTTGCTCTGATCTTGTTGAGCTAGCTAGCTGAATAGAAAGCCATCACTATATTTTTTAGTTTTTCTATCTACCAGACACATCCATTGCAATCATTCTACCCCCAAGTAACTCACTACACAGTAATCTGACAGACTTGCATGAAAAATCCAGCTCTACACCTACACATAAACATGGGAACAATAGACTCTGTGGACTATTATTACATAGGGGAAGGTAGGGAGAGGGGTGTGAGTTGAAAAACTGTCTATTAGGTACTATGTGCACTACCTGGGTGCAACATACCCATGTAATGAACCTATACATATATCCCTTGCATCTAAGTTAAAATAAAAAAAAAATTCAGCTCTGCCACTTAGCATGGCTTTGGGAAGATTACTTATGCACACTGAACTTCAGTTACCTCCACTGTGAAACGGAAATTATAAAGTGCCTATTCCAGTGGGTTGTTTTGTGGACTAAATGAAGCTAAAGATCTGTAAAGCAGCTAGCATGTTGACTGCTATTATAATAAAAGCTAATTAATGATAGTTTCATTCCATTTTTTCTTTTTTCCACAGGCATGACCTTCAGTCTGTAATACGGGATCCACTACAAGTCTATGGGCGGTGTTATTACAGGTATTTGTTGTATGATGTAAATGTGTATGGTGAACTATCTTTAATCATAATCAAGTGGTTATTTAGAACTCCTGAAGAAAGGAAGCTACTTGCCAGAAGATACATGTCACGTACAAATCTCAGTGCACGGGGTGGAATTTTCTAAGGATGTCATTGCTTTCACCTATTTTCAAATTAAGACAAGAAATCTCTATGAATGTAAATCTATCAACTGTTGTGGCACCAAATAATTCCGAGCCGAAATTCATTTAATGACCATAGAATCTTAATAAGATAGGCACAGAAGTGTGTGCAAAGAGCACTTGCTCTTAAATCACTTTTTTTCACTTTCTCTCCCAATATTTCTGGCTCAGGTGCTGAGAAATATTTATTAAAGACAATCCACAGTTTAAAATCACCTCAGTAGACATTGCAAATTATACTTTCTACTGTAATAAAGGAGAGATTTGGTCACAAATCACTTCTGTGAACCACATCTTTATGGATTCTAAATTAATTAAATCAGAAAGTCTGATCGTCTCCAGAAATCCATAGAGGAAGAAAATACTTCTTCTTAGACAAAGGAGTTCTTAAAAATTTAAAACCAAGTTTTAAAACCTAAAACTTACCATATCAGAGTGCCTTGGCCAGATAAAGCAGTCAAGAGGAAAAGATCTGAAACTGGGAACTTAGGATACCTGGGCTCCAAGTCTATGATAGCAAATTTATGTGCCCACAGGGGACAGAGACATCATGTAAATGAGTAACCTGGGCCAAATGCAGGGTCACACGAAATGGTGAAGCTGAGAGTACATCTAATGGGATGGCAGTTACTTGCTTCTAACAAATTGTTGTGTTGTGAGAATATGAGTCCAATATTTTTATATGTTCCAATATTTAACAAAACTTGACAGCCAGATATTTATGCGAATTCTCCCAATTTTTACATATTGCCAAATAGTTTGAATCTTTTTATAATTTTGTGTGGACCAAGCATATTACATTTGCTGGGTTGGCCACTGTATAACTGTAGCTCTTGATCCTGTTTAATCATCGATTAGCTGTCTGATACTGGGCAAGTTTTCTAAGTTCTTTGTGTCCCAATTTTCTTGTTCTCCATATGGGGTAGACTAGGAGCAGACAAACTATGGCCTGTTTTGTGAATAAGGCTTTATTAGAACACAGCCACACCCATTTGTTTACATATGTTCTATGGCTCCTTCAATGTTACAACAACAGATTTGAGTAGTTGTCATGGGGTCATATGGTCCACAAAGCCTAAAATATTTAATATTTGACCCTTTATAAAAATTTTTGTCAACTACTAGGGGATATCATTGCTTCCTTATGTACCCAAAGTGTTACTGAAAGTAGGATAAAGTAGCAAGTTCCAAATATGCACTCACATGTGAATATTCCTTAAAAAAAGATTATGAAAATTAGTTGTGGTAGATTGCATTATTGGCCCCTATCATTTGACTTCTGTGTCCATTTCTTTTTTTGTTTGGGTTTTTTTTTGTTGTTTTGTTTTGTTTTTAATTTAAAGAGGAAAGAGGTTTAATTGACTCACAGTTCGACATGGCTTGGAAGGCCTCACGCCTCACGCTCATGGTGGAAGATGAAGGGGAAGCAAGACACATCTTACATGGCAGCAGGCAGGAGAGCATGTGCAGGCGAACTCTCATTTATAGAACCATCAGATCTCATGAGACTTATTCACTACCAGGAGAACAGTATGGAGGAACTGCAGCTCCCCTCCACCACCCCATGATTCAATAACCTCCACCTGGCCCCACCTTCCACAGGGGATTGTTACAATTCAAGGTGAGATTTGGGTGGAGACATAGCCAAATCATATCATATAGGGAGTGAGATTTTTAAAAAATATCAAGAATAGCACAGATATTTTCAATTTCACACAGAAAAGCACATTTTCACATGAATCAATAAAAGGAAAGTATATTTTTATCTTGTCATTATTGTGAAATTCTAATAGAAATCAGTAAAGATGAGGGCTGAGAAAAGATATTCCTTACTTCAAAATGCGGACTTAGTTGCTCCTTCATCCATGTTCCCACTGCAGCGTGTATGGAACTGCAGTGCCTTGCTGCCTGATTCTGGGCTCAGGCTTGTGATTTTCTCTGGCCAGTTGGGCATTAGCAGATAGGACACAAACAGGTTCAAAAAAGGATGTATGGATTGGTGCTTACTTTTCCCCTCTTTATCATCAGCAGGAGGACATACCTGAACCTAGCCTTTTAGAGCAGTGGTTGGAAAACTTTTTCAGTAAAGGCCCAGGTAATAAATATTTTAGGCTTTATGGGTCATATGGTCTCTGTTGCCATGACTTCACTCTGCTGTTGTGGTACAAAAACAACCATACACAATACATTAAAAAAATGGGCAGGTCTGGGTTCCAATGAAATGTTAGTTACAAAAACAGGTAGTGGGGTGAATTTGGTTTGCTAATCCGCATACTGGAGGAAAAGAGGCAGGGAGCAAAACTCACTCATCCTACCCACCCCAACTGTGAGAGCGACCAGTCATCTAACCCACAGACAGATGAGCAAATCCAGACAAACAGAACTGCCCAGCCCAGTCTCAGATGCATGAACAATTAGTGCTTATTATTGTTTGCCACTGGGATCTTGACGTTTTTTATATAGCAAAAGCTAACTGATTCTCTATTATATTATTAAATAGTAATCTAAAGCAGAAGAAACACCTGTGTAGAGTTAGACAAAACATACAGACACACATACAATGGAATTAACTTGTGTTTGTAAACACTTTGTGTCTACTAAGACGACTAGCTATTATTTGTATATTGCTTACTATGATTGAAGCAATGTGCTAAGCACCATTTTATGATCACTAATCCTCAAAACTGATCAGTAATGTAGGTTCTTTTATCATCCACATTTATCAGATAAGGAAACTAAGGCTCAGTGAGTAAAATAAACTTGGCCAAAGTTGTACAGATGTAGCAGAGCTGGATCAATCTCTAAATATATTTCTTTTTAAAATTATTTTTTTAAAAACTGACATACAAAATTGTATGTATTTATTGTGTACAACACGATGTCTTGAAATGTATATACATTGTAGAATGGTTAAATTTAGCTAGTTAACAAATGGATTACCTGATGTAGTTCTCCTTTGTTGTGAGAACCCTTAACATCCACTCTCTTTGCATTTTCTAAGAATATAACACATTGTCGTTCACTATAGTCACCATGCAGTACAATAGAGCAGGGGTCCGCAACCCCTGGGCTGCAGACTGGTATGCGTTGGTGACCTATTAGGAATCGGGCCTCACAGCAGGAGGTGAGTGGTGGGCAAGCAAGCATTACCACCTGAGCTCTGCCTCCTTTCAGATCAGTGGCGACATTAGATTCCCATAGGAGCACGAACCCTATTGTGAACTTCACATGCGAGGGACCCAGGTTGTGTACTCCTTATGAGAATCTAACTAATACCTGATGATCTGAGGTGGGACAGTTTCATCCTGAAACCATCTCCTCCATCTCCATCTGTGGAAAAAATTGTCTTCCATGAAACCGGTCCCTAGTGCCAAAAAGATTGGGGATTGATACAATAGAGCTGTCGCACTTATTCCTCCTATCTAACTGTAATTATGTATCCTTTGACTAACACCTCTCCAACCTACTCTCCCCTCTAAGCACCCCAGCTTCTGGTAACCACCATTCTACTCTACTTCTATGAAATCAACTAATCAACTATTTTAGATTCTACATATTAGTGAGATGACTGAATATTTGCATTTCTGTGCCTGGCTTATTTTACTTAACATTGTACCTTCGAGATTCATCCATGTTTTTGCAAATGACAGGATTTCTTTCTTTTTTTTTATGGCCAAATAGTATTACGTTGTGTATAAACACCACATCTTCTTTATCCATTCATCTGTTGATGGATATTTAGGTTGATTTCATATCTTGGCTATTGTGAGTAGTGTTGCAATGAACATGAGAGTGCAGACATATTCTTTGACATACTTATTTTCTTTTCTTTGGATATATGCCCAGTAGTATCTAAAAGTCTGAAAGACCAGATACACTGTAGATATCCGAAAACTCGAATAACACTTCTTCGTTCAATATAATCATTTTATTTCCTTCCAGTATAATTTTTAAAGTATATCTTAAATTAACAAAGTGTTTGTAAACATCTTGATGGAAGTAAAACTCTCATTAAAACACAATCGGTTAAAACATTTCTTACTTTTCAGGAGGAAACTCAGGCATAAATGAAAACAATACACTTTCGCTGGGAGTCATCAATAGAAGAGCTTTTTAGTGCCTGTGCCAAAATTTGATCTTGTACTCTGAGTAAAATGATAGGTTAGTTTGAACTTGTACGTGATAGCTTAATATAATTTCTTTGTTCTACTTTACATGAGATTTGTACATTTAGAACTTGTATATTTGTTTATGTTACCTCTCAGCTAAATATATAAAAATATCAGACCCTATCTCCCAGTTAGTCTGGTCAGTCTGCCTTAGGAAACAAAAAAAACAAGCAAACAGTGCTACGATTAGGAAGAACAAATATATTAAGGAGTAATTAACTCGCAAGCCCTTGATTAGAGCAACATTTAAATAGTAAAAATAACTGAGTCTAAAAATCAGCAAATATTAAGGTATCAAAGCCAGCTTTATATACATATTTTTCTTTATCTGGTCTCTGAACCTGAGCTCAGATTCTGATCTGAGTAGTGGCTATAGTTTTTAAAAAAAAACACATGTTCATATAACCAAAGAATTTTACTAAATTCCACTTTGATTCTACAATTTAGTTGTTTGATCTTAAGCTAGCCACTTAACCTCTCTGAGTCTGAAACTCCTAATCTTTACAATAGAGATGATAATAATAGTACCTACTTTTTTAGAGTTGCTATGAAAATTAAAAAGCTGAGGGATATAAAGTGCCAAGTAGAGTCAGTGTCTGGCACACACGTAAGGATCCCTCATTAGTTGTTTGTTGAATGTTATTTTGTTGCTGAAATCAATGGTAGTCAGTGTGGCTGCTTAACCTTTATTTACACAGCATTAATGGGTACTTCAAGTGAAACAATAATTAAATATATGATTCGGTAAATAATATATGTGGATTGGTTGTGCATTTGATTACTTTCCCTTATGTAGAGGGTATGAGGATGTAAATAGTTATGCTTCCACAGGACCATTGACTCCAATAATAAACTCATAAATTCATTTTGGTGACAATAAAAGTTTTTTTGAGACACATGAAAGCTTATAATGTGATTCATTTGACTTGTCTCCTGAATGATAAATTATAATCTATTGTATGCTCTCTGGTTATAGTGTCTAAGGAATAATTATAATGAGGTGATAATAGTGACAGGCAAAGCAGATTTGATAATTTTAAAATACACACATATTTTAAATGAAATATTTGATAAATTAAGACAATACACCAATTTGTCGTCATTTTTAATCTGATGACCACATAATAGGAAGGCAGCATAGTGAAGCATTTTGGAAAAAATCTAGAATATTTAGAGCATCAAACATGACTATAGTCCACCACTTATTAGCTGTGTGATCTTGCGCAAGTTATTATATCCATATGTTCCTGATTTCTATGAGAACCAATCACTCTTCATTCTTTCATTTAACAAATATGATTGAATAACACTATATGATATACACTATGGAAAAAAGTGGAGAAAATGAACAATGTTTATATACATATGTCATGACTTCCTTAAAAAGTGTTTAGCAGTGTCTGGTACTTCTTTTGCTTAAAAAACAATTTTATTCTCATTAAACTATCTGCTATTAATTGCAAATTGTTGCAAACCTTCAGGGTCAGTTATGGGTAAAGAGATTAAAATGGTCTGCCCGTGTTAAATACTCAATAATAAAGTATCTTCCAACCCAGTGGTAGGGACCTCTGAATCATTTATTTTCAGCACATAAAAGTATCTATCCAGAAAGAAGCTGCATTGCATATCTTCTGCTGCTGCCTATTCTAAGATGACAACGTTCAAGCCATTTGAGTCAGCCATATCATTAGCATGTACTTTGTATAGGAGTTTCAATATGAGACCATACCTGCTCTCCAACAAACTTTCTGTGGTATTTTGTATGGAATAGTGAGAATGCTCAATGACAATATTGAATGACAAACCCCAACGATAACACAATAATATTGTCATTTTGTTTAAAATATAACTTCTTCCCAGTTGTAGTGTCCCGTCATTCTGTCAGATAGTAAGATTAAGTAAGAAATAGTTTCTTCAATCCGGGTATGGTGGCTCACACCTGTAATCCTAGAACTTTGAGAGGCTGAGGTAGGAGGATCGTTTGAGCTCAGGAGTTCAAGACCAGCATGGGCAACATAGTGAGACCCTGTCTCTATGTGAAAAAATAAAAATTAAAACATTAAAATTTTAAAAAAAAGTGTTTCTTCAAAACTATTTTCTATCTGATAAATTGGCATGTTTGTGCAATAATTGTATGCTTGATTAATTAAATATACTGTATAATTGATACCAATATTATCTATCTATCTATCTATCTATCTATCTATCTATCTATCTATTTCCTTTTCTATCTTAGTGGTGTAATAGGAAGGAAATCTATTTCAGCATGTTGTTAACTGATATCTGAAGAATAAATAAATTTTTACCAGCTTGGAATTGGAAAAGGGAGAGGAGCAAAATAAGATAGCAACTTGTACAAAGGTATTGGAGGTGGAGTGTTGAGTGGGAGGATAAAGACCAGCAAGACATGAAATTTAGAGAGGCAGTTAAGGACCCCAAATCATGCACAGCCCTGTATGGTGAGTCACTAAAGGGTTTTAGGTGAGACATGTCATGATGCAACTTTCCTGCCCTATGTTGCTTCTCCATTCAGAACAATTTCACTTTTAAATGTGTTAAGACATTTTGCTGAACCATTTTTTCACAGTAATCAGTATTATTTCTGTCAACTACAAAATGGTTTTTATCTCCTTTGTCTTCTAGTGTTCCCGTCTATGTTTGGTTCTGAAATGTACCAGACATAAATTACTTCTAATAAACACTAGTAGTTATTAAATCCTTTACTTACTGGTAAACACTAATTTTTTAGCTGTAAAAACTGATTGATCTTTTCATTTCTTCTCTCCCCATGTACCAGGGCATTAAAGAAGCATCCAAGATGCAAATGACTTTTTAAGGAAAGCACGCTCATGCAGAATTGAGAGTTAGAAAATGAGCAAACTGAACATTTTAATATACAATTTTTAATGCTGCAAGTTCCTTTTTAATCTATTGCTTTTTATACAAAATTGACTATTTTTATGTCTTTCTTTTTATTCCAGCAAAAATTTGATATAATAATTTCTGTACATTCTGCTCCTCCCTCCTTCTTCTAGTTCTTATTCCTTCTTGACTCAGTGAGGGATACTGTCTTGTTCTCTGTGACCTCCTTATCACTTGCTTTCTTTGCTTCTCTTCTCTGTGTAAATCAAGCAACATCCTTCCTCTGTAACCCTCTAAAGCCATTTCCTCTGTCCTTCCAGAGGCAGGAATCCTCACTAGAATCAACTCACAACATTTCTACCCCTTCTTCACTGAGGGTAAAAAAACGTATCTGAAACTTCAAGTCGATTCAATGGGAGACTAGATATATATATATCATACTTGCTATATATTTATCCTAATAAGATTTTCTCATCATACATCGTCTCTATTGTTAAGATAATCTATTTTAGGTAAATTTGCTTTGCTCAATTTCAATTTGGTGTTGTTTTGTTTTCCCTACTGTATACAGTTTGTTAATTTATAGTAAATGAAGGTATGTGGGCTTGATGGGGGATAAAAAAATAGAGAAAGAGATTGGTATTATTATATCTTCAGGAGGTAATGTTTTAACAGTTGTAATAATAAGAAGAATACTCATCTTCATTCTGAAGTGATAAGATTAGATGACTGGAGAGAGGAATTTTTATAATCTCCCCTTTTTGCAATATCCTACTGGAGCATTTCTCTGTAACAAGATTCACACTCCTTTCCTTTATTTTATCCTCTTAAATCTCTCCTGGGTTGCTGAAAGAAGACACTCTTGGAACTGAGGTGATAATGAGTAATTGTATGATCAAGTACCTGATAACATGTCTATTTCAATCAACTCAATGTCTTAGCTTACGAGGGATGAAAAAATGAAAACATTTAGGCTCAGCAGCAAATGTGGGTAAGTGATATTTGGGGTCAAAATAGCCTTTCAGGTGCCTTACAATTTCTAGCATTTGTACTGACATGCATAAATAGAAAGATGAATTTTGTACATTCTTTGTTCATAGCAAAAAAAAAAGAATAGTTGGGCTTACTTGCATAAATCAAATAAAATCGCAAAGATAAAAATCATCTCTGAAGGAAGAACATAAACCCCTTCAAATAAAGAAGTAGAAAACTAAGTGTAGTTAGTAGCCAGGGCAATAGCTAAGTCTCTATCTAGCCACAGCCATCTTGTAGGCTTTATCAAAGAGGTAGAACATAGAATGGAAAATCATTGGAAAATCACTGATCCTTTTCAGTGAAAAACTGAGCTCTACTTTTTCATTCCACACAATAATCATTTTCCTGTGAATGCTTAAATTTTAATCAACCTTTCCAAATTGACATTTAATGCGCATTTAAAATGTACACAGTTAAAGCATATTTTAGTTCATTTTATCCGGTGAATGTAGAACTTTAGCTCTAGAAAAATGAAATGAAAAGAGATCAGCATCACAAAAAGAAGTCGTTTTCAAATTATGTTCTGGAAGTTTGTGTAAATGGGGTAACAGTATTTTGCACTCAAAATTAATATTAAGCAAAATGTATGACAGTGCATGAAATGAATACATACAAGAAACTCTCATTTGTAACCCCCGTCTTACCCAAATTAATTCCCAAATTGAGTACAAAATTGTGTTTTATAATCTGACAAGGGAACCTCAGGATAGCTTGGCAAACTTGTACTGTGGATAAATCAAGATTGAAATTTCAAAAGTAAGATCCTAAGATTCTGTTTTAAATGCAGTGAGGCATCGTGTGTGAAATGTGATCTCTTTCTGTCCTATTTGCTTCTCCATAAAGGTCTGATAAACTAAATGTTCCTGGGAAAGCTAAACAAAATTACTGCAGATAGGTGCTGGTGCTCTTTTAACTTAAAGCTATGGCCAAGTTGTAGGAAAAGGTAAGTGAGGGCATCAAATAGAAAGCAAGGTGAGGGCAACGAGAAGAATAGAAAGAGAAAGGGAATGATAGAGTGGGAGGTAGAGGTATAGAAAAAAGAGATACTGTCACCTTTAAGCACACTTTCCAGGTTTTCATCACTTAAACTTGTTGGAGACTCTGTCCTTTCTCCTGCTGAAAACAGACAACTCCTTTACCTCTAGATTTTTTTCTGAAGGCTACCTGCCTAGACTTCTGGTGGCCCCAATTTCCACCTTCATCTTCTGCTAACCTGACTGTATAGCCTTGCAACTGCCCTTTGGAACCTCTAATGTTGTCTGATTCTTGCTGCTTTTAAAGGCTCGGCATTTTATTTGTAAAAGGGACTCAGTGAGCACTCCAGTCTTCCAAAAAGCAAACAGTGAAAAAAAAGGTGGCAAAACTCAGCCCCTCTTAGGGAGATCAACATATACATTAAAGTCTCTGTTCTTTCATTGCTTTTACACTCTTGCCAAGTTTTTAACGTTTTAAGTGAAAATAAATTAAAATTAACTCTGAAGTTGTTGAGAAATGAAAGAGGAGCTGCTTCGGAGGTAATGCTGAATGAGAATGAGTAACTTCAAGTATCTTAAAATTAATATTGGCAAAGCTTGGCAATATTTTTTAAAAACGAGTCTCCTACAGTGTAGATCTATAGAAATATGTAACAGGATTTGAAGCAGCTTAGGAGGGACTAATATATTAATATTAAACTCTTTAAGTAGGCTTTCTTTTTGTTTTGCAAATCAGCTTAATTGCCATAGGAAAGAAGAAAAAAAGCCACAACTTGAATGTCAAAGTATTTAACTCACATGGTCACTCAAGGACAGCATTTGTGTAATTGCTCTGCTCTCTAAGAAACTAGAATATTTTCTCCTAAATCTACCATGTATTCAACAAGCCAATGTGGCCAATCGTTCCTGCATAAATTATCCATTTTCTGAAAATGGCAGAAAGAAGAAAAACAACAAAATCTTTGGGGAAATCTTGTGATGAATAAATGCAGTCTCCTATAACTCTCCCATAAATGAGTTCTCATTGATAGAATCTGTTATAATTAGGAAGATTGTCAGCACTACTTTTATTACAGGAAAATATTTTAGCAAGTACAAATCAGGATATAGTTATTTGGCTATTTATACACTTGGGGTAGATTTAGGGTTGTTGGATTTGCCAAATAGAAATGCTGGATGACCAGTTAAATTTCAATTTCAGAATAAACAACGAATTTTTTTTTAAGTGTATGTCCCAAACATGGCATGAAACATGCTTATACTATTATTTGCATCTTTTTATTTCAAATTAAAATTTGACGGAACATCCTATATTTTATCTGGCAACGCCAGGTAGTTCCTTCCAAAAGTAAACATATTATATTTATCTTCAGTTGCATTTCTTCAAACAATACATCTAGCTGTTTAATTTATAAGTTCCTTTATTTTCTGTTCTTCTGTATCTGATTTCTTTCCCTCTGGATGAGGCTGGGATTTATTTTTTTGAAATAAAAATCTTCTGAATCCAGTGGTAGAAACTGGGACTATGCATGGTTTAGGGTTACCTTCCGTATACATAGATTTTAAAGCATTCATTAACTGAGAAAAGGATAAAAATACTGATTGCTTTTATTTGAACCAGTGAATTTAAAATTTAATTATTTTTCACTATATAAAAGTACGTGTATTTATATGTTAATTATATATATGTTTAAAATTGCTAAAAGCAAATTCTAGTCAATTTTCTGTGTGTGTGTATCTGTGCATTTTATACACATATACAGCGGTGGTTTCTGCTATAATATTTGCTAAGAACTAAGATGATCCCAAGTGATGCCTTTGTTTTACTCTGTTTTTTAAGAGTAGATGCTTTTCGGCCGGGCGCGGTGGCTCAAGCCTGTAATCCCAGCACTTTGGGAGGCCGAGATGGGCGGATCACGAGGTCAGGAGATCGAGACCAGCCTGGCTAACACGGTGAAACCCCGTCTCTACTTAAAAAATTACAAAAAACTAGCCGGGCGAAGTGGCGGGCACCTGTAGTCCCAGCTACTCGGGAGGCTGAGGCAGGAGAATGGCATAAACCCGGGAGGCAGAGCTTACAGTGAGCTGAGATCCGGCCACTGCACTCCAGCCTGGGCAACAGAGCGAGACTCTGTCTCAAAAAAAAAAAAAAAAGAAAAAAAGAAAAAAAGTAGATGCTTTTCTAATTCTTTACTTCATGATTACTTTTCTCTGGAATTACTCCATGATGTAGTTTTAAATATTTATATTAATTTTAGAAGGATTGCTAAAATAGTTTTAAAGTTAGACATCAAATGAGTTTGCACACTGAGTTTTAAAATAATATGAATGAGTTGAAATATTTGGGAAGAAATGGCAACTCAATTCTCTCCATTTTACAACTCAGTTATGACATTGATTCCTTCCTGAACTAATGAAGCATAAGAGGGAAAGAGAGATGGTAACAATAAAGAGATATGTTATGCAATGCCAAAACTGGCTAAATGAATTTCTATTCCTGTAACAAAATATATTTGATATATTTCAGGAATTTAGTAGAATTGCAAATGTCTGCCTATAAGACTTGTCTAATAGCTCAATATTCATTTAGGCAAAATATATCAAACATCCTTTAGTTTGTGTGTGCTATGTTACCAAGTTTTAATAGCATTCCTTCCGCTTGAGATAAAATTGTATATAAAGAATTAAGCAAAGTAACTAGGAATTTTAATTCACTGAAACTATTTTAATAATTCAACATTTTTACTATGAATATTTTTGCTAGTGAATTAGATAACTGGGTTTACAGATTGACAGCAATAGATATCGTATGACATTAGTGATATATATAGACAGCAATTGTCTTTCTCTTTGCAAGGCCATGAGTACTGTAATTCTTTCTGTTAGAAAGAGTCATTGGTTGTAGAATTGGACTGTTAAAGACGGTATAGTCTAGTGCAAACACTTTACTTTTGAGAAGGTAAATGGGGGCCTGATAATTAGAACTTTCCACAATAACAAACTTAAATCATATGACTGCCCAGCTCACTTTTCTTCCTGAAATTAAGTTGTTTTTATTGAGTAAATGCTCCCAGATTGTTGCAAGGATTTAATTTCCAGAGTTCTAAAAAAGTTGCTTCTGACAACTTTCACCATTTTTTTGAGAAGAAAAATATTGTCAGATGTTTTTACTCTGCCATTTTCACTGATGTCACTCCTAACTCTTTGTTTAATTACAAAGGAAGCTTTAATAGGAAAACGGCAGGAAAACTTTTGTGTTGCGGCTAGTGAACATGTAGAATTAATAAAAAATGATTTCTTAGAGCATGAAACAATTCTGGGCACAGGATCCTATACCAATACCATTAGATGCCTCCTGCCACTGGGTGAGGGGCAAGAGAGTTTCTCCTGCATATAAACCTAACTCAAATACAAAGCAGAGTTTGGCTTTCTGGAATGAGAATGAAGGGCAGGAATGCTGAGAAATCTCCACCTTTCAGGCCCAGGCACACAGCACCTACTTAAGTATAAGGCCAGATCAGGACCACAGACTCCACTTCCTGGAATCCTTTAACAAAAACCTAGCACCTACTAATAAATTATAGCCACCTATTGTTATGGAGGAGCAAGAGCTAAAGAGAGAGCCATTCTGTGCACCAAATGTGTGGACACAGTTGTAAACTTAGGATTGGGCACCAACACAGAAAAATACCCACTGTCAAATCTGCCTTCAGCCTAGTCATAAATGTACAGCAGTCCATTACCAGAGGAATTTTATGCTGTGTGCATTGCAGAAAACAACAGCAGCAGAAAAACCCAAACACAGATAAATTCCTGACTACATTTTTCAACTCCCTACACTAACAGCTTAATAAAAGAAAAAACATGCCAATTCCTGGGCATGAATAACATTTACGTCAGTCTCTTCTGTTCTGCACATGATGTTGGGCATTAAATTAAAAAATTTGAAACAAGTCAATCAACAGAACCAGTTGCAGAGGAGATATAAATGCTAGAACTTTGAGACAGGAACATTAAATTAACTGTAATATATTAAAGGATCTAGTGGGAAAGGTGAATAATTGCATGCACAAATGGAGAAAATCAGCAGAGATGGAAACTATAAAAAACATGTCAAATGTAAATTTTAGAAATATATAAACAACATCAGAGATGAAGAATGTCTTCAATAAGCTCATCAATAGGCTCAACACAGTCAAGAAAAAGTATATGAACCTGAAGATAGTTCCATGCAGATTACTCAAACTGAAACAGAGGAAAAAGAAAGAAAAAATGTAATAGGGTATCTAAAAACATGGAACAATAGCAACAGTTTTAACGAAGAAGGAAGAGAGAAGGAACATGACAGAAACTATTTAAAGAAATGATGAGAAACAATTGCCCCCAAATTATGAATGGTATCAAACCACAAATCCAAGAATCTCAGAAAACAATGTATCAGACAAATAAGAATGAGAACGAAATACCACATCTAAACATATCATAGTTAAAATGCCGAAAAAATGAAATTTTTTTAAAAAAAACCTTAAAGGCAGTTGGAGAAAAGGAACCTTTTTTTTTTTTTTTTTTTTTTTTTTTTAGACGGAGTCTTGCTCTGTAGCCCGGGCTGGACTGCAGTGGCCGGATCTCAGCTCACTGCAAGCTCCACCTCCCGGGTTTACGCCATTCTCCTGCCTCAGCCTCCGGAGTAGCTGGGACTACAGGCGCCCGCCACCTCGCCCGGCTAGTTTTTTGTATTTTTAGTAGAGACGGGGTTTCACCGTGTTAGCCAGGATGGTCTCGATCTCCTGACCTCGTGATCCGCCCGTCTCGGCCTCCCAAAGTGCTGGGATTACAGGCTTGAGCCACCGCGCCCGGCCTTTTTTTTTTTTTTTTGAGACGGAGTCGTCTCTCTGTCGCCCAGGCTGGAGTGCTGTGGCCGGATCTCAGCTCACTGCAAGCTCCGCCTCCCGGGTTTACGACATTCTCCTGCCTCAGCCTCCCGAGTAGCTGGGACTACAGGCGCCCGCCACCTCGCCCGGCTAGTTTTTTGTATTTTTTAGTAGAGACGGGGTTTCACCGTGTTAGCCAGGATGGTCTCGATCTCCTGTCCTCGTGATCCGCCCGTCTCGGCCTCCCAAAGTGCTGGGATTACAGGCTTGAGCCACCGCGCCCGGCAAAGGAACCATTTTCAATACAGAGATAAAGGCTATAGTAGACTTCTTGTCAGAAAATATGCATGTCAGGAGAAAAAAGACTGACATTTCCAATGAGCGGAAAGAAAAAAACACCGTCAACTCAGAATTTAATACCCAGTTAAAATGTTTTTCAAAATGATGAAACAAATCAGTTTTTAGAAAAACAAAATCTAAGACTATTCACTACCTGTAGACCTGTGCTACAAAAGAAAATGTAAGGACAGTTTTCAGACAGAGGAATACCAGACAGAAACTTTGAATGAAACAATGAATTGAAGAGCTGCGAAAATGGTAAAAACAGTAAATATAAAAGACACTGCTTTCTTATTTTTAATCATTTGAGAGGATAATAAATATTCTAATGCAAAATAGTAACAAATGTACTGTGGGGTTCATTACATATGAAAGTAAAGTGTATGCCAACGAAAAACAAGAGAAGAGAGGGAAAAAATGAATCTCATCTTAAGTTTCTTATACTATATATGAAGTGACATATTATTTGAAGGCAGACTATGACATATTAAAGAAGTATATTGTAATCTCTAGGCAACTATAGAAAATTAGAAAAGTTGTATAAACATCATAAACTAATAATGCAGATAAGAGAAAAAGAGTAAACAGCTACTAAATTTTCCCAGACAAGGGCAAAAAAAAGAGAAAAAAAGGAACAAAGAAAACAGCACAAATAGAAATGAAAACAGCTGGAAAAATAGTAGATATAAATCCAAGCATGTTAATAATTACCTTAAAACAAATGGCTTAAGTGCTTTAAAAGTTAGAGATTGTGAGAGTAGATAAACTGCAAGACCTAAGTTCATGCTATCTACATGAACCTCCCTTAGAAATTAAAATCATAAATAGGCTAAAAGTAAAAGCATAGAAGATGATATAACATGCAAAATGCTAATCAAAAGAAAACCGTAGTAGATATATTAGTATCAGACAAAGTAGTAATCAGTATAGTGAGACTAATAGGGAGAATGAAGCATATTATATAATAAAAAATGGATTGATTTCCTAAGAAGAAATTAAAATTCTAAAAATATAAGTATCTAATAAGAGGGCTTCTAAATACATAAAACCCAAACTGATAGATCAAAAGGACAAATTCATAAACCCACAATTATAATTGAAAAATTGAATATTCTTCCTCAGAAACTGATAGAAAAAGAATGTTGAAAATCCAAAGAATACTATCAACCAACATAATCTAATTGGCATTAATGGAACACTGTACCCAACAATAGTGGAGTACAGAATCTTTTAAAGTAGACTTGTAACATTAATGAAAATAAACCACATTCTGTGTCATAAAACATATCTCACCATATTGAAAAGTATTGAGATCATACAAAATGTGTTTCCTGACTACAACAGAAATAAACTAGAAAGCAAGAATAGAAACTTACCTGGAACACCTGAAATGTTTGGAAATTAAACAACTCATTTCTAAATAACCTATGAGCCAAATAGGGAGTCACAAGGATAAAAAGAAAATATTTTGAATTAAAAAATAAAAATACAACGTATCAAAATGGTGGGATGCAGCTAAAGCAATACTTATAGGAAAATTACAGGAATTACATGCTTATGTTGGCAAGAAATGGAGTTCTCAAATCAATACTCTAAGCTTCAACCTTAAGAAACTAGTAAAGAAAGAGAAAAATAAGCTAAAACATTCAGAAAGAAGAAAATAATAAAGATGACAGCAGAAATCAATGATGTTGAAAACTGAAACAATAGCAAATATCAATTTAATTAAAATCTGATTCTTTGAAAAGGTCAATACGATTGATAATTTTTCATGCAGACTGACAAGGAAAAAAATGGAGGAGACACCATTTGTAAATATCAGGAATGAAAAAGCAGACATCTTTGCTGATCTTACAGATCCTATGTATTAAAATGATAATATGGGGATATTATTAGCAATTATACGCCAATAAGTTTGACAACTTATATTAACTGGTCCAGTTCCTTAGAACACACTGATTCCCAAAACTCACTCAAAAATAAATAGATCTCATAAATCGTTTTAAATTTATTGAGTAAGTTGAAATGAACTTGTAGTTAAAACCTTTACAAGAATGAAAACTCCAAAGGAAGATGGTACTCCTGTTTAATACTACCAACATTAATAGAAGGAATAATGTCATGCATATACAAAGTTCTTCAAATATATGAGAGAAATGAATATTTCTGACCTCATTATATAAAGCTACTGAAGGATGAAACAAAAACTGATAGAGGTAAAGTATTCTTCTGAAATATGGATACAAAACTGCTTCACAAAAATAGTAGCTAATTGGATACAGAGACTGTATTTTTTGTGTTTTTGTAAAGGAGTAGCATTTCCTATTCAATCAAAGTTAAGTTGTATAAGTTTAAAATAGATTATGGCAACCTTAAGAGTTTAGATGTAATCCCTATCATAGCCACAAAGAAAATATTTATAGAATATTAACAAAGAGAAATGAGAGGGAAACAAAATATGTCACAAAAAGTCAACTAAACACAAAAGAAGACAATAAAGGAGGACATGGGGGGCGGGGGGGAACCCTATAAGACACAGAGAAAACAACGAAATGGCTAGAGTAAGTTCTTCCCTATTGGTAAGTACTTTAAAAGTAAATGCATTAAATTCCCCAATCAAAACACGTAGATTGGCAGAAGGGACAAAAAGAAAACACACAGGATCCAACTATTCCTTGTTTATTAAAAGATCACTTAGAAATAAGGACTCATATAGTTTGAAAGTTAAAGGATGAAAAAGTATAGTCCATGCCATTAGTAACCAAAGACAACAGGGTGGTTATACTAGTATCAAACAGAATTGACTATATGTCATAAAAACTGTTACAGAAAACAAGAAAGACACTATATATTGATAAAAGTATAAATTAATTCATCAAGAAGTTATAAAATTACAAACGTGCAGAAAACATCAGAGCTCATATATATGAAGCAAATATTGATGTAATTGAAGGGAAGAATACATGGTTCTAAAATAATAGTAGGAGATTTAAATATCCCACCTTCAATGAACAATCATGTGTCAGTGAAATGTATGACATAGGTATATGTATAACATAGATGAAGAACCAATTGCTGGAAACTCACAATTTATCAAGACTGAATCATAAAGAAATATAAAACCTGAACAAACCTACACTTGTAAGGAGATTGAATAAATAATCAAAAATATCCCAGCAATGAAAACCTGAGGATCAGATGGTGTCACTGGTGACTCTTCCAACATTTAAAGAAAAATTAACATCAATGTTTTACAAACTCTTTTAAAAAACTGAAGAGGAAGAAACACCTCCAGACTCATTCTATGAGGCCAGTACTACCCTGATACCATGGCAGAAAAGACATTACAAGGAAAAAAAGCTACAGATCAATATCCCTTATGAATATTGATCCAAAAATATGCAAGAAAATATTAGCAAACAGAATTGTAGCATATCAAAATAATTGAACACCACGACCAAGAGGGATTTGTTCCTAGAATGTGAGATTGAATCACCATAGAAAAATCAATTAATCATATACTACATTAACAGAATAAAAGGGAAAAACTCCCCTAATCATCTATATTGATGCAGAGAAAAAAGCATTTTTCAAAATTCAACAGACTTGCACGATGAAAAATAATCAGCAAACTAGGAATATAAGGAAACTAACTCAATATAATAAAGGTGATATATGAAAAATCTATAGCTAACATCATGCTCAAAAATGAAAGGATGCAAAGTTTTAAGGCAAAATGCCAGCTTCTGCCACTTCTTTTTAATTTTTAAATAATTTTATTTATTATATAATTTTTGTGAGTACCCAGTAGGTGTATATATTTACGAGGTTCTGCCACTTCTATTCACAATAGTATTGGGTCAATACTGCTAGAGCAATTAGGCAAGAGAAATAAATAAAATTCCATCCAATTTTAGAATGGAAGTAGTAAAATTATCTCTGTTTGCAGATGACATAATCTTACACATAAAAATCTTAAAAGATTTCACATGAAAAACTATAACTAATAAATGCATTCAGTAAAATTTCAGGATACAAAATGAACACTCGATAATCCATTGCATTTCTATACACGAACAATGAGTAATCCAAAAAGTAAATTCAGAAAACAATTCCATTTACAATAGTATGAAAAAGAATGAAATACGTTGTTCATTACAGATTGTATATGTGCATCAAAATATCAAATGTACTCCCAAAATATGTACAATTATTATGTGTCAATTAAAGGAATAAACTACTTAGCAATACATTTAAGGATGAAAATGTTTGTGCACTAAAAACTACAAAATGTTTCTGATAAGATGAAGGAAGACACAAATGAACAGAAAGACACTCCTACATATGAATTGGAGGAATTAATATTGTTAAGATGTTGATACTATCCAAGCAAATCTAGAAATTCAATGCAATCCATATAAAAAGTCCAGTGATGATTTTTGCAGAAAGAGAAAAATTCTTTCCAAAATTAATATGGAATCTCAAGGCACCCTGAATAACCAAAATAATCTTGAAAAACAGGAATGTAGTGAAGCTCTCACAATTTCTGATTTCAAAATTTACTACAAATCTACAGTAATCAGAATGTTGTGGTACTGATATGAAGACAGACAAATAGACTAATGAAATAGGGACCTCAGGAATAAACCCTCGTGGTCCCATGATTTTCTATAAGGATGGCAAGACCATTCAATGGAGAAGAACAATCTTTTCAACAAATTGTGGTGGAAAAATGGAATACTCACACACAAAAGCATGTAGACAGAACCTTACCTTACAACATACACAAAAATTAACCCCAAATGGATCAAAGACCTAAACATATGAGCTAATACTATAACATTCTTAAAAATAAGCATAGGTAAAAGCTTCATGACATTGGATTTGGCAATGATTTCTTCAATATGAAGCCAAAAGTACAAGGCACAAAAGAAAAAATAAATTCGACAACACCAAAATTAAAAATTTTGTGGATTAAAGAATACTCAACAGAGAGAAAAGGCAGCTCACATAATCTTAGGAAATATTTGCAAATCATATATCAAATAAGGGATTAATTTCCAGAATATATATAAAAACTCTTACAACTTAACAACATAAAACAAACAATCAAAAAAGTGGGCAAAGAAATTGAATACCATTTCTCCAAGGAAGATATGCAAATGGCCAATAAGTTCATGAAAAGATGCACGACATAATTAATCATTAGGAAAGTGCAAATAAAATCATAGTGAGATAGCACTCTACACACCCATTAAGATGGCTAATATAAATAAATGAACAAACAGAACCCACAGAAAATGACACACTTCATTGATGATGTGGAGAAATTTGAATCCCGTGCCCTTCTGGTGGGAATATGAAATGATGCAGGCACATGAAAACTGTAAGGTGGTACCTCAAAAAATTAAAAATTGAACTACCTTTTGATATAGCAATTCAGTTTCCAGATGTATGCCCAAAAGAATTGAAATTAGGCACTCAAACATTTATACACTTATGTTTATAACAGCATTATTCATAGTAGCCAAAGGGTGGAAGTAACCCAAATGTCCATCACCAGATAAATGTATAAATAGAAGACTTGAACAACACTATAAAGTAAGATCTAACTGACATTTATAGAACACTTCATTTAAAAACAGCAGGATATACAGTCTTTTCACGTGCACATGGAACATTTTCCAGAATCGTCTATATTCAAGGCCGTAAAATAAACCTTAATGAATTTTTAAAAGGTTGAAATAATACCAAGTATACTTCCTAACATCAGTGAAGTAAAATAAGATATCAACAATAAAAATTTGGTAAACTCACAAATAAATGGAAAGACACAAACTCTTAACTAACCGATGGATTAAAGAAGAAATCACAAGAGAAATTAGAAAATACTTTGAGATGGAAATAATTGAAGACATAAAATACCAAAACTTACATAATGCAGCTTAAAAAGTGCTTAGACAAAAACTTATACCTGCAAATTCCTATACAGATGCTTGTCAACTTACAGTGAGGTTACATCCCAATAAATCCACCATAAATTGAACATACTGTAAGTTAAAAATGCATTTAATATCCCCAACCTACTGAACATTATAGCTTAGCCTCACTTATCTTAAATGTGCTTAAAATACTTACATTACTGTTGGGCAAATCATCTAACACAAAGTCTTTTTAATAATAGTGTTGAATATCTCATAATTTATTGAATACTGAAAGTGAAAAACAGAATGATTGTACGGGTACTTGAAGCGCAGTTTGTACTGAATATGTATCACTTTTGTACCATCAAAAAGTCAAAAAATCATAAGTTGAACCATCATAAGTTGGGGACCCTATGTATTAAAAAAGAAGGAAGATCGTAAGTCAATAATCTAACCTACTACTTTAAGGCACTGGAAAAACAATAGCAAGTAAAATCTAAAGCAAAAGGAAGAAAATCAATAATCAAAAATAAAATTAAAATTAATGAAACAGAGGACAGAAAAACAACAAAGATTGGCAAAACGTAAGTAAATGAAACATATAGCTTAATAATTATACAACCCAATTTCCCCAGGAATGCAAAGCTGGCTCCATATATGAAAATTTGTCAATATAATATACTGAATGTCCAAAACACACATAATGTTATGGTTTGAATGTGAGTCCCTTCCCAAACTCATGTTGAAATTTAATGTACATTGTAACAGTATTAAAAGGTGGGACCATTAAGAGGTGATTAGGCCAGGAAAGCTCTGTCCTCATGAATAGATTAATGATGTTATTGTGAGAGTGGATTTGTTATTACAGGAGTGAGTGGGTTCCTTATAAAAGGATGAATTTAGTCCCCTATTCCTCTCACCCTCTGTTTGCCCTTCTGCCATGGAATGATGCAGCAAGAAGACCCTCACAAGATTGATCCTTCAATCTTGGACTTCTCAGCCTCCAGAATTATGATCCAACAGATTTCTGTTCATTATAAATTTCCTAGTCTATGGTATTCTGTTATAGCAGGAAAAAAAAAAAAAAAAAAACCCAGGCAAAGATACATGATCATCTCAACAGATGCAGAAAAATTACGTAACAAAATCCAACATCCCCTCATGATAAAATCACTCAGAAAATTATCGAGAGGGGTATTTCTTCAACCTGACATAGGATATCTATGAAAAACCCAAAGCTAACATCATACTTAATGGTGAAAATCTGGATGCTGTCCCCCTAAGGTCAGGACTAAGGCAAGGATGTGCGCTCTCACCTTTACCATTGAACATTGTACTGGAAGTACTAGCTAGAACAATTAGAGAAAAAAATGCAATAAAGGGCACCCAGACTGAAAAGGAAGAAACTGTTTCTATTCACAGATGACATATTGTATGTAAAAATTCCTGAGAATTCCATTATAAAAGTATTAGATCTAATATACAACTTCACAAATGTTACAAGATACAAAATCAATATCCCCAAATCAGATTTATTTCTATACAATAGCAATGGTTTGAAAATGAAACTTAAAAAACAATTCAATTTACTGTAGCATCAAAAATAATAAAATACTGAGTAGTGAATTTACTAAAAAATTAAAATTATATTTTGAAAACTAAAAAAAGTAAGAAATTAAACATATAAAAAATGGAAAAAAATCATGCAGTCATGGATGAGAAGACTTAATATTTTCAAGATGATAGTAATCCCTGAATTGATCCACAGATTAATGCAATTTTCTTTCTGAATTTCAGTTGCATTTTTTTGTGTACATTGAGAATTCACTCCTAAAATTTATATAGAAACTGAAGGGATCCAGAAGAGCCAAAAAATCTTGAACTAGAAGAACAAAGTTGAAAGACACTTTTCTTGATTTCACAACTTACTGCAAAGCAACAGTAATCAAAACAGTATGATGATAACATGAAGATAGACATAGATGAGTGTGACAGAAATGAGACTATAGAAGTAAACCTATGTATAAGGGAAGGTGTTAACTCAGATTGCCCGGGTTGCTCAAACTTCAAATAGTCCCCAAATTTGCCTGTCTTCAGGACTGACACTTTACTGGCTCCTGGGAGAGTTTGAACAGATAGTTTATGCTAACAATGTGACATATGGTGAATGTTGGGTTTTGCTCTTGTGTCTGGAGTCTGCGTAGTTGAAGTCAATCATAAAAGTGTTGCGTTCCTACATGACTGATCCCCAATACAGACTCTGGACACCAATGCTCAGGTGACCTTTCTTGGTTGACAACGCTTTACATGTGTTGTCGCATATTATTGCTGAGATAATTAAGCCCTCTGTGTGATTCTATGGGGAGAGGACATAGGGGAGCCTGATCCTGGTTTCTCCTGGACTTCACCCCATGAGTGTTTTAGCTCTGCCAGTTTTAGTCTGTATTCTTTCACTGTAATAAACTGTAAACATGGGTATAACATGGCTTCTGAGTCATATAATCCCTTCTAGAAAATCATGAAGACTGAAGATGGTTTAGGGGACACTTGACACACAATATATCTGTGGTTAATTGGTTTTTGTTGAGGATGCTAAGACCATTCAAAGTGGAAATAATGATAGTTTTAACAAATGGTGCTAGGACATCTGAATATCCACAAGCAAAATAATATATTTGGAACATTATCTCACATTATAAACAAAAATTATCTCAAAATTTATCGAAGATCTAAATGTAAGAGGCAAAACTATAAAACTCTTAGAAAAAAATAGGGGTAAATCTTCATGACCTCGAATTTGGCAATGATTTCTTAGATATGACACCAAAAGCACAAACGACAAAAGAGAAAAATAAATTGGATTTCATCAAAATTAAATTTGAAAAAATTTAAATTTAAAAACTTTTTTGCTTCAAAGGACACTTTCAAGAAATTAAAAACAACCCACAGAATGGAAGAAAATACTATGAAATTTTGCAAAGGATCTGTATCTAAAATAACTAAGGAATTCTTCAACTTAGTAATATAAAAGTGTATCACTCTATTAATAAATGAAAAAATGATTTAAATAGGCCTTTCTCCAACTAAGATATGCAAATGACCAATAGATACCTTAAAATGTACTTAACATTATTAGTCATCAGGGAAATGCAAATAAAAACCACAGAGATACTCATTCACATCTACTTGGATGACCATAATTTAAAAATAAGGAAATTAACAAGTGTTGGAGAAAATGCATGAAAAATCCAACCATCTTTTATTTCTGTTGGGGATGTAAAATGGTGTAGCTGCTTTGGAAATCAGTTTGGTAGTGCCTCAATAAGTTAAACACAGAGTTACCACTCCTAACTATGTACGCGAGAGAATTAAAAACATTACGTCTATACAAAAATGTGTACATGAATGCTTATAGCAGCATTATTTATAACAGCCCAAAAGTTAAAACAACCCAAATGTCCATCAATTGATGAACAGATAAACAAGATGTGGTATATTCATACAAAGCAAAAAAGAAAAAGCCATGAAAGGGAATGAAGTAGCTATCTATGCATGCTGCAATGTGGATGAACCTAGAAGACACCAGATTAAGTGAAAGTAGCTAGTTACAAACGACCATACATATTATATGATTCCAATTATATTAAATGTCCAGAATAGGCAAATAAATGAAGACAGGAAGTAGATTAGTGGTTGCTTAGGGCAAGGGTTGTGGAGGTATTGTAGAGTGATAGCTAGAGGGTACAAGATTTCTTTCTGAGGTGAAGAAAACATTCTAAAATTGTTTATGGTGATGGCTGCACAACCCTGAACAGACTAAGAATCATTGAATTGTACACTATAGATGAATAAATTATATAATATTTGAATATTTATTTATTTTCTTAGACACAGGTCTCATTCTGTCACCCACGTTGAAGTACAATAATGTGATCATAGTTCACTGCAGTCTCCAACTCCTGGGCTCAAGTGATCCTTCCACTTCAGTCTCCTAGGTATCTGGGAGTACAAGCGTGTGCTACCATGCCTGGCTTATATATAAGAGACAGAGTCTCCCTGTGTTGCCCAGGCTGGTCTTGAATTCTACCTTGGCCTTCCAAATAGCTGGAATTATAGGCATGAGACACCATGCCTGACTTGATATGTGTATTATATGTCAATAAAACTGTTATCAAAAAATGGGCAAATGCTTGAATGAACATTTTACCAAGGTAGAGATAATTACAGCAAAAAGCACAGGAATAGACATTCAGCATCATTAGCAATGGATAAATGGAATTAATGGTACTGAGAGATACAACTATATACACCTATTAGGATAGCTAACAAAAACAACAACAACAATAAGCAAAATATTTAACGAACTGACAATACTAAGTTCTGATGAGGTTGTGGAATAGAATTTTCAGGCATTACTCTTCATGGAAAATAGTAAATTTTCTTTGGAAAACAGTTTGGCAGTTTTGAATAAAATTAAACATATGCTAATTGTATGATAAAGCAATCCTACTCCTAGATATTTACTCAAGAGAAATGAAAACATATGGTAATGCAAAGATATCTACTTAAATGTTTATATAAAGCAGCCTTATTCATAATTACAAAAAGAAAAACTAAAAACAACCTAATGTGCATCAACTAGTGAATGGATAAACACATTGACATGTATCTATACAATAGAATATGCCTCAGCAATGGAAAGAAACAAATTATTATTATTATTATTTTATTATTATACTTTAAGTTCTAGGGTACACATGCAGAACGTGCGGTTTTGTTACATAGGTACACACGTGCCACTGTGGTTTGCTGCACCCATCAACCCGTCACCTACATTAGGCATTTCTCCTAATGTTATCCCCTAGCGCCCCCCAACCAACAGGCCACGGTGTGCGATGTTCCGCTCCCTATGTCCATGTCTTATCATTGAGGAACAAATTATTGGCACATGAAACAATGTGGTTGAATTTAAGAATATTATGCTCTGTGGAAAGAAGTCAGATCCAAAAGGCTGCATACCATATGATGACATTTATGTCATATGCATGAAAAGGCAAAACTATAGGGATAGTAAAGGGGTCAGGTATTGCCAGGAGCTGGAGGCGGAGGGAGGGAACTGATTACAAAAAGGCATGAGGAGACTTTTTGGGTGATGAACGTATTCTAAACCTTAATCGTGGGGGTGGTTATATGAGTGTGTACATTTGCCAAATTTCATAGAATTATGTCACCAAAAAGGATGAATTTTTCTGTAAATTATATCTGAAATAGCCTAACTTAATTTTTTTTTTTGAAAATAATTATCTCTGGTCAAATGAGTTATTTTGACACTGGGATATCATTACCTAGCTCAGTTAGTGGGACATACAAAACATTTTATAAATATTTGTTTTAATTGAATTGAAAATAGTTGTGCAATTTCATTTACAATGTTAATTTGAAATTATTCTTGCTAAAAAGAAAAAAAAGAAAAAAAATCATTCTTGCTAGGAAGGGAAATGGTGCATTATTCTACGCTTCTAAACAGATGTCGTAACCTCCCCAAAGTTACTCAGCAATGGAACTTGAAGCAAAATCAAGACACACTGCTGGGCATTCCTCAAAGGCAGTTTTGCTTTGTATTACTCAAGAAAATCCCTCTTTGAGGGAGTACCTTGTTTTTCTGAGTAGGTCAGAAGTTTGTGCTAGGAAATGTGACTCGGCTTTGTAACTAGATTTACTGTCTGCTGCACTGCAAGTTTTGAGAACAGTTTGAACCAAATCGCACAGTGGCCCCAAAGACACAAAAATGATAATGAAGGAAGTGATGGCTCAACTAATATCATGAAGTCTCCATGTGAAACTGCCTACTTTTATTTGCAGTATTTGATGCTTTAAAACTTCAGTCTTGGCCAATGTGCCTATCCAAGAGAGTTTTGGGCTCCCAATAGTGAGCCAAGCTGGGGGAGAGCTAGCTCTACCAGCACACACTACATGTGGACAATTGGGCTATTTTATGAAAGCACAAAGTCAACATTTTTATATCTTCATCTAGGATTCTGACTGGAAAGCAATTCTTGTTTCAAATAGACTCTCCATGGTGGTGAACAAGCAGAAGTTTGTAAGGGGCTGTGAAGACAATACTTCTTGGGTGTGAAGAGCTAGCATGTTCATAATGGATTCAACTGCAGGAACCTAATACATGGACATGCATTTTAACCGCTGCTTTTACTACCGCCTTTAAAAAATTAGTTCTGTGAAATTCCCTTGCCAGTTTTGCTTGAAAACTCTTCTTTTAGTTTTCTATGTAATACAGTCTTGCAGCCCACATCTCAGAAACCCAGAGGTCCCAACTATGTCATGTGCATTTTGTTCTCATTTTCTTTTGATTACTTGAAGCCAGGTGAAGTGTACATAGATATCATATTCCTTGATATTTCTTAGTAGCCTGTGCCATTAACAATTAAATTTAATGATCAATGGCTTCAAAGTAAAGCGCACTGTTTGTGATTATGACACATTACAATTATGATCTTGAAATATCTAGTTCTATTATCAGAAATGACTGAAAATATTCCCCTTCCTTCCTAAATTAACTGAAGACTTTATGTTCATGTGACTCTCATAAGATTCGAGTGTATATATTATATAATTATCTATTATTTGCTAATTAGACTCTTTCATTCTATTCTAAAGAAGAAGAATGTCCTCCAAACAACCCATTATAACTTTCTGACAGTTGGTGCCAGATGAGACTAAAAATACCGTTTAATAGAGAATATTATTTTATTCACTTTACATGTTGTGTAATACTTCTTCAATAACTTTTTGTTGGTTTCTCAATGGCAATATTCCAGGTGTATTAACAGGTAACCCAAGTGTTACAATTCCTCTGTAACAAAAAAGTTGAATTTTTGTAAAAAGTGGGAAACATTTCCTTCCAGTCCTCTCAGGTATCAGAATCACAGACTCCAGTCAAAGAGAGAGAATAGGGCAGGACCCTTCTTGTTTCCACAAATTTTCAGAGTAATGTTTGCAGCATGTGGTTTTGGGCTTCTGCTGCTTTAAATGGCCCAGTGGCTTTCCAACCAAACCCTTAGATTCGATCTATTGGTGTATCTGTCTAATAAGTTCTTTTTGTAACTGAAACAAAAAAAGAAAATCTCTGGTGGAAGACACTAACATGTTTACCATAATTTCACATTAATAAAAGGGTATATTAGATCCTTCTAACCAGATAGCTGGACAAATTTGCCTTCATGGCTTTATTTTTATCATGTTCTCTACATTAGTCAGGTTGGGCTAAGTTGTGCCATGGGAACAATTTACTTCAGAATCTCAGCAGCTTATTGAATTTTATTTTCATTCACATAAAGTCCACTGTCAGTCTGGAAAATTCTGCAGGGCAGCTTTCCTGAAGGTGAGGGGCTTATTGTTCTATACTGCTTCAACCTTACAGCATCTGTATTTGCATATGTTTCTATGATTCTGTGGAAAAGGAAAGTAAACTTCAAAGTCATGCACCAGCTCTTAAATGCTCCTGACCAACAATGACGTGCTACTTCCATTCATATTTCATTGGTTAAAACTATTTACATAATCACACTTCACTTTAAGGGAGCATATAGTCCTCTGTGTACCCAGAAGTACAAGAGAACCAGTTATCGGAGAGTTAGCAATGTCTACCACTCTATCAATTTTTAAAAAACCTCGGTCGGGTGCGGTGGCTCACACCTGTAATCTCAGCACGTTGGGAGGCTGAAGCTGGTGGATCACTTGAGGTCAGGAGTTCGAGACCAGCCTGGCCAACACGGTGAAACCCCACCTCTACTAAAAATACAAAAATTAGCCAGGAGTGGTGTCATGTACCTATAATCCCAGCTACTCGGGAGGCTGAGACAGGACAATCACTTGAACCTGGGAAACAGAGGTTGCAGTGAGCTGAGATAGCGCCACTGTACTCCAGCCTAGGCAACAGAGTGAGACTCCATCTCAAACAAACAAAGGAACAAACAAACAACCCAAAAAACCTCATATTTGAATTCATTATCCAAGGTAGATAAGGTTTGTTTTGTTTGGTTTTTTTAATCCTACACCTGGTACAAGTTTTTTTCTTTGGTTCTTTTATTTTCCATCTCTGCAGTCTTAAGCATTAGGATTCTGCAGAAGGGGTTAAAAATTGAGTGTGTTTAAAGTTTCTCAAATAAAATACGTTACTATGTATTCTGGATACCATGCACCACCAATAATAATTTGAAATAGTTGTCCTTGCAAAATCAGCTTGACATAGAGAGTCAAAGTCAATCTTTGGCAAATTGTATATAGGTGGCTTCTCATCAGAGCTCCACACCTCCATTTCCTATATATTCCTCAACATGACTAGAAGAGTTTCCTCTCCCTGCATTTTAGAATGCTAGTATCTCCATTCTTTGTTCTGTTTTCTCCTTTCCTTCCCATTAAAACCTTAGAATTTAAAGTAAAGTTTGTGTTATGAATTATTATTTGGGGTCAGATTGATTATTTCTTGGGGATGAAGGCCTAGCATTGCAAAGAAAGAAAGAAAAAGGGAGGGAGGGAAGGAAGGAAGGAAGGAAGGAAGGAAGGAAGGAAGGAAGGAAGGAAGGAAGGAAGGACAGACAGCTATGAATGTGTGGAGATTAGGCAACATACTCTTTATATTTAATATAGCTATATATGGCAAAAAAGAAGATGAGACTCTCACTGCTATGAACTCAGAGAAGGGAAAGCTGACTTCAGCATGGGAAAGAACTATCACTGTCTATGATTCCTATTTTCATCCACCCTCACATCACTATACACTTGCTATACATTTGCTGAGTACCTATTATGGATCAAACTTTGGTCATAGGTCCTGGGAGCACATAAATAAAGAAAAACTTCTTGCCTATGTGAGTTTCTATGTTTCTTTACTGATAACTGTGAGGAAGAAGACAGGTATGTTAGGGGCTAGGGAAGCATGTGATTGAAATATTTCAGGCTATGGGTATGCTTTCTCAAAATCTGTGAGTAAAGATTCAACTTTGTAGTGACTTTCTGGTAAAAGGTCATACTATCTGAACCTTACCAAAGTTTATTTTCTATTGAAAGAATATCTGAGCTCTGTCTTTATAGGTTAACTTTTCTGCAGTCAACAACACATGTTCCACCACAAAGAAAACAGCAAATTATATAGAATTTAAAGGAGGGGACACAACTTTATTAACCTGATCTTTCTGTTCACATTATTGTGTACCATATTCAGCTGCCCATTTCCTTTATGTTTCTTTCAAGGAAGCTGTCCCTACTTCACTTATTGAACCAAATGGATTGTTTAGAAAGCCAGGGTTAGAATGACAGATTTGTGAACATTTGGAAAATCAAATGCACTTTAAACGTAGGGACTTTGTCTTCTGATATCTTTGTTAAAGCTTTGCATATAAAGAGAATTGTTAAGCAAGTTTATTCAATACTAGGAAATAAGGCAAAAGGAAAGGGACAGAACGCCTTTTCAACATCATATAGGCAATATTTTTCAGCCCCACTACAGGATTATTTAGGGTATGTACATGACTCACTGCTTGCTACAGCTTGAAGTTCCCAGATTTTTCTCTTTCTAGTTGCAGTTCATTTAAAAAAAGAAAAATAAAGTTCCCAGATTTAGTAAAGCTACATGTTACAAGTAAGCTTGGTATATCTGGTAGATATAAAAATTATTTCTCTTCAATAAGAACCCCCCAAAGTTTATTTTTATGAATCTTGAAGAGCATTGGCTAGTTTTGTTTCTAATTTAATGATTGCATCCTAGCTTTCTGTTATTAATTTGCTTATAAAAACCTACCTCTCCAGATTCTCTTAGAATCAGTTTGCTACTTTACTGGTTCCCACAATAGTGAATGATTTTAGTAAAATATTTGACATGTGTTAATTTTATATGTGTACAGATTATTTTAACTATTTGAAAGTTCTACTTTGTCAGAAAAATAAGGAAGAAGAATACACTTTGTTTCAAAGAGCTGACTGTAAAACTATTATGTTAAAGGGGTCTACTTGCTCTGAAATGTGGCCACTATCAAATCTGCATATTCATGTCTGAAGAAGGAATGAAATTTAATTTCTCTCCTGGCCTGCATGATGAGTGGCAAATAAACAGACGTATTACACAGGAATACATCAGAAAAAAAATGATTGCTCTTTGTCATGCTGATGTCAGGAAAAGTCAATTACATTTGTAAAAGAGGTGAATATTATTATACTAAACTTTTCTGTTTTGTAGGTGTTAAATTTAGAGAGACAGTGACATAATCAAATCTAATTTCCAACCAGTGGTATTATGAAATAGCTCTGTAAGAATTGAAGGTTTCAATTTTAATGAAAACACCAGCAATCAAATGCAAAGGTCAACACATTTTAAATTTTCATAAAATGAAACCCACAATGTGCATAAGAAAAGTCTTAAAATACTGGTTCCTTGTAAATGTTCTTAGATTTTTCGTCCTGCCAGCATTGATAGCAGTGGGACACCAACTTTGTTTCTATGATTGCAAAAGAAAAGAAAAAATGCTTCTGCCAAAAACAGTGTATAACAAATTGGTCTTAGAAAATACAAGTTATCCGGGTGTTATAACTGCCATGTTTTTCTTTGAGATAATGCTACTTATTATGCACCTTGAGCTATTCTATTTTTCGAGATAAAACTGCTTATTTTTTAAATTAAAAAAGGTTACTTACATGACAGAGGGAAAAAAATTCTGACATCAATACAAATAACTATGAACTCTTAAATTTTTACCTGTTTGGCAAAAGAAGTAGACTACATTTATAAAACAGGAAAGAAACCTAAACAGGAAAATCACTGCCGTTTACTCAGTATTTGCATACTTGAAGGGAGAATAAAGTATCACAATAGATAAATACGTTACCATGTATTTTCCAGCTGCATTATGCAAAAGTGTAGCCTTACAATTTGCATAATCAGAATTAAGTATGCCATCAAAGCAAGAAGTCCTACAGCAGATCATATCTACTTATATAGCCTATAGTATCTGTCATTAGAATGAGACTTATGATAATATGCTTTTTAGGATTGCGGCATTTAATTAAAAGTACCAGTAAAAAGGCAGGAGATAGGAGAAGAGAAGTATTTTTTTTAAGTAATTGAAATAGCTGCAGTCATTTGTTTTCATTCCACTCTCTCATTTAAAAAAAAAACCTGAAGTAGTTTAAGGAAATAGCCCTTTTGCCTAAAAAGATGACAACACTGATGTCATTTCTTAAGGTAAGTACTGTTAGGTAATACTCCCTTTTTTCAAAACATTTCGATTTTGCTGACAGTGTACATTTGTACCCATATATCCCATGGTCATAGTGAGGGAATTTTTCCATATCTTCTGGTTGATTGAATTCTATCATTTCATTTTGACTTTATTGTTTTTCAGCCTTGTGAGGAACCTACACTGATTTAGTAGCAACATAATATTGAATTATCTTTCCTTCTACTTAGATTAATATATTTTGAGTATGACACTTGAAATTCACCTTTGAAGTTAAATTCTAAAAAAATTAATTGTATATATATATATTTTCAAGTGTAAAATATGATGCTTTGATATACATAGTGAAATAATTACTATGGTCAAGTAAATTCAGTTATCCTTTACCTTACATTGTTACCTTTTTATTTTTCTGATAAGAACTCCTAAAATCAACCGTCGAATTTCATGGATACAATACAATTTTTTTTTTTTTATTTTGAGACAGAGTGTCGCTCTGTCGCCCAGGCTGGAGTGCAGTGACCAGATCTCAGCTCACTGCAAGCTCCGCCTCCCTGAGTAGCTGGGACTACAGGCGCCCGCCACCTCGCCTGGCTAGTTTTTTGTATTTTTTAGTAGAGACCGAGTTTCACCGTGTTAGCCAGGATGGTCTCGATCTCCTGACCTCGTGATCCGCCCGTCTCGGCCTCCCAAAGCGCTGGGATTACAGGCGCGCGCCACCGCGCCCGGCCACAATATTCTTAACTATAGTCTTCATCCCGTACATTAGATCTCTAGACTTTTTCATCCTACATAACTGCAACTTTGATCTCTTTGACCAACATCTGTCTATTTCCGCCACCCCTGGTAAACACTATATATTCCCTATTTCTATATAGTCAGCTTTTTTAGATTTCATATAAAACTGAAATGCAGTATTTGTTTTGTTTGTTTCTGGCTCATTTCGCTTAGCATAATGTCCTCTAGGTTCATCTATGCTTTCACAAATGCAGGAGTTCCTTCTTTATTAAGGCTGAATAATTTCCAAAAACATAAAAATGGCCACATGTAAATGAAAAGGTGTTCAGCATCACTAATCATCAGAGAAATGCAAAATCAAAACCACAATGAGATACCACCTCACACCTGTTAGGATGGTTATTATCAAAAGGACAAGAGGCCGGGCACAGTGGCTCACGTCAGTAATTCTAGCACTTTGGGAGGCCAAGGCAGGTGGATCACGAGGTCAGAAGTTCAAGACCAGCCTGGCCAATATGGTGAAACCTCATCTCTACTAAAAAAAATACAAAAATTAGCCAGGCATGGTGGTGCACGCCTGTAGTAGCAGCTACGCAGGAGGCTGAGGCTGGAAGCTGCAGTGAGCTGAGATTGTACCACTGCACTCCAGCCTGGGCAATAGAGTGAGACTCCGTCAAAAAAAAAAAGAAAAAGAAAAAGAAAAAGAAAAAGAAGGACAAGAAATAATAAGTGTTGGAGAGGATGTGAAAAAAACTGAACCCTCATTGGTGGGAATGTAAATGGTGCAGCCAGTATGGAAAAACAGCATGGAGGTTCCTCTAAATATTAAAAATAAAACTTACGTATGATCTAGCAATACCGTTTCTGGATATATACCCAGAGGAAATGAAACCAGTACCTTGTAGAGTTATCTTTGCTTCAATTCTTTTTGCAGGAGTCAAGATATGGAAACAACATAAGTGTCCCTTGATGGATAAATGGGTAAATTGTGGTGTGTGTGTGTATATATATATGATATACGTATAATATATATACCCAAATATAATTATGTAATTATATATATATATATATATATTTTTTTTTTTTTTTAAATAAGATCTTGCTCTGTCACCCAGTCTGGAGTGCAGTGCATGATCTGGGCTCACTGCAACCTCCACTTCCTGGGCTCAAGTGATCCTCCCACCTCAGCCTACTTAGTAGCTGGGACTACAGGCACACACCACCACTTCTGGCTAATTTTTTTATTTTTATTTTATGTAGAGTCAAGGGTCTCACCATTTTGCCCAGGCTGGTCTGGAACTCCTGGCCTCAAGTGATCCTCCTGCGTCATCCTCACAAGGTGCTGGGATTACAGGTGTGAGCCACTGCATCCAGCCTAATTTTAATATTAAAAACTTCACTTTTTCCCACCCCTTTCTTCTTAAGCCATATGATAGCTCAAGTGTGTTTTTATAACCAGTAAGGAAAAATGCATTTTGCACACTTCAATAATAATTGGAATTTCCCAGCAAGGCGTCTTATTCTACAGTGTCACCTTTCATACCTAGCACAACACTGGAGGAATTCCAGTTATTATTTGTTTCTCAGACCCCATATGAAAATGTTCTGGCTGCTTGAATAAAACTATTCCATGATTATTTACCCACCTGTCGTTGTCCTTGTAGATATAGTGCCTATGAATAGAAAGATATTATTCATTTCTTTTACTTTATTAAAATCTTCTACATACACCATTAGACTGCATAGAATTTTTAAAGACATTCAAAATGCTAACGATAGCTTTTTCTAACAGAATTTTGAGTATATTAAATAGTTTGCAGTTTGCATACCACCAAAAAGCAAAGGAAAAAAAGGATCACACTGGAAAAAGTGTTTTCATTTCTTTATTAATAATATCGGTTAGTTCTAAGGTATATAAATGTCACGAAAGGCAGGAAAAGACAGCTTTTCTGGCCCAGAAAAAAATAACATCCATAATAAAACTTTCACACTCTAAAAGTAAAGTTTAAAAGATTTCTTATGATATACCACAGGATATTCACTTTCTTGAATCTCCCAGTTCCAAATAATAAAATTTGTTCTAAATTAATCTTACAGCATAAGAATACAGCTGATATTTCCTGATAGATAAATGCACAGAGTTTCAAAATAACTTTTTCTACCTGGAATTCAAAAGCCTTATTCTGAATTGGTTTTTCTGCATTTCTTTGCACCTGCCCCCCCCCAAAAAAAAACCCCATTAGATATAAAAAAGGCATAACAGTAATTATCTTTAGGGGTAATTTTTTGTTACAGTATGCATCAGAATCTGATATCTGTGATTGTAGACTCAAAAACACTTGCCTTTTCTTTGAGGTGGGTGGGTATTTGAAAATTTAGCATTAGTGTTTTGTTTCCACTTCAACTCCTTAAGGAAAATTGTTTAAGACAATACAACATTTTTTGCCGGTAGAGATTATAATCATAAATGCACTTTTCACAACCTCATATGATATAAAAATTAAATGAAGAAAAAAATTGGTTTTAATGTTGTCCAACTTATTATTTACCTTCACCTCCTTTAGATGCTTCTCTCCTTTAAACTAGTTGTTCAAATTTGTTTTTGTTATTGATAGACATTTTTCTTTAAGCATCACAAGTTGTTACTTAATGTCTTATGACACATTTTAAACTCCTGTGTAATGTAGAAAGCCTATATCAAGTTTCTTTTCTAAATAAGTTAAAAAATTAAGGAAAAAAATTTGCTCACTAGCTTCTGTTGTGCCCCTACTATCTAAGTACTTCTGGTGCTTGGGAAAATAATCTCTGGCCCTGCACCTTCATGCCATTGTAGTTGAGTGGCGCTGTGGACAAGAGCATTCATGGGAACCTTCTTACACTGGATCAGCTAGCAATAATTTATTCACCAGAGTGATTGAGACACAAACGTATTCCACTAAAGCCAAACTAAATCACTTTATGTGTTACCTCCCCTTAGCTGAATCTTAAAATTACCTGGAGTCATTTTAATATGAGGGCAAGTGTGACAAATGGGAATTCAAAGTAACAATGGTCTTAAACAATCGGGGTTACGTTATTGTCTTTTTTATTATTTCATTTTCTAGGTACTATATCACAGGCACTGTATCTACAATGACAACTACAGGTGGCGAAATGGTAACAGAATAGTTTTATTCAAGCAGGCAAAACATCTTGCTGTGGGGTTTAAGAAACAATTTATCATTATAATCATTTTTAAAAGCTAAAAGTTGCCAACACCTTCTGTTAACTCCAAATTTTGCTCCATATTATATAGGTTTGCACTGCTCCGGATTTTGAAAATTCTTTGGTTGTATGGAAGATTTGCCCGAGCCTCATTTTCAGTTTGTGCTCTTCTGCTCATCCTCACCTTACATTTTCAATACTGATGGGCAAGTACTAGAACAACACCCTCTACCTAGGCTCTACTTGGATGTTGTTAGAATTATACGTTTGTTATCACATATCAAGTTGTTTTACCTTACTTTGTAGGTAACTACCTTTTAACTTTGGAATTAACTGCCCAATAAATGGGGTCCACGGAGGCAGCCTTTTCTAGGTAGAGGGAAGCAAAGTACTATCAATAGTGAAAATATATGAGCTTCAAACAATTCTATGATTGGATAACTAAGATATCATAGGTCTTAGAAAATTTATAATTTAGTTTAAACTTTTATTTTGCATTAACATCGTGGGCACAATTTTTTTTTTTTTTTGAGGCGGAGTCAAGTTCTGTCGCCTAGGCAGGAGTGCAGTGGTGCGATCTTAGCCTCACTGAAACCTCTACCTCCCGGGTTCAAGTGATTCTCCTGCCTCAGCCTCCCAAGTAGCTGGGATTACAGGCACGTGCCACCACGCCTGAATAATTTTTGTATTTTTAGAAGAACTGGGGTTTTCCATGTTGGCCAGGCTAGTCTTAGACTCCTGACCTCAAGTGATCCACCCACCTCAGCCTCCCAAAGTACTGGGATTACAGGCATGGGCCACCATGCTGGTTCCACAATTTTTTTTTTTTTTCTAAATCAATCATTAAGTGTAAATATATGTTCTTGTTTTCCCCATACAAGCTCCATAGCTCCCAATCAAATTTAATAATGAGTGCAAGTACATTATAAGAGCAATGAGATTTGGGGTGCATTTGATTAAAAAAAAAAACAGATATATTATAAGGGATCCAAAACATTTTCCCTTCAAAGGAAAGTACTACTTTCCTAAGGCTTCATAATAAAGTATTCATTCTCTATTCTACCCACCTTCCCCAAATCACCATTTTCTTTAATGGCGTTGGAGGACAGCTTTTAACTCATAAATTTCTAGCCAGATTTGAAATAACTTGAATCAAACATTCATTCGTGGGGCTTAATGTAAAGATGTTCAATCAGAGTTTCAGAACGGAAATCCAGAGTCAACATTTTAGAACTAGAAATGTTTGATTCTCATTTTCTAGCATGTATGTTCTAGGGTATATTTTAAGCATGGATGTTCTCCTGATTGTGATGTTTAAGGTTAAATTATGGAATAACCACATTGCTGTCAGAAATACATCCCGTAAAATCTTTATGGCATCTATTTTTTGTGTATTTCAAAGACTACGGTTGTTTCGAAGTATATCATTAAGGATTCCTGGGCCTAAAATTTTCTAAGATGGTCTGATTAGATTAACATAAAAACACATGAATCATTCAATGAATCAGAATGCTTATATTGAATTATAGCAATTACGTTACTTCTGATCTAGTAACTTTCAGTGCATTATTTTACATTTGGCTATTATAACAAAATGAAAGAATATTTTCTGAGAAATTTTAGAGAAGACATTACAATTTAAAACATTTTAAATGACCTTTTGGTGTCTGCTTTTTCTGATTACAAAAGTGATACACAGTGATTCTGAAAATTTAACTTAAAACACAGGAGTAATATATAAGTTAAAAAAGAAAAAAAGAGAAAGTTCTTTGTCATTTCCACCCTAAATAACACTCAAAACAGTATTTCAAACTCAGGCTACCAGAGGTTATTTGGAAGAAGCTTAGGCAGGGAAGTGTTTTGATTAAGGCTTTCTTGATGAGACTCTCTTTAAAACAACTGTAGCATGGGGACGCAAATGCTTCTTGAAAAAAATTATTTGTTATTCAGCTAACACATTAAAATATATTCTGTTATTTGAGGACTTATTACCTATGACAATGCTCTTCATATTGAATATATCAATATTGAGAATTTACTTAGCACAGCATTCTCTTTAAGCCTTAAAATTTTGCATAGAACACCTAGAATACAATTTTGTTTCAGTATGATTTTTAACATGATGTAGGGATTTTGCAATGAAAATTTCCATCATAAATAACTGTAGGATTTAGCAAAATGTCTAGGTCTTGGGAATCATGGGCATCTATTAGTAGTTGATTTGAACCTACCTTCACCTTTTTCTGGCTCCATTTCTTTATTTTCTAAATGATAATATTGTTATCTGCCATGCCAGTTTATGAGAGTCCTATAGGTAGCAAATAAGTAATAGATAGGGGAGTGTTTTGAAATAAGAAAAAAATCATCTATAACTGTTAGCCCTCCTTTTCATTTTAATTGCAATGTTGGTGATGTTAGTTTAGTTACCTGGAGCAAGCATTCTAATTGCTAATTTCATTATGCAAATCTAAAAACTCAGAGCAAATGTCTTTGGAGTATAATTACCCAGGAGACAAGAACTGGTATTTTTTCTCAACATGAAAACCAGTATAAGATATAAAATAAACACAAGATCACAGGGAGCCAGCAGACTTTGGGTTGAGTTTATGCCTTGCCACTTGGTAAATATGATCTTGGGCAACACATTAGAGCTAGGTGTCTAGATTGCTTCATATTAAAAATAGGGATAATAACACTCTTCCAAACTATCTCAAAGAAGTGCTAGAAGGTGTAAATGAAGTAATGTATGTGAAAGTTCATTGTAATCTCTAAAGCACAATCCCAATATAAGGTATTATAAATTAGATGCTGTAACCTGACTAGAATGTGAAGTAGCACTGGAAGTTAGAGAAGAGGAGATGGGGCATTCTGAATAAAAGCAGTAAACAAATTTACTCAGTGTACAAACATTCCCTTTTACCCACAAAAACAGTCAAACTCAAAGAAACAGAGTAGAACACTGGCTAGCAGAGGCTATGGGAGTGGGAAGATGATGGAGAAATAATTTTTTTCCCTTACATTGAGATATATTGCACAGCATGGTGAATATAGTAAACGTTAACGTATTGTACATATCAAAATTGCTGAAAGTAAATTTCAAATGATCTCACCACAAAAAAATAACTATCTGAGGTGATGGATATATTAATTCACTTTATATAATTATTCCACATGTATTCAGAAATCATAACACCAGTCTCTACACAGCAAGAATGAAGTACTGGTACATGTAACAGTATGGATGTTGGGCAGAACAAAAGAAGAAGCCAGGCAAAAAAGACTACTGTATCATCCCATTTTTGAAAGATTCAGTAGAAAGCAAAACTAAGAGATAGAGAGAGGTAGCGGAATAGCAGTTACCCTAGGAATGAGGGTTGGTTGGAAGGGATTGGGTGGCAGGTTGGAGTTGAGCAAGGAACATGAGAGGAAACCTTCTAACAGAAATTTCCAAGGTCTTCATGGACATTGTGATTGCATAGTGTATACATATGATTATTGCATTGTACCTTTAAAGATTAATACACTCTACTGTTTTTATACCTGAATAAAAAGGTAAAAGCAATAATAAATTTAAATAAATAAAAAATAAAAATTTTACAAAGCTAAGCATAACTTATAATAAAAAATATAATACCATTTTGTACTCCATAAATATATACAAGTATAATTTGTCAATTTAAAATTTAAAAATAAAAGTTAAAAAATAAAAAATAAAAACAAATTCATTCAAGAGAGAAAATCTCAAATGGGAGTATCCCTTGATTTAGCAGTTTACTGGAAAAAAAAAAAAAAAAATAGAGGCAATCCTAAAAGAAATAATTGCTGCTGGCAATTCCCAAACTCACTCATAATCATGGGAGAGGTATGCACATTAAGAAATAATAGGATTTCTTTTTATTTTTCAGATTTAGAATGGGGAATGAACTCAGGGTTGTTTTCTGGCTCAATAATGTTATGGTTCCTATGGTTCTGTTTATGTAACAAATACCAAGTAGCAACTGCCTAGTGATATTTCTACCAGGATGTCTCATCAACTTCTCAAAATTTAAGGTTTGAAACAGATATATTAATTCACTTCTTCATTTCTCTTCTAAACACATTCCTTGTACTGTATCTCCAATATCTGCAGCAGCTCTACCTCCATGCATTTTCTCAGGCAAATTCTTCTTTCTTTTCTTCTTTCCTTCAACACCGACTTCCACCTTCTACTTCTAAGATATAGCCTAAATGTGACTACTTCTCTCTGTGCCTACTCACTACTCAAACCTTAGCCCAAACCACAGCATCTTCCTTAAACGGTTGACCATTGCTACTATGGATCCCCTTAATTCTATTCCTCACAAAGCAGACAGAATTATGCACACTTAAAAATTGCTTTTAGTAAACACTGAACAGACAAAAGAAAAAGAAATCCATGAAAATTATAATCATTCTATGATTATATTATACACCAAATGATTGTGTTCCACCAAAATTCATATATTAAAATCCTAACCTGCAGAGTTATGGTATTAGAAGGTAGGACCTTTGAGAGAAAATTAGGCAATGAGGGTGGAACCCTCATGAATGGGATTATTGCCCTTGTAAAATGTGCCCCATAGTGCTTGCTCACTTTTTCTGCCATGTAAGTATGCAAGGAGAAGCCCACTTTTGGCAACCTGGAAGAGTGCTCTCACCAGAACTGACCATGTTGGTGTCCAGATCTCAGACTTTCCAGACTCTTGAACTTTGAGGTATAACTAGTTGTTTTTTAAGATATTCAGTTTATGATATTTTGTTATAGAAGCCCAAGTTGACAAAGACAAATAATTATCTATGTACCTACCACCCAGGTTAAGAAAAAGAACATTGCCTCTTATATTTTTTCTCTGATCCTATACTTTCCCTCCTGACTCTGAGGTAACTCACTAACTTGATATTTGCGCTTACTGCTTCCTTTCATTCATTATAGTTTCACTACATGTTTGTTGTTTAGGCTGCCTGTTCTCTACTTTTTTCACATAGAATCATATACTATACATTCTTCTGTAGCTTCCATGTTTTTCCTCTCCTGAAATTCATCCATGTTTTTGTGTGTAATTATAAATCATTCATTTTCACTGCAGCAAAATATTCATATACAGTGTGAATATATCACAAGGCATCTGTACACTGATGGATGTTTGGGTCACAGACTTTTTTTTCTATTTTAAACAACCCCGCTTTGTGCATTTTGTGTAAGAGTTTTACAGAATGGGTTTCTTAACTACATCATGGACTTTTTTGGAAATCTGGTAAGGCTTATTGGCTTCCTTTTCAGATTAAGTTTTTAAATGCACAAAATAAAGTAATAGGATTATAAACAACAGCAATTATACTGAAATATGGTTACAAAAATGTTAATAAATTTTTACATAGTATTAAATATCTTTCTTTATTAATCCATTAAATAATGAGATCTAGGGGTAGGTCAAATAATTTCCCTGGTTGTGAAGTAGTGATTAATGTAAAGGATATTTACACTGGGTTATCTTCAATAGTTGTAATGTGATACAAAAATATTTTTGTTTCTTTGGTGACAAAGTCACTGGTACTGCTAAGACTGCTGTGGTTTGTTGCCTACATTCACAAACAAAGGAAATAAATAAAGGAAATGCTAGATTTCATTTAACGACTACTAGAAATAAAGAAGTAATTGTTTTCCATTCAACTTTACATGGCCTTTACATTCTAACTATGGATTTTAAGATCAGAAACCTTTATTCTATGTTATATTTCTACTTGACTTAGACTATGGAAGTGAAAGATAAAAGGAAAAAAAATAAGGTATATTCCTAGGACAGGAATTGTTCTATAGTAATAAGGGCATCTTATATAGATTTTCAATGCTGTTGTGCCTATTTATACATCTCTCTCAGTCCATTCATTCTTTTATAAGAAAACACCTTAGGCTGGGTAATTTACAAAAGGCATAAATTTATTGTTCACAGTTCCGGAGACTGGGCAGTCCAAGATCAAGGCACCAACAGATTAAATGTTAGCACCTCAAATTTGTTGCCAAGATCAAGCCCGTGGTGAGGGCTCACTCTGCTTCAAAGATGGTGCTTTCTAGCATGGTAGAAGGGCGAAGAGGCTAATAAACTCCCTCAGGTTTGTTTTCTAAAGGAACTAATTCCATTCATGAGGATGGAGTCCTCTTGATTTAATCACCTTCTTAAGGTCCCACCTTATAATACAACATTGGAGATTAGGTTTCAACATAATGAATTTTGGCAGGAAACAAACATTCAGACCATAGCAACACCCACCAGCAGTATTTGAGCTCCCACTGACCCATATCTTAGTCAGCATTTGGTATTAACAGATTTCTTAATTTTGCCAATCTGGAGAGTATGAAATGTTATTTCATTACATTTTTATTTAGCAATATTCTCTAATTAATGTTGAGAGTAAGCATATTTTCATATGTTTATTGGCTATTTGGATTTCCTCTTCCATAAGGTGCTTGTTAAGGTCTTTTGTTCATAATTTCTTTCTCCTAGGTTTGTCTTTTGCTTAATTCAAAGTAGTTCTATATATATCTGTGTGTGTGTGTGTGTATATATGACATTAATTCCTTCATATATATTGTACATCCTTTACTCTCTTTTTTGTCTTGTCTTTTTTCTCTCTTTATGTTGCATTTTGAATAGATGTTCCTGATTTTAATATGGTTGAATTTATTAGATTTTTACTTTATAATTTACAAATTTTGTGTCACATTTAAGAAATCATTACTTTCCACATGGTAAGAAAGATATTCTTCTATATGGTGTTAAAATGCTTTCTGGTTTAGAATTATGAATATTTTGTAGTTTAGAACTAATTTTAATATATCACATGAAGTAGAGGTCCAATTCAATTTTTTCCCACATGCTTAACCAATAGTCTCAACCACATTTTGTGAAATCTTTTTATTTCCCACTGACAGGATTTTCATAAAATATGTTTAGTCATAGATACATCTGTTTCTAAAATATCTGCTCGATTATTTTAGTTAACTTATCTATTCCTGCACTAAGACTAAAAAGCCTTATTTTACCTTTATGGTAATTATAGATTGTTCCTCTTTGGCAATACCTTGCCTATTGATTAAACAACTAAGGCTCTTTCCATGGCTTGCCTCTGGGATCCTCAAAACATGGCTAGAAAATGAGGAGAAAGTACAGAGGATGCAGAAAAGACATATCAACTCCTAACTGATATGGAATAAAAGTGGCGTATCATTTAATCTTGCATTCCATTGTTGAGAATAGTCACATGGGTCCACCTAGGTCCACCTGGTTGGAAAAGGTAGTTTCTTATTGCTTAAAAAAAAAGAAATTATTTCAGTGACTATCTGGGCTATTGCCTAGGAAAATTTTACATCTGACTAATTAAATAATCTGTAAATGTTTGTTAGAGCTTTCTGGTCAAAACTTTTAGGATTGAAAACTTTTAATAGAAATTTTATAAATTATTGGTCCAATATTTTAATAATTATTGAATTATTTCAGTTACTTCTTCAGTCAGAATTGGCAAATTATGCATTCTAGGAACTTTTATATTTCCTCTGAGTTTTTATTTATTTGCATGAAGTTTATAATAGTTCCATTTAATCCTTATAATATCTGTAACATCTATACTTATGTCTTCCTTCTCATTCCTAATCTTAGTATCCTCCCTCTTTTTTTTCCATATTGCTCTGCTAGAATCTTTGTCAGTTTTATTTACTTTTTTCAGAGAACCAAATTTAGAAAGTTAGAATTGTTGCATTTTTGTCTTGAAGTTAACATTTTATCATTATGTGGTGATCCTTTTTAACTAATATATTTTGCATTAAAATTTAGTTTATCTGATATTGATGTAGTCATCTCAGATTTCTTTCATTTGCCTGGTAAATGCTTTACATATTTTTTCTATTTTCAAACTTTTTGTATCCTTATGTTTTTAGTATATCTCTTCTAGACAATATATAGCTGGATTTTGTTTTACTACATGCTTTTCCAATTTTTTCTCTTTAACTGGAAAATTTAGTCTCTTTTTACTTATTGTGATTAGTAATATTTCTATCACCCTGTTGGTGCTTACCATTTATTCCCTCTTTCTATGTTTTTTTCACTTTATTTTGGCTTATTTCGGATCGATTATTTAAAAAAAAAATCCAACTTCCTCCTGTTAAATTTTGCAATGTTTTCACTCTGTTTCTTTTCCTTTAGTGGTTATGCTATAAATTTTAACATGTACACATGACGTATCAAGTCTTAAGTTTAACTGATGTTTTCATCTTCTGAAATTACATTGTAAATAATATCCTATTTTAGGATATTTTAATGCTAAGCGCCCTTTCACCTGACCTACAAGCCTTCATTTTTTTTTTTTGAGGCAGAGTCTTCACTCTGTCGCCCAGGCTGGAGTGCAGTGGCACCATCTCGGCTCACTGCAAGCTCCGCTCCCGGGTTCGTGCCATTCTCCTGCCTCAGCCTCCCGAGTAGCTGGGACTACAGGCGCCCGCCACCGTGCCCGGCTAATTTTTTTGTATTTTAGTAGAGACGGGGTTTCACCGTGTTAGCCAGGATGGTCTCGATCTCCTGACCTCGTGATCCGCCCGCCTCGGCCTCCCAAAGTGCAGGGATTACAGGCGTGAGCCACCGGCGCCCGGCCAAGCCTTCATTATAATATATTGTAGTTCTATTTTGTTTTTTGATCACACAAGACATTATTTTTATGGTTCATTGTAGATTGTGATCTCGCTACTCCACCCTTAAGAGCTGAAGTTTATTTAGCTTCCATTTGATTAGGGGCTAGTATTAGTGGCTTGCTTAACCAATATGTGGTAGGAGTAACATTTAATGACAAATCAGCTTACCTTAGAAAAAGTCTTGAGGTTTTCTTTTGGTGTCTTGACACACTTATTCTGCTCTTCCCTCTTGGTCATTCCCTCTCATAATCCAGTTGTTGTGCTGTGAAAAGTACACAACACGTGAAACTACGGGCATGCTCTCTGAAATATAGTCCCAGATGAGTCCAGTCTTTGAGTCATACCAGTTCTGGCAAGAGACATGTGAATAAAGAGGCCTCCAGATGATTTTTGACCCTGATTGTTCAACTAACTCTAGTCATTCAGGTCTTTCTAGTTGAGGCTACAGATACCTTAGAAGAAAGAAAAGCCATCCCTGCAGTACCCTATCTGCATTCCACAGAATGCAAGAGCATAATAAAAGCGTCACTTTTTTCTGTCACTATATTTGGGGTGATTTTACACAAAATTGATAACCAGAACATCTTTTCAGATTTACTTACATATTCAACAATTTCTGTTACTCTATCATTTTAATTCTCTCACTTGTCATCCATAATCCCTTTCCTTTTACCTGAAGTATATTTGGCAGAATTTCCTTTACTTAAGTTCAGTCAGTAACAAATGTTCTCAATTTTAATTTTCCAGAAATAACTTTATCTCATTTTTAAAAAAATATATTTTTGTGACTTATAGAATCTTAGGTTACCAGTATCGTTTAGTACACTGGATTACTATTTCACTGTACTCTGGCTTCCTTTTTTGCTCTTGAGAAGTAAAAAATTTTTACACATATAATCTCACTCTCTTCCTCCATGTTGCATATTCTCTATTGTCTTTTTGTGCTGCAAATCTGAATAATCTCTTGGGATCTATTTTCCAGTTTTCCGCTTCTCTCCTCAGCTGAATCAAGTTCTGACATTTATCCTACCTATTGAGTTATTATTTTATATTACTGTATTTAATTATAGTGATTCTATTTAAATTTTATTCCAATCTACTGGGTTAATTTTTGTAGTCTTTTCCTCCATTATCACATTTAATTTTTAAAAGTGTCTTTGAAATTATCACATACACAACTTTTATATTTTAAACCTAAGGTTTCCAGTATCTGTTAACATAAGTCTGATTTACTGATTGCTATTTTTTCTAACTCTTGCTTACGGTTGTATTAGTCTGTTTTCACATTGCTGATAAAGACATAACCCGAGACTGGGCAATTTACAAAAGAAAGAGCTGTAATTGTACTTACAGTTCCACATGGTTGGAGAAGCCTCACAATCATGGCAGAAGGCAAGGAGGAGTAAGTCATGTCTTACATGGATGACAGCAGGCAAAGAGAGAGGGGTGCTTGTTCAGGGAAACTCCTCTTTTTATAAATATCAGATCTCATGAGACTTATTCACTATCAACAGAACAGCACAGGAAAGACCTGCCCCCATTATTCAGTTACCTCCCACCAGGTCCTTCCCACAACATGTGGGAATTCTAGATGAGATGTGGGTGAGGACATAGCCAAAGCCTATCAATGGTAAAGAGTTATTGTTTTATATTTTTATTTTGTTTTGTATGCTTTGTTGTATTAGTGATTTTTCCTTAGAAAAGTATCCATTGTTATTTCTTGGGGCATGAATGAGCATTAATTCCTCTGAAGAAAATTTTTATGGTTGCTTCTGGTGGAGCTATCTGTGGGTACTATGAGTCCTAGAGAACTAGGTCATGGTTATGAATTCTAAGATAAATTGTTTCCTTCTTCACACAATAAATTTCTCCCTGAAGACCAATGAGTAAAGGGGTTTATTTATTTATTTTCAGTCTTTCTTCTTACTCCCTCTCTCTTCTAGATTAGATTATGTGTAGTGATCTATCAAGCTTCCTAACACTTTTAAAACTTATCTTCAACCTGCTGTTAAACCTCTCTAGTGATATTTTATTTCAGGTATTGTATTTTTAAGCTCTAGATATTTCATGTGATTCTTTTTAATAGTTTCTATTCTTCGTTGAGATTTCTTATATTTTGTACATCATGAGCATATTTTCCTTTATGACTTCAAGTACAATTACAAAACCTGTTTTTAAAATCTTTGTCTGAAATTTGCATTTCTGGTTATCTTGGTGTTGACCTTTTGTATTATCTTTTCTCCTGAAAAGGGGCCCATGTTTTCCCGTTTTTTCATATTTCCATTAATTTTTGTATTGTATGCTGTACTTTCTGGGTGATAGAAGATTCTGGAACGTATTAATTTTTTTTTTAGATAAATAGTTGATTTTTCTCAGCAAAAACCACAGACTCAGAAATATTAGATCAGTTTTTTCTAGCCTTTAGCTTGGTTACTTGAACCACATCCTATGCAGGCATGGTTCAAAAATCAACCAGAGATTTGAGTAGAGCTCGTATGCGGAATTGAGGCTCCCTATCTATGGCTTTGGAGATTTCTCCCCTCACTTTTTAGCTACTCTGATTGCCTCAGACTTTGTTCTTTGGTTATTCGATCCAGTAAAACTGTCTGGTTTCTATCTGCATATAGCCCCCCAGTAATACAACTGGGCTTTGTCTCAGGATAAGAACCAAGCAAAATTAAGGACTCATTTATTACCATTTCTTCTATGCAGATATCAGCTACCTCTGTTGTCTTCCTGGTTTGTTCCCTTGCCAGTGGCTTCAAGGGTTTTTTTTTTTTAAAAAATATATTTTGCAGAGTATATAACTTTTATCTGCAAAATAGTTGATCTAATGTAATCTATTGAGCCATTGAGAAGTATGACCTAGAGCCTAAATTTTAAAATGCTCATACAGTTTATTTCTAGGTCACACTGTCAGGGTGGCTACATTCCTTTGGGGTTCAAGCTTTATGTGGGTATCTTACATTAGTCTCTTGGGTGGGCCATAAGACTTATGGCATGTCTCTTAGTTTCCATGAGGTTATGAAAACTGAAGTTAAAATTCACCATATTTGAAAGATCCCTTCATGTATAAGCTTTAGTCAGTGCTTCACTCATTTTTTTTCTTTTTTCTTTTTTTTTTTTTGAGTCAGAGTCTCACTCTGTCACCCAGGATAGAGGGCAGTGGTATGATCTCAGCTCATTACAACCTCCACCTCCCGGGCTCAAGCAATTCTCTGCCTCAGCCTCAGCCTCCCAAGTAGCTGGGATTACAGGTGCCCACCCCCACACCCAGCTAATTTTTGTATTTTTAATAGAGACAGGGTTTCGCCATCTTTTCCAGGCTGGTCTTGAACTCCTGACCTCATGATCCACCCGCCTTGGCCTCCCAAAGTGCTGGGATTACAGGCATGAGCCACTGTGACCGGCCACTTCACTCACTTTTTTTAGTTTCCTACTTTCCTTAACTTTTGCCTTTTTAAAACTGGTAAGAACTGGTAAGAAAATTCCATGTTTCTTACCAATACAATATAGGAAAAATTAATCCAGCATTTTTAGTTAGTATGAATTTAAGGGCCGGTCAGTTCATCTAGTCTATTAATCTGTTGGAAAAGGAAATCTGACAAGGTTTTTTTTGTAAAAAAAAAAAAGTTAATCAAATCATATGAACTGATCACTGAACTGCTTAAAATCCTTCAATAACTTCTGATAACATTTGGATACAAATAAATTATTTTCAATGTCTTGTAGAACTGTGTAATCTAGCTTTAGTCTTCCTCTGTAACATCATCTTGTGTCACTTTCCTTCTCTACTCTAGCTATATAGAACTGCTTTCAGATCTTTGAATATGATAGGATCTCTCCCATCTCAAGTCCTTTCTATATGTTATTTTTTCTACTTGGAGTTCCTCCTTTTTCACCCTTGTCTAATCAAATTCTAGTCATTCTTTGGTTCTCTGTTTCTTTGTAACCTCTTCCAGGCATTTTCCCTTGGCAACTTAGACCAGTAACAGACCCCTATATCTTTTATATTGACTTCTTCTTCCACTTTTATGACACATATCACTTTATGCAGATTACGCTTAACCTACTATACTCCACAGTGATAACAACCATATCTTTCCTTCATCACCATTTCCCAAAGACTTATACAATGCCTGTTATAGAGAAGGTGCTCAAAATATAGTTACTGATTATTTTGTTTGAATTAGTCACACAAGAATCTTATAAACTTTGGGGCACATAGATTTTTATAAACCTTTTGGCATAAGAAGTAGACCTTGAATATTGGTGACACTACCAGAATAATGCTTGGCTGAAAATCCCAATTAGTTGGCAGTTTTCCCTAATCTTTTTGATTATGCACATCCCCTTAAATTACCCCTCCCAAAAGGGATTCTATCATGTCATTCACCTACTCAAGAACACACTATGTTCTTACCCCTTCTTGTGTACTGCAGCTCAAACTCTATATTTTGACATTATATCCTGTCTACAACTTACTTACTTACCTATGCAAGTCTGTCTTCCACTACTTCCCAATACAAACATTCCAAACAATATCAGACTATTCTCCCAATTGTCTTTTGTTTTTGCATATCATGTGCTATTCTTCAGCTTAAATCGTGCCTGCTCATCTGTAGCACTTTTCTCCCTTGATTCCCTCATTCCCAATCCATTCCATCTTTGATGGACCAGCAAAAGACAATATGGTGTAGTACTTAATAACATTTTCTTTGTCACTTGCCAGCTGTGTATAACTTTGGACAAATTACTTAGATTTCAGTGCCTCCATTTCTTTATTTGCAAAATTGAGATAATAAGAGTAACTTATTCTATAACACCTTTGAGATGACTTCATGATGTAATATATAAGTACACAGAATGGATCCTGGTGTATAGTAAGACATCAATATTTTTTAGCTATATTCAACTCCTCCATAAAACCTTCCAATTCCATTCATTCATTCCATCTCCCAATATTTATGGTGAGCTTATTTTGTACAAACCCTTCACTAAGCATTACTTGTAAAGCAATGAACAAGGAAGCTCAAGGAATTCACATAATTTATTAAGAGATAGGTAGAGTAGGCTTTGGAACATGGAGCAGGGGCACCAAAATCAACCCAGTGTAAGGATTGGAGAGTGAATTGTCAAGAAAATATTTGCCCAGGTTGGTGAGCTGAAAAAGACTTAATTTATAAGTTGGAGATAACCAGATGAAGAAGGTAGCAGGGACAGGGCCAGCAGGAAGAGGTGAGAAAGAAGAGTGTATTCTGAAAGTATGTGCAAAAGCCTCAGAGATTATAGAGAACAAAGAACATTTAAGAGAACCACAAATAGTTCTTTGTGACTGTGGAATATGGTGAGAAGAAAATAGAGGTAAGAGGTAAACCTGGAAAGATTGGAATGTACATAAATAATCATAAATGATTTCATAAATTTGTCATGGCAGGATCTTAGATCCATTAGTCCTACTTATCAGTTGGAGAATGTCAAGAGAAATGTGTTGGCAACTTTTTATTATTAAGTTGTAATATTAGAAAAAATGCTCTTGGCACTCATAGTGCATTCATTTTTCCCCTTTATTCCTCAAATATTAATTAATTTCCTAATATATACTAAGCCATGCACTGGATGACACAGCAATAAATAAAAACTGGTGCCTACTCTCAAGGAATCCACATTTTATTGAGGGGCACAGACAAGCAAATAGGCAGTTATAATACAGAGTGAGAAGAACTGAGTTACAGGCAAGTGCAAGATGCTGAAGGAGTATAGAATGGGCACCTAAGCCAGTTGTGTTTGTGCATTGTTGTGGGGATGGGAGAGGGCATAGTTGCTCGGAGAAGGCTTTCCAGAGGTTCTGTCAATGCAGAGGCCTGCTATTAACAATGTGAAGGGAGCAGAGAGTAAGTGAAGGGGTGGCCTGCCCCTCCACACTTGTGGGTGTTTCCCGTTAGGTGGAATGAGAGACTTGAGAAAAGAAATGAGACACAGAGACAAAGTATAGAGAAAGAAAAAGTGGGCCCAGGGGACCGGCGCCCAGCATACAGACGACCCGCACCGGCACTGGTCTCTGAATTCCCTCAGTATTTATTGATCATTATTTTTACCATCTTAGAAAAGGGAAGTGGCAAGATAATAGGATCATAGTAGGGAGAAGGTCAGCAGTAAGACATATGAATAAAGATCTCTGTGACATGAATAAGTTTAAGGAAAAATGCTGTGCCTTAATATGCATATGCAAACATCTCCATAAACCTTTTTAGTGCATAAAGAACAGCATTGCCGCTAGCACGTCCCACCTTCAGCCCTAAGGCGGTTTTCTCCTTTCTTAGTAAATGAAACATACAATCGGGTTTTACACCAAGATGTTCCATTGCCCAGGGACGGGCAGGAGACAGATGCTTTTCTCTATCTCAACTGCCAAGAGGCCTTCTTTCCTCTTATACTAGTCCTCCTCAGCCAGACCCTTCACGGGTGTCAGGCTGGGGGACGATCAGGTCTTTCCCTTCCCGCAAGGCCATATTTCAGACTATCACATGGGGAGAAACCTTGGACAATACCTAGCTTTCCTAGACAGAGGTCCCTGCGACCTTCTGCAGTGTACGTGTCCCTGGGTACTTGAGATTGAGAGAATGGTGATGACTTTTAACCAGCATACTGCCTTCAGGCACTTGTTTAACAAAGCACATCCTGCACAGCCCCAAATCCATTAAACCTTGAGTCACCACAGCACATGTCTCTGCAAGGACAGGGTTGGGGGTAGGGTCACAGATTAACAGCATCTCAAATACAAAACAAAATGGAGTCTCTTATGTCTACTTCTTTCTATATAGACACAGTAACAGTCTGATCTCTCTTTCTTTTCCCCACAGTAAGGGAAATCCAAACTTTGAGAAAAATACATATGGCTTGGACTACCTTCGTTACTCTCTTCTCTAGATACTGATTTCATTTATTATCTGCACTACTCATTTTAGCACTGGATCATAAATGCATCTTATGCAGCCTTACTTTGTTTAGATGACTATGTTATTTTTGTCTTCCTAGTAAAAGTACAAACTCTTTGTTAGCAGAGATATGGCCTTGGAGTTTTTTTCTATCACAATAGCAAGCAGTATTAGATAGGAAATGACTATATACTTAATTAATTGGTTATCATTTTCCGTGTTTTATTGAGTCTGCCCTAGGCTATTTTTATAAAGCAAGTAGACACTTTCCTCTCTCCCTCTCTCTTCCCCTCGAAGAAAAATTGTGCTTTAAATTTCTTTTCAGCCTCTTAGCTATATTTAATCCCTTTTAGTTGCAGTCCTCTAAAACAACAACTGTATAACACCTGTATTCTTTTTCAACTACAGAATCTTAAACTAAATGTAGCTCAATAGTAAAGATTTGGTCAAGCCAAGGAGAGACAGATTTCATACTGGATTTTGCTTACTTTTGTCATTAGGTTCAATCATTATATCCTTAAATCCTGTAGGCTGCACATTCTTTACACTTACATAATTTTCTTTGTATTTTGTCTTTTTAATGTTAATATGTGAAAACTCTAATTAATGCCTGACACATAGTGCCTGACACATGCTAACATGGATGTAATGTCATCATCATTATCTTCATCAAAATTTTTACTTCCATTTTTTTGTGTCTGCGTCACAGTATTTGTATAGCTTTATACTTTCCTTTAATAAGCCTCTTGTGTTTAATGAATCAATTTGAGATGTTATCTTGAATATAATACCTATTTTCAGTAATAGGTCCAGAGAGCTAAAACAGAACTTCAGCTTTAAAGATATGGAAACAAACTCAGAGAAGTTTAGTAACTTTTTCAAAGTCACAGAGCTTGTTGGTAGTGTCAAAAAGTTTTAAGTTAAAGGAATAAAGAACCAAATATTAATTGTTTTGGAGAGCAGCAAAATTGCCCCAAAGTTTCTGAAATAACACCATAACTAACTAAAGACTAGCCTTAGAGAAAAAAGCATGGGAAAATTAAGACTTGGTTAGATGGAAAAACGTAAATGGTGTTTGCAGGCACATAATGATTTTTCGTCCCTCTCTGTAAATGGTATTACTTTGGTAGAGAGAGAAATGAAATGTGCTGATGTTATTTGTTCTTTGTGAAGCCATTTTGCTCATTATTCAGCATTTTGTGCCCCTGTAGGTATTTTCAAGTTGATAGTATAATGACTTTTTCCACTATCATCCTAGTTACTGAAGTTATGCTAACAGGTCTACAATTTTCCAAGATCATCCTTTTAGTAAAATTGGACATTGAGCCCTATTTCAGACTTCTGGCACTTCTGTTCTGAGCAACTTTCTCAAAATAGCAGTAGAGAGATTTGCAATAACATGCACCATTGCCTTTAGAATCCTTAGTCACCAATCATTAGGACCTGCTGATTTAAATGCTATCCAGAGTTTTCAAGTTATTTCCAAGTGTTTCTCTTTTCAACTTACTTTGTATCAGTGTTTTTGCATCACAGGTAGTTATCTAAGGACCTGAGACGTAGAAGAAAGAAAAAGAATAAGCCTAAATGCATTTCTAGTCAATTGACTGGAAATTAAGTTTTTGCAACCCATTATAATTTCACATTTCTTCTTTTCTTGTCAATTGTTTTAAAAATTATTCATTCCTATAAGGGTTTTTTTTTTTTTTTTAAATTAACTGTTGTGATTCCTGCTTCAAATCCCAAAGAGCAAGGGATGGGTATTCTCTTAAGTCAGTGGCTTTCAGACAGAGCATTAGTTCTGTCTCTCTTCCTCTGGGTGGCATAAATTGCTACATGACTCATCTCATGGGAAGAAGGCGGATTTGGATAAGGAAATATTGATTAAAACAAAAACAAAACAAAAATATTCCTTTCCAACTATGCAGCAAATCACTTTAGCTACAAGGATACAGAATGTTTGCTTATCAGTTGGGGAACCATCCTGATGTTATATTAACAACAGGTGGGCTTTCCTAGTGTTCTTTGAATCCAATTATATCTTGAATGATCAATTTTAATTACTTTTTTTCCAGTTTTCAAAGTGTTTTCATCATGCTCATAAAGGAAATAAAAGCATTTTCTATCTCATAATCAGATCGGACTATGAAACTTCAAGGCATCTAAACAACACTTATTATTCTCCCCTCAAGAAAAGAAAATTTCAATTGTAGTTCCAACCAGAGAATATTTAGATGAGATAATTAAATGTTGCAGAGCTAGTGGTGAAATTGACAATGAGGAATAAAATATATTTTAAGAATCGCTAGCAAAAGGATTCAGTAAATACCACATCACAAGCTGGTACATAACCCTATAGTATTACTTAAAATTCATTTCTAACTATTCAAAAACCTTGACGATAGAAAGATCATTTAAAAGGAAAAAAATCTACCTGAAGATTCACAAAAACTGCCAAATAGAAATATTTGGACTAAATATTTGCGGAGTAATCAATGTTTTGGTAATGAGGTTTCTGTTAAAGATGGCATACTGACTTAAATTAGAGAAAATTCACACAAAAAAACAAGTCCTATCTTAATATTCTGATGTCTGAATCATTAAGTTGATAGATGACTGCAGAGGAAGACGCTCTGCAAATTTAGGTTGTCAGAGCAAAATCTACCTTGGAGTGACCAGTGGAATGAAGAAGTGATACAGCAATTTGAGATGGTGCAACTTTGCCTTTTAAAATGGTGAGTGATGGTCCACATTTTAGACTTTAATTTTATGACCACAAAGCCCGTTTTAATTATTTTTGGTTATTTTGGTCGTGGGAATTTGCATGAATGACCCAGATGTAAAAGTAGCTCTTACTTGTCTTTATGTGTAAAACACAACCCTCCTTTTCTTCTAACATTTGAAATAAAATTCATTTTTATTAATAATCTTTATCTGAGTTATGAACTCGTAAAAGATAAATGAATAGTATTTCCATCAATTTTACTTTTTATATAACTAGCTTCCAGCTTCAATGCATGTTTTAATATTTCATTCTACAACTAAAATATGCTATTACATCTATGATATTTTAATTGAAATTAATATTTTCCCTATTACTCTTTATTTCTTGATAAAGAGAACTTTACCACTTCCTCAATCAACTAGTAGCCAATAATACATTTAAAAATGTACTTTGTTTAAATTTTCATGAACTGCCTGAAAAAATAAATCATAACGTTATTGCATTATATTTCTGGAATTATGAATAATTTCCTCTAGGAAAACAAACTAAGGGAATTATCTCACTTTGGTGTTTCTATAAGATTTCCCTTGGGATACATAGAGTAATAGTCCTAATAATAGTTTCTAAAGTAGTGAAGAAGTAAAACTCAAAATATTTCATGATCAGTCGGAAGCACAAGGTGTAAATGGCAAATAAATCAAAATAATGTTTTTACTTGTAAATGTGTCATATGTTTGTGGGTTGCTGGTTATGTAGTTGGCGACTTGAAAAGTTTTCAAATCAATTAGAACCAGTAGTCTGCCAACTTGGAAAACTAAAATGGTATGTTTGCATTGTTTTTCGTGTGTGTGTGTGTGTGTGTGTGTGTGTATCTCTACTCTGTGAATATATAGAAGAGTTATAAACTGATTTGCAAAAGATAACTTATTTACTAGTGATCACCTCACAAAAAAACAATTAATAAGAAATAGCTTAACAGCTGGACACGGTGGTCACATTTGTAATCTCAGCACTTTGGGAGGCCTCGGTGGGCAGATCCCTTGAGGCCAGGAGTTCGAGGCCAACATGGCGAAACCCCGTCTCTACTAAAAATACAAAAATTAGCAGGGTGTGCCTGTGATCCCAGCTACTCGGGAGATGAGGCAGGAGGCAAGAGAATGGCTTGAACCCAGGAGGCGGAGGTTGCAGTGAGCTGAGATCTTGCCACTGTGCTCCAGCCCGGGCGACAGAGTGAGATTCTGTCTCTAGATAAATAAATAAATAACTTAACTTCCAGATATGTTTTCTGTGGCTCAAACTTTAGTACTTTTTGCCAAGAACTTTTTCTTAAGACGTGTGTTTCATGAAATGCCAATAGTTACACAGTCAAATTAATTTGAGAGATTGTGCATACTCTATCATCCCTCTTGATAATTCAGTGAATTTGAACATGTTATAGGCTTCTAGAAATGTCCCAATAAAGACATCTGTTTCACTTTCAGAAGTGAAACACAGTTCTCCACATTTCTCAAGGTAATTTGACCACGATACATCTTTTTTTTTTTAATCATTTTTAACAGCCAACAAATCGGAGCCCTATGTAAGTCAACTTACTTAGGGAATAATGCTGTGAAGGAAATGGAAACTTGATGTTAAAGTTAAAAGAGATCTCTGAAATAATTTAGTTCAGCACTTACATTTTAGTATTCAACAGATAAGAAGACTGAGTTCCATGAAATACACACACACACACACACACACACACACACACACACACACACACACATACACGTATGTATATCCCTGGCATAAAGATACATAGTGGCTGACTAAATATTGTCAGATAAATGAATGAGTGAGTAAGGCTAGTGTTAGGACTCAAGACTCATATTTCTCAGTCCATTGAGCTTTTCAAGGGACTTATTTTCTCCTAAAGACCATGTAATCAGATTACCAGGGTCTTTCATAAGACAGGTTATTAGCTGAATGGCCTTGAGCACATACTCTGTTTGAAAATCAGGATAATACCTCTCTCACGAGGTTGTCAGTATTAATTGAGATGTTACACATAAGAAGAGCTTATCACACAATGCATATTAGGTATTCAGTAAATGTTAGTTTATATTCATTTCTCTGATCATATTATCTATAAAAATGATAATATCTATGATAGTGTATTAGTCTGTTCTTAGACTGCTAATAAAGACATACCTGAGACTGGGTAATTTATAAAGAAAAAGAAGTTTAATGAACTCACAGTTTCACATGGTTAGGGAGGCCTCACAAACATGGTAGAAGGTGAAGAAAGAGGAAAGGCAAGTTTTACATGGCAGCAGACAAGAGAGCATGTCCAGGGGAACCACCCCTTTATAAAACCATCGATCTTGTGAGACTTATTTGCTATCACAAGAACAGCATGGGAAAGACCCACCCCCATGATTCAATTACCTCCCACTGGATCCCTCTCACAACAGTTAGGATTATAGGAGCCACAATTCAAGATGAGATTTGGGAAGGGACACAGCCAAACCATAACCGGTAGTATAGTCCTATTGGCCAAAAACATTTTATGTATTTTATTGATTATAGCATAGCATAAAGAGCACAAATTTTAAGTATACAGTTTGCTGAAAATGAACAGCAGAACAAACCTGGGTAATCAGTACCTAGGCTAATAAATAGGGCATTACTAGAGCATTACCAGAGCATTACTAGAACTCCAGAAGATATTCCCATATCTGCTTCCATTCATTATTCATCAGGGGTGTTTCGTGTAAATAAAAACCTGTAGCACATATTCTTCTGTGTTGAGTTCTTTCTGCTCAAATTATGTTTGTGAGATCTATCAATATTATTGTGTGAAGTAATATTGTATGACATGTAGTATTACAATAATTGTAATTATTGTGTGTAATTATTATATGGAGTAATATTGTATGTGAGCATTCATTTTCATTGCTATAGTATAGTATAGTATAGTATAGTATAGTATAGTATAGTATAGTACAGTATAGTATAGTATTATGCTATGTGACTATACAATGGTTTATTTGTCCTTTCTACTAATGGTGAGTATTTGGATAGCTTCTGGTTTGGGGCCATAATGAAAAGTCCTGCAATGATCATTCATGAACATATCCTCTGGTGAACATATATATTCATTTATATTGGATTATACTTACAAGTGGGATTTCTGAGTATACATATGTTCGATTTTAGTAAATATCACCAAAGTTTTCCAAAATGTTTGTAAAAATGTATACTCCCACCAGCAGTACATGAGATTTCCAATACATTCCAGAAGATTGAAACTAAAATTACAGCCATGAATTTAATATAGAGCAAAATACAAAGTGCATGAATTGGAGGCAGCAGGTATTAATGACAGAGCATTGGAGTTTAACTAGTTTCTTGGTTCTAATATAGGCTCTTCAAGTAATTCGCTATGTGATCTTGGAAAAAACCCTATGATTTCTCTTATTTAAGCAATGCGTAATTCATACACATATTCGATTTTGTATATAATTGAGGGTGTTGAGGAGCCCATAATGGAGGGTGATGATTAGGACTCATCATGAGCTTTACTTAAGAATATCTGAACTAGGTGATAAAGTCTCTTCCAATGGTAACAACAGTAACAGAAATTCCTTTAAAAGCCAACATTTCAACTATTTTTTAGTGTATATTTCAAACACACATCTGGTAAAATAAAATATTTCCTGGGTAAATTTAACTGCTGGTGGCAACAAAGATAAGTATTTCCAAGTTAGTTATCATTTAAAGAAATTATTTTCAATCATACTCAACAAATATGATATCTCAGTCGAATTTGTGCTGCTATAACAGAATGCCTAAGAAAGAGTAATTTATAAAGAACAAAGATTTATTTCTTATGGTTCCAGAGGCCGGGAAGTCAGTGGTCAAGGGACCTGCATTTGGCAAGGGCTTTCTTGCTGCATCATTTCACACTGAAAGGCAGAAGGGCAAGAGAGCATGTGCACATGAGAGAACAAGAGATTGAACTCACCCCCTCAAGCCCTTTTATAATCAACATTAATCCATTTATAAAGGTGGAACCCTCATGAACGAAACACCTCTCATTAAGCCCCACCTCCCAACACTATTGCTTGGGGATTAAGTTTCCAGTACATGCCATTTGGAGGACACACTCAAACCATATCATACAGTCATGAAGTCATCAAAAACAAATTAATAAAAACCTGAAACATAGATGATACTCTACTACTATTAATCCACACAAATTCATGCCATCATTCCAATAAAATTATGAGGATATGGAAATAAGGAGATTTTAAAGAACTATTCTTGATATTATCCATTAAAAACAGATTTGCAAGTGTTTTAAAATCAAGGAAAAGTTAACATTCTTTAAGTGAATGCAACTGAATAAGAATTTCCAGGAAAAGCCATCATGATATTTTAAACTGAACAGTTTCCTTGATAATGGTATTGTTTTTGTTAATTATACAGTTTAATACTGAAATATCTTTCTGAAATCATCTCTAAGTTTCTCAACCTAAAGTAGGTGGAATGATTTGAAAAGCAGAGGTCTTATTGCGTAAAATTTTACACCACATGTTTTAAAAATATTGTCAGCATTAGTCACTCTTTAGAAACTTCAATTGCACATTAAGAGGATAAAAACATTAAAGACAATAAGTTAGGTAGCCATCACATGAGCCAGGATTTGTTTGTTTGGTCACCTTGTTATTACTCATCTTAATGTTAGTAACCAATATATCTCTAAAAGAATTGGATGCTGAATGAGAATATACTAAAATGGGAAGAGTTTGGGAGCATAAGTCACAGAATTGGGCTAGAAGATTGCTGTTGTAAGGGGTTGGTTAGCCTCAGAGAAAGTAAGTAGAATAGCATATACGGAAGTAACCTGAAAAGAGATGCAAATTGCTGAGTAGAATAACCTCATTTAAAACAAATAAGTAAAAAGAGACCCCTATCTGTCTTTTCCAGAAACAATCAAAATAATCTGCTACATTATTTATAGAGGTCAAAAGCAGCACCAGTGTTCCCTTCTCCTGTAGTTATTAATAGTCGAATAGATAACTCTAGTTAGATTCTGTCTCACCTGGGAGAAGATGGCTGGACTATTTGAACTCTCCAAGTCCTTTCTAGCAGTAAGATTCTTCAATATATTTTGTTCCTGGGATACAGAGTAAATATAGTGCATCTGGAAATGTCAGCAAAAACACTTGCAATGTCTTTCTACTTTATTTTAATGAAGGATAATGTTCCTCTATATAAAACTGCTAAGGCTGCCCATGCCTGCCTTCACAATAGAAATCTCTGAAGAAGAATCACTCAGACTCCCATTAACTTCCAAGACCCAACCCTGGAAATCAACAGCAATCAGAAAATCACTTCATATAGATCTGCTGTGAAAAAACTCACAGTCCATTTATAACCAAGGGAATTTACAAAGCATGAAGTTGTCATTTTTTTCTCTCTTATCTTATGTATGATGATGAAAATATTATATTGTGAAATTTTCAAAAGTGAATTACTCACTATAGATATTTAGAAATTTAAATAAAAACAATTAAATGTAGAATTGGGAAAGTAAAATTGATATTAGCCATAATGATGATAAAAGTCTGTGATTGAACATTTAGTACACAATGGATTAGTAACCGTTCTATTTTGTTATGATTTGTAGTATATCATGCTATATGTGTCCGTAGATGATACATAGTTCATATGATACATATATGCACTATACATGTAGGAACAATTCGTTCAAAACCTGCCTTGATCTGGCTTTCAGCTCTCCAATCTTCTACATTACTATACTTGCTCTTACTATACCCTTTGATCTAGCCAGACTGATCAACTACTGTCTGTTTTACAATATTTTCTGTCTTTCTCCCTCTATGCTTTCATTCACATTTCATTTTTGATGTAAGATATTTTCCTTCCAGGATTTACCCCTCCTGTTATCATCTGTCTTATTTCAAAATGCAACATATTCCCCTATATCAGAGTCTCCATTTATACATCCTTAACTTGCTCTTTACATACTCAATATGTATATACTTAAATTAAAATGCTTATGATTTTGAAAGCACTAATAGATTTGGGAATAATTACAAACGAAAATTTTCTTTAGTATCTTTCTTTACATACTCAATATGTATATAATTAAATTGAAATGCTTATGATTTTGAAAGCACTACTAGATTTGGGCATAATTACAAACGATGAAAGTTTTCTTTGGTATCTTTCCATTTCCCTTTTGAATCTTTCGCTTCTGTTTCTCTTCCTTTAGGAAACTAGCAGTAACTAACTTATTTGCGTTACTAGACTATGCCAGTTCACTATCCCACCCAGAATTTGGAAGACAGTTAAAAACAATTCACATTTTAAACTGCTGATTTCTCATTCTTCCCATCCGGTGCTCCCTCCCCTGCTGATATCCAGTAAAAAAGCAATAAAAGGTAATTTCCTAAATTATGTAAATTATGTATGTTAACGTACTGATTCACTCATTGAGATGTACTTGCAGCATAATGTCAAGTCCTTATATTTGTATGTTGATTGCATTTTAAAAGTACCTTCATAACTATCACTTATTATGTATATAGTAGGCAGGAAGAGTATGTTATTATTTCCATATTGCTGATTAGGAACATGAGACCAGGAAAGCTTAAATAACTTGAATAAGATCAAACAGTAAGGAAGTATTTGTGCTGAGTCTAGAAGTAAAATTATCTGACTCCAAACAATGAAACTCTCTTTGTGGATTTTTAGTTCGTTTTGAAAAACTAAAAGTGTTTTGGGGAAGATAGGCCTTTCTAGTCTCTTACAATTATATATATGCACCTGTCTACATAAAATGTCAACTCTGAAAGCATGATGGAATGTTATAAAATATTTCAGTTTTGCTCCTAGGGAGAGGCAAGAAGTCAAATTCACCTGAGAACTACAGTTAACAAATTTAAATGAAACTATATGTTTCTTTCATAAAGATTAATTCTTAAAATATAATATACCAGCATAATTGACACATCATTAATTTTTTAAGAAAGTACAAATATCAAAAGTTGATAGGAAAGATAATTATGGTACATTTCCCATTTTTATTTTAAACAAAGTACATCTTCTATTTCAAGTTAAAGGTGGGGATTATGTCTCATAATTGGAAGAGTTTGGAAAGGCCCATGGCATTAACTGTAAGTAGTATTCAGCTCGGCATTCTTTTGTAAATACTGAGAATAAAAGTTGTACAAATATATACCAAATTATCATGAAGCAAAACTCAATTTTCTCATATTTTCAATCTAAACAAAGTTACTAACTCTAGTTCCAGTGAATACATTCAACTTGCTATTATGTTATATTTCTGGCATGTCTCCCCCACCCCCAAAAACTATTGGAACTGTGATTTGAAAACTTATTGGGTACTAAAGAAACGCTGATCCTCATATGCTTCCCCTCTGTCATGCTCACTCTTGCTCTTTCTCTCATTCATTCACCAATTCCTTCACAGAGGTGGTGTTATATTTTACCCAATAGCCATTTCCCTCGTCTTGCCTGCTAATAGGACTTCAACTTTATTCAAATGACAAAACGTGTTCAGTTCCAGTGGATGAATCATGATAGATTTAACTTAGAAGTTGGCAAACTCTTTATGTAAAGGTCCAGGTAGTAAATATTTTAGGCTTTATGGCTCATATGGTCTCTGTTGCAACTATATTCAACTCACCTGCTATGTCATGAATACAGCCTTAGACAATAAATAAATAAATGTGCATAGTAGTGTTCCAATAAATCGTTATTTTCAAAAATAGGTGTACATCATACTTTTCCAGAGAAACTATGGTCTAAGTCAATCATGGCTCTCTCATTCCTCTTAGACAGTGATAGAACTGGAAATGCGCATTATACTATATTCTGACCAAGAACAGATATGGATAAACTTGCTGTGGGCTTCTGAGAATGATTTTCACCTCTGATAAGAGAGAGAAATGGGAGATTTCAGTTTGTTTCTCCTCCTTTCTCCCTCCCTTCCTTGGGTACTATTATATATATGAAGGCTGGAGGTGCAGCAACCAACTTCCAAATATGACACAACAGGCCTAAGGATGCAAACTATTTATAATAATGATGGAGTTAGAAGATAAAATAAGGCCTGCGTTTTTTATGACATTGCAGAGCCAACGACCAACCTTGGAAACTAACCTCTGGATTTATAGTCGAGTATCAGAAAAATGTATTTATTATGTAATACATTGTTGATTGGTTATAATAGCATTTAAATTCTTTCTAAAAGGTCATATTTGGTAATTGGCTTCATTTTGCCCACTTCATTGACCAGTTGTATTGCACAATTTACAGAATCACAAAATTTCTATTCCTCATATCTTTGTCTTACACATAGATGCATCTTGCCATGTTTTAGATCCCTTAGTCCTTTATGCTCCTTCATTGCATTCTCTCAGCTTCAACCCATGCTAGCAATTGCTTCAACTTCACAATGGCCCAGTTCAAAATTTTTAAGAAGGAAATCTAGCTGTCCTTGTTCCTCTTTGTCAGACCACATGGACCACTGGCAAACCTACACATGGGCCACATTTGGGTCAAGTTCAAAGTCTTAGCCCAATCAACTTCAGGGAGAAATGGTAATGGATAAAACATGGTCGCCATCCCTGTATAGTTCTCTGAGTAAGGCAGTTTACGTTCAACAGGGTTATGGGTGGGGAGGTACTGTAAAATATATCTGGTATAATAATTTATAATTTGATGTTGGTGCACAACAGTCTTCATTACCAGCAGGTTGATAGCAATTTTCAAGTTATATTCTAAGGACATTTACTTATTTCATCTATAAAAAAAGGGGATGCATTTATGTAATCCTTTCATCTTTGATATTTTCCAACACCTATCCTCATGAGAGGCATTGTCAGTGGTTTAATTTCTCATACCACATTCTTTGGCAGAACACTTTTCTGCCTCGACTTGTGGCAATACGTTGATAGCATACTCCTCTTTCTCACTATATCCTTAGAAAGGTAACATATGTGTTTTCTCTTTCAAATAGGATCCTATGGCCTGGATATAACAAAAGCTGAATAGTATAATGGTATCTACTATCTTTTAAGAATGAAGTTTTCCACATGAAGTACATTTTCAAGGCAACTTATCATTAAAACACCAACACCATTTTAAAAATGTAACTTTCTATGGTTAATCTATCTAAAATCTTTCATATACCTAAAATCTGTATGCTTCCTGTCTTCCTAAATAAATGACATTGAACATAAATTGCCTTAACCTGGGTTAATAATTATAAATATCCAACATTCAAGAGTGTCATAATCCAGTTTGAAGACAGGTTTTTGTTTTGTCTCTTCTCCCACTATTTATTTATTTATTTAGATGGAATCTGGTCCTGTCACACAGGCTGAAGTGCAGTGGTGCAACCATAGCTCACTGTAGCCTCAATCCCCTGGGCTCAATGATCTTCCCTTCTCAGTCTCCCGAGAAGCTGGGACTACAGGCACAAGCCACCGTGCCTGGCTAATTTTTATTTTTTTGTACAGATGCTATCTCCCTATGTTGCCCGGGCTGGTTTTGAACTCCTGAACTCAAGCAATCCTCCAACCTTGGCCTCCCAATGTGTTGGAATTTCAGGCATGAGCCACCACACCAGGCCTTCTTCTTCTACTTTTAGAATATTACTGTTACTGATGAGAATTTGTCTTAAGTCTCCAGATTTCTGATTTTTTTTTTCTCTTCTATGATAAGGGAGACTAGATAAATAAACTTAAGAATTTTCTGCTGGTTAAAAGTCAATAAAATATTGGAGGAAGGCTACTATAATTGAAATTGTAAATATTGGAATTGTAATTACAGGTTTCAAAGTCCAAGGCTTTGTAATTACCTTTCAGGAGCTTGAAAGTATTTTTCAGATATTTAAGGGTTATGTTCTGGCTGGTTGAGTTCATCCAGAGACAAACCTTCCAATAGTCTCCTCAACAACTCACAATGCTACCCATATTTGATTATTAATGTTCTAACTGCTGTAATTCATTATTTTATGCAATAAATATTTATTATGCTCCTCCAGTGGGCTGGCTCTTCTCTAGGTATGAGACACAGTCCTGGCTTTTCAGGAGCTCAAAGCCAAGCAAGAAAGTACATGAGGATGTAACCAACTAGAATACACTGCCAAAAGCAAAGAAATCATGCATAATCAAAGTCATATGACATCCCAGAGATAGGATGATCTTTAGGTTGTGGTTGTCAAGGAAACCATCACAAAAGTGACATTAGAACTAGATCTTGAGAAGGGGACAGTTTGTCAAGTTTAACAAAAATTAGACAGGGGGAAAGGCACCTTAGGCAGAAATATAAACATAAATCATTTTTCAATTAAGGAATCTGAGACATTTATATGATAAAAATGCAGCATCAATGTAGACTACTAAAGTAGCAATTGATCTGTAGTCAGTTTTAATCTGGTTTATCCCTTATTTTCAGATATAAAGGGCTGCCAGAAAGAGACACACAAATAGTATTTTTAAAGTTGGTTTGGAAATTCTAGTAGAACACAGTTTATACCTAGGGTAGAATACTGTCCTTCTCTAATCGAGTAATTTTTTTTCCAAACAGGCCTAACACATTTTGGAATGAGAAAGAATATTAGTTCAGGCTTCCAAATAGCAACATAGATTCTGAAAATCTTTTAGGTAACATGTGTCAATTCAGACAATCAATGCAGTGACATTTGCCAAAGACAGTTTAGTCTCTGTATTTGTCACAGTTATCTAGAGGAACAGAAAGAATGTAGTATGTATATATATGTGAGTTTATTAAGTATTAATTCACATGATCATGAGGTCCCAAAATAGGACGTCTGCAGGCTAAGGAGCAAGGAGAGCCAATCCGAGTTCCAAAACTGAAGAGCTTCGAATCCAATGTTGGAGGATAGGAAGCATCCAGCATGGGAGAAAGATATAGGCTGGGAGGCTAGGCCGGTCTCTCTTTTCACATTTTTCTGCCTGCTAATATTCAATCTATGCTGGCAGCTAATTAGATTGTGCCCACTCAGATTAAGAGTGGGTCTGCCTTCCCCAGCCCACTGACTCAAATGTTAATCTCCTTTGGCAACACCCTCACAAACACACCCAGGATCAATACTTTGTATCCTTCCATCCAGTCAAGTTGACTCTCAGTATTAACCATCACAGTCTCACACCCAAAAGGTTATTTTTTCCTACTAAGCCAAAGGCATTAACAAATTTTAGTTTGGAGAAAAGTGAGAGCAATAAAACTAAGATGTATTTAATAACTTTGCTTCTTTGATAATTCCAACAATTGTTTTATAGCTACCTTATATGCTTATTTCATATTCTGTGTCACTATATAAGTGTTATGAATATGTTGGACCTATATATCTTGAAATAGGATAGATAATTTTAAAGATTTTATTGATAATTGGTTCTAAAATATTTGATCACCTTGTAAAACTATATGTCTATAGTGCTATAAATGAGTACAGGTATACGTCATGATATACCTACAAATATATTTATAATTATATGATTTTACCCATATGTCATGCCTATATATATAACTGAATTTCAAAGTAATGTATTCTATAAGGCAACAACTCACGTACACTCCGAATTTGATCTCCAGAATAAGTACCAAAGCATTTTCTTTTTTTTTTTTTTTTTTTTGAGACGGAGACTTGCTCTGTTGCCCAGGCTGGAGTGCAGTGGCTGGATCTCGGCTCACTGCAAGCTCTGCCTCCCGGGTTTATGCCATTCTCCTGCCTTAGCCTCCCGAGTAGCTGGGACTACAGGCGCCCACCACCTCGCCCGGCTAGTTTTTTTGAATTTTTTAGTAGAGACGGGATTTCACCGTGTTAGCCAGGATGGTCTCGATCTCCTGATCTCGTGATCCGCCCGCCTGGGCCTCCCAAAGTGCAGGGATTACTGGCTTGAGTCACCGCGCCCGGCCCAAAGCATTTTCTTTAGAAAATAATGGAAAGTATAAAACACATACAAAAATACAAAAGTTATTAAGAATGGTATTCTAGTTAACATATAAGAACATCTAGATGACCTTGGTTTGGCAGTGGCTTTTATATACAACACCAAAAGCATGACACAAGTGAAACAATTGGAAATTTTGACGGTATTAAAATTAAAATCTTGTTCTCTGCTATAGACTCTATCAAGGAAATGAAAATACAAGTGACAGCCTGGTTGAAAACATTGGCAGAACACAAATCTGATAAAGGACTGTAATCCAAAATATATAAAGACCTCTTAAAACACAACTATAAGAAAGCAGACCAGGCATGGTGGCTCATGCCTGTAATCCCAGCACTTTGGGAGGCTGAGGTGGAAGGATCACTTGAGGCCAGGATTTCAGAACCTGTCGCTACCCAAAAAATGCAACAAATTAGCTTAGCGTGGTGGCGTGCACCTGTAGTCCCAGCTATTTTGGGGGTTGAGGTGTGATGATCCCTTGAGGCCCAGAGGTCGAGGCTGCAGTGAGCTGAGTTATTGACACTGCACTCCAGCCTGGGTGACAAAGTGAGACTGTGTCTCCAAAAAAAAAAAAAAAAAAAAGACAGCAAACAACTCTAAATTTGGGTGAGGAGGCCTGTGCATGAAGGTCTGGCAGCTCTTCTCAAACTCCTTGGTTAAAGGAAAACAACAACAACGATTTATCATCAATATGCTACTCATAAGTAAGTGTGGGATAAAAGAAACTTGGAATTTATGTATCTCCTCTCATTTTACGAGTACGATTCCTTTGGGTAAAGAATCATCAATCAAATATCCAAAAGTATAAACAAATATCAGGAAGTAAAAAGTATTAACAAAAGTAAGTTCAACACGATGGCTTCAGGAGGGCTGCAGTGGCAAGGGAGGCAGCCGCGGCAGCGGTTGTGGCAAAGTTGGCCATGGTGGTGGTAGCAGCAGCAGTAAGCGGTGGTGATAGCACGGGCTCCAGGCCAGGACCATTAGTAGAAGAAGACCATGTGCAGGAAGGCCTGGCTGTTCTTCTCCTCCGACTTCTGCAGCAGCTGATCAATCTCATTCTCCGTATCCTCTGAGCGCTGCATACACTGGCAGAGCTCGCAGATGAGAAATGCCCCTATGATGGCATCTTCCTGATTGTCCTGGATGTCCATGTTCACCACATGCACTGGCTGGCAGATCTCCTGTTCTCTGGAATTCAGATCTTCCACCACTGGTCATCAATTTTCTCTTCACAAGTGATGATCAGATCAAGCACATCTTTGCAATCCTGGAACCTTTCTGACCAGAGCTTGATTCTCTTATTTCTGTCTAACATATACAGAATGCCATTCTGTGTATAGAATTCTTCCTCTTTCATGATAAGATCAATGTACATTTCACCATATGTGGTTTCGAAATCATAAATATTTGGTTTGTTAGGTGCTGGTCCTGGAAACTTCACATGAGGTGCTGTTCCAAAGGACTGGACACTGAATCCTCATTTGCTGAGGATACTGTGTGCCTCCATGCTCCGGTTCTGGTTACTTGAGCGCACCACCGCCACCCGCAGCGGTAACAATGACATGGCTACGACCGCACCACCCACGATGCTCTCACTTACGCTTCTACCGACCACAGCACCTTAGTGCCAGCAGAATGGCCACCAAAAATGGTGACTGTGTCTCAGGGGATATAGTACGTGGCGTCTGCCCTTGCCAGTCTCCTCGCAAGCCCCGAGTGCGGAGCCGCAGGTACGCTGGCATCCAGGCTCAGGCAACGCATTCTTATTTATTCCTCACATCTCTGGAATAAGGAGGAAGAGTCAGTGTCAGAGTAATGTCATACAAGAAAGACAACTGGCCATTGCTTCAAAGATAAAAGCAGACCAGGAGCCAGGAAATGAAGAAAGCCTCTTGAAGCTGGAAAACGTAAGGAAATGAATGCTCCCCTAGAGCCTCTAGAAGGAATGTAGCCTTGTGTAACTTTCATTTTATCCCAGTGAGATTCATATGTTGAAACCTTATCCTCAGTGTGATGGTATTAAAAGATAGGTCCTTTGAAAGGGAATTCGGTGGTGAGAGTGGAGCCTTCACGAATATGATTAGTGCCCTTAGAAGAGGCTGAAGAGACCAGAGTTTCTCCCTTCCACCATGTGAGGACAAAGCTGGAAGGTGCCAGCTTTGAACCAGAAATCATGCCCTCACCAGACACCAAATCTTCTAGTGCATTGACATTGGAATCACCAGCCTCCAGAGATGTGAGGAATAAATGTCTATTGTTTATAAGCTACTCAGTTTATTGGTTTTTATTATAGCAGGCCAAATGGGCTAAGACACCAACCCAATTCTGGTAGCCCAGTTTTGAGGTGGGGGTTTGATGACAGTAGAGCCTTGAACATCAGGAAACCTGAATTCCTCAGTTGGTATGGAAATCCTCTAGGAAGAGTGGTCCTGGCAGTGGTGAAAGGAGGCTCCAGCAACAACAAATGCCAAGGAATGGACAAACTCAACCATGATGACTGAATTTCTGTAGTAAGAAGCCCTCTGGCTGTAACTATAGTCATTGTCTTTGGCAGGAGTATAGATAAACGGGATGTCTGGATCCCTTTTGGGGACTTTGATTGTTGGTGAGGAGAAAGGAGAAAGTGCCATGGGACAGAAAGGAATTTGCCATGGAACAGAAAGGAATTTATCATGAACCAGGAGATAAAGTATTTTACTAGAAGCTTTTAGACACCAGAGACATCCTCCACTCCCTCAGCCAGAGCTGGAGTTTGGGATTGGTATCTTGGCAGGAAGATGTATTTGGAGAGTTGATATTGTTTTTTTTTTTTTTGTGATATTTATCTTATTACTCTGCCTGGTTTTGGTAACATTGTTTCATTCTAATATACCAATTAGGAATTTAATGCAATCCCAGTCAAAATCTTGGCAGTCTTTTTGGTAAATATTAGCAAAATGATTCTAATATTTATATGAAATGTAAAGAATATAGAATAGCCAAAAATAAAAATAAAAAGAGCAAAGCTAGAGTTCTTATACTACCTGATTCAAAATTTACAGCTACAGTAATCAGGAGAGTAAGGTATTAGTGTAAGGACAGACAATCAAACATCTAGGAAGTTTAGAAAAATACTAGTTATATATGGTCAATTAATTTGTTAAAATCATCAAAATGTTCACTTAAAATGGGTGAATTTTATTTTATGTAATTTTTACTTCCATAAAGTTGGTTTAAAAGCAAAACAATAGGTCAAAGAGTTATTTCTCTCTCTCTCTCTCTCTCTCTCTCTCTGTGTGTGTGTGTGTGTGTGTGTGCAAATAATTTTAACAGCTACATCGGATTTGTGTTGTATTTTTTTACTTGATTGGAACTACATTGATGTAGGATGTTCGGATATTGTCTACTAAAAACAATACTGTGTTTGAATATCCTTGCACATGAATCTTCGCACATTGTTAAAAATTGTCTTTTTAATGGAATTATCTATATATAGTAAATTTCTAGTTGTAGAATTTTTCAATCAATGACCATATATAATTTTTATGCGTGAGTCCAAACTGCTCCACAGCAAGTTCATACCAATTTATACTGGAATCAGCAGCGTATCAGATCACTTACTTTCTCATCTTTCCACCAATAAAATGGTGAAAGGCAATTATTCAGTCTATTTTAATTTGTATTTGATTAACAATGAAATCAAACAAGTTTATACCATTTTTTGGTCATCTGTATTTTTTTCTTTTTCTGTTTTTGAAAATTGTCCATTTATACCTTTTGGACATTTTTCCATTGAATTGATTTTTCTCTCTTGGATTTATAACAATATAATAGTTTTTTGCATGTACAATACAAAACATTAGTCATTTGCATTTGCTTCTTGCTGATTTCTTTTTTTTTTTTTTTGAGACGGAGTCTCGCGCAGTGGCGCGATCTCAGCTCACTGCAAGCTCCGCCTCCCGGGTTCACGCCATTCTCCTGCCTCAGCCTCCTGAGTAGCTGGGACTACAGGCGCCTGCCACCGCGCCCGGCAGATTTTTTGTATTTTTAGTAGAGACGTGGTTTCACCGTGGTCTCGATCTCCTGACCTTGTGATCGGCCCACCTCGGCCTCCCAAAGTGCTGGGATTACAGGCGTGAGCCACCGCGCCCGGCCTTGATTTTCTTTTTTGGACATACATCACAAAGCTGCTTAGCATGTTCATATACTGTAATCCATCAGCCATTTTCTTTCATTGTTTTTGCTTTTAAAGCCATGCTTAGAAAGTCCATTGCCCTCTTCTTCGTATGTAAGTATTCACCAGTCTTTTCTGGTTCTTTACAGTTTTCATCTTTAAATCTTTGTCTTTTTATTCTACCTGGAACTTGTCTGGATATATCATATTAGGAAGGGCTTTACTTTTTGTCAAATATTTAATTAGTTTTTACAACACCACGTATTAAATGATCCTCCCTTTCCCCACTGATTTTAAGCTACTTTTAGCATATATTACAAACTTGCATGTATTCGAGTCTGTTTGGGGCCTTTCTAGTCCATTCCAGAATTTTGTTCTTGCAACAACATGATTTTAAGTGTTTTCTTTCCTTTTACGGTATGTTTTGAATGCTTGTCACTGATTTGTATTATTCTTAAAAATATTTCCTGACACTTGTCATTTATCGTTTCAAATATACTTAATTATTTCAAATTTGTATATCCATTAGTAATATTGTTGGGTCTTTGTCATGAGTCTGGCGCATTATAGGTTAATATCTCAGAACTGTCCTCTGTATGTGTATGTGTGTGTATTTAAAGTGAAAGAGATTATTTTTATTTGTTATATTTTATAACTTTTATTTCTGATATATGGGAAAGTTGTTGACCTTTCATATTTAATTTATACACAGTACTTCAACAAATTAAATTTAATCGTTCTTTTATTTTTATGTGTGTTTTCCTGGTGTGCAGTATATTATCTGCAACTAATGATAATTAATAGCTATACTTCTTATTTATTTATTTAATCTTAATATTTTGGCAAGAATCTCCAGCATACTACATATTAATATCTAATAATCAAAATGCGACCATGTCCCATTATCTTTTCTCTTCTCTTACTTATTAGGAGTGGTTGTAGTCCTTCTTATATAAGTTATTGTTTATTTTATGTTTAGAATATATATTTTATTATGTGAAGAATGATTCCGTCTAATCTGTGAAAAATTTAGCTGCTTTTAACTAAGAATTGATTTGTAATTTTATCAAATAGGTTTTTAGTGTTACTCAACGTTATTACTTGTTTCTTCTTTCTGTGATAATGTTTACCTTAAACATAGTAAATCAGACTTCCTTATATTTTACCATTCATGCTATTCTTCTAAAAAATGTCTTGAAGTTTTTAATCTACTAAATTGGTAATACATTTTAATGACTATGAATGGATAACCTTGACTTCGAAACATATTGTGAAACAACAGATTATAAATATAATTGCCATTATCTTTTATGGAAATGCATAATCTGAAAGGTTGCTGGGTGAGGTTTTAACCTGTAAAAGGCAAGAGGAAATCTTTGCTATATTGCCCTTCTTATCTGTCCTTGTGTATTTTTTTAATCTATCAGGAAGTTTTCTGTTAAAGTATTTTCATTCATGTATATGCTGTTTTACAAGTCCTCTTGGGGGTGCATATGCGTATTTTTATGCCTGTCAATGCTCACATATATGCATGCTATGTAAACTATTTTTTGTCACTTAGAACATAAACGTTTCTCTTCTCCTTTAGCTTATCAGTGTTGCTGTCCAACTGATTCCAGGTCCCTCTAGAACATTTTGAGGTTCCCTAGGTTACACATTTCTATTTATCCTGTTGAATGGCTGTTTGTACTTCTTCTTCCAAGTCCTAGAAAATAAGAGAACCCAAAAACCAACAGAAGTTACTATGGTGAACACAAATGTTACTATAATGAACACAATGAAGGTTACTGTGGGAACGTAGGACTCTGTCCCTCACCATCAACTCAATTCCTTTTCAACTCTGTCCCATTCTCATCCGTCAATCAGATTCCCACTCCTTAGTTTATTTATTCTTTTGTAATAAGTTAATTGAAATAAAATGATTAAATCATTCAGTTAGTTTTCTAAGCTTCCGTCAAGTACCGTGATTATCTAGGCTTTCAGTTTGTTCAAACAGCAAGTTTCTTTTTAAGCGTTCTTAAGAAAGTTTGCATTTAAAAGTGGTTAACTTTACAAGGAAAATGACTAAACATCCTGACATGTAGCCTATTGCTTCAACACACATTTGTTGTTTTTCTCCCTCTAGATTTTATTCCAAATATTCACCTTAATGATATTGTATGAGCCCCACTTGAGCAGTAAATGATTATATTCCTAGTGTGGCAAATTAATAAAAAAGAAGAAACTTCAACGTGGTATCTTTCTTTGTAATCATCTATGCATTTTCTTAATTCAAAATAATGTTTTCTGTTAAGATCCGTGTAAGAGCTTCTATTATAAAGTATTAGTTACAAAATATAATTTAGAGATAAATCCAAGAAGTATTAATATACATCAATTTCATATCATAAAGCAAAATAAAAAAGAGTTTCTAATGACAAATTTTAAAATGGGGCAAAATAATGTGCTAAAAATATATCTTTTGTGAACTTCTAAGTCTGCCTACAACAAATGCTATAATATGTAATCCAACAAGGTAATTACTCAGATTTAAAATAAATATTAGGCTTATATTTTCTCGTTGCCATCTTTCTATGTTGTACATTTAGAACTTCAAGTACAACAGAAATAATAAGTCACTGTTTGTGAGCAGCAATTAATGTTCCTTGTTTCTCATGTTTTCCAAGGTTGTCAAGTGGTGCTGGAGTAAATTGAATCACTAATATTTTTTGATACCTTCTTATCATATACTTGATTTTGTCAATAAAGTAGGGATAATATAACATTTGTTTGATTAATGACAATGTGTATCAAAGTTAAAAAACAAATTCTTGTAAGGTGGCTTTGTTGACATTTGACTTCAGTTTGAAAAAAATTCAGAACCACCTGGAAGTAGATCTATAAAGTACTTTTATCAGTAGATGGAAAGATGGTTTCGTTGGTGCTGTAATGGTGCAATGTAAAAAAACTGCAATTTAAATTCAAACAGACTTTTCTACAGCTTATTTGCCCTAACAATGATTATTTCTGAATTTAATTACTTAGTATCAAAGAATGATCACAGGAATTAATTCTGGAACATCAATATGAATTACATTTTCTTTTGAAGGGTTAGCTGGAATCCTAAATGTAAGTCATTTATAATAGCATTTCCATGGGTTTTCCAAAGAATGGACATGGAACAATATAACCATAAATAAGCAAACTATCTCTCATTTAGTATACTTAATGATTCTTTATTCCTTTACACGTTAAGCTTTTTTTATTAATTAATTTTTTATTATACTTTAAGTTCTAGGGTACATGTGCACAACATGCAAGTTTGTTACATATGTATACATGTGCCATGTTGGTGTGCTGCACCCATTAACTCATCATTTACATTAGGTATATCTCCTAATGCTATCCCTCCCCCCTCCCCCCTCCCCCCACCCCAAGACAGGCCCTGGTGTGTGATGTTCCCCTTCCTGTGTCCAAGTGTTCTCATTGTTCAGTTCCCACCTATGAGTGAGAACATGTGGTGTTTGGTTTTCTGTTCTTGCGATAGTTTGCTGAGAATGATGGTTTCCAGCTTCATCCATGTCCCGACAAAGGACATGAACTCATCCTTTTTTATGGCTGCATAGTATTCCATGGTGTATATGTGCCACATTTTCTTAATCCAGTCTATCATTGATGGACATTTGGGTTGGTTCCAAGTCTTTGCTATTGTGAACAGTGCCACAGTAAACATATGTGTGCATGTGTCTTTATAGCAGCATGATTTATAATCCTTTGGGTATATCCCCAGTAATGGGATGGCTGGGTCAAACGGTATTTCTAGTTCTAGATCCTTGAGGAATCGCCACACTGTCTTCCACAATGGTTGAACTAGTTTACAGTCCCACCAACAGTGTAAAAGCATCCTTATTTCTCCATATCCTCTCCAGCACCTGTTGTTTCCTGATTTTTTAATGATTGCCATTCTAACTGGTGTGAGATGGTATCTCATTGTGGTTTTGACTTGAATTTCTCTGACAGCATGTTAAGCTTTTTATTTAGTGTTCCTCAAATTGTATTTTGCAATTCACTTGCATTAGAATCATTTAAGATATCAGTTAAAGTGAAGATTCCTACGTCCTACATCAGATGGACCAAATCAGGATCTCAAGTTGTGGGAATCTACTTTTTTTTCTGGTCTCAGGATGATTCTGAGACTCAGTTGTTTGTGAACCACTGTCTTAAGGGTTAGGGTTTTGACAATATCCTGTATGCATTCTTCTTGAGGAAACTCAACCACCCTCATTCATATGCTGATGGCACCAAAAGCTGTATCTGTAGCAAAAATCTCTTCTGCAATCCACACCCGCATTTAGACCCGCTTATCTCATGTAACTGAGACCTAAGGTTACAAAGTGATAGCTTTATTTTTCCACCTTACTGACAACACACACAGACACACACACACATACACACGCCCCTTCCCTCTTTGCCTGTTCTCCTTCTTTTGAAGCCTAATGCCAACCAAGCACTACAGCATGATGTCAACCACATCCAGTTAATTAAGCCCTGTGAATTTTACCTTTTATATGTTTTTTATTCATCTACCTTCCTCTTCATTCTTATTGCCCCTGTCTTATTAATGGCCACTATTATCTCTTGTTAGACAACATTAACATCTTCCTTACTACTTTTCCTACTTCCCCTGGGTCCCCCTCCAAACTTTTCTCCATGCAACAGCAGTGAAAGTAATCATTCTAAAATACAAATATGATCATGTAACTTCCCTGCTTAAACTCCTCCTCATTGGTCCCCTATAATCAATAAGATAATGTCCACATTTATTAATCTCTCAGACTACTCTTTATGATAATGGTTATCTCTCTAATCATTTTTCCTACCACTCTTCCTTCTCCACATAGGCACATTTTGTCCCAGTTTTAGAGAACTAATAATTTTCAGTTTAAGAAACAAGCTGCACCATCCATTTCCTCCATAGACTATATCAAGCCATTGTGAAATTTTTCATCGATTTGTCTCCTCCTCTAGATTTAGTTTGTTCATCTCTATATCCCTAGCACCAAGCACAGTTCCCAGTACATGGCATAAGTTCAAAAACTTTTGTTGAGTGAATATATAAATAATGGGTAACATAGTATTTATTTGTATCTATTAGTAATATGCAATGTAATATAGTGCTGCAACACACCCATTCTGGAAACAGAACTTTTAGATTACATTCTTGCTTTGCGGCTTGTAATGTGACCTCAATTTACTTAAGCATGTCTGTGCTTTAAGGTCCTTAATCTTTAAAGTAGTTATAATAATAGAATCTACCTCCTAAGATTCTTGTGAAGATTAAATAAGAAAATAAATTGTTAGAAAACTATCTGGCACACAGCAAGTAGTCCATAAATGCTAACTATTATTTTTACTTCTTTCATACTTCAAGAATTATTCCTCACTTCTGAGAGATCTCATCATTTTATTCATTTCAAAAATTTATGTTTCTCCTCTCAACCATCAGCTTGGAAGAGTCACATTTGTTTTAGTCTAACTGTAATGTACGTCTCTCCAGACCCTCTGTCATTTTAAAGGTTCTTTCCTGGATCTTCTCTAACTCTGACATTGGTAGATGTGTTGACTAGAATTTTAAACTATATTCTTGATGAGTTTATAAACTCAAAAGGAAAACACATTTTCTTTCTACAAAACTTCCTCAAAATAGTCAACATTTTTCTTGCCTTGGTAACTACATCAACACTGAGGCAATATCTTCAGGAAACAGTTTACCAGAACTTGAAGATCATAATAATTTCCTGGAAGCAAATTGACAGCTCTAACCCCACAGCTCAAATCCTGTGTTTGAATAAGAGTTCTGCTGACAACAGAAGGAATTTTTGTTATTTATTGTAAAGAAAATTAATAAATGGTTCGGCCTTGGGGCAGACTTATACCAATATAATATTATTTCTCACTTGGTTGATTCTTTTTTTTTTTTTTTTTTTTTTTAGACCGAGTCTTGCTCTGTAGCCCCGGCTGGACTGCAGTGGCCGGATCTCAGCTCACTGCAAGCTCCGCCTCCCGGGTTTACGCCATTCTCCTGCCTCAGCCTCCGGAGTAGCTGGGACTACAGGCGCCCGCCACCTCGCCCGGCTAGTTTTTTGTATTTTTAGTAGAGATGGGGTTTCACCGTGTTAGCCAGGATGGTCTCGATCTCCTGACCTCGTGATCCGCCCGTCTCGGCCTCCCAAAGTGCTGGGTTGGTTGATTCTTAAAAAGATTTGTTAAGGGTAGCAAATAGGCTTTACAAGATGAGGGAAATGGGACCTTTATATAAATTTGTATGTATCAGATTTTATATGATTTATAGGTTTTGAATTATTATTTTGTTTTGGCTATTTTAGACTGTAGATTATCATCTCAGAGAGTTCAAAAAGAATAATTTTTTTGGTAAATACAGTTAAGCAATAACTCTTTGAATAAAATCTTTGAAGGGACAGTTTAACTTTCCAAAACAAATTAAATAATGAGGATTTTATAGATAGAAAAGATGTCGAGAGTCATCTATCCCAATATACAAACATATAAAAGCCAGACACCTGAAAAGATCTGTGACTTAACTGATTTCACGCAGCTGGGCAAATGTCAAGATAGAACTGCTAAATTTTATGGGAAGTCATTGTTTTGGACTGGGCTCTTGCTCTAGGCCCAAGCAGACCAGACCAAATCAGAATGAAGTCACTTGTGCTGAGTGCCATGTAATCAAACTAAACATTGAAGTGGGCTAGTTCTTTTTTGTTTTGTTTTGTTTTGTTTTGTTTTAAAAAAAAAAAGAAGAAAAAGCCAGGAGATTCCAGTTAACCTGAGTCAGCATAAAAAGAAAGACTCCTATTTTTAACTCCATAAGGAAAGCAACTTAGAAACGATCAATCCACTTTTTATTCTGTTTTTGCTTTTTTCAGCTACTTGCTTCCCATAAAACCAACTTCCTCTACTCAGTTCCTCAGAATACACATTTCATTTTATAGACTGAGGTGTTGCCTTATTCTAGAATCACAAGTAAAAGACAATTAGATCTTTAAACTGAATTTGTTGAAATTTTGTCCGTTGACAGAACTTATTTGTGCTCACACTCAGTTTATTGTTTTAACTTTTGTGGGTAAATAGTAGGTGCATATATTTATGGGGTACATGAAATGTTTTGATATAGGGCATGCAATGCATAAGAATCACATCATGGAGAATGGGGTATCCATCCTCTCAAGCATTTATCCTTTGTGTTACTAACAATTCAATTACACTCTTTTTGTTATTTTTAAATGTACAATTGTCATTATTGATTATAGCCACCCTGTTGTGCTATCAAATAGTAGGTCTCATTTATTCTTTCTAACTACTTTTTGTACCCATTAACCATCCCCATCTCCCCTCCACTTTCCCACTACCCTTCCCAGCCTCTGAATGTATTGTATTTTGTTAAACAACAATAATTAATTAAATTAGTTTATTATAATAGACAATTTTTATAATTATAAAATAACAAAAAATAATTGACATGAAGGCTAGAATGCTAAACTACAGGTTAAAATGATGAAGGTGGGGTAATTATATCAAGCATGCTTGCATGCTTAATTATAATTAAGCATGGAGATTTATATTTTGTTAAGGGCTCCAAAGTCACAAGTAAGCTCAAGGGATACAAAATAATATTCATACAACCTCAAAAACTGTACTGAATTGGACTTTTATTTGGGAAGACAAACATGTATATGTAGGGGCAATACATATGATTAATTAATTAATATAATTAATACATACAATTAATTTTGAAATTGCAAAAGAAAGTTTGTTCTTTAAAGGAATCTGAGAAAAATATGCTACAAGCAACAATCGTCTTACAAAATGAGCAACTAACCTCTAAATGTATGTTTCTAAAATTGGGGTCCGTTAGCCATCTACATAAGAATCATAGAGGAATCATTTAAAATGATCGGTTTCCTAGATCCTCATCACAGACCCCATCTCAGAACTGCAAAATAAGAATTAAGGGGGACAGGGCCTGAGATCTGCATTTTATGGCCACTACAGCCCCCGCGTCACCTTGATTCTGTGGCAGTATAATGTTTGAATGTTACTACATTCATATTATCAGAGTGAAAACTCCATTAAACATGCTGAGGAAGGTAACTTCTATTTAACTGAATTTATGCCAACGAAAATTACCTTTCTTTTCTCATTCCTCATTGATAATTTTTAAAAAAATTGTTAACTACTTCGGAAAATAGAGCATACTGAGCAAATCTTTGTTGTTGCCATGGACTTTGTAACACGACGGGGCCGACCTTTGATACTTTACTACTGTTCAGAATGAGAGATAATGGAGCTGAAACTGTTATCTCACTAAAAAGTCAGGGTTTTCTTTTTCTCTTCTTTCTCACAAACTCCCTGCATCTGTCTCTGTCTCTGGGGTCAAGTGCTAGGAAAGTAAAAAGAGAAAGTAAGTAACAGACTTTCCCCCCACACTCTTTGGGCCACCATTCTTCTGGTAAGAAGATTTTCCCTTCCACAGAATTTTAGGTGTCTGCCTGCCTGCTGCTGTGCCACTACCGTAGTGTTGCAGCACCAGGAATGAAGCTTGCTTACAGGCCAGGCCTGGAGGGGAAAGTACAGATAATGCAGTCCACTCTTTCTGTACCTTAGGCATTCTCCTTTCCAACTCAGACTAGAAAGAGATGGCTTCCCTTGGACTTCTTTCTGTCTGCATTTGGTGCCGTTCCAGGACACAGATTGCATGAGTCCAAATCAGGACATACATAAATGAAAAAGAAATTGGTAACTCAGTGCCAGATTGTTTATTATTCCTGGTCCTACTTCTTACCCCAATATTTTTGGTGCCATTTACTTTCAGATCTGGAGCACCGGATAGCTGCTCCACTCAATCTGCCCAGGGATTTTAGCTACATTCCGTGGAGGGAATCAGAGTGAGCTGTGCTTACTCCATATTAACAGAAACTGGAACTCTCTTCAATATCTGAAGACTGGAAATTGTATTCTATTCCTGTTTTCTACTATGAAATATAAACATTAAGCTTTAAATGTATTTAAACTTATTATGAAATAGTGCTTGCAGTGAACTTACAATGAAGGTAAAAACAGCAATTTCAGTAACAAACAGATTCACCTGAGCCCAGGGAGGTTGAGGGTGTAATGAGCCAAGATTGTGCCACTGCACTCCAGCCTGGGCAACAGAGTGACACCTTATCTCAAAGACTAATGATAATAATAATAACAAACAGATTAAAGAATAAAAACTTTCCAAAAAGGAAAGTCTTTTCAATAAAGGAAGATGGAAAACACCTGTTTTCAGAGATGTGTTTTTATTCATAGGTTAAAATATGGAATAAAGTAAACTCTTCTACTCTTTTCTAAGTTATGCTAAGCCCTCTCTAAGCACACCTCTTTGAAGATTAATTACTACATTAAAATACTGAGTTTTCCTTTAATTTGAGGAGCCAGTCAAGTAAGTTTATCCTTAAATTTTCTTCCAAGTAGTCTCAGAAATTCAAGACACATAGGAAGAAATCCCCAGGGTAGCTATACTACTAATAATGTGATCTTTGTACAAAAAATCATTATTTCTTACTTGTGTAATATTATAAATAGATATTACATTTTGGGGGAAAGTCCAAGTGAGTTCTCACACCCCAAAGCAAGGACAAAATAATCCAAGTCCAAATAACGCTCAACTTTATGCAAATTTATGAACACTAACTAGATCTGTTCATATTTGTTTGGAGGTCAGGAATTTTAAAAAATCAGATGAAATCTAGGTTCATCTCCCCAGAAAAATGCATACACACACACAATTTTATCTGATTGTCATTATTTTTATCAGATTATATAACTATAAAGAGAGATCATATATATACACACACACACACATACATACACACACACATATGCATGCACACAATTTTGCACACATTTGCAGAGGTTTTTTATATACTTTCAATACTAGATTAAGAACACTTGTCCTAGAAATGAATGACTAATAAATTTGTTTATTTTCAGCCCCTCTTTCCTGAGTTCCAGACCTTTATTTTCAACTTTCTGTGGGAAAACTTTACCTATATATACTGGAGTCACTTCAAATTAAGCTGTCATACCAAATTTGCCACTTTGCCCTATATTCCTTTTTTCACAGTTAATGGATTCACCATCCACCTGATTATTCAATTAAAATCCTAGGAGTCATCTCAAAATCTCCTTCTCACTCACACCTCACTACGATCAAAACTAGTCGTATCCATTCTCTCTTCTAAATATACTCTAAATCTATCCTCCCATCCTCTCCCCCACTGCTAAGATGTGACCTGAAGACCTTATTATGTTCTACCTAATCTATTATAGAGGACTCTTAAGATGCCTCTTTGCCTCTATTTTTCCATATCCAATATATCCTTCACACTGTTGCTAAATATATTTCTAAAACATGAATTTGTATGTTGCATTCCCCTTCTAATGTCTAAAATATTGATTTCAGAAGCAAAATTAAAACATAATAATATAAAAATCAGAGGACTCATGTTTGTTTCTCGAGTCAGATATCTTGTGCAAGCCCAGTATATCAGACAGAAAAAGATAGGATAAAATTCCCAAACATGCCTATTATGAGTCTCCGCATGTGTGGGGAGCCGGTTAAAAGTAGCACTTGCCAAAGGCTCATTCCAGACTTCTTAGGATAATTTCTGTGGGCAGGGCACAGGAATCTGTATTTTCTAGAAATACCAGATGATTTTTATAAACAGGCAAGTTCAAAATATTTGTTTGAGGAAGGCATCAAATGATTAAAGATGACACAAAAAGGGACATCACAATTTGACCCCAATTAATTTTTCTAACCAGATTTTATTATGCAGCATATCCTCCAACCACATCAAACTATTCACCATTCTTTGAATTTGCCACACCCTTTGTTTTTGTCAATATGCCTTTGCACATCAAATTTCCTTTTCCTGGTATGCTTTCCTCACCTTTTCTACCTGTTGCCTGTCTTCCTATCCTTGAAGAACCAAAGCAAAGCTCACCTTTTCTGTGAAACATTCCCTGACCCTTTCTAGGACTTAGCACATTATACATCTGTATTAGTCCATTCTCACACTGTTAATAAAGACATACCCAAGACTGGGTAATTTATAAAGGAAAGAGGTTTAAATGACTCACAGTTCCGTATGACTGGGGAGGCCTCACAATCATAGTAGAAGGCAAAGTCACGTCTTACATGGCAGCAAGCAAAAAAAGCATGTGCAGGGGAACTCCCTTTTATAAAATCATCAGATCTTGTGAGATTTATTCACTATCATGAGAACAGGATGGGAAAAACCCACCGCCATAATTCAATTACCTCCCACCAGGTCCCTCCCATGACAGGTGGGAATGATGGGAGCTACAATTCAAGATGAGATTTGGGTGGAGATACAACCAAACCATATCAACATCTCAGTCTCTGCCATTAGTTTGGTGGCAAGCACTATGTCTGATCTCCATCTGTATCCTCTTTAAAACATAGCACAATATTTAGTACATAATAATCACTGAATAAATGTGTTAAATATTGACTGAGTGAATCCATGAATTCATGAATACATAAATGAATAAATTCATGAATAAATAAACAACCAAGGTCAGCAAATATCATACTTAAAAATATAATTATTTGCAGAAAGAAAGACATTGAGCCTACATTAATTGGTCTGTAATTTATTTTAAAACATTTTGGTATATATTAATACAATGTGGTAAAGACATAGGCATGGTGAATATTAATTTGTAACCAAGGTGCAGTTAGTTAACATTTGAAGTATAATAAACTGCCACATACACTTCACCTAGATTCAGGTATCCACATTCCTATAGTTATCATTCCAAGGACATGCTCCAAGTTATTCAAATATTTCTATGTAAATGTACAAACTAGAGTTCTTTAATTAGTATACAAAATAATTTTTCATTGGTGAAATTAAAATAATTCAAATTTTGTGGTTGGCTCGAAAGTTGTACTGGAACTTCCACTTTTGTGTACGAGGATCTGGTGAGCTCAGTCAACTAACAACCTCAAACTACTTAGATCTAAGACCCTGGCTTTATTTACTTTTTTATACAGATTTAAGGGGTACAAGTGCAGTTTTGTTAAATGGATATATTGCATACTGTTGAAGTCCAGGCTATTAGTGTAACCGTCACTCGAATACTGTACATTGTACCCATTAGATAATTTCTCATGCCCCTTTCCTTTTCCACCTTCCATCCTCTGCCATGTCCAAGATAATATTTGAACTGATGCCAACCCTTCACCCACAGCCCGCTGCCTAATACTTATTGTCTGATGTGATTAGAAGACTTACAAATTGTGCCATCAGTATATTTATGCACCCATTTCCAAGTAAAACTTTCATGCAAAGTGCAAGTGTCTAAGGAAATAGTTGATAAGGACTTCAAAGAACATAGAAGAACAAGTTGTATGACATTTTTTTGTGCGACTGTTAATGTTTTTAAGTGTGGCAGAATGCAGCCTGAGCTTTGCTTTAATTGTAATATACCATTTGGTAGTGAGGCTAATCAGCAGAATACATATATCTCCTACCTATATTTTCTTGCCACCACTTTTTATTTTGAAAAATTTTGAGCCTACACAGAGGTTGCAAAGATATTATAATAAACTACCGCATACCCTTCACCTAGATTTATCAATTATTAATGTAAAATGACTCCACATTTATGCTCCCTGTCTTTCTTGCATTCCCATTCCCTCTATATATGTCTTTTTCTCCCCCTGCATATGTATTTAGTGCTTACTTTGCAAGTTGAATACTGTATTTCACGAAACTTCACTCCCAAATTCTTCACCATGTATCTCCTAAGAGCAAAGGCATTCTCCTACGTAATTACAATGCAATTTTCACATTCAGAAACTTTAACATTGATATGATACTATTATCTAATATATAATCCACACCTATACTTTCTCAATTGTCCTAGCAATGTCTTTTATAGGTCTTTATTTCTTAATCCAGTACACAATCATATATCATGAAGTGCAGTTGTTTATCATACTTACTTAACTTTTTTTTTTTTTTTTTTTTTTTGACGGAGTCTAACTCTATCGCCCAGGCTGGAGTGCAGTGGCGCTATTTTGGCTCACTGCAAGCTCCACCTCCTGGGTTGATGCCATTCTCCTGCCTCAGCCTTCCGAGTAGCTGGGACTACAGGCACCCGCCACCTCGCCCGGCTAATTTTTTGTATTTTTAGTAGAGACGGGGTTTCACCGTGTTAGCCAGCATGGTCTCGATCTCCTGATCTCGTGATCTGCCCGCCTCGGCCTCCCAAAGTGCTGGGATTACAGGCGTGAGCCCGGCCCTTAACCTCTTTAATCTAGAATAGCTTTCCAGCCATTCTCTCTCTCTCTCTCTCTCTCTCTCTCTCTCTCTCTCTCTCTCTCTCTTTCTCTCTCTCTTTCCTTTTTGAGACAGGGTCTCGGTCTGTCACCCAGGCTGGAGTTCAGTGAAGCGATCATGGCTCACTGCAGCCTCAACTTCCTGTGCTCAAGCAACCTTCCTGCCTCGGCCTCCCTAGTAGCTGGGACCATAGGCACAAGCCAGCATGCCTGGCTAATTTTTTCACTTTTTGTAGAAACACGGTCTCACTATGTTGCTCAGGCTAGTCGTGAACTCCTGGGCTCAACAGAGCCTCTTGTCTCGTCCTCCCAAAATCCTGGGATTACAGGTGTGAGCCACCGTGCCCAGTCATTTTCTCTTTTTTTTTCATGAACCTGATGTTTTTGAGGAGTCCAGGTCGGCTGTTTGGCATAACATCTATCAATTTGGACGAGTCTCATTGCTTTTTTATGATTGGGTTTAGGTTAAATGTGACAGAAATACCACATAGGTGATGTTTTGTCCTCCTTAGTACATCATAAAACAAAGTAATTTTATTCCCTTATTGGTAGTTACAATTTAGATCACTTGGTTAATGCAGTGTCCAGCAGATGTTTCTTGTGGAATTACCTCTCTTCTTTGTAATTTGTAACTAATTTTTCACATACTTTTAGACTATGTGAATGTCTTGTTCCTCAAGCCTTTGCTCATTGATTTTTAATATTGTTGATTGAAGCAATTATTATGATGATGTTTGTAAAATGTTTGTTTTCCATTTTTTTATTTTTTCAGACCAGGTCTTGCTCTGTCACCCAGGGTCAGTGCAGTGTCTTTACAGTTCTTTATGTCTTTAGAATATATCCCAGTGAGGATAGTCAGAGTACTATATTCAAATATTGCTTGGATTAATTCTCCGTGTGTATGGTTTTGTTATCAGTATGATTAATAATTAAATCAATTTGCTTATCTTAGTATTTAATTTGAGCTTTATTACTCTTGCTAATTAAGCTTTATTTTTTGAATATGCAGAACATTAACATGGTTTGAAATCCAAAACTATATACAAATGGGATGCTCTGAGAAATCTCACTCTCTTCTCTATTACTTTTACATCGTCACCACCCATATGCTGTAGATGCCAATTTAATTAGTTTCTGGTTTATTTTTCCTGCGTCTGTTTTTGCAAAAATAAGAGGATACACACGCATGCACACACACACACTCTCATGTTATCCCTCCATCCTGACACAAAATGTAATGTATACTATGAAGCCTTTGCTTTTTTTACTTAATCACATGATCTAGAAGTTACTCAATATTAGTTAATTGTTATTTTCCTATTTTTTCATAGCTTCGATTTACCATATTTCATTCATGTTATCTCACAAGTGTGTGCATTTAGGTTGTTTTAAGTATGGCGTGGTTACACATAATGCCACCATGAATAAATTTGTGCGTGCCTTTCTCCCAAAATTAGTTGAGAAATGTCTAGAAGATTGGCAATTTAAAGGGTAAATGCATGTTTAATTTTGATAGCTATTACTGAATTCTCCACCATAGAGTTGTACCATTTTGCATTACCATTGGCAGTGTATGACAGTAAATGTTTTCCCATAGCCTTCCAAACAACTTACCATCAAGCTTTTGAATTTTGCCAAACTGAGAGGTTAAAAAAGGGTATTTGAAAAATTTAATATGCATTTCCCTTATTATGTGTGGAGTTTAGCAATTTTTGTATGTTTAAAGCTAACCAATACATCTTTTTTATGAACTTGTTTAAGCCTTTTGTGCCTTTTATCTATTGAATTTTTGGTGGCTTCTTTCATTCTATATTGTGAACCCAGTTTTTCATCTGGTGTATCACCTTCCCGTTATTATCCAAGGCAATAAAATACCAAGAGTGTTATGAATTGCTTAGGCCAATACACAGCAACTTATTTCCTAATGCTAGTACACTGTGTGACTCGGCTTATGACTTGAATAAGAGGAGGAGAGTTCAAAGGGACTTATGAAGATAGCATGAAGTCTGTAAGTGCTTATCTGAAACTCTTGGGGACAGATGTTTCCAGAGTTTAGGCTTTTGTGAATTTTAGAAAGGTAATGGGTGTATATGCTGTATATTATGTAATATCATCCATCAGCTCTGGGATAGTACCACATAATCAAAGAAATATTTCTGGAGCAAAATGTATGAATATACTAAATGGGTTAAATAAAACTATAAGTACCCTCACATCAACCCAGATCAGGTTTTGCGGTCAGATTAATTTAGGTAACGCCTGCTTTTGCCACCAAATGCTTAATAAATAAAACTCAGTTTCCAGAGTATTTTTGGCTATGGGAATCATGGATAACAAATTGTAGACCTGTAGTTTATTAAACAAGCTACTTTGGGGTGTGGTTTATTCAAGAAAGCTGTGTATCATTAAATATATTCTTAAGAGAATCATAAAGATAATTCCAGGAAAATGCCTTTTTAAAAAGTCATAACAGCAAATTGTTTATACTAAGTTGACTATATTGAATAAACTCCCTTAAACGTCAAACATCATAAACTCTATTTAATCAATATGAATAGGGAATTAAGTTGAGTGGTTGCTTAGAATTCTGAAATTGCACAAAATAGTTCTTTTTTTCTTAACTAGGACACATTTAATGTGAATTTTTAAAAAACATACGAAAATAACTTTCTTTTCTTCCAAATTATAGATGTGTTTGGTTATTTATTTATTATTATTGTCCCTCAAGAATTATTTCATTCACTACTGTGTCCCCGGTACCTAGCACAATGTCTGACTGGCTGTAGGAGCTTGATAATTATTTTAAATTAATTAATAAATGAAAGAAGATTACAAGAAGAAGACACCATAAGGGAAATATAATTTTTCACTCATCTGCAATGAAAGTACAAGTTTTTAACAATAATTTAAAGGGCAGTGACACTCTACCTCTTATTCCATACCAATTCAGATTTATCTAGAAATAGGCTGGGCGTGGTGGCTCATGCCCATAATCCAGCACTTTAGGAGGCTGAGGTGGAAGGATCTCTTGAGGCCAGGAGTTTAAGACCAGAATGGGGAACATAAGAAGACTCTATCTCTACAAAAAAAAAAAAAAAAAATGAGCCTGGCATGGTGGTATGTGCCTGTGGACCTAGCTACTCAAGGAGGCTGAGGTAGGAGGATTGCTTAAACCCAAGAGATCGAGGCTGCAGCCATAATTGTGCCACTGCACTCCAACCTGAGCGACAGAGCAAGACTGTCTCTTAAAAAAAAAAGGAAGAAATGATTTATCTAGCAATAAACTCACATATGTCTGGAGAGAATGACTACTTCTCCTGCAAAGAGGAAGAAGTCAACTTTGCTTGAACAGGTGGAAGTTAGTTACCTCAAGATGCCACTTCTTTATGTCCCCCCTTTCCCCAATTATCATCCCTAAAAATAGATCATTAGAGAAAAATTAAAATATACAACTTCGGTCATATTTTGCGTCTGTCTTCAACTTGCTGAATTGCCTTTCAAATACGTTTCCCCTTTTTGCATATTTGCATTATTTTTCAGGTTAAAAATAATATGTGTTCATGATAGAACATTTAGAAAAATTATAGACCATTTGGGAAATAAGGACAAATAGGAAGAAGGAGAAATAATTCACAGGCTCAACCCCTCAGAGATGACTCATAATGTTTTAGAATATTTTCCTCTAGTCATTCTTCTAAGCATATTATTTTTAAATATACCATGTAGACAGTTTAAATCTTGTTTTCTAATCTTTTACACTATAAAGATGTTCTGTATTACTACAAAATTTAGAAGGCATTATTTGAAGTAGAGGCATTAAATTCCATTACATGGAAACAACAACACTTTTCTTAACCTTTCCCCTAGCATGAGACAATTCAATTGTTTCTGATTATATATAATAACACTTTAAAGATCAGATTGTAAATATCTTTTCTGTAATTGGCATTTTTTTTTCTCAGAATAGTCTCCCAGGTGTGGAATTACTGGGTCAAATGAAATGAAGATATATAAACAAGTTAGACGTTCTTAAACAATCTTTAAGAATTATAACAAATCTAGATATCTAGGGATATCTGGCCTGATGAGACCATTTTGGTCCGCACAAGTAGCTCATAACATGAACCTGGAAACATAACCCAGAGGAACTCCATTACCCACTTGCAGTATATGGCTTTTGTTCTGAACCACTAATTCTACTCTGAAATTGAGGCAGTTTTATCAAGTAATGAGGGAATCTGAATGCTTGTCAATAAGAATGTGTTAACAAATTGCCAAGGAGATGTCTTCATTATGTTTGCATTGGGTTGTGTTCAATTTACCTCTTATTTCCCTGAAACAGTCATTGCCTTGTGTTTTAAAACACCAATATTTTACTTTTCACTGCCTTAATCCTAGAACTATTAGAATTCCCTTGGGGGATTTTGAAAACCCAGCAGCATTATCGCTTACTGTTGCACATTTGCCATCTAGTGGCTAAAGCGAAAAATTGCAGACTTACACCCTCTCTCTAGTTGGGGGAAGAAGACCCTTAGAGCCTGTTTTTCTCAAGAAACCCATTGTGGTGGAAAGCACAAACTGTCAATAATACTCAATAAGGATGGGTAGGATTGCTATACGGGATGTACCTATGTTCAGTCAGGAGAAGAGGCTGTGCCAAAGGGAGATAGAACTCAGAGGATATCACAGAGCTTTTCCCCAACAAATGTTACCTCATTATTCCTATGCCCCCCAAAATCACTGTTCTCAGTGAAATCAGACTAAAAGGAAAATTAAGGTTAGCCTTGAAATGTAAAACAATCATCCAGGGCACCATGATGTTATGCATGGAAAAAGGGAAGATGTCTTTGTACTGTTATAACAGAATAGCTGAGACTGAGTAATTTACAAAGAACAGAAACTTATTTCCCACAGTTCTGGAGGCTGGGAAGGTCTAGACCAAAGCACCAGCAGGTTCAGTTGTTTGGTAAGAACTACTCTCTGCTTCTATCATGATTCCTTATTGCTTCATCCTCTAGAGGGGAAGAAATGCTGTTTTCTCACATGGCAGAAGGTTGAAGGTCAAGGAGGCTGAACATTGTGTGCAGTCACTTTTATAAGAGCCTTAATCCCATTAAAGACAGAGGGGCCCTCAGGGCCTAATCACCTCTTCAAGGCCTTATCTCTTAATGCCATCACATTGGCAACACCTGAATTTTGGAGGCTACACATTCAAACCATAGCAGAAAGTGACCTCATTTGCTTTGCTCTAGAGACTGGGTATTTATTAGTAGATTGCTTTAATATGAGACTCAGATATTTTAGTTACCATCTTGTAATGTTTCTTCCTTTCTCTCTCCTGGCAGTCTGTTTGAGTTAATTTCCAGTCAAATAGAATGTGCTACAAAAATACAGTTGCCCAGATTTACTATTTCTTTGAATAGATAGGATTGGTAACTTTCTATCTGCTTCCTAATTTTTTTCAAATTATTTCAACCTAGTCAAATGACATATAATTTTGAGAATGCAGATCATGCAAATTGCACCAGAAATTCTCTCTTAAGACATTCAATGAAGATGCTCAGATTTTGGGAGAGTCAGTAAACATAGAGATGAAGTGCATGGGGGTGGTGAAGCATTCTTTCAAAAATAAGCCATGAAAATTGTTAAGAACTGAACTAATGTTCAAATTTACACAGAGTCTTCTTTTTCCTTCAGTTATGCAGGCCTCAGGAAGGGTAAAGAAAATATTAAAAAGTGGGTGAAGTTAGAGGTAGTGAAACATTTTCAATAGTAGCAGATTAATCAAGCAGTATTGAGCTTGAATATTTCTGGGTAGCCAGTTATACATACCATTTATATAAATTTACAAATTGTAAAAAGAAAACTTACCCTAAAACGAGCCAAATACAGAAGTCCTCCCACCTCCTCCTCAGAATATTTTGATACATGTATTCCATAACCATTCTATATGAAAGCACCAGCAGGGCAATTGTTTGGTAAGAACTGCTCTCTGCTTGGGTGAATGTCACCGGACATTCATTCAACAAGCAGATAGTAAGAATACTTGAAAATTTAAAGATATATGTATGTATACCTTTGACCCAGCAAACCTATTGCTTGGAATCGACTGATTATACTCACAAAAGTATGGCAAGATATGGTTACCAGTATGTTCATTGCAACATTGTTTGAAATAGCAAAACACTGTTAATGATCCATTGACAGTGATGAGGTTATACTAATTTAAGTTAAAATTCCTCATTACAATGGAATCATATGTATCTATTAAAAAGAATGAAGCAGAATTCTATGTGCTCATATAGAAAGCTCTCCAAATTACATAAGTGAAAAGCAAGGCACAATACAATAATATCTGTATATGTAATCTAATATATACACACATGTACAACCATATGGTGTCAGACATTTATTAAGACAATTTCCCACTGCTAGAGGTTACTCAAAAGCACAAGAAGTGTGACCAAAACGAAGCCCTGCTGAGTAAGATCATGAAATTCTTCAGGTCTTCAAAGCCTAGTTTAAAAAAGCCTGACCCTTGGTCTGAGTTGTTCCCATTTGTACCATCCTGAAAATGGAGGAGTAAAGAGAAATGTCAAGTATTTATCCTGACTTTTCTTGAATGAGCCATATCTGAAGATAATCAAGTCTGGAAGAACAGTAGCATTTTGAGGAGATGACTTAAGATCCCAGGATTTGCTTTTACTATTCAAAGTGACTCCCAAATTCAGATGCTGGAGTTTTTATCCAGCATCCTCTTACCATACTTTGGAGTTTCCTCTTTACTTATCTTGAGTGTCTGATTCCATTATGTTGCTCAACTCACTCCAATTAATACTCACTGAAGAAAATTGAGTGCATAAAACTTACTGATTGTTTCTTTAGTTACATGCATTATGCGAAGTACTCAATCTCCACAGCTACCCTTTGAGATAGGTACCCTTTGAGATAGTAAGTTTCTCATCTTAAAAATGAGAAATTACACTTTGATGCTCTACTAGTGGTGGCCTCTTTAAGTACTACATATATGACCTGGACGCTCTTGTCCCCTTTCTTACTTTTATGAAAATGTTTTTTCCTATGAGCCGGGCACGGTAGCTCATGCCTGTAATCCCAGCACATTGGGAGGCTGAGTTAGGTGGATCACCTGAGGTCAGGCATTTGAGACCAGCGTGGCCGACATGGTCAAACCCCATCTCTACTAAAAATACAAAAATTCACCAGGTGTGTTGGCGAGCACCTGTAATTCCAGCTACTTGGGAGACTGAGGCGGGAGAATCGCTTGAACCTGGGAGGCCAAGGCTGCAGTGAGCCGAGATGATACCACTGTACTATATACAGCCTGGGTGAGTGAGACTCCATCTCAAAAAAAAAGAAAAAAAAGTTTTTGTCCCCCTGTACATTTATTCCCTTAGAAGCGTGTACATTTTTCAAAGGTTATGTGTTAATCTGTAGAAAGGTATTTATGCTTGATTGGAGGTTAGCATGTCACCCATATTTGATAACATTTACTTATTAAACAGAAGATTTCTGCAGACACAGCTTATGTTTAATTTCTCATTAATTAATCAATTTACATAATGGGGACTAGAGATCTCTTAGAACTTTGTTTTGGGGTGTATATAGACATTAGTCAACTAATTCATAGACATATATAACTTTAAACTCTGATAAGTGTTACGAAGGCAAAACACGGTGGTCAGTGACAATCTGGTGAATTCGATAGAGAGGGCTTCCCTGTGGAAGTGAAGTTTGTCTCCACAAATGAAGGATAAGAAGGAGTCAACTATGAAAACTGGGAGTGGGGGTATTCCAGCCATAAGAATAGCACAGGCAAAGACTCAGGCGTGGCTGGGAGTCTAATGATCCAGGAAATGAAAGAAGGTCTGAGTGGCTAGGACATAGAGCACTGTGCTGAGAATGGTGGGCCAAGAGACTGGAGAGGTAGGCACAGACCAGAAACCATGTGAAATCTGAGAGAAGTAAACAGAAAATTTTACAATTGGATAGATAATTAGAAATTGTGGTGTTAAGTGCTGTAAACGAGATGAGTGCTAAGAGAAACCTCTGAAGCATACTTTGAGATTCAGGAAAGACTTCCCAGAAAATGTGAACTGTGAAGAATGACAAGGCATTAGCTAGGATATCAGGAAGGAATGGTGGTGGTTAATAGTGTTCCAGGTAGAGGGAACAACAAAGGCCTGGAGATGAGAGATAACGCAGCAAGTTTAAGGAACTGAGGAATCAGGAGCCTTGTTAAAATGCTGTTTTAAAATGCTGACCTTGGGCTGAGTGCAGTGACTCATGCCTGTAATCCCAGCATTTTGGGAGGCCTAGGAGGGTGCATTGCTTGACCCCAGGAGTTTGAGACCAACCTGAGCAATATAGCGAAACCCTGTCTCTACCAAAAACAAGTTTTAAAAATTAGCTGGGTGTGGTGGCACACGCCTGTAGTCCCAGGTACCCGGGAGGCTGAGATGGGAGGATCATTTGAGCCCAGGAGGAGGAGGTTGCAGTGAGCCGAGATTGCACTCCAGTCTGAGTGACAGAGTGAGATCCTGTCTCAATTAAAAAAAAAAAAAAAAAAATGCTGACCTTGGTTGACAGGGGAGAAAGTTGTGGGCAACAGTGGATGTGGAGGAAAAGACTGTTGGCATAATTCAGGCTGAAACAAGTAAACTAAGGCAGTGGCAGCAATGGAAGAAAGTAAGAGACTGATTATATAGATATTAAACAGGACGAATGGCTGCTTGGTGAACTGTTATGGAGGAAGAGTGAGGAAGACAAAGAAGCCAGATTTCTCATGGGGGTTACTGGGTGACTTAAGATCCTGTTCCTTTTGTTAGCAATGAAGGAGGATCCTAACTGGAAGCCCAAGTTGAAGGAGTTTAATATGAGTCATGTTAAGTGTTACACATCTGTGGACCACTGAAGTGAACATGTCCATTTGAGAGATGTGCACTTTTGCCTCTATAACTGAGGACAGACATGTAGGCTGCAGTTACAGATGTAGCCATCATCAGTATATTGAAGGTATAGAAATGGATGATACAGCTCAGAGAGAACATGCTGAATCAAAAGAGGGTGTAGAAAATTTTTTTGAAAACAATAGAATTTAAGAGGCAGAGAGGAAATAAGGAGCCTCTGAAGGAAAGTGACTCAGCAGCTAGAGAAGAAAAACTAGGAGAAAGTGATGCATAGAATCGGAAGAAGGCAATGTAAGAAGAAGGGAATGATCAACATTGACAGAAGAAATGGAGAAGTCAAATAAGGTAAATACAGAGAAGTATTCATTAGGTACACAATGAAAAATTTCTAGGTGACCCTTGCACAAGCAATTTCATAGAAGTGGCTAAAGCCAAAGGGTAGTGGGATTAGGAATAAGGAACAGGTAAGATAATGAAGATCATAAGACCAGATAACCCATTCATGAGGTTTGGTTGTTGCAAGTACGAGACACGTGGAAAGTGTGGAGGATTTTTGTTTGTTTGTTTGTTTGTTTGTTTAATTGATTTTTTATTGTTGTTTTTTACATGGAAAGAGGTTTAAGAAGATATAAATGGTGATGAGAAGATGCCAATATAGAAGAGACTGAAGATCAAGGAGGGAGGATAATAAAGATAGGTTGCTGGAATGAGGAGGGGAATAGGAGGCAGATTATAAGTGGAAAGATTATTATTACAAATGATGTAGGATATTGCTTTGATTCTAAACAGTAAGGAGGGGGGAAATATACATACAATATTCCAGAACTGATGGCAGTACCATAACACAATACCTTTCTCATATTTTCTTAATGAAGAAGAATTCACATTTATCTCATCAAAGAGAGGGAAACAGATGGTAAAGCAGAAATTTGAGCATAATGGAGAATAGCCACTGTGGAGAATGGGAGACAGAGCTGATGAAGGTGAAAATATTATTTATTGTTATTGGGGCTCTCTTTAGGTTGGAGACTCTAAATCTGTATTGGAGGCAGTTAGTAGGCTGGTGTGAGTTTTGTCTCATGTTCTGTAATCAGAAGATAGTACAGAGAATACAAAATTAGACCCGGGTACAGTTACATCAAATAATTATGCAAGTTGTCCACGAAACTACGCTAGAGAGTAACACTTACATTTTAAGCTTGTTTGTTTCCTTTTCAATTATTTTCTTTGCAGGCTGCACCTTTAAAATAACATTTTCATCAGATGTTGTAAGCTTACTTAGTATCTGGTGAATTTCCTACTCAAGACCTCAAATGACTTGATACCATACCATATATTTTGTGCTGTCGTTCCACAAAATGAATATGGTTTTGGGACTGTGTTAGGGCCTTTGGTGGTCTGAACCACACAACCTCTGAACAACCTGCATAAGTACATTTGGTAGTCCTGACAAAACTGGCTTCTTGCCAGGTGAATACAGTGAAAGGATAAAGAAGAAAGGAACTTGAAAATATTGTAAAGATAATAAAGTGATAGTCTATGGAAACTAACTTGGATTGGAAATAAGTTAATGGCAAAAGGGATAAAGTAAGGGGCTAACAATATTGGAAGTGCCTATAGGCTGAAGAACAAGTATAATGAACATTCCTATTGTATGTCTCGTGCATCTTAAGTGGGCAATTCCGATATGTCACCCAAAGACCCTAACACTATTTCTAAACCATATTTATTCCGTGGAACTACAGTACAAAATATATGGCATGGCATTAAGTTGTTTGAGATCTCTAGTAGGAAATTCACTAGATACCAAATGAGCTTGCAACATCTGGTGAAAATGGCATATTAAAGGTGTAGCCTTAGAGGAAAAGAATTAAAAAGCAAACAAACAAGGCTAAAGTGCTTCTTAGCCTCAGAATTTTGTAATAAAGTACCTACATAAATAAGAAAAAAGAACTTGAGTCTTTTCCTTCAGTTTTCTTATTTCCAAATGCTTAAATTGTGTAGTTTCAGAGGTATAGTAATTTCGTTATGCTTTGTAAATGCTTTATTTATCAAAGACATTTCCCAGATAAAATTTGAACTCTAAGAGATATATATTGAACTTATTATAATAATAAAAATAAATAAAAATCCGGCTGGGAGTGGTGGCTCATGCCTGTAATCCCAGCACCTTTTGAGGCCGAGGCAGGTGGATTACTTGAGGCCAGGAGTTGGAGAGGAGCCTGGCCAACGTGATGAAACCCTGTCTCTACTAAAAATACAAAAAGTAGCTGGGTGTGGTGGTGCATGCCTGTAATCCCAGCTACTCGGGAAGCTGAGGCAAATGAACCATTCGAAACTGGGAGGCAGAGGTTGAAATGAGCCAAGATTACACCACTGCACTCCAGCCTGGGAGACAGAGTAAGACTCTGTCTCAAAAATAAATAAATAAATAAAAATAAATGTAAAAACCATCTGAGTTGATACAGAAAAGTCAGGAAGACAAATATAGACTAAAGTTATTAATCAAAATATATTATTAAATCATCATTTGCCAATGCAATGCTTGGATCAATTATATTATTGCTCTGTTGTGATTGATGAGTTAATTTATAATTTATAACTTAAATTTTCAGTATAATGGTGAAACGCAAAACATAGAATTTAACATTTTTTAAAAAATGTGTGGTCTAAAATGTTTTGAATATATGCTTAACTATCATTTTGCTGTTTCATTTCTTCTGTTTGTGCTGTATGCAAATAGACTGTCAATCAAGAATTTCACAATCTGTTCCTCAGGTTGAATGGCTCTGGAGAGTCTAAGATCAGATTCTGATCCTCATATCTTTATATAAACCATATAAATGATATCTGTGAATCTTCTTCCCTATTAATCCTAATTTAAAGTCATAACAAAATAATAAATTGAAAAGTAAATAGTGTTTCATAAATCATTTATTTGAAGTCACACAGACCAGAAAAGACAAATGGAAACTTCTTTAAAGGAGAAATTAATTAAATTGAGTTTTTGTGTGTGTGCAGTTCAAAGATAAAAATTATTTTACTACCCTCAGTCTCCTTGGGACTTTTGACAAGGGCACACAGAAAACATGGGAAATTCTTTCTAAATAGGTAAAAATATTATTATTGGATTTGCTACTGAAGGGCCCCAAATAAACTTTTTTTTTTTTTTTTTTGAGACGGAGTCTGGCTCTGTCGCCCAGGCTGGAGTGCAGTGGCCGGATCTCAGCTCACTGCAAGCTCCGCCTCCCGGGTTTATGCCATTCTCCTGCCTCAGCCTCCGGAGTAGCTGGGACTACAGGCGCCTGCCACCTCGCCCGGCTAGTTTTTTGTATTTTTAGTAGAGACGGGGTTTCACCGTGTTCGCCAGGATGGTCTCGATCTCCTGACCTCGTGATCCGCCCGTCTCGGCCTCCCAAAGTGCTGGGATTACAGGCTTGAGCCACCGCGCCCGGCAACATTTTTTAAATGATTGAAATCAATCTTATTTGACAATATTCTTCAAAGTTCATTAAAATAATTTAAGTGTGAGAACAATGAAATGTCCTGAAACATAATATAATTACCCCCACCTGTACCAAATGAATCAAAATATCTGGTCAGTGGGGATAGGAAACAAGTGTTTTAACAACATCAGAAAATGAGTTTTATATATATTCTTCACCAATTTTTTATGTGTGTGTGGTATTATTTTAGAAGAGATTGGAAAGCAGGAAACCATAATCTTGAGTTTCACATTTTTGTAGGTGTCTACTACAAGTTTTGTGACCCTTTTATTGCATACAATTAATTTGCAAACTGAACAGTTTTCTTTTTTTTTCTTTTTTTTTTTTTTAACTTTAAGTTCTAGGGGACATGTGCACAATGTGCAGGTTTGTTACATATGTATACATGTGCCATGTCGGTGTGCTGCACCTGTTAACTCATCATTTACATTAGGTATATCTCCTAATGCTATCCCTCCCCGCTCTCCCCTCCCCTGGCAGGCCTCCATGTGTGATGTTCCCCACCCTGTGTCCACATGTTCTCATCGTTAAATTCCCACCTATGAGTGAGAACATGCGGTGTTTGGTTTTCTGTCTTTGCGATAGTTTGCTCAGAATGATGGTTTCCAGCTTCATCCATGTCCCTACAAAGGACATAAACTCATCCTATTTTATGGCTGTGTAGTATTCCATGGTGTATATGTGCCACATTTTCTTAATCCAGTCTATCATTGATGGACATTTGGGTTGGTTCCAAGTCTTTGCTATTGTGAATAGTGCCACAATAAACATATGTGTTCATGTGTCTTTATAGCACCATGATTTATAATCCTTTGGGTATATACCCAGTAATGGGATGGCTGGGTCAAATGGTGTTTCTAGTTCTAGATCCTTGAGGAATCACCACACTGTCTTCCACAATGGTTGAACTAGTTTACAGTCTCACCAACAGTGTAAAAGTGTTCCTATTTCTCCACGTCCTCTCCAGCACCTGTTGTTTCCTGACTTTTTAATGATCACCATTCTAACTGGCGTGAGATTGTATCTCATTGTGGTTTTGATTTGCATTTCTCTGATGGCCAGTGATGATGAGCATTTTTCATGTATCTGTTGGCTGCATAAATGTCTTCTTTTGAGAAGTGTCTGTTCATATCCTTCACCCAATTTTTGATGGGGTTGTTTGATTTTTTTCTTGTAAATTTGTTTAAGTTCTTTGTAGATTCTGGATGTTAACCCTTTATCAGATGGGTAGATTTTAAAAATTTTCGCCCATTCTATAGGTTGCCTGTTCACCCTGATGGTAGTTTCTTTTGCTGTGCAGAAGCTCTTTAGTTTAATTAGATCCCATTTGTCAATTTTGGCTTTTGTTGCCATTGCTTTTAGTGTTTTAGTCATGAAGTCCTTGCCCATGCCTATGGTCTGAATGGTATTGTCTAGGTTTGCCTCTAGGATTTTTATGGTTTTTCGTCTGACATTTAAGTCTTTAATCCATCTTGAATTGATTTTTGTATAAGGTGTAAGGAAGGGATCCAGTTTCAACTTTCTACATATGGCTAGCCAACTTTCCCGGCACCATTTATTAAATAGGAAATCCTTTCCCCATTTCTTGTTTTTGTCAGGTTTGTCAAAGATCAGATGGTTGTAGATGTGTGGTATTATTTCCGAGGGCTCTATTCTGTAGCTGAACAGTTTTCTTAAAGCCTATTTTCCTTTGCCACTTGGGACTGAGTGAGTGGAAGAATTTTACCTAAATGTTACACTTAAATTGGGGTTTCAAAGAAGCATACAAATGGATAAGACTTTAACTATATACTAAAGTTGAAGAAGAAATGTTCACCATGTAAAGCAAAGATCTTTTTTCCCTGTGAACTTGACTTTTTCATTCTTTTCATTATCTGATTTAAATTGACACTCACATAGAAATGTATTTATATGATCTCTCTCTCTCTCTCTCTCTCTCTCTCTGCCTATTAACTTCGGAGCCTCTGAGTTTAAATTTGAATTCTGAAGCTATAAAACTACCATTCTTTTGATTTGGAAACATAAACCAGTAGAAGACAATTGTATTGGAAATTCTGGCAGAAATCCAGTCTTATTGAACAAATTACCAATTACGCATCTCTGGCTTATCTACAGTTTTGTCCATATGTTTGTATGGCATCGTGCCCATTCATTATAAAATATGCCAGTTTTACAGGGCACTAACTACTAAGAAAAGATGGATCCAGATGGGTTATCTGAATGAATGGCATGAGTGCTATTACCTTAAAAAAATGCCACCTCTCTGTGATAACTGTCATTGATAGGCTACGTTTTCTTAATTATTCCTGTGTTGTGTCATTGGCTACATATATAATTTTTCATCATGAGAGGAAAATACTACCTTGGATTTCATGATCTCCTCAGCATGCTTCTGTCTGAAATACTAGAAAGTACATGATCAAACTGTGAAAATAGAGTTGATATGTAAGAAATATTATTCATTTGAAGGAAAGTTAAATAGCATCTATGACAAACGCAGAAGACAGTAATAAATAGCATGTAGTCTCCATACCCATACTTCAGTGGCTTTTCATTTGGAAGAACAAGAGAGTTATTACCACAGATGGACCTTATATTTATACTATTTGCATGAGTCTGGAATAAATTATAGCAGGAACACAAAAGGGAGGATGAGCCTGTTTCATTATAAGGATATGAATACAATGGCCTGCTAACATGACAGTAATTTAGCATGAAAACATTACCCCTCCCTTTTTTTCCTGTATAGAGTAAATATCATAACTTTGCCTCTGTATGGCAAAATTGGAAGATAGACTTGTCACCAGCATTAATATAAATACAGTCTTAGTCATTGATGCTCAACTACCTACTCAGAAGATCGTGTAGTGAGGCTACTAAACACACAATTTTAGGTTTGCAGTATAACCAGATGTTCCCTAAAATGTTGTAAACACATTGCTGGTGCAGTTTTTATGAATAGACAACCTCAGAAGTGACATCAGCAAGACGGTGGAATAGGATTCATATATATAATTGTCCACACATACAAACACCTTCATAGTAGCTAAGGAATCCAGATGAGCGATTACAACACCTAGAGGAAACACATAAGTAGGAAAAAATGCATTGAAAAGGGTAAGAAGGACAGTTTCAGATTACCCACATCACCTCTCCCCCAAGTCTAGGCAGCCCAGCATGGAGAGAGATATGCTTCTGTATTAGTCTGTTTTCATGTGGCTGATAAAGACATACCTGAGACTGGGTAACTTACGAAGAAAAAGAGGTTTAATGGACTGACAGTTCCACATGGCTGGGGAGGCCTCACAATTATGGTGAAAGGCAAGGCGGAGCAAAGTCAAGTCTTACATGTTTGGCAGCAGGCAAAGAGAGAATAAGAACCAAGCAAAAGGGGCTTCCCCTTATAAAACCATCAGATCTTGTGACACTTATTAACTACCATGAGAAGAGTATGGGGAAACCGCCCTCATGATTCAACTGTCTCCCAGCAGGTCTCTCCCACAACATGTGGGAATTATGGGAGCTACAATTCAAGACGAGATTTGGGTGGGGACACAGCCAAACCATATCATCTACCCATGGGGAAAGGAGAGTGAAGTGAGCATCCAATGTTACTGCAAACTTCAGCACCAGGCCTGTCGCAATGATACCCAGCAACAAGCCAGCCCCCACAGCCCCAGGCTCCAGGCTGGCCCCTGTGGCTCAAGGCTCTAGGCTTGCCCTAGCCCAGGATGGTCTCCAAGCTCCAGGATTCAAGCTTGCCCCAGGAGACCCAGGCTCCAGCCCTGCCTCAGGAATAGGCCAGTCCCTGCATACTCTGGCTCCAGGCTCACCCCTGTGGTGCCAGGTTCCAGGCCTACCTCAGTGCTAGGTTGGTCCTCTTGGCCTTAGGCTCCAGGCTGGCCACTAAAGCTTCAGGGTCCAGGGCAGTACCCATGGACCCAGCTTACAGGCCTACCGCAGTGTGGGATTATAGGCCAAACCCCATGGAAAAAGGCTGCAGGCACCCCTCCATGAACCCAGGCTCCACACCTGTCCCTATAAACCATATAAACAGGCCCAACCCAGTGGATACATGAACAGAATGAAAGATACAAATCATATGATTACCGCAATAGAGACAGAAAAGATATTTGATAAAATTCAGTATCTGTTCATGAAAATACTCTCAATTAATTAGGTAGAGAATAAATGTACTTCTAGATAATAAAGGCCCTATATAACAAGCACACAGCCAACATCTTTCTCAATGGTGAAAACATGAAAGCTTTTCCTGTAGTATCAGGAATGATTCAAAGAAACCTACTCTCACCACTCCTATTAACATGTTACTAGAAGTTCTAACCACAGCAATTAGGCAAGAAAAAGAAATAAAAGACATCCAAATCAGAAAGGAAGATGTGAAATCGTCTCTGCTTGCAGATGACATGGTGTTGTATATAGAATACCATAAAGACTCCACCAAAAAAAATTGATAGAACTAAGTCAGTAAAGTTTCAGGATATAAAGTCAACATACAAAATCTGTTGCATTTCTACATGCAAACAACGAAGTATCCAAAAACAGTTAAGAAAATAATTCTACTTACAATAGCATCAGAAAAGTAAAATACTTAAGAATAAGTTTAACTCAAAAGGTAAAAGGTCTATGCATTGAAAATTAATCCATTTTGATAAAATAAATTGAAGCAGACACAAATAAATGGAAAGATATCCTGTGTTCATGGATTGGAAGAATTCATATTATTAAAATATATATACTACCCAAAGCTTTCCACAGATTCAATGCAATTCCTATAAAAATTCCAATGGCATTTTTCACAGCAATAGAATAAACAATCCTAAAATGTATATGGAACTGCAAAAGACCCAAATAACCAAGAATCCAAATAGCCAAAACAAATTTGAACAAATAGAGCAAAGCTGGAGGCATCATACTTCCTGATTCAAAATATCTTACAAAGCTTACTAATCGAAACAGTATGATAATGGCATTAAAAACAAATATATAGATCAATGAAACAGAATAGAGAGCCCAGAAATAAATTCACACGTTTAAAGTCAATTGATCTTTGACAAATGCATTAGGAACACACAATGGGGAAAGAATAGTCTCTTCACTAAAGGGTGTTAGGACAACTAAGTATCCACTTTCAGAAGAATGAAATTAGACCCTTACAACATATACAAAAATAAACTCAAAATGGATTAAAGACTTAAATGTAAGGCCCAAAACTACAAAATTACTAGAAGAAAACATAGCGAAAAAGATTCTTGGCATTGGTCTAGGCCCTGATTTTTTGGATGTGACTTCAAAATCACAAGCAACAGACGCAAAAATAGAGGAATAGTATTATGTTGAGCTAAAAAGCTTCTGCACAAAAGAAACAATTAGCAGAGTGAAGAGACAACCTATGGATTGCAAGAAAATATTTGCAAACCATACATCAAATAAGGAGTTAATACCTGAAATATACAGGGAACTCAAACAACTCAACAACAACAGAAATCCCAATAATCTGATTTTAAAATGGGCAAGAGACATGAATAGACATTTCTCAAAAGAACACATATAAATGGCCAATAGCTATATGAAAAAATGCTCAACATTGCCAGTCATCAGAGAAATGCAAACCAGAACCAAAATGGGCTATTACTTCACATCCATTAGAATGTCTATTATCAAAAAGACAAGAGATAGCAAATGTTGGTGAGGATATAGAGAAAGGAAATCCTTAAACACTGGTGGGGGAGTAAATTGGTACAGCCACTATAGAAAACAGTATGGACGTTCCTTAAAAAACTAAAAATAGAACTACTATATGATCCAGGAATCTTACTTCTGAATATATATATGTGTATTTTTTATATATATATATATATATATCAGTATCTCAAAGAGACATCTGCACTACCATGTTTATTGTAGCACTGTTCACAGTAGTCAATATATGGAATCAATTGACAGATTCATGAATAAAGTGAATATGGTATGAGTCATACACCTACACACACACACACACACACACACACACACAGTGGAATATTATTCAGCCTTAAAAAATAAAGAAAAATAAAATAAAATAAAGAAATCTTGCAATTTGCGACAATATGGATGAACCTGGAAGATATGCTAAGTGTAGTAAGCCAGGCACAGAAAGACACATACTCTATGATCTGACTTATAGGATGAATCTAAAAAAGTTGAGCTTAGAAAAGCAGACAGTAGAATGGTGGCTTGTAGTGACTGCATGGTGGGGGAAAGGTGGAAATGTTTATCAAAGGGAACAAAGTCACAGTTAGGCAGGATGAATAAATTCTGGAGAGCTAATGTACAGAATGGTGACTATAGTTAAAATACTGCATTGTATACTTGAAGTTTACTAAGAAGGTAGATCTTACATGTTCTTACCACCAAAAAAAATGGTAAATATTTGACATGGTATGTCAATTTGACTTTGATAATCATTTCACAATGTATACATATATCAAAACATCTCATTGTATACCATAAATATATACAATATTTATCTATCAGTTTTACCTCAATAGAGGTGAGAAAAATAGACAACTTTAGTGGTGAATTTTTTTCCTTAGTATGTGTTAGTTCTTGGCTCTTCTCTCACAATATTTCATGGAATGGATGGAGATGATTGGCTGTGGCATGACTCCATTCTATCTCAAGTATGCTTCGCTTGCTTGACAGTAGTAGCAAGCAAATGGTGATCTCATTACCCAGTATTTGGACACTTTTCAGTTAAGCTGATCTACTTGACAATATTTCTAATATTCATTTAATTTTTCAGCTAATGTTCCTTGACTGTCTTCTATGAGCAAGACAGAGTTGAGGTTATAAATCATGGTTGAGTCTTAAACGCATGGGTTTTAGAATAAGAGACATCTATGTTAAATTACCAGTTCATCTACTTACTTGCTGTTTGTCTTCAGCAATTTGCCTAAATTATTTGACTCTGTTTTCTCGTCTATAAAACTAGAGATTAAAAATAACGATCTCACTGGATTTCTAAAAATATTTATACAGAAAATCTGTAAGATAACACATAGCAGAGTTTCTAACACAAAACAGACATTCAAAGAATATATAGTTCATTTCCTTCTTATGAAATTATACACAATTTCATGCTAGACAAATTTTATTTAACAATTCTGATAAATTTGTTTAAACATAATTGTTTAAATGAATTTTTTAAAGTTTTAAATAGCATTATCTATTTAGCAGTAATTGTGTAAAATATTATGCATCATTCTAAAAAGAACATAAAAGAACTATATCTAATATTACACAGAACTCCTTAAAAATCAATGAGAAAAAGAAAACACACTAGACCAAAAAGCCAATGGACATGAACAGTCAATTCAAACGAAAAAATCGAATAGGTTTCATAAACATATAAAGATTCCTCAGCCGGCCGGCCGGGGTGGGTGAATCAATTGAGGCCAGGAGTTCGAGACCAGCCTGGCCAACCCTGTCTTTACTAAAGATTAAAAAAACTAGCCAGGCATCGTAACACGAGCTTGTAATCTCAGCTACTTGGGAGTCTGATGTATGAGAATTTCTTGAACCTGGGAAGCAGAGGTTGCAGTAGGTTGAGATTGTGCCTCTGCACTCCAGCCTGGACAACAGAGTGAGGCTCTGTCTCAAAAAAAAAAAAAAAAAAAAAAGAAAATTACACAGTCTATCAAAGAACTAAAGAAAGGTAAATGGTTAATACAATAACAGTAAGAGATTATATTTTGCCTATAGAATAGGCAAAGTCTGATAGAACTTATTGTTGGTAAATATGTCAAGGAAAAATGATCCTTATACATTTTGGGCAGGAGTATAAACTAGTATAGCTTCTTTGGAGCACAACTGGACAAAATCTATCTCATTGTAAAATATGTACACCCCTTTACTCAGAAAATTTATTTCTGTGAGAGCAAACGTTAGAGGCAACTACATGTCTAGCAAAAGAGGATTAATTAGATAAGATAAAAAGACATATAAAAGCTAGAGATAAATCGAAATCATGTTCTAATTTTTTAAATGATTATTAAACTTGTCTTTTTGGAATATAAATTGTGGCTAAGAGGTAACATTTTAAATGATCATATATTTCTATAAAAATTAATAAAAAATTAAAACCTACATAAATAAATTAGGAGTAAGCTTAGGAAAATATTTTTTTCTAGTATGGAAAAAAATTGTATTTTATGAAATACCTTCTGCCATGTTTGTAATACTCTAATTTCCTTGCAACCTAATAACACAATGTAGCATCTGTAATTCTTACAGAGTGCCATCTCTGTTTCTGAAATTTAGAGGCACCTTCACCAAAATGCTTATATTCTTATAATCTACATTATTTATTCAAGGCCAAGTTATGTCACGAAAATTAAATGAAACAAGATTACACTAGGGACATTAGAACACTGAAATTTCAGTCCATCTGAAATCAAAAAGTTGAAAAGATTACAAATCCAATACAATTAAATACGTAGTTTCTTGTGATTCATTTCACAGTATGTGTTCATCTCTGTCAGATTTAGGTAGTAGGGTAACATAGTTTCATCTTCTAAAACATGATACTGACCTAAAAGTAATTATATAAATGTCAAAAGATAAAAATGTGATTATACAAAATTAATTGCTTCTCATGGACACAGTTCTAAAATGAAAATAATTGTAGGATAGCTTTCAATTTTGTTTCCTGTATTTTTCCAGTTTACCTGATATTTGAAAAAATTCAGGTGATATGGTAAAAAATAAACTATAAACAAGCCTAGCCTTTAGCTCAACTCTGTTCTGAATAGTGCTGATGAGTGGGATTCTAGGAAGAGTAATATCTTAAAAAAATTCTTAGGAAGTTTTGCTGTTTTTGGCCAAAATACCCCATCCCCTAATATCAGGGATTAGATTTTAATAAAATTTTAGAGTAGGCAGTATTTATTTTAATGCTTTTGATGCTGTTCTTATGCCTTCCTCTACACCTCTATCTCACATTCAGTGTTTTGAGTCCTCTGCTGTAATGTTCAATCTATCATTCTTTCCTACCTTACTTGTCATTGAGAAGAAATATTAAAAATAAATAAATAAATAAATATCCTTCATAACCTCTCTTTCATTGCTCATGATGATATATTATGCTATTTTTTCCCTTTATCAGTCTACTGAGAGAAATATGTGCAGCTTATTGGATAGTTTGTAGGACCTGTTGTTGGTAAAGATCCCACTCAAAGATGGCTTCAAGTTATCTTCCATAGTGAATTGATGAGGATCCCCATGAGACGCATGAAGTCTCTGTGATACCTGAACAAAGCTATCAGATGTTGTGCCCCTTTTTTGTTTGCTGGAGTTTTTAAGGACAACAGTTTGTCTGTGAGAGACTCAGTGATTGTTCTCTGGGTATCAACTCACATGGTTTCCAAGAAGTTTACTTGAGTAGCAGACCCCTGTATCTTGTCAACATTACTCTTCCGGACCTGATTACTCAGATATTAAATCACTCTTCAGCTTAGGTATTGTCTATTTTCCTTCTCTGGTTTCTATTTTGTGTGACATGCTCTTATTTTTAATTCCTTCCTTCTACTTACTTTGGATATATTTTGGTCTTCTTTAACTACTTTAGGTAGAACTTTAGGCTAAGGATCAATAAAGTTTTCCTCTAAAGGTATATATGTTAAATATTTCATGCTTTGAAGGCCATAAGGCCTGTGTTGCAAATCCTCAACTCTGCCAATGTAGCACAAAAGTAGCCATAGACCATATATATGCATTATTGTGTCCCAATTAAACTTTTTTTTTTTTTTTTTTTTTTTTACAAAATAAGTGGCAATCCTGAATAGGCATGCAGGCCATAATTTGCTGATCCCTGATTTAGGTCATTGCTTTGAGACCAGTCTTCTTTTCTAATATAAGTGTTGAAATGTATATATTCCTCTGTAACACTGCTTTAGTTACATTCCACAACTTTCAGTATTTGGTATTTTAACAACCATTCATACAAAACATATTTTTTATGTTTTCTCTTGTGATTTTTTCTTTATGTGTCTCTTAGAAGAATATTGTTTAATTTCCAAATGTGCAATTGAGGTCTAATTTAGTTTCCTCATGGTCAAAGAATGTGCACAGGTGACTTCAATCCTTTTAAATTTGTTGAAACTTAATTTATGGCCCAGAATGTGTTCTATCTTGTTGAATGTGATGTCTGACCTTGAAAATAATGTGCATTCTACATTCATGTTTTGTGAGGGAGAAAAACAAGAAAATAAGGTGCATTCTACAATTGTTGGCTGTAGTGACCTATAACTATCAACGAAGTCAAGGTGGTAGATAATATGATTCATATCATCTATGCCTTTACTGAGTTTTTGACTAGTTATTCTACCTATTTCTGAGCGAGGGTGTTAATACCTACAAATAATAACAACAACAATAATAAACTCCTATAGCATTATAAGAAGAGCTTTCTTATAAAATGTCTCAATATGCTTGCAAAGAAAGAAACCAAGATGGAAACAAAGGCCATTAAATCTAAGGTTGTGGGTTGACTGAAGGGTGAACAGAACAGAGACAGAAGTAAATCTCAGATTTAACAGTCTAGATAATCTTTGACTCTGATTACCAGCCCATTAATCCCTGAGGAAACCTCTATTTCCCCATTCCTCAAGTATAAACTATTTTTTTTTAATTTATTTATTATTATTAAACTTCAAGTTGTAGGGTACATGTGCACAACGTGCAGGTTTGCTACATATGTATACTTGTGCCATGTTGGTGTGCTGCACCCATCAACTCGTCATTTACATCAGGTATAACTCCCAATTCGCAACAGGATGCACTCTATAGTCTGCCTTCCCCCGCCTCCCCCTACCCTGCATTCAAATGTGAATTCTTCTCTAAGAGCATTGCAGACATTCCTATGAAGGGCAATGGGCAAAGGAGATTCTCCCACAGAGTGAAAACAGGGAACATGAAGGACAATAGACAGATAGAAAGCCTCCTAAATTGCAAGTCCAATACTGTCTGATAAATTGATTCATTTCATTTGTCAGATATTGAGCCCTCAATATTCCTGTCCAAGGGAATGTGATATATGCCAAGAATCAATGTGTTGTTTACCATTCTCCTCTTTTCTGAATGGGAATTTTTATTCGTTATTTCAATCTTTTCCCACCATTGTACACTGTATGCACTGGGAGTGGATAAATTGTCATTTTTAGGATATGTCACTACACGCTAAGGCAGCTACCTCTGGACTTGATAACAAGAATAGTACATAATCCAGAGATCCTGAACTTGGTTCTGGTTTCAGTAACTGGATGAGATATTGGATAGTTGCCCTTGGAGGGTGATGTCAGTTTGATTCATGCACATTTTAATTCATGCACATGTAATCTTATTAAGGCAACATGGAGCAGGATTATTCACAGAGAAGATAGTCTCTGATGGAAAGAGAGTTGGCTAGAATCTTAAGTCTCACAGTGACCATAGACATCATAGCATACTCCCCTGGGGCATATGCAGCACAATGTGGCTAATTCAGACAAATATACTTTAGTTCTACCCATGGCTTTATCCACAAAGCTCTATCAGGTATAATCTTGATGAACTGGCCTGGACAACATGTGAGTTCTAAAGTTTCCTTTGGCATTCCAGTTAAGGTCTTGGATGAGAGGTAGCCTAAAACCAGCCACTTGGTCATTTTCCCCATAGTCATTTCCTTTGCCTTGAAACAGAGTGTCAGAAAATTGACAGCAAGAGGATGCACGGGAAAGGGAGTGCACAGAACATGAGCTCTTTTTCTTAAACACTAGAGTTTACTCATATCTGTTCTTTCCTCTGGATCCAACATTTCTCCTGTTCCACCAGGTAAAGATGAATAAAGTGCTTTTAAAACAGGAGGCAGATGCAGGTCTATCTTACGCCATCAGATATAAGAACAACCAGGCCTTATGCGGAAATAGCATTAAGAATTTCTTAACGGTCAAAAAAAAAAAACAGGGCAGCTTCTTTCACATCCCCTCTCTTGCTGAAACCACATTATCTCTTCCCACTTATTTCAACCTGTGTCTCTCTTTCTTTGTCTCTCCTTACCAATCATGCTTTCTGTACTTTACTAACACTTCATTGTCATTTCATCCCCAACTTTACATACATTACAAATTAAATGCCTGATGCTCACTGATCTACTCTCTCCAGATACAAATTCCAAATTCCAAAACAGAGAATCTAATTGGGATAGATAATACTTGGGATAGCTCCTCCTGGCTGAAAGGTCAGTGCGTGTCTGAACATGTTTCCCTATAAAGACCACTCTTTGTAAGCACAAAAAGTTATCCTAAAAGAGACTCTGAAAGATTACTACTGTGTAACTCTGATCATCATCAATTATCAGAGCGGCTTGTTCTTGCAAATCAAATGAAGATCGTGAGAGGAATGAGGTTTTGCAGATATTAGAACATTCCGCTAAAACATGGATCACATTTAAGTCATTATCAGTCTTCATTACAATTTGCTTATCAAATTAGCCCTAAAAGAAAATGAGTCTGTTAAGAATGAAATGTAATTCCAGATAGCTTTGATACAAACCAAAGGAAAAGTAAGTTTCCAAATCATGTGTTACTGCCAAGACAGGTTTTGGTCAGATGGGTTGTGATCTCATCTACTCACATGCCTTCACATCACTAGCACACTTGTTACTTCTAAAACTGTATTTCTAAAAAAGTTTTCTCATGAGATGATTTGCTTGTGTATCTATAACCCCCAAGAAGCCAACCACGGTGGCCCATAACTGTAATATCAGGACTTTGGGAGGCCGAGGTGGGAGGATTACTTGAGCCCAGGAGGTTAAGACCAGCCTAGGCAACGCAGTGGAACCCCAACTCTACAAAAAGTTAAAAAGTTAGCTGGGCATGGTGGTCTGTGCCTGTGGTCCCAGCTACTCAGGAGGCTGAGGGGGAAGTATCACTTGAACCCAGGAGGTCGAGGCTGCAGCAAGCCACATTCATGCCACTGCTCTCTAGCCTGGGTGACAGAGTGAGACCTGGTCTCAAAAATAAATAAGTAAATAAAACATACCCCCCCCAACCCACCTAATAGACTACAACTATTTGACAGAAAAGGATAGGAATTATTTACTTGTCTATTGTAAGCATCTTTCTTCCTGGATTATAGTAGATAAGCCACTTTGCTATGTGAATGAATTAATTGAAAGCTTTGACAGCTTGAGGATGATGGGAAAAGAAGAAACCAGAGAAAAGACAAGAATGGAGGTAAGGTATGAAGTGATGCAAAAATATTGACATAGTTTAGCTGTGTGTCCCCACCCAAATCTCACGTCGAATCCCCAGTGTTGGTGGAGAGGCGTGGTGGGAGGTGACTGAATCATGGAGGTGGATATTCCCTTTGCTGTTCTCATGATAGTGAATGAGTTTTCCCAAGATCTGGTTGTTTGAAAATGCATGGCACTTCCCCCTTTGCTCTCTCTCTCTCCTACCCTGCTGTGGTAAGACATACCTGCTTCCCCTTCACCTTCTGCCATGATTTTAACTTTGCCGAGGCCTCCCCAGTCATGCTTCCTGCACAGCCTGCAGACCTGTGAGTCAGTTAAATTTTTTTTTTTTTTTTTTTTTTGAGATGGAGTCTAGCTTTGTCACCAGGCTGGAGTGCAGTGGCGTGACGTTGGCTCGCTGCAACCTCCGCCTTCCAGGTTCAAGCAGTTCTGCCTCAGCCTCCCGAGTAGTTGGGCTTACAGGCACGCACCACCACGCCAAGTTAATTTTTGTATTTTTAGTAGAGACAGGGTTTCACCATATTGGCCAGGATCGTCTTGATCTCCTGACCTCATGATCTGCCCACTTTGACTTCTCAAAGTGCTGGGATTATAGGCGTGAGCCACCACGCCCGGCTAAACTTCTTTTCTTCATAAATTACCCATTCTTAGGTATGTCTTTGTAGCAAAGTGAGAATGGAATAATGCAACCATCAATTTTACTTTCTTGATATTTGGCCAAAGGTTGACTTTGGGAGTGAGAAGAAGAAAACTAGCTTGAAAAGGTGTGTAGCTTTTGCTCAATGGAGCCAACAACCATGGCTCTGATCCTATGTCATTCTGGCATCTACCATCCCTTTAGGTTTCTGAAGTTATCTTTTAGTGTCTGATAATTTCCATTTAAACGTTTTGCCTTCATCTTGGTTGTCTGTCTCCCAACAAAAGTTGGAGTTGTGAGTTTAGCTGCATATATATGCTCAAATATTAGTCTATCCCCCCCAAAACAAATAAAATACTTATAAATATAGTTCATATTTAGTCAGTTGCCTTACTTTTCAAAAAATATTCTGTTTTTTTGATAGAGTCTCACTCTGTCACCCAGACTGGAGTGCTCACCGCAACCTCTGCCTCCCGGGTTCAAGCAATTATCCTGCCTCAGCCTCCTGAGTAGCTGGGATTACAGGTGCGTGCCACCATGGCAGGCTAATTTTTGTATTTTTAGTAGAGACGGGGTTTCACCATGCTGGCCAGGCTGGTCTTGAACTTCTGACCTCAGGTGATCCGCCCACCTCGGCCTCCTAAAGTTCTGGGATTACAAGCGTGAGCCACTGTGTCTGGCCTGAAAAATATTCTTTTAAAAGAAGCAGTATGGTTTAACAACTCATACATGAAAGCAATATGCATGGTAAAATAAGATTTACATGAAGCCTACTTACAGTCACCGCTTAAACAAATCTCAGCTTTCCTTTCCCCTTTTAAATTTGTATTCATTCTTACATACATATACAATCCTTTAAATCATTTGAGGATAAACACTCAAACATTACACATAAGGCTGAAGTCCTCTCTGACGATTTGTATTGTGGTTCTATTGTAAGGATAACCAGTTTCTGTTACTTAGGCTGTGACTTGTTACTAGGGCTCCACTGCTTATTCTGCTGCCTCTGAGTGAAGTTCCCTGACAGCCAGGTCCCTCTCTCCTTATAATCCCACAACTTCCTCTCCCTGCAATCTGCCTTTGGCAACTTGGTGTGAAACAGACTTGTGTGGTCAAACTAGCCTGATCCTGCATGTACTATTCCCTTTGAGTGCCATTCTTTTCCTCCTCTTCACTACCCGGTGTACTCCAGTTCTTTCCCTGCTGCGACCAAATGTCACATCAGATCTAAATTCTTTCCTGTGCCTGAAAACTGTTTTGTGTAATAAAGAGCCCTGGAGAAATTAAGCCCATGAGATCTGGAGCTACATTTCTTGGTTAGGATTCTGGATTTTGTCTCTTACTAGCTATCTTAGACCAGTTAATTAACCTCATTAAGTCTCAGTTTCCTTGTTTGTGAAATGAGTATATAAGCGGGTATTAATACCTACTTCAAAATGCTGTTAGTGTGATTAAATGAGTTAACAGATGGGAAGCACTGAGATCATGCTGCCTAGAAGATAGTGAGCGTTTGGTAACTGTTGTGATTATGGATATTTTAGCATCCTTAATTAGAATACTCTTCACATTTTACGATAACCTTTTCCTGTCTGCCTACCTTCTCCAGTCCTCAAGGGCTGCACCATGTCATCATTTACTTAGTTTCATCTCCACTTCACCTTGCATCTGCCCCAAACTCCAAAGTCTACACAATAAGTGCAATGCCAGCCACTTAGCAGGTGTTCCATCAAGAAGAAAGAATGGCATAGTGTCAAGCACCTTAGTAACAGAAAGCTTCAGTCTGCACTATTACACAGAGTACTTTTAGGGGACTCTCCATTGGAGCTCTCAGACTCCAGGCTTTCTTGCTTTCTCTTTCCCTTGGAACCAAATTAAAAAAGAGACTTTGACTTTCTGTCTGGCCCCCTGATGCATCAAGTGGTGTTGAGTCTACAGCATACCTCAGGTGGAGGTTTCTTTGCCGCCTACCTCTCCACTTCTCTTCATTCCTTGCATCTCACTCTCTCATTCCCTACAAGTCCACCTTATTGATCACTTTTTACCATAGAAAGACTTCCTATAGAAGCAGCTTTCTAAGCAATGTCGACAAAGAGCCTCAGACCCCTGGCCCCAACTGACTCTGGTTTAAAGGTCTATCCTTTCATTCTTTCTTTCCCTCACTAAAATTTTGAAAACAATTGAGGAAAAAAAAAAAAAAAAAAGCAGTTTTTCTGACAGTTTCTAACAGTGTGCAGCATGCTTGCCTCACAGCCAACTTGAATCGAGCCTTGTAGCTTTTAAGCCAAAAGAATGACATTTTAAAAGTTTCTCTTATTGTTACATTCCAATCGAGTTTATTGTGCTCTATAAGAATTTTAAAAAGTAAAAATGTACCTGCAAGAGTCACAATTAAGGTAAAGAGATGTGTTTTATTCAGCGCTACTATTAAGTGATATCAGTGAACATCCATAACCTACATCAGTTTGTCACTCATTATCAACGTGAATACATCTTCCTAGCTTTGGGTGAAACCACTGGAAAAGTTCTTCTGGGAGTGTACAGGGATATTTATGAGAAATGTTCACAAAAAATGAACCTAGTTAATATTTAATGAAGTACATGTTACTGTAATGTTACCATAAAATTAGCTTAGCTTACAAGGAAATGTTACAAAATGAATCTTCTATTATGCTGGCCAATAATTTAAATAATATACGTTATTAAAAGGGCCAAGCAATGTTTTTAACTATATTAAATACCAACTCCCAATCTAAAAAACTGCTATTGCTCTTTTATTTTCTGCTCTAGTATTTCCATTCACTGTAAAATATTTTTTGAAAAGAATTTTGGAAGAGTTAATAAAGCACTTAGCAGAATAAGAAGCAGAAGTATTATTTAGTTTCAGAGCAAACTCGTGGCAGTTTTGAGTGTTACTAGTGGTTCTCGTTTAAGCTTTTACAGGAACGTACATTTTGACATTTTTCAACTCTCCTGACTTCTAGAAGAATGAACTGCTTATCTCAGAAACTATTGAGACTGTCTTAGGATCTCAGTCTGTTCAGGAAACTAGCTGTGCAAAACTTTTTAACAGGTAAAAACAAAAGAGCACTGCATTGGGCTGGAAGTCAGATCTGAAATTTATCTGCTAAATAATGGGGGTCATGTCACTTAATCTCACCAAAAATGAGGATAACAAAGCATTATATTCTTCACACAGGATTGTTGTCTCAAATTAAAAAAAAAAAAAAACCAAAAAAAACAGATGTATACATATTGTGGAAAAGAAAGTAGTTTAAGAAATACTACTTTTATTACTTATATTATCATGTCAAATCACACCATTATTACTGCTTTTTATTTTTTATCTTTTATTTTTTTAAGACGGAATCTTGCTCTGTCACCCAGGCTGGAGTGCGGTGGAACAATCTTGGCTCACTGTAACCTCTGCCTCCTGGGCTCAAGCAATTCTCCTGCCTCAGCATCCTGAGTAACTGGTATTACAGGCATGCACCACCAAGCCCGGCTAATTGTTGTATTTTTAGTAGAGACAGGGTTTCACCATGTTGGCCAAGCTGGTCTCAAACTCCTGATCTCAAGTGATCCGCTCGCCTTGGCATCCCAAAGTGCTGGGATTACAGGTGTGAGCCACCACACTCGGCCTATTACTGCTTTTTAAAGATGATAGTGTTGGTGTGTGTCCAATTCTGTGAATAGGTTCCTATGAAAAAGTTTTATAAGCAGAAAGTTATTTTAAGAGTTGATGTGTACTGACCTAAGACAATGTTGGCATTCCTCAAATGAAAGATTATTTTTGCAAATATTGGTAGTGTCCTGTAATTACAGGCAAGTTGGGATATTTTATTATTATTATTATACTTTAAGTTCTAGGGTACATGTGCATAATATGCAGGTTTGTTACATATGTATACTTGTGCCATGTTGGTGTGCTGCACCCATCAACTCGTCAGCACCCATCAATTCGTCATTTACATCAGGTATAACTCCCAATGCAATTCCTCCCCCCACCCCCCTCCCCATGATAGGCCCCAGTGTGTGATGTTCCCCTTCCCGAGTCCAAGTGATCTCATTGTTCAGTTCCCACCTATGAGTGAGAACATGCGGTGTTTGATTTTCTGTTCTTGCGATAGTTTGCTGAGAATGATGGTTTCCAGCTGCATCCATGTCCCTACAAAGGACATAAACTCATCCTTTTGCAAGTTGGGATTTTATATCCCTTCCCCTACAAATTTGTCAGAAGTATTCCTCTCTGTCCTAGGCCTTTCAACTAGTACCTTATGTGAAAGAGTCACTGAAAGGCAGACACAATGGTGTTCTGACTCAGGATTAGAAAACAGTGGGGCTGTAGACCTTGAGCACTGCACAAATGGTCCTACAGTGCCTTGTTAGATTCTAATACCTTGTTCATGCAAGGACAACGGGACTTGTACAAATTTGCATAATCAGTTACCTATTTTGAACATGGTGCATTTTACCAGTGGAAAAATATTTCTAGTATTTCTTATGCTTAATTAATAAATTCTTTTATGTAGATTTCAATGATGATATTTGAGGTGCCAAGTAATTACTTCTCAGTATTGTCTCCTAATTAGAGTACCTCTAAGATAGAGTTTTTGCATATTCTCATATTACATGATTTATGTTAATATTCTTAATGTAAATTCCAGTGCAGACTATACAACAAGACTGTCATTTGTCATTATATGAAAATGTACAGTACTCTAAGTACTATTATCAAGGTCTCATATGTGTTTTTATTTTTTAAAAAAGTTCTTTAAAGAATGCTTAGGACAATTTAAGACACAAATAGCATTCATTTTGATAAACATTTCTTGAGCACTTACTATGTACCAAGCACTGTGCTAGGTCCTGGGGTGTTAAAAACTAGGCATGATTTAAGTTCTGACAGCCTATAAGGAAACAGATATTAAACAAATAAGTGTGACTGGTTCCATACCTTGGCTATTGTGACTAATGCTGTAATAAATAGGAGTGCAGATATCTTTTTGGTATACTGATTCCATTTCCTTTGGATATATGCCCAGTAGTGGGATATATATATATATATATATATGTTTTATTTTTAATTCTTTGAGGAATCTCCATACTGTTTTTCATAATGGCTGTATTAATTTACATTCCCACTAGCAGTGTGTAAGGATTACCTTTTCTCCACATCTTCATGAATACTTGTTATTTTTTTCATTTTATGATAGTAACCATTCTGATTGGAATGAGGTTATATCTGATTATAATTTTGATATGTATTTCCTTGATCACTAGGAATGTTGAGTATTTTTTCACATGTCTGTTGTCCATTTGTATGTCTTCTTCTGAGAAATGTTTATTCAGATCTTTTGCTCATTTTTAATGTTTTTTAAAAAATGTTGAGTTATTTGTGTTACTTATATATTTTGGTTATTAACCCCTTATCAGGTGTAAGGTTTGCAAATATATTCTCCCATTCTGTGGGTTGTCTTTTTGCTCTGTTGATTGTTTTCTTAGTTGTGCAGAAGCTGTTTAACCTGATATGATCCCATTTGTCCATTTTTGCTTTGATTGCCTTTGCTTTTGAGGTTTTATCTAAAAATATCTTTGTCTAGACCACTGTCATGAAGCTTTTCCCTTATATTTTCTTCTAGTAGTTGTGGGCGTTATATTTAATTCTTTAATCTGTTTTGAGATAATATTTGCTTATGGTGAGAGATAAAGCCCTAATTTCATTCTTTCTCATGTGGATATCCAGTTTTCTCAGCACTGTTATTGAAGAGGCTGTCCTTTCCTTAATGTATGTTCTTGGTACCTTGTCAAAAATCGGTTAGCTATAGGTGTGTGAATTTATTTCTTGACTCTCTATTCTATTTCATCGGTCTATGTGTCTATTTTTATGCCAGTACAATGCTGTTTTGCTTACTCTAGGTTTGTAGTACGTTTTGAACTCAAGTAGTGTGATGCCACCAGCTTTATTCTTTTTGCTCAAGTTTGTTTTGGCTATCCAGGGTCTTTCGTGGTTTCGCACAAATTTTAGGATTGCATTTTCTCTTCCTGTAAAGAATGTAATTGATATTTTGATAAGGATTGCACTTAATCTGTATCTCACTTTAGATGCCATGATAATTTTAACGATATTAGTTATTTCAATTCCTGAATATGTGATATCTTTCTATTTTCTGTGTGTGTTTTCTTCAATTTCTTTCATCAACGTTTTATATCTTTCATTGTTAAGTGTATTCCTAGGTATTTTAATTGTTTTTGTATTTTTGTAAATGGGATTACTTTCTTGATTTTTTTTCCAGATAATTTGCTAGTGGTATATAGAAATGCTACTTCTTTTTGTGTGTTGATTTTGTATCCTGCAACTTTACTGAAATCTTTTATTCTAATGTTTTTGGGTAGAATCTTTGGGTTTTTTATATATATATGTATATATTTATATTAGTACATATACATATATTTATATTATAAGCACATATATTTGTTTATAGATATATATATTCAAAATAATGTCATGATATTACAGATGTGTGTATATGTGTCTGTAATACATAATATGTATATCTATATACATACATATACACACATATATGTGTAATATTGTAAGACACTATTTAGAAAAAGCCTATGGGAGGAGATAGAAATAATTCGTCTTATAAATTAGAATTGCAAATACTGAATTATAGTAGTTAATTGATTTCCCTTTTGTATGTACACATATACATTTGTGTATATATAACCTTGTATATACGCACGTATGTGTATATATGTATGTATATGATGTCATTAACAAAAAGGGACAATTTGACTTTCTGTTTTCCAGTTTGGATGCCCTTTATTTCTCTCTCTTACCTGATTACTCTGGCTAGGACTTTCAGTACTATATTCGGAGGACATTCTTGTCTGGTTTCAGATTTTAAAAGAAAGCTTTCAGCTTTTCCCAGTTCATTGTGATGTTAGCTCTGAGTTTGTACTGCATGGCCTTTATCATGTTGAAGTGCAGTCCTTCTATACCTAATTTCTTAGGAGCTTTTATCGTGAAGAAATGTTGAATTTTATCAAATACTCTTTCTACCAAATGTCCATCAATGGATTAAGACATTAACAAGAATGAAATACTGTCATTTGTGGCAATATGGATGGACCTGGAAGACATTAGATTAAGGGAAATAAGCTAGACACAAAAAAGGTAAATACTGCATAAACTCACTTATATGTGTGTATAAAAAGTCATTCTCATGAAAGTAGAAAGTTGAATAGTGGTACCAGAATATGTAGAGAGTGGAGTGGCTGAGGGATTGAAAGACATTGATCAATAAGTATAAGGCTACAGTTAGATAAGAGGAATAATTTCTGATGTTCCATTGCATGGTAGAATGACTGGAGTTAATATATATTTCAAAATAGGTAGAAAAGAGGTTTCTAAATGTTCTCATTAAGAATAAATAATAAGTTTTTAAAGTGATGGATATGCTAATTACCCTGATTTGATCATTACACAATGTATACATGTACAGGTGGAGTATTCCTTATCCAAAATGCTTAGGACCAGAAGTATTTCAGATTTCAGAGTTTTTCAGATTTTGGAATATTTGCATGACACTGGTTGAGCATTCCAAATCCCGAAATCCAAAATCTGCAATGTTCCAGTGAGTATTTCCTTTGAGCATCATACTGGTGCTCAAAAAGATTCAGATTTGGGAGAATTTTGAAGTTTAGATTTTTAGATTTAGTATCCTCAACCTATATCAAAACATAACATTGTAGCCTATAAATATGTACAATTATTATGTATCAATCATAAATTTTTAAAAATGCAATGTGGTTTTGCTACAAAAAATTATAATAATGTTATGAGAACCTTTAAAATATCATAGGATGTTATTTAGCAAAAGCTTATGGGAGGAGATAGAAATTATTCATCTTACGAATAGAATTGCAGATACTGAATTATAGTAGTTAATTTCTTTCCCTTTTAATGTTTTGACATTGAAGATGAAGATAAAGAGCAGAAACACTTCTAACTGGGAAAATAACTTTATGTGCCATTGAATGGTTTGGCTGACTGAAACTATAAAGTGGTTTAACAACTGAGTGTCACAGATATTAAAGGTATTTCTACTGAGTCAATAAGTCAATACATTACTTCTGTTCCCTTGAGGAAACTAGCTTGCTACACGCACAATTCAAGATGCAATAACATTTTTCAGCAGCTAGTGAGGAAAAAAAAACCCTGACAAAAATAAAAGTTTAGAATTTTAAATTATTTTTTTCCTGATTTTTTTTTCAGTATAGTCTATTGTAAATTTAAGCAGAAAACATCAATAGACTTCAATTATACTACAGAGAATAATCTGAAAGGCAATTTTTGGTTAGATGGAGTAAATTCTGGTTTTGCTGGCACTGATTCCTTTACCCATGTAATGGTTTTTATTAATTGATTTGAATTTCCTATTGCCATTACTGAGTACATTTTAAGTTTGATGCTTCATTGCAGTCTTAGAGCTCTGTTAATTTTTATATGCATTTTATTGAGTTTATATATTACATACTCTTAATTATACATATTTTGAATGCTTTTTTTACATCTAGTTGTTGAAATACAATATAAGAAATATGAAGGTTACCAATTAACAGAAATATGTTATATAGTACCTGTTCATTTTACTTTTCCATAAGATTCTGAATAAATAAATAATGCAATTCTCAAGACAGAAGCTATATTCAAGTTATTTTTAAGGTCTTCAATTTAAGGACTAAAATGTCTTTTCATAAACTTTATTTAACCTTCTAAGGTTCTAGCAAACAATAATAAAATCAGCAAAATGCATAGAAAGAAAAAAACTAGTAATTATATTTAATTAATTTTGAATCTCTTTTTATCATTTTTCTATCAACCAACATTGTAAACTCTCATCATAACAAGAATACATTGAAAATTATGATGGAAATGAGAATATTTAAGATATCAGTCCAAACATCCAGATATAAATGGACACAGATACATAAACAGGACACACACACACACACATTCAAGGATATCATTGTTTGGTATATTTCCTTGACATCTAAGACGACACCACTGCAGTATAGACATCAAAAATTTCATTGTCACTATGTTTTGGCAGATATGATCACTCAGCAAACTTGGTAGCTCACTGCACAAGCCCTTTGTCTTTTTGATTCCTTGATTTATCTAACAACATTTCTTGAGTGCTAACCACGTCCCAGGCACGGTTCCATGTGTTGGGGCTAGAACAGCTTCTTCTCTCATGGTGTTTATATTCTAATGGAATTTTTGATCTCACAGACACATACACACACACACACACACACACACACACACACAGAGAATAGATACATAAATTATGTATACATAGTTTATTTTCAGCAGTTTGACAATGATGTAGTAGATGATAGATAGATAGATAGATAGATAGATAGATAGATAGAGGTTCACACACACCCACCCACCCACCCACACACACACACACACAGATGTTGATTGCTATTTGTTCTATTGCCTGATTTTTATCCCCTGTAACCACCAGAATTGGTGATAAAATTATTGAGCTGGAAATGAAAGCTGCTAACTACTCTCATATTCTAAAGAAAATCATCTTTCTAGCCTCAAATTTGGGACCAGACTCTTTCTTACAGGATTTTCTGAGAGGGTATTAAACCATCTCTATCCTCTCCCCAATCTACATGAGAGGATTAGACACAGGAAAAATTTGGGGCATTGGTTGTGCAGGATTTTAGCAACAGAGTGGTCTTTTCTAGTCCCTGATCTTTTCTCTTTATGCCAAGGAAAGGAAGAATTCCAAAAAGATAAGTTGAAGACTGGATATGGCTTTCAAGAAGGAAACACTAGCATCACTCCCCTCAGCTTAAGTGCCTGCTGAGATGAAAGCAGCAGGCCTACCTGATTTTCTCATGAGAAAGAAGCAAGAAGGCAGATTTCTTGACATTGCTTTTAGTTGTTGCTCGAAGTTTCGGAGCCTACAGGAACATAAAGATGGCATCTGTTTCTGATCCAGAGATTTCTGAAGGCAAGAAATCTGCTAAGGTAGCCCATGCCAGCAGTGTGTACAGAGATAATGTAATGAGTTGGGGGCAGAAGAGAGAGTGGCATCCTATATTCCAGTTTGCTCTGGCTTTTTGGACCACACAAGGAAGTTAGGATCTCAGTAGCGTCTCACAAAAGCATACGGAAATTAGAGGTGATTCAGGTGACTTCCAAGGCAAAACAACTCAAGGTCCAATTTTAATAAGGAATCAGGGGATTGATGATAAGACTGAAGTATTAAACTAAAGAGCTTCTGCACAGCAAAAGAAACTACCATCAGAGTGAACAGGCAACCTACAGAATGGGAGAAAATTTTTGCAATCTACTCATCTGACAAAGGGCTAATATCCAGAACCTACAAAGAACTCAAACAAATTTACAAGAAAAAAACAAACAACCCCATCAAAAAGTGGGCAAAGGATATGAACAGACATTTCTCAAAAGAAGACATTCATACAGCCAACAGACACATGAAAAAATGCTCATCATCACTGGTCATCAGAGAAATGCAAATCAAAACCACAATGAGATACCATCTCACACCAGTTAGAATGGCGATCATTCAAAAGTCAGGAAACAACAGGTGCTGGAGAGGATGTGGAGAAACAGGAACACTTTTACACTGTTGGTGGGATTGTAAACTAGTTCAACCATTATGGAAAACAGTATGGCAATTCCTCAAGGATCTAGAACTAGATGTACCATATGACCCAGCCATCCCATTACTAGGTATATACCCAAAGGATTATAAATTATGCTGCTATAAAGACACATGCACACGTATGTTTATTGCAGCACTATTCACAATAGCAAAGACTTGGAATCAACCCAAATGTCCATCAGTGACAGATTGGATTAAGAAAATGTGGCACATATACACCATGGAATACTATGCAGCCATAAAAAAGGATGAGTTTGTGTCCTTTGTAGGGACATGGATGCAGCTGGAAACCATCATTCTTAGCAAACTATCACAAGAACAGAAAACCAAACACCGCATGTTCTCACTCATAGGCGGGAACTGAACAATGAGATCACTTGGACTCGGGAAGGGGAACATCACACACCGGGGCCTATCATGGGGAGGGGGGAGGGGGGAGGGATTGCACTGGGAGTTATACCTGATGTAAATGACGAGTTGATGGGTGCAGCACACCAACATGGCACAAGTATACATATGTAGCAAACCTGCACGTTGTGCACATGTACCCTACAACTTGAAGTTTAATAATAATAAATAAATTTAAAAAAAAAAAAAAAAAAGACTGAAGTGAGATTTTGCTGCTTTTCTCTGAAGCTGGTCTTCAGATACAGAGGATACAAGATGAAGTGGAAAAACTGCTTACATTATATGCTTGCAGATACACTTAAAGGAATCACTCATCTCTTTAAAGAATTCTATTCTACTCAAGCATTTTTTTCCAAATTTAAGATCCCCCTTTACATTCTTTCAACAGATACTTATTGAATGCTGACAATGTTCCAGGTCCTATTCTTGGTGCTGGGAATATAACAATGGACAGACACATATAGAGAGAGAAAGACTATAAACCGAGTCCACTAGCAGTGTCAAAGCTGCCAGCACAAAGATTGCAAGTTGTACTGACCGCAGTGTCAAGCACAAGAGGAGCCCTGATATACATTATATTGAATGAATAAATGAGGTTAAATTAGATGACTTCTAGGATCATTTCCAGTTTTGATAATTTGTGTTTTCCTTATTGTCTCCAACTCTGTTAGTTGTGCATATCTTATTTGGACATAATTTTAATATTAATCAAGTACCAATTATGTTCTGGATAATGCTAACGTATATATTTGTGTGTTCTCATTTAATTTTCATAGCAGCACTATGAGGTAGATTTGATGATCCCATTTTACAGATGAAGGTACTAAGGCTCATAGGTTAAATGTTTTACCCAATTGGCACAGCTGGAATTTGAAGGCTACAGGTTTTTTATTTGGTTGGTTGTTTTTTTTTTTCTTTTCCTCCAAATCCTGTACTTTTTCTGTTAGATCACACTGTCTCCCTAATATTATGGTACTGTATACTACAAAGTGCTAGGGCATCATATAATTAACATTCATAGTGAAAACTACAGTTTTCAAACTATCTTTACATTGTGTGTGTATATATATATATGCATTTATATCACTTTTTTGCATAGGAATACACACACACACATATATATTCTTAGTTATACTCTGTGCAGACAGAGAAGATACTCTTCATTGTTTTATGGATCAAAAAACTGATATTTATAAAAGTTAAATTATATAACTAAGAAGAGTTATTACTGAGATTGGAGCTCATGTCTTCCAATGCCAATTACTATACTTTCAATATAACACAATGTCTCAGTGACCCTCAGAAGATGCTTTTTTCTTCCAAATCTCCTTCAAACTCTAGTTTAAAACATAACTGCTCTAGGAAGTATCTCCTGGTAATACCATTTGACCTCAAATCATGTGTGTTCTTCATTTATCTTCTGCACTTCTAAGTGTCATGTGATAATAATAGCTAATATTTGTTGAGTCTTCTATGTACCAGATGTTGTTCTAGGCACTATGCATGTACTGATTCCCTTAGAGCTCATAGCATCCTCTTGAGGTAGATTCCATTGCAATTCCCGTTTTATAGATGAGGACACTCGGACATAAATTGGTTATGTGACTTGTCCAGTCTTAGAGAATTGGTAAGAAGCTGAATTAGCTACTTGGGAGGCTAAGGTTGGAGGAATGTTCCAGAGCAGGTGTTTGAGTTTGGGGCAGCAGTGAGCTGTGATTGCACTACTGCACTCCAGGTTAGGGGACAGAGCAAGACGCTGTGGAAAGAAAGAAAAGAAAGACAGAAGGAAAGAAGGAAGGAAGGAAGGAAGGAAGGAAGGAAGGAAGGAAGGAAGGAAAGAAAGAAAGAAGGAAAGAGAGAAAGAGAGAGAGGAAGGAAGGAAGGAAAGAAAGAAAGAAAAGGAAAGAAAGAAGAAAGAAGGAAGGAAGAAAGAAAGAAGGAAGAAAGGAAGGAAAGAAGAAAGAAAGAAAGAAAGAAAGAAAGAAAGAAAGAAAGAAAGAAAGAAAGAAAGAAAGAAAAGAAAGGAAGGAAGGAAGGAAGGGAGAGGAGGAGGGAGGGAGGGAGTGAGGGAGGAAGGAAGGAAGGAAAGAGCTAGATTATTAATGTATGAATGCAGACAATCTGACTCCAGAGGACTTGCATTTCTATCCATTTCATTCTATACTCATGTGAATTATTTTACTTTGCTTTTAATTAAATATTGTTTTGTAAGTGTTGTTCAATCTTTCTTTCATGTCTCACTCAACAGACAGGCTGTAACTCAAGTTCTTCTGTACTACAAATAGGGTTTAGAACAGCATTCTACATAGAGAGGGAGTCAAGCAAATAATTTGAAAGAGAATGATAGCTCCTTGAGCACACACGCAACAATTTAGCAATTTTTTCCAGAACAGAAAAAAGGTCTAAAGAAGCTCCCTTATTCTTTTTATTTTTTCTTTGAACCCCTTATGGCAGGGAATACTTGACATGAATGTGAAAAATATCATTCTTTCTTATACATTAAATTGTTTTTTTCTAACCCATGTTGAAATTGTTTTCCAGGAATGGAAATGATTTTGAGCTGATGAGTCATAAGCATCCATTGCCTGTGGTCATCAGAAACACTGATTAGCAACTTAGTTCCAGAGGTGAGGGTGACATTCTGTGACTACAGACTAGAAGAAAACAAATGAGTTCACAGAAGAGTTAAGCCAAACAGTCTTTCCTCTTCCAGTCACTCCCCATGTTACACATACATATTCCTCCACTGTATTAGTCCATTTTCACACTGCTATAAGAACTATCCAAGACTGGGTAATTTATAAAGAAATGGGATTTAATTTAATCACAGTTCCACATGGCTTGGAGGCCTCAGGAAAGTTGCAATCATGGTGGAAGGTGAAGGGAAGGGAAGCAAGGCACGTCTTCACAAGGTGGCAGGAGAGAGAGAGAGCACAGGGGAAACTGCCACTTGTAAAACCATCAGATCTTGTGAGAACTCACTCACTATGATGAGAACAGCATGGGGGAAACTGTCCCCATGATCCATTCACCTCCCACCAGGTCCCTCCTTTGACATGTGGAGATTACAATTTGAGATGAGATTTGGGTGGCGGCACAGAGCCAAACCATATCACCCATGTTACACATTCATGCTTGTTAGAGCTATGTCTCATAAGCAAATAGCTGATTCTGTCATTTGCCTGCTTTTAAACATCCAATGCCTCCCCTGTGCCTCTGACAACGTTTTCAAATGTGGCATAAATCAAAATAACCCAGGAAACTTGAAGGAAATGTAATTTTCAAATCTAGGTAACTTGTTTATTCAACAAGCTCCCTGAGGGATGTTGATACCCATTTAAAATTGAAAAACATTGGTCTTTAGGGATTAAATACAGACTCTTCAGCTTAGCATTCAAGGCCCACCTTTCATTGTCCTGTCCTGGCATTTCCAGCCTTATCTTCTGGTAAGTTTACATTTCAATCATGTTCCTAAACCCCATAGTACTGGCTCTGCACAGAGCAGGCATTCATTATGGTTTATAAATTGACCTCGCTATTTCAGTGCTCTAGTCCACTAAGCTAAGTAGCCGCCAAAGTGTTGTAGGAAATTATACTGGTCTGTGTCCTTTGCATACTCTATTACTTCTCCTTTCTTTTCCATCAAACTTGATGCTGCCTGAAAATTTAATTTTTCAAAGTGACATTTAGTTCTTATTTAGCCATTGAGCTTCAAAGTATAGTCACAATAGAGTGGTAATGCAAGAGCAAAAATATTTCACACGTTGACCATAGCAACCCCAAAAACATAATGAAAATCATAATTCAGTCACTTTCCCCATCATTCTGCATTAATTATTACAGTTTCAGGGTTCCAAATACTGATTCTCCATTGTTTCAAGAAGCTTTCAATTTATTCACATTCCCAATTCCATCCTAGATTCAAAGAGAAAGATGTGCCAGTGTTTACTTTGTCTCTCTTCGGTCCTGAAGAATGCCAGTGTTCCTAACCCATACCAAGTGGTTCCATTAGTCTTATTCATTTGTCAGTCTGTTGAAGTCTTATTGCCCCTTGCTCCCTTGAAAATAATGTCATCATCTAAAAGATCACTTAGCTGTATTTTATTCTCTGTGTGCTGTAAACATTTACTCTGATGGAAATGGGAATTTTGCCAATATGAAAAATATAGCCCACTATTTAATAATTTCATGGGTCAGGTTGACATTGTGGGAAGATTAATTAGCTAAACCAAACAATGTGCCTGCGTGTGTGTGTGTGTTTGTATATTCATTGCGCGTGTACATGTGTGTCTGTGTATTCAGTGTATCTGCGTGTCTGTGTATTCAGTGTATCTGTGTGTGTGTGCCTATGCAGGTGGCAAAGGATGCTGAAATCTAGCCTGTCCTTGACATGTGCTTTGGCGCAGTGGTGAATAATGGCAGGAGGAAGGGGGTACTTGTTTCCCTTTCTGAGAGGTTACATTTGTCCACCAACTTTGTGCCTGAGTGACCACCTTTTATTTTGATTTAACCATTCACAGAGATTGGCTTTTTTCTAATTTTCAATGGAACTCATAGAGACTAGCAGTGTCTGTATGTAAGTACACGTCCGTGCATATGTTCATGTGTATGCATATTTGTGTGTGTGTGTGTGTGTGCCTGAGAGAGACAGAAACAGAGAGAAAGAGAAGAGGGGGAAAAGAGAGACTATAGATCATGCATTTGTAGACTGAGAGAGTTAGCATTTTGGATAGACAAAGCAAGCTTCTACCTATTGTGGTAGGAGCAAAAGTTAAAATTATTCTCTTTCACAGTATTAAGTATTATGCAAATGTCCCTTCCATGCACCAATGTCATAGAAATTTTCCCTCAAAATGGTACAATATGGATGAAGAAGCACTGAGATAAGAGTTGGGAGAATTGAGTTTTTTCCTATCCCAGTTCTAACACGTAGCTGTGTACCTTGAATGAATTCTATAACCTCATAATATCAATATTCTCATCTATACACATGGATTCCCCGGGGTCCACTTTGCTATCCCTATAGACTCCACATGTGCACATATATGTGTTTATTTATTTACCTTTTTTTTTCTCAAAGAAAGAAGTGTAGCTGGTTGACAGTTTAACACTTCTCACTTTTCTTGCTCAAGCTCCTCTAGCACCCCTCTACAAAACTCACAACATTTTCTCTCCAGGCTGTCTTTATAAAAAAGGCTACATATCTTTATTTTTTTAAATAGCTCTTTATTTCTTTTCACTCCAGGGAAATGGATGTGAGATGATTAAAGATAACCAATACTGGAGAGGTTAAAAAGCTTCTGGAAGTCTTAGAAAATGCCAGTTGAGGCTTGGAAAATTCAAGGAGCTTTATCTGTCTTCTTTTCTTCCTTCAGTTCAATGAATATTTATTGAAGGACTATAAGGTGGCAGATCTGCCCAAAGCACCAAGACCATGGCAATAAACAAATTAGACAAAAATAATTGTCATCATGGAGCTTACATTCTATTGGGTGGAGGCAAACAAAAAATCCATAGATATATACGAATCAGTAGGAAAAAAAATGTATATATTCTATCAAATAGTGGCAAGTATTATGGAGAAAAATGAGGCAAGGAATGGCAATAGAAGGGGTGTGTGTGTGTGTGTGTGTGTATGTGTAAATGGAAGAAGTTGTGCTTTTAAAAAGGGTTGTCAGGAAGTGCCTTGCTGAGAAGTTAACATTTGAGCTAAAACATGAAAGAAGTGAAGGAGTGAGCTGTGTGAATATATGAAGAAGAGCAATCTAGCACAATAGACCTGAGCTAGAAACATTCCTGGCACGTTCTAGTAACAGCAAGGAAGCCAGTGTTGCTGAAGCTGAGTGAGTTAGTATAAAAATAGATGTCAGAGAGTTAAAGCGGGGCCATATTGTGTGGGATCTTGTAGACTACTGCAAGGACTCTGGATTTTACTCTGAGTGAGAAGAGAAATACTGGAGGACTTTGATTACAAGAATGATATGATTACAGTTGAATTTTTATAAGATCACAATAGATGCTGTGTTGACAACAGACTGTTGGGGCCAGAGTATAAATAAAAAATTATTTAGGAAACTATTGCTATAATCAGATGAGAGAATATTGATGACTTGGATCAGGGCAATAGCAGTAGAAAGTAAGAGAAGGGATTGATTTTTATATACATTTTTGAAGTACAACCTAAGGATTTGCTCATAGTGTGGAAGTGGGGTATAAGAGGAAAAATGCCATCCAGAATGACCCTGGAGTTTTAGATCCAATAACCAAAAGTATGTAGTTTCTTTTTACTGATATGCCATACACTGATACAGGAAAGACAGCAGAAGTCCAGATCTTGATGGGATAACCGATGATTCAATTTTGGACATGTTAGGCTTGAGAAGATTATTAGACATCTCAGTAAAAATGTGAAGTCAGCAGTTTGACATATGACTCTGCATTTCAGGAGAGATATTTGGCCTGGAGACACAAATTTAAGAATCACCAGAAAATAAGTAGTAATTAAAGACATTAAGCTAATTTGATCACTAAGGGGGTGACTGGAGGTAAAGAATAAGTCCAAGGAAGAACTGAGTCCTGAGACTGCAATTTTAACAAGCAGGAAAGAGGAATAATGAGAAAGTAAAAGTATGTGAGTTCTGAAGGCCAAGTGAAATAAGTGCTTTACAGAGAAGAGAGTGTTCACTTGTTTCAAGTGTTGAGGATATGTAAGTAAGACACACATGAATAAATAGATTCAGCAATGTGGAGATACTGGCAATCTAGACGAGAGTAGTTTCAGGGCAGTGGTGAGTAGGAAAGCCTGGTTAGAATGAGTTCAAGAGAACAGGGAAAGAGGTTTCCAATGCACCTTTAGAGGAGTTTTGCTCTAAAGGCAAGGAAAAAACAAACAGTAGCTTGAGGAAGTGTGTGAGATCAAAGAAGACTTTTTCTTTTTTAATTTGTGTCATATAATATGTATGCAAAACTGTATCAAGCATGAATGTAGTTTAATAAATAATTATTCAAGGAACAGCCATGTAACTACCACCTAAGTCAAGAAGTAGAACACTGCAGCATCCTAGAAGTCCAGTGTAGGCCCTTCTTGATCAAAAACTTGTCCTTTCCCCTTAAAGCACCATCTTGACTTTCTCAATGATTCCTTTGATATCTTTATATTTTCGTCATACAAATATGTATATCTAAGCACCAATTGTTTGGTTTAGCCGGATTTTGACCCTTGGATAAATGCAATCACATTGTATGTATTTTTGTTTTGCTTCTTTCACTATTGTATTAGTGTGTTTTCTGTTGCTTATAACAGCATACCTGAAACTGGGTGATTTATAAATAAAAAGAAATTATTTCCTACAGTTCTGAAGGCTAAGTCCAAGGTCAAGGGACCACATCTGCTGAGGACCTACCTGCTGATGAAGACTGCAGAGTCCTGAGGTGGTGCAGGGCATCACATGGTGAAGGAGCTCAGCATGCTAACATGCTAGCTCAGTCTCTCTTCCTCTTCTTATAAAGCCACCAGTTCTCCTCCTGTGATAACCCATTAATCCATGAATGGATTAATGCATTCATGAGGGCAAAGCCCTTATCACTCAATCACCTCTCAAAGGCCCCACCTCTCAACACTGCCACATTGATGATTAAGTTTGAACATGATTTTTTGGAGAGGACAAATATTCAATCCATAGCAACTGTTTTTCGGATTAATTCATATTGCAGTTTTTAGCTGTACTTGGTTTAATATTACAGCTGCGTGATAGCCCATTCTATGAATGTTCCATGATCTATACATCCATTCTCTGCTAATACATTTGGACGTTTCTGGTGTATGCCCTGCACCACCTTCCCATGACCACCACCAGATTTCAGTCGCAGCTGTGGTCAGCAGTACTCCTGCATCCTAGAACAGAAGCGCCCCAGCTGAATCAATGCTCACAGACATTCTGGATGTGTTTGTTTGTTTTCCTTTTTCTTTTACTTCAGGTCATTTCTTAAGGCCCACTTGATTGATGGATTGATTGATTGGCTTGCCAGCAGGGCAGCCCAGAAGAGCACACAGAAGCTAATTCTTCAAGGATCAGTTCTCAACCAATGAGGGACAGCAGCCTTTTGGAGGGACAATTTTTAGCTGAATACTATAGTTCTTCATAACACAGATGAGCCCCAGTTGCCTTGAGTGCTATTCAGCTTAAAAATGCGCACTTTATTGGTTTTCCCTCTTTCCCCATCTCATTCTTCCCACATCCTCAATGGTGCTTCCTAAGATCACCTCTCAAATGAACCACCTGAACTCAAATCCCTGGCTCAGAGTCTGCTTGAAAGGAAACCAAAACAAAGACGAGACTTTTATGAATAATGCAACAGTGAATATTCTTAAACATACCTCTTGGGATACCTGTGCACAAATTGCTCTAGGACAGCGCCCAGCAAACATTTTCTGCAGCGGGCTAGATAATAAATATTTTAGGCTTTTCTGGACACATATCATCTCTGTTGCATGTTCTTTGTTTTATTGTTTTAATTTTCACAAGTATTTAAAATTCAAAGTATAGTTTGTCAATCACTGCACTAGAGTATGTTCTTGTGAGTGAAATCACTAGGTCAAAGGGTATATGTAGGTTTTGCTTTCTTATATACTGCCAATTTTTCCAAAGTGCTTGTTCACTCCCAGTAGCAGGGCATAAGAGATCCAGTTATTCCATAACCTTGCCCACATTTTGTATTTAACAGAATTTTTATTTTTAGCCATTCTCTTGAGAGTGTAGTAGTATTACAATGTGGCTTTATCTTGCATTTCCTTAATGACCAATCAGGTTGAGAAATTCTACATACGTATAATGGCTAATTGGTTTTCCATGTTCAGCAGGTACCTGTTTAAGTCTTTTTTCTGATTTTCTTTGGTTTACCTGTCAGTGTTTTTAATTGACTTGCAGAATGTCTTTGTAAATTCTGGATATGAATCCCTTGTTTTATTTGACTGTGCTTCAAATATCTTCTCTCACTCCATGACTTACACTTTCACTCTGTTAATTGTATGTTTCAATGAACAAAATGTCTTAATTTCATTGAGGTAAGGTTTATCAATCATTTCTTTTATGATTGTGAATTTTTTATTCTGTTCAAGAAAGTTTTCTCTATCTGAAGGTTATAAAAATATTTTTCTATGTTATCTTCTATAACTTTATTGTATTTTTTTCCTATCACATGTAAGTTTAACCATGCCAGGTATGGTGGCATGCACCTGTAATCCCAGCACTTTGGGAGGCCAAGGCAGGAGGATCACTTGAGACCAGAAGTTTGAGACCAGCCTGAGCAACATAGCAAGACCCCACTTCTATATATTTTTTTTAATTAGCGAGGTGTGATGGTGTGTGCCTGTAGTCTTAGCTGCTTAGGAGGCTTGAGTCTAGGAGTTTGAGGCTGCAGTGAGTTATGATCGTGCCACTGCACTCCAGCTTGAGTGACAGAGCAAGACCCTGTCTCAAAAAGAAAAAATCTAACAGGAGCTTTTTTTGTTTATATTATGAGGTAGGGGTTCCATTTCATTTTATTTCCATTTGGCTGTCAATTATTCCAGCAGCATTTCTTTAAAAGATTATCCTTGCTCGACTACTAAACTATAGTTGCTTTCTTATAACCTTTTTATCCATATACCTTTGAGTTTTAATCTGAGCTCTATTCTGTTTCATTAGTCTGTTTGATGACCTTGCACAAATACAAACTGTGCATAGCAATTTTACAGTCAGACACTGTGACCAGATGTGGTGGCTAATGCCTGTAATCCCAGCACTTTATAGAAGGCTGAGGCAGGTGGATTGCTTGAGTTTAGGAGTTCAAGACCAGTCTGGGCAACATGAAGAAACCTCATCTCTACAAAAAATACAAAGATTAGCCAGGTGTGGTGGCTGCTCCTGTGGTCCCAGCTGCTTGAGAGGCTGAGGTGGGAGAATGGCTTGAGTCCAGGAGGTCCAGGCTGCAGTGAGTCAAGATTGCGCCAATGCATTCCAGCCTGGGTGACAGACTGAGATCCTATCTCAAAAATGAAACAAATAGGCCTGGAGCGGTGGCTCATGCCTGTAATCCCAGCATTTTGGGAGACCAAGGTGGGTGGATCACCTGAGGTCAGGAGATCGAGAGCAGCCTCGCCAACATGGCGAAAACCAGTCTCTACTAAAAATACAAAAATTAGCTGGGCACGGTGGCGGGTGCCTGTAGTCCCACCTACTTGGGAGGCTGAGGCAGAAGAATCGCTTGAACCTGGGAGGCAGAGGTTGCAGTAAGCCAAGATAGTGTCACTGCACTCCAGCCTGGGTGACAGAGCAAGACTCTGTCTCAAAAAAAACAAAACAAAACAAAACAAAATCAGACATTGTTCCCTCAAACACAAAGAAATCTAAGATTTTGATGGTGATTGCATTGGATCTATGGATTAAGCTTGGAGAAATGATACCTTTATAATGTTTGAACCTTCAAATATATGGATACGGTATATTTTTCTATTTATTTAGGCCTGCTCTAATGTGTTTCAATAATGTTTGCAGATTCCCAGGTAGATTTACTGCTTGATTTTGAGATTGTTAATGTTATTGTAAGTTTTATCAACTTTTTGTTTGGTTCGTCTATTTTTTCCTAACTTTTTTGAGACATGATTGACAAAAATTGTATATATTTATAGTGTACAACATGATATTTTGATATATGTGTACATTGTGAAGTGATTAGCATAGTCAAGCTAGCTAACGTATCCATCACCTCACCTAATTACCATTCTTTTTTGTAGTGAGAACACTTGAGATATACTCTCTAGGCAAATTTCAAAGAACATAATATATTATTATTTACTATAGTCATCATGCTATACATTGAGTCTTCAGAACTTACATAACTGGAAGTTTTTACCCATTGACTAACATCTCATTTCCACCACAGCCGCCAGGTCTTAGTAACTGCCATTCCATTCTCTATTACCATCAGTTTGACTTTTTTATTTTTTTTAAGATTCCACATATAAGTGAGATCATATAGTATTTGTCTTTCTACGTCTGGGTTATTTCAGTTAGTATAATCCAAGTTCATACATGTTGTCACATATGACAGGATTGCCTTCTTTTTTAAGGCAGAATAACATCTACACACACTTTATTCATTTGTCTACACACACTTAGGTTGTTTCCATATTTCAGCTGTTGTAAATAGTGCTGCAATGAACAGATTTCTCTTTGAGATAGTGATTTTATCTCCTTTGGATTTATACCCAGAAGTGGAATTGCTGGGTCATATGGTAGTTCTATTTTTTAACTTTTTGAGAAACCTCCATATTGTTTTCTATAATGCTGTGTTTTTTTTACATTAATTTTTGATTCTTTTAATAATATATAGAGAGATTTAGAACTAAAATTGATATGTATATGTTGACATTCAGCTCAGAGACTTCAATAAATCAATGTTCTATTGGTTATTGTGACAAAATACACATAACAGAAAATTAGCCATTTTGATCATTTCAAAGTGTACAATTTGGTGGATTTTTGTGTATTCATAAAGTTGTGCAACCATCAACACTAACTCCAGAACATTTTTATCATCCCAAAGGGAAATCCTGTACTTATTACACTTCCCCTTCTCTCATCCCTTTCAGCCACGAATCTGCTTTCTGTCTCAATTGATTTGCTGATTCTGAAAATTTATACATGGACTTAGACACTTTGTCAATAATGCTGCAGTGAACTTTCATATAAAAGTTTTTCATGGACATATGCTTTTATATTTTGAGAGTATGTACCTAAAACTGTAATTATTGGGTCATATAATAACTCTTTTAGTTTAAGGAACTAAAAATTGTTTTCTAAAGTATCTGCACCATTTTGTATTTCCACCAGCAATGTATGAGAGCTCCAGTTTCTCCACATCCTTGTCAGGATTAGCTACTGTTTGACTTTTTGAGTATAGCCATTATGGTGGATGTGAAGTGGTATCTCATTGTGGGTTTGCTTTGCATTGTTTTAATGACAAATTTCATGTTCTCTGATGGCCACTTGTAGATTTTCTTTTAAAAAATACCTATTCAAGTCATTTGTCCTTTATTAATTGAGTCATTTGACTTTTTGTTGTTGAGTTGTAAGAATTCTTTACATATCTGGACACTAGACCTTTATCTTAAATATGACTGACAATTATTTTCTCCCATTCTGTGGTTTCTGTTTTTCTTGTCCTGATAATGTACTTTGAAGCACAGGGGTTTCTCATTTTGATGAAGTCTCATTTATCTATTTTTATTTATTTATTTTTCTTATGCTTTTGGTGTCATATATAAGGAAACCATTGTGAAGTCAAAGACAGAAAAGTGTACCACTATACTTACTTTCAAGGGTTTTATAATTTTAGTTCTGACATTTATGTCTTTGATCTATTTTGAGTTAATTTTTCCATATGATATGGGGAGGGGTTCACCTTTATTCAATTACATGTGTAGCTCCCATTGTCCCAGCAGTGTTTTTGAAGAGACTATTCTGCCTCCACTGAATTGCCTTAGCACTCTTGTCAAAAATCAATTGCCACAGAGGTATGGGTTTATTTCTGCACTCTCATCTTATTCCGTTGAACTGTAAGTCTATCTTTATGTGACTACTATGCAGTCTTGATTAGTGGAGCTTTGTAATAAGTTTGAAAATCAGGAAGGGTAAGTTCTCCCCTTTGTTGTTCTTTTTTAAAGATAGTTTGAGTTATTTGGGGTCCCTTGGATTTTCGTATGAATTTTAAGAGCATCTCATCAATTTTTCCAAAAATGCCATCTGGAATTTTGATGATGATTGTGTTTAATCTGCAGATTAATTTGAGGGGTAATTGCATCTTAATATTAAGTCTTCCAACCCATGCATATGAAATATCTTTCCATTTATTTAGGTCTTTTTACATTTCTTTCAATGATATTTAATAGATTTCAGTATTCAATTTCTTTACTTCTTTTGTTAAATTTATTTCTAAGTATTTTCTTCATTTTGATGCTACTGTAAATGTAGCTGTTTCTTAATTTTATTCTTGTGTTGTACATTGCTAGTGCATAGAAATACAATTGAGTTTTATATATTGATTTTGTATCCTCTAGACTTGCTGTATTTTTATTAGGTATAGAAATTTTCTTAGGATTCTTGGAAATTTCTATATATAAATTCATGTCATCTGCACATATAATTGTACTTCTTCCCTTCTAATCTGGATGTTATAATTTCGTTTTCTTGCCTAATTGACTTTTCTAGAGTCTCCAGTATAATATTGAATAGTAGAGGTGAGGGTGGACATCTTTGTCTTATATATGGTCTTCGGGAGAAAGCATTCTGTTTTTCATTGTTAAGTATGATGTTAGCCGTATATTATTCATACATGTCCTCTATTAGGTTAAGAATATTCACATTTACTGAGTGTCTTTATCATAAAAGTGGATGTTGTCAAATGCATTTTTTCTGAGTCTACCGAAATAATTGTGTATTATGATGTGCTATAGTGATTGATTTTTTTTTTTAAACGGAGTTTTGCTCTTGTTGCCCAGGCTGGAGTGCAATGGCATGATCTTGGCTCACTGCAACCTTTACCTCCTGGGTTCAAGCAATTCTCCTCCCTCAGCCTCCTAAGTAGCTGGGATTACAGGCGTGTGCCACCACGCCCAACTTATTTTTTGTATTTTTAGTAGAAAAGGGATTTCACCATGTTAGCCAGGCTGGTCTTGAACTCCCGACCTCAGGTGATCCACCCACCTTGGCCTCCCAAAGTGCTGGAATTACAGGTGTGAGTCACTGCGCCCGGCCTACTGACTGATTTTTTTTTTATGTCAACATTCTAATATCTACATTCTATGTCTACATACTGGGAATATCTAATCCTACATTCCTGTGGTAATTCCCACATGGTGATATTGTATAATACTTTTTACATGATGCTGAATTTGACAGCATTTTGGTGAGGATTTTTCTATTTATGGTTCATACGGATCTGTAGTTTTATTTTCTTATGATGTCTTTGTCAGATTTTGTTATCAGGGTAATACTGGCTTCATATAATCAACTTGGAAATATTCCATTTTTAAAAAATTTTTTGGAAGAATTTCAGCATTAGAGTTTGTTTAATTTCTTAATAGCTTCCTGGAGATTACAATTAGCATTCTATTTCTAAAAAGCACTTTTCGATTGATTTAAAAATTTTTATCTGGTAAGTCTAATGTCTGGGTTTTCTCAAGGATGGTTTGTATTGACATTTTTGTTCCTGTGTATGGTCCATACTTTTCTGTTTCTTTGCATGTCTCATAATTTTTTATTGAAAACTGGATATTTTGTATAATTTATTGTGGCAATACTGAAAATCAGATTTTCTCCCCTCCCCAGGGTTTGTTGTTGATGCTGTTTGTTGTAGTTTGTTGTTTAATGACTTTTCGGAACTAAGTCTGTACATTCTGTATCTTTGTCATGTGTGGACACTGAAATCTCTTTTCAGTTAGTTTAGTGGTCAGCTAGTAATCAGCAGAATCTTCCTTAAATGTCTAGAACCAATCAGCCTCTCAGTCTTTTCTTAGGGGTTCTGTGTTCATGTTGGGCATTCCTTCAACACTCAGCCAGGTAGTTTACAATTTTGCCTACCTTATCCTTCACTACCTGCTTTTGTGGGGCAATTTACAATTATTGTCACCCTTTCCGTTCTTTGTAATTATTATTATTTGAGGACTTGCCATGTAAATTTCACTTTGCACATATCACGTTATATTTCCCTCACAATATCTTTATAAAGTGAGTAATATCGCCCTCAAAATGATAAAGTCTCTGCTACATCTTTTAAGTGACTGAGCCAAATAATGAGCTCATAGATAACTTCAGAGTTTATACAGTTAACCCTGCATTAACTCTTCCTAAAATAAAAAATCAACCATACTATTCTTTTATTTTGAATCAGGTGAAGCATTTTAATCCCCTCTCATAATGAGAAGCTACCCATCTAAATATTGTTTCTATGGATCCCTGCGGCGTAGGAAATTATTTTTGCAAAGTACTGAGACATTCAATTTCCCTCAAGTGCCATAGTATTTAGTCCCTTACATTTTCTTATATTCATAATGTCTGGTAATAAGTATTCTCTTCTCAGTGGCTATAGCTCTGACTTTCTTTCATTGTATCTTGGAGCACTTTTTTTTTGTCCTCTCAGCTCACCAATTCCTCTCCTCTTGTGTTCTTCTTCCTAGAGGGAGATTGGCCCCCATGTATATGTGTGAAAATGTGCCCTACCGTCTCCCTCCTGGAGACAAATCTTATCTTAATCTTGAGTGGATGTTCAAATAATAGCTGTGAGCCATTACCCCATTAAAGATATCTATGTAACATTCAAGATGTATATTCATTTTATGATCTAGAGGAAGCTGTTTAACTTTATTGTGTTAGTTTCGTTCTTCCAAGAAGCACATATCAAGATGCAATTAGGTATGAAAGAAAATAACTGGATCCCTTGAGGGATAAATGGAGAGGAAACAGTATAGGCAGAGAGAGCCTTCCAGCAGTGAAACAGTTATGACATCTGTGAAAAAGAATGGAAAGGAAGAAGGATTTGGCAGGAAAAGTTTCAGAAAACAGTGCAGTTGTAAGACGATTTTGGCCAGGCTTATGAGGAGTCCACGAGTCAAAATTTCCCATTAATGGAATCACACGTCAGATAGGAAAGGGGTTGCAATGGCACCACTGCCATGTTCAGTCACTGGCCATGAACAGTCCGGGGGAGGTATGGCCTTGGCACTAACATGATGGTGGATCCGGACAAGTAGCAGCTGGGGGTATCACTCAACTGTGCTCCACACAGAAAGAAAGCTAACTGGTGCATTTTCATGGTTGCCACAATCTAGCACACCTAGAATCACATTCCACAGGGTCACTTGTTTTTGGTAAAGCATAGAACTTATTAAACAGATTAAAGGTAGACAAGAGCAACGAATAATTTCTAGCTGTAAATATGGATTGCCAAAAAAAACAAAACTGCACTGGCAATCATTAATATGTGAGTAGGGTTTACATAATTATAAGGAGAAGTTTAATCTAATTAAAAAAAAAAAGTCACTTAAACCCCACCATGCATGCAATAAAATAAAATTACTATTGACTCAAAAATTTATTCTTCAGTAAAAGAAAAGTTGTTCCTTAAAAAATAGTGATTATAAATGTATAGATTCTACTATTTAGGGATGGGAAAAGTAAATAATAAGATCGTGTCTTTATCCACGGGGGGGGGGGGGAAACAATTTCACTGTTTAAACACCTCTTTAAAAGACAGAAGAAATAGCAACCAGAATAAATAAATGTTATATTTTATTCAAATTTAGGAACTTTTTTTTCTTCAAAAGATACCATCCAAAAAGTGAAAACACATCCCACAAAATAGAAGAAAATATTTGTGAATCACAGATCTTATATAAGGGCCTTGTATAAGAACTCTTATACCTCAATACTAAAGACACATATAACCCAATTTAAAAGTAGGCAAAGAATCTGAACAGACATTTTTCTAAAGGAGGTATACCTGACTAGTAAGCACATGAAAAATGCTCATTACTCATCAGGGAAGTGTAAATTAAAACCAAAATGAAACACTTCACATTCACTATGATGGCTATAATCAAGAAGGTTTATAATAACAAGTGTTGGTGAAACATGGAGTAGTTGGAACTCTTACACACTGCTGGTCACTTTGGAAATTCCTCAGATGATTAAACATAGAGTTATCCTATGAAGCAACCATTACACTACTTGGTATTTACTCAAGAGGAATGAAAACATATGTTTTAAAAATTGTATATGAAGTAATCATAGCAGCATATTTGTAATAGCCAAAATTTGGTAAAAATAAGTCAAATTTCTATCAACTGATGAAAGGATAAATAAAATGTGGTAAAATCCATACCATGGAATATTATTCAGTCTTAACAAAAAAATGAAGTATTGATACATATTATACATGGCTGAACCTTGAAAACATTATACTAAGTGAAAGAAGTCAATCACAAAAGTCCAAAAATGTCCAGAATAGGAAAATCTATGGACATAGAAAGTAGATTTAGCTGTTGCCTAGCGATGAGGGATGTGAAAATGAGGGGTGATGGCTAAAGGGTACAGTGTTTCTTTTTGGGATAATGAAAATATTCTAAAATTGATTGTGGTGATAATTGCACAGCTCTGTGAATATAGTAAAAATTATCCAATTGTACATGTTAAATGGGTAAATTTTATGCATGAGTTATAGCTTAACAAAGCTTTTATTAAAAAAGACAGTGGCAACAGCAAACTGATTTGTGATTACAGAGAATCCTAAGTATAACCCATTACAAATACGATACCAAGATGTTAGTAACACACTTATTAATTCTGCATAATAGGATATGTTTTATTTAGCTGTTGTGAGGTGAGTTCAAATGATTACTGAGTGTAATGTGTTCATATGGACATTTCACCTCAGAAATGCAATTACATTTAGAAAAGCCATTAGCAATATTAAACAAGTTTCAATGAACTCAACATTCAGTAATTATACTAGAAAAGCAATACATGTTATCAAAGCAAAAAGAATCCTTGGTTCTGTGCAAAAAGTAGAAATCTTTCCATAAAATGAGACATAAAAAAAGGCATAACAGTAATTAAAATCTCTACACTCAGGGCACCTAAAAGTACAACAATGTTTAAGTGAGTCTGATACACTATTGTCGTGCTATGATAGATATACACTGGTTCAGAGTGTATAAAGATATATAAACAAAAGCATTTAAATGAAAAATTGTTTAGGAAATATTATATTAAATTAATACATAGATATGTTAGCTCTTATTAATTTTAAAAGGTTAATTTGGTTAATTTTTAAAGGTTATATTTTTGTCTAAATAAAAATGTTTTCACTGTAAAACCTGTTCTCTACTTGTATTTTTTGTTCAGGGGATATCATTGGCTACTTATAGAAAACAAATTTTCAACCTCTGTTATATTGCATATCTCTAATATCATTGATATAGAATCACAAAATGAAGTTGTCAGTGATTAATAAATTTGTAAAATTATACACGACACATGTTAATTTTAACTCATATTCAAATATTAGTTGCAGGTGAAAAAGTATCCAGGTCCCAAGTTATAGCATTAGATGAGAAACTGAATCAGCTGAGACAAAACCATATAGTAGCAACACTGGAATAGGATTCAGGAGATTGTTACTAGTTCAAGATCTAACGTGTATAATTTCCATGAAAAATCAATGCCTCTTCTCTGGCTTTCTCATGTTTTATGTGCCAAATGACAAAGTTTTTCTAGATGATTTCAAAAGACCTTTCCTCTGTGACAGATACTAAAGATGCTCACTAATATGTCTGCTTTATTTGCCCCTCAGGACCCACAAAGCTAGGTGCGTGCTTGCTTTGGCCAATGAAATGTGTGTAGAAGTGATATGTGTCACTTACGGAGAGATGCATTTAAAAGCTTGTGGCCAATATTCTGTGCTCTCCCTTTTCCTGCTGCAGCTACCAGCAATGTTACAGATTTTAAAGTCTCCATTACCCTGGACCCCTGAGTGAAAATGATGTGGAGCAGAGACCCACCCCTGTGAACACATAATTGGCATGCAGTAAAAGCAAGAAGCATGTACCTTGTTCTTTGTAAGCCACAGAGAGTTGGAGGTTGTTTGCCCCTTATGGCATAACCTAGCCTTTCTTGATTTATGCAAGTGTTAGTACCAGAAGTAGAGTGCTGCAACAACAACAGCAACAACAACAAAACAACAAATCCCTATGATAAACAGCATTAGCTTTAAAGCCCATAATATTTGGCAGAGAAAACTGCTGCCTGAGGCTGGAAAGATGGGGATGCCTTGACAAAACATTTGCCAAACTGGTCTTCGGTTATAGATTCAAAGGCAGTTCATGTACCTAGTGAACTTGCAGTTTCACAAGCAAGAGATTGGAAAGAAGAATATTAGTAGCAGTAGTTATCTGCTTTAGGCAGTATTTGACAAGAAAAAAAAGAGCCTAGAAAAAGAAAAAAATAAAAAAATAAGAGAATTAGAAATTGGAGGTATTACAAAGCTGGAAAAAGTAACTACTTCTTAGGAGAGAAACAATAGAAGTTGAAATTAAGAGAGGTTTTAAAATATTAAATCCAAGTAAAACTGATCCTTGAGGCAAATATCAAATTAAAGATAAACCTCCACACTTACAGTTAAATTCTGCAGATGGATTTAGGTGCCTCAAAATAAAGGTAAAATTAAGAGTGTTGTGACCAGTAAACTTTTTCATTGAATAAAATGGCTCCAGCAAAAAAATTTAAGAGAATGTGTCTCATGCTGAAACCCTACAGGTTTAAGAAACTGGCCATAGATTCAATAGATACAAATAGAAGTTTTAAAGCCAATAAATATAGTATTTCTAGAAATTATGTTTTGAACAGAACTGTTGTTAAGTATTTGGCAAGTGAAACTGACTAAAGTAAAATAGATAAGAAGCCTACTGAGTTTTAGAGAGTTACATTGCCAATTGAAGCATGCCACTATGACTATTACGATTTAAAAGGAAACTTGGGTCCCCAGCTATGTATACAGATTAAATTGGTTAAGAAATCTGTTCAAGACACTTCTCAAAAGAAGACATTTATGCAGCCAACAGACACATGAAAAAATGCTCAACATCACTGGTCATCAGAGAAATGCAAATCAAAACCACAGTGAGGTACCATCTCATACCAGTTAGAATGGCGATCATCGAAAAGTCAGGAAACAACAGATGCTGGAGAGGATGTGGAGAAATAGGAATGCTTTTACACTGTTGATGGGACTGTAAACTAGTTCAACCATTGTGGAAGACAGTGTGGCGATTCCTCAAGGATCTAGAACTAGAAATACCATTTGACCCAGCCATCCCATTACTAGGTATATACCCAAAGGATTATAAATCATGCTACTATAAAGACGCATGCACACGTATGTTTATTGCGGCACTATTCACAACAGCAAAGACTTGGAACCAACCCAAATGTCCACCAGTGACAGACTGGATTAAGAAAATGTGGCACATATACACCATGGAATATTATGCAGCTATAAAAAATGATGTGTTCATGTCCTTTGCAGGGACATGGATGCAGCTGGAAACCATCATTCTCAGCAAACTATCACAAGGACAGAAAACCAAACACCACATGTTCTCACTCATAGGCGGTAATTGAACAGTAAGAACACTTGGACACAGGAAGGGGAACATCACACACTGGGACCTGTCATGGGGTAAGGGACAGGGGGAGGGATAGCATTATTAGAAATACCTAATGTAAATGATGAGTTAATGGGTACAGCAAACCAACATGGCACATGTATACATATGTAACAAACCTGCACGTTGTGCACATGTACCCTAGAACTTAAAGTATAATAATAAAACTAAATATTAAAAAAGAAGAAATCTGTTCATCTCTTTAATAGTACCTAAACATGTCATCCAATTCATATATGGTAAATTTATAGGGTATAACCAGTGATAATAGAGAAGAATGGACTGAGGGGCCTTTCATAGAGAGCAGGATTATCCCTGTTCAAGTCTTGCTTTGGAATATGAAGTGTGAATAATCCAAGTTTGTAGGTTTTTGGATAATCAAGTGGAAAACACATAAGAACGCTCAATAAATATTTAAGATTTCATGAACATGGACATAGGAGACAATTTCCAGGCTTTTGATGATTACCCCGAGGCGAAAAATATATCCTTAGAGATTTTAGTTAAAATATGCTTCTTCTGACAATGTACAGATAGTTAATTCAGTTCTAACCAGTAGAAATTCTAAGTTTTATTCTAATGAATGGCTTTTCCTTGCATGGAGTTTCTTGGCCCCAGTTCTAAAAAAGGGTGCTTGAATTTGAGGTCATGGTGAGCTAAGTAATTTGGATTGATACTCCCACTGAAGACAACCAAACAATAGTTGATTAAAGCATAGAAATCATCTGCTTGGAAGTACTTACAAACTACCAAAATAAAGAGAATTATTAGCTTTAAAGGATTTGGGATTTGAGATAGTATGGAAGATTTGAAGGTGGGTGGACATATAGAGCCATTTTTTTTCCCTATAGCAGAACTGACAAACTATGTGGTGCATGTCTTATCCATCTCATCTCGTTTCCTTCAATACTGTTTTACTGTAACTTAGCCACATTCATTTGTTTATGTGTTGTCTATGGCTGCTATCATGCTTCAACAGCAGAGGTAAGTAGGTATGGCAAAGACCTTATGGCCTGCAAAGCTTAAAATATTTACTCATTGACTATTAAAGTATTGGAGGATTCCAGAAGAGGCTGTCTGAGATGCCAGGCAGCACTTTTGAATGATTTTCAGGTTTAAGAAGATAAGGTTTAGAGTCCAGCACCCACCTATGTGTAGACAGGCCATCTCATTTCCTAAAATTAGATGGAGACTATCTCAAATTGCAAGTGCTGACCAGCATTCAGCAGAAGCAAATATATATCCTTTTTAGTGAGAGATTGTTTCTGCAAACAATTGTGTGAATACAATGCCTAGAAAAACTTTAAAATATCAAATGCAAACGAAGACAAAGTTATATAAACAAAAATTAGCAGAAACAACAAACAATAGATACAGACCAAAATGGGCTCCAGAGACATACCTACAAATCCATCCAAGGGACTTGATATTAGTGGACATTTTTCATATCATCAGTTCATCAAATGTCTTTAAAAGACTTTTAAATCAACTAGTGGGATGATTGACTAGTAAGAGAAAATTGTGCTTTCTTCATAATATTTTAATATGCTGAATCATTGTCTATGTCATACCTATTCATCTCTTTCCTATTTCTGTATTTATATAGTCATACAATGTATGTACTTCCCCAAATTAATGTAAACCAGGGATGCTGTTCCCTCTAATTCACTTACTGAAGAACCATCAAGAATACTTTCTCTAAAAGTGAATGACTGAAGCTTCCAGTGCCTGACCTAATAGCTGAAGTTTCAGATGGGCCAAAAAGATCAATCATTGTCTTTAAGTAGGCAATCAGAAACAAACTTTTATTCACATAAAATAAATGTAGCTAAGTAAAGATACTAATGGACGCATGAGCATAAAGAAAACTGCCTAAAGGAAACACCATATCTGCTTGACAAGAGAGAAATGGGATTATCTAAAATCACACAGTATAAAAACTCAGTTGTTTTAAAGTGGTCCAAACTACCGCTAAATTTATCAGACGGAAGTGAGGAGAGCCAAAAATAGCTCTGAAAAAGTGCTGATAGTGGGAACTTGCCATAGAGAGGTGTGGGGCAAGTGTCAGCCCAAGCCCTGAGTACTCAGCAGGGTGAGTCCAAGTTTCAGGGCATCAGCCTTAAGTTCAAGAAATGCTGTCCCAGACTAAGGGAGACATTCAGCAAGCATGAGACATGTCATCATAATTTTTCTGCATTTTATGTGCTCTGTCTCTCAGTTGGCACATCAATAGCTCTGACCTTTTAAAGTCATCCTTTATTGAGCCAGAGAAATGAAAGGCCAGTGAAATATTTAAGGAGCAATGGAGAAGAAAGCAAATGCTTTGCAGATGTGGTCCCCTTCCTTCTCTAACCATAGACATTCTCTTTTAGCCCTGGCAAACAACTTAGGCAAATTTTTAAATCCATGAAAATAGTCAATTGCCATCTACTGTCTCTCTGATTGCTTTCTTGATCTCTCCAATATTCTTTATATGTTAAAGACTTTAGCTACTTAAGAAGAATATGTAATATAAAAAGTGAATTAATTGTTATATTCTCAATTACTTAAATCATCTTAAACGAACACTTGAAGGTCTTGATAATTTGATTCTGAGCTACACGTTTAAATATACCCTGCACTGTTTTTGCATCTTTTTCTCAAAATGCATGTTGTCTTACTATCTCCCTGAGGAGAGATCTAAGTTCTCATTATTGATCTCAGTGGTCATCTGTTTATGTTTTAACTGATCCTTTTGCTTCATACTTGGAATGGTAAGTAGCATTATCATTCTGGTATTGCCTTGCTGATCATATCACTTCAATGTGCTTTGGTCTTTGGGTTTCAGTGTATCTTTTGGTAAACATTTAGCCTTGCTCCTGTCCCTCTACCTTATAAGGGAGAGAATAATTTACCCTTAATACAGATATTACTATAAGATATAAGAGACAGTAGAGATAGTATTTACGTGTTTGGATTCTAGAAGGAGACTTCAGGGGTTCAGATCCTACTACTAATATTTATTAGCTGTGTGACGTCAAGCAATTTATTTTAGTCAGTTGCTGGGCAGTTGGATTATTTTCAATTTTTGGCTATCATGAAAATATATTTTAAACATTTGCATAAAATCTTGGTTTTCATTTATATTTGTAACAGAAAAGTAAAGATTGCATATGTTTATAGTATACAATATGATGTTTTAATGTATATATATATTGTGGAATGGTTAAATTTAGCTATTTAACACATGATTATGTCATGCCATTTTTGTGGTGAGAACATTTAAAATCTACTCTCTTAGTATTTTCAGATATACAATATATTGTTATTAACTATAGTCATCATGTTTTACAACAGATCTCTTGAAATTACTCCTTCATTCTAGCTGAAATTTTGTGTCTTTTGACCAATATCTCCCCAGTCCAACCAATCTGGTAACCACCATTTTACTCTCTGTTTCTATTCTTTTTTTTTTTAGATTCCATAAGTAAATAAGATCATGTGATATTTGTCTTTGCATGCCTGGCTTATTTGACTTAACCTAAATCCTCCTGGTTCATTCATATTATTGCAAATGATAGGATTTGCTTCTTTTTAACGGCTGAATAGTATTCCATCAAGTGTATATACCATATTTTCATTATGTTAAGTGAAATAAGCTAGGCATAGCAAGACAAATACTGGATGATCTCACTTATATGTTTGATCTAAAAGAGTTGACCTCATAGAAATAGAGAGTAAAATGGTGATTATCAGGGCTGGGGAAGGAGTGGAGATATATTGGTCAAAGAATATAAGATTTCAGTTATATAGGAGGAATAAGTCTAAGAGATCTATTGTATAACAACGTAGCGACTATAGTTAATAATAATGTACTGTATTCTTGAAAACTGCTAAGAGAGTAGATTTTAAGTGTTCTCACCTCAAAAAGAATAAGTATGTGAAACAATGCATATGTGAATTAGCTCAATGTAGCCATTCCACAATGTACACTTGATCTCTGAAGAGCATGAGTTCCAACTGTGAAGGTCCACTTACATGTGACTTTTTTTCAACAAAATGCGGATCAAAAACACATTATTTGTGGGATGGCAAACCCACATATGGAGGACTGACTTTTCCTGTACACAGGTTCCGCAGAGCTAATTATAGGACATGAGTTGTGCAGGTTTTGGTATGAGATGGTGATGTTTCTGGAACCAATTCCCTGAAGAAGCTTAGAGAGGACTGTATACATATTTCAAGACAAGATATTGTATATGATAAATATATACAATGTTTATTTAACAATTGAAACATTTTTAAAGTTAAAAAAGGCTTTATACGAAAAATTCATACCTAACATCATACTCAATGGTGAAAGACTGAAAATTTTTTCCCTAAGATTAGGAACAAGACAAAGATGTTCATTTTTATTGCTTCTATTCAACATTGTACTGGAAGTTCTAGCCACCATAATTAGGTAAGAAAATAATTAAATTTCAAATTGAAAAAGAAGTGACATTACCTCTGTTCATAGATGACATGGACTTATATATAGAAAATTCTAAAAAATCCACAAAAAAACTGTTAGTACTAATAAATGAGTACAGCAAAATTGAAGGGTACAAGATAAACATGCAAAAACTCTGTTGTGTTTTCATACATCAACAATGAGTAATTTGAAAAGAAAATTAAGAAAATTCTATTTATAATAACATCCAAAAGATTAAAATACCCAAAAATAAACTTAATCAAGGAGGTGAAAGATATATACACTGAAAATCACACAATACTGCTGAAATTAATTAAACATCTACATAAGTGGGAAGATATTCTAGGCTAATGGGTTGGAAAGCTAAATGTTGCTATGATGGAAATACTTTTAAAAGTGACCTACAGATTCAATGTAATTAATCTCTATGAAAAAGCAAACGATTTCTTTGGAGAAATAATTAAACTGATCCTAAAATTTATACAGTACCCTGAGCAGCCAAATTAATCTTGAAAAAGAACAAAGTTGGAGAACTCACACTTTCCGATTTCAAAACATAGTACTAAGGTATGGTAATTAAGCCAGTCAGTACTGAGATAAAGATAGATCTATAGAAAAATGGAATAGAATTGAGAGCCCATAAACCATAAATAAACTCATACATCAATGAGCAATTGATTTTTTGACATGAGTGCCAAGACCATGAGTGCCAAGAACATTTGATAGGGAAAGAATAGTTTCTTTGACAAACAGTGATGAGACAACTAGATAGCCACATCCAAAATAATGAATTTTAATCCCTATCTCATACCATATCCAAAATTTAACTCGAAATGGATCAGCCACCTAAATTTAAGGATTAAAACTATGTAATTCTTAGAAGAATACATAGGGATAAATCTTCTTGATCTTAGATTTGGCAGTGGTTTCTTAGATATGAAACTAAACCCACAAACAATGAAAGAAAAAAAAATGGATCTATTGAACTTCTTCAAAATTAAACCTTTTGTGCATCAAATGACACTATCAAGAAAATGTAAAGACAACCCACAGTATGGGGAAAATACTTACAAATTACATATCTCATCAAAGTCTTATCCCATGATATATATTCCAGAGAAGATATACAAATGTCTACCAAGCATCTGAAAGAATACTCAATGTTAGTAGTCATTAGGAAAATGCAAGTTTGTATCAAAACATCATATGTATCCCATAAATATGTACAACTACTATGTATGCATAATAATTATAAAGAAAATACAAAGAGAAAACACAAAAAATAAATTTCGGCGAGGATCTAGAGAAATTTACGCTCTCATACGTGACTGGTGGGAGTGTAAAATCATGTACCTACTGTGAGAAACAGCTTCGTGGTTCCTCAAAAATTTACACAAAATTATCATATGACCTAGCAATTTTACTCCTAGGCATATACCCAAAAGAATTGAAAGAAGACATTCAAACTAGTATTTGTAAATGTTGTACACCTGCACTATTCATAATAGCCAAAAGGTGGAAATAATCCAAATGTGAAACAACTGATGAATGGGTAACAGTATGTGACATATTCATGTAATGGTATATCATTCAGCTGTAAAAAGAAGTGAAGTACTGATACATGTTACAACAAGGAAATACCGTGAAAACATTGTGCTGAGTAAAAGTAGCTAGACATAAAAAGCCACAAATTGTATGAATCCATTTATGTGAAATATCCAGCAGACTAGTAGTACCCAGGAGCTGGAGAAGGGAAAAATAGAGAATAACTGTTTAGTAGATATGAGATTTTCTTTTTTGGTGGTGGAAATGTTCCTGAACTACACAGTGGTGATGGTTAAGCAACATTATGAGTTTACTAAATACCACTGAATTGTACACTTTAAAAGGGTTTAAATGGCAAATTTTATGTTATGTGTATTTTGCCACAGTCACAAAACAAAGCCAAAAAAAAGTAGCTCTCATATGATATGCTCATATTCTTTAAATATTCACATTCCAGAGCTTATATTTGTTACTGGTAGTAAGATTACTCTTATACAAGGTGACACTGCCATTACTGGAAACAGAACACGATCTGTGACATTGTAATCTTCGTCTAGTACTTTTAATCTGTGTCTGTTACTGTGATTCCCTGTACCTAGATTTCAAGAGCTAATTCTTTCTCTTGTTGGAACACATTTGTTGGTTTCTGGAAGATTCCTCCACTGAGAAGCTCTTATGACAGTTCTGAGTTGTGGGCAATACTTTTTTCCTCCCTGACTCTTTATGACTACTTTTAATTCAGTCCCTAGATTCTGGCTCAGTATTCACTGTTTAGGGTCACCAACAGTGCTGTCAATGAGCAGAGTCAGTTTCAAGACAATTCAGTTGTGTTCGCTTCCAGATGACACATAACTGTTCTATGGTACTTATTTACTTTTGCCCTTATTTATTTAAGTGAAGCTCACTCTGAACACTTTCCCCTTGTCTCCCTCAAGTCTTTAACCATAGGCTTATCAGGTCAAACTTTCATTCCTTTAGTCTTTTTTTCAAAACTGATTTTTTTTTTTTTTTTTTTTTTTTTTTTTTGCCTTCCCTTATGTGACTTGGCAATGGGTGCTTTCTATTAGCTGATCCACATAAAAACTATCTTATGACCATTTTACAATATCTTAGTATTGTTTGATGTACCATCTTACTTTAGCATGTTAGGCTACTTGACCTTTATTTTGTTGTTCTTTTAACTTTTAAGTCTTTACTGAAACCCTGAACCCATAGAAAAAGTCATATTTAACAGCCTGCTTTGTTAATAAAAATCTTCCCTTGGTATTTTTTTTATCCCCAAATTTTGTTTTCTTTTTGTTATGAGTATTGTTTAACTGTTGCTCTGCTTCTCTTATCTTGAATTTTTACAGTCATCACTCTGTATAGCAAACTAAGAAACTTCCTTAAAATTCACCCTTCTCAACAGATTACAAAGTATTGTAAATAACAATTTCCCCTTGTAAAAATAATTTCTCTCTAACAATTCTATCTCTATGGTTTTTTAAATTAGAAAATGATAGCATCTGGGCAAAGTATCCAAAGAAGGCTCTTCCTTTAGAAATAATATATTCCATTTTTCTCTGCCTGCTTTCAGTTTATAAATACCTTATCTGACAAATAAAAAACAACTGACAAATTTATCATGCATACTAAAAAATACCTGTGGCCTTTTTATAAACTGTTGCCATTCCAAGAACAAAGTTAACTTTTCGTATTCTAAAATCTTTATCGGTCTCTGTGCTCATATCCCCTCATGCCAAATCAATGTAAAAAGCTCGTTACACAACTGCTGTTAGCATTTTGCTTTGGAGAAAGAATCAGGATAAGAAGTGACAATGTGATTTACTTCATGCTGCATAGAAAACTCACTAACGGAGCCAACATGGAGTGCTCTGTTATTCCCAGTAAATACCATCATCCAAGCTAAATTGTGCTACCTGTGAAACTTGAATAAAAACCAAACACTGTCTGATAATTCTTTGGAACTATTTTCTAACTATAAAAAAAGACCAGCATTTCTTTACTTCCACTTTTCTTATTTCTTTTGCACCGAGTTATGACAGTCAATCTTATGATCTACTTTGCCCTTCAGAAATGTGATTTCTATATTTCTTTTTGCCTCCTGAAGAAACTGCTTAATGTGACTCAAAAAAAAATGTGTAAAATGATTAAGGCAATATTCTGTAATCATGTACATCATTATAATTCATTTAATGAAAGAAATACACAAAGCTATAACATTAGATATCCTATACAACACATTTAATGGAAATGGTAAAATTTATGAAGGCTGACAGCAAATCTGTCTTCCACTGCACACACACTCAGGCCAAGTAAAAGAAGGGGGAAAAGCAGCAGCAATTTCAGTTTCAAGTGACTGCGAGTGCCTTAGGCATTTTGGTGATCTTTAAGTATACTGTCGGTCAAATAAATCTCTAAGCAGCATGACTAGACTGTACAATAAGCTTTATTCGAAGATTTTCCCAGATTTATCCCATCATCCATAAATGGCTGTATAACACATCTACAACATGAAAGACAGAACAACATATTTCAGAGCATCATGATGAATTCAATGTTATTTAACCTGGAGAGTTTGAGATGATCTTATCTAATGGTTTCTATGCTCCACTGCACATCAATATTAGCTGAGGGATCTTTTAAAAATCTGGATGCCTATGCCCATTCCTGGTGATTTTGACTCATTCTGGTCAAGGAGGAGGGAGGAGGTTAGGTTAGGACACCACTGCTTTAGTATGAACTCTATTTTAGTTTGTGATGAAACGGACCTAGAAAGGGGATTCTACATACCAAAGGTCACAGTAGCAATGCTAACACTCCTAACTATGATCATGGGCCTGTGTGTCTCCATCTTTTTGGTACCAAGTCTTTTTATGAAAATTATTAGGAAGTAAAACTACAATCAATAATAACTAACATTTCAAAGTAAACTAAATGCCATGAAGACAAATTAATCAATGTGAGTATAATTTTAGAGGAAACATTATTTTTATATTAAAAAATATTTTTCCATCAGTGGCAGACTGGATTAAGAAAATGTGGCACATATACACCATGGAATACTATGCAGCCATAAAAAAGTATGAGTTCGTGTCCTTTGTAGGGACATGGATGCAGCTGGAAACCATCATTCTTAGCAAACTATCACAAGAACAGAAAACCAAACACCGCATGTTCTCACTTATAGGTGGGAACTGAACAATGAGATCACTTGGACTTGGGAAGGGGAACATCACACACTGGGGCCTATCATGGGGAGGGGGGAGGGGGGAGGGATTGCACTGGGAGTTATACCTGATGTAAATGACGAGTTGATGGGTGCTGACGAGTTGATGGGTGCAGCACACCAACATGGCGCAAGTATACATATGTAACAAACCTGCACATTATGCTCATGTACCCTAGAACTTAAAGTATAATAAAAATATATATATATATATATTTTTTTTCCTTTGAAAATATAATGTGAATTGGTCTATATAGGCTTTCTTACCACAAGCGCTCCTATAATAGATATTGGGGAAGATTACTTTAAGATAAAGCCTGCTGCTGTACATTTCTTTCTCTTTCTCTTTCTCCTAACAAAAATACAGTAGGTGAATTAATTCTGCTTCTCAGTTTACTGTACATATTTATCCTTCTTTCATTGGAATGCTTTATCATGTTATTTATTTGTTTATTCTCTTTTATCTTCACTCCAAATTCCCATTATCCCCATAGGCAGCCACTGGTTAAATTATATGTTTTGTGAGAATGTTCTCAGCAATCTTTTAACTTTGTATGCAGTGTACAGAAGTCATTAATTTTGAATTGACTTTATATCAATTTGCTGCCTTATAGTTTACGATTTTGAGATTGCATTTCAGACAACCTTTCCTGCTCCTAGGTAACAAGGTTTTTAAAGATATATTCATGGTAAATACGCAGTTAACTTTGATATTATAATCCTCAATAGGTACAACTTTATATTAAGTGTTAAGCAGAGGTCTAGTTTCATTTATTTCAATTTGGTGAGCCAGTTTCCCCAACATCATGTATTAAAAAAATTCATCCTTTCTTCGTCAGTTTATAGTGTTCCCATTATCTTATAAGTTTATACACACACATATCACATCACATCATATCACACCAGTCTGCCTCTGAGTGCTCAACTCTTCTTCATTGGTAGTTTTTCCCATTTGGTGGATACCACAGAACTTTTTTTAAATTACTAAGGTTTTAAAATATATATTGCTATCAAGTAAGGCATATCTTCCTTCATTACTTTTTAAAATTCAGATAAAGGTCTTTACTCCTCCATATAAATTTTGTCTTAAGTTTATCATGTTGCTCAAAAAAATCCAACTAAAAATTTAAAGTGGATTTGTTTAAATTTATAGATCAATTTATAGACATTATCGTTATTAGACTATCAAATTATCCCATTGAAGAACATGGGATACCTCTTTTATTTTTATTTTCTAAATTTAATTTATTTTTAACTTTTATTAAATTCAGGGGCACAGGTGCAGGTTTGTTACATAGGTAAACTTGTGTCATGGAGGTTTGCTGTCTGGATTATTTTATAACCTATGTATTAAGCCTAGTAGCCATTAGTTGTTTTTCCTGATCCTTTTCCTCCTTCCATCTTCCACCATCCAAAAGGCCCCAGTGTGTGTCATTCCCCTCTACTTGTCTATGTTTTCTCATCATTTAGCTTCTCACTCATAAGTGGGAGCTAACGTGGCTCTTTTATTAATTTAAATTAATAAAAAAATGCAGATCTTTTATTATTTGAAATCATTTGCTATGTCCTTTATTATTGTTCTGAAGTTTTCATCAGAGAGGTCTTTTATATTCTTTTTTAATTCCTAGTTACTTAACTATTTTTGTTGCTATTGCAAATTCATTTTACTTTTGGTATATATTCTAGTTGCTTATTTCTATTATAAAAATACTATTGATTTTGTAGGTTGCTCTTAAAATTGGCAAATCCTTTTTTCCATACTCTTATTAGTTCTAACAGTACTTTATTAATTCTATATTCTTTCCTTATTTATTTCTACAATACGAAACCGTTCCTTTTCTTAAAGGAAATGGTATGCTCATCAGCCATCGATAGTTCTCCTTCCTAGGGCAAAATATTAGATTTGTGGAGATTTTATTCATTATTTCTTCAAATACATTTGTTGGGCAGTTATTATACTCCAGAAACTATGAAGAGAATACAATGGTGAGCATGACCAACATTGTTGCTCTCCTAATGGAGCATACAACTCAGTGGGGAAAACAATCAGGTAAGCAATTACAATACATTAGGTTTTACTAACATAAAAGAAGTAAGGGTTCTGTAATGGCATATCACAGGGACAAGTAACTTAGCTTAAGAAATCTGGAAAGGATACTTGAAGGAAGTGTTTCAGCTCATATATGATGGTTGAATAATGATTATCTAGCCAAAGATGAAGGAAAAGAGTATTATATGCAATATAAATTTCCAGGAGATCATGGAATTTATAGCAACTCAGTGAATTTTCTTATGACAGCAGTGCAGACTGTGAAAGGATATTTGCACAGGATAAAACTGATGTGACAAAAAGGGGCCAGATCGTTGCCTAGACAGTGTCTAGTAAGGAGTTTTGTCTTTAGAGCAATGGACAGCTGTTGAAATACTTTTGGCAAAGAATTGACATGATTACATTTATAATTTGATATTTGAATTATTCTCATTTAAAGTACATAATGTGACCTGTAGCAACTCTCCTTTCTGCAACAATTTTTCAATTAAGAATATAAGGATTATGGTGTTTGCCTAAGCCTATATAACAGAATGATTAAACAAAAAGAACGTTATTACATCATAAAACAAGATGAACAGATACAGAATGTCTTCAGGGTTAGTAAATTCAGTAGCTAAACAACTTCAAGGTCTATGTTAGCTTCTTTGCAAATTGTTTTTTAATTTTTAATTTTTGTGGGTACATAGTAGGTGTATATATTTCTGGGTCACAAGAGATATTTTGATACAGGCATGCCATGCAAAATAATCACATCAAGGTAAATGGGGTATTTGACATCTTAAGCATTCATCCTTTATGTTACAAACAATCCGATTATATTCTTTTAGTTGTTTTTAAATGTACAATTAAGTTATTGACTATAGTCACCTTATTGTGCTATCAAATACTAGGTATTATTCATTCTTTCCAGCTACTTTTTTTCCACCCATTAATCATCCCCACCTCCTTCTCCCACCTGCCCACTACCTTTGGCCAACCTCTGGTAACCATGCTTCTACTCTCTATCTCCATGAGTCCAGTTGTTTTGGTTTTTAGATCCCACAAGTAAATGACAACATACAGTGTTTTTCTTTCTATTCCTGGCTTATTTTACCTAACATAATGACCACCAGTTTCATCCATGTTGTTGTAAATGACAGGATCTCATTTTTTTTTATGGCTGAACAGTACACCATTGTGTGTAAGTACCACATTTTCTTTATCCATTCATCTGTTGATGGACACAGGTTGCTTCCAAATCTTGGCTATTGTAAACAGTGCTGCAGCAAACATGGGAGTGCAGATATCTCTTGTATATATTGATCTCCTTTCTTTTGAGTTCAATCCTACCAATGAGATTGCTGGATCATACAGTAGCTATAATTTTAGATTTTTGAGGAACCTCCAAACTGTTCTTCATAGTGATTGTATTAATTTACATTCTCAGTAACAGTGTATGAGCATTCCCTTTTCCCCACATTCTCACCACCATTTGTTATTGCTTACCTTTTATATAAAAGCTATTTTAACTGGGGCTAGATAATATCTTATTATAGTTTTGATTTGCATTTCTCTGATGACCAGTGATTTTGATAACCTTTTCATATGACTGTTTGCCATTTGTACGTCTTCTTTTGAGAATTGTCAAGTCGTCTTTTGCTCATTTTTTAACCGAATTAGTAGATTCTTTTCTACAGAGTTGTTTGAGCTCTTTATATATTATGATTATTAATCCCTTGTCAGATAGATAGTATGCAAATAGTTTCTCCCATTCTGTGGGTTGTCTCTGTTTACTTTGCTGTACAGATGCTTTTTAACCTGATGGTATTCCATTTGTCCATTTTTGCTTTGGTTGCCTGTGCTTGTGGGGTATTACTCAAGAAATTTTTCCCCAGACCAATGTTCTGGAGAGTTTCACCAGTGTTTTCTTATAGTGGTTTCACAGTTTAGGTCCTAGGTTTAAGACTTTAATCCATGTTGATTTATTATTGTATAGGGTAAGAGATAAGGGTCTAGTTTCGTTCATCCACATAAGACCATCCAGTTTTCCCAGCACCATTTATTGAAGAGACTGTCTTTTCCCCAGTGTATGTTCTTGGCGCCTTCATCAAAAATGAGTTCACTGTAGATGTATGGATTTTTCTCTGGGTTCTCTATTTTGTTCCACCGATCTACGTTTCTGTTTCTATGCCAGTACCATGCTGTTTTGGTTACCATAGCTCTGTAGTATAAATTGAAGTCAGGTAATGTGATTCTCCTTGGTTTCGTTCTTTTTGCTCAGGATAGCTTTGGCTACTGTGAGTTTTTTGTGGTTCCATGCAAATTTTTGGATTGTTTTTTCTTATTTTTATGAAGAATGTCATTGTTGTTTTGATAGGGATTGCATTGAATCTGCAGATAGCTTTGGGTAGTGTAAACATTTTAAAAATATTTATTCTTCTAATTCATGGACATAGAATATCTTTCTATTTTTGATGTTGTCTTTAATTACTTTCATCAGTGTTTTATAGTTTTCATTATAGAGATATTTTACTATGTTGGTTAAGTTAATTCTTTGGCACGTAATTTTATGTGTGGCTATTGTAAATGGGATTAATTTTAAATTTCTTTTTCATATTGTCCACTGTTGGCGTATAGAAATGTACTGGATTTGTATGTTGATTTTGTATCCTACAACTTAACTATATTTGTTCATAGGTGCTGATAGTTTTTTGGTGGAATCTTTATGGCTTTCCAAATATAGGATCATATCATCTGCAAACAAGGTGATTTGATATCTTCCTCTCTGATTTGAATGCCTTTGACATTTTTCTTTTGTCTGATTGCTCTAGCATGGACTTCCAGTACTGTGTTGAATAACAGTGGTGAAAGTGGACATCCTTGTTGTTTTTCAGATCTTAGAGAAAAGGCTTTCAGTTTTTCCCCATTCAATATGATACTCGTTATGGGTCTGTTGTATATGTCTTTTATTATATTGAGGTATGTTTCTTCTACATCCAGGTTTTTTAGGGTTTTTATCATGAATGGATGTTGAATTTAATCAAAGGCTTTTTCGGCATCAATTTAAATGACCATATGGTTTTCATCCTCCATTCTGTTGATATGATGTATCACATTGATTGATTTGCATATGTTTAATTATCATTACATACCTGGGATAAATCCCATTTGGTCATGATGGATGATCTTTTTAATGTATTGTTGAATCCAGTTTGCTAGTATTTTGTTGAGGATTTTTGCAACAATATTCATCAGAGATATTGGTCTGTAGTTTTGTTGTTGTTGTTTTTCATGTATCTTTGTCTGGGTTTGCTGTCAGGGTAATACTGGCCTTGTAGAATGAGTTTGAAAGTGTTCCCTTCTCCTCTAGTTTTCGGAAGAGTCTGAAATTTTGTTGTTTCTAAATTTACAGGATAAGTGAAGCTCGCACAATACTGTTCAAAGGCAGAGTTTCTCCTCATGGGTGTATTTTTTTATCAGGAAAGAAAGTCATTTGAGACATTCCTTTAGACACATCAATCAGTGACATCATCTCATTGCCTAGTGCTGGATCACGTACCCGTTCAACGAATGACCAACCACAGAATGACCATCATAATCTTAGATCAATCAAACTTCAACCTCTGGGAACATAGAGGGAGGCATGTAGGCCATCTTATCTGAGTGCAAAAAACAGAACTCTCTCAGCAATAAAGAAAGGAAGTAGGGGTGGATTTGGGGTAGGCAAACAATAGTGTCTGCTGTACTGTACAGTGGCTAGAACTTTATGTAGTCTAGCCCATGCTATTCTTCTGTCCTCATATTCTGCCCTTACTCGTTGTAGCAAGGATGTTATCATCCAAACAAATTACCTTTTGTTTGGTAATTACCTTTTGAGTCAGAAGTGGGAAACTTAAGATGGGGGCTGTTTTATCATGCCCGTTCTAAAACTCCCCGCTGTATTAATCTCATTCACATTCTCTTTCAATCTAACTTAATACCTCATATTAGTAAAGTGTGTTGTGTATTTACAGGCCTTCTCATATAGTACCTCATCTGATTCTTCACAAGCCCTATAAAGTTGGCAGAGGAGCCCAAAGTGGTCATCTCTATTCAGAATTGTCCAAATGTCTTCTGGATCAAAAATTACTTCACTCAACTGTGAGTCCTCAGATACTGGTTTATGAATTCTTTCAAGTTATCATCTACTATTAACTGTGATCATACTCTCATTTCTTTCATTTGAGAAGCACTGTACAAAGTAATAACAGGGTATGATTTGGACAAAAGAGCTAAAGGAAAGTGTTGAAAAAGAATAAATTAGGTTGGGAGGGAAATATAAGCCAAATCATGCCTGAATCTCAGTGCTCTGGCTGTAGGAAATCTGAGCCCACAGTCCAGTTAAGCCAGCTATTTGCATAAACCTCAGCAGGAAACTCCAGAATGGCTTTGCACCTGCTCCAAAATATTGACAAATGGAATTTTTTTGAAACAGGCAAACCAGGGAGCATTGGAATTAGGCTTCAGAGGATCACTCATGCCTAGCTAGTTTGCAGGACAATGACAATAAGCCCAGATGGTCTGCATACTGTGTTGTCTATATTGTACCGGACGGCTGTGGATGCTGATATTAAAATATCCATTGGAACGTCAATTTTCATTATGTAAGTTCCTCCACTAAAAAGCAAAAACAGAAACCCCAAAATCCCCCTCCTAACTAAAAGCTAACTAAAATCAGATACTAAAATTATCATTATCTTTTATTATGAATTATATATTTTTTGTTTACCTCTTATTGCTTGAGGCATCACAATGTGCTTACAGAATCAGACCTGAAAAGTAATTTTAATTCAAACATACCATCTGAAAGAAAATAATTTTCTTTATTTAAATGTCTATGCTTAAATGTTCATGTCTAAACATTTGTGCAGGAGATTTGTATTTTAATCTTTGCATGGAGGAAATTATTTTTGCTGTTTTATTTTTTTTCTCGATGACAGCATGGCTAATAGGGCATTCATATGGCTATAATTGACCTCAATCAGAAAGATGCAGTTAATACAGTGACTCTTATGTCCTGCTTCTTACCAGTGTGCTGCTCTGTGCCTCCCTTGACCCTCACCCGCAAATTCCACTTCCATCTCTACACATATTATCTACATTATATTTGAGTAGAAAGCTAACATACATTTTCCCTTTACCATTGGAGCAAAGGTTTTGAATTCTTTGATTTCAGAAAATTCATTTTTTTTCCTAAAATTCAGTTATTTGAAGACCTATATTTTAAGGAGTGGAGTATTTAAAAGCAAAATATTCAATGGAACAGAATACTCTTTACAGACTGGGCCCATGGTTGGGTTCTACTACTTACTATCTGTTTGATCTTGGGCGAACTACTAAATTGACCTAAATTTTAGCATACTCAGCAGGAAAATGAAGATACACATATTTCTCTAAAAGGTTCAGTAATTGCATACTTACGAAGCATGTATCATGGTGCTGGACACATAGTGAGTCAGAATCGTTGTTTACCCAGCTTATTATAAAAAGAAAACAAAACACTCAAAACCCATAAAAGGTAAAAGTTGTGCATATGCTGGGGAAAAGGTCATACCAAATCAAAAAGAGATTCAAAACAATTTTTACAGCATGATTCCATTTATTGTTAACTAAAACTCTGAAATAAAAAATAAAAAGGTAAATATACTTGAACTCATAATCATGAAAATCTCCCATGGTAAAGAGGCCCAACCCACTCACCTACCCCTAAGAGATGCATTATAGATTGGTAGAAACATTTTTAAACATATTTTCCAAATATTACAATGCATAAACACTTTATACAACTTGGTAATAAATTTAAAAACAGACTAACATCTCAGTAGAATTAAAGGCAGAAGCCATGAAGAGGTAATTTGTATAAAAGGAAGTAGAAATGCAGACATACAGCAAGTTGCTCAAACTTTGTTAGCAATTAGGGGATCTGTTGAATCCTGAATTCTCCTCCCTATACCACGACCTTTCATGTGATGTCCACAGGGGAGGAAGTGTGATATCCATGTCATAATCCCCAGAACCTGTGACTATGACACTATATGGCAGAAGAAAGACTATTACTTTATATGGCAAAATATGTAATTAAGTTAACAATCCTGAGAAGAGTGTATCTTGGATTAGCCAGGTGGGCCCTAAATGCCATCACATGTATTTTTATGAGAGAGGCAGAGGGAACTGTGACACACAGAGGAAAAGGCAATGTGAACAAGGAACCAGAGATTGGAATGATGCAGCCACAAGCCCCAAAATACCAAGGAATGCTGACAGTCACCAGATGCTAGAGGAGGCATGGAAATTGTTCTTTCGTAGAGCCAGATGGAATGTGGCCCTGCCAACATCATGGTTTCAGAGTTCTGGCATCTAGGATTGTGAGAAAATAAATTTCTGTTACTTTGAGCCACTAAGTTTGTGGAAATTTGTTATGGCATCCCAGGAAACTAATACACTAAATATTTGGTTTTTCTAATCTGGTCAAGGCTATAGAAAGGACTGGCAGATGTTATCATTTCCTTAAATGCAGCAAAATTGCTTTCTCTTTTCCTCAGTACTATCCATATAAAAACAATCATTTTCCCTCTTACTGGAAAAAAATTAAAGATGGATAATATCTTGTGTCAGTAAAATGTGAAGCAAGGATACATCTCATACACTCCTGATGGCATATAAATTAATACACTCTTTTAAGAGAATAACTGTCAATGCCTATTAAATTTTAAAGTATGCACAGCAACTCCACTGGTACATATTCATAATTAGGCACTTATAAGAATATTCATAGAAACATTATTCAAAAAGGGGAGATAAAGCGTATTTACCTAAATGTCCAGCAATAGGAAAATAGATAAATATATTTAATTTATTAAATTAAATTTTAGAATGACTTAGAATACTATGTGCCAATTAAAAAAGAAAGCAACAAATCTATATAACTGACATGCAAGAATCTCTGAAGTATATACATTGTATATTTGAAAAAGGAAGTCAGAGAATATGTATAATCTACTAAATGTATTTGTGAAAGGAAAGACCATGAGTCTATCTGCAGGACACTGTTTCCACCCTAGTCCAACATATCCTCTTCTCTCCCCGTACTACTGCATAGCCTCTTAACTCTTCTCCTTGTCTTCTCTCTTGCCCCTTCATGCCCCTTCAATACATTGTGTGCACAGGAGCTTAAGAAATGCTTACACAATGTAAATTACATCAGTCATCTCTGCTTAAAATCTTTCTATAGATTATCTCTGCTCTTTGCTTAAAAAAGAAGAAAACGAACCCTCTTTATCATGGCCTTAAAAACCCTACATGATCCGGTTCTTGCCTCTCACTGAAACTTCTCACACTACAATTTCTTGCAGTCTAGGAACTCCCATTCTAATCCTGGGTCAAATCACGTGTTTCCTAACTCAAGTCCTTTGTACTTGCTTGTCATTTTCACTAGGATACACTTTCACTAACACTTAAGACCACTGACTCATTCTCATCATTAAAGTTTCAATTCAAGTTTCACCTCTTCAGAGAGTCTGTTTTGGACACCATATGAAGCAGTGATGAGTTCGTTCCTTGCAGATTCACAACTGCAGAGTATAGAATTGACCAGGCAGACTACTACTCTGAAATCATCACTGATTTGAAACCAAGGCCTCACTTCACATGGGCTGCTCCCAGCCAGTGTCTGGGTCTAACAGGGATGCTAAGTCAAGTTATTTCCTGGGTGATACAGAACTCCTTTGATAAGGAACTTTACTTTGGTGATTCCCCATTAACTGAAAGGTCTATAGAACGTTTATAGAATTTTAGTTCTATAATTTTATTTCCTTCCTTCTCTTCTTCACGGAAGTTACAACATCATCATCAAGGGTCTCTCAGCTTCCTCCGGCCCCCTCTATGTTTTCTCTCACAGGCATTTTCCCCAGTAAACCTCTTGCATTTTTAATCCTATCTTAGTGGCTGTTTCTCAGAGGCACCAGACTAACACACCATATCTAAAGGACCTCCACCTATCATAGCTCATTCTCTTGTTTATTTTCTTCAGAGTATTACTCTATCCAGAAGTTATTGACTACTTGTGTACTCATTCATTGTCTGTCTTTTCTACTCCACTGTCAGCTCCATGAAGATCATATTGTTTTTATTTATCCTTGTGTCCCAGCATACTATGTGGCACTAATTCCATATTCAATAGATAACTACTGAAACAATGTATTCATGGATTACCAAGTGAACAAAGAAGAGGACATAGACTAAGGCTTCAATAGTATAGTATAATTACCTATAGTGAGGGAAGTATGGAACAGTATTGAAAGAAGACTTTCAAATTTTACTCTATACCCTCTAAATTTTAACAAATATACACTCTTATTACTTAATTTGTAATTTTCAAGAAATTAAAATAGATACAAATAAAAATATTAATAACTTATATCAGTGTAAGAAAAAGCATTTCAACCTGAAATCCAAGTTGTAAGTCAAAATGATTCACTTTTCTCATTCAACTCTCAGATAGCTAATCCTGGTTTAATGAGATTTTAAAACCTATTATAAACACCTGCAAAATCCTTTTATTTAATGCATATAAAATAATCTGCACATTTGCTTTACAAACCTATGATCTAGAAAGAGAATGGGTAATGAATAGAATATGTGAGAAGAAAACAAGAAATGTTTGCAGGTCATTGTGTAATAAGACACAAAGTAGTGACTTACCTTCTCTAATCTTTATCTGTGCTCCTATAATGATTAAATAAAAGCTCCCCAAAAGACTTTATAATAAATTTTTAAAAAGGCATATTGTCAAGTTAGCACAGGGATGTTATTCTAAACATATAAGGCCACAGAGAACTAAGATTATATATCTTCAGCCAAAGAGTAGGGTAGGCAGGAAAAGGGTATGTGTCTAACGAACTCAAATCTATAGAATGCCTACTGTGTGTCAGGTGCTGTGTTAGAAAATTTGGATAGTAAGAGAAGGTCAGAGCCCCTAAACTCATAAAACTTAATTTAATGGAAAAATCTGGTGTGAATAATAATGTATAATAATATTATGATAAGTGCAATAAATAGTGGTAGTGATAAGGTAGTGATGATAGAAAGGAAGAGTCTTGCTTACATTCTTTGCAGAGAAATGTTGAAGAGCAATGTGATGTTTCTTGAAATTGGAAAAAGAGGAGAAGGCAGAATATAGAGAGGCCTCACATACGATGCTAAGAAATTTGGACTTCTTAGGAGTCAATGGTCTCCTAAGTTTTGTAGCAACCCAATCAGCTACAAAAAATTAACTGAACATAGACTTTCAAAATGTCACTTATTTATTTATTTATGAATTACTTAATGAATATAAGACATACATTATAAAGCACATAAAATGAAATTTTAAATGATGATGTAAAATGAATATTTTTTTTAAAGTTACAACTTTTTCCCACAATAGAGTGAATAGTATGGATCAGAAATTTGGGAATAATAGGTGTTAAGATGAATAAAATGATCAGATTTTTGTTCTAAAATGATCACTGATGGCACTGTGGAGTATAGATTGTAAAAACTAATATACAAACTTAAGAACTACTTTTGAGCCTATTGGAATTGTGGTTATGAATGACTGGAATAACAGAGTGGTTATAAAAATAAAACATTGGGAGTAGATTTCAGAGATATTTACTAATATTATGGTAGCATATGAATCTTTGACCTACTGAATATGGATTAAGAAAATCAGTACAAAGATGAATTGAGATGCAATCTAGAAGTTTAGGATGTCTCCCTGATTCCTTAATCTAATATTTGCTATCATTAACCAAAAAAGGAATACAAAAAGTGAGCATAGGTGAAAGAGAGGTGGGGATACATTTAATTTTGGATTTCTGAGGTTAGGTGCAAGTGCCATATCCATGCAGAAATGTATGATAGTAGTTGGATATGCACAAGTGAAGCTCAAAGCAAAGATGTGGACAAAAGATCTACTCTGGGTTGTGATCATTGAAATCTTGGGAATAAAATATCACAGGCTTTTTAACACAATCTCCAATACAGGTCCTGTCACCGTTCATGATTAAGTTCAAAATTCATATACTATCAAGTATTCTCAATTCTATTCTCACATTTTAATCAGCTGGGGAGTCTTTTTGAAAGCATTACTATAGACCAATTAATTTAGAATATATATGAGTGGGACTTGGGCATTTGGGGGTTTTAATTTATCTAGGTGATTCTGGTGTGAAGTCAGTGTGGAGACATTTTTGTAGAAATCTTTATCTCAGTTGCTTTATATCCTCTCTTCCAATAAGCTGGTCCTCCAGCCTACCTCAATCACACACTCCACAAATTGTACCCTAGACCTCTTCATGACCAAAAATAGCTCCATCTTCTTAATTTTAAACACTCAATTACTCTTCAACTATGTGCACAATCTTTCTAGCTAGTTTCTTCTAGAACTTTGATTCCAATAATGGATTATACCAGGAAAAATTATTTCCACTAATTATTTAACAACATCCATTGTTTCTATTATCTTTTTGGCTATCCCCCAAACATCTGCTATATTCATTGCCTCTTTATACCGTTTAAATTCCATGGACAATCATGATACTCCATCCTTTGTTTCTACGTTTACTTCTCTTGCCTTTTTCTTTCTTTCTCATTTTTGTCTCCCAAATCATTAATTCTGTTTAAATTTAACTCTATCTTTTCTCCACTTTTATACACGCAGCTGAATATGGATAGAGAAAAATCCACTCTCGTGAAGACTGGGTTCATTATTTAAATTAAAAAATATTAACTTTAGGTGGACCCTCAATGTTCCTTGAACTTCTATTGTATACTAGGCCATTCATTTTGCACTATTTTTGAGAACTATATCGTAGGTTTTCCTTACTGCTCAAATTCCCAATACCTTCTGTTTCATCTTTCCTCTTAGTTGCTTCTCCTTAACTGTGGAAAATAAAGCAATCATGAAATAATTTCCACAAACTCCCAGTCAGTACATCTACAGTCAGTACACACATATTTGGCTTTCCCTTCCTTACTGTGTGGACTGTTTGTGATTCAGTCAAAGTGGAACCACTCTGAATGATAGTGCAGAGTGCACATTATACAACACAAGGGTCAGCATTATTAAACCAGTCTCATTACTCAACTTGATCTTTACCATCAATAAACAAAACATGCTGTTAATTGTATACTCCCTTCATCCCACATATTCCTCTATCTACTAAAAGACATGCCATTTTACCTGCTCCCCTTTCTGTCAAAATTCCATGAAACAGTTCTCTGTAATATCTCTTACTAGTTTGTCTCCTCTATTTCTGTCTTGAAATCCCCCCAAATAAAGCTTTAAACCCTAACACCACTAAGAAAGCTCTTGTAAAAGTCATCAATGACCTCCACTATGCCAAATACAAAGATCATTGCCTGCTGTACTTGACTTTGACAAGTTTGTCCACAAAACATATTCTCTGATCAAGTTGCAGAATATCATTTTCTCAGATCTATTATTTCACCGGATGCTCCTTTCTAGTCTTGTTTGTATCCCTCTCATTTATTCAATTTAACATAAGTAAGTCCCAGGAATCAATACTAAGGCATCTTTTTCTATCTACACTTATGTGATCATCTAACAGTCTACTCTCATGGTATAAAATAACATCTATACAATAAAGATCTCCAAATTTCTTTCTACACAGAGGGCTGTCTCCTCCACTAAAACAAAGACTCCAAACAGGGACCTCTTTTGCCCACTGCTGCATCACCAATGCTTAGACCAGCACCTTGGGAATAATAGGTGCTCAATAAATATGAGACCAATAAATAAATTAATTAATTCCACTCTTTGATTATATCCTAGGGTGATTACTACATATGTATATAGAGATGTGCTTTGCAACATACTTTTTAATTTTAAAATATTTAAAAATGCCTATCAACCTGTGAATATATGAAGAAACTATGGTATATTCATACAATGAAATACAATTCAGTAATCTTAGCAATTGACATGTGTTTCTAATTATCTAAATCAGGTAAAACAAAACATTACATGAATAAAACAAGTTGAAAACTGTTACATGCAACATGATACCATCTCTATAATGCACAAGAATTCTTCATATTTTATATTTTATTCCTGCTTTTACATATATTGTAAAAGATTTTAAAATGCCATGAAAATTATAACCGCCAAATTATCGAAGAGCAGTGAGGACATGGAATAGAATTAAGGGTGAACTTCAAATATATCAGTTACTCTTTGTTTGAAATAAAATATCTGAAGTAAATATAGGAAAATGTTAAATTTTCTTCAGGCAAATGTGTAGGAACATGGAAGCCTGATGTTTATAAGCATAAAAGAAAAAAATTACGATAGACTCATACATTGAAACATGTTATAAGGATGCTCATAAGCTATTTCTCTCCTTGGGACCCTATATATACATCCCATTGTTCACAAAACAAATATAAGGATCTTAAATAGGCTCTCATAGTCCTAACTTGGTAAGAAAATGATGGGATCTTGCAGACACTGAATGAAAAAACAAGAAGAGTCTCTACTAAAAAATACAAAAAAATAGCCGGGCGAGGTGGTGGGCGCCTGTAGTCCCAGCTACTCGGGAGGCTGAGGCAGGAGAATGGCGTAAACCCGGGAGGCGGAGCTTGCAGTGAGCTGAGATCCGGCCACCGCACTCCAGCCCGGGCGACAGAGCGAGACTCCGTCTCAAAAAAAAAAAAAAAACAAAAAAAAAAACAAGAGGAGTTTCTAGTATGTCAACAGTAAACATGAAAATACTACTTTCTTAGAGTGTTTTTTTTTTTTTTTCTTAATTATTCCTCCCTCTCTTTCCCTTGCTTCTTTCTGGGCATGGCTTATAAATTTTATCAAATGTCTTTTGGCAATATTTTGGTATAATTATATGTTTCTCCTGTTACAATTTTTTAATATGAGAGATTGTTAGTAATTTTCCTAATGTTGAGCTATCCTGATGTGGTTTGGATATCTGTCCCCTCCAAATCTTGTGCTGAAATGTGAGTCCCAATATTGGAGGTGCGGCCTGGTGGGAGGTGATTGGATCAAGGGGGTAGATTCCTCATGAATGGTTTAGCACCATACCTTTGGTGATAGTGAGTTCTTGCTCAGTTAGTTCACAAGATATCTGGTTGTTTAGAAGAGTCTTGGACCACACCGGGCATGGTGGCTCACATCTGTAATCCTAGCACTTTGGGAGGCCAAGGTGGGTAGATTACTTAAGGTCAGGAGTTTGAGACTGGCCTGGCCAACATGACAAAACCCCGTCTCTACTAAAAATACAAAGCTGGGAGTGGTGGTACACACCTATAATCCCAGCTACTGGGAGGCCGAGGCGGAAGAATCACTTGTACTTGAGAGGCAGAGGTTGCAGTGAGCCAAGATCGCGCCACTGCACTCCAGCCTGGGTGAGACAGTGGAACTGTCTCCAAAAAAAAAAGAAAAAGAAAAAGAGTCTGGGCCCTCCTCCTTCCTCCTTCTCTCTCTTGCTCCCTCTTTCATCATGTGACATGCCTCCTCCTAGTTCATCTTCACCATTAGTAAAAGCTCCCTGAGGACTTGACGGAAGCAGATGTCTGCACCATGCTTCCTATAAAGCCTGCAGAAATGTGAGCCAATTAAATCTCTTTTCTTTATAATTACCCAACCTCAGGTACTTCTTTATAGCAATGCAAGAACAGCCTAATACATATCCTTACATTCCTGCTTGTTTGTGTCTGATTGTTTGTGTCTTCCGTAAATCCACATATTGAAATCCTACAGCTCCAAGGTGCTGGTATTAAGAGGTGCGGCCTTTAGGAGCTGATAAGGTAATAAAGGCACAGCCCTCATGTATAGGATTACTGCCCTCATAAAAGAGGCCCAAGAAAGCCCTGTTCTTCTTTCTGCCATGTGAGGGCACAGCCAGAAATTTGAAGTCTGGAAGCCAGCCCTCACCAGAACGTAACCCTATTGGCACCTTGATCTTGGACTTTCAGTTTCCAGAACTGTGAGAAATAAATTTCTAGTGTTTACTTAAAACAACAATTTTTAGTTGTTGACGTGGTAATGTACTTTAATAACAACACATATACCATGTTAGCCCCATGGAATGCAAATTCAGGTTAGGCAAGAGAATTTCACAAGTGTAATAAAGCATTCTGTAGTATATAAAAATTTGCATATGTTGTCTGGTAAAACCAACTTGCTCATAAATCATTAATTCTATTATAGGTAATTTGTTTAGTTTAATATTTACAGTTCTTATGGAGAAAATAAACAATGTACACATTTAAAAAGTGTTCTTTATTTACCTTTGCATTAGTGCTTAAAATATGCATTTCTATTTCAAGATGACATTTGAAAATTATTCTACTATAACAGCAGCAAAAGTATAATTTTACAATTACAAAAGAGCTAAACTAGAATCCATAATTAAGTTGTTCTCACATTTACAATTGTGATTCTTTAATAAATACCACTACTATGCAGCTCTACTGTATGCTTTCTAAATTTGGTTTAAACAAACACACATATACTTTCAGTTGTGAGTGACTTTACAAATTATATTCCATGCACTTTTTTGACAGAGTTCTAAAACAGACAGCCAGTCCACAAGACAGGGAGAAAAAAATGTACATTAACTGGGGAAAACAGGACTCTAACATCCAAAACATGCGAGATTCTGTAGCAAACTGGGAGTACTTCCAGGTTAGCCTGCTATTTTCTCTAGAACAAATTTCATCATAGCAGTTTAAGAAGGTGGACATTTTAACACCATCAAGTGCATTTAGGTGACATGTTTCTTTTGTGTTAACTTGACTTCCCTGAATGACCTAGTTGGTGAATTAGTCACTAGTAATTTGGTCTCCAGGAAAATCAAGCCTTCAAAAAAGGAAGCCAATGTTCAAAATACTGTGTTATCATCTGAACCCACTCACATAGTTTCTTTTCAACATTTACATGTAACTTCAGTAATGAGATGTTTAACTAAAGCAAGATCCTCTAACAAGACTGATGTGGTTTGGCTGTGTCCCCAACCAAATTTCATCTTGAATTGTAGTTCCCATAATCTCCATGTGTCATGGGAGGGACCTGGTGGGAGGTAATTGTGTCATGTGGGCAGTTTCCCTCATGCTGTTCTCACGATAGTGAGTAAGTTCTCATGAGATCTGATGGTTTTATAAAGGGCTTCCCCCTTCACTTGGCTTTCTTTCTTCCCCTGCATGTTGCTATGAGAAGAACAACGTGTTTGCTTCCCCTGCCACCATGATTGTAAGTTTCACGAGGCCTCCTAGCCCTGCGGAACTGTGAGTCAATTAAACTTCTTTCATTATAAATTACCCAGTCTCAGGCATGTCCTTATAGCACCAAGAGAACAGACTAATATAGTAAATTGGTACCACAGACAGTGGGGTGCTACTACAAGCACACCTCAAAATGCGGGAGCGACCATGGAACTGAGTAACAGGCAGTTTGGAAGGCTCAGAAGAAGATAGAAATATGTGGGAAAGTTTGGAACTTCCTAGATACTTGGAGGGTCAGAAGACAGGAAGATGTAAGAATGTTTGAAACTTCCTAGAGACGTGTTGAATGGCTTTGACCAAAATGCTGATAGTGATACAGACAATGAAGTCCAGGCCGAGGTGGTCTCAGATGGAGATAAAGAATTTGTTGGAAACTGGAGGAAGGGTCACTCTTGCTATGCAAAGAGACTGGTAGCTTTTTGCCGCTGCCCTAGCGATCTGTGGAACTTTGAACTTGAGAGAGATGATTAAGGGTATCTGAGAGAAGAAATTTCTAAGTGGCAAAGTGTTCAAGAGGAAGCAGAGCACAAAAGTTTGGAAAATTTGCAGCCTGATGATGTGATAGAAAATAAAATCCCATTTTGGGGTGAGAAATTCAAGCTGGCTGCAGAAATTTGCATAAGTAATGAGGAGCTGAATGTTAATCACTAAGACAGTGGGGAAAATGTCTCCAGGGCATATCAGAGACCTTCACACCAGCCCCTCCCATCACAGGCCTTAAGGCCTAGGAAGGAAAAATGGTTTTGTGGGCCAGGCTGAGGGCCCCCACTGCTCTATGCAGCCTCAGGACATGGTGCTCTGTATCCCAGCTGCTTCAGCTACAGCCTGGCTAAAGGGGCCAATGTGAAGCTCAGGTCGTCGCTTCAGAGGGTGCAAGCCTGAAGCCTTGGTGGCTTACACGTGGTATTAGTCCTGCAGGTGCACAGAAGTCAAGAATTGTCTCCTGATCCATAGCCTCCTCCAATGCTCACAGCCCAAATTTCTGGTGATGTTTATACGCCACTCAAGTCTATGGTATTTTGTTATAGCAAGCTGAACATACTAAGATAGCAAATTTATACCAAGAATTGGAGGTGCTACTGAACAGATGCCTAAAAGTGCGGGAGCAGTTTTTTTTTTTTTTTTTTTTTTTGAGACAGAGTCTTGCTCTGTCGCCCAGGCTGGAGTGTAGTGGCTGCATCTCGGCTCACTGCAAGCTCCGCCTCCCAGGTTTACGCCATTCTCCTACCTCAGCCTCCCGAGTAGCTGGGACTACAGGCGCCCGCCACCTCGCCCGGCTAGTTTTTTGTACTTTTTTTTAGTAGAGACGGGGTTTCACTGTGTTAGCCAGGATGGTCTTGATCTCCTGACCTCGTGATCCGCCCATCTGGGCCTCCTTAAAACAGGTAATGGGTAGAGGCTGGAACAGTTTTGAGGTGCATGCTAGAAAAAGTCTACATTGCGATTAACAGACTGTTAAGGGTGATTCTGGTTAGGACTCAAAGAAAAGGGGACAGGTGTAGAGAAAGCCTGAATCGTCTTAGAGAATACCTAAGTAATCTTGAACAGAATGTTGGTAGACATATGGATGACAAAGTCCATTCTGATGAGGCCTCAGAAATGAGGAATATGTTATTGGATTATGCAGGAGATACCATTCTTGTTATAAACTGGCAAATAAGTTGTTACAGAAACTGACTGGGGTCCACTCATCCAGCAGAGTAAAACAAAACATCCACACCAAGGTTTTGCAATGAGAGGAAGGAGGGCATTTATTTTCAGAGTGCCAAGCAAGGAGAATTGGGAAGCTCATGCTTAAGACAGGGCCTCCCTGATGAATCACATGTAAGGGTTATTAAAGGTGGGGAGACAGAGGCTACAGGCAAAGTCATAAATCAATACACAGAGGGCTATACATTGGTTTGACCTAAAAAGGCAGGACATATCCAACAGCAGGGGAGGGAGGTTGTGCTCACAGATCATAGGTAGATTCACAGATTTTCTGATGTGATTGGTTAAAGAAGGGAAGCTTTGTCTAAAGACTTGGGGTCAGCAGAGAAAAATGGTAAGTCTTGCCCATTGGCATGACTTCTTCCAGGACCCTCAGGAAGAAACTTAGAACAAAAAGCAGTGGTCAAAGTTCAGTCCTCATTTGCCCCTTATCTGAGGTCTACATGCCAGAGGATCCATTTGGTGGGGGTCCAGGTTTCTGAAAAATAACTTGGCAGTATGTTAAGATGTTCTGTTTGGTTTCTATAGGGAACCAAACACCTCATGTCTCTAACTTCTGTGGTCATTGTTTTAAGCTACTGCTTTCTTGCTTATCAGGTTGCTCATTTACTTCTCAAAGCTTGCTAGGTGCCAGAATTTCCCTTGAAGGACTTCGAGACTTTCTTTTTTTTTTTTTTGAGACAGAGTCTCGCTCTGTCGTCCAGGCTGGAGTGCAGTGGCACAATCTCGGCTCACTGTAAGCTCTGCCTCCCGGGTTCACGCCATTCTCCTGCGTCAGACTCCCAAGTAGCTGGGACTACAGGCACCCGCCACCACACCCGGCTAATTTTTTATATTTTTGGTAGAAACAGGGTTTCACCGTGTTAGCCAAGATGGTCTTCATCTTCTGACCTCATGTTCCACCCACCTCAGCCTCCCAAAGTGCTGGGATTACAGGGGTGAGCCAGGGTGCTGGGCCAACTCAAGACTTTTCATTATTTTTATGCTTAGAGGGGTTCCCCAGCAGGCCCATAAGAATGTTCCCTGCTCCATTTCAAACTTAGCTGAATTATGTTAAAGTCCCAGTGTTTCATTGGAAGTAGAAGTTGTGAGCAGTGAAACTGGATACATGGCTGAGGAAATATCTAAGCATAGTATCAAAGAGGTGGCCTCTTCCTCTCAATGACTGACAGTAAAATGTGAGAAGAGAGATATAATTTACATACAGAATTGTTATTCAAAAGGGAAGCAGAACTTAATGATTTGGACAATTCTTAGCCTATCTCTATCATGAACGATGAGAAAGCTTGTTAGCAGGAGAATGCCAAGGTTTGGTGATGGTGTGGCCAAACGACAATCTAATAAGATTAGTCTGACATCTAAAGAGAATCAGGACCTGTTGTCCAAGACAATGGATGAAAGACTTTGAAAGTAGCGCAGAAATCATCAGGGCTGCCTCTCCCATCACAGGCTGAGATTGCAAAAGTCTCAGCAAGTGAGAGGCCACCTCAGAAAACTACTGTGGGGGCAGGGCCCAGGCACAAGAGCTGCCACCACTTGGGGACATAGTGCCCAAAGATGTCGGGGGAGGGCCACAATACCAGTGGGTTGCGAAGGCAAGACCTCCATCTCAGTGGTTCTAGAAAGTGGAATTCTCACTTCTCCAAAGAGGATTATTTTTGAGCCTTAAGGTTTAATGTTATTTCCCCAGTGCATTTCAGATTCACTTGATACCTGTTACTCCTTTCTTTTTTTCTATTTCTCGTTTTGGGACTGACAATGTCTATTCTATGCCGGCCCCGCCATTGTGTTTTGGAAGCACGTAACGTGTTTAATTTCACAGGTTCACAGATGGAGAGCCATTCACCTCAGAATGAATTTTACCTCGGGTTTTACCCATATCTGACTTAAATGATAGTAGATGACACTTTGGACTTTAGACGTTGAGTTGATGCTAGAATGGGTTAAGATTTTTTTGGGGTGATTGGGATGGAATGAATGTATTTTGCATGTAAGAAGGACACGAATTTTGGGAGCCAGAAGTGGAATATTATGTTTGCTTCCCCCTCAAAATTTGTATGTTGAAACCTAATCCCAAATGTGACAGTGTCTTTGTTTTGTGCTGCTACAATGAACACCACAGACTGGCAGACACATTCAGATCACAGTAGATGTTAAGAGGTGGAGCTTTGGGGGGTGATGAGGTCATGAAGGTGGAGTCCTCATGAATGGGATTAGTTCCCTTATAAGGAGCTGAAGAGACCAGAAGCCTGCTCTTCTATCCATGTGAGGGCACAGCTAGAAGGTACCATTTATGAGCCAGAAAGTGTGCCCTCACCAGACATCAAATCTGTAATTGTCTTGATCTTGGAATTGCAGCCTTCAGAACTGTAAGAAATAAATTTCTATTGTTTATAAACACTCAGTCTGTGCTATTTTGTTATAGCAACCTGAATAGACTGTGACAATTCCCATAGCTAACTCCACCTTTATTTGCATATCCTGTTACTTTTCTCGTTTAATAACATTTATTATGAGTTTATCTACATTATTGACTTTTCAAAGGATCCAGGTTTAGTTGTATTTATTCTTCCCATAATTTTATAGCATCGTTTCCCGTTTCATTAATTTCAGCTTGCCTTTTCTGTTGCTTCTCTTCTCTTACTTTCCTTACTTTACTTCGTTGTACTTTTTCTAATCTCTTAGAATTAGACTATTAGGATAACTTTTCAGTCTTTGTCTTTTTAAATAATATATGTCTGTCGATCTAGACATTTCCCAGTGAGTACAGTTTTAGTCTTGACATACAGGATTGAGTATGAAGGTTTTTTAAATCACATATTCAATAAAATATTTAATTTCAATTTTGATTTCTTCCTTAGTCTCAAATGTAATTCAGAAAAGTGCTTCTTAATTTTGAAGTAGATTTATCATAAGTATTGATATCAGCAGTGTAAGTCCTGCAACTTTGTCTTTTTGAAGGTTATCTTGGCTATTCTGTCCTTTGCATTTCCATATATAATTTTTTTGTCCATACTTTATTTTAAATACATTAATTTTTATTTTTATTTATTTCTTCAACTTTTATTTTAGATTCTGGAAGTATATGTGCAGATTTGTTACAAAGGTATATTGTGTGATGCTGAGGTTTGGAGTATGATTGAACTTGTCACCCAGGAAGTGAATGTAAAATCCATAGGTAGCTCATACAAATTTCAATATCAACTTGCTGATTTCTACGAAAACTCCATATGGATTTTGATTGGGATTATATTTTCTCTACGTATCAATTTATAGCAAATTGTCATTTTAACCATATTTAACCCTCAAAATTATTAACAGATTATATTTCTTCATTTTTGTATGCCTTATATAATTTCTCTCAGAAAAATTTTGTAGTTTTCAGTGTAAAGGTGTTGTACAACTTTCATTAGTTGTATTATATCTACATTTTTGATACTATTATATATATCTACATATTTGACACTATTGTACATTTGTTTTTCATTTTATTTTATATATTGCTGTATTTGATTTGTTAATATTTTATTAATAGTTTTGCAACTTTGTACATGAGGAATATTGGCCTATAATTTTATTTACTGATGTGCTTACCATGTTTTACAATCAAGGTTAATAAATTACAAATTTTATAAAACTTGTAAAATTAATATTGAAAATAAATTACAAAGTTTTCCCTCTTCTGTTATTTGCTGAGTGATTTTTTTGTTTCCTGTAATGTGATCAAACTATTTCTAAGCAGCAGTGACTACTGTGGCTCTTATGTTATTGGCCACATTTTCATAGATTCAGCCTATAAGGAAACAATGAGCCCAAATGAATTTTAAAAGTTTATTACTCATGACATAGCAGGCAGCATAAACTACCTGTTCTCATCAGTTGCCGTTGTCCTACAAGTTCCATGGGGGTGATGTGGAGTGAGCCCAGGCAGATACTGCACATCAGACTGCAGCCATTACTTTTAATGGCAAAAGCTGCAATTACTATTGCATTAACCTAATACATCTATGAGTTTGACTTTTTTGGGAATTAAAATTAGTACACCTCCTTGACTTTTTAAGGTAGAAGTTTTCACCACTATTTTTAAAAGGTTCTATGTTCCAGTAGAAGAATTGTTTAAAATTCCTTATTGATTTAGCTGCATTCCACTTGTGTTTTCCTTATCATTTCTTTATTATACAGTTCTAGATATTTTTTCATTTCCCTTGGAATTTCATATTTGACCCTTTAATTATTTAGAAATATATTGCTTAATTTATAAATATTAGTAACTTTCTAGATAATTTATATTCAGTTATTTGTGGTTTAAGTATTTTGCGGCCAGAGAAAGCGTCCTCTCGGATATAAATCACTTGAAATATATTGAGATGTGTTTTGTTGCCTACATAAAGTTTGTCTTGGTGAACATTCCATGTGTAATAATAAGGGATATATGTATTCTGCAGCTCCTAGGAGTATTGAAGTGTTGTATAATTGTTATTTATATCATGTTTATTGACAGTATTTTTTAAATCATCTATATTGCTACTGACTTTTCGGCTAATTGTTCTGACAATTACTAAGGCAGGGGTGTGGAATTTTCCAAGTATGTTTGTAACTTTTTCTTCTCACTTTATTCCAGACTGTTTTTCTTTATTGCATTTGAAGCTCTGTTATTAGGTGCCTCCACATTTTTGGTTGTTAGTGCTCCTTGATTATTTGACACTTTTACTTGTATCATTAGTGAAGAGGCCAAGGGAAACCCTTGGTCCTCAGCAGGTTCAATGAAAAATCAACTCAGAAAGGCAGACTGATAGAAGAAAAGGCATAGAGATTTATTTAATGTGTATACATAGGAGCCTTCAGAATGAAGATCCAATCTCCCATGGGGTACAGAAGCCTATATGTCATCTTGAGTTTGTAGAAATAATACGGGCTCAGAGCATGGATAAAAATAGGCTTTGGTGGCAAGACAGGTTATGGGAGGGAGAAAGGAAGAGGCTTAGTAAACAAAGGTGGTCTCCTTGTGCAGTTGAAATCTCACAGGTGGCAAAATAGATGGTAAATATGTATTTACAGACCTTGAAAGGTGTCAAACTCTCAATTAATCTTTCCTAGATCTGGACAAGAGAAGGGCTGGCTGCATTAATGCAGATTCTCTGCAGATCCACAGATGCAACTTTCTCCCACAAAATACAGCTTTGCAGGACCACTTCAAAATATGTCAAAAAAATATATATATAGGGGTAAAATATTTCAATCTCTTTTATGAGTAATACTCCTTGCTTTGAATTCTATTTTATCTGATATTAGTATAGCCATAGTGATGCTGACAAACCTCCAAATTAGGGGTCAGCCTGGGATGGTTCTTGGCTTCCCTCAGGAAAGAATTCAAGAGTGAGCCAACAGGCCTGGCACAGTGGCTCAGGCCTATAATCCCAGAACTTTGGGAGGCTGAGGCGGGTGGATCGCCTGAACTCAGGAGTTTGATCAAGACCATCCTGAACAACATGGCAAAACCCCATCTCTACAAAAAATACAAAAATTAGCCAGTCTCATAACCCAGTCTCAAAATAAATAAATAAATAAATAAATAAATAAATAAATAAATAGATTAAAAACAAATAAAAATACATTTAGAAAAAAAAAAAGAGTGATCTGACAGTGAGAAGAAAGCAAGTTTATTAGAGCAACAGCGTAAAGCAAAATGGCTCCTCCGTAGAGAGAGCAGGGCTATTTCATAGGCAGGGTAGCACAGAGTAGCCCTCATGGATTGCTGGCTAGCTATATTTATACACATTCTTAATTTTATGCAAAATAAGGGTTATTTATGACCTTCCTGGAAAAGGGGTGAGGAGTTCCCAAAACCATATGAGGCAATTTCTGAGCCATTGCCATGGCATTTTTTAACTGTCATGGTGTTGGTGGGATTGTCCTATGCAAATGTATTATAATTCTAAGTCCCAGACGGTTTGGGCTGGTTTCTTTGCTACATCCTGTTTAGATCAGCAGGATCATGACCAGTGCTGAGAAAACAAGTCCTGCTGATTTCCTACCTCAATAGGTTTTCTTACGCTTAGTGTCTGCATTTGCTTTATCATTACCCCTTTCCCCTTTCAGTCTTTCTGTAGCTTTTTTATAGCATGTTTTTTTTTTTTTTTAATAAACAGCAGCGTTGCATCTTGATTTTTTATCCAGTCTGAGAATCACTGTCTGCTAAGTGGATCATTTCTCTTTTCATATTTACTGTAATTCTTGATATGTTTTGTTAAAAACCTGCCACTGGGTATTTGTCTCATTTGTCCTTTTTTCCTCTGTTCCTCCTTTTTCTCCTTTTTATGTTTAAATTGAATACTTTTAGTATTCAATCTATTTCTCCTATAGACTTTTTAGCTCTGACACATTTTTAAATGAGTACTCTAGGAAATAGAATATAAATCTTTAATTTATCATCATCTATCTTCAAGTAATATCATATCACCTCACAGACAATGAACGAACCTTCAAACAGTATAATTTCATTTATCCATTTCCAATTATTGGGTTATTTTTTCAATATATTTTTCTATATGTATTATATACTCCATGAATACACTATTATTATTGATTTTCAGTGTCAATAGTCTTATAAACAATGCACACACATGTATACATATATTGTTGCATATATAGTTTGGTTTTCTGGGGAAGCAGACTCTTAAATGAAGATTCCTGTACAGGAATTATATTGAGGATATTCTTAGGATTACTAACTGCAGAAAAAAAGGAAGCAAGATTTGGTAGAGAAGCTAGGATATAAAACAGTCTCAACAAAGGCCTTAGCCTAGTCTAGGGAGTCATGAAACTGGGATAAGCACTCAAACTTGTTTGACAATGCATTGAGGGAACCAAGGGTTTATATTCTCATACTGACACTAGTAATTGGATATAGGCTGTTCCCAGAAAGAAGCTGTGACCTTGAAGTTATCTCTGTCTAATAAGGACAATTTCTGGAAAGGGCTGAAAGTTGAAGGCTCAGTCAAGAGTACGTCTAGTAACTTGAAAATTAAATCCCTTGGCTCCGAACCTGAGGAGGATCTTGGCAACAAATCACATGGCTCACTACCTATAGATGGATAATAGATGCATAAATACATACATACATGAATGCATAGATAAATTATATATGTATTTTGTTTTTAGTAGTTTGACCATGATTTGCCTAGATGTGACTTCCTTGTATTTTAACCTGTGTCATAAATTTAATGTAGTTCCTGCCTCAGCATCCATTTTCTGGCCTGAGATAAGTTGCTGGAAACTCAGTCATACCCCATCACATTTAGCCTAGTTAAAATCTCCCCTCCCTGTGTAGATGTTTGCCATATGGCTCACTTGTTCCTCATCTCACTGACCCCAAATTCAACACATTCCACAGCTGCTGACTGCCATAAAACCTAATGGTTGGTCAATGCCACAGTCTTGTCAATAAGTTCCCTGCTTTGTTTATGTTGTCTTAAACTAGCCAATCCACAGCCCCCATTGGAAAGCCTAAGGGATAATGCCCACGGACTTTAATACATGCATAGTCCCATAAGTTCTCTCTCTCTCTCTCTCTCGCTCTCTCGCTCTTGCTCTCTCTCTGTCTCTAACTCTCCACCCACTAGTTGAGCTCCCTATGGCCTCCTGACTCCCCACTGACCTCCTGCTGGCACTCCTAACCTCTCTGGGATCTATAAGCAATAAATTACTTGTTCTGTGTGTTGGAGCTCAAAAAACAATACCCTAAAGTGAAGGCCTCAGAAGCAGCCTCAAAAGCAAAAGTTTTTCTCTGACTTTCTCCTGCCCTCCTGTCTCTCAGTTCCATTCTCCCCCAGCACTAGCCAAGGAAACTAGAATCACTCTTCTCCAAAACAGGTCATGGACACCAGAACCCCTTTTCCTGAAAGCCAGCCATAAAACCGAAAAATATCACCCTGACTTTCTCTCCACCTTTTTGTCTAAAAATTGACCATAAAGAAATTATCTGACCTACCTTATTTGACTGTAGGTCATAATACCCACGTTCCAGAGAGGGCCCTGCCCCACAGCCAAAATGAAGGAATGTGTGCTCAGAGAGGCCTAGAAGAATCTAGACAGGCCCTGCTGGGTTTCCCTACTCTTTCTATCAGCATTAGATCATACCCTTTTTGTCCTATCATATGCCTACATGTCAGTAGACAGTAGACAGATTAGGTTCTACTCTGTTGAACCTAAACATAAAAATGCACAATTTCCCCTGTATCTTTGGGTCTTCATTCTGAAGGGTCCCATATATACACGTTACATAAATTTCTATACTTTTTCTCCTATTAATTCATCTGCCTCATGTCAGTGATTTTTCAGTGAACCTTTAGGAGGTGGAAGGCCTTGACCTCCGCATATGCATTTTGGTTTTACCTCCTCATGGTGTATCACCTGACACACACACCAAGCCTAACTCCCTGCCTTCAGCCCCAGGGCTCTCCTAGAGAGTGCCTGTCTTGGCTTGTGGCCACTCACAACAGAGACCTCAAGACCAAATTAGAAAGAAACCAGAACAAACTGCTTCAGATTCACTGATGTTCTGGGATCTGTGGGGTCTTTGATCAAACATGGAAAATTCTTAGTTGTTATCTCTATAAAATTTTGTTCTGCTCTATTCTTACTCTACTTTCTTTGTTGGACTTTCATTACAAAGACAACCTATCAGATTTTTTTCCCCTTTGTTTCAGTTAGGATAAATTTCCATTTACTGTCTTCAAGTTCACTGCCGTGTTTATTCTGCTGTGTTTGTTCTGTTATTCGGCCTGCTGAATGAATTTTTAATTCTGATATTGTAGTTTTTAATTTTAGAATTTCCATTTATTTTATATTTTATATAGCTGGCATTTCTATGCCTGTCTTTCACATCTCTTCATGTATGTTGGTCAGGTTTTCCTCTAGACTATTTTACACATTTATCATGGTTATTTACAAATTTTTCTCTGCTAATCCCCGGATCTGAGTGGTCATGTGTCTTCTTTTTTCCTCTTAATCATGGGTCATATGTTCCTTCTTTGCATCTTTTATCTTATTTTTATTTTATGCCAGATATCGTATGTAAAAAATGATAGAGACTGAACTATATTATATTAATCCTGAGAAAAAGGTACACTTTTTCCTGTATCAGGTAATATGGTGGTAGTCTGAGTTCACATCTAAGCTGTGATTGAGCTGCGTCTGTGATTTGTTACATATTCAATTAACGCAGTTCTCCACAGAATCTAAATATTTTCAGGACTTTCTTGACATTATCTTCAGCATTGCTTGAGCATTTTTTAAAGCATGCACTTTAAGTTCTGCTTTCTGAAATTTGAAGTATGTATACTGTTTTTCATATCCTTTATCAGTTTTTTATGTCAATCAGAACTTCTGTTTAATTTTCATATCTAGCCTGGCTTTTGGTGCCTTAGGGAAGTTCCACACTCTGCTCCTCTGACACCAGCTTTCAGAAGGCCACACTCTGGGGAAACTTGGCAGGTAATTGGTAACTGGTTCTGAGTTACCACTCTCATTGTAAACCACATTCAGCTGGCCATTAAACATTTGTTAAGTTTGCCTGGCATCATCTTACCCTATCTGTAGTGAGTTTGGTCTTCTACAGCACCTCCAAGGTTATAAAGAGTCATACAGCTCTCCTCTCTCTTAATAAGCATTTTCCCTATTCTGGAAGTTAACTCTCAATAGCTTTGTCAACACTTGAAATTTTGATATAATTGCATACTTTATAACTGTATCTCAGACTTACTGAATCAGAATTTACTTTTTTTTTTTTTTTTTTTTTGAGACGGAGTCTCGCTCTGTCGCCTAGGCTGGAGTGCAGTGGCGCAATCTCGGCTCACTGCAAGCTCCGCCTCCTGGGTTCACGCCATTCTCCTACCTCAGCCTCCCGAGTAGCTGGGACTACAGGCGCCCGCCACTGCGCCCAGCTAATTTTTTTTTTTTTCTATTTTTTAGTAGAGACGGGGTTTCACCATGGTCTCGATCTCCTGACCTTGTGATCCACCCGCCTCGGCCTCCCAAAGTGCTGGGATTACAGGCGTGAGCCACCGCGCCCGGCCCAGAATTTACTTTTTAATAGAACCCTAGGCCATTTCTACATACATTAAAATTTAAGAAGCATTGTTCTAGCTTTCCCCTTTTGGAATGAAAAGTCTGATACTAGTCTGATTTGTTTGCTTTGTGAGCAGACAGATCTTGCTAACTGAAAGCTTTTTATGTTTTTTTATTTGAAATTAGGGAATTTTACCAGGAATTTGGGTTTTCATCAATCCTGCCTAGTAGCCTTTTCAATCTGCAAACTGGAGTATTTTTATACCAAAAAGTTATATTTTATTATTTATTTTAATATCAATTATCTTCCTTCTATTCATTTTTCTCTTGCACAAAAAAGTATAGTACACTGGTTAAGTGCACAAACTACTTTGGTTCAAATCTCAACTTTCCCCCTTAAAAACTCTTTGACTCTGGAAATTTTGCTTAACTTCTCTATGGTCCTGTTTTCTTACCTACAAAATAGAGTTAATGATCATAGCAGTACCTGCCTCGTATGGTGTTTTGCTTTGTTTTGTTGTTGTTTAAATTAGTTCATACATGTAAATCCCTTAGGAAGATTGTCTGGCAAATTTCAAGTGCTCAGTAAATGTTAGCTAATTCTCTAGACCTGCAGTTATTGCCAAGTCAGGACTTCTGGCATATTCTTCTAAATCTCTTATCTTTTCCCTCTATATTCCCAACTCTTCATGTTTTTGGTCTATATAAAGTATTTTTACACTTAATCTTCCAGGTCACTAAGTAATGTTTCAGCAATGATTGTTTGTTGAATTTCAAAAATCAAGAATCTTTTCTTTAATAGAACCATAAAATATATTGTGTGTTCTAACAGTTCTCCTCCTCCCCCTCCTTCTTTTTCTTTTCCCTCTATCCGTTAGCATTGCCATCAGTTAGATTTCATTGGGATACAATTTTTCTAGATATTTAGGCTGATTTTTGTCCTCCATGTTACTCATTTTTTAACTGAGTTTTTCTTTTTCTCTATTTCCTCATGACTATGGGCTTCCACAGAATTATACATGTCACACCATTATAGTTCCTTGACACACAGTCAACTAGCAAGTAATGACTGACTCTCAGACGTCTGCTAATTTTTCCTCTCTGCTAAAGTGCATGGAGAATGCCTCTTTGCTCTCGGGTTTCCCAATTTCTCTCTCATCTGCAAGGTCTAGAAGCAGTTCAGGTCACCAGTACATCAACCTTTTTAGGACCACTGAAGTCAGAATAATCTGGTAAGCATCATGGAACCATATAAACAAAGCAGCAAGTGTACCTCGTTCTGATACGTTTGTGCCAGATGGGTTCCCTCAGATGCCTATGAAATCTAATCACTTTAAAAAAACAAACAAACAAACAAACAAACAAAACATTGATTCTGTTGCTGGTCCCTTGACTCTTGCACATTATCAGGGAGAACCAAATTCATTACCTTCTCTCTTCTCCAAGTGGTTGGAAAACCTCAGCTGGATTCTCTAGGTTACATCAGCATATCTGCCCCAATGCTTGTTCCCAGAATCCACCTTTGAAGACACACACACACACGGTATATATACTTCTATATGTTAGAATTACATTTTTCAAAAGGAATATGTATTATTCAAAATTGTAAATAATTCATTTTTTTAATGAGTGAAAAGTTGGATGAGAAAATGTGGGTGACCACTACAGAGTGCCCTTCTGGAACTATGACTAATAAGAAAAGGGCTGGGTGCGGTGGGTCACGCCTGTAATCCCAGCACTATGGGAGGCCAAGGTGGGCAGATCACCTGAGGTCAGGAGTTTGAGACCAACCTGGCCAACATGGTGAAACCCCATCGATACTACAATTACAAAAATTAGCCAGGTGTGGTAGTACATGCCTGTAATCCCAGCTACTTGGGAGGCTGAGGCAGGAGAATCACTTGAGCACAGGAGACAGAGGTTGCAGCGAGCCAAGATCATGCCACTGCACTCCAGCCTGGGCAACAGAGAGACCCCGTCTCAAAAAAGAAAGAAAGAAAAGGAAAGAAATGTATTAAAAGAGAAAAGCCAGATTCAATAGCTATTTTGTCTGATTGGTTTTTGATTTGTTTTTAAATATGCAATGGGCTTGTGCATATTTACAAGTTAAGGTGCAGGGACTGTGAACAGAGAGAAGTTGAAGATACAGGAGAGGCATCTGATGATAATATAGTTTTGTTTTGTTTTTTTTAAATCAAAACCCAGGATGTTTGAGTTATAGTCATATTCTAACAATTGAGTATTAGACGGTCTTTTCTTTTTAAATCATATTTTGGTTGAAAATCCTCTTTAAAATCCCAAATCCACCTTCATGCCCATGGTAAATTTATTCTAATGAGGATTTTCCTAACATATCTGGGTCATAATAGGTATTTGGAAAATGAGATTTGTGTAGAAATAAATGTTTTCTAATAAACTTTTTTTAAAAGAGTGGTTTAGATTCACAACAAAATTGAGAAAAAGGTATAGAGATTTTGCCTATACTCCCTGCCCCCTGACATGCATAGCTTTCTCCACTGTTAATATCCCCCAACCAGAGTGGTACGTTTCTTACAATTGATGGACCTACACTGACCATCATTACACCCAAAGTCCATAGTTGACATTAGGATCCCCTCTTGGTGTTGTACATTCTATGGGTTTGGCCAAATATATAATGACATGTAACCACCATTATGGTATCACAGAGAGTAGTTTCACTGCTTTAAAAATCCTCTATGCTCCACCTATTCATCCCTCCTTCCTCCATAACCCTGGGAACCACTCATCTTTGTGCCATCTCTGATATTGTTTGGCTGTGTCCCCACCCAAATCTCAGCTTGAATTGTAGTAATCCCCACATGTCAAGGATAGGGCCAGATGGAGATAATTGAATCATGCTGGTGGTTTCCCCCATACTGTTCTTGTGATAGTGAGTAAGTCTCATGATAGCTGATGGGTTTATAAATGGGAGTTCCCCTGTCCAAGCTCTCTCTTGCCTGTTGCCATGTAAGACATGACTTTGTTCCTCATTCATGATTATGAGGTCTCCCTGGCCCTGTAGAACTATGAGTCAATAAAACCTTTTTCCTTTGTAAATTACCTGGTCCTGTGAGAACAGACTAGTACAGTAAATTGGTACTGGTAGAGTGCAGTGCTGTTGTAAAGATACCTGAAAATGTAGAAGCGACTTTGGAACTAGGCAACAGGCAGAGGTTAGAAGAGTTTGGAGGGATCAGAAGAAGACAGGAAAATGTGGGAAAGTTTGGAACTTCCTAGAAACTTGTTGAATGGCTTTGACCAAAATGCTAATAGTGATATGGACAATAAGGTCCAGGCTGAGGTGGTCTCAGATGGAGATGAGGAACTTTTTGGGAACTGGAGTAAAGGTCACTCTTGCTATGCAAAGGGACTGACAGCATTTTACCCCTGCCCTAGAAATCTGTGGAACTTTGAACTTGAGAAAGATGATTTAAGGTATCTGAGGGAAGAAATTTCTAAGTGGCAAGGTGTTCAAGATGAAGCAGAGGATAAAACTTTGGACAATTTGCAACATGATGATGCGATAGAAAAGAAAACCCCATTTTCTATGGAGAAATTCAAGCCAACTGCAGAAATTTGCATAAGTAATGAGGAGCCGAATGTTAATCACCAATACAATGGGGAAAATGTCTCCAGGGCATGTCAGAGACCTTCACACCAACCCTTTCCATCACAGACCTGGAGGCCTAGAAGGAAAAAATGGTCTCCTGGGCCGGACCCAGGGCCTCCCTGCTGTTTGCAGCTTCGGGACATGGTGCCCTGTTTCCCAGCTACTTCAACTCCAGCCCTAGCTAAAAGGGGCCAAGGTACAGCTCAGGCTATTGATTCAGAAGTTGCAAGCCCTAAGCCTTTGTGGCTTACATGTGGTGTTGGGCCTGCAGGTGCACTGAAGTCAGGAATTGAGGTTTGGGAAACTGTGCCTAGATTTCAGAGGGTGTACGGAAATGCCTGGATGTCCAGTCAGAGGTGTACTGCAGGGGCAGAGCCCTCATGAAGAACCCCTGCTAGGGTAGTGCAGAAGGGAAATGTGAGGTGATAGTCCCCACACAGAGTCCCCATTGGGCACTCCCTAATGGAGCTGTGAGAAGAGGGCCACTGCCTCCAGACCCCAAAATGGTAGATCCACTGACAGCTTGCACCATGCACCTGCAAAAGCCACAGACACTCAGTGCCAGCCCATGAAAGCAGCCAGGAGAGGGAATGTATCCTGAAAAGCCCCAGGAGTGGAGCTGCCCAAGGCCATGGGGATCCACCTCTTGCATCAGCATGACCTGGATGTGAGACATGGAGTCAAAGGAGAGCACTTTGGAGCTTTAAGATTTGACTGCCTGGCTAGATTTCAGACTTGCATGGGGCCTGTAGCCCCCTCATTTTGGCCAATTTCTTCCATTTGGAATGGGTGTATTTACTCAATGCCTGTACCTTCATTATATCTAGGAAGTAACTAACTTGCTTTTGATCTTTCAGGTTCATAGGTGGAAGAGACTTGCCTTGTCTCAGATGAGACTTTGGACTATGGACTTTCAAGTTAATGCTGAAATGAGTTAAGACTTTGGGGGAATGTTGGGATGACATGATTGGTTTTGAAAGGTGAGAACATGAGATTTGGGAGGCACCGGGGTGGAGTGATATGGTTTGGGTGTGTCCCCACCCAAATCTCAGTTTGAATTGTAATAATCCCCACATGTCCAAGGTGGTGCCAGGTGGAGATAAATGAGTCATGGGGGCAGTTTCCCCTATACCGTACTCATAGTAGTGAATAAGTCTTACAAGATCTCCTGATTTTATACACAGGAGTTCCCCTGTACAAGCTCTCTCTTGCCTGCTGCTATGCAAGACATGACTTTCTTCCTCATTCATTTTGTGCCATGATTGTGACACCTTGTTAGCCATGTGGAACTGTGAGAATTAAACCTCTTTCCTTTATAAATTACCCAGTCTTTTGTATGTCTTTATTAGCAGCATGAGAACAGACTAATACAATCTTCATAGTTTTGCCTTTTCCAGAATGTCAGATAGTTGGAATCATGCATTATGTTGACTTTTCAGTTTGCCTTCTTTTGCTTAGTAATATGCATTTTAGGTTCCGTCATTTCTTTTTGTGTCTTGATAGCTCAGTTTTTAAGTGTGGAATAATATTCCATTGTCTAGATTGCCATAATTTATTTACCCATTCACCTACTAAAGAACGTCTTGGTTGTTTCTAAGTTTTCACTGTTATGAATAAAGCCACTATAAACATCTGTGTGCAGGTTTTTGTGTGCACGTAAGTTTTCAAATTTTGAGTAAATACCAAGGAGCATGACTGCTTAGAACAAATGGTAAGAGTATCTTTCATTTTATAAGAAACTGCCAAATTGTCTTCCTAAGTGACTGTACCATTTTGCATTTCCACCAGCAATGAATGAGAATTTCTGTTGCTCCACATCCCCACCAGCATTTCATGTTATCAGTGTTCTGAATTTTGGCCATTCTAATAGTTGTGTAGCAGTATTTTGTTTTAATTTGCATTTTTTGAGTACACATGATATGAAGCATCTTTTAATATGCTTGTTTGCTATATGTATATCATCTTTGGTGTGGTGTCTGTTAAAGTCTTTGCTCATTTTTTAATATGGTTATTTGTTTTCTTATTGTTCAGTTTTAAGAGTTCTTTGTACATTTTAAAGAACAGTCCTTTATCAGATAAATGTATCTTGGAAATGTTTTGTCCCAATCTGTGGCTTATCTTTCTATTCTCTTGATTGTGTCTTCACAGACTTAGACATTTTTAATTTTAATAAAAGCCAGTTATCAATTTTTTCTTCTATTGATAGTGCTTATGATGTTGTTTCTAAAAAGCCATTACCAAATGCAAGGTCATCGAGATTTTCTCCTATATTATCTTGTAGGAATTTTTATAGTTTTGCATTTCACATTTAGGTCTGTGGTCTATTTTGAGTTATTGTTTTGAGAAAGATGTAAGGTCTGTATCTAGACTCCTCCCACTTTTTTTGGTATAAGGATATCCAGTTGTTCCGGCACCATTTGTTGATTTCTTTCATTGGGATTTTTAAAAATAATTTTAGGTTCAGGGGGTACATATGCAGGTTTGTTACATGGATATATTGCGTAATGGTAAGGTTTGGGCTTCTAGTGTACCCATCACCAAAATAGTGAATACCCTACCTCAAAGGTAATTTTTTAAACCCTCCTCCCAAATCCTCTCCCCTTTTGGAGACCCCAGTGTCTACTATTTCCATTTTTGTGTCTATGTATACCCATTATTTATCTCCCACTTATAACAGAGCATTTTGAATGAGAATACTGCATGAGAACATGCAATAATTTGATTTTCTGTTTCTGATTTAATTAACTTAGGATAATGGCCTACAACTCCATCCACATTGCTGCAAGGGACATAATTTCATTCTTTTTTATGGCTGCACAGTATTCCACAGTGTATATGCACCACACTTTCTTTTTCCAATCATCTGTTGACAGACACTCAGGTTGATTCAAAATCTTGGGTATTATGAACAATGCTGCAATGAACATAAGGTATAGGAAATCTTTATGTAAAAATAGTTTCATAATTTTCTCAAGTAGATCATATCTTGTTGAAATTAAGCCTAAGTATTTAATTTTGAGGGTCAGTAATATAAAGGATATTGTGTTTTTAATTTCCAATTTCAGTTGTTCATCGCTGGTATATAGAAAAGCAATTGACTTTTGTATATTGACTTTGTATCCTGTAACCTTGCTATAATTGCTTATTAGTTCCAAGGATTTCTTTGTCAAGATTTTTGGATTTTTGACATATACAATCACGTCATCTGCAAAATTTACAGTTTCATTTCTTCCTTCCCTATCAGTATACCTTTTATTTTCTTTTCTGTCTTACTGCATTAGCTAGGACTTCCAACGTGATGTTGTAAAGTAGTGAGAGGAGACAGCCTTACCTTTTTCTCTATCTTAGTGGGAAAGCTTTTAGTTTCTCAACTTTAAGTATGATATTAACTATAAGTGTTTTAAAGGTACTCTTTATCAAGTTGAAAAAATTACCCTTCTATACTCAGTTTACTGAGAGTTTTTGTCATAAATAGGTATTAGATTTTTCAAATGCTTTTTCTGAATCTATTGATATTAACATGCATCTTTTTTTTTCTTTAGGTTGTTAATGTGATGGATTACCTTAATTGATTTTCAAATGTGAAACCAGCCTTGCATTCCTGGGAAAAAACTACTTAGTCATGGCATATAATTCTTTTAACACAATATTGGATTAAATTAAATTAAATATTGGATTAAAGCTAATATTTTGCTGAGGATTTTTGTGTCTGTGTTCATGAGAGATATTGATCTGTAGTTTTCTTGTAATGTCTCTATCTGATTTTGATATTACTATGATATAGGATACATAGAATGAATTGGATATATTCTCTTTGCTTCTATCTTCTGAAAGAGATTGTAAAGAATGGATATAAATTTTCCTTAAATGTTTGGTAGAATTTATCAGTGAACCTATCTGGGCCTGGTACTTTCTGTCTGAGAACGTTATAATTTACTGATTAAATTTATTTGTTAGATATAGGCCTATTCGGGTTGTGAGTTTTGGCAGATGGTGTCTTTCAAGGAACTGGTCCATTTCATCTAGTTTATTGAATTTGTGGGCATAAAGTTGTTCATAATATTCCTTAATTATTCAAGGCCCAGGTCATCTGTACTGCTATCCTATGTTACACTTCTGATATTAGTAATTTGTGTCCTCTTTTTAATTGTTAGTTACCCTGGCTAGAAGCTTATTGGTTTTATTGTCCATTTCAACGAACTAGCTTTTGGTTTCATTGGCTTTCTCTATTGATTTCCTGTTTTTAATGTCATTGCTTTCTGTGCTAATTTTTATTATTTATTTTCTTCTTCTTCCTTGGGATTGGATTTGCACTTACTTTTCTAGTTCCCTAAAGTGGAAGCTTAGATTGCTTTTTGATCTTTCTTATTTACTAATGTATCTATTCAATGCTGTAAATGTCCCTTTATACACAGCTTTGCTGCATCCCAGTGATTTTGACTAGCCATCCTTTATTTCAAAATGTATTTATATTTCTCTTGAGATTTCTCTTCTAACCCATTTCTTATTTAGAAACATGTTGCTTAATCTCCGAGTGATTTGGGATTTTCCACCTGTCATTCTCTTATTGATTTCTGTGACCTGAGAGCAGGCAAGCAGGCACTGTATAATTTCTGTTATTTTAAAATTGTTGAGTTGTTTTATTGTCAAGAACGTCATCTATCTTAGTGAAAGTTTCATGTGCACTTCAGAAGAATGTGTATTCTTCTGTTGTTAAATGAAGTAGTCTGTAGATGTCAGTTATATGCAGTTGATTGATGATGTTGTTGACTTTAACTGTGGTATAACTGGTTTTGCCTGCTTGATCTGATCATTTCTGATAGAAGGGTATTGATTTCTCCAACTATAATAGTGGATTCATTCATTTCTTGCAATTCTATCAATTTCTGCCTCTTGTGTCTTGATACTCTTTTCTTAGGCAAACAGGGTTGAGGATTCTTGGAGAATGGACTGCTTTATTTTTATATAATGCTCCTCTCTATTTTCTTTCTCTGAACTCTACCTTGTCTGAAATTAATAAAGCTACTGCTGTTTTGTTTTCTTTAGTTTTAACATGGAATATATTTCTTTATTTACTTTTAATATGCATTTTTCTTCATATTTAAAGTGGGTTTGTTGTAGACAACATAGAGTTGGGTCTTCTTTTTTGATCTATTGTGACAATTTCTGTTTTTTAGTTGGTGCCTTTAGGCCATTGACATTGAAAGTGGTTATTGATAAAGTTAGATTAATATCTACCATAGTTGTTATTATTTGTTATTTGTTGCCCTTGTTCTTTGTTCCTATTTTTGTCTTCCACCTTTTTTCTGCCTTTTGTGATTTTAATTGGACATTTTATATGATTCAATTTTCTCCCTTTTTTAGCGTATAAGTTACATTTCCATTTAAAATTTTTTTTGGTTGTTGCCCTAGAGTATGCAATATACATATTTTTTCTTTTTTACCTTTTTTTAGACCGAGTCTTGCTCTTGTTGCCCAGGCTGGAATGCAGTGGTGCAATCTCAGCTCACTGCAAACTCCACCTCCTGGGTTCAAGTGATTCTCCTGCCTCAGCAACCACTCCCCCACCCCACCCAGGTAGCTGGGATTACAGGCGAGTGCCACCATGCACGACTAATTTTTGTATTTTTATTAGAGACAGGGTTTTGTTATGTTGACCAGGCTGATCTCAAACTCCTGACCTCAGGTGATCCACAAGCCTCGGCCTTCCAAAGTGCTGAGATGACAGGTATGAGCCACCGTGCCCAGCCTGCAGTGTGCATTTATAACTAATCCATGTCCACTATTAAATAACATTATATTGCTTTATGGGTAGTATGAATGCCTTATAGTAACAAAATAATACTAACTGTTGCTACTATTATTTTGAGCAAATTGATATTTATTAGCTCAATTAAGAATTTTTAAAATCAAATTTTTATTTTACCCTCATTTACTGCTTCTTTGATATGCTCTTTTGTTCTTTAGATAGCTCTGAGTTTCTGACCTATATCATTTTCTTTCTCTCTAAGGAACTTCTTTTACCATTTCTTGCAAGACGTATCTACTGGGAACAAATTCCCTTAATTTTATTTGCTGAGACAGTCTTTATTTGAAGGATAACTTTACAGAGTAGAGAATGCTGGGTTGATAATATTTACTTCTTTACCCTTTAAATATTTCATTCCACTCTCCTCTTGCTTTGCACACTTTCTGAAAGGAAGTTTGACATAATTATTATCTTTGCTTCTCTCTAAGTCAGGATTATTTCTTTATCAGTGATTTTCTCCTGTTTAAATATAATAGCAGAAAATACCTAGGAATACTTTTGTCAGCATTTATCCTACCTGTTTTTCTCTAAGCTTCCTGGATTTGTAGTTTGGTTTCTGCTATTACTTGGGAAAAATTCTCAGTCATTATTGCTTCAAGTATTTCTTTAATTAATTAATTAATTAATTTTATTATACTTTAAGTTCTGGGGTACATGTGCAGAATGTGCAGGTTTGTTACATAGATATACATGTGCCATGGTGGTTTGCTGCACCCATCAACCCATCAGCTACATTGCATATTTCTCCTAATGCTCTCCCTCCTTTAGCCCCCCACTCCCCAACAGGTCCTGATGTGTGATGTTCTCCTCCCTGTGTTCATGTGTGCTCATTGTTCATCTTCTACTTAGGAGTGAGAACATGTGGTGCTTGATTTTCTGTTCCTTAGTTGCTGAGAATGATGGTTTCCAGCTTCATCCATGTCCCTGCAAAGGATATGAACTCATCCTTTCTTTATGGCTGCATAGTATTCCATGATGTGTATGTGCCACATTTTCTTTATCCAATCTATCATTGATGAGCATTTGGGTTGGTTCCAAGTCTTTGCTATTGTGAATAGTGCTGCAATAAACATACATGTGCATGTTTCTTTAGAGTACAATGATGTATAATCCTTTGGGTATGTACCCAGTTAATGGGATTGCTGGGTCAAATGGTATTTCTGGCTCTAGATCCTCAAGGAATCACCACAATGTCTTCCACAATGGTTGAAGTAATTTGCACTCCCACCAACAGTGTAAAAGCATTCCTGTTGTGTCCAGAGTTGGTTCCTGCTGGTGGGTTCATGGTCTTGCTGACTTCAAGAATGGAGCCACAGACCTTCATGGTGTTACAACTCTTAAAAATGGCAGGGATCCAAAGAGTGAGTGATAGCAAGGTTTATTGTGAAGAGCCAAAGGACAAAGCTTCCAGAGCTTGGAAGAGGAGGCCAGCGAGTTGCTGCTGCTGGCTGGGGTAGCCAGCTTTTATTCCCTTATTGTTCCCTCAAGTGTTCCATTTCTGTCCTATCAGAGTGCCCTTTATTCAGTCATCCCCGTGATTGGCTACTTTTAGAATCCTGCTGATTGGTGCATTTTACAGAGCACTGATTGGTGTGCTTTACAAATCTCTTGTAAGACAGGAAAGTTCCCCAAGTCCCCACTCCACCCAGGAAGTCCAGTTGGCTACACCTCTCATTATTTCTCCCCACCCTCTCCAGCATCTGTTGTTTCCTGACTTTTTAATGATCACCATTCTAACTAGCATGAGATGATAGGTATCTCATTGTGGTTTTGATTTGCATTTCTCAAAGCTTTTTTTCATGTTTGTTGGCCACATAAATGTCTTTTTTTGCGAAGTGTCTGTTCATATCCTTTGCCCACTTTTTGATGAGGTTGTTTGTTTTTTTCTTGTAAATTTGTTTAAATTCTTTGTAGATTCTGGATAGTAGCCCTTTGTCAGATGGATAGATTGCAAAAATTTTCTCCCATTCTGTAGGTTGCCTATTCACTCTGATGATACTTTCTTTTGCTGTGCAGAAGCTCTTTAGTTTGATTAGATCCCATTTGTCAGTTTTGGATTTTGTTGCCATTGCTTTTGATGTTTTACTCATGAAGTCTTTGCCCGTGCCTATGTCCTGAATGGTATTGTCTAGGTTTTCTTCTACAGTTTTTATGGTCGTGGATTTTACATTTAAGTCTTTAATCCATCTTGAGTTAATTTTTGTGTAAGGTGTAAGGAAAGGGTCCATTTCAGTATTCTGCATATGGCTAGCCAGTTTTCCCAGCACCATTTATTAAATAGGGAATCTTTTCCCCATTGCTTGTTTGTGTCAGGCTTGTCAAAGATCAGATGCTTATAGATGTGTGGTGTTATTTCTGAGGTCTCTATTCTGTTCCATTGGTCTACATATCTGTTTTGGTACCAGTACCATGCTGTTTTGGTTACTGTAGCCTTGTAGTGTAGTGTGAAGTCAGGTAGTGTGATGCCTCCAGCTTTGTTCTTCTTGCCCAGGATTGTCTTGGCTATGTGGGCTCTTTTTTGGTTCCACATGAAGTTTAAAGTAGATTTTTCCAATTCTGTGAAGAAAGCCAATGGTAGCTTGATGGGGATAGCATTGAATCTATAAACTACTTTGGGCAGGATGGTCATTTTCACCATATTTATTCTTCCTATCCATGAGCATGGACTGTTTTCCCATTTGTTTGTGTCCTCTCTTATTTCCTTGAGCAGTGGTTTGTAGTTCTCCTTGAAGAGGTCCTTCACATTCATTGTAAGTTGTATTCCTAGGTATTTTAGTCCCTATATAGCAATTGAGAATGGGAGTTCACTCAGGATTTGGTTCTCTGTTTATGTGTTATTGGTGTATAAGAATGCTTGTGGGTTTTGCACATTGATTTTGTATCCTGAGACTTTGCTGAAGTTGCTTATCAGCTTAAGGAGATTTTGTGCTGAGACGACGGGGTTTTCTAAATATATAATTATGTCATCTGCAAACAAAGATAATTTGACTTCCTCTCTTTCTATTTGAATACCCTTTATTTCTTTCTCTTGCCTGATTGCCTTGGCCAGAACTTCCAATACTATGGTGAATAGGAGTGGTGAGAAAGGGCATCCTTGTATTGTGCCGGGTTTCAAAAGGAATGCTTCCAGTTTTTGCCCATTCAGTATGATATTGGCTGTGGGTTTATCATAAATAGCTCTTATTATTTTGAGATATGTTCTATTGATACCTAGTTTATTGAGAGTTTTTAACATAATGGGGTGTTGAATTTTGTTGAAGGTCTTTTCTGCATCTATTGAGATAATCATGTAGTTTTTGTCATTGGTTCTGTTTACGTGATGGATTGTGTTTATTGATTTGCATATGTTGAAACAGCCTTGCTTCCCAGGTATGAAGCCGACTTGATCATGGTGGATAAACTTTTTGATGTGCTGCTGGTTTTGGTTTGCCAGTATTTTATTGAGGATTTTCACATCGATGTTCATCAGGGATATTGGTCTGAAATTTTCTTTTTTTGTTGTGTCTCTGCTAGGTTTTGGTAACAGGATGATGCTGGCCTCATAAAATGAGTTAGGGAGGATTCCCTCTTTTTCTAGTGTTTGGAATAGTTTCAGAAGAAATGGAACCAGCTCCTCTTTGTACCTCTGGTAGAATTTGGCTGTGAATCTGCCTGGTCCAAGACTTTTTTTTTTGGTTGGTAAGCTATTAATTACTGCCTCAATTTCAGAACTTGTCATTGGTCTATTCAGGGATTTGATATCTTCCTGGTTTAGTCTTGGGAGGGTGTATATGTCCAGGAATTTATCCATTTCTTTTAGATTTTCTAGTTTATTTGCATAGAGGTGTTTATAGTATTCTCTGATGGTACTTTGTATTTCTGTGGGATCAGTGGTGATATCCCCTTTATTATTTTTTATTGTGTCTATTTGATTCTTCTCTCTTTTCTTTTTTATTAGTCTGGCTGGTGGTCTATTTTGTTAATCTTTTCAATAAACCAGCTCCTGGATTCACTGATTTTTTTAACGGTTTTTGTGTCTCTCTCTCCTTCATTTCTGCTCTGATCTTAGTTATTTCTTGTCTTCTGCTACTTTTGAATTTGTTTGCTCTTGCTTCTTTAGTTCTTTTAATTGTGATGTTAGGCTGTCGATTTTAGATCTTTCATGTTTTCTCCAGGGGCATTTAGTGCTATAAATTTCCCTCTAAATGCTGCTTTAACTGTGTCCCAGAGATTCTGGTACATTGTGTCTTTTATCTCTTTGGTTTCAAATAACTTATTGATTTCTGCCTTAACTTTGTTTTTTACCAGGTTGTTCAGTTTCCACATAGTTGTGCAGTTTTGAGAGAGTTTCTTAATCCTGAGTTCTAATTTGATTGCACCATGATCTGAGAGACAGTTTGTTATGATTTCCTTTCTTTTGCATTTTCTGAGAGGTGTTTTACTTCCAATTATGTTGTCAATTTGAGAATAAATATGATGTTGTGCTGAGAAGAATGTATATTCTGTTGCTTTGTGGTGGAGAGTTCTGTAGATGTCTATTAGGTCCACTTAGTCCAGAGCTGAGTTCAAGTCCTGAATATCTTTGTTAATTTTCCGTCTCATTGATCTAATATTGACAGTGGGGTGTTAAAGTCTCCCACTATTTTTGTGTGGGAATCTAAGTCTCTTTGTAGGCCTCTAAGAACTTGCTTTATGAATCTGGGTGCTCCTGCATTGGGCGCATATATATTTAGGATAGTTAGTTCTTCTTGTTGCACTGATCCCTTTACCATTATGTAATGCCCTACTTTGTCTTTTTTGATCTTTGCTTGTTTAAAGTCTGTTTTATCAGAGACTAGGATTGCAACCCCTCCTTTTTTTTTGCTTTCCATTTGCTTGGTGAACATTCCTCCATCCCTTTATTTTGAGCCTATGTGTGTCTTTGCATGTTAGATGAGTCTCCCGAATACAGCACACTGATGGGTCTTGACTCCTTATCCAGTTTGCCAGTCTGTGTCTTTTATTTGGGGCATTTAGCTTGTTTACATTTAAAGTCAATATTGTTATGTGTGAATTTGATCCTGTCATGATGCTATCTGATTATTTGGTCTGTTAGTTGATGCAGTTTCTTCATAGAGTTGATGGTCTTCACAATCTGGTATGTTTTTGCAGTGGCTGGTACTGATTGTTCCTTTCCATATTTACTGCTTCCTTCAGGAGCTCTTGTAAGGCAGGCCTGGTGGTGACAAAATCTCTCAGCATTTGCTTGTCTGTAAAGGATTTTATTTCTCCTTCACGTATGAAACTTAGTTTGGCTGGATATGAAATTCTGGGTTGAAATTTCTTTTCTTTTAGAATGTTGAATATTGGCCCCCACTCTCTTCTGGCTTGTAGGGTTTCTACTGAGAGATCCACTGTCAGTCTGATGGGCTTCCCTTTGTGGGTAACCCAACCTTTCTCTCTGGCTGCCCTTAACTTTCTTTTCTTCATTTCAACTTTGGTGAATCTGACGATTATATATCTTGGAGTTGCTTTTCTTGTGGAGTATCTTTGTGGTGTTCTCTGTATTTCCTGAATTTGAATGTTGACCCGTCTTGCTAGATTGGGGAAGTTCTCCTGGATAATATCCTGAAGAGTGTTTTCCAAAACTTGGTTCCATTCTCCCTGTCACTTTCAAGTACACCAATCAAATATAGGTTTGGTCTTTTCACATAGTCCCATATTTCTTGGAGGCTTTGTTCATTCCTTTTCATTCTTTTTCCTCTAATCTTGTATTCACACTTTATTTCATTAAGTTGATCTTAAATCACTGATATCCTTTCTTCTGCTTGATCAATTCAGCTATTGATACTTGTGTATGCTTCACAAAGTTCTCATACTGTGTTTTACAGCTCCATCAGTTCATTTAAGTTCTTCTCTAAACTGGTTATTCTAGTTAGCAATTCCTCTAGCTTTTTTTCAAGGTTCTTGGCCTCCTAGCATTGCATTGGAGCATGCTTCTTTAACTTGGAGGAATTTATTACCACCTTCTGAAGCCTACTTCTGTCAATTTGTTAAACTCATTCTCCATCCAGTTTTGTTCCCTTGCTGGCAAGGAGCTGTGATTCTATGGAAGAGAAGAGGCATTCTGGTTTTTGGAATTTTCAGCTTTTTTGCACTGGTTTTTCCTCATCTTCGTGGATTTATCTACCTTTGATCTTTCATGTTGGTGACGTTTGGATGGAGTTTTTGTGTAGACATCCTTTTTGTTGATGTTGATGCTATTCCTTTCTGTTTGTTAGTTTTCCTTCTAACAGTCAGGCACCTCTGCTGCAGGTCTGCTGGAGTTTGCTGGAGGTACTATCCAGACCCTATTTTCCTGGGTATCACCATCAGAGGCTACAGAACTGCAAAGATTGCTGCCTGTTCCTTGCTCTGGAAACTTTGTCCCAGAGGGGTACCCACCAGATGTCAGCTGGAGCTCTCCTCTGTGAGCTGTCTGTCGATCCCTGCTGGAAGGTGTCTCCCAGTCAGGAGGCATAGGGGTCAGGGACCCACTTGAGGATGCTGTCTGTCCCTTAACAGTACTCAAGCCCTGTGATGAGAAATCTGCTACTCTCTTCAGAGCCAGCAGGCAGGAACTTTTAAGTCTGCTGAAGCTGCACCCACAGCTGCCCCTTCTCCCAGGTGCTCTGTCCCAGGGAGATGGGAGTTTTCTCTATAAGCCCCTGACTGGGGCTGCTGCCTTTCTTTCAGAGATGCCCTGCCCAGAGAGGAGGAATCTAGCGAGGCAGTCTGGCTACAGTGGCTTTGTGGCACTGTGGTGGGCTTTGCCCTGTTCGAACTTCCTGGGGGCTTTGTTTACCCTGTGCAGGGAAAACTGCCTACTCAAGCCTCAGTAATGGTGGATGCCTCTCCTCCCCACCCATCTTGAGCATCCCAGGTTCACTTCAGACTGCTGTGCTGGCAGGAGAATTTCAAACCAGTGGATCTTAGCTTGCTGGGCTTCATGGTAGTGGAATCCACTGAGCTAGACCATTTGGCTCCCTGGTTTCAGCCCCCTTTCCAGGGGAGCGAATGGTTCTGTCTTGCTGGCGTTTCTGGCACCACTAGGGTATGAAAAAAAACTCCTGTAGCTGGCTTCATGTCTGCCCAAGTGGCCGCCCAGTTTTTTGCTTGAAACCCAGGGCCCTGGTGTTGTAGACATCAGAGGGAATTTCCTGGTCTGCGAGTTGCTAAGACCATGAGAAAAGCATAGTAACTGGGCTGAAATACAACGTTCCTCATGGCACAGTCCCTCATGGCTTCCCTTGGCTAGGGGAGGGAGTTCCCTGACTGCTTGCACTTCCCAGGTGAGGTGACACCCCACCCTGCTTCAGCTTGCCCTCCATGGGCTGCACCCACTGTCTAACCAGTCCCAATGAGATGAGCCCTGTACCTCAGTTGGAAATGCAGAAATCACCTGCCTTCTGCATTGATCTCACTGGGAGCTTCAGACCAGAGCTCTTCCTATATGGCCATCTTGCCAGCCCAGTCCCTACTTCAAGTATTTCTTATGTTCCTTTCTGTCTCTCTTCTCCTTCTTGTATCCCATTACCTGCATTTTACACCTTTTATAGTTGTACCACAGTTACTGGATACTCTGTTCTGGTCTTTACTGTAGTAATTTTTTTTTCTCTTTGCTTTTCAGTTTTGAAGGTTTCTACTGAGATGTCCCCAAGCTCAGAGATTCTTTCTTAATCTATGCCAGTCTACTCATAAACCCATCAAAGGCATTAATTATGCCTGTTACAGTGTTTTTAATCTCTAGTATTTTTTTTTATTCTTAGAATTTCCATCTCTCTGTCATACTTGCATAATGACTATTTACTAAAGACCTTAGTGTATTCATTATAGCTATTTTAAATCTCCAGTCTGAAAATTCCAACATCCCTGCCACAGCTGAGTCTGGTTTTAATGCTTGTTTTGTCTTTTCAAACTATGCTTTTTACCATTTAGTATTTCTTGTAGCTTCTAGTTGATACCCAGACTTGATGTACCGGGTAAAAGAAACTATTGTAAATAGGCTTTTAGCAATGTGGTGGTAAATTACTAAAGTAATGTGGGGGGATGGAAGTGTTCTATAATTCTATAATTAGTTCCCCATCTTTAATCGAGTCTATGCCCCTGGACTGTGTACTTCATAAGTGTTTCTCATTTTTAAAAATTTTTTCTCCCTTATATGGGACAAGATGGTTGGAAGGGACTGGAATTGGGTATTTCCCTTCTCATGGGTCTTTTAGGCTCTGAAAAAGCTCCAGTAGTACAGGTTCTAGTTAAACGCTTTTTCCTGAGGGTAGGACTCATTTAAAAGAACAGAATGCTCTGGCATATTTCAAAGTGCTAACTTTTTGTCTTTTTCAACTTTTCTCTTGCCGGAAGCACAGAGGTATTTTTCTCCAATATTCTCTGTCAGAACCTGGTCAAGCTCTTGGAAGCAAAACTTGCAGAAACGTGCATACCCCCAACCCCCACTGAGTTCCCCTGGAGTTTTCCACCTTCAAATTTGTCCAACTTGAGCCTCCAGCAATTTGTTAATTACAGTTCTGGTTTTCCTACCCTGGTAGTAGTATCCACAAAGGTTTCTACTTATGGGTTTCTGCTCCAGTAAGCTGTGTCTCTGTATTCACCTGTCTCCAATTCGGGGGGCAGCAGTTTGCCCTACAGACTCACTTCTCTTACAGATCTAATAAAAGTTATTGATTTTTCAGTTTGTTCAGCTTTTTACCTGTTGTTAGGTTAGAGAGAAGACTTCCTATCTCCTTATCTGCTGAACTAAACAAGTTCTTTGAATTCTACCCTTTTTATCACTATTAATGTGGCTCAATGATTTTCCTTTTGTCAACAATGTTCCATGTTTTGAAACTTATTTCAGGCTAATTTTCAGTTCCTTTATTTTTAGGCTGCTCCAAATAGATTTCTAAAAACAAAACAAAACAAAAAACAAGCAAACAAAAAACTTATGACACTTTTTTTTCAGTAGAACTTCTGAATCATATGTTATATGAAAAAGTAATCATTCTTTCATGAAGTTCTTTGATCATGGAGTTTTTTACCTGTACGAAACCTGAGAGCATCTTAGGAGGCTGCTATCATGTAACACACATTGGGAAACAATGTTCAAATCACTAGATTTTTGTGAGTTTTATATCAATTAGCTGTTCTTGTAGAACAAGAAAATCTCAGTAGTATATAATAATACACATTTATTTCACATTTTCATAGTAGATTACTAGGCTGGCTCAGTGGTGGTAACAAGGGATATTTATTTCCATGTGTTTCTCATCTTTCTTCGAGGTAAGTGGCTTAAAGTACAGTTTTCCAGTAGTGATAAGATAAGCAAAATAGATCACATCCAATTTTGTGAGCACAGCTCAAGTACCTGCTTTGTGTCAGGTCTACTCACATCCCATTAGCCAAAGCAAGTCACATGAACAAGACCAAATGTAAAAGGCTGGGAAGCATATGGCTGCTTTTGTGTAGGAACTACAGTGATACATGGAAGCTACAGGGTATGTTGAAAGATCGAGGCTTGTAATTCAATTTACCAGACTTCTCAAAATTATCATTTTGAATGATGCTGCAGGTAGGAGTCATCATACCTGAGCTTGCAGTGTTTCTCAATGGGGATTCTATTTTCATTTCACATGGGGCAAACCCTCCTGGATGTTGTTCAATTTTAGCATTGCTGGCTCTTACCCACTTAACTCCAGTAAGCATCCTGACAAACTTTTCCAAAATACTCCCTATCTAATCAATAACACTCCTAATTTGAAAGGCACTGGTGAATTCTACTGTTAATTAATTGTGTGAACTTGGGCAAATAATTCAGCATTTCACTTTTTCGGCTATAAAGAATAAGTTAAAGTTAACAAGCTATAAGTTCTATCTCAGTGTAAACATTTGCTAAACTGAAACATAGCAGAGAGAGGTGACTAGAATAAAGTGTGAGAAAAACAGTATATATGCTTCAGGCCATCTCTTCTACCTTCAAGTCATCCTGGGAGTATATAGTTTCATTCTCATACTTTAAGATAATAGTAACAAGTTAAAAATGTCAGAGGAAAGGAATTATAAATGTTGTTGAGGATTGAATAATATGTCACATTAGTGATGTTTAATCCAACTGGGGTTGTTTAGTCAAGAAATCAGTAATGAACTTGCTTAGAAAAGAGAATTGGAACATGAGGATGAGAGCTCAATTCGAGTTTTATTTGCTCATTAGACAAATCATTATTGAGTACCTGATATGGACTAAATGCAATGTTGAGCCTTTTAAAATTTATAATATAAGATAGACTTATTAAGTGTTGCCCAGAGAACAAAGCTAGAGGGATCGTGCAAAATGGCAGGTAAATGACTTTAGGCTTAACATAAGAAAAAAGAAACATAATTACCAGGGAGCCTGAAAATGAAATGAATGATTTTAGGAGGAGTCACTGAAGTCCCTATAGTTTGAAATATTCAGCTTTTCAGAGAGTTAGAAATGAATCTTATCTCTGAGTCTCTAGCACCTTAGCACATGGCTGGGCACAGCATAGATGTTGAATAGGAATTTGTTGAATAAACAAATACATCAAATGTGAGATTAAAAAATTGTTAATTTCTGGCTATCCAAGATTCCGTGTTTTTCAGAGAACATGAGACCCCACAAAGTCAGTCTCTGTCTTTTCTTCTCCTCATTTCCCTCATAAAGTATGTCAAAAGGAAGCATCTCTTCAAAAGTAGTTCAAAGGCAATAAAGAACAGAAAACAATATATTCAAGGGTAGCCAGAAGAGTGTATGTGGAAGGGGATATGAGCAGTACGGGGCTTTGCATGATGTTAGGATGAGATCTGACAGTATGCATGCGATTCATCATTCTCTTTTTACTACCATTTGTAGTACATTGTAAAGCAGCAAGTTAAGTTCTAGAGAAACTATCATAATTCTCCATTTTCCCTCATTACTTTTGAATGAATACAGCAAATTGTTTCTTGCTGTTACTTTCCTTTGAACAAATAAAACAGAAAGACAGGACCATAGAAAAATACATCAATTACAGGCTTAGTTAGGCTGTGGTTGATCAAGATTTTATCTTACTAAAATGTAAGAAAGGAAATTTTTATTGATGAGAAATAAACAGTTGTGAGATAAAAGCAAGTGAGTGGGAACACACGTTTGAGTAACCCATGTCTCCCCAAGGAAAATCTCAGAGTTAAAATGGCCTTTCTTGATACCACTTGATCATTCAGATATAATTTGCACTTTCACAAACATAAATTTTAATGCCAAGACAGGAAATTCAATCTAAAAAATGATCACTTGCCAAATTAATGATCCGTTTACATCTGAGTTTAGGGCTGAGTCATAATTATATTGAAATTAAAAGATAAGTCCTGGATGTCTTCAATGATCTCAATATTTGCACATTTATTTAGCACTCACCACAACACTAGAAATGTGCTGTGGGCAATCGAAAAGTACATAACATGTATTTTTTTATTTTTGGATATGATGAATTATCAGAGATGGGATTTATCTTCCCACTGAAACTAACTAGAAAATTGGACCAAATATATGAAATAACTGTTTTCACACATTGGACAACAGGCAACACAAGGAAAATAAGTGAGGTGAGCCTTATGATTACTACTGACTTTCTGTGTGTAGGCACATTTCACAACAGAAAGTAGTAGGGGCAGCCCATCCAGAACAGGGTGGTTTCCCGGAATTGAGATGGAAATTAGGGAAGCTGAGGGGGCTGGAACATATTGGGCCGAGTTCTGCGAAAAGAGAGCTACCCAGAAAAAAACTCTCACTCTTGATTGAAAGTCTTACTGATTACATAAACAGTTGATTAACACATATTTTGTATGTTACATGTATTGTGTACTGGATTCTTATAGTAAAGTAAGCTAGAGAAAAAAATGTTTTTAGGCAAGTCATAAGAAAGAAAAAATATGTTTCCTATTCATTAAGTGAAGGTGGATTATCATAAAGATCTTCATACTCATTGTCTTTATGTTGAGTAGGCAGAGGAGAAGGAAGAAGAGAAGGGATTGGTTTTGCTCTCTCAGGGGTGGCAGAGGCAGAAGGAAATTCACATATAAGTTCAAACCCGTATTGTTCAAGGGTCAACTGTAATCAGTCAAGTAAGTGCTAAAATCTAAAATACATCAGTGAAAATGGCAGAGTGAGAACATCTGAAAATCAACAATAACAATAGCAAAAATTGCCTAAATCAACATTTTCAGGAAGCTGGAAATTAACTAAAAGCTTGCAGCAACTCAGTGAGCACTTATTTTAGAAAGTAAGCTGAATCTCAGTACAAAGAGTGAGTTTTGTGGCTTTTTAACTGGCTCAGTTCCTACACTTCTCCAGTGAGGTCTGTAAGAGCTTTGAAAAACAACAACCCACAATCATGGTGAAAACCAGCAGTCTGGCAGCCATTAAGAGGGGACAGAACAAAGTTGGAGCCTCAGTCCCAGAAAATCGTTTTGTGATTATTTACTTGTCTTGTGATTCACTGAAAGACGCCGTTTGCTAGGCTGTCTTTATTCGACTGCACTTGGAGCTGGCCCAACAAAAGAGCCTTTTTCCTGGGGTGATTGTCAAAAACATTTAGAGAAAAGTATTTAAATTCACAGATGCTTAAGGTGCATATCAGGTGGGGCCAAAAAGAGTAGCCAAAATCCTTAAAAGGAAATCCTGGGGAATGAGATGTCCATAGGGGCTTTGAAAAGATCACATTGATTGGGAATCTAGAAGGAAATGTGAATGTCATATCTATATAGGACATTCTACCCAACAACAACAAAATACACATTCTTCTCAAATGCACATAAAACGATCTCCCAGAGATGTTAGAACACAGAATAACCTTCGTTAAATTTTAAAAGCTTGAAATCATATGAAATATCTTATTTGACCAAAATGGAATAAAACTAGAAAATAGTAGTAAAAGAAAGTTTGGAAAATTCACAAATACGTGTAATTTAAGGACGCACTCTTAACTAATGGGTCAATGAAGAAACCATGAAGGAAATTAGAAAATACTTTGAGATGATTTAAAATGAAAACATGTTAAAACTTGTGGAGTGCAGTAAAAACAGTACTGAGAGATATATTTAAAGCTATAAATTCCTACATTAAAAAAGAGGATGAATCTCTTTGAATATGACACCAAAAGGACAGGCAACAACAGAATAAACAGATAAATTGGTTTATACCAAAATTCAAAATTTCTGCACATGAAAAGACACAATCAACAGAGTAAAAAAGGCAACCCACAGAAAGGGAGAAAATATTTGCAAATCATATGTCTGATAAATGTTTAGTGTCCGAAATATATAAAGAACACCTACAACTAAACAATGACAATAAATAAATAATCTGGTTACAAAAAAATCAAAGGGCTTCAATAGACATTTCTGCAAAGAAGAAATACAGATAGTCAGTAAATAAATGAAAAATAGTTCGTCTGGGCATGGTAGCTCACGCCTATAATCCCAACAATTTGAGAGGCCAAGGCAGGCAAATGTCTTGAGCCCAGGAGTTCAAGACCAGCCTGGGCAACATGACAAAACTCCATCTCTACAAAAAATACAAAATAAATTAGTCAGGTGTGGTAGCATGAGCCTGAAGTTGCAGCTACTTGGGAGGCTGAACTGGGAGGATAATTTGAGCCTGGGAGGTCAAGGCTGCAGTGAGCTGTGATCATGCCACTGCACTCTAGCATGTGTGACCGAGTGAGACCCTGTCAAAAAAAAAAAAAAAAAGCAAAAAAAAGTCTAGTATCACTAATTGTTAGGGAAATGCAAATTAAAACCACAATATGATACTCATTAGAGTGGGTACTGTGAAACAGAGAAAATAAGTGGTGGTGAGGATGTGGAGAAACTGGAACCCTCATACAATGCTGCATGGTTAAAGTCATGCAGCCACTGCAGAAAACGGTGTAGCAATTCCCCCACATTTTAAACATAATTACCATATAAGTTAGCAATCCCATTCCTCGGTATATGCCTGAAAGAATTTAAAACTAGTATTTGAATAACTTGTACATAAATATTTATAGCAGCATTATTCACATATAACCAAAAAGTGGAATCAATATAAATGTCTATCAATGGCTTCATAAATATTAATCCATTAATGTGATATATCCATACAATGGAATTTATTATTTTACCATTCAGAAGAGTAAAGTACTGATTCATGCTACAACATGGAGGGACCTAGAAAACAACTTGCTAAATAGAATAAGCCAGGCACTAAAAGCCATATATTGTATGATTCCATTTATATAAATGTCCAGAATACGCCACTCCGTAGATATGGAAATCAGATTGGTTGTTTCTAAGGAATAGGGGCAGAGAAAAATGGAGAGTGATTGCTTAATGGGTATGGGATATTGTTTTACAGTGATAAAAATGTCCAGGAATTAGATATGGTTATTGGTTGCCCCATATTGTGAATGCACTAGAAGCTGATGAATTGTATACTTTAAAGTTATTGAAATGATGGAATTTTATTTAATTGAATTTCACCTCAATAAAAAATGAAAAAGTTAAATATAAAGTTACCATATGACCCAGCACTTCCATTCTTAGGTATATATCTAAGAGACATGAAAGTGAACGTCCCCCAAAAACTTGTCTACAAATGTTCATTATCACTAAAGCAGCAAATTAGTAATGTTGTAATGCTTCAATTTTAAATAGAAATAGTAGGATATGAGCCTGATGAAAAGATGATTGTCTTTCTACTTAGGTAGAACACATTTTCATCTTTAAGATGAATTTATCTTTGAAATCATTTTGCTTGTAGAAAGTTTTCATTCAGCATTTCACATTCTTCACTTAGCAGAAGGCTTACATGATATCATTGAGCCATGCAAGAATTATATAACCACATTAAATTCCAGCAATGAAAACTGCTGAAGAAAATAGTAAGTCTCCTAGTTTTACCACAAACAACAATTTGAACTGATAGTTTAGTAGTGAATGTCATCTTAAAAATAAATTGTGAAGGAGATTCATATCACATTGCTTCTTCTTAGAGTATGAGAAATAGATTATTACTGCAAAACCACACAAAGACTATCTGAAGTCTAAAAACTGGAGCTACCACTTTGACTTATACTTAAGGAAATGAATATTGCAGCCGCAGCCTGAGCTTAGAGTCCTAGTATTCACTTGTGATGTTTCCTTGTTTTCAGCATCAAGGGTTATAAGGCAAAGCCTTGGTTTTACAGTGGAATCCCTTTACTGTGCTCAGACCAAGAAACCAACTGCCCATTTCCAGTGATCTGGACTATGACATCCCACTTTGCCCATGTAAATGTATGTGTTTTGCCGCTAAATTATCAAAACCCAAGTAAGAGCAGGGTCCTCCCATTAAATGGGACTTTTCTCTGTCTTATTAGACTACTTACCATGAATTCTTTTACTACACAGGCAACTAATTAATATTGTTTTCTTCTATTTCTCTAGTTGTATCTAAACACATAAATCAGTAGTAGAAAAACAAAGCTTTTGGTTGTTTCCTGATCAAAATCTTTTAGAACCCCTTGAGATACAGAATATATATTATTCAGCTTTGCACCCTCCGTGTTTAGAATAGTGCCTGGAAAATGAGTATTGAAGAAATTTGTATTTAATAAGTGAGTGTATGAATGAAGTGAAACACCTCCACTTTAAAAACATTCAGTGTTGTTGGGTGCAGTGGCTCACACCTGTAATCCCAGCACTTTGGGAGGCAGAGGCAGGCGAATTGCTTGAGCCCAAGAGTTCGAAACCAGCCTGGGCAACATGGTGAAACTCCATCTCTTGAAAAATACAAAAATTAGCCAGGTGTGGTGGTGTGAGTCTGTAGTCCCAGCTACTCAGGAAGCCGAGGTGGGAGGCTCGCTTAAGCTGGGGAGGTGGAGGTTGCAGTGAGCCCAGAATCCACTCCACTGCACTCCAGCCTAGGCAAGAGAGCAAGACCCTGTCTAAAAAAAAAAAAAAAAATCAGTGTTACCATAAGTGGTTTCATTGATTTTCTTCCCAGTTTCAAACCTATCTAATTACTACAATCCTTCTAATCAAAGGCAAAAGAGTGAAAATTAAACTGGTCTTTTCCGTGTCTCATGTATTTTTCTCTGGGAAAACCAGAGTCGTTTCTTTTGAGATCAAGCGTGCCACGTCAGGATCATTTTCTATTCCTTGCTACACATTCAAAGCATGACTCAGTCTATTTCCACTGCTTTATCATTTCCCAAGCCCTTCTCCCTGTCACTAGGCTTGTAGACTCTCTTCATGTTCTGGTTACCAAATTACTTGGTTATAACTTTCTTTCTGATCCTCTTTACCCTTGTGGCTGGTACTACAGCATAACAAAATGACCAACATTAAAATTAGTTTCTTTGTATCCCATTGCACCTCTCTTCATGTTCTTGTAAGGGTTTCCTACTGTGGCACAGGTTATTCAAACATCTACTTTGTACACTCACTGTAAGCAAAATATAGTACACAGCAGGAGATGATGGGTGTACACATATGTGTTTGTGTAGATACAAAAGAAAAGGGTTCACAGTTTTAGAATATTGTGATCTATAGGGGAAAGTAAATATAAACACTTAAAGGCATATTTGCAAATCAGTCATCTAAAACTCCTTTGTACATTAATGAAAACGGAATCCAAATTTTATACACACATCAGAACTAATTAGTAATATTGATCGATTTTGAGAGCAAACTAATTTCATGTCCCCTACAAATGATACTTTCCTAATCTTAAGCCCACACTCTTTCTTGATGCCTTTTTGAAAATGCAAAATAAATAGTCTACCATGTAGTAATTTGTGAATTTGGCTTGTCCTTCATTAGATTGTAAGCATTGGAGGACTGATACTGCTTTATTCCCCTTTATAACCCCCTGAAGCCTCAAATGTAGAACGTGGTTCAGTAAATATTTGATTCAAAGCAGATCAACAAGTGCTAATGAATACATGTGGCCTACGTCCTGAGAGATCACAAAGTGAAAATATGATCAGCATTCATATCAGTTAGGGAAGTTGCTTGGTGGGGGTAAATTTGATCCAGTTTTAAGGCTGTAATTTGTGAAGCTTTTAGCCTAAATTCTCATTTATTCCCAGTACATAGTCCCTCACAGCCTCTTAAGCTGGTATTTATCAAGGACAATTTTATTTATAAATATAGTTTTCTCATTTCCTTACATTAAGCCTGGGCTATTTCTCCATTGTCCACATAACTTGCTATTTTTTCTCATTAAAATATTTTATATTATCTTTAATTGTTCTCTAACAAAAAGATCCACTAGAAATTCCAGATTGTTCTTTCAAAAAGTTAAAAACAAAAACAAAAACTCAGCCACCTGAATCAAGTTTGAACAATGTAGTATGTATAATAAAAAACAAAATTATTTATGAGGCAAGGGAACACATTTGTCAAATTAATCTTAGCATATATGAGATAGGAAACATTCATTTTAACAAGAACAACACAGTAATGTTCAATTTTGATCTTGCTTATCTGGTAAATTGATATGTGTGATGGTAGCATGAAGGAATATAAAAAAGCATGATTTGTAACCATAACATCTGAATTAGAGCATTGGTTCTGCTACTTTCTGGTCATGTGAATTCATAAAAAATTATATACTTTGTATGGCCTTCAGTATCTTCCTATATAAAATAGATCTATAATTATTACAACTTCAGAAAATTTTTCTGAGGAAAAAATAAGATAAAATTTTTTTGTAACTGTTTAGTGTCATAGATAAGCAATGAATTATTCTTTTCTTGGAAAATCCTCTTGTACAATGTTTGCATTCACTGGAGAAAAAGTATCCTTCAGAAGTTTCTCTGGACTCTTTGATGCTCTTCTAATGAGATACTTGATCAAGGGTGGCAACATTCTGCAGGAAAAGCAGCCGATAACATCTGAGTAATGCTCTGTCCCCTCTGGATACATCTTCCTCCATCTTTGTGCTGAAGTCCACAGTGTGTATCTCAGAAGTCAAGATTAAGTATGTGCTTTGCTTCACGTTGAGATTCTTGGTTGGGCTTTATTTGACAAAAGAAATGAGACTTCTAGGTCTTACTTGTTTTGGTAAAGGAATATTTATTCACAGTCACATCTTTGCTAAGCATCATCTATAATCAAGTTAAGCTAATTAGTGATCATTTTATAAGAAAATAAAATACCATTTTGCAGCTTAAAGAGGATTTTATGGTCCGATATTTGAGAGTAGAGAATGATAATACTGAAAAATTTAATATTTTTTCTGTCAATTTCCTGAGCTCCTATACTATATAGTCGTACCAAACAATCTAATATTTTGTTATAAAGTTGCAAGATTTTCTAGTCGTTTCATAAGTTTATGGTAGTCATGACTGTCGGGAAGGAGCCTCAAGTGATCAGCTCTGCTAATTAAGAAGACATATTCTGTTCTCAATGTCATCATATTTAGAGTAAGGGAGTTAGTATATAATCAGAGGCTGCAAACAGTATTCGGTTTGTCCAGATTAGTTTATTCAGATTAGTGTTAGATGTTTTTAAATGCTCTTAGGTGAGTCAAACCGTTTCCAGATGTATAAGGTTGCACCACTTCTTCCTGTCTTACATCCAGACATTTCACACACTTTTGTGTCTTTTCTGATTCCTAGAAACGTACAGTTTGGAATTTCTGGAATAGATTATTAGCTAATTTCTTTCCAGTTTAAACAGTCTATGAAAGTGATAAAGTAAATCCTAATCCACCCTGTTGAGACTGGACAACTTCAACAGGAATTTCTGATACTGTCAATGTGGTCATCTAAATTAATCTGGAAACCATGCTCTACGAACATTTTTTAAATGCTAAAGTATTGTTTAAAAAACTTACAGTAGACTTTGTTAAAGGATATATAATTACAGCTAGATAGGAGGAATAAGCTATAGTGTCCTATACCACCATAGGATGACTACAGTGAACAACAATATATTGTAAGTTTCAATAGCTAGAATGAAGATATTGAATTGTTTCTAACACAAAGAAATAATAAATGTTTGAGATAGTGAATGAATATGCTAATTACCTTGATCTGATCCTATACATTATATGTATTGAAACATCACTATGTAACTAACGAATATGTACCATTATTATTTGTCAATTTAAAGATAAAATAGAATAGAATTTATAAAATATATTATTTTAAAACTTGCAGCAGACTTTACAAGAAAGAAAAATAAAATGCTACATGCAAAGAGTATGAATAAGAGGAACAAGAAAAGGGAATGGAGAAGGAAGAGGAGGAGGAGAATGGGAAGTCAGAGCAGTAAGCAATGAGTTTACTCATGGTCTGTTCAAAAAAAAAAAAAAAAACAGAAGGGTGGGAAAGATTTGGAGGTTATTGGATGATAAAGCTACTTGATCATAAAAAAAACATATAAAAGAAGAATTCAAGGCCTTGGGAGTATGCAAATGGGAACTGGAAATGGGATTTCTACATAAGATGGGACCCTCAAAGTTTATACTTTAGGCAAAATGGGAAACTCAATAAAATCCATCCAATGGCCACAGGAAATAACAAGGGAGCGTATTGCTCTACATTAAAGAAAAGCTTTCCGTTCAAATTCAGGGCCTTGGCCCATTCCTTACTTGGAGTTACAGCAAAAATAGCAGTAGTTCTTATATGGCCCAGCCATGTAAGAAATTGACTTAAATTTGATACTGAGCCAGTGGTAGTCTAGGGTACATGATATAAGTGAAATGCAAAACCGCTTTGGAGGGACATTCCCATGACCAAAGTGACAAGGGATTCTCATAGGACCACATTTAAGATGACTTAACTTTTTCAAATTACACAGCATGAGATAACGCAATCACCACAAATGCTTGATAATGTTTCTCTTCTTTCTTGTGTCTGCTCAGAATCGGAGGCAATAAAAGAACCATCTGAGAGTGATGATAAATAATATTTTAAATGGCAAACTACATAAAAGAAAGAATTAAAAGTGTAAGAAAAAATTAGATACTTAATTAAATATAAGCCAATTTGACCAAAACAAGAGTAAACACTTATAAATGAAAATGCAGTCTTTGATACAGAAAACCTCAATTGATGGGTTAAATACCAGATTAGCCAAGGGTAAAGATAGAATTTCTTGAGGTTTTCATATCTTTGATCAAAAAGGGGAAAAGGGTGTGTTTTTTGTTTGTTTATTCTTTAAATCCACATCACACATAATTCTAGATATTAAAAAATCTTTTTGAACATATTTAACTTAAATATCCTTTTAATGTTTGGTGCCTTTTTCCCATAGAAATTCAATTGGTTCTAAAAGTTTAGCAACAATGTATATACATATGGATGATGAAGAAGAGGTAAATAGAATTAAAATGTATATACGGTCATTCATCATACACAGATTTTATTCCAGAGAGTAAATAACTGAAGTTAATATGTATAATATCTCATGAACTCAACCTTATTAATAGCATAGTTTAAACTTTCTATATCTTCATAATATTTAGTGTGATGTATTTATCAGTTACAGAAAGTATACTAATATAAGTGTGATTTTCTCAATTCCTCATTGTAGTTCTATCCATTTTTGTTTTAAGTATTTTGAAGCTCTGGTAAGCACATCAATATTCTAAATAATATTTTTATCCTTTGGTAGTGGATGGCTTTATGCATAATAATATTTATTTAATATTTATTCTGTTTGTTATTACTTTAATCGTACTATTCTTAGTTGAATATATTTGTCTGGTATAAATGTTTACTTCTTTCCTTTTGGTCTTTATGATTCATTATGCTTTGAGAGAAGTTCTGTTTCTCTCAAAGAAGGAATGGGAGCTTAATTACCTGATCTCCCAGCATGTAACAGCTATGCATTCTATAAAAAGTATATTTAAAAAACTACCTGAGTGTTGTTAGAATACTACACTAACTGCACAATACACCTTCCATAAAATGAATATGGTATGTTCACCAACATAGGCCATTTGCAGCATCATTACACAAGTCCCAATAAATATAAAATGATCAAAATACTATAAAACAATTTACCTGATAACAGTAAAATTAAATTATAAATCAAAAACTTTAAGACATCTAGGAAAACACTACTATGTTTTCTTTTAAAATGGAGAATGGGTGCAGAAAGAAACTGAAAGGAGAAACATATGACGGCAAATCTCACAAAGAGCCAGAAAATTTCAATTTCATAAAGTAAGGTGAGCATGTTGATATGTGAAATGACAGCTTCTCAATTTCAACAGCAGGTAAAGTATGCATGCACTGACTGTGAGTTTCTGCAGATCTGGCTTTCATCTTAGAGACAAAAGGGGTAATAGTGAACATGGAATCCCACAGACGATTCATATTTCCAGGAAGCAACATGTATTTGTCGCATTGTGATTGTTATTGTGAACCATCTACAGCTGTCTATTTCCTTCAACTAGGAAAAAAATAAAAGTTAAAAGAACAATCACAAAAAAAAAAAATCCTCAGGCGTAAATAAATGTACCTGTACCTTAGAATAGAGTCCAGTCCTCTCTAAGACAATAACTTCCTACAAATAGCATGCCCAAAAAAAAAATTCATCTGATTCAAAGAACAAAAAAAAAATCACAGAAACAGAATCTATAAAGTTATACTTCCAGAAATATGGGAAATAGGGACAGAATAACCACACGGCTTTTTTTTTTTTTTTTAATTTACCAGAACAATGTTGCAATATTAGAGATGAAAACTATGGCAATATACTTTACCATAATTTTTTTAATCATCAAAGCAATAGCCTCTCTAGAAGACCATAGAGATGCAAGAGCTATCATAATATCTTAAGAGACAACAGATGGAGATGTGACAAGCATGAACATTTCAGAGAAAAACAAAGAAAAGAAAACACAACACAGAAACGAAGGCAAAATTAGAACTAGCACAAGGAAAAATAGATACTACGATAAACTCAGTGAGTTACAAATAGAGTAAGAAAAAATATGCAGTTTTTTGTTTTGTTTTGTTTTGTTTTGTTGTTGTTTTTATTCTGAGACAGGGTCTCTCTCTGTTGCCCAGGCTGGAGTGCAGTGGCATGATTATAACTCACTGCAGCTGTGAACTCCTGGGCTCAAGTGATTCTCCCACCTCAGCCTACCAAATAACTGGGACTACAGGTACACACCACCACACCTAGCTAATTTTTCTTATATTTTTTGTAGAGAGAGGGTCTCACTATGTTGCTGAGGCTGGTCTTGAACTCCTGGGCTCAAGCGATCCTCCTGCCTTGGCCACCCAAAATGCTGGGATTACAGGCATGAGCCACTATGGCTGGCCCAATAAGCAGAATTTAACTGAAAAAAGTGCTATGAGAAATCAAAGAGTAAATGACATAGAAGAAAGAAAAATTCCAATGTAGACCCAATTGAAATTTCTCAATAGGATTTTTTTAAGTAAGGAAAGAGAAGGAATAAGTTACGGTATAAACAAACAAACAAACAAAACCTTTCCAGAAATAAAGCTAAAACTAGAATCCACATATTGAAAATATACGCCACATCTCCTGGAAAATTGACCCTGAATGGTGAACACCGAGATATATGGTAGTAAATACTTGAATCTCAAAGATGAAGAGCCCTTTGGGTATGCAGGCAGAAACACCGAGTTATTGGTATGGAGGAAATAATTAGATTGGCTTCATATTGCTCCACAACCACAGTCAATTCTAGAAGAAAATCTTCATGAAATCTTCAAGGAAATGAAGACAGTTCCAATAATTTAATCAATGAAGAAATAACTGGGGAAAATTTCTCAAAATGACTCTTCAGTATTGACCCCATGGGACTAAAATTAAAACAACCATGCAGGTTATGGTACCAGAGTGGGATGTAAATGTAATAATCTTTGGGAATGAAATTTGGTAGGAGGAAGTGAAGAGGTGGGAATTCATCTCTGTGTACTTTATTTGTAATATTCAGGGCAAAAATAACATTAAAGTTCATATATAAAGTAATAGAGGCATATTATGATTTAGCAGTATGAAGTCAAAGACTAAGAATGATGACATAATTAGTTGTGATTAGATGATGGATAAAAGGCAAGGTGAAGGAAGGAAAGGGAGATACAATAGATACAAAAGGACAGTGTTTAAGATCAAAGGTTCTGGAGTCAGACTACCTGTGTTTAAATCCTGACTCCACTAGTTTCTAGCTGCAAAACCTTGAGCAATTTGCTTAACCTTTCCTGCCTTGGGTCTCCAGCATAAAAATTTAGTGTAACATTTCCACTCACTTTTATAGAGTTGTTAGGAGGATTAAATATCAATATATGATGCAAAGCACTTAATCTGACTTATCAGTTTATTATATTGTTTATGATGTTAATTTAATAATAATAATATTATTATTATCTCCCTATCATAAGTATATCCATCAGGGCTGGTCAGTAAAAAATAAAACCACTGTGGTGCTCCAGCAAAGAAGGATTTTAATATAATTTTGTAGTTTTATTGTTCTGTCTGCTTATTATTACTGCCATCCTCTCCTACAGTTTCCTTCTCATTGAACAGAAGAAATCTGAAACTACATTTCCCAGAAACCCTTTCCTTGTGTGGTTCCAAATTAAAGTCTTTCAAGAAAAAGGCGCTTGTGTGAGATCATGAAGACAAAACAAAAGAGCCAGTTGGCAACTCTGAACGATGGATGACAATTGTGAGCAGCTAAATGAACAGATAATAGATAAAAGTTTTGCAGTGGCTTGAGGTAACTTTCTGAAAAAATCGCTCTTTTAAAACTATCAGCAGCTGAGATTAGTGATGGTTGCTTTCTTTGAGATTCATGTTTATTTTAGGTTCTGGATAAATTCCTATGAATCACTTTTTTCAGTACTTCAGGCAAGTGAGATGGTCATATGGATTTTTCTATAATCCTGCCACTTCTTGATTTTATAAACTGCAGCAGAAGCTTCCCTGAACTTCATTTCCGCAGCTATGACAAAGGCTTGTGAACCTCTAAATCCTTGTATTTAAATCTTTCCTACCGAATTCCTAGAAAGGACATCTGGGAGAAGAGGGGCTTCAAAATGGCTGACTAGAGGCATCAGGTACTTGCCTCCTCCACAAAGAAGAACCGAAACAGTGAGCAGATAATCACACTTTGAATAGATCATGCAAGACAGAACACTGGAATTCAACAGATAAATGACAGGAAACATCTAAGACAAGGAAGGACAGGGAAGCGAAGCAACTTGCACAGTCAGAATCAGCTGAGAGCCTGGAGAGGCTTCCCAATTCAGGGGAAAGGGTAAGTGAGACACCCCCAGTGGTTCACATTCCCACGGTAGACTCCTGCAATCCTAGCCATAGGAGAGCCCCTTGACCCTCCCAGGCCCTGAGACTAATACAGGAAGCTGCCTGGAGACTATGAGATAGCATTGCTCCAGAGAGGGGAGCTCACGCTGGATCTCACACACCCCCTGAGTCCTCAGCAGTTACAGCACAGCATCATTTTAAGAGTCCAGCCCTCACCAGGCTGCATCTAGCCTTGGGGTTCAACAACGCCTGTGTCTCCACATCCCTGGAGCCCCACTGACATCCTTCAGCCACAGCCACGGCCGCTGCCAGCTGCTGCTGCCTCGGCTGAAGTGCAAGCCATCGGCAGTTAGCTCTTTGCCCCCAGCAATGGGTCTGCTGTGCATTTACAGGCGCCCTGAGGTGAGGCTACTCACCCACAGCGCCACCTAGAGCCAAAGTGCAGGCTTTCCAGCCGCCTGCCAGTGGCTGCTGCCACTGAAAGCAACACCACACTCCCAAGGAGTAGGGCCATAGTGCAGCTGCTGCTGCCTCCACCTGAGCATTTCACTGGGTACCTGGTGATCACCCCACCCCTGCCTACCACAGCCAACATTTGCACACATCAACAGCGGGTCTGAGGACAAGCCCTACCAACCCAACTTTGCCTCACCCCTGCAGTGCCCAAGCACATCATCTTGAGGGCCTGGGGATGACCAACTCTTTTTTGATAAAAGTGTCAAGAACATACACTGGGAAAAGTACACCCTCTTCAATAAATGGTGCTGGGAAAACTAGATATCTGTATGCAGAAGAATAAAATTGAACCCCTGTCTCTCACCATATACAAAAATAAATTCAAGATGGATTAAGGTCTTAAATTTAAGACCTAAAGCTCTACAGTTGCTAGAAGAAAATATAAGCAACACAGTCAGGGCACTGATTTAGGCAAAGATTTTATGGCTAAGACCTCAAAAGCATAGGCAAATAAAACAAAAAATAGACAAGTGGGACAAAAGCTAAAAAACTTCTGCACAGCAAAGGAAACAATCAACAGAGTGAAGAAATAACCTCTTGAATGGGAGAAAATATTTGCAAACTATTCATCCATAAAAGGACTAATATCCAGACTATACAAGAAACTCAACTCAGTTGTAAATAATCCAATTTAAAAGTGGGCAAGAGACATAAATAGACATTTTTCAAAAGAAGACATATAAATGACCAATGGGTATATTTTTTTAAATGTTCAACATCACTAATGGTTAGAGAAATGCAAATCAAAACTATAATGATTTATCATCTTACCCAAGTTAGAATGACTATTATTAAAAAGAAAAAAATGACAGATACTGCCAAAGATGCAGAGAAAATGCAACTCTGGTACACTGTTGGTGGGAATGTAAATATGTACAGCCACTGTGGAAAACAGTATGGAGATTTCTAAAAAAAAAAATTAAACATACAATTATGATACAATTCAGCAATCCCACTAGTAGGTATTTATCCAAAGCAAAGGAAATCAGTGTATCAAAGGGATACCTACACACCCATGTTTATTGCGGCACTATTCACAATAACCAAGATATAAAATCAACCTAAGTGTCTGTCAGTGGATGAATGGATAAAGAACATCTGGTATATGCACATGATGGAATACTATTCAGCCATAAAAAATGAAATAATGTCATTTACAGCAACATGGATGGAACTGAAGATCATTATATGAAGTGAAGTAAGGCAGGCACAGAAAGACAAACATTACATCTCCTCACTTATATATAGAAGCTATAAAAGTGAATCTCATGGAGATCAGAGTAGAATGATACATATCAGAGGCTGGGAAGTATGTGTGAGTGAGGGTGCCAGGAGAATAAAGAGAGGTTGGTTAATGGGTAAAAACATACAGTTAGATAAAAGAAAATAAGTTCTAGAGTTAAATAGCACAGTAAGGTGACTATAATTAGCAATAATGTAGTGTATATTTCAAAATGGCTAGAAGATAGGACTTAATATGCTCCCAACATATAAAAATAAGTAGTCGAGGAAATGGATACACAAAATAACCTGATTTGATTGTTATACATCCTATGCATTTAAAAATATTTAATGTACCCAATAAATATGTACAAATATTATATGTCAATAAAAAATAAAATGAAAATTAAAATAAATTTTTAAAAATTCCTAGAATGGCTTCTGCTTTACTGACCAACACTAATTAATATGTTCATAAAAATAAACATAAAAACAGAGAATTATAATTATCAAATAAAATACTCATGGTAAATGAGTAAAATGTTTTTACATATTAATCTATAAAAGCAAACTTTTCTAAATATCTGAAGAAACACAGAAAACAAAGCAAAGAAATAATTCAATCAATAAATAATTTTTTTAAAGGCATACAAAGAGAAAACAACAAAATTTTGATGAAAGTAACTGAACTCAACACACTCACTAAAAGAAAAGGTTATGTGGATCATGAAATAATTGCTGTGAAAAAAATATACCTACAACAAAGTGATTTAGAAAGACTGAAAACAAAAGAATGTGCAAAGAATAGCAGATATCGTAACCTTAATATCAGACAAGGATGAACCTGATGTAAAAGCTCTAAATGAAAGAACAAAAAAGTACTATTGTATAATGCTAAACATTAAAATTCACAATGAAGTTGTAGCAATTATAAATGTTACAACTAATATTTTACAGTTTTAAATGTTGCACCAAATAACATGGCTCAACATTATTATAGAGTCAAAACAATAAGGTATAAATTTTTAAAGTAGACAGAAATGATTATTCGCAGTAGTTTTATTCATGCACTCATTTTGTGTTAGGCCAAGTGGACAAATAATAAATGTACAAGACCTGAATAACGCAATTAGGAAGGTGAAGTTATTGGGTATGTATCATATTCTATATGCTGAATACAGAATTCATTTTCTATTAAGAAACACTTGAAACACTCTCCCCAAAACATGACTGTATATTTTGCTAGAATAAAAATAGTTTTTCAAAATGTAAGAAAAATAGAACAATGCAAATAATATTCATTAGTCATAATTCAATTAAAGTAAAAATTAATGACAAAACCAGAAACAAACAAAAAATGTGTTTTAGATGCTTTCTGTCAAACAAATCAGAGAGAAAATAAAACCTTAAATTGTAGAATACCTAACAAATAATGATAGCTAAAACATTACTTATCAGAACCCATGTGATGCTTCTAGAGCAGACTTACATACTTACATTTCACAGACTTACATATTTATACTAGCAAGCAAATTTAAATATATGATCATCAAGCTTAAAATGTTAGGGGGAAAAAAACAGAAAATAAGCCAAAGGAAATCAGAAGTCTGAAATTAAAATGATAAATATTAATGAATTTTATTAAAATAGTTGATCCTTTGAATAAAACCATAAAAGCCATTAAGCTACTGTAATCAAAATAAAACGTGAGGGTGTTTTTAAAGGGAAGAATATTAAAATATTCTTTAATATTTAATATTTATATATAAAATATAAATTTATATTTATATTTTAATTTAATATTAAAATATTTTTTAAACACATGGAGACATCTAAAAGAATAATAAGACTTCTTTATTCAAGTTTATCCAAACAAATTTACTACAATGAAATGCATAATATTTTAGAAAAATGTAATGTACCAAAATTTACTTAAGAAAGCATAAAAAAATCTATCATTAGTATTGGAGCGTCAACAATTTCACAGCATTTCTATCCTTGGAATTTATCTTGCAGATACATTTGTATATAGGAAAAATGATATATGCCCAAGATTGTTTACTGAAAATTGTTTGTAATAACAAGAAATTTGAACAACCTAAATACTGTCTATAGGGAATGGGTTAAAATGAATTATGGTACAGTCATGAAGTGGAATGCTATGTAGCTCAAACAATCAAAGAAACAAAAATAATACATTATTAATATATAAATAAATATATACGTGGGACAATCTTCAAGATATATTCTAAAGTAACAAAAAGTGAAGTGAATAAATGAATGTATAGTACTCCAGAAGTGCTTTAAAAATGAAAACAAAAGATAATTATATTTACTTGTAACTTGTATGTGTGTTTGTTTATGCATACACACACACACACATATATATACACACACACACGATTTTTCTGAAAGTATAACAGGAACCTTATAATAGGTTCTATGAAATGGAGCTAAGTGCTTAGAGGACACAAGTAAGACGTTTTTTTATTTTTTACCATTTTGTACATTTTGATTTTTTTTTTTTTTCTCACTGCAACTTCTGCCTCCCAGGATCAAACAGTCCCTCCCACCTCAGCCTCCTGTGTAGCTGGTGCTGCAGACGCAAACCACCATGTTTTTAATTTTTTTTTTTTTTTTTTTTTTTTGCCTTTTGTAGAGGTAGGAGTCTCACTTTGTTGTCCAGGTTGGTCTTGAACTCCTGGCCTCAAGCAATCCTCCCTCCTTGGCCCCGCAAAGGGATAGGATTACAGGCGTGAGCCACCACACCTGGCCCACTTTGAATTTTGAATCACGAGAATGTTAATTTTAAAATACATTTAATTTAAAGAACAGTAAAAGAACAGCAGCAGAATCAAAAACCTCTTTATCAAGAGGGCAACTGAAAATTAATGGTCGATTTAGGTATTTGGTCTCCAAATCATAGCCCTTACCTCCCACAATATACCCAAAGCAAAACTGGGAAAATCTAGTATTTTTCTATTTTACTCAATCACCTTGTCCTTCCGTTTCCACGTGAAATGGGAAAGTTAACACATGTGGAGACAAAATGGAATATAGTTTTAAAATTCAAATTAAATATTTTAAAATAATTGAAAGTCATTAGGAATAAAACCAATTTCAAAATTTAACTCACAAAACATACACAGTTGTTTGGCTACAAAGAAAAAAAGGCTTTGCTATGGTGACCCCTATTTGTAGTACATACCAAGAAGTAATTGAATCTTAATTCAGGTTTAATAACTCCTTTCCGGTTTGGAAATTTTCTGCTAACGCTCTTCTATAGTACGGAAATGAAAGAGTTCTAACAGACCTTTCCATCTCAATTATAGTTGGCTTTCAGAAAGCAGGAAAAAACTTACAGAAGTAGAACAAGGTTTGGTACATCCTAACCTTCCTCGATATTTCATTAATATGTTATTAAGAAAAGTCGGTTCTCAGAGCCTATTTTTTATTTCACAATCTAAGTTGCTCTAGTTGGTAGAATGTAACATGGGTCTCATTCAACCATTGGAAAAATAATTCTAATCTTTAAAAGGTCTGTTTTTTGTTTCCAGATTTGCAAACAGCTTGCGGTATAACATTGGATGACTCATAATATTTTGATTTCCAAGTCTAAACCTTTCCAAATTGGGCTGATAATATCAACAGCTTGAAGCCATCTCTTTGTAATGTTCTTAATGAAATAATGGTTCAGTAATAGTCAGTCTTGGGGTCTGGAACAGTCCCTTAGGTTTGAACAATACAAGCCTGAAAGATTTAACCTGCTGAAGGCAGAGTAAAGCAAGAACAGTTTCAGCGTATCAGGAATCATTTAAGCTACACCTAAGCATAGCTGGCTGCTAGTTTAACTATTTTGTATAAACTAATTGGCATGTTAGAACAGTGTAGTCAGCCACATGATCCATTAATAATGTAGTGCTAACTGCCTAAAGAGTAATTAAGGACCAATTATTTTAGATTGGTCGAATTGTTTTGCTATATAGATATATAACTTTAGTAAGCTTTTCTTCTAATTTCCTTAATGTTTATTAATTATTTCGTTTATTAAGCAAACTGCAAAATTCTTAATCCAGAGCGAGCACTTTCTAAAAAATATCCTTTAGGGGCTGGATGTGTTTGCTTATGCCTGTAATCCCAGCACCTTGGTGAGCGAGGGCAGGAGGATAGCTTGACCCCAGGAGTTCAAGATCAGCTTAGGCAACATGGCGAGACCCCATCTCTACAAAAGAATTAACCAATTAGCTGGGCCTAATGGTAAGCACCTGTAGATCCAGTTACTCAGGAGGCTGGGGCAAGAGGGTTGTTGGAACCTAGGAGTTGGAGGCTGCAATGAGCTGTGATCACGCCACTGCACTCCAGCCTGGGCAACAGAGACCCAGTCTCTAAAAAAAATAAAAAATGTTAAAAAAAAAACATGTACACTGCAGTGTCTTTCATGAATAGCAGCAAATGTCTTACCTGCTAGTCTTTGGTCAAACTATTCTTCTTTAAACTGCAAGTTTAAATCCTGCCATGCTGGGGTTTTATTAAGCTTTTTTTTTTTTTTTTTTTTTTTTTTTTGAGACAGGGTCTTACTCTGTAGCACAGGCTGGAATGCAGTGGCATGATCACGTCTCACTGCAACTTCCACCTTCCGAGCTCAAGAGATCCTCCTCCAACCTCAGCATCCGGAGTAACTGAGACTACAGGCACGCACCACCATACTTGGCTAATTTTTAAATGTTTTGTAGACACGAAGTCTCACTATACTGGCCCAGCTGGTCTTGAACTCCTGGACTCAAGCAATGTCCTGCCTTGGCCTTTCGAAGTGCTAGGATTACAGGAAGGAGCCACCCTGCCCGGCCTAAACATATTGTTCATTGCAGTAAAATATACATAAAATTTACCATTTTAACCATTTTAAGGTGTACATTTCAGTAGTGTTAAGTACATTGTTGTGCAACCATCATCATCATTCATGTCCAGACTCTTTTTACCTTTCCAAACTGAAACTTCCTTCCTATTAAACAACTTCCCATTCGCCTCTTCCCAGCTCCTGGCAACCACCAATCTACTATCTATTTCTATGAATTTGACTACTCCAGGTATCATATATAAGTGGAATAATATATATAATATTTTTCCTTTTGTTACTGACTTATTTCACTTAGGCTAATGTTCTCAAGGATCATCCACATTTTCGCCTGTGTTAGAATTCACTTCCTTTTCGATAAAAATATTCTTTTGTCTGTATACACAACTTTTTATTGTATTAATTTATTGATAGACACTTGGATTGCTTCTGCCTTTTGGATATTATGAATAATGCTGCTACGAACATGGTCGAACAAATATCTGGTTTAGTCCCTGTTTTTATTACTTTTGGGTAAATACCCAGAAGTGAAATTGCTGGATCGGATGGTACTTCTATGTTTAATTTTCAGAGGAATTATCATTCTCTTCTCCATAAAGGCAGCACCATTTTACATTCCCACCAACAACGCACAAGTTTTCCTATTTCTCTACATCTCCACCAAAATTTATTTCATTTATTTTTTACAATAGCCATCCTAATGGGTGTGAACGTATAACCTTAGTGAATCTTGACTAAATGAAATGAATGAAAACAAGTAAATAATGTTCAGTGTTGTTTCAAAGCTTTTAAGCCATGAAATCCATTGTTTAGACTATGCAAACGCTTACTCTTTAATAGACATAGCAACATGGCCATTCTGTTTGAAATGAGGTTGGGGCAGCAGAGCTCTGCCAAGTTTCCAAGCTTCCAGCCTTCTTTCTTTCCTGTGATACTGTAAGGAAACACCCCAAATCAGTAAACAGTAACAAATGGCTCAAAATATCACTACTTCAGACCCATAAGTGTTCAGACTTGTAACCTATGCTTCGGTGCCTAGTATAGCCGCCATTTCAGTCTATAAAGTTAGTTTCAAAAGTGAAAGCAAAGAATTTAAAACTCAGAGCTACCCTTAAATCTGTTAAATATACTGTGTAATCCTACAAGTGCCCTCACAGTTCCTTGGCATTTGAAAGTATTTTGCAAATCCATATTATCCCTTAATCCTCTCAAATTGACTCGAAATGCATTGACATCATTTAAAAAGTAATTTCAAGCTGATGAACCTTTTACTGTCCTTGTATTTTAAAACTGAATAGTGTGGAATCTAAATTGCTTGAACATCCAATCATGTTTAAATGCGTGATTATCCAACAAATATACTCTACAGGAGACACTACTTAGTGGGTTCCCAATACCCCATTACCCTCTTAGTGAAATACAGATTCATGAGTGCTTTTTCTAATATGTGTATGCATTACCATAGTTTCTAAGTCGATCAGACAACAAAAAGGCAGCATAGTGTACAGACTCTGGAACCAGGCTGCTTGAGTTAGAGCCTAGTTCCACTACTTACAAGCTGTGCCACCTTAGGTAAATAAGTCACTTCTCTGAGCCTCAACTGTGATTGGTTACACAGGGATAATGTTGGAACCTATTTCAGAGAATTGCTATGGGGATTAAATGAACCAATAGTTATGAAGTAATTAGAGCAATGCTTGACATGAACACCATAAATCAAATTTGATGAAATTTTTTTCTCTTCTGATAAAAGTTATGTTATAGCTATATTTCCCTAGAGATCTGTTTCATTCTAATATGTGTTGTCTGTGTGCCACTTCACTTAGTAAAGCCAAGAAACTACGTATGGACTTAATCAGTGTCCTTCCAGAAAGGGTTTCAAATGCCACTGGGATGGGAGCTGGTTACTGAGAGCACTTTCTAATCTGGTGACTGCTACAAATTTTTGTCAGCTCCCATCAGTTTCTTACATGCGTCTTTGATTCAAGTCATAATGAAATATTTGTAATTATCCAAAAGAATGATACTTTGTCAAACCTCTACACCTTCCCACATCTTGTTCCTTCTACCTGAATTATCCTTGTAACACTTTTTCTTCTAGCTAAATAACATGAGTTTTCAGTATTGATTGAGAAATCATGATTAACTGGTGAATTTTATTTGAGTTCTGGGCATGATGACAGACTATCAAAACAATCCCTAAATCAAGAAACTCCATGGGGAAGCAAACAGTAGATATTCCATATTAGCCTTCTCACCATGTGTTATAGCATAAAATCATTCAACCTAATATACAACTTAAGTCTCTAGAAAAAGAAACCAGGTCATCATGGCCACCATACTGCATGTAACCAGAGCACTGGTTCCTCCTCTGCCTTTACTCCATTCTCCCTCTCTTCTCTCTGGAGTCTGTCTCTTGAGAGTGCTCCTTAGTACTCCTGGTTCAACTATACACCATTATTAAGCACTTGTTACCCCTCAGAAATTCTGGGCAGTTTCCTCATAAGTTGTCATTCCTTTTCCGTGCATGCTAGTGGATACCCCTGACCTTATTGGTATAACTATTACCCAGATGTAGAACATACTCAAAACCCTCATACTACTTCCCAGTCAATAGTCCCCTGATGTAAACACTATTTTGACTTCTGTCATTATAGATCAGTACTGGTTGTTTTTGAACTTCATATAAATAAAATAAATATAGTACACACTTTTTCACCCGACATTATTGTAAATGAGATACATTCATGTTGTTCCATGTTGTATTAGTTTGTTCTTTTCATTGTTCTCTTATATGAATTTACAGCAATTAATCTAAATATTATATTGTTTGACATTTGTGTTATGTCCAGTTTTGACCATTATAATTAACATTTCATAAAACTTTTCACATCTTTTAGCACAAATATGGACTTATTGGGGGGGAGCATACCCTAAATTGGAATTCCTGGGTCACAGAAATACATGTGCAGTTGTGTGTGCAGACACACACACATGCACACACACACACACACACCCCTCCCTTCCAAGATCAAATATTAATTATCAGAAAAATGACTGTAACTTTAAATCCATAATGAAAAGGAGAATCAACAATCATGTATGAGGCACCTTCTGTCTTTATGACCTATAGTAGGCATGACTGCCCCATAATTTGTAAGACAGATTGTTTTCTAGTGAAAAGCATATTTAACATGATAATGAAGATAGTCTTGGTTCCTTTCTTTTATTACTCACCATTCTCCTATGCCTATCAGACTTTGCCCCTCAGACATGCTTTATGTAAGAAAGAGCCATAATATTGCCATAAATCCCTCTTAATATCCACTCTTTTAGCTAGGAAATTTCGACTAGGAAAACTTCAGATGCCAGTAATTCCTAACCAAGGGTCTTTCTAGTCCATAATCCCTGAATAGAAGAGGAAGTATGTGGTATGAAAGTAAAAGGTGGTTTAATTCTTCTGGTTACATAGGGTTAGATAAGAATAAAAGGCATAAGGCATTTTCCCAGCCATGTTCAAAAAAGTATAAGGTGTTGGTAAGTATTAGAAGGAACAAAAGTGTTCTAGAGTTGTGGAAAATGATAGTTTAAAAACGTTGAGCAGGTTTCTTTACTACAAGAATTATTGATACTTTTAATATTTTGTGAAGCTCTAAGTTAGTGATGCAGACTTTATTATTTCCCAAACTTATTGAATATGAAACTCTTTTCTTGGACTACCTAGTAACAGTTTTTTGGAATCAATGATTATTAGAACCCATCTTAAGAAATACAACTATAGGCAAATAAGGAATGCCATGCAGCCAAACAAACTGAGTCACTCCAAACTGAATCACTCCACAGGGACCGGAGAAGAATCTTGCAGAGTTTTGCTCTGTCAACAGTTACTGATGGCATGACTGATGTGCTCTAGGCCCTGTATTAGATACAGGGAAGTTAAAAATGATAAGATTCAGGCCCTTCTGTAGAGTTACTCACAAGCATGAGTAGTGCTTTCTATGCAAAAACCATCTTATTCAGGGCTAGAATCCTAGAGCAGCTTTTTAAACATTAAATTTTGTTTTTAAATTGATAACAAAAATTGTACACATTTAGGGTGTATAACATGATGTCTTGATGTATGTATACACTTATCAAAATGTATAAAAGGAATGGCTAAATTAAACTAATTAGCATATCCGTTACCTCACATATTTGTCATTTTTGTAGTGAGAACATGTAAAATCTCTCTTAGCAATTTTCAAGTATACAGTATAAGTGCATTAGTCCATTTTCACACTGCTATAAAGACACTACCCAAGACTGGGTAATTTATAAAGGAAAGAGGTTCAATTGAAACACAGTTCTGCCTGGCTAGGGAGGCCTCAGGAAATTTAAAATCATGGCAGAAGGGGAAGGGGCATGTCTTACGTGGTGGCAGGAGAGGAAGAACCTTTATACAACCATCAGATGTCATGAGACCTCACTCACTATCATGAGAACAGCATGGGGGAAACCACCTCCATGATCCAGTCACCTCCCTCCCTCAACACATGGGGGTTACAGGTCCCTCCTTCAACATGTGGTGACTACAATTCAAGATGAGATTTGGGTGGGGACACAGAACCAAACCATATCAGGTACATTGTTATTAACTACAGTCTCCATGTTGTACAAGAGACCTTCTGAACATTTTTCTCCTAACTGAAATTTTGCATCTTTTGACCGCTGTCTTCTTAAATAACTCCCATGCCCCCTAACTCTGTAACCACCATTCTGTTATCTACTTCTATGAGTTTGAAGTTTTAGATTCCACACCTAAGTCAAAGCATGAAGTATTTGTCTTTCTGTGCCTGGCTTATTTCATTTACGATAATGTCCTTCACATTCATCCATGTCTCAAATTACAGAATTTCCTTCTTTTTCTGGCTGAATAGTACTCTATTGTGTATATATAACACATTTTCTGAATCCATTCACCCGTTGATGGGCATTTAGGTTGCTTCCATATCTTGGCTATTGTGAAAAGTGCTCTGGAGCAACTTTCTTACCTAACGGTATATACAGGAGTACTGTCTTTTGGGGGTTGGCTTGTTTTTCCTGTTTCTTTATGAATAAAAATATATATCTCCCACAATTCTGATTAGCATTTGTAGTAGCCCTGGCTTTTAGAATTACAAGATATTGTATTTGGATAGTACAGTCATAAGCCACATAATGACATTTTGGTCAAAACAAACTGCAAATATCATGGTGGTCCCATAGTTTTATAATACCATATTTTTACTGTATATTTTCTGTGTTTATATAAGTTTAGATACACAAATGCTTATCATTGTGTTACAGTTGCCTGCAATGTTGAGTACAGTAACATGCTGTACAAGTTTGTACCCTAGGAGTGATAGGTTTTACTATACAGCCTACATATGTTACATAATTTAGTTTTGTGTAAGTACCCTTGTATTAATTTGTTCTCACACTGCTATAAAGAACTACCTGAGAGCGGGCAATTTATGAAGAAAAGAGGTTTAATTGACTCACAGTTCCATAGGCTTAACAGGAAGCATGACTGGGAAGCCTCAGGAAACTTACAATCATGGTGGAAGGCAAAGGAGAAGCAAGCAATTTCTTCACATGGCAGCAAGAGACAGGGCACAAAGGGGGAAGTGCCACATGCTTATAAACCATCAGATCTTGTGAGAATTCACTCACTATCATGAGAACAGCAAAGGGGAAATCTGCTCCCATGATCCAATCACTTCCCACCAGGCCCCTTCTCCAACACGTGGGGATGGCAATTCGACATGAGATTTGGGTGGAGACGCAGAGACAAACCATGTCAGCCCTCTATGATGTTTGCACAATGATACAGTTGCCTAAGGATACATTTCCCAGGATATATTCCTGTCGTTAAGAGATGCATGACTATACTTCACATACTTTTAACATTTTGAATGTCCTTTATCTCATTAGAACCACTCAATTTCTGTGATTGTTAGACAAAAGAGAGATTATTTTCATTAGACCTATGGAGTAGTTGAGAGAGAGAGAGTTAGTATGGAAGTCAGCAGGATGGAGTGGAAGAAAAGACCTGAAGAAGATGCCAAAGACACACACCCTGATTCCCTAGCAGCCACTAACTAGACGCATGACTTTTTACAGTTGTTTATATCCCTTTTCAAATAATGATAAAAACCTTTTCTACGTACCTGTTAGAGTTGTTGGGAGGCAAAATAAAACTTAGATAAAATACTTGGCAAAAATATAAGCACTAGGCAAATATGAGGTATTCTTATTGACTCGTTCACAGCTATATACTTCATCAGAGATAAAGTTAGTATGAGAAAGCAATGCTCTTGAATGAATCTAGTGCTTTTCCAAAATATTAAGATGTGGGAAAATAAAACAAATACAGATTATTGAATATCTTCCTTAATCTTTATCATAATTCCACACTTGACCTGCAGTAAATGCAGTAAACATTTTTAAAACATTAAAACTTTGATCATGTCATTCCTTTGCCTAAAGCTGTTTGATGGCTTTCCATTGCAGTAAAAATAGGATCCGCACGCCTTTTTGTGATCCACAAGACCAGGCCTGATCTGGCTGAGGCCAATCTTAACAACCTCCATTTAGTGTTTTCGTTCTTTACTACCCTCCAGACATATTCATTTTGCTTCCTTGAATTCTCCAAGTTCTTCTTTCCTATATTAAAGCTTCTTTATGTGCTAGTTCCTTTGCTTGAAATGACCCCTCTGCCTTCATCTTCATATTTTGGATCTCAGATTAAATGTTATTTCTTTAGAGAGGGCATCATATGTATTATATATCTCATGGTACTTACCCTCATAGCACCCTGACTTTCTTTATGGCAAAGTCTTTATAGTTTTTGTAATCTTTATTTAAAAAAAAAAAAAAAAAAAAACAGATCAAGGGTGGTGGATCACACCCGTAATCCCAGCACTTTGGGAGGCCAAGGTGGGCGGATCACAAGGTCAGCAGTTTGAGACCAGCCTGGCCAAGATGGTGAAACCCAGTCTCTACTAAAAATACAAAAATTAGCCAGGTATGGTGGCAGGCGCCTGTAATCCCAACTACTCAGGAGGCTGAGGCAGGAGACTCGCTTTAACCCAGGAGGCGGAGGTTGCAGTGAGCCAAGACCACAACATTGTACTCCAGCCTGGGCAACAGAGTGAAACTCTGTCTCAAAATAAACAAAAATAAAATAAATTTAAAAAAATTTTTTAAACAATTGATTATTTGTGTGTTATTATTTTTAAGTGTTTCCTTTCCCTGATGTACTATAAACTTCATGAAAGCAGGGACATTGTAGGTTTTTTTTTTAATTAGGTTGTATATAATGATTATCACGATGACTGAAACATAGTAGCCATTCGATAAATGTTTAATTAATTAACTTGGCTGCACACTACTTTTTATCAAAAGCGTCAATGCTGTGTTTGAGAAAAGAAGGAATACTGCTTTATGAATGTAAACAGTGTGTGACTAAGCCTTTAGTTTGAAAGAATAATCATTAACAGTATTGAATATTTTTAATTATATTGCTATGTTTTTAACCTGTGATTCCCATCTGAAGCATGTTGGTATTCCTTCATTCCTCACAGCTCACTGCCAGTCACCATCTCCTTTTGCCTTTACTGTCAGTACCTACTTCTCTGGTTTCATATAGACTTTGAAAGAATACAGAACCTCCTGACAAATGTAAACCTGCTGGGCAAGAAAACAGAGTCACTACTAATGGGAAAGATATGTTAACTGTAACAGCGATACACTATGCTATTTTTAAAGGAATTTTTAGCATTAAATAAATATTTCCCTTAATCACATATTACTTTGATCATTATTTAAAAGGAGTAGAAAAAAATAAAATTTTAGTTGTATTACATTTATTTTATAACAAATAGCAACAGAAGACAAATATCAGATTCTGAGGCATCAGGTAAAATTTCACAGTGTTCCTTTCTCTTCATGTCCCAAGAGACCACTCCTGCTTTCCAAATGTTGCAACTTTTATTAAACAAATAGCTCATAGACCATGCCACTGCTGAGTGTCTTGCAAAGACCTGTGTGTTTTGTTAATGTCTGAGTCCATCTGTGGCATTCCTGTGCCAGCACTAGAAATGATCTGTAAAATATTTAACATCTTCAGTGCTTCAGGGTTCCTAATGATTCCAGAATAGTAAGCATTGACTATAAAATATCTTGTATGAAAAGGAAAAAAATGCATGTTTTCTATTTTTATTCTTTCTTCTTTTCTTTAAACCCATTGTCACCAGTCACTTCAGTAGTGTTGCAGGCCGCTGTTTATTCCTTCTTTTACTCACGCATTCTTTTACTCATTCACTCCTTCATTTGTTTATATTGAAGTAATTATAAATTAACTTAGCAATTGCAAGATTAGCAGAGACTTCCCATGTATGTTTCACTTGACTTTCTCCAATGATATCTAACAAAACCACAGTACAATTAACAAACCGAGAAACTGACATAGTAGTAAACAATCTACATATTTTATTCAGATTGCAATGATATTTACATGCATTCATTTCTTTGGTGTATAATTACGTAAAATATTATCACATGCAAAAATCTGTGTAATCAGCACCACAATCAAGATGCACAACTGTTTTATCACCCTAAAGAAACTCCCTCATACTATCCCTTTATAGTCACACACTTTAGGCAGCCCTAACACCTGGTAAACACATCTGTTATCTATCACTGTAATTTTATTATTTTAAGAATGTTATGGAAATGGAATCATAACAAGGTAATCTTTGGAAATAGGTTTTTAAAATTCAGCATAATGCCCTTGAGAGCCATACATGTTATCTGTATCAATAATTTGTTCCATGTTATTATTGAGTAGTATTCCACTGTTATCCATTCACCAGTTGTAAGACATTTGGGTTATGTACAGTTTTTGACTATTACAAATGATGCTACTACAAACATTTCTACACAGAATGTCGTGTGAACATATGTCTCGTTTCTCTTGGGTAAATAGCTAGGAGTGAGATTGCTGGGTCACATGGTAAATATATGTGGCCCTTCATCAGAACTGCCACAGTGTTTTCCAGAGTGACTATGCCACTTTAAATTCCCACGAGCAATCTGTGAGTAATCTGCTTTTTCCAAATCCTCGCCAGATTTTGATGTTGCCATTAATTTTTATTTTAGTCATCTTTTAGGTGTATGGTATGATTCTCTTCATGGCTTTAATTTGAATTTCTCTAATGGCTAATCAAGTTGAACACCCCTACATGTGCATATTTACCATCTGTATATCTTCTTTGGTAAATGTCTTGTCCTGTCTTTTACCCACTTTTGAACTGGATTTTATTTTCTGTTGATTTTAAAGTATTCTTTAAATATTTGGTAGGTAAGTCCTTTGTTGGAAATGTGATGTACAAATATTTCCTCCCAGTCTGTGGCTTACCTTTTAATTCTCTTAACGTGGTTGTTCAAGTGCAAAGGTTTCTAATTTTGACAAAATATAATTTTCAATTTTTCCTTTTATAGGTCATATCTTTGGTGTCAAGTCTGGGAACTTAATGCCTAATCCTAAATCATGAGTGTTTTCTCCTGTTCTTTTTTCTAAAACTTTTATAGTTTTATACTTTATGTTTAGAACTATAATCCAGTTGAGTTAATTTTCATGTAACTTGTGATAGTTAAGTTGAAACTTTCTTTTTTCCTTTCCTTTTTTCACTTGTCAATATCTAATTGTTAAAAGACTATCTATCCTTCTTCCTTTGAATTGCTTTTGCACTTTTGTCAAAAATTAATTCACCATACTTACTTGGGTGTATACTGGACTCTATATTCTGCTCCATCGATACAGATCTATTCGTTTGCCACTCTCTCTTAATTACTGAGTCTTAAAATAAGGTAATGTGATTCTTCCCACTTTATTCTTCTTTTTCAAAATTGTTTTAGGTATTCCACATTCTTTGTTTTTCCACATACGTTTTAAAATCAGCATTTTAAATATATCTACACAAAATCCTGCTGGGGTTTTGATAGAGATTGTATTAAATAATACATTTGGGGAAAATTAACGTCTTTGCTACTTTGAATTTTCCAATCTATAAACATAGTAGGCCTCTCCATTTATTTAAGTCTTCATTTATTACTTTCTTCATTATGTTGTAGTTTTCAGCACATAGATCGTGTACATGATTTGTTAGCGGTATACCTAAATATTTCAGTTTGAGCTATTATAAATGATACTGTAATTTTAATTTTTATTTCCATTGCAAAATTTGATTTGTTCATTGCTGGTATATAAAAATGTGATTTATTTTTATGTTACAACTTTGGGACAATGCTAAATTCACTTGTTAATTCTAGGAGGTTTTAATTTTTTTAAATTTTTGTAAATTTCTTTCACAATTAACACAGTTTCTAACAGATTTTTTAGATCGGTTCCTTGAGATTTTGTACACAAATAATCATGTAGAATGACTTTATTTTTGGTATTAGGTTTTCACCACAACTTTGTGAACAAGGGACTTGTCATAATGCTTTCCTGTGTTATACAGACTGTTCAAAGTTTTTAAATTACTTTTTCCTTCTTTAATTCTAAGGCCTCAAATCAAGTAATACCATTATATAAGGCTTTGCATCTCTAACGCTCTATTCCAAAATTGGAAATTTTTTCTCTTTCTCCTCCTTCATTTTGACCTGATTTAGATATCAAAGGTTATCCTGATGCCATCTGCACATCTTTGCAGAAAAGGATTTTTGAAACATTAAAGTTTGAAGATGAGAACTTCATCCAAAAATAGTCATGGAGGCAAATCTTCTTCTTCTGTAAAAAATATGACAAATGACTACAAGTTTCTTTCCAAATATAAAAATACGCTTTTTATTTAACCATTAGATACTATTATAACCATGAACGTATGACTTCTTTCAGGTTTGTCCTTCTCCAAGATTTCCTATATCCAGAAGCAGAAATATTTCTTCTTGGATGTTCTCATTAGATGTCTCCTTTGCAGAAAAAAATTATGCTAATAGTTGTCTCATCCGTCCATCTAAAATTGCCACCATTCACCCACCCAAACTTCCTTACCACAGCCCACCATTTGCTGGTGGGAAATGTGGTTAAATGTATTGCATTTGTTTATTTTTGAACTCTATTGAGAAATAGTCTCCTTTTGAAGGGCATCAGAATCCTAGAATGTAAATGTGAGTATGTTGATCCAAAAAGCTGCCCATTGATCATCACCATTCTCCACCTAAGAGTTACTGATAACATTTTATGTGTTTGAAGTTAGCAAGAGTATTTTTAACCTAATCAACATGGTTATGGAAGGCCTTTCTTTCCCAGATGGATTAATGCCATATTAAAACATTTCACAATGGACATCTGCAATTCATTGTCTTTTCTGAGCCTTTGTTGAACTATGCTCATGACCTTTCTGGTGCCAAGATGGGATAAGCCTTGGTGTTAAAGGGCAATCCCTGTACAGAAAGACAGTTGACACTCTTTCTCCATCTGTGAAACCTGCCTAAGTCAGAGGAACTGAAAAGTACTTCACAACCATGTTAATTAATTTAAAAATAACTAAATTGTATAATTTTAAGAGACTTCTACAGACAAAAATCTTATTGTTTAAATGCAGTTAGTTCCATTAACTCAGTTACCTCTCATAAAGTCAATGTCAATAACAAACTAAAATGGATAGAATTGATGTTAATAACAATATATTGAAAGAAAAATTGGCCTGTAGACAAGTAAGAAGTGACATACATTTGTATGATGTCAAAGTAGGATTTTTTTTTGGTGGGGGAAGGCAAACATTTTATTCAGAAGGTAAACCTCACTAAAGAAAATGCAGCAAAATTGAGTTAATTGAATTTAAATTAAAATTCATAATATAGTTCACGGAAGTATGTTACTAGTCCACTTTCTGGCAGATTTCTATTTACACTAGTCGTTAAGCTTTTGCAAATGAGCATTATTAACTTTTGCCTCATTTCAATTTTGATGTGCTGAGACTAAGTCCCAATCATCCTGCCTTCATTTCAGCTTTGTCTATAAGTAAAAATATACATTTGTTAACTAGAACTCAACTAACCAGCATCTTCAAGTTACTGAGTATCTATCTGCACTCTACCAGAAAAGAAGAAATCAGAATTTAAATTTTAAAAGGCCAAAAAAGAAAAAGTAATCCAGTGTAGTCAACCTGGGGTCAGCCTACATTCACCTCAATTTCCTAAATCTACCACTTCTACACATAATGTTCTGAATAATGAGAATGGATCTTCAATCAAGATGATAGCCTTAAAGCCTTCCTTAACTACAAAGGCAAGCAATTTGCCTGGCACATTCTATGGGATATGGGAAAGAGGGGAAGAGTGTGTTATTTAAGTATAAAAATAAAATGGGTGGGGAAGCTATGCATATGTGCATGCAGGATATATATGAGAAATCTCTATACCTTCCGTTAAATTTTGCTGTGTACCTAAAACTGGTTTATAGAGTAAAGTTTATTTTAAAAATAAGTAAAATGACATTTTCTGTTCATCTTCAGCTATCTAGAAATTTCAAATAACCAGAATCAAAACCCCATAATTGTGTGCCAGTTAAATATGGCTTTTCTTTATTCATTTCAAGTCAAAATGACAAATTACCAGCCCTCTGCATCCTAGATATGAGCCCTACATCAACTGAGGCTGATGGAGAATTCTCCTGAAGGCTGATGAAGCTGTACAGCATTTGGCAGTGATAAATAGGTTTGGCTGACAGTAATAGATACCCATCAACAGTTAAATATTGAGTTTTATTCAGCTGACACTCATAGGAGGAATAGCTTCTAAAACACTCTTTTGTGCACTTACGTTGTTCTACCAGTAAAGGAAAAGTACTTTTGGTTACCTCATCAATAGGTACAGGAAACCCTCCTGTTTCCCAAATTTAGGAGTCCATTTTAGAAGTCACAGTTCTGATGTTCCCTTCTTTCTCTGATAGCTAAATATGCCTTCTGTTTCTTAGTGTTGCTTCTGCTGCGGCCTGAGAAGACCCTGCCTCTTAGAAAGGTTATTAGTTAATATTCATGCCAGCTTGCAGAGTAGTAACATATGAATAATCAAAACACATGAAAAAGAGGCAAGCCTTGGTAAAAGGAGAATAAGAAACCAAATATCAGTTTAGGTAAACCTATAACCTACCTTGTAGGAATAAATAGAGTAGCCCACATTTCTTTAGTTGAGAAGCCTAAGATATAAAATAATCTCTGATTTCTTCCTTTAAAAACATTCTAACGAACAAAATGTTTGCCATGTATATAGTTTTAAGGATGACAGGAGGCTGATTTTTGTCAAAATGTTCCAATCCCAGAGCTGAGCTAATTTCCATGGCAGCAATACCATAAAGACAGTTAAAACTGTTTCAAAGCAATATGCTAAATTAAAAGAATACTCTAGACTAAAAGAGCCCCATGGATGACTGTAAAGAAAATTGGAAATAATTTTCAAGTCCCCTTTCATCCAGAAGGCTTATAAATGTGTAGTGAAATAAAAAAGAAAGGCATCTGTATCTTTTTTCAGTTAAGTTTAAAGGAATATAGCCAAACAGAGGTTACTGGCAGATATTTTGTTTCTACTCATTAATCTGGGCAGAAACAGATTTTAGCAATTGAATTCTATTTAATATGTGTGCTTCCCATAATCCTGCAAACACATTTCAAAGTACTATACTTGTATTGCACTTTCAGGGTTGTTGGGGAGAAAATATGCCTGGCATGTTTTAGAATCGGTGTAGCCAATGTTTTGCAAAAGGCACTAAATCCTTGGCATCTTTCCTAAGCTTATTAAAATGTTGTATATGCCTTTCAAGTGTTACTTTTTAACCAGAGCACTCTCATAATTTTACCCTAACTCTGTGACAGCTCCCATGTTTTAAGACAGCTAGAATTTTAATGTTTTGTACATATAACAAGGGAATAAATGGCCCCTCCATGAATAATTTTCAGTTTTGCGGGATGAAGTGATTAGTCAGAAAGCTGTATTAGACCTGCTATCACTGTTTTAGAGATAAGAAAAAGAAATAATATTCAAGGTGATATGCCTAACTGCCACAGAGCCACCATAATAACACTCATTAACTTCAGGTGAGCGGTCATAGACTTTAAAATATATTTCAAAAAAATACAAAAAAGTCTATTTTCATTTAATTGTTTTTAAAGCAGCTTAACCATGTTACAAACATAAAATAAAAATACAAAATGAACTGATAAAATGGTTCTCAGTCAAATAAATGAGATATGGAGTGAAGCCTGTTACAATACCTATGTCTAGAAAAAAAGATGGCACTTAGGTGAAAGCTATTCCATGTGCAGGTAGAGAGGAGACAGAGAGACCAGGAGAGAGAGAGAGAGAGGGAGAGAACTCATAACTAAGTGTGCAGTTGTGACTGCATTTGATCTACAGGGTAGTGAGGTACGAAACATTGAGGTTCTTTCCAATGGAGGTGTACTATACTCTTATATTAATAATAAGCTAAGAGGTTGAATCTTTTTTGTGTTGTAGAACAAGATAACATCATGTGCTTCCAGAATTGTCCCCACACTCCTTCTCAAGAGATGCTGATGGTCTCCTGGTTGCCAAAGAAAATATCATTATAGGGGAAAAAATACATCCGCTGAACTAAGAAGAAAAATCACATTCTTTCACCTCTAGTTATAACTGAGAAATAAAAATAGTCTTGGAGTGAGACTGAGGGTGGTGCCTTCTGTTACTCTTTCCCTTACCACGTTTTACTATCCTCAGGCTGTCAAATAAATAGTTTTGAGATATTATGTCTTATGTAGCCTGAAATGTTACTTCTCTCAAAGCTATCCATCCTGTAACTTGGGATCAAATAAATAAGCGAAGAAGAAGAAGAAGAAGAAGAAGAAGAAGAAGAAGAAGAAGAAGAAGAAGAAGAAGAAGAAGGAGGAGGAGGAGGAGGAGGAGGAGGAGGAGGAGGAGGAGGAGGAGGAGGAGGAGGAGGAGGAGGAGAAGGAGGAGCAGAAGGAGGAGGAGGAGGAGCAGAAGGAGGAGGAGGAAGAAGAAGAAGAAGAAGAAGAAGAAGAAGAAGAAGAAGAAGAAGAAGAAGAAGAAGAAGAAGAAGAAGAAGAAGAATTAAACTGTAACCTTGGCATCAGTGTTAATTTTGGGGTATATCTTTGGACAAGAGATTTCCCAGCACCCATAAAGTTACAAAATCATATTACTGACTCCATCTCTCAACACAATCAACTCTTCACACACTGACTAGTTTCATTCTTATTTTGGCTACAAATGTGGTAGCTCTGATAATGTATATGAGGAAAGCTCTACCCCAAGTATAGGTACTAATACATTCTCTGCACATACAAAAGGCAAGAATAAAACATCTTATTCTGCAGACAGAACTACAGAATCTTGGGATGCTAAAAACGTAAAAAACCTTGGGGATCACCTAGTTTAAGAAGGAGAAATTGATGGGTAGGCATCAAGAGAGGTTGTACAAGATTATTCTGATAATGGTAGAACAAGGACTGAATCCCCTACCTCCTGATTGCTAATCTGGTAAGATATGTCACTTAATCAGACAGTTTTCCGGTTTCCCTTCCAATGTTGGCAGCGATTCCCTAAGCATGATCTGCAATATGAACTTCTGCTTATGGAATATGTAATCTATCTCTTGAAGATGAAAGAGTGCATATTTCAAGACCAAAGAGAACCACACTTTTCCCTAATGGTTTTCTCTGACCACAGTATTTTTATATTTTAAAAATGTTCATATTTTCACATTCACATTCAAGATATTGGATTGAATAAACCTTGATATTTAGTATGAAACAGTTTCCCATGATTCACCTATTGAAGTAAGGTTTCCTAGTGGTATAATTCATTTTTATGTCAAAGCACTTTGACCACAAACTCCCAGGAACAACAATATTAAACTATAAAAATAAAAATTCATAAAATGCGTAATTTGTCAAACTTTTATCCCAGAAAAAATAATGACTTTTGAGTACTCAAAATATACTATGAGGGTTTAAGTGGCAGATCTTTTTAAGTGCTATTTGCATTTTAATAAGACCCAAATTCAGTCTTGTAACAGTTGTTAGGCTAAAGCATATGTTCTCATATTGTTTGTTATTGTGTATGCTTCCTCTCTCCTCAGCTACATCATAAACTTCTCTAAGTGTAGGAATCGCTTCATGAAACCTTTCTTTTCCTGCACCCAACACAGAGCTTGCCATGTGGTCAGTGCTCCATATATATTTCTAGAATTAACAGATTTACTACTTATCTACAAGATAATACATATAGTTTTTTTTTTAAGAACATAGGCTTCAGAGGCAGGCAATCTTGAGTAGGAGGATGCAAATTCATCAGTTGCGTGATCTTGCAGAAATTACTTGATGAGGCTGACAGTTTCTCACCCACAATACTGAGAAAAATATCAATGATGGTAATTACCTCACAAACTTATTGTGAAATGAGGTAACATTTGTGAAATGCTTAGCACATTGCCTACTTAATGCAATGGACATAAGCAATAAATATGCACTTTCTTTTTTCCTTTTTGTGCTTTTAAATTAGAATCAAATTTACTATACAAATGACCTGGAAAGACCCTACCACAGTAAAAATTTGGGCCATGCAATTACATGCAACAGGATACATTACTTCAATTTATTATTTATAAAATGAAAATGGTAATGTAATCCTCACAAAGCTAATAGGAGTATTAAATGAGAATAATCTAAACAAAGGAATTACTACAGTGCCTACTTCAGAGTAGATGCTCAACACGTGATATTTATTGCTAGAATATTTTATTCAACCAAAGTTCTTCATTAGTATGAACTCAATTTTTAAAAGTTCATCACCTAAAAGTATAACTAAGAGGTAATATTGTCTAAATATATTTCTGATTTCTCCGTGGCAGTATGTGTAAACCCTTGTATGTGATGGATAACTTTCAGATTTTTTCCCGGCCTATATTTGCATGTCCTCCTCTAAATATGCTACTGAGGAAAAGGGAGGGATGAAGTGTTGGGGCCACAACGAAGAGTAAAGCGAAACAATGAGGATGAAAAACGTTAGTCTCTATCTTTCTAAACTTGCACAAAAGCAGAGAATAGTGTGATGAACTCTTTTGTCCACATTACCTGGTTTCAATGATTATCAATATTTTACCAATTTTGTTTCCTCTCTTAAGTCTGAACTCTGTATGTATGGATGCAGGTTTATTTTTAAAATAATACCAGATATCATGTCATCTCACTCACAAAAACTCTGGTATGCATTGTCTAATTGATACAGATTTTATACTAACATATATACCATGCCATTACCACACCCCCCAAAATTAACACTAATTCCATATTATCCTCTAATACCCAGTCCACATTTAAATTTATCTTATTTTCTCAAAACATTTGTACATTTAATTTAGTTCCAAGTAAGAGTCCAACACTGTCTATACATTCCATTTGGTTGCTATTTCTCTAAAGACTCATTCTGAGAGTCATTTCATTTTCTTTTTCCACGTGAGCTATAATGTGAGTAAATTTGCAACTCTAATTTGGAGGCTTTGCTAGAAACTGGAAAGGCAGAGAACAAGTTAGAATGGCTAACTGTAGATGCTCAGATACAGCAACCATTATTAGTTACCTCTATTCAGTGAACACTAATAAACACTAAAAAATAATTTGGTTGTACTTGCTGAACTTCAAATACGTTACTGTCTAAAAACAAAACAAAAGAACAGAAAAACAAACTAAAAGCCATCGTATTTTTGTTCCTTCATCTAATTCCTCAGTATTATCTGTTGCTTCACCTTTCAGAAGGTAAATGATATTCTCTACAGTCATCCAGGGTGTATCATAGAAATGGTTAATGTACTAGGGATAAAATTTTGTTTTTCGGTGTATTTCTTTTCCCCGGAAACTTAGCCCCAAGCTTTTATTCTGCAGCATTATCCAGAGTTCAGTCTTCCATAAAATTTTAGTTTCAAGGTGAATTTAGCTGATAAAGTCTAAAATGAACTGTATTTTTTAACGTTTAGCATATTAGGACGTTTTCCTTAACCATTCTTTATTACTCCTTAGCTTTTATAGGCTTGGCAATGTCCCACATGATACTATTGATCTGTATCAGTAAGTTTGCTGCAAAATAAGGCAGTAATCATTTTATTCACAGGTACCTAAATATTGGAACACAGTATCTGAATATGATAATGGGCATCTAATTATCATGAAGAATTAAATAAATGTAAATACGCCTTTAACAAAGGTTTTATGAACCATTTTATGGTTTCTCTATACTTCCCATTTACAGGAGCATATTCTTAGAGAAACCCAAAGTTTATCCCTAGAAGAACAATTGCTTTCAAGCCACTAGCATATCACCTAGCACAGAAATTTATCCTGGAATTTACATCCTATAAATTCACATTAGCATTCTATATTCCTTACTTTACATACTTTATCCAATATATCTTACTTCTTCATCCAATATATCTCTTAGATTCACTCTCCTCATCCTGGCATGCAAAGTACTCAAAAATCTTATTCAGAGGTAGAATTTCTAAGAAGCTAATAAAACTTAATCTCTGGGCCCCTCACTTGCACAGGCCCGTTTCAAGGCCTGGCAGGGCCTCAGCAACATGTTCACATGGTCATATATGTCTGAAAAATTTGCACAAGTAGCAGACTTTAACTACATTCGGTTAAGACCACTGTCTTAATCCACTCTGATTTTGTATCATGTCAGATGGCATTGGAGGTAGAAATAGAGTCATGGGACTTTTTGCAATCTGGCTAAAAGGAAGTTGACAAGCTATCTGACACTGGAAAAGATAAACTCAGAATTTGCCATGGCAATGAGGATGTTGATGACAATTTGTTATGAGTGCCACCAGTTCAAAGAGTGTCTAAGATTAGTCATTGTACAAGAAAATTTGAAATGCCAAGAAAACTTTCAGCTTACATATAAAGGAAATTTGAAAGTTTTACCAAATTTGACAATTTTACAAATTTACATGACTTATTTTTTTTCTCTGAGTGACAAATCTGTCATGCATTATTGATAATTAGTTGTGAAACTAAAAGAACGTTTTTTAAACCAACAATGATAAAAGTTATTTTTTATCATACTCCAGGGGAAAGGAATCATCTCTCAGTTCTTTCCATAGATATTTAAATTGCAAAACTATTGTCCTATAAAGAGTCAATCAATAAATATCAGGCAAAACTTCATTAAAAAATTATTATAGACGTATTCAAGCCATGATGTAATAAAATATTTGTTATTTTACTAGATTTTTAAAATGTTTGTTGGCCTTCTAAAATTTGAAATTTGGCCAGTGGCTCACTCCTGTAATCCCAGCACTTTGGGAGGCCGAGGTGGGTGGGTCGCCTGAGGTCAGGAGTTCAAGACCAGCCTGACCAACATGGCGAAACCCCGTCTCTACTAAAAATACAAAAGTTAGCCAAGCGTGGTGGTGGGCGCCTGTAATCCCAGCTACTCAGGAGGCTGAGATAGGAGACTTGCTTGAATCTGGAAGGCAGAGGTTTCAGTGAGCTGAGATCATGCCATTGCACTCCAGCCTGGGCAACAGAGCGAGACTCCATCTCAAAAAAATAATAATAAAATAAAATTTGAAATTTGCTGAGATTTGTTTTCCTATTTTAAATAACTTGTTCATACCTAATATCGCATTCACAATTTTATAATATTTCTCTTAAAGAGGGCCCCATCAAACGTAGATGTGCCCCTGATTTGTCCACATGAATCAAGCCAGTTTCCAGCTGATCCTATCAAGCCAGCTTCCCTTTCATCTCTCTAACACACCATGTTGACTCCTGTCTCTACTTTTATTCAGCTTAGTTTGTCATCTATCTTTACTTCACCCAACTATGCAAATAGTGTTATTCAACCTTAAAGACTTACCTCAAAAGCTATCACCTACAGGAAGTTATTCTTGATCTGATCATCCCTCCGTAGGTGCAATTGGTCATTCTTTTTTCTGAATCAGTTTACTTTATATAAAACTTACATAGGAGATAAGCACTATAAGTCAATTCTCCACTGTATTGTGATTGTCTTCAGAGCAAAAGGAAGCTCCTTTATGTTACTTTGCACAAGAATGCCCGGTACATTATTTTCCTCACTGCAGATTTTCAATTGATATTGGTTAAATCAGTAGGTAGGTGTGTAGTAAAATTCTATTTTTAGAACACAACTGAATTCCACAATTACAAAGCTATTTTTTTCTGTCTACTCAAGCCCAAATTGATTTCGTTCTTTTTAAAAATTTTCTTCTGCATTATGATAGGATTCTTGATTATTTAGAATAACATTACTCAATACATGTTGCCTTCCCATTTGAATTGAGAGTAGAAACCATGATATAGAACTCTTTGGAGCTCCTCTAGAGATTTGATATTCAACTGAATTACTGAAGTGCATTTTAAAGCACATTTTATTTATTTCTCTACTAGAAAATATTCTGTTCTCATTGATGGTGACATACAGCATTCACAGCCATTGCCATAAATTCCCACTGCCTGTACACTTATTTACTTAATTTTTTCTTTTAACACACTCATATTTTGTAATTACATAACTTTATTTTAAAAGGAGGCAGCTTGAATAGAAATTCAGCATTGCTAGTCATAAAGAACAGGTATAATTTCTGACTAGGTACTTCTTTTTTTTTGAGAAAGCATCCCACTTTGTCCCCCAGGCTGGAGTGCAGTGGCGCCATCTTGGCTCACTGCAGCCTCGACCTCCTGGGCTCAAGAGATCCTCCCACCTCAACCCCCATCAAGTAGCTGGGACTAGAGGCACAGGCCATCACACTCAGCAAAGTTTTTTGTATTTTTTGTGGAGATGGGGTTTTACAATGCTGCCCAGGCTGGTCTAGAACTCCTGAGCTCATGCAATCCACCTGCCTTGACCCCCCAAAGTGCTAGGAATACAGGTGTGAGCCACTGCGACCAGCCTCTATCTACATAATTCTGTCAAATGTTCTCACCCCAAGCCTGCTTGCTCTCTATTAAAAAGAAAAATTAGCAAATTATAAAAGAGGTTAATGATTCATTAGCACCAAATTGGAACTTTCTTTTTGACACAATACGTTCATCTATTCATAAAATTGATATTTGTTGAACTCTTGCTACGTACATGGATACTCAAGATACTAGTCCCCTTGGGATCCTACTGAGTGAAGATTTTTAAAAAGCAATTAATTCAAATAAATATACAGGTTGGCCGGGCGTGGTGGCTCAAGCCTGTAATTCCAGCACTTTGGGAGGCCGAGACGGGCGGATCACGAGGTCAGGAGATCGAGACCATCCTGGTTAACACAGTGAAACCCCGTCTCTACTAAAAAATACAAAAAACTAGCGGGGTGAGTTGGTGAGCACCTGTAGTCCCAGCTACTCGGGAGGCTGAGGCAGAAGAATGGCGTAAACCCGGGAGGCGGAGCTTGCAGTGAGCTGAGATCCGGCCACTGCACTCCAGCCTGGGCGACAGAGCGAGACTCCATCTCAAAAAATAAATAAATAAATAAATAAACAGGTTAATTCGAGCTAGAACAAATTCCTTAAAGAAGATAAAATAGAGTAATATGAAAGAGAGTCACTCGAATGTGAGTCATTTTTTTTTTCTTTTTTGAGACAGAAGCTCACTATGCTGCCCAGGCTGGTTTTGAACTCCTGGACTCAAACAATCTGCCCACCTCAGCCTCCCAAAGTGCTGGAATTTCAGGCATGAGTCACTGCACTTGGCCTAATGTGAGTCATTTTTAATTGGGCAGTCAGAAAAGTAAAAGATTTTAAAAATAAATAAATAAAAATTGCTTTTTTACGGAGTTTTATTTTTAAAGATTATGTCTGTGTATCACCTGAAATAATTGTTGTATAGCACCGAGCTACACATCTTACATTTTGGCAAACACAAGCCCATGTTTACATTTTGGAGCAGATAAATCTGAATAAGAATTTCAGCTCTAACACCAGCTTGGAACTCTTGGCCAAGTTACCTAATCTCTCTAAGCCTCAGTTTCCTCATCAAAAAAATGAGGAAGAGTCTACAGCCATACCAACATGAACACACCTGATCTTGTCTGATTTCAGAAACATGAAGATGATAAAAATAAAATTTGTAAAAACTCTACAAATTATAGATTTTTAAAGACTAAATAAGAGAAAATAGACAATATACTCAACAGAGTGTCTGGCACATCGTAAGCAGTCTTTTTAAAAAGTCCTACAGTAATTTTGTTGTTTAGCAATTATCAGGTCTTTTTTGTATTAAAGAAAGCTTTTGGTAGTCAGCATTTGGTGGGGGCTGTAGATTTCCTATGGCAAAACCTCACCATCATGTAGTATGCTACATTGAAAACAAGCTTTTAAAATTTTGTCACGTGCACAAAATATTTATAATTACAAAACCATAACTGCATGCAGCCCAGGTTAATTCCCGCTCTCTGCCCTGAGACACACAGACTAACACTTTGCAGAAAATATTTACTTTTGGACAGGCCCAATGATATTCCTAGAGCAGGGGCAGCCAGTGTGGTACTCACAACAAGTGGCAGAGTCCTCTGTGAAGTGGAGGGATATGGAATCAATGGACTTCTGAATCATAGTTGCCAGGCTCACAATGTTCTTATACCTGGTTCTGGTAAGGTCATGGGACCTTATTATCTTTCTAACCCGTCATCTCTCCTGAACATCAATGAAATATATTTCTAATGTCTCTTATTCTAAATACAAATTCTCCAGTGTGGATTTTGATCATAATATTTGAAAAGCTAAGTAGCCATTTCTAATTTGTGGATTCCAATTTAAAGGACTTTACTTATTTATTTATTTTTATGTTTATATATTTATTTTTTAATTTATTTTTTCCTTAAGTTATTGGGGTGCAGGTGGTATTTGATTACATGAGTACATGAGTAAGTTCTTTAGTGGTGATCTGTGAGATTTTGGTGCACCCATCACCCAAGCAGTATGCACTGCACCATATTTGTAGCCCCCCTCCTACTCTTCCCCTCAAGTCGCCAAAGTCCATTGTATCACTCTTATGCCTTTGCGTCCTCATAGCTTGGCTCCCACATATCAGTGAGAGCATATAATGTTTGATTTTCCATTCCTGACTTACTTCACTTAGGATAATAGTCTCCAATCTCATCCAGGTCATTGCAAATGCTGTTAATTCATTCCATTTTATGGCTGTATAGTATTCCATCATATATATACACACACACACATCATATATATATATACGTCATATATATACACATCATATATATATATATGTATGTATCACAGTTTCTTTTTCCACTAGTTGATAGATGGGCATTTGGGTTGGTTCCGCAATTTTGCAATTGTGAATTGTGATGCTATAAACATGTGTGTGCAAGTATCTTTTTCAAATGACTTCTTTTCCTCTGGATAGATACCCCTTAGTGGGATTGCTGGATCAAATGGTAGTTCTACTTTTAGTTATTTAAGGAACCTCTGCACTGTTTCCCATAGTGGCTGTACTAGTTTACATTCCCACCAGCAGTGTAGAAGTGTTCCCTGTTCATCACATCCACGCCAACATCTACTGTTTTTTCATTTTTTTCATTATGGCCATTCTTGCAGGAGTAAGGTGGTATCGCATTGTGGTTTTGTTTGCATTTCCATGACCGTTAGTGATGTTGAGCATTTTTTCATATGTTTGTTGGCCATCTGTATATCTTCTTTTAAGAATTGTCTATTCATGTCCTTAGCCCGGTTTTTGATGGGATTGTTTGCTTTTTTCTTACTGACTTGTTTGCATTCATTGTAGATTCTGGATATTAGTCGTTTGTCAGATGTATAGATAGTGAAGATTTTCTCCCGGTTGTCTGTTTACTCTACCGATTGTTCCTTTTGCTGTGAAAAAGCTCTTTAGCTTTATTAGGTACCAGCTATTTATCTTTGTTTTTATTGCATTTGCTTTTGGGTTCTTGGTCATGAAATACTTGTCTAAGCCAATGTCTAAAAGGGTTTTTCCAATGTTATCTTCTAGAATTGTTATAGTTTCAGCCAATTTAAAGTACTTTAAATGCCAGTTAACTATCCCTACAGTGAAATTTTCTTAATTGTGCACATGTTTATACTACACTGTATATACTGAAGTATTTTCAAAGTAAAATACTCCACTATATAACAACTTAATAGTATTAGTGTATTTATTATATACTAGATAAAGGTGGGACCTTGGCTGTGACAATTAGAACCAGTTTATAGGAAAATGCAATTGTCTTAATATTGAGTAATTATCCTGTTCTTCCCATCCCTAGTCACTCTGTGAAAGTAAATAAGGATAATAGAAAGGGCTTCTGAACTCTCTGTGGTCACCAACTGGTGACAGCATTAGCCTTCATGAATCTCTAAGTCATGTTGGACAAACAGTAGGTGTTTAATATATTCTTACTTTTGGATAGATTAGAACAGCCCAAAAATACTGATTATTGATATTATTATGATGAGTGTTCTGACTTTAAATGGAAAAAGATAATAAAAATCAACAGTTTGCTCTCATTTTCCCTCTAGTTTTACTTGTTTGCAGTAGACACAGTTTGGTATACAACAGTAATATTAAAAAAAACACTCATTCCAGTTCTGCCTCTAATTAGCTATGTACTCACGCATAAGTCACAGCTTGTGTGCTTCAATTTTCTCATCAATAAAGTATGTATTATACTCATGCTCCCTAACTGGCAGAGATGTTTGGAAAAGACAATAAAGTTATAGATGAGGATAGGTATTGAAAATTGTAAAAGCTCTACACTAACATAGGATGCTACTACTATTTTTCTTTTGGCATAATTCCCAGTCAGAGAACATAATACCGCATTCGCCTATAATAATAGCGTTAGTGAAAATAGTTCAATTAGACATCAGTGGATGGCAGAATATAAACTACAAAAATATATCAGCATATGTAGAAGTCATTCATTTTACATAAATGACAAAGAGGAAAAAAGTTCTGTTTTCTTCCATTGAGAAGCTGATGCTATTATTTATAGAACCATAATAAGATATTCACAAGTTTTTCATCTCCGACTGCTTATAGTTATATCCAAACTACAAGTCTATCAGATATATTGTCTTGATGTTTTTGAGTTATATTCAAGTACATCCATCAGAAATAATGCTATTATGTAGCATTCAAAGCACAAGCTGTGCTTTGAAAAGCTCAAAAGGTTACTTTTTCTCCAATCTTACTTCCATGATCCTGGAAAGTCCAAGACCGTTTTCATCAACCTGTAGGAGTTTACCTAAGGAAGTTTTGACTGTAAAAGAAGACATACAAATAGCAAAGAGGTATATGAAAAGGGGCTCAACATCACTGATCATGTGAGAAATGCAAATCAAAACTACATTTAGATATCATCTCACTCCAGCTAAAATGACTTACACCCAAAAGGCAAGCAATAACAAATGTTGGTAAGGATGTGGAGAAAGGGGAACCCTTGTACACTGTTTGTGGGAATGTCAGGTAGTACAACTACTATGGAGAACAGTTTGGAGTTTCGTCAAAAAACTATAAATATAGCAACCATACAATCCAGTAATCCCACTCCTAAGTATATATGTAAAAGTAAGGAAATCAGTATATCAAAGAGATATCTGCACTCCTGTTTGTTGCAGCACTGTTCACAGTAGTTAAGATTTGGAAGCAAACTAAGTGTCCATTAACAGATGAGCAGATTAAGAAAATGTGGTATACACAATGAAGTACTATTCAGCCATAAAAAAAGAATGAGATCCTGTCATTTGCAACAACATGGATGGAACTGGAGATCATTATGTGAAGTGAAATAAGTCAGGCACAGAAAGACAAACATGATATGTTTTCACTTACTTGTGGCATCTAAAAATCAAAACAATGGGATTCATGGACATACAGAGTAGAAGGATGGTTACCAGAGACTGAGAAGGGCAGTGGGAGGATTGAGGGGGCAAGGTGGGGATGGTTAATGGGTAAAAAATAAATAGAAAGAATGAATGAGATCTAGTATTTGATAGCACAACAGGGTGACTATAGTCAATAATAACTTAATTGCACATTTTAAAGAGCGTAATTGGATTGTTTGTAACTCAAAGGATAAATGCCTGAGGGGATGGATACCCCCATTCTCCATGATGTGCTTGTTTCACATTGCATGCCTGTATCAAAACATCTTATGTACTCCATAAAAATGTATACCTACAATGTACCCAGATAAATTAAAAATAAAAAATCTTTTAAAATAAAATGAATTTTAAAAAATATTTTTACTGGATTAGGTTTTTTTCTTACATGAGAAGAGAAATATATTAGCAACCATAGCAGTAGGAATTTGTTTTCTTGTAAATTTAATGTCATTGTCAGGGAACAACTGTCCTGAAATATTAGCAATAGGATTGGTGGAAAAATGTAGAAAAATCTCTAAAACTGATGTGCTATCTTGATCCAGTAAGATGCAAGAGACATAGAGAAAGAGAGGAGGGACAACAACGGACTGTTTGAGAGCACCAACAGAAGGGATGGGGAGGTGAAGGTGAACAGAGGATCCACTCCATATACTTCACCATTTTGCCTGAGATAGACTTTGAAAACAGAATTAAGTAATCAATTGGCTTGGGGGAAAAAAACGTGATTTGCCTCCATTCTCTAAGTGGGGTGCTGTCTTGAGAAGCCCCAAACATCCAAATACAAAGAGGACATCTCAGAAGAGAAAGATGGAAAAGCCCCAAAGAGAAGAAAGAAAGATGAATTAAGCACAGTGAAAAACACGGTATTTTGGCTCGCTGGCTTGGATCTCCAAATGTTTCAAGTGAAACATAAAGATCTATAATTTGTGACACTAATGTGAAAATTTCTCCCTTGGTGCAAACTCTCTTTGGTATTTGTCAGTTGAAACAAAAAACACACTGCTCTCTAACTGTTCAATGAACACATTTATTACACTATATAAGACACCATTCATGCAGAAATAACATAACTCTTAATATTAAAAATTTATATTTGTGATTTACATTAAATTCCACAGCATGTTACATACCATTTTGTGCTCTTACTATTAAAGCACTTATCTTAAAATTGCTGCTTTATGTGGCAGAGGAGGAAAGGCTAGCAGAAGTAGGAACCCAAAGCATGAAGGTGTAAATTACCTTCAGAAATCAAGTCAAAAAAAAAGTTTAGAAAACAAATTTTGTATTACTTGTCCAAATAAGGTCCAAATTGAGGTGTAATTACAACACGATGAAAGTTATTTTTTTGTGTGATATATCAACTGGTTCTGATGACAGCTCCCAAAATTGAAATCCACTCAGATTTGCAGCAATGTCAACATTGCTAGAGTATGTGTATGGATGGTTGGAGAAAGAACACATGGGCAAGAATACAAGCGTTTACTCTGATGTGAAATTGTGAAAGTATCAATTCAAAATCATGTGAAAAAGGCCAGGTTTCACAATAAATATATCAAAAGATTAACTCAAATTCCTTTATATTTTACAACTTTCATTATTCTACTACTTAGAGCTACTTGGTAAAAGCTAAAGTAAGGATTGCATGCCAAAGGAACATCTAAATATTGGAGGGACTATTCAAAAGTGGTAGCCAAGAAAATTTTACTTTCTCTACAGACAAAAGAAACCCCAATTATTACCATAAAATTACCAAACTTGAGCATAAGGTACAGTCCAAAAAAGAAAGTGTTATAAATTCAGGTTCATAATAACACTTCCTTCCATAAGAAAACATAAAAATGGTTAAAAAACAAAAGAGGGGGGGAAGGTGGATCTAAAGTATGACTGAGATTTAAAAAGTAGCCCAACCTCATAACACAACTCTGAGGTATATCATTCAAATATAAAATACATTGAATGAAATTAAAACAATACACTAAGAATCGGCAATAGAAAGACCAATATAATTTGGTGGAATATAAGAAGAAGAAAGTATGAAAAACCGATTGCTGGCAAGATGGTTGAATAGGAACAGCTCTGGTCTGCAGCTCCCAGCCAGATGGAAGCAGAAAGAAGGTGATTTCCACATTTCCGACTGATGTACCCGGTTAATCTCATTGGGACTGGTTGGACAGTGGGTGCAGCCCACCGAGGGCAAGCCAAAGCAGAGTGGGCCATCGCCTCACCCAGGAAGCTCAAGGTTTTGGGGAATTTTCTCCCCTACCCGAGGGAAGCTGTGAGGGACTGAGCCTGAGTAACTTCAGCACAGATACTGTGCTTGTCCCACAGTCTCCGCAACCCGCAAACCAGGAGGTTCCATCTGGTGCCTACCCCACCAGGGCCCTGGGTTTCAAGCACAAAACTGGGTGGTCATTTGGGCAGACACTGAACTAGCTGCAGGAGTTCTTTTATTCCATACCCCAGTGGCACCTGGAACCCCAGCGAGACAGAACTGTTCACTCCCCTGGAAAGGGGTTCTGAAGCCAGAGAGCCAAGTAATGTGACTTGGTGGGTCCCACCCCTACGGAGCCCAGCAAACTAAGATCCACTGGCTTGAAATTCTTGCTGCCAGCACAGCAGCAGTCTGAGATGGACTCTGGAGGCTCAAGTTTGGTCAGGGGAGGGGCGTCCGCCACTGCTGAGGCTTAAGTAGGTGGCTTTATGCTCACCGTGTAGACAACCTCGCTGGTAAGTTCAAACTGGGAGGACCCCACTTCAGCTCAGCAAGGCTGCTGTGGCCAGACTGCGAGATTTCTCTGCTCTGGGCAGGGCATCTCTGAAAAATTCCCATCCCTCTGGAAAAGAGCACCTAGGGAAAAGGGTGGCTGTGGGCATAGCTTCAGCAGATTTAAACATCCCTGCCTGACAGCACTGAAGAGAGCAGTGGACCTCCCAGCACAGCCTTCAAGCTCTGCTAAGGGTCAGACTGCCTCCTCAAGTGGGTCCTTGACCCCCATGTATCCTGACTGGCAGACACCTCCCAGTAAGGGCCGACAGACACCTCATACAGGAGAGCTCTGGCTGGCATCTGGCAGGCGCCCCCTCTGGGACGAAGCTTTCAAAAGAAAGATCAGGCATCAATCTTTGCTGTTCTGCAGCCTCTGCAAGTGATACCCAGGCAAACAGGGTCAGGAGTGGACTTCCAGCAAAGTTCAGCACACCAGCAGCAGAGGGGCCTGATTGTCAGAAGGAAAACTAACAAACAGAAGGGAATAGCATGTCCACTCAAGGACCCCACCCGAGGTCACCAACATCAAAGACCAACGGTAGATAAATCCACAAAGATGAGGACAAACCAGCGCAAAAAGTCTGAAAATTCCAAAAACCAGAACACCTCTTCTCCTCCAAAGGATCACAACTCCTCGCCAGCAAGGGAACAAAACTGGATGAAGAATGAGTTTGACAAACTGACAGAAGTAGGCTTCAGAAGGTGGGTAATAACAAACTCCTCTAAGCTAAAGAAGCATGTTCTAACCCAATGCAAGGATGCTAAGAACCTTGAAAAAAGCTTAGGGGAATTGCTAACTAGAATACCCAGTGTTGAGAAGAACATAAATGAGCTGAAAAACACAGTACAAGAACTTCGTGAAGCATACACAAGTTTCAATAGCCAAATTGATCAAGCGGAAGAAAGGATATCAGTGACTGAAGATCAATTTAATAAAATAGAGACAGAAGAAAAGATTAGAGAAAAAAGAATAAAAAGGAGCAGACAAAGCCTCCAAGAAATATGGGACTATGTGAAAAAGACCAAATCTACAGTTAATTAGTGTACCTGAAAGTGACGAGGAAAATGGAACCAAGTTGGAAAAGACTCTTCAGGATATTATCCAGGAGAACTTCCCCAACCTAGCAAGACAGGCCAACATTCAAATTCAGGAAATACAGAGAACACCACAAAGAGACTCCTTGAGAAGAATAACTCCAAGACACATAATCGTTGGATTCACCAAGGTTGAAATGAAGGAAAAAGTGTTAAGGGCAGCCAGAGAGAAAGGTTGAGTTACCCAAAAAGGGAAGCCCATCAGACTAACAGTGGATCTCTCTGCAGAAACCCTACAAGCCAGAAGACAGTTGGGGCCAATATTCAAATTCTTAAAGAAAAAAATTTTCAACCCAGAATTTCATATCTAGCCAAACTAAGCTTTATAAGCAAAGGAGACATAAAATCCTTTACAGACAAGCAAATGGTGAGAGATTTTGTCACCACCAGGCCTGCCTTACGAGAGTTCCTGAAGGAAGCACTAAACATGGAAAGAAACAACTGGTACCAGCCACCGCAAAACATACCAAATTGTAAAGAACATTGACACTATGAAGAAACTGCATCAACTAATGGGCAACACAACCAGCTAGCATCATAATGACAGGATCAAATTCACATATAACAATATTATCCTTAAATGTAAATGGGCTAAATGCCCCAATTAAAAGACACAGGCTAGCAAACTGGGTAAAGAGTCAAGACCCATCAGTGTGCTGTATTCAGGAGACCCATCTCATGTTCAAAGACACACATAGGCTCAAAATAAAGGGATGGAGGAATATTTACCAAGCAAATGGAAAGCAAAAACAAAAAAAAGGGCCAGGCACAGTGGCTCACGCCTGTAATCCCAGCACTTTGGGAGGCTGAGACAGATCATGAGGTCAGGAGATCGAGACCATCCTGGCTAACATGGTGAAACCCCATCTCTACTAAAAATACAAAAATTAGACAGGTGCAGTGGCGGGCACCTGCAGTCCCAGCTACATGGGAGGCTGAGGCAGGAGAATGGCGTGAACCCGGGAGGCGGAGCTTGCAGTGAGCCGAGATCACACCACTGCATTCCAGCCTGGGCAACAGAGCGAGACTCCATCTCAAAAAAAAAAAAAAAAAAAAAAAAAGGCAGGAGTTGCAATTCTAAGTCTCTGATAAAACAGACTTTAAACCAACAAAGATCTAAAGAGACAAAGAAGGGCATTACATAATGGTAAAGGGATCAATGCAGGAAGAAGAGCTAGCTATCCTAAATATATATGCATCCAATACTGGAGCACCCAGATTCATAAAGCAAGTTCTTAGAGACCTACAAAGAGATTTAGACTCCCACACAATAAGAGTAGGAGACTTTAACACCCCACTCTCAATATTAGACAGATCAAAGAGACAGAAAATTCACAAGGATATTAGGGACTTGAACTCAGCTCTGGACCAAGCAGACCTGATAGACATCTACAGAACTCTCCACCACAAATCAACAGAATATACATTTTTCTCAGCACCTCATCACACTTATTCTCAAATTGACAACATTATTGGAAGTAAAACACTCCTCAGTAAATGCAAAAGAATGGAAATCATAACAGAGAGTCTCTCAGACCACAGTGCAATCAAATTAGAACTCAGGATTAAGAAACTCAGTCAAAACTGCACAACTACATGGAAACTGAACAACCTGCTCCTGAATGACTACTGGGTAAATAACGAAATGAAGGCAGAAATAAAGATGTTCTTTGAAACCAATGAGAACAAAGATACAACATACCAGAATCTCTGGGACACATTTAAAGCAGTGTGTAGAGGGAAATTTATAGCACTAAATGCCCACAAGACAAAGCAGGAAAGATCTAAAATTGACACCCTAGCATCAAAATTAAAATAACTAGAGAAGCAAGAGCAAACAAACTCAAAATCTAGCAGAAGACAAGTAAGAACTAAGGTCAGAGCAGAACTGAAGGAGATAGAGACACGAAAAACCCTTCAAAAAAATCAATGAATCCAGGAGCTGGTGTTTTGAAAAGATCAACAAAACAGACCACTAGTTAGACTAATAAAAAGAAAAGAGAGAAGAATCAAATAGACCCAATAAAAAATGACATGGGGGCCGGGCACAGTGCTCACACCTGTAATCCCAGCACTTTGGGAGGCCAAGGAGGGCGGATCATGAGGTCAGGAGATTGAGACAATCCTGGCTAACATGGTGAAACCCTGTCTCTACTAAAAATACAAAAAATTTAGACACGCATGGTGGCAGGCGCCTGTAGTCCCAGCTACTCCAGAGGCTCACGCAGGAGAATGGCGTAAATCTGGGAGGTGGGGCTTGCAGTGAGCCGAGATTGTGCCACTGCACTCCAGTCTGGGTGACAGAGCAAGATTCTGTCTCAAAACAAACAAACAAACAAACAAAAAACAGTATAGGGGATATCACCACTGATCCCACAGAAATACAAACTACCATCAGAGAATACTATAAACACCTCTATGCAAATAAACTAGAAAAACTAGAAGAAATTGATAAATTCATGGACACATACACCCTCCCAAGTCTAAACCAGGAAGAAGTCAAATCCCTAAATTGACCAATAACAAGGTCTGAAAATGAAGTAGTAATTAATAGCCTACCAACCACAAAAAAGTCCAGGACCAAACGGATTCACAGCCAAATTCTACCAGAGGTACAAAGAAGAGCTGGTACCACCACTTCTGAAACTATTCAAAACAATAGAAAAAGAGGGAATCCTCCCTAACTCATTTTATGAGGCCAGCATCATCTTGATACCAAAACCTGGCAGAGATACAACAAAAAAAGAACATTTCAGCCCAATATCCCTGATGAACATCAATGCAAAAATCCTCAATAAAATATTGGCAAACCGAATCCAGCAGCACATCAAAAAGCTTATCCACCACAATCAAGTCAGCTTCATCCCTGGGATGCAAGGCTGGTTCAACATATGCAAATCAATAAACGTAATCCATCACATAAACAGAACTAATGACAAAAACCACACGATTATCTCAATAGATGCAGAAAAGGCCTTTGACAAAATTCAACACCCCTTCATGCTAAAAACTTCAATAAACTAGGTATTGATGGGATATATCTCAAAATAATAACAACAATTTATGACAAACCCACAGTCAATATCATACTGAACGGGCAAAAACTGGAAACATTCCCTTTGAAAACTGGCACAAGACAAGGATGCCCTCTCTCACCACTCCTTTTCAACATAGTATTGGAAGTTCTGGCCAGGGCAATCAGGCACCAGAAAGAAATAAAGCGTATTCAAATAGGAAGAGAGGAAGTAAAATTTTCTCTCTTTGCAGATGACATGATCGTATATTTAGAAAACCCCCTTGTCTCTGTCAAAAATCTCCGTAAGCTGATAAGCAACTTCAGCAAAGTCTCAGGATACAAAATCAATGTGCAAAACCACAACAATTCCTATACACCAATAACAGACAAACAGAGAGCCAAATCATGAGTGAACTCCCATTCACAATTGCTACGAAGAGAATAAAGTAATTAAGAATACAACTTACAACAGATGTGAAGGACCTCTTTAAGGTGAACTACAAACTACTACTCAAGGAAATGAGAGAGGACACAAACAAATGGACAAACATTCCATGCTCATGGATAAAAAGAATCAGTATCGCGAAAATGGCCATACTGCCCAAAGTAATTTATAGATTCAATGCTATCCCCATCGAGCTACCACTGACTTTCTTCACAAAATTGGAAAAAACTACTTTAAACATCATATGGAACCAAAAAAGAGCCCACAGAGCCAAGACAATCCTGGGCAAGAAGAATAAACCTGGAGTCATCACACTACCTGACTTCAAACTATACTACAAGGCTACAGTAACCAAAAAAACATGGTACTGGTACTGAAACAGATGTATAGACCAATGGAACAGAACAGAGGCCTCAGAAATAACACCACACATCTACAATCATCTGGTCTTTGACAAGTCTGACAAAAACAAGCAATGGGGAAAAGATGCCCTATTTAATAAATGGTGTTGGGAAAACTGGCTAGCCATATGCAGAAAACTGAAACTGGACCCTTCCTTACACCTTATACAGAAATCAACTGAAGATGGATCAAAGACTTAAATGTAAGACCTAGGACCATAAAAATCCTAGAAGAAAACCTGGGCAATACCATTCAGGACATAGGCATGAGCAAAGACTTCATGTCTTAAACACTAAAAGCAATGTCAACAAAAGCCAAAATTGACAAACGGAATCTAATTAAACTAAAGAGCTTCTGCACAGCAAAACAACTATCATCAGAGTGAACAGGCAACCTACAGAATGGGAGAAAATTTTTGCAATCTATCTATCTGACAAAGGGCTAATATCCAGAATCTATAAAGAACTTAAACAAATTTACAGGAAAAAAACAAAGAACCCCATCAAAAAGTGGGCAAAGGATATGAACAGACAATTCTCAAAAGAAGACATTTATGCAGCCAACAGACATGAAAAAAAGTTCATCATCACTGGTCATTAGAGAAATGCAAATCAAAACCACAATGAGATACCATCTCATGCCAGTTAGATTGGCGATCATTAAAAAGTCAGGAAACAACAGATGCTGGAGAAGATGCGGAGAAATGGGAACACTTTTACACTGGTCGATTGGAGTGTAAATTAGTTCAACCATTGTGGAAAACAGTGTGGTGATTCCTCAAGGATCTAGAACTAGAAATACCATTTGACCCAGCAATCCCATTACTGGGCATATACACAAAGAATTAGAAATCATTCTACTATAAAAATACATGCACATGTATGTTTATTGTGGCACTATTCACAATAGCAAAGACGTGGAACCAACCCAAATGTCCATCAATAATAGACTGAATAAAGAAAATGTGGCACATATACACCATGGAATGCTATGCAGCCATGAAAAAGGATGAGTTCATGTCCTTTGCAGGGATATGGATGAAGCTGGAAACCAACATTCTCAGCAAACTATCACAAGACCAGAAAACCAAACACCACATGTTCTCACTCATAAATGGGAGTTGAACAATGAGAACACATGGACATAGGGAGGGGAGCATCACACACCCGGGCCTATTGAGGGGTGGGGATCTAGGGGAGGGATAACACTAGGAGAAATACCTAATGTAGGTGGCAGATAGAATAGTCTTAATTTTAACGAAGTCCAGTTTATCAATTTTTTTTTTTTTTTTTTTTTTTTTTTTGAGACAGAGTCTCACTTTGTCATCAGGCTGGAGTGCAGTGGTGCAATCTCGGCTCACTGCAACCTCCACCTCCCAGATTCAAGCGATTCTCCTGCCTCAACCTCCTGAGTAGCTGGGATTACAGGCATGTGCCATCACTGGCTAATTTTTTTAATTTTTTGATAGAGACGGAGTTTCACTATGTTGGGCAGGCTGGTCTCGAACTCCTGGCCTCCAGTGATCCACCTGCCTCGACCTCCCAAAGTCCTGGGATTGAAGGCATGAGCCACCTTGCCTGGCCTCTATCACTTATTTTCTTTAGTGCTAACATGTTTTGTGTCCTGTTTAATAATGCTTTGCTTATCCTAAGGTCATGAAGTAACTCTATTATGTCATCTACTAGAAACCTCATTGTTTTACTTTCCATATTTAAGGCTGTGATACATTTGGAATGTATTTTGTTTGTTGTGTAGTAGAGATCAACATTCATTTAATTTCCAAGGTATAAATCTAAATTTCCTAGCACCATCTTATTTAAAAGACAGCCCTTTGCAGACTGGGGTTTAGTGCTACCTTTAAATAAATAAATACCCACAGGTCTGTTTCCAGATTGTTACATTTTATGCCACTCTATATTTTTGCACTAATGCCTCAGTTGTTTAATTAATGTAGTTTTGTAATAAACCTTAATGTTCCACAGAGTATGATCTCGGATCTGTGTTTAAGATTGTTTTAGCTGTTATTATCCTTTCTTATTTCCATGTAATTTTATCGTTAGTTTCTCAACTTCCACACACAAAAATAACTTTTGACACTTTAATTGAGATTGCATTGAAGCTATGGATTTTTTTTAAAAATTATACTTTTAGAATATTAAATTTTCAATCCAAGAACAAGATTTATCATTCAATCTGGTCATGCCTTGTTTAATTTGTATAGTGTTTCATAGTTCTCTGTGTTGATGCTGTGCACAATTTTTGTTAAATCTGTTTCTGGCATTTGATTTTTGGACTATATTGATTTTTTAAAACTTTTAGTTTTCATATTGGTGTGTGTGTGAGAGAGAGTTTTTTATATTGGTTTTTGATCCAGGGACCTTTGTGGATTATTTGTTAATTCTAATATTTTATCTGTTTGATCTATCTAGTGTCATATTGCTCTGCCTAAAGAATTTTCTGTAAAAAATTTTATAGTATAATTGTGCTGGCAATGGATTTTTTTAGTTTTTGTCTGTCTGAAAAAAAAATCTTTATTTTTTCCTTTCTTTGTGAAAGTTATTTTACTTGGCATAGAATCCTTGATTGTCATTTTCTTTTTTATCACTTTACAAATGTCTTTACAATGGCTTCAGCCTTGGATTGTTTGTGACTAGAAATCTGATATGTTATTCTTTTCCTGTATGTATCATTTTTCTCTGACTGCAATGATTTTCTCTTTATCTTTGGTTTTCAGGTTTGATTGTGGTGCGTTCTTTGTTGGTATTTATTTTGCTTCACATTCTCTGAGTTTCTTGGATGTGTGGATTGGTGATTTTATGTTTGGAAAACATTTGGCCATTATCTCCTCAAATATTTTTCTGCCACATTCTCTCTCCAGTTTCTTTCCAAGATTCCAGTTGCACCCATAAATATATACAGCTACTATGCAACCACAAAAATTAAAAATTAACAAAAGATATAATTTTATAAGCTGCCAAAAAAAAAAAAAAAACCCAAAGCACAAAAAAAGATTCCAATTGCAAAAATGTTAGACCATTTGATATTGTCCCATTATCCCCAAGCTCTTAGATGCTCTGCAGGTTTTTTGTTTGGTTGGTTGGTTAACTGATCATTGTAAGTCTTTTTTTCTGTTTGGTGAATTTTTATTGACCGATCTTCAAGTTCGCTGAATTTGTTCTTAAACTGTGACTAGTCTAGTGATGAGTTTATTGACAATATTTTCATATCTTTGATTGTATTTGTCATTTCTAGCATTTTGACTTGATCCTTTTTTGTAGTTTCCATCTCTCTGCTAAAACCCTCTATTTATTCATCTACCTTGTCTACTAGAATAGGAATTGGCAAACTGAAGACCACCACCTGTTTTTGCAAATAAAATTGTATTGGGACATAGCCATGTCCTTTTATTTATGTATTGTCTGTGGCTGGTTCTGTGCTACAATGGTTGAACTGAGTAGTTGTGACAGAGAACATAGGGCCCACAAGGCCTATATGGCCATTTACAGAAAAAGCTTGCTCACCCCTGAAATAGAACATTGAACATGTAAATCATAAGTATTTTAAATCCTTTGTTTGTTCCTACATCTGAGTCACACTCCCATCTAGTTCTATTGGTTGTTTTATGTTTAACATTATGTTTTCCTTAACCAGTTTGTATATTGTGTGTATTTCTGTTGAAAACCAGACATTTTTATGTCAGGTGATAGAAACTAGGATAAATAGTTTATGACTCGAAGCGAGCATGCCTATTCTTTTTCCAGGCTTTTAGTTGAGCTAGATTTGGGTTTTGTCATCATGCACCCTTAGTGCTCCAATCCCCAAATCTTCTGGTGTTATCTTCTGCTTAGGTTGGGGTTGGTGTACTGATTTTTTTTTTTTCTTTCAATGTTTGTTCCACCCTCAGGTTTATATCTTCTGTTTGCACCTGTGCCTCAGAGAGTCTCTCTGGCTCTTGTCTCTGTACTAACGTTAGATTGGTATTACTAGATTGGTGACATCTAGCAATACCAGATGGTTGATTGGTGGCATTAGGTTGGTGTTTAACACTGGGAAACCTGTTGGTGTGGGGCAGGGAGATATTCTCTGATCTGGTCCATCCTCAGTCTTAGTTTGGTACTATGCTCCTGCATTTGGGAGATGGGTTATTTCAGTGATCCGGTTCCTTCTGCCAGCAACAGGTTATCTGTAAAAATTTCAGCCCAAGATATGTTCTTATTCCTACTTCAAAGATAGTCTTGCTGTTGTTGCTTTATTTTGTTTATTTGTTTTTGATTTTTTCCGTTCCATTCCCTGAGACCCAATCTGTCTTCAACTGTGGCCTGAGTATAAGAGAATTTGGTCTTATTCCTTTGGTAGCTTAAGGCTTTTGTTCCATAAGGAAGAAAGAGTATAAAGATCCAGAAAGGCTTTGTGTCCTTCCTCAATAGGTGCTATTCCACTTCCTCAGGCCTGCAACCAGAAATTGAAATGAATTTCAGTTTATCCCAATATGAGACTCTCCTTATGAGGATAAATCACATTCAAACCCTTAAAGGCAGCTTTGCTATAAATTTTTTTAAATTAAAAAACTCCCAAACCCAAAACACTAGTCACTTTCATGTGCAGGGAAGAGGGACACAATTAACATTTAGGGATATTTTGGTATTAATATTATAAAAATAACACACAAAATAGTTACATTTTCAAACAGGTTGACAGCATATACAATAAGAATGAGTTTACCTCCTACTCCTGCTTTCCAGTACCAGAAGTAACCCCCATAACACACACACGCGCACACACACACACACACACCCCTTTTTGTGCTCTTAATAGACACTTATCCTTTAATGCTATATGATGGAAATATGCATTAAATTAGAGACCTGGGCATTCCTGTGTCTCTGGAAGTTTTGATTATGTTATTTTTTATATTTTATAAATATATTTTTGTTCTCTCCTTCAGGTACAAAAATTACGTATATGGTGTAATTCAATTGTCCTAATTAGCTATTATGTCCACAGAAACTTTACATTTTTAAAATTCTTTTTCATTTCATTTGTTCATTCTCCTTGTTCTAGTCTTCCACATCCTTAACTGTGTTTTCAGCTATAGTTGTTTTTTTTGTTTTGTTTTGTTTTTTGGTTGTTTTTTTTTTTGCTGCTTCTTATCTAGTTTATATAGCTAGATAAGAAGCTTAAAATAAAAACTAGATAAGAAGAAGCAAAAAAATAACAACCATTTTTACTTGTTTCTTCCTTTTTTTCCTGTTCTCTACCAGCTTGTAACTTAAGTCCTTCTGTTTTCTTATCATGTCCTTTTGGAACTCTTAAATATTTTCTCTGAAATAGTATTTCAAATAAACTGCTTCTTTGAAAATTCACATAATAGAAGGTTTTTGTTTTATACGTTCTAGATGTGACACAAATTCTCTGCTATAAATAGGTTTTTTGTCTTTCTTTTTTGTGTATGTAATTCATTTCAAGAAGGAGAATAAGGTAGAAATACCTGTACTTCACTATCTTTGATCCTTTGAAGCCCTAAAAATGAACCTACATGATTCCTTAGGGTGGATCTTCAAAGGGGAAAGCAGTTCTAGGTCCATGAAAGAACAGGGACTGGAAACAATCCTGACATATTTTTCCCGGAACATGCTGATGCTCTTAATGGTGTCTGGCTTTATAAAATCTAAGAGCTGGGCATTAAGATCTGCAAACTTAAAACCCTACATGCCTGGCCTTCTTGGTTGAGCTTAGAATTCAAATAGTAATATGGTGTTTTTATATAGTGGATGTTCAGATATTGGGTTCATTTGATGTAAAGTGTGTATTACAATTTTCATCAGTTATAGTAAGCATTCAATTAATGTTAAACATTTCAATAATAATTATTTTTCTTAAGCTACTGTACAAACAACATCTATTTATAATTACAGGAACAACCCTATGCATTATAATTTTGTGGCAGGAAAAGGCAATGGAAATAGTGGCCCAATCAGTAATCCTTTCATTTTCCTAATTTGATTTTTGGGGCTGAACTAAGTAAGGTCCTTGGAGCTTTTACACATTTAAGGAATGGAGGTACTGTCAGTTAAAGTAGGTCTGCTGCTGATTAAATGTGTGGGATTCCAGTAACTAAATGAATAAATGAAAGAGATTTAACTTCATCTACACACTACATTTGTGGAGCTCATATTGGTTCCACACACAAATTTTAAAATTCTAAGAATAAAGAGATTTAAAAAATGTACTGGTGTTTAAAATAAAATATAAAAGAGATGAAAATATATAATAGTGTTTAGTGACTTTAAAACATATCTTTCACTGTTATTAATCAATCAAGCCAACAAAAAATGAAAAGAATCTTAGGCACAGTAGCTCATGCCTGTAATCCCAGTAATTTGGGGGACCAAGATGGGAGGATTGCTTGATGTCAGAAGCCTGAGACTAGCTTGGACTACAAAGTGAAACCCCGTCTCTACAAAAACTTTTAAAAATCAGCCATGTGTTGTGGCATGCACCTGTAGTCTCAGCAACTCAGGAGGCTGAGGCAGGAGGATCACTTGAGCCCAGGAGTTTGAGGTTGCAGTGAGCTAGAATAGCACCACTGCACTCCAGCCTGGGCAACAAGAGTCAGACCCTGTCTCCGAAAACAAACAAACAAACAAACAAAAACTCAACACTTTAAAAACCAAGATTCGATATATACAATTATCCAAATATTTGATATGTATATGTAAATACAAATGAGATCACTTCAAGTCAGCATCTGCACAGCAAAGGATACAATCAACAATGAGAAAAAAAACCCCACAGAACAGGAGAAAATATTTTCAAGCTACCTATCTGTCAGGATCTAAAAACCCAAATATATAAGGAGCTCACACAACTCTATAGGAAAAAATCTAATAATACAATCAAAAGATGGGCAAAAGTTGAGTTCAGCTCACTCTTTTCCCCACTGTGATAGTACTACTGAAAAAAATCTGTCCTTACTGTTTTAGTGATGTCTGGCTTTGTTTATCTTTGACAGTGCTTAACAGCATGGAGTGTTTCCAGATCATTTTGTTTCAAGTCCAGCAGAGTCGCTACCTTCCTTGTACTTCAATTTCCTCGTCTGAAAACAAAAATAATCATAGTAGGTTTGTAGACAGGATTATGAGTGAATCCATGTAATTAAATTAGAACAGGGCTTATAATGGCTATATAAAGGCTATAATGTTGATTTTTACTTATTGTCACAGTCACTATTCTTCAAGCAACATGCTACCCATAAATTGTTGGAAAATTGACAAAAGGAAATATATTTGCATCTATATATATATATGTGTGTGTATATATGTGTGTGTGTGTGTGTGTGTGTCAAACAGTGGATTTAATAAAAGGTGCCCTTATAAATAAACAAGGAAAAGATGAATGTTCTAATAGAAATCTTTGCAGAGAGCAGGGACAGACAATTCATAATTAAAACCAAAAAAAAATTTGCTGAAATAATGGGAAAAGATATTTGACCAAATAATTGAAAAATGCAAAAAAAACCCCAAAACAAACAAACAAAAAATCCAAACAAAAAAACAGCAACGAGATATCATTTGTCTTTTATAAGCCTTGCAAAGATAAACTCATAAAAGGGAAAATTACAATATCCAGTATTGGTGTGAATATAGAAAAGTGTACAGTCATTCTTGCCTTCTCGGAGTTAGGAAATATAATACATTTTCCAGGAAGCGATGTTTCAGCAAGTATAAAAATTTAACCTATGCATAAATACTCACAAAGCAATTCTTTTTCTAGAAATATAGCTCCAGAAAATTACCAGGAAATATATATATATATATATAGATATAGTAACCCTTACATTGCAAAGAAATGGGAATACCTAAATGCTTATTTATAGATATTTGGTTAAATAAATCATGATATAAGAGAATGTCAGAAACTTATTTACATATTCTTTTTTTTTTTTTTTTTTTTTTTTTGGAGATGGAGTCTCGCTCTGTCGCCCGGGCTGGAGTGCAGTGGCCGGATCCCAGCTCACTGAAAGCTCCGCCTCCCGGGTTTACACCATTCTCCTGCCTCAGCCTCCCAAGTAGCTGGGACTACAGGCGCCCGCCACCTCGCCCGGCTAACTTTTTTGTATTTTTTTAGTAGAGACGGGGTTTCACCGTGTTAGCCAGGATGGTGTCGATCTCCTGACCTCGTGATCCGCCCGTCTCGGCCTCCCAAAGTGCTGGGATTACAGGCTTGAGACACCGTGCCCGGCCTACCTATTTACATATTATGCTGTTTTTATTTATTGAATGAAATTCACTGACTAGAGAAATGTCTACAACACAATAATGTGTGATAGAAGCAGACTGTTTATACAGCAAGTAAAATGCAGTAGTTATATGTGGTTGGGTGGATTTGGCTGGTGTTATTTGAATTCATGTAAGCATTTATTTTTGTAAGCCACTAATTAAGACCAAGCCACTTGTGTTTTTCGAAAACCTGAAAACCACAAAAGTGGCTTGGTCTTAAGTAGTGGCTGAAGAACAAATACTGAATTTTTAGGACTAAAGCAGTGAGATTAAAGCAGTGCCCACAAAAAGCTCATTTTTATAGCATTATGTAGTAGGAACACTAGCAAGAAACCCCCTCCTGGAGTTCAGTTAGAAATTTACCTGTGGCCTTAGGAAGATTTGGAGAGACATGGTACTCGTCAAAACCATAACTTAGTTCTTGACTAGCATCGGGGAGTAAAGGAAAGCATTAAAAAGAAAAAGGCATAAAGACTGCTCCCATTTGCATCTAGTCACTGTTGGTTAGCCATGTAAGCATTGCTTAGAGATTAACTAGAGGTAAATTCAGACTTTGAGTGAGTGTAGAAGATGGATGAGAGGTGAATGAAGAGAATAATGCACTAATATATTTAATCCTTACAACAGTCCTATAAGGAAAGCACAACAATTTTTCCAATTTTCCAGATGAGGGAATTTAGGTACAGAGAGGATAGGTTATACAATTACTTATTAAATCCTTAGCCTGGGGTGTTTAGGATGTATGTATACCAGTGCTTTTCAAATTTAATTTGTAGCATGTGGAAGTATTGGGACTGCTGGCAGAAGTTGCAAGCAGGTGGTCCAGAGGCAGATCCAGCTTGTAGATTGTTTTCTTTGGCCGGTACAATGTTTTCTGTTTGCTCGTTTATTTCATTTTGTTTTTAAAACATGGTAGATATTTTAAAATCAGAAAATTCCACATAAAAATTCAGATCACCAGTTTGTTTCTTTGCTTTTGAAGAAAATCAGATCTGGCAACACTCAGCTCCGCACTGAAGCCATCTGCCTGGTCTGAGTTGAGGCAATCCCCTTTGGACGAAGCATACACCCTCCACTCAGCCTGCCTCACTCCTTCATATGAAAACTGGTTTGGCCATTGTGTATATTAGAATTTATGGGGGCTTTTTGCTAGAGAACATAGAAAGGCATTTAAAATACTCTTCATTTTCTTGAAAGGTTGAAAGATGGCAATCTAATCCTTTGCAACTTAGATGTGACTGGTGTGCAAAGAAGATAGAAATTATTCCAACTAACCCTGCAGTATATCTTGGCATTTTCTTCAGCCTGACAAAGAAAATCTACTCTCCTACCATTATTAAGAAATTAATATTTTGCTAATGGTTTGTTGGGAGAGTGAAGTTTAGGGTTACATCACACCCAAAAAGCAAAATTATTTAAAAAATTCAAAATGATAAATGCATGAGGTGATGAATGCACTAAATATCCTGAATTGATCATTATAAAACATAGATAGGTATGGAAGCATCAAATTTTACCACATATACATGTACAATTACAATGCATCAATTAAAAAATAAAACCGAAATAAATAATTTGTTGTTTTAAAAAAGAAGAAAAACATACCAATGAGGCATCTCTCCTTTTCCTCCAAAGTTTTCCTTCAACTACCAGCACCCACATCTGACCTACCCTACTTTCTTTGGCCTCCTAAATCAAGCACATTCTACTTCTAAGAGTTTACCCTTTTCTTATGCAGAGCAATTTAATTTTTTCTTATTCTTTTAGCTTCACAAATAATACTGTAAATATTTCCAAAGGACCCTCCTTAGGATCAAAGCTTCTTCGAAAACTACAAAATGATTATAAATAACTGATTTATCTTCTTTTATAATTGTTTTTTTCCTTTCTCCCTTGTATTTTCATTCTTCTGAACTGATGAGTCTTCGGTACCATTGAGACAGCACCTGACTGGGAGCAAAAACACCCACATTTTAGTCCTATCACCCACTGGCTAACTGGATTGCTTTGGGAAAGTTGCATACATTTTGGGCTCTCAGTTTTGTCACTTGTAAATGAGAATATCATAAGTACATTTCCTATATAACAGGGTTATTTTTCATATCAAATATAGTCTTATAACCTGAGCACTCTTAGAAAATAAAAATTGTATTTGTTTTAAATAAGTGCATATTAAAATTTTCTAGAACCTCGGTTTTCAGATAACAAGCACCTTTTCTTGAACACTCAGTATGTTCCAAGCACAGTGCTAAATATTTTGTAAACACTTCCTATATTAATCTTCTATGTGGCCCTTCGAAGCAGCAATGATATGCGTTTTCCATCTAAAGAAACTGCAACACATACACGTTAAATAACTTGCCACAGGCCATCTGTCTGAGTCAAAAGTCCATGTTCTCTTAATGACACCACACTGCTTCTACAGCTCAGCTCTCTCCTTCAACGGACACATTGTGCCACCTACCTATTAACCGGTTACTCTCTGGATCTACCTAGGGAGGATTACAAAATTATTTGACTTTGCAAACATTTTTGGATTCTCATGCACACAACCTCAGGGTTCAAAACATATGCAACCTGAGAGCATTTTATATCAAGGATTCAGTGTTTGAGTGCAGTATTTAGTAGAAGTATGGTAGATATACAGCAATTTTATTGACAAATAGTGTTTTTCTATTCAGTCTTAACCCCTATCAGTCAGTTCTAGCTTCTTGCAAACTTGGAAGCAAGGAAACTAGGGTCCAGAAAAGAATACAAACTATCCATTAAGTTTGATTGTTTAAACATACTGGAAAAACATATTTTGAAAAAGAAATCAACAAAGTTGGTGGATTTGATGAAGGTTGAAGTGGAGCATTTGAAGTGATTCGGGCTTAGAAAACAATACTTCAAAATGAAGGCCTCAGCAGCATCCTCAGAAGCAGAAGTTTTTCTCTGACTTTGTCCTGCCCTCCTGTCTCTCTGTCCCCTTCTCCCTCGAGGCTAGCCATAGAAACTAGAATCCCTCTTCCCCAAGGATGATCAGAAAAAACAGAACCTCTTTTCCTGAAAGCCAGTCATAAAACCTAAAAATGCTACTCTAATTTTCCCTCCATCTTTCTGTGTAAAAACTGGCCATAAAGAAATCATCTGACCTACCTTGTTTGACTGTAGGTCATAAGATCCCCATTCCAGAGAGGGCCCTGCCCCACACCCAGAAGGAAGGAATGCTTGCTCAGAGAGGCCAAGAAGCAGCTAGGCAGACGGGCCTTGCTGGGTTTCCCCACTCAGTCTATTAGCATTAGATCATGCCCTTTTTATCCAATCATACATCCACATGGCTATCTGCAGCTTGTTGAACCTAAGCATATAAATGGACAATTTGCCCTGTATCTTTGGGCCTTCATTCTGAAGTCTCCCATACATGTATATTAAATAAATTCATATGCCTTTTCTCATATTCATCTGCCTCTTGTCAGTGATTTTCAGGAAATCCTCATAGGGCAAAGGAGAACTCCTCCTGTGGCCCCTACAAAGCCTCAACATGACCACCAACATGCAAACCCTATCGTGGTTTGTTTGTTTGGTTTTCATTTTCAAATTATCTTGAGTTGATATGGCAGCACAGTCTCAGAGCACACCCTCTCCTCTTTTCCGAAGAGGCCCCTTGCAATGCTCTTTGAGAGGTGGTTTTAGAATGGGAGAGAGAGACGTAGCCAAAATAACTGAAAAGAGTACCTCCTGGATTTTTCCGAACATTACAGAAAGGAGATTCACAACAACAAAAAAATGATGTTCCTTTCTACAGACTAGGTGAGAACTGAGTTTCCAATTTGATTGGCAGTGTTGTAATATCAGCATAATACTAAGTTTGTATGATAATAAGATATGTTGCATAATTTATGCTTCTAGTAATATTTCCAAGGCTGTCAATTCTATTTTGTCTAAAAGTAATCACAAAGAACTAAATAATAATTAGATTTTTTTCTCACTCTTCTACCCATAGCCATCTATTTTGGAAGGTGCTCATCGTTTGGATACAAACTGAATCTCTTTAATCTTAAAAGGACTAGAGAGGATACTGTCTTTGCTCAGCCTGCTGGTACTGTGTATTTGTGGGAAGTGGCCCCTCATTCAAATTAAATCTGGGAAAACTCCCAAACATTGGCTAATTCGGTAGTCATGGTCCTACCTGTGAGGGGCCTGAGAATTTGGCAAGCACCAAGGTGGTGGAAGAAGGCCCAGAAAGGTTTTTCTGGCTTGTGAATTGTCACTCATCCATGCTCTACCTTCCTCAAGCTTGAGGCTCATTCATAGTGAGAGAAAAGAATTGGCATGTCCGGCAGCAGTGATTTCAACTCACTGAAAATAAGAAACTTAGTATAGTACACATGGAGACCACAAGGGGATATGGAGAAACTGAAACTCCTTAGAGGCAAAAATATCTAACATGCTGACTACAACAAAAAGAAAAGCTGAATTCTGACCTCCAAAATAACAAACTTAAAAGGGCCAGGGGATGCATTTATTGTATTATTTTTTAGAAATTGGTAGTTAAAAAAGAAGTATTATCCCAGGGATAATGGTCTCTTATAGCTATGTAAATATCAAGGGAAAATCAGGATATCTGTTTCCTAAAAACAAATTGGATATATCATTTTAGATTTTGATATATCTAAAGTTCAGTGACAAAGATCACTATTTTGCCAAATGAGAGATGTACACTGAGCCATTTTGTTTGATTATATAGGTGTGGTTAAATAACAACTGTACCATTGTCTATTAGTAACTACCTTTTTCTAATACAGAGGAACATGGAATTATTACCCATTGTAGCAATCTATTAACTCAGGGGAAGAAAGCAATAGATTCAGTCATTTGGTTATTATTCTCTTTTTAGGACATCTTATATACTTTAATACAAGGTATGACTATAAGAGAGTAAGACTAGTGTTTAAATAAATATGCAAGCATAATTGCATTTAAAGGAATTTTGTCCCCTTCAAGATAATCATTTTGGCTGTACACATGGTAATTATCAGTTCCAAATTGTCCAGGACAGACAATCCGGATGTTCTATAATTTTATTATGCTGAATAAAGGCGATTAGTTAAAGGTAGAATGAGATATTACTTAATCTTAATAATTTTGTAAGACATTTCACTGATATTTATAAATCAGGAAAAATCCTTGATCGAACCATGTATTGTGATTTGGGGTCCAGGAAATATGGTTACAGAAGCTATGCAGTTATTCTAGCAATATGTAGAACTCTTTCTCACAACTGCCTCCAGAATCAGTTTATGAGTCACACAAGGAAATCACTGTTATTACTTTATCTCACTATGAGATATGTTTCTACAGCAGAGCTTAAAAGCATCTCAGCATCCGACTTGCTTTGCACAGGTCTCCTAAGCTGACTCCTGAGTATAGCGCTTCCACATTAGACTGATGCTAAAATGTTGAAAAGAACATGACTCCCACTCTTAGAAGTTTCATTACTAAAATGCTGAAAATATAGGATTCTGGGGACAGTACTATGGTGAGGTACAGTACATCACAATAAATGCAGTGGAAGCTTTTATCCTAGGGATTTAAAATGTCCTCATCATTTCCACATGTAACTTCCCTGTGGATCACTCCATTAGCCTACAGGTATTAATGAGTGATTTATTTGTGCCTAGTGCTGTAGCAAGTACAGCTAACTAGTTTGCAGTTTGCAGAAAGGCACAGTCAGTTCCGATTTTAATAAGAGAAATAAATGAACTAAGAAATTAAATCATTAGCCTGAGTTCACATAATAACACACTGGTAGTCTCTGTAGGGAAAGTCAGCTTTCTTAATCCTGGCTCAGTGATCGTTCATGAATAACTCTGTCTCCTATTCACTCACCCTACACACACACACACACACACACACACACACACACCCCTAACTTTTCTAAAACACTTAATATCGTGACAGTTGATGGTTTTTGTTCTGACCATGTTGTATCTCCTTAAGGATGTTCAGAGCAGTGTATGGGGATGTGGGATGTGGGGAGTGAAAGGTACCAGAATATGCCACCCAAAATTATGCCACTTTGGCATAAGGATAATTTTGAGCTAAAGGCAATTGAGAATCAACAGAGGCAGGAAAAGCTCTTTACCTTCTCCCAACTACCTAAAAATAAAATATAGATTTACATTTTTATAAAAGAAATGTATATTTGTAACGGAAATTTCCATTTGTAAAGATGTATCTTACCAGGAAGAGAGCTAGTCTTCAGGAGACAACTCTGCATAACAAGACAACCCTTATTTATCATCCATTGCCTCCTCTCATCTTCCCATAACTTGTCTCTCTTGCCCCAAAGCCCCAAACCCTTTTTCTTTGTTTTGTTTTGTTTTGTTTTAGACAGAGTCTTGCTCTGTGACCCAGGCTGGAGTGCAGTGGTGCGATCTCAACTCACTGCAACCTCTGCCTCCAAGGTTCAAGAGATTCTCATGTCTCTGCCTCTCAAGTAGCTGGGATTACAGGCATGCACAACCACGCCCAGCTAATTTTTGTATTTTTAGTAGGGACAAGGTTTTTCCATGTTGATGAGGCTGGTCTCAAACTCCTGGCCTCATGCGATCCACCTGCCTCTGACTCCCAAAGTGCTAGGATTACAGGTGTGAGCCACCACGCCTGTCCTCAAAATCCCTTTTCTTTCATTTAGCCTATGTATTAGTTCATTTTCATACTGCTATAAAGACATAGCTAAGACTGGGTAATTTATAAAGGAAAGAGATTTAATTGTCTCACAGTTCAGCATGGCTGGGGAGACCTCAGGACACTTACGATCATGGCGGAAGGCAAAGGGGAAGCAAGTCACCTTCTTTACAAGGAGGCAGGAAGGAGAAGTGGGAGTGAAGTGGAAAGAGCCTCTTATAAAACCATCAGATCTTGTGAGAACTCATTCACTATCATGAGAACGGCATGGGGGAATCCACCCCCTTGACTCAGTTACCTCCACCTGGTCTCTCCCTTGACATGTGGGGATTATGGGGATTATAATTCAAGTTGAGATTTGGGTGAGGACATAAAGCTTAATCATATTAGCCTAAAGTGGTACATGCTTCAATCATCTGCTGCTTCCATGAGCCACAATTTTGTGTGTGAACCTCTATAGTTTAACTCTCTTATTCATCTGTCTTTTATTAGTTTGATCCAGGGGCCCTAGTCATTGCACCTAGGAGGGTAGAGGGGAGAAGACTTGTTTTCTCCTCTAAGAGGGATCATAAAACTCATAGCATAATTTATTCTAGGTCTGGTGAAGGTAGTTTTAAAAGACTATAAATCCACAAATAACTCTACTGGGCTCACCGATTTGAAAGCATAAGGAGAAGAGATATCTCCTACCTGAGTTAAGACAAAAGGATAACAAGTTATTCTCAGAGAGTAGCTACCCACTAGTCAGGAGAGAAAATAAAAAAGGCTTCTATAAACATAAGTTTGCAGTTTGCTTACTTGTGGCTGACAGGTACCCTGACATGTCTCACACCTATGAATTCCTGGCTGAGTGAGGTTCTGGTTATAGATCACTGAAGAAAGGTAGGAAAAATGATTGGAATAAGAACTTTGGTCCCATGTTGTCAGCTTAATGGAAAGCCCAAATAAACCTGGGAATAGGGTGGTAGAATCAAAAAAATTCCTGCCAAGATGCCATAGGCAATTCTTCATACCTCTTCCAATCTACAACTGTTCTTATCATTGTGGTCCTTGAGTTCCAATGAACATGTTTATTTATTTGGGGCAAAAAAATAAACTATTAGCTGAATTTATTACTCCCTGTGTGCCAGGTACCATATTGCTTATTTTAAATGCAATCTTTCAATTTATCCTCACAAGAATCTTCTGAGGTAGATTCTATTATTACCTCTATTCAATGGATGAGGAAACTGAAGCTTAGAAGGTTTAAGCAGCATATCCTTAATCCTACTACAAAACAGCAATAGAAGTAAAGCTGCCAAGTAAATTGGTCTGACTCCATTTGGTCTTCATAATGGCCCTGTGAGAAAAGTGAGGGGGAAAATAGAGACTCCTGCCAGATTTTTTATTTATTCCTTCATTGAACAATTATTTGACTTATACACTGAACTGGTCACTGTGTATGCACAGAGAATATGGTGGTAAACAAAACAGACCTAATTAGTATTCTCATGGAGCTTAGCATTAGTGGGGGAATATCATTAAAGCAAAATCTCCTCCAAGCCCAGAAAGTGTCTCCACAAAGGTAATAGAGGTTGAAAACAAGTTTATTATTGGATAAGCAACATTCAAGGGATGACATGCTGAGAAAAAAATAAAAATAAAAAAAGAATGAGTAACAAATCAAAATGTGATGCAGAGCACAGGCAATTCACTAAAGAAATTAAAAGGTGGAAAGAAATTGCACTCTTATATACAAGTAAGTGGATACAACACATTACATTCATAGTCTCAGATAAAATGGCTAATTTTCTTTTATCTTTATGATTAAAGGTAGGTTCTGCCTTTTGGAGTCAGGTGCCAGCTGAACTTAGGCCTGTATCCTCCCGGGAGACTGGGAAATAAGATGTTATCTTTTTTGATTATTACATTTCAAAGACATGGCTCTCAGGTCACTGGGGAAATATTCTTGTGTTGTGAGACTGGCAAAAAGGTTATTTAGTCATAAGAAACATTTATGTACACTTAAAAAGGGCAGAGAAAGAAATTCTGAGAGAAAAGGAAGGGGGGGCCTCTTCCCTTATTTTCAATGTGGAGACTTTAAACCTCTTCTTTTAACAGGCATATTTTCCCTTACATCACTAAGTGGGGAAAGTTAAGCAATCAGCAAACACTTGCATAAATATATAATTATACATCTTGATAAATTTTATGAAACCAGTGTGCTGTGAGAGAAAATAACAAAGGGAGTTTTCTAGTCTAGGAATTGGTCCCCAAAGAGGTTTTCTACATGCCTAAGCATTGGGCATTAATTAGTTTCTTGCTGGATACAAAGAGCTTTGCAGGAGAAGGCAACACCAAGTGTGAAATCTCTGAGGTGAGAGCTTGTAATCTTCAAGGAACTAAAAGGAGAGTATTGCAAGAACAAATTCAACTAGAAAGCAAGTGACATGAGCATTTCATAAGTGGCTAGAGTTATAGTGAGGTGTCTCTCAATCAAGGAACATATGACAATAAGGGAAACTTGAATGCCCTCTGAGCTTGAAGCTTTAAAATTAACACCTAGTCAATGAGAGGAGAAAGTTGTTCAGTCAACGGAAAGAAAATGACTCCTAGACTTGACAGATGGTTCAATGAAATCCTTAGCACATCCAAAGAAAGGAATTAGGAGATTTGGCCAGCTAGGAAAATGGAAACAAAATGTCACTGAGACAAGCAAAGATTATCCCAAACAAGCAGTATTTGGAATGCCCTAGCCGAAAGATAAAATATTTTGTTCACCAATTAAAATTTTGTTAATATTTAGTTATCTCATGTAGTATGCCTATGAGGAGAGAATAAACTGGGGAGAGACACAGAATCCAATTCCACTTGGCAGTTTTATTTCTTAATGTCAGATTATTGTAAAATAGTAAGTTGAGTTTAATTAATGTGAATCTGTTCTGCTGAGAATTCTGATTTTCATGTCTATAAAAGCTGAAAGCCCCTATGTAAGGGCATATCTGGGCACTTCTCTGGCCTTCCTCGTCATTCTTATCTGTGCCATCATTTAATTTCCAGTAAAAACTTCTGTAGCCCACTTACTCACCCTGGGTCTCTTCACCTATTTTTCTTCACTCATGGGGTTTTGATCTATCTTCTTTCTCTACCTTGGTTGCCATTTATTGTGCCGTCTAGATCCTTTTCCCCCAGGTTGCCTATAAAACATTATGAATGTATTGCCATCTTTCCCCCTTATTCAACCATTTACTCAAAACTGATATGATGCAAAAGAATTGTTGTTACTAGATTTAGAGAGTGAGATAAGTTCTTACCAGGTTTGCCCCCTGTCTTCTTCCTATCACCTAGCCCACAGTGTTTACTGAAGAGCAGAGGGATAAGATCTGTTCTTCTAGTAACCTTATCAACTCTCACTTGCTTATGATCCCAGGAGGTGACATCTTCCTTGACTCCCCAACTCCCTTTTTAAATACGATTTTTGCCTCAATCATGTTATTATAGCTAAGTGTTGTCATATATATATCGTTGAGTGTAGTGGACAAGTACGAATGTACTGTAGGGAGGCTTCCTAGGTTCAAACCCAGATTCTAATAATAGGTGTTAGGCAAATTACTTGGCCTTTTGTGTCTTAGTTTCCTCATCTATGAAACAGGGCTAGTAAAACTATCTACTTCATAAAGGATTATTAAGATAAAACACAAAAAGCACTTGAAGAATCTGACACCTGTAAAGTGCTCAAATGATAGCAAATGCCATACTTTTCTATATATATTCTTTTGTGCCAACTTTTCTCATATTAGACTAAAAGCCTTCATGTGTGTGATACACCCCCAAGAGGTAATCAGATTTTTATAATGCGCTTCCTTTCCCAAGTGGCAATGAAGTAAAGCCCTTCTGACATTTGTAATTCTTCAGTGATTTTTTTTTTTTAATTGGGATGGAGTTTCACCCTTGTTGCCAGGCTGGAGTGCAATGGTATGATCTCGGCTCACTACAACCTCCAACTCCTGGGTTCAAGCGATTCTTCTGCCTCAGCTTCCTGAGTAGCTGAGATTACAGGTGCACACCACCATACTTGGTCAATTTTTGTGTTTTTAGTAGAGACGGGGTTTCACCATGTTGACCAGGCTGGTCTCGAACTCCTGACCTCAGGTGATCCTCATGCCTTGGCCTCCCAAAGTGCTGGGATTGCAGGCGTGAGCCACCGCCCCCGGCCTATTCTTCAGTAATTAACATTAGTAATGGTGGTTCATAGAGACTGTGGCAAAGAAAAATATAGCCAATATAGCCTTTGGGTTCTGGATAACTGTCTATTGAACTACAGGGGAGAAAACTTTTCCTCTATGCTCAGGTTCTGTAGCTGCCACCTGTGATTTAAACTGACAAAGGACAAGAGAAACTGGAGAAAAGACATACACATCGTATGTTATGTGCTTGGGGGTTTCACAGAAAAGAATTAAAAAAAAAAAAAACCAAAGAAGTGGTTAGACATAGGGGTTTATATACCTTTTTAACAACGGGTGACAAACTGTGAAGAAGTGACTAGACAAAGGAAAGGAGGTTTTGGCTTCTAGGGACAGTAAATTATGGGAAGGTAAATATATAAGGAGACTAAATGGTAGATAAAGGTTATTTAGTAAGATTTGTTTCTGTAGACTCATCTCAGTACCTTCTTTGTCTCTGGTGATAGGGATTGTTCTCTTTCTGGTACAAGAGAGGGGAGACATCTTCTTAAGGGAAATGTGTACCCTGCATTTAGGCAGATGGAGGAGGGCGGAGAACTCTTCTCATAACCTGCTTTTTCTAAATTGCCTTCAGTTCAAAGTAATCCTTATGCCAAGTAGCATATTTCAGGGTGACATTTTTTTAATCCCTTTCCCAATGGACAATTTTTTTTAATGCTAGCTATATGCCAGGCATTTCTCCAGGCACTAGAGTTCATAGAGCTTATGTTTTTGGTTAGAGAGAAGAATATAATAAACAAAATGTATGTAATATTGGAACGATAACACAGGGTAAAGGACTGAGAGTGGATGGAATGGGAATACCTTTAGATATATGTAGTTTCCAGTGGGTTAACTCATTCCACACTATTTTCTAATTCACAAAACACATCAGAGTGCAAGTTTGAGTGACATTACCACTGGGATAATCCTCTGTCTGTTTTACCTTATGTCTAAATATAAATCCTTTGGAAACTATAGAGTAAGCATAGCTAATAACATATGCGAACATAAAACATAACTGATTGCAACACTCCATGTCCCAAGTGTCTGATATGACTTCACTGGAGACCATCAGTGCTTCAGAGCCACACTGAAGAGCTCCACCTCATCCATACCCAAAGTATCACCCATCAGACCTCCCATTGCATTTCAGTGGGGTTTTTATTTTGGCCCATTACTTAAATACTACATTTTAGTTTTTAAGAGGATCTCCTTGTTCTTGATACAATTATAAAGCAAAAATGATTAACACAAGCTCAAGGAATGATTGATTTATTTCTGGCTCAGGATACAAGCTATTTATGCTTCCTCTGGTTCTCATAGAGGAGTTATTCCTTACGTGCTCAGGGTGATGATGTTCTGAAAATTATCATTTATATTTCACCCTCACAAAAACAAAACATCATCATCAATTATCATTATCATCATCATTTTCAATAGCAATGGCAAAATATTAACCTGAAGTAACAACACAGTTTCAATCTGGTAGGTTAATTGACTTACTCAAAGTCACATAACTTAGTTACAAAGATAGAAATTGAACCTATAGTTCCTCTTTTTAAAAGATTGTGCTGCACTTTAAAACAGAACTGGTGGTACTCATTAAGCGATGAGAAAGGAAAACAAAAGAAAGTTTTATCCGAACAGTCCAAGCTCTTAATAGATTCCTCTCAGTATGTGAAAATAGAACAATCAGTATGGAACAACGGAATTAGATAAGGTTGAAAAATTCTGCTAGTCCAGGTATCACTTCACAAACGGAAAAGAGTGTTATTTTCAGCTTGACACAGGATGCATCAAATCCTCAAATCCTTAGTCACGTCTGATCTAACCGAAAACCCAGGCAAGGTCATTGTTTTATCAAGATAAGGGTGTCACCATGGAAGCTTCCCAAAAACTCTGTAAAATTTAAATGGCCAGTTTCTTTATGAAAGGGGAAAAGAGCATCACTGACACAGGAAAATGAAATTAATTGGATCTATATTTCATTTCGGAACGCTAAGTCATTGCTGATAAAGAAATCTTTAATCTCTAATATAAAACAACTCTGAATTGCAAACACAATTGAAATCTATTCACCAAAACCAGCTCTTTTAAAAATGTAGCTTTCATAACCTTACCAGCATTCAGGGCAATAATTTCTTACCACCTGCATTATAAGCTCTATCCCTTTTATTAGAGGATCTGTCAAAAATACAGTCCAGTGAGATGACTGTGATTTTAATCTCTTTGGTGATTAGAAAAAGAGCACAAATGGTTTTGATTGCAGTTGCAAATATCTGCAGAAAGTCATTCAGGTTTTGTCTCTCATCCTCTTAAACTAATTAGTAAAATTTGATTGAAAAAACCTAAGATCTCAATATTAATTATGTAATACCAAAGTAGTCTTTCAAATAATAAACATGCACTGAAATAATTACTTTTTTTTCATTACAAGGAATGTGAATAAATGAAAGATATTTCTTTCCTCCAAAAGACATACTAATTCCCAGGTAAACATCATATTTAGGTGTGCACCTGTAAAATGTATGCTATACATACCACAGGATACATGTATATGTGCACCAAATGGGAATAGTTGAGCACATTTCTGATTTACCACCAATAATAGCAAACAGGAGAAGAAAGCACCTGAGATGATTAAGGGCATCACGACAGATATGAAAACTATACCAGTACAAAGCACATAATACTAGAGGAAAAAGTGCTATGCTTGCATGAGCTGAATAGTACCCACAGAGAGACAGATTTTCTCTTATAAATTGTATTTTCTTATTGCTTTGAGAAAGGAAAAATGTATGATGGTTAGAGAATGAGGGTACCCCACAAACGTTGTGGGCCTTACATGTTTGCAGGTAAACACACACACCTATGAGACTCAGTGATAGTGTGAAGACTGCAGAACTGGGGCAAGTGTTGTTTTCCGACTTCCCTCCTCCTCAGAGTCTGTGCTTTTCTGTAGTAGGTTCATTCACTCCAGAGGAAAACCTCTCTCAGAAGCCCTCTGCTAGTCCCTTACTGGGACTAGTTTAATGTGTAAAAGAGACGAGGAAAAGGTGTGGGTAAAGTCAAAAAGAATGTGGAGGTTGAGTGGGGAAGGAAATGCTATTTGGAGGCAGTCGGATCCCAAGGTTCTTAAGTCACACCAGTAACAGCAACCCTTTCTCCAGGTATATTAGGCCTTCCTTGATGTTTGGATACTGAACGTATTTAACTACATTCATTAACATGCTCAAGATGCATTTTTGGAGCCAGAAGTATGTTCTTCATCAGTACTGGAATTTTATGCTTGCATGACCTTAAAAACCAACTTCTTCCATGCAAATGTATTGTATTCCACTTGTTTGGTTAATTCACGTTTTTTCTCTCATTCAAATTTGGCTTTGGTTGATTTTCAATCCTAAATTCTACTTTTTCTGAACTCTTCTCCCTCATATTTATCTGTCTCCTGAAGGGTTGATGTACTTGATACTGGTTCTTTCTGTCCTGGAGTTTTAAGGAAAGGAGCAAGTCTGATGTGCTCATTTGAATGGCAGCACCCTCTGTGTTATCCCCAGAAGTTTTCTCACTATCTCTCATGCTATTTTTGAGGGCTAAAATTGCAATCCTAGAGCTCCTTGTGGCCTCCCAGAGAACCACATAAATATGAAAAATAGGAAACAGATAAGCCTCTGGGGTTCTATTTACTCTAAATAGAGCTGTTTTATTGCCGAGTTTAAGAATCAGATGCAATAAGTGCCCTTCATGCCATTCTTTCTAATGACTACATCCATCTTATCTAGCTTACTGAATTATGTTTACCAATTAATTGCAGAACATGAATCTGGCAAATCAGCTTTACTCATTCCAAATAACTTAAGAGGTGATGTTCAAGGAAGCAGTTGTGACTGAGCAACTGCATGAGAGTACTTTCAATACATGATCATCAGTAGCTGTCTTCTGGTCCCTAACCAGAACATATTGTACCTTAATTAAGCCACTATGATATGGCCTTTACCTAATCTGCAATCTTTGCAACTGCCACTCCTAACCCCTACTCCAACTATCTTTGCTGACAATCAAACAATCTTTTTTACTATATCTACAGCTACAAAACACGGGAAGCATTCCTGAAATGTTCAATTGACTTCAAATTGCCTGTTTGTTTTTATTTTGAAAGGTGAGGTAAGGAGACAGAGGGTTAGGAGAGTTATGCTAGGTAAAGGAGTAGAACCTTTTAAAACAAGCTTTGTATAAGAAAGAAAATGAAGAAGAGGAAAGAATATAGACTGAGGAGATAAGGCTAAAGCTGTGAGAGATATAAGATGAAAAAGGCATGCAAGGGAGGAAAGAATGAAAGAGAGCAAAGGAGTGGAGCATCAGGAAATCAAATAATTAGAGGAAGTAGGCATAGTGATTATATTTTCAATCAATACTCTTTTCTTTATTAGTTGGATTATGTGCAATAATTATCTGTAATTTACTGTGCATATTTGCCATGATACTCAGAAATATAGCAATAGAGCTCTGATCTCCAGCATTTTGAACTCCGACAATATAAAATCCAACACAACATAATGTACTATGATGAAAGCAGTTTTGCTAGGCAATTCAATCACAGTTTTGGCAAGAAATAAGGTAGCTTAAAGAGACCACTAAAAGTTGAATTTGGGGACAGAGTTCGTTTGAGGAGGTGGCAGCATTTCGGAAGCTAGATCATAGCAAGCCAGACACTGGAGTGCTGGTGGGGATATGGCAAGTAAATTGGAGTCATCAGCAGAGACTAGACAGTCAAAATCCAGGGAATTCATGTAGACAAAAGACATTTTCTGAGGAAATGCTGAGAATTATAGGCCTGGAGTAGAAAGTGGAACCATCAGAGAGAGAGAAAGAGCGCGCGTAAGCGTGAGAGCAATCAGATGATATTTTGAATACAGTTGGTGCCTGGTACTGTGCTACATGCTGGGAACACAAAGATTACTAAAATGTGGTTTCTGCTCTCAAGCTCCTAGTACAGTCCAGGGAAACAGACATTCTAGCAACTACTTGCAATAAAGATTGTAACAGACATTTCTCAGAAGGGCAGAGTGGATACACAGAAGGAATCAACGAACTGTGAGGAGAGGAGAACAAAATCACACACTTGTAAAGCACTTGATGCATGCTTAGCAATGTTTAAAGACTTTACACATTTATTTAGTAAATATACACAAGTACATTATGAAGCAGATACTAATGTCCTTCTTATTTTACAGATGAGGAGACTGAGGCATAGAGCAATTAGGTGACTTGCCCAATAACTCACAGCTTTGAAGTGGCAAAGCCGGGAGACAATCTGGTCCCAGAATGCATTACACATACCACAGCACACTTTAAAGTGTCAAAACTTTGAGCATGAGGTGTTTGGCTTGATGCTCAGATATGGAGGAATGTGTTGGAAATTTGTCAGGTATTCAAGCTTGGAGAAAGGTATTCTAGGCAGACAGAAAGCATGTTGCAGAAGCATAGAACATACTCTAGACGAAAGTCTAGATTGACAGAAAGCATGTTGTAAAATCACAGAACATACTCTAGATGAGATTCTAGACAGAAAGCATGTTGCAGCACAGAACATACTCTAGATGAGATTCTAGACAGACAGAAAGCATGTTGCAGAAGCACAGAACATACTCTAGATGAGATTCTAGACAGACAGAAAGCATGTTGCAGAAGCACAGAACATACTCTAGATGAGATTCTAGACAGACAGAAAGCATGTTGCAACAGCACAGAACATACTTTAGATGAGATTCTAGACAGACAGAAAGCATGTTGCAACAGCACAGAACATACTCTAGATGGGATTCTAGACAGACAGAAAGCATGTTGCAACAGCACAGAACATACTTTAGATGAGATTCTAGACAGACAGAAGGCATGTTGCAGAATCACAGGACATACTCTAGATGAGATTCTAGACAGACAGAAAGCGTGTTGCAGAAGCACAGCCTATTCTCCAAGGAAGTTGGTACAACCCGGCTATTAGTATGGCATCCTGACTTGAAACCTAGCTTTCATTGTTCCTAAGAAAATGCTGCTTTCACGGCCGGGCGCGGTGGCTCAAGCCTGTAATCCCAGCACTTTGGGAGGCCGAGACGGGCGGATCACGAGGTCAGGAGATCGAGACCATCCTGGCTAACACGGTGAAACCCCGTCTCTACTAAAAAGTACAAAAAACTAACGGGGCGAGGTGGCGGGCGCCTGTAGTCCCAGCTACTCCGGAGGCTGAGGGAGGAGAATGGCGTAAACCCGGGAGGCGGAGCTTGCAGTGAGCAGAGATCGGGCCACTGCACTCCAGCCTGGGTGACAGAGCCAGACTCCGTCTCAAAAAAAAAAAAAAAAAAAAAAAAAAAAGAAAATGCTGCTTTCAGCCAATATATTGTTTATAGACTTATTAAATTATCAAAATTATTTTCTATTCAGTTGGAGGCTCCATTGGCCTCACTTTTAACTAGATGCTCTATGAAACTATCTTCTCAGTCCCAAATATTTTGTAAAGTTTTATCAAAGTGAAATAAAAGTAGAAAAGGAGAGCAAAGTATAGAATAAAAAAAATCTGAACAACCCAAAGTAACTCTATTTATTTTGATTTATAAATCAATTAATATTACATATCTAAGCCCAAAGCACCTTGTAGGCCCTGTCAAAACACAGGCAGGAATTGCTGTTCTAATTCAGCATGTAGCTGGTGTTTCTGCCTTCCCTCTTAACCTTTATATATCAATTATCACTTCCAACTTTTCTTCTTGAGCTGTCATTTTTCATCCTCCCCAGCTGCCATCTCACTTGTTTTCCTCTTCACAATTGCCCAATTTCCGTTTGTAAAGTAGCTCTTCCAAACTTCTCAGCCCATTCTCAATAACAACCAACAGTGGCATCATGATAAAGCAGAGAACACAAAACTGAGAGGTTGCTTTATATGCTGATGTGTGACACAGCAATTATTACATTCCACTTAGCTGAATAGTACAGAGATTAGTTTGGAGATTGCCTGTCATGCCAAAGTTTAGGTTCTGAAATATTTTCTATTGTAGGAGTATTTTCCCCAAATTTCTCTTTGATTGTTTGTTTTTTTTTTTTCTCATAGAGAAGGTAGTAGAATGAAGCTGTCCTTCTCCATCTTTAAGATCTTTCCTCTTTTTCTGCTTCACCAGTCTTGTTTCAACAAGTTGAATTAGAGATGAATTTGTTGTGTTTGCCTATGGAAAAACACTCTTTTAAAGTAGTGACAATTACCAAGAGAGGAGAGAGAAAGGACTTCCCGAATATTTATTATACTTCCGAAATGACTCATATGCTAATGAAGCCAATGCCTTAGGACCAGTTGAGAACTTGTGCATAGATTAGAAAAGGATTAGGAGCAGCAATTAATTTAGTAACAAGGATAAGTGAAATGGGAGTTTTTCTTGAGGGAACTGCTTTTAGAAAGTGTATTCAATTAATTCTCAGTTTCTGGTTTCCTTTTGTTACTTTTACCTGTTGGCTTTTTAAAATTCAGAATAAAACAGAATGCCCTCTTACATTTAGTTGACCTTATCCCTATGCTATATGTGTTAAGGAGGGACATTATTCCTATTCTCAAGAAGGTTAAAATTCCCCAGGAGGAATAGCTCATCATATTGTAACTGCTTGTTTACTTAGTGTTAAAGGGCAACAAGACAGGAAGGCCACTTAAAGTTCCTTGTGTAAGTCAAGCTTCTTCTAGGTATCCTGGAGGAAGAGATTTTTAAGAGAAAACTTGAGGAATGACTCTGAATTAGCCAATAAATGTAAGTTTCAGGCAGTAGTTGCAAGTGTATGCTGTGGGGAAAGGCAGAGAAAACCTTAATACCTATATCCCTTTATAAAAGCAACAGAAATACTAGAACTTGGTCAAAATCAACCTTTTCAAAACTGAGGACATTAATGAAATGCTTGCAACAATTCAAGGAGCATTTATTTAAGAAAAACTGCTGAATCTTGGTAAGAACAGCAGGGTTTGCGATATTGTAATTTAATCTACCCCCATCTCCCTTTTCCAGTTCTATGATAGCCTTCAAAACAAGTAGCCTCACAAACATGAGCGCTGTGAGAAGCAGCAGGCTTGCCTTCACTGGAGGAACCAGACTGGATTCGGAGCTCCTCAAGACGTCTCATCTCGAGACCATTTTCACTATTTGACCTGAAAGGCAGCCCCCTGGAGAAAGCCCAGTCACAGGGTATTATTTGACCCGACATCCTAGCTTCAGCTGACTCCACGAGAAAAACTTTATCACAAAGCAATTGCTTAACTTTTCTGTTGCATAAACTTCAACATAAATTGGGGCAAACAAGAGTCTGACCATATAAGACTCTAGAGAGTGAGATGTTCACAGGAGGCTTTAAAATGCTCCGAGGCCAGGTATTCTGGCTTATGTCTGTAATCCCAGCACTTTGGGAGGCTTAGATGGGAGGGTTGCTTGAGGCCAGAAGTTCAAGACCAGCCTGGGCAACAAAGGGAGACCTGCTCTCTACAAAAAATAAAAAAAATACACCTGTAGTCCCAGCTACTTGGGAGGCTGAGACAGGAGGTTCCTTTGATTGCAGGAGGTTGAGTCTATAGTGAGCCATGTTCATGCCACTGCACTACAGCCTGGGTGACAGAACAGAACCCTGTCTCAAAAAAAAAATTAACATTAAAAATAAAATAAAATAAAATAAAATGTTCTGACACATTACTGGAGATTTAAACGTCTGTGTGCATGTGCAGGGCAGAGGGCATGCCCATGAAAGACTTGAAGGGGTCTCAATCCTTTGACTTGGGCTGAACTTGAGGCCCTATTCAAGCAGGAAGTGAAGGTTAAGCCAAAACTACGTGAACATCGAAGGTGTGCCCCAATATACAAACACAGAGACCCTCAGAAAAGAGGAAAATAATTATTGGGTCAAAACATTTAAAGATCTCTGTTAAATCATTAGCTGATCATTTAAGCTAATCAAGCAAAATTTTGTAGCTAGAAAATACATGGAATACAGACATTGCCAAATTAGTCCAGAAAATTCACTAAACAAACAAACAGCAGCAGGAACTACAACAAATAACAACATCAATAAACGGGCCAGGTGCAGTGGCTCATACCTTTAGTCCCAGCAACTCAGGAAGCTGAGGCAGGAGCATTTCTTGAACCTGGGAAGTCAAGGCTGCAGTGACACATGATTGCACCACTGCACTCCAGCCTGGGCAACAGAGCGAGATCCTGTCTCCAAACAAACAAAGAAACAAACAGACAAATGAACAAACAAAAAACAATAAACCCTGGGGAAGGGGATATCTGATTTTCAGAGTTACTACACTATATTATTTAAAATGTTCAGTTTCAACAACAAAAGCAATTGCAAGTGATACAACGAAACATAAAAGTGTGGTCCTTACATGGGGAATGGGAGGGAGGAGGGAAACAGTCAACTGAAACTGTTCCAGAAGCAGTCAAGACATTTGATTTACCAGAAAAAAAGACTTTAAATCAGTTCTTATCTTGAAAGAGCTAAAGAAAACCATGTGCAAAGAGCTAAAATATGACCACAATGCCTCACTAACTATAAATAAAGATTAGATAAATTATAACAAAGAGTCAATTAGAAATTTTGGAGTTGAAATTGCAAAGACCAAAATGAAAAATCCAGTAGAGGGGCTTAACATCAGACTTGAGCAGGCAGGAGAAAGAATCAGCCCATCTGAGGACAGGGTCATTAAAATTATCCAATCTAAGGAACAAAAGGGAAAAATGACTAAAGAATAATGAACCCGGCCGGTTGCGGTGGCTCATGCCTGTAATCCCACACTTTGGGAGGCTGAGGCCAGCGAATCACCTGAGGTCAGGAGTTTAAGACCAGTCTGGCCAAGATGGTGAAACCCTATCTCTACTGAAAATACAAAAATTGGCCAGGCCTGGTGGTGCATCCCTATAATCCCAGCTACTCAGGAGGCTGAGACTGAAGAATCGTTTGAACCTGGGAGGGGGAGGTTGCAGTGAGCCGAGATTGCGCCACTGCACTCCAGCCTGGGTGATAAGAGCAAAACTCTGTCTCAAATAATAATAATAATAATAATGAATCAGAGCCTCAGGAACCTGTGGGATACAATTGAGCATATTCACATATACATTATAAAAGTCCCAGAGGGAGAAAAGAAGCAAAAGGGAGCAGAAAGAATGTTTAAAGAAATAATGGCTGAAATTTTCCCAAATTTGATAGAAAACAATCTACATATCCAAGAAGCTTCACAAACTCCAAGTAGGATGAACTCAAAGAGAGCCACACATAGACACATCATAGTCGGACTGTAGAAAGTCAAAGAAAAAAATGAAAACAGTTAGCAAATAGCAATTCATCATCATTTATAAGGGATCTCCAATAGAATAAAGAGCTGACTTATCAGAATCTATGAAGCCATAAAGCAGTGGGAGAATATGTTTAAAGTGCTGAGAGAAAAAAGAGTCTACATCCAAAGAAGCTATTCTTCACAAACAAAAGAGAATTAAGATATTCCCAGATAAACAGAACTGAGGAGATGCATTGCTAGTAGACTTGTTCTACATGAAATACCAAAGGGAATCATTCAAGCTGCAATCAAAAGACACTATGCAATAAACTGAATCCACATGAAGAAATAAAGAGTACTGCTCAAGGTACTTACATAAGAAAATAAAAGCTAGTATAAATGCATTTTTGTTTGTAACTCTTCTGCTATCCAATTTAAAATACAACCACAAAAAACAATAATTATAAAAGACTTTTCAATAGACTTATAATGTACAAAGATGTAATTTGTATGACAATAATAAGGGAGGAGACAGAACTACGTTGGAGTAAAATTTCTATATTCGATTGAAATTAAATTGATATTAATCAGAACCATAGTGTATTAAGACACTAATTGTAATTCAGCACAACCACTTAATCACCAAATCATTCAAAAATATAGAAAAAAGAGAAAATTTGAATGGGACAGTTAAAAAATCGATTTTAAAAAAATTATTTTAAATTTTTATGGGCATTTGGTAGGTACATGAGAAAATTTGATACAGGCATGCATTGCATAATAATCACACCAAGGTAAATGAGGTATCCATCATCTTAAGTATATATCCTTTGGGTTAAAAACTATCCAATTATACTCTTTTAGTTGTTTGAAAGTGTACAATTAAATTGTTATTGACTATAGTCACCCTGTCCTGCTATCAAATGCTAAGTCTTGTTTCTTATTTCTAACTATTTTTTTTGCACCCATAAACCATCCCCTTCTTCCTCCCCTCGACCCCCGCGACTACCATTCCCAGCCTCTGATAACCATCCTTCTACTCTCTATCTACATGAGTTCAATTGTTTTGATGTTTAAATCCCACAAATAAGTGAGAACATGCAAAATTTATCTTTCTGAGCTGAACTTATTTCACTTAACCTAATGATCTCCAGTTTCATCCATGTTATTGCAAATGACAGGATTTCATTCTTTTTTATGGCTGAATCGTACTTCATTGAGTATATGTATCACATTTTCTTCATCCATTCATCTGTTGATGGACACTTAGGTTGCTTCCAAATCTTGGCTACTGTGAATAGTGCTGTGATAAACAGGGAAATGTGGATATCCTTTGATATACTGATTTCCATTATTTTGGGTATATATCTAGCAATGGGATTGCTGGATCATGTAGTAGCTCTATTTTTAGTTTTTTGAGGAACCTCCAAACTGTTCTTTATAGTGGTTGTACTCATTTACTTTCACAAAAATAGTGTATGAGGGTTCCCTTTACTCCCCGTACTCATCAGCATTTGTTATTGCCTGTCTTTTGGATAAAAGCCAGTGTAACTTGGGTGAGATGTTATCTCATCATAGTTTTCATTTGCATTTCTCTGACCATCAATGATGTTGAGCATTTTTTCATATACCTGTTTGCCATTTGTGTATCACCTTTTGAGAAATGTCTATTCAAATATTTTGCCCATTGTAAAATCAGATTATTAGATTTTTTACTATAGAGTTGTTTGAGCTCCTTATATATTCTGGTTATTAGTCTCTTGTCAGATGGGTAGTTTGCAAATATTTTCTCCCATTCTGTGGGTTGTCTCTTCACTTTGCTGTGATCCCATCCTTTGCTATGCAGAAGCTTTTTAATTTGATGTGATCCCATTTGTCCATTTTTGCTTTGGTTGCCTGTGCTTAAGGGATATTACTCAAGAAATCTTTGCCCAATTGAATGTCCTGAAGAGTCTCCCCAAAGTTTTCTTATAGTAGTTTCATAGTTTGAGGTCTTAGATTTAAGTCTTCTATCCATTTTGATTTGATTTTCATATATGGCAACGGATAAGAGTTGTAGTTTCATTCTTCGGCATATGGATATCCAGTTTTTCCAGCACAATTTTTAGAAGAGGCTGTCTTTTTCCCAGTGTATGTTCTTGGCAATGTTGTAAAAAATGAGTTTACTGTAGGTGTGTGGATTTGTTTCTGGGTTCTCTATTCTGTTCCATTAGTCCCTGTGGCTTTTCTTTTTTTATGCCAGTACCATGCTGTTTTGGTTACCATAGCTCTGTAGTTTAATTTAAAGTTACGTAACAAGATTCCTCCAACTTTGTTCTCTTTGCTCAGGATAGCTTTGGCTATTCTGGGTCTTTTGTGGTTCTATATAAATTTTAGGATTTTTTTTCCTATTTCTATGAAGAATGTCATTGGTATTTCGATAAGGATTGCATTGCATCTGCAGATTGCTTTGGGTAGTAAGAACATTTTAGCAATATTGATTCTTCATATCCATGAACATGAAATATCTTTCCATTTTTGGTATGCTCTTCAAATTCTTATGTTAATGTTTTGTAGTTCTCATCATAGAGCTATTTTACATTTTTATTAATTCCTAGGTATTTAATTTTATTTATAGCTATTATAAATGGGATTATTTTCCTGATTTATTTTTCAGATTGTTCACTGTTGGCATATAGAAGTACTACTGGTTTTCAAATGTTGATTTTGTATCCTGCAACTTTACTGAATTTGTTTATGAGTTCTAATAGTTCTTCTGGTGAAATCTTTAGGTTTTTGCCAAATATAACATCATGTCATCTGTAAACAAGAATATTTATAATTTATTTCTTTCCACTTTTGATGCCTTTTATTTCTTTTTCTTGTCTGACAACTCTAGTTAGGGCTTCCAGTACTATGTTGAATAATAGTGGTGTAAGTAGGTGCCCTTGTATTGTTCTAGATCTTAGAGGAAAGGTTTTCAGTTTTTCCCCATTCAGTATGATACCAACTGTCGGTTTGTCATATAGGGCTTCCATTATGTTGAGATGTGTTCCTTCTATATTCACTTTTTTGAGGGAGTTTTATTATGCAGGGATGTTGTATCTTATCAAATGCTTTTTCAACATCAATTGAAATTATCATATTTTTTTTTCTCCATTCTGTTAATGTGCTGTATCACACTGATTGATTTGCATATGTTGAACCATCATTGCATCCCTGGATAAGTCCCACTTCATCACAATGAATGACTTTTTAAATGTGTTTTTCAATTAGGTTTGCTAGTGTTTTTGAGGATTTTTGCATCAATATTCATACGGAATGCAGCCTATAGTTTTATTTTTGTGATGTGTGTTTGTCTGGTTTTGGTATCAGGGTAATACTAGTCTTAGTCTTGTAGAATGAGTTTGACAATATTCCTTCCACTATTTTTTGGAATAGTTTGTGTGTAATTAGTATTAGCTCTTCTTTATATGTTTGGTAGAATTCAGGGAAGCCATCAGGTCCCGGGCTTTTCTTTACAAGAGACTTTTTGTTACAGCTTTGATCTCCTTATATGTTATTGGTCTGTCCAGGTTTTGGATTTCTTCATGGTTCAATCTTGGTAGGTTGTATGTGTCTAGGAATTTGTCCATCTCCAACTTATTGGCATACAGCTGCTTATAGTAGCCAATAACGATCCTTTAAATTTCAATGGTATCAGTTGTAATATCTTCTTTTTCATCTCTGAATTTATTCATTTTGTTCTTCTTCTTTTTTTTCTTTTTTTTTAAGTTAGTCTGGCTAAAAGTTTGTAAATTTTCTTTATCTTTTCCAAAGACAATTTTTTATTTCATTGATCTTTTATATTGTTGCTTCATTTCAATTTCTCACTTTATTGCTCAGGCTGGAATGCAGTGGCATGATCTTGGCTCACTGCAACCTCTACCGCTCAGGCTCAAGAGATCCTCCCACCTCAGTCTCTTAAGTAGCTGGGACTACAGGCACATGCCACCATGCTTGGCTAATTTTTTTTTTTTTTTTTTTTTTTTTTTTTTTTTTTTTTGCAGAGACAGTATTTCACCATGTTGTCCAGGCTAGCTTCGAACTCCTGGACTCAGGTGATGAACCTGCTTCAGCCTCCCAAATTGCTGGGATTACAGGTGTGAGCCATCACACCTGGCCTTCATTTCAACTTCATGTATTTGTGCTCTGATTGTTATTATTTCTTTTATTCTACTAATTTTGGATTTTGTTTTCCCTTCCTTTTCTAGTTCTTTAAGATGTATCATTAGGTTATTTATTTGAAGATTTTCTTCCTGTTTGATGTAGGTACTTAGAGCTACAAACTCCCCTCTTAGTCCTACTTTTACTGTATCTCATAGGTTTTGGTATGTTGTGTTTCCATTATCATTTATTTCAAGAAATTTTTCCATTTTTTTCTTAATTTTTTAAATTGACTCACTGGTCATTCATAAACATATTTTAAAATTTCCATGTGTTTGTGTAGTTTCCAAAGTTCCTCTTGGTATCAATTTCTAATTTTATTTCATTGTGGTTAGAAAAGATGCCCAAAATTATTTCAATTTATTTGAATGTTTTAAGACCTATTTTGTGAGCTAACATATGGTCTATCCTTGAAAATGATCCATCTGCTGAGGAAAACAATGTGTATTCTCCAGCAATTGGATGAAATGTTCTGTAATTATTAGATCCATTTGTTCTGTAGTGCAGATTAAGTTCAATGTTTCTTTGATGATTTTTCATCTGGATGATCTGTCCAGTGCTCAAAGTGGAGTGTTGCAGTCTCCAGCTCTTAAGATATTGGGGCCTATCTCTCTCTTTAACTCTAATAATATTTGCTTCATATATCTGGGTGCTCCAGTGTTGGGTGCATATATTATATGTATTTAAAATTGTTACATTCTTTTGCTGAATTGATCCCTTTATCATTATACAGTGACCTTCTTTGTCTCTTCTTATAGTTTTTTGTCATGAAATCTATTTTGTCTGATAAAAGTATAACTACTCCTGCTCTTTTTTAGTTTCCATTGGCATATAATATATTTTTTCATCCCTTTATTTTCAGTCTATGTGTATCTTCACAGGTGAAGCGTGTTTCTTGTAGGCAACACATCACTGGGTCTTTTTTTTTTTTTTTTTTTAATCCATTCAGCCACTTGATATCTTCTGATTGGAGAGTTTAGTCTATTTATATTCAATGTTATTATTGATAAGTAAGGACTTACTCCTGCCATGTTGTTGTCTGTTTTCTGGTTGTGTTATGATCTTCTCTTCCTTCCTACCTTTATTTCTGTCTTCCTTTTAGTAAAGGTGGTTTTCTCTGGTGACATAATTTAGTTTATTGTTTTGACTTTTTGGGTGTCCATTGTATGCTTTTTTGGTTTGAGGTTACCATGAGGTTTCCAAATACCATCTTATAACCCATTATTTTAAACTGATAACAAGTTAATGCTGATTGCATAAACAAGCAAATTGATGAACAAATGAGCAGAAAGCATGCTAAAAACTTTCTAGACTTTATCTCCCACTGTTTTAACTCTTTGTTGCTTCTAAATGGGATTATATTTTATTGTACTGTTTGTGTCTTGAAAAGTTATTCTAGCTATTATTCTTGATCAGTTCTTTTTGTCTTTCTACTTAAGATATGAGTAGTTTACATTCCACAATTACAGTGTATATTATGTGAGTTTTAGTGTACTTACTATTACCTGTGAGTTTTGTACCCTCAGATGGATTTTTTATTGCTCATTTGCCTTTTCTTTCAGATTGAAAAACTCTCTTTAGCATTTCTTCTAAGATATGTCTAATGTTGATGAAATTCATCAGCTTTTGTTTGCCTGGAAAAGTTTGTATTTCTCCTTCATGATTTAAGGGTAATTTTAGGAGATATACTATTCTAGGGAAAACTTTTTTTTCTTCAAGACTTTAAATATGTCATGCCACTCTCTCCTGGCCTGTAAGATTTCCACTAAAAAGTCTGCTGCCAGACACATTGGACCTCCATTTTAAGCTATTTGTGTCTTTTCTCTTTCTGCTTTTAGGATCCTTTCTTTATCCTTGACCTTTGAGATTTTAATTATTAAATGCCTTGAATTAGTCTTCTTTGGGTTAAATCTGTTTGATGTTCTATAACTTTCTTGTACTTGAATATTGATATATTTCTTTGGGTTTGGGAACTTCTCTGTTATTATCCCTTTAAATAAACTTTTTATCTGTATTTCTTTCTCTTCCTCTTGTTTAGGGCTAATATATCTTAGATTTGCCCTTTTAAGGCTATTTTCTAGGTCTCTTAGGCATGCTTCTTTCTATTTTATTCTTTTTTCTTTTGTTTCCTCTCACTTTGCATTTTCAAATAGACTATCTTCAAGCTCACTAATTCCTTCTTCTGCTATTAAGAAACTCTGATTCATTCTTCAGTATGTCAGTTACATTTTCCAACTCCAGAACTTCTGCTTGATTCTTTTTTATTATTTCAATCTCTGTGTTAAATTTATGGGAGAATTCTGAATTCCTTCTCTTATTCTTCTCTGTGTTCTGAAGACTTCTCTGTGTTCTGTTGAATTTCTTTGAGTTCCCTCAACACAGCTATATTAAGTTGTCTGTCTGAAAGGTCACGTATATTTGTTTCTCCGGGATTGGTCCCTGGTGGCCTATTTAGTTCATTTGGTGAGGTCGTGTTTTCCTGGGTGGTGGTGATGCTTATGGATGCTCATCAGTGTCTGGGCATTGAAGAATTAGGTATTTATTGTAGTCTTCGCTGTCTGGGCTTGTTTGTTCCTGTCTTTCTTTGGAAGGCTTTTCAGGCATTCAAAGTGACTTGGGTGTTGTGATTTAAGCTTCATCTGGTTTTGAGGGCACTCTAAGCCCAGTATCCCTGTGGGTCATGCTTATAGACTTATAGAAGTACCACCTTGGTGGTCTTTGATAAGATTTGGAAGATTTATCTGGTTTACCAAGGAGACATTTTTGTTCCCTTCCCTTACTTTCTCCCAAACAAATGGAGTATCTCTTTCTGTGCTTAATCACCTGGACCTAGGGGTGAGGTGACACAAGCCCCCCTGTGGTCACCACTACAGGTACTGTATTGGGTCAGACCTGAAGCCAGCACAACACTGGGTCTCACCCAAGTAATCACTACTTGGATACTACCTATGTTTGTTCAAGGCCCTAGGGCTCTACAATCAGCAGTTGGTGCCACCAGCCAAGCTTATGTCTTCCCTTTCATGGCTGTATCTTTAGGTCTCAGGCAGTCCAGAGATGCCATCTTGGGTCCAGGAATTGAAGTCAAAAACCTTATATATCCACCTGGTACATACTATTGTGGCTAAGCTGGCACTTAATCCACAAGACAAAGTCCTTTCCACTCTTCCCTCCACCTTCCACAGGCAGATGAGCCTGTCTCCATAGTCACCACCCTCACAGGTCCACAGGGACTACTTTCAGGCTACCATCAATGTTCACTTGAGGCCCAAGGGCTCTTCAGTCAGCTTCTGGTAAATGCTGCCAGGCCTGGGACTCACTTTTTAGGGCAGTGGGCTTCCCTCTGTCCCTGAAAAGGTCCTGAAATACAATCCAAGAGCCAAGGCCTAGAATCGGGGACCCCAAAGACCCACTTCATGCTCTCCCCAACTGTGGATGTGCTGGTACCTAAGGTGCAAGAATAAGTCCTCTTTACTTTTCTCTGCTTTTCTCAAGCAAAGGAGCCTTTCACCATATCCACCACAGCTGGAAACATGCTGGGGCTCACCTGAAGCCAGCAAGTCTCAGAGGCTTACCCCAGGCTTGTGGCATGTTATCTGGGTATTGCTGCTAGTTATTCAGGGCCCAATGGCTCTTTAGTAAGCAGGTGATAGATCTTGCCAGGACTGGGTCCTTCCCTTCAAAGAAGCAGGTTCCTTTCTGGCCCAGGGTATGTCTATAAATGTTGCCCTAAAACTAGGACCTATAATGGGGGCCTCACAACTCTGGCTGATGCCCTATCTTACTATGACTGAGCTGGTATCCAAGATGCAAGACAAAGTCCTCTTTACTCTTCCCTCCCCATCCCACCCACCAGCGGGATGGTGGCCGGGTGGCATTAGAGATTCAAGATTGTCTTTCTGGCTGGGAGCGCTGGCTCACGCCTATAATCCTAGCAATTTGGGAGGCTGAGGCAGGAAATTTACTTGAGCCCAGAAATTCGAGACCAGCCTGGGCAACACAGATAGACCCTGTCTCTACAAAAAATATAAAATAATTAGCCAGGCATGGTGTCACACGCCTGTGGCCCAGCTACTCGTGTGGCTAAAATGGGAGGATCGCTTAACCTTAGGAGTTTAAGGCTACAGTGAGCCACGATTGTGCCACTGCACTCCAGCCTGGGCGACAGAGTGAGACATTGTCAAAAAAAAAAAAAAAAAAAGACTGTCTTTTCTACTCTCCTCAAAGCCTCGTTTAGCAATGTTAAGTTAAAACCAGGACTGTGATTGCTCACCTGATTTTGTGTTCTTATGAAGTTGCTTTTTTGTGTAGATAGTTGTCAAATTCAGTATCCCAGTGGGGAGGACAATCAGTGCAGGCTTCTACCTGACCATCTTGCTCTACTCCTAAAAAATAACTATGTAACTATTTAATACACACAGACACACACAAAACACAATAATGAAGTGCTACTAGAACAAAAAAGGTAAAAGACATGTAGAAAGCAAAAATGTCAGATTCACATTTTATCATTAACTATTAAACACCAATGGATTAAACACTCTGACCTAAGGGTAGAAATTAGCATAATAAACGTAAAAAACAAACACACATGATCTAACTATATGTAGTCCACAGGAGACATACTCAAGATTCAAAGACACAAATAGGCTGAAAATAAAACGGTGGAAAAATATATTTAATGCAAATAGTAGTCAAAATAGGCAAAAATAAAATCGAGAACTGCTAGTTCCTTTTAATATCACACATAAAAGCTCACAGGAAAATCATTCCTTTTTAGCTTTCTTTTTGGTATTGATTTCTACATTAATTGAGCTGGGTTCAGAAAACATGGTTGTAATAAAAAATTCCTTGGAATTTGGTAAAGACTGATTTTATGGATTAATATGTGGTCAGTAATTTTTAAATTGTCTCTGTACACTTGAAAAGAATACATATGGGCTGGGCGCAGTGGCTCAAGCCTGTAATTCCAGCACTTTGGGAGGCCGAAGTGGGTGGATCACGAGGTCAAGAGATCGAGACCATCCTGACCAACATGGTGAAACCCCGTCTCCACTAAAAATACAAAAATTAACTGGGCGGGGTGGCATGCACCTATAGTCTCAGCTATTCGGGAGGCTGAAGCAAGAGAATCACTTGAACCTGGGAGGCAGAGGTTGCACTGAGCTGAGATCGTGCCATTGCACTCTAGCCTGGCGACAGAGTGAGACACCGTCTCAAAAAAAAAAAAAAAAAAAAAAAAAAGAATACATATGACCTAAATCAGGAAGAATGGGGTGTGGGAAAGGCTCTTCTCATGTCTTCTTTTGTCAGAGAGAAAAATGTGAATTTGTGGTACCTGTGGAATGCTCAGATGGAAATATCCAGAAGACAGAAATTCACATAAATCTGGAGTTGTGTGAATAGAGATAGGGATTTGGAAGTTGTCAACAAAAGAGCATGAGAAATAAGAGGCAGAGATGATGCTCACTTTTGCAAGTCAGAAACTTGAATTGATTAATTAGCCAAGGGGCACTGACTTTGGAACTGCATTATAATATCCAGACTTACCTGTCAAAGGGAACAGAGAACTGTGTTAACTAACCAATACTTTCTCTTTCTCATAGGAAAACCTATTCGGAGAACTAAAATAAGATAAGAGACTGGAAATGGGATGACTTTAGATATCATACCATAAAATTAGGATATTTAGACTTCTGAGATCATTTTAAATGCCTTCAGCTTCTGTTCCAAGATCAGGCCAGTTTCATGTGTTTAGATGTGCTGTAATCACAAATAAGGATTCATTGTATGCTCCTGGGCAAGGCAACAGTATTCAGTGTGAACCCCACTAGCATTAGTTATTGACTGCTTTGTGCGGGCATCATGCAAAAATTGCAGGGGAGGCATATAGCCTCTTCAATGAGCTTATGGTGTAAAAGGGAAATTCAACAATTACCAACAGTTTTACCCTTCCGCTCACCTACTTAACTTGATACCTAGCTAATTAACAATCCTAGGCCAGGCGCAGTGGCTCACGCCTGTAATCCCAGCACTTTGGGAGGCTGAAGCAGGCGGATCACCTGAGGTCAGGAGTTCGAGACCAGACTGGCCTACATGGTGAAACCCTGTCTCTACTAAAAATACAAAAATTAGCTGGGCGTGGTGGTAGGCACCTGTGATCTCAGCTACTTGGGAGGCTGAGGGAGGAGAACTGCTTGAACCCAGGAGGTGGAGGTTGCAGTGACCCGAGATCACGCCATTGTACTCCAGCCTGGGTGACAAGAGAGAGACAAAATTCTATCAAATGCTCTCTGTTCAAATAAATGGATTTTATTATTTAATAAAAAGATTGATTTTTAATAAGAAGCAACTCAATATTTAATATGATATTAAATATATATGCATATATATTTTAAATACTGCACAGTACATTAGAAAACTGGACCTAACTAGGCATTTTATATTATATAGCCCATATACTCTGCTATTTTTGTGTGGTTGTTTTGTATTGTTTTTGCTTTTCTGTAATGGCATTGCTAAGTTCTCAGTTAAACTCTACAAATTATTCCATTATGATATGAATCATTAGCTAATAAGTCATGCATTTATCATTAATAATCCACAAAGTAAATATCACATGGTCATAAAATAGAGATTATTACTTAATGATCCATAATTATATTATAGCAAATGTGTATTTATTGTTATGGGAATTTTCTTAGCATAAAAACTATTGTTCAAATTTAGCAGAATTAGAGAGAGAGACAGAAAGAAAGAGAGAGAGAAAGAGTCTCATTTTGTCACTGAGGCTGAAGTGCAGTGGTGCGATCACGGCTCACTGCAGCCTTGAACTCCCTGGGCTCAGGTGATGCTCTTGCCTCAGCCTACCTAATAGCTGGGACCACAGGCATGTGCCACCACGCTCTGCTAATTCTTTAACTTTTTATAGAGACACAGTCTCACTATGTTGCCCAGGATGGTCTCAAAATCCTGGGTTCAAACAATCTGTCCACTTCGGCCTCCCTAAGCACTGGGATTACATGAATGAGCCACCATGCCTGGCCTATTTTTTGTAATATTATAAAATATGACATATAATTATAAGCTAACATATAATTTATTTCAGATGTTTAAAAAACAATCAATGATATTATCAACATCAGAAAATACAGAATATAAAATCATTAAAGAAGAAAATGAAAAAATTTTTGAAAATAATAGATGAAGAAATTAAAAAAAAAAAACTTTTAGAAACTTCTAGCCTCAGGAGAATATAGCACAGATAAATAACAAATGAAGACAGATGGGGATGTACTTCATCTTCCATGTCAATAACAGAATAATATTTTTAAGTATAAATTTTTTAAAAATCTGAACAGTTATTAAACCAAATGTACTTTCCACCAATTCAGGCAGCTAGGCATAAATTTTAATATTAAACAACAATCTTATTGAAAATGGTATGGTTCCAAAAGCAATGGCAACAAAAGCCAAAATTGACAAATGGGATCTAATTAAACTAAAGAGCTTCTGCACAGCAAAAGAAACTACCATCAGAGTGAATAGGCAATCTACAGAATGGGAGAAAATTTTTGCAATCTACTTATCTGACAAAGGGCTAATAGCCAGAATCTACGAAGAACTTAAACAAATTCACAAGAAAAAATCAAACAATCCCATCAAAAAGTGGGTGAAGGATATGAACAAACACTTCTCAAAAGAAGACATTTATGCAGCCAACAGACACATGAAAAAATGTTCATCATCACTGGCCATGAGAGAAATGCAAATCAAAACCACAATGAGATAGCATCTCACACCAGATAGAATGGCGATCATTAAAAAGTCAGGAAACAACAGGTGCTGGAGAGGATGTGGAGAAAGAGGGATGCCTTTATACTGTTAGTGGGAGTGTAAACTAGTTCAACCATTGTGGAAGACAGTGTGGCAATTCTTCTACGATCTAGAACTAGAAATACCATTTGACCCAGTCATCCCATTACTGGGCATATACCCAAAGGATTATAAATTGTGCTGCTATAAAGATACATGCACACATATGTTTATTGTGGCACTATTCACAATAGCAAAGACTTGAAGCCAACCCAAATGTCCATCAATGATAGACGGGATTAAGAAAATGTGGCACATATACACCATGGAATACTATGCAGCCATAAAAAGGGATGAGTTCATGTCCTTTGTAGGGACATGGATGAAGCTGGAAACTATCATTCTGAGCAAACTATGGCAAGGACAGAAAACCAAACACCACATGTTCTCACTAATAGGTGGGAATTGAACAATGAGAACACTTAGACACAGGGTGGGGAACATCACACACTGGGGCCTGTCGTGGGGTGGGGGGAAGGGGGAAGGATTGCATTAGGAGATATACTTAATGTAAATGACAAGTTAACGGGTGCGGCACACCAACATGGCACATGTATACATATGTAACAAACCTGCACGTTGTGCACATGTATCCCAGAACTTAAAGTATAATTAGATAAATAAGTAAATAAATAATTAAAAATAGGATTAATATTTTAAAAAAAGAAAATGGTATGGTTTGAACTTTTATATAAGTTATTATACATGAATTTTTTCCAATGGCAAAAATCACTTGATCCTGGTTGCTTTACTTTGCCTCAAATAATTCTATATTTTTTCAGTGTTCCAAAGTTTTTGGAGATAGAGAACTATCAATTAAAAGTAGGAGCACAAAGATCAGCAACATGAGCCAAATGTTTATTAAACTTGAAGAAAGCAAAAAGTATATTACCAATAGTCCTAGGTACTCAAAATTTAAATCCAGTTTGAGAAATAGCTGTCATGTAATAGAACATTAAGAAAAATGAAAGTGAAAAAAAAATTGTGTTGTCGTTAAATTAATAATATATGTTTCTACCTTTGGTAAAACAATATGTAGCACTCAGATGAGGATATCCAGGGAACTTTATGAGCATGATAATGGCAATTTTATTCATTTGGCAGAAACAATCTCGACATTTGATAACATTATAAATGCTAAACATTTATGCAGAATACATTGACACCAAATACTATTAAAAATTTTAAGGATTGAAAAAAAATTTAAGGGACAAAATCCAAAACCAAATAATTAAAATTATAACACGTGATAAATGAAATAACTGTGCATAAGATAAGAAATTCTAAATATTATTTGATTATTTTAGTGCAACAAAAGGGCAATGGATAAGAAGATGAATCAAAGAGACATACAAATAGAAGTAAATGAGCCTAACTGTATTTCAAATAAATATTATCATCACATTGTAGTGATGCTAACTCAAGGTACTTTGGAACACAGTATTTGGTCATATGCCCTCAGAATGAAGATAATTAGAACTATAACCAGTGCATATTCTAGTTGGTAAATTCATTTTCTCTGTGCATTGTTAGCAATTTTGAAACTATATATATTGTAGGACTAATCAAACAAGTAAACATATTGTGGACAATTAGAAGCAAGTTTTTTACTTCTGGAGAAGGAAATTAAAAATATGGAAAGGAGAAAGCAAGAATTGACCCTGGATTGTTATTGTGTAGTAGGCCGGAAAGCATCAGTATTAAATTCAGGTCATATCTATATCTGTCCATGCCTCTTTACACAAACATACGTAGAAACAATAATACATCAGTAGCAACCAATGAGCATATCTAGCACACTGAGTTTAGTTTCTAAATACAATTTTCCACTACTAGGAACCAGGTTCCATGGGAAGTTTTGAAGTAAGGAAAGTACAAGATGAGCCTGAAAGAATTTAAGCCAGAAAATAAGGAAATGTTCAAACAATGATGAAGACATGTAAAAAATGACACAGAGTCCATTTGAAGGGGCCAGCACTGGTCAAATCTGGGACAATTTGAGAATCAGAATAAATGATGCAGTAACAGATAATAACCCGTAGAACAAAATAAGAAACCATGAGCTTTTATTAATATATATAACTAAATGAATAAAAATAAATTAATAAGCCAGGCACAGTGGCTCGCGCCTGTAATCCCGGCACTTCGGGAGGCCGAGGTGGGTGGATCACGAGGTCAGGAGATCGAGACCATCCTGGCTAACACGGTGAAACCCCGTCTCTACTAAAAATACAAAAAATTAGCCAGGCGTGGTGGTGGGCGCCTGTAGTCCCAGCTACTCGGGAGGCTGAGGCAGGAGAATCGCTGGAACCCGGGAGGCAGAGGAGGTTGCAGTGAGCCGAGATCGCACCACTACACTCCAGCCTGGGTGACAGAGCCAGATTCCATCTAAAAAAAATAATAAGAATTAATTAATTAATTAATAGGGAAGAAGGGAAAATTCACCCTTACAGTAAAATCCAAAATAAATAAGGGGTGGTCAAATTAGAACGTTGCCATTTGGCGACTACTATAGCAATAATTGCTTCAGGGAAAGATCGTCAATGGACACCAAAGTCAGCGAATGATGGGAAATAAAATATTTAATTAGTCTCAAAGTATCTGTCCACAACGTACATATTAATTACAAAAGGGAAAACTAGTAACTTTATAGTAGAGAAACCAGGCAGACACCCCTTTAACCGATAATGAAAGTTAACATCACCAGGTAAAGGGACAAATTGCTGTCATGGACCTCATTATATGATACGATGAGAAGAACCAATATTAATTCTGTGACATTCCTGTCAAAAATGTGTAAGTTGAATCATCAAAAGGAAACATCCGGCAGACCTAAACTGAGGGACATTTGACAAAATAACTGGCCCATACTGTTCAAAAATGTCAAGGTTATGAAAAAAAAAAAAAGAGAGATACTAAAAAAATGTCTCAAAGAAGACCAAAGTGCTGTGGATATGAAAAGCAACGTGTGATCCCAGGAATGGATCCTGGACCAGATTTTTCTTTTCTGTTCATATGAAGGATGTTAGTGTGATAACTGGTGAAATTGAATAGAACTGAAAATTAACTAATATTATTTTATCATTTTTAAGTTCCTGATTTTGGTTAATATATTGTGTTTATAAAATGGAATACACATGTTTTAAGGGAATACCTACTAGGGTATTTAGAGATAGATGAAAATTTTATTTTCAATCTTCTATCAAATGATTCTAGAAAAATCATGTGTGTGCGTGGAGAGTGAGGGAGAGAGTGAAAGGGAGAGAGACAAATACAGAGACAGAGACATGACAGCAAATGGGGTAAGGTAAATTTTGAACATTTGGGGGAATTTCAGTGAATGGGTATATATAAATTATTTGTGCAATTTTGGTAGTATTTCTGTAAGTCTGAAATTATTTCAAAACAAAAAGTTAAAGAAAATTTTCTTAAAGATAATTTTAACCACCACTTAATTTTTAAGATAAATTCCGGATGTGAAACAGTTAAAGCAGATAAAACTTATTAGTTCTTCTTCTGCACAGCAAAAGAAACTACTATCAGTGTGAATAGGCAACCTACAGAATGGGCGAAAATTTTTGCAATCTACCCATCTGACAAAGGGCTAATAATCAGAATCTACAAAGAACTTAAACAAATTTACAATAAAAAATCAAACAACCCCATCAAAAAGTGGGCAAAGGATATGAACAGACACTTCTCAAAAGAAGACATTTATGCAGCCAACAGACACATGAAAAAATGCTCATCATCACTGGTCATCAGATAAATGCAAATCAAAACCACAATGAGATACCATCTCACGCCAGTTAGAATGGCGAGTATTAAAAAGTCAGGAAACAACAGATGCTGGAGAGGATGTGGAGAAAGAGGAACGCTTTTACCCAGTTGGTGGGAGTGTAAACTAGTTCAACCATTGTGGAAAACTGTGGTGATTCCTCAAAGATCTGGAACTAGAAATACAATTTGACCCAGTGATCTCATTACTGGGTATATATCCGAAGGATTATAAATCATGTTACTATAAAGATATATGCACACGTATGTTTATTGTGGCACTATTCACAATAGCAAAGACTTGAAACCAACCCAAATGTCCATCAATGATAGACTGGGTTAAGAAAATGTGGCACATATACACCATGGAATACTATGCAGCCATAAAAAAGGATGAGTTCATGTCCTTTGTAGGGACACAGATGAAGCTGGAAACCATCATTCTGAGCAAACTATCACAAGGACAGAAAATCAAGCACCGCATATTCTCACTCATAGGTGGAAATTGAATAATGAGAACACTTAGACACAGGGTGGGGAACATCACACACTGGGGCCTGTAGTGGGGTGGGGAGGTGGGGAAGGGATAGCATTGCAAGAAATACCTAACATAAATTACGAGTTAATGGGTGCAGCAAACCAACACGGCACATGTATATATATGTAAGAAACCTGCACGTTGTGCACATGTACCCTAGAACTTAAAGTATAATAAAAAAATTATTAGCTCTTTGGCTTTTTGAAATACAAATATTTTTATATGGATACATTTGTGTGTATGTTCCCCGGTAGATGTCACAAATGGAGAATTATACATGTTTTCAGTAGTATGCTTTCTGTCAGGCCTCTGAGCCCAAGCATCCCCTGTGACTTGCAGTATATATGCCCAGATGTACTGAAGTAACTGAAGAATCACAAAAGAAGTGAAAATGCCCTGCCCTGTCTTAACTGATGACATTCCACCACAAAAGAAGTGAAAATGGCCGGTCCTTGCCTTAAGTGATGACATTACCTTGTGAAAGTCCTTTTCCTGGCTCGTCCTGGCTCAAAAAGCTCCCCCACTGAGCACCTTGTGACTCCCACTCCTGCCCACCAGAGAACAACCCCCCTTTGACTGTAATTTTCCTTTACCTACCCAAATCCTAAAAAACGGCCACACCCTTATCCCCCTTTGCTGACTCTCTTTTCGGACTCTGCCCGCCTGCACCCAGGTGATTAAAAAGCTTTATTGCTCACACAAAGCCTGTCTGGTGGTCTCTTCACACGGAAAACTGAATCTTAACAAAAATAACTTGAGAAGTTTTATATCCATATAGAGATACTGTAATGCTGTATTAATTGAAAGCATAAAAATTTCAATAGGTCTTTAAAAAATCTCGGGTATTCTATTTACCTTTATCTGTGTATTCTTTAAACTTGATACTGAATTATACAGCCAACATCTCTTTTGTCAGCCCTAGGAATTATTTTTTATGATTGGCCTGGTTTTAAATTGGAGGTTGACTTTTACGGCAACAGAGAAATACGTTGAAGAGAATCCTTTTACAGGCTACTAACAAATTATCTACCCATTGAAAATACCATTTTTTTAGAGAAACATGGACTCACATTTTGTTGCCTATGCCATGTTGTATACTAAAACTTTGCAGGAAGGTTCTCACTAGAAATCATATCTCTTGGCATGGAAGTTTATGCAAACTTTCACTGTATTTTCTTGTCAATCACTCTTAAGCAAATAGTTCTAGTGAAAAAAACAATGGAAACAAATAAGAATGCCCTAAATCAGATTGTTTTAAAAGAGATTGGACACTGCGCAGAGATGACTACCTGTCCACCAAAGATTCTTGCTCCTGATCCATATTGTAAACTTATAACTGAATAGTGACTGCCTAGTTAAAGGCTGCATTTCTGGCTTCCTTGGAATTAGATGGGGGTGATGTGGTTGAGTTCTAGCTAATGGAAACAGGAGTAATACTATTTTTGTAACTTCCAGACATGGTCCATGACCCATAAAACTTCTGATGTAATAATACACTCTCTCTTCCCCCATCTGCCAGCTGGTTGTTGAATTCCTGTGTGACATTTGAAGATTAACGTTGAAGATGAGAGAGCTTCTAACAGTCCGAGTCCCAGATTAACTACATGGGCATTACCTTTCCACAACTACAAACTGGACTTTATATCAGTGAGAAATAAACTTCCATTGTAATCCACTGAGAATTTTTTACTTTAATCTTCTGTCAACAAACTGTCATTTACCTTTGCTAATGCGGACACAAATGTGTCTTGTTTTTTATTGTTCAAGGTGCCATATCTTATTTGGCAAAATAATAATCATAACAATAATAATAATAAAGTACTGGATTTACTTTGAACAGTTTGCCTCAAAAACTACCTCCCGAATTTACTAAGACCTTTTTCTTCCTTTGATTTATTTTTCTTTGCTTTTAATAAACACTAATCTCTCTACGAATTATGGAGTGAGATCAATGGAACTATTGATATTATAATCAAATTCCAAGGCCTGTGTTAGCTATTTTCAGGCTGTCATATGTTGAGAAGGGAAAGAAGAGTGTGAAGAGATAAGACCTGAATACAAGAGGCTGGGCGTGGTGGCTCGCGCCTGTAATCCCAGCACTTTAGGAGGCAGGTGGATCCCTTGAGCCCAGGAGTTGGAGACCAGCCTGGGAAACATGGTGAAACCTGGTCTCCACTAAAAATACAAAAATTAGCCCGGCATGGTGGTGCACACCTGTAATCCCAGCTACTCGGGAGGCTGAGGCAGGAGAATCGCTTGAACCTGGGAGGCAGAGGTTGCAGTGAGTCAAGATCACACCAAAGTACTCCAGCCTGGCGAGAGAGCAAGAGACTCCATCTCAAAAATAATAATAATAATAACAAAATAAAAGACATGAATACTTGTTTCTTCAAGGACAGGTATAATGTCTTACTCAATTTGGTAGGTTTAGCACCTAGTACATGATAGACATTCAATAGGGTTCTTGACTGAGTGATCCCTCAGGAGGATTTATAAAATCAAAGTGCCAAAACCAGGTAATTCCAGACATTTTCTTTGGACATAGAGAAATGACCATAAAATAATTTTAGTGAAGAAAGCTAGGGGTTGCTATGATTCGATTTTCATGTTTTGGTTCTTTTGTTGTCTGCTGAATGGGGCTTAGTTTAGAATAATTTTGTAGCAAAAATATTCTTTACTTTTGAAGTATGAATCGCTTTTGCTTGAATTTTACTGATGTCGATATGTCATTACCCTAAATTGACCAAAATGGCGTCCCGCAAAACACGCAATGTACCTTTCCATTTCCATGATTTTTTCACACTGTTTTTCCTGCCTGGATATGTTCCCTTCTATTATTCTTGTATCTAATGCCTGCCCTTGCTTTAGAGAGTAGCTCAGATCCCGTCCATTGCCCCATACCATTGCAGACTCAAACGACCTTTTTGTTCTCCACGTTCCTCTGACTCTAAAATTGCAGTACCATCTATAAATTAGAAATCATAAATTACTTTGCTTCTTTATCTTTATCAGCATTTTGTTTATTAAATTACATTAAAAATGTCATGAGTGTAGAGCCGCTGTCTTAGACTATTTTGCATTCCCAACACCTAGCGGAGCACCTTTGCCTTCTACATAGTAAGTATTAAAAGTTTAAAAAGAGGCAGACTCCTGTAACTGTCAAAAAAATAAAAAATAATAAAAATAAAAGAGATACAAAGAGGTAGACACAATGTAGTAAAAAAATACTGTAATGTATAAGCAAAGAAATATGTACAAGGATGCTGTTTGTGTACTTTTTTGTACTAACCAAACATTAGAAACAAGTTAAATGCCTATCAGTAGAGGACTAAATGAATCCTGGTACATCCATGCATTAGAGTAGCTTGCAGCAATTCAAAAAGAAGACACCTGCTCTTTATAAACATGAAGGGAAGTATCTTCAAATATATATTAAGTGGATAAAAAGTAGCAAGATAGTATGTGTGATACACTTTGTATAATAAAAATGATGGTTGTATAGTTATAAACATTTCAAAGAGGATATACAAGAGACTGTTAAAGTTGGTTGTTTCTGGGGATGAGAAAGGAAGGCAGAAATAATTATAGTTCTTAAATTAACAGCAAGATTCTGGTTAGATAATTTGCCTGATTTATCATAGGAACTAGGCACAGGCACATTCCTATATTCACAGATATTTCACATCCGCCACGCAACATGATAGTCAACAGGTACAGCAGAAGCACTAACAGATCAGAAAGTATATTAGCTGTGAAGCCTCAGCAGTTGAAGTGCAAACCTGCTGAATATTACAGCCCTGTCCTCAATTGATTTACTATGTCACTCGGATTGGTAGTAATGCAATTTTAAACCTACACTCGAAAATGATTATTTAAAAAACTGTTAAAGCCAAGCACCTTTGCTAATCAAGTTGCTTAAATGCTGAACTGATTAACCAAACCTCTCTTGACATTTAAGCCTTTTGTCATTATTCATGTTTCCCCCACCTCCCAGCTTCCACTACTGGTTAACAAATTTAAAAGGATGACATCCAAACAGTTTAATGGAGAAAACACCTACTAAGGGATTCTTATCATCATGGAAATCATGCTTGTCTCTCCTTGTTTTGACAGCAGAAGAGAGAGAATACAATTCTGGAAAACTAGTCATTAATTTCAAAGCCAAAGAAAAAAAAAGTATTGCATTGGCCACTAGATGGCCCCCATATATATTTTTCCACTATTACAAAGAAAACATGGAAGAAACAAGTGAGAGAAAAATATGTATTAAAATAATGTATGGTTCTTTACCTTTCACATGAATAATCACATATAGATATTATGAATCTTCACTTACCACTTATTTAGCGTATCTTCATATTACAGAACTTATTTAGCATATCTTCACATTGTGGAACTATAAGACACTCTTACCTTTACTAGTAACATTTCCAATAGTACCTATAAAAATATTTTAAGAATGAAAAGTTTTAATGTTTAACTTCTGGGCAACAGCAAAATTCTTCATCTAATTTTGCTACTTGATGTATAGCAATAGCAATATTTTTCTTTCTTAATTTTGAGTCACTGCTATGATTGCCACACAGTCTACTCCTTTATACACTTTAAGCAAATTCTCCCTCTTTTTAAAACTTTAAAGAAAAAAATGTTGTTTTAATTCAGTATCTGGTTTATGTCAGAATATAAGAAAAAAAAAAACCTCCAAACTTGATGAGTTTAAATTTTGAACAAAAACAAGTTATTTACTTACAGATATACACAGCTTTCTTTCATTTAACAGATTATATATATTAAAAGCCAAAGCATTTTTTATGTAATAATGACAGTACATTTAAAATGTTAGCTGATTTGTATTTCATTTAGCTTATAACCCATTTAACGATCAGCTGCTTCTGAAGAGGCACTTTCATTATTGTGTATTTATAATGGAAATATGTGAGATTCCTAAAAATAGTAAAGAATATGTGATTGCCTTAATGATTAATCACCTGTAGTTCAGCTGGTTACAGAATACCAATGTGTATCACATTTCACTAATGATCATTACCCTGATTTTCTCATTTTCTGCTTTCCATAAAGAAAGGACTAATTAGTTCCAGGTCCTGTAAAATTTTAAATAGAAAACAAATTTAACTTCTGCTTGCAAATTCTATTTTCCCCTATGCTATCCAATTCAGGGTCTCAAGTCTGATTCTGTACAGCCTAAAAGCATGCCAGAGAAATCACCTGTTTAGAAAATCTGCAATTCTGACTTCATGTTTTAATTGGCAATTTCCGGTTATATTCTGTTTCCCGAGGGACACTGGGCACTATTGAAAAGACCTGAAATGCTGCAGGTGGCTATTACCACCTCTTTTCCCCTTGGTGGTCAGACTTGCTTCCTTTGTTCAGCTCACTTTTTTTCTCAGCCCTTGAAATCTGCTTAACTTGGAGGAGGTTTCAGAGTTTGAGAATTAAAAAACGTTGTATAACATAAACACAACTTATCCTAACATTGGGCCTTTGGAAAAGGAGAGGCTGAAAAAGTGACAGAAGCTGTTCTTTGAATCTATAACATATTTTCCCCTGCTATCCTTCTTAAACTGGCAATGAGATTTCAAAACTGCATTGCAGCAACCGAATCAGCAGATTTTCAATACATTTACATCTTTTTCTTTACACAGGAGAGAAATATGACGTGAAGACTAAAATAATCCCAATCTTGTTTGTCTCCTTGTTTGTTTTACAGTTAAAAAGCCATTTCATGTGCCGGGCACAGTGGCTCATGCTTGTAATCCCATTACTTTGGGAGGCTGAGGCGGGCGGATTACTTGAGGCCAGGAGTTCAAGACCAGTCTGGGCAACATGGTGAAACCCTGTCTCTGCTACAAATACAAAAATTCGCTGGACGTAGTGGTGTGCACCTGTAGTCCCCGCTACTTGGGAGGCTGAGGCAGGAGAATCGCTTGAACCCAGGTGCCAGAGGTTGCAGTGAGCCGAGATGGCTCCACTGCACTCTAGTCTGAACAACAGAGTAAGAGTCTGTCTCAAAATAAAGAACAAACAAACAAACAAACAGCCATTTCATGCAATAAAACATGACTATGAAAAGTATTGTCTATGTGTAGATAAATGTTGCACTTTGTTCACATTCTCCATCTTGTTGATTTAAAGACCTCCTTGATTCTGCTGGGGCACTGGGACATATCAACTCCCTGTCGGTTCCCAGGGCAATTTTCAGATCCTTTGCATATAATAATCTCTGTTCCTGTTCTTTTTATTATTTTGTGCTTCTTATTTTTCTTCATTCCTGAGTCTTTCGTTGAAAAGTTAAGAATAATATCCGCGAACAGGTGTTTCATTGGGGAAAGTTTGTATAGAGAGTCATTTGAAGGACTCTTTCTCTTTGAATGGCTTATCAAAAACGATTCAGAAAACACATTCCCTCAGGCAATTTCAATCTATTCAAATCCCAGAGACCTTTAAAGGTGTTAGTTCCTAAACTGTCTATTTTACTGTGTAAGGCTTCCTGGATGGCCTTGTAGGAAAGGGATATTGAAGAGAAGAAAGGAGAAGAGATCACGACCCTCCCCCTCCAACTTACAAAGACACCATCTGAGAAATGAACTTTCATCTGCATGGGTTGTACTTAGCTGTGAATTTCTCCTCTTAGTTTTTTTCCCCCATTTTTCATTATTATAAACAGTCCGACATTCTTTCCACGCCTCCTTTTTGCAAGTTGAAGTGTTTCTTGAAATCTCTATAAAGATTGGATTTTTGTCAGGAAATAGGAAAGACAATATTGGGGTTCAGAAACTAATATCCCCAAATAGCTGTTGACATGCTGAACTGAAGAACTCTCAAGGTCTCTCTGACCTTTCCCACTGCCTCCATAGCCTCTCCCAAAGAAGTTGAAGTTCCTTTTTCTGCCTAATATCCAGACCCACCAAGGAGAAAAATTGTTTTTTCTTCCCCTCCCTGTAAGACCAAGAATGTAACCACACCTGAACAGACCCTTGCACTGTCAAAGAGAACTATTTACAAGTTAATTTCTATTCCTGGATCCATTCTTTCTCCCTAATAATTCCCTCAACAGAATTTCTCTTCTCCACCCTTCCATAACCTACTTTATCAGAATGGTATTGTAAAAGTGAACTAAATATGGCCTGAGAAGGACTCTGTATTTCTATATTTGAGTCCTTGTGGATGAACTGTAACCTAACTTAATAGGTAGACAAGATTGAAAACCTAACTTAGGAATATGCACCTGTAGCAACAGCTGAGTCTTGGCCGATCCCAGTAGTCCTACTTCAACCACTCACACACTGCTGAGTGTTGAAACTCAAATCATTCATTGCTCAATTAAACTCCTTTAAATTTAATTCAACTGAAGTTTTTCTTTTAACAGTATATAAGCTCCTGAACCTTCTTGGGGGATGAGGTCTTCATTCTGAAGGCTCCCATGTATATATGTTAAATAAATTTGCCTTTTCTCCAATTAATCTGCCTTTCGTGAGTTGATTTTGTTACAATCTCACCAAGGCACCACAGTGTAGCAGTCTCTTATTGTTAGGTATTACCTGGAGATCTTTGTCTAATGGCGAGAAAATCCAGGACGTGGACACACCAAGAGTGAGGTTAGAGCAGAAGTTAAAAAAGTGAAAGAAAGAGAGAAAGCATTCTGCCACAGAGAGGAGTCCTGGAGGAGGGTTGCCATTTTTTACAGTTGAATGCAAAGGCTTTTATAAGAAACTGATGAGGACTGGGCGTCTTATTTGCATAAGGCACGAAATTGTGGTAGCTTCACCCAATCCTCCTCATGTGCATGCAGGCTCTTACCTTGAGTTACTCCATATTGCTTTGTTCCACTGCGCACGTGCCAGGGGGCAGAATTTTCCATTGCGGGCATGTCTGTGCAAGTCAGCTGTGTAGGCTTTCTTATCTGTGTGGCTGTGACCATGGCTTAGGCAAGCCCACGTGTGCAAATTCCCTTATCTGTGCCGGCAGGCTGTTCTTGTGTTTGAAAGAATTCAACCAAGGACCCACACTAACTGCCTGGCTGACTGGGTTTTTTCCTTTCTCCTCTCTCAATTTTTTGGTGAACCTTCAGAGGGCCAAGGTGGAAGCTCTCCCTGACTCCTATGGTAACTAACACTGTAGCATTTTCTTTTAGCAAACCCATTCAAGAAATGTTTATTGAATGCCTACTAAGTTCCAGACACTGTTCTAGAATTACCTCCAACATTTGCCCAGTTTACAGGTGAGAAAAATCAAAATTCAAAAAGGAAAGAATTGATATTTGAACATATTTATCTGAATCAAGAGTACAGATTATATACCCTCACAAGCACAAGTGAAAAACTCTAACTATTGAAAAGTTGTTTTGTCTGTTGAGATGCAACTCCTTATATATTTCTGCTATTTTCCTACAACACTGTTTTTGGAAGTCAAGTCTAATCCCACTTTCACATTACAGTTCTTAAAAAACATGCAGCCATAAAAAAGAATGAGATCTGGGCTGGGCATAGTGGCTCATGCCTGTAATTCCAGCATTTTGGGAGGCCAAGGCAGGCAGATCACTTGAGGTCAGGAGTTCAAGACCATCCTGACCAACATGGTGAAACCCCATCTGCACTAAAAATATGAAAATTAACTGGGCCTGGTAGCACACACCTGTAATCCCAGCTCCTTGGGAGGCTGAGGCAGGAGAATCACTTGAACCTTAGAGGCAGAAGTTGCAGTGAGCTGCGATCACGCCACTGCACTCCAGCTTGGGTGACAGAGTGAGACTTCATCTCTTCATCTCAAAAAAAAAAAAAAAAACAACGAGATCATGCCTTTTGCAGGAACATGGATGGAGCTGGAGGCCATTATCCTTAGCAAACTAACACAGGAAAACCAAATACTGCATGTTCTCACTTACAAGTGGGAGCTAAATGATGAGAACACATGGACATAAAGGAGGAAACAACAGACACTGGGTTATACTTGGTCGGGGAGGGTGGGAGGAGGGAGAGAAGCAGAAAAGATAACTATTGGCTACTGGGCTTAGTACCTAGGTGATGATGTAATCTGTACAACAAACCCCCATGATGCATGTTGATCTAAGTAACAAACCTTCACATGTATTCCCTAACCTAAAATAAAAGTTAAGAAAATATAGCAGCTGTACTTCTCGTATTCATTATCCAGCAGGCCCTGTTCTAAGTACTTTATATGTATTAAGGTCTTTAATCCTGACAACACCTCTTTGTGCTTTGTTTTACAAATACTTATATCACAGCTGATACCTATCAGGCATTGTTTTGAGTACTTTACAAATAACAATTCAGTACATCATCATAATAGTTATAAGAGAAGTAACTTCTATTTTTATTTTATATTATTATTCTTGCTCTTTTTCTCTTCTTATCATAATATATGCAATCAAAACATACAGTACATTCCTTTTTTGCTATATTTATTAAATACTAAATAATATTGCATAAAAAACTTTTGATGTCATATAGACATGCTTCATGCTGTTCATGTACAAATTTTACAGAAGAGGAAAATGAGACTTTAAGAGAGGTTAAATAATATGCCGAAGGTCGCTGCCAGAATTCAGAACACAATACCCAAAAGTACAAGGTTTCTACATGCTGAATATTTTTAACTCAAGAAGATTGCAAGGGCTACAGAAGCAGGAAGGTCTCTCCAGTGTTCTCTCACCTTCCTTTCTGCCCTGAAGTGGGTCATGGAAGCTAGAATTCCTCTCCCTTTAAGCAAATGAGAAAACCTAGGGAAGGGCTGGACATGGTGGCTCACGTCTGTAATCCCAGAACTTTGGGAGGCCAAGGCAGGCAGCTGGCTTGAGCCCGGGAGTTTGAGACCAGCCTGGGCAACATGGTGAGATCCTGACTCTACAAAAACTACAAAAAATTAGCTGGACGTAGTGATGAGTGCCTGTAGTCTCAACTACTCAAGAGGCTGAAGTGGGAGAATTGCTTGAACCCAGGAACTGGAGGTTGCAGTGAGCCAAGATCACGCCATTGTATTCCAGCCTGAGCAACAGAGTGAGACCCTGTTATAAAAAACAAAAAAAGAAAAGAGAAAGAGGAAGAGAAAGAGAAAGAGAAAGAAGGGGAGATGAGGGGAGGGAGGGAGGGAGGGGAGGAAAGGGGAGAGGAAGGGAAGGGAAACCTAGGGAGGTCACTTGCTGACCTCCTCTCTTCTGACTTGGAGACTCTCATGTAATAAGCGTCCTGCCACATGGAATAAAGAAGGGGGAGATGGTGGGGTGGGTGGATGGAAGGATTGTTACACAGAAACACAGGAAATAATCTGAGGACACAGGCCTTAATGAGTTCCCCCCAATTTATTACCATTAGATAATATCCCTTATTTGTCCAATCACATTTCTCTACAACCATCCACCTCTTACATCACACTTAGCATAAAAATACATAGTTTTCCCTGGGTCTTGGGTCTTCATTTCTGAAAGCTCTGTGTCACATAAAACTGTGGCTAAATAAGTTTGGTATGCTTTTCTCTTGTTAATCTGTTTTTTTCTTATAGGGATGTCAGCCATGAACCTTGCGATGGATGAGGAAAAGATACTGTTTTTTTAATTCCTTACATCACAAATTTGGGAAGTGGCAGAGTTGAAATTTAAACTTAAGCTATGTTTCTCTAGAATGCACCTTCCCACTATATTATTACTACCTTTCTTTAAAATATTTGCATCTGAGTGTCATGCAACCTTTTGCTTCTGCCTTCCCATGTTATTTCTTATAAAATCAACAATATCTTCAGTCTGGTTTCACCATCTGATGTTAGAAATCAGCTCCATCATTCTATTTGCCTTCCTTTAAATGCAATGCAATTTGTTTATTTTCTTTTAGAATGTGATTCCCAAAACAGATATTCTAGGTGGTTATAAAACCATGCAGAGTTTAGATACTATATCACTATTATGGCTTAAGAATCATTAAATTTTAGGTAGCCACATCTACATTTTGCTTCACATTGAATTTATTGTTGCCAACCCTCCCCCAACTTGTCCTTATTATATATTGCGTGATAGATTCAGTGCATTATTCAAGCTGGCAAGACATTTGAGGATCTGGACTCTGCTATTCATCATAGAGGCTCTTACTCTCAGTTATGTATTATCTGCATATTCTATGAGGATGTTCTCATATCTTCATCCAAATAAGTCAAATAAAAATGCTTAAATGCAAGTATCGGTCAGCCTGGTGGCTCATACCTGTAATCCCAAGCCTTTGGGAGGCCAAGGCAGGAGGATCACTTGAGGCCAAGAGTTTGAGACATGCCTGGGCAACACAGTGAGACTCTGTCTCTACAATTGTTTTTTTTTTTTTTTAATTAGCGAGGCATGGTAGCACATGCCTGTAGTCCTACCTACTCTGGAGGATGAGGTAGGAAGATTGGCTGAATCTAACAGTTTGAAGTTACAGTGAGGTATGATGATGCCTTTTGCACTCCAGTCTGGGTGACAGAGCGAGACCCTGTCTCTACAAATACAAAATTTTAAAAATGTATAAATAATTGCAAGCATCAAGGATAGAGCCTTGCAGGTCAAAGGGGACTTCACTCCAGATTGATGCTCATTAAATAATGAGGCAATTTTCAATATAGTTATTTAATCAGAAATTAATCTACATGAATATTCTTGCATTTAGCCCATATTTGTTCTGTTTTGTTTTGTTTTTTTACCTCCACATATTCAGCTACAGCCCATATTTGTTTACAGGAAAATAATAATCGCACATGTCAAAGACCTTGCTTTGTTTCAGTATACTATGTCTTCTGAAATTCCCTTATCTACAAATTAGTAAATACATTAAAGAAAAGATTGGCTGATGCTGGTCAGAAGATACTTGATTTACCTTCTGTAAAATCTATGTCATCTCTAGTGTTCAGTTATTTATTCCAGAAATAGTTATTGAATAGCTACAGTATGCCAGAAACTCTCCTAGGTTCTGGAGAAACAACAGTGAATGAAACATAAAAATGTTTAACAACATATATGTCACATTCTATTATAAACAATCTGTGCCCTATGAAAGGTAACACAGACCCGTAGAGTTTATTTATATTGGAAAGCCAGGTGCTAACTACAATTCACTCCTTGTTCCCCGAAGTTATAATCATCCATTTTGCAACTTCTAAAGCTGCAGACTGAGGGATACTCTGGGGCCAGATGGCTGCTGCTGATCAAAAACAAAATAGGCCTTAGGGGTCACCACTTTTAACTTCCTATGAAAATGTGAATTCCTTTTACAGCATCTTCCAACATACCTGCTCAAAGACTTCATGATTATAGATCTTCAGGCTTCATGTTGTAAAGATGCTAGCTAGTGTGTAAGATAGAATTCAGACATTCTTGATTTTGCCTGGCCAAACTAGGTGGTGAGCTGTCAGATCTTTTGCGTGGTGGACTAGGGTACCTATGCTATATAATCTTCACAATGAACCAATTTATTTCCTTTTTGAGCTCTAGAGCCCAGCCCACATGACATGGCTCATGGGCCCTTCTTTCCTCTTCAATGCCAGCAACAATAGGTCAAAGCCTTTTCATATCATATCACTCTGACCACTTCTGTCTCCCTTGTCCACTGTTAAGGCCCTTGGTAATTACATTGAGCCTACCTTGATCATCCAGAATAATTTCCCTATTTCAAAGTCCTTAACTTTATCACAACTGCAAACATAAGCTGACATATTCATAGGTTCCAGGGATTAGGACATGGACATTTTTGAGGGGTCATTATTTTGCCTACCGTACTCATACCAGACTCCTTCTGGTCTGAGTTGTATTTTCTTTCTTTTTGAGTTATTTAGCATCTAAATAACATTGTTATAGATGTTGTGAAAATAGTTGCTTGCTCTTATTTTCTATTATTCTGGCTGCATTGTGAACTCAGCACTACTCACTGAGGTCAGTTCAGCCGGCTTCCCACTCTCCCTGTTTTCACCTTTACATTGGCTCCTCTGAAGCTTTCCAGGATTCTTCTTGAGTCAAAAGGACTGTATCACTAATAGATAGGTAACAAACACGATGAACAGCTTTACTTCACCCTCTTAATAATTTTTTTTTTCTCCAAATTGCTCTTCACCATCATCATTCTTACCCAGCTTGGTAAATGTGAGCAGGTCAGAAGATACTTGAATTACCTTCTGTTAGGAACATGAGAATGCAGTTCACAATGGGATTTGTGACCTCACATATCTAATCAGACGATACTCTGACTCTGTCAGTATTCTTGGCACTCAGAACATACTCAGGATTTCTTTCAAAGGTGATGGTGGTGGTGATGTGTGTGTGTGCACATGTGCATGGCTGGGTGCATGTGTGTAAAGACAGAGAGAGGCTCGGATAGCAAAATTTGTTTCTAACTTTACCACCGTGGCATATCCAGTGTTTCTCTGTGGCAACAGTCATGTATTTTCCTCCCCTTCATGCGCTTCTTTGTTGCCCTGTCACGCTACCCACTTCCTTCACACCATCTGCTAGGTCCTGAGACAAGGACTGCCTATCTTCTTAAACTTGCCCAGACCTGTCCAGATGTATCTATGATGGATTTTATTGTAGCAATTTCTGTTATAATTTTTTGTATACCATTCCAATATAAGCTACATAGTGGCTCCATTGTGGACATGTCATTTGTTCCTTGAATCGTTCTGTTTCATTCCTTCCTTTTATTGCTTTTCTTATAACTTGACTCAGCAGAGCACTATACTGACTGGCACTGGGGAAGGTAGCCACATTCCTTCCCTGCCCCTTGCTGATCCTTCTGCCATGCTTGATACCATTGTGCTCAAAGCTGAATTTGTTTAGCCCCTATATTCCTCTGGCACACATCCTGGCTTTTGAAAAACTGTCTTCTGCTATCAGGATTGTATGATTTTAAAACAAAACAGGTATCAAAGCTCAGCTTCGATTTTATATTTGTATATAATTTTAACAAATTCTGAAAATAGAGGGTTTTTTATGTGCAAATTTCTGTGTACATGGGGAGGGAATTTATTTATGATTTCTTAAGCTTCTTTTTTTTTTTTTTTGAGATGGAGTCTTGCTCTGTCACCCAGGTTTAAGTGCAGTGGCATGATCTCACCTCACCGCAAACTCCACCTCCTGGGTTCAAGCAATTCTCCTGCCTCAGCCTCCCGAGTAGCTCAGACTATAGTCGCATGCCACCATGCCCGGCTTATTTTTGTATTTTTGGTAGAGACAGGGTTTCAACATGTTGGCCAGGCTGGTCTCGAAATCCTGACCTCATGATCCGCCCACCTTGTGAGAATTCTGGGAGATATAATTCAAGTTGAGATTTAGGTGGGGACAGAGCTAAACCATATCACTTGGTGAGGAACAGCTATGAGTTTTACAAAAGTGCGAGAATGCATTTTCTTTTCTTTTCTTTTTCTTTCTTTCTTTCTTTCTTTCTTTTTTTTTTTTTGAGATGGAGTCTCCCTGCCACCCAAGCTGGAGTGCAGTGGTGCTGTTTCCACTCACTGCAACTTCCGCTTCCTGGGTTGAAGCTATTCTCCTGCCTCAGCCTCCCAAGTAGTTGGGACTACAGGCGCCCGCCACCATGCCCGGCTAATTTTTTGTATTTTTAGTAGAGACAGGTTTCACCATGTTAGCCAGGATGTCTCGATCTCCTGACCTCATGATCTGCCCGCCTCAGCCTCCCAAAGTGTTGGGATTACAGGCGTGAACCACTGTGACCAGCTGAGAATGCATTTTTAAAGTTTTTCCAAAACTGAAGACATGCTCTTCCAAAAATATTCTTCTATACACGGGAATAAGTTAACAATGACATTGGATGCTTAGTATGTACTAAGAACTTATTTGAGTATTTCAAATACAGTATCCCATTTCTCTAAATTTTAAGCCCTGGGTTGGTATACAGAACCATGAAAAGTAGTGAATTTTAAATTCCACCAAGTATTTCAAATTATCTAGTGAGTCTAGCTGTCCCAAGGGGAGAGAATAACATCCAGAATCTGCTCTCTTCATACAGTCTTAAAAGGAAAGAATTTAGAGTCTAATATATGTGAAGCACTCTGCTAGTAAATTTACATGTATAATTTTATTTTATTTATTATATATTTATCATTATTATTATTATTATTGAGACTGAGTCTCTGTCTGTTACCCAGGCTTGAGTGCAATGGCATGATCTCGGCTCACTGCAGCTTCCACCTCCCGGGTTCAAGCAATTCTCCCACCTCAGCCTCCCAAGTTACTGGGACTATAGGCATGCACCACCACGCCTGGCTAATTTTCTGTATTTTTACTAGAGACGGGGTTTCACCACATTGGCCAAGCTGGTCTCGAACTCCTGACCTCAAGTGATCGGCCCACCTCAGTTTCCCAAAGTGTTGGGATTACAGGTGTGAGTCACCACGCCCAGCCTTATTTATTATTTTTGAGACAGTCTGGCTCTGTCGCCCAGACTGGAGTGCAGTGTCACGATCTCGGCTCACTGCAACCTCTGCATCCCAGGCTCAAGCATTGTCATGCCTCAGGCTCCCGAGTAGTTGGGACTACAGGTATGTGCCACCACGCCCAGCTAATTTTTGTATTTTTAGTAGAAATGGGGTTTCTGCATGTGGACCAGACTGACCTCAAACTCCTGGCCTCAAGCAATCCACCTGCCTTGGCCTTCAAAAGTGCTGGGATTACAGGTGTGAGTCACTGCACCAGGCCCTTACATATATAATTTTATTGTTATGTGTGCCCAAATAAGCTAGGATGGGGGTGGGAACACGGTGTCACTCCAGGCAAGAGCAAACAGCAAGTATGCAGACAAAGCATGAATGAGGCTGACTTTTTGATAAAGGTGTGTAATGTCTGTAGGGGTGATGGTGTGGTTGCTATTCTTCTTTCCCCACAATTGTCCTCTAAGTTCTTCATTACTTCTCAGTAGCACATAATATCACACAGTCCTGTACTGCTTCCCTACCTTCTGGGAGCATTTATAGCAATGCAAAAGGCAAATACCTATTTACCATGATAAAAAATGCAAATGTCGGCCGGGCACAGTGGCTCATGCCTGTAATCCCAGCAGTTTGGGAGGCTGAGGTGGTTCAGGAGATCAAGACCAACCTGGCCAAGATGGTGAAACCCCCCTTTACTAAAAATATTTTAAAAATTAGCCCGACATGGTGGCGGGCGCCTATAATCTCAGCTACTTGGGAGCCTCAGGCGGAGAGTTGTTTGAACCTGGGAGGCGGAGGTTGCAGTGAGACAAGGAGATCACACCACTGCACTCCAGCCTAGGTCACAAAGTGAGACTCCGTCTGAAAAAGCAACAAACAAACAAAAATGCAAATGTCACTTTAAAGCAGTAATCTCTAATCACACGACTACTCCCAGACCACAGAGGAGCTTTCCTGATCACTGCAAGATCTTTTCCAAGTGGGTCCTATCAGGCCTCTGAGCCCAAGCCAAGCCATCGCATCCCCTGTGACTTGCAGTGTATATGCCCAGATGGCCTGAAGTAACTGAAGAATCACAAAATAAGTGAAAATGCCCTGCCCCGCCTTAACTGATGACATTCCACCACAGAAGAAGTGAAAATGGTGGGTCCTTGCCTTAAGTGATGACATTACCTTGTGAAATTCCTTTTCCTGGCTCATCCTGACTCAAAAAGCTCCCCCACTGAGCACCTTGTGACCCCCACTCCTGCCCACCAGAGAACAACCCCCCTTTGACTGTAATTTTCCTTTACCTACCCAAATCCTATAAAACGGCCCCACCCTTATCTCCCTTTGCTGACTCTCTTTTCCGACTCTGCCCGCCTGCACCCAGGTGACTAAAAAGCTTTATTGCTCACACAAAGCCTGTCTGGTGGTCTCTTCGCACAGACGCACATGACAGGTCCCCAAATCAGGCCTCTTTGTATTCTCTCAAAACTACTTTCTTCTTGAAAAACAAAACAAAACAATACAAAACAAAACAAAACAAAACAAAAACAAAGCTTGTCTCTGTTGCTCCCTGGACCTAAAAATAAACATATAAACTTCCCATTGGAATGTAAGCTTGATGAGGGCAGATATTTAAATTGTTTTATTCATAGTGCCAGTTTTATACACACACGTAACCACCTATCTTCCTTTACTCTAGTGTAGTCTAGTTCCTTTACCTCCCTCCTATCCTGGAAACAACCCTACCTCCCTTATATAACCTTAGCTACGTATGTTTCTCACTACTTTCCTCATAAGTTCCAAGGTAGTAAATGAAAGAGACACTGAAGTCAGTCTAGTAACTTTTGTATTGTATAAGCCTGCAAGGACACAGGTTTTCATTCACAGCTTTTAGCTGATGTCTAATCACATCATTAGGACTGTCTTGTACATTGCATTATGTGACAGACAACTGCTAGTGTTTTAAAGATTTTTGATTGTCTTCTACTTTCAAACACATTTCTTCTCAAATTTAAGTATACAGACGTGATTTGTTTTGGCCAATAAATTGTAATCAGAGGTGTCACTTTTGTTAAGCAGCATTTAAGAGCCTGCATACAATTCTCCATGCTCTCTCTTCCCAGATCCCATATATAATGGGAACATGTGTTAATAAGGTGTCACAGGATTAAAGCAATCGGGCATACTGTGCCACTCTATACAGCGCAGCTTCCCTAGGGACTCACCTGGACCTAAGGCACTTCCAATGAGTGAAGAATATACTTTTGTTGTGTTAAACTGGTAACATTTTGATGATGTTACTTCAGCATAACCTACTTTATCCGACTGAAACAAGAATTAGATACATAGAAGTAGATGTTGCAAAACCGTATTTCTAAATTATCTGGCATTGGCTTAATGATTGGGAGGGGTGAAACTAGCAAGCTGCTATCAGAGGCTGTAAAGATTGTGATATAGTACACTGTTGATGAGAATGTAAATTAGCACAGCCATTATGGAAAAAAGTATGGAGGGTCCTTAAGAAATTAAAAATAGAACTAGCATATGACCCAGCAGTCCCACTACACAGTATGTATCCAAAGGAAATAAAGTATCTCCTTGAGACACCTGTGCTCCCATGTTCACTGCAGCACCACTATTCACAATAGCAAAGATATGGAATCAACCTGAGTGTCTGTCTGTCAGTGAATGAACGGATAAAGAAAATGTGGTATATAGACACAATGGAATAGTATTCAGCCATAACAAAGAATGAAATCCTGTCATTTGTGGCAACATGGATGAAACTGGGGGCCGTTTTGGAAAGTGAAATAAGCCAGACACAGAAAGACAAATATCACGTGTTCTCACTTCTATGTGGAATCTGAAAAAGTTGTACTCATGGAAACAGAGAGTAGAATGATGGTTGCCAGGGGCTGTGTGTTATGTGTGTGGGGAGGATTGAGAAAATGTTGGTCAAAGGATACAAAATTTCTGTTTGACAGGAATAAGTTCAAGAGTTCTGTATATAATACATTGTTATTAACTGTAGTAACCAAGTATGTAGTAACCAAGTATACAACTTGGTTACTTGTAAATATATAATACATTGTGTACAACTGGGTTACTACAGTTAATAGCAAAGTATTATATACTTCAAAATTGCTCAGAGTACACTTTAAGTGTTTTCATCACAAAAAAATAGGTATATAATGTAATATACTTATCGATTACAATAAGTGTTGATTATCTTCATTTAGCATTCTACAATGGATTCATGTTTCCAAACATCAGATTGAACATTATAAATATATACAATTATTATTTGTCAATTTAAAATAATAATAATAATAATTGATTCATCCAGTTAAATAGAAACACAGAAGTCCCTCTTGTGACCTTCCTTTCCTTAACCTCCCATACACAATCCATAACTGAACCTCATCTATTGTGTACTTCACAAATAATTCTCAAATCCAGACACTTCGCCCAACCACCAGGACCAGCCCTAAATCGGGCAACCATTACCTCTTACCTAAAGGATTTCCATAGCCTCCTAACAATCTTATTCATGTCCATTTTTGTTCCCACTCTTTCACTGTCCTCACTAAATCCACAGTAAACTTTCATAAGATAAATCTGATTTTATCACCTATTTTATTTAGTCAAAGACTATTCAGTCTTCAGATTTCAGCTCAAACATCACTTTTTCAAAAAATGATTGTGGGGCTGGGCGTGGTGGCTCACATCTGTAATCCTAACACTTTGGGGGTCCGAGGCAGGCAGATCACTCGAGGCCAGGAATTCAAGACCAGCTTGGCCAACATGGCGAAACCCCATCTCTACTAAAAATACAAAAATTAGCCAGGCATGGTGGTGCACGCCTGTAATCCCAGCTACTTGGGAGGCTGAGGCATGAGAATCACTTCAGCCTGGGAGGCAGAGGTTGCAGTGAGCTGAGATCATGCCACTGTACTTCAGCCTGGGCCATGGAGCAAGACTCTGTCTCAAAAAAAAAAAAAAAAAAAAAAAGATAGAGAGTTAAGAAATTTCTGGCCGGGCGCGGTGGCTCAAGCCTGTAATCCCAGCACTTTGGGAGGCCGAGAGGGGCGGATCACGAGGTCAGGAGATCGAGACCATCCTGGCGAACACAGTGAAACCCCGTCTCTACTAAAAATACAAAAAACTAGCCGGGCGAGGTGGCGGGCGCCTGTAGTCCCAGCTACTCCGGAGGCTGAGGCAGGAGAATGGCGTAAACCCGGGAGGCGGAGCTTGCAGTGAGCTGAGATCCGGCCACTGCACTCCAGCCTGGGCGACAGAGCGAGACTCCGTCTCAAAAAAAAAAAACAACAAAAAAAAAGAAATTTCTATCTTTTTGGCAATTGAAAAATAAAAGACAGCCTGTAATCCCAGCACTTTGGGAGGCCGAGACAGGCGGATCACGAGGTCAGGAGATCGAGACCATCCTGGCTAACACGGTGAAACCCCGTCTCTACTAAAAAATACAAAAAACTAGCCAGGCGTGGTGGCGGGCGCCTGTGGTCCCAGCTACTTGGGAGGCTGAGGCAGGAGAATGGTGTGAACCCAGGAGGCGGAGCTTGCAGTGAGCTGAGATCTGGCCTGGGCGACAGAGCGAGACTCCGTCTCCAAAAAAAAAAAAGAAAAGAAAAAGAAAAGACAGCTACTTCTCAGCTTTGAAAATGTAATATTAGGAAAGTCTTTGAAAAATAACAATTCAGTAGACACTCTCTCCCAGTTAAATTGTCTTAAGGTAGCCAGGTGCAGTGGTTCAAGCCTGTAACCCCAACAATTTTAGAGGCTGAGCGGGGAGAATTTCTTGAGACAAGGAGCTTGAGATCTGAGACAAGTCTCAATCAAGTTAGAAAGTTTATTTTGTCAGGGTTAGGGACGTGCATGTGAAACAGTGTCAGGAAATTCTGATGACATGGGCCCAAGGTGGTTGGGGTACAGCTTACTTTTATACATTTTAGGGAGACATAATACTAAGGGAGGAGACCACCCCTCATATTGTCTTATGCCCAATTTCTGCCTCCAAAGAAAAAAGAAGTAAGACCTAAAAGGCAGAAATGAAATCCACAGGCAGACAGCCCGGAGCCATGCCCTGGGCCTGGTAGTTAAAAATCAAACCCTGACTTAACTGCTTGTGTTATCTATAGATTCCAGACATTGTATGGAAAAGCATCATGAAAATCCCTGTCCTGTTCTGTTCCCTTCTGATTACCAGTGCCTGCAGCCCCCAGTTACGTATCCCCTGCTTGCTCAATAGATCACTACCCTCTCATACGACCCCGTTAGAGTTATAAGCACTTAAAAGGGACAGGAATTGCTTGATCGGGGAGCTTGGTTTTTTGAGACATAAGTCTGCCAATGCTCCTGGCCAAATAAAACCCTTTCCTTCCTCAACTCGGTGTCTGAGGGGTTTTGTCTGCAGCTTGTCCGGCTACAATACATCTATCCACACAGGTAAGATTTACATTAGTTTGATCTGGAAGGGCAGGACAATTCGAAGCAGGGTTGTGGGCGCTTCCAGGTCATAGGTAGATTTAAACATACCCTGGGCCTGGTGCAGTGGCTCACACCTATAATCCCAGCAATCTGGGAGTCTGAGGTGAGTGGATCACCTGAGGTCAGGAGTTTGAGACCAGCCTGACCAACATGGTGAAACCCCATCTCTACTAAAAATACAAAATTAGCCAGGCATGGTGGCACAGGCCTGTAATCCCACCTACTTGAGAGGTTGAGGCAAGAGAATTGCTTGAACCTGGGAGGTGGAGGTTGCAGTGAGCCAAGCCTGCACCATTGCATTCCAGACTGTGCAAAAAGAGAAAACTCCATCTCAAAAAATACATAAATAAATAAATACTCTGATTGGCAATTTGTTGAAAGAGTTATTATCTACAGAAAGGAATGTCAGGGTTATGATAGGGGTTGTGGAGACCCAGGTTTTAGCATACAGATTAAGCCTCCAAGTAGTAGGCATTAGAGAGAATAGACTGTAAATGTTTATTAACAGATTTAGGGTTTGTGTTGATGTTAATACTGGAGGGATATAATGAGGCATGTCCAACCCCTACTTCCCATCACAGCCTCAACCAGTCTTTCAGGTTAAATTTTAGGGTGCCCTGGCCAAGGAGGGAGTCCATGCAGGTGGGTTGCTGGGGGACTTTTAAATTTTATTTTTGGTTTACATTCTACCCTTTCTGGCCAAGATTTTTCAGAGGCAACATCAATGGCCACCAAATTCTATTGTCAATGAAAAGAGTGAAATGCTGTAAAACATTTGAAGAGATTTTTTCTGAGCCAGATATGAGTGACCATGGCCCACAACACAGCCCTCAGGAGGTCCTGAGAGCATGTGCCCAAGGTCTTTGGGGTGCAGATTTGTTTTAGCATGAGACATCAATCAAATACATTTAAGAAATACATTGGTTTGGTCCAAAAGGCAGGGCAACTCAAAGTGGGAGCTTACAGGCTGTAGGTAAATTTAAACATTTTCTGGTTGACAACTGGTTGAGTTTGTCTAGAGACCTGGGATTGATAGAAAGAAATGTACAGGTTAAGATAAAAGATTGTGGAGACCAGCTGGGTGCAGTGGCTCACGCCTGTAATCCCAGCACTTTGGGAGGCCGAAACGGGTGGATCACCTGAGGTCAGGAGTTCAAGACCAGCTTGGACAACATGGAGAAACCCCATCTCTACTAAAAATACAAAAAATTAGCTGTGCATACTGGCAGACGCTTGTAATCCCAGCTACTGGGGAGGCTGAGGCAGGAGAATTGCTTGAACCCAGGAGGCAGAGGTTGCAGTGAGCTGAGATTGCACCACTGCACTCCAGGCTGGGTGACAGAGTGAGACACCATCTCAAAAAAAAAAAAAAAAAAAAAAAATTTGTGGAGACCAAGGTTCTTTTGAAGTCTTATAGCAGCTTCCCTTAGAAACAATAGATGACATATGTTTTCTACTCAGATGTTTAAAAGGTGCTAGACTTTTAGTTTTTTTTTTTTTTTTTTTTTTTTTTTTTGATGGAGTCTCACACTTTTGCCCAGGCTGGAGTGCAGTGGCTCGATCTTGGCTCACTGCAAACTCTGCCTCCTGGGTTCATGCCATTCTCCTGCCTCAGCCTCCCGAGTAGCTGGGACTATAGGTGCCTGCCACCATGCCAGCCTAGGCCTAGTTTTTTGTATTTTTAGTAGAGACGGGGTTTCACCATGTTGGCCACGATGGTCTTGATCTCCTGACCTCGTGATCCGCCCACCTCGGCCTCCCAAAGTGCTAGGATTACAGGCGTGAGCCACCGCACCCAGCTGTAGTTAATTTCTTTAGGATTGAGAGGCCTGGAATAAAAAGATCTAGCTACGTTAATAGAGATTCTTTACAGATGCAAATTTCCCCACACAAAAACCAGCTTTACAGGGCCATTTCAAGATATGGCAAATAAATACGTTTTGGGGTAAAATATTTTTATTTTCTTCTTTGTCTCATAATGTTATGCCAGAGTCAGGTTGGAAAGTAAGTCACAACATATAGGGTTAAATAAAACTCATCTGATGAGAATTTACAGTTTGTAAAGCATGACTCCCCAGACCCCTTAGATAGGAATTTGGGCAAGATAAAAAAAATCAGAGCTTAGTCCTCACTTTTGTCCCATAAGCATTGCTGGGATGGCATGGCTGCCTGCCCTGGGTCCATTCTGTCCCTCCCTTTGGCTAAGTGGCCGAGGGACTTAGGGTCAGCAAGACTTACAGCCAATTAATTGTTCTAGGCCAGACAGAAATGGACATGGACAGGCATTTATTACCCCTTAAAATTATTATTATTTTTTAAAGTAGAAAGCCAACAAACAAAAAGCCAAAGGAGAGGTTACAAAATTTATTTTTTTTCTTTCTTTTTTTTTTTTGAGACAGTCTCACTCTGTTGCCCAGGCTGGAGTGCAGTGGTGCGATCTTGGCTCATTGCAACCTCTGCCTCCTGGGTTCAAGTGATTCTCCTGCCTCAGTCTCCCAGGTAGCACACTACAGGTGTGTACCACCACGTGTGGCTCATTTTTTGTATTTTCAGTAGAGACGGGGTTTCACCATGTTAGCCAGGATGGTCTCCATCTCCTGACCTCGTGACTACACACCTCGGTCTCCCAAAGTCCTGGGTTTACAGGCATGAGCCACTGCACCCAGACCGGGAGAAGGAAATTCTTAATAGCTGGGGTGGATGCAAAGGTGCCCCATAATAGCTCAGGAAGCAAAGGCCCTTGTTTTACCAGCTATTTAGGCATCTTTGTACCCATCCTTCATTTGGAGGTTGTGACCTTGACTTAATTATATCCCTCAAAACCAGACCTCACAATCTCATATGCCCATTTCTTCTGCGATAGTTCCTGGGCCTACAGAGAGTGTGCTTGTATAGTCTTAGCAGCTGGGCATTTGCAGTGAATAACAGATCGGACCCAGTGGGATGCCAAATGAGGGAGATTATCATCTCTGGTCTTCAGAATACCATGATTTGGTTTCCTTGGAAATAAAACGAGAAATAAATAACATTAATATTTTTACAATCAAAGAGTACTTGTGTGTCAGAACAGAAAAATGAATCTATTCCATGAGGACACCAACTAAAACCATGAAGAAAAATTATAATCTGGCATGCTTTAGAGGATTATTGCAGCCAAGAAATAATTCATGGCTCACTCTGCACTGGAAAACAAAAATCAGAGCTAAAATCTAGTAACAAATGTTACACTTTTCTTTTAAAACAATTTTTTTCTCTAGCCCTCCTTTTGCATTAAAGAGATATTGTAATACTAGCAATTTGTGTGCAAAATATGTTTTAGGCTGATTATAGTTTGCCTTGTCAAAGCAAACTAAATATGACCTGAGAAGGACTCCATACTTCTATATTTGAGTCCTTGTGAATGAACTGTAACCTAGCTGAATAGTCAGACAAAGTTGAAAACCTAACTTAATAGTATATACCTGTAACAATAGCTGAGTGTTGGCCAATCCCAGTGGCCATACTTCAACCATTCATAGACTGCTGAATGTTCAAACTGCATTCAAATAAGGCAAACGCTGAGCTGCAACCAATCTCACTATTTCTGTACCTCACATCCGATTCCTGTACATCACTTTACCTTTTTTGTCTATAAATTTGTTCAGTCCATAAGGCACTCCTGGAGTTTCTGAGAATCTGCTGTGATTCTGGGGGCTGCCTGATTCACGAATTGTTCATTGCTCAATTAAACTCCTTTAAGTTTAATTTGGCTGAAGTTTTTCTTTTATCAGCCTGATTATTCACATAAAGTGCAGCAAGAATTGACTGATTATATTAAGGCTCCTTTTAAGTTGGCTTTGCTGAAACTTTACCTAAAAATATACTATTTTGGTCAAAGTCTTGGTAAAACGACCAGTATCTCCAATTGTTCTGTTTTAAAAGACTCTTACTAAACGTATGCAAATAACTATATTGTCATAAAATAACAATGCAAATTTTGGGGAACTCAGAGAGAAAAGTAAATTTGCTTACATAAACATACTTCACCCAAATGCTCTAAACTACAAACAACTTTAAAAAATTATGTTGAGAAAAAAAAAAGATAAAATGATATCAAGAAAGAAAACTAAATTTTTTTTATCTTTAATCAGAGCAGCAGCCTTTCAAACAAGATGTTTGTTCACCTTGGAACTGCCATTCAGAAGCCAAACAGCTCATGAGGGCTGTCTCTGTCAGGCACTGTAGAATCTAGTAGCTCCTCACATAGTTAGAATCAGTCCTAGGGAAAAAAGAGGCTCCCTGCTCATGAGTATCTCCTCCTTGTATCCCAAGTGATATGGTTTGGCTGTGTCCCCACCCAAATCTCATCTCGAATTCGCACGTGTTACGGGAGGGAACTGATAGGAGGTAATTGAATTATGGGGGCCAGTCTTTCCTGTGATATTCTCCTGATAGTGAATAAGTCTCACAGACCTATGGTTTTAAAATTGGGAGTTTCCCTGCACAAGCCCTCTTCTTTGTCTGCTGCCATTTCCTTTGTTTGTTTGCTTTTGTTTTGTCATGTGAGATGTGCCTTTCACCTTCCTCCATGATTCTGAGGCCTCCCTAGCCACGTGGAACTGTGAGAGCATTTAACTTCTTTCTTTTGTGAATTGCCCAGTCTTGGGCATGTCTTTATCAGCAGTGTAAAAATGGACTAATACACTCAGGTACCAAGATCCTATGTAAGCCATTATAATTTTATCATGAAACTCTTTGTGCAGCATTACTTCCATTAGCATAGGCGTAGCTTCAGTTAACATTCCATAGCAAGGTAGTAAATGCCCCTCAAGTGAAAAGTCTCTAGTCCAGTAATTGTTATTGGGAAGTACTCAGTCTTTTGCCATAAGCCCCAATTAATGCTCCACAAAACGCTATGAAGTGAAGGATTTGTCCTGACTAGCACTCCAGCTTCTACCCTACAGTTTGTGGGCTCAGGCAATCTTACTAGTTCCCATTTAGAATGTCCAATTAATACTTCTCAAAGAGCAGATTTAAATGCTTTCAATTTTATAGTGCTAAATAGGGGAAACATCCCCCAGTTAGATACAATACCTATTTTCATAAGACGTTTAGGTAGAGTCACAACTACCTTACATAAAGTCTGCATAAACATCTCAGATTTCATAATTCTATTAACTTGTACATTTTTTGTTTGTTTTTCTTTTGTTTTGTTTTGAGATGGAGTCTCACTCTGTTACCCACTGGAGTTCAGTGGTGTGATCTCAGTTCACTGTAACCTCTGCCTCCTGGGCTCAAGCAATTCTCCTGCCCCAGCCTCCCAAGTAGCTGGGATTACAGGCACCCACCAAAGTGCCTGGCTAATTTTTGTATTTTTAGTAGAGATGGGGCTTCACAGTGTTGGCCTGGCTGGTCTCAAACTCCTGAGGCAGGTGATACCCACTTCAGCCTCCCAAAGTGCTGGGATTACAGGTGTGAGCCACCGCGCCCGGCCAACTTGTATGTTTTTTTGTTTTTTATGTTCAGAACTTAAAAGGTCCCAGGAACTTTTCTTTTCTACCCCCAGACCACATTACCTCTTCTGGTGAAAAAGGGTTTCATTTCCCAGCAAGGAGTTGAGTCAAGGTATTCAGACTCTTTTGTCAATTTTTATCTTAACTCGCCTCAGCATTGCCCCAGGCAATGTTAAATTTCTCTTGATAATCTTTTCCTTCTGATTTTTTTTTTCTTAGTTTTCCAATCTGGGGCAAATAGTGAATAACCATTCAAAAATTTCTATCACCCTTCTGGGGCAAGCATTTTGACTCCCTTTTTGTTTTCCCTTTTTTTGTTGTTGTTAATTACCCCCAATGTTTTATTAAGCATCTATAAGGCCCACAAGGGATGGAAATTTGATAAGGCTTCTAAAACAGTCATATGATTCTGTGAAAGAGGTGCCCATGTAAAAGGGACCCACTGAACCCCAAAATATAGCATGACCTGGGTTATAGGCATATTCATTGGGTGAATATCTGATGTAGGCAATACTTCAGAGATCGTAAGTGTATTAGTCTTCTTCAGAGGGGCAGAACCAATGGGATTTATGTATATATAAAAGGAGTTTATTAGGGAGAATTGGCTCAAAAGATTACAAGGTGAAGTCCCACAATAGGCCATCTGCAAGTTGGGGAAAGAGAGAAGCTGGTAGTGTGGCTCGGTCCAAGTCCAAAAGCCTCAAAGCCAGTGAAGCCAATACTGAAGCCCTCAGTCAGAGTCTGAAGGCCCAAGAGCCCCTGGGAGGCTGCTGGTGCAAGTCCCAGAGTCCAAAGTTAGAAGAACCGGGAGTCGGGCCGGGCGCGGTGGCTCAAGCCTGTAATCCCAGCACTTTGGGAGGCCGAGACGGGCGGATCACGAGGTCAGGAGATCGAGACCATCCTGGCTAACATGGTGAAACTCCGTCTCTACTAAAAAATACAAAAAACTAGCCGGGCGAGGTGGCGGGCGTCTGTAGTCCCAGCTACTCGGGAGGCTGAGGCAGGAGAATGACGTAAACCCAGGAGGCGGAGCTTGCAGTGAGCTGAGATCTGGCCACAGCACTCCAGCCTGGGCGACAGAGCGAGACTCCGTCTCAAAAAAAAAAAAAAAAAAAAAAAAAAAGAAGAACCGAGAATCTGATGTCCAAGGACCTGAAAGGAAGATAGTATTCTGCACGGGGAGAGAGAGAGCTTAGAGAGTCAGCAAACTGCTTATTTTTTCTTCCCCCTGCTTTGTTCTAGCCATAGTGGCAGCTAATTGGATGGTACCCACAGACATTGAGAGTGGGTCTTCTCTCAGTCCGCTGACTCAAATGTCAGTCTCCTCTGGCAACGCCCTCAGAGGCATATCCAGAAACAACACTTTACCAGCCACCTAGACATCTTTCAATCTAGTCAAGTGGACACCTGTTATTAACCATCATACTAGGCTTTATTTCCTGAAGGGACACACATTTTATGGTTTGTTTTTCCTCAAAGAAAGAGGGAGTATATTTGCATGCAAGAAGGATAATGAACCAAATATTTTAAACTGGAAGGATGAACTGTGGTAGGCATTTATGCTGCTTGACAGATATGTCCATTCTTTTTTTTCTTTCAGGTATATATCCACTTCAAATAAGATGTGGCCTTGCTCTGGATAATTCTGGCCTACCATGGCTAAAACATAGTTCCAGTGCATAGTACCGTGACTGATGCACACACACACCCCTACACACACTCACACATGTACCAAATAAATGTTTGTTGACTGAATGAGTAAAATAATGAATTTGAGAGTTGACCCTCTATAGTTGTGCCCGTTTAGAATGTTAGGGGGCGACAAATCCTTACAGGTCTGCAGCAACCTCTGTTCTTACCTCCTCAGAAAAAGAATTCCACTGAGGGGCATAAGGCAGAAAAAGAGACCGAGGCAAATTTGAGAGTAGGAGTGGAAGTTTACTAAAAAGCTTTAGAGCAGGAAAGAAAGGAAAGTGCACTTGGAAGTGACCCAACCGGGCGACTTGAAGGACAAGTGCCCCGTTTCACCTTAATCCTAAGTTGATCGTAAGACTTTATATACTGGCCCATTTCTGGCATCTTGAGCCCCTTTCCCTTCATTCTTCTTTAAGGGTGAGCTACCCGCATGCACAGTGGCCGCCTTCCACTTGGGAGGTGAGCATGTGCAGTGTTCAGGAAGTTGTATGCATGCCTACCTGAGGCTTTCTTCCCTTTGCCCGTGGAATGCCCCCGGAAGGTCATGCTCTGCCATTTTGTCTCTTAATGCACATGCCCAGTTCCTCACTCACCCAATTCCTGAAATTTTATTGGAAGCTGGTTACACATTTCAAGTGTTTTTACCTTTTTGGGAAACTGCCTCTCCCTGGTGCCTGTGATCAATTATCACTTTAGTTTGACAAGTGTGGACCATCAGGAAATTACCTCTTCGTGGCACTAGTTGTCAATTATGATTTTTAGAGAGGCAGTGTGATAACTGCCAAATCATCACCTGATGGTCACTTGACATTCCTGATGGGTAGGGTGGGGGAGCCTCATCCTGCCCCGCTCATGCCTGGCTGACCACCTACTGTAACAAGAACACAGAAGATAATATTCACTTTGTGACTCAAACTCATAACAGAATCAGGGTCCCTTCTAGTGCAATCTTTATCTTTATCTGTCTCAGTCCCTTCTAGTTTAACCTATATCTATGTCATGCTTTGATCCTTAGAAAGGCTCTAGTCAAATAATATTGGTTGCCAACTGCAATGTTTTTAAATGGTTGTAAACTTTTTTTCCTTTTTTTCATTAATTCCATTTGTGAATTAAAATTATTTGTGGGCCAGGCACTGTGGCTTATGCCTGTAATCACTTTGGGAGGGTGAGGCGGGCAGATCACTTGAGGCCAGGAGTCGAAGACCAGCCTGGCCAACACGGCAAAACTCCATCTCTACTAAAAACACAAAAAGTAGCCAGGTATGGTGGTGCATGCCTGTAGTCCCAGCTACTCTGGAGGCCGAGGCACTAGTCACTTGAACCTGAGAAGCAGAGGTTGCAGTGAGCCGAGATCGTGCCACTGCACTCCAGCCTGGCGACAGAGTGAGACTCTGTCTCAAAAAATAATAATAGAAATAAAAATAAATAAGTATTTGTGAAACCATCATGCATTCATTTCTTCAAAAAACATTTATTGGGAGCCTACTATATGCTAGGTAGGCATTGTTCAAAGAACTGGAGTATGTGGCAATAAACAAGACAAAATCTTTGCTTTCAGTAAGTTTCTATTCTAGAGGTAGGGGAAAACAACAATAAAAAAGGAAAATATAGATGATTCAAAATTGTCTTATGAAGGCAAGGTACCTAGTGCAATGACAAAGAATAATAGAATGGACTTATTTTTTTCTGGCTAATGCAAAAGAGAATTTATTGTTCTTAGAACTGAAAAACAAATCAACAGGTGGGTCTTATCTTAGGCATATTTTGACATAGGGCTTAAATGAGGACTAACACTTGTATGGTACATGCTAAATAGTGGGTGCTCTCCGCAGCATTTAACATGACTCACCTGATCCTCATTATCAACTCCATGAGTAGGTATTATGATAATTCCGATTTCACAGATGAGGAAACTGAGGCACAGAGACTAACGTCTAAAGTGACTACATTAGTAAATAACAAAACAATTCGAATCCAAGCCAACTGGCAGAAAGGACCTAATTTAAATGGAATGTCAGCAGGGAGTATTAAGATAGGCCTTTTTGGAGAAGTGACTCCTTGCTAAGAGCTGAAGGAAGACTAGAACTTAGCGAGACAAAGAATGTCAGGAAAAAATATTCCGGGCAGAAAAATCAGTAGATTTTTACTAGTGAAAATGAAAGTACTAAAGATGTTTTTGTATTTATTTCCTTTCAATAAAAGGAAATTTACATGATTTCTATATTAACATTGATTTTCATTTTGATAGACCTTCTTGAGCTAGAAAGAAATGGGTGAAATAATATTAATGGTGCCATAAAATATGCATAAATAATTCTGGGTATTCTGCAGACAGTGTGCCTTAAGCATAAATGTTATGGTTGAGAACCACTGATATAAAGAGACTGATTTTAGAGTTTTACAGTCTTTTCCATGTTTGTTTTGTTGCATTGTAGAGTTAAAATAATTTTTTAAAAAATATTTAGAGCATTCTTAGTATTGGGCTTCTAAACATTGCTGCCTTTTCTTAGTATTTTAGAATTTATTATTATTATTATTATTATTTTGAGACAGAGTCTCGCTCTGTTGCCCAGGAGTGCAGTGGTGGGATCTTTGCTCACTGCAACCTCTGCCTCCCAGGCTCAAGTGATCCTCCCACCTCAGCCTCCCAAGTAGCTGGGACAACAGATGGGCACCACCACGCACAGGAAATATTTGTATTTTTTGTAGAGATAGGGTTTTGCCATGTTGCCCCAGGCTGGTCTCCCACCCCTGGGCTCAAGCAATTAACCTGCCTCAGCCTCCCAAAGTGCCAGGATTATAGGCATGAGCCACTGTGCCCAGGCCCCCTCACTATAAGGTCATCTGAGCAAGCTGCACCATGGTCAAGTCATCGTGACCCCTGTGTCCCACATGTACCCATCCAGAAGGCTTCCTGGAGCCAGAAAGTCTGGGACAACAGGAAAACTACAAAAGAAGAAAAACTGCTAGTTCCTATCTTAGCCAATTAGCCAACCTTGGGACATTCTACCATTGTAACATGCTCTACCCTAACTGATCAATCAACCTTGTAACACTGTGCCCTGTGACCCCTCCCACCTTGTGATAATGTGCCTTGTGACATCTTTCTCCTGCCAGCAAAAAAAGTGCCCCAACTGTAACTTTCCACTGTTTACCCCTAACCTATAAAACCAGCTCCAATTCCACCACCCTCCGCTGACTCCCTTTTCGGACTCAGCCCTCTCAGCCTGCTTGCACCTGGGTGAATAAATAGCCTTGTTGCTCACACTTAGCCTGTTCAGGTTGTGTCTTCATGCATAACACTCAACTCTTTTTTTTTTTTTTTAAGAGATGGAGAGGTAGGCCTTTCAGCCTGAGGGTGGAGTCCTTGCCAGAGACCTGACCTCTTCTGCCCAGAATTTCCGTGCCTCCTGTCCCTATCATTATTATCATTATTATTATTACTGTTATTATTTTTGAGATGGAGTCTTCCTCTGTCACCCAGGCTGGAGTACGATGGCGCAGTCTTGGCTTACTGCAACCTCTGCCTCCCAGGTTCAAGCAATTCTCCTGCCTCAGCCTCCCTAGTAGCTGGAATTACAAGCATGCACCAACCAACACGCCTGGCTAATTTTTGTATTTTTAGTAGAGACAGGGTTTCACCATGTTGGCCAGGCTGGTCTCGAACTCCTGATCTCAGATGATCCGCCCACCTCGGTCTCCCAAAGTTCTGGGGTTACAGGTGTGAGCCACCGTGCCTGGCCTCATTTTGAGACAGAGTCTCACTCTGTTGGCCTGGCTGGAGTTCAGTGGCATGATCTCGACTCACTGTAACCTCTGCTTCCCAGGCTCAAATGATCCTCCTACCTCAGCCTCCCAAGTAGCTGGGTCTAGAGGTGGGTGTCACCACTCCCAGCTAATACAGTTTCTCAGGACTGCCCATTATATCACATGCTGATCACAAGTGTAGGCCTCCAGTACTTCTGACTGAGTGGCTATAAATTGCAGGTTCCCACCACCCCCTCCTCAGGTTCAATCATTTGCTAGCGCAGCTCACAAAACTCAGGAAAGTGCTTTACTTGCTATTACTCTTTTATTTTATTTTACTTATTTATTTTTGAGATGGAGTTTCACTCTTGTCATCCAAGCTGGAGTGCAATGGCATGATCTCAGCTCACTGCAACCTCTGCCTTCCGGGTTCAAGCGATTCTCCTGCCTCAGTCATCCGACTAGCTGGAATTACACGTGCCCACCACCACGTCTGGCTAATTTTTGTATTTTTACTAGAGACAGGGTTTTGCCATGTTGGCCAGTCTGGTCTCAAACTCCTGATCTCAGGTGATGCACCCACCTCGGCCTCCCAAAGTGCTGGGATTACAAGCATGAGCCACCACGCTCAGCCTACTCATTTATTTTCAAAGAATACAACTTGGGCCAGGCGCGATGGCTCACACCTGTAATCCCAGCACTTTGGGAGGCCAAGGCGGGTGGATCACCTGAGGTCACGGGTTCGAGACCAGCCTGGCCAACATGGTGAAACCCTGTCTCTACTAAAAATAGAAAAAATTAGTCTGGCATGGTGGTGCACACCTGTAATCCCAGCTACTCGGGAGGTGGAGACAGGAGAATCGCTTGAACCTGGGAGGTGGAGGTTGCAGTGAGCCGAGATTGCGCCACTGCACTCCAGCCTGTGGGACAGAGTGAGATTTTTGTCTCAAAAAAAAAAAAAAAAAGAATACGACTCAAGAGTACTCAGACAAAAGAGATACACAGGGCAAGGTAAGGGGGAAGGGGCGTGGAGCTCCCGTGCCCTATTTAGGTGTACCACCTTCCTAGTACCTCCAATGTTCAGCGTCTCAGAAGCTCTCTGAACCCTGTCATTTGGGATATTTTTAGTATGCTTCATTACATAGGCATGATTGATTAAATTATTGGCCATTTGTGATTAACTCAACCTTCAGATCTTCTTCCCTTTCTGGAGTTGGGGGAATGGGGCTGAAAGTTTCTGTCCTCTCATCACATGGTTGTTTCTCTGGCAATTGGCCTTCATCCTGAGGCTGCTCAAGGGGCCCCAGCCATCAGTCATCTTATTAGCATACAAAAAGGCACTTACCACTTCAGAGAATGCAAGGGCTTTCGGAGCTGTAATCCAGGAAATGGGGACAAAGACCAAGTTTATATTTCTTATAGTAAGTCACCATATCACAAGTATTTTAAAATTTCTTTGAGTTCTTTTAAGTTTTTATTAGTTGCTATGTCCTAGATCTTGGAATGTTTTCACGTTGATTTTACTGCACAAACTGATAGTCTTTCCTGATCAGATCTCCGATAATGCATTTTAAATCATTTAATAACATTTTACACCTTTAGATATTTTAAAACAAAGGGTTTAGACATTTTTAAACTGTTACCATTAACTCAGATTGATAAGAAAGTAAGCTCTATATCAAGCAAAACAATAATTATCATTGAATCAAAAACAACCCGATTACAACAGGTGCATTCGCTCTACAATTGTTCTTGAAATAATAAATAATCTACTGCATTATTTTCAACTATATGGCCTAAATGTGGAAAAATTTAATTCCCAGAAAACAGAAAATCAACTCAGCAAAGATCCCATTTTAACTACCAAGGCTTATCCACCATGCTTACCTGCTTATTTTGCATATTAATGAGATTTTCACTAAGCTTACTTGATAGCTAAAGTTCTCCAAACAAAATGAAATGCTAGATTGAATTAACAATATATCATTTCTTCTCAATTAACAGTACAAATAGAGTATGTCTTCTTCTGACTAAAATTAATAAAGATGACTCATATTAAATAAAATAATGGTACTAAATATTAAACACTTATTTTATTTATCTCAACCTCCAATCACAAACCCCCAGTTAAATGCATTAAGGAATTTTAAAGGCATCAAACATTTCACCAGGGTAGATAAATAAGATATACTTATATTCTCAGGTATCAAAGACTACAGCCAGATATTTTTGTAATAATAAGCTCAGATAGACTTGGAAACTGAAGCGGTAGTCTCGGAAAAAAAAAAAAAAATTATAAGGGCCAAGGAAAAGCTTCCCCTCTGCCTTTTGAAGGGTAGCTGAAAGTAAACTGAAAATAAACAGATGAATAGGGAAAAAAGTCATACTAAATTAACTTAACATGCATAGCATGAAGAAATTGGAAGTAATTTCCAATTTCCAGTAACCCAATGTGGTACAGTTGCTTGTATACCTTTTTTCATGGAAGAGAGGGGAAATGGGGAATGTAGGCAAATCTTTTTTTTTATTTTTTAAGACGGAGTCTTCTCTCTGTCGCCCAGGCTGGAGTGCAGTGATCTTGGCTCACTGCAAGCTCCGCCTCCCAGGTTCACGCCATTCTCCCGCCTCAGCCTCCGGAGTAGCTGGGACTACAGGCGCCCGCCACCACGCCCAGCTAATTTTTTTGTATTTTTAGTAGAGACGGGGTTTCACCGTGTTAGCCAGGATGGTCTCAATCTCCTGACCTCCTGATCCGCCTGCCTCGGCCTCCCAAAGTGTTAGGATTACAGGCGTGAAACACCACGCTCCCCGCGGAATGTAGGCAGTTCTTTTGAGGAGTAGTAAATAGTTATTAAAGAGAATGAATAGAGCCAGGATACAGAAATTTACTTGTAAATGGTTCTGCTTGGTATTTGAATGAGCCAGAGAGGCAGACATTATCTTGCAGAAAAAGTCAGTTCTTGTGTGGTTGCATTCTTCAGTCTTCCTTCCTAAGATAGATAATGAGATGTGAGCAAGAGGAAGGCAATTGTGTGTGTGTGTGTGTTTTTTAAGGGTCCAGTTTTAAGGCAGTTAAGGGAATATCAGAGTAAAGCTTCATTCTGTGCTTTGGGAGAGACAGAAGGCTGAGAAACAGGAGGTTGGGGAGGGGGTGATCAGAGATACCTTAAGACTTCCTCCTTAGTTCAGCATATTTAGTGCCATATTTTAGGACATCATTTTCTGAGCCTCAACACAGTTTAGAAATAATTGGAAACTTTTAACACTACTACCATTAAGATTCTGGGCCTAATTTCCCTTTCATTGACTGACATAACTAATAGAAACTGGCAGAAGTGAAATTCTGGGATTTTTCAGCTTTTATTTTTATTTTTATTTATTTTTTATTTTGTTTTTTTGAGACAGAGATTCGCTCTTTTTGCCCAGGCTGGAGTGCAATGGCGCGATCTTGGCTCACCGCAACCTCCGCCTCCCGGGTTCAAGCGATTCTCCTGCCTCAGCCTCCCGAGTAGCTGGGATTACAGGCATGTGCCACCACCCCGGCTAATTTTGTATTTTTGGTAGAGACGGGGTTTCTCCATGTTGGTCAGCCTGGTCTTGAACTCCCGACCTCAGGTGATCCACCTGCCTCGGCCTCCCAAAGTGCTAGGATTACAAGCGTGAGCCACCGCGCCCAGCTCAGCTTTTATCTTTTAAGATGTGTTTTCTGGTCCCTTTTCTCTTTCTTTTCCTTCCACAACTCCTATGATGCAACAGATTGTTCTCTTGGTGGCATCCTGTTTAGGCTTTCTCCATAACTTTTTTAGTTCATTCATTTAATTTATTATCTCTAGGATTTTTGTCTGGTGGTTTTTTATTTCTACTTCTTTGTCAAATTTCATGTACTATTTTCCAAATTTCAATACAATTTTAACTGTATATTTTTGTAGTTCACTCTCTTTATGCATATTAATCTGATTTTTTTTTTTTTTTTTTTTTTTTTTTACCATTTTATAGATCTCCATTTTTTTGGAGTCCATGATTAGAGATTTATTCATATCTTTTGGAGGTGTCATGATTCCTTGATTCTTCATAATCTCAGTGTCCTTGCATTGTTGTTTGTGTATTTGAGGAGTCAGCCCCCTCTTCTGGTCCTTATAGGTAGTCTTTGGCAGAGATAGGCCTTCACTGTTTAGTCTAGCCTGTGAATCTGGAAGAACAAGCTGGTTTTTTTCCATGCAGTTGGCTGGGCCACTACCTTTATTCTGATGTCAAATGGGGCTGCTGGATGGGCTCCACTGTCCGGTAGGACCACTGACTGGGCTCTGTTATCAGGTGGAGCTACTAGCTGGGAACAGTAATGTCTTCTACTCAGGCTGGTCATAAGATGTATTTCCTGTCTGAGCAATTCCACTATTTGGGATCCACAGTGGGGCAGGACTGCAGGCTGGGCTCCAAGATTAAGTAGAGATGCTGTTTAAGATCTGTGAGACTAAGGGCTATGCCCCTTAGAACGACTGCATGATTGAGGATTGCCTCCTTGTCAGTGTGGAGTCATGGGGTGGGCTTTTGGCTGAGGTGAGTTGGCTGTTTGAACTCCCAAGTCAAGCTGGTCCAGCCCCTTTGCCTCTTCAGAACGCATGGAGGTGGAAGTCTCCCTTCCTGGACAGGGTCGTTGACTGAACAGTTTGGCTAAATGAATCTGCCGCTTGACTTTCCATGTCAAGTTGATCTAACCTTTTTCTTTCCCCAAAATGTACAGAAGTAGGAGTCTTCCTTCCTAGGCAAGGTCATTGGTTGGGCTCATTGGCTGAGTGGAGCTGCTGCTTGACTTTGCAGGTCAAGCCAGCCTAGTCCTTTAAATTCTCCAAAATGAACAGAGGTGGGAGTCTCTTTGCCTGGGTGGGGTGATTAGGGTAGGCTCTGAGGCTGGGTGTGGAGACTAGTAATCTAGGAACTCAAACTAGATTAAACTTCCCACTGTGCTTCTGAAGGCAACCAAACCGGCTCAGCTTTGCAGGTGAGCTATGAGGTTGGCTAGTGTCTCCGATCTGGTGCCACAGTTGACAGGAACAGAAAGGTACTACCAAGATTTGTGTGCTGGTCACGATCTCTGGCTCTTTTCTCTGTTTCTACCTGATCTTGGGTGTTTTAGGTGTGCTGTTTATCCTAGTGTTTTCAGTGAGGTGAGACAAGTCAGCTTCCTGGGAAGCATATCAAAGAGTTAGGGATGCCAGATGACTGCCCCCAATTCTGTTTTCCCCTGTATAAACTGTGGGCCCAGGGAAATCCACTCCGTCCAACACTGTACTGACTTGAGTTTGTGGAGGGGCGGGACATTGAGGTCAGAGTAAGATCATTCTTTCTATCTTTTGCATGTGGCTCTTATTCAGTTCTGTGGACCACATGGGCTTCTCAGGTTTGCTTTCCTGTATTGAGTTTTCAAAAGGATGCTCTAGTCTTTGGATAGTTGATCATTGAACTTTGTGTGAGGAGGAGTGGATCTTGAGACTTCCTTTTCTGTCATCTTGCTGACTGACATCCTTAATCCAAGTATTTTTCTCCTTAATAAGAAGCTAGGAGCTGAGGATTTCCTCCCAACTGTACGGTCTCTGGTGCCAGGGGTGAGGATTATGGTGTGAAAATTTCTCCAGTTTTCCTACTGGTTTCGATGTGGGTGGTTTTGCACTCACTCACAGTGCAGGAGCCTCTCAACTAGCTTCTGCATTTCCCACAAAGAGAATTGATCTATGAATTACTGTTGAATCATTGTATCCTTGGGGCACAAAGAGTCTAGGGCGTTTTTTTTTTTCATCATCTTGTCGAGGGCACTCCTAGGAACACCTACTGTTGAAGGCCTGCTTTTCTACTTACGTAAGAAAGCTACTTATTTATGATTACACTGCTGTAAATATCATGTGGAGATGCATTTGAACCATAGAAGAGAGATTCCTACCAGAGTGCAGTCTTCTAGATGTCACTGCCAAGGCATCAGGCGAGTGAACGAAGCTGTGTTGGATCCTCCAGACTTGCTCAGCCATCAGCTGAATGCCACTGAATGGCCCAATTGACACCATGTATAGGAGATAATTCACTCAGTTAAGCACTTCAGAATTCCTAACTTTAAAAAAAAAAAAAAAAAAAAAAAACCTTGGCTATAAGAAAGGGTTACTCTTGAGCCACCATCATGGTGGAATGGAGCTGCTGCTTTGACTTTGTTGTTGTGTCAACAACAGCAGACAGACACTACTTGTAAACTGACAGGATGAGAGAAGACCTGGGTCAGAGACAAAGGACTTTATTACTCACAGAAAAAGGAGTCCTCAGAGCTTCATATTGATTCATATAGGATCTCCATGCCACCCATGTCCCACTGCGGCAACTCAAAGGGCCCATGGTAGATGCCTATATATGCAGTGGATTTTTTTTTTTCCAAGGAGAGTAATACTGAGCTTTGAAATGTCAACACTTTTATAGAAAGCAGAAGCGAGCCTGCTCTTTGTTTTGAAAGAGATGATTCCTCATCTTTAGAGTTTCTTTGTGCAAATGCAGCCCCAAGAAATAGTCCAGGTGGAGAGTGATGAAAGCTTTGCAATTTTATATACCCAGTGAGAATGTGCGTAGATGGACATGGTGGATTTTTCCCCCAACAGATTATTAAAACAGCATGCTTCATTTCCAGCTAAATATTTATCATTGTATAACAAGAGCATCTCCTGCTCCCTGGGTAATGAGAAGTAAATTAAGTACAGTTATTTGTGTGGAATCTCATAGGAAAAACAAATATTGCATGATAGAGATTTCCTATTTGTTTGCAAAATTTTTGGTCTCATGTTTAAATAAACCAAAACACCCTTCTCATTCATGGCGGGCTTCATTTTTGCTTCCCTTTTCCTCCTGTTAACATTTATACTAAACTAGTGCTCTTTAATATGCTCTTAGTTTCATGATGGGGTTAATGGAGTGTGTGAATGCCCTGAAGTTGTGCATAAAATATTATGTATATCTATCTATACCTTTCTTTCCTGTGAGAGATGATGCATAGTTCTTATCAGATTTTCAAAGAAATATTTGACCTAGCAAGGCTAAAAATAGTGAAGATATAGAAGAATTCACTATTTTGGGATTATCCAACCAAGAGATTTATCCTTAAAGCCATAAAAATGCCTCATTCACCATCTGTAATAAAAACAAACTGAATTTCAAATCTTGAACTTTGGTAAAAGTAGTAGTAGTATTTTTTAAGAGAATACAATCAATGTGTTTTCTCTAGGATATATTAGGTTGGTGCAAAAGTAATTGCGGTTTTTGCCATTGAAAGTAATGGCAAAACAATGCGATTACTTTTGCACCAACTTAATAGCAAACCATTCCAAATTTGCTGGATATCATATTTTGTCTTTTCAAAATAATTCTTCATAGAATTAAAATATTTTCCTAATCTTATTCTGCTACTCATGTGTCATTTAGTTACCATTATTTTTCTGAAAATGAACAATTGCATAACTTTCACTTTATTAAATATTCAATGTGGCTCTATGTATGTACCTTATATACTTATTTAGATATGAAAAATTTATTAGCTAACTCAAATAATTACAGTGATTATTCCAGTAATTAAATGCTGCAAAAGTTAATATGCTTTATTGTCTCAGACTTTGAAAATTTCCTATCTCTTTTAAAATGTCTACAGAACGGCACTGCATGAAATTTAAAAGATGCTTTTCTTTTCTCCTACAATCAGAATGGAGATAATTTTAGGCATATAAGAAAGTTCCATGTCCATCAATTTCCTCAACTAAATCTGCTGCAATGCCTTTTATATATTGCACATATATATATTATCTCCTATATTTTGATAAAAGAGAGGTTTTTGTGACTTATGGAAAGTAGCTTAAACTCTTGGTGCCTCAGTTGTTCCATCTGTCAAATGGAGATAATAATATCAAACATATTGTGTCATTTTAAGACTTTAATGGGTTGTTGGTTAAGACTACTATCACTTCTTAACTATTCACTATTACCCAAGTACATGTAAGAGCTGGAATTCAAACAGAGCATAGTAGTCCAGCTGAACAAAAGGACAGAGATCCAAATTCAAAATAACTGAAGTCCCCAGAATCTGTGAAGTAGGTCATCAAAGAAAGTGCTGTGAAAAGTGGACTCTGAGTCTGTGTGAACATCCCCTGTGCTTCCTTGAGTGAGAGGTAGGCTGAAAATACAAAGGATTAGACTACCTGAGGCTTATAGTGTGCCTGCAGTGGGACTGTGAACAAAACAGTGGCAGTAGAGGTCCTCTGGGGCTGGAGGACTTTGGAGTTCTGGCAGAGTCATAAAGGAAAGATCTGCTTAACACTATGCTGATACCCCTAATATCGAGCTGAGGCATCTAGAAAGGTTGTGCTTTAGGAAAGAGGACCATGCTCTTGAGCAGGGATTGGCAAAGTTCTTTAGTAAAGGGCCAGGTAATGAACACTTTAGGCTTTGTAGGCCACACATTTCTCTCACTTTTCTTTCTCACCCTTTCTTGTTCTCTTGCTCCTACTCCTCCTTCTTTTTAAGAACCATTCAAAAACATAAATTCATTCTTAGCTTAGTAGTATAGAATAACAGGCTCACACAGTTTGCTGACCCCTTCTCTGGAGTAAGGTTTAACACAGAGACACATTAAGTAAGCCTACAAACACGGCCTTAGAAAATCCTAGGTGAGAAGAGTTTGGAGGTTGAATTTTTTCATGTTTTGGGGGCTTTGAGAACACTTCGGATTTTTCACAAATCTGTCTTAACACAATGAAAAAACCAAGCCTATCCAAATTCCTGGTAATTAGACAGTAATTGAACTGCTTACAGGATTAAAAAAAAAAATCAACACTCTTCAGAGGAAGATAGAAGAATCCAAAGTCATCACAACATGTGAGTCAAAAGGTCAATATGCTATTAAAAATAGTAGACAATGGATCAGAAAAATGTGACCCATTGTGAAGCAAAAAGCAGTCAGTAATAAACAATTGTAAAGTGGTCCAGATGTTGGATTAAGTAGAGAAAGATTTTAAACAGTCATTAAAAATATGTCCCAACTATTAAAGAAAAGGTGATTCAAATAATTAAAAGAAAAATTTGAAGGCTGGGTGTGGTGGCTCACACCTGTAATCCCAGCACTTTGGGAGGCTGAGGTGGGCAGATCACCTGAGGTCAGGAGTTTGAGACCAGCCTGACCAACATAGTGAAACCCCATCTCTACTAAAAATACAAAATTAGCTGGGCGTGGTGGCGCATGCCTGTAATCCCAGCTACTCGGGAGGCTGAGGCAGGAGAATTACTTGAACCTGTGAGGCAGAGGTTGCAGTGAGCCGAGAACACACCATTGCACTCCAGTCTGGGCAACAAGAGAGAAACTTCATCTCAAAAAAAAAAAAAAAAAAAGGAAAGAAAAGAAAAGAAAAATTATTATGAATGAGTGAAATAGATAAAAAAGAAATTATTATTTTTATTATTGCCACTGTAATGTGGGGAAAGAGGTACATATTTTGGTTTTGATTTGCATTTCCCTAATAACTCATAATGTTCATTATCTTATCATGTGCTTGTTGGTCATTTATATATCTCCTTCGGAGAAATGGCTATTCAAGTTCTTTGCACATTTATTAATCAGGTTGTTTGCCTTTGGGGGGAGTTTATATGTTTATGTTTAGATCCAGGATTCCACCAAGACAAGATTTTTTTTTTTTTTTTTTTTTTTTCATGGAGAAAATAGTTTTGAGAGAAAACAAAGAGGTAGATTTGGGACCCATTTGGAAAAGATCTTGCTTATCAGTCATCAGGAAAGCGCCTGTGTGGTCTGGGAGTGGTAGTGAGACTAGAAATTACTGTAATGTGAATTTCTATCATGGTAAAGAGGCATTTGATTTTTTTTTTTTTTTTTTTTTTTTTTTTTTTGAGACGGAGTCTTGCTCTGTAGCCCGGGCTGGACTGCAGTGGCCGGATCTCAGCTCACTGCAAGCTTCGCCTCCCGGGTTTATGCCGTTCTCCTGCCTCAGCCTCCGGAGTAGCTGGGACTACAGGCGCCCGCCACCTCGCCCGGCTAGTTTTTTTTGTATTTTTAGTAGAGACAGGGTTTCACCGTGTTGGCCAGGATAGTCTCGATCTCCTGACCTCGTGATCCGCCCGTCTCGGCCTCCCAAAGTGCTGGGATTACAGGCTTGAGCCACCGCGCCCGGCCTGGCATTTGATTTTTACATTGCTATAAACATACTCCAGAAGGTAGGGCAACAGCACAAGACTGAGTGGTACTGCATGCTACTGAGCTTAGAGGGAAAAGTGGGAAAAAAAGAAATTGCAACAGCACCATCAACCCCTCTCACAATTACTCACTTCTATCAAAAAGGTCAATCTCATTCATGCCTTGTCTGTAAACTTGCTGCTTTTATGCCTGAAATTATACTCCTTTCCCACCCTGATCCTGGCTTATTTGGGCATACATATGAAGAAAAGTATACAGGTAAATTGACTAGCAGAGTGCTTAACATAATTAGGCCCCGATATGGTTTGGTTGTTTTGTCCCCTCCAAATCTCATGTTGAAATGTGACCTCCAATGTTAGAGGTGGACCTAGCGGGAAGTGTTTGGGTCATGGGGGTGAATCCCTCATGAATGGCTTGGTGCTGTCCTAATGGTATTGAGTGAGTTCTCACTCTATTAGTTCACAAGAGATCTGGTTGTTTAAAAGAGCCTAGCACCTTCTCCCTCTCTCTGTTGCTCTCTCTCTTGCCATGTGATATGCCTACTTCCCTTCTGCCTTCTGTCATGACTGGAAGCTTTCTGAGGCCCTTACCAGGAGCACAGACTAGCACCACACTTCCTCTACAGCCTGCAGAACCATGAGCAAAAGTAAACCTCTTTTCCTTATAAATTACCCACTCTCAGGTACTTCTTTATGGCAATGCAAGAACAGACTAACAGGCCCTCAATACAGATAAATAGGAAATATCATAATGATAAATGGATAATTAATCAGGAAGAGGTACAATTCTAAATATATACGAACCTGTATCACAGAACTTCAAAATTCATGAAATAAAGATCAACAGAAATAAAAGGAGAAATAGTGAAACATAAAAAATATACAGCTGGAGATTTGTATACAACTCTCTTTTTTTTTTTTTTTTTTGAGACGGAGTCTCGCTCTGTCACCCAGGCAGGAGTGCAGTGGCCGGATCTCAGCTCACTGCAAGCTCCGCCTCCCGGGTTTACGCCATTCTCCTGCCTCAGCCTCCCAAGTAGCTGGGACAACAGGCGCCCGCCACCACGCCCGGCTAGTTTTTTGTATTTTTTTTTAGTGGAGACGGGGTTTCACCATGTTAGCCAGGATGGTCTCGATCTCCTGACCTTGTGATCCGCCTCGGCCAAAGTGCTGGGATTACAGGCTTGAGCCACCGCGCCCGGCCCTACAACTCTCTTTAACTGAAAGAACAAGTGGAAACAAATTTCACTAATGACATAAGATCTGTGCAATGCTATTAATCAACTTGATGTAATTGATATTCATGGGACAGTACAACCAAAACTCAGAATACACATTTTTATTTTCAAGTGCACATAGATTTTTCACCAAGGCCAAATTCTGAGCCAAAAGATAACATATTTCATATACTGAATTTTTTCAATTTAAAATTATCTTTATCTCCCCACTTCTTTTCAACATAGTACTGGAAGTCCTAGCTAGAGCAATTACAAAGAGAAAGAATTAAATGGCATGCTAACAGAAAAGGAAGAATTGAAATTGTTTACTTTTGCTGATGACATGATGTCATCATCCTTCCTGTACGGATACATTTTACAAACATTTGTATGTGAAGTATAATTCACAGTTAAAAAAAAATGTCTAGCCCAGTTTCAAACTTCCGCCTCATATCTAATTTCATAGAGCTCCAAGGCCTAGAGTGGAGACAGGGAATACTCTGCTAGTAGCCTATATCCTTTTTCTTCTCAGTTTTTGCTTCTTCTCTCCTATTGACTACAAGAAGGTTTTGAGGAGGGGGCATGAGAGGAGACTGTCTCTTTAATTAACTGACAGCATTTTGCAGACTTATTGGTTGTCTTAGTTCGTTTAGACTGCTATAACATCATACCACAGACCAGTTGAGATGAGGGTGCCAGCATGATCAGGTTCTGATGAGTGCCCTCTTTCAGGTTGCAGACTGTCTTCTTGTTGTGTCCTCACATGGGGGAAGGGGAAAAGGAATTCTCTGAAGTTTCTTTTTTCTTTTTTTTTTTGAGATGGAGTCTCTCTCTCTGTCATCCAGGCTGCAGTGCAGTGGTGGGATCTTGGCTCAATGCAACCTCCGCCTCTCCCAAGTAGCTGGGATTACAGGTGCCCACCACCAGGCCTGGCTAATTTTTGTATCTTTCTTAGTAGAGAGGGGGCTTCACCACATTGGCCAGGCTGGTCTTAAACTCCTGACCTCAAGTGATCCACCCACCTCAGCTTCCCAAAGTGTTGGTAGTACAGGCGTGAGCCACTGCGCCCAGCCTGAGTTTTCTTTTAGAAGGGCACAAGGTTACAATATCAACATATGAATTTTAGCAGTTGTTGTTGTTGCTGATTTTCTGACTATCAAACACTGGCTCTCTATGCTCTCTGTGTAATAGACACCCAAATGCTGACTCTTTTATGGAGTGTACATATGAGTATTTTTGAGGACTCTTGGGACTTCCCCACTGCACAATTCTCAACCATTTGTATCACCTATTAAAATCTTCACACAGTAGTTCACTGAAGAACTCGTGCGGGCTTCTGTCCTTGATGACCACTTAAACTATACTCAGGTGTTATTCCTGTGTTGCGCTGTAGGAAGTACAGGCTGCTCCACCGCCATCTCTTCTTTAAGTTCTTCCTTCTTCCTTTAAGTCTCTCTTTATTTTCCTGATCAGATAGGTATAGGGTGGGAAACAAAGTTTATGGGAGGCCATTGTTTTGGACTAGCCTCCTGTACTAGGTCCCAGCCAGACCAGACCAAACCAGAATGGAGTCACCTGTGCTAAGTGCTAATCAAACTGAACTTTGAAATGGGCCAGTTTTTCTGAAAAATGAGATTCCAGTCAATCAGAGTCAACATAATAAGAAAGTCGCCTCTGTTTTAACCTGTAAAGACAGTAACTTCGAAAGGACCAACTCACTTTTTGTTGTTTCTGCTTCTTCAGCCCTTTTCTGCCTATAAAGCCAACCTCCTCTGCTCAGCTCATTGGAACACTCATTCTATTTTATAGAGTGAGATGTTACCAGATTCTCAAATTGCTAGTAAAAGTCAATTTGATCTTTTTTTTTTTTTTTTTTGAGACGGAGTCTTGCTCTGTCACCCAGGCTGGAGTGCAGTGGCTGGATCTCAGCTCACCACAAGCTCCTCCCGGGTTCACGCCATTCTCCTGCCTCAGCCTCCTGAGTAGCTGGAACTACAGGCGCCCGCCACCTCGCCCGGCTAGTTTTTTTCTTTTTTTCTTTTTTTTGTATTTTTTAGTAGAGATGGGGTTTCACCGTGTTAGCCAGGACTGTCTCCATCTCCTGACCTCGTGATCCGCCCGTTTCGGCCTCCCAAAGTGCTGGGATTACAGGCTTGAGCCACTGCGCCCGGCCCAATTTGATCTTTAAACTAAATTTGTTGTAGTTTTTTCTTTTGACAAGGGGCATAATAGCAAGCCTGTTGCCTAAGCAATTATCTAGCCAGGGAATAAAACATCTCTCTAGTCTTCTTACATGCATGCATCCTACATTTTATAAATATTTTCTCTTGGAACACCACATTATTTGGTTTCAAGAGGAAAAAAAAAAAAACACCTCTTCCTAACTATTACAAGGAGGCAGAGGAATCACTTTGATGAGCACTCTACCTTCCCTGGTGCTCTCCTTATATACTGGAGTGAAGTAGTAGGGCACTGGTTGATTATGGTGTGGGTGACTTGGGACACCAATTAGAAAACCTTGCAGTGTGATACCTGGATGCAAGTCTGGGTAGCTTGTTGGTAGCTCATTTTTGAATAAGATATGTAGTGCCTTAGTCTTTTTTAAATCTTTTTTTAGCTGTGAGTTCTAGTGGACAATCCCAAGACAACAAGGGAAGTCCTTTTCAATGTCCTATTATGTTAGACTCCCATACTTATTAATTGTGTGTTCCCAAGCAAGTGTCCTAAATTCTTCCAAAGAATAGTGTACCTGTCCTTTCACAGTTTTTTTTTTTTTTAAAAGATTAAATAAGTATGTATATAAAGGGCTTGTTCAGATTAAATGTTCAAGAAAATTTGAGAAAGTACTTTTACATGTGTAGGGGAAATGCCTGATTTCAGTAGAAATTAGCCCAATACAATGAATGGAATGTTCTATAACTTTTGGGAACTAGATCTTGTAAGATTGTAAATTTTACCACATAGTCTTAAATTATATAATAACTAGGAATAATATATGAATAAATATGAATTAATGGATTGGTAATAGAACTATAATTATCCTTTGATGAAATACATTTCCTTAATTTTATCTTTGGTCTTAAATTTGATTATTCCATGCATTTGGTTAAAGAAGATACTACTCTTTGGAATGTGCTTACTTTTTTAAGCCTAAGAACGTTCATTACTTTGCATTGTTTTCTTCTCCAAACAGCAGGATATTTATATTATACTGGATTACTCACTTGGGAAATAGGTACTGAGATGGCTCATTATTGTATATATTGGTACAAAAGTAGGCCTTATAGGCTATTCAATGACAGTTTGTTTCATTTCATTTCAATAGCTTTAAATTGAAAGTTAGCTTGAGAGTTGGGAAAATTAAAGGTGCTTATTCCTATAAAGTACTTAGCAAGGTGCCTGGCATATAGTAAAGACTACAAATGCTAGCTATTATTATGATGATTATAAAGCTTTCTACACAAGTTTTTTACTATTATCATCATGCCAAATTAAATTATAATAATAAAATGCTAATAGGAGAAAAGTGGAGTTGGACAATGATAATTGAAAACTGTATTTATTCACATGACCTCTCCATTTCGAAAAGCACATATTTTATGTTATTAAAATAGTATTGAATGGGAGATAGTGATAATACAATAGTTCTTCTCCAGAATTCTCTCTGGTAACAATAGCTTTATGGCTAATAACACATCAAAGGGCATTGATAAATCTTTCTTTTTTTGGCCGGACACGGTGGCTCAAGCCTGTAATCTCAGCACTTTGGGAGGCCGAGACGGGCGGATCACGAGGTCAGGAGATCGAGACCATCCTGGCTAACACAGTGAAACCCCGTCTCTACTAAAAAATACAAAAAAATAGCCGGGCGACATGGCGGGCGCCTGTAGTCCCTGCTGCTCTGGAGGCTGAGGCAGGAGAATGGCGCGAACCCGGGAGGCGGAGCTTGCAGTGAGCTGAGATCCGGCCACTGCACTCCAGCCTGGGCGACAGAGCAAGACTCCATCTCAAAAAAAAAAAAAAAAAAAAATCTTTCTTTTTTTCTCCTATGTCATGGTAGTAGTTTCTTGGTTTCTGTTTTTCTTTTAAGTAAGCAAAATTGAGGAAATATAAAAATGATGGACTGTGCTATAAATGTTTAAAATACGAAGTGTATATTTGGCTTTTTTTTTTTTTAACATAGGGCTTTTCCTTTGAGTATATAAATCAATCATTTGAGTTTCACATTATTGTTCTTACATGAACTATTCAAAAAATATAATATATAAATCAAATAATTTATTTTTTACAGTTTGAGTTTCTTTAAAGTGAATAGGGGACTTAAAGAAAATTGGCAAGCAATCTGAGTTTAGATATTTTTAAAATATTAATAAATTTTCCTTGTATTTGCAATTCTCATCTACACCAAATTCAAAAGCAATGTTTAAAGATGTACTTTTGATAATATTTTTCAAAGCATTCAAGTTAGTTTTTATAGAAAGAACAACTCTGATTTTGCATTCATATCTTATCACTTTACGCAATATTGCCTTAAATTACTTAACACATTAACATGTACAACTAGCATAAATAAGTTTTGGAATAAACTCAACAGACTCTTGGTAAGCATCAAATTCATATGGTGGAAGGAGAAGCATGTGAAGGTAATGAGTACAGCCAACTAGCAGTGAGTATTTAGCCTGCACTGGGCATCAGTTAGAATGCTTTATAGAGGAAATAGAGAACACTTACTATTTTCCCAAGTCAGTTAATTGATAATCTGGTAAGGGAACTTTTGTGTATTGTATTCTAATAAGATGACATTTTAAACTGCCAAAGCGGAGATAATTGATCTCCTTGGTGACCATCTGGAGGTAGTGTAGATCTACATCAACAAGTTTAGAATTTTAAAATTTCTTTTATTTCTTCTTCTTCTTTATTTTTTCTGGAGAGGGAGTCTTGCTCTGTTGCCCAGGCTGGAATGCAGCGGGGCGATCTCATCTCACTGCAACCTCCGCCTCCCGGGTTCAAGAAATTCTCCTGCCTCAGCCTCCAGAATAGCTTGGACTACAGGTGTGCACCACCATGACCAGCTAATATTTGTATTATTATTATTTTTTAAGTAGAGGTGGAGTTTTGCCATGTTAGTCAGGCTGGTCTTGAACTCCTGGCCTCAAATGATCCACCCACCTCGGCCTCCCAAAGTGCTGGGATTACAGGTGTGCACCACAGTCCCTAGACTATTTTCATTTTTATTGGACTGAAAAAAAATGAACTAAATCCCTTTGAATTAGAAGTGAGCTCCGAAGAATCACTAATATATTATTTTCCTCAACGTTTTCTCAAAATGCACCCCCAAGGTAAGTAATTTAAAATGTACCTATAACGTAATTTCAAAGTACGTATTCAAATAACAGGATAGTTTTCGCATAACAAAGAAGTATTAGTTTTGCCCTTGAGAATGTGATACATATTTGGGAGAACTATGATCTGTGGGCTTCATCAGAGTTCCACAGTCATGAGGCTGTGTGCGGTCTGTAATCCCAGCACTTTGGGAGGCCAAGGCGGGCAGATCACTTGAGGTCAGGAGTTCGAGACCAGCCTGGCAAAAATGGTGAAACCCTGTCTGTACCAAAAACACCCAAAAATTATCTGGGTGTAGCGGCCAGCTCCTGTAGTCCCAGCTACTCATGAGGGTGAGGCAGGAGAATCACTTGAACCTGGGAGGAGGAGGTTACAGTGAGCCAATATCATGCCACTGCATACCAGCCTGGGCAACAGAGCGCAACTCCGTCTAAAAAAAAAAGTTCCATGGTTATGTGCATCCGCTCTTGCTGTCTTCCTGTGCCACTGTTTATCCTTAAATGTATATGAAGCCCTTCTTTGTCAAATGTGATTTAGGATTTCAGATATTCATTGATTTCATCCAAAAAGAATTTGCTTTTTTTATTTCCTCATTCTCCTTTTATTTGTGGGTGATTTTCAGAAGGTTAAAATAAAAAATTCTATCTTTACATGACCATTTAAAAACCAGATTTCCCAGTCAAATCTTTGCAAGAACAGTTAAATTTAAAGAGATTTAAATAAGCATCGAAAATGAAAGTTACTCCTTTGCATACACAAAGCTTTTATAATGTCTTTTTTTTCCTTCCATTTTCTCTTCTCTTTTTATGGAACTCAAATTATACGTGTATTAAATCTCAGCTCATTTTTTTTTTTCAATCATCTTTTTTCCCCTGTTTTTCAAGTAAGATAATTTCTTTTCTTTTTTTTTTTTTTTCTTTTTTTTTTTTTTTTTTTTGAGACGTAGTCTTGCTCTGTCGCCCAGGCTGGAGTACGGTGGCGCGATCTTGGCTCACTGCAAGCTCCGCCTCCCGGGTTCCCGCCATTTTCCTGCCTCAGCCTCCCGAGTAGCTGGGACTACAGGCGCCCGCCATGTTGCCCGGCTAGTTTTTTGTATTTTTAGTAGAGACGGGGTTTCACTGTGTTAGCCAGGATGGTCTCGATCTCCTGACCTCGTGATCCGCCCGTCGATCCGCCCGTCTCGGCCTCCCAAAGTGCTGGGATTACAGGCTTGAGCCACCGCGCCCGGCCTTCAAGTAGGATAATTTCTATTTATCTATCTTCAAATTCCTTGCCTTTTTTTCCGTTTAATGTTTCCATTTTGCTGTTAAGCTTATTAAACAATTTATTTTATTTAAGATACTTTTAAAAATAGAAGTTCCTCTTTGTTCGTTTTATAGTTTCTATATTTCTGCTAAGATTTCCTTTCATTCGTAACAAGCATATTTTCTTTATATCCCTGTTCATAGTTATAAAAGCTGTGTTATAAAATCTTAGGGTTTTATAGTTATTACATAGTTACAAAATCTTGAGGTTGGTTTCCATTAATTTTCCTTTTTTTTGAAATTGATAATCTTTTCTCTGATTCTTCATGTTCTGAGTATTTTGAATTGTACCTTGAAGTTGTAAATCTTGTGAAAATTCTGGTTTTTATTTTTATGTTTTCCTAAAGAATGTTCATTAAAAAAAAAACACTCTTTTAACTTCACTGAACTCGTAACGTGAACAATGTTTCTCCCGTGGTGCGTAGGCAGCTAAGACCTCAATTTAGTTCTTTTATTTTGGCTTAGCTCCTTGTAGTCTACCTCACCCTTGTATAGTTCAAGGGTCAGCCAGATATTTAGGCAGAGACTATTCATAATATATGAGCATTTCCCTTCCTGGCTTCCTTTTTCCTGTGAATTTTTTCCCTCACTGTCAGTAGCTGTGATTGCCCAGAACTCCTTTCTCTCATTTTTCTTTTTCTTTTTTTTTTTTTTTGAGATGGAGTCTCGCTCTGTCCCCCAGGCTGGAGTGCAGTGGCGCGATCTCGGCTCACTGCAAGCTCTGCCTCCTGGGTTCCCGCCATTCTCCTGCCTCAGTCTCCCGAGTAGCTGGGACTACAGGCGCCCGCCACCGCGCCCGGCTAATTTTTTTATTTTTAGTAGAGACGGGGTTTCACCGTGGTCTCGATCTCCTGACCTTGTGATCCGCCCGCCTCGGCCTCCCAAAGTGTTGGGATTACAGGCGTGAGCCACCGCGCCCGGTTTCTCTCATTTTTCAAGCCAGTTAGACCACAGCATTTCTATCAGGGCATTTCCACAAGGCTGGCACAGATTGGGGCCTGGTAAGGCTAAAAGCTATTAAAAGAAAAAGAAATCTCACCTCATACCTTAACTTCCTCACAACTGTCAAATCCACTCTAGCTCCTGCTTGCTTTTAATCATAATCCAATTAAAAAAAAAAAATGTTCAGAATTGGTAGTATTATTTGTACAAGGATTGCTCTGAAAGGAGACACTTGGTCACTACAGGAAGCTGAATCTCTTCTCTCTTATGTGTATTCATGTTTCACATGAGAAGACAAGTAATCCCGTGAAAACTCAATAATACCAACTTCAGTTGCTCAGTGGGTTTGACCTCAGAAGAAAATGTGGGATGTAGTTTTGCTTCTTCTAGTTGTTAGCTATTTCTCTCCAAGTAGAAAATTATGGGAAGAGAGAGAATCCTATGATTTTTCTTCAAAATAAAGCGGAGAAAGTAAACTATATTTGTGGAAAAAACGAGATGTGAAAATAGATACGGTAGTTTTCTAGAGTAGTAACAACATATTGCCAAATGTGTTTTGATACAGATAATTCCAAAGGCATTAATGTGGTGAACATTATATATATATATATATATATATGGAACTCAAATTATACGTGTATTAAATCTCTGCTCATTTTTTTCAGATATATATATGCATATATCTCTATGGGCATGTGTATAAGTGTAGAAAGCCCCCCCCCCCCGCCAACACACACACAAAGAATGTTAAAGAACATATTCTTCACATTCCTAGATGATTCCATTTAAAATGCATGGAATACTGTAATCACTAGTTACCTGTTTCTTTGAGTATCCTACTATATCTTGGTTTAGAAAAATGTGTACTTCAACCTTTAAAAAGTTTTATTTTAATGAGGTTTACATGGATTACTAGGTGATTGAAAGACGTAATTTTTTAATTAAAAATAATTGAAAGACATAATTGCTATCATCTGCTAAACAATAGTAATTATTTCTTAGTGTGTGATTGTGTTTAAGTGTATGTGCTATAACTGAAGAAACAAACATGAAGTAGAACAGGTTTTCTCCAAAATGCTAGTGATACTGACAATCATAAAACTATAATTACATTCTACTTCCTCCTCAGATAATAAATTACTAACAGTTGCTGTAAAGGGCTAGTTCCAGTTTTCTTCAATATTAAGGTGTTTTTTTCTTGCACATTGATTCCCAAATGCTGGAAGTTATTTCATGTGTTAACTTGGGTAGAAGTACAAGAGACGGCTCTAATCACATTTATTTGATTACTGGCAAATTTAGAAAAATTGCAGGAAGAAGGTAATAGCTTTTTTCTCCTACACTATTATATAGTCATTTATGAGTATTGTCCCATCAAGCTGGGTAATGGTGTTCCATAATAATCAGCAAACCCATTTAGCCAGTTATCTGGGTTCAAAGTCTGAGTCATTTCTGACTCTTCCCTCATTCTCCCAATCAAAACAATTACAATGTCTCATTTTTACTTACCTCATCATGTCCTCCATATCTGTTCTTCCCCTTTGATTATTACTGAAGTTAACCTGGCTCTGATGCATAATGCCTCAAGTGTGTACCACTGCCATAGATTTATCATACTTTTCCTCCTTATTGATACCTTCACTTACAGTCCATCCTGTACACCTCACGACTAATAGTCCTAAATATTGCTAATAGACCTAAAATATTGCTTTTGCTTTTTATGTTAATTACCTGATCATTAATGCTTGATGGTTCACCGGTCTTTAAAGAGTTTAAACTTCTCAGCCTGGTAGAAAACATCCTTCCAGTTTTGACCATCTGTTTCAACAGTTTAGTCTACTCACTAATCCTCCCAAGCATGGCATGGGCTACATGTTGCCATCAGGAAGGGACAGTGCAGTTTTCTTTTAAGTTTTAGTGGTTTAAGACTCTGTCTTGATGTTTTTTCATAATTCAGTTTAGGTAAGAATCACCTGGTTACATCCCTAAGCTCCATCCACAGAGGTTCCGATTTAGTAGGTCTATTGGTGGCACCTGAGAATCCACAACTTAGCAGTGGCTTCTGATGATGATGATACATATAGCACAATGAGAAATATTGCTCTACTTATTAAAACCCTACTTATCCTCCAAAGATGTATGTTCTATTTTTTAATATGAAGTATTTGGGATTACTCTAGTCAAGAGAGATCACTGTTGTACTGTGAAGTCACACAGTATTTCTCTGTAACATTCATTCATTCATTCATTCAGCTTTCAAAGAGGACTACTAACCTTTTTGGAATAGCTATTCCATCTCTTCTATCCCCTTAACCTACTTTATTTTCCTCCATAGCATTTATTCCTGCTTGATATTACAGTATAGCTATTAAATTTGTAAACCAAAAAAGGTCTGAGACATCTCAACTTGGTGGTTTATTTTGCCAACGTTCTGGACGTGCCTAAGTAAAATCTGTAGCCCAGTGCTTTCTCCAAAGGGGGTTTGAGAACTTCATTATTGAAAGGGGAGAGTGGGCAGGAGGGAAAAGAGGAGTAGTCCATTATGCATTTATCTCACTCTTAGTAAATCTGCATTTTACATAAGATAAAGTAAACATAAGGAAGAGGAAGTCAAATGTGCATTTTTCTTAGGGTGCATGGAGGGATGATTGCCAGTCTTGTTTTTGTGTCACACCTGTGAAGACAAGTTGTTAATTTGTACTGTCAGGTTGATATTCAATATAACTCTGCTTTAGGGTAAAGATTTTGGGGCCCACGGGAATTTCCTTGTGAGCAATTTGTAAAGGAGGCCATCTGGGAGATATGTGGCCTTCTATTGTTGCAGCTATCTGTTTACGAACAAAAGAAAGGCAGTTTTTGCGTGAGTCATCTCCCAAGCTTAACTTTTCCCTTTGGCATAGTGAGTTTGGGGTCCCCAAATTTTATTTTCTTTTCATAGTTTCTTTTCTTATTACCTCTTTTCCCTACATGAAAATAAACTTAATGAAGGTAGAGGCATTGTGTTGTTTTCTTTCATTGTATTATCAGAGCTTAGAAAAGCATAGTGGATGCTCAATAAATATTGTTTAACACATGAATTTGACACTCAGCACATAGGTGTTTATTGTTAATTGGCTTTTCATGAATGTTTCTGATGATGCAAAAATATAGAATGCTCTTTAGGGTAAGATCTCTCTTACACTTCTCTCTATTATACTTTGTAGCACCCAATCCATTGGTTTGCACGATAAGCACACAATGCAGATTTGTTGATATATGTTTTTCTATTGACATGAATCTGAAAATAACATGAATTGATAACTGATTTAAGTTTCATTTTTAAGTAAAAGCGTGGAAAGCAGAATAATGGCCCCTGAAAGATGTATGTGTCCTACTCCTCCGAACCTGTTAATACATTACTTTGCATGGCAAAAGGGATTTTGCATCTGTGATTCAGGTTAAGAAGCTTGTAATGGGAAGATTATTCTGGATTATCCAGGTAAATCCTATCTAATTTCATGAGTCTTTTAAAGCAGAGAACCTTTTCCAGCTGCAGAGAATCAAAGATGGTAGTATGAGAAGTAAGTTTGATGTTGCTGGCTTTGAAGGTGGAGGAGGGGGGCCATGAACCAAGGAATGTAGATGGCTTCTAGAAGCCAGAGAAGGCAAGAAAATGGATTCTTCCCTATAGCCTTCAGAAAGGAATGCAGCCCTGATGATGCCTTGATTTTAGCCCAATGAGTTGTGTTTATGACCTACAGAGATGTGTAATACATTGTGCTATTTTAAGTCACTGGCTTTGTGATATGTTTTGGTAGCAATAGAAAACAGGTATAAACAATAACAGCAGCAAAAAAAGTCTTTCAACCTTATTCTTCTGTCCATATGAGAAATGAAGCAGATTCTTGAAGGGCTGGGGCATTTTCCATATATATTCAATTATAAGATAATTTTGAATGTAAGAAATGTTTCTACTTTCTTAAGGAGAATGTTTTTCAAGAGTATATGGCTGACCTGAGTATAGAAAATCGTGTAAATGGCAATTAAATAAGATGATGTCTCCCTATTTATTTTGCAAATATTGATTAAACTAATTACAAATATATATTTACAAAATTCATGAATGTTTCTGATGATCCAACAATACAGTATGCCCTTTGGGGTAAGTTGCCTTTCACACTTCTCTCTATTATCCTTTATAGCACCCAATTCATTGGTTTGCACAATAAACACACAATGCAGATTTAGGTATAATATAATGTTATATCGTTTGCATGTTTTATAAAACAATTTTACATTGAATTTAACATCCGTTGTTATCATCACTGAAGATTTGTTTCTGGAGAGATCTGACAGTTTTCTAGAACACAACATAATCACTTCTATCTAGGATTTTTTTTTTTTTTTTTTTTTTGAGACGGAGTCTTGCTCAGTTGCCCAGGCTGGAGTGTGGTGGCGCGATCTCAGCTCACTGCAAGCTCGGCCTCCCGGGTTCTTGCCATTCTCCTGCCTCAACCTCCCAAGTAGCTGAGACTACAGGCGCCCGCCACTACGCCTGGCTAGTTTTTTTTTTGTTTGTATTTTTAGTAGAGACAGGGTTTCACCGTGTTAGCCAGGATGGTCTCGATCTCCTGACCTCGTGATCCGCCCGTCTCGGCCTCCCAAAGTGCTGGGATTACAGGCGTAGAGCCACCGCGCCCGGCGTATCTAGGATATTTTAAAGAAAGCACTTTTTGAATCTGCATATGATGCTATCACTCAAAATTTTATCCCGAGTTACAAGTATATATCTGTTATTCATGATAAAATCCCGAATAAAACCGCTTATCATATATTTCTTTCTAAAGTAGTCTTGAAAAGGCTTGTTTATACTTGGTATCCAAAATCTGTAATTGTGAGGTCATCTCCTCTCTTCACAGATGATAATTTAAAAATTAGTGTTCATTTTTTTTGTCTTCCTTTTTTTCTTATAAATTCTGGCTGATAATTTCTATTAACATACAAAACTAACATTGATTAAGGTCATTTCAGATTTATGTATTTTTTCCAAGTAGTTGTTCAAAATTAATTAAAGAAAATGTGGCACATATACACCATGGAATACTATGCAGCCATAAAAAAGGATGAGTTCATATCCTTGAACATGACATGGGTTGTTCAAGTAGGGACATGGATGAAGCTGGAAACCATCATTCTCAGCAAACTAACACAAAACAGAAAACCAAACACTGCATGTTCTCACTCATGAGTGGGAGTTGAACAATGAGAACACATGGACACAGGGAGTGGAACATCACACGCTGGGGCCTGTCAGGGGGTGGGGGGCGAGGGGAAAAATAGCATTAGGAGAAATACCTAATGTAGATGATGGGTTGATGGGTGCAGCAAACCACCATGGCACGTGTGTACCTATGTAACAAACCTGCATGTTCTGCACATGTACCCCAGAACTTAAAGTATTATAATAATAATAAAAAGAAAGTAATTAAGAAAGGTTCTCTACTATGAGAAAAACTTCATGTTTCATTTTCTTTATGAGACAAAACATTGAGCTAAAATTTCAGCTTATATTCAGAAAGATGAACACTTTTATTCCCCTTGGTTTCCTTTCTTTTTCATAGGCGTGAAAGTTCACAGGAGACATCCTATTTGTAATCCATTATTGCTCAATACTATCTTATGTATTCCTTTCAGTGTACATGTATCCTGACAATATCATATTCAATGGTATATGTTATTTTTTTCCAGTCCCCTATTGATTAACCTTTAAATTGATTCTAATTTTCAGCAATGACACATGATGATGCAATAATCATTACTTTGCATAGATTTTTACATAGCTGTGTATTTATTTTTAAAATTTATTTTATTTTAATTTATTAATTTATTTATATTTTTACTTATTTTATCTTGTTAAAAATCAGATTTCCATGTTTCAGCAGCAAGTCATTAGTTGAATGAGAATCCATGTAAGTCATCATGTATATATATGGTTGTATATTTCTGAAGGATAAATTCTTAAAGGTAGAACTGCCTTGTGAAAGGAAACGACCATTCCAAATGTAAAAACTATTGCTAAAATGACCTACAAATATATAAATAAATATATGTTACCATTTGATATGGTTTGCCTGTGTCCCCACTCAAAATCTCATCTTCAGTTGTAATCTCCATAACCCACCCATGTCAAGGGTGGGGGCAGGTGGAGGTAATGGGATCATGGGGGCTGTTTCCCACATGCTGTTCTCATGATAATGAGAGAGTCTCATGAGTTCTGTTGGTTTTATAAGCATATAGCATTTCCTCTGCTTGCACTCACTTCATCCTGCTGCCTCCTTTGCCTTCCACCATAATTGTAAGTTTAATTGTAAGTTTCCTGAGGCCTCCCCAGCAATGTGGAGCCTCTTTTCTTTATGAATTACCCAGTTTCAGATATCTTTTCATAGCAGTGTGAGAATGGACTAATACACCATGCATAGTGCCATGAAAATGTGCTTCTTACATCTCTGATGGAACAGAGTGTAACTGACCTGCAGCCCAATCGTAGCACTTAGAAATCCATCACTGCACTTGTGCTGTGCAGAGACCTCTCTTCCTAAGGGTTGCTTCTAGTCAGTAAACAATTGAGCACAGCAGAGATTTTAAGACAGGTCCATTCCTAAGACATGCAGGGCTGCTCTGATGGGGGATTTTGGCTCAAGGACTCTCCAGCGACCTTTCAGAAGTCTCTTAAACCACAGTGCAGTGTAGAATGCTTTCTCTCCCAACCTTTATTTAATTCTTCCTTCTTTACCCTTCTCTTTCATTCAGAGCCAGTCCTGCATTGTGGTTTGGCAGTTCTCCCAGATTCCTTCAGCTCCTTCCCCATTTTCTATCACAGGTATTTCTCTCAATAAATTTCTTATATGAATAATCGTATCTTGGTCTCTGATTCTTGGAGGACCTTGGCTAACAGTGTATAAAAATATCTATATAATTACATCATCAAATTTTAATATTTTTCAATTTGGTTGAAGTTAATATTTCATTTAAATAATTGTGTATGGTTAATTACATAGTTTAGCATCTTTTGCATACTTATTAGCCATATGTGTTTTATTTTCTGAAGATTTTATGTTCATGAAATTTACTGCTTTTTTTCTTTAAAACCTTCTTGTTGGTATTTTTGTCTTTTGTTTTTTTTTGAAGTACAGTCTTGGTCTGTTGCCCAGGATGGAGTGCAGTGACATGATCTTGGCTGACTGTAACCTCCACCTCCCAAGTTCAAGTGATTCTCTTGCCTTCACCTCCTGAGTAGCTGCGATTACAGACGCATGCCACCATGCCTGGCTAACTTTTGTGTTTTTAGTAGAGACGGGGTTTCAACCTGTTGGCCAGGCTGGTCTCCAACTCCTGACCTCAGGTAATCCGCCCACCCTGGCCTTCCAAAGTGCTGGGATTACAGGCGTGAGCCACCCCGTCCCCCTACCCTGGCTCCCGACCCATCCCCGACCTACCCCTGCCGCAGCCTGCTTTTTTTTTTTTTATTGATTTGCAGAATCATTTATCAACATTGAAAGTAATACTATAGCTAATATTAATTAAGGATTTACTATGGGCAAATCATTGTAACAAGTCTTTAATGTAAATTATGAACCTCCAAAAATCCTGTGAGGTAAATACTATTATTTTGCTAATTTTACAAATGTGGCGATAAGGAGAAAGAGGATGCATAACTGCACTAAGGTCATATATGGCTTATGTGGCAAAGTTAGGATACGTACCTATCTTTTCTGACTTAATTCAAGACCAATGTTCTACACTATAATTCCACTATACTATACTTCTCCTACTAGACCAAAATCTTTTGTGCTTCCTCTATATTGCAAAATATTTTCTTGCTTCTTATTTATTTAGCTTTGTTTACAGTATCTTTTACCAAATGTGAATTTTTATAAACTATGTAATCAAATCTGATATTAGTGTTTTCATAAAAATTCCTGTGATTTGTTTCATGATTAACAAAGCCTTCATCACTAAATGGTGATCAAATATTGTTTCATATTTTCATAGAATACTTTCAATGTTTTATTTGTTATGTTTAAGTCTTTAATCCATAAAGATTTGGGGAAAAATTACATCTCTATCTCTAGCCTTTATCTTACACACACACACACACACACACACACACACACACACACCCTTCTACAGTTGTATAAAACCAGGACTTAAAAATAAAAGTAATTCACCCATGTTGTGGTGAGGATTACATGGCTCTAAGCATTTGTCAAAGTTTATAGAACTGCATACCAAAAAGAATGTCTTATTGTACATGCATTTTAAAAAACAAATTTAAATAATATAAGAAATAATTTGAGAATAACACAGTAAACATCATGTTAGTGAAAACTATATTAGAAAGAATAGAGCAGTTAAATTAATTATAAAACCAATTAGCTAATTACAGTTAACACTTCACAAACTCTGAAGATGTGAATTAAAATTCTACCATTAATCCTTTCTTAGTAGAGTCACTAATCTTTTATTAAAGAGGGGAAGGTCATTGTTTCAGGGTGTTTCTTCTAAGTCTTGATCTCTCTCATTTGTTGATCAGAGCAACTAAGCTGACCATTTTTTTTTCTGCATATCCCTTTCAATTGTGTTATAGAGATTTACCACTGTGTTGTATTAGCAGCCTCTATATCTACCTTATATTATTACTACCAGTGCCGACTGCTGCTTCTGCAGTCTTTTATAATCTCCTTTTAATACTTAAGTATCTTTTCCTTCTACTCATGCTAATACTAATTCTTGCCCTATTGCTGATTCAAAACCCTTTTCTCCTTATTCGTTCAGACTGCCTTCAATCAATATTATATGCCCAGGCTGTTTTTATCTCCATTCCATTTATTCATAATTCTAAAATGTGGTACAGCTAATCTTTGAAGCCAGATATACATTAAAATAGAAAAATCTGGAGTGTATCTGTCATATATCCGACTAGGATTGCAATGAAAGGGAGCCAGTAAATATACTCACAGCAACATGGATGAATCTCAAGCATATTATGTTGGGCAAAAGAAGCTAGACACAAGAATATGCCCTCTACTGTTTCCTTTACATGATGTTCTAGAAGAAGCAACACTAACCAAGTAAGAAAATGTTCTGAGAAAAGACAGAGATGTCTCACCACAATAGTAACATTAAGGTAATTCATGCCTTTCTTAGTCTGACATTCAAAGCATTCTGCAATTTTCTTGAGGGTACGGTTTATATTGTAGGAATCACTGGCTTCCAAGTTCTTGACACATAGTAAACATGCAATAATTATTATTTTTATTAACAAATAATTAAGGCTTATTAGAATCTCACCCCTACCATTCTTCTAGCCTTATCTCTCACTATCCACAAGAAAAATAAAAATGACTTCCAGTTATATTGTCATGCTCAACCTCCCACAAATATCCTTTAAGTTTTTAAGTGTTTTCTTGCTCACAACATTTCTTCTTCCAATGCTGTACATTCACCTATCCTTAATTTTGCTCATAGCAATCATACTAACCCTTTAAAGCCCATCTCAAATAGCACCACATCCCAATGCAGAGTATCTTAATTATCTAAACAAAACCAATATCTACCTCCCCCACAATCACCTAGCTACTCATTTTTATGTGTCTTATGGTATTGAATACATGCTATTTGAAATTCAATTACTTGTGAGCCACATTCTATATCATAAACATAGATGGCAGGACTTAGAGCTTATTTATTTCACAACTCTTATCAGTACACAAAGCCTTACACGATGTCTTGTCAGTTAAAGCTAGTAAATATTTGTTGATTTATTTCAAAATTTTGTTGATTATTAGTATGGGCCAGTTATCATGCAAGACACTGCAAATATATCATGGAATAAAACACGAAAATACCCCAGTTCTCTTAAACTTATAGTCTAGTGTGAGGAGACAGAAGATATAATAAATACGTCAAAAACGTTATAATAAATCAGATAGTATGTTAGAAAGCTATACATGTCAATTAATTAATTAATTAATTTTAGAGACAGGGTCTTGCTCTGTTTCCCAGGCTGGAATGCAGTGGTGCTATCATAGCTCACTGCAGCCTCAACCTCCAGGGCTTAAGCCATCCTCCTGCATCAGCCTCCCCAGTAGTGGGGACTAGAGGTGTAAGTCACCATGCCCTGCTAATTTTCTTATTTTTTGTGGAGATGGAGTCTTGCTATGTAGCCCAGGCTGGCCTCAAGGTTCTGGCATCAAGTGACCTTCCCACCTCGGCCTCCCAAAGTGTTGGGATTACAGGTGTGAGTCACCACACCTGGCCTATACATGTTATTTTTAAAAGTGTGAGTAGGATAATGATGATCAGAAATGCCAGGGACAGTGGTTAGTTACATTTTAAATCTGTAGAGGGTGTCAGTGAAAAACGGTAAAGTAAGAACCTTTGAAAATTCTATTAGCTATGAAAGCAATGAAAATCTGTCAATAATGGTCAGAAAAAACTTTTGGAACTCTGGAAATTGACCATATATTTGCAGCAAATCTGAGAATTGTTTGTTCAAGAAATATAGATGAATCTTGCTAAGAACAGCAAGCTTTGTGGCCTTTAACTTGTACTAGTCCCATGTCCCCCAAGATCCATGGTAGCCTTGAAAACCAACAACTCACAATCATGATGAAAAGCCTGGTTGGTACAGGAGGGACAAAATAGGGTTGGAGATCTTTTAAAATCCCACCCATTTCTGGAGAATTGTCGTTACTTGAATGTATGAGTTTGCTAGGGCTGCCATAACAAAACACTATAGAACTGATAGATTAAACAACATACATTTATTTTCTCACAGTTCTGGAGGCTAGAAATTCAAGAACAGGAATGTATACTTCTGAGGCCTCTCTTCTTTACTTGCAGATGACTTCCCTCTTACTGTCTCTTCACATCATCTTTTCTCTGTGCACTCACATCCCTGCTGTCTCTTTGTGAATCCAAATTTACTCTTAATATAAAAAACACTACTGAGACTGTAGTAGAGCCTACCATAATGGCCTCATTGTAACTTAGTTGCCTCTTTAAAGGCTTATCTCCAAATACAGTCACATTCTAGGTATTTGGGGTTAAGGCTTTATTTGTGAGTTTTTTTGGGACACAATTCAGACCATAATATCCTGCCTGAAGGTGCCTAGGAAGACTTGCCAACAAGATTGTCTTTATTTGACCTGACTTGGAGCTTACCTAGTATGAACAGGCTTTTTCTTGGGAACATTTATTAAAATCAGTGAGAAGCAATTGTTGAAACGGGCTGCCTGAGATAGAAGGTAACAGCTGGGGCAAAGAATAAACTAATCAAAAATCACAAAACAAAATCAATTAATGTACCACAAAAAAAAAAAAGACAAAACCACATGATCATTTCAATTGAAACAGAAAAAGCATGTGATAAAATTCAACACTGTTTCATGATTAAAAAAAAAAAAACACTCATAAAATTAGGAACAAAGGGAGGAATCCTCACGCCTATAATCCCAGCACTTTGGGAAGCTGAGGCAGGTGGATCATGAGGTCAGGAGTTCGAGACCAGCTTGACCAACATGGTGAAACTCCATCTCTATTAAAATATAAAAACTAGCCAGGAGTGGTGGCGCGCACCTGTAGTCCCAGCTACTTGGAAGACTGAGGCAGAAGAATTGCTTGAATTCAGGAGGCAGAAGTTGCAGTGAGCCAAGAGTGAGATGTGGTCTCAAGGAAAAAAAAAAAAAAAAAGGAGGAATCCTCAACATGATAAAGGGTATTTATGAACAATTTCACCTGACATCATACTCTATTGTGAAAGACTGAAAAATGTCCCATGAATATTAGAAATGAGACAAGGATGTCCAACCTCACCACTATTATTTAACAGGGTACTGGAGGATCTAGCACGGCAAACAGGCAATAAAAAAACTGCATCTATATTGGAGGGGAAGAAGTAAAACTATTAGACCTATTCAACTTAATAAACAAGTTCAGCAATGCTGTAGGATACAAATTTATATTAAAAATAAGTTGTATTTCTATACACTAGAGATAAAATCTAAAGAGGAAATTAAGAAAATTTAACTTACAACAGCATCAAAAGGAATACAATATTTAGGAGTAAATTTTATAAATGAAGCACAAAACATATACACTCAAACCTACCAAATATTTTTCAGTAAAATCGAAGACTTAAATAAGTGGAAAGACATTTCATATTCATGTATCAGAAAACTTAGTTTATTTACATAGCAATACTCCCCAAAGTGGTCTACAGGTTCAGTGTGATCCCTGCTAGAATCCTAGCAGCTCACTTTTTTATAGAAATTGACAAGCTGATCCTAAAATTTATATGAGAACTTGAGGAACCTCAAATAACCAAAAACTCCTAAAAAAGAACCCAGTTGTCAGACTTACACTTCCCAATTTCAAGGTTTACTGCAAAGCAACTATAGTCAGGACACTATGGTACTAGCATTAAGGATAGACATATAGATTAACTGAATTTAATTTAGAGTCCCTAGGTAAGTGTGTGCCAACTGATTTTCTTTTTCTTTTTCTTTTTCTTTGAGACAGAGTCTGGCTCTGTGACCCAGGCTGGAGTGTAGTAGCACAATCTTGGCTCGCTGCAACCTCCACCTCCTGGGTTCAAGCGATTCTCGTGCCTCAGCCTCCAGGGTAGCTGGGACTACAGGCGCTCGCCACCATGCCCGGCTGATTTTTTTTTTTTTTTTTTTTGTAAGTAGAGATGGGGTTTCACCATGTTGGCCAGGCTGGTCTCGAACTCTTGACCTCAAATGATCTGCCCGCCTCTGCCTCCCAAAGTGCTAGGATTACAGGCGTGAGCCGCCACACCCGGCCTCCAACTGGTTTTCAACTGATTTTTTAGCAGGTTGCCAAGACCATTCAGTTGGGGGAATAGTCTCTTCAACAAATAGTGATGGAGCAACTAGATACACACATGCCAAAAGTACTTGGACACCTACCTCACACCATACACCAAATTTAGCTCAAAATGAATCAGACCTAAATGAAAGAGCTAAAGTGATAAAATTCTTAGAAGAAAACAGGCATAAACTACGTGAACTTAGGTTAGGTGGTTCCTTATTAGATATGACACCAAAAGCACAAGCAATCACAGAAATAAATTTAATTAAAAATTTAAAACTTTTATTTTTCAAAGAATCCAATCAAAAAAGTAAAAAGACAACCCACAGAAAAGGAGAAAACATTTGCAAATCATATACCCCTTAAAGGTATAGTATACAGAATAAGGACACCATAAACTCAACAAAAATAGACAAAAACCAATTTAAAGAGGAGCAAAATAATAATAATACAGATGAGCAAAAGGATGGGATAGACATTTATCCGAAGAAAATATACAAATGGCCAGTAAACACATGAAAATATGTTTAACATCATAACACTCACTAGGACAGTTTTAATGAAAAAGACAATTACAAGTAGCTTAGTGAATGTAGTGCCATTGGGACCCTCATACACTTATGGTGGGGATGTAAAATAGTGCAGCTGCTTTGGTAATGTGTCTGGCAATTCCTGAAACAAGTTTAAACACAGACTTAACTTATGACCCAATAATTCCCCTCCTATGCATACTTCCAAGAAAAATTAAACATGTCCATGCAGAAACATGCATAGAGATGGGCACAGCAGCATTATTCATAATAACCAAAAGGTTGAAGGAACCAAATTGTCCATCAAGTGATGGATAATAAACAAAACGTGTTGTATCTTTTTAGTAGAATATTATTCAGCTATAAAAATAAATGCATTTCTGCTACATGCTGCAACATGAAGACATTATAGCCAGACACAATAGTCTATGTATCATATGATTTCATATGAAGTGTCCAGAATAGGCAAATCAATAGAGACAGAAAGTGGATTAGTGACTTCCTAGAAATGAGGAGAGGGAGGATTCTGGATTGACTCCTAATAGATATAGGGTTTCTTTTCAAGGTGATGAAAGTTTTCCTTAATTAGATAGTGGCTGTCTAACTTTGCAAATATGATAAAATCCACTTTATAGTATACCATAAAGGGGTACATTTTTTGTTATGTGACTTGTACCTCATTAAAAAATTAAATAGGAGGGACAGAGTAAACCTCTTTGATAAAGTGGGATGTTAGCAAATATTGAAGAAAGTAAGGAGGGACCCATTTAGAGGGAGCGCTGATAAAAAGCCCTGAGTTGGGAGTATGCATAGAATATTCAAGAAATAGTTTGAAAGCCAGTGTGGATGGAGCAGAATTCATAAGAAGAGTAGAAAAAAAATATTAGAAAGGTTGGTGGGGTCAGGTTTTGGATATTCTTCTAGGCTTTGTATGAACTTTGTATTTTATTTTGAATGAAATAGGGGACCCTTGAAGGTTACATAAAGAACAATAACGTATTAAGACTAATACTTAATTTGGTGAGTCTGTGAATGAAAATTTTTAGTATGAATTATTATTTACAGAGTCAATTTCCCAAATTGTAAGTGAATAGTTTGATGTGTTTTGACAAATGCAGACACTTCTATAACTCACACCTATCAAGACCAAGACCATTTCCAACACGCCAGTAAGTCCTCTCATTCCCCTTCCCAATCAATCCCTCCACACATTTAATATTTCCTATTCTAGAACTTCATGGGAATGGAACATTATGGTATAAAATGTTTATGTGTGACTTCTTTTGTGCAATATAAAGTTTTTGAGATTTATACATATTTTATGTATATTTTTAGATAATCCCTTTTTATTGTTCTGTAGTATTGCATTGCATGAATATGTCACAATTTGGTTATTTTCTTCAAATGGAAATTCAGGTTCTTTCTATTTTTTTGGCTATTGTAAATAAACTTACTATGAACATTCATGCACACTTCTTTGTGTGAACATGTGTTTTCATTTTTCTTGGGTAAATACTTAGAAGTTGAATTGTTCTGATTCTGTAACCCCTGCCTATGGGCCCGAGGAGCTGCCTTCAGAGGCATTCTTTCTTCACTGTTCTGTCACTGTACCTTTCAGGCCAAGCTGTGTGTGTTGCTGCTGATTCTTAAAAACTTTGTGGGTGTTCTGTATATGTTACAGATATTCACACCATTAAACAAGAGAATCCCTCTCATACCTTTCCCAGATAATTTCATCCCTAGTCTGCTGAGATTGTTGAGTAGATTCATGAGTCATAAGCTTCAGCTCTACAAAGAGCCCTCTGTGTGAGAGAATACTTCAAACTTAAGATTTCTTCAAGGCATTAACCAGTGGTTATCTAGCCACATCCTGGGCTTTCTCTTCAGAGCATCCTTTATTAACTGTGAATCTTGTAATTTTAGCAAGTCTTGCAATCTGAATAGGCTAAGATTTTTCCAAATCAAGTTCTGGTTTTTGTTGCTATTGTTAACAGTTCTTCCCTCAATTTATCTATTTCCTCTCACTTTTTACTACAAGCAGCAAGAAAAATCCAGGATGTACCTTTAATATTTTGCTTGGAAATCTCAGCTAAACATCTAAGTTCATCACTTACAAGTTCTGCTTTGCACACAACTATAAGACACAATTCAGCTAAGTTTTATGTCAGTATATAATGAAGGTCATCCTTCCTCTGGTTTCAATAATATGGTTCTCATTTCCTTCTGTGTCCTCACTGTAAGTGCCTTTAATGTTCATATTTCTACCAGCATTCTGTTTATGATGACACACAGAATATGTATTCTCTAATATGATACAGATTTCCTCTACTATTTTTCTCACTTCCTCTTGAGTCCTCACTGGCAGCATCTTTAGCATCCTCATTTCTATCAACAGTCTGCTCAAGGCATGTACATTTTTTCTATCACGTTATTAACAGTTTTCCAGCCTCCGCCCATTAGTCAATACCAGAGTCAATTTCACATTTTTAACATTTGCTACAGCAACATCTCATTTCCTGGTACCAAAATCTCTTATTAATTTCCTATGACATTTGTAACAGATTACCATAAACTGGGTGGATGATATGGTTTGGATTTGTGTCCTCACCCAAAGCTTATGTGGAGTTGTAATTCTTAATGTTGGAGGAGGGGTCTAGTGGGAGGTGATTGGATCATGGGATGGACTTCCCCCTTGCTGTTCTCATGATAGTGACTGAGTTCTCACGAGATCTGGTTGTTTAAAACTGTGTTGCACTTCCCCCTTCGCTCTTTCTCTCTCCTCCTCCGCCAGGTGAAAATGTGCCTACTTCCCCTTTACTTTCTGCCATGATTGGAAGTTCCCTGAGGCCTCCCCAGTCATGGTTCCTGTACAGCCTGCAGAACTGTGAGTCAATTAAACCCCTTCTCTTCATAAATTACCTAGTCTCACGTAGTGCCTTATAGCAATGCAAGAACGGACTAATACAGTGGATCATTTAAGAATAAACACAAATTTATCCTCTCACAGTTATGGAAGCCAGAAGTCCAAAATCCAAAATCAAGGTGTCAGCAGAGCCATGCTCTCTCTGGAAAAAATCTATTCCTTGCCTCTTCCAGCTTCTGGTGGCTCACGGTATTCCTTTGCTTGTGGACATGTTACTACAATCTCTGCCTCAATCTTTACATCGCCTTCTCTTTTACATGAACAGAGTCTTACTCTGCATCTATCTTATAAGGACACTTGTATTGACATTCAGGTCCCACCTCAACAATCTGGGATAATTGCTTCATCTCAAGATTCTTAATCATATCTACAAAGACTCATGCTTCAAATAAGATAACATTTACATGTTTCAGGAATTAGGAGCCTGATTTCTTGGAGACCACCATTTATCCCACTACACACTAAAAGAATCAGCTTTAATTAAAGATAAATTGTAAAGCAAATGCTTGGATCTATAATCACACTCTGTTGTAAATACCTGTCTCTACACTGATAAGCTGAAAGATACAAATTATTGATAACACAAGGATATACATTTAAAAATCACTTACTGACCACTGAAATTGAGAAAAAATTAAAATAAAATTGAACACATCTTTTCTGTGTTCTTTATTTTATGTAACAAGTTTCTCTTGACTGCTTTAGCATTCAGTGTAACTCTCTTGCTGTCAAGCTTGTTTTGCTACAGTTCTTGTCTATCTATACAAAATGTAAATACCTATGTTTTCATGAAAATAAGACTAGTAAAAGATGTTTTAGGTAATTTTGAAATGCTATAAAATAGAAGTAAAATAGTAGAAAATAGTAATAGTTTATAAATTGTGCCTATTCATTATTTTACATATATATATTCAGTCTGGTTCTTTTTCATTTCTTCTTTTCCAGTTTCAATTGATATTTTGTTGTTGCATCATATTCTAGAAAAGTTCAATGTAACTTACGATTTTTGAAATAGTTGTTAAAATTGCTCTCTCTCCCTGCTATCTGTAGCTGTTCATATAAAGCTTGAATTAAATAAAAAAGAGCTTATGACAGTTTCTAGACTTGAATTTAAAGAGGAGACTTTGTTAAATTTTGACACATACAAATTCAGAATTCAGGGATCTTGTGCTAGTGCCAGGATACTTACTAGCAGTGTCTCAGGTCATTGCCATCATCTTACTACTCTGAATAACAGACATCAGAGCTTTACTCAAGGTCTATTTGATAGAAAGGTATCATCAGTCAGGAACCAGGAGAGCTATAAAAATTGCAGAGCAGAGAAGGAAAGTGTTGTGCAGGGCAGGAAATGACTGTTCAGGGCAGGGTAGGGCACATTAGAAAATGTAGGGGTAGGTTGAAGCCCAACAGAGTAAGAAGGGTTTGAAAAAGTCCAGAAGGGATTGAATAGTACCTTTTGGTAAAGGAGGATAAGGCAGGGCATGGCAGAGATACCCAGAGCAAGGAAGAACTGAACAAGACAAGGTCGGGCAAAACAGGGCATGGTCTGACATGGTATGTCAGGGTGTGCTAGGACAAGGAAGCTGGGGCATGGCAGAGAACTGGTCACGAGAAAGTTGAAAAGTAAAATCTGTACAGTGTTGGAAGGGGTGGAGAAGAATGAATCCATTATAAATGTAAGTGTAAAGTGATTTAGGCAGGGCACTCTTGTAGAGACTATATACAACAGAAAAAGCTGAGTAAGTGATGGCTAGGGTAACATGAGGTGAGGCAGGAAAGGGCAATGAATATGTTGAGTCTGTAAGGCAACCTTGAGTCTGTGATGATACTAAGAATGTTTCCATTAATTAATAAGAATTATATGGAATATAGTTGTGATTGACATGAGTTTTCAATATTGGTGGCATATAGTAAGCAGGTCTAAATACCCATCATCCCAAATTCTAAGGGCCCTACGTCAAAGTGCTCATCAATACCCATGTTACCAATCATAGAATTTTTTTTTTTTTTTTGAGACAGAGTCTCGCTCTGTCACCCAGGCTAGAGTGCAATGGCATGATCTCGGCTCATTGCAACCTCCGCCTCCTGGGTTCAAGAGATTCGCCCTCCTCAGCCTCCCAAGTAGCTGGGATTATATGCACCCACCATCATGCCTGGCTAACTTTTGTATTTTTGTAGAGATAGAGTTTCACCATGTTGGCCAGGCTGGTCTTGAACTCCTGACCTCAGCTGATCCACCTGCCTCGGCTTCCCAAAGTGCTGGGATTGCAGGCTTGAGCCACCATGCCCGGCCCCAATCATAGAATTTTGTTCTGTTATTGATCCTTAAGTCTATAAAATGTGTTTTAAGAGTATACTGTAAATAAATGTCTATTATCACTACTAATTTTTGTATCTTGATAATTTAATAGTGTTTCTCATTCTGATTGTTCTTAAGAATCATCTGTGGAATTTGTGAAAATATATATTTTAAGGTTCTACCTGTAATACTGTATCTGCTGGGATTGTTGCTATATTATTCTCACCAGCTTTCTGCAGTTAGAAAAAATGAAAACCCATATTGTTGTACAATAGTTGATGAGGAGCCATTAATATCACATTTGTCGTTAGCTATATCTGTTCCAAAGAGAAGAATGTTCACAGTGTTCTGCCTTGGAATAGAGGGTAGGAGAATGGGACTATATTTAGTAGGTGCCACTCCCTCCTTCCAGTTAGCATATATCTTTTCCCCTTTTGAATGTGCTGAGCAGTTGAGTGTAAAACTTAGTATAAACCATAAAAGTAGGCTACTACGTTAGTTAAAGACTTAGTCATCTCTTCCCTGGAACTATTGCAACAGCATCCTATGTGATATCTCAGCATCTTATACCCCTCCAATCTGTTCTTCAAAGCACTACTCTATGTAAAACCTAACTCCCAGCACCTGTAGAATACTCAAAACACCTTAGAGTGGAATGGAAAAGCACTCCATTCTGAGACCACTATTAATGCCACCAAAATGTATTTACCTTTCTCACTTAAATGGCTACACACTTAGCTAAAATGTTCATTTCTTAACCTCCCTTGCGTATAGGTGTAACCATATGACCAAATTTAGACCAGTGGAACATGAGTGTAAGTAAGTGTGTAAGATCTGAGCCATTTCTACCAGAAAGACACATTGATTTCTCTGAATTTTGATGTTTATCCTTCCCGAAGGTTAGTTTGAACCTTGTGGACAAAATCGGCACAGAAGAGAATGGAGAAATAAGATGAAAATATTTTTTTTTAAATTGTATTTGTCCAACCCACTCTGGATTTGACAGAAAAATAAATGTATATCTCATATTGTAAATATTATTGTGATATCCACTGTAATTGTGGATGTCTTTGTTAGGGTAGTGTATCCCCTACAATAACTAATGAACTATCTTCTGCTCCTCTGCTTTATAAATCTGTATCTGGTTCATGATGTGTCTCTTGAATGAAGGAATGGTAATGCACTAATATCGACTCATCAGGTTGGAGAATTCATGTGTTACTGAATATATAAAACCACAGGTTGTCTGCTATGTCTTGTTACATTACTTGCTTATTTCTAGTTTAAATTCCAATTAATGTAGATATTTTTATAAGACTGTTATTTTTCACAAGATATTCATTAGGGATGCAGCCTTCCATAAAAATAGACTTGGTAGCTATGACCAATGGTATCAATCTATCCTCCTTTTTTTGCTACAAGCTGCTTGATGGTACCGTTAGAATTAAATCCTCTGCATCAGTTATAAGGTGTCTAGGAGGTCCTAATTAAGATGAAAGTTAACACATTAAGCCACACTCACCCATTTATACCTTGAAAAGGATTAGTCATTTTGTCACTTTCAAATATAACAGTTGGGGTTTGTAGGCCCCAGATAATAGGAAATATGGTAGGCAGATTTGATTAGCTGGAAAGTCAGAAAAAATAGTCCAGGTCATGGAGTCCTTCTACAGAGCATAGATCTGGCCAGGTCCCAACTTTGCCATTGTCACCAAGTGCTAACTGTCTAAAACTTATACCTAATAAATATTCACTAATTCTTGTCACTTGTATGTTCAGATGTAATATGATTTATTATGAAGTGGTTGAAATTTTTTCTTTAAGAATAATATTTAGTTTGTGGTAGCTAATTAAAACAACCATCTTCCCAAGGCTTTATCCATATAATAAGTTAGTGAAGAGAGAAATTTAAGTTGGAAAAATATGTATATATAACTGAAAATTTTAAAAAGAAAAGATGAACTGGAATAACTTACTACCACCAGGAGCATCACAAGCAATTTACAAGGTTTCTTTCAGAGAGTGAGAAAGACGAACACTTTTTTATAAAACAAATGTTTCTGATTTTCATTCTGAAATTAAGAGTGAAATGGTCATATTTCATTGAGTAAAAATTGCTCCGAGCTTGTCTATGAATCAGTGTATTACACAGTAAAATGCTTGATCTCAAGCCATTTCTTCCACTGGTAAGTTATTAAATAAAAATAAAATGATTGTCCATAATAAAATTGTTACTCTATTTAAAGGATCTTGACCCTTTCATACTAAAAAGGGTAACCTTGCTGTTGAATTTTTAAAATCTATTATTGGTCATTGATTTCATTAAAGTTAGCATTAAAAACCGTATTATCAAATAATAAATGATAGGCAATTGGCAAGCTCGGTGATGGATAAATTTTACTGTCAACTTTAAGTGGAGTAACAAGCCACAAATATCTTCCTAGAGATGACAGGGCCTGTTGGCCATGAACTTGAGTATCCAAATCCAGTCTTCTCCTGTGGGGCTGCTCTTACTGAAATCCCTCCTCTGGGCTCTATTTTCTGCCACGAGGACAATTGAGTATTTGTACCAACTGTCTCTTGCGTAGATCTTACCCTGGAGATCTACTAAAGAAAATCAGTGAGTTGGTTAAGTATCTCAAATGTAATTAGAATGAGGGAAGAAGATTTAGATCTTCTTTCTTTTGTATCTTCAATTCCCCATAACCTTTCATTTAGAGACATACTATATCACATCAATAAAAGAAAGAGTGGCAACCAACTTTCTGCACTTCAAACCACTGCCTGGATAACATCATCTAAGTGTGAATTAGGCCTGGCCTAACTATCCAATAGCCTGCCTCTCACTAAAAAGAATCTTCATGCTTAATTAGTACAATCTATCCCCTTTATCACAAACATACCATCTTTATTATGCCATCTGTGACTTCATTTTTTTTTTTTTGCCAGGAATGCCATCCCTTATCTATTCTATTTAGTTGTCCTACATCAATTACTCATATTTTCTCCCTTTGAAATTCTGTAACCTTTAGAATCTTCACCAGTAACACATCATAGTTCCATACTTATTTCATATTGATAACTGTTTTCTAGTCATTAATTTTGCTTTCCAACTACATTGTATTTGCGTACTTCCAAATCATCTACAGTGTCTAGTACAATGCTCAGCGAATTGGTACTCATACTCCATGACAGTCCTTTGTCACAGAGTATCCAAAGTAATCTTCCAAAATTATAAATCAAATTTTTTCACTCTCGTTTTATATCTTCCAATGAGTTCTCATTCTAGGTAGAATAAAATGAAAGAATCAGCTTTCATTGGTTTTAATCCCATGGTTAGTACCCCTCTAACCAACTTTCCTTCCAATCGTGACTTAAATGCACAGTGTGCCATTCAAATGGAGCCCAACACTCAGCTTGCTGCCACATTAGGGAAGGTATGATCAACAAACACGTAAAGTGCTATTTCACTAATTCCTTCATTCAAAATATTTGTTAGACACCACCTATATGTTAGGTTCTGTTCTAGATACTGGTGTCTAGTGATAAACAATAAATTGTCCCTTACTTCTTGGTTCATTTTAATTAGAGTGACCAACTGTCCTGGTTTAAATGGAACATAAGAGGTTTCTTGGAATGTGGGACTTTGAGTGCTAAAACCAAAAAATCTCAGTGCTAACACCTGGGATGAGGTGATTACTGTAATTTTTTAAAATTATTATTATACTTTAAGTTCTAGGGTACATGTGCACAACGTGCAGGTTTGTTACATATGTATACATGTGCCATGTTGCTGTGCTGTGCCCGTTAACTCGTCATTTACATTAGGTATATCTCCTAATGCTATCCCTCCCCCTCCCCCCCACCCCACGACAAGCCCCGATGTGTGATGTTCCCTACCTTATGTCCAAGTGACCATGATTCTAATAGAGGAAACAGGCAATAAATATGTACATGCAGAGAAGATATATAATAAGTATCTGCGAATTGATCAAGCAATATTAATTGATTTTTTTTTTTTTTTTTTGAGACAGAGTCTCGCTCTGTCGCCGGGGCTGGAGTGCAGTGGCCGGATCTCAGCTCACTGCAAGCTCCGCCTCCCGGGTTCACGCCATTCTCCTGCCTCAGCCTCCCGAGTAGCTGGGACTACAGGCGCCCGCCACCTCGCCCGGCTAGTTTTTTTGTAGTTTTAGTAGAGACAGGGTTTCACTGTGTTAGCCAGGATGGTCTCGATCTTCTGACCTCGTGATCCGCCTGTCTCGGCCTCCCAAAGTGCTGGGATTACAGTTTTGAGCCACCGCGCCCGGCCTATTAATTGATTAAAGAGAAAAGAGCTTTTACATATTCATTAAAACCTCAATTAATGATCTTGAATCTTGCCTTGTATTTTTCATATGGAATCTGTCACATGTATTGCTGCATAAAAAATTATCCCCAAACTTAGCAGATTAAAACAGCAAACACTTACTTGTCACAGTTTCTGAGCATCAGGAATCTAAGAGTGACTTAGCTGCATGGTTTTGGTACGGGGCATCTCATGATATTGCTGTCTCGGTAGTAGCTAGGGCTGCTGTCATCAGAAGTCGTGACTGGGTCCAAAGGGTCTTATACTCAGCTTACTTGCTCACTCATGTGCTTGTTGGTAGGTCTCAATTCTTCACAGGTTGTAGGCTGGAGGCCTGGGTTACCCAACATGTGGGCCTCTCTATAGACTGCCATAGTGTTCTCAGCTGGCTTTTTTCAGAGCCAACAAATCAGAGAGAATCTTCGAGATGGAAGCTTTAGTCTTTTTGTAACCTAATGTAAGAATGACATACCACGTTCATCACTTTTGCCATTTTTTTTTTTTTTTTTAGAGAGAGTCTCACTTTGTTGCCGGTGCTGGAGTGCAATGGCACAATGTTGGCTCACTGCAACCTCTGCCTCCTGGGTTCAAGTGATTCTCCTGCCTCAGCCTCCCGAGTAGCTGGGATTACAGGCATGAGCCACCACACCCACCTATTTTTTTTTTTTTTTTGTATTTTTAGTAGAGACGGGGTTTTGCCCTGTTGGCCAGGGTGGTCTCAAACTCCTGACCTGAGGGGATACTCCCGCCTCAGCCTCTCAAAGTTCTAGGATTACAGGTGTGAGCCACTGTGCCCAGCCCAGTTCTGCCATATTTTACTGGTGACACAGATCAAACATGGTCAAACATGGAAGAGGGCTGTACAAAGATGTGTATACCAGGAAATGGAGCTTATCAGGAGTCAAATTGGAGGCTGGCTACCATACCAGGTTTCTATTCCTATCTTCACATTTATTATGCTAAAGAATCCCTTTTGCAAAATACAGAGTGCCAGGGCCAATTCTCAAAAGTTTTGATGTCAGGAGTGGAACATTTTCATGATGCATTCTAGTGAAGGAAATTAAAATACTTTACCCCAAAATATATTTCTTTGACATACTTTGAAATGGCCACCACTTGGCCAGCAAACAGAAGTGGTCTTGCAAAGCTGTCTGTAGAGTTTGTGTCTGTAGAGAATCTCCATTGATGCAACCATGCCCCCTTCCCTTTCTGTGCCTTTCCCTGGTTCGAAGAGAAATTGAGAGTCTGACATCATTAAAAATCTGAAAAGAAAAATTTACCAGTTATTCTCTTTGAGGAAGGCTTCATCTACCTAACAAAGCCACCTTTTCTAGCCATGTGTCTTCCTTTCTCTCTCTCTTAACCTGTTTTGCCACCAATCCTGATTTACCAACAGTAGTTGCTTCTGGCCATGCTCTGACTCTACATATCTTACTGTGGCCTCAGGATGGCATATAAGTTTCTATAACTTATTGGGAAGTTGGGTCTTCATTCTGAAGACCATATATACACGTTAAATAAATTTGTATGCCTTTTCTCCTGTTAATCAATCTAGGTCATGTTGGTGATCTTTAGTGAAACTTTAGAGGGTCAAGAGCTTTGTGGCCTCCTCACTAGATATTTGTAATGTAGGCTGTGTGAAGAACACATACAAACAACACTCTTAGCATGCCCCAGAAGAGTTTCATTTCATCCTATGGGATTAAGCTACCCCTTATATGAAGATGATGATGACTTCCAGATATCTATATCTGTATCTATCTATATCTGTATCTGTATCTGTATTTATCTGTATCTGTGCCTGTATCTATATCTATGTTGAGCTTTAGCACAATCTCACAGAGATGTTTCACAAGTAGCTCAAACCATTTATTCTACTCCCAACTCACACCATGCTGTAGTTGCAAGTCTCCCTGAATTCCTGAACTTGATGAATAGAAATACCATTTTCTCTATAGCTCAACTCCTTTGTTTTGCTAAAACTCCTCATATCAACAGATTTCAAAGTCTGCTGATTCTATTTTCTTATTAGTTTTTGTATTGTCTTCTTTTCCCTTGTCAATGCCTTAATTCATGCATATATCGTTTCCTCCTGGATTGTGACCAATAACCTCTTACCCAGAGTACCTGATGCTAATCCCACCTTTTTAAAATGGTATTCTCTATACCACTGCCAGTATTTTTCTTTTTCTAAAATGCTGATTGATCATTTTATTTCCTGCTCAAAATTCTGTATTTTTTTCTCCTTAGCTGCTGGATAAAATACAAACTTTGTACTGTGATGGAGAAGGCTCATTATTTCCAAGCCTCTGTAAACATCTCCAGTTTCACCTGTTGACATTCCACCAATGTTCCATATGCCAGATTCAACCATAAGTCATTACAATATTTCAAGTCTTCCTGCTCTTGGAAATCTGTAAATTCCTATTCATCCTGTGATTCAGCTCAGGTGTCCCTCTTCCAGAAATCTCTTACTATGGTCTTCCACAAACAACAGCAACATCTTCACTTACTCTTCTTACACTAAGTACCCCTCACTCACTTCTGTCAAAGTACTTGTCACTGTGTATTATAATAATCTTCTGAAATTATTTTCTGTCACTAAACCTTGAAATTAGTGACTGGTCTTTCATCTTTATAGCGCATGATAAAGTAGCTAGCTCAAGGTAGATGTACAGTATTTGTTGAATGAGCAAATTATTCTTCTGTGAAATTTACCATTTCTGCTATGACTCTGGGCAAAATCGATGGTTAATTTTTTTAACCTATTAGCTTTACACAAGGAAGATACCAATTATTGGGGAGTCTGGCTATTTCAATTAGACCAATCAATCATGTCCATCGTCAAAGAATTCATTGATAACTATAATAGAGGGAGAAAGTATTATTGTGGAAAACTTATATTTTATTGTGTGTGTTGGGCATTTAGAGGAAGGTATTTTGGTTAGCATTAACATTTACTGGTTGCCTAGTATATGCCAGGAGTCAATAGCTAAATGTTATTCATTAATTAAAAAAAATAAATCCTAGAGAATATGAACTAACAATATTCTCATTTTACAGATTAGCAAACCAAGACTCACAGGGATTAAATGGTCAAATGATTTGCTTCAGGCTATAGAAAGGTAGGATTTGAACCCAGGTTGATCTTACTCCAAAGTCCTTAATATTTCCAATTCTGCTAGGCAATTAATGACATTACTTTTTGATGGTTTTATAGGATTAAAAAATGTAATTATCCAAAAAGCATCAAATTGATAGCTTTCATAATAAAATGATAAAAGGAAATATCACTGTAAAATATACTTTTAAATAAATTATTTGTTTAATTTATGTTTTTCTTTTCTATTGTTTGTTTTAGGTTGCTAAACTGAAGCACAAGGTTTGTGGAGAAATTTTATATATTAAACCATTTACCAAATCACTTACCAAAAAAGTCATTTACAGAATATTTTCATTAAGATTTTCCATTTGATTTCAATTTTATTATAAATGTTATTATTTACATCTCAAAAATATCTTTCTGTAATGCCATTTGTGTGCTACCTGTTTGAGACATTACCAGTGACCACAGCAAGTTCAGACAGAAGGATTCATTAAAGAAAAATTAAAAGTTATAAATCTTCATTGGTGACAAAAGATCACTGAGAGTTTATCATCCAATATATATCTGAGACATAAAAAACAAATCCCTGTCTTTGATTTGTAGTTTCTTAGTTGAGTACCTGTTAATTGAATAGTAAATACACCATAAAGGGGCAAGTGGTTCTACTCTTTTGAGGTTTTGATCAGTGCTCACTGAATCCCTACTGTACATGTGAAACGAGGGGGTAGAGAAATAGTCAATTATGCATTTGTTTCATGTTCAGTGAATCTGCATTTATATGCATCTGTGTCAGGTGGAATGTGTGTCATGTGTCAGAGATGACTTCTGGTCCTGTTTTTGTCCTGTACCCGTGAAGATAAGCTGTTAATTACATTGTCAGGGTGAAATTCAACAAGACTGTTTTAGGGTAAAGATCTTGGGGCCTATAAGGAGTTTCCTTGTGAGCAAATTCCTCATGAGGGAGGGCTTCTAGGGAGTTATGTGAATTTTTATCTTTGTAGGAACAAAAGTGGGAGGCAGTTTTGTGTGACTCAGTTCCCAAGCTTGACTTTTCCCTTTGGCTTAGTGAGTTTAGGGTCCCAAGATTTTATTTTCTTATCCCATTTCCCTCACCACAAAAAAAAAAAAAAAAATCTTTCACAGAAAACATTGGAAGAAAAGGAGTCTCTGGTCTCATATTTTGTCTGATCTCTCATCACTGGGATGATTTATTCCTAGACAAATAGGTCCCACAGTGTTAGGAAAGTAGGCTGTGAAGTCTTACGTCTTTCGGAGAAAAACGGGGGGGAGGAAGAAAGAGAAAGAAAATGGAAAAGAACAAAAAGGAGGGAGGAAATGTCATAATAACAAATGGGAAAAGCAATCCTGGAAAACTGATTTAGGCTGGCCGCATAACCCTGATGTCTATACATCAGCAGGCAAGTATGAAATTTATTTATAATTTCCTGTTATTTTCTCCCAAAGCTTAAGTTGTCTAACTTTAGTTTCCAAGGATTTAAGAAAACCACAGTTTTAATTTCTAGTGATTTCAAGTCAGAAAAATGGGAAAAAACAAAGGCAAATATTAGTTTGGAGACTTGTAACCATGAAAAATTTCAGAATCCGTACCAAATTGTAGAAAATAATAAAACCTGAAACACAATGGACAAGGCTACAATCTAATAACAGGTGTACTATAGCTTCTCTTGAAAAATAATTTTTCTCTTTCCAACTCCCCAATTTAACTAAAGATGAAATCATAGTAGGATCAATTTATTTGCAAAATAAGTTTTACTCTTATTATACTCGACTTGATTATTTGCATGAAGTGCAGCAAGAATAATTATTTGCCGTATGGCTCATTTTTAAATTGGCTTTGCTGGAGTATTTTGTTTTCATGAACAATCTCAGATTAAACCTTCTAAATAAAAGCCTCAAGCCCCAGCCAAGGATTTAACTGTGCCTGCAGATACTTACATTAATTGGATGGATTCCTCTCTTTTTAATGTCCCAAAATAATTTGGGGCCCCTGAGTCTGTCAGAAAGTGGCATTCTTTACCTACTGCAGATCAGGAACATACCTGCGAAGGAACTGCATAGATAAGGTGTGAAGCCCGTTTTTCCAAAGGGCTGTTATTGGCTCTATAAAGTCAATCTCAATTCTCAAAGCAGTCTTCTCATTTCTGAAAATATGCCATTCCAGTCAAAGCCTTGGTAAAATACCCAGTGCTTCTGCCTGATTACAATTAAATAGATTTGTTTATAAGATTTATTAAATTAGCTTTAGCATTAATAACATATGAATGCAAAAGTAAAATTTGGTTTTCTCTCTTGAGCAAGATTTCACGTAATTGCCTTTTTGAATGAATTACCAAAAAAAAAAAAAAACAAAACTGGGGGGTGGGGGGGGAGAGAGACAGATTCAACTGGCTTCATACTGTTCATATTAGGTTTTATTATTTGCAAAACTTAGCCTCCTTTTTATCAGACTAAAATTTTCTGCTTAGTCTAAAAAACATGTTTGAGTTATCACTTTGGATAAATGAATGATTTATTTCAAAGTGAGAGTATTAATCAGGGTTCTCTAGAGGGACAGAATAGTACATATATATATAATTTTGGAAAACATATTAACACATTTATATAAATGTAACCCAAAGAAATCTAAATACTATCTTATATTTGATAATGCTTCTTGTATAATTTTAACATGCCAAATAAGCCAAGTATGTCTCTCTTGGTCTTCTAAAAAGTTAGTTTTAGGCCAAGAGACTGAATTTAGAATTTGATTTTTAGAAAGTTTGTCAAATATCAAAGGTTCAAAACACTCGATATCACAAAATGGAATTACAGGTCACTCACTGAAGTGTCCACTTGATTGGATTGAAGGATACAAAGTACTGATCCTGGGTGTGTCTGTGAGGGTGTGGCCAAAAGAGATTAACATTTGAGTCAGCGGGTTGGGGAAGGCAGATCCACCCTTAATCTTGTGGGCACGCCTAATCTGCTGCCAGTGAACATGAAGCAGGCAGGAAAAAAAAAAAAACGTGAAAAGCAGAGACTGGCCTAGCCTCCCAGCCTACATCTTTCTCCAGTGTTGGATGCTTCCTGCCCTCAAACATTGGACTCTAAGTTCTTCGGTTTTGGGACGTGGACTGGCTCTCCTTGCTCCTCAGCTTGCAGACAGCCTACTGTGGGACCTTGTGATCATGTAAGTTAATACTTAATAAACTCCCCTTTATATGTATATATACATATTGAAGAACAAATCAACATTGCAAGAAAACTCTGTTATTTTGGCACTGAGGTCTAGATTCTGGCCCTGCATTAGTATGGATATTTATTTTAATGTTTAATTTATAGAAAAAAATTTCCTTTAAAGTGTAGCCAACTTGTTTATAAACAATTGTTTTTGCAAGATTGATTTTCCTCAAAATTTTTACAACTTAAACTTTCAGTTGTGCCCTTTCTTTTTGTTTAAGACCATATTTAAAAATGTCTAAACTAGGCAAATTTCCCTTTAATAAAAACCACATTGCCATTTTTTAATAACCTTTTACCAAAAACGCATCTTAGTTTTCTTATACACTTTGCATGTACCTAGTAGTTTTAATTACATTCATTAATTATAATGTTAACTCTTAGTAACTCTAATTCTTAGTGAAAAACCTAAGAGGTAAACAATTTTAATATGTGCCAGGTATAGAGGCAAGGGCAAAGGACAATGCCTGGAGCCAGGCTTTGTCAAATCCTAAAGGCTCAAATCAAAGGACATAAATTTTTAGACAGGCAAGTGTCAGAAATGAAGATTTATATCTTAAAACATCTAGCAGAAACAGTGACTAATTCAGACCAAATGTCTAAATTTTAAATGCATTTCTATGTTATTTTACCAATAATTTAAAAACTATCTTTATTTACCAGAGATTACTAAAATCATGTGAACTAGAAAGGCATTTGGACTTACTTATTTAATTTACGAGTAAATCAATTTGATACCCATATAGACAGTACACAGAAAGACATATACCCATGTACACATAAATATACAAAGCATTACGAAGACTTTATAGTTTTGATTTTAAAATTTTAACCATGAAACAGATAAACTCACTAGTTTAAAAGGAAAGTTGGGTTAAATTGTGAAAAGGTTAAAGTTTATCTGTTTTACATGGCCATGATTAACACCCTTACTGAGTTTTGGAGAAAAGAGGGTAGCAAATTTACATTTCAAAGTACAGGGAGGGAGACAGAGAGAGAGAAGGAGAGAATTTGGTGTGTTAGAGCAAGATTAAGAATAGATACAGGGCAACACAAAATCATAGAAATTTACCATAAGATTTTATAAGGTGATCAATTCATTTAGATAGGTTGTTTGTGTTTGTGTTTTTGCTTTTTTTGAGATGAAGTCTTGCTCTGTCGCCCAGGCTGGAGTGCAATGGCATGATTTCGGCACACTGCAACTTCCACCTCCTGGGTTCAAGCGATTCTCCTGTCTCAGCCTCCCGAGTAGCTTGGATTAGAGGTGTGTACCACCACGCCCGGCTAATCTTTTGTATTTTTAGTGGAGATGGGCTTTCACCACGTTGGCTCCGCTGGTCTTGGACTCCTGACTTCAAGTGATCTACCTGCCTTGGCCTCCCAAAGTGCTGGGATTACAGGTGTGAGCCACCGCGCCCAGCCTAGATAGGTAGTTTTAAATTTAGTCTCTATCTTTTAACTGGACCACTGAGCTCAGGGTGGAGCCTACACTGAATCCTGCGTACCCAAAAAGGGAGAAATAACATGGAACCAAGCCATGTAATGCTTTTACAGACATTTTTCTAAGAGTTTAAACTGTAGGCCGGGCGCGGTGGCTCAAGCCTGTAATCCCAGCACTTTGGGAGGCCGAGACGGGCGGATCACGAGGTCAGGAGATCGAGACCATCCTGGCTAACACGGTGAAACCCCGTCTCTGCTAAAAAGTACAAAAAACTAGCCGGGCGAGGTGGCGGGCGCCTGTAGTCCCAGCTACTCCGGAGGCTGAGGCAGGAGAATGGCTTAAACCTGGGAGGTGGAGCTTGCAGTGAGCTGAGATCCGGCCGCTGCACTCTAGCCTGGGCAACACAGCAAGACTCCATCTCACAAAAAAAAAAAAAAAAAAAAGTTTAAACTGTATCCTTTCTTATCTTAAACATGCAAAGAGTAGCTCCTGTAATAATGACTACTTCCTGTAAGCAACTCTCGTTAGCCATCTCTGAAAGCATATCTCTTACTTAGCTATTACACACACCAAAGTAAAAAATTTTCTCATAATGCAAAATAATGTTTTTGGTACTCCTCCAAAAGCCAAAGTATCAGGTAATATAACACAAAAGAGAGTAGAATTTTTATACCTAAGTGGAATCTGTCTGCCTAAAACTTGTGGGGTTCCTTGAGGAAAACAGATTCCTTTCAGAGGAGTTGTTAGTGTCCTTTGTTTTTCTCAGGGAATCCCAGGCTATCATAAATTCCTTATTTTTTTTGTTAGGTCTCACATGTGGCATAGACAGTGGCAAGAGGGAGGAGGGACAGTCAGACATAAATGGAAAAACAGAAGTCAGTTGACTGAGAAGAAAAAACTTTTTCTCAAAACGACAACCACCACCACAAAATGCCTGTCTAAAAATTTATATCCTTTGATTTGAGCCTTTAGGATTTGACAAAGCCTGACTCCAGGCATTGCCCTTTGCCCTTGGCTCTATACCTGGTACATATTAAAAGAAAAAGCATTCAGGTCTTTATACACACACACGTATACACATACACATATATAAACACACATACACACCACACACATACACACACAGATGTCATTATATATCTACACACCTGCACATATATACACACATGTATATACACACATATATAAACATATATACACCTATCCCCCCCCATACACACACACAGCTTGGAAATTGGCTTTTAATTAAGCTGACTTTTAACCACAGAGTTCTAAAAAAATTCTTTCCAATCTCTCACTACCATATTTTAGCTGGAACAGTTGATATTTCAAAAGTCACACAAATATCAAACCAGAAAGGATTCATTCTCTGAGCCAGGGATTGAACCCAGATTGCCACAGTGAAAGGGCAGAGTCTCAGCTACTAAAATACAGTGTGGGGCAGTCACCATTGCTCTGCTAGAGCAGGCAGTTTTGAACTTCTATAGGATTTGAACTGCTTGAGAGAATTTTAAAGGCTAGCCATGACACTATTGTATATCTTTTTAAAAATTTAAACTTTTTTTCCAATTGTTTAGAATAAGTCATCTCTAAAATTTTTTTTGTTTTTCTATCTTTTGGCCATTGACGATTAGAATTCTCAATTGTAGGCTTTATTCCAATAGCAACTCAATCCAAAAGCCTCTTTAATGTAGGGGAGGCAGCTCCCTAATCCCCAAAAATTTACTCTCAGAAATAGACTTAACATACGCAAAAGACAACAAAAGCTTTATAGGGATAAGACTTTTTTTTAAGACAAAACTCCTCTAAGAGCTTGACACACTTGGTACAAAGTGTGTGTTGCTTAAAATATTATGTGTATGGGACTCCCAGTCTTTCAGATAGGCCACTTGACATGACCCCAAAAATTCATGCCCTCTGGGTGGTAGAGACTATGAGAGAGTATGCCACTTAGTCACAAAATCAAGCTCTCAAGGACATAAAACAAGACAAGAGGGAAACCTTACCCAGTTTTTCTTTCAGGGACCAACAGCAAAGTTTATCTTAACAGACATCCATCTAGCCAGAAGTGCAAGCTCACCAGTGTGCAGGGCTGGCTCAAACTTTAGGCTTTATGGACACTAGGCCCATATTCTATCCTGTGGTACTCTTCTTTATGACAGAATGACATGGAAACACAATGGCAAAAGAAAATGGCTGCCTCAAGAAAGTTATTTCTGAGAGGAAAAGTGGCTGAACAATATGAATATTCACCGGATTAGGTGACTCACGCCTGTAATCCCAGCACTTTGGGACGCCGAGGTGGGCGGATCACCTGAGGTCAGGAGTTTGTGACCATCCTGGTCAACATGGTGAAACCCCATCTCTACTAAAAATACAAAAATTAACTGGGCATGGTGGCACATACCTGTAATCCCAGCTACTCTGGAGGCTGAGGCAGGAGAATCACTTGAACCAGGGAGTCGGAGGTTACAGTGAGCCGAGATCGTGCCATTTCACTCCAGCCTGGTGACAGAGTGAGAGTCCGTCTCAAAAAAAATAAATAAATAAAAAATGAATTCATACCACAAAGTACCAGAAATACACCAGAGTAGCTACAAAGCAAGACTAGTCAAACCCATTAATCAAAACCTTGCAGATGAGACAAACAGTGATTTTTACCATCTTCTCCACTAGAGCATACAGAAAGAAAGGCCAGAAGCCTGGCTGGCAAGAAATTCTTACCCCTTTGGTGGACGATTGGGTTCCTGGTTTCTCTTCACTTAGCGCCCAAGACAGAAGAGCAGCTTTGGTCATCCTGCTTACAGCACCAAACTTTGGGGGCCATAGGCTCTTGGCCTTTTAAAGATTCCCTTAAAAATCACTGACATGAGGCAGATTGATTAATAGGAGAAAAAGTATACAGATTTCTTTAACATGCATACAGGGGAGCCTTCAGAATGAAGACCTAGTTTCCAAATTCATTCTGAAATTACAGAAAGAATGCTGACTCAGCGTATGTCCAAAGTAAACACACACACAAACAAACAGACAAAAACCAGGTTTTCTTACCAAAACACTGGGGGTTCAGTCTAGGTTCTGCTGCTCATTGTACAGAATGCCAATCACTGAAACAATGCATATTGCCAAGGAAGAAGGCTTTAATCAGTTAGGGCATCTGAAGAGATGGGAGATCAGTCTCAAATCCATCTCTTCGACCAACTAAAACTAGTTGCGACACAAACCCCTAGAAGGGAAGAAATGTAACCATTTGTGGAAAAACAAGAACTAAGGAAGGTGATATGGTTTGGCTGTGTCCCTACCCAAATCTCAACTTGAATTGTACCTCCTAGAATTCCTACATGTTGTGGGAGGGACCAAGGGAATGTAATTGAATCACAGGGGCTGGTCTTTCCTGTGCTATTCTCATGATAGTGAATAAGTCCCACGAGATCTGATGTGTTTATCAGGGGTTTCCACTTTTGCTTCCTCCTTATTTTTTTCTTGCCACCACCAGGTAAAAAGTGCCTTTTGCCACCTGCTATGATTCTGAGGCCTCCCCAGCCATGTGGAACTGTAAGTCCAATTAAACCTCTTTTTGTTCCCAGTTTCAGGTATATCTTTATCAGCAGCGTGAAAACTGACTAATACAGAGGGGTAAGGAAGAGGAGTTGGTCAATAAGAAGCATGTGGAAGTTAGGAAAACAGGAATTGGAGTGTGGGGGCTAAGGAAGCAATCATGACAAATGACGGGTCTGGCATCTCATTGTCTGGATTGATAATCTGGTGAGTTTCAGTTCTTTGATAGGTTTTGAGAGGCCTGAGGGTTGTTTTTCTAAGGAAGGAACTCAAATAAAACAAATTTAAGTTTCAAGCTTTAAGACCAGAATAATCAATTTCTGTGTTTATCCAGAAAACTGTCTTTGGGACTACTGTATCAGTTTCAGTCTCTCCTTTCCATTTATAAATTCTTCAATCATGGAGAATCTGATCATTGAGCTTGCTGGCTGCTTTATGGTGAGGAGGGGCATCATGGGATAATATGAGGACAACACAGATAACCCACATTTTAAAATGCCGAAGAATATGGAGTGGATCCCCTGCGGAATATGAGAATAATCCTGAAAACCACATGTTCCCTTTATGATTTCTTATCTAGGGCCTTTACCTGAACTTTGAATATTAACTTAAGTTTCTCTGAGGGTTCACAAGACCATGACAGTTTCCCCTGGAGAGATCCCAGAGGGACTGGTTTTACTTGAGTATGGTGAATCCAAGGCTTGACATCTGCTAACTTGACAGATGAGTAGGGTGGTCAACAACATCTCAAAAGGGCAGACCCATTGTGCTTGCAGTTGGTTTTCAGCTTGATGGGATTTCTAGGTCTTCATCAGGACTTATCTCCTGGTTTCAGAGTGGAAACGCACATCTGTAGGGAACTGGAGCCTGCTAGAAGCAAACTCAGAGAGACTAGTGAACATATTTCCTTAATGTTTTATATATTATCTAGTTTATTTTTCAAAGGTGAAAAAATTCTCAAGTGTCAGGGAGCCTGGGGGTCAGAGAAATGGTCTCTCAAACATTTCAAAGGAGGTAGGAGGTAAGAGCCAACCTACTTCTAGGGCTACCCATATCTTCAGCAGGGCAAGGGGCATGGCCTTTTCCCAGGTAAGACTGAACTCTTAACAAATTTTAGGAAGACACTTCTTTAATTTCCTATTAATTCTTTCAGTCTTTCCAGAAGATAGGGGTCTTTAAGATGAATGCAGAATCCAATCAGCACTTACTAAGCATTGATACTTCCTGGGTTACTTGGGCTATAAAGTGGCTCCATTGTCACTTTTGAGAGTTTATGGGAGTCCATATTGAGGAATTATTTTCTACATTAGAGCCTTTACAATTTTGGTAGCTTCCTCAGTCCTAATGGAGTAAGCCTCAACCCAGCTTGTAAAAGTATCAACAAAAACCAACAAATATCAAAAATTTTCGGAGGCTTGAGCCATTATAGTGAAATTCAATTGCGAGTCTTCTCCAGGGAAAATTCCTCTCCACAGAGTTCCTTGCTTAAAGGGGGCTTTTATGCCTTCTGGGGGCTTTGAATTATTTTTCAAGCAAGTCAGACAACTTTGGATTACAGTTTGTATTGTTCATTGCAAGTGAGGCCTAATAAGATAAGAGTGTATCCAGCATAGAGTAGTCTATCACCCATAATGAGTGCTTTGATGGATTTGCTCAGAGATTGGTCTAATAAAAGTTTCTGAAAGGAGAATTTTTCCTTCATTATTTTTAAGCCATTTATGGTCAGCATATTTAGAAAACCCCCATTCCTCAGCTCTTTTAAGATCAGCCTGTGAATATCTGTGGTGATAGGTCTCCAGACAGAGTAGGAATGAGAACCAGCTGGGTAGTGGGCCTCTGAGTGCCTTTTTCACCTCTAGGTTAGTGTTAATATTTCCCTGTGCAACATTGGTGCCTGCCTTGTGGTATCCTTGGCAGTGAACAATTGCTATTTCTTTGGGCATTTTTATGGCTTCTAATAATTCAAGAATTGGAGGACCATGCTTTGTTTCTTTGTTATTGGAAGTACAGAACTCCCTTTCTTTCCCAATTACCCCATAAGCATAAGCTATTAAGAAGCATATTTAGAGTCAGTGTAAATAGTTACTCTCTTTCCCTTACCCAGATGTACAGCTCTAGTCAAAGCAATGAACTCAGCCTTTTGGGTGGATGTCCCTGGGGGTATGGCACATGCCTTGATTACCTGCTGGGTAGTAACTTTCTGACTCCTTGTTCCATGAAACTGCTTCCATCAGTGAAGAATTCATTGTCACATTTCATCCATGGTAAATCTGTGAGGTCTGGTCCGCTGGAGTACACTTAATCTATTATTTGAATGCAGTCATGAACAGGAGGCTGGAGATTCCTTGGGAGCAGGATGGCAGGATTCAGGTTAGAAACAGCCATAAGAGTTACATTTGGGTTATCTAGAAGCATGGCTTGGTACTTTCCCAGTTGGCCTGCGGTCAACCAATAGCCCACTTTCTTCTGGAGTACAGTAACACATAATGCATAGTATTCACTGTCATGGGATGCCCCAAGGTGAACGTTTCAGCTTCCTGCAATATATCACAGGGGGCAGCCACCACACTGAGGGAAGTAGGCCAGCCCTTAGCTACCATGTCAAACTTTTTTGGAAAAAAGGTCACAGGATGCTTCAAGGTCCCAAGGTCTTGAATTAATACTTCAAGTCTAATTCCCTGTCTTTTTTGAACAAAAAATAATCAAAAGGTTTGCATAGGTCAGGAAGACTAAGGGCACGGACTGTCGTCAATTTCTCTTTGATGGTTAAAAAGACTTTTTAATATTCCCCACTCCTAGAAAGGCGCTCCTTGGCCAGGCGTGGTGGCTCATGCTTGTAATCCCAGCACTTTGGGAGGCCGAGACAGGCGGATCACGAGGTCAGGAGATCAAGACCATCCTGGCTAACACGGTGAAACCCCGTCTCTACTACAAATACAAAAAATTAGCTGGGCGTAGTGGCAGGCGCCTGTAGTCCCAGCTACTCGGGAGGCTGAGGCAGGAGAATGGCGTGAACCCAGGAGGCAGAGCTGGGCTGCTATAACATAAAAGCCTGGACACAAGGAATTTCATCCCGCTTCCCCATTCAATAGCAAAATTAATCTAGTTTTAAGATCGTATTAAAGTATAAAGACCCATTGAGGAGCCATACTTCTCCAGATTACAAAGAATATAGGGGCCAAACTGTACTACCAAAAATATTTTATTCTGTTCCATTGGATTATAACTGTATTCAGACCAATTTTGAAGAATGCAACAGAGTGGGCTGCATTCTGGGATTGAATTTTAATTTCCCATGGCTATATCAATACACACACACACACACACACACACACACACAGAGAGAGAGAGAGAGAGAGACGCACACACTTATCAAAATACAATCTAGGTACTCAAATATAATCTAACTACTGCAGTAGCAACTAAGAAGCCCCAAGAGTATTCAACCTGAAACAGTCGAGGTACTTTATCCTCTCTCAGTTGGTTGCGCTTTTTCAACCTGAAAATGGAAATTCCTTCAGAAGTCCTCAAATTGAGTGGAGCACATCCCATGTCTGGTAGGCACAAAAGACACTAACCCATTTAGACACAGATGTTGAATTTCAAAGGCTGTTTTTCCTATGTAATCAGGAAAATGGTTGGAGTTTGAAGTGGCAGGGCCAAAGAGAGAGAGACCAAACCCCACCTCTGACCAAAAATGGGTAGGCAACTGCTTAGGAACTCTCTTGGCCTATGATAGCTGAGCCACGAGCAATGCGTTTTTGATCAGGGAACGAAAATCTGTTACCGAAACACCAGAGGTTGGGTCTAGATCCTGCTGCTCGCTGCACAGAAAGCCATTCACTAAGGCAATGAATATTTCCAAGGAAGAAGGCTTTAATCAGGTGCTATAGCTGAGGAGATGGGAGATCAGTCTTAAGTCAATCTCCCTGACTAAAATTAAGGGTTTATATAGCAAGGAAGAAATGTAACTATATGTGTGAAAATAAGAACTAGGGAGGGGTAAAGTGAGAGGAGTTGGTCACCAAGAAGCAGGTCTTCTTGGTTTCTTGCTAATCAGTGGTGGGATGGTAGCCATGAATAGCCACTGTAATTGAGTCTGGGGAACATAGTGAGACCCTGTCTTTATAAATAAAATTTTTAGAAAGGCATATTAATAGGAAGGAAGGCATACCAATTTATTAACATGTACATGGAAGAATCACAAAGTAATTACACCAACTCTGCAATGGGATACAGAAGCTTAAACACCATCTTGAGGTTAGAGAAAAAAAATAGGGGCTCAGAACAGTTATGTTGGTAAATCAGGTGATAGTGGCAAGACAGGTTATGGGAAGGGGAGAAGAAGAGGTCTGGCTGGCAAAGGTGGTCTTGTTATATAATGTAGATGAAACCTCACTGCTAGCAGCCCTCAGGGTGAATACATTTTACATGTTTTTTTCAGACATTTAAAAGTGTCAGGATCTCAGTTAATCTTTCCTAGATCCGGACAAAGAAAGGTCTGCCTGCATCAATGCAGAAATGCAACTAGACTTAAATGCTAAATGGTCACACTTGTTCCATCTTAGACCTAACTCTTAACTTAATCATAGAGTCCTTTCCATAGGCAAGTAGTAAATTTATACGAAGGCCATCCATAGCTTTTAAGATGGAGCTACAAAGTAAATACCTACATAATACAATTGTTTTTTAAGAGTCTAATGTTGATTCAGCTCTGAAATCCTCATGTTTGTTCTTAAGCGTGAAGTGAGCCATAATGCGGCACATGCTGCAATGGATTTCATCTTGAGGAATGCAACTATGAAAAAGTGCATCATCATCATAGGATATTGCCTATTATGACTAGAGTGCAATTCCATTTCTCACTGTTTCTTAAAGGGAACCATATTAAAATTTTGAGTGTGACAAGTCTTTGTTACATGGGACTTTTTGGTATCTCTGGCTAACAGTCACTAGTTACTAATATGGTATCCCAGTCATTGGACAATGAAAAATATCATCCAGATGTGCAGGATAATACTCTTCTTTGAAAATTACTATTGCATCAATAGCCAAGCGTAATGGTATTTAAACGGCATTGTTTTCATGGGTAACTACTAAAAATCATAGAAAAATATACATAATTTCAAACAATGTACATTTAGTCTGTCAACCCCCCAGCCACATAGTAAAGCCCTTCATAAGTAACCAAGAGCTTGAGATTTTTTTATCATTGTACCTTTCATGCAGTTGAGAGAGGCATTATGGGTTTAAGTAACTCCCCAAAGATCCCAAGAAGTGTTTCTGTGACACTTGTGCTTTTTACATTTTACATTTGAATGTCCATTTTAGAGTAATTTAAATGTAATTTGAAGTACAACAATGGCTCTATTAAAGATCATTCTCAGGCCAACTTTCCTTGGATTAAGCAAGCTTTAATGAATGCTATTTTCTTGTACTTCATTTAACCAGTGGTGAACTTGGAACAGCTCAATAAACTACCGAAAGGGCAAGAGATGCAGAACCTAAGCTGAAAAATCTGTTTGCTACAGGCAAGAGAGTGTTTCTTTCATGTTGCTCCAAATGCCAAGGTACTCAGACTCTGGAATAGACAGATTTTTAAAACCCTAATTTTTAAATCTACAGGCATCACTTGAAAATGTAATGACCATCCCCAGTGCTAATTATTTAGGAAATTAGTATTATAAAATGTGAGATTGGAACACCTCACTTGGAGACCAAACATGAGAGTTACTCTTGGGTTACTTTCAAAGATACTAAATTGAAATTTCCTTGGAAAAGACACAAACTGAAATAAATCTGAGAATGGTGATCTTTCTAACTTTCTGGGATCCTCCATGTCAGACCCATCTGGTCTGAAGAATGCTGAATGTGTAACAACTGTGTTTGTAATATGTATCATTCAGGCTTCAGTAGACTATGATAAACATTCTGTAACTGTCTATATCATTTGAAATATAAGTACCTAATATGCCACAGGGCCTTGCAATAAAATTAGCCTTGTTGGCCAATATCCAGAGAGGAAGAATAAATGTGAGTGTGTACTGTGGGGAGGGAGTGAAATGAGAACTATCGCTACCAAAATTCTCATGGAATTGTATTTCCCAAAGACATGCTATCTATGGAGGCAGCAAACCTTTTCTGAAAAATAAAAATTAAATGAGACTACACTTTTGATATAACAGACAGTTTTGTTTATATCCCCAAATATTCAACTATTGAAATGTTCCCTTCACATTGTGCGAAGACGATTTATAAGAAGAATGTATTACTATGTTGTAGAAGACATAATGTTCTGCAGATACGAGCAAAAAGTCAAAGCTGTCAAAGGCCCTAATAAAAGCAGCTTTACAAAAACCTCTCCTTCTGAAAAGCAATTAGAACATTGGAAAAAATCATTAAAACAAACCTTTCTAAAACTCTGGAAATTAATCAGACTTGCAACATTCCACATTCCAAGGAATATTTCTTCAAGAAAAACAGCTAAATTTCCGTAAGAACTGCAATCTCTGTGATGTGTTAGCTTGCTCTATTACTATTCTTTACTCGCCAGATTTGTGAGACTCTTGAAAGCAACTGCCTCACAACTGCAGTAGTCATGAAAACTTTCATTTTAGCAACCACTGGAGGAAGCAGAAACAGGCATCTTCTTCCACAAAACCCATTCCCTGAGAAATGTGACTATTTGACATGTCTGGAAACTCCCCAAATAGCTCTATTCTCAAGGTTGTCTTTGATGGACCTGAATCAGAGTTCACTCTGTACAAATAAGCCTATACCTAAAAAATTTTCTCACAAAAAGTAGTAGTTGTTTAACACTGCAGCTACCTGAAGCAATTAACAAGAGGCCCACTAAAAACTTAAAAGGAAAAACTGGTGACCGAGACATTCATAACAATCTTTGAAAATGTCAACATATTTCTGAGAATCTAGAAGGCCACACAGGTGTGCAAGGCTGTAGGCTCAAGAAAGTCCTCAGAATGCCCTATTTGCTCAAGTCTGACTAATCTTTTTTTTCTTTTCTTTTTTTCTTTTTTTTTTCTTTTTTCTTTTCTTTTCTTTTTTTTTTTTTGAGACAGAGTCTTGCATTGTTGCCCAAGCTGGAATGCAGTGGCACAGTCGTGGCTCACTGCAACCTCAGCCTCCCGGGTTCATCAAGTAATTCTCCTGCCTTAGCCTCCTGAGTAGCTGGGATTACAGGTACCCGCCACCACACCGACAAATCGTAAGCCTCTGAATAAGTTGAAAGTAAGGATAACAGAGTTGTTAATTGCAGGAATATTTAAGGCATGTCTAAAAAAATATACCAAATCCTTGGCAATGGCTGGGAGAGTTACTGGTTCATGGCATTTAAGGACACCTCTGTCTTGCTAATCACTAACCTGACCAAGGAGACACTTTAGTGGCTACATATGTCAAAGAAAACAGACTTTACAGTATCAGTCCAAGAAAGTCAGTAAACAAATGAGTAACAATAACAATATAAACAACAACAACAAAATAGCTAACAGCAAGACCAACAAACCCTGGGAGAAGAAGTTCTGATTTCAAGATTTACAATGTTATGTTAAAATGTCAAGTATTTTAAAGAAAAAGTAGACATACAAAGAAACAGGAATGAATGGCCCATACAAAGAAAAAAAAGAAAGTCAATAGAAAATGTCATGGTGGAAGCCAAGATGTCAAATTTATTATATAAAGATTTTAAATAGGCAATTATAAATATGTTCAAAGAACTAAAAAACATCTTGTCTAAAAAAATAAAGGAGTGTATGGCAATGATTTGTCACCAAAGAGAGAGTGTCAACAAAGAGATAGACATTGCCGGGCGCGGTGGCTCAAGCCTGTAATCCCAGCACTTTGGGAGGCCGAGACGGGCGGATCACGAGGTCAGGAGATCGAGACCATCCTGGCTAACACGGTGAAACCTCGTCTCTACTAAAAAGTACAAAAAAAACTAGCCGGGCGAGGTGGTGGGCGTCTGTAGTCCCAGCTACTCCGGAGGCTGAGGCAGGAGAATGGCTTAAACCCGGGAGGCGGAGCTTGTAGTGAGCTGAGATCCGGCCACTGCACTCCAGCCTGGGCGACAGAGCCAGACTCTGTCTCAAAAAAAAAAAAAAAAAAAAAAAAAAAAAAAAAAGAGAGAGAGACATTATTTTTTAAAAGCACCAGATAGCAACTCAGTAGTTTAAAAATCACAATAACTAAAATGAGAAATTCACTAGAGTTCTACAGCAGATTTCAACTGTCAAGGAAACAATAAGAAAATTTGAATATAGTTCATTGTGATTGTAGTAAAGAACAGAAAGAAGAAATAATAAAGAAAATTAGTGTAGTCTCAAAGATATGTGAGACACTGAAGTTCCTGAGGGAGAAGAGAAAGGAAGAACAGAAAGAAATTTGAAGACATAATTTCTAAAGGCTAACACTATTTGATGAAAAAACATGAATTTGCACATTCAAATAGCAAAACAGTCTTCCAGTAGGATAATCTCAAAGTAATCTACACCCAGACACATCACAGACAAAGTGCCAAAACACAAAGAGAATCTTGAAAGCAGTAAAAGAAATGTAGCTCTGCATACAAGGTATTTTTTAATAGCAATTACGGCTAACTTCGTATCAGAAATGTGGAGGGCAGAAGGCAGTAGGATCATATATGTATAATGCTGAAGTGAAAAAAGCAAGCCATAAACCAAGAATTCTATCTCTAGCAAACTATGTTTCAAAAATGGAGATATTAAAACATGCCAAGATTTAAAAAATAACAAAACAAAACAAAATAACTGACATAATGAGTAGACCTTCCCTATAAGAAATACCAAAAGGAGTCCTTCACTCTAAAAATAATTTTCACTAGACAAAAACTGAAATCCACATGAAGAATTAAAGAACACTAATAAAGGTAACTGCATAGATGAATATAAAATACAGGATCAATATATTTCTGTTTATAACTATTTTCTTCTCCTATCTGACTTAAAAGACAACTACATAAAACAATAATTATAAAACTATTAGTAGGCTTCCAAGGTACAATATAGTTTTTATGTCAATAAATAATAATAGAAAGAAGGGTGAAAAAAACAAAGTTGATTAGAGCAACACTTTTGGATACTGATGAAAGTAAGTTGGTATTAATCTAAACAAGTTCTTTTTAAGGTATGTTATTAACTGTCATCACAAGGGGAACCATTAAGAAAATAACTAAAAGAATGGTAAAAGAAATAAAAAGGAAATTAAAATGGTACCCTTGAAAATGTCTATTTTACACAAAGCAAGGCTACCCCATAAACATAAATATATACAATTAATAAACTGTCAATTGATAATAAAATAAAAATTTAAAAAATGCCAAAAATTCTAAGGCAATAACACAGAAATAGAGGAAACAAAAAGAGATAAGACATGTGGAAAACAAATAGCAAAATGGATACTTCAACGGTACAGATTAACAGAATACGTAAAATATAAATCAGGATCATACTGTAGGCTATCTACTAGAGACACGCTTTAGATTTAAAAACATATGAATTTAAAGCAAAAATATGGAAAATATATATAATGCAACTTTAACCAAAACAGAGCTGGAGTAGCTATATTACTATTGAACTAAATAGACTGCAGCACAAAGAATATTTCTAGAGAAAAAGAAAGATATTCTATAGTGATAAAGAGATAAGTCCATTAGAAAACCATAACAATTACAAATATACATGCAGATAGCAACAAAGCCCAAAATACATGAAGCAAAGTCTGTCTGAATTGAAGGGAAACGTTGGCAATTGAACAATAATTATTGGAGACTTCAACAGCTGCTTTAAATAATGGAAAGAACAACTAGACACAAGACTAACAAGAAAAAAATAAGATTTGAACAACACTATAAATAAACTAGACCAAACACATATATAGAATACTATACTCAAAACAGCAAAATACATATGATTCTCAAGCCCTTGTATAACTTCATCCTGAATAACACTTATGCTAGGCCGTAAAACAAGTCTTAGCAAATTTAAAAGTATTGAAATAATGCAAAGTATGTTCTCCAGCCAAAATAGAATGAAATTTAGAAATCAATAACAGAAGGACATTTGGGAAATTCACAAGTATGTGAAAATTAAACAACACACTCCTAAATAACCAATAGGAAAGCAAGAAATCACAGAGGAAATTAGGAAAAACTTTGAGTAGAAGTAGAAGGAAATGAAAACATAACATACTATGTACACAGCTAAAGCAGTGCTTAGAGTGAAATCTGTAGCTATTAAATGCCTAAATTAAAAAAAGAAGAGAGCTCTCATATCAATTAACACTTCACCTTGAAAAATTAAGAAAAGAAGAACATGCTAAATACAAAACAAGCAAAAGGAAATAAATGAAAAGATTAGAACATAAATAAACAAAGTTGAGAGTAGAAAAAAGAAATCAACAAAACTGAAAGTTGATTCTTTGAAAAGATAAAGGAAATTAAAAACTCTAGCAAATTGATCATGTAAAAGGCAACTCAAATTACTAAAATGAGGAATGTAAGAGAAGATGTCATTACCAACATGACAGAAAAAAATTGTAATAAAAGAATACTAGGAATAATTATACACCAAAAATTTAGATGCCCTGGATAAAATGGACACATTTTCAGAAAGATGCAAACCTCTGAAACTGATTCATAAAGAAATAAAAGATATGAATAGGCTTATAAGAAATAAAGAGATGGAATTAGTAACAAAAACACTTCTCATGAAGAAAATCCAGGTCCAGCTGGCTTCACTGATGAATTCGAGCAAACATTAAAGAAAGAATGAACAGAAATCCTCACATATTTTTATAAGTAATAGAGGAAAAAGAACCCTTTCTAACTCATTCTATATGGCCAATATTACTCTGATGCCAAAACCAGAAAATATATCACAAGAAAAGTACAGGCTAATATACCTTAGGCCTATAAATGCAAATATAGTCAACAATACTAGCAACCAAATCAGGCAACATATAAAAAGGATCATATACCATGACCCAGTGAGATTTATTCCAGGAATTTGGGATTGACTAAAATCAAACAGTGTTGTACAACCACATTGATACAATAAAGGACAAAAACTACATACTGTTATTCAAAAGACACCAAAAAGGCCTGTGAAAAATTTAATGACATTTCAAAATAAAAACACTCAACAAATTAGTCATAAAAGGAAACCTCCTTAACCTTATAAAGGCTATCTACAAATCACCTATCATTAAATTGTGAATGATTAAAAAGAAATAAAGATGTTGTTCTCACTAGCAACTAGGTAAGTCTTTGATATTGTGAATGCTGCTGCAATAAACATACATGTGCATGTGCCTTTGTAGTAGCATGATTTATAATCTTTTGGGTATATACCCAGTAATGGGATCACTGGGTCAAATGGTATTTCTAGTTCTAGATCCTTGAGGAATTGCCACACTGCCTTCCACAATGGTTGAACTAATTTACTCTCCCACAAACAGTGTAAAAGTGTTCCTATTTCTCCACATTCTCTCCAGCATCTGTTGTTTCCTGACTTTTTAATGATCGCCATTCTAACTGGCATGAGATGGTATCTCATTGTGGTTTTGATTTGCATTTCTCTGATGACCAGTGATGATGAGCATTTTTTCATGTGTCTGTTGGTTGCATACATGTCTTCTTTTGAGAAGTGTCTGTTCATATCCTTTGCCCACTTTTTGATGGGGTTGTTTGGTTTTTCTTGTAAATTTGTTTAAGTTCTTTGTAGATTCCGGATATTAGCCCTTTGTCAGATGGGTAGACTGCAAAAATTTTCTCCCATTCTCTAGGTTGCCTGTTCACTCTGATGGTAGTTTCTGTTGCTGTGCAGAAGCTCTTTAGTTTTATTAGATCCCATTTGTCTATTTTGGCTTTTGTTGCCATTGCTTTTGGTGTTTTAGTCATAAAGTCCTCACCCATGCCTATGTCCTGAATAGTATTGCCTAGGTTTTCTTCTAGGGTTTTTATGGTTTTAGGTCTAACATTTAAGTCTCTAATCCATCTTGAGTTAATTTTTGTATAAGGTGTAAGGAAAGGATCCAGTTTCAGTTTTCTACATATGGATAACCGATTTTCCCAGCACCATTTATTAAATAGGGAATCCTTTCCCCATTGCTCGTTTTTGTGAGGCTTGTCAAAGACCAGATGGTTGTAGATGTGTTGTGTTATTTCTGAAGCCTCTGTTCTGTTCCATTAGTCTATATCTCTGTTTTGGTACCAGTACCCTGCTGTTTTGGTTACTGTAGCATTGTAGTATAGTTTGAAGTCAGGGAGCATGATGCCTCCAGCTTTGTTGTTTTGCTTAGGATTGTCTTGGCAATGCGGGCTCTTTTTTGGTTCTATGTGAACTTTAAAGTAGTTTTTTCCAATTCTGTGAAGAAGGTCATTGGTAGCTTGATGGGGATGGCATTGAATCTATAAATTACCTTGGGCAGTAAGGCCATTTTCACGATATTGACTCTTCCTATTCATGAGCATGGAATGTTCTTCCATTTGTTTGTGTCCTCTTTTATTTCATTGAGCAGTGGTTTGTAGTTCTTGGAAAGGTCCTTCACATCCCTTGTAAGCTGGATTCCTAGGTATTTTATTCTCTTTGTAGCAATTGTGAATGGGAGTTCACTCATGATTTGGCTCTCTGTTTGTCTGTTATTGGTGTATAGGAATGCTTGTGATTTTTGCACATTGATTTTGTATCCTGAGACTTTGCTGAATTTGATTGTCAGCTTAAGGAGATTTTGGGCTGAGACGATGGGGTTTTCTAGATATACAATTATGTCATCTGCAAACAGGGACAATTTGACTTCCTCTTTTCCTAATTGAATACCCTTTATTTCTTTCTCTTGCCTGATTGCCCTGGCCAGAACTTCCAACACTATATTGAACAGGAGTGATGAGAGAGGGCGTCCTTGTCTTGTGCCGGTTTTAAAAGAAAATGTGAGTGAAATTCTTCCTGGGATTTGGCAATGGATTCTTAGAAATGAAACCAAAAGTGTAAGTAACAAAAGAAAAAGAAATGATAAGTTGGAGTTTATCAGAATCAAACACTTTTGTGCTTCAAAGAACCCCATCAAAAATGTGAAAAGACCACCCACAGAATGGGAGAAAATGTCTGTCAGTTATGTATTTGATAAGGGATCTGTATACAGAATATACAGTAAACTCTTACAAATCAACAACAGAAAGGCAGATGACCTGATTTACAAATGGTCAAAGTTTTGCTAGCTGCAAATGGAGTGCAGCTCACATGTGTCAGGCCTATATTTTCTAAGGTCTCAGTTTCTCAGCTAACTGTCTATGTTTGAAGCCCAGATGGAAGATTAAAAGAGATAGTAAAAAAGGAAAACAAAAGCTGCCATAGGAATAGTGCCAAAAGTTGGAAAAATGTGGGAGGGTAAATTGATGGGAAGAGTAAAGTTGACTTCTAGATCCTTTGGTGCTGCTGTCTCTGAGCTGACAAGCAAGTGTTGTAAAGAAGGCTATTATTAGGTGGGTGATATAGTTTGGGTATTTGTTCCTTCCAAATCTCATGTTTGAAGTCAGACATACAAGAAGTGTTTGGGTCATGGGGGCAGATCCCTCATAAATGGCTTGGTGCTGTCCTTGGAGTAATGAAGGAATGAATTTCTGCTCTAATAGTTCCCACAAGAACTGGTTGTTTAACTCCTCTCTCTCTTGCCTCCTCTTCTCTCACCATGTGACACGTCTGCTCCCCTTCACCTTCTGTCGTGATCGGAAGCTTCCTAAAGCCCTCAGCAGAAACAGATGGTTGCATCATGCTTCTTGTACAGCCTGAAGAAACATGAGCCAAATAAATCTCTTTTCTTTGTAAATTATCCAGTCTCAGGTATTCCTTTATAGCAATGCGGTTGTCTAATGCAGTGGGAAAAGGCAGGCAGGAAAATCTTTGTCTTTGTAAATTGCTGTCCTGCCATCAGACAAGTAGAGGAAAAGCAAAGAGAGTCCCCCTGGATTTTACCTGTCTTCAGCTCAACAACCTCCAGTATTTTAGAGAGGGATATTTTGACTTTCTTCAGTAGAAAGGATTACAAATGCATGCCCTCAAAGGTTAAGAGTCATACAAATAATTTAAAACAAGTAACTCAAATTAATTTTTTATAAATATTTATCTCCTAAGCTAAAGTTACCCACTGAGGAAAGGAATTTTGTGTTGGTCTAAAGGACTTTAACTCTGTTTCAAATCTGATCTCAGCTGGAATGTTGCTTAGCTAATTCCCTGGATGTTAACATTTCATGGACATGGTAAGATTTACATCTCCAAGGGACCAAGAAGGCTCTGTATTAAAAAAAAAACAAAAACAAACAAAACAAAAAAGCTTTGAAATCTTTTAACTTTGGGGCGAAAGAACTCTCTTTCATGCACTTTTAGTTTAAAACTAAGAGGCATTGGTCACAAATAAAACAAAAACAAATCTGAATTACAAACAATACAAAGCAATAGTAATTTTAAAAGGATGCTATGTAATTTAGGCCAAAAAAGTAAAACCTCTGCTGTCATTGGACTGCGAATACTATGACCTGGGCCACTAGCTGTGAAGCAGGGGTAGAGCAGGCAGGTCTCTTCTCTTCTCTTCTCTTCTCTTCTCTTCTCTTCTCTTCTCTTCTCTTCTCTTCTCTAATCTCTTTCTTCTCTTCTCTTTTCTGTCTTTTCTTTTCTTTAATCTCCCTAAAATGTGAATCTCTTGTCTGGAAGCAAATATGGAACCTCTGTTCTAGAAAGAGAGGGTTGAAATAAGCAGACCAAATAACATCTAGAACTTAGTCAAGAAGAAACGAGGGCTACGAGTAGTAGCTCATGTCTGTAATCCCAGCACTTCGGGAGGCTGAGGAAGGAGAATCACTTGAGCCCAGGAGTTTGAAACCAGCCTGAAAAACATAGTGAGACCCCATCTCTACAAAAGTTAAAAAAAAAAAAAAAAAAAAAAGTTAGGCGTGGTGGCACATGCCTCTGGTCCCAGCTACTCAGGAGGCTGAGGTGAAAGGTTTGCTTGAACCGGGGAGGCAGAGGCTGCAGTGAGCTGAGATTGTACTGCTGCACTCCAGCTTGGGTGACAGAGTGAGACCCCCTCTCAGAAAGAAAGAAAGAAAAGAAAGAAGGAAGGAAGGAAGGAAGCGGGAGGGGAGTGAGGAAGACACCATGGCAAATTAATATAGAGATTTTATTTGGCCTCAAGTTGAGGATGGTAGCCCAGGAAACACTGGGAAGTGGTCCAGAGAACAAAGGAAAGGTTCCAGTTTTTAAAGATAAAAGGGTGAATCAGAAGAGGGGGCAATCGCAAAAGTTGTTTTTCTAGAATTCTCATTGGTTTACAGAAATAACATTTATTTGTGATTGCCTATGCACTGTTGAACCATAGGGTGTGAGCTATGGTGTCCAGCCTGGGTCATAGTTAGGTTAATTTATAAGGCCTTTGCAGCAACACTCACTCTAGAGTACTTATAGCAGGTGGCTTTGAAATGATTACTTAGCTTAAGTGGTTGGGGAGCTAAGGCAGGGGGCGATGTAAGACATTATTGCTGTGACATTTCAATGGCTCTCTGGGTCTGATAAATAAAAGGGGCTCACATTCCTCAGAGAAAAATTTCTTTTCTTCCTCATGCTAATCAGATACAGTATTCCAGTGAAATATTGGAACACCTATCTGAGAAACAAAGCTGTCATGGGATTCTAAAAAATTTCAGGAACATGAAAAGGTTGAAATCACAAGAAAATACGTGAGTACTAAATATACTTATGAATGCTAAAAGAAGTCAAGCCTGTATAAGCCAACTGTCAGGCCTAGTTTCTTTTATTCAAATTTTGATATAGTCATATAATAATAACAACAAAAATAACAGGTGACATTTGTTGAATGCTTACTATATAACATCAAATAAAGAACAAATATCATCATTTTACAGATGTGGAAACTAAAATTTAAAGTGGCCTCATGCTACTTAGGTAAGGCTAACGTCACTTCGATTAGCAAGTGGCAGAACTGGGATTATCTGAAATTTTCTACATCTGACACATTCTCATCCTTTTAAACTTGGTTTTTGGTGACTAGTTTATAAAGCAAGTATTTCTTTATTAGAGTAGAAAAGTAAAGTAAAATAAAATACCTTACTTTTTCTGGCTCTTGAACTGAACAAAGACAGATATGGCATAAAATTTCATATTTATTCTTTTTTTTAAAAAAAAAAAACCCAGAAATTTAACAACTGCAATCATATTTCAATCTCAGTTTTCCAAGGGGATCAGATTTAACTGATCTCCTTGTCCTGTCTCCTTTTTTGGAGACAGGATCTCTCCCTGTTGCCCAGGTATGAACATGGCTCACTGCAGCCTTGACCTCCTGGGTTCAAGTGATCCTGCCTCTTCAGTCTTCCGAGTAGCTAGGACCATAGGTGCAGGCAACCATGCCTGACTAATTTTTTATTTTTTTTATTTTTGGTAGAGACTGGATCTTGCCGTGTTGTGCAGGCTGGTCTTGAATCCCTGGGCTCAAGTAATCCTTCCTCTTCAGTCTCCCAAAAGTGTTGGGATTATAGGCATGAGCCACCACATCTGTCCTTAGTTATTTCCAAATCCTCAAACAAAATGCGTTAAAATTGTATAAATACATCTTTCAAATATGAATAAAATACTGAGTTTGATGAATTCGGTGCATAGACCAATGGTCTACTGCATTCCCAAGTTAAAAGCTAATGATGATATGGTGCTAGTTCTGTGACAGTTTCTGATATATAAGTATACATGAATATTTATAAATTCCATATAAATCAGGCATGTGTTAATTTTTGCAATGATATGATCAGACAATATGATGAAAAATGGTGACAGTTACTGACTATAATAGTCGTTTAGCTTATCAACAACATTCATAGTCCCATATTTATAATTTATAAAATTTGGCTGAACAAACAACCTAACACATCTTACAATTTTTTAAATAATGTATTTGTTATATTATCCCAATATCTACTATGAAAGTACATTCTTAGTGCAAGATATAAACACTTCAGAGTCAAAAGAGGTGGAAGATATTAAAATAACCATATTCTGCAATTCCCCAAATAAGTAACATGTATACTTGGTAAACAGACAAAATTTTCTGCTCTCAGACGGTGTCTTCGGAATTTCAAATAATACTGAGTTATGGGAATTGCCATGGTAAGTAAAGATCTATAGTCGGGGAAGAAGGATTTATAAGGGATATGTTTTATAGCTCCTGTATGAGTAGGATTTTGATGTATCATATACATGCTTTGAAGGTAGTATTATGCAGGGTACTAAATTGAGTTATACTTACAGTCAATGGGTATTATTTGACCACTGACATTTTAGAAAAAATGTCTATATAATTTTCCAAGGCTACATGTTAGAAATTTTGCTGAATCTTATGTCTGAACATCTCAAAGAATTTTTAGAGAAAACAATTTCACAGATAATGATAATTAGATACCTTCACTTTTCAAATATATGAACTGCCTTTCAAATGACCCTTTTAGTAAAATGAGATTGATTACGTCCTCTTCATAGCAGAAAATTTACCATAAAACATGAATCTATTATGAAAAGTACATACATGTAACCTGGTATCCTTGCTTGGCAGGGTGATGTTACATTTAGGTACATGACCTGCCTACTGTGATAAGCTCCCTATCTCTTCAAATATTAACTCTCCTGTTCACTCCTGTCTGATGCCTGAAGTTCCATTAATATTACAAAAGGCTTAATCAGTTTATTAATAATCCTATATTATTTTGCATTATTGCTGCCTAGTGATCTGCATTGTTTGTGGTTCTTGATTGGAAAACTAAGAAAGTCTTAGAAAATATCATTCTAATGTTATTGTATCAAAATGAATTACCTACATACAAGCACAAAGTAAAGCTGTAAAGCAATTAATTCAGTTCCTCAAATAAACCAAAAAAAAGAAGAAAGTGAATGATAACTATCAGTCACTTCCTTTTTAATTTGATGGATGAATTTATTTTTATTCACTCTCCATTTTTCTCTCCCAGCCTATTTGTGGTTTTGTAGCAAAAAGATTTTTACATGGCTTTTTCTGTAATTATTTTGCAAAAACCCACAATATAAAAGAAACTGACTTAAGAATGAAGGAACTTCCTCTTTTCAGAAGGGTCAGAAGCAATTTTTCTCTTTAAGCAAAACCTCTGTTCTATGGTTCACGCTCAGATGTGGGCTTCATTCAAACATGCTTCCCTTCTTAGCTGCTAATGAAAGCATGTGGTAACATTTCTGCCTTGGCAAATTTAAATCATCTCCCTTAAGGTGAGGGTAGGTAAATAACTTAGCAAGTTATCTCTTTTATACAAACAGACTTATTTTGGCACAGTGTATAATTGTTTACAAACAACTGTATAAATACTATTTTAAAATGCTAGATTTTTTCCCCCATGCACACTGAATTGAATTCATCGTAAAGTGAAAATGACTGACATGTAATTCGTTTCTCCGAGCAACATTAGCCATAAAAATGGAGACAGATCAACAAACTCCTTGGTGACTACGTGTCAGGAAAGGGAAAAACACCGTAGGGGTAGAATTTACAGAAGTCTTATTTTAAATACAATTTTGCCTCAAAAGATGGGCCATAGAAGGGAGGCCTGTATTCCACTCTCCTTGTAAAATGTGAGTTTTAAAATCTATAAGTAGGAGGAGATGTACAACACATATTAACAAAGAAGTCTGTTGCCACATTTTAAGTATTTAAAAAAAGGCATGTCTATATCTGATGGGACTTTTTAAAATGACTTAATTTATTCCTACTGCAATAAATTAGGCTATTCAAGCAATCCAGGGTCCATTCATCTATTAATAGTATCAAGCTTTTAAAATGTAAAGCTTTCAGTTCTGCTGCTTGTAAAATCATATAGTGCTTTCATTCCAATTTATGTTGATTCAGTTCAAATAATGGAAATTTTGAATTACATCATGGCTATTTTGACAGGTATCCAGACTATATAGTAAAGTGGTTTTGGACATGTGTTCAAAATTCTATAAGTAGGGGAAAAATAAAAATAATGGATTCCTAAGTTACAATGGTTGCTATTTGCAATAAATTATGTTATAAGCAATTATTTTATAAGATCCTTATATAATCAGTAAAATATGCAATAAAATTATAAAGATGCTGAACCTCCTATCAAGTTTAGTTATATCAAAATTCTCACAAAAAGATGCTACATTTCATTTATTTAGAAAAAAAGAACAATGATATTGTCAAGATAGATAATTTTGAATTCTGATTTACAAACATTCAGTGAGTGAGTTCCTAAAGCTATGTATTCTAATAGGGTACAGATATTGAACTGAAAGTGAATATTTCTCTTGATCCCAACAAGCTTTGGGTATCTTAACCACACTGAGAATTTTCTACATAGTACTCAAATTGATTGACAGGTTTATAGATCAACAATGTTTTTCTTTTAACCTTACATCATTTCTCTTCCAAGGTTATCTCAGCCCCAGAGATTCACTGACACTTGGGGGAATGGTAGTTTTAATTATTGATTTTTGAACAGTTTAACTTTGTGACCACTAACTCTTGATAAGTGCTTAAGGTAGGGTTGGCCTTAGACCCCAATATAATAGCTAGTTGGGATATAAAGATCAGAATATCCTAATCTCTGTCTGCATCCCTTCCTTCCCTGAGACTCCTTATGGCGCAATGCCCACTAATAAGGATTTCTCCTTTATAAGCAGTGTCTTTGAAAGTTTCTCTCAGAGAAGTAACAGATTAGGTATCTGACACATTATTGTGAAATAATTTATCAGATCTCTTTCCTTCGTGGTTGGGAAGGAAGATCCCAACCATCAAGAATGCACTGGACACCTAGGGCTAAGGCATTACACAGGGGCCAAAGAACACTCAAAAGGGAGGCAGGGGAACTCAAAGGATCAACATTGCATCCTTGGTAGTTTGGCTAAGGGCCGAATCACCTCTGAACAAAAGAAACCTCCCTAATCAACAGCTGCGTCCATAGAGTGCACATCTAAAGGACAATTATTTCAGACTGGAATGTACAACACTAAATAGCTTATTTTTCCTTCCTCTTTTTCCATTGAGGTTATAAAATCCTAAATCCAAATTCCAAGACAAAGGTCCTTAATAAGAGGAAATTCCTCTGGCATTGAATAGGGAAGATTAGCAATGGCTATTATCCCTTTTTATAATCATGTAGCTACTTATAACAAAATGAAAGAAGACCCCCTGCCTTGCTCACATTGTAAACACATGGGAAAGAATGGGATCACATGCCCAGGCAGGTCTGCGTGTGCTTGAAGGGTATTGCAAGATCCTGCATACCCACCACTGATTTGGCTTGGCATTTGCACCATTCAAGTCACTCTAGATCTGTTTTAACAAATGGAAGAAAAGACTGAGGACCTAGGAGCCCCCAGGGTTATTCCCTCCCCGGTTCCAAGGTAGCTCTATGACATCAATGAACGCTTTACTAAGAGGAATAACAAAAAGACAATATTTATTGAACATTCATTATATGCCTGGCACTTTACATTTATCTGAGTTAATTTTGGCAACCATTGTGGTAGTTATGCTTATTATCTTCATTTTGCAGATGCAGAAATAGGCAAGGAAAAGCTTTGTAACTCCCTTAAGGTGACACAGCTAGTAAGCAGCTGAAAAGGGATTTGGATTCTAGCAGTGTACCCACATTGTCCACACTTTGCGCCATTAAAGTAAGTTGTCAGTAGATGAACAGAACTCAATGAAGTGGAGGTGGCTATTGATGCCATTGAGCAGTTTATTGAGGAGTAAAACTTCTAATTGGATACAGCACTTGCATTGCCAGTATCAAAACATTGTAAAGGAAAGATGAAAAATGTCATCAATAGTTCAACACTTTGGAAGCATTTGTATATTTTACATCACAGAGACAAAATACCCAGATGGGAGATTGAATATTTGATTTTGCATCTGGGTGTTCTGGCAAAATAGAAAGCAAGAAAAGTGATTTATATTTGGTTATTTTTAATTTGTGGTGATATCAGCACCCTATAAACTGAAGGAGAGAAACTCAATGGTAGTGGTCCTATTATATCTGTTTTGTGCTGAAATGCACTTGCAACTGGAATTGTTTGCTTTAATATATTTCAGTGGGGTGTCACCAGGGGCAGCCTCAGCAAAATTGTAAAAGTTAGACTCATCTTTGATGTTCTTTTGCATCTTCAGGGATGCACTACCCTTTTGTCCCTACCAGGTGAAAGTTGACTTCATGTTTTATATATCCTCCATTCGCAGCATGCTCTTATAAATAAGCCATTTGTAATAACATATAAAAAGGGCCAAAATTTTAAGTAACTGTGGGACAGAAGTGATGGTAGAATTTTATGTACCTGTCATAGGTGACAAATTTGTGAGGAGAGAGGACTTCTGAGCCCCTTACACACCCTCTAAAGTACCACCAAATTATATGATTTCCAGACTTGTAAGTCTTAAAACCCCTGTACAGGAAAACCACAGTGATAAAATAAAACCAAAGACTGATTAATTACTAATTATGTAACTTAAAAGAATGAGGACACAAAAACTACACATGGTAATGGTTTATACTAGAAGTATTTCTTTGAGAATAATCAGCAAGCTAAATACTTTATGCCACTTTCTTCCAAAGGCAGTAATTTAAGATCCTCTGTAAAGGTTATGGCAATGCCAGTTACTATAAAGCATGATCTGTTTCTCTCTCTTGTTCTCTTTCAATTGTCCTAGAAATACAACTACTCAACCCTGTCGTAGCATGGAAACGCTTACAGACAGTATGCAAACAAACCAGTTGAGTTGTTTTTCAAAAAAAACTTTATTTACAAAAACAGAAATTCAGCCTACTGCCATAGACTGTTGCCCCTTTCTTTACAAGTGCTATTTTAGATTGTATATTTGAGTCCAGTGACCCATTTTGAATTAAATTTTATATATGGTGCAAGGTATGGGTCACAGTTTATTTTCTTGCATATTGATATCAAATTGTGCAGTAACATTTGTTGAAAAGACTGTCCTTTTTCCATTGACTGGCCTGCGTACCTTTGTCAAAAATCAGTTGTCCGTGCACTTGTGGATCTCTTTCTGAACTTGCTACTCTGTTCTGTTGATTTATTTGCCTATTTTTAGGCTACAGTTACATTACTCTATGAGTATATAATGAATCTCAAAATAAGATAGAATTAGCTCTCCAAGTTTGTTCATTAACTCCTGGCTACTTTGAAGATTTTTCTCTTCATTGCTGGTTTTAAGCAATTTGATTTTGATGTGCTTTGTTGTACTTTTCTCGTGTTGTCATGCTTGAGGTTCATTGAACTTCTTAGATCTCTGGGTTTACAGTTTTCATCAAATTTGGAATTTTTTTTTTGGCCATTATTTCTTCAAATATCTTTTCCGTCCTCTCCTCTAGGGGCATGAATTGCATATATATTAGGTTCCTTGAAGTTATTTCAGAGCTCACTAATGATCCGTCCTTCTCTTTCTCTGGATTCTTTTTTATTGCTTTGCTGCATTTTGGGAAGTTTTTATTGCTACGTCTTCAAGTTCATTAATCTTTTTATCTTCAATACATAGTTTGCCATTAACTCCTAGCAGGGAATTTTTTTAATCACATAAATTGTGGTTTTCATTTGGAGATATTTTATTTGAATCTGTTTAACTATCTTTTATGTCTCTGCTTACCTTTATGCACATGTTTAATCCAATTATAGTAACTCATTTAATGTCCTTATCTGCTATCATCTAGGTTAATTTCAATTGTTTAATTTTTCTCCTCATTATTAGTTGCACTTTCTTGTTTCTTTTTATGAATAGAAATTTGTGAATTTTACCTTGTTGATGCAATAGATAGATAGATGCTGGATAGATAGAGAGATTGATTGATTTATATATATTCCTATAAATATTTTTGAGTTTTGTTCTGGGCCACAGTAAATTTGCTTAGAAATGGTTTGATCCTTTCAGGTTTTGCTTTTAAGAAATATTAGGCAGAATCAAAACTGTGATAAATTTCTCACTGCTTATTCACAACTAATGAGTCAAGACCCTTCTGAGTACTCTATCCAATGCCCCATGAACTATGAGGTTTTCCAGTGTAACTTGTGGAAAAAGGCATTGTTTCTGGTCCCGTGTGAGTGCTAGGTACTGTTCCCTGTACTCTTCTCTGATGATTCTTTTCTCTGTCTCTGGTAGTTTCCTTACACATATGATCCTGTCATCCAATCAGTACTCTGAATACTCTGGAGTTCTCTCTTTGTGTGAAGAAGACAGCCTTGAGGGTTGGCTTATACAGGCTTGGCTTCTTTGGGTACTCATGAGTATCTATAGTAGTCATGTGTTTGCACGTGATTTCAAACTTCTCATGTTCCTGGCATTTATTAGAACTCCACGGATATTCTCTCTTCTCCAGTACTTTGCCCTGTGTATGTTGGCTATCTTGGGTCCTTCAGACTCTCAGCTCCTTGACATAGGGAACTCAGAGCTGGGGTTCCCCCTACCTGCAACACAGCCAACAAACTCTCTCGAGACAGTCACCTGGGGAAATAATTGCTAATTTTGTTTGCTTACTGTCTTCAGGGATTACTGCCCTTGATTGCCTGATATCCAGTGTCGAGACCCTTATTTCATTTTTTTTTCAATTCGTTTATAAGTTTTTTTTCAGAGAGGAGGGTAAATCTGGTTCCTATGACTCCACCTTTTCAACCTTACATTTAAATATCTCAACCTATTCAACCTTACATTTAAATATAAGAAAACATCCTTGTCAAGTTTTCTATCAGTGATCCAGACATTCTAGTTCTACTTCGTGTGAATTCATTTAGATGGCACCCAAAGGACTAAGAGAATACTTTAGTACTTACTTTAGTAACTATTCTGTAGTTACTAAAATCCTCATTTTGCTTATTGTATAGCGTAAGGTACTGAAAGCTAGTATTTGATATTATTATTATTATTATTATTATTATTATTTTATTTACTTTTTTGAGACAGAGTCTCACTCTGTCACCAGGCTGGAGTGCAGTGGTGCGATCTTGGCTCACTGTAACCTCCACCTCCTGAGTTCAAGCAATTCTGCCTCAGCCTCCTGAGTAGCTGGGATTACAGGCACGTGCCACCACACCTGGCTAATTTTTGTATTTTTAGTAGAAACGGGGTTTCACCATGTTGGTCAGGCTGGTCTTGAACTCCTGACCTCGTGATCCGCCCACCTCGGCCTCCCAAAGTGCTGGGATTGCAGGTGTGAGCCACCGTCCCTGGCATTATTATTAATTTATATTCATATTCTTCAGAGTATTGTTTATAATTGTAGAAATAAAAACTATCGCAAATAACCAATAATACAAATCTTAAGATAAATACGTAAGTTAGAATATTATGCACCCACTAAACATGTTATTTATTTACATTTAATATTTATTTATTAGAAGTAGGCTATTGTTTTGTCACCCAAGCTGGAGTGCAGTGGCATGATCATAGTTCACTGCAGCCTTGTACTCCTGAGCTCAACTGATACTCTCACTTCACCCTCAAGTAGCTAGGACTACAGGCAAGCACCACCATGCCTGGCTAATTTTTGAAATTTTTTAGTAGAGATGAGGTCTTGTTATGTTCCCCAGGCTGGTCTTGAACTCCTGACCTCAAGTGATTGTCCTGCCTCAGCCTCCTAAAGCACTGGGATTACAGGCATGAGCCACCGTGTCTGGACAAACATGCTTTTTTTTTTTTTTTTAAATATTCAATTACATTGAAAAATATTGCTGTGCAACGTTAAGATAAAATTATATATGCAGTTGAATGCCAATTTCATAAATACATAAATACGCACTTCAAAATTGGAAGAAAATGCATTCGTTTCTCAATACTAATTGTGACTACCTTTGAGTGTTCAATGCTATAGTCATTAATTGCTGTTTGTTAAATTTTTTAGTTTCCCCAGCACATGATAGAACTGCATTTCCTGGCCTACCTCTGTTTGGGTGGAACCATCGAACTATTTCTGGCCAATGAGTTGTTAGCAGAAATAATATGTTACTTCTGGGATGTAGCATTTAGTTGGTATTGTTAGACCCCTAAAATGCATCTGCCCTTTTACAGGACTAACAATAATGTTCAACTCAATGGGTGCCCCATCAACCTCAGTATCTGAATGGTATTATGAGTAGAGGCTCTCCTTGCCATAGTGGACAGGTAGCATGAGCAAGTCATAAATCTTTGTTGCTTCAGCAATTGAGATTTGGGGGTTGCTTATTATAACAACACAAATTGGACTATCCTGACTGATACTGGGGAATTATGGAAGATTTCACTTTTCTTATTTATATATTTCCATCCAAAATTTACACAATGAGCTTTAATTACTCTTATGATATAAAAACTAATTAATATTAACATTTCATTGAATGAAAGGTGACATCAATTGTAAGATGCACCATTATTTTATGTATCCCTAAGAAAGAACAAATATTTTAAATTATACTGTGACTCAATGCCTTAATGATAGTTCTGTGTGTTATTTGAATTGGTCACACCCGTCTCTTCTTGCTTTGAGATTTCTTTTATCAGATCCCAAAGACTTGGTGATTTCTTCTTTTGCCTTTAGTTGCACTACTAGTTGTATGGTAAATCATCATTTTCCACATATATCTGTAAGAATTTAATGGTATATAATGCAGGTTCATGTACATGTAGGTAATTTTTACTTTTTAGTTTTTATAAAATATTTGGTTTATTCTTTGCAAGAAAATGAGGAGTTAGAGTCTTTTCTCCACTAATCAGTAATATAACTGTATTACCGTTCTACTGCTGCTATAACAAATTACTGCCAAACTAGTGGTCAGAAACAATACAAACTTACTGTCTTATAGTTATGGAAGTCAGAAGTCCTATATGGGTCCCAAAGGGCTAAAATAAAGTTGTCAGCAGAGTCGCATTCCTTCGCGAGGCTCTACGAGAGAATCCGTTTCCCTGCCTTTTCTGACTTTTAGAGACTGTCCACATTCCATGGCTCATGGTTCCATTCAAAACCAGCAATGTCAGGCCATGTATTCACACTGCCATCTCTCTGATTCTCTCTTTTGTAGTCATATCTCCCAAGACTGTGACTCCTCCCCTGCTTCCCTCTCCCACCTTTAAGGACTCTGGTGACATGATTGCATTGGGCCCACCCGAACAATCCAGGAAAATCTCCTTATTTTAAAGCCATCTGATTAGCAATTTTAATTCTCTTTCCCCAGGTAAGGTAACATATTCACAGGTTCCCAGGATGGCTATGTGGACATCTTTGGGGGAAGAGGGATATTATGCTGTTTACCACAATCACTAACATCAAATTCATGTCCCTGCTCTTGTTCTGCACCACCCTGTATGTATAACAACTTTTGCTTCAATGAGGGATCACATTATAGTTTCTCTGGAGACATTTTAAACTCAATGCATATAATACAGTACCTAAAAAGCATATAACACATTGCTGTGATGATCATATAAACAACAATGATCAAATTTCACTGTGTAGAAAATGACAAACAAGTCACACTTAATTGATGAAAAGATGCCATAGAATTTTAGGATGCAGCCTTATTTCAGAGACATTAACATGTAGAAAAACAATGTGTATCTTAAAATAGATGAAATATAGTATACGCAAAAAACCAATTTACAGATCTGCCAGTTAATCATCTAATAGATGTCTAAAGAATGGAACACATACATGATTCACTTTGATGGGAAAAGGAGAACAACAACGGCATGTTCCATGTCACACAGTGAAAAACAGGCATGAGGACATTATATGTCTATGTCATGAGATACTGAAATGAGGACTGAGATGACCAGCATATGCATTGACTAGAATATAAGTAATCCCAAGCTTATCTTTTTTTAAAAAAACAGAAGACTCCAACAAATATTCAGGGAAGTTTTCCATTTTTGTAAATAAGATTTTCTACACGTGCATGTATTTTGACATTTTGAATTGCACAGGAATGAATGTGCTTTGGAGGGTGGCTAATTTTTTAAAAATCATGTGCCATAAATCAGATAATGGGTATAAAATGACTTCACAGTCTACAAAGTCTTCAAGTACACTTTTCAGCAAATAATTTTTCTTTTCTTTTTTTTTTTTTTTTGAGACGGAGTTTCGCTCTTGTTGCCCAGGCTGGAGTGCAATGGCACAATCTCGGCTCACCGCAACCTCCTCTTCCCAGGTTCAAGCGATTCTCCTGCCTCAGCCTTCCTGAGTAACTGGGATTACAGGCATGCGCCACCACGCCCAACTAATTCTGTATTTTTAGTAGAGACGGGTTTTCTCCATGTTGGTCAGGCTGGTCTCGAACTCCTGACCTCAGATTATCTGCCCGCCTCGGCCTCCCAAAGTGCTGGGATTACAGGCGTGAGCCACTGCGCCCAGCCTACATATCATTTTTCTTAGCTAAATTTCCTTTTTCTTTATATCCATGGTATGGACTGTATGAACTATCTTGAGATGATAAAAATTCCCCTAAAATTACGTCTGACCTTATGATTTCTATTTCTAGCAATTACCACTATTGAGAAAAAACAAGTCTAGATGAGACCAAAAAATGCCTGTTTTGCCTAAAACTTGGTAAAATTTCAATGAGAATACAAAAATGAGATTAAACTGCCAATGGCTTTCTCCTAATTTTTTAGGACCACTTTTAATAAAAGCAGCCCACAACTTTATTTTATGGTTTTACATTTGGATCTTTATTTGTATTAGAGAATTCATTTAAATTGAAGGAAAAACTAAGTCATTTGCATGCAAATATCGCAATAAGAGAAGATTGCACAAGTAACGAACGTGGTATATTAAACAATCTTTTTGCAATGAGTGACCAGGAATATATTCATTCTGAATGAGTCTCTAATTCATTCTAGTTATTACCATAAAAGTGCACTAAGATGTGTATATCACTTTAGATTAAATGCAGCACTTCACAGTATATTTTTCTCATAATATCATGAATTTTAAGGACTATATCTGCACTGGATATGCTTAAAAACAGTCATATCATGAAATTATAAATTGCTTGAGTGGACCTGGATCAGAAAGCATTCAGAAAATTAACATTAGTATTCATTAATGATCGATGGTTGTTTTTCTTCATAGAGTTGTCCTTTCTAAAATTGAAATATTACTTACTAGCAATGACTAGAAAAGGTTTGTATTTCTTTGACTTTGAGAACAATGAAATACATCCAGATTATTTTATCAAAAGATGAATGAGCTGCTAACAACAAGATGACAAGTTTGCTGCCAGCCACAATAATCATCTCTTTTTTGGATCAGGCTTTCTGGAACAGAAAGGGTCTTGAGATCTACTGTTTCATTTGATTCCCGGCACATCTGGTGAGGAGGTAAAACCTGTGTCTTTATCCCTGTTTTATAGCAGGTGACAGAGACTATATAACTTACCTAAGTTCATTCAGCACACATTGTCCTGTTTGCCAAATTGGTGTTTCTGAAATGTTGGAAGAATACGTGGAAAGTGTTTGCAGTTTGAAAATAAAGCCACTTTTTTCAATATTCATTTGTTTTCAGTCTTTATGTTTAATTTATCTTGAAATTACAAATAACATTAAAGGTAATTTAAAATGTTTAAATATCTGTCAAAGGGGCATGGCTTATAAAAGGTAGGGAAATAATATGCTAGATATTCCAATAAATTCCAATATTTAAAAATGCTCAGGGGAAAGTAGTGTTATATGAAATTGGCAAGATTTTAGTTTTACTTTTTTGGTGCCATTCATTTGTAAACCCTTGTAGGCAGTATTTTTTTTAATGAGTTACTCTGTTTAAAATACAAACAGCCTCTCATTATTGATGACAATCAACTGTATGACATAGTAAAAATACTAACAATAGCTACCATTTATTCAGTACTTTCTTTGTGTCAAGGATTGTTTTAAACACTTTATATATTTACTTATTTAATTCATTAATTCTTCTTAACCCTATGTGGTAAGCATTATTATTATTTCATTTTACAGGTATGGAAATCGAGGCACAGAGAATTAACACCCTTATGATCACACAACTAGTAAATGAAACAGTTAAAATTAGGGGATTCTAACCCAGGCAGTCTGGCTCTAGAGCTACAGCTCTTAACCATTATGGATGCTGCCTAAAAAAGGGAGGAGTTTCTAGAGTCTGACTATCTGGACTTCAGTCTTGGATTCACCCCTTACTAGCCATAGTCAAGTTATTTAGGATCTCTAAGCCTCAGTTTCTACATCTGTAATATTGTCATAACAATATCAACTTAATAGGATTAATGTAAAGAGGGAATTTTTCAAAAATTAATAAAGCATAGCAAGGTACCTGGAAACTAATTGTTAATGAATGCTAATTTTCCCTCTTTATTAATGACAAATTGAGTACTGCCTCATCATAATTCTTTTTCTGAACTTTAAGATTTTCGCAGGCTTGTATTAACACTGTTTTACCTATGCCTCTTGTCCCCCCAAAAGCTGCATTTACGCCACACCATCTAAAAGTATCTGTGTAGGTAGGTGGCAAGGCAAAAAGAAAAAACAATCAACCAAATGATTGATTCTCAAAGCAGCTATTTATTTGCCAAATTATTTGTTTTACCTTGACTAACTTGAATTTGGACTAAAATTGAAACTGGCCCAATTGTCCCATAGAACTGATGTTTATGGTTTCTTTTGAATAAACACAGAAATTATCCTCACATTCTTAGAACTTGAGAAAGTTACATTTGTCTTATCTGAGTTCCTTTCTCAGGAAACCAACCATCAGGCCTCCCAGATAGTATCAAGGAACCAAAATTCACCAAATCACCACATCTGGACAATGAGATGCCAGACCCCTAATCCATCATAATTGCCAGCTGACCACCAGTTTCCTGTTGACCAACTCCTCTTCCTCACCCCTTCCTACTTCCTGCTTTCCTGCATGTAGTTACATTTCTTCGCTGCTATATAAATTCGTGATTTTAGTCAGGGAAACGGATTTGAGACTGATCTCCCATCACCTCAGCTGCCCCACCCAATTAAGGGCTTCTTCCTTGGCAATACTCATTGTCTCAGTGATTGGTTTTCTTTGCAGCAAGCAGCAGGACCTAGACAGAACCCTTGGCATTTTAGTAACAAAATTCCTCAAGGGGCTGGTAGTTTTGAATGTGCATATAGACTAAACTAACACTGTTAAAAGGCACTATAAGATTAGTGTTCACCTCTGAGAGATAAATATGTGCACCAAAATTAAGGTTTGGTTAGCAGATTAAAAACATGTATGCAAAGTAGAAAAACTTTTAAATTCTAAACCTCTATTCCATTGGCCACTTTGGCTGAACATAATTTCTTGGCATCCAACCTCTGACCAACAAATACTACATTTTCAAGAGTAAAAAAGAAATACACGAAATGATTATTAAGCCCGTATTATAGACAAAAAATTTGCAGAGGCTCCCAAAAGATTTCAGGAGTTTTGTGATTGTTGAGTCAGTTTTCTGAAATCTGACCATGGTGTGCACTTTAGTAAACCTAATTTGGAAGAATGACCCAGCAGGATGTTTCTGATTGATTCTGGAAATCTTATCTAAAATCCAATGCTGAGCTACCTAAAAATCAAAATAAACTCATGTTTAGAGATCCAGCAAAGTTCAGCTTTGATTAACCTATCCAGATTTGTTATTTAAAAACACCAGAGAGATACCATATTAATTGTAACACATACTCAAGTTTTTACTGTTTCAAAAAATTAATTAAAAAAAATTATGTAGCAGTGTTATAAGTCACTGTAATCATTCGAGATTTAGGATCATAATCGAATCTTGCCTCCAATTTTTAAAAAATTGGTAACACTACTGAGTGACTAATCACTGAATGATGTGTGTTCTGGAAAAGGGTCTTGAAACAGAGTTACCTTTAATGGGGATGTACCATTTATATTTATTTATTTGTTTTTATGAAATGTGCCAGTGAGAAAATGGATGGGCTAGTTCTGAGTAACCTTGCCAAGGCTGATCTTTGAGTTATTATAAAAACTATTAAATTTCTAACTTCCAAATTCCCACTCATTTTTAAACTATTAGATCCTGAAACAGGATAGGAGCCCTAGGAAGGCCAGCTGGTTGATTGCTGATTGATTGCTTCAGGGGGCTGGTCTGCAGAGCCTTTAGAAGAACCTCTTGATCCTATGCCTTTACTACAACTCAGGCACCTGACAAATTCCCTTGCCAAGGCAGAATGGCCATTGTTCAGGGAAGGAATTCCCTTCAAGTGTCCTTGAAAGGGCTTTTCTTTTTGGAAAGAGCACCTTGTAAACCTTCACACTTTTATGTCTCCTTGGATGCTAATTGGTGTGTAAGTCTGAAAGGTTTACAAAAGTTAGCCAAAATTTCAAGCTGCTTTTGACATGTTCAAGTACCCAAATGGATAGACATCTCTAACTGATTTTCTCTTTATATGATTTAGGCTTTGTCCGTATAATCCCAGTTTTATAATGTTGAGTTGAGGTTGAATATGGCCATTTTTGAAATGGACATTAATCAAACGTTAACAGATTTCAGTCACTAGGAAATAAAAGGCCATTTGTTTTGTTTTGTTGAACTGGAGAAAGCGAACACAGTTCACCACCACCATAAATTATGCAATCAAGTTTCCCACATTTGGTGAAATCTCAGGGGGTCAGCACATCTGGAGTGCAATAGATGAGCCTTGGTGCTGGGAGAACCACCTTCATGATCACGGCACTACCCCGACATGTAAGAATTCATCATTTTTATTTAAGAGTTTCTTTTTAGGGGACAGAAAACAATTCAAACTTACAAAAGACAAAAACAGGGGTTTTACCCACTCACTACATTGATTAGCACTCCTGTGTACCTAGGTGGGCATAGGCCTTTTGGGGATAATGTAAATAAATTGTACAATTGCTCAAAATAGTGACACTGCCTGTGGTGATCTCAGACCCAACTAGAATTAGAACTCAGGAACCAAAATTAGTTCCCAGAAATCTTTCGCATACATGATAGGGAGTTTGAGAATATATTGGGGCTGGAGGAGGTCCTCTATATAATTAATGTAATTAATGAATAAGCCTAACTAAAGACTGGAAAAGGACTGACAAAAATGCAGGAAGATAATTACACATTGGTTAATGAAATCAAATTGTTAGAGCTCTAAGATGAGCCTTAACAGTATTTACACATTTCAAGTCTTATTGGGAAACCCTCTTAGAACCCATGTTTGCTAACATCAGTAATTTATCAAATAAAGATTATACATTTTTAAAAAGTGTATTCCTAGAATGTAATTTTCAAATTGTTTTTCATAAATCAGATTTATTTTCTTTACTTGTTTTTACATAGTAAGCTATGTATCCCCAAATACCTAAAAATAAAGCATCCGACTCCCACTTCCGAAGTAGATTGTGATTTTAAAAATCATGTTTTAGGAGGGAGCTTCCAAGATCAGAAGTTTATTTTCTCCTGAATTCTTTGACTTCAATGAAAGGTAAACTGCCACCAGGTGGACAGTGGTAGTTTAATAACAGCTAGGATAGCCATATGTCTCAGCTTGCCTACAATAGATCTAAATTATGCCTGTTGTTCCACCTTAACTAGTAATAGCACCTACTTTCACTCTCAAAAGCTTCCAAGTTTGGACAATTAATTTTATGGTCACTCTATTAACTTCATGGTCAAAGGGCGTTGCCAACTCTGGATGAATGAGTTCTTATTTTTGCTAAAATGGTAACTGAAAGAAAAACCATAACAATTTTCTTAGTCCATTTGGGCTGCTATAAAAAAATACTATAGATTTGATGGCTTATAAATAAAAGAAATTTATTTCTCACTGTTCTGAAGGCTGGGAAGCCCAATATCAAGGATATGGCAGATTGGGTGTATGGAGAAGGCCTGCTTTCTGGCTCCTAGATGACATTTTCTAGCTCTGTCCTCACATGGATGGAAAACCAGGGCTATGGTCTCTTCAGCCCCTATTAGAGCACTAATCCCATTCATAAGGGCACCACACAACACATGAATTTTGGGGGAGACACACACATTCAGACCATAGCAGCACTCCTGGTTATATTTTCTTTCACATATAGCATTTTTTCCCTCTGACTTAATAATTGTTATTTTTTATCAATTCAAAAAAAAAATCTATGCCTAAGTTTTTTCATGGTCTCCAACATTCTTAAACCAGTTTAGTAATCGCAGATTACATGTTTTTCTGGAGCCTTTCATCTTGTAGTCTATCCTGAACTTGTTGCACTTTAGCTCTGCTGAATAACTGCTGATATAGTTTGGATATTTGTCCCTGCCCAAATCTCATGTTGAATTGTAATTCCCAATGTTGAAGGGAAGACCTGGTGGGAGGTGTTTGGGTCATGAGGGCAGATCTTTCATGTACTGGTGCTGCTCTCGTCATAGTGAGTGAGTTCTCATGAGACATGGTTGTTTAAAAGTGTGTAGCACCTCCTCCAAACAACTCTCCCTCTCTTGCTTTGGCTCCCGCCACATGGAACGTCTGCTACCCTTTCGCCTTCTGCCATGATTGAAAGCTTCCTGAGGACTCCCAAGAAGCAGATGCTGCTATGCTTCCTATACAGCCTGCAGAACCACGAGCCAATTAAACTTCTTTATGAATTACCCAGTCTCAGGTATTTCTTTTTAGCAATGCAAAAATGGACTAACACAGACATCCTGGAACTTCAGTTGGTCATCATTAATGGAATTCCCTTTTTATCTCTCTTTCTCTTTCTTTCTCACATTGAATCAATTGCTTTTTATATACTACTTTATTGTTTTTTTCTAGTTTAGGTAGAGTATGTTCTCCAGTAGCTTCCTAGGAAAGGCTATATGAGAGATAAAATACTTAAAGCTTTTAGTGTGTAAAAATATATCTCAATTGATAATTGGATTGCATATGGCATTTTAGATTGGAATCATTAGTCTCAATATCCTGAGCATTGCCTTCTAGCTTCCAGTGCTATTATTGAGAAGTCAGAGGCTATTCTAATTCTTTAGTCTTTGCACGTGCATGTAACCTATTTATTTTTCTCTTCGGAAACTTCTCTTTGTCTCCAGAGTCCTAAATTTTATAATCATTTGCCTGGGTGTGGGGCTTTTTTTAGCTTTCTTTTGTTGTTGTACTAGACAATTAATAGGTCCTTTCAATCAATGGATTGACAGCCTTCTATTCTAGGAAATATTTTTAGATTTTTATTTGATGATTTCCTAATATTTATTCTAATCTATTCTCTTTATTAGTTAAATTGAGACATTGCAGTAGTGAAATATACCTCACCCTCAGTGCAAATATCTTTCAGGGGCCTATTACAAATAATTTCAGAGGGTGAACAGTGCCTGACACGTATTTAAAAAGTATATCAAAGTGTGTTGAATAAATGGCAATTCTGATTACCTAACAAAGTATTAAAATGCAATCTTTGCTTATAGTTAATGTTTTCTTCATATGATTTTTCTTTTTACCATGGAACCATTCGTTTCGAAGGAGATGTGACTGGCATACTCTAATAATGTTATTTTATTCTCCCCTCACGAAGTCCCATTCCACCCTACAGCTATTTACTGGAAATTCTTTCTAACATTTAGATTTTCAGGGGTTACTTTTTCACTCCTTTGGCTTTTAGGTACTACTATATTCAATGATGATCTCTAGAGGGCCATAACTTTCTGGAAGGCATTCAATTAGTGCCTCTGAAAACAGTCTTAAAAGCTGAGTTTGGATAGCACTATAACTGATTACTCTGTCACCTAGAGCTATCTGCCCAGGAAAGGTGATCCATATCTAAGCAGGGCATGAAGGTGAGAGCAGCTACAATCCCCAAAAAGTTAGCTTATTTTTCAGGTTTCTTTTGCTTTAACCTAAAAAAGCTTAGTACCACCAAATAACGTTTAAGAAATTCAGAAACTGGATGAATTGCAGTAGAGCTCGATGAAAGTTTCTGAGAGAATCTAAAAGCTAATTACTACTCAAATCCAGCTGCCTGATACGCTCTCAACATAAGTGGAATTGGCAACTGCCTATCAAGAATTTTGTGAGTGTCAGAACACTCCCCTTACAAGTACTAAACTCCTTTACATCTACAGCAGGACAATTCTTACCACGAGAGTACTTTTGGCTTTAACATGTAAATCCTGAACTGAATAATTCAGGGGTGGCATTAACTGCCTATCCTCTTCTGTGGTAGGCTATTTATTTAGAAGCTCTACTTATTATTAAGCTCTACTTATTATTGGAGAAGCTCTACTCCATAACTTTCTGGGAGAATCAAAGGACCGATTCTCTTTAGTCACTAGTAACCACCCCCCTTCCCTCCCCCAAACACACACTTTTAGATATACAAGATTCTCAGGTGATTTCTAAGAATCAGGGAAATAAAGAATACCTTTTACATGGCTCTGTCCTCTCCAGAAATGACTAAAAAATACTAATCTACAGATTCTTGAATGCAGTGACACCTAAGTATGGTACACAAATTATATATAAAAATAAATCTACACTAGGACAAATCACAGTGAAACTGCAGAACATTAGAGGCAAAGAGATTTTATAAAGAGTCACAGTTAAAATAATAGTTGACTTCTCAAGAGCTACAATGGAAGTCGAAGACAGTAGGATCATAGTTTTCAAAGAGCTGAATGGAAATAACTGCCAACCTAGAATTCCATACCCATTGACATATGCCCATTTTCTGATGATTAGTTTGAAATAGTGACATTTTCAGATAACAAGTAGACCCTCACTAAAGGAAATTCTAAAAGATGGAGTTCAGGCTAAAGGAAAGTGATCCAGGTACAATAAAAATCATATAAGAAATTGTGAAGACTATATTTTCAAGGTTCATTTCTATAGTTCACTACTGGGGAAGTTTCTCTGAACATGTGGAGCACCAGGAAACATGAGGAAGAAGCACAGCATTCTCTCCTAAATGTGAAGCCAGCTGTTGGTGTTGCTTTGCTGTAACTGCTATTTGCCATTGATGATTATTTTCCTCTTCTTCCCAGAGAGTAAGAGGGAGAGGATACAATCTGTGTGGTTCCCGTTAAAAAGAAAGAAGAAAGAGAGAGACAGAGAGAAAGAAAAAGATAGAAAGGAAAAAGAAAAGAAAAACAAAGGGATAACAAAGAAAGAGGAATACTTTGTGAAAATGTGATGCTGAGTTAAAACGTTCTCTCTAAAGTCTCTGTAAAATGCAAACTTGCTATAAAAAAGGGGTTACATATGACGTCGTTAACATTTTCTGATATAGTGTGTGTTCTAATGTAGAAAGTGTGTTCTTGGCCGGGCGCAGTGACTCATGCCTGTAATCCCAGCACGTTGGGAGGCTGAGACAGGTGGATCACCTGAGGTCGGGAGTTTGAGACCAACCTGGCCAACTTGGCAAAACCCATCTCTACTAAAAATACAAAGAATTAGCTGGGCATGGTGGTGGGCACCTGTAAACCCAGCTACTCGGGAGGCTGAGGCAGGAGAATCACTTGAACTGAGGAGGCAGAGGTCGCAGTGAGCCAAGATCCTGCCAGTGCACTCCAGCCTGGGCAACAAGAGTGAAACTCTGTCTCAAACAAACAAATCGAAAAGGTGTTCTCTGTAAGATTAGTGCTCCAAGTGCCTTGAAAATAAGGTTCAAATAAGTGTGGGAAATGTGGTGTTAAACAAAGGGAAACCAGATTCTTAACTATTGGACTTCTTAACACCTTTAAGTATGCTAATGTACATTTTGAGTTTCCAAGAGAGTGATAGAGTACACATTTCCCAATTTTATTTAACCGTAGATTTTATTTTTCTCAGAACAATTTAATAGATTGGCATTCCTATAGATCCCATTTAAAACCCCTCTCTGTCCCTAGCATGGTCCCTGAGATTCTTCATCAACTTAGATGATATTCCTGGAACACGGAGGCATGGCATAGGTAAATCTTTACAGAAACATGAGAAAACAACAAGATTAAGAGTATGAAGTGACTCATGGGATGGAAGACCCAGATTGGGGAGCTCCCTTGTGAGAATGAGAATTGCAAAAGCACAAGGGGTAAAATGGCAAAGGGAAACATCACGTGCCCTTGTGCTGATGCTTCTATTGCTCAACTGCATGGATCATCCATGAGTATTTGCAATCTTTTGGCAGTATAAATGAAAATGGTTTAGATGGGAAATAAACAGAGGCCTTAAAAACATGCAACTGGGGCTATTTCTGATTTATCTGATTAGGAAGCAGTGTCCACTGACCATTTCTAGAATAATATCTGAAATTTCATCTCAATGGTTAACTTTTTGCCTTATTACTAGATACAAAATAACAAAATCAGGTGTGTTTCCATTATGCAAGATTAATATGACTTTATATACAGTGACCAAATATTTGCTACATAAAATAATCTTCATCAGGCTGGGTGCAGTGGCTCATGCCTGTAATCCCAGCACTTTGGGAGGCCAAGGCGGGCGGATCATCTGAGGTCAGGAGTTTGAGACCAGCCTGACCAACATGGAGAAACCCTCTCTCTACTAAATACAAAAAAAGTAACCAGGCATGGTGGCGCATGCCTGCAATCCCAGCTATTTGAGAGGCTGAGGCAGGAGAATTGCTTGAACACGGGAGGTGGAGGCTGCAGTGAGCCGAGATTGCACCATTGCACTCCAGCCTGGGCAACAAGAGCAAAATTCCATCTCAAAAAATAAATAAATAAATAAATAAATAAATAAATAATCTTCTTCAGATACCTATAGATTATTTCTCACTCGTCAGCAACATTCATGTCTATGTTAGCACTGAAAGCAGTGATATATTCCCAAGCAATAAATATTTATCCAAGTTTAGAATTAAAAAATTAAATTAATAGATTAGAACCAAAATTATGAAATCTCATTAAAACAAATTTTAAAAAATATTTTTATGGAAGGGAATAAGAATTGTGCATACAACTCAATGTAAATACATCTAGTGTGTTTTTAATTTTTTAATTCATATATTTTCAAATGACTCATACAGAATATATACATCATTTTCACAAAACACTAAGTAAAAGGCAATCCAATTAATGGTTACAATGTTTAATAGATATTTCATAAAAGAGAATATTCAAATAACATAGATGTCTCTAATGAATTAACTTTAAAAGTTTGACCTCTTTGATCATTCTTTCAATTTTCAATTTTCAAATTAAAAAATTTTAAGTATACTTAGCATGAGATTTACCCTTTTATCAGATTTTAAACTATGTAATACAGTATGGTCATCTGTAGTCAGTGTTTTACAGTGGCTCTTCAGAACTTATTCATTTTGCATAACAAATTTTATACCCATCAGCAACTCCCTTTTTCCTTCTCTTCCTAACCCCTGGAAACCACAATTCTATTCTTCGTTCCTATTAATTTGACTACTTTTGATATCTCATGTAAATGAAATCATGCAGTATTTTCCCTTCTGTGACTGGTTTATTTTGCTTAGCATAGTGTCTTCCAGGTTCATTCATATTGTCACATATAGTAGAATTTCTTTCTTTTTAAAGGCTGAATAATATTCCATTGTATATATACATATAAAATTCCATTCATTTGTAAATGGGCATTTAGGGCATTTAGGGCATTTAGGGTCTTCATTTATTTTGGCTTTTGCAAATAGTGCTACAATGAATATTGGAGTGCTAATATCTCTTTAACATTCGTATTCAAATTTTTTGGATAAATACCCAGAAGTGGGGTTGCTGTATCATATGGTAATTCTATTTCTAATTTTTTAAGGAAACTCCGTGTTGATTTTCACAATGGCTGCACCATTTTGCATTCGTGCCAATGGTACATAAGGGTTCCAATTTCTCCACAGCCAGCCAACACTTACTGCCTTTAAAAAACATACAGATTGAGTGTCCCTAATCCAAATACCTGAAATCTGAAATGCTCCAAAATCTGAATCTTTTTGAGCACTGACATGATACCACGAGTGGAAAATTCCACACCTGACTTTATGTGGTAGGTTGCAGTCAAAACTTCATTTTATGCACAAAACTATTTAAAATATTGTATAAAATTACTTTCAGGCTATGGTATAAAGTGTATAAGGTGTAAATGAAACACAAGTGAATTTTCTGTTTAGACTTACATCGCATATCCAACATATATCATTATGTATATGTAAATATTCCAAAATCTGAAATGTGAAACACTTCTGGCCTCAAGCATTTTGGTAAGGGATAGTAAGTGTGAGTGATACCTTATTGTTGTTGTGATTGCATTTCCCTGATGATTAGTGACACTGAATATCTCTTCACATACCTGTTGACTCCTCATATGTCTTCTTCAAAGAAATGTCCATTCAAGTCCTTAGCCCATTTTAAAATCAAGTTATTAGAGTTTTGTGGGGTTTTCTGTTGTTGTTGCTATCAAGTCATAGGAGTTTCTTATATATTTTGGAGATTAGCCCCTCATCAGATGTATGGTTTGCAAATATTTCTCTCTTTCCGTAGGTTGTCTTTTTACTCTGTTTCCTTCACTGCGCAGAAACTTTTTTAGTTTGATGTAGCCCACTTGTCCATTTTTACTTTTGTTGCCTGAGCTTTTGATGTCATTTCCATGAAATCACTGGATATACTGATGTCATAAAGCTTTTCCCTTATATTTTCTTCTATGGGTTTTACAACTTTCAGGTCTGATAGTTAAGTCTTCAATCAATTTTTAGTTGATTGTCATTATTCTGTGTACTTTATTAAAAAATATTTTGGCTTTAGAGTTCTTACATATTAAATGGCAAGCCCTGGACTACATAATCTCTAAGCACCCTTCCAGCTCTACTCTTCTGTGATTCATAATTTTACAAAAAAATGTGGAATTCTCACTTCTCCTTACTCCACAGTACAGTCACTCTATAAGCATTGTTTCTGGCAGGCTGTTCAATTGAAAGAACTAAATTACTAGCAGACAGACCATGTCACCTGGGAATTTTTTCTTACTATCTTACCACAGAAACTCAATTAATCTTAGGACTCTTGCTTTTGACTTTTCCCAAGAAACTTTTAAATCTGCCATTCTGTCAACTGACATTTATTGGATCCCTATTACATGTGTGGACGCAGGGTTAGGCGTGTGGGATGGAAAGATGAATACAACACATTGACGGTTTTAAAGACAATCACAGTATAGTGGGGGAGATAGAGATGTATACTATATGGGCAATACCACGAAAGAGATATGTGCAGGATATTATGGGCATAGGAGAAAAGAGGATATAACTCAACTTGAAAGGGGTGATAGTGGAAGGTTTCCAAGTAGAGATTTTACCTTATATTGTTCTTCAAGCTGAGATGTGCACTTGTGGGAGAATGTTAGGCAGAGCATGCCAAACAATGAGAACAGTATGAGCAGACGAGCAGAAGTGAGAAATAGCATTATGGAAAAAGTAGTTCAATCATTGTTGTCTGCCCTGTACCCTTGTTTCTTTTTTGTTTTCTTTGTCTTTTAAAATGTTTTTTTGAGGCAGGGTCTCACTCTGTCACCCAGGCTGGAGTGCAATCGCATCATCCAGGCTCACTGCAACCTCTGCCTCCTGGGCTTAAGCAATCCTCCTGCCTCAACCTCCTGAGTAGCTGCAACTATAGGCACAGGCCACTGCACCCAGCTAATTTTTGTATTTGTTTTGTAAAGACTGGGTTTTGCCATGTTGCCCAGGCTAGTCTCAAACTCCTGAGCTCAGGTGATCCAGCCACTTCGGCTTCCCAAAGTGCTGAGATTACAAGCATGAGCCACCACCCCAGCCCTCTTTCTTGTTTTAGCAGTATATTTTTCCCTCACTCCAACTATGTAGTAGAACTGTTAAGTATATTACACAGCCCAGTTAACTATAGGGGTGGGTATATGACCCAGACTAAGCCAATCATTATATAGCATTCTCCTGGCTGGAGCAGTTCATCCAAGGGATGGCATATGACCCAAGCCAGATCAATCAGATTCTTTTCCTAGGGTTTTATTATGCTAAAGTAGCAATTGAAAAACAGTGTCACAAAGTTTAGGACCATATACTCTGGAGTGAAACTTCCTGGATTCAAATATAATTTCCACTACTTAATAGCTGTGTAAGCTTAGATAAGCTATTACACTTTTCTGTATCTTAGCCTTCTTATTTGCAAAACAGGGAGATCACAATAATACCTACATCATAGTTCTGTTGTGAGGATGAATGTGTTAATACACGGAAGGACTTAAAATATTTCCTGTCACATAGTAAATACTTACTAAATGTTGTTAGCATTATTGTTGTATTATATATGCTACTGTCATATTTGTTATACACTAGTGAATATTAGGGATTCTTACACTGGAATGATGTAAGATTTGAATCACCCCTAGAGCAAGGTTTCTCAACATTGGAACTCTTAATATTCAGGTCAACGTAATTCTTTGTTGCAGGCAGTTGTCCCAAACATTGTAGGATATTTAGCAGCATTCCTAGTCTCTATCCATTAGATGCCAGTAGCATCATCCCAATTATGACTACTGAAAATGTCTCCAGACATGTTCAGATGTTTTCTGGGAGTCAAAATTGCTTTTGGTTGAGAACCACTGTGGCCATTTTACCTTCCTACCGGAGAGAGACCGTTTACTCTAGGAAAGAATGAAGTCCATGTGTAAAGAACAACTGAAAAAAGAGATGGGGAAGATGTAGAGAGAATGAGTCCTTAGGGCAACTACATCTTTAGTTCCAGTTTCTGAATCCTCTAAACTCTTCTTGTTCTTGCACCTCACCTTCTGCTTTTCTTTATCCTTCTATTAATTTTTTTTCTAAATTAATTTGCTCAGGATTCTATCACTTGCAATCAAAAGAAATCTGACTATTGGTGTATACAGCTTATCACTATATATATATACACACACACATATATATATATATTCTGTGCCCCTTAGGAATGTAAACACCATGAGAACAGAGGCTTTGTCTGCCACATCTGTTGCTGCATTTGCAGGATGTAGAACAGTGACTGACATATAAGAGGCACCAATTAAACATTTGTGGATGAGTTAATGAAGAAACTGTAAGTAGCTGGATGTTTTCATAGCTAAAAATTATGAAAGTGGGTATGTTGTATGTTATACGGGCAATTAAATAGTGTTAGAAGTCTTTTAATTGCAACCATCATTCCAGTGATGGTCAAATAACACGTGGAATACCATAATCAGGAATTATCACCTTAAGGATTGATTACTTAACATTGATCATGTGGCTGGGCAAGGTAGCTCATGCCTGTAATCCCAGTGCTTTTAGAAGGCTAAGGCGAGAGAATGGCTTGAGGGTGGGAGTTCGAGACCAGCCTGGGCAACATAGTGAGACTCTCTCTCTGTCAAAAAATTAAACAAAAAAATTAGCTGGGAATGGTGGCCTGTGTGCCTGTGTCTTAGCTGCTCAGGAGGCTGAGGCAGGAGGTTTGCTTGAAACCCAGGAGTTCAATGCTATAGTGATCTACGACCGCATGACTGCACTCCAGCCTGGGTGACAAAGTGAGATGCTGTATCTAAAAAATAAATAATTAAATAAAAATAACTTAAAAATAAATAAAAGCATGTTATTTAATGAGTGTATAATATTCTACCTTATGCATTTATCTTAACATTTCCATTATTGGATATTCGCAGTGTTTTTCATTTCTGCAATTAAAAACAATATTCTGGAGAATATCAATATAAATTAATAATAATACTGTTGAATATTTATTTTCAGTACCTTAAGCTATGAAATAAGCAAAATAAGGATTGTAGCAGCTATAGCATACCACGTAAGTACTACAAAACTCTCTTAGTCCTTTGGATGCCATCTAAATGAGTTTATACAAAGTAGAGCTTAAAAGTCTGGGTCACTGACACCATGACAAGAAGGATGTCTCCTTATATTTAAATGTAAGGTTGAATAGGTTGAAAATGCCACTTCCAGCAAAGGTGGGACGATCGCTTGCGCCAGGAGTTTGAGGTTATATTGGGCTATGATCTTGCCACTGCAATCTAGCCTGGGTTGAGAGAGTAAGACCCTGTCTCTTAAAAAAAATAAAAAACAAAAAGCAGCCGGGCGCGGTGGCTCACGCCTGTAATCCCAGCACTTTGGGAGGACAAGGTGCCTCCCAAAGGCACCTTGTCATGACAGGAGATCAAGACCATCCTGGCTAACATGGTGAAATCCCGTCTCTACTAAAAACACAAAAAAATTAACCAGGCGCGGTGGCGGGAGGCTGAGGCAGGAGCATCGCTTGAACCTGGGAGGCGGAGCTTGCAGTGAGCCAAGATAGCACCACTGCACTCCAGCCTGGGTGATAGAACAAGACTCCGTCTCAAAAAAAAAAAAAAAAAAAAGAAAGAAAAACATTGATCATCTTTAACAAAAGCTACACCACAGGATCTACTTGTCTTCAGGAACATAAGAAATACATTTTTATTGTTGAAATGAATGGTGTTTAAGGCAGGCAATTGTTAGAAGTGATGTATAGGACCCACTTGCTCCTGCATGAAGGTTGTTTTAGAATTCAACAAAAGCTAGGAGTCTGGAGCCATGTTGGTCTCACGTATCTCAATTTCTCAGTCTTCTGCTGCCCAGTCTGACTGTAGCGCACCCTAGTCCTACCAATGCTCCTTCATTGCACCTTCTTGAAAATGTGCTTTTCATGCAAAGTACTAGTCTTTGGGTTTAGGTCAGAGAGTGGGATCTCCCAGAGCTATAGAACAGAGTATATAGGGGTTTTTGTTGTTGTTGTTGTTGTTTTGCCTCCTTTCTAATGAACATTTGTACATTGTGTGTAATTTAACTTGATACTTTATTTTGTTGTAGCTACTATCTAATAGCCAAGATTTGGGAGAGAGAACATACAGTTTTCACATATCTTTCACCATCAGATACTACAATATTTACAAAAAACAAACAAACAAAAAACAAAACACAACTTGGCATTTGCTGAATTATCCAAATTGTTTTCACTCATCTGCAACACATAGAAATGGCTTAAAAAGAAAGGTAGAGTAGGTTTACTTTATTCTGAGTTGGTGAAGAGCCACTAAAGAGTTTAAAAGACGTGAGTGCGTGACATCATAAGTTTTGAATTTTAGATGTCATTCTTGTAACTGTGTGGACAAAGGACCTAAGGAGAAGAGACTGAAGGCAGGGAGATTAGTTAGAATGGTTTTAATACGGGGTAAGAAATAAAACAAGCTGTGATTGCAGGAGAGAAAAAGAGGGGACAGATTATAAAAGTATACACAGTATTTAAAATAGGTAAGTGATTAAATAGGATAAAGAAGGTAAAGAAAAAGGAGGAATCATAGACGCCTCCTAGGTTTCTAGCTTGTATAATGGGGCATGATGGTGATATCAAATGCAATAGGGAATAGAAGAGGAGGTGCAGGAGTCTGTATTTCTTTCTTGATTTTTTGTTTGTTTTGTTTTCTCTTATTTGCTTCCTTATTCTGTCAGCTTCCTTTAGTTGCCAAATTCCATTTTAACACCCTCACTTCCTTACTGACTTCCCTGTAACTATGGTAAATGTTTACTTTTCAGTCCCCTTTGAGCTATGTCTACTCATACATCATTTTGACAATAAACAAAATAAAACAATAGTTAAATTCAACCAAAAGTGGCTATTAAAAAGAACATTGAAATAAAACAACATTGAATTGCAACAGTTTGTTGGTGACTTATTAGCACCATTAACATTAAAGTCAACAAATATTTGAATGCCAACTCAGTGCCAAGCACTGTCATGGGCTCTTTAGAAACCAAGACCCAAAACAGTTCAATAAAGTGGAGAGAGTGGTGACTTTGGAGTTGTAACTGGATTCGATTTCTCCTTCCATTACCTACTGGGTTTGTGACTTTGAGCTAGTCGTTAGCTCCTCAGGGTCTCATTTATTTTCATTTGTAAAATGAGGAAGAATGCATAATAGAGATATCATTCATCTGTCATCTTAAGTGAGATAAAAAATCCAACTTAGCACCATAGCTGACGTGTTGTAAGCACCTGATAAATGTTAGCTGTTATGGAAATATAATCATAACTGTACTCTCAAGAAGCTTACGGTCTATTACATATGTTTTTTTATACAAGCTTCTTACATCATTTTTATGATTAATTCAGAGAATAGCATAGCATTGGATTATATTCTTATCACAGAGAGAGCATAATGATTCAAAATGGTAGTACTTCATAGTCTTAGAGCAGCATGTTTTTCAAAACTTTGAACACAATCAAGTAGAGCATTTAAAGTCTTTGAGACTTACTTGAATGATCTAATGAAGAAAATGAAAAAACACAAACTCCTTTACAATAGTAATAAAAACATGATATATTACAAACAGTTAAAGTATGTTGATTGGCTATAATGTAACACCAAGGGTGTGACGGGGTTTGGATGAGAGGGGAAAGAAAAGAACTTTAAAAAGCAGAATTACATGAGGTAATACAAACCCAGAGTAATGAGAGTTTCTGCCAGATTGGGTTATAATGAACCCACTGTGTTTTAATGAAGCTAGTAACTGAGTATCTTATTAAATTTCACTAGAATCCATTGCAGGCCATTTTATGGTAGCCCAGTTAAGATCTTTTATGAGTTGAGAATTGTGCCAGATATTATGAAAAAGAAAACCTAACTGCATTACTCTACTTCAAGCATATAATTTGCTTGAGATGTTTGTCAGTAGTTAATAAACCATATTATTCATCAACTCAATATTTTTATTATAATAAATGAGGAAAAATGTTGAAAAATAAAAATATGCACCTAAAATATTCTTGCTTTCACAAAATCAGGAGGACTAAATTTTAAGTGAAGCATATGTTTTTGTAAAGTTTTAAGTTCAAAGAGTAAAAATAAAAAGACTTTTGGCTTAGGTTTTCAAAACTCAATGAGTAGGATTTTGCAAAGTACAAATTTATATATTTCATGCAAACCTGGGTAAACTCTGCAAATAACAAATTCCAGTAAAACAGATGGCAGTGACTCCTGGGTTGATTTGTCCAAGTGATGCTTTTCAACATTCAACAATAGATTCTTTGACCATCCACATGGAAGGCCAGTGCTTGGGGATGCTATCCAGCTGGCAAGTTCTTTCTTTGTTGTCTACTATTCCTGGTTTTGTAGTCTTTCCCAGACTTTCAGCTACCTCTCATTTATTGACAGTCGTAAGTTCTGGCTATGCTGCTATCCACATATCTTCTCAGTAGAGAGTAACTCACATGAATAATATGTTATTTTCTCAAGGGTATTGTATTTCATAAGTTAATGCTTCAAGAACCTTTACTGAGCACAAACCAAAAATGTACACATTTAGTTTCAGACTTGGACAATTTTAAGGCAGCATTGGATATCTGTATGTATCCTAATCTTATTTTATTTTATTTTATTTTATTATTTTATTTGACAGAGTCTTACTCTATCTCCCAGGCTGGAGTGCAGTGGCTCAATCTTGGCTCATTGCAACCTCCCCTTCCTGGGTTCCAGCGATTCTCCTGCCTCAGCCTCCCCAGTAGCTAGGATTACAGGTGTGCACCACCACGCATAGCTAATTTTTGTATTTTTAGTAGAGGTGGGGTTTCACCATGTTGGCCAGGATGGTCTCAAACTCCTGAGCTCAAGTGATCTTTCTGCGTCAGCCTCTCAAAGTGCTGGAATTATAGGCATGAACCACCGTGCCCAGCCCTCTAATCTGATATTTTATCATCAGTAGCCAATTCAAGGCTCTAACCATGTCCAGAATTAACATTATTGTTCTTCACATGCCTTCTCAATCACCATCCAAGGTAGAGTCATAGTCACTTCTCTGTGTCATTCAGGAATGCTTTGTCTAATGGCATTTAAATTGGACATTTCTTGCTTAGGGTGGAAATGGAAGGATGGGAAAGAGGTGGTGTTTGTATGAGCCAAGTGAACCCCTAAACAGACAATTCCATTATTTATAAAGCCACGCCCAAATTTGTAAATCAAGATGAAATGAATTTGTCAATATTATTGATACTGTCAAGAAGTAGTTAGTGGACTTAATGATAGTGTTTTATATAATGGAGGTCCAAGTCAGACAGGAAGATAAATGAAAACATTTCATCTATTTTAGATGTATTGTGGGGGGAAGAAGAGGAAGAGAGACAGAGAACAAGGTGGTCCGATGTTTGTCCAATCACCTCTGTCTGGGTAAAAGTCCTGGAGGGAGAGGTTTACTAGATAAACTGAAGAAAATAAAAAGGACAGGAAACTTCTGTTCCACTTCCTACTTGGAACTCTGCAAAGCAGCAGATTTACTGCCTATCCCTGGCCCCTGCCTAATTATACGAGTTTTGAGAGTCAGAGGATCAATGGCCTACTAGGCATATCAACTTTTTCTTACCCAGGGAATATAGGCCTCACGGGTAGGTTTAAGAAGTGGAATACTTCAACAGAACATGATTAAAGATGGGCAAATGAATACAAATACCCCCAAAACTCCTACCAGAAATTAGCAAGTGTTGGCAAGGATGTGGAGAAATTGCAGACTTTGTGCACTGTGGATAGGATTTGTAAAATAGTGTAGCCACTATGGAAAACAACATAAACAAAGCTGTAGTAATCAAGACAGTGTGTTACTGGCATAAAGGCAGACATATAGAACAGTGGAATAGAATAGAGCGCTCAGAAATAAATTCTCACATATATGGTCAAGTGATTTTTGACAAGATTAGACATTCAGTGGGGAAAGTATCGTCTTTTTGACAAATGATGCTCAGAAAACTGGATAGGTACATACAAAAGAATAAAGTCGGACTACTGTCTTACACTATATCCAAAAAACCTCAAAATTGATCAAACACCTAAATGTAGTAGATAAAACTATAAAACTCTTAGAAGCAAACATAAGAAGAAAAGAAAAAACAGAGAAGTTGGACTTTATCAAAATGTAAAACTTTTGTGTTTCTTTTTTTTTTTTAATTTTTTTTTTTTTTTTTTAAACAGAGTCTCGCTCTGTTGCCCAGGCTGGAGTGCAGTGGCCGGATCTCAGCTCACTGCAAGCTCCGCCTCCCAGGTTTAAGCCATTCTCCTGCCTCAGCCTCCGGAGTAGCTGGGACTACAGGCGCCCGCCACCTCGCCCGGCTAGTTTTTTTTTGTATTTTTTAGTAGAGACGGGGTTTCACTGTGTTAGCCAGGATGGTCTCGATCTCCTGACCTCGTGATCCGCCCGTCTTGGCCTGCCAAAGTGCTGGGATTACAGACTTGAGCCACCACGCCCAGCAAAACTTCCATGTTTCAAAGGACACTATCAGCAGAGTGAAAGGGCAGTCTGTGAAATGGAAGAAAATATTTGCAAATCATGTATTTAATAGGGGATTAATATCCAGAATATACAAAAAACTCGTACAACTCAACAAAAACAACCCAATTGAAAAGTGGGCAAAGGACTTGAATAAACATTCTACATCTGTACATCTTATACAGATGGTCAAAAAACACATGAAAAGATTCTCAGTATCACCAATCATTGGGGAAATGCAAATCCAAACCATAATAAGATTCCATTTCATACCCAATAGTATAGTTATTATAAAAATAAATCAAAAAAATACCCAAAAAACCCACTGGAAATTAGCAAGTGTTGGCAACGATGTGGAGAAAATTGGAGCCCTTGTGCGCTGTGGATAGGATTGTAAAATAGTGTAGCCACTATGGAAAACAGCATGGTGGTTCCTCATAAATGAAACATACAATTACTGTATGATCCAGCAATTGTGCTTCTGGGTTTATACCCAAAATAATTGAAAGCTAGAATTCAAACAGATATATATATATATTTGTGCAACCATCACCACTACCCATCTTCACAACTTTTATGTTCCCAAAATAAAACTTTGTACTGATTAAACAGTAAGTCCCCATTCCCTCCTTCCTCCAGCCCCTGGTAACCACTACTCTACTTTCTGTCTCTATGGTACATACAAAAGTATAAAGTCGGACCACTATCTGACTACTATCTGACTGGTCAGATAGTACACACACACACACATTCACAGTAACATTATTCACAACAGCCAAAAGATGAAAACAATTCAAATGTTCATTAACAGATGAACAGATAAACAAAAAATGTGGTATGTACGTACTAGACTATTACTCAGCTTTAAAATGGAATAATATTCTGGCACATGCTGCAACACAGATGAACCTTGAAGGCATTATGTTGAGTGAAATAAGCTAGTAACAAAAGGAGAAATAATTTATGATCTCTCTTCTATGAAGCACCTAGTGAGTGAAGTCAAATTCATAAAGACAGAAAGTAGAGTAGTGGTTATGGGGGCTGGAGGAAGGAGGGAATGGGGACTTACTGTTTAATGAGTAGAGAGTTTTAGTTTGGGAACATAAAGGTTGTGAAGACACATAGTGGTGATGGCTTCACAATAATATGAATGTACTTAATACTACTTAAGTAACTGTACACTTATAACATGGCTAAATTTTATATATGTGTATATTTATATATATATAAAAAACCACAACAAAAAAGAGCATCAAAACTAATCAGTTATATATCTATATATCTATATCTCTATGTATCTATCTATATATACATATATCTACACATATAAAATTCTTGTAGATAAAAGGAGGAGTCAGAGCAAGATGGCCAGATAGAAACCCCCAGCAATTGTCAACCCTGCAAGAACACCAAACTGAACAACTGTCCATGAAAGAAGTCACCTTTATAAGAACCAAAAAATCAGGTGAGCAATAATAGTACCTGGTTTTAACATAATAGCAAGGAAATAGGCTTTGGAGAGAGTAAAAAAGACAGGTTTGCATTGCTTACACCACCCTCCCCCAACCCCAGGTGGTGCAAGATGAAGAATCTGTATGCTTGGGGAGGGGACAGCAAAGTGAGTGTGGGACATTGCATTGGCACTCAGTGCTGCCCTGTCATAGCAGAACACAATACAAGGCAGAATTCTGCCAGTGCCCATGGAGGGAGGATCTGGATAAGCCCTAAGCCAGAGGGGAATCTTCTGCTCCACTGAGAAGAATCCAGGTCCCGGCCACCTTCACTACCATCTGACTAAAGTGGTTTGGGGCTATCAGTAAATTTGACTGGCAGTCAAGACACAAAGATAGCAGTCCTTGGGCAAGCTCTGGTGCTGAGCCTGTCTAGGAAGCAGTGGACTTGGGATGGGACCCAGTACACCACTAGTTGTGGCAGACATGGGAGTGCCTGTGTCAACCGTCTCCCAACTTCATGCAGTGCAGCTTGCGGGGAGACTCCTTCCATTTGGGAGAAGAAGAGGGAAGAGTACTTTTTCTTGCAACTTGGGAACCAACTCAACCACAGTAAACAAAGTACCAAGTAGATTCCTTAAGACCCTGATTTCAGACCTTTGCTCCTTTATGGCATTTCTAGACATACCCTGGGCCAGAAGGTAATGTGCTCCCTTGATAAGACAGATCCATTGCTGGCAGAATTCACCACCTGATGACTAAAGTGGCCTTGGGCTTTGATTAAACATCACCAGCACCCAGGCAATAGTGACCATGAGCCTTGGAAAACCCCCAATAATTTGCAGGTCTGGAAGATGACATAAAGTGGTGTCCCCGTAGGGGCCATGGGAGTGCCCATATCAGCCCTCCCTCAAATGCAGGCATCCCAGTGCAGAGAGGGGATCATTCTAATTGGAAGAAAGAGGGAAGAGAATAAGAGATGTTGCCTGGTAAGCCAGGGAATTCTTTATCTTCCCCAAGTCCACCAAGGCTGTGTATTAGGAGTGTGCAAGAGTTCCAGCATTCCTGGGCTTAGGGTTCCCCCTAGTGCTGAAACAGATGCAGTGTCCACAGCCTTAGGTCACTGCACTAAATCCCCTAAGAATTCTTGGAACACTCTCTCAAGAATGGGTACAAACAAGCCCAGACTACAAACACTGGAATAAATACCTAACTCTTCAAAACTCAGATATTGACAAATGTTCACAAACATCATGAACATCCAGCAAATCATGACTGCACCAAATAGAGTTAAATAAGCCACCAGTAACCAATCCTGGAGTAACAGAGATATGTGATCTCTCAGACAGGGAATTCAAAATAACCATCTTAAAGAACCTAAATGAACCTCAGGATATCGCAGAGAAGAAATTCAGAATTCTATCAGAGAAATTTAACAAAGAGATTGAAATAATTTTTAAAAATTAAGCAGAAATTATGGAGCTAAGAAATTCAACGGACAAACTGAAAAATGCATCAATCTCCCAACACCAGAACTGATCAAGCAGAAGAAAGAACTAGTGAGCTTAAAGACAGATTATATGAAAATACACAATCAGAGAAGAAAAGATAATTTTAAAAAATGAAGCACACCTACGAGATCTAGAAAATTGCCTCTAAAGGGGAAATCTAAGAATTACTGGCCTTAAACATGAAATATATAGAGAGAGAATGAAGTAGAAAGTTTATTCCAAGAAATAATAGAACTTTCCAAACCTAAAAAAAGATAAGAATATCCTGGTACAAAAAAGTCAAAGAATGCCAAACAGATTCAACTCATATAAGACTAGCACAAGACATACAATAATCAAACTGTCAAAAGTCGAGGATACAGAAGGAATCCTAAAAGCAGCAAGAGAAAAGAGGCAAACTACATATGAAGGAGCTTCAATACATATGGAAGCAGAGTTCTCAGAAGAAACTTTGCAGGACGGGAGGAAGTGGGGAGACATATTCAAAACGCTGAAGGAAAGAAACTTTCAACCTGGAATATTATATCCAGGAAAATTACCCTTCACAAATGAAGAAGAAATACTTTCCCAGAGAAACAAAAGCTGAAGGATTTTGTAAACACCAGACACGTCTTACAAGAAATGCTAAAGGGAGTTCTTCAACTTGAAAGGAAAGAAAATTAAGGACCACAAAGAAATCATCTGAAGGTATAAAAATCACTAGTAAAAGTAAGTACACAGACAAATATGGAATACCCCAACACTGTAATTGCAGTGTGTAAACTACCCATCTTTAGTAGGAAGACTAAAAGACAAACTTATCAACAATAATAATTATAATAGTTTTTGAAGAGATTGACAATACAAAAAGATATAAATAGAAACAACAAAAAGATATAAATAGAAACAACAAAAAGTCAGAGGATGGTGTTAAAATGTAGTTTTTTAGTTTTCTTTTTACTTTTCTTTTTATCAGAGTTAAGTTTTCATCCATTTAAAATAATAGGCTATAAGATGTTCTTTGCAGGTCTCATGATAAACAAAAAATGAAAACCTATAATAGATATACAAAAAATAAAAAGCAATGGATTGGCTGAGTGCAGTGGCTCAAGCCTGTAATCCCAACACTTTGGGAGGCTGAGGTAGGTGGACTGCTTGAGACCAGGAGTTCGAGACCAGCCTGGCCAACATGGTAAAACCCCCTCTCTACTGAAAATACAAAAATTAGCCAGGTGTGGTGGTGTGCGCCTGTGGTCCCAGCTACTCCAGAGGCTGAGGCATGAGAATAGCTTGAACCTGGAAGGCAGAGGTTGCAGTGAGCTGAAGTTGCACCACTGCACTCCAGCCTGGGCAACAGAGTAAGACTGTCTCAAAAAAAAAAAAAAAAAAAAAAAAGAAAAGAAAAGAAAAGAAAAAAAATTCCAGTACATTAAAACACACACTACCAGAGATCTATCTGGCAGAGACTGTCATGTTTAAAAAAAAAAAAAAAAAAAAAAAAAAAAAAAGATAGGAAGGAAGTGAGAAAGGACGAGAGGACTCACAAGACTACCAGAAAACAAATAACAAAATGGCAGGAGTATGTCCTTACCTATCAATAATAACATTGAATGTAAATGAACTAAATGCTCCAATCAAAAGACAGAGTGGCTGAATGGATTTAAAAAACCCAAGACCTCATTATATGCTACCTACAAGAAAACACTTCATACTGACCGGGCGCGGTGGCTCAAGCCTGTAATCCCAGCACTTTGGGAGGCCGAGACGGGCGGATCACGAGGTCAGGAGATCAAGACCATCCTGGCTAACATGGTGAAACCCCGTCTCTACTAAAAAATACAAAAAACTAGCCGGGCGCGGTGGCGGGCACCTGTAGTCCCAGCTACTCGGGGGCTGAGCCAGGAGAATGGCATAAACCCAGGAGGCGGAGCTTGCAGTGAGCTGAGATCGGCCACTGCACTCCAGCCTGGGCGACAGAGCGAGACTCCGTCTCAAAAAAAAAAAAAAAAAAAAAAGAAAACACTTCATATACAAAAATAAACACAGACTGAAAATGAAGGGGTGGAAAAAGATATTCCATGAAAATGGGAACTAACAAAAAGCAGGAGTAGCTATATTTAGAAAAAATAGATTTTGAGAAAAAATCTGTATAAAAAGATAAAGAAGGTCATGATATAATGATAATGGAGTAAATTCAGCAAGAGGATATAACAATTGTAAATATGTATGCATCAAACACTGGAGCACCCAGATATATAAAGCAAATATTATTAGAACTAAAAAGAGAGATAGACCCCAATACAACAATAGCTGGGGACTTTGACACCCCTACTTTTGGTATTGAATAGATCATCTACACAGAAAATCAAAGAAACATCAAACTTAACCTTCACTATAGACTAAATGGACCTAGTAGACATTTATAGAACATTTTATTTAACAGCTGCTGAATATACATTCTTCTCTTCACACATGGATCATTTTCAGGGATAAGACCATATGTTATGTCACAAAACAAGTCTCAAAAATTTCAAGAAATTGAAATCATATAAAGCATCTTTTCTGACTGTAATTAAATAAAACCCGAAATCAATAAGAAGAACAACTTTGGAAACTATACAAACACGTGAAAAGTAAATAATATGCTCCTGAACAATCACTGATCAATGAAAAAATTAAAAAGGAAATTTAAAAATTTCTTGAAACAAATGAAAATAGAAACACAATACACCAAACATATGAGACACAGCAAAAGCAGTATTAAGAGATCTTACAGCAATAAATGCCTACATCAAAAAAGTAGAACAACTTCAAATAAACAACAATGCCTCTGAAAACACTAGAAAAGCAATTCTAAAATTGGTAGAAGGAAGGAAAGAAATTCTCTCACATCAGTGGTCCTCCTAGGGAACCCTCAGAATAAACTAGTATCTGGCCCTTAAAGCTAACAACAAGTTTTGTGCCAGAACTCTTGATGATGGCAGTTTTCTTTCAGGAAAAGGAAGATTTTAATACAATTTGCAGTTTGCACATAGGAATTTAGAAGTAGCAAGGAGGAGGAGGGAATACTTCCAAACTTGTTTCACAAGGCAAATATTACCCTGATACCAAAATCAGACAAAAACCAGATCTAAAAAAGGAGAAATCTACAGGCCAATATCACTGATAAACATAAATGCAAAATTCGTCAACAAAATGCTAGCAAACCAAATTCAACAGCACATTAAAAAGATCATTCATCATGATCAAGTGAGATTCATCTCAGAGATGTAAGGATGTTTCAACATATGCAAATGTATAAATGTGATACATCCCATTAACAAAATGGACAAAACTATATGATCACTTCAATAGATGATGAAAAAGTATTCTAAAAAATCAACATCCCTTCATGATAAAAAAAAATCTCTCTGTAAACTGGGTATAGAAGGAACATACCTCAACACAATAAAAGCCATATATGACAAACTCACAGCTAGTATCATACTGAATAGGGATAAGCTGAAAGCCTTTCCTCCAAGATCTGGAACAAGACAAGAATGATCACTTTCACCACTCTTATTCAACATAGTACTGGAAGTTACAGCCAGAGCAATAAAACAAGAGAAACAATATAAAGGGCATCTAAATTAGAAAGGAAGAAGTCAAAATATCCTTATTTGCAGATGATATGATCTTCTATTTAGAAAAACCTATCGACTCCACCAAAAAAACTGTAAGAACTGATAAAAATTTCAATAAATTGCAGTATACGAAATCAACATACAAAAATCAGTAGCATATCTATATGCAAACAGTGAACAATCTGAAAAAGAAACCAAAAAAGTAATCTCATTTGCGATAGCTACAAAAAATTAAAATACCTAGGATAAACTTAACCAAAGATATGAAGGATCTCTACAACTAAAACTATGAAACATTGATGAAAGAAATTGAAGACTATACACAAAAAAGGAGATATTCCATGTTCATGGATTGGAAAAATCATCATTGTTGAAACGTCCATACTACCCAAAGCAGAATTTATATGGAACTGTGAAAGATTCAGAATGGCCAAAGCAATCCTCAGCTAAAAGAACAAAACTGGAAGTATCACATTACTTGACTTCAAATTATACTGCAAAGCTATAGTAACCAAAACATAATGGTACTGGTATAAAAACAGACACATAGACCAATGGAACAGAATATAGAACCCAGAAACAAATCTATGCATTTATAGTCAATTCGTTTTTCGCCAAGAGACCAATGACATACAATAGGGAAAGGACAGTGTCTTCAATACACAGTGTTGGGAAAACTAGACATCCATATGCAGAAAAGTGAAATTAGACCCCAATCTCTTGATATAGACAAAAGTAAAATCAAAATTGATTAAACACTTACATCTAAGACCTGGAGCTATGAAACTACCAGAACAAAACATTGGGGAAGCACTCCAGGACACTGGGCTAGGCCAAGATTTCTTAAGACCGACCTCAAAAGCACAGGTAAACAAAGTAGAAATGGACAAACAGGATTATATCAAGCTAAAAAGCTTCTGCATAGGAAACAATCAACAAAGTGAAGAGACAACCCACAGAATTGCAGAAAATATAAACTACCCATTTGACAAGGGCTTTATGACCAGAATATATAAGGAGCTCAAACAACTCAATAGAAAAAGAAACCCAAATAATCCCATTTAAAAATGGGCAAAATATTTGAATAGATATTCTTCAAAAGATGACATGTATGAAAACATGCTTAACATCATTAATTACCAGAGAAATACAAATCAAAACTATAATGAGTTATCATCACACCCCAGTTAAGATTGCTTTTATTAAAAAGACAAGCAATAATGGATACTGATGACAATATGTTGAAAGGGGAGCCCTTGGTGGGCTTCATTTTTCTGCATATGGATATCTGGTTTTCCCAGCACCATGTATTGAAGACACTGTCCTTTCCCCATTGTATATCATCACTCCCTTTGTGAAAAATATGCTATTGGTGGGAATGTAAATTAGCATAGCCACTGTGGAAAAGAGTATGGAGGTTCCTGAAAACTAAAAAGAGAACTACCATATGATCCAGCAATCCCACTGCTAGATATATACCAAAACAAAAGGAAATCAGTATATTAAAGAGATATTTGCATGCCCATGTTTATTACAGCACTAGTCACAATAGCCAAGATATGGAATCAACCCAAGTATGCTTCAGTGGATGAATAGACTAAAAAAAAAAAAAAGTGGTACATATACACAATTAAATGATACCCAAAAACAAGGAATGGAATTATGTCATTTGCAGCAACATGGATGGAACTGGAGGATATTATATTAAGTGAAATAATCCAGGTACAGAAGGACAAATATTGCATTTTCTCACTCATATGTGGGTGCTAAAAAAAAAATTGAACTCATGGAGATAGAGGGCAGAATGATGGTTAACAGAGGCTGGGAGGGATATTGGGAAGGGGGATTATAAACATGTTAATGAATACAAAAGTGCCTTTCTGGCCGAGCATGGTGACTGACACCTGTAATCCCAGCACTTTGAGAGGCCGAGGTGGGAGGATTGCTTGAGCTCACGTGTTAGAGACCATCCTGGGCAAGATAGTGAAACACGGTCTCTACTAAAGATGAAAAAAGGAAGCCAGGCATGGTGGGACACATGTGTAGTCCCAGCTACATGGGAGGCTGAGGTGGGAGGATGGCTTGAGCCTGGGAAATCGAGGCTGCAGTGAGCTATGATCATGCCACTGCACTCCAGCCTGGGTGGCAGAGTGAGACTCCAACTCAAAAATAAAAAATAAAAATAAACTAAAATAAAATAATTTAAAAGTGATTTTTGTTAGGTTGCCTCATTTGTATTTTACAAAATTTCTGAGGCCAGGCGGATAAATTATGAGAGAATTGAGGCAAAGATATGTTTAGTGCTACCCAAATCATGGGAACAAATTAGTTAAAACTATGTTGGTGGAGTCCAAAGACAGAGCTCTGAAAATTCCAGAACTGAATAAAGGTCTGAACTTAGAAGGGTTGAGGTTTCCTGCTTCCAGTTGCCCACCAGTCATGCATAACCTAAACCCTTGCTAAATCCTAAGTCATTCCATGCCAGATAGCTCACGCTAAAATGCAGTCATGGATTATGGTTGACTCTCTGAGGTAAGAGTTATAAGACAGCAAGGAGATTCCAACATCAAAGACCTAATTTGTCGCAGCTTCTCATAATAAAACAGCTAGGGTGGAGGAGCAAAATCATCTTAAAATAGCATTACCCATTTTCCTTGTTTTGATATTACACTTACGCAAAATGTTAACATTGAGGAAAACTGGATGAATGGTGCATGGGTGCTCCCTGTACATTTTTTTTTCAACTTCCCGTAACTCATAATTATCTCGAGATAAAAATTTTAAAAGAGCATCACACATCACAATCTTGTACTATTTAGTACTTAATTCATCTTTCTTTTTTAAATGAGTAGCTTTATTGGACTGAGATTATAATAAAGACCTACAACAATAAATAAATAAACAAACAAACAAAGGAGTCACTTACCGAAATGAAAGATAAACTTTGAAACTCAATGAGGCTGGGCGTGCTGGCTCACGCCTATAATCCCAGCATTTTGGGAGGTCGAAGTGGGCACATCGCCTGAGGTCAGGAGTTCGAGATCTTCCTGGCCAGAAGTGGTGAAACCCTGTTTCTACTAAAAATACAAACATTAGCCAGGCGTGGTGGCACACGCCTGTAATCCCAGCTACTCAGGAGGCTGAGGCAAGAAAATAGCTCGAACCCGAGAGGCGGAGGTTGCAGTGAGCCGAGATCATGCCACCACACTCCAGTGTGGTGACAGAGTGAGACTCTGTCTCCAAATAATAAAACAAAAGCAACATCAGAGTAAAGAGGCTCCCTGCCACCAGGCCTAGCTGGGCACTAGTTTGCATGCACTCAAGTCTGTAGGCACAGATCAGAGTGCTGGTAAAAAAGCAATGAGTGGCATGGCATACTATTACTGTGGGTTGGTATTGTTCTTCAGGCATCATCTTTCCTTACCTTATATTTCAGGCCCAAACACTATTTGTGGAAGAAAATATCAGCCAGGGTGCCCATGGGAAACCCTTTTTCTAGTCTACTGCAATCAATACTCTTGTGAGTTAGGCCCTCGCTATTGAAGAGAAAGCTCCATCGAATATGATTAGCTTTAATCTTTTCTGCAAGGGGGCTCAGATATTCCTGGGACCTACACAACACTGTTAAAATCATGCCCTACTGAGAACAGCATTTCTCAAGCTATGACAATGCTACACACTAAGTAGGCAAGACCTTCGTGACAACTCAAGTATGAAACTGGAGTGCCCTCTTTACCTATGCTTGGTCCTGCTGTTTTCTTCTCATTTCATTTCCCTGTATTTATTCATGATCCTCTGCCTCCAAATTGCTTTCTTGAAAATATATCCTTACCATTATCTCCATTATGACATCTCTTGATTGTCATTCTCCATTATAGTCCTAAGTTCTGTGTCCGTTATTGGTGGGTTTCAGTCTCTCTGACTTCAAGAATGAAGCCGGGGACCCTGGTGGTGAGTGTTACAGTTCTTAAAGACGGTGTGTCCAGAGTTTGTTCCTTGTGATGTTCGTACGCGTTTGGAGTTTCTTCCTTCCGGTGGGTTCGTGGTCTTGCTGGCTTCAGGAGTGAAGCTGCAGACCTTCGCGGTGAGTGTTACAGCTCATAAAGGTGGTGCGGACCCAAAGAGTAAGCAGCAGCAAGATTTATTGCCAAGAGTGAAAGAACAAAGTTTCCACAACGTTCAAAACGACCCAAGCGAGTTGCTGCTGCTGGCTCCGGCAGCCTGCTTTTATTCCTTTATCTGATCCCACCCACATCCTGCTGATTGGTCCATTTTACAGAGAGCTGATCAGTCTGTTTTACAGAGAGCTGATTGATCCATTTTGACAGAGTGCTGGTTGGCGCATTTATAATCCCTGAGCTAGACACAGAGTGCTGATTGGTGCATTTACAATTTTCTAGCTAGACATAAAAGTTCTCCAAGTCCCTACCAGATTAGCTAGACACAGAGCACTGATTGGTGCGTTTACAAACCTTGAGCTAGACACAGAGTGCTGATTGGTGCATTTACAATCCTTTAGCTAGACATAAAAGTTCTCCAAGTCCCCACTGGACTCAGGAGTCCAGCTGGCTTCCCCTAGTGGATCCTGCGCTGGGGCTGAGGGTGGAGCTGCCTGCCAGTCCTATGCCACGCACCCGGACTCCTCAGCCCTTGGCAGTCAACCAGGTGCCACAGAGCAGGGGGCAGCACCTGTCGGGGAGGCTCAGGCCCAGCGGGAGCCCATGGTGGGGGGACGGCTCGGGCATGGTGGGCTGCAGGTCCCAAGCCCTGCCCAGGGGAAGCAGCTGAGGCCCGGCAGCTGAGGTCTGGTGAGAATTCGAGTGAGGCATGGGCAGGCTGGCAGGCACTGCTGGGGGACCCGGCGCACCCTCCGCAGCTGCTGGCCCAGGTGCTGAGCCCCTCACTGCGCCGGGTGGTGGTGTCAGCCAGCCGCTCCAAGTGCAGGGCCTGCCGAGCCTGCACCCACCCAGAACTCGCGCTGGCCCGCAAGCGCCGTGGGCAGCCCAGTTCCCGCCCGCACCTCTCCCTCCACACCTCCCGGCAAGCAGAGGGAGTCAGCTCCAGCCTCAGTCAGCCCAGAGAGAGGCTCCCACAGTGCAGCAGCGGGCTGAAAGGCTCCTCAAGTGCGGCCAGAGTGGACGCCTAGGCCGAGGAGGTGCCCAGAGCGAGCGAGGGCTGCTAGCAGGTTGTCACCTCTCAGTTCCTTCACAAGGGCCCCCAAATATCCAAAGGTCCATACTGTGGTTTTCCACCCTGATTATCTTGATCTGGACATTAACCTCATGGTTAGGTCCTTTCTCTCTATTTTCCACCCATGAAAACTTACCCATTCTGTGTCTCATACAAATGGAATTCAACTACAGTATGTCACACTGAAAGAATCTGATCAACTAATATATTAAATTCTAAATTAATTGTTTGCACCAATGGTTATTGAGAACCTACTATACACAAGGCATATTCTAGGCAATGAGGTTATAGAGAAGAATAAAATAAATTATTTGCCCTCAAGGAACTTACATGATGGTGGGGGAGACAGAAAACAAACAAATAAACAAGCATGTAATATAATGTCTAATAGTGGACTTCCCTCTGGAAGAAATACAAAATAAAGCAGGATAAAAGAATATAGAGGTTATTTTATTTTCTGATTTGGTCTTGGGGTCTTTCTTAGGAGAGTGGCTATACACTCTAGCCTTGCCCTGATGGGGTTCCAGGGGATTTGGTCATGGTTATTCACAGTGTACCTTTCACAGGATATTTCTTTTTTTTTTTTTTTTTTGAGACAGAGTTTCGCTCTTTTTGCCCAGGCTGGAGTGCAATGGCGCGATCTCGGCTCACCGCAACCTCCGCCTCCCGGGTTCAAGCGATTCTTCTGCCTCAGCCTCCCGAGTAGCTGGGATTACAGGCATGTGCCACCACCCCGGCTAATTTTGTATTTTTTAGTAGAGACGGGGTTTCTCCATGTTGGTCAGGCTGGTCTTGAACTCCCGACCTCAGGTGATCCACCTGCCTCGGCCTCCCAAAGTGCTGGGATTACAAGCGTGAGCCACCGTGCCCGGCACACAGGATATTTCTTTATCCTGACTGACAGCTAATGCCTAAGTGTCTGACCTGTGACCAAGTGTCCCTCTCACAGAAAACTTGTTTATACTGGCAGATGCCCTTGTGGCTCTTGTCTGACCTGTGTCTAGTTTATTCTTCCAAGATAGCCACTCTCTAGGAGAGCTCTGACTAGGAGAGAATTCAGGTGTGGGTGTGTAGGTCAGGTGAGACACAGAAGAGACAGCACAACAAAACACATGAAAAGACAGAGGCAATGCATTAGGTACAGGTCCACAAGAGAAGAGAGGTATTGATGAAGGTTGACTGAAAGGTAAAGAGGGCACTGTGCTCAACTAGGAAATGTGGAGCCAGTTAGAGGAGAACCCGTTGATGCAGGATTTTTCTTCTTGGTCACTTTGCAAGATGGGGACCCCCAGGTGGCGATGCTCCACCTGGGCCTCTCTTGGCCATACTGGCATGCCCCAGCTCACCTGTGTTATAGCTTGTACTTGCAATTGGAGTTCTTGAGCTCTTTTACCATGCCCAAGAAGAATGAGGATGTGCATGACATTGGAGAGTGAGGAGGGTGGAGAATTTTATTGAGCAATGAAAATGGCTTTCAACGGAGAGGGGAAGGCAGGAGAGGGGAGGGGAGGGGAGGAGGGGAGGGCAATGTTTCCCCTATGTGGTTGGGTCTGGGGCACTTTATGGACTCAGAATGGGGAATGTGTGCTGATTAGTTTATGAGTATGCAAAAAAGGTAAAAATGAAGACACCACACAAAGGTGGGCATGACAGTGTAGAAAAACCAATAGGAAAGGGTAGGAATATGTAAAATAGATGAAAGGTGGGGACCAATCAGAGGAAAGCATGCCAAATGGGAAGACAAGTTCTCAATTCAGTCTGATGATTTAATTTGTAACCTGGCTTTCAGCCTGTAAACTGTCTTTGGCTTGGAGATGGGGTTTTGCCGGGGACCCGCCCCTATCTGTCTAGGCATTTGTCTGCTTCTATCACTGTGGGCAGAGGCCTTTATTAGGGTCAAGGGTATTAACCTTGCCCTTGGTTTTCTGAAGAGAGTTACAATTGGTGAGTTTAAAGCAAGCAGGAACAAATTATGTGGGGTCACAGAGAGATAGCGACTGAGAGATAGTCACTGTGGTAGATCTGTGCAGTCTATATGGGATGTGGGATGAGTGGGGTGAGTGCAGTAGATTGTTATCCTATATGTCCCACAGGGAGGTGGCCACCAGGAGGCAGCTGTATAGAACAGATATTTGGACTGATAACACTGGAACTGAGAGGAGATGGAGAACTGAAAATTGTCAAGGACGACTAAGCCCGGCTTCTGGTATGATAAAGTCTAACTTATATTCAGAATGGATGCCAAGGCAATATAAAATTGTAAGTATTTACTGCAAGAGAATAATCACAAGGAGAGGCTGAGAGGACTCCCTTGAACTGATGATATTTGAGCAGAGATCTGAATGAAGTGAGAGAGGGAGTCATGGGAGGGAAAAAAGTTTTAAGTAGAAGGCATAGCAAGTGCAAAGATTGAGTGAATAGAAGTAAATTATTGGATTAGTTTTTTGGTTTTCTCTAGGGCCCATACCAATACCTTTGTAAATTTCAGTTTTATTGTGAATATTCCTTGCAACCTTAATTCCCTGGAGGCCCCACAAGATGGTAGGCTGTAAAAGGTCACAGTAAGAGCAATATTTAATTGTTTTGAAAGTTTCCTTCCTCCCCGCACCTGCCAGATGCCGATTAATTCTGCATCTAATCCTTACTATTTTCCAAAAAACCAAAATCTACAATGGAATATACTATATTTCTCCCAAAGGGCCTGAGGAATCTTAAATTGACTGGTCAAAGTTCTGCTTTTTTCTGCTCCATTGTATAAAGACACATTGTCTTGACTGCCAGTGACAGTCACTTTTAATCAATAAAGATTATGAAGATTGACAAAGTGACAGTCTTGCTCCCTGTGAGTTCCTTTAATACTAATTGGTTTAGCTCTTAAAGCTCACAGTCTATCCCTCCCCACAAAAAGACCACTCACATGATGTCATTTTTCTTTTCAACTTCTCTCCCTCCAACTTTTTCAGTGTTTCTTTTTTTCTCCTCTCCATTGATTCTGATGCAAGGATCACCAGCTCTATTTTCTATGGGATACACTATTATGTTGTTAAAGTATCTTATTTGGTCATTTTGCGTCAAAACATCTCCCACAGATTATGATTCTGCAAGGTTCTGCCCTTGGTTACTTGAAATTTTGGCTGAATAAAATCCTGGGCATTACTTCTGGATTTAATTATCATATGCATGCACATAACACACCTGGTGCAGTCAGGTGTAATATCTAAAGAATTCATATCTAAGATTTAGAGTTCGATAAGGGAAACTTGGTTGTAGTCATTAATTTGGATGACCTCTTTAAGCTCCCATAGCATTTTATTTTAAAATAATTGTCAACTAGGCCAGGCATGGTGGCTCATGCCTGTAATCCCAGCATTTTGGGAGGCTGAGGTGGGTGGATCACCTGAGTTCAGGAATTTGAGACCAGCCTGGTCAACATGACAAAACCCTGTCTCTATTAAAAATACAAAAATTAGCCAGGTGTGGTGGCTATGGCATATTTTAATCTGTGAGGTCTATCATACATTCAGCAGTAAAGAACGAGACATTTATAGTGCTTTTATTATACATTTCTAGTCAATCAAATAGCAGTTTATGAAGGCAAACTTCTTCCTAAATGAGTTCCAACACTAACTTAGGAATGAATATTCCATAATTTGTTCCATCTGTTATGTCTGACCCAGTGGATGTGTGGGTCTCTACTAGAATATAGTTGGGTATATATGTGGGAAATGAACAGTTAAATTAAGCTGCATTGTTTTGAACTAAATTTAAATTAATTAATGTCTTTTATTGTGTATAGGGCAAATTTCCACTCTTTCCAATTGTGAAATCATAATACACATTAGATATTAAAACTAACATTATTATGAGTCAGTCTACATGTCGATTGGATATAATTTTATTCTGTAAGAGTATAGGGACCGAGGCCCTCAAAGTATTTGTGACACTGAGAGATGCAGTTATACTTAGCATTTCAAATTTTAGAACAGAATCTTAATATGACTGATGAGATGACTTCCATATAATAGGGATAATAGAGATACAGAACTTCTCTGTACAGCTCCAAAAGTGAACTCAAATTCTGCTTACTCTAACTTTGTTGATACCTGGTTCCTAGAGTTATCTCTACTTTGATACCAGTTCTTTTTTGTTTCTGCCTTTGTGTTCCTATAGCACTTTTTTCATCTTTAGTATAGTGTGTAAGATATTGCACTGTTTTATCTATTATAGTTTCTTTGTATCCACTATACTCTTGAGAGCAATTTTGTGTTCTCTTCAGCTTATTTCCCCTTGCTTAGTGCAGTGCTTAGTACCAAAGAGGTACTTAGTACATGTTCATGGAATGAATAAATGATAAAATGGATGCATAAAGACAGAATATATGTCACTGCGGTTTTTTCTTTCATTGTATATTACTTTGCAGCGATGATATTTTCTGGTAATTAAAATATTGAGTACCCTGAAAAACCTGAGGAATTCTTAGTCCTTGTGCGTGAAAGACACCTAAACAAATCATAAAATCTATACTAATTTTCTCAGTCATAAATCATTAAACTGACCTTGGGGACATGCCTACTTATATGATTAGAATTGTTATTTCATGCTAATTTATTATTGATCCACACAATTTTGAACCCCAACAAAAAAAGCAGAATATGATATTGCATATTAATGTGATACCTTTGAAAATGTAATAAATTGTAATACCACCCTCTTTCTGAGGTTCTGAAACTAGAAATCACATTCCCCTGTGAGATTTTTGATTTATACAAAATTGTTAACTTGGTAACTTGGATTAATAAAATCATAATTTTAAAAATACCTACAGTGCCTTCTGTTTAGAGAATTGCTTCTGAAATTGGAAATTATATTTTAACTAGCGACAGGAAATGGACTGGCTGTTTGTTTAACCATTCAGAACAGTGCAAATATTCTTCTTGCCAAAGAATATAAAACTACAATCTCAAAGTGGTAGAGCAAGGCTTTAGGACTTGGTACAGCAAGACCAAGTCCTTTAGGACTAGCCAGAGCCTGGTTATCTAGGTGGGATGAGTCTGTAGGTCACTGCTCCAGTCTGCTGCTTGAAGAGAACACCCAGAGCCTTTGCATTATTGACACTGTGCAATGCTCACATGTTGTCTACCTATTGTGGACAAATCGTAATTACTCAATTAACTTGGAAATCAATTACCCATACCAACCCTGCCATATTTAAGAACAGTATCAGAGAGTTAAAATTCACCAGTAATATGGTTTAGGAATTCTGGATTAGCAGAACTAAAACTTTTGAACAACCTGGTACCATGTTAATATTAGTAATATAAAGTAGATACATGAAAGGTGTCTAGACCATAATTTTGAAAGTAGAGTGAGTTATATTAAGCTTACTTTTAAATGTAAATATTCCTTTACAAGTTGAAAAACAATTCTTTTGTAACAATTTTGCCTCATAAACAATAGTCACTCCCTGCCTTTCCCCAACAGTCCTCTAAGAAGGATGCAGGTATAGGCTAAACTTTTTCATTTTTGAGACGGAGTTTCACTCTTGTTACCCAGGCTGGAATGCAATGGTGCGATCTTGGCTCACTGCAACCTCTGCCTCCTGGGTTCAAGCGGTTCTCCTGCCTCAGCCTCCTTAGTAGCTGGGATTACAGGCATGCACCACCATGCCCGGCTGATTTTGTATTTGTAGTAGAGACGGGGTTTTTGCATGTTGGTCAGGCTGTTCTCAAACTCCCGACCTCAGGTGATCCCCCCCCGCCTCGGCCTCCCAAAGTGCTGAGATTACAGGTGTGAGCCACCGTGCCCAGCCAACTTTTTTCCAGATCTGATGCCAGGAGAAAGAGAAACTACATGTGTTCATCTTACTTCTTTTTGGTTTCATTTTGTTTTTGCAATGAAATGGACTGTTATTTGCAACATTTGTTTTACAACAGTATGCATTTTGCAAAATGTTAATATTTGTGCTAAAGGGAGAGAGAGAGAGGAGAGAGAGATGAAGGAAGGAAAAGATATGTGATTAAGTAAATTTGGGTTTCTCTGAGTTAAAAAGTTAAACAAGGTTCTCCTCCATCTAATAATTCAAAACTTTTAATGCCACAAAATATATTGATTATAGTAATAATTATTGAGAACATTTGTGATTTCAAAGATCCAATGCCTCAAGGAATCTTTAAAAATAGATTTTAGGAAATGCTAGAGTAGAGAGATAGCTCCTTTGAGAATAAAAAAAAAAAATTCTAATTCACTTCTGCATTCTTATTGCCCAGCATTGTGCATCAATTCATTCTGGTCCATTGTTAAATACATAGCATAGCTCATAAGTTTAGAGGGATAGACCTGTACCCCTCTGTGTACCCAATGACTACGAGCCAAATTGAAGGTGTAGAAAATAGTCACTCCTATAAAAGTAGTGCAACAAGAAAAATATAAACTGTTCTGAACATAAGCCTATAAAAGATTATGGGGTATTCCAATAGAATAGTAAGAAATTTAGATTTTTTTTCTTTTAAATATCTATTAGCATTGCTAATATTTTCCAATCAAATAGGATATTGCAGCTAAATGGCTAAAGTTGATTTTTGTATCATGAGTACAGATGTTTACTGGAAAAACAGGAGCATTGTTATTTCTTGAAATAGACACTGATCAGACTAAAAAATAGATGCAAACTAAGACACATGTTACTGACAACCTACAAAGCTTTCTGAGCTGAATCTCATCAAGGGAGCAGAATGTGTCACTCAAGCCTCCATTAAGGAGACAAAAATGGAACAACTGCTAAGATGAGCTTTAGTTAATTAATCGTAATGTGTCACAAGTCATGTTGGCAAAATAGAAGGAGGTGTGAACACAGGGTTCAAGTAAAGAAGTGTCAAAGAGAATTATACATTCATATGTCTATAACAGAGTTCTTAAGCATGCAAAGCTAGACACCAAATCCCTGGAACCATCAGGACCACATTGATGTATACTTTATGCAGGATTTAAGAACAAAAACTCTGGAGTTAGGCAGATGTGTTAGACAGCCTCTGACACATACCAATTGTGTGACCTTGGAAAATGTATTTAACTGTCTAAGCCTCAAGTTTCCTCAACTTATAAAATGAAGAAGAAACTACTAATTGTATAGAGTTATATAAAGAATAAATAAGAAAATGTGTATTAAATGCTTTGTGCAGGGCCTGGCTCTAGTATGGTTGAACTAAATCATAATAGCACCATTACCTCTACTATGGCTACTATGATCAGATTGTCTGTCTAGCTGTCTCTTTCTCAACTTTTAACTACAGCTCATGACATCACTCCACTTTTTTTACATGGTAGCCTAGGTTGCATTATTTCTTGATTAGCGTCTTTGACCCTAATCATCTCTACCATTTGGATCAAACTAAAGATATCTTTGGGTACAAGTTCTCACCTCCAAGTTTTTTTTTTTTTTTTTTCAGTGTCTTATTCTTGGAACACTCTTTGCCCCAGCCTACTAAATGAACTCCCTGGGATGAGAGATTTTGATGTTTCTGCTTGCTGTGCTTAAAACCTCTGTTAAGATTTGTTTAAATGGGTTTTAAATATGCTGCTTCATGTTCATGTCATTTATTTATTATTTATATATCACTCATTTCCAGAAAAGATTAGAAGGGGCTAAGTAATGTTCCAGTAAGCTTGATTTTAGAAATCTAATCGCTGTGTTAAAAGTATTTCATTATCTGAACAATAGAAGGAGTTCCTTGGGTGATGGTGGGGAGAGATGTTTACAGGGAAGCAATTCAAAGTAAATGAGGAACCATACAGTTGCTACTTTCAAAGCACAAAGATTTAAAAGTTGAACTTGCCAAGTGTTAGAATCATAGAATTAGAGACCACAGAAGGACTTTGGGCGTCAGCTCACAAGAAAGTCTCATTTTAACTGTGAGGAAATGAAAGCCCCAAAAGTAAAGTGACCACTGTTACACAGCTAGTTAGTGGCTTCATTTTTCTGTTTTAAACAGTAATAATTAAGCAAAAGTTAACTGATTATATTATCTCAGTTACCTATGATTATAAAAGAATGGTGCCCTTCCTGTAGCATTATCTACTATACATTGTCAGCACATCTTATTTATGCAAAGTACTTAGAAAGAAAACATTTCTTAAATGCTAGACTCATACACCCAAAGCAACAGATAATTCTGAGCCCTCAATGCCACCACTATAAGGGGGAGGGGCAAAAAACCAACAGCCAATGTCATACACTCATTCTTTCAGGAAAAACTCATACGTTAATCTGATTTTCAGAAAAGAGTCTTTGGCCTCCTTTATTTTTTTCAAATTTGTCCTAAGTGTAAACTTATTCTTGCTCCATTTTTAGAATGCATTTACTCCTGATCAGCAGATGAAATATATGCTTGGCTTCCATTAAAGAGACATATATGCTTGGCTACTAATACTTTAATGTAGAATCATAGAATTTTAGAAATAGAAGTATTGATACTATCATTCTATTATCTACACCTTATTTGTATACTTTTGCTTTCATATTAATGAGGAGAGATATCTGTCTTAAACTGTAAACTCAAATTGGAAGAACCAACCTGTTCTTTCACTTATTCACTCAAACAAATATTTATTAATCAACTATTGTGTACCACCTCTTGAATACTTAGAACTGGGTCAAGGTGAACACACACACACACACACGTATATACATATATATACACATACATATTTGTATGTATGTATATATGGCCCTATATATGGCAGTGGTCCCATAAGATTATAATACTGTATCTTTTGTACCATTTGCATGTGTAGATATGTTTACATACACAAACACTTACCATTGTGTTAGTCATCTAAAGTATTCAGTACAGTCACATGCTGTACAGGTTTGTAGCCTAGGAGCAATAGACTATAATATATAGCCTAGGTGTGTAGAAGGCTATACCATCTGGGTGTGTGTAAGTACACTCTATAATGTTCACACAATGAAATGACCTAATGATGCATTTCTGAGAGTGTATCCCCATCACTAAGAAATGCATAACTACACACACACACACACAGAGTATGCTTTGCAAATAGCAGAGACTTATATGTTTGATAAATGAATGAATGATATGATTGATGTGATCTCAAAAACATCTTGGAAAGACAATCTGTGTTCTCAAACCCTGCTTCCTAAGTCAACCAATGGATAACTTATCACAGGATTTGATGTACTATGTAATTGGTTAACTTTGATGACACTGATGTTGATGGTCATAATGGTGAATTTCATTGTCTACGATTTAAAAACAAGAGAACTGCTTTTCTCTGTGTCTATTGAACCTCTCCATCAAATGAATTCAAGGAGAGGTACCCTCCCTGAGTTAAAAATAACATAGAATTGACTCAATAATTTTCTTCAAAGTAGGCTTTTATAACATCAGGTTTAATCAGCTGGATAAAGCTTTAGAATCAGCAAGACTGGTGTTATCTCAATACACATTTTCTGAGTTTGCTAATGTTTCTCTCAATTGTTGAGGTTGGAGTCATGGGGGCAAGGAGTTTCAAAACTTAAGTACTCTATTATTTTTTTAAATTAGTAAATTCTAATCTGGGAGGCAAAGTGCAATATTGTTTTGTCATGTATTGAGCCTAACTCTATGTGCAAAGCCACATTCTTCCCTCAAATAAATATATGCTTAATTTCCTCTGGAAATAAGAGTTTTGCTTGAGTGACTATACAATGTGGAGCACCGATTACTTCCTACTTGAATACACGCTTCTTTCTTTGGTTCACAGATTTTGAATATAATCATATCTCTTGGGCACTACTCCTTTTCCATAAGCTTACTGACTTACCGGGAATAATTAGTTAAACTTCTAGCTAATTTACAACATCTACTTAGACTTGGAGTCTCACGAAATCCACCATTTACCTTGTTGTGGAAATCAGTATTAGTACACAGGAAAAACAAAATTCTCTATGACTCCCAGTATCTCCAAATTGCTATTTTTCTCACATAATATTTAGCAGTGCCCTTCGGAGCTTTTGTTAACTAAAAGAATGGATGTGACAAACAAGGACAGTTGTTCATAGCTTTCCTAGCCCTAAGATTTCACTTTAACTTCTTTCCTAGTTTTGCAGCCTCTTCTATTGTGCTTCAGCTGGACTTTACAGTACTTCAGGGAGCCCTTTCAGCCCCTTGGCTAATCGGCGCTTGACGATTCTTTTTTCTCCTAAGTCAGCAGAGAGAGGTCCAGAGATACAGACTGACTTATTTGGCACTTCTTAGCAGGAACAGAAGCTGCAATTTTTTTTTCCTTTGTCTGATTATATCAATATGAAGTACATTTTACTGTAAAAATCTCAGCATCTTCACCAAGGTTAACATCTGGCAGCCAATGTGGCCTTGATAGAGGGAGCTGAGTTAAATAAGCTGTTGATGTGCCTGTCATTCAAGTATTTTTTTTTTAACAAAGTTAAAAAAATGGCCCCATTGTCACTTAAAACCACAACTTTTAACAGTCTTTGCCTTTCCCATTCTACTCCAGATAGATCACTTCAAGGCCTTTGCGCTTATTGTTCTCTTACCCTGGAATGATCTTTCCCCAGACCTGCCCATGACTTACTTCCTTATTTTATTCACATCTCTGCTTACATGTCACCTTCTCAGATAGTCCTTCTCTGAAAACTCTGTCTAAAATGACCTTCAACTCTCATAGTGTTCTGTCTTAGTCTGCTTTGTGTTACTATAAAGAAATACCTGAGGATGGGTAATTCATAAAGAAAAGAAGTTTATTTGGCTCACAGTTCTGCTAGGTGTAAAGGAAGCATAGCACCAACATCTTCTTCTGACGAGAAACTCAGGCTACTCCCACTCGTGACAGAAGGGGAGCCTAAGTGTGTAGACCACATGATGAGAGGAAGGAAAGAAAGTAGGGTAGATATGGCTGGGTGTGGGGGCTCACGCCTGTAATCCCAGCACTTTGGGAGGCTGAGACAGGCAGATCACTTGAGTCCAGGAGTTCAAAAGCATCCAGGCCAACATGCAGAAACCTCATCTCTACTAAAAATACAAAAATTAACAGGGCACGGTGGTGCACACCTGTAATCTCAGCTACTTGGGAGACTAAGGCATGAGAATCGCTTGAACCTGGGAGGTGGAGGTTTCAGTGAGCCAAAATGGCACCACTGTACTCCAGCCTGGGTGACAGAGTGAGACCCTGCATCAAAAAAAAAAAAAAAAAAAAAAAAGGTGGCAGGGAAGAAGTGCCAGGCTCTTTTTAACAATCAGATCTTGTCAGAACAAATAGAGTGAGAACTGACTCAGCGCCCTCCTCCCCTTCAGGGAGGGCATTAATCTGTTCATGAAGGATCTGCCCCCAACCCAAACACCTCCCGTTAGGCTCCACCTCCAACATTGGGGATCCAATTTCAACATAAGGTTTGAAGCAATCAAACATCCAAACTTTAGCATTTTCTTTTTCCATCTCTTGCTTTCTTTTCTTGTTAGAACGTATCTGCTACTTGAAAATATGCTATATATTCATGTTTATTACTATTACCATTTATAATACCACTAGAATGAAAGTTTCATTTGCATTACAGTGGGAATAGTGCCTAACTTGTTTTCATTGTTTTTCCATTCTATTACCTCAGTGCCTGGCACATAGTAGGTACTCAAAAATATTTTTTCAATGAATGAATGGGAAAGTAATTGAAGGCATGCTATGTGTTTGGCATTGTTCCAAGTTCTGAATATTTATCGGTGGATAATACTTATCCTTGCTTTTGTGAAACTCACATTCAATGAGAATTATTGTAAATAACCTGGCAAAAGATGATGAAAACGTTACTAGATTTGCAGTAGTAGGCATGACAAAAAAGGGTTGAATTGGAAAAGTGATTAATAAGTAGGAAAAAAGTCTTTGCTGATTTTCAGCATTAGAATGGTAATTCATCAGGGTAGGGATGAGGTTTTGATTAAGTCTAAGACCTTCTAACCTTCTTTTCTATGCTATATTTTCTGAACTCTCTCTCCTTTTTCTCCAAGCACTCATTGTCATCCTTTTTCCTTTTTGCTGGTCAAATCTCCTCACTGGGGCAACCACCTCTAGTTTCCTAAGTGTTCAATACTCCAAATTTCTATCTCTTTACTCCTGATATAAACCTGTAATTCCTGGGGCTTTCAGATTCAGGTAGTCATATTAACATAAAACTTCTCTACATTTGGGATGCAGCAAATAGGTTTTAGCATTGTTATTTGCTAAGCACCAAGGATGCTTAATTAAACAAAACAGATGAGGTCTCTACCTTTAAGAAGTTAATAGTGACTCATACTGCTGTCTTATTTATCAAAAAAATAGGCAGTGCCTATAAGCAATAAATACAATGCCCATATACAGTTTTACGTTACAAAAGGTGAAGTTGTGGTCCATACCAGATATATAGTGTGTCTTTGAATGTTTCATGATTAGATGAGTTATAAACATAGGAATAACTGGAGGACCATTTGATCAAGACCTAAACATTTTAAATCAATCTATGAAATACAGACAGCTGTTCCATTCAGGCGACAGGGCTATAGGGAACAGTTAGGGAACTGTATGAATATTATGGTCATGATTTTAGTATAGTTTAAAAACTTATTATTACAACCACTAGTAAAAACTAAAATGAGGTTTTAAAAACCTGAGCTGGAAACACCAATTTGCTAGTCTTCTCTTGGGATCACATAAATTTCTGGTTGCATATGTTGTTCATGTAAAGGACACAAAAGTTTTCAAAAGGGTCAGAAAATCTAGCACATATTAATATAGGCATATAAATTGATGAAATTAAAGAGAAAATTGTAGTTTTAAAAGTAATTACAAGGATAAAAATATCCAGAATGAAGAACTTTAGAAGAGCTTAAGTAAATTGAAGTTTCCCCAAACCAATGGATATGTAATGCCAATTTAGATTAGGTATTACTATATTTTTAAGGATTAAAAAAGTTTTTTATGAGTCTATGGATTTGACTTTTGAAAACTTCTACATACATTATACCCAAATCACATTATTATTAAATATCATGTGTTAACACTGAAATATAGGGAAGGCCTAAAGAATTAGATGACAGTGTTAAGGAACAAGAAGTTCAACTCAGAATAAAGAAGTTGGTCGGTGGGGTTGGGGAAAGATCAAGAGATCTTGTTTCAACATGCTGGTTTTGAAGTGTGCTGGGTAGCAAAGTGGCTATGTAATAAACAGTTGAAAATTCAAGTCTAGATCTCAGTAGAAAGCCCAGGACCAAAAATATTAGAATGAAGAGCAATCAACATATAAATGGTAAATGAAACCATAGGGAGTTATGAGGCCATCCAAAGACTGGAAGATGAGAAAAGGTTTGGTAAAGACCAATATTTAAAAGGCAGGCAGTGAAATTGTTTCAGATTCTTATATTTTATTGCCCTCAAGACATTTCCTTTTTGGAGGTTGCATGGGCATCTCAAATAAAATATGCAGCTTCCAGTTAAGGAAATTATGCACTAGTTTGTTTGCACTAATACCCCTGCTGAGAATATTAGAAAAAGCTAGACAAGCCCATCCAAAGGCATTGGAAAGCTAAAAATACAAGAACTACTGGTGGGACTAACATTCCAGAGAAAAGAGAATCAGAGGCCTGCCATTTGGCACAACTTTCCTAAGGCATTTGTATTTCAGAAACAACAGCTGAAAGACCTAAAGCACTGAACAGAACTTCCGGTAGTCTCACATGCCTGAGAAAACGTATTGAAGTTCAAGGCCCCAAAAGGATGATGGACCCTGATAATCACTTCAAGCTTTTATTTAGGATTTGAAAAGTATACACCTTAAGAGTATTGAGGTAATAAAATTAGATTAGCTCCTATAAGAACTGAAGCATAGCTTTGAATCGGTACATTCCTTGATTAAGGTAAGGTAATCTGCCCATAGTGTAAATGACTTGTTAAAGGGTGGATAATAGTAATATTGTTCAGATTTTAAATATCTAATTTTTATTCATTCACAATGTCTGACAGTCAATAAAAACTAGCCAGTTAAAAAGAACCAGACATTATACATTGTGTGATGGAAGAAGCCATGACAGCTTATGAAGTAACTTAGCAAAAACCAAAAGAAAAAAATCATGAACATGAATGAATCAGTTCATGTCTCTGGATCCAGCTATTGTTTAAGAATAGGAGTCTGCATACATCTTTTGCAGAGGAAGAAACAGTAAATATTCTAAATTTTATGGGCTAGATGTGATTACTATTACTTTTTAAAAACATTTTCACCATTAAAAAAAATTAACTCATAGGTTATACGAAAGCATGTGACTGGCCAAATTTGGTCTAAGGATTGTAGTTTGCCAACCTCTGAATCTGACAAAATATAGAGGACAGTATATTTTGTGGAATATGCTTATCTACATAATACAGAAGTATTCTGTAAAAGCCAGTCTGTGGGCTAGGCACAGCGGCTCACTCTGTAATCCCAGCACTTTGGGAGGCTGACGCAGGTGGATCACCTGAGGTCAGGAATTTAAGACCAGTCTGGCCAACATGGTGAAACCCCATCTCTACTAAAAATACAAAAATTAGCCGGGCATGGTGGTGCACACCTATAGTCCAAGCTACTTGGGAGGCTGAGGCAGGAGAATCGCTTGAATCTGGAAGGCGGAGGTTGCAGTGAACCGAGATCATGCCACTGTACTCCAGCCTGAGCAACAGAGCAAGACTCTGTCTCAAACAAACAAATAAACAAACAAACAAACAAGCAAAAAAACCCCACAAAATCCAGTCTGTAGAAACTATCCATGACAAACAACTAATTTTTTTTCTTGCAATAAATAAATTAAATGGAAAAACTGAGTGGGAATCTATAGTTTAAAAATCATTAAAAATACCTGTCAGTTGCAATATGTGGACATTATAGTAACCTTTACTTTTTAAATGATAAAAAATATAATATTTTCAGAAAAATGCAATTTTGAACATTAGATTTTATGATATAAAATTATAGTTAATGTTTATGTTCAATAATAATACAGCAGTTGCCATTTTTAAAAAGTGTTCTTATATTCTAGAGATAAATTCTGAAGTATTTATTCAAGAAATACTATAATATCTGTGATTGGTTCTAAATAACGAGACAAGTAGATGAACTGGATGGGCCATGTGATAATGATCGTTGGGGATTGCTGACAAGTATTTTAAGATTAATTACAGGTCAGGTGTGGTGGTTCACACCTGTAATCCCTGTGCTTTGTGGGACCAAGGTGGGAGGATCACTTGAAGCCAAGAATTCAAGACCAGTTTGAGCAACATAGCGAGACCCTGTCTCTACAAAAAAAATTTAAAAATTAGCCAGGCATGGTGGTGTATGCTTTTAGTCCTAGCTACTCAGGAGGTTGAGATGGGAGGATCATTTGAGCCCAGAAGTTCAAGGCTACAGTGAGCCATGATCATGCCATTGCACTCTAGCCTGAGCAACAGTTGAGCAAGACCCCAAACCTAAAAAAAAAAAAAAAGATTAATTATATTATTCTGTATGCTTTATACTTTTACGCATGCTTTTAAAAAATCTTCATAATATAAACATATAAAAAGTCATTAGGAAATAATTGAATGAATCTAAGAAAAAAAGAAAAAACGTATATAATCGGAACAGATCAACAAAGAGACTCAGATTTCGAAGTTATCAGAGGCTAAAATTTCTCTCATGAAAATGTTAAAAAAATTAAAATGTAAAGTATTATCAGAGAACTGATCACTCTACAAATTAATCAAGTAGTAATTCTAGACCTAAAAAATATGAAAACTGAAATTAAAAGTCAGAAGATTAGATTTCTGCTTCTGTGGAAAATTGAATTTCAGAAACCAGATTTACTCTCAGGCCAGAACAAATTTTTAAAATCGGGCAAAATATATAAAAATGTTTTTCAGAGATTGGATATCTGGTAGCATAGGACAATGCTCTGAGAGAAATGAGAAAAAAAAATGTGAGCCCTATGGCTGTGCCAATTTACTTATTGGAGAGAGTTTTCAGGCTACAACACAGGGAGAGGAGAACTTAGGTGGAAAAGAGCTGTAAATATCTACAAAGGGTTTCCCTCAATTCTTTAGACAAGTACTAATCAGAGCATGTGTAGGAGGAAAATATCCAAGGCCAGTGAATGGGGATGGGGGTGGGGAAACACCTGAAAGAATTAGAGGCAACAATCTCTGGAGCTAACATGGAACTGGCAATAGTTTGTGTTTCCACTAGCTATGATGAGAAAAAAAAGCCTTGTAATTTATGGAAATTTGGGTAGAAGACTTAGAAGTTATTGCCTTAGTAGGTACAAAATTAGGTCTAGAATGAAGGCTGCACTGATCATGTAACTACCCAACGAATTCACCTTGCCCAATGCTTAGACAGAGTCAATTTATCAAGACAGAGGAATTGCAATAGAGAAAGAGTAACTCACATAGGGCCAGCTGTGCGAGATCACAGTTTTTAAGGATAGTTTGGTGGGTGCAGGGGGAGGCCAGTAAGTCGGGAGTGCTAATTGGTTGGGTCAGAGATGAAGTCGTAGGGAGTGGAAGCTGTCTTCTTGCACTGAGTCAGTTCTTGCGTAGGGGTCACAAGATCAGTTGAGTCAGTTTATCAGTCTGGGTGGTACCAGTTGTACCATCAAGGGCAGCATCTGCAAAATGTCTCAAGCACTGTTCTATTATAATAATAGATATCCCCACGAGCAATTTGGGGAGGGTCAGAATCTTGCAGCCTCCAGCTGCATGACTCCTAAACCATCATTTCTAATCTTTTGAATAATTTGTTAATCCTACAGGGGCAGTCTGGTCCCCAGGCAAGAGAGCGATTTGTTTTGGGAAAAGGCTGTTATCATCTTTTTTTTCAAACTGTAAACTAAGTTCCTCACAAAGTTAGTTCAGCCTATGCCCAAGAATGAACAAGGACAGCTTGGAGGTCAGAAGCAAGATGGAGTTGGTTAGATCAGATCTCTTTCACTGTCTCAGTTATAATTTTACAATGGTTGCTTCAATCATACCCAGTAAAACTTAAAAGCAAACCCCAATAAAATCAAATTATTTCCAAGTAAACTAACTGCATCATGGAAAAAAACTATCATGGATATTCATAGGAATACAAAAATGATCAGCAAGACATTATCCACAATGTGTAACATTGAGGACTAAATTCTGACCTTTTTTCTTCTCTTGTCCAAGTTCCTATCTAAGGGGCCTGAGGAGTCATGCCCTATGAATCGTAAAGTCTCATCAGAGGGTTTTTATTTAACCCTATATAATATGGTTTACTTTCCAACCTGACTCTAGAATAACATAATGATATAGGAATCAAGAAGAAATTTCTTAGGTAGATAGTAAGGGTATTGGAGTTCTCAGTAAGGCTTTTCTTTTTAATGAAAAGCAGCCCCAAATTATTTTCCTTTTTAACAAAAAGCAGCATGTAAAATTGAGCTGCAGACATGGATACTGGCAGTTGTACCAATCATGTTCAAGATGGTGGCTTCGTCTTCCCTTCTCTTTGTCAGCCACGTGTACAGTAAAAAGCAGACAAAATGGCCCCAATCAACTGGAAAGCCTATTTGCATAATAAGATTAGGGTGGGGCGACCAGTCTTCCCCAAGCACTATGTAGACATCATACTTGATTGAAACAATCTGTGAACCGTATGTAAATCAGATACCACCTTCTCTAGCCTGCCTATAAAATCTGCTGTGGTCTGCTGCCTCCCTCCTTTTTTTTCAGACCTCTCTCTCCTCTCTCTCGCTCTCTCTCGCTCTCTCTTGCTCTCGCTTGCTCTCTCTCTCTCTCTCCCTATCTCTTGCGCTCTCTCTCTGTCGCTCTCTTTCTCTTTCCCTCTCTCTCCCTCTCTCCTCCCTTTTCTCCCCTTTCTCCCCCCCACCCGCAAGGAGCTGCTCTCCTCTCTTTTTTCTTCTATTAAACTTTCCACTCCTTAACCCACCCACATGTGTCCGTGTCCTGAATTTTTTCTCAGCGTGTGACAATGAACCCCAGGGTATATACCCAAGAATACATATTGAAATGGCATAGCCATTTCAGTAGCATATAAGAAAGAAAATAAAAATAATTTAATCCCCAAAACATTTTTTTGCCGTATCTTGAAATAGTCCTACAAAGTTGTTTCTTGTGGGGAAAAAAGAAAAATCTACATTCTGTAGAGAATCCCCTTTCCCTTTTCCAGGACTTTTTCCTGATCCAGGAAAGAACTAAGAGTCTGACACCTTTTTAGGTCTGATAAGAAACATTTGCAGTCTATTCTCTCTGAAGCCTACTACCTGGAGCTTCATCTGAACAATAAGAACCTTGGTCTCCATAATCTTTTATCTTAACCCAGACATTTTCTTTCTATTATTTCCAGGTCTTTAGATAAACTCTTTCAACCAATTGCCAACCAGAAAAATTTTTGAATGCCTCTAACCTGGAAGCCCCTCCCACCCCATTCCATTTTCAGTAAATTGTTTCACCCTTCCAGATCAAACCAATGTACATCTTACAGGTATCTCAAATGTATAAAACCTAGTTGTGACCCAATCACCTTGGGCATATGTTCTCAGGGTCTCCTGAGGGCTGTCATGAGCCATGGTCATTCATATTTGGCTCAGAATAAATTTCTTCAACTGTTTTACAGACGTTGACTCTTTTCATTAATAGCATTCAGCCAAAAATGATCAAGCATGTAACGAATCAGGAAAATAGGACTCAGAACGAGGAGAAAAAATGGATAGAAACAGACACAGAAATAAAACAAGTAATAGAACTAGGACACTAAAACAGTTATTATAATAATTTTTAGGGCACTAAAATAGTTTTTATAATAATTTTTTATATATTCAAAAAGACAAGTAGAGTCATGGAAGATATTAGAATACCCAAATAAAACGTTTAAAGAAGAAAACTACAACATTTGAGACAAAAAATACACTGGGTAGGATTTGCAGCAGATGCAAAGCTAGAAAAGAAAATGTTAGTGAGGGTAAAGACATAGCAATATAAGGTATCCAAAATAAAACATAGAAGGGATAAAGTTTAAAAAATGAAAACAGCATCAGTGAATGCTGGGAAAATATACAAATAATTGTAGTCTCCAAAGAAAACAAGGGGAAGCAAAATTACCTGAAGAAATGAAAGCCAAAAATTTTCCAAAATTGATGAAAATTTTAAATCTTGAATCAAAATTTAATTTTAAATTTAATTTTAAATTAAAATTGGTGAAAATTAACATACCCACAGAGTCCCCTAGTGAATCTACCAGTCTCCTCTTATTTGCTTGTCTCCATAACCTCCGTTGTTTCTGACAATGTCTTCAGGCCTGAAGTTCCTGACACTCCATTGCAAACAAAGTCAATTCTTTTGAAAAGAGCTTTGGAACTAGCTTTGTATTAAGACTTGACTTTCCCCAAGGGCAGAATCTCTGAACTATAGCTCTAGACCTGGAAACAGAAAAAGAGGTGTTCTTTTATCCGTGTGACACCCCTCCTTTAAGAGCTGAGTGCCCTAGGGGTAGGGGATGGTTAGCAGTCTCAGGTCTTTTTGGATTGCTTCTCTTGGTATGAAACCTAGGCCTTATGAGCTAGGTAGAGATGATCTGGTATACCCGAGGTAGAGTCTTTATCCTCTGACAGGGGACTGAGTGGAAGAAGGAAGCCCTACCTCTTGCCAACACTCACCCAGAACATACATTCTGCAACAGGTAGCTGGGGATAGAATGAGAAATGCTTGATGTCCTACCTATCCTGGAAAGATACTATAGCCCTCCGACTGGTTGCTCAGGGAACAGCAAACCCTATGTACCTGACTGCAGCAGCCTGGAGTGGAATTTCTATCATACTGTCTGGTTGCAGTTCAGATACCATAGTCTCTTGCTGTCCTTGCCAAATTTTAGTAAATTTCCTCAAATACATGTCTTAATTCACTGTATGTCCTTTGATATTCCTTTTTAAGAGGAATATAAAAGACCAATCCCAAACACCATAAAAACTATCCCTACAAAGAACTATAAATTTAATTGTGTAAATTTGTAAAGAGGGATAGATTTCACTGATATAATATAGCCAGCCCATAAATCAATAAACAAGTAAACAATAAAAAGCCCTAGAGTGGGTGGAGCAGTACTCAGAGTTGTTACAATATGTTTTCTGAAATGTTAAATTTCCAACCAAAAATTGTGAGATATGCAAAGAAACAGTAAAGCCTGATCTACACATGGAGAAAAAAAAAAAATTCAGTGATTGACACAAGAGTAGGTTATAGTTTGCTTACACCTCCATTTAGGTTATAGTTCACTCTACACAAAGAAACCTTTAGGCTGAATTTAAAATATGCAAGGAGGCAGCTTTAAGCTCAAGTTGATTTAGTATCTTGTACTGCCAAAATGTAAGGAAGTGCTGGCAAAAAAAGAAAGTAAACTAATCCATGGGGGAAAATGTCATAGTAGAGGCTCAAAAACTATGGAATTAAATTTTAAATTGCTGAAAGATAATAATTTCCAATTTAGAATTTTACACTGAGTAAAAAAATATCTTAAATGTCAGGAGCTCGACTGAGCTGTAGAGAGCTGAACTGTCAGGTGTAGGAGTAGTCAAAGAAACAAACCAAAGATGAAAGTATTACTCAAGGCTTTATCATTTCCTGATAATATAAGCAAGAAGCTAAACCAAAAAAAAAAAAAAAAAGACCTAACTTCCCTCTGCTCCATTTTCCCTCATGAAACAATATGCTGGTTGAGGGTCGGATGGATCAGTACAGATGTTGGACTTGTCTCACTGCTGCTGAAGGAACCTCAAAGAAAAAAATAGTTCTTGGGATTTCAGACTCAAGAGATTGGAGGACAGAAGTGGGAAGGGCTAGCAGTGGATAAATACTGAGTACCGAGTTAGAGTGGAGAAAAGTGTCTTCAAGTTTTCTTGAAGCTGAATTTAAGAGAGTTCCTGAGAAAGGCTCTGGACAAAGGCCTCAAATAAAGAAAACTCCAAATAAAGGTACCTTGGTTACGAATGCAAATATATTAATACACAAAAGCATAGCTGTCCAGAGATAACTGAGTCATTGATTTCAACTCCCTTCAGTGACTGCCATGCACTGGCTGTACACCAGGATTAGTCAGGAGAGGGCAGCTTTCTCTCATAAGACCTGCCAGGTAAATCCTTGGAAATTGGCTGTGAAAAAATCATACATGATTTCAATGGGCCAGAAGCAGGACACTTTAAAAAGAAGATGTACAAGAGAAAAAATAAAAACCATCAAAACTGGCAAAAAATAACTAGAATTATCCCTATTTATAGATGAGCTGATCTTTTATCTAGAGAACCCTTAAGACTCCACCAAAAATCTCTTAGATTTCATGAACGAATTCAGTAATTTCAAGATACAAAATTAATGTAGAGAAATCAGTAGAGTTTCTATACACCAATAATGATCTAGCTGAGGACCAAATCAAGAAGGCAGTCTCATTTACAATAGCTCCAAAAATAATAATAAAATATCCATAAATGTATTTAACCAAACAGGTGAAGGATCTCTGTAAGGAGAACTACAAAACACTGATGAAAGAAATCATAGATGACACAAACAAATGAAAAACATCTCATGCTCATGGATTAGAAGAATCAATATTGTTAAAATGATCATACTGCTCAAAACAATCAACCAATTCAATGCAATCCCAATCAAATTACCAACATTGTTATTCACAGAATTAGAAAATAATCCTAAAATTCATATGGAACCAAAAAAGAGCCTGAATAGCCAAAATAATCCTAGGCAAAAAGAACAAAGCTAGAAGCATCTCATTACCTGCGTTCAAATTATACTATGAGCCTATAGTAACCAAAACAACATTTTACTGGTATAAAAATTTACACATTTGTAATGTGCATCATTAAAGCAGACAACAAACATATGAGAAAATGTTCAACATCGGCAATCATTAGAGAAATACAAATTAAAACCACAATGAGATACCATCTTACACCAGTCAGAATGACTTTTATTAAAAAGTCAAAAAATAGCAGATGTTGGTGAGGATGCGTAGAAAAGGGAATGCTTATAGTCTTTTGGTGGAAATGTGAATTAGTATGACCTTTATGGAAAACAGTATGGAGATTTCTCAAAGAATTGAGAATAGAAGTACCATTCAATTCAGCAGTCTCACTACTGGATATATACCAAAATGGAAAGAAATCATTATATCAAAAAGATACCTGCACTGATATTGTTAACTGCAGTACTATTCACAATAGCAAAGATATGGAATCAATCTGAGTTTCCATCAACAGAGGATTGAATAAAGAAAATGTGGTGTGTGTGTGTGTGTGTGTGTGTGTGTATGTGTGTATATATATATAAGAATACTACTCAGTCATAAAAAAGAATAAAATCATGTCTTTTCAGTAACATGGATGGAACTGGAGGTCATTATTCTAACTAAAATAACTTAGATACAGCAAGTCAAATATTACATGTCCTGACTTATAAGTGGGAGCTTAACAATAGATACACATGGACATACAGAGTGAAATAGTAGACATTGAAGACTATAAAATGGGGGGAAGGTAGAGTTGAAAAACTACCTACTGGGTACAATGTACACTATTCAGGTGATGGGTGCATTAAAAGCCCAGACATCACCACTACACAATATATTCATGTATGAAATCTGCACTTTTACCCTCTAAAGATATACAAATAAATTAAAAAGAATAAAGTGTAATCAAGGTATTCTCAGAAAAACAGAAACTAGAAAACTTTGTCATCAGCAGTCATGTACTAAAATAAATACCAAAAGAGTGTTCTTTGGGTAGAAAAATATATATATGAGTCCAAATGGAAGCATAAAGAAAAGAAGGAGAACGAAAACAGTACATAAGTTATGCATATACATACTGTACAATAATGTCATGATGAATTACTAATAAAAGAAGAACAAAAGAATGTGTAACTGATATGCTAATACAGGAAAAATTGGGGTAATAAAAGTATTTGATTACTCTAAAAATAGGCTATAAAAGACAAAAAAAAAAAAATCAGACAAATTCACATATAGAGATCAAAGAGTCAGTTCCAAACTGTAAAATCACAAAAAACTCTCCAAATGAAAAGAAATGTTTACAAATGAATTTAAAAACTATTTTTAATAAAAGATACAACTTAAACATAAGAATTCAGAAAGCTTGAAAGCAATAGGATAAAAAGTATATCATGCAAATATTAAGTAGAGATGCTCAGGGAGTAATACTAATACTGGACAAAGCAGATTTTAAGGTAAGAAGGTTTACTAGAGATAAAAGGGATATTTTCAAATAAAGGGTCAATATAGCGGAAGAATACAACAATTCTATATTGTATGCCCCTTACAACATAACCTCTCTCTCTCTATATATATATGTATAAAAAACATAAAAATTGACAGACTGAAAGGAGTGATAAAAAAGATAAATTCACAGTCATAATCGTAGATATTGACACTCCATTCTAAATAAATAATGCATTACACAGATAAAAATGATTAAGATTATAGATAATTGTAACAACATGGTTAATAAAATTAATCTAATTTATGTTTATAGAAACAACTGCATAATGTAAATCCTTGGAGTGTTGAACCAAATTAACCATATGTGGAGCAATAATGGAAGTCTCAGCTAATTTTAGGAACCAAAATTCTATAAGTTATACTATCTGGCCACAGTGGGAATAATCTTGAATATATTAACAAAAGAGATAATGAGGAACTCAATCCCTTAAATGTTTGGAAATTTGGCAATACTCTTCTAAATAACCTATAGATAAAGGAAGAAAATAGAAATGAGAATGAATATTTATTCAACTGAATGATAATGAAAGTATAATATATCAAAACAACTTGGAGTCACATAAAGCCATACTAAAGTGTAGTGTATAGCCTGAAATACATTTATTAGAAAAGAATAAAGAGGGGTCATCTGAGGGGTCAAGAAGAATGTGCCTGAGAATTATCAGCTCAAGAAAAGAGAGATGGGAGCATTTCCCCTCTTGCCACTATCCTCCATTGGCCAAGACGTTCTCCATGGATTGTTAATCCCTTCACACTTCTATGATGCGTATGCATCATGAAGGGAAGATTTGTGGGGTTGCAGAACGAAAAAAAGACCCAGTGAGGTGAAGTGCTGTGAAGTGAGGTAAGATGAGATACTGAAGTTATACCTGTGTGAAGTTGGTTGCCACAACTTGTCTTCACATGTCTGGGTGAAAATGTATGCCTACAGCATGTCAGGTGAGGCTTAATATATTCCCAATGCAACATTTACTTGAAGTCAAAAAAGAAACGACAAATAAAGGGAAGCAAAAAAGAATGCAATAGCAAAAAGAGCAGAAAATAATGACATAAAATATGCAATAGAAAGCATCAACAAGCTAAAAATTTGTTTCTTTGAAAAAGTGTAATAAAATTGAAAACTCCCTGGAAAGACAGAGAAAGAAAGAACCAAAAGATAGAGAAAAGGCACACATTGTGAATAATAAGAATAATGGAAGGGAGCAAGATGGCAGAATAAGTCTCAGTCCTTGTTCCTCCACAGAAGTACTGATTTAACAATAAGGATTTATGGAACAAATAACTTTATAAAGAAGTCCAGAATCCAGTGAATAAGTTGCAAACAAGCATAAAACCCAGGGACAGCTGCATTGAAATGGGGGTTGGAGAGGGGAAAATGGGGAGTTGCTACTTAATGGGTGTAAAGTTTCAGTTATACAAGAGAAATAAGTTCTAAATATCTGCATACAATATTGTTCCTATAGTTAAAAATATTGTATCATGCAGTAAACTATGTTAAGAGGGTGGATCTTTGGCTAAGTGTTCTCGCCACAGTAATAAAAAAAAGTTTTATTGAACCTACAAATATTAAACATCATAACAGAATATTTTAAGCAACTTTAATTTGAAAATTTAAACAAAATGGACACATGCCTAGAAAACTACAACTTATACAATGCACACAAGAAAAAAGTATCGAATTATTCAACGCTTTAAGAAAGAAAACTTAATCTAGTTTAAAAGAAGATGGTTTTACCAGTGAATTCTCCCCCATGTTTAGAAACATCACTAATCTTACACAAACTCTTCCAGAGAATAAAAAAAAATCCAATAGTTTCCAACTCATTTTATGAGGCCGGCATAAGTTTAACATCAAAACCTGACAAGGCTAATGCATTAAAAAATATATACATTCATTTGTATTATAAATGTAGGTGCAAAAATAACATACTGAAGCCAGCAATATATAATTAATATAATACATCATAAAGTTGGATAGTTTCAGGAACACAAGATTAGTTTAACATTTGGAAAACATTCATTGAAATTCACTACAATTACAGAATAAAAGATACATCTCATATGATGATCTCAAAAGATACAATAAAAGCATTTGATAAAATTAAAGATCCTTTAATGATAAAGGAGAAAAAACCCTTAACAAATTAGAAATAGAATGAAACTTCCAAAATCTCAGAAAGTGTACATAAAAACCCTAGAACAATCACCTTACTTACTAGCAAAATATCAGTAGTCTTTCCTTTGATGCTGGAGGCAACTACTATTCAATATTGAGTTGGGGGTCCTAGCTAATGCAGTGATAGAAGAGAAAAATAGTTTTAAAGGTGTAAAAAGTGAAGGAAAGAAATAAAACTCATTTGTTTCAGAAGAGATGATTGTTTACACAGGAAATTCAAAAGAATCTACAGACAACCTATTAGAATCAAACAATTGAACTCATGGGTACAGAGAGTAGAAGGATGGTTACCAGAGGCTGGGAAAGGTAGTGGGGGACTGTGGAGAAAGTGGGGATACTTAATGGGTACAAAAATGTAGTTAGACAGAATGAATAAAACCTATTATTTGATAGCACAGTAGGGTGACTATAGTCAATAATAATTGTACAATTTAAAATAACTTAGAGTGTAATTGGATTGTTTGTAACTCAAAGAATAAATGCTTGAGGGGATGGATACCCCGTTCTTCATGATGTGCTTATTACACATTGCATGCCTATATCAAGACATCTCATGTACCCCATAAATATATATACCTACTATGTACCACAAAAATAAAAAAAATAAGAAATATTAAGTGAATTTTACTGAACGAGGTTGTTGGATGTAAAGTCAATATTCAAAATTAAATCATGTTATAGTTTTCCTATCTTAAAAATAGAAAATAAAATTTAAAAAGATACTATGACGATAACACCAAAGTATAATCTCATATATAGAAATAAATCTAGTAAAAACTCTTCAAGACAGCTACATAAAAATATATATCTTTAAATTTTAAAAAATATCTTTAAAAATGTAAAGATACATCTTGTTTATTGATGGGAAGACCTATGGATTCTGTGCACATCACAAAAAAATGGATATCCCAATGTCCAACAAGCTCATGAAAAATGCTTTATTCCACTAGTCATCAGGAAATACAAATTTAAATCACAGTAAGATATACCTATAATCCCACCAGAATGGCTAAAATTAAAAATACTTACGAAATCATTGTTGACAAGTATTGAGATAAATTGGAACTCTTATGTACTGCTCACTTTGCAAGGCTGTCAGTGTCTACTAAAGCGAAACTTATGCATACCATATGCAACGGTCTGTATGTGTCCCCCAAAATTCATACGTTGACACATAATAGCCAAGGTGATAATATTAATAGGTGGGCCTTTTAGGAGGTGATTAAGTGATAGGTCAGAGCCCCCATCAAAGAGATTAGCAACCATATAAAAGAGGTTGAAGGGGGCATCCTTTTTGCTCCTCTATCCTTCTGCCATCCGAGGACACAGCATTCATGTGTCTCTGGAGAACACAGACTTTAAGTCACCATCTTTGAAGCAGAGAGTGGCCCTTTCCAGACACTGGATCTGCTGGCACCTTGATGTTTGGACATCCAGCCTCCAGAACTGTGAGAAATAAATTTCTGTTCTTTATAAATTACTCAGTCTCAGGTATTTTATTATAACATCAGGAACAAGCTAAGATACCTTATGACCCAGAAATCCATCTCCCAGCTGTGCACTTAACAGAAATTCTTATATATTATATATATATATATATGCACCAGAAGACATGTACAAGAATGCACATAGTAACCTATTTGTGATAATCTCGTGTTGGAAAGAATGCGATTACTAAGAGTAGAAATATTTAATAAATTGTGTGAAAATGAAACAACTATAACTACCAATAAAAAGTTTGAATTTCATTGAGCCAAAGAAGCCAGACACCATAAACGCAAAACATAGAATTTCTTATTGAACTAAAATTGGGCAACACTCAGCTATGATATTACCAGTCAGGTACTATTTAACTTTGGGTAAATGGATCAGGGTAATTATTGGTAAGAGGTCTTAAGGGGGTTTTTAGAGTGCTAGTAATGCTTTATTTCTTGACCCTTGGTGATTGTAATATAAAGGTGTTTACTTTGTGGTAATTTACCAAACTCTATACTTATGATATGCATTATTTCCTATGTTCAATTATTAATAATATTTTTAAAGTTAAATTTCTCAAAGCTGAAATTATTTTCTTTCCCTTAAATTTGCATCTATCTCTTCCTGGGTCGGCCAGCTCAAGCTAAGTAGCCATTCTTGATTGTTCGATCCTTCCAATCAGCCACTTTATGCTGTATCTACAAACTAAGTATCTCTGGAATCCAACTACTTTTCTCTATCCTACTTCATTAATTATCTTAAGCCAGCATTATCTCTTGCCTGGATTACTACAGTGGCTTTCTCCCAACTCATACCCTTGCCTTCATTTTTTGCCCTTCCCAAACTCCTTCTCTTACGGCACAGTCCAAATTGATTTTCTAAAGCACAAATTACAAAACTGGCCATTTCTAAAGCACAAATTACAAAACTGGCCATGTAACTCCCCTACTAAAAGGCTTAATTTTTCCTCCATTTCTTTCAGGATAAAGTCCATTGACTATAATGTAACTCATAAAATGCTTAATGATCAGCCTTCTGCTTGTTTCTCCAGCCTCATATCTTGCCTTCACTGTTTATCCCCTCTTCCTACTAAATGATTACAGAATGTGCTCCATCTCTAGTAAACAATTTGCAGCTATTAAAATATATTGTGGTCTTTCTTCAAGACTCCAGAGTTCCTATGTTGAATGACTTTAGGGGCAGCAACATTGTTAAAAAATGGTGCTAAAGGGTTGTCTTGTAGCTACATTTCCATAGTAAATGAACCTCTGTGTGTGTGTGTGTGTGTGTGTGTGTGTGTGTGTGTGTGTGTGTGTGTGTTTTGTAGTTTGGTGATGGTAGCGATAGAGATTATAAAGCATAAATTGCTCCTCTTGCCACCAGTTTGCTTCAGACCTTTGCACTTGTATTTCTTAATTTCTAGAGCATTTTTTTTTCTCTTCCTCCTTCCATATAATCATCAGATCATTCTTCCAGTTCAGTTGTTGGTTCCTCCAGAAAGTCTTTCCTAAGTGTAACTCACTGTAATCTTGATTCTATCACACCACTATAACATATGGGAGTCACGTGTTAGTTAGGGGATAGATTCTAAAAATCATTCTTTCCTTCTTTGGTTGGCAATGCAATGGTTATAGGATGATTGCAGGAGTCAGATCACTAAAGAATGCATAATGCCTAGTAGCTGAGAATGCAGAGAAAGGCATAGTGCCTCAGGTAAAATTACTGAGTAATTTTACATGAACAGTAGAAAGATGACTGGAGGAAAAGTGTGGGTAGAGTACAGAGAGAAATGAGGCATAAATTGCAACATGAGTATGGGAACAAGACTGTTCAAGATCATGAAGAGCCTTTTGGGTTTTATTTAAAAACTTGGTCTTTATATTTAGTGCAATAACATGTTGCTGGAGGATATTTTTTTTAAACATAATAAAATCTCTATGATATATTAAGTAAAAAAAAAATAAAAATGCAGAACATAGTGGACAGAAACTAATGTTTATTAAAAAATAAAATACACGTATGTATAAATAGAAAATGTCTGACAAATATATAATAAACTGACAAACAGCCTTTATTGCCTGTGGGAATGGGGATTTATAGCCTAGCATGGAGGTTATACCCTTTTATATTGTTTGTGTTTTCATTCTAGTGCATGATTACTTTTCCAAATAACCAAAAACTTGACAACCATGAATTTTGTTATCAAAGACAGATTGGAATCCTGATCTGCTTACTCACTGTGTGATATTGGACAAGTGAGTTCATTTCCATGGACCTCAGTGTCCTCAAGTAAATAGGGATGATAATCATGCATACATCTGGTTGTGAAGATTAAATAAATTAAGAAATGCTAACAGAGCCTGACACATAATAAGCATCCACTATATCTTACCAATTACCATTTTTTTGCCTTTATCAAAAGTCACACAGGTCAGCAGAGAATAATAGTTAAGAACTTGAGCTTTGTAGTAAGAACTAAGTTCAAAATCTGTTTCTGTTACATGCTCATGGTGTGAATTTTATCATGCCACTTCCTTTCTCTATGCCTCTGATTCCTTATTGTAAATGTGAACAACTAGAGTACTTATTCCCAGAGTGGTTGTGAGACCTGTGCAAAAACAATAATGATAGTTCCCAATTTTGGGGTACTTTCTATATGCCAAGTTATATTAAGTGATTACAGATACTGATTGATATCATAACTATTCTTTTTCTTATTATTAATACACATGTGGGGAGAAAGAGAGCAGTATTAGTTACAGTCACTTGCATACTAGCTGTTGGGTGATTACCAGGTGCTTCTCCAAGAAAATGGAGATCCAACTAATTTATTTCAAAATATTTCAATATATTATAACTGCTCTTGCTAAGTCTCCCTGCCATCAAGCCATAACCCCCACGAAGTCAGTCACACAATCTGGAGTGAAGATCACAGATGCCAAGGTATTTGTGGTCCAGGCAGGATAGTAGGTAGGGACTCTGTACACTGTGTCTGGTACCAACTCAGAAAATAATTTCTTCATGATGCTTATCCACATGGTACTCATTAGCTGCAGCTGATAGTTCACAAGAAAGGTGAGATGGCATAGGACCACCCTGTTACCACCGCCCAAAATGGCATACAGAAAAGCTTTTCCTGTGATATTGGCAGATGGGATAAATATACTCTAGGTTGATCAGATCAATAGATTTCTTTGTTTTTTCTTCAGTTAGAGGTTACTTGTAGAGACCAGGTACAATCTAAAATACACAGTCCTCTTGGGCAAAGATATCATCCACCACATCAGGTATCACAGCTTATCTTTGGGCAACTTGAATGTGCTCAAAACCATTATCTTCTGGAAGTGGTTCTTGATCTTGTTTTTGCTCAAGTTTCCAATGATGAAGGCTGACACAACCTTCTTGATCATCCCTTCCAGGGTCTACAGATGCCTGTCTGGTCCTTCATAGATAATGAGAAAAAGGTTACTTTTATCTGATTGACAAATGGCTGCATTGCACCAGTTAGTCAATGGCTCTACCTGTACATGTCCTCCTAAAATATATGGTCCCATCAGCATGGTGCTGACAATTTCAGTCAGATATATGAAGATACATTAGCCCAGTGCATTATGAATTCACACTGGCTTCTCTGAACTCAGGAAGATCTTGATAACAAAATAGGTGCTAGACACTACCACTTTCTCTCAGCAGATCATGCGTCCAATTTATGAAGCCATGGGGACTGTGGGGTTTTTGAATCAGCGCTGGGCTGAGTCTCAAGCCCAGATGGTATTGTCTAAGCAAATGAAGCAACACAATGTGTCCAGCTGCTCTGCCATTATACCATTCATGATAGCTGTGAACTGAGTATGAAGAAAAATGTGACCACAGGGCCAAAGTAACAGCTGAAGCTCATCTAGACCCTGGAATGGCTGCATTCAGCTACCAGCCTCAGGATGCTGATCTAGCCACTGCTATAGTGATAGTGGTGAAGGTCATCCTGACTTCCAGAAAACATGTGGTCAAAGAAAACTTTGGACATTACCATGTGGGTCACATGGCTAGTAATGCTCAATGATTTTAAAACAGGGCTATTCCATTATCCAACTTGTTTTTTTTAAAAAAGGGATAAAGATCACTGTGTGCATTGTGAATGGAAGCAGGGGAGCCTGGGGGTGGCAAAACCAGTTACAAGGATGTGATATTATGATACAACAAGAAATATATATTTAGCTTTTTTTCCTGTTCTTGGCAGGGAGTTCCTAAAACACTTGGAATTTCCTGAGTAATAATGATGAGAGGAATATCTTTTGTTATACATAATATGCCCCTTGCAACCATATCTTAGTTTATACTAATAAGGTAACTCTTGGAGGACGAGGGCTGATTGCCGGAGGAACCAACCACGTGATTAGAAGGTTGAAACTTTCAGCCCCACCCCATGACCTTTGAGAAGGGAAAGGCGCTGGAAATTGACTGAATCACCAATGGCCAATGATTACAATGATTTAATCAATCATACTTACATAATAGAGGCTTCATAGAAACCCTAAACTAGGGGGTTCTGAGAGCTTCCCAGTTGGTGAACACACTGACGTGCTGGAAGGGTGGCATGCTTGGAGAGAGCATGGAAGCTCTGTGCCCTTCCCCCATACCTTGCCTTATGCATCTCTTCTATTTGACCGTTCCTCAGCTATATATCCTTTATAATAAACTGGTAATAGAAAGTAAAGCATTTCCCTAAGTTCTATGAGCTATTATAGCAAATTATTGAACATGAGGAGTGGGTCATGGGAGCCCCTGATTTGTAGCCAAGTTGGACAGGAGTGTGGGTAATCTGGGGATCCACTACTTGCAATTGACTTCTGAAGTGAGAGGGCACTCTTGCAGGACTGAACCCTTAACCCATGAGTTCTGAGCTAAGTCCAGATTAGTTAGTTAGTGTCAGATTTAATTAAATGATAGGACACTCAGTTGGTGTCTGCAGGGAGTTGGAGAATTGCTTGGTGTGGAAAATCCACATACAACACATGTCAAAAGTGTTGTGTATAGAAAAAGAGTTTTCTTCTTCAGAGGATATTACAGGAATCTAGGCATAAGGTAGTTGTGGTTTGGATAGTTCTATGGCAAAGGAAGAGTGGTTATTATGTTTGCATGTAAAAAATTATTTTAATGAAGGCTTATTTTAATTTGATGCTTGCAAAAGCATCAAATTTGATATTCCAAGTGATGAGTGCATTAAATGCATTTCATTACGGAGGGAGCAGTGGCAGGCATAGATTCATGTGAAGTATTTGATTTGGGTCATAAAGAATGAAAAAGTCTAATGGATAGAGAAGAGGAAGGAGGCAGTGAAAACAGAATGAACAAATGCATGGAGATACAGAATTTTTAAAGACTGCTTGGGAAGCAGTAAATGGAACACATTTAACCGAAGTGGACAGGATTTTTAAGGGCAGAGTGGAAGATAATGCTGGTAAAATAGATTGGTGCCAGATTATGAAAGTTCTTGCCCATGTGGCTTTGAGAAATGGGCAATGCTACTATAGTGGCCCAATTAACAAAGATAAAGAATCAGGAAAGGGAGTACTTTGAGTGAGGAAGATAATTAAGAGTCTTTCCTAGATGTACTGGTTGAAGTCTGGATACTAGATAAGGTTATCAAAGAGGAGATTAATAGAAGAAGTCAAAGAAAAATTTATGCTCCTGACCAGTTGGAAAACTTTTCCTAACAATTTCTAAATTTCTATAAGTTAGGATATATGCTACCATAAGAAGTTCTATCCACCCATCTCTTTCCATATACTAAATAAGTACAAATTCATCATATAGAATTGGATGCAATTCCAAAACTTCTTTGTAAATTGACAGATCTGGAAAGTAAATCTAAAGGAGGCTACAAAAATTAGCAATGTATTGCTAATAATGCTACTAATATGTATTGCAGTAGTTTGTATACATGTTTTGTCCTTTTACTAAAGTGTATCGGAGTATCAGAGGCTCAGTCAATACCAGAGCTAGGGCTCAAGTATATTTGAACTTTTATACATTTTTAAATGTACTTTGTTTTGTGAATCAGAATGATAGCATATACAAAAATAAAACTAGGTCAACTAAAAAGAATTCAAACTTATTATCAGGAGTTGTATTTTCTCTGGTTATGATGTCCATCCTTCCTTGTAGCCAGGTTTGATTTTCTCTGCCCATCTGAATTCTTGCCTACCTGAAATCTGGCACCAGCATTGGCATAGAGTAGAACACAATCCAGAAACAGAACATTTGTTACTGTTGTGCCTTAGTGTTCCCTGAGTTTTAGGTTATTTCCTATTTAAATTATCTGCCTGTATTTTCTTCATACACCATTGTGGGTGCCTGAAATTTGAGTTATAGAATGTTTGTTTGTTCCTTCCTGCTTTAATTAACTTACCTGGACTTGTCATTTATCTTTTTGCCTGATTCTTACTTTGGTAGCATCTCCTTTCAAGTCAAAGTTGTAGTACTATTCACCTTATTTTAGACTTTTCCTCTTTTCCTGTCACACAAGTCCTAGGCCAATGTTTGCTAATTTGCTATCAGATATCCACTGATGCTTTCACATGACTATATATATATAGCAATCCACTATCTCTTTCTTAGCATTCTTCATACACAAAATGTCTAACTTCCTTAGATCTCCTTCCCAAACTCAAAGCATATTCCACTCAGTCCCAAAATCTTGTGTCATGATCTCCAGACATTCCCTGTTATCTGTCTCCGTCAAAACTTATCTGTACTCCAATCCATTTTCTCGGGACCCAGACCTCTAGTAAGGTGCTATGGTCTGAAAGTTTGTGGTCCTCCCAAAATTTGTATGTTGGAACCTAATACCCAATGTGATAGTATTAAGAGGTAGTGCCTTTGGGAAGTAATAAAATCATGTGAACTCCACTCTCATAAATGAGACTAATGGTCGTATAAAAGACACTTAAGTGGATTCCCTTGCCCCTTCTGCCATGTGAAGACAGTGTTCTACCCTTCTGCTATGTGATGACGCAGCAACAAAGCATCAAGGAAGTAGATCAACAAGGAAGCAGAGCATGAACCCTTACCAGACATGAAATCTTGTCTCTTGATCTTGGATTTCCCAGTTTCCAGAACTGTGAGCAACAAATTTCTGTTGTTTACAAATTACACTGTCTAAGGTATTTTGTTAAAGCAGCGCAAATGAACTAAGGTGAATCCAAAAAATTAAACCTGGTTTAGATATTAATGATTGATTTTAAGCTTACATACAGTTCCTACTAAGAAATCAAGTTTTATGTTCCCTTGGTTTATTATGCTTTAACTGCAAATAAATGTAGCTGGCAACGGAGCTTCACTGAGAGTTGGGATTATCTCTGAAACACTCATCAAAACAGATTGTGTAGTTAATACTGCAGCAGCCATCACATTTCTGTATTGTTTCTGAAGAATTGTCTCCTGATAATGTGTTTTTATAGTTAAGTACTCTGACATGCATTTACTCTTTTTCTAGGAATATGATTTATATTTGACATTGAACATGTATTGGATATAATTTTCTTTGTACAGTTCAGTTATAATATTTCCCAAATGCAATGATCACATTTGTGTATAGTATATTCCCCAAAGATGGAAACTTTTTATATTTTGAAAGGAAATCAATGCAATATGAAATTGAACAAAAAGATAAAGAGGATTGAGGACCTTTTTACAGATAGGGAGTAAAAAAAATAAGTCTTCATCAAAGCTAACATAGACCATAAAGCCACCTGGAAAATTAGAACAAAAATGTCTTGAAGCCATTAACAACTTTAGCAGCTTAAAAATATGCAAAACATACCATGTCCTCTACTCATACCCTCTGGCCTCCATGTCAAACTCTAAGCCCTCTCAATACTCTTCATAAAGATGGTAGAAACAGGGTTCTGTTTGCAGCAAATAAACCTTAGTAAGAAATTCACATTAAATCCAAACAAATTATAATAGAATCCTTTAAAGTGAGTTAATTGCTTCATTCTCTATGAAACCTTTACCAGACAGCTGCATCTAGAAGTAAGTTCTTCTCTCCCTGAACTCTTTTTCTACTACTCTTCTGGAACATTTATCACAGTCTAATATGCATTGCAGTAGTTTGTATACATGTTTTGTCCTTTGACTAAAGTATGAATTCCTTGAAGAAACAGTTCATGTTCTGTCTTTGAATCTCCAGTGCCCATTAGAATATAGCTTATCAAAAGGCATTATCAAGTCTAAAATAAATAAATCTACTTTTATTCATTAGTTCACCATTAATTCACTTGCTCAACAAATATTTAAACACCTATAATGTGCAAAGCACTCTCCTAGTTAGAAGGCATATAGTGATGTACAAGACACATGGTTCCTACCTTCATGAAGCTTATATTCACATAGGAGAGACAAATAACAACAATTGATTAACAAAGTACTTATTAAAATATATGTGGAAGAAAAACAGAGTAGTAGCTGTCAGTGCTTGTAAGAGTGATTGACTACAAAGAGGATGCACAGGGGAACTTTTAGGGTGAAACAATTGTTCCTTACTTTTAGAGTGAAGTACCTGTGCTGTATTGGGGTGGTTGAAAACCATTTACATGCATTTGTCCAAACCCATAGAATTGTACATTGCAAAGAGTGAATTTTAATGTATGCAAACTAAAAAATAAAATCAACCAGGATGTAGGGTATCTCACAATGGAACACAGACTGTGAAAAATGAATCTATCACTTTTGAAAATGTATAATATGGCCACACGAAAGGGAGTGGGAAAAATGGTCTGACCTAAGCAACACTGGAAAATAATGTTTTGACTGAAAACTATAAAACTAAAAACAAGATATTATGTAAGCACAGTACTCTAGTTGGTAAATTTCTTTCTGATGGAGGTACAAGTTAATAATTATAACCCTGTTGTCTATGTATCCTGGGTTAAATAAATAAATAAATGGATGCTGCACAGTGGTAGCCAGGTTTCTTAATGTTGGGATGATAAGTTACAAATAAGCAAGTTTTTGGGGAAGGCAAGAATGTACAATGTGATACTGGATTGGAGTTGGAGACATCTGTATGAAGTCATGCTTAGCTTAATATAAGTATTAATCAATACACAGAAATATTTATTGATATGTTTATATAGATGGTTTAGTATACACATATGTATTTTCTTGCTGTGTTCACTGAAAGGGCCTGAAAACAATGACAGCTCAGTAGCAATAAGCACAGCCAGCACACAGATCATGGTCTCTAAACATCATTTTTCAATAAAAGGAAAAAGGGCTCCTTGGAGAAATGGCTGATTGTAGAACTGGAGTGGGGAATATATGACATGAGCCTGGAGCATCTTGTAATGGCAGAAAGTAAGGAAGTGCTCTCCTTGACAGAGAAAAACTAACAATGATAAGGCTATGCTAGAGGGACACTGGAGCCAACTATAGGCTCAAACTGGAACAATCTGAGCAACAAAATCAGTAAAGTAGTACTGAATGATAATCCAAAGTATAAAATAAATGTACATTAACATATAGTGATATTAATCAATTATTAAATAAATAAATAAGTAGAAGTAAGGAGAAACATCCTTTTTAACAAAGAAACTCCAAATAATATATGCAGATACTTCCCCCTTCAAGGAGGTAGAGTTTAATCCTCCCTCATCCTCTCACTCACCACCTGCCCCATCCCCATTTAGCATGTGCCAGATTTAGTGACTTGCTTCCAGAGATTAGAGTAGTGAAAGGGAAAAATAAGAACTTTAAAATAAAAGTAATAAATACAATATAATAAAACATGGCAAACAGTACATTAACCAAGTGGTGAAAGTTAACATCACTGGTGTCATATGGATGTGTAAACTCTCATAGATATGATGAGCAAGGCACTTCATCTCTGTGGTATTCTTCCCTTAAACCCATAACTTTGGTCTAATCATGAGAAAAACAGCAGACAAATTCAGATTGTGGAACATTCTACAAGACACCTACAATATCCCCCCAGACTTTCAAGGCCATGAAAAATACAGAAGGACTAACAAAATATCACAAAGCAAAGGAAACTGGGAAGACATCATATCTAAATGCATGGTGGCACGCTGCATTGGACCCTGGAACAGAAGGAGGACCTTAATGGAAAAACTGGTGAAATACAAATAAAGTCTGGAATTTAGTCAGTGGCAATGTATGAATATTGGTTCCTTAATGTTGACAGACATGCTGCAGAAATGTAAGATGTTAACCATGGGGAAAATTAGCTGAAGTGTGTAAAGTCTTATTACCTTTGCAACTTTTCTGTAAAACTAAAATTATTTCTAAATAATTTTATATACAAAGTTTATGAAATGCAATAAGTGATTCAAATACTTATTTGAATGGCTCTGTGATTTTAAAGTATTTTAAAGTATACAAATAGATACATATAAATCCATTAAACAATTTGAAGATCTTGCTAAGATCTAACTTACTGCTATGTCTTCACCTTCTTAGAAACCCTCTCCATCCTTCTGTCTTTTTGCACCACATCTAGAATCATCTCCCTACAAAAATGCTTCCATTATTCCACTTTTCTGCTGAAAAATCTATTGTGGCTCCCTGTTTATGTAGGAGAAATCCAAAACTCCTCAGGTAGATATGCAAGTTCTTTTCATCAACGGATCATTACCTTATCTTTCCAAACTTTTGTATGTTTTAATTGAATAGGTGAACAAGTAACAAATGTTTATTAATCACCAACTATGAGTCAAACATTCTGCTGATAGCTTGGTTCTATAGAGAGATTTAAGATGTTGTACCTGCCCTGGACTTGCAAACAGAAACATAAACACAGAGATCTAAATGTTCTAAGTGCTAAAGTGTAGGATGGAGAAGGTGAGACATGGATAAATAACTCACAGAGGAGGGAATGGGAGAGCTGAGTCTTGAATGGAAGTCTATATTTACCAAGGAAAGAAGAGTATTTCATTCAAAGAGAAGCAATTATAAACTCAGGAAGTCATGAAATACATGTGTAAGGATCAATGACTAGAGTGGATGGTTCTTTGATAGATAGAGGCAAATGAGACTTGTGAAAGTTAAAGATAGGCTGTTAAAGGTCTTGGATTCTTGGTTAAGAATTTTTGTTTTCTTCATGGAAACTGTAACTAATCAATTTGCTGAAATGCTAAGCCATCAAACACAGCATTCTGTATCATTTCACACTGGTCTCTAGTAGTTGTTTTTATATGAAAGTGTCTTTAACAAATTCTGCTTTTCTACCTGGGTTGCAAACCAAGTGTTCCATTCCTGGTTCCCAAAATCACATAGCAGAGTAATGGGTTCAATAAGTGACAGTTCTTGCAAATTTTTTGCTTAACTTACCATTATTTATTTATGCCAGGCATTCTTGCTCATTTTAAGACAATATCAATGGAAAAATATTCTTAATTTTCAGGGCCACATAAGGGAACACTTTTATTCTAGTATTTGCATTTCTAAGTTCACTAGATATACAACTTCATTTTTTTCCTTGAATTTCAGTATGAGTCAGTATTATATTATGCACAAAATACTGTTTGGTTATTTGCCTAGTGTCCTTGAATTATGTATGAGTACTTTTGAAATCCATAAGGAAGAAGCCAGTTGCTGATGGAAACTTTGCTCAAATACCTGGAATCATGGGGATTTTCTCAGCTTGTTATATGAGGACAGTCATGAATAAAATTGGGTTATGAGCTCTGTTCTTGTTCCTCTCAAAATCCCTAATGTTACTACAGAACAATACATTATCATCCATCATGATCTTGAAAGACAAAGGAAGAGTTACTGAACAATGTGCAAGTCAGTCAATTTTTTTCTTCATTCTCTCTCTTTCAGGGAAATAGATTGCATGAGACACTTTTGCCCTGCCGAAGAAAATCAATTATAGTTTTAAGATCAACAAATGTGTGAGACACTTCTATCTCTATAGTTCAGATGAGAAAACAAACACAGAGAGGCTAAGTGAATATTATTTAATCACAAAGCCAATTAATAGTGGTTCCAAGAGCAGTCCAGGTCTCCTGAGGCAGTAATTTACAAAAACTATAAAGTTCATCAGTAACCTAGATAACATAAATGCAGTTTACTAGAACACTAAAAAAAATAATCAAGTGGTGTGATGCAGAATATCCTGGCCAAATTTTTATCATAGAAAGATGCTCTTCTGTGGGTTGCAGTTTTGAAGGCAGATGTTGCTGAAAGCAACCGCAGCAATTATGAAAGTGACAAAATCAGGTTTGTCATGAAATTTATTCACAGATGAGAAAAGCAATATTCTGTATAATATCAACCACTGCACAAAAGAGTATTTTATGCAACTGACAGAATCATAACAATATGAAAAATAGCACACTTAATTGGATGAAAACCAAACAGGCAAGACCGTGTGTAAATCCAAGCTTCTATAATGGTCACCGAAGGTGGTCCAGATAGTCACAACTCCAAAATGAAGCTCCTGATTACTTCAAGCTGGGTATTAGGCTGTGTGATCTGTGTGACAGATGTGACAGATAATAAAAGAGAAGTTCCAATAAAGAGACACGATGTTGCATAATAATGTCACAAGAAGCAACAGATAAGATCAAGGTTCATTGGAGATTTAGGAATAGGGAAAGTTCTCTTTTCCTAAATTAACAGGAGATATGGATAGCCCCAAGGTAAGATGTTGTCTGTATATTCTGACCTACCTAAGCTGGCTGGAAGCAGTCTTCATGTTTTCTCAGTCTTATTGTTCTATGAAGCTTACTTTGCTATTCTAATTTCCAGGAAGTGAAAGATACAATCAATTTCCTTTGCACTCCTCTATTTCCTTCTACTACACGTCTTCTTTGGGGATCTTGTTTTACCCAGCCCTATGACTACCCAATTTATGCATACCACAAGTGAAACAAAATTAATACAATAAGTTCAAAGCATAGTACCCACAGACGTGAAAATATAATTTTCCTTAAATTTTATAAGAACAATGAATATTTAGTCTTGGGTATAATTGGACCACAGTCCTGATGACATAATTTATTTTCCAAATTCTAGAATATCAGTAGAAAAACCTTTATTACAAACTAGCCCTGATCTTTTTTTTCCTATGCCTATGTAAGAAAAGCATAAAATAGAGAGAGGAGAAAATAATGGCATAGACACTTGAGATATTGTCTCTTGTTAAATAGGATATGGTTATACATAACTATAGAAAAACTTTCTGAGAAATGTGCTGTTAGGCAAGTTCGTCATTGTGTAAACAGCATAAAATGTGCTTACACAAACATAGGTGGTATAGCCTACTACACACCTAGGCTACGTAGTACAGCCTATCATTCCTAGGCTACAAATCTATAGAACATGTTACTGTCTGTATTTCATCCTTAGACAATTGTAACATAATGGTAAGTATTTCTGCATCTAAACATAGAAAAGGTACAGTAAAAATATGCTGTATTAGTGTATTCTCACACTGTTATTAAGAAATACCCGAGACAGGGTAATTTATGCAGGAAGGAGGTTTAATTGACTCTCAGTTCTGCATGACTGGGGGGCCTCAGGAAACTTACAATCATGGCAGAAAGCTAAGGGGAAGCAAGCTTGGACTTTCTCACATGGTGGCAGGAGAGAGAAGAGTGAGGAACGAAGGGGGAAGAGCCCCTTGTAAAATCATCAGATCTTGTGAGAACTCACTCACTCACTCACTACCATGAGAACAGCATGATCCAATCACTTCCCACCAGGTCTCTGCCTAGACACATGAGGATTACAATTCAAGATGAGATTTGGATGGGGACACAGAGTCAAACCATATCATTCTGACCCTGGCCCCTTGCAAATCTCATGTCTTTTCACATTTCAAAACCAATCATGTCAGCCAGGCATGGTGGCTCATGTCTGTAATCCCAGCACTTTGGGAGGCTGAGGTGGGCAGATCACCCGAGGTCAGGAGTTCAAGACCAGCCTGGCCAATGACAAAACCGAATCTCTACTTAAAAATACAAAAATTAGCTTGGCGTGGTGGTGGGCACCTGTAATCCCAGCTATTCAGGAGGCTGGGGCAGGAGAATCACTTGAATCCAGGAGGTAGACATTGCAGAGAGCCAAGATGGTGTCACTGCACTCTAGCCTGGGTGACAAAGTGAGACTCCATCTCGAAAAACAAATAAACAAACAAACATGTCTTCCCAGCAGTCCCTTAAAGTCTTAACTCATTTCAGCATTAACTCAAAAGTCCAAGCCCGAAATCTCTTCTGAGACAAGGCAAGTCCCTTCCACCTAGGAGCCTGTAAAACCAAAAGCAAGTTAGTTGTTGCAAAGATAAAATGGGAGTACAGGCACTGGATAAATGCTTCCATTCCAAAGGGGAGAAAGTGGCCAGAACAAAGGGGCTACAGGTCCCATATAAGTCCAAAATCCATGGGGGCCGTCATTAAATCTTGAAGCTCCAAAATGACCTCCTTTGACTTCATATCTCACATCCAGGGCATGCTGATGCACAAAGTGGTCTCCCACGATCTTGGGCAGCTCTACCCCTGTGGCTTTGCAGGCTACAATCCCCTTCCTGGCTGCTGTCACAGCTGGCATTGAGTGTCTGTGGCTTTTCCAGGTGCACAGTGCAAGCTGTCAGTGGATCTACCATTCTGGCATCTGAGACCACCTCAGCCTGGGCTTCATTGTCCATATCACTATCAGCATTTAGGTGAAAACCATTCAACAAATTTTCCCACATCCTCCTGTCTTCTTCTGAGCCTTCCAAATTGTTCCAACCTCTGCCTGTTACTCAGTTCCAAAGTCACTTCCACATTTTCAAGTATCTTTATAGCAATATCCCACTTTCCATGGTACTAATTCATTGCATTAGTCCGTTTTCACACTGTTATAAAGACATTTCCAAGACTGGATAATTATAAAACAAGAAGTTTTATTGACTCACAGTTCTGCATGGCTGGGGAGGCCTCAGGAAATTTCCAATCGTTGCAGAATGAGAAGAGGCACCTCTTACATGGTGGCAGGTGACACAGAGAAGAGCGAAGGAGGAATTTGCCAAACACTTGCAAAACCATCAGATCTCATGAGAACTCACTCACTGTCATGAGAACAGCATGGGGGGACCACCTCCCATGATCCAATCACCTCACACCAGGCTCTCTCCCTGGACATGTGAGAATTATGGGGATTACAATTCGAGATGAGATTTGAGTGGGGACACAGAGCCAAACTATATCATATGGTTTAAAAGATTTTAAAAAATGTGACATCTCTGTAGGGTACTTACCATGACTGGAGCCTGCAGGGCTAGAAGTTGCTCTGGGTGTCAGTGAGTGAGTGGTGAGTGAATGTGAACACCTAGGACATTATTGTACACTACTATTCTTTATAAACACTGTATACCTAGGCTGTACTAAATTTATTTTACAAATTATTATTTCTTCAAAAATAAATTAATCTTAGCTCACTGTAATGTTTTTACTTTATAAACTTTAAATTTTTAAAAACATTTTGACTCTTTTGTAACAACATTTAGCACAAAACACAAACACCATTTTATAGTTGTACAAAAATATTTTCTTTCTTTATATTATTATTCTATAATTTTTTATTTTAAAATTTATTTATTTACTTATTTATTTTTACTTTTTAAATAATCTCTATGGAAAACAGTATAGAGATTTCTCAAAGAACTAACAATAGAACTATCTTTCAATCCAACAATCCCACTATTGGGTGTATATCCAAAGGAAAATAAATTATTATATTGAAAAAGACATTTGCACTCATATGTTTATTGCAGCACTATTCACAATGTCAAAGTTATGGAATTAATTTAAGTGTCCATTAATAGATAGTTGGATTAAAATGTAATATATATATAATGGAGTGTTACTCAGCCATAACGAAGAATGAAATCATATCTTTTGCAGAAACATGGATGGAACTGGAGGCCATTATCCTAAGTGCAATAACTCAGAAACAGGAAGTCAAATACATGTTCTCACTTATAAGTGGGAGCTAAACAATGGGTACACATGGGCATACAAAGTGGAATAACAGACACTGGTGACTCTCAAAGGTGGGAGAGATGGGGGGAATGAGGGATGAATCTCTACCTATTGGGTACAATGTACACTATTCAGGTGATGTGCACACTAACAGCTCAGATTTCACCACTATGCAATATATCCATGTAACACAACTGCACTTCTATCCCTAAATCCATAGAAATAAAAAAATCTAAAAATAAATAAATAAACTCTTTTGTTAAAAATGAAGACACAAACATACACATATTAGGTAGGTCTATACAGGATGAGGATCGACAGTATCACTGTCTTCCACTCTCACATCTTATTCTACTCGAAGGTCTTCAGGGGCAATAACATGCGTGGTGTTGTCTTCTGCAATGATAACAATGCCTTTTTTGGAATATCTCCTGAAGGATGTGCCTAAAGCTGTAAGCTGTTTTACAGTTAACTTTTAAAAATATAAGAAGAAGTAGTATACTCTAAAATAATGATGAGTTGATGGGTGCAGCAAACCAACATGGCACATGTATACCTATGTATCAAACCTGCACATTGTGCACATGTACCCTAGAACTTAAAGTATAATTTAAAAAACACTGTAAGTATAGTGAATACATAAATCAGTAACAAAGCCATTTATTCTCATTATCAAGTTTTAAGTATTGTACATAACTGAATGTGCTATGCTTTTATGTAACCAGCAGTACAGCAGGTTTATTTTATAACAGCATCACCACAAACATCTGAGTAATGCAATGTGCTATGACATTACAACAGCTATGACATCACTAAGTCATAGGAATTTTTCAGCTCCATTATAATGCTGTGGGACCACCATCTATATGCAGTCTATCATTGACCAAAACATCCTTGTGGGGCTCATGACTGTACATGCTGATTATATCTCACAGACCTTTTCTTCTTCTATTATATTATAAGACTATTTTAAAGAAAATTCCACCTTTTTCATAACTCAAATAAAACTGAAGGGTAAGGCATTTGATCAAAAAGAAAATAAGGAAGGAAATGTTAAAAAACTGCATTAGTTTTCTCTTACTGGGTAACAAATTATCAAAATCTCAGTGGCTCAAAATGAAATAAATTTATTATGTCACAGTTCTGTGAGTCAGAAGTCCTGGTGGTCTTGACTGGCTTCTCTGCTCCAGGTTTCAAAAGGCCAAAATCAAAGTGTGAACTGGTCTGCGTTCTTATCTGACAGTTCTAGGGGAAAATTCTCTTTCATCCTAATTTCAGCTGTTGGCAGGATTCCATATAACTATAGGACTGAGGTCACCATTTCCTTGCTGACTGCTGGTCAGAGGTTGCTTTTATCTTTCAGAGACCATCCACATTTCCTGAATCGTGACTCCTTTCATCTTCAATGTCAGCCTGGTGGGTTGAGTCCTTCTAAAGCTTCAAATCTCTCTGATTTTTCCTTCTGCTTCATCTTTCCTGTTTTTAGCTTGAGAAGATTTTCTGCTTTTAAGGGCTCATGTGATTAGATTGAGCCCATCCTGATAATCCAGGATAATCTCCTTATTTCAAGGTTTGTACCCTTAATTACCAAAACAAATTCCCTTTTGCTACGTAAGATAACATATTCACAAATTCTGAGATTCAGGCATAGACATTTTTGGAGAGGGCGTATTTGGTCTCTCATAGTAACCTACCCAAGACAAAACAATCAGTAAACAGTGTAGTAGTTTATTAAAATCTTGGGCTCTTGTCTCTTATCTATAGCACTTTCCACTATATTTTGCTATACTGTCAGTCATTTTCTTTCCAGATTGGTTAACAAAGGACCACTAAATTACCATTACTGTACTGGGCGGTAAATATTTTATCTTGAGAATAAGGAATGTTGTTGAAAACGTAAAGATTAGGAACTTTTATTAAGAACTCCAAGAAATTAGTCTGCCGAGCTGTTATGGGGAAAAAATAATTCCAAGGATCTAGGGGCTTCTAAATAATGTCTTGCTCTCAGAGAAGAGATCTGCCCTTTTTTTAGTCAGAAGCTCACAATCCAAATTACATAAAACTAGTCAGTAAAGGAAACTTCATTTTCTTATAATAAGATATTATATTTTCTGATAGGACAAAATATTGACTAGGAAAATTATCTGAAATCAGCAAGGATGTCATAAATGCCTTCCCACCTGATAAGGTATTTTACGGGGCTCAATCTGGTTAGTTTCTCTTAGTCTATGAAACAATTAACAAGCTATCATTTTTTCTTTCTGATTTAAATTCCATGTGCAGGTTACACACACAACACATATATACATTCTCTCTCTCTCTCTCTCTCTCTCTGTTACTCATGTAGAATCTTCAGAAGTTGGCCTGCTATTCTAAGGCTAGGGAGTAGAATCAAGAGATCTGAGCTCTTGTCCTAGATGTGCCACTTTCTATGTGACTTCAGGCCAATCACTCAGTCTCTCTGCAGCTCAGATTCCCAGTCTCTAAGCTAAAGGGAATGATCTAGATTATATTTAATGTTCACAATAGCTCTGATTTTCTATGAGTCAATTATCTTAAACATTCAAATTAAATATCCTTGGCATCCTAGTCAATTTATCCACTTTATGAAGTGCTGTTTTAATAGGAGATTCTCTGAATCTTTACTGGGATTTTGAATGAAAAGTCTTCAATGCCAAACTTTGAATATTTCGAATTTAAAATTCAATTTGTCTTTTATACAACTAAATAATTGCTATTGGTCTTATTGCTATATTTTCAACAAAGAGGATGCTTCCTGAACAATGAGGTCTACACTATTTTTAAAGAGTTGCTCTCTAACCAGAGAACATTCAGTGGATGAACTGCCTTCGGAAGCAATTTAATAACTCTTATTTAACATTTTCTAGGTATGTTAGAAGATGGAGGTAAAGATAAATAGGCTAAAAACTGCAGTTCCAAAGCCTTCTGCTCTATTTTAAATGGCATTGGAAAGCTTAGATCAAATTTCTAATGGGAAGATGGAATAGGAGGGCTAATCCCTGGTCTTTCCATTTAACGAACTAGTAAGATGATTGTGAGAAAGACGGCAATGGGATAATTTTTAGTTCAAATAGGCTAACTTCTGTTTCAAGCCAACCTCAAAATTTCAGTGGCTTCACACAAAAGGGTATTTGTTTACTCGATTCCTGTTGTGGAGGGTGATGAAGGTAGGAGGACTTCTGCTCTACACAGTTATTCAAAGGCACAGGCTGCTAGCAACTCTGAATCTTCAGTAGATGATTCCCAAGATCACCCTGGGAGTCAATGTACAGACAACATACTAGAAAATAGAATGGAAGATGGCAAGCACAGTATTTTAATAGGTCAAGCTTGAAAGACCATACATTATTTTCCTTTACACACCTCTGGCTATAAATCATTTGTATGGCCACACTTCACTGCAAAGGAGGCTGGGAAATGCAGTCCAGTTGTACTCAGAAAGAAGAGGAAATGTGATTGATGAGCTCTATAGAGATCACTTTTATACATTATTTTAACTAGTGAAAATGACAAATTTGCAAATGTTGAAATTCAGAGAATTCATATTTGCAGTTAGTTTGGGATCTTTATAGTGTTCCATTCCTATTTTCTAACCAAATTGTTTAAGATTTATATTGGTCTTACATTGAGGTATAACTTACATAGCATAAAATCCACCCATTATAAGTGCACAATTCAATAATTTTTAGTAAATTTTTACAGCTGTGCAATCATCACCACAGTTCAGTTTTAAAATAAAATATTTTTTATCATGCCAAAATGTTCACTTGTACCTATATGGAGTCCATTCCCGCTCCCATCTCCAGTACACAAGCAATCACTGATGTGCTTTCTGTCTCTATAATTTTGTCTTTTCTAAAACCGCCTTATAAATGAAATCATATGATATGTAGTCTTACATCTGCCTTCTTTCACTTAAAATAATGTTTCAGAAGTTCACCTACACTCCTGCATGTGGATGTCGGCAGTTGATTCTTTTTTGCTGCTTATTTGGATGTACCACAGTTTACCTATTCATCAGTTGATGGACATTTGGATTGGCTACAGATTGGGGTTATTGCAAATAAAGGTGTTATGAACATTTTATACAAGCCTCGTGTAAATGTGTAAATAAATGATTTCATTTATTTTAGGTAGAGACCTGGGACTAGAATTGCTGGGTCAAATGCTAACCTGATATTTAATATTTGAGAAACTGAAACTGTTTTTCAAAGTGGCTGCACCATTTTACATTCCTCCTAGCAACACATAAGGGTTCCAGCTCCTTCATATGCTTGCCAGCACCTGGTTTTGTGTATCTTTTTTATTATAGCCATTCTGCAAGTGTCTTGTAGCTTTAATGCATTTTCTTTTGGAATTTGAAACTTGGTACCCCAGTGGTATATGCAGGATATAATTGTAAGAGGTTCATAGGTATTTACATCATCATTACAAAGCTCAAAGAACATAAGTACAAATAGGCAACCATATTCTATTTCATCATTGCCAGGAATTTGGCTAGTCCTACGCATACTAAAGTGTTTTGCTGCAATAAATCTGTATCAGTCAGGGTTCTCCAGAGAATCAAAACCAGTGTATTTTGTGTGTGTGGGTGTGAGCACATGTGTATGTGTAATTTATTTCAATAGTTTATTTCAAGGAATTGGTTTACACAATTGTAGAGTCTGGAAAATAAAAAATGGATAGTGTGGGTTGGAAATTTGGCAGGCTGGAAACTTTTGGATAGAAGCTGATACTGTAGTCTTATAGAAGAATTTCTTCTTTCTCAGATAACCTCAGTTGTTCTCTTAAGGCTTTTCAAATGACTGGATGAGACCCACTCACATTATTGAGGATAATCTTTCTTAAAGTCAACCAATTATGAAGGTTAACCACATCTTTAAAATACTTTCACAGCAACACCTAGTGTTTGAATAATTGGGTATTGTAGTCTAGCCAAGTTGATGCATAAAACTAACAATCACAGTATCTATTGAAGGAAGAATTGTAGTGCAAAAGATTATTCATTTCCTAGTAGCTAAAGTAAATCTTTCAAAGACAATACCTAGTTTGGCTGTAAAAAACAATAAAGGGCAATTTTTTTTTCTACAGGGACAAGTTTTCAAAACAGAAAAGTTAATTGATTCCCAATAATTATTATTTTCAAGACTTAACAAGACCATAATAATAAATCATGGTCAAATTTTAGGGAGAGGGCTCAAGATGGCCAACTAGAAACAGCTGTGGTTGAAGGTTCCCACCAAGAAGAACCAAAATGATGAGTGAATCCTGCATTGGCAACTGAGATATCCAGGTTCTCTCATTGGGACTGACTAGGTGGTTGTTGTGAACCACTGACAGCAAGGAAAAGCAGGGTGGTGTGATGACCCACCTGAGAGCCACATGGGGCAAGAGAAGTTCTCACTCCAAGACAAGGGAGGAGGTGAGTGATCATGCTACCTCCAATCCCCAAGAAACAATGCTTTATCCATGAATCTGTGCAACCCAACCAATGGATTGCACAGAGGAGATCCCCCTTGTGAGCCCACATCACTAAGGCCTTGGGTCCCAAGCACAGAGCTGTGCAGATTCTCAGTGACCACTTGGGTGGAGACTGCGTAAGACTACCAAGTTCTCTGGGGGAGGAGCAGCCATCATCACTGTGGCTGTCTTTTGCCTAAGACAACTGAGCTCCCCAAGGGAGGAGTGGCAGCCATCACTGCAGCTCCAGTCTGCCATCTTTCCCCTGCCAGTGCTGGGGAGACTAGACACTTTGGACCCAGGAGGAATTCCCCACAGCACAGCACAGTGGCTGTGGCAGAGAGCAGCCAGACTGCCTCTTTAGGGTGGACTCTGACCAATACCTCCTTACTGGGCTGGGTCTCCCTGCAGAAATTTCAGCAACTTCAGCCAGGGGTTTAGGGACAGAACTCTGATCTCCCTGGGACTGAGCCTCTGGGGTGAGGAGTGCCCATGATCTCCATGGATCAGTAGACATACTGTTTTCCCCAGCTGACTCTGAGGGATCTGGGCAGACCAGACAAGTGGAATTGCCTCCAGCACAGTGTACCCTCTCCTCCAAGGGGCAGAGTGCTTCATTAAGTGGGTCCCAGATCCCATGCCTCCTGACTGGGTGAGACCCCAAAACAGGGATCACTAGATATCTTATACAAGAGTATTCCCGCTGTCATCAGGTTGGTAACCCTCTGGGATGGAGCTCCCAGAGGAAGAAACAGGCAGCCATCTTTGCTGTTCTGCAGCCTCCACTGGTGATATCTCCAGGTGTGGGAGGGACCTGGGTGAATAGGGTCTGGAGTGAACCCCCAGCAAACTGCAGGAGCCCTATGGAAATGGGACCTGACTGTTAAAAGAAAAACAAACAGAAAGCAACAATAGCAGCATCAACAAAAAAGTCTCCACAAAAACCCTATCCAAAGGTCAGCAGCCTCAAATATTGCAGCTAGATAAACTCACAAAGATGGGAAAGAACCAATGAAAAAGTGCTAAAAGGTCAAAAAGCCAGAGTGCATCCTCACCTCCAAATGATAGCAACACCTCTACAGCAAGGGCACAGACCTGGGCAGAGGCTGAGATAGATGAATGGACAGAAGTAGACTTCAGAAAGTGGGCAATAACAAACTTTGCTGAGCTAAAGGAACATGTTCTATGTCAATCCAAAGAAGCTAAGAACCATGATAAAGCATTACAAAAGTTGCTAACCAGAATAACCGGTTTAGAGAGGAACATACATAAATGACCTGATGGAGGTGAAAAACACAACATGAGAACTTCACAATGCAACCACAAGTATCAATAGCCAAATAGACCAAGTAGAGGAAAGAACTTCAGACCCTGAAGACTATCTTGCTCAAATAACATAGGCAGACAAGATTAGAGAAGAAAGAATGAAAAGGAATGAACAAAACCTCTGAGAACTATGGAATTATGTAAAAAGACTGAACCTAGGACTGATTGGGGTACCTGAAAAAGATGGAGAGGATGTAACCAAGCTGGAAAACATACTTCAGGGTATCATCCAGGAAAACTTCCCCAACCTAATAAGACAGGCCAACTTTCAAAATCAGGAACTGCAAAGAACCCCAGTAAGATATTCCACATGAAGATCAACCCCGAGACACATAATCATCAGACATTCCAAAGTCAAAATGAAGGAAAAAATGTTAAGGGCAGTCAGACAGAAAGGCCAGGTCACCTACAAAGGAAAACCCATCCGACTAACAGTGGACCTCTCAGTAGAAATCCTATAAATCAGAAGAGATTTGGGGCTAATAGTCAACATTCTTAAAAGAATTTCTAAACTAGAATTTCATACCTGGCCCAACTAAGCTTCATAAGGGAAGGGAAAATAAAATTCTTTACAGACAAGCAAATGATGAGGGAATTTGTCACCACCAGGCCTTCCTTGAAAGAGTTCCTTCAGGAAGTACTAAATATGGAAAAGAAAAACCATTACCAAACCTTGTAAAAACACAATGAAGTACAAAGACCAATGATACTATAAAGCAACTACATCAACAAGTCTGTAAAACAACCAGCTAGCATCATGATGGCAGGATCAAATTCACACATAACAATTTTAATCATAAATGTAAGTGGGCTTGGCTGGGGGTGGTGGCTCATGCCTGTAATTCCAGGACTTTGGGACACCGAGGTGAGCAGGTCACTTGAGGTCAGGAGTTTGAGACCAGCCTGGTCAATATGGAAAAACCCCATCTTTACTAAAAACACAAAAACTAGCCGAGTGTGGTAGTGGGTACCTATAATCCCAGCTACCTGGGAGACTAAGGCAGGAGAACTGCTTGAACCCAGGAGGCAGAGGATATGGTTAGCCGAGATGGTGCCGCTGCACTCCAGCCTGGGTGACAGAGTGAGACTCCATCTCAAATAAATAAATAAATAAATAAAAAAAATAAAATGTGAAAAAAAACATGTAAATGGGATAAATGCCCTAATTAAAAGACACAGAATGGCAGATTGGATAAACAGTCAAAACTCATTGGTTTGCTGTATTCAAGAGACCCATCTCACACGCAGACACACATAATAAAGGGATGGAAGGAAAGTTATCAAGCAAATGGAAAGCAGAAAAAAAGCAGAGATTGCAATCCTAGTGTGTGACACAACAGACTTCAAACCAACAAAGATCAAAAAAGAGGAAGAAAAGCATTACACAATGGTAAAGGGATCAATTCAACAAGAAGAGCTAACTATCCTAAATATACATTTACCCAATCCAGTAGCACCTAGATTCATAAAACAAGTTCTTAGAGACTTTCAAAGAGACTTAGACTCCCACAAAATAATAGTGGGAGACTTTAACACTCCACTGTCAATATTTGACACATCATCAAAACAGAAAATCAACAAGGATATTCAGGACATAAACTCAACTCTGGATCAAGTGGAACTGATAGATACCTACAGACTTCCTCCCAAAAACAACAGACTATACATTCTTCTTGGTACCACATGACACTTACTCTAAAATTGATCACATAACTGGAAGTAAAACACTCCTCAGCAAATGCAAAAGAACTGAAATCATAACAAACAGTATTTCAGACCACAGCACAATCTAATTAGAACTCAAGATTAAGAAGCTCACTCAAAACCATAAAAGTAAATGAAAATTGAACAACTTGCTCCTGAATGACTCCTGGGAAAATAATGAAATTAAGGCCAAAATCAAAAAGTTCTTTGAAAACAATGAGAACAAAGGGACACTGTAAAAGAATCTGTGGGACACAGCTAAAGCAGTGTTAAGTGGTAAATTTATAGCACTAAATGTCCACATCAAAAAGCTAGAAAGATGTCAAATCGACAACTTAACATCACAACTAAAAGAACTAGAGAACCAACAGCAAACAAACACAAAAACTAGCAGAAGACAAGAAATAACCAAGATCAGAGTAGAACTGGAGATAGAAACATGAAAGACCCGTCAAAAAAAATCAGTGAATCCAGGAGCAATTTTTTTTTTATGAAAAAAGTTAAGAGAATAGATAGATCACTAGCTAGACTAAAAAAGAAGAATAGAGAGAAGAATTAAATGGACACAATAAAAAATGATAAATGGGGCTTGGCACGGTGGCTCATGCCTGTAATCCCAGCACTTTGTGAGGCCAAGGCAGGCAGATTATGAGGTCAGGAGATCGAGACCATCCTGGCTAACATGGTGAAACCTCGTCTCAAAATACAAAAAGTTAGCCAGGCATGGTGGCAGGTGCCTGTAGTCCTAGCTACTCGGGAGGCTGAGGCAGGAGAATGGTGTGAACCTGGGAGGCGGAGCTTGCAGTGAGCAGAGATCGCACCACTGCACTCCAGCCTGGGTGACAGAGTGAGACTCTGTCTCAAAAAAAAAAAAAAAAAAAAAAAAAAAGATAAATGGGATATCACCACTGACCCCACAGAAATACAAACAACTACCAGAGAATACTACAAACACCTCTACACAAATAAACTAGAAAATCTAGAAGAAATGGCTACACTCCTGGACACATATACCCTCCCAAGACTGAACCATGAAGAAGTTGAATCCCTGAATAGACCAATAACAAGTTCTGAAATTGAGGCAGTAATCAATAGCCTAGCAAAAAAAAAAAAAGTCCAGGACCAGATGGATTTACAGCTGAATTCTACCAGAGGTACAAAGAGGAGCTGGTACCATTTCTTCTGAAACTATTCCAAAAAATTAAAAAGGAGGGGATTTTAACTCATTTTTTGAGGGTAGAATTATTCTGACACCTAAACCTGGCAGAGATATAACACACACACAAAAAAAGAAAATTTCAAGCCAATATCCTTGAAGAACATCAATGCAAAAATCTTCAATAAAATACTGGCAAACCAAATCCAGCAGCACATCAAAAAACTTATCCAGTAAAACTAAGTTGGCGTCATCCCCAGAATGCAAGGCTGGTTTGACATACACAAATCAATAAACATGATTAATCACATAAACAGAACTAAAGACAAAAACCACAAGACTATCTTAATAGATGCAGAAAAGGTCTTTGATAAATACAATATCCCTTCATGTTAAAAAATCTCAATAATCTAGGTATTGATGGAACCTACTTCAAAATAAAAAGAGCCATTTATGACAAAACTGTAGCTAATATTATACCAAATGGGCAAAAGCTAGAAGCATTTTCCTTGAAAACCAACACAAAACAAGGATGCCCTCTCTCACCACTCCTATTCAACATAGTATTGGAAATTCTAGCTGAAACAATCAGGCAAGAGAAAGAAATACAAGGTATTCATATAGGAAGAGAGGAAGTCAAACTGTCTCTGTTTGCAGATGACATAATAGTATATCTAGAAAACCCATCACCTCAGCCCAAAAGCGTCTTAAGCTGATAAGCAACTTCAGCAAAGTCCCAAGCTACAAAATCAATGTGCAAAAATCACAAGCATTCCTATACATGAGAAATAGACAGAGAGCCAAATCATGAATGAACAAACTCCCATTCACAATTGCTACAACAAGAATAAAATAACTAGGAATACAGCTAACAAGGGAAGTGAAGAACCTCTTCAAGAAGAACTGCAAACCGCTGCTCAAGGAAATAAGAGAGGACACAAACCAATAGAAAAAACATTCCATGCTCATGGATAGGAAGAATCAATATCATGAAAATGATTATACTGCCCAAAGTAATTTATAGATTCAATGCTATTCCCATTAAACTACCACTGACATTCTTCACAGAATTAGAAATATAACTACTTTAAAATTCATATGAAACTAAAAAAGAGCCCATATAGCCAAGACAATCCTAAGGAAAAAAAAGAAAGAAAGCTGGAGGCCTTACACTACCTGGCTTAAAGCTGTACTACAAGGTTGCAGTAACCAAAACAACATGGTGCTGGTACAAAAACAGACACATAGACCAATGGAACAGAATAGAGATCTGAGAAATAAGACTGCACACCTATAACCATCTGATCTTCAACAAAGCTGACAAAAACAAGCAATGGGGAAAGGATTCTCTTTTTAATAAATAGTGCTGGGAAAACTGGCTAGCCATATGCAGAAAATTGAAACTGGACCCCTTCTTTACATCTTATATAAAAATTAACTCAAGATGGATTAAAGACTTAAATGTAAAACTCAATACTATAAGAATCCTAGAAGAAAATGTTAGCAATACCATTCAGGACATAGGCATGAGCAAAGATTTCATGATGAAAACATCAAAAGCAATTGCAACAAAAGCAAAAATTTTGCAAATGGGATGTAATTAAACTAAAGAGCCTCTGCACAGCAAAAGGAACTATCATCAGAGCAAACAGACATCCTATAGAATTGGAGGAAATTTTTGCAATCTATACATGTGACAAAGGTTTAATATCCAGCATCTACAAGGAACTTAAACAAATTTACAAGAAAAAAACAACCCCATTAAAAAGTGGCCAAAAGACATGAACAGACACTTCTCAAAAGAAGACATTTATACAATGAGCAAACATATGAAAACAAAGCTCAACATCACGTATCATTAGAGAAATGAAAATCATAACCACAATGAGATACCATCTCATGCCAGTCAGAATGGCAATTATTAAAAAGACAAGAAACAGATGCTGGAGGGGCTGTGGAGAAATAAGAATGGTTTTACGCTTTTAATGGGAATGTAAATTAGTTCAAGCATTCTGGAAGACAGTGTGGCAATTCCTCAAAGACCTAGAGACAGAAATACCATTTGACTCAGCACTCCCATTACTGGGTATATACCCAAAGAAATAGAAATCATTCTATTATAAAGATAAATGCACATGTATGTTCATTGCAGCACTATTCAAAATAGCAAAGACATGGAATCAACCCAAATGCCCATCAATGATAGATTGGATAAAGAAAATGTGTTACATATACTCCATGGAATACTATGCAGCCATAAAAAGGAATGAGATCATGTCCTTTGCAGGGACATGGACGGAGCTGGAAGCCATTATCCCCAGCAAACTAACACAGTAACAGAAAGCCAAACACTGCATTTTCTCTTTTATAAATAGGACCTGACCAGTGGGAACACATGGACACAGGGAGGGAACAACACACATTGGGACCTGTCGGAGTGCCACGGGGAGGGAGAGCATCAGGATAAACAGCCAGTGCATGCTGGACTTAATACCTAGGTGATGGGTTGATAGGTGCAGCAAACCACCATGGTACACTTTTATCTATGTAATAAACCTGCACATCCTGCACGTGTATCTTGGAATGTAAAATAAAATAAAATTAAATTAAATTAAAAATAAACAAATAATTCATGGATAGTGCATCACAGAAATGTCAAAGTGGTTAAGTTGAGAATGCTAGACTAAAAGACAGCCAAAACGTGCATCAGGAAGGAGTAGAACCTAAAATATGCTACATCCCCTGCACCTATGCTCTTCAACCAACTGAATAATTTGATTTCTACTGTAAGAAGAAGGTAAAAAATCTTGATAGAGTCAATAAAACCAAAGGGATGATTATTTAAAAGCACCCAAATATTGTATTAATAAAATTATTTGTGTAGTACAATTATGACATAAACTTGGAGATAATTAAACTTAATTTAGCCATGCTCACTAATGCCTTTAAAGTGATTTACATATGACAAGGTACTTTAAATCGTCTTGTACTAGATGATTCCACTTATGCCTTATAATCACATGAAGAAATATCTACAGAAGCAAAAGTAATTGCTATTTAAGGCAACTCTACATAAAGCTTAAAATCAAAGAAATATACGTGTTTTTCATTTGCCACTATTATCACTTATGTTGACCATATTTGGATTAGAGTTCTCCAGAGAGACAGAACTAATAGAATATATATGTAGATATATGACAGGGGATTTATTAGGAAAATTTACTCATGCAATTATGGAGGTTGAAAAGTACCATGTCAGGTCATGTGTAAAATGGAGACCCTGGGATGACGGTAGCATGGCTCAGTACAAATCCCAAAACCTCAGAACCAAGGAAGCAGATGGTATAACTCTCGGTGTGAAGCTGAAGGCCTGAGAAACTGGGGGGGCCACTAGTGGAAGTCCTGAAGTCCAAAGACTAGAAAGCCTGGAGTTCTGTTGTCCAAGGACAGGAAAGGAAGAGTGTATTCCAGCTCTAGCAGATAGATTACACTCCACCATTCCTCTGTTTTTGTTCTCTCCGGATCCCCACTGGATTGAAAAGGGTAGATCTTTCCCACCTAGTCCACTCAAGACTCACATGCTAATAAGAACTTAGCATGTGGAAGAATTTACTTTAGGAATATTGATTAATTTTAATTCCTTAATCCAGTCAAGTTGGCGGGATCAAAGAATTAAAATTAATCAATATTCCTGAAGTAAATTATTCCATTCATTTTTGTCTTTGGAGACTCAGCTTTTAAGTTTGCATTGAGAGAAAATGCAAAGAGGAACAAAAATCAAGTATGGAAGAATCAAGTTTTAGTCGACAGAGGTGTCAGCAAAAATTATTTTCAACTCTTTTTTCTTTGGTTTGTAATGTTTTACCTCCACTTAAGAACTCTATTCTGAGGCCGGGTTGGAACTACGTCTCTAACAGGCAAAATTTTCACTGATTAATGAATGATGATATCATTCATAACACATCTGATTATTCTGCTACCTCCATAAAACACTATAACAAAATCCTCTAGTCAATTACACATAGTTTGTGATGTTTTTCTATGATAATTAAATTTTTTTAATTTAAAAAGAAATCTAAAAATCTAATTATAAGCATGCGGAAAACCTTACTGATAATCAAAAAACAAGTGATTCCTTCCTGAATATATGTTAGCACAGATCAGCAGTTGAGTATAAGATTCTTGGTCACCAACTGTATTGTTCTACACGTGCCTTCGATATCTTTTAAAAAGCTCCTAGATCTTTGTTTCTCTATCTCAGAAATCTCTATCAGTGACAAATTCAGACCCCGGTAAGCCTTTATATAGACTGCTTATTATGGTTCTTTTCTTTCTTTCTCTCTTTCTTGCTTTCTCCCTCTCTCTTCCTTTCCTTTCTCTCTTCCTTTTCTTTCTTGCTTTCTTGCTTGCCTTCCTTCCTTTTCTTTCTTTCTTTCTTTCTTTTCTTTCTTTTCTTTCTTTCTTTCTTTCTTTCTTTCTCTTTCTTTCTTTCTTTCTTTCTTTCTTTCTTTCTTTCTTTCTTTCTTTCTCTCTTTCTTTCTTTCTCTTTCTTTCTTTCTTTTTCTTTCTTTCTCTCTCTCTTTCTTTCTTTCTTTCTTTCTTTCTTTCTTTCTTTCTTTCTTTCTTTCTTTCTTTCTTTCTTTCTTTCTTTCTTTCTTTCTTCCTTCCTTCCTTCCTTCCTTCCTTTCTTCCTTTCTTCCTTTCTTCCTTTCTTCCTTTCTTCCTTTCTTCCTTTCTTCCTTTCTTTCTTCTTTTCTTTTCTTTTTCTTTTTTTCTTCTTTCTTTTCAAGACAGGGTCTTACCTTGTCACCCAGGCTGGAATGCAGTGGTGCAGTCATAGCTCACTGCAGACTCAAACTCCTGGGCTCAGGTGACCCTCCTGCCTCAGCCTCCATGCCCAGCTAATGTTTTAATTTTTTGTAGAGACCAACGTCTCTGTTGCCCAGGCTGCTCTTGAAATCCTGGGCTCAAGCCATTCCCTTACTCTTGGCCTCCCAAAGTGCTGGGACCACAGGTATGAGCCACCATGCCCAGCCTGGTTCTATATTTTTAACATGAATTTTGGAAAAATAATTTAAAAGGGATACGAGTGGAAGGGAACTTTGTTCTAAAAGTTTTGCTGTAAAATACTTTTTAGTTAGTAAATATTGCTAAGGTCATTAGCATAATGCCAAATAGTCTATAGAAAATCTTCATTCAATATGTTCATGATCTAAATGTAAGGATGCAGGGATTCTTGAATCACTCTTCTATTCACACGCTTTACAGGATAAAAGCTATTATCTACCTGATATTCAGTAATATTTAGTGCTAGTGGGCACTTCTACTTCAATGATTTGCTGCTATGCTATTTTGACGTTCTTGTTTTTCTTTCTAGCATTGAGAAATCAAGAAAAAAATTCATTGTTTTGTAGATAGAGTTATTAGTTTTTAATATTAATTAATGAATTTTAAAATGGATACATGAACTATAAGAAAATAATGATTCTATGAGTAGCCACCAGACTTCTTACTCATAGTCTATTTCTTTGTCATTTCAGTAAACATTTTTTAGATTTGAAAAAAAACCCCTTTAAACTACATAGTCACCTAGAACATACCACTTTTCCTCTGACTTTACTTCAGGAGGATAGAAAGGAAACAATTTCTGCCTGAATAACAGAAACTTAACACCACTTTATTTCTTAGGATTCATGAAGTTAACTTATTAGCATCTAAACCCCTGAAATCAGTCACCTAGAATAGTTTGTGGAGCAAAAGCGATGCTTTTACTATAAGATTTGCTTCTGGTGATTATTAATAGTCTAAAATTCTTTTTGTTTCCAGTTTAAATAAAAGATTAACAATGATAAATATGATAAATATGGCAATTTAAAAATCCCATGAAACTGACTCTGAAAATAATATTTTTAATATTTCTTAATGGATTTTTAAGTTTCAGTGACCCTGAACATACTTAGCCTTTACCCATTTGCAAATGACCTGGCCATATCTCTTCTACATGCATTAGCTTACAGTTCAATTTTTATTCATTATTCTTCCTTAATGAGATTAGAAAAGTTGGCTTTAGTTTCTATAAGCTGGAAAATATGAAAAAGGAATATGACTAAAGACAAAATAAAATAAGAAAAAATAAAGAAGAAATGAAAAATCTCTATATCAGGACTTTGGAAATATTTTCCAACTTATATCTACTGATAGAATATTCTACTTTTCAATGATACATTACTTAAGATAATTCAGGCAGAACGTTCAGTTCCTGAGCACAGTGGCCTCCTGTTTTCTATTTCTTATGATAAATTATCCCAGGATTTCAAAAAAAAGTTTGCAACTCATACTAATAAAAGAAGTATCTGACATATCTGGGATCATTACGAAAGTTTAGTGATTTACTGAATAACATACAGGATACTGGTAATCAGGCTGGTTTGCCCACAAAACCCAGTGAAAGGCTTTAGGGGTTGTTCAATATTAATATTGTTTATTTCCCTAAATAATTTATCTCATTTAATCTCATCACACACCCCATTAGGCAAGTATTATTGTTTTGATCTTTAAACACGAGGAAAGAGAAATTAACATCACATGATCTGTCCAGGTGGTAATACTATTAATAGTCCACTAAGGCTCTAGCTTGGGCATGTACAATGCCAAATCCACTAACCTCCTTTTAGTATATTGCTAACCAGACAGTTGAAGAGATGTCATATTCTAGACTATCTGGATTTTCAGAATGCACATAGATCATTTTTCTCATGACACTCTTTCCAACTGGGGATGGACTATCTGTAGAGATAAAAATAAATATGAGAGTATAATATGGGATGTAACTAGGATGTACAAAGATGGGTATGGATTCATGTACAGGTGCCAGCCTGAGAAAGATTTCTGGAGATGATACTGAAGTGGTCTTAGGTTGCTTCTGTCCTATGCAACATACTTAGTAACAATGTGCTATAGTGAGTTGAGAATATATTGATGTGATAATTTTCTCTCTCTTGGAACCATAAATTAAACTATTCATTTGTTCAGAGCATGGACCCACCCTTTTCTGACTACCTCACTTATCGGTTTCCATTTTTTAGATATAACGTAAATATTACTTCCTCTAGGAAGTCTTTTCAGAATTTCCTACCCCTGAACTATGTCATATTCCCATGTTACACAGTTTTATAACAAACTGTTTTCCTTCACGGTACTTAATCACAATTTTACTAATATTAACACTGTTATCATAATTTTCATACCACCAATATAAACTGCATGGTTTTATATATTTTCCCTATATCTGATACCTTAGAGGTATTTCACAGTCTTAGGGTCTGGCAAAGCCTAAACTGGGAGTGGAAAATTACCTATAGGACTCACAGATATAAAAAGAGTGCTCACTGGAGATGGGAAAGGGATGCTAACACAGTTTATACTCCATTGTATTAGTCTGTTCTCACACTGCTATGAAGAAATAACCAAGACTGGGTAATTTATAAAGAAAAGAGGTTTAATTGACTCACAGTTCCACATGGCTGGGGAAGCCTCAAGAAGCTTACAATCATGGCAGAAGGCACCTCTTCACAAGGCAGCAGGGAGAGAATGAGAGCCAAGAGAAGGGGGAAGCCCCTTATAAAACCATCAGATCTTGTGAGAACTCACTATCACGAGAACAGTACGGGGGAAATCATCCCCACATTTCAATTACTTCCACCTGGTCATGCCCTTGACACATGGGGATTATTATGATTCAAGGTGAAATTTGGGTGGGGACACAGAGCTAAACCATGTCATCCATTAATATCAACTGTAGCTCTTTTTTTTACACTTTTCCCTCCTGTCAACTTATGATCACATAGAAGTTGAGAATCAATCATTTCAATAAATATCACACTAAAATTAAATTTCAAAAGAATATGAAGATAGTTTAGAAGCTTCCTATTGCTAAATGAAGTGACATGCTAAGAAATATCCAACCATTTCCCACATTAGGCTCCAGAGAATCTTGAGTGATTTTCACCATCTTTTCTTGGTGTCATGGGAAAAACGTAAATTTTGGAGACAGATGGTACTGGCATCAAGTGTCCAATTTGCCACATTTTTTACTTAGCCAGTGACAGGATTTGCAGATGCTGTTGCCTCATCTCTCTAAGCATCCATTTTCTCAGCATGGATGAAACTGGAGGTCATTGTGTTAAATGAAATAAGCCAGGCACAGAAAGACAAATTTCACCTGTTCTCACTCATATGTAAGAGGTAAAAATTAAAACAATTTAACTCATGGAAACGGAGAGTAGAATGACAGTTACCAGAGACTAGGAAGGGTAGTGGGGAGGGCCAGGGGAAGTGGGGATGGTTAATAAGTGCAGAAATATATTTAGATAGAATGAATAAGATGTAGTATTTGATAGCACAACATGGTGACCATAGTGAACAATAGTTTATTTTATATTTTAAAATAACTAAATGAGTAGAATTGGAATGTGCCTAACACAAATAACTGATAAATTCATGAGGTTATGGATGCCCCAATCACCCTGATGTGATTATTACATATTATGTGCCTGTGTCAAAGCATAACATGTACCCCATAAATATACATACATATAATGTACCTGTAAAAATAAAAAATAAATAAAATGGCTATAGGAATGTCTATATTATAGGTTAATTTTGAATATTCAATCCAACAACATGTGTAAAATACACAGCACAGGTTTTGTAACATAGTAGACACCCCAAAATACTAACCTATCTCATTCTATCTCAAGGACCACAAATTCAGATAAGATTCTTGTTTCCAAAATGTTTAAACTCATTCAAGATAAGCATATGCACATTGTTAAAACTGGTTGTGTTGGGCATTCTTTATATTAGAAATAACTAATCAAGAGTTGTGATTATTGCTTTAGGATTTTGAGATAGAGCTAAGAAATACTTTAAACCATTCTGAGAAGTGTTTTATAAATAAGAAATTGTGAAATGACTATGAATTCTTAGTTAAGGCTCTCTGATTAAGCCTTTCCTTTCTTAGGAATACCTTTTTTGATCCATATTCAAAATATCATCCTCACTTTCTTCTTCACTTTACTAATAAGCTTCTTTAAACAACCAGTATGTTCTGGATTTTTACAATTTTTTTTGCCTCTGTCCCTAGATTCTAGGTCTGTCCCTCCATGTTACTGATATCATTCTCTTAAAAATCATATCAATTGTCAAGTTTAATGGTGGCTTTCATGTTCTCATCCTGTCAGTGTGCCAGAGAATGTGTAAAAACTTGGATAAGCATGGTGCATCTTCCAGATTCATCAATTTTGCACAAAGACTCAAGAAACTTATTTTATATCAAAACAAATTAATTATGCAGTCAAACACAAAATTTGTATGAAATTTGTCTTAGTCCATTTTAGGTTGCTTATAACAGAATACCAGAATCTAGGCAATTTTTAAACAAAATAAATTTGGCGTTTCCCAAGACTTGAATCCTTGTTCATCTGCTGCTCTTCAAGGCTGGCAGCACAACATAACCTGGTATGCATAGTGGCAGACAAAGCAGGACATCAGTATTGGCTATAGCTGTTCCGTATTTACTGTTGAGTGGCTAGTCATAAGACTGAGTAAATGGAATTGAACATTGCACATCTGGCGACTCAATATATGAAGAAGTGTCAATTATAAGATACAGTGGTCTACATGCACCTCTGAAAAAATAGCATGTAACAGGAAGCAAACAGCTCCTTGACATTCTAAGAGAAACTTGGTGAACAGACCCGGGGAGACCTGACTTTGGATGAAAAATAAGGATGTCAGGCTTCAAACATCTTTTATAAGGTGGGGTGAATTCCCCAAGAATTGAAGAGTTATATAAGAAGGAAATATTTATATGTACTGCTGCTTTATTTCTATTTGTTCCTTCTGCTACCTAATAAACTGAAATGATGAAGGACATCTTGAAGTCTTTTGGCAAATCCATTCTCTGCTAATTCCATAATCAGACTAATATTGAAGTATACCACCAGAGAAAAAAGCAGCATCTCCTGGAGCCAACAAAAATGCCGAGCTGAAGACTCTTACTTGGAATACCCCTTAATAAGTAATGATTATCACTTGAGCATCAGCCACCACATTTCAACAGTGAGTCTACAAAAACCTTCATCTCAGCAAGAGCACCAAAAATTCATCAGATTGGCAGCACTATTTTGTCATTGCAACATTTACAAAGTACTCATTTTCCATAGTGCCACGCTTTACTTTTATCTTTTAGTATCTGATAGGATTTAGTCTACTGTAGTATCTTAGTAAACATATGGAAGTTGACTAAGGACACCTCAGGTTATCAACTGTTTATGCTCTTTTCTATCTCACCCTTGCCCCATGCCTCCAAAATGAGAAAAATATCTTCCTAAATTTTAAGAGAAAATTACTCCAACTTTCCTCTACCTGCTTTTATCTTTCTGGAACATACCCTGAGGAATCTGCCGACAACTCTTTCCGTTTAATAGCTTGTCCTAAAATTACATATGCTGTAGATGCTAATTCCTGGTTTGTGTGAATTGCTTCTCTCCCAAAATGTGTTTGTATCTTGCCTTTGCAGCAAGAAGTGACTATATCTCTGTGAATGCTACATACATTACCATATTGTAATTTAACACCAAAGGCACTAGCTGCACCAACTTTTTATTTGTTGTGATCTTGAAAAAACACATGGTCTTCACATTTTTTGGTAAAGGTCATTTAAAAAATGTTTATGGAATATGCATGTCAATCCCTGATATACTGAAATGAGTAAACATTCACATTATGCTGTTGGCTACATAGCAGAGCAATATCTGTAACTTCTTTGCCTTGGACTCTTAAAACAGGAAAGATTTTATATACTTCATTGTTCAAAGAGTTATCTAGATACCAAGTGATGTGAAGTGCTCTGACAGTTTCTTGATTTCATTCAAATAAATTTTTAAAAACATTCCCCTTAAGATGGCTTTCCATTTTGCATTTTGTAGATGTACTTGAATTTGTAAGCACAGAATTAGTGCAACTTTTTGCATATCAATCATACCTTTTTAACATCTGAATTGGTTTGTGGATCTTTTGCAACATGTATTTTCTGTGCACTGCTGACCTTGCTGTCAAAATCATGCTATGGACAGCATTTATATTTGTCCAACTCAGGAATGCTGTTACATTAAGCAGCCATGCTCATCCCCTTTAAAAATATACCAATGAGTTATACTGATAGAAAAAGTAAAAAAGAAGATGCCTACTATTAACTACACAGCTCAGTATATTTCTTATGCTGTCCGTTCGTTCTGTTTTCATGTATGTTTGGTTTCTCCAGTGAATAAATACAGTCATGTAAATTAAGTTTGCTCTTTTTCCATTTTGCATGAACATGAATTATTAATTTAGCATGGAATAACGGACAACACTTGGTAGATTACTGAAAGATTTGGATTTGAATTTCAATCTTACCTCTGACCCTAAAGAGCTCATGATCTTGGGTAAGTCTTTTCTATTCTTTAGGCTTTGTTTTCCTCAATTCAGTTTTTAGTGCAATTTATTAAGAAGTGTGAGATATTAATCCATCCTCCCTGGATTGAAATCCTGGCTTTGCCTCTTACCACATGAGCGGCCTTAGGTAAATTACTTACATGTACCACAATGGTGATAATAATCCTACCTTATAGGGTTGTTGGGAGGATTAAGTGAGTTTATTAAGGCAAATTTAAACACAGCTTGGCATAGGCAAAGTACTCACCCAACATTAGATGTGCTCATCTGGAAAATTAGGCTATTTGACCAGATAAGATTTTTAGAGTCTTCCAGTTCTACAATTCTATTTCTTTGATTGTGTATAAGCTCCTTAAGAACAAGGCTTTTGTGAAATTGTTCTCCCAGAGTATTTACCACAGAATTTTCCATATAATACATTCACAAAAAATTTGATGAATTAAATAAAAGCAATAAAAAAGCCTATATTAAAGCAAAAAGACCACTCTTGATCTACTATTGCCAGAAAAATTTCACCCATGGGTCCTTCATAAAAATATGGAATTACAAAATGTTTTAAAAACATCACTACCAATTAAGACAAACCATTTTAATTTGTTGACCAATTTTCAGATTCTAATTTCAAGATGAAAATTGATATTCTATCATAAGTAGAAATTAGATTACCTGAGAAGCAGGGTACTTTAAAATGTATAGGAAAGCACATTTCTTAACCTATTTAGACAGTTTAAAATTGAATGCAAAGTACATTTAGAAAACAATATACAATGTCGATAGATGGTGAGCCTGACATTTGAAACTCACTTTATCATTCATTGCCTTCTCCTGCGGATATGAAGTTCCTTTGTGTTCTCTTAAAAATTTAAACTGTTTTGTTCTTGTAACTAACCCATGGAAGCTGGATGCTATGCAAAAGGATTGCAAAAAGCAATAGAAGTTGATAAGAATGGTTGAAAAAGTCAGTTGAGTACCAAGCCATCCCTTCTTTGTACTCCCATTATAACTAGGACATATGTCTTCTAGTAATTACCACATTATATTATAATGACCTGTGTATGTGATTTCTCCTTAGCAGACTATGAGCTTTCTGGAGCAGGGACTGTGTGTTATTGATCTTTGTATCCCTGGTGTCTACTTCCTGATACATAGTAAGTATTCTATAAATGCTTGTGGAATAAATAATTGAATAGATAAATGGAAGAAGAAAACAAATAAACTCATCATATTTTTATGTCTCTAAGAGTTATGAAATCCCAACTAACAGTTTCTTTTCAGGTGTTTGTTCTCTTGTTTTCTACTTGGCAATTTTTTGAGTATCATCAGAAAAAGAATGGATGAGCAGGTTTTATGGGTTTTCAGGATTTGAAAAGTAATTTTGATGTGACAGATTAACAGGCTGGAGCTACCAAAGTGGTTGACTGAATTCCTAACTTAAAAGCAGAGTTGGATGTTGGGACACAAGTACATGGGCATCCTGGTTAGGAATAGGCTTCTGATGGTTTATTTCTGATGCTTCCTCAATAAAATCTCATGAAATAATTAATGTTCTTGAATTATAAGAAGTTTTGCCTTTAGACCTTTATCTGGCTACTTTCACAGTTCCAGTACTCACAGACTTCTGTGGGAAACAGAAAAATAAAATGAATCCAAGATATAAAAATTGTAATTTTTAGAGAAAGAGGGTAGGTCCATATGAGGCATTGAAGTTAAGGCAGTATGCATATGTCTAGTACAGTAGCTCTTAGGAAATTGGGTAATTCAGTTATCCTCCTCCCTGTTTCTCATTTCCTACATGTATATCTCTTTGAATACCAAATAAACTATAATTTCTTCTGGACAAGTATCTAGGTCTTAGATTTATGTATATCTTCTTCAAGACCTTAAAAATGGTACTATACAAGGAGGTCGTTGATGATGGATTGATTTTTTTTTTTTTTTTTTTTGAGATGGAGTCTCACTCTGCTGCCCAGGCTGGAGTGCAGTGGCGCCATCTCAGCTCACTACAACCTCCACCTCCCAGGTTCAAGCTATTCTCCTGCCTCAGCCCCTGAAGTAGCTGGGACTACAGGCACGTGCCACCACGCCCAACTAATTTTTGTATTTTTAGTAGAGACGTAGTTTCATCATGTTGGCCAGGCTGGTCTCAAACTCCTGACCTCAGGTGATCCACCCGCCTTGGCCTCCCAAAGTGCTGGGATTACAGGCATGAGCACCGCATCTGGCTGATGGTGGATTGATTTTAAGTGGGGACAATTAAAGTACAGATTTTTTTTTTTTTAAATGTGAGCATTCAGGATGTGTGCCTTCAGTGACAAAAGAGGCTATTTAGTTCAATGTCCTCATTTTAAAGATCTGGAACCTGAAAACTAGAGAAGAAAATAAAATTTCCCAAGATCATGTGAATGTTGGATCGAAGTGCTGGGACTGGCATTCAGATCCCCCATCCAGCATCCCACTGCTCTTTCAACTACAAGGATTTTCTTCCCTTAGAGGAAAGGCCAAGAGGTCCTCTATGTAAAACAAGAAATCTTTCTAAAAGAAAACTGAGTGGAAAAGTTGAAGGAAAGGGTACCTTTTACTATTTTAAGCAGCATGATAAATTTCACAACTAATCTCTTCATGGGAAGTAGTTAAAGGTGCTGTGGACTAGCCATTGTGAAATTTGGTGGGGCCATATTAAGGTATTTCTTACCTTCGGGCCACCCTCCTTTCCTTAAGTTATAGCCTTGTTCTCGTAAAGCAATTCAATTCAAAGAAAATAGAACAGTAATAGAAGTTTCTAGAGAGAAGCAGTGACATTATTCTATAGTGTGGAAGACACATTTGGAGGGAAAAGTGAGTTCAGTGCTGTGGTCCTGAACATTCCGTAATTGATCTTCAGTGCACGGACTATATGATACATTTACCTAGCTCTTATGTGCTGTCATCACAGATCAAATCTTCAATAAGCTTCCCTTCATGTTGCTTTATAATTACAAGATGCTTCAAAATGAATGCTTCAAAATCAATTCATCTTGAATGAATGAATGAATGAATGGATGAGGTCTTACCTTTGACACCCTTGGACATGTACTATTAAAGCTCTTTTCTATATATATCACCGTCAACCTAAAGTAATCAAAAGGGTCAGAATCCACTTTAAAGAGAGTTTATTCAAGTGCAAAGTTTGGAGATAGCCAGTTAGAAAGCACAGATTCCAAAGAATGGAAGTCAGTGTCCTGGAATGTAGAAGTTTGCGAACATTTATATAGGCAAAGTTGAGGAAAGCTTAACAAAATTTCAATATCTTTCTATCTAAGGCATAATGCATAGCTAGAATATCTGACTAGTTGAGGTGGCTCTTTTCCTTCTAGAAAAAAAGGTATATTTAGCATTCCACACTGAAGATATAATCATTATAGGGTCTTTTGCATCATCTAGTCTGAGTTAGGTACAGGACAATTAAGGAGGGAGTTAATCTATAAAAAAAATCAGGGATTGGAAGGGGAGAAGGTTTGGTCTCTGGTCTTTCCTAGTCATTTACAGAACAAGAACAATGAAGAAGAGAATTAATCTGTAATCTATAAAACAAAAGTTGCAAACATATTATGTGACTCAGTCCAGGGCTTAACGCCTCCCTTGGCATAATAAATTTAAAGGGTCCTGAAATTTCATTTTCTTATACATCACTATTCATCTATTTCACTCCTCATCACTTCCCTTACTTAGAAATTAGCTAGTAATAAATGATGGATTTGAATCGTATAAGATAGCATGGACCTGGTCTCTTGTTCATTGTTGAATCTCCAGCACATAGCACAGTGCTCTGTACATACTAAATGTTCAATAAATAACTGATGAATTTTGAATGGAAGCTTATCAAATAGTAGAGCCCATCTTTTCCTCCCAGAAAATATTGCTATTGATTAGAGTACTTTGTATAACAACAACAACAACAAATTAATCTCTCATTTGTGGAATTTGAGAACAATAGGTAAGATCACTGATGAGGACTTTTCACAGTCCCTCAAATATACATCAAGAGGATTGCTGTCTAATGCACCTATTTCTACAGCCATTCTTTCCTAGAACATTTGTTTGGAAAGGCTACCATTATAAGAACTTAATGGCAATGTAAATTTAATATTAAGATGGGAATCTAGAGTTTTTGTTATTTTTGGTTTTTTCTCTGTACAATTATTTATTTATTTTTGTATTATTTCTCTAAGATTTGGTATAAAATTCCAATATATTTGGTTTTGCCCAAATTTATGAGTTAAATTGTTCACCATTTCCCCAGAAAACTCACATTAAACTAAATATTGAGGAAGAGTTCAAAGAACTAGGATAATACATGTGGTATCAAGGACTGGTTAAACATAGCCTATAAATAGAGTTACCAATCATTAAAAAATGCCTTTACTTCAAAGACTTGAACAGACACTTTACCAAAAGAGATATTCAGATGGAAAATAAACTAATGGATGTTTGATATTGTTAGTCAAATGGGCAATGCAAATAAAAATTACAATGAGATACAACTGTACACCTATCAGAATATCTAAAATTAAAAAGGTGACCACAGTAAGTACTGATGAAGATACAGAGCAATTAGAAGTGTCATACATTGCTGGTGGGAATATAAAATTATATAGCCACTTTAGAAAATAATTTGGCAGTTTCTTATAAAGTTAAATATAAACTTGCCATACAAAACAGCATTTCCACACCCAAGAATTTGTCCAAGGAAAATGACAATTTTTTCTACAAAAGGCTTATGCATGAATGTTCATACGCATGTTAATCATAATAGCCCCAAACTCGAAGAAACCCAAATACCCATCAAGTAGTGATTAAATAAACAAATTGTGACATATGTATTCAATGCAATACTAGATACTATTTCACAATAAAAAGAAATGAACTGCTGATGTATTCAGCAACATAGATGAAATCTTAAACACATTATGCTAAGTCAAGTAAAGTAGACACAAAACACTGCATAGTGTATGATACCCATTAGAAGAAATTCTAGAAAAGGCAAAACTATAGTGACAGAAAGCAGATCATTGGTTACCAGGGTCTAGGTGTGGGAGGAAAGGGTTGATTGAAAAGAAGACAGAAGAAACATTTTGTGGTAATGGAATGTTCTACATCTTGATTGCAGCGATGGTTATGTGAATATATACTTGTTTTTACTCATTGTATTATGTACTTAAAATTGGTGAATTTTATTGTCTGTAAATTATACCTCATTAAAATGGGTTTAAAAAATGCTTTAGCCCAAAAGATTTTCCCTAGCAGCTAGCCATAATGCTTGAAAAGACTCATCATTAGTCTTTTCCTTAGTGAATTTCTTGAAGGCATCTGCTGAAATGTAAATCATAGCTGCATGGTGTCACATACCAAGTTGATAATCTTCATTAACTACTTGTTTTGAATTTGTTTTTTCATCTAACTTTCAGCATCCTGCAGTGATATATGGGAATGGTACATAAGCTGTACAATCTATTGAGAAGCGACAGACTTGAGAGGCCAAGAGCAGAGGAGATGGTAACATGGTGGTGTTGGTGTATGATAATGAATGAATATTATGTGCAGCAACAGAGTCAGTATTGGGCACAAGATGATGGAGAGAAGAAATTAAAAGACAATGGAAAGAAGAGAAATTAGTCGTTAGGCTCTTAATTGCCGATGCTTTCCAAATAGTAGGTTATTTAATCCTCAAAATAACTCTAGAACAATACAGTTATCACCAGTCACAAGTTTGCAGAGGAGGAAAATGAAGTACAGAGAGGTGAAATAAGTTGTTTAAGATCATAGCCAGTAAGTGGCAGAGTTGGGATTTGAAACTATATATTCCTCCTAAAATGTGTTGAATGAATATATTTTCTAAAGTTCTCAGTTTGACAATGAAGATAATCAACAGTTGCCAGAAAAGATTCAATTTCTGTTCTCCTGCACATGTAATTCCTTATTTTTTACCCAAGTAACTCATAGGTTTAAGACTGAAAGTGGAAAATTCAACTTACTGTAGAATTTTCTAGAATTAAGATATATAAAACCAGGGAACTGGCTTCCAATGGGTAAACCTAAAAAGTTATTGAGACTAAGAAGACTTAGTCATTCTGTGCCAATACATGACACAGAAACCCTGCAATCTATGTTATTAGCTCTGGAATTGAATCTAGATCAAAGGAATTTTCCACAATAAACATTGAAAGGCCAAGAAAACCATTTTCCTCCCAATACATGGCCTACCTTAAGTAGTCATTTGTTATTCTTACTTACCAAGTTAGGAAAAAAGATTATCTTTTTCATGAATAACATAAGTGGTCTTTAGTTTCTTTGATACTCAGAGTTTACTGTCACCATTTCCAGGTGAAATTATGTGATATTAATTAACTTTATATCTATATACTGATATTTTCACCCTCACATTTTCTCTCTGATTAGATGTAAGCAATTTCATTAAGAAATTCACAAGCCAGCAGAATTAAATTAGATAAGCATTTGTATTTCCCCAAAATGAGATTATTGCTCTTAAACATTTGTCATTTAAAAATTATATTGTGAAACTAACACCCAACAATTGAAATTAAGGAAGCATTCTCATGGTACTTCTGATGAGAAGGTACTAACTTCATTACTGATATAACCATATTTCAATGTTTACAAATATGGCCCAGTTCATTTTCTGAGTGTGGGACAAAGTTTTTAAAGAGGACCTCAGCTTTAGCTTTAGATTCTTTTCCAGAATCTCCAGCTGTAGTGACAAACAAGTTCGTATCATTCTTTGTTTCCTGGCTACTATCTCAGCACCATCTAAACAGAAAACTAGCTTTATAATCAGGCACTTTGGGGATGCTGAGTTGTGCAATTCATCAGAAAGAAACGTGGAAAAACATCTGAAATTCACAAAGTAACTGCAAGATTTATTTACCCCAAGTCAGGTAATACTGAAAACTCAAGAGAAAATATGAAGTACGAAGTGCCTGAAGAGGACTTCCTAGTGACTGCCAAAGGGCATGTAGATTAAAACAGGCTCAAATCTTGAATCAAAATGAAGGAAGTGTTCCAATGTCACCCACTGGACCAAAAGAAAAAAAAAGCAATGAGGTGTATTTTAGGTCTAACTCAAAACTTGGGTGGTCGTAAGAGTGGTCTGTATGGGAAGCCATAAGGTAAAAATAAATATATAGACTACATATTAGCCAAAGTCCTAATCCACAGATGCAATACGGCTACATAGTGTTAGGCAAATTGTTAATTTCTCTGAGCCTCAGTTTTCCAATCTGTTAAGTGATAATGATCAGATATAGGAATCTTATTCTTAAAATATGCTAATGTCCCTGCAATTCTTCTCCTTGAAACAAGACAAAGCAACAAGCAGAATGAAAGAAAAACTTGTAAACCATATTTTCATGAAACTAGGAAACAGAAGAAAAAAATTGTGAAGTCTAAAGTACATGTAAATTCTGCAAAAAGCAGCCAAAACCAGCAGGGTTATATTGGAAGCCCATAAGAAGTTAAAACAGGAGTTGCAGGGAAGAAAGAAGCATAAAGGGGTTTTCATGGTGGCAGATCTGAAAACTTATCAGTAAAAATACATTTTAAAAGAAAGAGGAGATGACAAGAAATACACTAATAATAGAAGACATTCATTTGTCAAATTCCAAGACAGAGTAAGTAGACAAAATGACTAAGGATATAAGAGACTCAGATGACGTAATTAATGAAGTAGATGTGATAGACATGTACTGAACTACAATGGTTCTACAATATAGAATGACTTTTTTTTTTTTTTTTTTTTTTTTTTTGAGACAGAACCTTGCTCTGTAGCCCAGGCTGGAGTGCAGCGGCGTGATCTTAACTCACTGCAAACTCCACCTCCCAGGTTCAAACAATTCTCCTGCTTCAGTCTCCCGAGTAGCTGGGACTACAGACACGTGCCACCACGCCTGGCTGATTTTTTGTATTTTTAGTAGAGACGGGGTTTCACCGTGTTAGCCAGGATGATCTCAATCTCCTGACCCCGTGATCCGCCCACCTCACCCACCCAAAGTGCTGGGATTACTGGCGTGAGCCATCACGCCTGGCTAATTTTTGTATTTTTAGTAGTGACGGGGTTTCACCACGTTGGCCAGGCTGGTCTCCAACTCCTGACCTCAAGTGATACTCCTGCCTTGGTCTCCTAAAGTGCTGGAATTACAGATGTCAGCCACTGCACCCGGCCTCATCTTTTTAATTACCCACAAATGGGCAATTCACATGGACCCCCTATTTGCTCACTAAGATATCATAAATACATTCTTAAAGGATATAAATGATAGAGATATTCTCTTATGACACTATAAAGTTAGAAATTAAAAACAAAGTCAGAAAATAAAAGACTCTTTCATCTATAAATTAAAACACACACACCTCCTTCTCTCATAAAATTATTTTTTCACATAAGTACAAACCAAAAGTATCGCATTTTGAAAAAAGAGTGAAACAGAAACACTATATTTAAGAATCTATGCAATACAGCTCAAGTAATGATTGGAGAAAAATTTAGTAAGAGAAAAATTCATAAAGAAGAATGAATGAAAAGATGGTTCTAAAAATTAAAATTAAAAAATCAACAAAATAAAGTCAAAGATAAATACTAAACAGGAAAACAATAGAATTAATCCATAAAAAAACAAAACCTGATTCTTGGAAAAAAAATCAATGACCAGTTACCACTAGACAAGCTTCCCTTAATAAGAAAAAAGGAAAAAACCAAAATGCAGAAATAAGGAATAATAAGGGGGTAGCAATAATAGAAAAAGAGCAAATTAAACAAAATCATGAATAGATTTCTTTACACAAATACATGCAAATACAATTGAAAACTTGGATGAAATAGATAAATTTTCCCCCCAAAATAAAATGTACCCAAAGTAATCTCAGAATAGTTTAATTTAAAACAAACAAACAAACAAACTAAAAACAGAGAAGATTCTAAAATAAATCTTCTCTAATAAAAGTACCAGACCTAGAGGGTTTCACAGGAAAATTCAACCAAATATCTGTAACTCATCCAGAATGTAACAAACTAAGTTACATTTCTACTTTTTAATGAATTTACTATGAAATTGATTCCAGAACAGGACCGAGCTTGAACACTAAAATTACAGACCAAATATTCATGTAAAATCCTAAATAAACTGTTAGCAAACAGAATCCAGCAGCACATTAAAAAAATATTATATTATGACCAAGTTTGGTTTATTCCAGGAATGAAAATAACATTTTATATTAATAAATATGTTAATATATTTAATCATATCAATAGGTTTAAACAGACAAAAGATTATGTAGTCATTTCCATAAAAGATGAAAAAGCACTTAACAAAATTCAATACAATTCTTTTTTTTTTTTTTTTTGAGATAGAGTTTCTCTCTTGTCGCCCAGGCTGGAGTGCAGTGGCGCGATCTCGGCTCACTGCAACATTTGCCTCCCGGGTTCAAGCAATTCTTCTGCCTCAGCCTCCCAAGTAACTGGGATTATAGGCGCCCACCACAACCAGCTAATTTTTGTATTTTTAGTAGAGACGGGGGTTTCACCACGTTGGCCAGGCTGGTCTTGAACTCCTGACTTTAGGTGATCCGCCTGCCTCGGCCTCCCAAAGTGCTGGGATTACAGGTGTGAGCCACCACGCTCGGCCAATACAATTCTTAATTAAAAGTAAAACTCTATAAAATAGGAATTGATGGTTACTTCCTTACTGTTATTTTATATAATCAAAGTTGAAAAGGCAAGCTTCATCTTTAATGAGAACACGCTGAAGGAATTCTCACTAAAATATAAGGCCAGGATGTGCATTAAAACAATCACTATTGAACATTATACAGAAGTCATTACCCAATGCAGCTAAATCCAACTGGTAAAGATAATCAGAACTATAAAACACAGAAATGAAAAGGTGAAATTATCACCATTATAAAATTGTATGTTTATGTACCTGAAAAACCAAAGATAACCTATTGAATAACTACTATAAACAATAACATAAATAAATACAATTAAAGTAAATAAATCAAAAGCCTTCACTTAGAAAATATAAACAGAAGAATAGACTAGTGTACAATTACAAAGAAGATACATTACCTAAGAAAATGAAAGAGACTAAAAGTTTTTGAAGAAAATTCACTGTAAAACACCCCAAAGGATACAAAAGCAGACATGAACAAAATTGAAAGAAATGTCATAGAAGTAAAAAAATTCAACATTTTAATTTTCATAAGTCACTATTACAATCATAATAAAAATACCAAGTTATTTTCTTCCACCTTGGAATTAGAGAGGTAATTCTAAAGTTCAAATGAAAAATGAAACCAAGAATAGACAGAAAAACTCTGAAAAAGAAAGGCAGTTTGGAGAACAATCCTTTTCAAATATAAAATCTTATTTTACAGCCTTAATAACTTGAACAGCATGATACAGGTTCATGAATAGATATATACATCAGTGGAAAAGAAATAGAAATTCTAGATTTACATTTATATATGTATGGAAATGTAGCATATGATACAGGCAGCATCTTAAATCAGTGGTAATAAGATTGAACTCTTCAGTGCATGATGAGGAATGATTGTGTAGCCACTGGAAAATGAAAGTTGAATCCATGCTGCATTAGTCAAGATTATCCAGAAAAACAGAACAATTAGCATATACATAGAGAGAGAGAGAGAGAAAGAGAGAGACAAGAGAGAGAGACAAAGAGAGAGAGAGAGGGAGACACACAATTATGGAAGCTAAGTCCCAAGATTTGCAATCGACAACCTGGAAACCCAGTAACACCTATGGTATAGTTCCAATCCAAAAATTGGTAGGCTAGAGATCCAAGAAGATTCAATGTTTCAGTTTGGGTCTGAGGGCAGGGAAAAAGACCAAAGTCCTGGCTCAAGGTTATCAGGCAGGTAGAGTCCTTCCTAGCCATTTTGTTCCATTCAGACCTTTGGTGGACTGGATGTGGGCTACCTACATTAGGGAGAGCAATCTTAAGCTCCTCCAAAAGCTGAGGGGAAAAAAATGGAGGGCAATCTACTTTCCTCAGTCTACCGATTTAAACGTTAAAGTCATCCCAAAACACTCTCACAGACATACACAGAATAATGGCTAATCAAATATCTGGGTGCTCTGAGACCCATTCAGGTTGACATGTGAAAGCAACCATCATGCATACACCTCATACGTTACACCAGGATAAACTAACTATGGATCAAAGTTATACACACACACATACACACATGCATGCATGCACATACATTATATTATGTATAAATTATAAATAAAATGTATGGGCATGCATGCATTATATTATTTAAGATAGTATATGATACATACATATATCGGGATGTATCTCATGTCTTCTAAGAGATATATATGTTATATATAAAGTTATAAAATATTTTAAAAATATTAAAATGTATTTTAAAATTATTTTCTTGAATTATAAAATATTAGAAGAAAACAGTGAAATTATTTTGTAACCTTGGTTTAGCGAAGGTCTTTTCATTCTATGACTCAAAATGCATGCACATACAATGAAAAACAAAACAAAACCACACAAATATCCGCATGGCCTAAGACACAATACACACAAACATGAAGAACTGGTGAAAATGTGTAATTCAGATAAGACTGAAAGAAGTTCTAGAGTTAGAATTCTACTTTTCTGGATATATCTAAAGCACTTTGAAATTAATAAAACAATACCAGCAACCCAATTTTTAAAAACATAAACAAAAGATATGGTGATTACTTTTATATGTCAACTTGGCTAGGCCATGGTACCCAGATACTTGGTCAAGCATCCAGTCTAGATGTCTCTCTGAAGGTACTTTTTAGAAGATATTAACATTTAAATCAGTAGACTTTGAGTAAGTAGATTATCCTCCATAAGATGGGTGGCCCTCATCCAATCAGTTGAAGGCCTTAATAGAAAAAAAAGTCTGAGGACCCCTGAGGAAGAGAAACTCTGACTCCAGACTAACTTCTGACTTGAGGTGCAACATCAGCTCTTCTCTGAGTCTCCACTCCATTGGCCTGCTCTGAAGATTTCAGACTTGCCAGACCCCACAAATCAAGTAAAACAATTCATTAAAATAAATTTCTATCTACACACACACACACACACACACACCCTATTGGTTCTGTTTCTCTGGAGCACCTTGACTAATACGAAGGGCACACGCACAACAAAAACTCCACAAATGACTCAAACATATGAAAACATGTCAAAGCACACTCAGTGAGAGAAATACAAAATAAAACTACCCAAGGTAGTTTTACCTCCCAGTTTGGCAAAAAATAAAAATAAAAATAAAAATAAAAAATAAAAAAATTACAACAGGTATTCTCATAAATTATTAATAGGATCACAAAATTGTAGAATCCCTATGGGGGGAAATTTGGTAATGTCTATCAAAGTGACAAATATATCTAGCTTTTGAGCAATTATCTCACTTCTGGGAATTTATCTGGCTGCTTCACTTGCACACACACAAAATGAAGTATATTCAAGATTATTTCTTGAAATGTTGTTTACAATAGTAAAAGACTGAAAACAACACAAGTAACCATCAATGAATACTATGGAGCTTTGAGAAACTGAGGAAGCTCTCTATTTACCAGAAAAATCTCCTGGATATTTTTGTCAAGTAAAAACAAAGCAAAACGAAGCCAGGACAAAACAATATAGATACTTTTCTCCCTTTTGTGTAAGAAAGAAGGAAATATAAAATATAATGTACATATATATTTGGATCAATTTGTATAAACAAACATGAAAAAAGATTCAAAAGAAACTTAGAAGGGGTTATTTGCATGGGAGTGGATAGATTAAGATAGATTATATATATACATATAAAATGTAAGACTTTCCAATGTGTGCCTTTCCACATCATTTTGATTTTAAAAGCATATATATTAATAATACAAAAATTAAAAATAAATACATGAAAACAATTGTTATTTTTAACGGCTGAAGATCATTACATTATGTGTATGTGGTTTTATTTATTTATTTATTTTGAGACAGAGTTTCGCTCTTGTTGCCCAGGCAGGAGTGCAATGGTGCGATCTTGGCTCACTGCAACCTCCGCCTCCCGGGTTCAAGTGATTCTCCTGCCTCTGCCTCTCTAGTAGCTGGGATTACAGGCACCCATCACCACGCCCAGCTAAGTTTTTGTATTTTTAGTAGAGAAGGGGTTTCACTAAGTTGGCCAGGCCAGTCTCGCACTCCTGACCTCAGGCAATCCACCTGCCTCAGCCTCCCAAAGCGCTGGGATTACAGGCGCGAACCACCGCGCCTGGCTCGCTATAATTTATTTTAACCAACCCATTATTGACTGCCCTTTAAACATTTTCTGATTTTCATTGAGACAAATATTTTGATCAATAACCCTGTCTACAAATCCATATGCACATGTCTGATATTTTCTCATGTGTAGAATTACTTGATTAAACAGGATTACCATATCTATAAATTGTCTTCCAGAACACTTGTAGCAATAGCATTTTCTTCGAGTGCTTGGTGAATATGGCTCTTTCACTGCTCCCTGGCCAAGACTGACAGCTATTGGGATCCTAAATTTGCAAATTTGGTAGGCCAAAAATAGCGTGTCATTGTAGTTTACATCTAGCTGTTGGGTCCAAAGTAGCAACTGAGCATAGTGGTTAAGAGCACAGGCATTGAAGTCTCACAGATTTAGACCTAGGTTCTGGTTCCACTGCTTACCAGCCAGTAATGACATCAGGCAGTTTAATTATTTTTTCTTAATCTCAGTTTCACAAACTGTAAAACAGAAAACATAGTTTACACTATAAAGACACTTATTGTGATTAGTGTCTTGGCGTATGGTACTCAGAGAATATTCGTTTGCCTTTTTTTTTTTTTTTTGGTCTAATCATAACCCTACTTCTGTAGGTCTTCATAATTGGTTTTCTTACCTCCAGAAAGAGAAAGATGAAAACAGAAAGGTTTAGCATTTAAATAGTGTAAATAGAGCAAGAGAAAAGATGTATGATAATGTCCAATTGTCATTATATTGTTAAAGGTAACTTGATATGAAGGGTTTGACATCTCTAGGAACAATAAGGCATTTGGGCGTAGTGAAAACTACACTTGACAATGGAAGTAGAGCTGAGTCTTCATTTTCTTCATCTATAAAAATGGGAAGAATGCGTTTTGCTTATTTTGTCAGTGCTCCCCAAAACTACTCCCAGGTTCGGTGAGCCCCTACATAGACTCACAGGACTCAGAAGTCTCTATATCTATGGTTATGGTATATTACAGTGAAAGGATATAAAGCAAGTTCAGCAAAGAAAAAAGACACAAAGGGTGAAGTCCAAAGAAAAGCAGACCCAAGCTCCCAAGAGTCTTTTCCCAGTGGAGTTGCACAAGACCCAGATAATTCCTCCAGCAATGAGTGAGTGGGAAAAACATGCATGGAGTGTTGTCTACCAGGAAAGCTCATTACAGACTCAAGGCCCAAGGTTTTAACTGGGGCCTGGTTACATAAGCATACTCCGCTTAGCACGTACAAAAATTCTTGACTTCCAGAATGAGAGTAGGTGTTTAGCATAAACCACATTGTTTGTACAAACAGTTTAGGCACAATGAGCCCCTCTTGTCACTTAGGGAAGGTCTTCTGTCACTGTCGGGGACTGTTTACAAGCCAAATTTCCAGACATCAGCCAAGAACCAACCTTGTAAGCAGGCCTTTCTGACAATAAGCAGTTTCAGGTGTGCTATGTTATCATTTCTTTGCACAGTCTATCCCTTTGGGCCCTGGCCAAGTCCATTTTTACAGCAAAATTACTGTCAATAAGCCTCCATGTAGCAGGGTGAATTCAATCAGCCCTATCGGCCCCAGTTATTTCTTCCAGGTGTCCTAAATTTAGCTCGTTAAAACAAATCCCATTAACCGTAAAGATTTATCTAGAAAGTCAAGTGGCTTCATCCTTAAGTTTCTATATGAACCTTTTTTACTTGGCCTGAGTCATCCATTCAGGCACAGCACAAATCTGGTAGGTAAACTGAAGCTGACCTGAAAGCCATCCAGGGCTGAGGCGGTGTCAGGATACTCAGGGCACACACAAAAGTACAATCCCAGAGAACTCACATGATACTCCTGGAAACAAAGAGATGACACTGGTTGGGCACCCCAAGCAGGACATACATTAGTCAGGCAGCACAGGTTAACAGGGTCCTGGTGTGGCCCCTTTACGATGGGGCCTTCTGCTCTAAGGTTTGTAATTCAGGCCAAACCCGTTCAGACCTTAGTTTCAGAAGGACTGCCTAAAAGGCAGTGCTATGGTTTGAATGTGTCCCCTTCCCAAATTCAGGTGCTTCTGATGTGATAATATTAAGAAGTCAGGCTTTTTAGAGGTGGTGAGGTCATGAGGGCTCCTCCTCTCCCTGAGAGTAAGGCCCTTATAAAAGAGGCTTCATGCTGTATTAAGCTAAGCTGTCCTTCTGCCTTCTGCCCTGGGAGGACACAGCATTCCTCCTCTCTGGAGGGTGCAGCAACAAGACACCGTCTTAGAAGCAGAGAACAGCCCTTACAAGAAAAATGAAAGTGTTGGTGCCTTGATCTTGGACTTTCTAGCCTCCAGAACTGTGAGAAAAAAAAAAATGTCTGTTCTTTATATTAATAAATTACCCAGTCTCAGGAGTTTTTGTTCTAGCAGCAAAAAAAAATGGACTAAGGAGGTCAGTTTCAAAGAGTTTTCCTTGTCCATGACACCAGTCTACTTCACTAATGAGTGTGGCCTACAGCTGGAGGTTTTCTGTGTGGAAAGTTCAGGAGCTAAAGCCACTGTCTCTTGTCTCAGTGAGCACTGGCAGATGTGACAATTGTTGGTTCAGCAGTCATTTGGGATTCAAAGCACTTGCAGCAGTTTGGGAGGGAAGCATGAAGTTTTTCTTTGGGAGTCGGGGAAAGCCTTTAGGAGCAGTTTTGAAAAACAAATATCATGAATCCCCTTCCCACTTTCCCATAACTCCCTAGATGCTGGGTTTTTATTTTGCCTCTATTGTGATAACATCAGTGTGTTCCATTCCATATTCATAGCTTACATTTCTAAAAAAATCTTCCAAAAATCTCACATTTCATCTGGAAAGGTTGTATGCAAGAAAGACAAAACCACTTTTATAGAAAAGCGTTTTATGCAACCTAAAATGACACATCCTGTTAGGAAATAGTCAGGATTCAGTCTTGAATTTCTAATTCTGTCTTTCCAAATGAGTTTATCTAATCCCTTTCCCACTCAATCTAGTTTGTTCTGATCATCTGTTCAGTGAGTAGCTGATAAAAGATCAGTTAATTTTGGGGGATAACTGCAGTTAATAATCAAACTGTCAGCTGGGCCCAGTGGCTCACGTCTGTAAATCCCAGCACTTTAGGAGGCCGAGGCAGGCGGATCACCTGAGGTCAGGAGTTTGAGACCAGTGTGACCAATAGGGTTGAAACACCATCTCTATTAAAAACACAAAAGATTAACTGGGCGTGGTGGCGGGCACCTGTAGTCCCAGCTACTCAGGAGGCTGAGACAGGAGAACTGCTTGAACCTAGGAGACGGAGGTTGCAGTGAGCTGAGATCGCGCCGCTGCACTCCAGCCTGGGTGACAGGGCAAGACTCCATCTCAAAAAAAATAAAAAAAAAAAAAATCAAACTGTCTTACTAGGTTATGTATATCAGGAGAAAGGTGGGAGAAGCAGCATCAGGCTCTCAGTCTGTGATGCAAACTGCAACTAATTGAGAAAGCTGAAGGACACAAGTCAATAGCAGTAAGGCATCCTGAGATGGGCTAAAAGTCCAATCTGTTAGGAGTGGATGGAGAGGTCACCACATTGGTAACGGGTCCTCCCCCCATTTACAACTTTTCAAAAATCACAACTTAGGAATGCAGTTAGTCTGTGTCAGAGCCTATGAGCAGCTCCATTTTGTTAATAGATGGTCACATCAGAGAAAAAGACCTTTCAATAGGGCATCTGCACGTGACCCAGAGGGTCTAGCCATCATCCATGATGTTGTCATAGTTTATGGTCTCACAGGGCGTGAGGGTCCTAAATCTGTAAAGGTCCAAGCATCTGAGTTCTGTTCATTGAGTCTCTGCTTTCAGGTTAGCAAAGCTCTGAGTTTGAAACAGCCCCTAGCTGACAGTAAGAGGTTGCAGTTTTGAGTCAGATTCAGGAAATTAAGATCTGAGAACCCAGGATTCCATAAAGCCAGTGGTTTTCTTCAGCAACAGCAGAGCCTAGACACTGTAGGGCCAGACAACTGTGTTCCAAGTGCAAGAAACAAAGCAAGTCTTTCCTAATACCACTTTATCAGTCTTTTTTTTTTTTTTTGAGATGGAGTCTTGCTGTGTCACCTAGACTGGAGTATAGTGGTGCGATCTTGGCTCACTGCAACCTCTGTCTCCCAGGTTCAAGTGATTCTTCTACCTCAGCCTCCCAAGTAGCTGGGACTACAGGCACCCGCCACCACGCCTGGCTAATTTTTGTATTTTTAGTAGAGATGGAATTTCACCGTATTGGCCAGGCTGGTTTCGAACTCCTGACCTAGTGATCCACCTGCCTTGGCCTCCCAAAGTGCCGGGATTACAAGCATGCGCCCCCGTGCCCAGCTCTTATCAGTCTTATAGGCCAATTGACTCCCTTTAAAATACGCACAACAGGCTGGAAAATCATCAGTCACCAGGGGTCAGACCTCCTATTTAATAAGAGCACATTAGCAAACCAAAAAGTACTTTTTAAAGCTCCAAATGTGTATCTTTATGTGAAGGTTGTCTCTCTTATCTTTTCTCCTTTTTGCAGATGCTCCAATATACAAAAAACCATAGTACAAATCATCAGTTATGGAGAACTGTTTTCTTTTCAATACTCAAAGAATTTAAATTCCAAAGCACCTGCCAACAGTAGAAAGCAAGGACGTTGTATCCCACTAAATTTTTGTGTGTACAGCTTTCCCTTTAGCATTTATGAAATTACAATCATATAACATGTTATATCACTTTTTACTCATGCATCCAGAATCATAGCCACAAGATACAAAGCCATTCTTAAAAATCATTACCCGCCTTTTATCTCATTGCATGTGTATTCAAATGCTAGCAGTAAATTTAGCAATTAAAAGATGAAGGTTATGCGGAAGGAGAGGAGGGATGCAGCAGCTGTGGTAGCAGCTAGGCTGGAGTGGTTTCTTTTTGACCTTTTTTTTTTCCCTCCTGATTTCTGTAATGCATTTCTCTAGCCCTGTGAACTAAACCTTTTTTCATCCCACTTGGAGAAAAGGGCAATGCAGGTCTTGAACATTCTTGGTCTGCTCAATGCCCACCTATAGGAGTTTTCAGATCATTTCTCCTGCCACCTGGAGAAGAAAACTACAAACTAATGTTTATTAACTTTTCTCCCCCCAAAAAGTCCATTTTGGGGAATGTTTTGGTCTTTTAAACTCCCACCTGGAAGAAAGAACAAAAAACAAAGGCATCACCCCATCTGTGTTTTTGTCATTACTTCATCTAGCAAGGCCAAAAGCAGGTAGGGGATCCAGGGGAGCCAGTTCACCTGAGGTTGGATCTATCATTTTGAAATTCCACAGGTAACTTTTGCCTCTCAACAAAGACAGCAACTTAGCTGCTATTTCATACCTTGTATGACTCCACAGTCACCCAGGAACACACGTTTTGGCATCACTCTCCCATACTTTTTTTCAAATAGCTCTGTAGTTATATTTCAATAAGTTAGGGGTCATTCCAGTGAATCCCGCCACAGTCACTGCTGTGTCCAGGGTCCCCCAGACCACTCCTATGTTCCCCAAATCACAAGAAGGACTCATGGAACTCAGCATATTGTTTTCCTCACAGCTAAAAATTTTGAAAGTGATGTACTATAGTTACACAGCCAGATCCTAAGGAAAAGAGGCAGAAGAGGAGTCTGGAGGAAGAAAGGTGCAGGTTTCCTTATTCTTTCTCCCACGAACACTCACGCAGAGCACTTCCACCAGCAATGGAAATGTAGCAATTTGTGTGGGATGTTTCTGCCCAAGGAAAAGTACACTACAGACTTGGTGCCCAGGTTTTGACTGGAGTCTGATCATTTAGGTAGTTTCTGCTTAGCACGTGCTAAAATTCCAGGCCATCAAAAGGAAATCTTACTATTTGCACTAACAGTCTAGGCATAGTGAGCCATGCTTCTCATTTGAGGATTTTAAAACAGAAAAAAAATCAGCGTAAGAAACTGTTTACCAGTCAAGTCTCAGACACCAGCCAAAAGAATAACTTGTAATAACTCTTTTCTCTTCATTCTTTCTTTCTTTTCCTTTTTCTCCCTCTCCCTCCCTCCCTTCTTTTTTGGAGGGGAGAGTAACAGCTTTATTGAGATAAAATACACATACCATTACAATTCACACAACCAGAGTGAACAGTACAGTGGTTTTTAGCATATTCTGAGCAGTGTAATTGAAGTGGGAAAAGTTCCCTGGTCCCTCTCGCAGGGCATGCAATGGGGGGTGGCTCATTTCTTTGGTGCCCTGCTGCTCAAAACCCCTAGAGGGTACAGGCAGATGGGCAGGTTTTGGGGAGCGTGAGCTCTGATCCCGCGGCAGTGTCTAGGGATGAATGTTTACAGCTGCTGAAGCCCCAGTGAGCGTGTGTCACAGGTTGCTCTTTTAGTTTTGCCGTCTGTAGGTGGCTTGTGTTAATCAGCTCCATTAGATCCCCTGCCTTATCACAAGGACAAGGTGCTTTCTGTATCACGGGTTATCTTGCCTTGGTGTACCGGAAGAATGGGATCATACATGGGCTTGGAGAATGAGTGCAAGGTTTTATTGAGTGTAAGTAGCTCTCAGCAGGAGCCAGAAGGGAGATGGACTGGGAGGTGGTTTTTTCCCTGGAGTCGGGCTGCTAAGCAGCCGGGCTCCCCTCTGAGCACTCTGGCCAAACTCCACATTGTTCCAACGTCTGCTGGTGCCTGTGGGTGTGCTCTGACATCAGTGCATTCCTTTCGACATCCAACCACCTGTGTGTGTGCTCGCTAGGGTCTCGGGGTTTTTATAGGCACCAGATGGGGGCATGGCGGACCAGGGTGATCTTGCGAAATGTAACATTTGGGCACAAAAACAGAAACGCCTGTCCTCGCCCAGGTCCTTGGACACAAGCCTGAGGGTGGAGCCCTTGTCAGGGACCCATCTTTCTCTACCCAGCACTTCCCTGCCCTGCTCCCATGTCACAACCATCACCAAAATCAATTTTAGAACATTTTCCTAGCCCCCAAAAGAAACCCTGTCCTCCTTGAGTAGTCACTCCTCACTGCCCCCTCCACCCAATCCCTGGCACCAGTAATCTATATGGATTTGCTTATTCCAGACATTTCTTATACATGTAATCCTAAAATATTTGGCATTTTATCTTTGGCTTCTTTCACATAGCGTAATGTTTTAAAGGTTCATCTACATTATAGCACAAATCTGTACTTCATTTCTTTTTATGGCTGGATAATATTTTGTTGTATGGATACACTGTATTTGGTTATCCACTCATTAGTTGATGAACATTTGGGTTCTTTCCAGTTTTTGCCTATTATGAATAGTGCTACTATGAGCATTCTGGTAAACATATTTGTTTGAATATCTGTTTTTATTTCTTTTGGATATATATCAAAAAGTAAAATAATTTAACAGAATATGTTAAAATATTAACAGAATATGTTAATTCTGTGTTTAAGTTTTTCAATAACCACCAAACTATCTTCCATAGCAGCTTCACTAGTATTTATATTCCCACCAGCAATATAGGAAGGTTCCAACTTCCCCATATCCTTGTCAACACTTGCTATTTTCCTTTTATTATTACTATTTTTTAAATCATGACTGCCCTACTGGATGTGTTATCTCATTGTGGTTTTGATTTACATTTTACTAATGACTAATGGTATTGAACATCTTTTCATGTGCTTATTGGCAATTTGTATATTTTCTTCAGATAAACATCTATTCTGATTTCTTGCCATTTTTAAAGTTGGCTCATTTGTCTTTACAATATTGAGATATGAGTTTCTCTTATATTCTAGATACAAGTCCCTTATCAGATATGCAATTTGCAAATTTTTGCTTCCATTTTGGGGTGGACTTTTCACTTTCTCGATAGTATCCTTTGAAGCACAAAAGTTTTTGATGAAGTTCAATTTATCTAATTTTTTTATCATTTGAAAATTTGTTGTCATATCTAGATGTCACTTGTGCTTTGCCTAACCCAAGGTCACAAACATTTATGCCTATGTTTTCTTCTAAGAGATTTTTAAAAAATGAGTTTTAGCTACTACATTTAGATCAGTGATCCATTTTGAGTAAATTTTTGTGTATGGTGTGGTAAAGAGGTTTAATTTCATTCTTTCACGTATGAATATCCAGTTGTCCCAGCACCAGTTGTTGAAAAGACTATGCTTTTCCCATTGAATTTTCTTGGCACCTTCGTCAAACATCAATTGTGCATAAATGCAAGGTTTTATTTTTGTATACTCAATTTTATTCCATTGATTTATATGTCTAAACTGATGCCAGCACTACATTTTCTTTACTAATACAGTTTTATGGTAAATTTTGAAATTCAGAAGTAAGAATCCTTCAGCTTTACTCTTTCTTTCCAACATTGGCTTGGCTTTTCTTGATCCTTTAAATATCCATATGAATCTTAGGATCAGCTTATCAATTTTGCAAAAATCCAGCTAGGATTTTATGGGGACTGTGTTGAATCTGTGGATTGATCGGGAAGTATTGCCATCTGAACAATATTAAGTATTCTAATCAATGAACATGGAATGTGTTTCTATTTAAAATTTTTTTGCCAATATTTTGCAGTTTTTCATGGAGCATGCTTGGACACAAAGAAGGGAACAACAGACACTAGGGCCTACTTGAAGTTAGAGGGTGGGAGGAGGATGAGGATTGAAAAATTTCCTACCAGGTACTATGATTACTATCTGGGTAATGAAAAAATCTATACACCAAACCCTGTGGCATGCAATTTACCTATGTAACAAACCTGCACGTGTGCTCCGAACCTAAAATAAAAGTTAAAAAACAGTTTTGTAGTTTTAGAGAATAAGTTTTGTACTTTTTTTTGATAAATTTATTCTTAAATATTTCATATTTTTGATGCTATTGTTTTCTTCTCTTAACATCAAATTACTCATTGCAAGTACATAAAAAGTACAATTGATTTTTCGGCCAGATACGGTGGCTCATGCCTGTAATCCCAGCATTTTGGGAGGCCCAGGCAGGTGGATCACCTGAGGTCAGGAGTTTGAGACCAGCCTGGCCAACATGAGGAAACCTTGTCTCTACTAAAAAAAAAAAAAAAAAAAAAAAATTGGTGACTGGCAAGATGGCTGAAAAGGAACAGCTCTTGTCTGCAGCTCCCAGTGAAATCAACACAGAAGCTGCGTGATTTCTGCATTTCCAACTGAGGTAACTGACTCATCTCACTGGGACTGGTTAGACAGTGAGTGCAGCCCACGGAGGGCAAGTCAAAGCAGGGTGGGGCATCACCTCATCTGGGAAGTGCAAGGGGTTTGGGGACTCCCTCCCCTAGCCAAAAAAAGCCATGAGGGACCATTTTGTGGGGAACAGTGCATTCCAGCCCAGATAGTACACCCTTCCCATGGTCTTCACAACGCACAGACCAGGAGCTTCCCTTGGGTGCCTACACCACCAGGGCCCTGGGTTTTGAACACAAAACTGGGCGGCCATTTGGGAAGACACCGAGCAAGGTGCAGGAGTTTTTTTTTCATACCCCAGTGGCACGTGGAACACGAGCAAGACAGAACCGTTCACTCCCCTGGAAAGGGAGCTGAAGTCAGGGAGCCAAGTAGTCTAGCTCAGCGAATCCCAACCCCACAGAGCCCAGCAAGCTAAGATCTACTGGCTTGAAATTCTCACTGCCAGCACAGCAGTCTGAAGCCAACCTGGGACACTCGAGCTTGGTGGGGGGAGTGGCATCTGCCATTACTGAGGCTTGAGTAAGCAGCTTTACTCTCATAGTGTAAACAAAGCCCTTGGGAAGTTCGGACTGGGTGGAGCGCACTGCAGCTCCGCAAAGCCACTGTAGCCAGACTGCCCCTCTAGATTCCTCCTCTCTGGGCAGGACATCTCTGAAAGAAAGGCAGCAGCCCCAGTCAGAGACTTATAGATAAAACTCCCATCTCCCTGGGACAGAGCACCTGGGGGAAGGGGTGGCTGTGGGTGCAGCTTCAGCAGACTTAAATGTTCCTGTCTGTTGGCTCTGAAGAGAGCAGCAGATCTCCCAGCATAGCATTTGAGTTCTGCTAAGGGATTGACTACCTCCTCAAGTGTTTCTCTGAGCCCTGTGCCTCCTGACTGGGAGACACCTCCCAGCAGGCATTGACAGACACCTCATACAGTGTCTGGCTGGCATCTGGCAGGTGCCCCCTGGCACAAAGCTTCCAGAGGAAGGAACAGGCAGCAATCTTTGCTGTTCTGCAGCCTCTGCCAGTGATACCCAGGGAAATAGGGTCTGGAGTGGACCTCCAGCAAACTCCAGTAGATATGCAACAGAGGGGCCTGATGGTTAGAAGAAAAACTAACAGACAGAAAGGAATAGCATCAACATCAACAAAAAGGATGTCCATTCAAAAATCCCATCTGAAGGTCACCAACATCAAAGACCAAAGGTAGATAAGGCTGAAAATTCCAAAAACCAGAGTGCCTCTTTCCTCTAAAGGATCACAGCTCCTTGCCAGCAAGGGAACAAAACTGGATGGAGAATGATTTTGACAAAATGACAGCAGTAAAAAACAAACTCCTCTGAACTAAAGGAGCATGTTCTAACCAATGCAAGGAAACTAAGAACCTTGAAAAAGGGTTAGAGGAATTGCTAACTAGAATAACCAGTTTAGAGAAGGACATAAGTGACCTGATGGAGCTGAAAAACACAGCACGAAAACTTCGTGGAGCATATACAAGTATCAATAGCTGAATAGATCAAGCAGAAGAAAGGATATCAGAGACTGAAGATAAACTTAATGAAATAAAGCATGAAGACAAGATTAGAGAAAAAAGAATGAAAAGGAAAGAACAAAGCCTCCAATAAATATGGGACTATGTGAAAAGACCAAATTTGCATTTGATTGCTGTGCCTGAAAGTGATGGGGAGAAAGGAACCAAGTTGGAAAACACTCTTCAGGATATTATCCAGGAGAACTTCCCTCACATAGCAAGACAGGCCAACATTCAAATTCAGGAAATACAGAGAACACCACAAAGATACTCCTCAAAAAGAGCAACCCCAAGACACATAATCGTCAGATTCACCAAGGTTGAAATGAAGGAAAAAATGTTGAGGGCAGCCAGAGAGAAAGGTCGGGTTACCCACAAAGGGAAGCCCATCAGACTAACAGTGGATCTCTCTGCACAAATGCTACAGGCAGAAGAGAGTGGGTGCCAATATTCAACATTCTTAAAGAAAAGAATTTTCAACCCAGAATTTCATATCCAGCCAAACGAAGCTCTATAAGTGAAGGAGAAATAAAATCCTTTACAGACAAGCAAATGCTGAGAGATTTTGTCACTATCAGGCCTGCCTTACAAGAGCTCCTGAAGGAAGCACTAAATATGGAAAGGAAAAACCGGTACCAGCCACTGCAAAAACATACCAAATTGTAAAGACCATCGACACTATGAAGAAACTGCATCAACCAATGGGCAAAATAACCAGCTAGCATCAAAAGATAGGATCAGATTCACACATAACAATATTAACCTTAAATGTAAATGGGCTAAATGCCCCAATTAAAAGACACAGACTGGCAAATTGGATAAAGAATCAACACCCATCAGTGTGCTGTATTCAGGAGACCTGTCTCACATGCAAAGACACACATAGGCTCAAAATAAAGGGATGGAGGAAGATTAACCAAGCAAATGGAAAGAAAAAGAAAAGCTGGGGTTGCAGTCTTACTCTCTGATAAAACAGACTTTAAACCAGCAAAGACCAAAAGAGACAAAGAAGGGCATTACATAATGGTAAAGGGGTCAATGCAACAGAAAGACTTAACTATCCTAAATATATATGCACCAAATACAGGAGTACCCAGATTCATAAAGCAAGTTCTTAGAGACCTACAAAGAGACTTACTCTCCCACAGAATAGTAGTCGGAGACTTTAACACCCCACTAACAGTATTAGACAGATCAACAAGACAGAAAATTAACATGAATATTCACTATTTGATCTCAGCTCTGGATCAAACGGACCTACTAGACATCTACAGAACTCTCCACCCCAAATCAACAGAATGTATATTCTTCTCAGCACCACATCACACTTATTCTAAAATCAACCACATAATTGGAAGTAAAACACTCCTCAGCAAATGCTGAGAATGGAAATCATAATAAGCAGTCTCTGAGACCAAAGTGCATTCAAACTAGAGCTCAGGATTAGGAAACTCACTCAAAACTGCACAACTACATGGAAACTGAACAACTTGCTCCCAAATGACTACTTGGTAAATAATGAAATTAAGGTAGAAATAAACAAGTTCTTTGAAACCGATGAGAACAAAGACACAACATACCAGAATCTCTGAGACACAGCTAAAGCAGTGTTTAGAGGGAAATTTATAGCACTAAATGCACACAGGAGAAAGTGGAAAAGATCTAAAATCGACACCCTAACATCACAATTAAAAGAACTAGGGAAGCAAGAGCAAACAAATTCAAAAGCCAGCAGAAGACAAGAAATAACTAAGATCAGAGCACAACTGAAGGGGATAGAGACACAAAAAACCCTTCAAAAAAAATAAATGAATTCAGGATCTGGTTTTTTGAAAAGCTCAACAAAATAGATAGACTCTTAGCCAGACTAATAAAGAAGAAAAGAGAGAAGAATCAAATAAACACTGTAAAAAATGATAAAGGGGATATCACCACTGATCCCACAGAAATACAAACTACCATCAGAGAATATTATAAACAACTCCATGCAAATAAACTAGAAAATCTAGAAGAAATGGATGAATTCCTAGACACATACACACTCCCAATACTAAACCTGGAAGAAGTTGAATCTCTGAATAGACCAATAACAAGTTCTGAAATTGAGGCAGTAATTAATAGCCTACCAACCAAAAAAAGTCCAGGATGACACGGACTCACAGTCGAATTCTACCAGAGGTACAAAGAGGAACTGGTACCATTCCTTCTGAAACTATTCCAAACAATAGAAAAAGAGAGACTCTCCTTAACTCATTTTATGAGGCAAGCATCAACCTGACACCAAAATCTAGCAGAGACACAACAAAAAAAGAAAATTTCAAGCCAATATCCCTGACGACCATCGATGTGAAAATTCTCAATAAAATACTGGGAAACTGAATCCAGCAACACATCAGAAAGCTTATCCACCATGATCAAGTCGGCTTCATCCCTGGGATGCAAGGCTGGTTCAACAGACACAAATCAATAAACATAATCCATCATATAAACAGAACCAATGATAAAAACAACATGATTATCTCAATAGATGCAGCAAAGACCTTCGATAAAATTCAACACCCCTTCATGCTAAAAACTCAATAAACTAAGTATTGATGCAATGTATCTCAAAATAATAAGAGCTATTTATGACAAACCCACAGACAATATCATACCAAATGGGCAAAAGCTGGAAGCATTCCCTTTGTAAACCAGCACAAGACAAGGATGCCCTTTCTCACCACTCCTATTCAATCATAGTATTGGAATTTCTGGCCAGGGCAATCAGGCAAGAGAAAGAAATAAAGGGTATTCAAATAGGAAGAGAGGAAGTCAAATTTGTCTCTGTTTGCAGATGACATGATTGTATATTTAGAAAAACCCATCATCTCAGCCCAAAATCTCCTTAAGCTGATAAGCAACTTCGGCAAAGTCTCAGGATACAAAATCAATGTGCAAAAGTCACAAGCATTTCTATACGTCAATAATAGACAGAGATCTAAATCATGAGTGAACTCCCATTCACAATTGCTGCAAAGAGAATAAAATACCTATGCATACAACTTGCAGCAGATGTGAAGGACCTCTTCAAGGAGAACTACAAACCCCTGCTCAAGGAAATAAGAGACAACACAAACAAATGGAAAAATATTCCATGCTCATGGATAGGAAGAATCAACATCATGAAAATGGCCAATTTGCCCAAAGTAATTTATAAATTCAGCGCTATCCCCATCAAGCTACCATTGTATTTCTTCACAGAATTAGAAAAATCTACTTTAAATGTCATATGGAACCAAAAAAGAGTCAGTATAGCCAAGACAATCCTAAACAAAAAGAACAAAGCTGGAGGCATCACGCTACCTAACTTCAAACTATACTACAAGGCTACGGTAACCAAAGCAGCATGGTACTGGTACCGGTACCAAAACAGATATCTAGACCAATGGAAAAGAACAGAGGCCTCAGAAATAATGCCACACATCTACAACCATCTGATCTTTGACAAACCTGAGAAAAACAAGCAATGGGGAAAGGATTCCCTACTTAATAAATGGTGTTGGGAAAACTGGCTAGCCATATACAGAAAATTGAAACTGGACCCCTTCCTTACACCTTACACAAAAATTAACTCAAGATGGATTAAAGACTTATACATAAGACCTAAAACCATAAAAACCCTAGAAGAAAACCTAGGCAATACCATTCAGGACATAGGCATTGACAAAGAGTTCATGACTAAAACACCAGAAGCAATGGCAACAAAAGCCAAAATAGACAAATGGGATCTAATTAAACTAAAGAGCTTCTGCACAGCAAAAGAAACTACCATGAGAGTGAACAGGCAACCTAAAGAATGAGGAAAATTTTTACAATCTATCCATCTGACACAAGGCTAATATCCAGAATCTACAAAGTACTTAAAGAAATTTACAAGAAAACACAAGCAACCCCATCAAAAAGTGTGTGAAGGATATAAACAGACCTTTCTCAGAAAAAAACATTTATGTGGCCAACAAACATATGAAAAAAAGCTCATCATCACTGGTCATTAGAGAAATGCAAATCAAAACAACAATGAGATACCATCTCATGCCAGTTAGAATGATGATCATTAAAAAGTCAGGAAACAACAGATGCTGGAGAGGATGTGGAGAAATAGGAATGTTTTTACACTGTTGGTGGGAGTGTAAATTAGTTCAACCATTGTGGAAGACAGTGTGGCAATTCCTCAAGGCTCTAGAACCAGAAATACCATTTGACTCAGCAATCCCTATTACTGAGTGTATACCCAAAGGATTATAAATTATTCTACTATAAAGACACATGCACACACATGTTTATTGAAGCACTATTCACAATAGTGAAGAGTCAGAACCAACTCAAATGTCCATCAATGATAGACTGGATAAAGAAAATGTGGCACACATACACCAAGGAATACTATGCAGCCATAAAAAAGGATAAGTTTATGTTCTTTGCAGGGTCATGGATGAAGCTGGAAGCCATCATTCTCAGCAAACTAACACAAGAACAGAAAACCAAACGCTACATATTCTCACTTGTAAGTAGGAGTTGAACAATGAGAACACATGGATACAGGGAGGGGAACATCACACACTGGTGCCTGTTGTGGGGTTGGGGGCTAGGGGAGGGATAGCATTAGGAGAAATACCTAATGTAGATGATGGATTGATGGGTGCAGCAAACCACCCTGGCACGTGTGTACCTATGTAACAAACTTGCACGTTCTGCACATGTATCCCCGAACTTAAAGTATAATAAAAATTTAAAAATAATAATAATCAAGCCCCCCAAAATACAAAAATTAGTGGGATGTGGTGCCAGGTGCCTGTAATCCCAGCTACTCAGGAGGCTGAGGCAGGAGAATCACTTGAACCCAAGAGGTAGAGGTTGCAGTGAGCAGAGCTTGTGTCATTGTACACCAGCCTGGGCAACAGAGTGAGACTCTGTCTCAGTAATAATAATACATTTGATTTTTGTATATTGGCTTTTACTTCTGGCCTCGCTGAACTTTATTTATTTATTTATAAGAGATAAGGTCTCTCTCTGTCAGCAAGGCTGGAGTGCAGTGGCATGATCATAGCTCACTGTCACCTTGAACTCCTGGTCTCAAGGGATTCTCCCACCTCAGCCTCCTGAGTAAGTGGGACTACAGGTATGAACAACTATACCCAGCTAATTTTCTTTTATTTTTTTGTAGAGACAGGGTGTCACTATGTTGCCCAGGCTGGTCTTGAACTCCTGGGCTCAAGTGATCCTCCTGCTTTGGCCTCCCAAGTTGCTGGGATTATAGCCATGAGCCACTGTGCCTGACCCTTGTTTATTAGTACTGATAGTTTATTAGTGGATTCTGTAGGATTTTCTATATATAAGATGGCATCATCTGTAAATAGAGATAGTTTTACTTCTTTTCCAACCTCAATGCCTTTTATTTTTCTTGCCTAATTGCCAGGGCCTGATTAGATAAGATCTAAGCTGTAAATCTTATCTAATCATATATAAATGTTTATTTTATTATTTCTTATAAAGTTGAGTCACTCTACTGGATATTTAGGTGAGCAATAGAGATCATGACAAGTCCAAATCAACTGCCAGTGATATTCTTTGGCTTCTCGCCTGTCTTTAAGAAAATATTCATTTTTAAGATTTATACAATGGCTATTTTCTTTATATCAGGAAAGTAACCTTGGCTCCTATTCATATCTGTAAAAGCTTGACAGAATTGGTAGCATGATTGGGTATGGTCCAAATGCAGATATGGAGAGTTCTTACTGTATACAATCAATTCCTCCTCTATTTCCTACAGGTCATCACAGACCTATGAAGAGTAAGGATTCATCTGCCACAGATAAGGTGAATGAGAGATTCCAGAGGTTCTGGGATGAGTCTAGGAAATGCCCACATAAGGAAACATTTAATACATATTTATTATAGCCATATAAATGTACAGAAAAACTATGAAATATGGGCTTTCCCCTCTTATTTTCCTATGTCCCCCAAAACATCTATATTTTATTAAATAGGATCTTGAAAACACAAGCAGAATTCCTGCAGAATAAGTACATATTTAATATTTAAAAATGAATTATACAAAACAGAGGCTTTTAATATTTTGCCAACCTACCCTGCTCGTTTATGCACTATAACTCCAAAATGTGATTACAAGGCTAATTGGAATTAAATTGAAATCAAATACAACTTTTGCTTGATTGATCTTAACCAGATTAGAAGAAGACAGCCAGCTTTGTCCATTAAACTCGACATAATCTCGGGTAGCAAGAAGTTTTGTGGGTCTCATTCAGTCAGCAATTCTTTTTATTTTACCTTCATGGCCTATAACACGAATATATGTTGAATTTTGGTTTACTTTAGTGAAACATATTGGATAATGCATCACATAACCTGAAAGTAATGTGATTCAAAATACAATTGCAAGTGAAAGGTGAGAATTAAAATGAAGTATGAAAACTTGGTTCACTGAAGTGAACACTGTTTTTCGCAATAAGTGGCAAACTTAAGGGTTGGAAAGTAAATAAAAATCGAAGGCAATACCTGGGTCTATAAGCTATATTAAATGTTGTATAACAACACTAGGAATCTCAGCCTCTATGTTTGTTAGATCTCAAGAAACAGATATAAAATATTACCAAAATTGAGCCAGGTGCTGTGGCTTGTGCCTGTAATCCCACCTATTTTGGAGGCTGAGGCAGGAGGATCACTTGAGCCTGGGCAGCACAGTAAGACCTTAAAAAATTTTTAAATTAGTCAGGCATAGTGGCACAGGCCTGTAGTCCTAACTACTTGGGATGCTGAGGAGGCTGAGGTAGGAGGATCACTGGAGCCTAGAACTTTGAGACTGCAGTGAGCCATGATTATGCCACTGCACTCTAGCCTAGGTGATAGAGAGAGATGCTGTCTCTAAAAATATATATATATAAAATTATATATTATATATTATAATTATAACATAATTATAATTAATATATCATATAATCATATTATTTATAATATAATAAACATTATATATATCAAAATGTTGGAAGGCTATAGTGATATTTGTCATCTTTTTACATTACTACTAGAGAAAACACCTGTAGAGGGTCCTGATGGTAAAAGGGTAATCTCTATCCATCAGTAGCTACAAATATTTCAAAATATTGTAAAAAAGTCACCGTTGAACATTTCAAAATGGGGTTTTACAGAAAAGTTTTAGTAGGAAAATTTTGCCATTAGACAAAGACCTTCACAACAATGCTGCTATTTTGTAGAGGGGAAGGGGAGAAAACTAGATTCCAAATAAGACGACTACTACTCCGAAAAACACAAAGACTGTTGCCTGTTAACAACTACATAGTGTACCCTGTTTGCCTTTAAGGAAATGTGCCATAAGCACATGGAATGAAAATATCAACCACATGACTGCTATTTTTTTTAAACTAGCATTTATTGAGCACTTTATGTAGACAGACTGCAATTTATCCTGCATAAAATACTCTTTATTTCCTAATTTACTCCTTCTAACAATCCTGTGAGGTAGGTACTGTTAGTATCTCCCATTTTTCAGACATGAGAGTTTAGGGTGATTAAGTAACTTGCCTAATATTGTGTAGCTAGTAAATGGTGCATATAGAGAATGGTCTGTGACACCAGAGATCAGGCTCTTTATTTGGGTGGAAGAGGACAAGTTCTCGCTCTGTCACCCAGGCTGGAAGGCTGGAGTGCAGTGGCACAACCTTGGCTCACTGCAACCTCCGCCTTCTGGGCTCAAGTGATTCTCATGCCTCCGCCTCCTGAGTAGCTGGGATTACAGGTGTGTACCACCACACCTGGCTAATTTTTGTGTTTTTAGTAGAGATGGGGTTTCACCACGTTGGCCAGGCTGGTCTTGAACTCCTGACATCAGTGATCTGCCCACCTCAGCCTTCCAAAGTCCTGGGATTCCAGGTGTGAGCCACCGCACCCGGACTGAGATAAAGCTCTTAACGATGTTGTATTCCAATATTTGTTTCTGGTATTATGTGTCTTATTCTAGTGAGACATAATACTGACCATGGAGGGATTCAGAAAATTAAAATGAAAATCATCTTTGGATCACGCTTCGTAGAAATTGCTTTTTATGATTAACAGCTACATATAAAAATGTTTTTACCCCCTGCTTAGAAGTACCAGTCTTTTCCAATGTTTATATAGGCATATCTATATCTCTTTAAACAATTTTATTGAAATATAATTAACATCAATTAACTTCATATATTTAAAATACACAATTTGATTAGCTTTAAGATATGTGAAATCACCACCACAATCAAGATAACATTTTAAACAACTCCTAAAATTTCCTCTTGCTTTTAAAAAAATCTATCCCTTTCTGCATTACCGCCTCCCTTCACCACTGTCCTCAGGAAACCACTGAAATTTTTTCTTTCAGTGTAGATTAGTTAGCATTTCCTGGAAGTTTATATAAATGAGATCACAATTACGCACGTTTTAAAAGTAGGAGGTGAGGGCCTGGCTTCTTAGAAAAACATAATAATTTGAGATTTATCCAAGCTGTTTCTTGTGTCAATAGTTCATTCCATCTGATTGCCAAGTTGTATTCGGTCCTATGAACATACCACCATACATCATCTATTGATGAATATGTAGATTGTTTCCAGTTTGAGACTATTTACAAATAAAAACAACTATGGACATTTGGATGCAAGTCTTTGTGTGTATATCTTAGGTAAATGTTTTGGAGGAAAGAGTTGGTGTATAATTAACTATTTAAGAAACTCCAAGGCTCTTTTTAAAAGTGGTTGTAGTATTTTTATATTAACACAAATAGTGGAAGAGATTTCACTTGCTCCTCATCCTTACCAACAGTTTGTACACTGTTTTTCACGTAGCCATTCTAGTGGGTGGGTTTTTGTTTCTTTGTTTATTTTGGGATCATTTTGTAGTTTTAACTTAAATCTCTCTGGTAACTAATGATGTTGAACTTTTTGTTTTTTTGTTTTTTTTTTTGAGGCAGTCTCGCTCTGTCACCCAGGCTGGAGTGCAGTGGCGAGATCTCAGCTCACTGCAACCTCCATCTCCCAGGTTCAAGCGATTCTTCTGCCTCAGCCTCTTGAGTAGCTGGGATTACAGGCACCCGCCACCACGTTTGACTAATTTTTGTATTTTTTAGTAGAGATGGGGTTTCACCATGTTGGTCAGGCTGGTCTCGAACTCCTGACCTCGTGATCAGCCTGCCTCGGCCTCCCTAAGTGCTGGGATTACAGGTGTGAGCCACTGCTCCCAGCTTTGATGCTGAACATTTTTAACCTGCTTATTAGATGTTCATAGATGTTCTTTTGTGAAGTGTCTGTTCATACCTTTTATCTATTTTTATTGGGTTATTTTTCTTTGCTAATGAGTTGTAAGGGTTCTTTAAATATTCTGGATTGAGTTGTAAAAGTTCTTTAAATATTCTGGATACAAGTTCTTTTTTGTTACATGTGTCGTGAAATTTTTCTTCCAGTCTGTGGTTTGCTTTTTGCTTTTCTTAAGGGTTTCTTTTGTATAGCAATATTTTGAAAATATGTATTTTATCTTTTTCTTTGTGGTTTGTGTTTTTCGTGTTCTGGCACAGGAATCTTTGCCTACAACAAGGTCACAGAGATTTTCTCCTATGTTATTCTCTAGATATTTTATAGTTTTAGGTGTTAAATGATTCATTTAGATTTTATTGTTGCATGTGTTGTAAGGTAAATGTCCATGTTTATTTATTCTACATGATGCCCAGTTGAATCAGAACCACTTGTTAGGAACCTTTCTTTCACCACTGAATGTCTTTGGCACCTTTATGAAAATTGATTGATAGCATGTGTGGGTATGAGTGGGATTTTTTTCTGTACTTCCATCTGGTACCATTTGCCTAAATGTCTATCATTTCAACAATGCTAATCTGAATTAATATAGGTTTACAATAAGTCTTATAATAAGGTAGTGTAAGTTCTCCAACTTCTTTTTTATAAAATTTTTTATTTTCCTAGTGTAAACGAAGAATAATCCCCATAGGTTCCTAGATGGAACATGCCACTGTAACAAAAAACAAATGAACAGGAGTAAAACAGACGTTTATTAACATGTGTATTTTGTATATACATGGCAACACCTAGGGAATGTAGTTGTTCTCAAGAAGCTTTGAATTGCAGCATATATATCATCTTCAACAAAAACAGTAAGTTTTTAGAGAAGTGACAAGACAAAGGAAAAGGAGTGTGATTCTCTAGGGGTAATAACTTGTGGGAAACCAAATAAATGGCAGATAAAGGCTAGTTAGTGAAGCTTGCTAATGTAGATTCCTCTGTTACTGTTACAGGACCAACAAGTTCATATGCCCACTCTAGAGTAACAGACCAATTACATCAAAACAGCAGGGTTTGCAGCAGAGGAAGTTTGATGATTGTAGGGCATCAAGCAAGGCCCTCAAATTCATCTCTCCAAGGAGTTCTGGGCTGAGATTTTTAAAGGGATCATGGAGGGGAAAGGGCTGAAAAATTGGGGTTATTGATTAGTTGGGTTAAAGAGGATGTGGAAACTGCATTCCTTTGTGAGTCAGCCTCTCTTGGGGTCCCTCAGACCAGCTGACATCAGTAGTGTCACTGGTATGCAGAACCTAAAAAATTATTTCAAAGCAGAAACAATGCCTCATAATATTCGAGTTATTATCTAGGGTATTTAAGAGGAAGTATAACCTTATAACAGGGTCTCAGTGATTCTGAGGCAATAGACAGCAAAGGACTAGGAGGAAGCAGGTTGGGGAGCAAGCTGACCTCAGGACTAAGGCTGAATGTGTTGCAAGCTAGGTTAATTTTTTTTCTCTCCCTCCCTTCTCTGATTCATTCTATGCAGTTTATAGAGACAGTGTCAGTACCATCTCTAGATGATAAGGGTCTAAAGTTTGTTTTTGGTGGTTAACCTTTGTTCTCCCTGGTTGGGGGGTGGCCATTTGTCTTTGTCAATCTATGTTCTGCTTTTAGACAAACAGAGGGAGGAAAGAGAGCTTTCCTGTATCTGTTTCTTCTTGATTGTCTTCAGCTCAACAATCCTTCATATTTTGGGGTGATATATTTTTTTCTCTCACACTAGGTACTTTGCATTTCCATATACATTTTAGAATCAGCTTGGAAATTTATTGTTTTTTTTTTTTTTTTTTTTTTAAAGCCTTCTGGAATTTTGATTGTGATTGCATTTAATGTATAGATCAATCAAGGAAAAATTCCCATCTTAAAGTAGTATCTTTTTATTCATGGACATATTATATTTCTCTATTTACTTAAGCTTTTTTAAATTCCTTTTTTTATGTTTGAGAGCTATTTATTAGTAACAATAGTAAGATTCAATAAGCACCAACTATGTGCCAAAGACTTTATATTTTATCTCACCCATCCTTTTTTTTTTTTTTAAATTATACTTTAAGTTCTAGGGTACATGTACACAACGTGCAGGTTTGTTACATATGTATACATGTGTCATGTTGGTGTGCTGCACTCATTAACTCATCATTTACATTAGGTATATCTCCTAATGCTATCCCTACCCCCTCCCCCCTCCCCACAATAGGACCCAGTGTGTGATGTTCCCTTTCCTGTGTCCAAGTGATCTCATTGTTCAGTTCCCACCTATGAGTGAGAATATGCGATATTTGATTTTCTGTTCTTGCAATAGTTTGCTGAGAATGATAGTTTCCAGCTGCATCCATGTCCCTACAAAGGACACAAACTCATCCTTTTTTATGGCTGCATAGTATTCCATGGTGTATATGTGCCACATTTTCTTAATCCAGTCTGTCACTGATGGACATTTGGGTTGATTCCAAGTCTTTGCTATTGTGAATAGTGCCGCAATAAACATACATGTGCATGTGTCTTTATAACAGCATGACATAATCCTTTGGGTATATAGCCAGTAATGGAATGGCTGGGTCAAATGGTATTTCTAGTTCTAGATCCTTGAGGAATCGCCACACTGTTTTCCACAATGGTTGAACTAGTTTACAGTCCCACCAACAGTGTAAAAGTATTCCTATTTCTTCACATCCTCTCCAGCACCTGTTGTTTCCTGACTTTTTAATGATCGCCATTCTAACTGGTGTGAGATGGTATCTCATTGTGGTTTTGATTTGCATTTCTCTGATGGCCAGTGATGATGAGCATTTTTTCATGTGTCTGTTGGCTGTATGAATGTCTTCTTTTGAGAAGGGTCTGTTCATATCCTTTGCCCACTTTTTGATGGGGTTGTTTGTTTTTTTCTTGTAAATTTGATTGAGTTCTTTGTAGGTTCTGGATATTAGCCCTTTGTCAGATGAGTAGATTGCAAAAATTTGCTCCCATTCTGTAAGTTGCCTGTTCACTCTGATGGTAGTTTCTTTTGCTATGCCAAAGCTCTTTAGTTTAATTAGATCCCATTAGTCAATTTTGATTTTTGTTACCGTTGCTTTTGGTGTTTTAGACATGAAGTCCTTGCCCATCTCTATGTCCTGAATGGTATTACCTAGGTTTGCTTCTAGGGTTTTTATGGTTTTAGGTCTAACATTTAAGTCTCTAATCCATCTTGAATTAATTTTCGTATAAGGAGTAAGGAAAGGATCCAGTTTCAGCTTTCTACTTATGGCTAGCCAATTTTCCCAACACCATTTATTAAATAGGGAATCCTTTCCCCATTTCTTGTTTTTGTCAGGTTTGTCAAAGATCAGATGGCTGTAGATGTGTGGTATTATTTCTGAGGTCTCTGTTCTGTTCCATTGGTCTATATCTCTGTTTTGGTACCAGTACCATGCTGTTTTGGTTACTGTAGCCTTGTAGTATAGTTTGAAGTCAGGTAGTGTGATGCCTCCAGCTTTGTTCTTTTGGCTTAGGATTGTCTTGGCAATGTGGGCTCTTTTTTGGTTCCATATGAACTTTAAAGCAGCTTTTTCCAATTCTGTGAAGACAGTCATTGGTAGCTGAATGGGGATGGCATTGAATCTATAAATTACGTTGGACAGTATGGCCGTTTTCACAATATTGATTCTTCCTATCCATGAGCATGATATGTTCTTCCATTTGTTTGTGTCCTCTTTTATTTCACTGAGCAGTTGTTTGTAGTTCTCCTTGAAGAGGTCCTTTACATCCCTTGTATGTTGGATTCCTAGGTATTTTATTCTCTTTGAAGCTATTGTGAATGGGAATTCATTCATGATTTGGCTCTCTGTCTGTTACTGGTGTATAAGAATGCTTGTGATTTTTGCACATTGATTTTGGATCTTGAGATTTTGCTGAAGTTGCTTATCAGCTTAAGGAGATTTTCGGCTGAGATGATGGGGTTTTCTCAATCATGTCATCTGCAAGCAGGGACAATTTGACTTCTTCTTTTCCTAACTGAATACCCTTGATTTCTTTCTCTTGCCTGATTGCCCTAGCCAGAACTTCCAACACTATGTTGAATAGGAGTGGTGAGAGAGGGCATCCCTGTCTTGTGCCAGTTTTCAAAGGGAATGCTTCTAGTTTTTGCCCATTCAGTATGATATTGTCTGTGGGTTTGTCATAAATAGCTCTTATTATTTTGAGATACATTCCATCAATACTGAATTTATTGAGAGTTTTTAGCATGAAGGGCTGTTGAATTTTGTCAAAGGCCTTTTCTGCATCTATTGAGATAATCATGTGATTTTTGTCTTTGGTTCTGTTTATATTCTGGATTACATTTATTGATTTGCGTATGTTGAACCAGCCTTGCATCCCAGGGATGAAGCCCACTTGATCATGGTGGATAAGCTTTCTGATGTGCTGCTGGATTTGGTTTGCCAGTATTTTACTGAGGATTTTTGCATTGATGTTCATCAGGGATATTGGTCTAAAATTCTCTTTTTTTGTTGTGTCTCCGCCAGGCTTTGGTATCAGGATGATGTTGGCCTCGTAAAATGAGTTAGGGAGGATTCCCTCTTTTTATATTGATTGGAATAGTTTCAGAAGGAATGGTACCAGCTCCTCCTTGTACCTCTGGTAGAATTCAGCTGTGAATCCGTCTGGTCCTGGACTTTTTTTGGTTGGTAGGCTATTAATTATTGCCTCAATTTCAGAGCCTGCTATTGGTCTATTCAGGGGCCTTTTAAAATTTCTTTAGCAATATTTTGTAGTTTGTAGGGTAGAAATCTTGGACATCATTTGTTAGGTTAATTTCTAAATATTTTATATTTTGTTGCCATAAATAGATATTTTACTGCTAGCATATATGAATACAATGGACTTTAAAATATTAAAATTCATACATGTAATTTGGAAGACACTGATAAATTCATTTACTAATTTTATTATGATATGATACCTTTTCCGTTGTAAGAACAGAAGTAAAAAATAAGAATAGAAAAGTCCTTGCAGCCACTTGTCTTCTCCCCTTCATCAAGGTTCTCTTACAAATTGAAGTTTTGTTTCCACATCTTTTCATATTCATCTCTCAATAAAGTCTAACCTAGTTTACCTTCCTAACATCTGCTGAGATTCCCATATCTCTTCATTGCAATTTCTAACACCATGTCCAGCAGAATACTACTATTTTCCCATTATACAATGACATTTTTTTACTTATTATCTTGTTTGATCTCTTGCATTTTTAACACTGTTGATCGCATTTAACACACCTTTGGTTCTGATTTAAATAATTTCTACATCTCTAGCAACTTGTTTTCAATCTTCTCTATATAAGCTTTTTCCTTCATTCAGCCTTTTATATTAGGAATCTTGTGTTAGCCCTGCTTCCCACTTTGCATACTCTTCTTGGATTCTTTTATATAATTTTCTGACTTCAATTATTATTCATATGTTGATGACTCTGACAGCTGTAACTCCAGGCCAGTTCTCTTTACTAAAATCTAGATAGAAACCGAGCATCCTTTCTTAGTCTGGCAGCTTGCCTCTTAAAGGACAGAGACTAACACAGAGAAAGAAACCTGGGTTTCATCCTTGATGTCCAGCATCTAGTCATTGCCAAATCTTTTCATTTTATCTCCTTAATGACTCATAAACTGTGAACTTTTTTCAATTTCCATTGAAATGAACTTAGCTTAGGCCAATATCATCTCTCATTGGAACCTAATCCTGATCATTCACCTGGCTTCCATTCTTACAGTTCTCAATGAAGTATTAACACTGCATACAAAATGATTTTTTTTAACCATAAATCTTGCTGACCTAAAAGGAATAAGCTGAGGCAAAATTAGTATAAGTAAGAGTGTTTATTTGGGCCAAGCTTGAGGACTGCAACACATAAGCATTGATTAGAGTTGCCCTGAGTATACTCTCCAATTGGCAGCAGTTACAAGTAGATTTTTAAAGGGAAAAAAGAGGTAGTTCCTGAGTTATTTATCAAGAATTTACATTAAAACAACATGTTATTGATTAGCTACACATTGTTCTTTGTATCACAAATTCCAGGAGCATGAAGATAATGGGTGAGGCAGCTAGTCAGGAAAAGAAGGACTAAACAATTGTCCCTGGGCATGGGCGCAGGAATGAGGAGTGAAGAGAGAATGGTTTGAAGTCCCATAGTTCTATCTCTCTGGGTCTGCAGACCTCACATAGCTCAGATTGCTCTGAGCTACTTTTTTTTTTCTGAATCTGATTGTGAAACTCCCCCGATCCCCATTTCTTTCCAGCACAAGTCCCAGTTACTTAGTGGAACATATTTGACCTTTATGATCTCAATCAGGTTTATTTCTGTAGCCTCACTTTCTCTTCCTTCTCCAATCTCACATCCAACATTCCAGCAATACTAAACTATTTGTGATTCCCAAATGTGCAATGCTCTCTTTTATACCTTTGGACTTTTGCACGTGCTGCTCTTGCTGCCTGAAATATTCTTTTTCCTCTTTTTTTCTTCAACTGATTAACTCCTACTTTAAGTAAATGTTTATCAGAATGATGCTGGGACTCAGAAAATGATACCCCAGAGTATGGTGCTTTGACATGCTAAGAACTTTGAATTTAAAGAAAATTGAAATGCTTTAGAAGCTGTCTCAGAATCGAGGTCTCCCTTATCTTCCTTTGTTTCTGCCTGCAAGTGCAGGGAGGGGATCTCTCTGAAATTGTCTTATCTTCCCTTATTCAAAAGGAATGCAATTGTCTTAAACTCCCTCCCTAGGAATCTCAAACAGTCATGGGTATTCATTACCAAAGAGGAGATTAAAAGTCATGGCCACATCCAGACAGGCTATTGCCTATTCTTCTGGAGGCTTCTCTGGAACAACTCTTGTTACCTGAGAGATTTTATCCGCAAAATAAGACAACTTTTGTCCACCATGCAGTTTCTCCCTTTCCCTTCCATTATTTGTGACCCCTTTCCCCCAAAGCCTCAAGACCTTATTCTTTTATGTTATAAAAACTTCACCCATCTGCCCCTTCTTTAAGACTCATATCTTTTTGTTAAGTTCATTTCTGCATGCACATAATTAAAATGGTTTTTATCCTGTCAATCTGTTTATTGTCAGTTTATTTTAGCAGACTCAATTATCAAATCTTCAGAGGGAAAGTTTAAACTTTCCTACAATATCAAAATGACTACCTTCTAAAACATGTAAATTTTCTCATATGAAACCAATGTGTATCAATTCACATCTAATGTTTCTAATTTGAATTATTAAGTTAGCCAAACAGATAAGAATGTTTTTCAAACTGAAGATGCATCAATACAAATTATCCAATCTGAAGAACACAGGAAAAATAAAGATTGAAAAATAATGAACAGAGCCTCAGTGGTCTATGAGATACTATTTGGTACTTGCAGAAATCAATTTTTTTCTAAAAAGTATCAACTACTAACACATACCACATCATGAATAAATTTCAAAAAGAATTATTTTGAGAGGAAAAAAAACTGATACGAAAGAGTGCATTTTTCCTATTCTAGAACTTAGCTAGAATATAGCTATATGATTATATTTATGTGAAGTTCTAGAATAGGTAAAATGCACCTATTGTGGAAAAAATAATAAATGTACATGGATTAATTTTATATGGACAAAAGTTAAGCCAAGAAAGGCATAGTCATTTAAAAATACTGAATCATGCTCAATAGCAACAAAAATAATCTGTATTCACTCATACAACAAATGTAAAATTGAATGAAGGAGGCCAGGCACAAAATCTAATACTGAATGATTCAATTTATATAAATTTCACAAATAAGCAAACATAAACCATGATGCTTAACTATACACAACTTTATAATCAAAGTATAAAGAAAGCTAAGGTCATGACTTCTATAATAGTCAACTTTGTGGCTATCTTTGGAGCTGGACATAGAAGGGTTTGTGACTGAGAAGATGTTCAGAGTTCTGGCAATATTTTATTTTTGATTTGAGTGCTGGTTACATGAGTGTTCACTTTATAATAATTAAGGAGAAAACACTGGTTCAATAAGTGCATTTGCTAAATATAAGCCGCATCAAAACATGGACTGTTTCTTCAATGCTTTGTCTCTAGCATCTAGCACATAGTGAATGTTCAATAAATATTTTGAGAGAATGAATGAATGAACTAAGCACACGTTCTGTGTTCAACTTTCAGCTACTAGGCATTGCTATGGGGTATGCTCAAACTATAGATAATCTTATTGGGAGAAATAGGAATATCTGCAACATGCAGAGAACAACTAGTTAATTCACAAATTAACTTTTGATTTATTTTTCATTTTCCATGGTCATGATCTAGTTGTTACACTTTATTAATCACCATCATAATATCATATTTAGCAAATTCCTATTCTCTACGTAAGTGATAGCAGGGTTGGCACTCTACTTTTGCAAACAGGGGTTTCTTTTAAAGTATGCTCTTTTCTTATGAAAGAAATTCCACCTCATTTGTGAAAATGCACTTAAAAAACAATTATCAATGGCTTTTCATAAACCTAGTAAAGGCATAATCTGCTAGCTAAATAATCAACTTATTTATTTGAATTATAAATAGATTATAATTATTATATTCTGCTTAGCTGAATATCCAGATGTTTGCTTTCGTATGAGAAAATATATCAAAAGACAAACAAGTTATTGCCCATAAAATAGTACCTATAAATTACATTATATTTGCTATTTCATTTTCTTCTTTTTTAAAATGTTGCTAAAGCCTTCTCTGTTATAGAGTTTTGAAAGTGAATAAACTCAATACCATCAAACTCAACAATGCTAAATGTCGATGCAGGAAATAGAATATAGATAAGTATCATTTCAGTTCATAAACATAAAATGTTCATCTAATAACATTTTAATGTCTTTTTAAAATAGCTTTTGCACATATGGGTTTGTTTTCCAAAAGAAGGAATTTGTTAAAAGGAGCTGCTTACATTTGTTGTAAATTGTGAGATTGAAAATTTCGAGAGAATAGAAGCAGTTATTCAAAAAAAGTAAATACATTTTAGTACATACTGCCTCCCACAAGAGTAAGGACTAAAAAGAAAGCAAACGTTAAAAACAGCAAATGCATTAGTAGCGCATGGTTCTAGAACTCAGAGCAATATTGTTTACATTGGATTCCATAGACAGTAAAAACAAATCTTCTTCAAAAGTGAATATGACATAATTAGATATGAAAACATATTTTACCAAAAAATCACCCTCAATTAACCTTATTTTATTAGGTAAATGAGGTACTGGGCAAAACCTTTATTTATTATTTCTCTAACCCTTATATTTACTTTGCACTTTTGCTCTAATCTTAAAGTAGGGTTCTTTCTACATCCTGTTTATGGTCAACAAGATGGGTAAACGAAGAATGAGTTGCTGAGATTGGATATGAGAGTACGTAAGTACAAGGTCAGCATTAGAAGAAACAGAAGAGCCAGGCACAGTGGCTCATTCCTGTAATCCCAGCACTTTGGGAGGCCAAAGTGAGTGAATTGCTTGAAGCCAGGCAAGACCAACCTGGGCAACAAAGTGAGACCCCGTCTCTACAAACCAAAACAAAATTACCTGGGTGTGGTGGTGTGTGCCTGTAGTCCCAGCTACTTGGGAGACTGAAGCAGGAATACTGTTGATCACCCAGGAATTCAAGGCTGCAGTGAGCTATGATCATGCACGCCACTGCAATGAGACCCTTATCTCTTAAATAGAAAAAAAGAGGAAACAGAAGAACAGGTACAGCCCTTGTCCAAGTTAGAGCTAGTAAACAATCTAATACTCATGATATTTCTAGCATATGCTTAAGTGTTGAATGAACAAAGAAACAGTTGTGGTAGAAGTCTAAAAGATTGGATAGCTAGTGGGTTGTTTACATGTTCGAGGCCAGCAGAGCGATCGCAGCTGAAACTGTGAAACCTGATTACAATCCCCTTTGCATAATGATATTAAGCGAAATGACATTCTATTAAGCTGCAAGAATAAACACTGTATTTTTCTTTCTTTCTGACTTCCTTGTCAATGAAAATCACATTTTTCTTATATCAGGTTTATCGAGGCAAGATTTACATGGAATACAATTCAATCGGTATACAGTTCCGTGAACTGTGAAAAATGGGTAAAGTTAAATGACCATCACTACAATCAAGATATAGGATATTTCTATGACTTCAAAAGATTTTCTTTTGCATGTTTGTAGTCAGTTCCACCCACTATCCCAAGCTCTTAGCAAACACTGATCTGTTCTCCATCCGTATAGTTTTGCTTTCTTCAGAACATTGTAAAAACGAATTACAACATGTAGCCTTTATAATCTGGCTTATTTCAGTTAGTGTAATGCTTTTGGGATTCATCCATAGTTTTCTTATTACAGTAGGTTCTTTTTAGTGCTGAGTAGCATTCCATTTTATAAACATGCCACATGTTGCTCAGCCAGTCACCAATTAGTGTATATTTGGGGTTATTTCTACGTTTTTGGTGATTATGAATTAAGGTGCTATATATCTTCATGTATAGGTTTTTTTCCTGAGGACATGTCTTCATATCTATTTATGAAACGTATGTTTAACTTTATCAGAAACTGTTAAACTGTTTTCCAAAGCAGCTGTATTATTTTGCTCTACATACTCACCAAGACATCCCGCATTCTGATAGGTGTGAGTTTGTGGGGTTTTATTTGGATTTCCTTTATCACTAATGATGTTTATCATGTTTGCATGTGCTTATTTACCATTTGTAAATCTGCAGTGGTGAAATATCAAAGAAAATATTCTTTAAGCTGAAAAGGGGAAGATGTATTTGGTGGATGTTGGAATTTTCCCTCTTCTCTGAGAACGACTCTCCTCCGAAGGATGGCTCCTGGCAGCCATGTTTATATTCTGAGACCTCACCACTTTCTTACCACAGATAACTGGACCTGATTCAGGAGAAATCAATCCAATGATTGTGCTGGATAAATCAGAAGTTAGAAGCAGCTGCATCATTTAGCTATAGATATTAATTTGGAATGGTGCTGAACACATTGTTTTTGGTCTGTTGTTAGGGTCCATGTATAAATGGAGCCAGTCTGAAAAGAGAGAGAGAGAAACTAAAAACAGATGCACAGAGAGAATCATATCTGATACAATGTGGTCCCAGAAAGAGAGATGGTTTCTGGTAGCTTTCCAGTTTGGAAAAGTCATAAAGTCTAGGTTCACTTTCTATTCTTAATTCTCTGTGAGATCATCCTATATCCTTTCCATAAATTTTCCCTTTTGATTAAACTCACTTCAATTAGTTTGGTTGTGTTTTTGTTCCTTGTTACCAAATGATCCTTGACTAAAATAACGAAAAAAGATGACTTTGAATAACTGAAAAGCAAAATAGAGAACCATTAAAATTAACAAAGATTTCAGCTTTTATATGTGCTGGGTTGTTTAATCAGACAAAAATGAGTCAAAGTATTGAAGCCTGCCAGGCCAGTAGCTTCTTTCTGAGCCTTTCCCTGTGAAATTATATTGCAGTACTTTGTAATTCATGGGCTTGCTACACTAAACCACAGCTGGTTTGACCTGATACTGACATCTGAAACAAAGTCAGCAATCTAAAAACTGGACAGCAATCTACGAGGGAGGCTGGATCATAATATGAACTAATAAAGATTCTCTAAAATATTTGATTGGCTGAACCAGTAAGATTCTCCATTGTTTGTAATGAGTCTAAACATGGGAGTAGAGGGAAAGCAGGAGCCTCAGGTGCAGTGGAAGCAGAGGCAGAGAAGAGCTGAGTCACTATTACATTGAAGCACTGTTATAGAGAGCAGCAGACGTTCGCTTGTGAGATGTTCACTGGACTTCAGTCACTAATGCCACTGCAGCAACTAGAGTTTCTTTTCTCCCTTACTTGCTCACAGTCCTTTATAAAATACCACCAGTTATTAAAGTAACCTACATCTGTCTTTATTATTTTAGTTTGGCTATGTCCTTGCAACCATAAAGAGCTGTAAGGGCCAAGGGAATGCATCCCCTTCACCCTCTGAAGGTTTGCTGAAAAATCGACTCACAAAAGATTCATAGGAGAAATGGCATAGAAAATTACTAACATACATGTGGAAAAGAACCAGAGTTTTTTACCCCAACCCCTCAATGGGGTGCAGAACCTTATATACTTACATCTTGAGGTTACAGAAAGAATAGAGGCCCAGAGCATGGCCCAAAACAGGTTAGATGGTAAAACAGGTTATAGCATCAAGACAGGTTATGAGAAGGAAAGAAGAGGAGGCCAGGCTAGCAAAGGTGGTCTTGTTATGTAGATGAAATCTCACAGGTAGCAGCCCTCAGAGAGAATAGATGGTGTTTCTTTCAGGCCTTTAAAAGTATCAGACTCTCAGTTAATCTTTCCTAGATCTGGACAAGGGAAGGCCTCAGAGAAACCCTGGCTGCCTCAATGCAGATTCTATACACACACAAATCTCCTCAACAAAAGAGCTTTGCAGCCCTGCGGGGCTGTTTTTTTTTTTTGGTGCTCTCTGAACAGCCATCTCAAAATATGTCAAAGAAGTATATTTTGGAGTAAAATATTTTGATTTCCCTCAAGCTTAACTAACACTTTGTGAAATCAAGAAAATTAAATCCTATAGAGATAAATATGAAGTCCTGCCCTTAGGTTTAAATGATGAAATGTACATATTGTTTTGCCAGTATATGTGGAAAAAATTGAATATTAGAATTACTCTAAGCTCATTTACAGTAGCAGTGGGAAGTGGCATGCAAAAGAAATAAAAAGCTGGCCAGGCGCGGTGGCTCACGCCTGTAATCCCAGCACTTTGGGAGGCCGAGGTGGGCAGATTACTTGAGGTCAGGAGTTCGAGACCAGCCTGGCCAACATGGTGAAACCCCATCTCTACTAAAAATGCAAAGATTAACCAGGCGTGGTGGAGGGCACCTGTAATCCCAGCTACTAGGGAGGCTGAGGCAGGAGAATCACTTGAACTTGGGAGGCGGAGGTTGCAGTGAGCCGAGATCAGGCCATTGCACTCCAGCCTGAGCGACAGAGCAAGACTGTCTCAAAAAAAAAAAAAAAAAAAAAAAAAAGAGAGAGAAAGAAAGAAAGAAAAAGCTGTTAAGCTATTATTCTGTAAGGCTGCATCGATAGAAAGGTAGTGTCCAAACCCATGGAGGGGATGAGCCTCCTTTAACTGGTCAGAATGGGTCAAAAACATTGTTTGTAGTTCTGAGTTATATATTTTTAACAAAACTCTTGGCTTAATAGAGCTGTATTTATTGAAGGAAAAACAGAACCAAAAATATAAAGAAATCATATCCTCGAGAAAGAACTGTGGAACTAAGAGAGATTAGCCTGAGAAACAGAAGTTTAGGAGAGTATATGGACTAGTGTCTTTATATGTATGAGTGCTGTAAATGCAAATGGGGGATAAAACATTTTGCATACATCCAGAGAAAAGAAGTCAGTTATAGTTCCAAATTATGTATGGATTTCACATCAGTAGAATGAATACTTAATAACAAGAACTGTTCAAAAATGGAACTGTGATAACTTATGACATAAGAACAAGCTGAAGCCACAAATCCCAAGAGGGGCTGGATAAAAATCAATCTAGGATATTTGTAACTGAAATTTTCTTCTAGCCCTGAATTTCTGATTTAAGTAAATTTTACTTTTGGAAGCATTTTTCTCTCGTCCTAGATACTTATCTCCTTGAGGGCAATAACTTGGCCTTTATTGTGTTTTTAAAAGTATCTAAATTCTGAATGTAATTCTTGCAAAACTATTCATTGTTTTAAAATGACCTTTCATATGTATGCCTTCTCTTTCCTCTCTACTCTGCCAAACAAATATATAAAATGCCAATGAACAGCAAATAGTGATATCTGTTCTTTTCAAAAAATGGATTACTTCTGTCCTACGTTCCTTGAGGACTTCTTATCATTCTGGCTTCTTCTCCAAAGAAATTCACCAAGAGCCTTTTTCCCAATCAATGGAATTTTGTTTTCATAATATATCATCAGACATTCCTCTGGCAGGAGCAGGAGGTCGGGGACTGCCCTTTTCAAAAACTTTAATGGAAAATAATACAACAATCAAACTTATGTTAAACAGGCTCAGATGCAAAGCTGGGTCCCTGCCTATGGGTGAAAAATATGTTCCTCTCTAATACCTCTGTATGTAGAGGTGAAGGAGAGGGTAGGAAACCAAATCCTGAAATTAACACAGGACTGGGAATCAAGAGACTCTGAATTTAATCTCAGCAAAGACTTTAACCTAAAAGTGTAATCTCAGGCAAATCAGCTCTCTGTGCCTCTTTCTTCATTTCTCACCTAATGGCCCTCTGATGCCTGATCTCACACACTGGTAGATTCCTCACTGCCATGAGCTCTTAAATATAAAAAGAGAAGATTTCCCCATAAAAAGAGAGAAACCCTGGTGCCACTACTAGGCACCCACCCACTCTTTTTTTTTTTTAAATCAGTATTCTGTTTCTCTCTTCTTCTTCGCCATAAGACACCATGCTGTATTATATTCCACTATGCACAAACTGGGCAAATAATGAAACTCAATTAAAAGCTAAAGGAACACTGGCAACTAAACTATGTAATCATAGAGGTCTAAAGACTTGCTCTAACCATGTGCTCTTCAGCAATAAAATATATTCATCAATAAGAATAATCATTATTAAATTCTTTGGCTCACTTTCCTGGAGTCCCAGGGATTCTCACTGGCTCATTATAAGACCTTCTTAATTTCATTCAGATCTTGGGTCCTGGATCAATCAGCTATTAACTGTGTAAGCTTTGACAAGTTGTTTTGTTTCTCTGGAACTCAGTTTCCTTCTCTGTAAGATGAGGGGATGAGCCTCCTTTAACTGGTCAGAATGGGTCAGAAACATTGTTGGTAGTTCTGAGTTATATATTTTAACGAAACTCTTGGCTTAATAGAGCTGTATTTATTGAAGGATAAACAGAACCGAGAATGATAAGGAAATCATATCACTCGAGAAAGAACTGTGGAACTGAGAGAGATTAACCTGAAAAAGAGAAGTTTAGGAGAGTGTATGGACTGGTGTCTTTATATATATGAGTGCTTGTATATAAAGACTGGTATCTATATATATATGAGTGCATATACATATATATACACATGTGTGTATATATATGCATATATGTATATATGTATATGCACTCATATATATGCACATATATATATGCACATATTATATACACATATATATGTGTATATATACACACATATGCACTCATATGTATATATGTGCATATACATATATATATATAACTTTCACAGGTATGGAAAGTACCTAGCACAGACCTTGGTACTTGATAGGCCCTTCTCAAGTGCTACTTCCATTTCTCTGTCTTATTTTCAGGTCCTTATATCTTCTATTTCTCTTGACTCTTCTAGGGCCTTGTCTTCCATCTCAAGTTCCTCTTAAATACATTTTAAGCCTTACCATGAGCCTCCTCTAGACCACCTTCACCTGCAGTCCTAGACTATCCAGGACTTTAATACATAATCACATTTTTCAAAGCAGTCCTATGGATTTCTATTTCCCTCTTAAAATCCCTGGGAGTATTTTAACATTTGAAACAAACATTCCAGAACTCCTCCACAAAGATCAAACGTTAGTTTCTTGGGGAAGAGGAGCATGTTCTCCCAAGGGATAATGCTACCTATCCTTGCTTACAAAGCAGCTGGGATGATTTTATTTTTATAGAGAAGTTAATAAAAGTGACACTGTGAATAGCTTCCAGTGGTAGAGAAGTTTTACTATTGAAATTGAAGAATCTGCTCTTCCATCGGCTGGGAAACTTTATTTTTCCGACAATCAGTATGAAACCTCACAGCAATTAAAGTGATCTTTCTACATCAATATCCCTTCCATTGTGCTTCTGAATATGGTGGTATTCACTGTCAGCAGCTAGTGATGACTGAAGCAGATGAAACCCTTCCTCAGCTTTGCAGGAACTTAATGGCATGTTCCTCATTACACAGAGAGAATTCTGATTTTGATAAGATAAACCAAGAGTGAAAATGTATTTAACCAAGAAGAAAACAGTAGTTATTGCTTTGTCCTTTTTGTTTTCCTGGGTATGTTGTGACAGCACTACAGCAAAGGGACAGTGAATGTTTGGTTCCTATTCCGATGGAGTATTCAAATATAAATAATTCCAATGTCAATGATAAACGTCTTTATTGCTAAAGAGATCTGTCATAGAAAGTGCCAGGATCTCTTCGCACACTTTAAATATTAGGGCTGTATGTGGAGATGCTCTTACTCACTTAGTGACAGCAGGGTGTGCAGTTTGAGCTCTATTTTCTTTTTTATTTATGTATGTATTTATTTTTAGACAGGATCTGGCTGTGTTGCCCAGGCTGGAGTGCAGTGGTGTGACCTCAGTTCACTGCAACCTCTGCCTTCCAGTTTCAAGCGATTCTCGTGCCTCAGCCGCCCAAATAGCTGGGATTACAGGTTCTTGCCACCACGCCCAGCTAATTTTTGTGTTTTTAGTAGAGATGGGTTTTCGCCATGTTGGCCAGGCTTGTCTCAAACTCCCGGCCTCAAGTGATCCACCCGCCTCGGCTTCTCAAAGTGCTGGGATTATGGGTGTGAGCCACCATGCCGGCCTGAGCTCTATGTTTACTTGTGGCATTGGGTTGTTTTTTAGACATACACCTTCTCTATTCCCAGTTTCCTTACTGTCAGAACCCAGAATTTGGGGTGAAGGCAATGACACAAAGTGACAACAACCGAAATGGAAAGTGACTTTGATTCTATCAATTCATTCATTCTTTCCCTCGTTCATAAAACCTACGTTAAGCACTTACAATATGCCATGCATTTGTAGGGGCAAAAGGCATTTTCCCTCCCCACTGAGGTTTGACGTTTGAGTCTGAGAAATAAGCTGACGGTAGATTGACAGGAGAAAAGGCATACAAATTCATTAACATGTATATTGACATGAGAGTTCTGAAAATATGAGACTCAAAGAAGAGCCAGATGAGTGAGGTTTTTATACTATATAGAAAGGAATATAGGCTTGAAGTATAGCGACAGGTTATGGGAGGGAGAAAGGAGGAAAGGCGTGGTGAGCAAAGGCTGTCTGTCATATCACCCACATGAAACTTCGCAGGAAACAGCCCTTAGAAAGAATAGATGGTAGCCTGTAATAAAAGTTTCTCTGTCAGAACTTTAAAAGTGTCAGACTTTTAATCTCCTTTTCCTGTGAGTAAATGTTTCCTAGATCTGGAAAAGGCAAATGTATTAGGCTGTTCTTGCTTTGCTATAAAGAAATACCTGAGACTGAGTAATTTATAAAGAAAAGAGGTTTAATTGGCTTATGGTTCCTCAGGCTGTACAGGAAGCATGGTGCTGACATCTGCTCAGCTTCTGGGGAGGCTGCAGTGGGCTTTTACTCATGGCTGAAGGCAAAGGGGGAGCTTGCATATCACATGGGAGGAGCAGGAGCGAGAGTGAGTGAATGAGGGAGGTGCCACACACTTTAAACAACCAGATCTCTCAAGAACTCACTACCATGAGGACAGCACCAAGTCATGAGGGATCCGCCCCCAGGACCCCAACACCTCCCACCAGGCCCCACTTCCAAAATTAGGCATTACATTTCAACATGAGATTTGGGGTGGGGGACAAGTATCCAATCTATATCAGCAAATAAGGGAACCTCAGAGAGAGCCTGTTTGCATCCACTTTGATAATGTAGAAATTTTTCTACAGATGCAAATCTCCTCCACAAAGGACAGCTTTTCAAAGCTATGTCCTGTCTGCAGCCCCTCTGAACGGCCATCTTGAAATATGCCAAAGAAGTATATTTTGGGGTGGCATACATTGGTTTCCTTCACATTGTACTGGGTATTAAGACACAAAGATAACCTGATGCCCCAAGAGATCACTTCTTAAGGAGGATATAGACATGTAATCAGTTAATGACACAGTCTGTTTAGTCTATACACAGCTAGCAATATATCTAAATATATAGAAAGTACAATGAATGTTCAGAAGGAGCACACTTACCTTGGCCTGATAAGAGTCAGGTGGGGCTTGAAAGACTTTAGAGAATTCTCAGGTGGAGAGCTGGGATGGGGTGGGGGTGTAGATCATTTTAGCAGCGATGAAACAAAATGTTTAGGACCAGCGAGGCTCAAGAGAAGGTGTGTTTATAAATCTGCATTTAGTTTGCTATTCTCATAGCATTGTATAGTTTATGTTCTCACTGGATAAGCCAAATTACAAATATGTATATACTGTCAGCCATGCAGAGTGACTGTGGCATGGTTCTTAGCTTTATAAAATTAGGTTCAGTCCACATGAAATCCAGCTGTGGATAAAGAGGAATTTTAATGAATTGCAGAACTAAGAGAACTCAGGCCACTGAAGCTTACTTTCCATAGGTGCACTGGCATTGCCATATCTGTCAAAATGCAATCAGGTTGATAAAACTGTTCAAGATTTGTATTCAGGAATGGTCAGAAGATTTCCCTAGTTTGATGAAAAATACAAAGATGAGTTGCATATAAATAACACTTAAGTTCTCTTTCAGTCCTGAGAATCTATACAATATGAAATGGAATTTCATATATTTAAACCAAAATAAAAGATCATGGTCTAGCGATATGAAAAAAATTATATTCATGCCTGTAATCCCAGCACTTTGGGAGGCCGAGACGGGCAGATCACGAGGTCAGGAGATCAAGACCATCTTGGCTAACACGGTGAAACCCCGTCTCTACTAAAAATATAGAAAAAAATTAGCCAGGCGTAGTGGCGGGCACCTGTAGTCCCAGCTACTCAGGAGGCTGAGGCAGGAGAATGGTGTGATCCCGCGAGGCGGGGCTTGCAGTGAGCCGAGATCATGCCACTGCACTCCAGCCTGGGTGACTGAGCGAGACTCCATCTCAAAAAAAAAAAAAGAAGAAAAATTATATTGCAAAACTTATGTCATAATTGAGACTGAAACTGGTATTTCCCCTTCTCCAATGAAATAAGGCTATGGAAGTAAAGGTGATGACTACTGTATCACTGTTACGCAAGTCAGGTATTTTGAAATGTTTTTCTTCTGGTGAGATATATGTGACTGATTTATTATCTCTACCATTTGTTGCCAATGACAAATATTTATAGGAAAATACGAATTAAGTTTAGTATATAGTAGACTATTTATTTGTGTGCTTTCTTTTTATTTAACCTTCACAATAGGCTTAGGAAATTGGTGCTATTATTTGCTTGTTGTTATTAGTGTTGTATGTGTGTGTATGTATGCGTTTAATTTTAGGAAATGAAAGCAGAAAGAGGTTGGGTCACTTACCTAGTAATTGAACTGGTGGGGAAGTGGGGAGATGGGTTCTGTATTTGTCCGTTTTCACGTTGCTGATAAAGACATACCCGAGACTGGGCAATTTACAAAAGAAAGAGGTTTAATTGAACTTACAGTTCCACGTAGCTGGGGAAGCCTCATAATCATAGTGGACGGCAAGGAGGAGCAAGTCCCATCTTACATGGATGGCAGCAGGCAAATTGAGAATGAGGAAGATACAAAAGCAGAAACCCCTGATAAAACCATCAGATCTTGTGAGACTTATTCACTACCACAAAAACAGTATGGGGTAAACTGCCCTCTTGATTCCATTATCTCCCACTGGGTCACTCCCACAACACGTGGGAATTATGGGAGTATAATTCAAGATGAGATTTGGGTGGGTACACAGAGCCAAACCATATCATTCCACCCCTGGCCCCTGCCAAATCTCATGTCCTCACATTTCAAAACCAATCATGCCTTCCAAACAGTTCCTCAAAATCTTAACTCATTTCAACATTAACTCAAAAGTCCACAGTGCAACGTGCTATCTGAGACAAGGCAAGTCCATTCCGCCTATGAGCCCATAAAATCAAAAGCAAGCTAGTGATTTCCTAGATACAATGGGGATACAGACATTGGGTAAATGCAATCATTCCAAATGGGAGAAATTGGCCAAAACAAAGGGGCTACAGGGCCCATGTGAGTCCAAAATCCGGTGGGGCAGTCAAATCTTAAAGCTTCAAAATGATCTCCTTTGACTCCATGTCTCATATCCAGGTCACACTGAGGCTGTACTGTGTGGCTTTGCAGGGGACAGACTCCCTCCTGGCTGCTTTCATGGGCTGGCATTGAGTGTATTCAGCTTTTCCAGGTACATGGTACAATCTGTCAGTGGATCTAACTTTCTGGGGTGTGGGAGACAGTGGCCCTCTTCTCACAGTTCCACTAGGCAGTGCTCCAGTAGGGACTCTGTGTGGGGGCTCCAACCCCACATTTCCCTTCCGCACTGCCCTAGCAGAAGTTCTCCATGAGGGCCCCACCCCTGCAGCAAACTTTTGCCTTGGCATCCAGGCATTTCCATACATATTATGAAATCTAGGTGGAGGTTCCCAAACCTCAATTCTTGACTTCTATGCACCCACAGACACAACACCACGTGGAAGCTGCCAAGGCTTGGGGCTTCCACCCTCTGAAGCAACAGCCCAAGCAGTACCTTGGCCCCTTTTAATCATGGCTGGAGTTGCTGGGACCCTGGGCACCAAGTCCCTAGACTACACAGAGCACAGGGACCCTGGGCCTGGCCCAAGAAACCATTTTGTCCTAGGCCTCCAGGCCTGTGATGTGAGGGGCTGCCATGAAGACCTCTGACATGCCCTGGACACATTTTCCCCATTGTCTTGGGGATTAACATGTGGCTCCCCGTTACTTATGCAAATTTCTGCAGCCAGCTTAAATTTCTCCTCAGAAAATGGGATCTTCTTTTCTATCACATTGTCAGGCTACAAATTTTCCAAAGTGTTATGCTTTGCTTCCCTTATTAAACTGAATGCCTTTAACAGTACCCAAGTCACATCTTGAATGTTTTGCTGCTTAGAAATTTCTTCCACCAGACACCCTAAATCATCTTTCTTAAGTTCAAAGTTCCACAAATCTCTAGGGCAGGGGTAAAATGCTGCCAGTCTCTTTGCTGAAACATAATAAGAATCACCTTTGCTGCAGTTCCCAACAAGTTCCTCATCTCCATGTGAAATCACCTCAGCCTGGACCTTATTGTTCATGTCTCTATCAGCATTTTTCTCAAAGTCATTCAAGTCTCTAGGGAGTCCCAAACTTTCCTACATTTTCCTGTCTTCTTCTCACCCCTCCAAACTGTTTCAGCCTCTGCCTGTTACCCAGTTCTAAATTTGTGTCCACATTTTTGGGTATCTTTTCAGCAATGTCTCACTCTACTGATACCAATTTACTGTATTAGTCTGTTTTCATGCAGCTGATAAAGACATACCTGAGACTGGGCAATTTACAGAAAAAAAAAAAAAAAAAAAACAGAGGTTTAATTGGACTTACAGTTCCACGTGGCTGGGGAAGCCTCACAATCATGGTGGAAGGCGAGGAGCAAGTGCTGTCTTACACGGATGGCAGCAGGCAAAGAGAGAATGAGGAAGACGCAAAAGTGGAAACCCCTAATACCACCATCAGACCTCGTGAGACTTATTCACTACCATGAGAACAGTATGGGGGAAATTGCCCTCATGATTCAGTTGTCTCCCACTGGGTCCCTCTCACAACATGTGAGAATTATGGGAGTACAATTCAAGATGAGATTTGGGTGGGGACACAGAGCCAAACCATATCAGCTTCCCTCCACTCTCATAGGTTCTTTAGCTGGGCTCCAAATTAAATTGACATAAGACAGATTAATAGGAGAAAAAACATATTTAATTATGTACATATGTACAGGAGTTGTATAAAAATAGGAGACCTAACGAAGGGTCAGACAATTGAAGCTTATATAGCACCCTATGCTAAGGAGAGGAATAGGGGATTGGGGATTATGGTGGCCGGGGTGAAGAGAAGTTATGGGAGGGTGAAAGGAGAAAATGTATGCTGGATAAAGTTTGCCTTGTTATGCAGATAAAAAATCTTTCAGGTTAAAAAAAATTGCCATGGAAGCAGCCCTCTTTCTGATACAGACACATTTACAAATGCAGATTTCTTTCATAAATATAAATTTCTTTTACAAAAGGGCAGTTTTTCAGAGCTACTCTTGTGTATGCAGTTTCTCAAAATAAACAGCTAGAAATATACAAAATATATTTTGGGTGGCATACTTTAGACTCCTGTTGTCTTTTTTTTTTTTTTTTCTGAGACAGGTCTCACTGTCACCCAAACTGGAGTGCAGTGACATGATCACAGTTCACTGCAGCCTTGACCTCCCAGGCTCAGGTGATTCTCTCACCTTAGCCCCCAAGCAGCTGGGACTACAGGAGTGTGCCACCACATCTGGCTATTTTTTTTTTTTTTGTATTTTTAGTAGAGATGGAGTTTCACCATGTTGTCCAGGATCGTCTTGAACTCCTGGGTTCAGCAGATACACCCGCCTTGGCCTCCCAAAATGCTGGGATTACAGGCATGAGCCACCATGCCAGACCCTACTGTCATCTTTTTAAGTGGTGTGTCCCGAGTCCCAACACTGACGTATCATGCTATTAAGCTCTAATAAGACCAAAAATTGGCCGGGATCAGGGTGTAGACAATAGCGTGGCACTATAGAAGCTAACATTTTCAACTCTTCTTCCACTGCATTTTTATGTTAATGCTCCGCTTGAGTCAAATTGGTACAAAAACCTGCCTAGCGTAGTCTTTATTCCCTTTATTGACCTGATCTCTTATGCTTCTCATCTGAAATGAGTTTATTTAAGTTACACATGTTCTTTGAATGTGCCCAACCTCTTCCCAGAAGCATTAGGTCAATTCAATAATGCCTTTAACCTTTGAAATTCTGGGAGCATTTATTGTCTGTACTGCTAAATTGGCACTCATTATGTGAACAGATATTTATCAGATTATTTGTACAGTTTTAAAACATTTTTATTGTTTTATATATATATTATATATATATATATAAAATTTGTGTTATATCTGTGTTCCTTATAAGATGCTCTGTTCTCTATGTCTAGTCCAACTATTTACAGGAGTAAATGTTCAGTATGTTTGCTCATGATTATGGCAATCAAAGAATATTTAATTGAGCCACAGGAACATCCAACTTATGGCCTTAACTTTTTTAGCACCAGGAAATAACTCATCTGAGAACACAATTTTTTTATTCTAGTATTTATTTTTTTGTATACAGAATTCTAGAAAATGATATGCCATACACAATTAATGTGTGAATTATAATTAAGCACAAGAAAACAGCTTGAAGTATCAAAAATGCATCAAATTATTACCTTAAGAGAATTTACTGGCTCTTTCCAATTTCTCCGTGTATTTTTTTTTTTTTTTTTTTTTTTTTTATCTATTTTGACAACATCACAAAGGGGCTGAGGAACAAATGTGGCAGATGCTGTGTGTCTGTATTGTCTGTATTCAGACTGTGTATAGATAGTATATGAATCAGACTGCAACATTGCTCGCATATTCATTTAGACTGTTGACATGATAGATGCTGATGACCATAGTAAAATCTATTGGGAAAACTGCCAGACCGAAATAATCATCAGGATTTGGGCCATTTAGAGGTCATGAATGTTGATTTGGGCCATTTAGAGGTCATGAATGTTTATATTTTTCAGTAGTTTTAGAGAATTTAGCTCTACTTTTAGAGCAACCATTCTAATTGTTTCCAGTTTGAGACTTCTCTAGATTGCAAAACTTCATGTAAATACCCATAGAATCATATTTGTAAAGGGTTATATGCAAATATGTAGGAGTTGCTTTTCCTGAAAGCTTTTATCATAAGTGACTGTTGATCATCAATTAATTAAATCTAGGTCTATAGGAAAAGTTTCTCATATATTTTATTTGACCAAAACTATTTTATTCTACTACTTCTCTTGTTTTATGTTAAATTGTTCTTAAAGAAAAATCCAGGTGGGAACTTGACTTGCTGATAGCCAGTCGATACATTACTCTTCTCTCCTCAAAACTATCTTTACACAACAGGAGACAAAATAAAAAGAATGTCAAGTATGAGATTAGTTTCTCCAAGTTCTATGATTCAATAAAGTTCTTACCCTTAAGTAGAGACAACAGTAATTCTTCTTATAAAATAGAAGATTGCAACTTCTACTTCCACAGATAGCCCAGTCAGCTACAGAGTGACAAGGCTGATCAGACTTCATGCTGGATGTAAGTTTAGGCTGTTTTGATCAGGACATCTAGGCCCTAAACTTATGAATGTCCCATACTGCTACTTGTTTGCTCCATCTCAGGTCCAGACCTCCACCCCATATGCAAATATCTCCTCCTCAAACTTCCTGTTATTGAAATATTTGATGTAGTTTAAGCTTCAATACCCCCCTAGTCATTTTGAGCCTCACCTTGCTCCCCCTTCTCCTTTTCCCAGCTATCTGTCCAGCAATTTCTGCTTATATGCTTTGCTCAGCTTGGTCTTTGAGTGTCTCCCTATTGCAATAGTCCCTCTGCCTCTATTGCAATAGTTCCCCTTAATGAAGTGTTTTCTTACTAACTTCCAGATCTCCATGTCTTTTTTTAAGGCAGGGGGTTGGGGGCGCAGAACTTAGACAGCAGACACTATCATATTCTAGAATTTCCCCACACGTAATTACATGAACCAGGCTTCAATTTTCTCATGTTTAAATACTGATTTCTTCCTCTTTCCACCAGAAAAACATACTCATGTTTCTCAATTTATGATGGGAGTTGCATCCCAAAAATCCTGTTGTGAATCAAATACTGAATGCATTTCACTTCTGTACCATTGTAAAGTCAAAAAATCAAAAGTTGGTAAGGGACCAACCGTAAGTCAGGGACGGTCTGTATTCAGGGTGACACACGAGAAGACATATTTTGCTATGAGTTATTTTGTGTATGGTGCTGTGTGAGATAATTACAAGTTGTTATTGTTATTCCAATTAATATTGTAGAGGATGAAAGGTGTGATCCCTGTCTTCACCCACCATAAGTGGCACAGCTGACACTCCTATAATAAAAGGCAGGTTAACAAAAGAAAAGCATAAAATTGATTTAATTAAAGTTTTATGTGACACGAGAGACTTCAGAAATGAAAACCACAAAACCCAGGGAAAACTATTTTTATGCTAAGGTTTCTGATTTGATGACTTAATGAAGTACAGATAGCCATGTAGAAATGTGACTGGACAAGAGGGTATGCTGTAAGGGTAATAGACTGAGGAGGAGGCAGATTCAGCAAGACCTGTCTGTTCACATTCTTCTTGGTTTCTCTATGTTTAGCATTTATTCCTCCGAGATATGTGACAGGACCTCTCTAGAATGAAAGTCTTCAAGAAAAAAAGAATAGACTCACTTTTCTAGGCTTTCTAGCTTGCTTTCAGGGACAGGGTGTTGCAGTTTCTATGCTCTGCCTTGGGAAGGAGGAATTCTGGTTACCATCACTTGCTTCAGGGGGCAAAATAAATAAATAAATAAATAAATAAATAAATAAAAATAAAATAAAAGAAAGAAATGGAATGGCAGCAGAAGGTCGGAGAGATATTTTATTTCTGAGGCTTTCCAATCTCCTTTAGTTCAAAGCACTCAGCATGCCAAAGCATGATACGTTGAGGTATTGTTTTCTGGACCCCAACAATATCAAAGATGTCTTTTAATCCAGTGGTTTTCCAAGTGTGGTCCTTGAAAGGCTTTGGTCCAGTAGTAGCAGTATGACTTGAGAACTTGTTAGAAGTGCAAATTCTTGGTTCCTACTTCAGACCCATCAAATCAGAAACTCTCAGTCTTAGGCCCAGCAATTTGTGTTTTAATAATCCCTCCAGGTAGTTCTGATGTATGTTCAAGTTTGAGAACTTAATAACTATTTAAAAGATACTAATTTGAAAAAAATGCTTTTTTTTGCCAAGAACTTGGAAAAAATTTGTGTGCAACACCAGTTGTGGTTACCCACACCTAAAAATAATGCCTAAATGCCTTAAAGTCATTTAAAATAATGTGGTTATAAACATTCTTTCTGGTAGATAATATGGACGTTTGACTCATTTCTTATTCTTATTTCTTTGATTCTTGAGAAGATATGAATGAACATAAGAGGCACATTTTCTGAGGCAGAGGTCTAGAATTCCTCTCACATACTCCTCTCATCATGATAAAAAAGAAATCACTGTTGATGGATGACTCTTGTACTCTGTGAGACATCAAGCCCTATTAGTCACTCATTTATGCAATTTAAATGCTGGATTTTGTTTTCAGTGCTGCAGGCCCATTACCAAAGAGGGCCCAGCTGTTATTTTTTTGCTTTGGGGACATTCTCTGCAAATTCAATGGGTTTTGCTTCAATTCAGAAAATGGAAAGCATTAGGTTTGTAACAATAATTATATATCTCCCCAGGGCTCTTGTAGTATCAAGCCAGAGAGAAGAATAGTAGTAATTGGTTAGATTCATCAGAAGGGCAAATTTATTCTCACAACATCTTTTTGCAGTGGGCAAAGGTCCACTGAACAGTTGGACCAATAGGCACAATGTTAGAATTATATGAATACCCAACATTTGGGTGGCACTGTTAAAAATACATTCAATAACTATCTTTTCCGTATTTATGTTCATAAAAACTCAGATTAGGCAAGACAAGTGACCCCCTAGTTTGAGCAGATAATATCTTATTCTTTTGACTCAATATTTTTCTTTTAAAGTGGAGGCAGTGGGAAGACTTACACAATTAACAATGGAGACTAAATTCTATAGATTTTTCTCCCCCTGGAGGAGGAAGAGGCTTCTTTGGTACACTTAACTACTGTGAATTCATCTGTAAGCATTCCGACTTATATTTTTAGCAAATAAGATTTCTCACTTCCCTTTAACTTCTCCAAGTCAAGAGGATGGCAAGGACCCACTCCTGTCATCAAGCTAAGTAACCTGGCATCAGGCTAAAATGGGAAAGAATGTAGAGAAAATACCCATATAATAGGAGTGGATGGAGGATACTTACAGAGAGAAAAACACATAATTCAAAATACTGAAGCAGAGGATAAGAACTCAAGGCTTCTGGCTCATTTCATTTTCTCTGTGCTACGATTGATCAGTTTTGGAGTATGAAACTGTTTTACTTCAAGGAAGTCATACCTAATATTAAAAGGCAGTTGTCCCCTACTTTCTATGAGTTGTGGTAGGAATTGCTTTTCCTGCAAACTTTAAGATCACCAAGTGATTAAGCATGTATGACCAGGGTTAGGGGTGGGCAACACCTACGGCTGAGAATAAAATTGCTTCTATCATGGGATGTGAATGCTGTTGTTAGCATGTTCTTCTCAGAAGTTGGTAAATTGGAAGAAGGTTTGAAAGCAGTGTAAAGATATAGGAAAAACTATTACATTACTTTTCTTGGGTAGATTTATTAGCAGTTTCAACAAGAAGGCAGAGTCTGTGGTTAAAAGGCAGCAAACTTCTTTAAAGAATTTAAATCTCTCTAATGTTGGCCTCGAAACACAATACCCAAAATTATGGTACTTCGACGTGCTGAGCACATTGAACTGAAGGAGAATGAAAGTTCCTTGGAAGCAAGAAGTTCCCTCTGAACTTCTGCCCTCCTTTCTTCTCCTCCCATTTCTCTCATGAAGCAGGTTCTGGTAACTAAAATTCCTCTTCATGGGAAGCTTTGAAGATGGTGGAGGTGATGTTAAAGGTTCAAATATAGAGATTAAAATATGAAATAATTGTCAATTAGTATTAATAACTGAATATCAAGTTCTAGGAAAATGATATGTTTTATAGCGTTATGAAGTAGTCTATTCCCATTTGTTTGATCCTCTAGGTGAGAATGGAGAATTAATATTTGTTGAGAATGAAATAAATCTCCTGTGCATTGAACCCAGTTGTATTCTGAGAATCCCACCTCATGTTCCTCATTAAAGAAGTGAGAAAGAGGAAAACCAAAATGAGGCATTTAAGAATTATTTTTACATAGTCTTCCTCCTCCTCCTCCTCCTCCTCCTCCTCCTCCTCCTCCTCCTCTTCTTCTTCTTCTTCTTCTTCTTCTTCTTCTTCTTCTTCTTCTTCTTCTTCTTCTTCTTCTTCTTCTTCTTCTTCTTCTTCTTCTTCTTCTTCTTCTTCTTCTTCTTCTTCTTCCTTCTTCTTCCTCCTCCTTCCTTCTTCTTCTTCTTCTTCTTCTTCTTCTTCTTCTTCTTCTTCTTCTTCTTCTTCTTCTTCTTCTTCTTCTTCTTCTTCTTCTTCTTCTTCTTCTTCTTCTTCTTCTTCTTCTTCTTCTTCTTCTTCTTCTTCTTCTTCTTCCTTCTTCTTCCTTCTTCTTCTTCTTCTTCTTCTTCTTCTTCTTCTTCTTCTTCTTCTTCTTCTTCTTCTTCTTCTTCTTCTTCTTCTTTCTTCTTCTTCCTCTCTCTCCTCTCTCTTTTTTTTTTTTTTTTTTGAGACAAGATTCACTCTGTGTCCCAGGCTGGAGTGCAGTGGTGTGATCATAGCTCACTATAACCTCTAACTCCTGGGCTTAAGCAATTCTCCTTTCTCAGCCTCCTGAGTAGCTGAGACTACAGGCAGTCACCACCATGCTCAGCTAATTAATATATTTTTTTAAAGTAGGGTCTCACCATGGTGCCCAGATTGACCTCAAACTCCTAGGCTCAAGGGATCCTCCTGTCTCAACCTACCAAAGTGCTGGGATTACAAGAGTGAGTTATCATGCCCAGCCATAGCCTTATTTCTAAAGTTTACCTTATCAGTGTCACATGTCTTGGAGGTTTCAGCTTATTAAGTTTGTCCAGTTGTTTTTTTTTCTTAGCAGAGGTCGAAATGAAGGATGCAGTATGTCAAAGTTTAACAGCTGCTGAAACAAACTTATTCCATTGAAACTTGAGCTATTGAGGTAATATGAGGGCTGCTATTTGCAATAGTGTGCTCTGTCAGAAATTGAATTTGTGTTTCTGAAATGAAAATTGTGTCCCAGTTTCACTGTACCTAAAGAGGAAAAGGACTACCTGGGGTCAGGATATCAGATTGACTAGTGATAGGAATGAAAGAAAATATGTTTTAAGTGAAACAGTACATGTACTCTGACTTAAAGAATTGATAAATTTCACAGTTTCAAAATACTCTATCCATTACAAATGTTGGTTACTTTGAACTGGAAAGTATTTTTATTCAGTGGTCATTTCCTCATGTCATCATATTCACTCTTCATAAGAGCATAGTTTGGCATTACTTACACAGTTTTTCACTATTTAATTGTATTTTATATTTGATTTCCAAGTTTATCTTTTTAATTTTTTTCCTTCTACTTTTGTTTGGCTCATTTTCTTTTTCTTTCACTAGTTTTTGAAGTTTCATATTTAGTTAATTGTATTTAGTCTATTTAAACAATAAAGTAGTAATATTAAATATTTCTCTCTTACTTCAGCTGACTCTATATGCCATCCCTATTTTTGTCATTTTGTAAATAATCATTTATGTTTTATTTTTACTTTGATTTAGTGCTTATTTAAGAAAATGTTTTTGTGTGTTTAGGTCCGAGGGTATGTCTTCTTATTGTTGACTTTTAAATTTATTAAATTGTAGTTTAGGAGAATGAGCTAATATAATCTCTAGTAGCTTGGAGTAATTGAAGTAATTTATGATTTTTACTTATTATTATTACCATTATTATTATTAACAACTTTGTGAACAAAAGCATGATACATTTATTTAAATGTTTTATAGTTATTTGTATTCTCTATTTGTAGCATTCAAAGTTTTATATTCAGTTTATTGAGATTATTATACAAATGATGTATATTTTCCTAATTTTTAATCTACTTAGTAAATCAAATATTAAAAGATATTTACTAATATCTCCCACTTGTTTTATCCATTTCTCCTTGCATAACATGATATTTTGCTATTTTGTATTTTGTTGCTATTTTTTTCTTGTTAAAATGTTTTCAACTCTTATGCCTGTATCTTCTTTACTACTATTGTTCCAGAGTTGTTAATGCCTTACAAGCATGCCAATTTGCATGAAAACTATATAATCACTTTAATTATAATGTAATCATTCCATCCTTCATTTTATTTGATGAATTTGATCTTAAATTACACTATCTCTGATGTTAATGCCACCAGTCTTATTCTTTTATTGTTTGCATTTGCCTAGTATCTCTTTACTTATTTCTTTATTTTGGTCACTTTATTTTTGGAGAGTGTCTTACAAAAAGTACCTGTTACACAAACTGAGGATCTTTCTTCTTTTGCTATGGCAATTTAGTACATTAGCATCCAAGTTAACAGGCAAGATATTTCTTATACGTTAATTTTATTTTTAGAATTTCTTATATTTTGCAGATTCTTTTCCTTTCTTTTTCAGATTCTTTACTTTGGCTGGATTGACAAAAATTCCTTTCAATGCAGTCCCCCACACACCAACTGCTACAATGATGCAGAATTTCAGTGACTCTTACATGTTCACCTTTCAACTCTGAGAGCATCTATGCCTGCTTATTGAATGCCTGTAAACCCTTATTGGTAAGAGAAGTTGACTGATGTCCAAATTGCTGGGTTCTTAACTGTCCATGTAGTTAAAAAGAACAATGTCCCAAATGTACACATTCTTCCTGAAGACTCACAATCTCAGTTGTATCTGAGCTCATCTGCCAGCCCCAACAATCAGGGTTATTTTAGTGGTTAGTTGTTTAAAATGTAGTAAGCAATGAAATGGGAGGAAGAGAGTACCAGAAACATATACTCAGGCTACGATTTTCTTTATTAGTTTTAGTTTGTATTGGATTGTCATGTTCTTAGCCCTCTGGCACTAAAGTTGTACATTTCAGCTTTCTCAGGTCTCGGTATCACAGGAAACAAATAGCAAATTCTTCTCAATTCTAAGTGCTGAAGGAGACAGAATGTGAGTTAAATTTTTATTAGTTTTTGCTATTTCTAAATAAAACAAGAATAATACAGTCACTCCTCTTGAGAATACATTTTTATTGAGAATACCCAAATAATTTTAAGTCCTTATGTTTATATAATTCTTTATAGCAAAGTTTATATGCATTCATTATTCCAAGTGTATTCCCATAGTAACTCTCTGAAAACAGAGATAGTCATTACGTCCACCTTACAGGTAAAGAAACTGAGGCTGAGTGATTTTAAATGACTTGTCCAGTTCATATAACCAGAAAAAGGCAGGCACTGTTTAGGTATTGTCATGCTAAATTTATTAATCTTTTCCCTATATATATTGTATCCTAACACATAAAGTCACTCAGATATAACTTGATCACTTTTCCCTCCGCATTTTTGGGGGATCTAGAAAGAAAAATAGAATAAAGATACAGAAAAAAAAAAAAAGAAGAAGACTAATACCTGATTGGGACCACTAAAGAGGAGCAATCAGACTTGCAATCTCCCCCAAATATGAATGCTTCAAATAAGTCTTTTGATGTAACTTTCTGCAGGACACACATCACTTTCATACTATGAAACTAACACCCCTGCGTATTCTACTTTACTCATTTCCCAGTCATTTGTTTTTGTCATGTAGACACAGTCTGAATGTCAAGCGATTATTAAAAATTCTCCAAATCCCTGAAGCCTTCCTAGACCCTTTGTTTTCAGTTAGTAAAATTGTTTCTCCACAATCTGTTGCCCCCAAGCTTATTACACATATAGAAAGAACAAAGATAGGTTCACTGAAGTGAAAGACCTAATAAAGTAGAAGATTTCAGAGCAAAAGAAAACTTCCAGAGAGGGTGTCATAGTCAAAAGTGAGCATAGGTAGGCTGGGAGAAATGACCAGTTGACAGGCATTTGCTATAGAACTCTTAATCTTATATTTTTAAGTCAGGCCCAAATCAGTTACTGCCGCCGTTTACCCTCGAGGTAGAACTAATGCCTTGCATTTATATGGTAATAAGACTCTTCACAGCAATCCCCATGTCGTAACTAATTCGATATTCACAGCAACCCTATGAGGTAGGCTAAGTAATAATTATGCTAATCTTGAAAGGGCACAAAGAGGTAAAGGGATTCTTTTTAAAGTTACATAGTCAATGCCAAAATTAAATGTCCAATGATTTTCCCACTCTGCCACATTCTGTGATTATGAAAACTATATTCAAGTACAGTTGTCACTTGGTATCTGTGGGGGATTGGTTCCTGGAACCCTCTGGGATACCAAAATTTATGAATGCTCAAGTCCCTGATATAAAATGTCATACTATTTGCATATAACCTAACCACATCTTCCTATATACTTCAGATCATCTATAGGCTACTTATAATACCTAATACAAGTCCTACACATCACTTCATTCATGTGGATTCAATGTAGTACTCATCACATGGCAAATTCAAGTCTTGCTTTTTGGAACTTTGTGGATTTTTTTTTTTTTACTGAATATTTTGGATCCATGCTTGGTTGAATACATGGATGTGAAACTCACAAATATGGAGGGTTGTCTGTACAACCTTTTAATGTACAGTAAAGTTTTCAATATGTATGAAAATAGTTAACATGAAATTTATATTGGTTTGTGGCTATTTTTGTTGCTGGAGGAGGTGGTGTCTGAAATATTCTTTTAGAATTCTGCAGCTCAAATTCAGGCCTCTCAATCTCTGATTCTAATTTTTTTTTATCAAAATATATTGTAAGTGTCTACGTTCACAAATAATAGAAGTCTATATTTCATTATTGTAAGTAGGAAAGATAATAATGCACTTCTAGCTCGTATCCAAAATTCTAGTTTCCCCAGATATCATAAAAACCTGTTTAAATGCCTAAATTACAATTTACCAAGATGTCTGCATAACATAAAGCAGTTAAAACACCAAATGCATAGCACATAATCAATCATTCAATACTAGATTAACTCAGGTCTGTTTTGGGGCAATGTTCCATGATATTGAATAGCAGGTGATATGGTTTGACTGTGTTCCCATCCAAATCTTACCTTAAATTGTAATAATCCCCACGTGCCAAGGGCAGGGGCAGGTGGAGATAATTGAATCATGAGGGCAGTTTCCCCCATACTGTTCTCGTGGTAGTGAGTAAGTCTCATGAGATCTGATGATTTTATAAATGGAAGTTCCCCTGCACAAGTTCTCTTGCCTGATGCCACGTAACACGTGACTTTGCTCCTCATTCATCTTCTGCCATGATTCTGAGGCCTCCCCAGCCATGCGGAACTGTGAGTCAATTAAACTTCTTTCCTTTATAAATTACCCAGTCCCAGATATGTCTTTATTAGCAGCGTGAGAACAGACTAATACAGCAGGTTTTTCTAATTATGTTTCTTTCTACAATGTAAAAAAAAAAAAGTGCTACAATATACATGAACAATGTCTGTGCCACTGCTTGCATTTTCCAAATTGTTAAAATCTTCAAGAAAGGGTGGGAAAAATGGTACTGACAATGCACAACAGGTTAAAACAACTGGAACACAGATACTCTCCTATCAGGAGAACAGTGGAGATACTGTTGTATATTCTAACAGCTTCTGGAAAGGACGCTAGTGCAAGGTAATCATTTTAGTTGGAGTGCCTTTGAGGTCCTTATAGTAAATTTACAATTCACATAGTGAATTTTGAGTAAACATTTTTTTTTACAATTAACTATACCAAATATTTAGAGGGTAGGACTTCAAATATTGAATGATATCTATATTGTAAATATTTTATTTAACTGGTCTGCTTTCCCACTTGACAGTGAACTCTTCGAGGTAAGGAATTCTGTCTTATTCTTGTGTTCCCAGAAACTAGCACAGTTCCTGGCACAGTATATAATCAATGAATTATGAATGGGTGAATGAAGGAAGAATGCAGTGATTTGACTAAGGTTTTGCAGTTAGTTCTGCACATGGCATGGCTTTTGAATCTTTCGTTAAAATATTATGCTTGCTTACTTGAATCTGTTTCCAATACTTTTTCAGAAGAGACAAGGCTGTTCTCAGTTAAAACATGTATTTTATTGATTAATTTACTTGTAAAGCACCATTGTTTGTTTTTCACAAAAAGTTAATCCAGTACAATAATGTATAGTATAATAATTTATTGTGTGGTATGCAAAGCAAATATTCTAATTTACAGCCTCTATATCCCCATGGAATTAATCTAACTCATGATTTGTAGAGTGTGTTATCTAATATTATTAGAAAGATTCTGTTTGTTACAGTGTATGAGGGTCTTGGCAATGGTTGAGTATGTGGTACTTTGGAGAAACATCTCTAATATAAATTAAAATTGGTTTACAAGTGAAAATATTAGTATTACCAATCTGGAAGCTAATTAACTATATGATGCACAGATGTTACATTATAAAGAAATATTTCAATGTCAAATAATTAAATTTTTTATGGACTTAAAAAATGACTCATCGTACATTTATAAATAAGAATAAATACATTTAGCTACCATAAATTTCTAAATATTATTGGAACTGTTTTTAGATTTGTTGATTATTATGGGTTTTAAAGTTTCAATTTAAAGAGAAAATTCATATAATAAAATGAACATCCTTTTTTTAAATTATACTTTACGTCCTAGGGTACATGTGTACAATGTGCAGGTTTGTTACATATGTATACATGTACCATGTTGGTTTGCTGCACCCATTAACTCATCATTTACATTAGGTATTTCTCCTAATGCTATCCCTCCCCCAGCCCCCCACCACCCGACAGACCCCAGTGTGTGACATTCCCCGCTCTGTGTCCAAGTGATCTCATTGTTAAATTCCCACCTATGAGTGAGAACATGTGGTGTTTGGTTTTCCATCCTTGTGATAGCTTGCTGAGAATGATGGTTTCTGGCTTCATCCATGTCCCTGCAAAGGACATGAACTCATCCTTTTTTATGGCTGCATAGTATTCCATGGTGTATATGTGCCACATTTTCTTAATCCAGTCTGTCACTGATGGACATTTGGGTTGGTTCCAAGTCTTTGCTATTGTGGACAGTGCCACAATAAACATAGGTGTGCATGTATCTTTATAGTAGAATGATTTATAATCCTTTGGGTATATACCCAGTAATGGAATTGCTGGGTCAAATGGTATTTCTAGTTCTAGATCCTTGAGGAATTGCTGCACTATCTTCCACAATGGTTGAACTAATTTACACTCTCACCAACAGTGTAAAAGCATTCCTGTTTCTCCACATCCTCTCCAGCACCTGTTTCCTGACTTTTTAATGATTGCCATTCTAACTGGTGTGAGATCTTATCTCATTATGGTTTTGATTTGCATTTCTCTGATGACCAGTGATGATGAGCATTTTTCCATGTGTCTGTTGCCTGCATAGACGTATTCTTTTGAGAAGTGTCTGTCCGTATCCTTTGCCCACTTTTTGATGGGGTTGTTTGTGTTTTTCTTGTAAATTTGTTTAAGTTCTTTGTAGATTCTGGATATTAGCCCTTTGTCATATGGGTAGATTGCAAAATTTTTCTCCCATTGTGTAGGTTGCCTGTTCACTCTGATGGTAGTTTCTTTTGCCATGTAGAAGCTATTTAGTTTAATAAATAAAATGAGCATCTTAGGAGATAGTTAATCATTTCTAAAAGGGATTACCCTTAGCTGTCAGGTTTTTCAGAGATCCTGGAAGACTGGAACCATTAGCATTTTGACTTAGAGTTCTTGGTGGGAAACCACAATTAAACAATAAACAATATTTAGTATTTGTGTACTTAATCCGCATTAAAGATGTGATAATACACTGTAGCAAATATAAACATTCTAGAATAGGTATGCTTAATTGTATTTAGTGGTTCCATTTTCCCATTTTTCTAAGGGAAATACTGTCCTTTTTGGTAACAAATTTGTCCCCATGGGAATGGTAGCTGCTTTTATTTTGATACACCATGAATATTTACAAATATTGCTATGGGATATATTTATATTATTTCAATAATATCAATTTTGAGAAAGCTATATTTTAATTTCATACCCTGAAACAATTCAAGTATTTTCAATTTGGTTGCCAAGACTCTAGTTTAAAGCAAACTATGAAAGACGTAACTTTCTCCATGTTACATTATTTTTGCTATCTGCCAAGTTGGTCTGATGTCAAGGCCAGTGGTCTGATATGAGTCAATGTATAAAGATAATATGGTGGTTCAAATTACACTTACTCATGTAGGTGAATAAATCCAATGACAAACAGCAAGATAATAAAAACTGAGAAAAAAGTCTATGCAAACCCAGATTGGGATCAAGATTATTCATTTTAGAAAAATCAAGGTGTGTGTGCTCAGAAGGTTGATGTGAACAAGTATGACCGTGTGAAAGGGTATGGATGCAATCTACCAAATAATGACACATGAAACAGTCCCAACTCTAGCTAAAGGATTAAGAGAAGAATATTACTTGACCTGTATGTTACATATCATTTCCTACCAACCTAGTCTTGTTCAGAAGTGGATTCTCTATTTGTTTAAATGTAATTATTTTAATGATTTTTGTAAAGTATGTCAAAAATATAATATATGTTTTGTGATGATAGGGCCTGTTTATATTTTGCTCACAGTTTATCTCCAATGGCTAAAACAATACCTGGGACATAGTAGACACTTGACATTTACTGACTCAGTGAAACAGATTTCTCCAAACAATGAAAGTACTAAAAACAGGCTATTTTTGCCTGTTTTATCTTCTTTCCATTAGTTTGTATTATGAAATCAAAACTAACCTCCATCCTAAGAAAACCAACATCATGATTTATAAACTTCTTACACACACACTTATTCTCTCACAGTCCAACTTTTGTTTTTATTAATTATGCAATCATTTTTTTCCTAAGGGGCAGTAGCAATGGAATAAGTTCAAAATATCTTCAGGGGATTATAGTTTTCACTGGCCAATGAAGTGTAATAAGTACTCGGATGGTAGCTAAATATGTCCAAAAACCTCTTCACTTGCTCAATGATTTTTACTCCCCTGAGCTTGGTAGCTGTCTAGCGTGTAACCACTCACTTATTATAAATTAGATAATTTATCTCACCTCCTGTTTTATTTATTCAGTCAATGTAACTACTTTGCTCACTTGGTTTCTTGATTGTTTCACTAGAACAAAAACTTTACTGCTCAACCCAGCGTCCTTAGCTCTAGCTATCTTTCCACCTTCATAATCCAAGCAGCTGGCCCGTGTCATCTTTCATACAACTCAGCATGTCTAATGCCTTTGCTCTATCACAACACTTGGTAAAATTAATGGTTTTCAATTCTGGCTGTCCGTTAAGAATCTCCTTGGGGGACGGCTTTGGACACCAAAACTATACCCCAGATGAATTGAATGAGAATCTCTGGATGTGAGGCTTAGCATCGGTCTTTGAAAATTGTGCAAATGATATTCATGTGTAGCCAAGTGTTGAGAACCACTGGGCTAAATGCTCCTACTGCCTTATCCCACCAACTTCATTGGAACGCTTGTATGGGGAACCCAACCAGGATGGCACCAGAGTTCATCACCTTTTTTGGGTACTGTAATTTGGACTAACCCAGCCCTTCAGCCAGATGAGTGACCCTATCCCCAGTCTGTCTCTCCGTGGCTTTCTCTCTTTTCCCTATAGATATTCAGTCCACCAAGACCACATAATTTATAGCATCCTGTTACACAAATTAAATATACTTATTGTTTTCCGTTAGTGAGAAACTTGCTTTATTTTATCAAACAATTCCAACTTGAATTTATTTTTTTTACAGCATAGCTTAAAAAAAATTGTGAGCAGAAAGTTAAGCTGAAAATAAACTGGATTAATAGCCAGGGCATAATGATTCGCTATGGAAGACACAACTTAGAAACAAAAAGGATCATGGTAAAATATGCAGCTAAAACAATTACTGCAACTTGAATACTTACCAAATAAAGTCCCCCAAATTATAAGACTTGAGAATAAAATTAAAATGTTCTGCTCCCCAAATTTGGTTTCAGTACTTATTTGATTTCAAATACAGAGGTAATATAGTTCACACTGAAAACAAATCAACTAGCTAAAATAGATGGGCTTTATATATGAAAAAGAGACATTAAGATATTAAGGTTTGTTTATTCTGTTTTTATCTCTCTGGACCAATTTTTTTTAGGAAGAATAATGTGATTAAGTCAAGTCTGCTGCCTCACATTCTCAATTCCGGCATCATAGCAATAAAGCACCTTAGCATATTAAAACAACAACAAGAAGACACTGTTCATTGGAAACTTATTTTTTTGAGACAGGGTCTCACTTTGTCACCCAGGCTGCCAGGCTGAGTACAATGGTGCCAGCATAGCTTACTTTAGCCTCAAAGTCCTGGCCACAGTTTCCTGAGTAGCTGGGACTACAGGTACATACCACCAAGCCTGGCTACTTAAATTTTTTTTTTTTTTGTAGAGACAGGGGTCTTGCTATGTTGTCCAGGCTGGTCTTGAACTCCTGGCTTCAAGCAATCCTCCCACTTGGTCTTCATTGGAAAACTTTTGACAATGAGTTTCAACAAAGGGAAAATAAAATATAACAAAGTCCCACAAAACCTCTGATGTGAACTTCTCCTTATCATCTAACATTTTATTGAGTCATCTTCTTTGCCTATTATGTTTGAAGTCTAGTTAAGTAGGTAAAGCTTCAAATGCAGAGAGAGATGACTTAAGAAAACAAAGGTAGAGACGACTTTAGAAAAGAAAACGGAAACAAATTTGCAGAGCCTGCAGCCAGCCACTTGGTTATTTAAAGCACTGGCAAATATTAGAGATCCACTGTTTCTAATTTGAGAAAGTATGGATCAGTTCATATTCCTAAGGACTGGAAAAGAACAAATATGCATGTATTTAAAAGGTAAAAAAGATGCCCCTTCAAATAGTAGATTGGTCATTTTAGCATTGTCATTTAAAATATATATTAGGAGAAAATGATCCAACAGCCATTACAAAACATATAGGCACATAGAATCATGAATATTAATTAATGTGGATATGAAAACAGCATATCATTAGCCAGGCTCAGTGACTTGCGCCTGTAATCCCAGCTACTCGGGAGGCTGAGGCAGGAGAACTGCTTGAACCTGGGAGGCGGAGGCGGAGGTTGCAGTGAGCCGAGATCGTGCCATTGCACTCCAGCCTGGGTGACATCTGTCTCTCAAAAAAAAAAAAAAGAAAGAAAAAAGAAAACAGCATATCAAGCCAGTGGAACTTAATTTCATTCAATGTCAGCTTAATGGCTTAATGAGTTTCACTGAAAAAGGGAAAAACATATTTAATCAATTCAATTCATGCAAGGCCATTGATTCTTTCCCACATGACATTCTCAAATTGAGATACAAAGCACAGACTTGAGTTTCATGGCGTTAATTGGACACTTCCCATGTGCTAGACATGAGCTAGGTACTATTATATAACTATGTCAACACAATCCTCTGAAAGAAACATTATCCACAACTAACAAATGTATAGAAATGAGGCATAAAAAGTTTAAGTAGATCATTCAAATTCATACAAATATTAAAGAAATTGCCTTCAGATTCTATGTATTTGGCTTTTTCCTTCTACCCTTTATCAATTAGTCACACACGGAAGTTTTCCCATGCTGACTAGACACTGCCATCTCTCTGCTGCCTATATTGCCATCAATATGATCACCACCACCATTTTTGCTGCTGTTTTAAGAATCCATGTCATCAAATCTTTATTGTGCTGCCACAACTCCCACTGCAGAGCTTCTACCCCTATCCTTCTAACAGTTAAGTGTGAGAGGTTCTTTTTTTGCACTGCCGAGGCCATGATGGGAGATGAGATTTGCTGCCTCCATCTCTAAAGGAGCAGAAGCAAGTTCCCAGTGACTTCTAGAATTGATTAGAGTGGGACAAGAAATGTGCCCTGAGTGTCTTTAGAACTCAAACTGTATTTTCCTAATACATACTTTGTTAACAAGGTGGTGCACGTCTAAACTACAATTAGTAACACAGGCTAGTTGCAGTGGCTCATGCCTGTAATACCAGCACTTTGGGAGGCCAAGACGGGAGGACCACTAGAGGCCAGGAGTTTGAGACCAACCTGGCCAACATGGTGAAAACCCGTCTCTACTAAAAATACAAAAATTAGCCAGGCATGGTGGCGCATCCCTATAATCCCAGCTACTCAGGTAGCTGAGGCACAAGAATCACTTGAACTAGGAGGTGGAAGTTGCAGTGAGCTGAGATCACGCCACTGCACTCCAGCCTGGGCAACAGGGCAAGACAGTCTCAAAGAGAGAAAGTACAATTAATAACATAGGGTTGTTACGTTGTGGATTAAAGAGTCTGTGGGATGACTTGGGAGCTGATCATCATTTATGATGGTGTTTCTATCAGAAAATTCATTTTGATTTCAAATTAACTTACTTTTAAGTGAACTTCTGAAATGCAGTTCAATTGTAAGTTAGGTATTGCCTACATAATCTTAGCCATATTACCTTCAGGCAGAGAACTGAACTTTATTATTTATGTCACGCATTTTTTTTTTTTTTTTACTATGCATATGTGTGTCTGTGTTCTATATGTGATGATTGGTTTCTTGAATACAAGAAGAATGCGTTTTTTATAAATAGTATCTGGAAATATGCTTGTGAGTTATAGGCAATCAATGAATATTTAATGAATCAGTGATTTACTAGATATAACAAACAAGAATACAATGAGATTTATATATATTCAATTCTGCCAATGCCATTTTTTGAAGAACTGTTATAACATCTGAAATAATCTTTACCAAGCGGGAAAAAAAGATCCTGAAAAACAGGGATAAACAACCAAGGGCAAGAATATCTGTGTAAGATGGAGAATACACGGCTGGGTATTCAAAGAAGAAAAAGAAAGATTACAAGATAATAATAAGATTACTGTAGTGGCATTGTGGGGAGAGGGAAAGACTGTGTTTTTGGGATATGTTACAGTGTAAATGGCACACATACCTAGATTTTAATTGGCCATGATAGTTTTTTAAAATTATGTGAGAAAATTAATGGTGATAATTCAGATAAGAGTGACTAAACTTAACTGTTAAAGAAATGGAAAGTGGACCTTTTGAGGATTAATATGCAGGAATTCGTTTTTATTCCATTAAAGAAGACTGCAGTACGCCTTCCGACATATGAATGATTTTGTGATACTACTGGTGACCAGTTATCCGTCTCTCATAGAGAAAAAAGCAAAAACAATTGGGCTTGTATTTATAGTAAATATTTGGCTATGGTTAATCATAAGAAATAATTTCTTAACAGGTTGAAAAAACTTTCGAGTATTCACTTAAGCCAATGCATATTATTGTTTTTTCCTTCTTGGACAAACGAACCTCTTTTTGATGTGAATGTCTTAGACATTGGCCAAGGGTGCGAAGAAGGAACCAGGATCAATGATTTCTTAAAGTCTCTTCCAATCCAGAATTCTAAATTTCTGTACTGTAACAGCTTGTTAGTTTGTTAGGACTAACTGAAAAAAGTACAACAGATTGGATAGCTTAAACTAGAGAAATGTATTGGCTCCCAGCTATGGAGGCTAGGAGTCTGAAATCAAGGTGTCAGCAGGGTTGGTTCTGTTTTAGGCCACTCTGTTTAGCTTGAGGATGTTCATTTTCTCTCTAAGTCCCTTCATATCATCTTCCCTCTGTGCATGTCTGCCTCTGTGTCCAATTTCCCATTTTTATGCACTCATCATATGGATTAGGGCCCACCCTGAGGATTTCATTTTAACATGATTTCCTGTATAAAGATCCTATCTCCAGAAAAGATCACATTTTGAAGTACTAGGGGTATGGACTCCAATCCATCATTTTTAGAGGGATGCAATTCAACTCGGAACAAGCCGTCTCAACTACACATAATCATGCTGCAGCTAAATAGTGTTGTCTAACAACACAGATTGTGACATGTAGAATTATGGCAGATTTTCTTACTGCTGGGGAATCTCAACTCCATCTTCAGTCTTATTTCACCAGACATCTAGGCTTCTGGGATGGAATAATGTAATCTGTTGCAATTAAGGATGCTTCATCCTTACATAAAAGTTTTTCCCATCTTTTTTTTTTAGTTCTCGCCCCTCAATTTTGGCATTTACTGAGGTCCCAGATATATTTAGCAGTCTTGAAATTGGAAGCATCTATGTTTCCCCCCATTCACAATGTGAAGAATTGGAGACAGGGAGACTATACCCTGGGAAGTTGCCGGTATACTTCATACAATCAGGTCAGCATTTCTTCTGTATGCCATAAATTTTCATAAAGCAGACAATACCTATATGACAGCAAAGTGGTAGATTCTGCGAGAAATGCAACAGGGCCTGGTGTTAGGTTTGGTTTCCCAGAGTATACAGTACCCTCTAATTTGGCAGGAAATTTATATCTTGTAATACTGTTTTTCACTTAGGAGTTACATTGCATTCAGAGAAGGAATTTTCCTGAGCAGCTTCCTGAATTTGATAAGATTAATTTATTCAGCTATTATGCATTGGGCATATGTGTTCTGTGCTGTGCTAGGCCCTATGAGGATATTCATTAAGGGATGTGGTTCCTATTCACAAGGAACTTAGGTTAGCAGAAAAGATAAACATGTACACAGCTAACTTGAATTCAAAGCAACATTCAATAAACGCTTTAATAGAGATCCAAAAAAAGTGCCGTGGGGCCCAGAGGAGAGAGAGATTAATCATGTCTGGATTTCTTCTTAGGAACATATATTAACATCAATTTTTGATCTTTTGCTTTTACTTAAAATTCTAGAAGGTGAACTTGGGAAAACTTTGCAGCCACATTTTGAGAACTGATCCTTGAGACCAGAAGGTTAAAGCTGAGTACTGCTGATGAATGCAGAGTAATATGTCTGCGTCAAATGAAAATGCTGCTGAATTAGTTCAGCAGTTCAATCAAATGTACCTAATCCTACATCAATCTAAATAGAACATAGCCATAACTTTTCCAGGCCAAGTGTACAAAAAACCTGCCAAGAGGACGGAAATGAAGCTGAAATGACAGCCATTTCATGAAATTTATGATGCCAAAAATACCATTTAAGTTGAGCTGCTGCTGGGACAAAAAAACAAAAACAAAACAAAACATTTAATTAAATGCATAGTGGACCATTCATAATTTTCTTTGTGGGGTAGAGAGGTGTTTACTCTACACTATCCATTATTATTGGCAATAGTTCCTCTTGGTGAATGAACCATTTAAAAATGAATATAAATTAAAAGATCATGACGCTTTTCATCATTGAAAAAGAGCAAGAAAAAAATTCGAAAGTTAAGAGGGTTCTGAAAGAAACTTCAATGGTAATGATTTCTATGGTAATCAAGATCATCAGCATATGCCTATCATAATTATACATTCCAAAGCTCAGATACAGTTGTAAATTCCACTGAAATTCTATAGCTGCTAAAAAGAGATAATTAAGGTGATTGTTATCCAAATCACAAGAAGTGTTTTCCGAGTAAATACATAATAAAATTCTGAATACCTTTAAAAATAATTACTTGTTATAATGTTTCATAGAACCAGGATTAAAAGGAGTCTTATTTAGCTCAAACTCATCAGTCGACAGATCAGGAAAATGAGGTCCAAAGGACAGGAATTTACCTGTCCATGGTCCCTGTGGCTAATACATCTCAAACTAGAATGCAGGTTTTTTGCTTCCCAGTTTGTTGATCTTTCCAATATACCAATTATTTATCCCTCAGGAATACAGAATTAAGGATATTAATTCATGTTTTGAGTACAGAAAATACAAGGCTGACTGTAACTCCAAGTTTAAATACATGAACTCTGAAACCACACTGCTTAGATTTAAATTCTGGCATATACACTTACTAGTTCTGTGTTTGGACAAGTGCCAAATTGGCCTGTGCCTTGTTTCCTCATCTGGAAAATGAAAATAATAGTATCTCCTACCTCTTAGAGTTGTTGTGAGCAATAAATGAGTTAATGAGTGTGAAGTGTGTAAAAATGTGCCTGAAACAAGTGTTTTCATATTATTATTTTGATCACCTAAATCAGCGATTTGAACATCTTTCCATGTTGAGGGCATTGCCTTCTACCAGCGCCTAATTTCAGCAAAATTTGGAAGCAGCTGTGTTTATCTTTTCTGTACTCATTCTTCCTTGCTGAGCATCCCTTGGGCATCTAGTATCATGCCTATGTTGTCTGTATCCCATAATTGCAATGTCCTGCTTGGTTCTGTCCACCTCTGGAAGCAATTATTGTGTTCAAATTTGCCAACCTAAAGCCAGATGTGGTGGTACACAGCTGAAATCCCAGCTATCAGTAGACTGAGGCAGGAGAATCTCTTGAGCCCAGGAGATCAAGACTTCAGTACACTAAAATCACACCTGTGAATAGCCACTGCACTCCAGCCTAGGCAACATAACAAGACCCCATCTCTAAGAAAAAAAACAAACAAAACAAAGTGAAAAAAAATTGCCAACCATTTCTTCTTTTCTAGAACTGCCTGATACCACTCCCTCAGGGCTCCATGAAGTAATAGCTAAAATGTTAAGGCATATTTGTTTAGCATATTGCCCTTTCAAAGAATATTGTACTTTTAATCAAGATTGTCTGTAATGTTGTCACCTCAACAATAAGATTAATATCCACTTAGGGAATTTTAGATATTGTGATAGGACAACAGTAAGGGGAAAGGGAATCAATGACTTTTTGAGTATTTGTTATGACATTTCAGTTAATTCTCAAGCATGGAATTTATTATACTCTTCCATTTCAGAGATAAGGAGACTAAGACTCAGAGAGAGGAGATGATATAGTTAAAATCATACAACTAATAAATTGAAAAAGCATTTTGAAAATTCTGGTCTATTTGGCTCCAAAGTCCATTCTCAGTATTTTTTTATAATGAGTTCTTTAATCAGTGCTCCTCAAATCATACTAATATGGTTTTGTACTGTGTCCCCGCCCAAATCTCATCTCCAATTGTAATCCTCACTTCTTGAGGGAGGGACCTGGTGAAAGGTGATTGGGTCATGGGGGTGATTTTCCCCATGATGTTCTCGTGATAGTGAGGGAGTTCTCATGAGGTCTGATGGTTTAAAAGTGGCAGTTTCTTTAGCACTCTGGCTCTCTCCTGCCGCCTTGTGAAGAAGGTGCCTGCTTCCCCTTCACCTTCCGCCATGATAGTAAACTTCCTGAGGCCTCCCCAGCCATGTAGAACTGGTAGTCAATTAAACCTCTTTCCTTTATAAATTAACCAATCTCGGGTAGTATCTTTATAGCAGTGTGAAAACGGGCTAATACACATACTATTTGTACAAATGACTCTTGTGCCTGTCTTAAGTCTGGCTCTTTTTCTCTAGGAACTACTAAATTTCCCTCAGCTTGGCATCACAATTCAGAATACATTCAGAACACTTTCTGCACTATCTTATAAAATATGGAAAATGTAGGTACCAACTAAACTGCATAATGTAACCGACATTGCATTTTTTGAATATATATACTTTATATCAAACACACATGTCATTACACCTGTGAACTCTCTTTTGGTTTACCATGAACCAAAAAGATAAAGTAGAAATAAAATAGGTACAATGAGTAGGTTTCCAACAAGTCCGTGCATCCCCTTGATAAGCTATTCCATAGTAGGAGTGCAAGATAATGTTTGTATTAAATCAACAAAGTATATTCTGCACTAATTATTGACATGAAAGGAGAAAAAATATTTAAAAAGCATAAACATAATGCTTTTGTATTAAATCTCAGAGATACTGGTTATTAAAGTGTGAGAATTTAGCACATGTGAAATAATTTATAAGCACATAAATTAACACAAGTGTGTCATGAGGTTGTCCTACTTTATTCAGAAAGTTTTTAGGTTTTATATTTGGGGAAAAAATGATTTTTTTAAATCACAACTCTTATTCTTTGCTGAACCAACTCATTTTATAGCTATAAGAGAAGAAAAGCCAGCTGGAGGGTTTATATCGATCTATTAACTTCTCTAGAGTGTTTCCTTGATAAATGTATCTTCTTAGAGATTCTCAGAATGACTACTGAAAGGGACATACCAAAACCTTCATTTTACCTCCAGGGTTCATTGTATATTGTCTGTCAGTTTATTGACTGATAATAAACTATCATATGCAAAGTAATATACTAAATATTGGGGATACAGAGGTAGTATGGATCTTAGATTGTGTGTGTCCGTATAAATGACAGTTAAATCCAGACACATAAACTAAGTGGTATAGACAATGAGTACTCTAGATGAGGTGAATGTTTCTGCCTATTAATGGTATCAGGATGAATATGGGTCAGTCTTTGTAGTTGAGTATATTGCATGTACTTTAATTCTTACCCAACTTGTCTTCTAGATGCTTTCATGATCACATAATAAGGAAAGGTAAATGTGTTTCTTCAAAAAATAGGTAGGTAACAAAAGCTAAATAAAAACTGGTTTTATATACAGCAAGTGATAAGCCCTGTGAAGGTAATAATTCAAGTTTCAAGGCTCTGATATTATAAAAGGCTTTATACATGTTAAGATACAATGCGACACAAGCCAAAAACATCCAAAGCAATAGAAAGTCAAATGAAAATGGTAGCCATTTTCACAGACAGCCTTTCCTCTACCTTGCTACTGCCAAATGGAATATAGTATGGTACCAGCACAACCTGTTCTTCAGCTGTAATGCAAGGTCATGAACAACAATGATTAAGAGAGAAGGCCTATGAGTCAGCACCAGTAATGACAATAGGACGTATAGGAGAAAATGGGAAGAATAAATAAAAACAGTAGTCTAGCCATAGATTATATCTAAAAGCTAGAAGACAAAGTGATGTAAGAAAATCCAAACAAGTAGCCAAAGGCCAGAGATCACATCGAAATAAGGTATTAAGGCAGTGCAATGGTCCAAAGCCAAGAATGCAATAAGAACAACAGAAGATTCAGAGCATTCAGAAATAGTGCATTCGGAAAAAAAGAAAGCCAGATTTCTGAAAGAAAGGTTAGTTGGCTGACTTTCTAGGCTTGGCTAGTCCTGGGAATGAATCCTGAAAGGCTGCTGCAGTCCTAAAACTTTCCATACCTGGAAGATCCTATACCTCATTCCTCCAAAGGAGAATTGCTGAAATGGTGCATGATTTAGGGGCTTCAGAATCCTCAATTCATTATTTTAAAAAAGCTAATTTGCTACTAAATTAAGCTAAAATAATGGAGAAAGTAGTCTTTAAGGTCAGACGTTTGTTCTAACTTACTTTGTTCTAACCTAGAAACTTTGATTCTTATTTAAGGTTCATGCAAAGATACTTTTGGTAAGGTGAGTAAACCCCTGAGAAAGCTACAAGGATTTTAAATGTCTTTTACATTTGTAAAGCAGAATAACCCTGGGTACCAAAGTGGTTTCAAACTTTCAGTTTGGACAAAGGAGTCTGCTTGTGGTTTAGGCAAATGCTTTGGAGATTATCTCTTTCTGAATTCAACTCAAACATGATTTAGTTAATTAATCACCTCATTGATTGTCATGCTGCTATTGTCATATTTAGAAATATTTCCACTGAAACACAGCCCTGAAATGTTCATAACACATCAGATGGTTTTGTTGCTGTAGTAACTTCATTTCTTCATGAAGACAACATTTCCAGGAATAATTTCAAAAGAGAGCAGATGAATCGGACTGGTTGGAAGATAATGTGAACTTTTCTTAAAGAATGTGCCAGCATCTGGGAGGCTTCATTTATCTTTAGTGTATTCTATCTGTACTTTTGTCAGGCACAAAGAAGCAAAAGAAAACAAAGCACAAAACAGAGAATGGTATAAAAAAATATTACCCTACCCCCTTCCTTTTAGAAGCTTACAATGTCAGGAGAAATATTTACTTTCCCCAAATGAGAAGAACCCCAATTAAAATTATTCTAGCAAGTTAACCAAGTAACAAAGTACTTTTCCTTCCTCCCTGCTACTGTTTTAGCAAGCACAGAGCTAAAATGGTTTGACTAATGTAAATGCACTTCAGTTCTAACTACTTATTCTCTCCATTTCACCTGAGGATTGGAGTCAGATTTGATCAAGGGATTTACTGCCACTCCAGTGAGGCAGAGTGAGAATTGTTCAAGTCCTTGGCCTCTTCGTGGGACTAGAAAGAAGTGTTACTTGATATACATTCTTGGCGAGTTTGCCAAAGAAAAGGAGGTGGAGCTACTTATGGGAGCAATCTATTCTCATCACCAACATCAGAGACGGGTGGGCCTGATCCTGCCTTAAAGTAAACAAAGTGAAATATAATTCCTCCTGAAATGGCATTTCTTTTTCCAGAGGGAAGCAATTTACATAAGTCAGGTGAGCTCTTGACTCTGATGAGAAAGCGTATTTTACTCTTTTACCACTGAATAACACTGGACTCATAAGTTTTAACTTGAGAAGAACTCGGGTATAATTTGATTGTGTAAAAATTACACATTTGATATACATATATATATACACACACACAGTATAAAGTTTGTAATAGGAAAAAAAGTCATCTAAGAAAGCCTAATATGTCATTTAGCCTAGGAATTTCCCCAGTGGAGTTTCTCAGGTAATATGCTATATTTTGTCTTGTATTTTAGAACATCAAATCTCCCTTTTGAACCATATTCTGAGTTAATTACAATCTTGGAATCAGCATTTCTGATTACCATTCCTTTTGGGGGTCCAGGACATGCCTATTCAGAAATGAATATGTTACCCTGAAGGAGTAACATATGCATCTCAGTACATTGTAGCACATGTGATCAACATCCAGTTTGTCAGAGTAGACTCCAAAACAATATTTTCAAACTATTTTCCAAAAAGAACAAGATTCCAGTTCATCTCATCCATCACTGTAAAGTTTTCTAAAGCACACTCTCAATTTCTGTACATATCTGATCCAGTCCTGGAGCAGCACTAGTCTGCAGACTGTATGTTGAGTAACACTGCTCTAAACGAAGATGCTAACAGGGAATTACATATTTTGACAAGACAAGAGGAAAGAGGAAAGCAAAGGTCTCCACTAGAGCCTTAATCCCCGTCCAATAGGAAGAGACAGGCCCAAGGAGGATGTCACAGTGGCACTGAACCCTGGGCAGAACATTAGAAATACATTGTCTATTTCACAGTCTGGCAGAAAGGTCAGCCCCTAAAATGGGAAAGCATGGCACAAATTAGTTACTGACAAGCAAAGTGGATCTCAGAAAGAAGATTCTCTCTGTATTTTTAGAATTCTGCAAGTCTAAGATACAAAGTTAGGAACAACTTTTGATGTAGTCATAAATAGCCATTGTAACTGTTCCAAAATAATTAGTGGGAAGCAGAAAATACTAGTTATCCAATTTTATAACTTCTCTTTAAAACTCTTGAGCAGCTGTTAGGAAATATTAAATCTCCTAACACCTTTGGGCTATAATCTTAGTAGGCCTCAAAAACTAAGCAGGATTGAACTTAAGCAGAAACTAAACGGAAACAACAGAAAGAATTCCTCACATGCTGGGATTTAAGAAGCACTTTCGGGAGATTAAACTACTGAGTGTCTTGTTCTGAGCTGAAACATAAACCAGCTTCAGAAACATAATGTTCTCCTATCAGAAGAAACACTTTGGAAAGAATGGATGATTTCCAGTCTTAAGGACCATGTAACGTCTTAAGAGTGGTAGCACATTAGCTTTATTATCCCAGAAAGTCATCCAGTGGGCAAATTTAATTTAACTTTTTACGTAGATTCCCAAAACAGCAAAATTCTGCCACAGGTGTTAGATAACCCATATAAATCCAAAATCTGATGAGAAATAAGAAAGAGACCAAAATGGAAACTGCATCGTCGCTTAGGGTCTTCATACCTATGTGGAGTATTTCTGTAGAGAGGTTCTTGAAGCCAGGATCAGAGGGATCAAAAGGAAGAGAACCCAAGGCAAAAGCAGGGGCCCCACAAGGACTAACTTGTATTCCTTTAATATTTTATCTGATGAAAGATCTGACCCTTGTTCATAACTGTAAATTCTGTAATTATTGTATTACATTAGAATTACATTTGAAATAGTTTATTTTAATGTGCCCTGAAGGATATTATTAATAATGTCAATAATAATTACTCAGCATTCAGCATTTAAACAGACAAGTAGCTGAAGAGACAAGAGTATTCAAGAGTATCTTACTTCCATGCTTTTTTTTTTTCTTCAAAGATTAGGTCTTGCTCTGTTGCCCAGAATGGCGTGCAGTGGTGGCATCAGAGCTCACTGTAGCCTTGAGCTCCTGGGCTCAAGCGATCCTCCTGCCTCAGCCTCCCAAAGTGCTGGGATTACAGGCATGAGCCACCACACCTGGACTAGTTTGAATTTTTGACCCAACTTTTTGTTTGGGAACTTTATGTTGTGTGGATAGTGTGTACCATGTCATATGTGAAATGAATCAATTTATGTTTAAAATTGTTCATTGTTCAGGGAAGAAAAAATAGTCCAGGCATGGAGTGTGAATTACATATACTACCTGGCCATTCTAGATTGTATTTATTTTTATCTATTTATTTTGCCACGTGTGTAATCCACAAAAACTACCTGTATAGCAAATGCATTTCCCCCATGATGATTTAGAGCGAGGCTACAGTGATGCAGTAAAAAGTAAAAGACTTCCAGATGGTTGATTTCACATATCTGACAGTCACAGAGGGGCTGTTTTTAGCTGAAATATTAACTAGAAATTTTTTCATAGGGAGAGGGAGCAGGGAAAATGCACACACACAAATTAGCACTCAACACCCTCTCATTTCTCACCAAGAAATCACGTAACGTTTTAGAGTTTTAGTATTAATTAGTAATTCCTACCCAAAATTTTATCTTAGAAATTCCAACTTCTATAGGTTTAGAATGTTTTCCCTGTTTAATTACTTTCCATCTTTTAAATTAAATATGCCCACTTTATTCAGAGGTGAGCCTTTCTTTACATTTGTCTAAAGAAGGGCTCAGGGTAATCCAAGGAGATACATAGACTAATTCACCAGAGTCTTATTTACAATGCTATCAGCAACTGAATTTTAGTGCAGGAAAGTCATTAGTGTCTGTTAGAGAAAATGTGCAAAGCATTTGAAAATAAGGTGAATTTTACAAGTCACATATTTTCTAGAAGAAATTTAAAGTTTTTCTTTCTTTTCTTAGTTTAACTGTTGAATTCAAGGCCCTGGGCTTTCCTCAAGTTCCCACATGAAGATGCCACACATTAAAGCTACATTTCAGACCCTAATTTATTTTCATTTTCAACATTTTTCTCTTCACAGACATTAGCTATCTTAGATGGTACCATGAAGAATAAATGCCATTAAAGGGTTACAGAAGAAAGTCATTGTATACTGCGGTCTAATCAGTTTAACTATTACAATGAAAAAGATTTCTACCATGGGATTAGGGTCATAAAAACAACTAGATGAGGAATTGTCATTCCCACCTAGGCATCTGCTGCCAATGTAGCTAGCAACAGTAAAAAATTTGACAACCCTCCCTCCCCCGACCCTTACACAAATGTACACAACGCTATTCCCTTTGAAATGCTCCAAACAGGGTCAAATATAAACTGATGCAGATTGAGATATGCAATTATTTCTCTCATTTAGATTTTAATTATTATTAAACTCAACCTTGTTATTTAACCTTGACCTATGTAATCTTCTTAATATCACTTAAAAGTGAATTACAAAAAAGTGTCTACAGCATATCATTCATTAATCTCTTGCATTCTGTTCTATTTGCAATTCAAAAAACAATATGAGTTAACTGCAACTCACAAATATTGCTGCTTCTATAAGAAATGTCTTTCTAATAATATCTTACATTCAGGAATAGCTATGAAATTTGTGGAGTTATGTGCAAAATAAAAATGGGAGCCCCTTGTTTTAAAATTCTTAAGAATTTCAAGATGGTGACACTGCAATAAACCAAGTGTGGGGCCCTTCTAAGCATAGGACATTGTACAACTGCACAGCTTGCATGCCCATGAAGCTGACCCCACTTATGTTTATATGTTAATTTTATAGTTAATATACATAAACTAATTTATTTGATTCTCATAACCACTTGTGAGGTAGGCAGAGAAACTAACATCAGTCTGATTTTTTTTTCTTGATATGTACAGAATCTGATATTCAAACATCATGTATGGCCACCCAACTTGTAAGTGATTGTATTAGTCAAGGTTCTCTAGAGGGACAGAACTAATAGGATATATATAAAGGAGAGTTTATTAAGTATTAACTCACATGATCACAAGGTCCCACAATAGGTCATCTGCAAGCTGAGGAGCAAGGAGAGCCAGTCCAAGTCCCAAAACTGAAGAACTTGGAGTCTGATGTTCGAGGGCAAGAAGCATCCAGCATGGGAGAAAGATGTAGGCTGGGAGGCTAGGCCAGTCTTGTCTTTTCATGTCCTTCTGCCTGCTTCTAGCCACACTGGCAGCTGATTAGATAGTGCCCATCCAGATGAAGGGTGCGTCTGCTTTTCCCAGCCCACTGACTCAAATGTTAATCTCCTTTGGCAACACCCTCACAGACACACCCAGGATCAATACTTTATATCTTTCAATATAATCAAGTTGACACTCAGTATTAACCATCACAAGTCTACCTCTTGTCAACTTGAACTCATACACATCTCCTGAGATTATACGTAATCTTCAAATGGAGACAATAATAAAGTCATAATTATGCCTACCATAATACAGTTAGTGTTCATATAACTGGAAATGCACCAATCTCTAACCCAAATACTATTACATAAAGTTAACAATACTTAAATATTGATATGAAGTCAATAAATCTTATGTCACATGATGAAGGAAAAAGGAAATTAAATGAAGATATTTTCTTAGTACAAGTATATACATGCACAAACACGTTTTTAACAAAAGGTTGAAATACTCATGACAATTACAGTCCTCATTTCTGCAGCTGGCCACGTGGCTGTAGCTGATATTGATGACTACCTTCTTCCACTACCCATTCTGTATTCCCTTTGCCTTCAGCAAGAACCTCAGCAGGTCATGTTTTTTTTTCCTGGAGGAGTGACCCAAACCTTCATTCCTAAAGGGTCTAGGTCATCCTGCATTGGGCTGTTGTAGTTTTTCACTGACCTTAATCACAGGGCATGGTATTACTAAGAGACACCCTAATGGATATTCTGTATTCCATGCATATTCTTCCTTGCCTCTGTTGTAGAGTAGTAGACTGATTTCATCTTGATAGTCTGGGTCAATCACCCCAGCCAACACTGTGACTCCCTTCTTAGCCTGTTGACTTAAAGGTAGGAGGAGCCCAAAGTGTCCACTGGCAGTCTTCCAGTTTAATGGAATCATTGTGTCTCTGGGTGGCAGTGTTCCTCCCTCTGGAATTAATACCTCTAGGCCAGCAGAATGTAATGTCGTGGGAACAGGAAGCAAAAATTTTGCTGGCGGATCACTAGGGGTGATGATGAGTTGCGCCACTTCCACTTCCACCCCTTGATTCCTGGACCTGTGAATCTGGCTACAGTAGAAACAGTGCTATGTATTGGAAGCTGATTCAGAGCATGCATGACCTTCTGGAGAACTTTGCCCCAGCCTTGTAAAGTATTGTCACATAGTTGGCGTTGTAATTGTGACTTCAAAGCGCCATTCCACTGTTCTGTCAATTCAGCTGCTTCAGGATAATGGGGAATATGGCAAAAGCAGTGAATTCCATGAGCATGAGCAGCCTGGACCTGCTGCAGAGCCTTCTCCTGTTCTGGACCCCACTCAAAACTGGCAGCCTTTTGGGTCACTCAATAATTGGGCTGGAGTAATACACCCAAATGAAGAATGTGTTGCCTCCTAGATCCAAATAGGCCCAGAAGGTGTTGTGCCTCTTTCTTGATTGTAGGAGGGACCAAATGCAGCAACTTATCCTTTACCTTAGAAGGAGTATCTTGACAGGCTCCACAACACTGTACCCCTAGAAATTTTACTGATGTAAAATGTTCTTGAATTCTAGTTGGATTTATTTCCCATCACCTGGCGTGCAAATGTCTCACCAATAAGTCTATTGTGTTTGCTACTTCTTGCTCACTAGATCCAATCAACATAATGTCATCACATCAATATAATGGACCAGTGTGATATCTTGTGGAAGCAGAAAGTGATCAAGGTCTCTCCGAATAAAATTATGACACTAAGTGAAAGAGTTGATATACTCTTGAAGGACAGTAAAGGTATATTGCTGGCCTTTCCAGCTGAAGCAAAATTGATTCTGGTGGGCCTTATGGACAGGAATGGAGAAAAAGGCATTTGCCAAGTCAATGGCAGAATACCAGATACCAGGAGATGTGTTAATTTGCTCAAGCAATAAAACCACATCTGGTACAGCAGCTGCAATTAGAGTCACCACTTGGTTAGGCTTATGATAATCCACTGTCATTCAAGATCCATCTATCCTCTGCACAAGGCAAATAGAAGAGTTGAATGGGGATGTGGTGAGAGTTACCACCCCTGCATCTTTCATGTCCTTGATGGTGGCACTCATCTCAGCAATCCCTCCAAGGATGCGATATTGTTTCTGATTTACTATTTTTCTAGGTAGAGACAGCTTTAATGGATCCCATTTGGCCTTTCCTACCATAATGGCCCTCATTCTACCAGTCAGGGAGCCAATGTGGGGGTTCTGCCAGCTGCTAAATATGTCTATACCAATTATGCCTTCTGGCACTAGGGAAATAACCACAGGATGAGTCCGGAGGCCCATTGGACCCACTGTAAGTCAGACCTGAGGTAAAAGTTCATTAATTACCTGACCTCCATAATGCCACACTTTAACTGGAGGACCACAGCAACGTTTTGGGTCCACTGGATTAAACGTCAGCTCAGAGCCAGTGTCCGGTAGTCCCCAAAATAGCTGATCATTTCCTTTTCCCCAGTGCACAGTTACCCTGGTAAAAGGTCAGAGGTCTGTTTGGGGAATAATGGGAGAAAGATTAATAGCATAAGTTGTCAGTAGAGTAGTGGGGTCCTTCCTCAAGTGGACCTGGTCTCCCCTTCATTCAAGAGGTTCTGGGTCTGTAAACTGGCTCAAGTCTGCAAATTGATTGAGGGGCCATGAATCTGGGTCTTTATAATTCAAATTAATCTTTTTCCCATTCAACGTAGAAGTTTCTGCTTATATAAATTAAGTAGGAATGCAGTAGCCTTCCTATCAATTTCACTCCTAGGAACAGCATGATTAATTAGCCAATGCCAGAGCTCTATGGGAGTCAGAATATTCTGATTGCTGCTTTGCCTTTGCTGTCCATTATGGCAGCTATGTCTACCTTGCCTTTGATGGTTGAGTGCCACTGCTTGGCCCCTGCCACCTCGGGATCCAATTATTCCCATTGTATTTAAATTTTGTGGTTGAGTGACTGCAGTTCCCACTATTAGATCTGACATACAGAGAAGAGCAATTATGGCATTCTTCAAAAATGCAGGTGCTGCCCCCACAAATCTATTTCACAAGGCATTGACCAAGGGTATATCTTCTGGACCCTCCCATCTGGGATGAATGGTCTGAAGTGACTAATCCACTCCACAATCCCAATCTCTCTTAGCCTTTGGATCCCTTCCCCTACATTAAACCAAGGGAGATCAGGCATTTGCAGCTCGCTCACAGTGGATCATCTTTTAATCCGTATTTTAGCTAACCAAGCAAATAAACGCTTAGAACCTTTTCAACTCCCTGAGCTGCAACATTAAATGAAGAGTCCCTACTTAGTGGGCCTAAATCAATAAATTCAGTCTTATCCAACTCTATGCTCCTTCCACCATTATTCCACACCCTTAATATCCATTCCTATGCCTGTTCTCCAGATTTCTTCTTATATAAATTAGAAAACTCAAGCAGTTCTTTTTGAGTGTAGCTCACCTCCTCATGGGTCACACTCTCAACTTCACCTCTAGGGGCCCACTAGGACTTTAATCTAGTTATAGGTCTGGAAGCAAACAGGAGTGTTGGGGGTGGCTCCTGAGGAGAACCAACACTATCTTCTCTGGCAACTGCCTCAGGGGAGGCCATTACTGCTGCCTCAGGTAGCACAGGGTTTATCTCATCAGACAAAGGTGGAAAGGCTGATGGCAGTATGGGTTGGGGGTGGAGGGGAGATGTTGCCACTACTGGGGATGGGGAAGCTGTTTCTTCTGGCAAACAAGATTCATCAGAGTTTACAAACCCAGTGCCCCCAACTTCATCAGGGTCCTCTCACACATCCCTATTCCAAGTTTCAGGGTCCTGTTCTTTTCCACTCCCCTCACTTTAACAGTAGATACCTGGTGGGGCTGTGCATGCACATCTCATTGTAGGTCAGCCACTCATATGATAAGAGCTTGTGTCTGTTTTTCCACAATTTCAGCTCTTTCTCTATAATAGATAAGACTCTCACTCAGGGCAATCTTAGTAGATTTGAGGCTCAGTATCTGCTTCTAAAGCTGGGAGTTAGAATCCCTGAGTTTATCCTTTTCTTTCATCACTTTGTCCACTGAACTTAGAAGTAACCAACCCGCTTCATTATGTTCCTTGGTTCTCCACATATGGTCAAAGGTATTATGTATAGTGTCACTAAACTCCTTGCCTCTCATGAGTGGTGAATCAGGAATGTCAAATGCATTTATTTTGCATAACCTCTCTAAACAATTCATGCCAAGGACTCTCAGTGTTCTCCATACTATTAGAAGTAGAATCCTTAGCATTTTGGGGTCTAATTTTATAAGTAGCCGACTCCAGAAACCCCAAAACCAACTAAAGAACTCCATCCTTAGTATTCTGTTCCTCTAGAACCACTCATGGCACCAAAATCTGTATTAGAGAGGGTTCTCTAGAAGGAGAGAACTAATAGGAGATATATAAAGGGTAGTTTATTAAGTATTAAATGATCACAAGGTCCCACAATAGGCTGTCTGCAATTTGAGGAGCAAGGAGAGCCAATTCAAGTCCCAAAACTGAAGAACTTGGAGTCTGAAGCAGGAAGCATCTAGCAGGGGAGAAAGATGTAGGTTGGAAGGCTAGGTCAGTCTAGTGTTTTCACGTTTTTCTGCTTGTTTTATATTCTAGCTGCACTGGCAACTAATTAGATGGTGCTCCAGCCAGATTAAGAGTGGCTCTGCCTTCCCCAGCCCACTGACTGAAATGTCAATCTCTTTTGGCAACACCCTCACAGACACATCTAGGATCAATACTTTGCATCCTTCAATCCAATCAAGTTGACACTCAGTGTTAACCGTCACAGTGATGGAGTTCTAACTCTGGCCTTCCAACATCTCTTCCATTGCTCTTTCTACTATACTGCATTGCTTCTTTATGAAAACAGCATCACAAAAGTGTAACTGCCTGTTAATTAGATACACTTTGTTAGTATGCAATTACAGAAATAATAAGCTGCAAAATTGACCACAAATTGGTATCCCTTTGAAATTCTGTAACTCAATGGTTATTCAATCACTATTGTTTAAAAAAAAGTTGAATGGGCCTGTAATCCCAGCTACTTGGGAGGCTCAGGCAAGAGGATTACTTGAGCCTAGTAGTTCAAGGCCAGCCTGGGCAATATTGTGAGACCCCATCTCTAAATAAATAAGTAAATAAAAGTTAAATGAGAGGCCATTAGGCTGAGATGGCTCCAGCATTCTGGGTTCCAAAATAACCAAACTGAAACTCATCTCAGAGTAATTTAACCAATCAGAAATTGCCCACTAACCTATAACTGGGGACTTTTCACTTTAACAAATCAAATATATATTTTTAAATTATGCTTCCATGACTACCTTATAAGTTTTCCTTTTGCATCTGTTGGGGTGGAGTCCCAAAGTGCCTGTGGTGTGGAGCTGCCTGATTTATGAATTGCTGTCTGATCAAATAAACTCTTTAAAATTTTAATGCGCCCAAGTTTTTTAATATTGTTAACCGCAGAACTGAGTGTTCTTTTTCCAACTGAGAAACAAACAAAGCAAAACTAAATGAAACTAAAAGCAAAACAAGCAAACCAACAAAAATAATATTACTGTTTCTCACAAAGAGTAGTTCCAGGCAATGGAAATCTTTATGTCCTTTGCCTGTTCACAGCCTTCAGCAAGCCCCTTACAACCTTACTACCAAAAGTCATTATAGTACTTTTTTTTCCCACCTGCATTTTTGAGAGTTACTAATGGCAGAACTCAGTCAAGAACACAGCTTGTTGTTAAAATAGTTGGCCTCTCTCCTGAAGAGAGTTCCCTTGCTAATCTCAGAGAAAACCACAAATTGTCTTTTCTGTCTACTAATTCATTTCCAAAACAGGAAAAAAATGAAGAAAAGATCATGCTGCTTCTCTGCTCTCCCATTATTGTCAGTTGTGTAAAATCTGCTCTTGACCCTGCTACAATTTCTTTCCAATCAGCAAAATGTTGCCATAGCAACCCATTTACTAACTCAGTCGATTGGCTTTGCTCAGGTTTCTCTGAATACTCAATTAACATGAATTGCTTCATTCATCTAGAAATTTGATTTTGATTTCCTACTATGTGCACGGCACCAGATCCAGTCTCTTGTCAGAAATCAAAGTTTGCAGCTCTGAAAGAGAAAACTGCTAGGCTGACAATAAAGAATTAAAAATGTAAAATACACACACATTTGAATTTTATATAACATACAGAATTTATATATTATGTATATTTTGTATAAATAGAAATATACTAAATATTTTGTACATTATTTTTAGTTATTTAATGTTTCGAGATCCCGTTGGTTTTGGGGATTGTGCCCTGGTATTTTGAATCTAGGGACTTTGGGTGGGATGTTGCTTGCTTTTTGAAATGTAGGGGATGGGAAAGGAGGCTGGTTCTCATAATTCAAGAGTAATTGCTTCTTGAATGCAGAACAAAAGAATTGCTAATAATTTAGTTTAACTCAGTTTTCCTTTCAGTGCACAATATAGTCTAGTTCATTCATTATAGAGCGCACAATTGTTACAAGGACAGAAACCAGAGAGAGCCCTCGTGCAGGGATAATCATTATGCAGAATGTATTATATTCAGATCAACAAAGATTTGTTTAAATAATGATAATAATTAGTATTTTTGAAATCCCTTTCATTTGCATACACTTCATACTTTGGAAGTGCTCTCCAGGATCTTATAATCTCACATAAATATCCTAAATCTTGTAGATCTTAAGAATAAGTTCCTAGGACCTTACATTTCAGTGGGGCTTATTTCGGGGCCAAGGGAAAAGTTATTTCCTCCCCTTGAAAGTAGGCTGTATTTATGTCTTTGCTAAAGGATAGAACCCCCAAGTCCCCATTCTTTCTCTGTGTGAGGAGAGGGGAGAGAGAAAAAGAGAAAAAGAGATAAAAATATTTTAGGAATGAAGGTGGGAATATCAACATATACTGTCCTGAGAGATAGCAATTTGGATTGCAGCACTCCTCTCTTAGAATGGGGTGGAGGATTGAAGAAAGACACTGCCTCTTATATTTCCTTCCAAGTCAAGCTTCTGGCTCCCATCCTGGGTTGTCAACTTTTTACATTTGTGCATTTGATTTCTCTGTAAGTTCCAAGATTCTTGAAAACAAGGGTCATATTTTTGTATACTCGGCAGAGCTTATCACAGCAGAGGTGAAGATATAAAATAGATTTTTTTTTTTTTTTATTCAATGCCACAGAAGCACACACAAATATACACACATTTAGTTGTTTGTTTATATAAAATTTCCCAGGCTTCCTGACTTTAGCACTTGAGGATATATGGCCTAGCTCTTTCTTACCAATTCCCACTACTCTACAAGAATGTCAGCAGCATCCATTAGGGCAGGCTTAATCTCCTGAGTTCTAAGCAAAATTTATACCCCTCATTTCTGCTACTGGCCAAAGTCACCTTCACCATATTCTTTAGGGAGATCTTAAAATAGCAGAAAGATCCCAATTTCCAGTTCCAACCCTGTTTCAAATTGGTTTTGCAACCTTAAGAAAATTACTTAGCCTATTTGTGCCTCAGTATCCTCAACAGTCAAATCAGGTTCATTAGGCCTCACTTACCTGTTTTACTCATTTGCAGCGGTTACCAAATTAGTGAAGAACATCAAATAGTGTCACTGCAGAAAGAGATCTTAGAAATCATCTAAAGCAGCCCAATGTTTTAGAGAATCACTGATATTCATGATTACCCAAAGTCACACATAGGAAATCCATGCCTGTGTTTCACTTTCATATTCTAAGACTACTTTCTGTTAAGATTCTGAAAGCTCTTGGAAAGGTGCAAGTGCAAAATGTTATGATTGGTATTTGTTATGTGACTCTTTCAAGCTCTGCAAGGAATGCTGAGGATGATGAAGCTCATGACAACAATGCCTTTATCAGTGGTCATAATAAGAAACTGGTACTTCAGCTGCCAAGGAAGGGGTAGGAAATTAGGCAGTGTCTTTTAATAAATTAAAATCGAAGTCTCTAAGATGATAGTGAAAACAGCATCTGCACATAGAAAAGGTAGCTAGAACCCCGGGACCTGGCTTTTGTTTCCGTAGACTCGTCTTCCTCTTGAGAGTGTTACTATTCCATCTTGCCATCTCCATGCTGGCTACAAGGCAGTGATGGTTAGCAGGGGAGAGGTTGTTTCCCCATTGTCTCCATGGATGGATAAATTACAGATAATGAGGTATTCATCATCATTTTCTATAGCACAGCAGAAATCAAGCTCTTATTTTTTACAAGATGAACAAACATTTAGAGACGGTAGGAGGGAAACAAACTCAAAAACATGTAACTAGATAATCTTTTTTTTTTTTGAGTAGCTGGGACCACAGGCGCCCGCCTCCACGCCAGATAATCTTGTTTCTAAAATCCAAGATACTCATCCTCAGCTTGTCATTTCCCAAAAGATACATTCAGACCAAGCTTTTTATTCCTCCTTGTGGCCATTGTAACCACTACTAACTAGAAACTTTTGCAATTATGTAAGGGTTCCTAGAATGAGGCACTTGACAGGGACTCTATTTTCCTTGCTTTTGTTGCTTACGACTCACCTTTTATTTTGGAGGGGAATTAAAATATCAACTTTAATGTATTGTTCAGTGAAGATAGCAATATTTGAAAACAGCATGTATAGTATGCCACCATTTGTGTAAAAAAACGGGATACCCACACATACCTACACACAATATGCTTGTTAATACATGGAGTATCTCTGGAAGGATACGTAAGTAACTGGTAACAGTGGTTACCTTTGGAAAATTTGGCTGGAGGATTGAGGCCAAGGGTGGGAAAGAGGAAAATAAACTTTGTACTGTATATCTTTTTGTACTGTTTGACTTTTTACCATAGGCATATGTTATTTTTTAAAACACAATTTATATATTACAATTTTAAAAAAAAATACAAATACATACCAGCTTTATAGCTGATAAGCTGAATTGGAGAACATGGCTTGGACCTGAAGCTGAAATGAACTTACCACAAATCTGAGGACTTTCAGATGCCCCACTCCAAGGGGAGAGAGTTGAGTCTACATAGCATATGTTTGGCCAACCATGTAGTGAAGGACTGCAGTCTTTTCCACACCCTGCTGTGTGGAATAAGCTCAAGAGCCAAGAGGGGCCTAGGTTGCCTATCCATTATAACCCTTTTCTGAATCTCATCAAGTTATTCCTCCTCCCACGCATAAGATTGAATGAGTGGCAAGAGGAGATGAGTAGAAACTTGCTTCCAAATATTTTTGAGAGATGCAAGTCTTTATTTTTTTTTCCTTGAAGACTCACCTTTTAAATTTTAGTTTTCTATGTGATGATTTGCTTCTTCCCCCCAGATGACCGACTTTGGAAAAGTCTATTCCCATAAAGATAGATCTGTCTCCAACCCAGTTCCAATCTTCTCAGGGGGATTAACAAAGGCCTTGACTGAGACAGCCTCACAGATCACTATTTCCCTTTTATAATCCTACTTCTTTACTTCTTTCACTTCCCCGCAGGTTTTGATGCCAAGGTCACTTCCTAATAAACTTCCTGAATGCAAATCTCGACCTTAGGGTCTGTTTCCCAGGTAACCCAATCTAGGAGGGATGGTTTCAGAAATAATAGAAGGAAGCAGGCTCTAAATGGGATTTTACAGCTGGTTCTGCTGCTAATTAGCTGGCAATTAGGGTCTTCATTGCTAGGGGTAGGTAAAACACTGATAACCCCTGACATGCATAAAATTATTAACATTTTCACAGGTTGTAAAATAGGCCTTTGAAATATTTGGGTGGAATAATACTAATAAGGGTAATGGAATCAAATGTTTTTTGTTAAATGCCCTCGATTCACTGGAGAAAAAGAAGGAAAGGCTAAGGGTAATTTATCAGAAATGGAAGTTCAAATGTGAAAGCCATAGGAGCTGTTTGTGATCATTTAAACAGAATGTTATCTTCTAAAGTAATAGTGCAGAAAAAGCTAAGGATTTTGTCCAGGACCTGATCATTACAGTAACAGAAGAGCTGAGAAAGAGGAATGCTCAGTTCTAAAATATCTGCTTGCCAAGATCAAGGCCTGGTTAGTAAGAAGGGTGGGACCCTGATACTGGGGGATAGAAGCATTTGTACTGATTCATCAAAAACCTTGAAAACCTAGATTCCCCTGAAGTAGCTCATTTCTCCATGTTATGGGCTACCTCTCCAGTATTGCTTGAAGACTATGCAAAAAGCTTCTGCCTTGCAAATCAACTTGCATCTATATCAGGATATGCTCTCACCTCCCCTCCTGGTCCCTGGGCTGGCCATTTAAGGGAGAAAAGGGACTATATTTCAAAAGGAGCTTAGGGACCCAGCCAATACCTACTAGCAGAAGCTGGGAATATGTACATGTTGACTGTCCTAATCTAAAAATGTGAACTCTGAAATGCTCCAAAATATGAAACTTTGAACGCCAACATGATACTCAAAGGAAATTCTCACTGGAGCATTTTAGATTTTAGAGTTTTGGATAGGGATGCTAAGCCAGTAGTGCAAGTATTTCAAAATCCAGAAAACTGCAAAATCCGAAACACTTCTGGTCCCAGCATTTTGGGTAAGGGGTACTTAACCTGTTTATGGTACTGGATCATGAGGTTCTGGATCAAGGGAAAGCAGAAGATAAGGTTGGATAAGTGTGAGTTTATTCATATGGGCATATTCTCCCATGATATAGAATTTGACTTCTGACATGAGCTTCTGCTTCATTTATCTTTTACTTGTACCTTATAATCAGTAATAGTGGGAATCTTTTTTTAGGTTTCTGTACATTTTAAGATACTGCACCAAACTACTAAGCTGTTGCTCACATTTTGCCCATTCTCTTCCTAGAATTCCATTACCACCTTTCTTCACTTGATTATATCCAGCCCATCCTTCATGATTTAGCTCATCTCTGAATCCCCAGCTAGGGCTAAGTATACATTCTTAATTTTCTCATAGCACCTTTTTCAGATCTCTTATATGGCAAGTTCATTTATTTATTGAACTTTGTCTCCCACTTCATCCTCAATGTCAAGAATTAAATGTTATTTATCTTTGTATTGTTTATATCCACCATGGTTCCTTTCACACACAGGCACACAACAAGTATCAGCTGAACTACATGAAACACACTAACAAGTGTCATTTTCTATATGAAGCCTTTTCCATACATGAGCAAAGCTTCGCTTACAGCTGTAGTCACTGTTACCAAACTGCAGGTGGAGGTTACTACTTTTGTGGATTGGTCAGTGAATGAGTTTTAAAGTTATTGTGTAAATACAGTTTGATATGTGGTATATATTCTGTGAGAATAACCCATTTCTCAATGTAGGGAAGGTTTATTTCTAGATGGAGAAAGAGGACAGTAAGTAAACCGGGTAAATTAGCTTCCTAATTTTGCTACTAGTCTACTAATTCACCTTCCATCACAAAAGACATAGAAAACAATCCTGTCTTAATCTGTTTTATGCTGCTATTACAGAAACCACAGACTGAGTAATTTATAATGAACAGAAATGTATTTGGCTCCCACTTCTAGAGGCTAGGAAATTTAAGATTGAGAGAACACATCTGGGGAGAACCTTCTTGCTGCATCATAACATGGCAGAAGGTATCACATGAGCAAGAGAGAACAAGAGAAGGGGCCAAACTCATATTTGCTGAGTAAAGACTTCACTCCCATGATAACAAACCCACTGCTGCGGTAACTGCATTAATCCGTTCATGAAGGCAGAGCCCTTATGATCTAATCACCTCTTAAAGATCCCATCTCTCAATACTGTTGCACTGTTAAGTTTTCAACATGTTAACTTTGGAAGACACAATCAAATTATAGCCAATCTAATCTACTTATATCAAAGATTTTAGCTACAGAGAGATCAGTTGCCTTTCAGTTAACGAAGGTTTCAGTTGCATCAAGAAAAATGGATTAAAACTCACTTATTACAAAGTATAAAGCCAAAACTTAGTGTTTAAAAATAAATTTAGAAATATCTCAGCATTTTTCTTTTCCTAATTTGGTAAAAGCAAACTTCAAAACTCTAGAATGCTCTATTCTGCTCTTTAAACTTTGTTGTGAAGTTAAATTAGCTAGTATGATATCACATATTTCTCAATTTGGTAGAAGAGGATCAGGGAATAATGATCATTATGCATAAATGAAGAGAGTGGCTGCCCGCTTTACTATGAATTTAGTTTGCCAAAAAGACCACCCACACCAGAACGTTGCCACTTGTTAAAGTCTAAAATTATACTTAAATTCCAGTAGGACCCTGCAACCTGACTGCAGATTCTGCATATGCATTTGTTGGGCATATGTGTGCCAAGCGCAAGGCAAATTCTCCCAGGAGAAGCGACACGTTTACATGAACGAGCTCATCACGTCAATGAAAAGGAGAAAGGAATCAACACTTGTGGAGAAGACAGTGTCAGTTTATAGAGGCAAAGTATGAAGAGGGAAAGCTTGGTCGGGTGCAGTGGCTCACGCCTGTAATCCCAGCACTTTGGGAGGCCGAGGCGGGTGGATTGCTTGAGGACAGGAGTTTGAGACCAGCCTGGCCAACATGGTAAAACCCCCTCTCTACTAAAAATACAAAAATTAGCCAGGCATGGTGGCAGCTGCCTGTAATCCCAGCTACTTGGGAGGCTAAGGCAGGATAATTGCTTGAACCCAGGAGGTGGAGGTTGCAGTGAGCTGAAATCGCCCCACTGCACTCCAGCCTGGGCAACAGAGTGAGACTCCATCTCAAAAAAATAAAATTAAATAAAATAAAAGAGAAGGCTGACACTGTAGGGAATAAGTTGGCTACCTCATACTTAATCTGAAAGCTTTACCTGGTTGAGAAAGCTCATGTTAAATATATACTTTTTAAATTTTGAGAACATAATGTATCCTTGCCATTGTTAGTTTCTTAGGCTATGAATTGTCTATGAGCTTTGGAAAACTGGAGGAAGGAAGGTATTGTAGGAATATCTTTAGAAGCACATCATTCATGTCATTGGGAGGAGTGTCGGAGGATCTAGTGTAATGGTAGTCAAGGGACTTTCAACTATCAGGTAATAAACATAATCACACAGTAACTGGTAACCCTTTGGAAGTAAAAATGATGCCTGATTAAGCAAGGCATGTGTAGGAACAGCACAAAACTTGTTAGGGTTAGAGTGTAAGATTTCTATTTGGGAGGTTGAAATCAGTCTGCAGAGATAAGACTTGAATGTCTTACTAAGTAGGTCAGCATTTATCCAGTGATTTTTTTTTTTTTTTTTTTTTTGAGACAGAGTTTCACTCTTGTTGCCCAGGCTGGAGTACAATGGTGCAATCTCAGCTCACTGCAACCTCTGCCATCCAGGTTCAAGCGATTGTCCTGCCTCAGCCTCCCGAGAAGTTGAGATTGCAGGCATGTGCCACTACGCCTGGCGAATTTTGTATTTTTAGTAGACACAGAGACAGCGTTTCACCATGTTGGTCATGCTGGTCTCGAACTCCTGACCTCAGGTGATCCACCAGTCTTGGCATCCCAAAGTGCCGGGATTACAGGTGTGAGCCACCATGCCAGGCCTAGCCAATGATTTTAAGTAGAGGCATGATACCATGTTCATATTTGATAAAAATAACTCCCAGATGGTATGTAGAATGGGATGGAATGTAGAAGGTAACAATGTAGAAGTCCAGAAAAGTGCAGTTGTCATCTAAGTTCCATCTACATCAGAATTACCTGGGGAAAAGGGGGAAATGATTGTTAACTTCCAATTATCAGGGACCACCCCAGATCTACAAAATTAGAATTTCTAGGCACAGGGCTTAATCTACTTTTTCAAAAATACCCCCAGGAAGATGTCAGACCCACTAAATTCTGCTCTAAAGGAATAAGTTCTCATACTTTAGGGCTCACCAATATCACTTATGCATAGCTAGGTGATATTGGCTCCTACCCACTGGGATTCTGATTCTATATATCTGAAGCCCAGAAATCTTTACTTCTGAAAAGCTCCTCCATCTGCTCAGTTCTGGGGCAAAAATAAAAATAAGCATCTCCTCCGTTGATTCTGATAATTTTCCAAGTTTAAGAACTACAGAAAGGATTAATTGATATTGAGAATGGAAAGAGGATATTTTCTTCAGAAAACCTATTCATGATATAATAGATAAAATGCAATGCCAGATTTATATGTTAAAAGTGAGGAAAGAGTCAAAGACAGAAGGACTTAATGGAAAGAAAACGGGATTAAGATTCTGCACATCCTGCCTCTGTTCCTATTAGCTGTTGTGACCTTGGGCACATGATTTATTCCTCCCTCTGTGTTCTGTAGAATGTGAAAGAAATGAGTTAGACTTTATATGTGTTCCCAAATATGTTCTACAGGTGTTATACAGATGTGATACACTTGCACAATAATGGTTTGATGGGTAAATATTTTTGAAAAGTTAAATTTAACAAATGAAACAGTTTATTTATAGGTTAACATGTCAGAACACTTAATGTATTTACATCTACTGTAAAACTATAAAAAAGAGTTGAAAACGTGGTGTTTTACATACTTGACTGCAAACTTTTGTTTTTTGAGGAATATTTGATTTATTTAATCCTTTGCAGAACATAGGACTAAGTGATTTTTTAAGCTATTTTATCTAACTCCAAAGTGCTTTGAGTTCTGTAGTGCCTAGCCAAGGTGACTAAGAAAGAGGTGAAGCAATTAAGTAGGTATAAAACGGAAGAGACAGGGAAACATTCAGTTTAGGGGTTAAAGGGTCTTATGTGCCTTGGTTCACAAACGAAAGCACTTGTTGACATGATGATGGAATTATAAAGTCCTCAAGAATATGTAGTAAGTAAGTTTTCAAGAGACAAACATAAATCATTGGGAGTCTGAATTTGCAGCTCAGTGTCAGCCAGGTAACTTATCTTGCCTTCATGTTTATTGTGGTTTAAAATTGCTGTCTTTAGTTTTGAAAATTCATAATCATGAAATCTTCTTGCACTGCTTTTCCATCAAATATTACTTTTTTTTCTTTTTATGTGGTTTGGTTATACATTTAGAACCCCAATTGAGTGCAATGGGTTGACTAGTACACCAGGTTCCCTACTTTCCTTTTGGCTTTTTATCCTTAGTCTTTTTGGTCACACCATGTTCCTTTGCCTCACGCCATTTCTGGCTCATTGTCTGATTGCAAGCAAATCACTTAATCTTTCTGCAGATCAATTTATCTGTGTATAGAACAAGGGTGATATGCCTACCTCCTGCCTAACTTGGATGGATTTTATAAGGATTAATGAGCGAACCATTGAAAAGCAGTTGTAATTCCTAAGGGAGGGGAATCCTAGAAATATAATCCATTGTCCTCATTATTATGTTTCAGTTTTGTTGCAAAATAAGCCAGCATCCGCATTTTACCACCAGAAATCTTAGCGCACAGGTGGGAACTGTAATTATTTTAAAACTGCAAATGTTGAAACGTAGTTTAGCTATTTTTTTTCCATGGAATCACAAAATTGTAGCTCCAAAAATTGTCTCCACACATATGTTCCTCTTTTATAGAGTTCCTAAATGTGTTCATGAACTGTGTTTTTGAAGCTGTTTCTCTCCACTTTGTTGAAATGATGGAGAGGCTATTTTACAATTACGTTAGGTTGTCAGGCCTTAGTGTTAAGTGAATCAATACTGACATCGATCTTTTTTCTCTAAGACGGGAGGAGACATTACGTGCAACTAAAGTTAGGAAGAAATTCTGAGTCTAAGCTGTTGGTGTTACTTTGGCACAATGCAAAAATCAAATAAAATCCTTGATATTTGTGATAGGTGCCCTCCTAGGGAAAGAGAGGAAAGCTGTTTGGGATTTTCATGTCTGTTTATAAATTGGAGTAGTGAAACAGACCAAAAGAAAAAAAAAAGGTCGGTTGGTTCATGGATCTAGAAGAGCAGATTTGGAATTTGTGAAAAGATGCTTTAATTGTGAGACTTTTAATAACAGATTCATTCATTCCAAAATCTTTATTTAGTACTTACTGTGTGCCATCATCTATGAATTTTGAATAGGACCATTGCTATTTCAGCACCTAATACCACATTGTTGGGATTATTCAATGATTGTCAAGTTAATCTAAATTGGTAATGAACAAAAATAGGTTGTGCAACAGAAGATATCTTGCTTAATTTTCTTGTTTTAGGACTGTTTATTCTGTTTAGAAACAGAAGAAAGGAGGCCAATGGTATGAAATGTTAAAAATGCAATGAAATGACATTAGGAAATACTATGTTGGCACATGCAAATCACAGAAACTATCTCATGTTATATATAAGGCATGCTTGTATTGCCAGGGCAGAATATAACTGTCAAGAAATTTCAGGCAAAACCAAAATCAATGAAGTGTACCTCCAAAATTCGGAACTCACTGCCATTCTGTTACCAATTGTTCATGTTATTTTGTTCATAGAATATTGGCTACAAAATATTTTGAGACATAACCTTGAAAATATTTGTTCTTCGCAGTTATTACTGAACACATTAAAGAGTTTTTCTGGCAAATAAACAAATAAGCAATACAACAAAGAGATGATTTTACAATATATTTTGGGTTCTCTTCAATGGTTTCCATGACAATAGCATCATTGCCCTCAGTCTAATCACTGAGTTATTATGTTTGTCTTCAGATCTTTTCTTTATTCTCAAGTTGGCAGCTCTGACTTAGAGCAAGTGCACTCCTTACTTGTCATTAAGCACACTAATAATTATCAGTCTGATTTTATAGTTGGATAGTTTCACCTACCTTTATGTAACTTTGTGAGTGAACGATAAGAAAGAAACAGAGGAAGTTGAGTGACCAGGTTTCCTCTGGGTAATTACAATATCTCTCTGTGTGTGACTTAGAAAACACATTTAAAAATATTTTCCCAAAGAATTTTCCCTTTGCAGGTAGTCAGGAATGGGTTCTAATTTCTTCTTACCTAGGGATAGGCCTGGCAGAAGATGGCTGTGCACTTTTTTCATTTTGCCAAATTCATCTTGGCCAAATGTTTTCTTTCCCGTAGCTATTTTGTAGTTTGAATTGCCTTCATCTATAATTATCTTTCTCATATCCTGTCTCTCTAATCAGGTTCTTTATGGGTCCTGAAACACAGCTGGTATCCCCTGAGGGCTGATAGAGGCAGTGAGAGAATGAAAAAGCTACAAAGGGAATAACTGGATAAATACAACTTTCTGACTGTATTAAGTACCACTGGATTTAAAAATCATGGATCACTATTTCCCTCATAAGAACAAGTATAGGAAGGTAGTGTGTAGGTGTTTCCTTGAATGTTCTTATGTAAGAATTTCTTGTGGAATTTTAGTGATGTCCTTATTACAGAATTTTATTGTAATCTAATGAATTCTTTTGACACTTTTTCCCCTTTTATTCCATGATTATTTTGAGCTCTTCTTACAGGTCACATCTTTTCTACTAGTATTGGCTTTGTAATGGAAACACGGAGTTCACTGGGTGGTTCAGTAGTGGAGTTTGAAATAGAATAAAAAGAAAATTAGTTTAAATTTAGAAATGTGTGAACCTGATATGTAAATGTCGAGTATCTGGACACTCACCTATGTTAACTTATTTTGGTAAGGAAAGCCTAGGTCAGCTGCTGATACCAAATCTGAGTTCAGAGAAATAGAACATATACATTAATAAATAAAAATAAATATAAAAATAAACAAGTTCAGTGTTACATAGAAGTAAAATATGCTGGGATTTAAATGATATTAGGAATGTGTCCCTGACTCCAAATGTCTTGCTGTACCATTTTAGTTGCTCCAGTAATATTTATTAGTAATGATTAGGTTTTATCATTACTTGTCCAGTAATTCTCTTTAGCTAAAAATTTCCTTTGTACAGCACATCAATGATTTTTTAGAATGGACGAATTTATTAGACTATTCATCATCACAGATGAAGCTGAGGGAACATGAGGATACTGAATGGCTGGGGATGAAAAGGATGTTTTTAGAAGGAGAGAAAGAGTATCTGTGGTACAATACCTATTTTGCATGTTCACTTGACAACACTCTTTAGTCTTCAACTTTCCTCCCAAAGCTTATGCTGTAGCACTTGTTCAGAGCCTTATGAGTATTTCTAAGATGATTATAGGCCAAATAAGAGACAATGTGGAAGTCTGGAAATTCTGCATGCCTTGAAAAGTTGTATGTGATGAATTTGTTCATTTTTATTTTATATTTACATGAATAATTCGTAGGAGTATGTAACTTGGTGATGCTTTCAGTGAAGTTGCTGATTGTTGTATTTGCTTCTTATGTCTCAATGGTCAAAAAAAAAATGTATAACATGCTTATTCTAAAGTATTCAACAGGTGTTTCATTGGTTCTGATAGCCGGAGTCTACCTGGTGCAGCAAACAAACCCCAAATTCCAATTTCTATTTCCATATTTTTGACATTCATTTAATGTTCAACAAGACAAACTTTTACTCCTTTATATCCAAAAAAACTGAGACATGATGGCTTAACACCATTATTTCACATTCCAGACTATAGACCCCTTAGCTTTCCATTTGCTTTCATAATTAAATGAGAATAGCACATCACTTATATAAGGTAGTCTTTCAAATATCAATGACAGCTTTTTAAGACTGGTAATGTCTTGAGAAGTGAGCTTTTATAAGGAAACATCTGCCAATATTTCAGCCAAGTCTCAGGTATAATCTTGAACAATCAGATCTCTCGAAATATGATAAGTACCTAAGTGTATCAGAGGGTAAGTGGACATTTCAGCAAAGTTTTGATTGGTCAATTATGTATTCAGGAACTTAAGAAGATTTTAAGATTCATTAAATCTTCAAAATGGTCCTTTCAAACAGACAGAGTACACTCTCTAAGATGGGCATGAATGAACAGATATACAGAATTAACTTTTTATGAAGAAAATTTCTCTAGGTATATATATATTGAATAATTTGTTTTTGGTAGTAAATATGCAACTAATGAATTATTCTTTGAAATCACCAATGCTAAAACTAGTAAGAAGCAAATGAATAACTTGTAAAGACTCAAAAAGGATCTACCCATAAAAAAAGACAATGGGAAGTTTAGTGCTACATGTTCCAGAAATTCAGGAAGTATGAGGTTCTGTGGATGCAACAATCATCTCAATGTAAACGTTTTAATACCTTGATCTCATCTTACCTTGTGAAATGATGAAGTTATTACAGAAGAAGAAAGATATTTACAACCTCTACTTGGACTAATTCAAACCAGAGTGAACACTTTAGAAGATGCTTCTACTTGTCCCAAATAGGGAGAGATTGGAAATTAGAAATCTTATTAAGGGTTTCACTAAATTCACAAAGTGGAGAGAGATAAAGTTTAATGTATCAATTAGGGTTAGATCAAGAAATCAGAGCCACTCTATATATGCAAAGTATGAACGTTTTAGTTGGAGGAATTAAAAGTTATTCAACATTTGAAAGGAAAAACGGGGAGCAAAGGTCAAGGAAGCCACAACCAATTAATTCAGCCTTCCACATTGAAGCAGGTGGTTCTCCTAAGGTCATCCCAAAGCCACAACAGATCCCAGGAACATTTAGAAGATTCCCTAACTATTTCAATCTGCAGCAATGAAGTGAGGGTCTCAAGAATGTCCCTCGAAGCTGTTGTGAATGCCAGAAATGTTTGGAGGACTCTAACCAACTATAACCATACAAGTATGATATACAAAATGTGGATGATGGTGATTCTTAAGAAGTTCTGGAAGTTCTTTCAAACTTCATGTCTGCCCACTTGTCTGATTGCAGTTGTTTCCAGAGAGTAATGACCCCTCCTTCTCTTCTGTTTCCCATATTGTGTATGTCTTTCATTGGCAAATTTTAACATGAGGAAGGGTACTCTGGGAAATGTGATTCTCAGCTGTTTCACTGTATTTATTTCACTGTATATATAGGAGACTATGAGGGTGGTTGACACAGAGTTAATACTAGACAATATAGTGTACCTATTAAGATGTAGGTAATGAGGGAATTTCTTTTTCTACTAGAAAGTATCTATTCTTTAGCTGTTGAAAGGAATGGCAAAAACTACAATGACTTTTGCACCAACCTAGTATCAGCATAAGGGGCAACATTGATATTAGTCAAAGAGTCCCAGAATAAGGTAGTAAAGCTTTTGGGAGCTGATACATCACCATGATGAAACAATGTGGCCATCAGAGGAGCAACATTTAATTAAGTGAGGGATGAGTTGTTGTGATACTTGTTACCAGAAAGATTCATATTGGTGCTGGTGACATCCTTGTATACTATCCTGACAAGACATATTTAGCTGAGTACACATAGCCGGTGGAGGCAATATCAAATAACAGAAAAGATTTCAGGTGAAAAAGAGAAATAAAAAAGGCAGTAAATCTTAAGCTTTAAAAGAAATCTTGTATATCTGAAGGAGATTTCTGTATCCTCTACCTCTCAACCAACAAATTGGAACCAGAACAGATAATTAGCAGCTTGAGAAAGACTTCCCCTGCTCAAGGGTTTGAATTTCTAAAATTAGAGTGGGGCACACTTTTTCTATTTTTCTTCTCATTCATTTACTAGAAGCAACCTGTTGACTTGTAGAGAAGGGCAGATTTTCACAATGTTTGGCTTCATTCTTTATGGGGTGGGTCTCTTCCACTTTCAATGCACAGAGAACAATGTTGTTGACAGGTACATGGCTTAAGAAAATGTGTGTAATTGTAATAGTTGTTGATACTAAAAAGAAATGTTTTAATTCTTATATACTCTAGTTGGCAATCCTAGGGCATATCCCCAAACTTTGATAACAGTGTTATTTGGAAATTTTATTGTTACGATATAACATTTAGAAGTATTAACCAATATATTTTCCAATTTTCTTGAATGTCCTTTTACTTCGAAGCTCTCTCCATTTCAAACTAGACCTTGACATTCACTGCCTCAGGACACAAAGGTTATGGAAGAAATACAGAGAAAAAAAAATCAATTTAAAGTCTATTTTGAAACTAGTGGTAAAGAAACAGTTTAGAGAGGAAACTTTCAGAAGCCTAAACATTGAGAGTCAGAACCCAAAGTTGTAAAACATTGATTTGGAAGAATGCATAATGATGTATAAGCAAATTTTCCCACACCAAAGGAAATAAGAAATCCTCTGAACTGGAGGAAAACAGAATTTCTAAGAAGCAAGAGAGGAAGCTCTGGTTAGTACTTCTCAGAAGTGATTCTGAGAATTCCTCTTCACAAGCTGTGTCCTTCAGTTGGGGTGGGGGAAATAGAAACTGAAAATAGGTTTGGGGATCTGAAAGAGAGAAACACTCATGCTTTATACTTCAGGTGAAGTCCGAGGTGGTCATAAACCTTGAAAGGTCTCTGGTGCCACCATGGTTCAGCAGCAGTACCATGGAAATGGTGGTATGGTGGGTCTATGATAGAGGTCCTGATACGGTTCCAGTAGTTTTCTGAGGCCCAAGAGAGGGAGGGGAAGCTATCTAAATATTTTCTATCTGCTATTAGTAGAGAACATGGTAGCTAAGAAAAGAACGACAGACCTAAAGATAACAGAATTAGGAGGATACAGGCTATCTCACAAGGACCATTAGCTGGATATTATGTGGATTTCAGCAGATGCTAACAGGAATATTGGCCAAGGACCAAGAAATAGACACCCCTTCCCAACAATGCCATCGTATTAGACAGGCCCTTGGAACTTTCATATGCTGGGAAAAATGCAGGGTATGAGGAAGAAACACAACTTGACTGAGAAAAGCTTATATTCATTGAGTTAAGCTTGAATCACCTAAGATGAAGTGTTCAGCAGCAGAAAATGGAGGCTCGAGATATAAATTAGATTTCGTTTTAGGGAAACAAATTATTTTGCATACTAGAGTTTGTGTTTCATGGAATTTACAGTAACTACATATTTTACTCTGTGAACAGAGGACGTATATGACACATAGAGGATGGGAACGCATCAAGATGATTTAATCTAAAACTATTAAGTATTGTGGAACTAACAAAAACATCAATGCGATGCCAAGTAATCAGTGAAAGAAATGAGCTACATTTTCTATTTTAAAGGATGGCAGACATAGCACATTAATGAATACCTAGAGGGTTCTATTTTTCCCAGTTTCTCAGAAATTAGGCTAAAATGCAATCTGAGTTACCTCTTTTCTTGGCATAGATGTGCTCTTCAAAACGTGGCAGAATATGACTTAGCACTTTTAAGAGAACTTACATATGTTGAAGATGTTAAACTGAAATTGAACCTTTGAGAGTATTTCCCTGATATACCATATGCTATTCTTATTTAATAGGAATTTATATAATATTTAAATATTCAATCTGTCTTTGTCATTCTAACTTGCCCAACAACTTACATTTCCCACCATTTTGGCCAAGTGTCTCCAAAGCCTCTCATACAGGCTCATTCAGGCACTGGGAAATCGCCCTGTTCTTTAGGAGCTGCAGATGTTGAACTGTCAACTTTGATTCAGGTTGTCCTAGAAATAAAAGAATTTTATTTATTTTACTTTATTTTATTTTATTTTATTATTTCATTACTTCAAAAATGTGTTTATTTTTAAGCTTTGAATTTGATTAATTCATTTCTTACAAAATTTCTTGTACAACTGAAGACTAAATTAAGCCTTGACTGTATATATTGGCAAAGAGGGATACTTTATATTTTTGGTTAGTATAGCAAGATTTATGATAAGACTGGGTATCCATAGACATCTCAGGAATTCTGGGAAATTCATGATAGTCACCAGAAGTCTCATTTGCAAGAGTACCTCAGGTCCCATGGAAGAAAATGTGAAGTGGAATTTTAGTAGTATATTTATCAGGTCTCTGAAACCCCCATATTAAGAGCCTTGCACAAAAGAAAGAAGAAGACTTCCAGAGTTCTATGGGCATGGGTCTCAAAAATTCTGAGAATCATTTCTATTAAAAAGCAGTAGAACTTCTATATGGCACAATTTCAGGATTGGTTGAGCAATGTTAAGGCTATTGCATATGGGTCGTGAAAATTCTGAGAATAATTTCTATTATTAGGCATGGGTCTTGAAAAATAGAATAAAAAAGCAGTAGAACTTCCATATGGCACAATTTCAGGATTGGTTGAGCAATGTTAAGGCTATTGCACAATTTCTGGATTTGGCAAACTTTTCCCAACAGAGGGTGCTGTAAACCTGAAAGAGGAAGCCAACTTCCAGGGTACCAAATATTTGTGAGCTTTTAGAGGCCAAGTTGTCTCTTGACTGGAAAGGTCTCTTCTATCCAGCACAGAAATTGCTATGAATCTTGCTTAAGCAGTTGGAGGTTGGTGGTTGACTCTGAAGCAGCTATATAACACAACCAATGCTACAGCAGCAGCAGAGAGAAGTGGCCATACTCTGAGCATGAAGTACCTATAGGAAAACACAGGACTGTTTCCTTTCTGACCAATTCCTTTTTTTCAGAGGGAGATAAAAGGTAGGAACAGGGGATAGAGCATTTTTGGGGTCAGAATTTCAGTAAAATTTAAATTAGGTGGCATCAAGAACCAAATACATATAATTCAAACCCTAATTTTTTTTCAGTAATGAATATGACCTGGGAAATAAATTTATACTTTTAAAAATATCCATTTCATAATATGAAAACAACCTGTGTAAAACAGATGCTTTGGAAGAGGTGCAGGTAGGTAGCATAATTTGCTCAGCAAGTCCCTTCATATGCTTATAGTTAACATCAAAAGTAAGGCTGGGCACGGTGGCTCACACCTGTAATCCCAGCACTGTGGGAGGCGAAGGCGGGCAGATCACCTGAGGTTGGGAGTTCGAGACCAGCCTGACCAACATAGAGAAACCCTGTCTCTACTAAAAAATACAAAAATTGCCAGGCGTGGCGGTACGTGCCTGTAATCCCAGCTACTAGGGAGGCTGAGGCAGGAGAATCACTTGAACCCGGGAGGCGGAGTTTGCAGTGACCCAAGATGGTGCCATTGTACTCCAGCCCAGGCAACAAGAGTGAAACTCCATCTCAAAACAAAACAAAACAAAAGTAAGATCCAAATAAAACAACGGTATCATTTCCTTATACAATCATGTATTGAGCACTGACAATGCATCTGTACCATGCTAGGCACCAGGAATATACAAATGATTTGGATGCTTTCTCTGCCTCCTCTAAAAACAAAACCAAATCTCAATATTATTGACTCTTCTTATTGTGGCCATCACCTGAAGTTTAATCTGTAATTAACATATAAAGATATAAACAAACATGTATACATTTAAAAAATAATTATTTTAATTTATATTTTTAAGAAGGGATAGACACTAGCGAAATTTTGCAACCAGACATTTTTTAGGTGCTTAGAAAATTCTGTCTCAAACATTGATAGACACTATCAGAGAAGATTTAATGAATTTTGGTTAAAGATTCACAAATGGTGAAACTGGGTCTCAGTTTTTCAAGTTATATCCTCCTACCTTGTTTACTGGTAAGGAGCAAAATCAAAGGCAGGTAACTGAGCTTGTGTGTATTGGGGGGACTTTATCCCATTACTTGCTTGACTAGCAACAATTATTTATGTTGGAGATCAGTAAAATTCTTTGCAATGTATTTACTTCATGAAGAAAGTATTATGTAAAAATATTTTTTCAACATGAATTAATAATATGGCAGAAGTTAAAAGACCATCTTTTTCAGACCTACTTTTAAATCCACATGTTGAGAAAAAAGACCAAGGAGTTGAATCCAATCTCTACCCTCTACTACAAAACCCCATTGTTGTAACTCCCCTTAAATAAAATATTCCTTGCTTTCTCTGAAAGAAAAGAAAAAAAAGGCTCATTTTTAATGACACATCTCAAATGGTGGGATAATTCTGGAGATAATTCCCAACGTGTACAACAAATATGTGTTAATATCCTTAGGTATTTGAGTGAATGGAAATCCAGATGCTGGTGGTTGGATTGGCATGTTAATCTCCTGTCAGTCTAATCCATTCCAATTCCTAAGAAACCTAAACTCAAGAATAACACAAACCACTCAGTCCTACCCGTATAATTCTTTTTTTAACTTCTAGAGAAATAGCAGAGGCCATAAAACAAGAATGATGGAAAAGTTTACCATAGTTTTTCCTTGTCACTTATTTCGAAAGTCAGCTGCAATTTGTAATTTTCTCAGGTTGGTAAATGTGTCCAAATGGGGAATGCTCTGTAATCTGTCAAAACTTCACAGATGCCATCAGCAAAAGAGCATACACACTTAATGTGTCTGTTTAATCTTTTATTCTGCATGTGGAGCTATACCTTGAGTAAAGACTCACCAAACAGATATCATTCCTTCAAAAAATTCATTAAGACCTTTGTAAATAAACTCTTTCACATAGTAACAGAAGTGCATCATCTGGAGAGTGGTTGTGCTGATGCAAAGCATTTGAATCTGTTTTTTAGTTCCTATCTCAGATTGTTTCAGAGGCTGTGCAAACTACATAAACAGGAAGAAGTGAGAAAATGAAGCTCCAAGATACTTCTCACATCTTGAAAAATCACAGCTTTTTGATTCAATAGAACTCTAGTGGTGGCCAGAACTGAAATAATGGCAATGGGAAAGAGAAACAAAGGCATATTAGGGAGACTTTGGAGATGGACTGCATTTAGTTCTCTTTGCTTGTCCCTCCCCTCTTCTTTATCAGTGAATGTTGGGTGTCACAGTTTTTGATTCTTGCATCTCTTCTCTACCTGTACTCTTTCTCTAAGGCCTATGAGTCAGTCTTATAACCACAAATGTTATCTATACCCTACATTTCTGAAATCTCTCTCTATGTATACCTAATCTATCCCTGAAATGTCTAGATTGATATTCCTTCTGCATACTTGACATCTATACGTGGACGCCTCATGGGAGTCTGAAACTTACCTTTACCTCATACCTCTATCCACTTTTTCTGTTTCAGTCTTTCATATCTCTATAAATGGCAGTACAAGCAACCTAGATTTACAAACCAGGATGCTTGGAGTCATCCTTAATATTTTTCTTTCATTACCCTATGTGGACAATCATTCAGTGAGTACTGCTGTTTATAATTTCTAAATATAAATATCAAACACATCTGTTTCTTTTCATCTCTACTATCATCAACATAGTTTTGGCTACCAGCATGTCTCTCAGAGGCCATTTCTAGAGTCTCTTAAATGGTCTTTTTACTTCTGTTGCCTCCTCCACATCATTGCCACATGAAGAAGTCAAACAGGTCTTTTAAAAATATAACATTATATCATGTTTCTCTCTTGATTAAAACACCCATGACTTTTCTTCACTCTTAGGATAAAATCCAAATTAATTCCCAAGGCCTACAAGGTCTTGAGTGGTCCATCCCCTACCTACTAATTCAACTCAGTGTGGGTCATTCTGCCCTTGCTCACCACTCTACGGTCATACAGGCCTCCTTTCGGTTCATGGCACATGACAGGCCCCTCCCCACTCCAGAGCTTTCATACGTGCTCATCCCTTCCATCTAGAATAGATTTCCCTCTCTTGCCTGCACGAGTGGCTCATTATCATTCTTCAGGACTACCTTAAGTGTTAACTCTTCAGAGACACCATCCCTAATATCATACCCACCATGGGGCCCTCATTATACTTCACCATCTGTTATGTATTCATCTCCTTCACCAAACATACTAATTTTATTTATATAATTACTTGATTTTTAAATTATTTCTCTTCTGTCGTTCCTACTAGAATGTGAACTCTATAAATTTAGGCATGGTATTTTTTTATTCCCCAATATATATTTACAACCTAATAAGTTCTCAATGACTATCAATACAAAAATGAATGACTATTGACAGAACCAGAACCAAAATATAATCCAGCATTCTTTCTACCTTGTTATTTATAGTTCTGTGCTCTCAGAAAATCTGACTAACGTTAACTCTACTTTTTAATCTCTGGAGAGATGTAGTGTCTAATATAATTGTAAATATGTACATGGGGCTGTTCAATATACATCTAATGTGAACATGTCAGATAAATCCATTTTCCAATGATAAAAATAACAACTATTCCTTAAGTGCTTTATATCATTCACTGCACTATCCTTTAAGTGCATGATTTCATGTAGTTCCTGAGAAATAGGTAATATTGTCCCATTTAACAGCTAAAGAAACTGAAGATTGGAGAGAGGTCAAGCATTTCACCTTATCCAATAAATTTGAAACCAATCTCATTTACTTCAAAGTCCACGCACCTGGTATTAATTGCATTATGACTGACTCTAATTCTCTCAAGAAAAGCCTTGTGCAATTCCTTCAGGAAGAAATGCACAGACGAAGGAGAAATCTCAGGGGGAAGCAGTAAAATGATAGCGTAGTGGTTCTGATCCTTTTATTATGGTCTTAATATAACTTTTAAAGGGTTAGGATGAAAGGTGAAATATTATGTGTTTTGCTTAGAGAGACCGATTAAAAAGGGAATAGAATATTTGAAGAACATTATCTGGGATAAGGCCACAGAATTTGAAGTCAGATTTTCATTTCAACACACTAAGTTTCTAACAATTGAATTCATCAGAATTTCATAGGGCATCCAGCAATATGTATTCTAAGTAATGACTTCTCAGAGTCCTTTCTCATTACTTAAAGTACATTTGATACTCATGGATATTGGGGTGATCATGTTTTATAAATACAAGGGATTGATATTTCAGATATCTTGGATTATAGTTTCATTTCTCTCATTCTGACTTTTTTGTTTTTCATTTTTAGTGGTACGTTTTAAAGAGCAGAAGTTTTCAATTTCAATGAACTCCAATTTATTATTTATATTATACTAAGAATTATATTTTCAGCATCACATCTAAAAATTCTTTGAACAACTTAAAGTCATAAAGATTTTATCCCCTTTTTTCTAAAAATTATAAGTTTTAGCTCTTAAATTTAGGTCTATAATCAATATGGAGGTATTTTTTGCATATTATCTGAGGCAAAGGTCTAAGTTCATTTTTTTTTTAATATGGATATCCAGTTGTCTCCAGTACCGTTTGTTGAAATAATTATTATTTCTCCATTGGATTGTCTTGGTAAAATCAACTTATCAAGAATGTAAGTGTTTCTTTCTGGCTCCTTAATTCTGTCTCATTGATCTATAGGTATGCCCTTATACCAGTCTTATATAGTCTACATACAGCCTATGCTTTTGTAAGTATACTATACCTGCTTCCATTGAAATATAATCCCTTTTACTTGATTAATTTGCAATCTTGATTGAAAGACAAGTCTAAGTTGAAGATGTATTTTGTAATTGATAAAATAAAATGCCTCATAAGAGTAGATAATAGAGGGTTGTAGGCAAGATGGCCGAATAGGAAAAGCTGTGGTCCGCAGCTCCCAGCAAGATCAACGCAGAAGGTGTGTGATTTCTGCATTTCCATCTGAGGTACCCAGCTCATTTCACTGGGACTGGTTACACAGTGGGTGCAGCCCACGAAGGGCAAGCCGAAGCAGGGTGGGGCGTCACCTCACTCAGGAAGCTCAAGGCATTGGGAAGCTCCCTCCCCTAGCCAAGGGAAGCCTTGAGGGACTGTGCGGTGAGGAACAGTGCATTCTAGCCCAGACACTATGCTTTTCTCACTGTCTTCGCAACCCACAGAACAGGAGATTCCCTCAGGTGCTTATGCCACCAGGGCCCTGAGTTTCAAGCAAAAAACTGGGTGGCTATTTGGGCAGAAACTGAGCTAGCTGCAGGAGTTTTTGTTTTTGTTTTTGTTTGTTGGTTGGTTTTCATGCCCCAGTGGTGCCTGGAAGGCCAGCAAGACAGAACCATTCACTCCCTTGAAAAAGGGGCTGAAGCCAGGGAGCCAAGTGGTCTAGCTCAGCATATCCCACCTTGGTGGAGCCCAGCAAGCTAAGATCCAGTGACTTGAAGTTCTCACTGCCAGTACAGAATTCTGAGGTCAACTGGGATGCTGAAGCTTGGTGGGGGAGGGGCATCCACTATTACTGAGGCTTGAGTAGGTGGTTATCCCATCACAGTGTAAACAAAGGGGAAGTTCTGGGCTGGACAGAGCCCCACAGCAGCTCCTCAAAACCACTATAGCCAGACTGCCTCTCTAGATTCCTCCTCTCTGGGCAGGGCATCTCTGAAAGAAAGGCAGCAGCCTCAGTCAGGACCTTATAGATAAAACTCCCATCTCCCTGGGACAGAGCACCTGAGGGAAGGGGCAACTGTGGGCACAGCTTCAGCAGACTTAAACGTTCCTGCCTGCCAGTGCTGAAGAGAGCAGTGGATCTCCCAGCACAGCATTTGAGCTCTGCTAAAGGACAGACTGCCTCCTCAGGTGGGACCCTGACCCCTGTGCCTCCTGACTGGGAGACACCTCACAGCAGGAGTCCACAGACATCTCATACAAGAGAGCTCCAGCTGGCATCTGGCAGGTGCCTCTCTGGGACAAAGCTTCCAGAGGAAGGAAGAAGCAGCAATCTTTGCTGTTCTGCAGCCTCTGCTAGTGACACCTGGGTAAACGGTCTGGAGTGGAACTCCAGCAAACTCCAGCAGACCTGCAGCAGAGGGGCCTGACTGTTAGAAGGAAAACTAACAAACAGAAAGGAATGGCATCAATATCAACAAAAAGGATGTCCACACAGAAACCCCATCCGAAGGTCAGCAATGTCAAAGATCAAAGGTAGATAAATCCACAAAGATAAGGAAAAACCAGCACAAAAAGGCTGAAAATTCCAAAAACCAGAACATCTCTTCTCCTCCAAAGGATCACAACTCCTTGCCAGCAAGGGAACAAAACTGGACAAAGAATGAGTTTGACAAATTGACAGAAGTAAACTTCAGAAGGTGGGTAATAACAAACTCCTCCAAGCTAAAGGAACATGTTCTAACCCAATGCAAGGAAGCTAAGAACCTTGAAAAAGGATTAGACGAATTGCTAACTAGAATAACCAGTTTAGAGAAGAACATAAATTACCAGATGGAGCTGAAAAACACAGCACGAGAACTTTGTGAAGCATACACAAGTATCAATAGCTGAATCGAACAAGCAGAAGAAAGGATATCAGAGATTGAAAATCAACTTAATGAAATAAAGTGTGAAGACAAGATTAGAAAAAAAAAAAAGAATAAAAAGGAATGAACAAAGCCTCCAAGAAACATGGGACTATGTGAAAACACCAAACCTACATTTGATTGGTGTACCTGAAAGTGATGGGGAGAATGGAACCAAGCTGGAAAACACTTCAGGATATTATCCAGGGGAACTTCTCCAACCTAGCAAGACAGGCCAACATTCAAATTCAGGAAATACAGAGAACACCCAAAAGATACTCCTCAAAAAGAGCAGTCCCAAGACACATAATTGTCAGATTCACCAAGGTTGAAATGAAGGAAAAAATGTTAAGGGCAGTCAGAAAGAAAGGTCGGGTTACCCACAAAGGGGAGCCCATCAGACTAACAGCAGAGGTCTCTGCAGAAATGCTATAGGCAGAAGAGAGTGGGTGCCAATACTCAACATTCTTAAAGAAAAGAATTTTCAACCCAGAATTTCATATCTAGCCAAACTAAGCATCATAAGCGAAGGAGAAGTAAAATCCTTTACACACAAGGAAATACTGAGAGATTTTGTCACCACCAGGCCTGCCTTACAAGAGCTCCTGAAGGAAGCACTAAATACAGAAAGGAAAAATGGGTACCAGCCACTGCAAAAATGTACCAAATTGTAAAGACCATGGAGACTATCAAGAAACTGCATTAACTAATGGGAAAAATAACCAGCTGGCATCATAATGACAGGATCAAATTCACACATAACAATATTAACCTTGAATGTAAATGGGCTAAATGCCCCAACTAAAGGACACAGACTGGCAAATTGAATAAAGAGTCAAGACCCATTGGTGTGCTGTATTCAGGAGACCAATCTCACATGCAAAGACACACATAGGCTCAAAATAAAGGGATGGAGGAAGACTTACCAAGCAAATGGAAAGCAAAAAAAAAAAAAAAAAAAAAAAAAAAAAAAAAAAAAAAGCAGGGATTGCAATCCTAGTCTCTGATAAAACAGGTCAGCCAACAAATATCAAAAACCACAAAGAAAGGCATTACATAATGGTAAAGGGATCAATGCAACAAGAAGATCTATCTTAATACATATGCACCCAATACAGGAGCACCCAGATACATAAAGCAAGTTCTTAGAGACCTACAAAGAGACTTAGACACCCACACTATATTAGTAGGAGATTGTAACATCCCATTGTCAATATTAGACAGATCAACGAGATAGAAAATTCACAAGGATATTCAGGACTTGAACTCAGCTCTGGACCAAGCAGATCTAATAGACATCTATAGAACTCTCCACCCCAAATCAACAGAATATGCATTCTTCTCAGCACCATATCACGCTTATTCTAAAATCAACTACGTAATTGAAAGTAAAATGCTCCTCACCAAATGCAAAAGAATGGAAATCATAACAAACTGTCTCTCAGACCCCAGTGCAATCAAATTAGAACTCAGGATTAAGAAACTCATTCAAAACCGCACAAGTACAGGGAAACAAATAACCTGCTCCTGAATGACTACTGGGTAAATAACAAAATTAAGGCAGAAATAAGTAAGTTCTTTGAAACCAATGAGAACAAAGACACAATGTACCAGAATATCTGGGACACAGCTAAAGCATTGTTTAAAGGGAAATTTATAGCACTAAATGCCCACAGGAGAAAGCAGGAAGGATCTACAATTGACACCCTAACATCACAATTAAAAGAACTAGAGAAGCAAGAGTAAACAAATTCAAAAGCCAGCACAAGACAAGAAATAACTAAGATCAGAGTGGAACTGAAGGAGATAGAGACCTGTAAAACCCTTCAAAAAAATCAATTAATCCAGGAACTGGTTTTTTGAAAAGATTAACAAAATAGATAGACTTGCTAGCTGGACTAATAGAGAAGAAAAGAGAGAAGAGTCAATAGACACAATAAAAAATGATAAAGGGGATATCACCACTGATCCTACAGAAATACAAACTACCATCAAAGAATACTATAAATAGCTCTACGCAAATAAACTAGAAAGTCTAGAAGAAATGGCTACGTATCTGGACACATACACCCTCCCAAGACTAAACCAGGAAGAAGTCGAATTGCTGAATAGACCAATAACAAGTTCTGAAGTTGAGGCAGTAATTAATAGCCTAGCAGCCAAAAAAAAAAAAAAAAAAAAAAAAAAAAAAAAAAAAAAAAAAAAAATTCCCAGGAACAGACGAACTCATAGTCAAATTCTACCAGAGGTACAAACAGGAGCTGGTACCATTCCTTCTAAAACTATTCCAAACAATAGAAAAATAGGAACTCCTCCCTAACTCATTTTATGAGGCAGTCATCATCCTGATACCAAAACTTGGCAGAGACACAACAAAAGAAAAAAAAGACAATTTCAGGCCAATATCCCTGATGAACATCAATGTGAAAATCCTCAATAAAATACTGACAAACCGAATCCAGAAGCACATCAGAAAGCTCATCCACCACGATCAAGTCGGCTTCATCCCTGGGATGCAAGGCTGGCTCAACATACCTAAATTAATAAATGTAATCCATCACATAAGCAGAACCAATGACAAAAACCATATGATTATCTCAATAGATGCAGAAAAGGCCTTCGATAAAATTCAAAACCTCTTCATGGTAAAAACCCTCAATAAACTAGGTATTATGTATCTCAAATTAATAAGAGCTGTTTATGACAAACCCATAGCCAGTATCATACTGAATGGGCAAAAGTTGGAAGCATTCCATTTGAAAACCAGTACAAGACAAGGATGCCCTCTCTCACCACTTCTATTCAACATAGTATTGGAAGTTCTAGTAAGGGCAATCAGACAAGAGAAATTTAAGGGTATTCAAATAGGAAGAGAGGAAGTCAAATTGTCTCTGTTTGCAGATGACATGACTGTATATTTAGAAAACCCCATCATCTCAGCCCAAAATCTCCTTAAGCTGATAAGCAACTTCAGCAAAGTCTCAGGATGCAAAATCAATGTGTAAAACTCACAAGCATTCCTATATACCAATAATAGACAAACAGAGAGACAAATCATGAGTGAACTCCCACTCACAATTGCTACAAAGAAAATAAAATACCTAGGAATACAACTTACAACAGATGTGAAGGACTTCTTCAAGGAGAACTATAAACCACTGCCCAAGGAAATAAGAGACGACACAAACAAATGGAAAAATGTTCCATGTTCATGGATAGGAAGAATAAGTATCGTGAGAATGGCCATACTGCCAGAAGTAATTTATAAATTCAATGCTATCCCCATCAAGCTACCATTGTATTTCTTCACAGAATTAGAAAAATCTACTTTAAATATCATATGGAACCAAAAAAGAGTCAGTATAGCCAAGACAATCCTAAACAAAAAGGAGAAAGTTGGAGGCATCATGCTACCTGACTTCAAACTATACTACAAGGCTCCAGTAACCAAAACAGCACAGTACTGGTACCAAAACAGAGATATAGACCAATGGAAAAGAACAGAGGCCTCAGAAATAATGCCACACATCTACAACCATCTGATCTTTGACAAACCTGACAAAAACAAGCAATGGGAAAAGGATTCCCTACTTAATAAATGGTGTTGGGAAAACTGGCTAGCCATATACAGAAAATTGAAACTAGACCCCTTCCTTACACCTTACACAAAAGTTAACTCAAGATGGATTAAAGACTTATATATAAGACCTAAAATCATAAAAACCCTAGAAGAAAACCTAGGCAATACCATTCAGGACATAGGCATTGACAAAGAGTTCATGACTAAAACACCAAAAGCAATGGCAACAAAAGCCAAAATTGACAAATGGGATCTAATTAAACTAAAGCACTTCTGCACAGCAAAAGAAACTACCATCAGAGTGAACAGCCAACCTAGAGAATGGGAGAAAATTTTTACAATCTATCCATCTGACAAAGGGCTAATATCCAGAATCTACAAAGTACTTAAACAAATTTACAAGAAAAGAACAACCCCATCAAAAAGTGTGTGAAGGATATGAACAGACATTTCTCAAAAAAAAGATATTTATGTGGTCAAAAAACATATGAAGAAAAGTTCATCGTCACTGGTCATTAGAGAAATGCAAATCAAATGCCAGGTAGAATAGCGATCATTAAAAAGTCAGGAAAAAAACAGATGCTGGAGAGGATGTGGAGAAATAGGAATGCTTTCACATGGTTGGTGGGAGTGTAAATTAGTTCAACCATTGTGGAACACAGTATTGTGATTCTTCAAGGATCTAGAACCAGAAATACCATTTGACTTAGCAATCCCATTACTAGGTATATACCCAAAGGATTGTAAATCATTCTGCTATCAAGACACATTTATGTGTATGTTTATTGCAGCACTGTTCACAATAGGAAAGACCTGGAACCAACCCAAATGCCCATCAATGCTAGACTGGATAAAGAAAATGTGGCATACACCATGGAATATTATGCAGCCATAAAAAGATGAGTTCATATCATTTGCAGTGACATGGATGAAGCTGGAAACCATCATTCTCAGCAAACTAACACAGGAGCAGAAAACCAAACACCACATGTTCTCACTCATAAGTGGGAGTTGAACAATGAGAACACATGGACAGAGGGAGGGGAACATCATGCACCATGGCCTGTTGGGGGCTGGGGAGCTAGGGAGGAGGGATAGCATTAGGAGAAATACCTAATGTAGATGACTGGTTGATGGGTGCAGCAAACCACCATGGCACGTGTATACCTATGTAACAAACTTGCACGTTCTGCACATGTATCCCAGAACTTAAAGTATAATAAAAAAAAGATTTCCCATACAAAAAAGTAGATAGTAACACATGTAATAAATATTAGAGCTCAGAGTTATTGTGATCCAAAGTACTCAAAGATGATTTACTTGAAATTTGGAGATGCTGTATCTGGGCAACCTGGGATGGATCTAATTTCACTCTGGCTAATTTATCTGACTTAAGGTTTTATTTGTCCTCTTTATTGTAAATCTTCTCTAGGTAGCTACATCCTTATATCCAAAATGAAATATAGGTTTTATTATTATTTTTTATTCTGCAGTAAAGGCCCAATGAAACTCTTTTGATAAGTAGCAACATGATCAGTTCTTGTCCCAACTTAGTTGCTATATTGACTATTTCAATCAGATAGATTTAGGTTTTTATGAGTATTAGAAACTAGTATCAGTGCACTGGATTGACTTTGAGGAGCCTGAACATTTTTAAATGAGTATTCAATGACTGACAAATAGAATGTTGAACTGAGAAAGTCACCACTGTTTAGCAAACCCTTCTGCTAATGAAGGGCAAGATGTCACAACTATTACCATCCCCTCATTAGAAATAAATAAGCTGGTAGACAAGAAAGTGAATGGCTTTGGCAAAGATCACACTTAGAATGAAAACTAAAACCAAGAGTAGACACCATATGGTTGTCTAGAATACCTTAGCATGATTTCTAACTGTGTGGTACCTTGGGCTCTCAGCTGATTTAGGCTGAATTAAATTATTACTGCAACTAAAGTGTCACATTTTCAGGGAAAAATGTGAAAATTGTTTAGATAAACTCTTCAAAGATTTGAGAGTACCACTAGAATATAGCTGACAAAAGCCTGAAGTAAAATCCATTGTAGGGCAATTTAAGAAACCTATCTAGGTTAATAGGTACAAAGACAGAATGAATAAGATCTAGTATTTGATAGCACAACATAGTGATTACAGTCAACAATAATTTATTCCACATTTAAAAATAACTAAAAGAGTATAATTAGAACGTTTGTAGCCCAAAGAAATGATAAATTATTGAGGTGATGGATACCCTATTTACCCTGATGTGATTATTATACAGTGTATGACTATATTGAAGTATCTCAGGTACCCCATAAATATACATACCTACTATGCACCCCGCAAAATTAAAAAAAAATAAGAAGAAACCCATCTAATTGATCCAGCTCCAGGGAGTAACCAACAGACCTTATTAACACACAGCCTACACCATAATTTCCCTTCTGAGCTCCAGATTCGTTTCCCAAGACATTTTCACTTAGTAGCTTTACAGGCACTTCACACCACAATGTCTAAAACAAAATTATTACTCATCCCTCCCTAGTATGCCTCTCACCCTCTGTTTCCTATATTGGCATAAGGGGAAAATATCCGAGTCAAAACTTGAGATGGCCTTTGTCTCCATGCTGTGGATACACCACAATCACTCCATTAATTAAATCCTTGAATCCTTCTGTCTCACCCTCACATCCTATCAATCAGCGAGTGCTGCTGACTTACCTCCTTAGAATCTCTATTCCTTCTGCTTATCTGCATCCCATTGCCACTATGTTAGTTCAGATTATTGCCCTCTCCAGAGCCTCTTAACTTTTTTTCCTATTCCTACCCTCAATACATGTTGCAGCCAAAGTAATCATTTAAAAAGCAAATGTGATCCAGTCATCCTTCTGCTTAAATGCTTCAAGAGTTCTCATTGCCTGTATGGTAATATCTAAATTTCTAAAGATGCATTTCAAGGCCCTTTGTGCTCCTTCCCCTGTCTGGATCAGTATGAGCCTCCATCAGCCATATTGAACTTTGCTCAGTACACCAAACCCACCACATGCTCTCTAATTTCATGGTTGTTCTCTCTTTTTATAACACTGTTACTGCCATAATGTGCCTTCACACTCTGCCTGCCTAACTCCTACACATCTTCCAGGCACAATTTTAGAATAATATCCCCAATGCAACCTTCCCTGATTCCCCTGAGAGCTGGCTAGTTACCTCACTGATCACATGATATGATAATTGTTTGCCTCCCCTACTAAAACATATTTTCATCCCTGAAAATACTTTCAGCTCCTAGCAAAGGGCTTGGCATCTAACAAAATTAAAAACCATAGTAATAACAAATAACATCAGTAATTTTATGTGTTCTAAGCATGTTACATATATTATTTAACCCTCACAAAAACCACATGCACTAGATACCATTATTTTCTTGGTTTTGCAAATAAGAAAACTGGACATGGAGATGTTAAGTCATATGTACCACGTAGTCAAACTGCAGAAAGTGGAGCAAACATTTGAATCCAGGCAGTCTGGCTCCATAGCCTGGGAACTTAACTTCCCCATTGTACTCTCTCAATGTAAATGTTATAATTGTCCTCACCTGGGGGAGGGATCGTGAACTCTTCTCATATTAGCCACGGCAGGATTTCCAGAACAAGGGGACCCATATTGGTATGTACAGATCATTTGTCTTAACCAACATGTTAGATTTCCGTAGTTCTCAATTAGATGCCTATTGAACAAATGGAATGATTGGGTTTGACCCCCAGCACAAAGCTGAAGGATTTAACAATCAGCAAGGAGGCATTGGTTTTACATTTCAGGCTCACCACAGGCAGTTGAACCACTTCAAAATAGAAAACATTCATGAGGCACGTACTTCCTTTGCCCATCAAAGCAGTCTAACTGAATGTCAAGTTCTAGTTTAGAGTCAAAACCTGAGCTGAAGATACAGTAAGTGAAGGAAAAGGTGAAACATATATTAAAAGAAAGAAAAAAGTGTCAGATATTATTGACTTTAGGTTACTTTACTCTTGAAGCTGCCAGTCTAAAGAAGGTTTCAGACTGTGGCCAGAAGTTAGCAAAATTTGTATCAAGGCTAGATGGAAATCATCGGAGTACTGTGTTATGCTGAGAATGATATAATCGGCTTTCAATGAATTGAAACTTTCTCTTTATTTTGCACCATTCGTCTCTCAATGATGTGCAGCCACTTGCCCTGCAGAATAATAAGCCCGGTGAATTGAACCTAGTTAAGAACTCTAAATGTTAGATCTTTCACTTTCTTTATGTCTAAGCTTGAGCAGACTTTGGTACTTTTATAAACAGAGGCTACAGTGCAGGTCTGAACAGAGAGATGTTTTCTTAGAAGTTTATAGCTATTGTATGTAGCAAATCACTTTAGTTGAGAAGTTTTAAATTTTTTTGTCCTTAAAATTTAAGAAATGTGTATTATTGCCTAGCCCTGGAGCCTAGCACAAAGCCCTCCATATGTAAAACACCAATAAATGCCAGTCATCCTTTGTATGGGCCACTGCTCTCTTTTCTTCCAGATCTCTTCCCATAACCATAGCTGGCTCTTAGCAAGATGGAAGGAGTTTTCAGTACTTTTTGATCACCTCCACATACTGCATCCACATCCCAATTTATACGATCCCATAGGTGCTAATTATAGTCCAAAGTTCTCTAATGCAGTGCCAGCTGTCACCCTCATAAAGGAACCTTACATTCTGTACATAGTTTCACTTCTCCGTCAACCTTGTCAAAAACAAAATGAAATCAAGTTAGAAAAAAATTTAAAGTTTATTGTGCATACAAAAGATCAGTTTGCAAACCGGGAGACCTCAAGTTGAAAATGGCGAGAAGACCTGCTCACAGTTATTATAGCATAGTTTACAAAGCATAAAGAAGAAAGTACTTTGACTTTTTCTGTGATTGGCCGCTAACATTAACATTCTTGTTACGGCAAGCAGAGATGTTTAAATTGATTTGTCTATAGCTGATTGGCTTTATTTCACTGAATCGTGTTGAAAGGACGTGATGCTGACATTTTGTGTTAGGTTTATAGTAAGAGCTAGTGTTTGGGGGAAATCAGAATGACTTAAATTTTAACTACATGGCTATAGGCATTGGCTTTGAGGGTATATCTAAACTGTGGCCTCCATTTTTATTCTTCTTTAACATAATTTACCTTGCTGGTCATCCATTCCTATGGGACCTGCCAGCATCTATCTAGTTGGACCTGTGGGAAGCAGTCTGAAAAATTAAGAACTTTTCAACTATGAATGTTTTTTAAACTAAACACCTTTTGTAGACATGAATGATTTCTCTGATAGTGAAATTTCAGATATAATGGGAAATATTCGTGAATCAGATATTAGAGGACAACTTATTCTATCCGTGCATGATGACTAACCCTAACCCTTCACCTTGAACACCAGTTGTAGTGTAAACAAGCTTTCAATGCATGTTAAAGTAAGGCATTTATCTTCTCTCAACTTGTGTAGAAAGTTGTATGTCTTGGCCGGGCACGGTGGCTCACGCCTGTAATCCCAGCACTTTGGGAGGCTGAGGCGGGTGGATCACCTGAGGTCAGTGGTTCGAGACCAGCCTGGTCAACATGGAGAAACCCCGTCTCTACTAAAAATACAAAAAATAGCCAAGTGTGGTGGCGGGCACCTGTAATCCCAGGTACTTGGGAGGATGAGGCAGGAGAATCGCTTGAACCCAGGAGGCAGAGGTTGCAGTGAGCCGAGATCACATCACTGCACTCCAGCCTGGGCAACAGAGTGAGACTCCAACTCAAAAAAAAAAAAAAAAAAAAAAAAGAAAGAAAATTATATGACTTGCCTGTGTACTCTAGCTTTAGAAGATCAGGTTTATGTGAGAGCATATGGCTTGTGTTATCAAAAGGCAGGGATATATACTTTTCTGTCACATAAAAAAACTTTAATTAGTAAGTTTGTACCAACACTTTCTCTATAGCACAGTGGCAAGATCAGTTTGTCTTAGAGGAAGAAAAACTGAATTGGGACTCAAGCCACTCTTTTTCTTTTTCCTCTGTAATGTGAAGGATTTGAATTAGCGAATCTCTAAGAGTTCTTCCTGCTCCAACATTTTTACTAAATGTTAAAGGCTTATATCAATATTTTATTGAGCAAATGTCCTTACATATATGATTCCATTAGGCTCTGACAAAAATTTGGAAATGAGTGATGTTGGGGTTTATTGCTTCTTTGCTGCCACCCTTTTAGCATGTCTATTAAACGGCTGTGCTCCTGAAATCCCACCAATTTAAAACTTTGATGTTATTACTGCATTACATGATTCTTAGCAAATGATTTACCTAGTAAGGGTTTAAGGAGTGCCCTTAACCAAATGTATTTCTATTTAAAAAGAAAACTTTAGAAGATCGAAATATGTTTTAAATCCAAAGGAATGCTTATCTAATAGTGTAATGTTAAACATTATAACGTGTGTGTGTGTGTGTGTGTGTGTGTGTATTCTGAAGAAAGTGAGCCTCTAAAATTTGACCACAGAATACTTTTGGTCCATCTGTAAAACCAGCTTTATACAGGTCAAATACTACAAAATATAAGATGTATAATTTTGGAGAATTTTTCTACAGAAAACACTGCACAAGTACTTACATGTCCTTGTTATTTAAATGATATGCATGCACCTTTGGAAAATAAAATATTTGGGATAACGTTTTCAATTTTGTTAACAAAATCCCTAATAGCAAGCAAAGAGAGTGCTCACAGATGGACAGGGATGTCCAATCTTTTTGGCTTCTCTGGGCCACGTTGGAAGAAGAAGAATTGTCTTGGACCGCACATAGAAGACACTAACACTAACCATAGCTGATAGGCTAAAGAAAAAAAAAAGTCGCAAAAAATTCTAATGTTTTAAGAAAGTTTACAAATTTGTATTGGGCTGCACTCAAAGCTGTCCTGGACCACATGAGGCCGGTGGGCTGCAGGTTGGACGAGCTTGAACTGTAAGAATAAGGCACAGAGGGGCAGGGAACAGCTTCTCTTTTAAATCAGTCAAAAGTCATAAGAAGTCATGAGGTTTAGAGTTTTTCTTTTTCTTTTTTCTTTTCTTTTCTTTCTTTCTTTCTTTTTTTTTTTTTTTTTTTTGACAGAGTCTTCTGTAACCCAGGCTAGAGTGCAGTGGCTTCATCATGGTTCACTGCAGCCTGGAACTCCTAGGCTCAAGAGATCCTCCCATCTCAGCCTCCCAAGTAGCTGGAACTACAGGTGTGTGCCACCATGCCCCGCTAATTTTTTAATTTTTTGAGAGACAGGGTCTTATTATGTTGCCAGAGCTGGTCTTGAATGGGCTCCCGGGCTCAAGTGATCCCCCTGTCTCAGTCTTCCAAAGACGTGAGATTACAGGCTTGAAGCACCACTCCTGGCCAGGAGGTCATGTTTTGATTTTTGTAACATGCATCTAGAGACTCATTTGATCTACTATAAATAAATAGGCAAAGTTTATAACAGATCATAGTTCTTTCTAAGGGGAAAAATGGAGTTGAGCAAGGAAGAGAATACACAAACACACAAAAAGACATTTCTATAAAAGGTGTTTTGTTTTTAAGCAATAACAAATATTTTATTTTCAAGAGCTCTTAAGGAAAAAAATGCTATTTTAAAAGTAAAAAGAAAAGGAAAAAGTCATAGCCACTTGAGACCAAACAATCCAAGTGCATTATTATCTAAAGTGTTACATGCGCACACATATTAACTAGCAGAGAGAAGGGTTGTGGCAGTCTCTTCCCTTGATCATTCCAACCAACATCTTAAAATGAATTGATACACTCAAAGGGTACACTTAAAAAAGAGAGAATGCACAGGCATAACTTTCCTGATAATTCCTGCTGTCTGTGATATACCCTTCATGTGGCATTCGATATACAAGTCAAAAGGAGGCCCGTTAATGTGGGAAGGAGTTGAAGAATCTTATATGAATAGAGAATTCTCTTCGTTGCACTGTAAAAAACACTTTTTGAGAGCATGTGAACAGAAAAATAACATCTGCTGAATATAGACTCTTGCTCTCCTGGAGAGCATTGTGTAGACACCAGTTCAGTCTTAATTCTGAAACACTCTGCAAACAACTCCACCACCAAAGTTTTACAAAAAGTGTATATTTTAGTCTTCTTGACCAGGTGGGGTTACAGTGCCTAAGATCAAGTTCTGGAAGAAACCCCAGTAGAAATAACATTTACAGTTCATCTCTTATGGTAGATGGTTTCTCCATATGAGCAATCTAATCCATTTCATATTGATCCTAATCAGTGTAAACTTTGGAGAATGATATTTCCTGATCTTTTCTCATGATTTCAGAGCTACACCCTAATTAGAGTCTGTAGTCTATTCTGCTATGATTAGGCAACCAATCAACATTTGAGCAGGTAATTTAAGCTATATATTCAACTATGAGGATTGATTTTTCTTCAGAATCTTGGTCTTTAACCAAGTTCCTCTGGACAGCTAGCTGTGATTAGAGAAGAATCAGTGGCTCAATAAGCAAGGGGAGCTAGCCTTCTGTTATGGTAGGATTCTACTGTTGATCATTAATCATCAGAAAACTTAATCAGCACACGACTAAATCACTGACTTAGGCATCACTAATGATTAGATCTTAAATCTGTAATTCATGAATATTGGGTGAACATCTGTACAACTGGCAGGACAATGTTATTCATCCTCCTTGTCTGAGCTTCAACCTAGTGGCTTAAGGTAGGAGTAGAAACAGAACAGATTATTCATTCATTAAGAAATCTGTATCCATTCAGATCTGTAACTGCTCTTGACAGAGGCTAGATAAATCAACTCTTTACAACCATTCCTACCCTAATTTCACTACCAACAGTTAATTAAATTTATTATTTCATTAAGCACAGATTTTTTATATGATATCTACTACATACTAACAATTACATTAGGTACTGCAGGTATAAAATGAACAAGGGGAACAAAAATTGCCTACCCTTTAGTTGCATACAACCCAGTTGATCAGAAAACAAACAATAGAACAATTACAAATACTGGAAAATAATAAACTTTTTTTTTTTTTTTTTTTTGAGACAGAGTCTCGCTCTGTCACCTAGGCTGGAGTGTAGTGACACAATCTTGGCTCACTGCAACCTCCACCTCCCGGGTTCAAACAATTCTCCTGCCTCAGTCTCCCGAGTAGCCGGGATTACAGGCATACACCACCATGCCTGGTTATTTTTTGTGTGTGTGTTTAGTAGCGACAGGGTTTCACCATGTTGGCCAGGCTGGTCTTGAACTCCTGACCTTGTGATCTACCCACCTCGGCCTCCCAAAGTGCTGGGATTACAAGCATGAGCCACCACGCCTGGCCCCAAATATAATAAACTTTAAGATAGAGTAAATAAAGTGTGCTGTGTAATGATGGAGAATGGCCACCTAACCCAGTTTTGGAGGATTAAGTTATAACTTTCAAGAATAAGGGTCTAAACTGAGTTCTGAAGAATGTCAGATTTGATATTCTGAATTCACTTATTTAAAGGAATTGGTTGGATACTTCAATCAAATTAGCAGACCTGTAGTCCCACATAGACATAATCACAGGAGTTACTTAATGCCTTTAGTGAATATGTACTAGAGAAATAGTGTGGCTGAATGAAAAAAAGAATAGAGTATGGGACAAAAGACTTAGGTTCAAATATGAGATGCTTTTTATGTACTTCAAAACTGATTTATTGGACCTATTTACATTTTACAAACTAGTTTTATATATACAGTATACATTTCAATTGCTATTTTACTATGAGTTTGAGTACGGCATATATCATTCTGATCTTGTCTCTTCTATTGTTGTGGGAAGTCAGGGACCCTGAATGGAAGGACTGGCTGAAGCTGTGGGAGAAGAATATAAATTGTGAAGATTTAATGGACATTTATCAGTTCCCAAAATTAATACTTTTATAATTTCTTACGCCTGTCTTTACTGCAATCTCTGAACATAAATTGTGAGGATTTCATGGACATTTATCACTTCCCCAATCAATTCTGTTATAATTTCTTATGCCTATCTTTACTTTAATCTCTTAATCCTGTCATCTTTGTAAACTGAGGATGTATGTCACCTCAGGACCCTGTGGTGATTGTGTTAACTGTACAGATTGTTTGCAAAACATGTGTGTTTGAACAGTATGAAATCAGTGCACCCTGAAAAAGAACAGAATAACTGCGATTTTCAGGGAATAAGGGAGATAACCATAAGGTCTGACTGCCTGTGGGATTGGGCAGAATAGAGCCATATTTTTCTTCTCACAGAGAGCCTAGAAACGGACGTGTGAGTAGGAGAAATATTGCTGAATTGTTTTTCCAGCAAGGAATATTAATAATTGATAACCCTGGGGAAGGAATGCCTATAGTCGACCGCTCTGGGAGTGTCTGTCTTATGCGGTTGAGATAAGCGATGAAATACGCCCTGGTCTCCTGCAGTGCCCTCACGCTTACTAGGATTGGGAAATTCCAGCCTGGTGAATTCTAGTCAGATGGGTTGTCTTCTCTCAAACCCTGTTTCCTGTTAAGATGTTTATTAAGACAATGTGTGCCCAATGGGACATGGACCCTCATCAATAATTCTAATTTGACCCTTGACTTGTGATCTTGCTCTGCCCTCTGCCTTGTGATCTTTTATTGCCCTTTGATGCATATGATCCTTGTGACCTACTCCGTAATCATACATCCCCTCCCCTCCTAAAATCTCTAATAAAAACTTGCTGGTTTTGCGGCTCAGGTGGGCATCATGGAAACTGCTGATATGTGATGTCACCTCCAGAGGCCCAGCTGTAAAATTTCTCTCCTTGTACTCTTTCTCTTTATTTCTCAGACCAGCCGACACTTAGGGAAAATAGAAAAGAACTACATTGAAATATTGGGGACTGGTTCCCCCAATATTCTATAAACTGGGAATAATATTAATATTGCTAATATTAACTTTGTAAAATTTAAACTGCTACTCAAATTTTAGACATTACTGTATTATTATTGTAAAGTTTTGGACAATGCAAATGATATACACATGAAAGTTTTCATTTGTTTGCCTTGGGGTTATAGCTTTTAAAAATTTCTACATATTAAAATTATTTCATAGGAAACGAACATTTCCTTTTCTAGGAGACTAAAACACTTATTAAATTTAGGGGTAGATTAAAGTGACTAAGGTTTAGTTCAAAGGCTACAGAATAAATATAAATGACCTTTCAAAATCCTTTTCAATTCAACGATGCTATAATAGTTATCTTTTAGAATTTTCCAACATAATTTATCACCATTATCAAAAGATACATTCCAAAATGTTATTTGCCAATACAATAATGTTGACACTTATGAGGCAGGAACAATGATGAAATGGCTATGAATGACATAAAATTGTGTTCCATGCCAAAACAGGAAATAAAACAAATGTCTGCTTTGGAAATTCTAGTTTCAATGTGTCCTTAGAAAAATTACCTTGTATCAAATATATACACCACCTGGTGGACTAATGCCCCAAATGATGGCTGGGTGGTTATCAACAGATGTGCAAATACTCTATTACTAAGGAATGTCTGGTGGAAGTAAATTGACAGTCGTAATTTGACAATTAGATGTTGGTTCATTGGTTGATAATACCCACGAGCCAATGTGCTTGTATTTCTATTTGTTGGTTTTTAAAATTAGTTGCAGTGTTTTCATGGTGGAGAATTTAGCTTAAAAAATGACAATAATTTCTTTGCTCTTGCAACTAGATAATGACTTGCCTTTTAATATTTAAGAAAATTATTAATACTTATTGTGAGCATAAATGCATTTGAGAAATTCAATTAAGTCTATGTTTATCTCAGAAGTACAATTTTCTTTTAATTTTATATTATAATGCAGTAGTAATTAACTCTCCATATGTGAAATAGAGTTTACTGCCATTTACATGACATTATTCTGATAAACACAAATCTGTTAGTACAATCATATAAGGATGTTTTCAAGGTGAAGTCAGTACTCAGTAGGCTGTGAGAAGATTAAATTTCTGTTGTATTTTGGATGGACTTCTTGCTTGTTTGATTATGTTCAATAGCTATCTGAAATACATACAATATAAAGGGAGTTGCCACTGTGAGATTAAAAAAATTTTTAATGATGTGAACAAAGTCCAGTTATTGGACAGCAATTGACCAAAGACCACAAGAAGAAAATGGAAATATACTCTTGTAAAGTTCTTATACTACTCATGAAGTAGTAGAGTATCACTTGAAGACAGATTATAAGAAGTTAAAGAAGTATATTGTAAACTATAAAGCAACTCCACACATACACACACATAAAATAAGTGGATATCTCTGTGATTTAAAAAAAGAAGACCTTTTTCTTTGCCTCTCGCCATATACAAAAATTCACTCAAAATTCATCATAGATCTAAAAATAGATTTCTTAAGATGTAACAATACCAAAATACCTCACAACCTATAAAAGATCAACAAATTAAACATTTTAAAAATTAGAAAAATCCCTTTATTCTTCTAAGAAAACTGTTAGAAAAAAAAATTTAGAGCAGAAGAAATATTTTTAAAAAACATATCTGAGAAAGGACATGTATCTGGATTACATAAATAACTTCTACAAATCAGTTACAAGACAATCTAATTAAAAATAGGTTAAATATTTTAACAGACACTTAATCAGAAAAGGTATGCAAATGGAAAATAAGCTCTTGAAAAGATGCTTAATGTCATTAGTCATTAAGGAAATGCAAATGAAAACTTCAAGTAGAGAATACTATAATCTAATGTAAGCAACTTAAACATAAAACCTTGAGTATAGTAAGAGTTAGCAAGGTTGTGAAGCCCTGAAACACTTCTGTAATGCTGGTGGGAATGTAAAATGCTACCAACACTTTGGAAAATCATTTGGTATTTTCTTAAAACTTTGAATATTCTCCTATCAAAAGTCATTCCTAGGTATTCACTCAAGAAAAATGAAATGCTAAAACTTTTAAGATAACGTTTTGCTTTGATATCAATGAATGGGAAACCAAGTACCAAAAATAATAATCAAGTTAAAAATCTGTACTTTGGAGTTTATATTGTGTGTAAAAGTGAAAGATTGCGCAACACTAACACAACTATTTGGAGAGGAGTAAATGGTATTATACTCTTCTAAGTTTCTTATTTTGTGTGTGAAATGATATAATAAGGACTTAAGTCATACTGAAACAAGATGAGGATGCCTACTGTAATCACTAAAGCAACCATGAAAAATAAAAAGAAGAGCTGTAGCTAAAAATAATGGAGGAGTTACACTGAATTTAAGATGGCCTAAATAAATGAAGAGATATAATATTTTCATGGATAGGAAAAAATAAAAATTTTAAGATATCATTCTCCCTAAACTTTTAAGTAGATTCAACATACTTCCTCCAAAATTTCTGCAGCTTCCTTCTTTTAGAAATTGATAATATGATTCTAAAGTTTATATAAAAATGAAAATAATCTGAAATAGCCAGAAAAAGATGTTGCATTACAAAGTACAAAGTTTGATGACTTAACACTATCTAATTTCAAGGTATCTATGAAGTTACTGAAATGGGAGTTCTCTTATCTTCCCCCACTGCTCAAACCCCTAGGAGGAGTGTGCAGATGGGCAGGCCATGGGGAGTGTTTTCAGGGTCCGACTCCATGGCAATGTTTAGGGTTGAGTGCTTACAGCTCCCGAAGCCCAAGCGGGCGTGTGTTATAGTGTGCTTTTTCAGCTTTGCAATCTGCAGATGGCTTGTATTAATCAGCTCAATTAGACCCTCTGCCTTATTGCAAGGACAGAGGGCTTTCTATATCCTGGGTTCTTGCCCTAGTGTACCAGAATAATTGGATCACACATGAGCTTGGAGGATGAGTGCAAGGTTTTACTGATTGGTGGAGGTAGTTCTCAGCGAGATGGATAGGGAACTGGAAGGGGAATGGAATGGGATGGTGGTCTTCTCCTGGAGTTGGGCCACCCAGTGGCTGGACTCTCCTGTGACTGCCCCTGGCTGAATTCCCCTTGGTGTCTGTGTCATTCCACTGTCACTGGTCTGCCCATGTCTGCTGGTATCTGTCAGTGTGTTCTTCTGTTCCTCTTGACATGGGTGAATACCTAGGAGTGACTTTTGATTGGAAAATCATTTGATATTTTCTTAAAACTTTGAATATTCTCCTAAGTGTTGGTAGCATTTTACATTCCCACCAGCATTACAGAAGTGTTCCAGGGCTTCGCAACCTTGCTAACTCTTACTACACACCAGCCACTTGTGTGTGTGCCTGCCAGGGTCTCAGATTTTTATTGGCACAGGATGGAGGCATGGTGGGCCAAAAAGGCAACATTTTGGGTGTAAAAACAGAAATGTCTGTCTTCATTTAGGTCTGTGGGACAGGTCTGAGATTGGAGCCCTCACCAGGGACCCCGCCCTTCTCTACCCAGCACTTCCCTGCCCACCCCCCCGTATCACTACAATAATTAGGACAGTGTGGGATTGGCATAAAGGTAGACATGAGGACTAAAGGAAAACAGTAGAATGTCAGAAATAAATACATACATCTACTAACTGATTTTGAATTCAATTCAATGGGTAAAGAAAATGTTTCACAACAAATTGTGCTGCAAGAAGATATTCACATGAAAAACAAAGGAACTCTACCTTCTACTATGTACCAAAAATTATTTAGATGTTTATTTTCATTTATTATGCACCTAAATGTACCAATCTAATATTTTAATGATTTTAGATTAGAATATAGGAAAAAATTTTCTAAAATAAGATACAAGAATGGAGATTAAACACATTAAAAGGTTCTTAGTACCATTATTCATCTGGGCAATGCAAACTAAAAGTACAATGAGATACCACAACCCTCACATGCTAGAATTTCAAAAGTTAAAAAGTCTAAACAAGGCAAGGATGCTCACTCTCACTACACTTATTCAACATAGTACTGAAATTCTTTGCTGTGGCAATAAGGTAAAAAAAGACATACTGATTAGAAATGATACAATATATTTTCTTTACAGATGACACAACTGTTTATGTAAAAAATTCCCATGGAAATTACAAAAACAAAACAAAACAAATATCTCCTAGAACTAATAAGAGAGTTCAGCAAGGTCTCAGGATACAAGATCAATACACAGAAATTTATCTGATTTCTATTTTCTAGCAATGAATATGTGAAAATCAAAATTAAAAGTATAATATCATTTATAATTGATAAAAAAGAGACATACTTTGGCATAAATCTAAAAGTAATATAGGAATGATATGCTATAAATAATAAAATGCTGATGAAAGAACTAGAAGATCCAAATAAATGGAGATACATAGCATGTCCATGGAAGGAAGGACTTAACAAAGATGATAATTATTCCCAAACTGATATATAGACTTAATGCAATGCCTATTAAAATTCTATCAAGAGTTTGGGTAGATACTGACAAGCTTAAACTAAAATTTATCTAAAAAGGCAAAATAGCTAGGATAGCTAAAACAATTTTCTAAAAAAAGAATAAAATTGGATGAATCATTCGATGTGATGCTAATAGCTTCAAGAGAGTGTGTTGTTGACTGAGAGACAGATACACAGATCAATGCAACAGAATTGAGAGACCAGAAACAGACCCACACAAATACCCCAGCTGATCTTTGATGAAGCTATAAAAACAATTCAGAGGAGGAAAGGTAGTCTTTTCAACAAATACTTGTGGAGTAATAGACAAAATATGAACTTCAGCCTAAAGCTCTCACTTTATACACAAATTATTTGAAAATAGGTTATGAGTTTAAATGTAAGATGTAAATCTATCAAACATTTAGAAGAATTCTTAGAAGAAAATCTTTGGAACTGGAGGCCAAGTGATGAGTTCTTACCCATGACACCAAAACCATGATCCTTCAAAAGGAAAAATGATAAATTTCACTGTATCAAAATTTTAAAGTTTTGCTTTGAGAAAGGCTCTGTTAAGAGAATAAAAAGACAGGCTCCAGACTCGGGAGAAATATCACACACAACAAAGAACCTGTATCTAGAATGAATAAATGATGCTCAAAATTTTAAAATACCCCAACAGATTGAATTAGAAAATATGCAAAAGATGCGAAGAGATATTTGACTAAAGAGATATATGGAATGCAAATAAGCATGTGAAAAGATGTTCAACATCACCTATAAAAACAGCTGAACTAAAACAAATTGTGGTTAATACCAAATGCCGGTAAGGATGGAGAGAAACAGATTACTCATGCATTGCTGGTAGGAATGTAGAATTGATACAGCCACTCCTGAAGATAGTTTGGCAGTTTCTTATAAAACTAAACATGCCATCACCATACAAACTAGCAATTGCATTCTTGAGCATCACACAGAAACCTGTACATGAATTTTCACAGCACCTCTCTATTTGTAATAGATGAAAACTGGAAACAATTCAGAGGTCCTTCTATAGTTGAATGGTTAAATAAATTCTGGTATATTAATTTCATAGACTATTACTAGACAATAAAATGAAACAAACTATTGATACATCCATCAAATTGGATGAATCTCAAGAGTACTATGCTTAGTTAAAAAAAAAAAAAGCCAGTCCCAAAGGGTCACCTAATGTATAATTCCATTTATATAATATATTCAAAATAAGAGTTGTAGAGATTGACAATACATTAGTGATTGCCAGAGCACACAGACAAGATATAAGATATCTTGGGGTGTCAGTGCAACTAAAAATGGATAGCACTGGAGTATTCCTTTGTGGTGCTGTTTAGAAGTGGGATATAATTGTATAGAACCACTTACAACCACCCCGACCCCTGCCACACACACACAGGTGCATACACACGGACACATTCAAATGAGCACCTGTAGAAACTGGTGAAAATTGAATAAGGCTTGTAGTCTACTTAGCAGAATTGCAGCAATGTCCATTTCCAAATTATACTAAAGTAACATATCATCACCACTTGGGGAGGCTAAGTGATAAAAGTTGACAGCACTCTACGTATTATTTTTGCAACTTCCTGTGAATTTATAAGTGTTTAAAAATGAAAAATGAAAGAAAAAGAGATTGAGAAAAACTGTTAGAAAGGATGTAAAGTAAATGAAACTCTCAAACCTTTGGAATAAAGCATTGGTAGTTTCTAGAAATATTAAATAATCAACTACCTGTGACTCAGCAGTTGTCCAAGATTAATGAAAACATATATATACAAAAAAGATTTTTACAATAATGCTTAAGGCAGCCTTGTTCAAAATAGCCCCAAACTAGAAATAACCCAAATGTCCACTAACAAGACAATGGATAACCAAATTGTGAAGTTGTTGTATATTGGAATACTATTCAACAATAAAAAGAAATTAACTACTGACACACACAATGACATGGATTAATCTCCAAAATATGTTGAGCATAAAAAGCCAGACACAGTGGAGCGTAAAGTTTGTACTTCCATTTATATGAAATTTGAAGGCAAACAAAACTAATCTATAGCAGAAAAAAATCAGAACAATGGTTGCTCTTGGGTGGGAAGTTTTAATTTTAAAGGTGCATAAGGGAAGTTTCAAGGTAGTGGAAATGTTCTTTATCTTCTTTTGGTAGATGGTTACATGAATGAATGTTATAAAAACTCAATGAACTGTGTAATTAGGATCTGTGCATGTTAATATATCAAACATAAACCTTAATAATAAAAAAGTAAAAGAAAAAAGTGATGGTTCAAAGTAATTGTGGTAACACTGAAAATGCTTTTTATTTTAATTTTAGGTAGAATAAAATCAGAATGCAAAGTTTTAAAATGTAGTATGTTTGCAAAAAAGTTAGCAAAAAGTAAAGAAAACATGCCTAAAATAACTAAAAGGAAATATGTCAAACTATTAACAAAGGGTTGGCCCATGGCTATTTTTTTCCTTCCTATCTTTCTGTGGCTCCATAATTTTTTAATGAGTATACATTATTATGAACATTAACGCACATTTAAAAATAAATATGTTTCAAATGAAAATTACAGAAATTACGACTCAATGTAAGACTTCATACAAATCATTCTCAATCAAAACACAACCACACAAGAAATAGATAACAATTTGACTTATGCTGTGTGATACTTTCTTAACTGGTTTATTGAGTGACCAGGACTCAATGGGATGTCAGCAGAAAGAATTTTATTTGTTTATTCAATTGTTCCTTAAAACCTGTCCTGAGATTTTATTTTTTTCTACCCCTAGCTGAAAACCCACCCGTATCCCAGAGTTTTTCTGTTCCTCTTAGCTGGAAAGGATAGCACAGTAGATCACTTCTCTCTTTTCTAGTCCATCTCTTTCCTTCTTATTATCCAAAGGTCCTGGCCTCTACGAAGCTTTAGTAAGGGGGGAACATAAGGTACAAAAAGGTGGTAAAATAGCAGGTTTGTCTTTTGAATATGGAAAATGTAATATTATTTGTTCTTTCAATTGAGAGGTTCTTGATGGAGTTTCCATCCCAAGGACCACCAGAATATAGATATATTAATGAGAAAATGTCTCTTCGTTAACTGACTTCTTAAAATCTTCTCCTTTATCTCATGAGTTTTGGGTTTCATCACAATATCAGAGTCAGATCATCCCACCATTGTCCCTTTTGAGAACCACCAGAGTTGTTTTCTATAAAGAAGTCAACATTTGCTTCTTACGAATGTGCACCTTTGCCCTACTTTCTGTGGAAGTTCAGCCTGCTGTCAACAGAGCCCTCTGTTTATCTGCCCTACACCAATAGTACTAGCTAGTCTTTCACATTTAGCTTTCTCAGGCAAGTGTAAATCTGTTTCACAAATTACATAAACACCTTTTCATAAAACTTTCCCAATAGTACCCTTGAAGCCTCTCTCTCTAACTCATTTAAGATAAGACTTAAGAAAAGTACGAGTCCTCTTGTTCCCCATTACAGAGCATGCACAAAAAATGAAACTCTCTCTAAAGATAGATTAATCTGCTATTCATTTTCACATCAAGTCTTAAATATTCACCAAGTGGATGAATAAATAATATTGACAGAACAAGTTTTATAATCCCATAGTATGTCTGGCTTCAGAGCTACCACATCTAGTCAAGAAACTTGTCTTGTGCATAAAGGCACCTAGCAGAAAGAGTGTTTGTCTCACCAAGCCCTGTACTAACCACTGAGACTGAGCTGGGTGGGTGGCCTTCCTTTGTGCTCACACAGCACACGGTGCATTCTTCTCATCCTGTCATTGCCACAATACCAACTGGGGGTTCATTTGTCCCTCTTCCTCCCTAGGTGGCAAGCCACTTGATAGCAGAGTCTGTCTCTTCTCTCTGTATTCATAGGGCCTGACATAATCTTTGCCACTTCATTAGATAATCCATAAGTGGTTGCTAAATAAATGAATGAACCTATCTTCAGCTTATAATCTAATGAGAAAACAGATCCCAGTGCCTTGTTCTAATATGTCATCCATTTTTCCATAGTTGCTTTACTATTTGACATCTTTTGTGCACTGACAACATAGCAAGGGCTTTCAAGATAGAGTTAAAACGTGGCCCCGGAGGAGGAAGCATACACACTAATTGAGATCATTTTGTTGTAAAAAGCAGAACAAATCTAAAATTCAGGTTGGTCACAATTATTGCATTAAGGAGAGCTTTAAAATGATTTCCGCATAGTTAATTAAGAATGTCTCTTGTTATGTAGGTGCTTAATTGGTTTATACTGTTTTCTTAGTGAGAAACTTCGGGAAAGGTTCAGCAGACAAATACTGAATACATTATCATATGTTCAGCAAAAATGTGGAAATATTCTTAAGTGAATAGGCTGATGGTAAAGGCAGTTAAAAAGGAGCATGGACTTTGCAATGGAATCTTTAAGAAGAGCTCAGAGACCCTTTCCAGGTCTTATGATTTGCTGAGCACAAATGGCTACATAAAAGGCCTAACACTACCCAAAACTAGATTATTTCCTTCTCAATATGTAAGTGCCACATAATTAAAGTTTTACAGATTTATAGTGAAAGGTGATGATAGAGATGACAAAAATGGTTTGTTATATACATTTTACATTTAACTATCCTATAAAAAGGATACCATAATAAGCATAATATTTAGAAATATTTTTTTACCTCATTAAGATAAAAACTTTAGACAAATTAAACAGAGTTTGAGCAAAGAACAATTTGCAGATTGGGCACCTTGCCAACCCCCTTCTCTGGCACCCAAACCAGAGTAGGTTCAGAGAGACTCTGGTGATGCCACATGGTCATAGAGGATATATGGACAGATAAAGAAAAGTAATGTAAAGGAAAAATGGAAGTGAGGTACAGAAACAGCTGGATTGGTTACAGCTTGGCCTTTGCCTTATTTGAACATGGTTTGAACAGCTGGCCACCTGTGATTAGTCAAAACTCAGTGATTAGTACAAGAGTAGCTTTCAGTCTGTTTACACATCCAGTTAAGTTACAGTTTACTATGTGCGGAAAGACCTTTAATTAAAGCTTACAATATGTAAGGAGGCAGACCCTACAGTTAGTACTTAATTTTTTTTCCATTTTGTAGGACATTGAAATAAGAGTTTGATTGAATTTGAGTAGTGTTAATAATTTTTCTTTAGTGGAGGCCAGTAAAATGTCCATATAACACCGCATCATCATCATAAAATAATGCAACGCATTTCAACAAAATAAAAAAAAAAGATAAATACATTTTTATAGGCACAAAACTGTCTTTTTGTACATTAGTAACAAAGAGACATCCAGGGACTTCTGGGTTCCCATAGGATAAATTCAGCTAACAGCATCTGAATTTTTACATATATCATCTGAAAACCATACAGATAAACAAGAAAAGCAAATAGAATTACCCATATCCTATGTCTACAACTTAGCCAACATACAGACTGAAACAAAATTTAAAGTACTTGCAAGTGTAAATGAACATTCCAAACCAGTACAACCATTTCCAGGGCCCAAGTCAGAATAGAAAAGCAGGTAGAACATGCAAAAAACAAGAGGAAGAAGCAGGGAACTATGAGAGGTAGAACCAGTAATATATCACTTCCAGAAAAAGAGGGATCCTCTTTGAGAGAGAAAATGCTTAGAAAATCCCGAAAACTGGTAAGATCACAAAACAGGATAGTGATGAATTGCAATAAATGGGCATAGAAGTGTGAATAGCTGGAAGTAACAGACTTGGGAAAACACTGTATCTGGAAAAAAGAAAGGCAAATTGGAAAAGGGTTTCATCACTTGAATGCTTGGTAGAGAGAAATAAATAAATATCTCAGTAGATAAGTAGAATTTTTTTTTTTTTTTTTTTTTGAGACGGAGTCTTGCTCTGTCGCCCGGGCTGGAGTGCAGTGGCCAGATCTCAGCTCACTGAAAGCTCCGCCTCCCGGGTTTACGCCATTCTCCTGCCTCAGCCTCCCGAGTAGCGAGGACTACAGGCGCCCGCCACCTCGCCCAGCTAGTTTTTTGTGTTTTTAGTAGAGACGGGGTTTCACCGTGTTAGCCAGGATGGTCTCGATCTCCTGACCTCGTGATCCACCCGTCTCGGCCTCCCAAAGTGCTGGGATTACAGGCTTGAGCCACCGCGCCCGGCCTGATAAGTAGAATTTTTAAAAGAACAAAATGGAAGCTGAAGAAGTGAAAGAAAAAAAAAAAAAAAAAAAAAAACAACCGGGCACGCGGTGGCTCACACCTGTAATCATAGCACTTTGGGAGGCCAAGACGGGTGGATCACAAGGTCAGGAGATCAAGACCATCCTGGTTAACATGGTGAAACCCCATCTCTAATAAAAACACAAAAAATTAGCCAGGCGTGGTGGTAGGCGCCTGTAGTCCCAGCTACTCAGGAGGCTGAGGCAGGAGAATGGCCTGAACCCGGGAGGCGGAGCTTGCAGTGAGTGGAGATTGTGCCACTGTACTCCAGCCTGGGCGACAGAGAGAGACTCCGTCAAAAAAAGAAGACATTTTTTAAAGCCATTATTTCACTGATGGACTTTAGAGCAGAATGGAGGTAGCAAAAGAAAGAATCAATGAACTTGAAGATAGATAAGTAGAAATTACATAATCTTAAGAACAGGAGGGAAAGGATATTTTAAAAATGAATACAAAGGACACAGATTAGTCAACACAATATTGAAGGAGAAGAAAGTCAGAAGATTTCACAAATATAAAACTCATAGAAGATATCATAGGAAGAAATCTAGATATCTTTGGGTATGGTGGTAAGTTTTTAGATACAACAAAGGCACTATTCATAAATGAAATAATTCATAAGCTGGCCTTCCCTGAAATTAAAAACTCTGCTCAGTGGCAGACACTGTCAACAGAATGAAAAGATACGACACAGTGTAGGAAAAAATATTTGTGGGAAACATATCTGATAAGGGACGGTTATCCAAAATACAAAAAGAACTCTTAAAACTCACTGATAAGAAAACAAACAACCTGATTAAGAAGATGGGCCGGAGACTACACAGACATCTCACCAAAGAAGATATACAGATAACAAATAAACATATGAAAATTGCAGATTAAAACAGCTATACCACACCACTAGAAACCCATTAGAATGACCAAAATTCAAAACACTGACACCACCAAATACTGGTGAGCACGTAGAGAAACAGGAACTTTCATTCATTGCTGGTGGAAATGGAAAATGGTACAACCACTTTGAAGACAGTTTGGCAGTTTCTTACAAAACTACGAAACTAAACAGCCTCTTAACATATGATTCAGCAATCATGCTCTTTTTGGTATTTACCCAAAGGATGTGAAAACTTATGTTCACACAGAAACTGGCACAGGGATGTTTATAGTAGTTTTGCTCATAATTAGCAAAACTTGGAAGTGTCCAAGATGTTCTTCAGTAGATGAATAAACTTTGGCACATCTAGACAATGGAGTGGTATTCAGTGCTAAGAAGAAATGAGCTATCAAGACATGAAAAGACATGAAGGAAATGTAAATGCATATTACTATGTGAAAAAGCGAACCTAAAAAGCTACACATTATATGATTTCAAGTATATGACACCCTGGAAAAAGGAAAAGTATGAAGACAGTAAAAAGATCAGTGGTTGCCAGGGGTTTCAGGGGAGGGAATGAATAAGTGAAGCACAGAGGATATTTTAGGGCAGTAAAACTGCTTTGTATGATACTACTATATAATGATGAATACATGTCATAATTCCTTTGACCAAACGGATAGAATGTACACTAATGTAAACTATTCACTTTGGGTGATAATGATTTGTTAATGTAGGGTCATTAGCTGTAACAAATGTATTACTCTAGTGCAGAACATTAAGAATGAGTATATTGTTTATTGTATATATATGTATTATGATGTTTTAGCCTCTTAAAAATTGTTCTGACTCAGGAAAGCTTGACCCTTCTTGGGCTAGCTAATTCTTAAGAGCTAGCAAGAGGTTCAGACTGGAATATGCCTTCTGTATGCAAACTAACCAATCTAGAGTCATACCTCCTGTATCTGGCCCATATACCCCAGGAAGCAATATTTCTCTGGTTTAATCATTCCAGGGCCAGGTACTAGGCAACCAGGTGTATAGAGCTACCCCTATAGCTTAGAGCTTCCCCTAATGTTTCAAACTAGTCAACCCCAAACTCTTTACCCTGCTCTGCCTTGCCTTTGCCATGGAAACTCCAATAAACGCATGATTTAGGCTTTTTCCCTTGCTCCTGCACCTTTTGACTCATGACTAATGCTGGTACTTTGCCGTGTGGCCCTATGTGATGTGCCATTTCTCTTGTTTCTAGAACATGTGAATACAATAGACCATGTTTTCCTGAGTCTCTCTTCTGGCTGCATCTGACTGACCATCACACAGAAAAACAAAGAATAGTGGGGGAGGCTATGCATGTGTGTGTAGGGGGCAGAAATATATGGTAACTGTGTAGTTTCCATTCAGTTTTTCTGTGGATCTAAAATGGTTCTTAAGAATAAATCTTATTTTAAAAATTTAACATATCTTTAGAGACTTGATGGATAATAACAAACTGGCTAAAGTACATGTAATTGGTACCTCAGGAGGAGAATAGAGAGAGCATGGGGTAGGAAATAAATTTAAACAAGTCATGGTTACAACAACATTTCCAAATGTGATGAAACACATAAATGTACAGATCTAGCTGCTCAAGGGACTCCAAGCAGAACAAACATAAAGTAGTCCTTGTCTGGACACTTCATAATCAAATAGCTGAGAGCTGAAATAAAGAAAATGTTAAAAGTAAGGAAAATGTGGTGTATCATGTACTAACGAACCATGATTTAATTAATAGTTGGCTAGTCATCAGGAAGCTAGGGAGCTGGAAGAGAGCAAAATATCTGTAAAGTCCTGAATGAAAACAGCTTCCAACCATGTTTTCTTTATCCCATGAAAATATCCTTCAGGCACAAAGGACAAATAAAGGCATTTTCAAGTAAAAGGAAAATAAGCAAATATGTTGCTGTTAGACCTGCATCACAAGAATTCATAATGAAAGTTATTCAGGCGGAAGAAAGTTGGTATCAGCTGGAAATTTGGATCCTCAGAAGGGAATAGAAGGAGATGGAAAATATAAAAAGACAATTGTTTCCTTCAAATTCCTTTATAAAACATATGACAGTTTAAAGCAAGCTTTATAAGATTGTCTTTTAGGGTATATAATCTATGATATAGTTTATAGATTGCTTGCTGTTTTTCATATGATGCATATAGCAACTGTAGCACAAAAGATGGGAAGGACATAAGTTGAGCTTTGTGGTTACAAGGTTTCTACATTTTATTTGAAGTCATGCAACATTAACTGTAGGTGGATCCTGAAGTGTTAAGAATGTGTCTTTAATCCTCTTATGTAGTTTTAAAAGTACTATCTTGGATCAGTTTTGAGACCCAGATTAGGAGCAAGTCAGTTCCCATTCTTCAGTAGCCAAGAAAGTCCAAACCCCCAAGCATCTCCCTTATCAGGCTCTCATATTCCAGGTCACTATACACCTGCCATAAACAGATTTAAATTAGCTAGTTTGTTTTTGTTTATTATTTATTTATTATTATTATTTTTGAGATGGAGTCTTGCTGTTGTCGGCCCAGGCTGGAGTGCAATGGTGTGACCTCGGCTCACTGCAACCTTCCCCTCTGGGGTTCCAGCAATTCTCCTGCCTCAGCCTCCCGAGTAGCTGAGATTACAGGCGCCCACCACCACGCCTGGCTAATTTTCGTATTTTTTAGTAGAGACAAGGTTTCACCATGTTGGCCAGGCTGGTCTCAAACTCCTGACCTTAGGTGATCCACCCACCTCAGCCTCCCGTAGTGCTGGGATTACAGGGGGGAGCCACCACGCCCGGATTAACTAGTTTGAATAATTTCAGCAGGCTCTAGGGCATAGGGGTTGTGCCAGAATATCTGGTATCTGATCCTGGGATAATTAGGGCAGGTTTAAGTTGCAACAAATAGGTAAAAAACAACAAAAATTGTCTCTGATCATAGAAGACATGATTGTCTTCATAGAAATCCCCAGAGAACATACCTGACATAGTCATGTACAGTGAAAATCATAAATAAATTACAATAGCACTACCAGAACCAATAATTGTATTTAGAAAGGTCATAGGATGCAAGCCCAGATATTCTTTTTAGTTTCCTGAGATGGAGTCTTGCTCTGTTGCCCAGGCTGGAGTGCAGTGGTGCCATCTCATCTCACTGCAACCTGTACCTCCCAGGTGCAAGTGATTCTCCTGCCTCAGCCTCCCAAGTGGTTGGGACTACAGGTGCATGCTGCCACACTCAGCTAATTTTTTATTTTTAGTAGAGATGGGGTTTTGCCATGTTGGCCAGGCTGATCTCGAACTCCTGACTTCAGGTGATACACCCGCCTCAGCCTCCCAAAGTGCTGGGATTACAGACGTGAGTCACTGCACTTGACTGCAAGGCCAGTATATTCTCTATCAAAATTATACATCTTTTTTATCTGAAAGACATAGTGAAACAAATGAAAAGGCAAATCATGGAGAAAATATTTGCAAACATGTCTATGACAAAGGCTTGTAAATAAAATACATAAAGAAAATATCAAGAAGAGAAATAGTCCAATAAAGACTGGCAAAATATTCTAATAGAGACTTCAGCCAAGAAGATACATGACTGGCCAATGGGCACATAACAGATGTCACCGTTAAGCATCAGGAAAATAAAAATTAAAAGCACAATGTTACAATACTATACAGCCACTAGAATGGATAAAATTTAAAAGACTGACAAAATTTACTGTTGGCAAAGATGTGAAGAAACTGGTGGTAGGATAGCAAAACGGTAAAATCTCAGTGGAAAACCGTTTTGCAATTCTTTATAATGTTAAACATACAATTACTATGCAATCCAGAATTCTTACTTCTAGGTATTTAAGCTAGAGAAATAAATAAATATATTCACAAAATATGTGTATATGAGTTAAGACTGCATTATTCACAGTCGCGTAACTTATAATATCCAAACACGGCAAATGACATCCATGTCCATGAACTGGTTAATAGATTTCTAAAAACAGTAAATCTATACTGTTGACAATTACTCAAAAATAAAAAGAAATGAACCATTGATACATATAACAATATGGAGTGATCTTGTTCTAATGGAAAAAAGTACATATATAAAATATATAAGTAAAATATATGTAAACATATATATGTAATATATAGTATATATAATATTTGTAATATTAAAATATATATAATATACTATATAAAATATATAATGTATAGTATATATTACATATATGTAAACATTATATATTATGTATTTTATGTAAAATGTATAATGTAATATTTACATCTAATATATATTACAAAATATATATTACATCTAATATATATTACATAATATATACAAATATAAATTATCCATTTGCATGGAACACTAGAGAAGGCAAAAATATAGCATTAGGAAGCATATTAGTTGGCATCTGGGGCTGTGGTTTGTGGGGTGAGATGGAATGTAAAGGCTAATAAAAAACTTAATAGTGGGATGGTAATAGTCTGTATTTTAATTATGGTCATTGCTCATTGTATTATTTCATACAGTTGTATACCTAAAGCTGGTATTTATTTTATAATTTGTTTTGTATATGTAATATATGTAATATATACATATATATATAATGTTTACATATATGTAAGTTTTACCCCAATAAAAATGGGTGGAAAAACAACCAAGAAAATTAAAACATAATAATGAAGAGATAAAAATTATATGAGAGAACTAAAGTAGCAGATAAGCAAGGAAAATACCACTTTCTTATAATTTAAATCCTTAAAGAAGAAAAACAAGAAAAAGAGACAAAAATAATATTGAAAACTATAATCAAAGAAAGCTTTTTCATAGTTAAAAGATAATATGAATCTAAATATTTAAAAGACTTCTTGCAATGACTGAGTTTTCTACATTGAGATATTCTAATAATATTACTAGACCTTAAATATAAATATTACATCTTCAGGTCTTTTGGGGATGGGGAATAATTAATCATTTACACAGAAAAAAAAATCAAGTTGGTATGTCTTCTCAACCACCAGTCACAATACAAGTCAACAGTGAAACTTCATTAAAAACAGAAACAAAACAAAAATAATCTTAAATAAATAAACTGTAAGACAAAGGTTTTCATATCTAATAAAATTGTCATTTCATTTCCAAGGCTATAGAAAACCAGTTTCAATCATTTGACATACTCAGATAATATTGCATCCAGAAATTCTTACAGATGAATCTAGTAGAAGACTGGCTTTATTCAATGAAGACATAGCTGGGGATACTCAGGCAAAAGAACTGATAATGAGTATTGAATAATAATTTTGACTTATATTCATGTGACTATTTTACATATTCAAAAATTGAAATGAATCCAAAAGATTGGGGAAAAAACCAAACACTAAAATACACACAGAGATAAATGAATGCAATGTATAACATTGGTAAACACAGACAAAAAATAAATCTGTTAACTTGAATACATATATTCTGAGCACCAAAATGACAATAAAGAAATTTTGGGTTGGGAGCAAGATGTATGAACAGAAGCCTCCACTGATTGTCCCCCGACTGCACTAATGCCGAGAGTTTTAATAACAAACTACTCACAGAAAAGCACCCTCATAAGAACCAAAAATTAGGTGAGCGATCACACTACCTGGTTTTAACTTCATATCATTGAAAGAGGCACTGTGTAGGTAGGAAAGACAGTCTGGAATCTCTGATGCCACTCCTCCCCCAGCCTCTAGCAACAGCCTTGTAATACACTGACAGAATCTGTGCACATGGGAGAGGGACAGTGTAGCATCTGGGGGACTCTGCCTGAACTCAGTGCTGCTCTGTCACAGTGAAGAGCAGTACTGTGCTGGGCGCAGCTGGTGCCTGCCATGGAGTGAGCATTTGAACCAGACCTAGCCAGAGGGGAGTCACCCATCCCGGCAGTCAGAACTTGAGTTTCTGGGCAAGCCTTGACACCACAGGCTAATGTACTCTGGGCTCCTAGGCTTGAAAGCCAGTCTGGGACACAACGACTATGATTCCTAGGCAACTCCTAGTGCTATGCTGGGCTTAGAGCCAGAGGACTAGGGTGGCACATGACCTGAGGACACACCAGTTGTGGTGGCTAAGGTAGTGCTTGTGCCACTCCTCCCCCAACCACAGGCAGTGCAGCTCACAGCAATGAAAGTGACTCCTTTTGCTTGAGGAGAGGAGAGGGAAGAATGAAGAGAAAAGAGGACTTTGTCTTGCATTTGAGATACCAGTTCAGATGTACCAAGATAGGACACTGGTTAGAGTTGTAAGGAACCCATTCTAGGCCCTAGCTTCTGAATGACATTTTTAGAAACACCTTGGGTCACAAGGCAACTTGGCTGCCTTGAAGAGAAGGACCCAGTCCTGGCAGGACTAATCACCTGCTGAAAAAACAGTCGCTGGGCCTTGAAAAACCAACAGTGATACCCAGGTAGTATGCTGTGGGCCTTGGGGGAGACTGAGACATGCTAAGTTTAGGTGAGACTCAGAACATTCCCACTTATTGTGGCTATGGTGAAATACTTTTGTTTGAGAAAAGCAGAGGGAAAAGTAAAGGGGACTTTGTCTTGTACCTTAAGTGCCAGCTTGGCCACAGTGAGATAGAGCTCCAAGTGGGCTCTTGGGGTCCCCAGTTCTAAGCCTAGGCTCTTAGCATTTTTGGACCTGCCCTGGGCTAGAGGGGAGCCCACTGCCCTGAAGGGTGAGCCTCGGGCCTGGCAGCATTCACCACAAACTGACTGAAGACTGCAGAGCACTTGGGCTTTAAGTGAACGTCCGCAGTGGCCTGACAGAATTCCGCATTGGCTAGTGGTGGTGGTAGTCATGGGAAGAAGCTCCTCTAACTATGGAAAGGGGAGGGAAGAGCCTGAAGGACTTTGTCTTGCTGTTTGCGGGCCAGCTTAGCTGCAGTAGAATAGGACACCAGGTAGATTTCTAAGGGTTTTGACTTCAATCCCTGGCTCCCAGACAGCATCTCTGAACTTCCCTGGGGTCTGGGAGAACTAGCTGCCATAGTGGGAAAGACACAAACCTGGATGATTTCACCATCTTCTGATTGTAAAGCCCTAAATCCTTGAGTGAACATAGTCAATATCCAGGTAGTGGTTACAGCAGGCCTTGGGTGAGACTCAGTGTTTTTCTGGCTTCAGCTCTGACCCAGCACGGTCCCAGTGGTGGTCGCCACAGGGGTGCTTGCATCAACCCATCCTTAGGTCCAGGCAACTCAGCACAGAGATACTCTATTTGTTTAGAAGAAAGTAAGAAAAGAGAACAAGAGTATCTGACTGGTAGTCAGAGAATTCTTCCATATCTTTCCTAAGACCACAAAGGCAATACCTCTAGAAGTCTGCAAAAACCACAGCATTATTGTGCTTGGGACCCAAATCCCTTTGAATACCTGGAAAGTCTTCCCAAGAACGATGAGCACAGACGAGCCCAGACTGCAAAGACCAAAATAAATAATTCTTCAGTGCCCAGACACTGACCCACTTATGTAAAAATCAAGCCCATCCAGAAAAACATGACCTCAACAAATCAATAAGTCACCAGGGACCACTCCTGGAGAAACAGTTATGCGACCTTTCAGACAGAGAATTCAAAATAGCAGTGTTGAGGAAACTCAAAGAAATTCAAGATAACACAGAGAAGGAATTCAGAATTGTATCAGATAAATGTAACAAAGAGACTGAAATAATTAATAAGAATCCAGTAGAAATTCTAGAGTTGAAAAATAAAATTTACATGCTGAAGAACACATCAGAGTCTCTTAATAGCAGAACCAATCAAGCGGAATAATTAGTGAGCTTGAAGACAGTGTATTTGAAAATACAGTCAGAGGAGACAGATGATTAAAGAATACAAAAGAGGGATTGCTGGCAAGATGGCCAAATAGGGATAGCTCTGGTCTAAATCTTCCAGAGAGACTGACATAGAAGGTGGGTGATTTCTGCATTTTCAACTGAGGTACACAGTTCATCTCATTGGAACTGTTTGGGCAGTGGGTGCTGCTCAAGGAGGTCTAACTGAAGCATGGTGGAGTGTTGCCTCACCTAGGAAGTGCAAGGGGTCGGTGAACTCCCTCTCTTTGCCAAAGGAAGCCATTAAGGACTGTACTGTGTACTCCAGTCCAGATACTGCACTTTTCCTGTGGATTTCACAACCCACAGACCAGGAGACTCACTCCAGTGCCCACGCTACCAGGGCCCTTGGTTTCCAGCACAAAACTGGGTGGCCGTTTGGGCAGAAAAGGAGCTAGCTGCAGGAGTTTTTTTTTTTTTTTTTTTCGTACCCCAGTGGCACCCAGAATGCCAGCAAGACAGAACTGTCCACTCCCGTGGGTAGGGGGCTGAAGCCAGGGAGCCAAGTGGTCTGGCTTGGGGGGCCCCACCCCCATGGAGCCCAGCAAGCTAAGATTCACTGGCTTAATACTCACTGCTAGCACAGCAGTCTGAGCTCGAACTAGGATGCTTGAGATTGGTGGGGGGAGAGGTGTCAACCATTGCTGAGGCTCCAGCAGGTGGTTTTACCCTCACAGTGTAAACAAAGCTGCCGGGTAGTTTGAATTGGGCGGAGACCACCATAGATCAGCAAGGCCACTGAGGCCAGACTGACCCTCCAGATTCCCTCCTCTATGGACAGGACATCTCTGAAAAAAATGCAGCAGCCCCAGTCAGGCACTTATAGATAAAATCCCCACCTCCCTGGGATAGAGCACCTGGGGAAAGGGGCGGTTGGGGGCACAGCTTTAGCAGACTTAAACATCCCCGCCTGGCAGCTCTGAAGAGAGCAGCATATCTCCCAGCACAGCGTTTGAGCTCTGATAAGGGACAGACTGCCTTCTTAAGTGGGTCCCTGACCCCCGTGTATCATGACTGGGAGACGCCTCCCAGTAGAGGCCAACAGACACCTCATACAGGAGAGCTCTGGCTGGCATCTGGCAGGTGACCCTCTGGGATGAAGCTTCCAGAGGAAGGAACAGGGAGCAATCTTTGCTGTTCTGCAGTCTCTAATGGTGATACCCAGGCAAACAGGGTCTGGAGTAGACCTCCAGCAAACTCCAGCAGAACTGCAGCAGAGGGACATGACTGTTAAAAGGAGAACTAACAAACAGAAAGGAATAGTATCAACATCAACAAAAAGGACATCCACTCAGAGACCCCAGCCAAAGGTCACCAACTTCAAAGTCTAAAGGTAGATAAATCCACGAAGATGAGGAGAAACCAGCGCAAAAAGGCTGAAAATTCCAAAAACCAGATGCCTCTTCTCCAAAGAATCACAACTCCTTGTCAGCCAGAGAACAAAACTGGACAAATAATGAGTTTGACGAATTGACGGAAGTACGCTTCAGAAGGTGGGTAATAACAAACTCCTCTGAGTTAAAGGAGCATGTTCTAACCCTATGCTAGGAAGCTAAGAACCTTGAAAAAAAGTTAGACAAATTGCTAACTAGAATAACCAGTTTAGAGAAGAACATAAATGACCAGATGGAGCTGAAAAACACACCACAAGAACTTTGTGAAGCATTCATAAGTATCAATAGCCAAATCAATCAAGTGGAAGAAAGGATATCAGAGACTGAAGATCAACTCAATGAAGTAAAGCAAGAAGACAAGATTAGAGAAAACAGTGAAAAGAAATGAACAAAGCCTCCAAGAAATGTGGGACTATGTGAAAAGACCGAATTTACATTTGATTGGTGTAACAGAAAGTGATGGGAAGAATGGAACCAAGTTGGAAAACACTCTTCAGGATATTATCCAAGAGAACTTCCCCAACCTAGCAAGCAGGTCAACATTCAAATTCAGAAAATATAGATAACACTACAAAGATTCTCCTCAAGAAGAGCAACCCCAAGACACATAATCGTCAGATTCACCAAGGTTGAAATGAAGGAAAAAATATTAAGGGCAGCCAGAGAGAAAGCTCGGGTTACCCACAAAGGGAAGTCCATCAGACTAACAACACATCTCTCAGCAGAAACCCCACAAGCCAGAAGAGAGTGGGGGCTGATATTCAACAACCTTAAAGAAAAGAACTTTCAGCCCAGAATTTCATATCCAGCCAAACAAAGCTTCATAAGTGAAGGAGAAATAAAATCCTTTACAGACGAAGAAATGCTGAGAGAGTTTGTCACTACCAGGCCTACCTTACAAAAGCTCCTGAAGCAAGCACTAAACATGGAAAGGATCAACCAGTACCAGCCACTACAAAAACATACCAAATTGTAAAGATCATCGACGCTATGAAGAAACCGCATCAACTAACAGGCAAAATAACCAGCTAGCATCATAGAGGCAGGATCGAATTCACGCATAACAATATTAATCTTAAATGTAAATGGGCTAAATGCCCCAATTAAAAGACACAGACTGGCAAATTGGATGAAGAGTCAAGACCCTTTGGTGTGCCATATTCAGGAGACCCATCTCACGTGCAAAGACACACATAGGCTCAAAATAAAGGCATGGAGGAATATTTATCAAGCAAATGGAAAGCAAAACAAGCAGGGGTTGCAGTCCTAGTCTCTGATACAACAGACTTTAAACCAACAAAACTTAAAAGAGACAAAGAAGGGCATTACATAATGGTAAAGGGATCAAGGCAACAAGAGGAGCTAACTATCCTAAATATATATGCACCCAATACAGGAGGACCCAGGTTCATAAAGCAAGTTCCTAGTGACCTGCAAAATGACTTAGACTCCCACACTATAATAGTAGGAGACTTTAATACCTCATTGTCAATATTAGGCAGATCAATGAGATAGAAAATTAACAAAGATGTCCAGGACTTGAACTCAGCTCTGGACCAAGAGGACCTAGTAGACATCTACAGAGCTCTCTACCCCAAATCAACAGAATATACATTCTTCTCAGCACTGCAATGCACTTATTCTAAAATTGACCACATAATTGGAAGTAAAACACTCCTCAGCAAATGCAAAAGAACAGAAATCATAACAGTCTCTCAGACCACAGTGCAATCAAATTAGAACTCAGGATCAAGAAACTCACCCAAAACTGCACAACTACATGGAAACTGAACAACCTGCTCCTGAATGACTACTGGGTAAATAACGAAATGAAGGCAGAAATAAAGATGTTCTTTAAAAACAATGAGAACAAAGACACAACGTACTGGAATCTCTGGGACACATCTAAAGCAGTGTTTACAGGAAAATTTATAGCACTAAATGCCCACAAGAGAAAGCAGAAAAGATCTAAAGTCGACACCCTAATATCACATTTAAAAGAACTAGAGAAGCAGGAGCAAACAAATTCAAAAGCTAGCAGAAGGCAAGAAATAACTAAGATCAGAGAAGAACTGAAGGAGATAGAGACAGGAAAAACCTTTCAAAAAACCAATGAATCAAGGAACTATTTTTTTTTTAAAGATCAACAAAATAAACCAGTAGCCAGACTAATAAAGAAGAAAAGAGAGAAGAATCAAATTGATGCCATAAAAAATGATAAAGGGGATATCACCACTGATCTCACAGAAATACAAACCACCATCAGAGAATACTATAAACACCTCTATGCAAATAAACTAGAAAATCTAGAAGAAATGGTTATGTTCCTGGACATATACACCCTACCAAGACTAAACCAGGAAGAAGTCAAATTCCTGAATAGACCAATAACAAGTTCTGATATTGAGACACCTATTAACCAACAACCAAAAAAAGTCCAGGACCAGAAGGATTCACAGCCAAATTCTACCAGAGATACAAAGAGGAGCTGCTACCATTCCTTCTGAAACTGTTCCAAACAAAAGAAAAAGAGGGAATCCTCCCAAACTCATTTTATCATTTTATCAATGAGGCAAGGATCATTCTGATACCAAAACCTGGCAGAGATACAACAACAACAAAAAATTCAGGCCAATCTCCCTGATGAACATTGATGTGAAAATCCTCAATAAAATACTGGTAAACTGAATCCAGCAGCACATCAAAAAGCTTATCCATCATGATCAAGTCAGCTTCATCCCTGGGATGCAAGGCTAGTTCAACATACACAAATCAATAAATGTAATCCATTACAAAAGCATAACCAATGACAAAAACCACATGATTATCTCAATAGATACAGAAAAGCCCTTTGACAAAATTCAACATCCCTTCACGCTAAAAACTCTCTATAAACTAGGTATTGATGGAATGTATCTCAAAATAATAAGAGCTATTTATGACAAACCCACAGCCAATATCATACTGAATGGGAAAAAACTGGAAGCATTCCCTTTGAAAACCAGCACAAGACAAGGATGTCTGCTCTCACCACTCCTATTCAACATAGTATCAGAAGTTCAGGCAAGAGAAAGAAATGAAGGGTATTCAATTAGTAAAAGAGGAAGTCAAATTGTCTCTGTTTGCAGATGACATGATTGTATATTTAGAAAACCCCATCATCTAGCCTAAAATCTCCTTAAGTTGATAGGCAACTTCAAGAAAGTCTCAGGAAACAAAATCAATGTGCAAAAATCACAAGCATTCCTATACAGCAATAACAAACAGAGAGTCAAACCATGAGTGAACGCCCATTCACAATTGCTACAAAGAGAATAAAATTCCTAGGAATCCAACTTACAAGGGATGTGAAGGACCTCTTCAAGAAGAACTACAAACCACTGCTCAAATAAGAGAGGACACAAACAAATGGAAAAACATTCCATGATCATGGGTAGGAAGAATCAGTACTGTGAAAATGGCCATACTGCCAAAAGCAATTTATAGATTCAATGCTATCCCCATCAAGCTACCATTGACTTTCTTCACAGAGTTGGAAAAAACTACTTTAAATTTCATATGGAACCAAAAAAGATCCTGCATAGCCAAGACAATCCTAGCAAAAGAACAAAGCTGGAGGCATCACGCTACCTGACTTCAAACTATACTACAAGGCTACAGTAACCAAAACAGCATGGTACTGGTACCAAAACAGAGATATAGACCAATGGAACAGAACAGAGGTCTCAGAAAGAACTCCACACATCTACAACCATCTGATCTTTGACAAACATGACAAAAACAAGCAACAAGGAAAGGATTCCCTATTTAATAAATGGTCTTGGGAAAACTGGCCAGCCATATGCAGAAAGCTGAAACTGGATCCCTTCCTTATACCTTATACAAAAATTAATGCAAGGTAGATTAAAGACTTAAACATAAGGCCTAAAACCATAAAAACTCTAGAAGAAAACCTAGGCAATACCATTCAGGACATAGGTATGGGCAAAGACTTCATGACTAAAACACCAACAGCAATGGCAACAAATCCAAAATTCACAAATGGTATCTAATTAAGCTCAAGAGCTTATGTACAGCAAAACAAACTGTTATCAGAGTGAACAGGCAACATACAGAATGGGAGATAATTTTTGCTATCTATCCATCTGACAAAGGGCAAATATCCAGAATCTACAAAGAACTTAAACAAATTTACAAGAAAAACACAACCCCATCAAAAAGTGGGCAAAGGATATGAACAGACACTTCTCAAAAGAAGACACTTATGTGGCCAACAAACATGAAAAAAAGCTCATCAACACTGGTCATCAGAGAAATGCAAATCAAAACCACAATGAGATACCATCTCATGTCAGTTAGAATGGCAATCATTAAAAGTCAGGAAACAACAGATGCTGAAGAGGATATGGAGAAATAGGAATGCCTTTACACTGTTGATGGGAGTATAAATTAGTTCAACCATTGTGGAAGACAGTGTGGCAATTCCTTAAGGATCTAGAACTAGAAATACCATTTGACCCAGCAATTCTGTTACTGGGTATATACCCAAAGGATTATAAATCATTCTACTATAAAGACACATGCACACGTATGTTTATTGAAGCACTATTCACAATACCAAAGACCTGGAACCAACCCAAATGCCCATCAATGATAGACCAGATAAAGAAAATGTGGCACATATACACCATGGAATACTATGCAGCCATAAAAATGGATGAGTTCATGTCCTTTGCAGGGATGTCCTTACCATCATTCTCAGCAAACTAACACAGGAATAGAAAACCACTGCATGTTCTCACTCATAAGTGGGAGTTGAACAATGAGAACACATGGACACAGGGAGGGGAACATCATGCACCAGGGCCTGTTGGGGGTGGGGGCACTAGGGGAGGGATAGCAATAGGAGAATTACCTAATGTAGATGACGGATTGATAGGTGTGGGAAACCACCATGGCTCATGTATACCTATGTAACTAATCTGCATGTTCTGCACATGTACCCCAGAACTTAAAGTATAATAAAAAAAAAATAAAAGAATGAAGCATGCTTACAAGATCTAGAAAATAGCCTTAAAAGCCAAATCTAAAAGATATTGACCTTAACAGGGAGATAGCAAGAGAGATAGTGGCAAAAAGTTTATTTGAAGGGATAATAACAGAGAACTTCCCAAACCTACAGAAAAAATATCAATATTCAAGTTCAAAAAGGTTATAGAACACAAAGCAGAGTTATGCCAAAGAAGACTACCTCAAGGCATTTATAATCACACTTCCAAAGGTCAAAGATAAAGAAAGGATCTGAAAAGCAGCAAGAGAAAAGAAAGAACAAATAACATACTATGGAGGTCCAATCTGTCTGCAGCAGACTTTTCAGTAGAACATGACCAGCCAGGAGAGAGTGGCATGACATATTTATAGTGATGAAGGAAAAAAACTTTTACCCTAGAATAGTTTATCTAGTGAAAATATCCTTTAAGCATGAAGGACAAATAAAAACTTTTCTAGAATAACAAAAGATGAGGGGTTTCAATACCAGGTCTGTCCTACAAAAAAAGCTAACGGAAGTACTTCAATCTGAAAGAAAGTGATATTAATGAGCAATAAGAAATCATCTGAAGGCACAAAACACACTAGTAACAGTAAGCACACAGAAAAACACAGAATATTATGACACTGTGAATGCGGTATGTAAACTACTCATATCTTGAATAGAAAGACTAAACAATGAAATGATAAAAAAAAAAACTAAAACAACTTTTTAAGACAAACAACAAAAAGTTAAAAAGTGAGGGGATGAAGTTAAAGTGTATCATTTTAATTGCATTTTTTCTTTTTGTTTGTTCGAGACTCTATGCAATCAGTGTCAAATTGTCATCAGTTTAAAATAATAGGTTGTAAGACAGTATTTACAAACCTCACAGTAACCTCAAATTTGAAAACATAAAATGGGTATACAAAAAAAGGAAGAAAGAAGAGAGGACCACAAAATAACCAGAAAACAAATTTAAAAATGGCAGGAGTAAACCCTTACTTATCAATAATAAATTTGAAAGTAAATAGAATAAACAATCCAATCAAGAAATACCTATAAAGGTACAAACAGACTGAAAATAAAGGGATGGAAAAAGGTATTTCACGCCAATGGAAGCCAAAAAAGGATAAGAATAGCTATACTTATATCACACAAAACAGATTTCAAGACAAAAACTAGGGAGTCAAAAAAGGTCATTGAATAGTGATAAAGGGGTCAAATCAGCAAAAGAATATAACTATTTTAAATATATTAATATATGTGCCCAAGACTGGAACACCCAGATGTGCAAAGCAAATATTATTAGAGCTGAAGAGGGAGATAGACCCCAATATAACGATAACTGGAGAACATTTCAACACTCCACTTTCAGCAATGGACAGATCTTGCAGATGGAAAATTAGCAAAGCAACATTGGAATTAATCTGCACTATGGAGGAAATGGACCTAATAGGTATTCATAGAACATTTCATCCAACAGCTGCAGAATACACATTTTTCTCAGCACATAGATCATTCTGAAGAAGAGACCATATGTTAGGTTGCAAAACAAATCTTAAAACATTCAAAAAATTTGAAATACTCTCAGGCACTTTCTTTAACCACAATGGAATAAAACCATAAATCAATAACAAGTGGAATTTTGGAAACTGTAGAAACACATAAAAATTTTAAATATATATATGCTCCTGAATGACCAGTGGGTCAAGGAAGAAATTGAAAAAAAAAATTTAAAAATGCTCGAAACAAATGATAAAGGAAACACAACTTTATCAAAACTTATGAGATATAGCAAAAGCAGCACTAAGAGGTAAATTTATAACTTAAGTGCCTGCATCAAAAAAACCTTCAGTATTTTAATGATGTATCTTAAATAACTAGAAAAGCAAAAGCAATCTAAACCCAAAATTAGTGGAGAAAAAGAAATAATAAAGATTAAAACAGAAATAAATAAAATTGAAATGAAGAAAACAATACAGAAGATCAATAAAACAAAAGTTGGTTTTCTGAAAAGTTAAACAAAATTGACAAACATTTAGCCAGACTAAGAAAAAAAGAGAGAAGATCCAAGTAAATATAATTGGACATGAAAAAGAAGACATTGTAACTGATACTGCAGAAATTCAAAGGATTATTAGTGGCTACTATTAGCAACTATATGCCAATAAATTGGAAACTCTAGAAGAAATGGACAAACTACTAGACACATACAACCTACTAAGATTGAATCATGAAGAAATCCAAAACCTGAACAGACCAATAAGAATTAACAAAATCAAAGCCTTAAAAAGTCTCCCAGTAAAGAGAAGCCTGGGACCTGATGGCCTTACTGCTGAATTCTACCAAACATATAAAGATGAACTAATGTCAATTTTACTCAAACTATTCTTAAAAATAGAGGAGGAGGGAATACTTCCAAACTCATTCTGTGAGGTCAGTATTACCCTAATTCCAAAATTAGACAAAGACACATCAAAAAAGAGAAAACTACAGGCTAATATCTCTTGTGAATACTGATGCAAAAATCCTTAACAAAATACTAGCAAACTAAATTCAACAATACGTTTAAAACATCATTCATCATGACCAAGTGGGATTTATTCCAGAGATGCAAGCATGGTTCAACATATGCACATCAATCACTGTGATGCATCATATCAACAGAACAAAGAACAAAAACCATATGACCATTTCAGTTGATGCTGAAAAATAGTTTGATGAAATTTAACATTCCTTCATGATAAAAACCCTCAAAAAATGGATGTAGAAGGAATATACCTCAACACAATAAAAGCCATATCGGACAGACTAACAGCTAGTATCATACTGAATGGTGAGAAACTGAAAACTTTCCTCTAAGATCTGGAACACAACAATGAAGTGCACATTCACCACTGTTATTCAACATAGTAATGAAAGTCCTAGCTAGAGTAGTCATACAAGAGAAATAAAGGGCATCCAAACTGGAAAGGAAGAAGTAAAATTATACTTATTTGCAGATGATTTGATCTTATATTTGGAAAATCTTAAAGACTCCACTGGAAAACACTTTAGAACTTATAAACAAATTCAGTAAGATTGCAGGAGACAAAATGAACATATGAAAATAAGTACCATTACTATATGCCAACAGTGAATGATCTGAAAAAGGAATAAAAAAGTTCCATTTACAACATCCACAAATAAAATTAAATACCTAGGAATTAAAGAAGTGAAAAATCTCTATAAGAAAAGTATAAAGTGTGGATGAAAGAAGTTGAAGAGGACCCTAAGAAATGGAAAGATAGTTCATGTTCATGAATTGGAAGAATCAATACTGATAAAATGTTCATACTACCCAAAGCAATCTACAGATTCAATTGCTATGAAAATACCAATGACAATCTTCACAGAAATAGGGAAAATAATTCTAAAATTTATATGGAACCACAAAAGACCCAGAATAGCCAAAGTTATCCTAAACAAAAAGAACAAAACTGGAAGAATCACATTACCTGACTTCCAATTACACTACAGAGCTATAGTAACCAAAACAGCATGGTACTGGCATTAAAAAAAAAAAAAAAAAAAAAAAAAAAAAAAAAAAAAAAAAGACACATACATCAATGGAACAGAATAGAAAACCCAGAAACAAATCCCCATGCTATAGTGAACTCATTTTCAACAAAGGTACCAAGAACATAGACTAGGAAAATGACAGTGTCTTTAATAAATTATGTGGGGAAAATTGGATATCCATATGCAGAAGAATGAAACTAGTCCCATATCTCTCATCATATGTAAAAATCAAATCAAAATGAATTAAAAAATTAAGTCTAAGACCTCAAACTATGAAACTACTCAAGAAAGCTTTGAGAAAATGCTCCAAGACATTGATCTGGGCAAAGATTTCTTGAGTAATACTGTACAAGCACAGGTAATCAAAGCAAAAATGGTCAAATGGAATCACATCAAGCATTTTCAAGTTAAAAAGCTTCTGCACAGCAAAGAAAACAATCAACAAAGTGAAGAGACAACCCAAGAATGGGAGAAAATATTTGCAAGCTACCCATCTGACAAGGGATTAATTACCAGAATATATAAGGAGCTCAAACAACTCTATAGGAAAAAAAAAATCTAATAATCTGATTAAAAATGGGCAAAATATTTGAAAAGACATTTCTCAAAAGAAGACATACAAATGGCAAACAGGCATATGAAAAGGTACTCAACATTATCCATAATCAAAGAAATACAAATAAAACTACAATGAGATATCATCTCACTGCAGTTAAAATTGTTTATATTTAAAAGACAGGCAATAACAAATATTGGTGAGGATGTGGAGGAAAGGGAACCCTTTTCCACCGTTGGTGGGAATGTAAATTAGACAACCACTACAGAGAACAGTTTGGAGTTTTGTCAAAAAACTTAAAAAAGAGCTACCATATGATCCAACAATTCAAATGCTGGGTATATACCCAAAAGAAAGGAAATCCATATATTGAAGAGATATCTGCATTGCCATGTTTTTTGCAGCACTGTTGACAATATCCAAGATTTGGAAGCAATCTTAGTGTCCACCAGCAGATGAATGAATATAGAAAATCTAGCCAGGCACAGTGGCTGATGCATGTAATCCTAGCACATTGGGAGGCCAAGGCAGGCAGATTTCTTGAGCCTAGGAGTTTGAGAACAGCCTGGACAATATGGCAAAACTTCGTCTCTACAAAAAACACACAAATTTGCTGGGCATGATGGCACACACATGTGGTCCCAACTCCTCAGGAGGCTAAAGTGGGAGGATTACTTGAGACTGGGAGGTCGAGGCTGCAGTCGGCTGTAATTCCACCACTGCACTCCAGCCTGGGTGACAGAGTGAGACCCTATCTTTAAATAAATAAATAAATAAATAAAATTACTAAAGGAGTATAACTGAATTATTTGTAACAAAAGATAAATGCTTGAGGGAATGGATATCCCATTTTCCATGATGTGCTTATTTCACATAGAATGTTTGTATCAAAATATGTTGTGTACCCCATAAATATGTATACCTAATATGTACCCACAAAAATAAAAATTAGAAATAATTGAAAAGTAACCTCAATAGCTACAAAGAAAATTAAGTATCTAGGAATTAACTGTAGAGAAGAGTTTGGAGGTTTCTCAAGAAATTAAAATCGAGCTACCATAAGATCCAGCAATTCCACTGCTGGGTATATGCCCACAAGAAAGAAAATCAGTGTATCAAAGAGATTCCCATGTTTGCTGCAGCCCTGTGGACAATAGCCCAGATTTGGAAGCAACCCTAGTGTGCATCAACAGAAGAATGGATAAAGAAAAAAAAATGTGGTACACATACACAATGGAGTACTATTCAGGCAGGAAAAAGAATAAGATTCAGTCATTTGCAATAACATGGATGGAACTAGAGGTCATTATGTTAAGTGAAGTAAGTCTGGCACCCAAAGGCAAGCTTTGCATGTTCTCACTTATTTGTGGCAGCTAAAAGTCAAAACAATTAAATTCATGGAGATAGAGAATAGAAGGATGGTTGCTAGAGGCTAGAAGGGTAGTAGAGGGGTTGGAGAGAAGTGGGGATGGTTAACGGGTTAAAAAATAGAGAAAAATTAGAATCTGATAGCACAACAGGGCGACTTTAGTCAATAACAATTTAGTTATGTGTTTTAAAATAACTAAAACAGTATAATTGGATTGTTTGTAACACAAAGGATGCATGCTTGAGGGGATGAATATCCCATTTTCCATGATGTGATTATTACACCTTGCACGCCTGTGTCAAAGTATCTCATGTACCCAATAAATATATATACTTGCTATGTACTCACAAAAATTAAAAATAAAAACATTTAAAAAGAAATCTTGGACCTTTTAGTAGGTTTATTGTAAGTGGTGGTATTAGATAATAATTTTGCAAATGAGAAAATATATTTAAGTATTGGGGACCCAGATTTCTCACTGTATGAGTACGGAAGAGAAAAATAGTATCTGGAGCTCTTCCCTATTTCTATAGAGAAAAATAGATACCTATACTTTATAAAAAGGGCATATACTTAACAAAGGAAGACAGATAAGCATATATATCTGCTCTCTGTTATTTTCATTCTTTTTATATTAACTTCGTATATTCTTTAAACATCTGGACTTTCACAGGTTTAATATTGTCACAGATTCCACAGGATTTAATTATTTATAATTTCCATTTTCTTTGTTTATGTTCAAATGATCACAATCTAGCCAGTTCAAGGCATTTTAATTTGTGACTTTTACCCTTTACACTACTGTAGAAACTTTTAAATCACTCTTACTGGAATAAGAAAGATGTGCTGGACCATGTTTGTTTTTCCATTATTCAAGGCACAGAATCAGCAACTTTCCTCATTCCTTTTGTGAAAAACTGTATTTTAGACCAAAATTTTGTTACTAACTTGCAACTGAGATGATTCCAGACTTACACTGGTAGCGGGCAGGGTGACAACATAGCAGGCAACTGTAGTGACAGAGATGGAAAAGATCTTATTGTTAAAGTTGTGAATTCCCATTTATGTTTCAATTTCAATCTAATGTAATCTCATGCCTTCAAATTTTATTTCTATGTAAAACTAAATTATTTATTCTATTACTTGTTCAGCCCCTTACCTAAGCTATAATTATATCCCTTTCTTATTAAAATTTCTTCTTTTGCTCATTCATCACAATTTTGTAATGACTTTCTTCACATATTTCTAGACGTGTTGTTATATTCTTATGTCATATTGACTTTCCAATAAACCCTTTATTTTCTCATTTTCTTTGTAGGGGTTTATAACAAAAACCTTGCATTGCTCATTGTAGTAGTCAGGGTCCCAACAGAGAATAATCACAGTCAAATAGGGAATTGAGGATTTTTAAAAAATACTTTAAGTTCTGAGATACCTGTGCAGAACGCGCAGGTTTGTCACATAAGTATACACGTGCCATGGTGGTTTGCTGCACCCATGAACCCATCATCTACATTTGGTATTTTTCCTAATGCTATCCCTCCCCTAGCCCCCCACCCCATGAAAGGCCCCGGTATGTGATGTTCCCCTCCCTGTGTCCATGTGTTCTTATTGTTCAGCTCCCACTTATGAGTAAGAACATGTGGTGCTTGGTTTTCTGTTCCTGTGTTAGTTTGCTGAAAGTGATGGTTTCCAGCTTCGTCCTTGTCCCTGCAAAGAACATAAACTCATCCTTTTTTATGGCTGCATAGTATTCCATGGTGTATATATGCCACATTTTCTTTAGAATTAAGGAGATTTTAACAAAGGGATTATTTACATAGAAGTGGGCAAGATTTAAAGATTTAAAAGGAACCACCTAAGGATGGTACAGTGTCCTCTGATAGCCACAGAAGAAAGCTCTTACAACTTCTAGACCTGAGGGACAAAAAGGAACAACACATTTAGCAGAATCTGGAGAGAGAACTAGAGCTTATAGGAGCGGGGGTGTGGAGATAGGCTTCAACAGAGCATCAGAGCATGGCCATGGCCCTACAGGGAGGGATCAGAAAAATAAATACTCAAGACACACTTCTCTACCTGCCCTCTTACCTCCTGGTGATTTTTCTCACTGACTAACTCCAAGGGTAAGATGTGGTGGCAACAGGGTTCAGTGATGCAGTTCATAAAGCTTAGCCTCCTGAAACAAGACCTAGCCAGAGAAGGGCAGACAAGAAATTTGGGGAGAGGGCAAACGGAAAATGTCTATTCTTCTCAGTAAAAGCCCCACCACTTTTTAAGTTTCAAATAATTTATCTAACTGCCAGTTTTATTTATTCCTGGCTATTCAAATGTATTATCTCCAAAACAGAATTCATTTGCAGAGCTCCATCCAAAACTTGTTTTTCCTCTCCTCCTAAGTAAATCATCCAACCATGTGCTCAAGTCAGGAATGTGACGTTCATTCTTAACTTCTTTTTTTCTTTCTAACACAATCATGGCCTGGAATTTACGCTTTTAAAATCCGCATCTTCTTTTTAGTCTCCACTGTCACAGTGTTAGCTTTGGGGACTTATCTTCTCCATGGACTATTGATTGTCATAGATTTGTAACTTGTCCTACTGTCACCAAGTTTTGTTCCCATCCATTTTGTTCTTCACATTGCTACTCTCAAATCCTACTTCTTTTCATCAAGGCATATTGTCCCTTACTAGGACTACTTCTAGAGACTGCTAATTTGTTTTTTCCTCCTACTGTTGCTCTGCTTAAATCAGCTAACACTGTATTATAATCTGCTCATGCCTTTCATCCGATCATTATATAAAGGTCAAAGTCCTTAGCTTGGTATTAATGATCTTTTGTGATCTATTCTCAACTTACCTTTATAGCATCATTCTCACCACTCCTTCACATTCATCTTATGCTCTAATAATCCAAAGCATTTTTAGCTCCCAATGCGCAACATTTTTTTTACAATTACCATTTATTGACTGCCCATAATATACCAGACACTGAAGTAGATTCTATGTATAAAAAGATGGATAAGGCTAAGCCCATGCCCTCAATAATATTCTTTAATCATAGTATTTCTACTCTGTAATATATTTCCCATTTTGTCAGTCTGGAAAGCTCTCTTCATTCATCAGGACTGAGCTTAAACATGGCTTCCTCTGTGAAGCCTTTCCTGATAAAACCAATTAGAGATAGCCACTTCCTCTTCAGCATCCCCTAATACCTGGTGCACATTTTTTCTTACAATAAGTATTGCCCTACTAATTTTATTCACTTATATGTCTTGCTCTCCGACTAGAGTCTAAGTTATACTAGCATATTTTGAAAGTATTTTTATCCATAGTGCTTAGAAGCAATGCCAAAATGTTTGTTAAACGAAAGGATGGATGATGAAATCAGTGAATTAGAGTAAAAGTGCTAAGGTGAGAGAACAGGAAAGCAGAGAAGACAAAAGGAAAAATAGAAAAAGCCTCCACAACACTCGGTTTGAAAGTGTTTTGGGTCCATAGTATTTTCAAATTGAGACAAAAGACAGGAAACTAAGATGTTTGTTTTGTAATGTTCAAAGAATTCACACTGGGCAGTTATCTTTATAATGGATTTCACTTCAAGGGCTATATTTTGTAGCTATGTTTTAATTAATGGAAAGTGATTCCATGTGTCAACAGTGGGAAAGCCTACAAGGTGACCTCATTACAGTCAATGAGAAAGGTCATGTACAGCACTGTTCACATGTGTGATCTTATCTAGAAGCAGCCCAAATATAAACCACATTTACCAACACTGACTTGTAGGAAATAGCTTATCCAGTGCTGTTACTTATAGTGTCTGATATGGTTTGGCTATGTCCCCACCAAAATCTCATCTCAAATTGCAGCTTCCATAATTTCCAGGTATTGTGGGAGGAACTGGGTGGGAGATAATTGAATCATACTGGAGGTTTTCCCTATACTGTTCTCATGGTAGTGAATAAGTCTCACAAATCTGATGGTTTTATAAGGTGAAGCCCTTTACACTTGGCTCTCATTCTCTCTTGTCTGCCGCCACGTAAGACGTGCCTTTCACCTTCCACCATGATTGTGAGGCCTCCCCAACCACGTGGAACTGTGAGTCCACTAAACCTCTTTTTCTATATAAATTACCCAGTCTTGGGTATGTCTTTATCAACAGCATGAGAAAACGGACTAATACAGTGTCTGTGCAATAATACATTGTTGAGAAAGAAATTTGGGTGCTGAAATTAATCAGAAGGTGCTTGATTCCCAGATGAATTAGTTAGAGTGTTTCCTGTCACATGAGTTAGTCTCTGAATCTCAGTTCTGTTTTGCTAATTATCTCAATGTATTATGCCTTCCTTTCCTATTTATATGATCTTTGTTATACTTTTGAGAAAGATAAATACAACTATAAATATATTTTCATTTAGTCAGAGGTTAAATGTGTTTCCACTTTAAAAATATTTTGTTTGTATTTGGGAAATTACTGCTATTGAAAGTACAGTAAAAGAGAAAGCAAAGTCTTTGAGAGTAGTGGAAAAAGCACTGACTGGGGCTTTACGTGACCTAGGGTCCAATCTTTGTTAGTTAGCTAATTAGACAGGTGGGTCTTAGACTAAGTAACTTTCCTGTGGACTCTAATTTTCTCTTCCAGAAAAATATATGCTTGACTAGATCAGAGGTGGCAAACTATAATATCACAGTTTGAATGCCATATCAGATGGATTTTATAAAAACATTTTGGGTCTGCGTGGCATTAAGAAATGAATTAGAAATATTCAGGTAAGTCTGCGATCTCAGATTTGCCAAAGTCCTCTGACATATGCAGTTTGCCTTTAAATGGCACATGTGTGGAACACACCTGCAGAAGTATAATAAAGGCTTTGGGAACTAAACTTCCATATCAACACTGTCCAAGACCCAGACCAAACTCTGTTCTGGAAATCACCCCCAATCTTTCTGTTGTTGTACATCAGTTCGAGTTCGCATCTGTCATATACTTGTAGATATATAAGAAATAAATTTGTAGTCTTTACGATAAATGGCCACTAAATTCTCCTTCTACTTTAAAATGTTGTGTCTTTTTTCAGAGAAGTTTAGAAATTTTAGAAGGAAGAATATTTAGCCTGTCTTTGGGAAAGTCTTTCACTACTATGTGTTGTTTAAGTTGGCTATGAGGCAGTTTTACCATAGTCATTGATTTCAGGCTTAGCTGTCTGACATCTTCTGAAATATTAGTAATTTTTGCTGTTTTCTGAAAAGAGGACCCAAGACATTATATTTTACATTCCCGAGTGTGGCATTAATATTCTTGATTCCCAAAGATGCAAATGAACAAAACTGAATTATAAGCATCATTTGGGAGCACCTTAAATACACAAGCAAACATTTATCTAACTTCTTCAAGTTCAAAGATATATGATATCTAAATAACTAAGTTATAAAAAAATTATAAAAGGATTAGACCAATTGGAAGTCAAAGGAAACAGAAAGTGTTCCAATAAATCAATTTAGGTTGCGTACAATTAGGCATTTCCAATTCTTGCATAAATGACTCTTCTGAATTTTAATAATATTATTTATTCTGCTTTAATTTTTGGAGTAGAGGTAAATTAAATAATTTTTCTTAGGGGAAAACTTTACTATCTTCCAAAAGACAGAGATTGAAAGCTGACTTTTACTTTGTCTGACATATTTTATATATTGGCCAATCTGTAATTATTCATTTAGTTTAGTTTTAAGGATTTGTTTTCTGTATCTGTGAATTTTAAACTTTCTTTTAAATTAAAATTTATAAATTGTATACGTTTTGGCAGAAGCTTGGAGTTGAATTTGAAGCCAAATGTAATAGGATTAATTAGCTACTCTCATTTACTTACATATTTTAATCTTTTAAATAAAGTCTAATTTTCTTTAAAAATGTGAATTTTAACTCAAAATATTGAGTGATCATGATAGTAGGTGAGAGAAATGGGATATAATGTTGGTTTTATTGGTCTACTGGGTTGAGTAAATGTATCTACTAAAATGAACTTCCGTCAATTTCTATAAACCATTTTGTGATGAAAAAAGCACAGGCTTATTACTTTACATTTTCAGGGTTATTAAAGAAAGTTTTATTAGTCTATGATGCTCATCAAAAAGTAGCAAGCACATAGGATTGAGGATGTGTCCATTTGCAGAAAGTACCTGCAAAGAAAAATGTGCACAGTTATATTTTGAAAATCAGAATATGACTACCTGCAATTTGATTATCTGAAATTTCACCATGCCTGCTGAGGTGTGTCTTTTTCATTATGAGATCTCCAGCTTAAAAGAAATTGCATCGTTTCTCTTGTCCCCTCAGATCACTGAGGATACACTGTATAAATAATTGTTTATAAAAGTGTTTGCTTTGTAAAATTGAAGACAGCATGACAACTGAAGAGTCACTGCTAACTTTGTTTGGAAGTAAATTATGAGAACTTTCTTCCTCTTCCTCTGTCTAGTTTGTTGGTTTATCTTTTTTTCTTTTTTTTTTTTTTTTGAGACAGAGTCTTACTCTGTCGCCCAGGCTGGAGTGCAGTGGCACGATCTCGGCTCACTGCAAGCTCCGCCTCCCGGGTTCACGCCATTCTTCTGCCTCAGCCTCCCCGAGGAGCTGGGACTACAGGCGCCCGCCACCACGCCCGGCTAATTTTTCGTATTTTTAGTAGAGACAGGGTTTCACCATGATAGCCAGGATGGTCTGGATCTCCTGATCTCGTGATCCGCCCATCTCGGCCTCCCAAAGTGCTGGGATTACAGGCGTGAGCCACCGCGCCCGGCGACTATGATTTATCTTAAAGATGAAACATTCTTATTTTGTTTTGTATTCAGGTTGAGATGAAAAGAGGACTGGTTTCTCATTCAAAAGGAAAACCAGAGAGCAGAGGAATTCACACAATTTTTACCTCCTTCAAATTTAGCTAACAATAATTTTTTTAAACTATTGGATTGTTGATGATAAAGAGAATTATATTTAATTTACAAAATATTAATTTAAAAAAAAGGTCATGTTTTAGCATTTGCCATTACTTCTTGGTGTTATTTGTGGAATTAACCTATACAATAACTTAATCACTTAAAAACAAGAATATAGGACACGGTTCTAGCCACAATGAGTAATCCTATTACCTTTATTATATCTAAAGACATCACAAAATACAAAACACTGACTTCAGAACTCTGAAGTAAGCATGTTGGAGCAGGAAATCAAAACCTAAAGAAAGGCTAATGTAGAGAAGATTAATTTTTTTCTTCCTTTATCTTCCAGCATTAACTCTAGGGAAGGTTACATGAGTAATTGCATGGCAGGCAGGCCAGAAAATACTCCACAAAAATCTCATCTTTCAGTGCAAGAGAAATATTTATTTTTTCTTCCTTTCTAATTTTTCCTGTCAGCCCTGCCTCAAGATCAGCCTCATCTGAGGCACAGCAGTATGGCATGATCCCCTAAAACCATGAGAGAAAGCTCATCTCTCTGAATAGAGAAACTAGGAAAAGATATTTCTGCTATGTAAGTGTGGAGGAAATATCACATTTTCATATCGCTCTTTTATCGCTTGACCTCAAGTGACAAGGACCTGCACATCATTGTGGGAAGGTAAAACTTTGAGAAAATTCCATCTTTCTGGCCAGAGGAATGGGAAAATAGACCCCTTCTGGGTGGAGAGTGTGGGGAAAATCCCTGAGAGAAGAAAGAAAAGATCACTGATTCTGAGTATGAAGCAACAAAAGTACAGGGCTCACCCGGCAAGCTATGCATGCATTGTATTACTCTGTTTTCACACTGCGACAAAGAAATACCTGAGAGTGGGAAATTTATAATGGAAAGAGATTAATTAACTCACAGTTCCACATGGCTGAGGAGGCCTCAGGAAACTTAGAATCATGGCAGAAGGCAAAAGGGAAGCAAGTACCTTCTCCACAAGGTGGCAGGAAAAAGAGAAAGCAAGGGAAACCATCACTTATTAAAATCTTCAGATCTCATGAGAACTCGCTTACTATTATGAGAACAGCATGGAGGACACTGCCCCCATGATCCAACCGCTTCCCATCAGGTCCCTCCCTCGACACGTGGTGATTACAATTCAAGGTGAGATTTGGGTGGGGACACAAAGCCAAACCACATCATGCACGAAACACACACAAAAAATATAATAAACCATTTGACAACTGAGGTGCAATATAAACATTGCCCAAGGTCCAGATCAAGCCCCAAGTGGCATACGCAAGAGACACACACAAACATTCTTGAAAAGTCTTTGAAAAATGAACTGGCATTGCAACCACCTCACAGAGAAAGCAAGAAAGAATGTGGAGTCTCAACCTAACTAGGCTGATTACCTACCACAAGAACAACATTGATAGCAACTGCACCAAAAACAAATCAGCATTCTCCAGAGGATTTTAAAAGGAACCAAAGCCTCACATCAAAGTATTCAAAATGTCCAGGATACCATGAAAAATTACTCAACATACCATGAAACAAAAAGCCTCACAAGATCTTAAGAGAAATACAATCAATAGATGGATATCAGCTCTGAGATAAAAGAGTTAAACATTGTCAACGGACTTGAAAGCAGCTGTTGTTGTGCATCATTAAGTAATAGCAAACAATCTCAAAACAAATGTATTAAGGAGATAAATTCTCAATATAGAAATATAAAGCATAAAACAAATAGAAAGTTTGAACTTAAAAATACAATATTTGAAATTTAATAAATGTACTAAATGATTTCAGTAACAGAATGGAAATGGCAAAGGAAAGAACCTATGAACTTGAAATTAGATCAATAGAAATTATCCAAACTGAAGAGCAGAGAAAAACAAATGAAAAACTTAAATAGAATTTCAGAGACTTCTAGAATGACATCAAAACATTTAATACTCATGCCCTGGAGTCTCTGAAAAAGAGGAGATTAGCACAGAGAGAAGTATTTGAAAAGCTAACATTTGAAAAACTAATGATAAAACTTCTAAGATTCAGTAAAATATATAAATTAACATATTCATGAAACTCTGTGAGCCACAACCAGAAATACTCAGAGAAAACCATGTTCAGACACATCATAAACTGCTGAGCAACAAAAATAAAGAAAAAATATTGTTCCCTGCATATAAGGGCAGAACAATTGGAATAATTGCATATTTCTTATCAGAAACCGTGGAAGCTGCAATATTTTTAAAGTGCTGAAAGAAAGGAACTGTCAATGTAGAATTGTATAACCAGAGAAAATAACCTTAAGGAATGAAGGCAACATAAAGGCATTTTTAGATAACAGAAACCCAGAAAATTCATCACTAGCAGACCTACTGTAAAAGAATGCCAATGGATCTTCTTTGCATTGAAAGGAAATAATACCAGAAGTAAACTTGGAACATAAATATTAAAGGATGAGTAATAGGCATGATAAAGATGCAGGTAAGTATAATAGATAATAGCTCTCCTCTGAAGATATTTGACATAATATGTATGACTGTTGAAGGAAAAATTAGAACACTTTCTGGGGTCATTTTAGTGTATGTAGATGTAATACCCATACTAATTATAAAAGAAAGAAATCATGCCCTTTGTGACAACATGGATGGAGCTGGAGGCCATTATTCTAAGGGACCTAATGCAAGAACAGAAAACCAAATACCACATGTTCTCACTTACAAGTGGGAGCTAAACACTGAATAAACATGATTGTAAAGGTGGGAACAAGACGCTAGGAATCACTAGATGCGGGATGCAGAGGGGCGTGGGTTAAAGAACCACCTGTTAGGTTCTATGTTTATGGCCTGGGTGATGGGATTGTGGGGCCCCCAAGTCTCAGCATCATAGAACTTACCCATGTAACAAACCTGCATGTGTACCTTTAATCTATATTAAAGGTTGAAAAAAAAAAAAAACCCTATAACATAAAGAAAAGAGAATAAATAGATCTATGTGGTTATAAGATACTTTGCTTACTCTAAAAAGACTGTGAGAATATATATTAAAATTTGCAGTGCAACCACAAAAAATACAAGAGATAATGCATATGAGCCAATAGATAAAAGAAAATGGAATATTAAAATATATTCAAAGAATTTTTTAAAATAATTGAGACACCGTGGTTTTAGTGAAAGATTAGCCACATAGATCAATGCCACAAAATAGAAAGTTCAGAAATAGACACATATGTATATGACCTATTGATTTTTGACAAAGATGCAGGGGCAATTTCAATGGAGAGAGGATAGTCTTTTTATCCAAATACAAAAGGAAAAAAAGAATCGTAATCTACACTTCACCCTTTATACAAAAACTCACTCAAATGGACCATAGACTAAAAGATAAAACACAAATTTATAAAACTTTGATGGCATTCATAGCATGCCATTCCAACAGATGCCCCTTTGGCATATTGATCATTTTGAGTTAAGGACACTTGGAAAATAGCAGATGCAAGAAGGGCACTCTGACCTTCCTTTTTCTTCCTGAAAACAGGTGAAGATAAAACTCTCATGTGAAAGGTGTCCTTGCAGTGCTAGGAAGAACATTCTTATCACCAGAGATGAAAAGTTGAGACCGAGAGATAACTGCACAGAAAAAACATCAGAATCATCTTTATCTTCCTAGTCACCTTTCCACAATTAACTGCCCTAGCCCAAAACCTTTTGGCTCGTCAAATTTTTACAATTTACAACCCTTTGTCTAACCTAGTATGTAATCTTTCAGTCCTAGCTACTTCTTCGGATCTTCATTTTTCTTGTGAGAGCCCCCATGGATATGCAAACATTATGAAACAAAATTTGTCATCATTTCTCCTGTTAATATGTCCTATGCCAGTTTAATTCTTAGGCCCCGCCAGAGAACCTAAGAGGATACAGGAGAAATTCAACTTTTAGAAGAAAAAAAAGGAGGAAATCTTTGTGACCCTGGGTTACATAAACATTTATTGAGTATGACATTAAAGACATGACCCATTAAAGAAAAAAATTGATGTATGTAATCAAAATTTAAAATTGTGTTCAGTGAATGACAATATGAAGACAAGCTGTAGGCCAAGCGCAGGGGCTCACACCTGTAATCCCAACACTTTGTGAGGTAAAGGTGGGAGAACTGCCTGAGCCGAGGAGTTCAAGGCCATCTTGGGCAACATAGTGAGACCCTGTCTCTACAAATTTTTTTTTAAAGATTAGCTGGGTATGGTGGTTCCTCCTTGTAGTCCCAGCTACTCAGGAGGCTGAGATGGGAGGACAGTTTGAGCCTGGGAGTTTGGGGATGCAGTGAGTGATGATCATGCCACTCACTGTACTCCAGCCTGGAAGACAAAGTGAGACCCTGTCTCAAGTAAACAAGTAAGTAAAAGACAAGCTGTAGACAGAGAAAAATATTTGCAAATCACTTTTATACTAATATTTAAAGGCCATTCAAAACTTAACTATAGAAAAACAAACAACCCAATGAACAAATAGACAATATGAACTGACACTTCACAAAAGAAGATATTTTAATGGCAAATAAGCACATGAAAAGATGTTCAAAATCATTAGTCATTTAGTGAACTGCAAATTAAAATCACAATAAGATATTGCTGCATACCTATTGGAGTGACTGAAATCCAAAACTGACAATGCCAAGAGCTGACAAGGATATGGAACAAGTAGAACACTCATACTTTGCTGATAGGAATGCAAAATAGTACTGCCACTATGGAAAATAGTTTGGCAGCTTCTCAAAAGGTTAAACATATTATATGACCTCCAAAAAATTCCTACTCCAAGTATTTACCTGAGAAAAATGGAAACCATATTTCACCAAAAATCCTGGATGCTAATGTTCATAGTAGCTTTATTCATAATAATCGTAAACGAGAAACAGCTCAAACATCCCTCAGTTTGGAAGCTAAGAAACATACTGTGCCATATCCATACAATTGGAATATTCCTGAGCAATAGAAAGGAGCAAATTATCAACTCACCCAGCAACATAGATATATCCCAAGTGCCTTATGTTCAGTTAAAGAAAGCAAACTCAAATGGTATGATTCCATTTGTATGATATTCTGGGAAAAGCAAAACTATAAGAACAGAACACAGTGCTAGCATCTGAGAGTCTGGGGAGATTTTAGTTTCAAAGGGTCAGTACAAGGAAATTTTTTTTAATTGCAGGGTAATAGAACTTTCCTGTGTAATGGCTGTAATAGTTACACAATCACATGCATTAGTTATAACTCATAGATCTGCATCCCCAAAAGAATTAATTTTACTGTTTTTAAATGAATACATAATATATACTTAAACCATAAATGCATAAATAAATTAAATCAGTAAAATAGCTGTGATGCTTTTTCCAAAGTCCATGTTTTATTGTGAGGAAGATTTTCCATCAATTGATTTTTATTGTTTATGTTAAAAACATACCTCTTTATTAAAGCAGTTGAATTTGCAACTATACTCACTACACCCTTGTCTTCCAAGCTATATCTTAATTGTACTTTAAAGAAACAAATACCTAGGTTGCAATTTAGCACTTAATTAATTTTAGCTTTTTATCTGTGAATTTAGCCTGAAACTGTTAGGCTTTCATAAAAGTTGTTTTTAACAATTTATATTATTCTTCTCAGCGGTTGTGGTACTGAGCTGATGCACATAATTTGACACTTGACTTTTTCAAGGGTGTTTCTTCAGATACTCCAACTCTATGGCATGCTTCTTAAGTCTCTCGAGTTAGATCGGGAAATAACCTATCTAGACCTCATCTTAGTGCCTTCCTAAAATTTGAAGAAGAAAAAATATCCCTATAAAATAAGCCAGGAAGACAGTGTGGTTTTCACCTCAGAATGTGTGCTAACAACAATTTTAAAAATTCCTATGTGGGAGCTAAGCTATGAGGATGCAGAGGCTTAAGAAAGACACAATGGACTCTGGGGACTCAGGGGGAAAGGGAAGGAAGGGGGTGACGGATAAAAGACCACAAATTGGGTATAGTGTATACTGCTCGGGTGATGGGTGCACTAAAATCTCACAGATCACCGGCAAAGAACTCACTTATATAACCAAACACCACCTATTCCCCAATAACCTATGGAAGTAAAAAAAAAAATTTTTAATTCCTGAACATCTTCCTTCTTATTTCCTGAATGCTGTTTTCTAGTACAATAAGATCACTGTTCCCTATCTTCACATTGAGCTTTCTGCATCAGTTTTCCATGATTATCAATTTTTTCCCAAGCAATACGCCTGAGAAATATTATCTAAAAATGTCACTAATAACCATTCACTACAACAGTTATTCATGCCAAGATATGTGTGGGAGCAGAGACACATAGTGGGTATAATTTATCAGAGTATGTATGGCTTAACGAGCACTCACTGTATTATAATTTTAATATGTAGAATTCTCATCCCAGTTTAGTATCACTTATATATTTTAATACTACAATTTACTAGTAAATATGATATGATTTGAAAGAATGTTTGATCTGGCAATGGTAAATTGCATAGTGGCAAGTATGCTCCAAGATGTAATGAAGGGTGGTAATGCTTTTTAATTTTCTGTCCAGCATATTTAATCACTCCCTCTGGCAGCAACCTTCATCTCCCCTTTCTTTAGGAAACAGCTCTTCCCCAATTCCACAGTAGCTGCTACATTCAGGCCAATCATATAACACATTTCCTTGAAGTCAATGATTGTTCTGCAGTTTCGTTCTGAAATATTATATACAGGTGCATGTGAAAAGTTCCCTTTTACAATTTTGTTTTGCGATACTAGGTCAATGTTCAACTGAATCCGTCAGTGGCCAACATTGCCCGCTGCATGGCATAAGCCTATCTGCAGTAAGGGAGCATAAAACAAGCAGCCAGAAGAAAGAAAAGGAGAGACTGGATTTTGGAGAGACATAAATAAGGAGATTTGTCCTAAAAGAGCTGATCGTATCATTTGACGTAAACCAATAACTCTCCTTTTTAACTTTGTTTGATTAGACTGGGCCCTTGTAGCTTGGAATAAACCTTAAAATGCAAGAGCAGGAATAAAATCAATATTACAATTAGTAAAATGGCAAAATTTATATCCTTTGAAATGGATCACATCATATAGAATGAGACAGATTTAAGAAACTGGTGCAGCATATACACCATGGAATACTATGCAGCCATAAAAAAGGATGAGTTTGTGTCCTTTGTAGGGACATGGATGCAGCTGGAAACCATCATTCTCAGCAAACTATCGCAAGAACAGAAAACCAAACACTGCATGTTCTCACTCATAGGTGGGAACTGAACAATGAGATCACTTGGACTAGGGAAGGGGAACATCATACACCGGGGCCTATCGTGGGGAGGGGGGAGGGGGGAGGGATTGCATTGGGAGTTATACCTGATGTAAATGACGAGTTGATGGGTGCTGACGAGTTGATGGGTGCAGCACGCCAACATGGCACAAGTATACATATGTAACAAACCTGCACGTTATGTACATGTACCCTAGAACTTAAAGTATAATAATAAAAAATAAAATAAAATAAAATAAAATACCACCTTTTTAAAAGTAAAAAAAAAAAAAAAAAGAATAAATATGGTATTGCATCAGACCTCTATGTACACACACACACACACACACACACACGTGCACACAATCTTAACAGACATTATGGATCTGCTATTTATCTAAACTGTTATAAAAGGTACAGTTTAGCAGCTCATGTTACTCTTCTTTGAGACAGGAACTGTGCCAATTTTCTTCATCGATGCATGTCTGGTAGTTAACACAGTACCTGGAACCTAGTGAGTACTCCTTAACTATTTGTTGAGTGAATGGAAGATACACTTACTGTGTCACAGGATCTGTGCTAACTGCTCTACAGGAACTGTCATGCTTATAATGCTACCAACAATTCTATCATTATTAATCTCCCTGTTATCAATTCATGTCTCTCAGTCCCAAATTCTGAGACCTTCAAATTCTCCAGCCTTCATTTCTGCTCTGTGAAACTGGGGCCCTTTAAATGTATTTTCTTTATCAGCTGACATGATGTTAATATTTGTCAATAAAGGAGATTGGAAAAGCAAAAAAATAAAAAACAAACAAAAAAAAAAACAAAAACAAAAACAAAAAAAACTGGTGCAGACAGTGACAAAGAGAATGAAATACGATATGTAGAAGATAGATAAGAATGAAATAACCCAAACAACATAGGTGTTTCTAAAGATGAAAGAATAACTAGAATAAGAGCAAAAATAAATGTTATAATTTTTAAAAATAAGTTTAATAAAAAGACAGAAGGTAACTCTTCTAGTACCCAAGGGAGGCTAGAAGTGTTGGGTAATTCCCTGCCCCAGCATTCCTATGACTCTCAGGAGTGGTTGAGTAAATAGCATAGCTCTCTCACAACTCAGATGGCATAATCCTGAGGTGTGTGTTTTGCACTTAGAGTTTAGTGGTGGAAATAAACTTCAGGTGCTCACCGTGGTAACTGGTTTACTAAAACATCTCTACTGGCTTCCTACCCTTTCCATGACCACTCTCCTATTGTTGACTCTCGCATCTCCCAAATAAACTACTTGTATTCAAATTCTTCTATCAAGGTCTGTTTTAAGGGATGCTTTCCCTGGTTGTCTAGTGATTGGGGAAAAAACATGAAACCAAAAACAAAAATAAGGAAAGGTGCCAACTAAGACCGCTAATCCTTTTGTTTCTTATTTCCCTAATGAAACAGAATCAATCAGAAAAGATGTTCCACATGCTCCCTTCTTGACATTTACCATCCCAACTGCAGACAACTTCAGTATGGTTCTCCACTGCATAACTAAAAGTGGAGCGCCACTCTCGGTGTAGTTGGTAATTAATCCTCAGATCTTATTTTGTTTGACATAACAGAAGCATTTAACATGTTTGATAACTTCTTCCTATTGCAAAAACCTTCTTTTTCTGTAACATCCCAGATATACTCTACAAGTTTTTTTGTTTTTCGCTTGCTTGTTTTGTTGTTGTTGTTGTTTTTCCCCCACTAGCTGCTACTTCACAGTTCCCTTTGCTCAACCATCTTCTCCTTGAATTCTCACATTGGAATACTGCAGTGTCCAGTTGTTTGCCACCTTATCTTCTGTCTATATTCAAGTCTCTCAGTCATCTCACTTTAAATGTCATCTATTTAGTACATCTCCAGCTCAGATCACTAATGCAACCTTAGATTCTTTCATTCAATTATATTCTGGACATCTGCCTTTTGGTATTAAGCAGAAGAAGTGAACACCCACCCATCTACCCCTCAAAAGGAGCACCTTCTGTACTGTTCCACATCTAGGCAAATTCTATCCCCATGATTCCAGTTAGTCAGATCTAAATCCTGGTGTGATTCCTTATTTTTCTTTCTTTTACATCCCACACATTGTCCTTCAGCACATTCTGTTGACTGTGTTCACCAAATATATAAAAAATAGCATTGTTTGTAGGTATTCTATCCTTAGTCAAATTGTTTTCTGGTTTATAAAATGTATGTTGGATATGTGCTGATTTTTGAGGTGTCCTCCAAATAGTATTACAATCATACTGTTTGCATTATCAAAACTTCAAACTGGCCTATTTTGGAAAATGGTGCCTATTAGAATATATATCAGAAAGACAAGTGTATTATAATTTCAAAGCTACAAATATCGCTCACATTCCTGGGAGGAGCCGGTAATTTAGATGCTACTTTGTTACTTTGGAAGTAGAATTATTACACTCTTAAGGATCTAACTTTCTCACAAGTAGAGTAACAAAATAAAGAGCCTGCTAACAATGGTTATTGGTGAGCTGGGAGTGGAAGTTGAGCAGGATCCTTTCTCTTTTCTCTACATAGAGCTTTGCAGTGTTTAGATTGCTCATCATGTGCATGTGTTATTTTTAACTACAAAAAACTGAGTAAAACTATCCAAGTGATCTTTGTATAAGAGTGCTATTGAGAAGGAGACTTGTCCTAAAAGACATAAATAATTTTTATAAAACCAATATAGTTAAATAATGTTGTTTTGATAGAATAATTATAAATATAAATGTGAGAAGAAGCCATAGTAGCTAAAATAATTCAAATTATGACAAATGAATAGTATACTAATCAATAACACAGTTTTTAGAGCCAGAATACTGGGTCCAAGTTCTGGATATACTTTTTATTAACTATGTGAATTCTCTAGGTCTCAGTTAAGAAGCAATGATGCTCACTATTGACACTTATATTCAACATTGTACTAGTTGTATTTGGCAGTGCAAATAGGTAATATGAATCACTTTAAGGCAGAGGAATCCATAGCAAGAAAGCAAAACTATCTCTATTTGCAGACGATATGATAGTATACCAAAAATAAAATCAATGATGAAAGTAACTCAAACCACGAGCAATGCACTATTAACAGGATATAAAATTAGCATACAGAAATCAATATATTTCACATAGGCAAACAATAATCAGTTATAGGAATGATGGTAGGAAAGTATTCAGTTAAGACAGCAACAAAGCAGATTAAAACTTTGGAATAAACAATAAGAAACAGAAAAATATATGTAGAGGAAATTTTAAACATTTATAAAAGATAGAAAAGTAGAGTAGAATAAATGAAAAAACATTTTTTTATTCCTGGATAGGGAACAAGCTCTTTTATGGAGTTATTCAATCTCAGTAAAACTGATATGCAAAAGCAAACATGCAAAATAGCTAGGAAATCATTGAAGAAAATTAAGTAGTGAAGCTAGCCTTACCAGACATTAAAACTTATAAAATTTTTATGACTAAAACAGTGTGTGGCATATTAGTAGACAAATAGACCAATGAGAGAGAATACAATGGCCAGAAGTAGATCGAACCACATACAGAAATTTAGTATTTGATAAAAGTACCATCTCACATCAATTGGAAAATATAGACTTTAATAAATTGCACTAGAACATATTAGTAACAATTTGCAATAAGATAGAATTAGAGGCCGGGCATGGTGGCTCACCCCTGTAATCCCAACACATAGGGAGGCTGAGGCAGGCTGATCACTTGAGGTCAGGAGTTTGAGACCAGCCTGGGCAACATGGTGAAACCCTGTCTCTACTAAAAATACAAAAATTATCTGAGTGTGATAGTGCACGCCTGTAATCCCAGCTACTCAGGAGGATGAGGCACAAGAATCAGTTGAGCCTGGGAGGTGGAGGTTGCAGTGAGCTGAGATCATACTATTGCACTCCACCCTGGGTGACAAATGGGAATCTGTCTTAAAAAAAAAAATTAAATTAAAAGAAGAAGATAGAATTAGATTCATACTTCTCACCATATCAATAAATTTTAAATCGATCAGAGACCTAAATATAGAAAATGAGACCCTACAAGTACTTAAAAAAATGAATAAATTCTTCTTTAATCTTGGCACAGGGAAAGTTATTGCAAGTATATCTTAAAATTCAGGGGAAGTAAATGAAAGGATTGATAAATTTGACTACAAAACATTGAAAAAAAAGCCAAGCAAAAATCATCATAAATTATGAAGTTGTCACATTGAGAAAGCATATCAATTGACAAATTACCAAAAATATATAAAACTGGCTCTAAAATGTATAAAAAGATATTCAAACTCACTAAGGAACTGCAAAATAAAACAGCACTAAGATATTATTTTTCACCTAAAAGATTAGTAAAAATTAAACCGTATGACACCACAGTCTATGGGTGAGCCTGTGAGAAACAGCCAATCTCAATGTATTAATAATAGGGATGCAAATTAGCACAACCCTTCTGGAGGTCAATTTAGGAACATTAATAAGGCTACGTATACATTGACCTCTGACTCAGTAATCACAATTCTGGATTTTACCCTGAAGATGCACTTCTGACAATATAAAAGTACATATGTACAAATTACACATCAGCATTGCTTACAATGACAAAATATTAGAAACTAAATGTCCATATATAGGAGAGTGGTTGAATAAGCCACAGTATATGCACAAACTGAAGTATTATGCAGGTTTAAGAAATGATGAGGAAAAATAGTTAGAAAGAATGAATACGACCTACTATTTGGTAGCACCACAGGGTGACAATAGTCAATAATAATTTAATTGTACATGTAAGAATAACTACAAGAATATAATTGGATTGTTTGTAACATAAAAGACAAATGCTTGAGGGGATGGATACCCCATTTTCCATGATGTGATTATTAAGCATTGCATGCTTGTATCAAAGCATCTCAGATACCTCATAAATAGGTACATTTACTCTGTACCCAGAAAATTTACAAATTTACAAGCTTACAAATTCAAGGATGAGAAAGATTTATAAACTGGTATGGAGTGATTTCTAGTCTATATTAAATGAAAAAAAAAAAGGTCACAGAGTATACATCTATAGTGCATTACCTTTCATGTCAAAAGGAAGGGACTATAAGATGTACAATTTTTTTTTTTTTTTTTTTTTTTGCAAAAACAAAAACAAGAAGAACAAGAAACTAATGAGATTAGTTATGTATAGGAGATGGGGGAAACTGGGATGGGAAGGGCAAAGTAATGAAAATAAAAGTGATGAAGCTTCTTTGAGTATTTTTAAAAATAGTTTTAACCTTTAGAACCATGCTAAAATTTTATGCAACCAACAAATAAATAGGTAGGGAGATACATAGATAGATAGACTAAATGAGAATGCAGAGGAGCGGGGAAATAGAATACAAACAGAAATAAGTGAGCCTAATGTCATTTCAAATTAATGACATAGTGACATTGAAAGAAGCAAGGAACAAAATAAGGAAAATGGTGTTTTGATATTATATATTAAGACTAGTAGAAAAAAACTGTAAATGAATATTAAATGCTGGCTTATAAATTTGTTTTTCATGAAGGTATGAGTTAGCAATTCTGAGACTTGCATATAATAGGATTGAGCAAATAGGTAAATATATTTTCAATAAGGAGAGCCGGGTACCAATAATAATATCCTGGCATTATTAATTATACTAGTTATATAAGATTTTAATATTTGAGAGAGCTAGGGAATGGGTTTACAGGAACTCTGTGTTGCCATATGAAAAACATGAAATCAAAATGGATTAAAGATTTAAATATAAGACCTCAAACTATAAAACTACTACAAGAAAACATTAAGGAAAGTCTTCAGGACATTGATTTGGACAAAAATTTCTTGAGCAATACTCCACAAGCACAGGCAACACAGCAAAGTGGACAAATGAAATTACATTAAATTTAAAAGCTTCTGCACAGCAAAGAAAACTATCAACAAAGTGAATAGACAAAATGGGAGAAAATATGTGTACTGTTTTTACAAGTGATTTTGTAAATATAAAATTATTTCAAAATAAAACATCAAAATGATAAATCAATCGCAAAGAACTATATAACACATAATAAAATGTGTTAACTATGAGTAAAAAATGATTGCTCATTACAAAATAAAACATATTCCAGGTGAACATAAGAGGTTTTATGTATAACTTTTAAAACACTGGAAAAGCCTATATGATAATACCTATATTACTTCCAGATTGAGAAATGCTTTATGTGCATACAACCAATATAAGACATCAAAAAGAAAAATAGGTATTAATCATACAAAGTAAATATTTTATAAAGATATAATACCAATTAAAAGGCAATGTAAAAATTGAGGTTTAAAACCTACCAAATGTTAGAAAAAGAATTAATATTTAGGCAACATATAATGATCTCCTATAAAACAATAAAGGAGTATCTATCATCCTCGTAAGAAACTTGGTGTAGCTAAAAAATGTCTGATGAAGCAGGCTTTAAGATAAATAGCATTACTAGAAGTAAATAGGTGATTTTATAATAATAAATCTTCAATTCACTGGAAAGATATAACAGGGTTACATTTGTATACTTCAAGTAGTAAAACTTCAAAATATGTGAAGCAAAAATTGACAAAATCCAGGGAGAAATAGAATAGTCCACAACCATAGCAAGAATCCTCCACAACCATAACAGGAGAATTCATCATGTCTCTCTTAGTAATTAATAAAACAAGCAAACATTTTATAGAAATTTGAAAAATTGAAAGATGAATAATTGACTTAATAAATGCTTACAGAGTATTTAGTGCAACTGTGGAATGCACATTTTTTCAAGTAAATTTATAATATTTATGAAAATTGGACATATACAGCATTAGAGAGCAAATCTTACCAAATTTCAAAGAACCAAAATAATAGAGTATATTCTAAAATAAAATTATTAAGCCCTAAATCAATAATAAAATGATAACTGCAAAACATATTTGCAAATTAAGAAGTACACTTCTATATTAGTCCGTTCTCATGCTGCTATAAAGAACTGCCCAAGACTGGGTAATTTATAAAGGAAAGAGTTTTGACTCACAATTCCTCAGGGCTGGGGAGGCCTCAGGAAACTTACAATCATGGTGGAAGGGGAAGCAAACATGTCTTTCTTCACATGGTGGCAGGAGAGGGAAGTGTCGAGCAAAAGAGGGAAAGCCCCTTATAAAACCATCACATCTTGTGAGAACTCACTATCCCAAGTACAACATGGAGGTAACTGCACCCATGAGTCATCACTTCCCACTTGTTCCCTCCCACGACATGTAGGGATTATGGGAACTACAATTCTAGATGAGATTTTGGTGGAGACACAGCCAAAGCACAACAACTTCTAAAAATTTATCTGGATAAAATTGAAATAATGATGAAAGTCAGAAAACATTTTAGACTATCCACAGAAAATGCTAAATATCAAAACTTGGGATATGCAGCTTCAGCAATATATAGAGATGGATATATAAATATAAAAGAAGAGAGGCTAAAATTATCTAAGTATATAATTTAAGAAGTTAGAAAAAGAGCAATGTAATAGATTCAAATAAAACAAAAGTAGTTAAACAACAAAGGTAAAATCAGGAATTAATCATATAAAAATTTAATAAAGATAATCAACAAGGCCAAATTTTTGAACATACTAATAATATTAAGAAACCTCAGGCACATTGATGGAGGAAAAAAGAGAGAAAATACATGCACACATGCACACATACACACAAACACATAACTTAGTAACTAAATAGAGGACCAAAGTATAGGTATAGAATTCACAAATAATTACCAGTAGGTTACATACTTAAATCCAATGTCAAACATTTTAAAAATAGATGAAATTATATAAAATGTTAACATTATGAGCTTGGGGTAGAAAAATATTTCTTACAGAAGCCACACACAATGAAAACTAAAATGAAAGAGATTATGAAATTTAACTACATTAAAATTAAGAACTACTATTTATTAAAAATATCACAAATGGCAAAAAAAAAAAATCTATGAAATAGGAGAAAATAGTGCAGTACATGTAACTGGAAAGCACATTATCAATTATATATAGATAATTTCTACAAATTGACTTTAAAAAACCTAATAGAAAAGGACAAAAGATATAATTAGCTATTTCACAGAATGAGGAAAAAGTAATGGCCAATAAAAAATCTATGAATACAAGCATACCCTTGTTAAATAACATGGAAAACATATATTAAAATCATTTCATTTCACACCCACCAGATAGGCAAAGATTATAAATCTGACATTGCTGATTTGTGAAGATGTAAGACTTCTAGAACTCTCATGTACTCCTGGTAGGAGTATAAATTATCACAATCATTTTGGAAAAAAATAATATTTAGTATTATCTAGTAAAGTTGATGATACACATATCATTTGATGCAGCAATTTCATCTATAGATATAGACGTTAGAGAAACTCACATATGTAGACAACATGACATGTAGAAGAATGCAGATAGCAGTGATGTTGGAAAACAAAACACTGGAAACCAAATTTACATGAGGAACAAAACTAGTAAATCACTGTGTATTCATACAGTGGAAGACCATACAATAATGAAATTGAAAGCACTACAGCTATCTATCTCAATATGGATGAATCTCACCAAGTTGAATGAACAAAACAACTTCAAAATAATAGTCTGATCCTATTTATATAATTTACATATGTCCAAAATTAAAGAGCATAATATTTTGGGACACCTACCCAAGTGGTAATATTACAACAAAAAGCAAAGGAATAATGAACAAAATTTAAGACAGTGGTTACCCCTGGCAGGGAGTAGAAGATGAATAAGATCAAGGAGGGGTACACAGAAGATGTCAGAGGTATTCAAAATATGACATTTTGTGTGCTGTGTGTTAGGTACACTGTGTTCTTTTTAGAATATTTTTTTCACAAATTGTAAGTAATAAAATGTTTCAATTATTTCATACCAATATAAAAATAAAGCATAAACTGTAATATCAGGATTTTCAATAGTTCACTTCAAATTTCTTAAAGTTCGGTGGATGCTGTTTCCTAGCAAATACATATTAAATGGATGCTGGAAAATTAAGAGATTATTGTATGAGCTGATTCTAAAGTGACCACCCTCCTTTTGCTAATAATGTGTTCATCTGTTAGTCCTGTTCAGTAAGATATGCCTGCAATTACCATGCATGAACTGTTGCTTCCAAGTTGAAAAGGAAGATGACACTTGGTACACTGTGTTCCACACAAGCAGCTACCTACATGTTTTTTCCTTTTCATTCTGACCCAAAATTGAAACTTTGTTTGAAATTAATTTCCTTTTTGATTAAGGGTAAGATGATATTTTCATAGTCACTGAACCAAAACGCTGGTAAAAACCTCGCCACAAAGACGCTAAATAAAAAGTGTATTTATTTAATTTTCTCATGTTTCTTCATGTATGTCAAGGCATATCCAAATAACTGCATTAATAATTACCACTCCTTACTAAGAGCCACTTCATCTGCTTTTCCAGCGAGCTGAAATCAGGTTTGAAAGAGATATTATGCAAGCCAGCAATTCCCTACCAACTGGTCCTGAAAAGTTAGCTTTCCTGATTCAAAGCTCCTTTGGAATACTAAATTGCAACAATATCCCCAAAGGCATGTCTCTCAATTGCCCCACGAATATACCTGAGTAAATCAAATGAATCATGCTTTCTCTGATATTTATATTAAGTTTTCTAAAGTTAATCCTTAAGGAGAAAATAAATAGTTATTATTGTTGCTATTATTTCTAGGAAATTATCGTTTTCAAAACTTGAAGATGGGTCTTGTCATTTACAAAATCCTATCTGATTTAATCAAATCGTATTTCTAATACTTGTACTTCTGTTGATTTCCTCATAGAGCAAAATCAAGTGCCTTTCTTTTGAAAAACTCAAAACATCAAATTAAACAGTCCAGCATCCAATCTGAGTCATATATTTGAAATCAATTTACCAGGAAATAAAGAGTCAAAGATTGCAGAACTCAGAGGGAGAGAAAAGAGGTTGCTAATAGAAGCAAATTAGAGAAAAAAGGTGTTCAAATTCTTCAGGGCTCCTGCCATCTGCTTGTCAGGCTGCTGATGAATTTCAGATACCTCTTTAGCAGTGCTTTCTCCTTAATGTCCAAAATTTTACCTCCCACCCAATCTGCACATTATCATTTTGTTCAGCATGTGTAAGAACATGAACACAATGTATATCGTGAAGGTTGTCAATGTACCATGTTGACATTAAAATTCCATATTTGGTGATAGACACTGGAATAACATGTCCCTGTAGGGTGGTGGAGGGTAGCAGGGTGAGGTGATTGACTGGGTATAGTTGTGAGGGAAATTTCGGGGGGTAACGGGAATGTTATTTATTTTGAGCTGGGTGATAGGTAGATATACAGTGGTCCCCCTTTATCTATAGTTTTGCTTTCCTTTGTTTTGGTTACCAGAGATCAATCGCAGTCTTGAAAATACTAAATAGAAAATCCCAGAAATAAACAATTCGTAAGTCTTAAATTGTCCTCCCTTCTGTGTAGTGTCATGAAATCTCATGCCATCCTGGGCTGTGAATCATCCCTTTATCCAGTGTATCCACGCTGTATACGCTACCTGTCTAGTAGTCAGTAGCTATCTCAGTTATCAGATTGAGAAAACATTGTATATACTATATAGCAGTGGTCCCCAAACGTTTTGCCTTTTTGGTGCCAGGGGGATGGGTTACATGAAAGACAATTTTTCCATGGGGGTGGCGGGCAGGGATGGTTTTGACATGAATCTGTTCCACCTCAGATGATCAGGCATTAGCTAGATTCTCATAAGGAGCACACAACCTAGATCCTTCCCATGCACAGTTCACAATGGGGTTCGCACCCCTATGAAAATTTAATGCCACAGCTGATCAGACAGGGGGTGGAGCTCAGGCAGTAAAGCTTGCCAGATGCTCACCTCCTGCTCTGTGGCCTCCCTCCTAACAGGCCACAGACCTGTACTGGTTGGCAGCCCAGGGGTTGAGGGCCCCTGCAGAGTTCTGTACCATCGAAGGTTTCAGGCATTCACTAGGGATCTTGGAACGTATCCCCAAGAATAAGGGGGGATTACTTTAGTTGTAAAAATTCACTGAGCTATACACTTAAGCTTTATGCATTTCACTCTAGGTAATTTTTCAGTAGAGTATTATTTGCAAAAAACTGTAAGAGAATGTTAATTAGAGAGTGTCATTATTTATGGCTTGCCACTATATTTAGAATAAAATCCAAGTGCCTTACCACCGCTTGTGAAGCTCTACATAATCTAGTGCTCATATATCTGTCTTCCTTTTCTAATATTCTTTCCTTTGCCTGATTTGTTTTTCTTGGAGTCTTTGCATTTCCTAGTTCACTCTGCCTTTAACACTCTTTTTCCAGATATTTGCATGATGGACTCCTTCACTTCATTGAGGTTTCTCATCGAATGCCACTTTCTCATAGCGGTCTTTCCTAGCCGCCCTCCCCTTGGTCTGCTTCATTTTTTTGAAGCACATGTTGACATTCCACATTATATATCTCCTTTGTGTTGTTTATTGTCTCTCTTCCCATGGTAGTTAAGAGTAGGCTAACTGATAAAAATAGAACCAAACATGTGATAGCTCAATAGATGGAATTTTATTTATTGTTCACCTAACAGTTCCAGGTGGCTGTTTAGATTTCACTGTAGGCTCATCTCTATTCAATAGCACCTTCCATCTTATGGATTTGTACTCCCATAGAGCCTCATTGTCTTCTGCATCCAGCTAGCAAGAGGAGAAAGAGCGTGAGGGAAAAACACACATGAATGGTGTTATGAACCAGACCTGAAATTATCACACTTTACTTTTATTTATACTTCCTTTGCTAGAACTCAGTCACATGTTCCTATAAATTCAAGAGAGACTGGAAAATGAAGTCTAGCTATATTACAGAAAGAAGAAAAGATAGATATGGTAATCAATTAACAGTTTTAGCACACGGTCTCACCTGAAATACATGTTTCACGATGGCAAGAACCTTCCTTGTCTGTTTGCTCATGGCATATGCCCAACTTCTAAAACAGTGCTGGTACATGGTATGCATTTTATAAATATTTTGGAGTGAAGAAATACATTTCAGTGAAACATACTATACTGAGCTTAGCTGGTTGAAGGAACACAGCTCCAACTTTACTCAGCTCCTCTAATTTTGGTCCTAGACATTCTTCAGGGGATACCACACCCACTAATGAAAATCAGCGTGAGCTCTATGCTGCTGCTCTCCCTCTGTACACATATCCCTCCAAATAATGGGAAACAATACACATTTCTTAAGCCACAGAGCTAAGGTATGCAAAAATGGATTTAATCTGTGGCTCACAGTGATCTATATTCTGAGTTTTCATTCTATTGAGAATATAAAATATAATCTCAGTCAATTCGAGTTAAATTGATTAATTTCTTGTTTAACATCAGTTAATTCAGAACTTTTTTCCACCTCTTTCTTCCTAGTAACACCTACATCCCAGGAAGCTTATGTAACATCATGAAGTCTGGTTCCAAGATGGCATCTTTTCACACTGCACCCTCTGAGATCATCCAGTCTAGTTTTTGGCTGTCATTACTGTTCCACATTGACATGTGTCAAGATGTCCTCATTCCCTTATGCTCCACACAACTTTCCTCTGTAGCATTCCCTAATTACAACTGCATGACCCCATCAGGTCTATCAACTTTTTCTTTCTTTCAGCTATCTTCAAGCATGGTAAAAGCTGGCTTCTTTGTCTTTCCAATTTGGGTCTGAAGAAAACTCAATGGAGCTACCCCTAGGTAGCTTATGCAGCTATTTCTTATCTGCTGCTCTCATGCTGCTTCTCAGGGTTCCAAATAGGGAGAACACAGAAATCCTCTACTCGTGGATTCTTGGGTCCAGATATTACACAAATATGTAAGTCTGTAGCTTGCCTTTCAACATTCTATTTTTCCTTTTGCAACTCTTCTCCTATCTTCATTTCTTGTTTTTGTGGAATCTTCATTACGTCTAAGGGAGTATGGTATTTTTTACGCATTGTTTGAAAATTTTTTATTTGTGTTATAAATGTTATTCCCAAACTCTCATAGGTTAGAGAGTTGAACTGCAAAAATTCTAGTAATTAAAACTTGAAATTTTTTTTTTGTAAACTAACATACCTTTCAAGAACATTTTTGTTGTAGCTTCATTTTCCTGGGGCAATGAAGGTAGAATGCTATAGTTTCCTTGGCTGGAAAACACTGTCTTAAAATCATGTTTTGGGGCAGTCACATTATATAGTGTTTAATACTTCAAAACATTATAGGGCCATAGAAAGGAAGATAGATACATACACACACATAAAATTAGCATAACAGAAATGGTAATGCCTTTCTTGATGTAGAAAATAAGTCATAAAAATAGAAGAGAGCGATCTATGTGGGCTTCATGTTAGGCGTGGTGGTCATCATGTTGGAATGCTTATGGGCCAAATATGTTTGCACATGTGGACAAAAGCATGAGAATGAATATAGATTTTTTTAAACTTTTGAGTTCAGAGGTACGTGGCAAAATGTGCAGGTTTGTTACATAGGTAAAGTGTGTCATGAGAGTTTGTTGTACAGATTATTACATTACTCAGGTATTATGCCTGGTATCTATTAGTTATTTTTCCTGATCCTCTCCCTCCTCCCACCCTTCATCCTCCAAAAAGCCCTAGTGTGTATTGTTCCCCTCTATGTGTCCATGTGTTTTCATCATTTAGCTCCCACTTATAAGTTAGAACATGCGGTATTTTGTTTTCTGTTTCTGTGTTAGTTTGCAAAGGATAATGGCCTCCAGCTCTATCCATGTCCCTGTAAAAGATATGATCTCATTCCTTTTTATGGCTACATAATATTGTGTGGTGTATATGTATCACATTTTCTTTATCCAGTCTATCACTGATGGACATGCAGGTTGATTCCATGTCTTTGCTATTGTGAATAGTGCTGCAATGAACATACATGTGCATATGTCCTTAAAATAGAATAATTTATACTCCTTTGGGTACATACCCAGTAATGGGATTGCTGGGGTCAAAAGGTATTTCTGACTCTAGGTCTTTGAGGAATTGCCACATTGTCTTCCACAATGGTGGAACTAATTTACATTACCACCAACAGTGTAAAAGTGTTCCTTTTCTCCACAGCCTCACCAGCATCTGATACTTTTTGAGTTTTTAATAATAGACATTCTGATTTGTGTGATATATCTCATTGTGGTTTTGATTTGCATTTCTTTAATGACCAGTGATGTTAGACTTTTTTCGTATGTTTGTTGGCCAAATAAATGTCTTCTTTTGAGAAGTGTCTGTTCATATCCTTTGCACAATTTTTGATGGGGTTGTTTGTTTTTTTATTGTAAATTTAATTTCCTTGAAGACTCTGGATATTAGACTTTTGTCAGATGGATAGGTTGCAAAATTTTTCTCCCGTTCTGTAGGTTGTCTGTTCACTCTGGTGATAGTTTCTTTTGCTTTGTAGAAGCTCTCTAGTTTAATTAGATCCCCCTCATCAATTTTTGCTTTGGTCGTGATTGATTTTGGTGTCTTCGTCATTATATTTTTGCTTGTGCCTATGTCCTGGATAGTACTACCTAGATTATCTTTTAGGGTTTTTATAGTTTCAAGTTTTACATTTAAATCTTTAATCCATCTTGAGTTAATTTTTGTATAAGGTGTAAGGAAGGGGACCAGTTTCAATTTTCTGCATATGGCTAGCCAGTTTTCTCAGCACTGTTTATTAAATAGGGAATCCTTTCCCCATTACTTGGTTTTGTCAGGTTTGTCAAAGATCAGATGGTTGTAGATGTGTGGTCTTATTTCTGAGATCTCTATTCTGTTCCATCGGTCTATGTATCTGTTTTTGTACCAGTACCATGTTGTTTTGGTTACCAGAGCCTTGTAGTATAGTTTGAAGTTGGGTAGTGTGATGCCTCCAGCTTTGTTTTTTTGTTTGTTTTTTCTGTTTTTTTGTTTTTTGTTTTTGTTTGTTTTTTGTTTTTCTTAGGATTGTCTTGGCTATATGGGCTCTGTTTTGGTACCATATCAATTTTGAAGTAGTTTTTTTCTAATTCTGTGAAAAACATCAATGGTAGTTTAATGGCAATAGCATTGAATCTATAAATTACCTTGAGCAGTATGACCATTTTCACAATATTAATTCTTCCTATTCATGAGCATGGGCTGTTTTTCTATTTGTTTGTGTCCTCTCTGTTTTCCTTGAGCAGTAGTTTGCAGTTCTCCTTGAAGAGGTCCTTCACATCCCTTGTTAGCTGTATTCCTAGTTATTTTATTCTCTTTGTAGCCATTGTGAATGGGAGTTCAGTCATGATTTGGCTCTCTGCTTATCTATTGTTGATGTGTAGGAATGTTTGTTATTTTTACACATTGATTTTGTGTCCTGAGACTTTGATGAAGTTGCTTATCAGCTTAAGGAGCTTTTGGGCTGAGACATTGTGGTTTTCTAGATATAGGATCATGTCGTCTGCAAACAGTGACAGTTTGCCTTCCTCTTTTCCTATTTGAATTTGCTTCCTTTCTTTCTCTTGCCTGATTGCCCGGGCCAGAACTTCCAATACTATGTTGAATAGGAGTGGTGAGAGGGCATTTGCCTTGTGCCAGTTTTCAAGGAGAAAGCTTCCAGTTTTGCCCATTCAGTATGCTATTGGCTGTGGGTTTGTCATAAATGGCTCTTATTATTTTGAGATTTGTTCCATCAATACCTTTATTGAGAGTTTTTAACATAAATAGATGTTGAGTTTTATCGAAGGCCTTTTCTGCACAGATTGAGATAATCATGTGGTATTTGTCTTTAGTTCTGCTTATTTGATGAATTATGTTCAGTAATTTGCATATGTTAAACCAGCCTTGCATACCAGGGATGAAGCTGAATTGACCCTGGTGGATAAGCTTTTTGATGTGTTGCTGGATTCAGTTTGCCAGTATTTTACTGAGGATTTTTGTATTGATGTTCACCAAAGATATTGGCCTGAAGTTTTCTTTTTTTTGTTGTATCTCTGCCAGGCTTTGGTATCAGGGTAATGCTGACCTCATAAAATGAGTTACGGAGAAGTCCCTTCTTTTCAATTGAAATGGTTTCAGAAGGAATGGTGCCAGCTCTTCTTTGTACCTCTGTTAGAATTTGGTTGTAAATCCATCTGAACCTGAGCTTTTTGTTGTTGTTGTTGGTAGACTATTTATTACTGCCTCAATTTCAGAACTTGTTGTTGGTCTATTCAGGGTTCAACTTCTTCCATGTTTAGTCTTGGGAGGGTGTATGTGTCCAAGAATTTATCCATTTCATCTGAATTTTCTAGTTGATTTGTATAGAGTTATTTATCATATTTTCTGATTGTTTTTGTATTTCTATGGGGCCATTGGTAATAGCCCCTTTACTATTTTTTATTGTGTCTTTTCCTCTTTATTAGTCCAGTTAGTTGGTCCATCTATTTTATTAATTTCTTTAAAAAACCCACTCCTGTATTCATTGATTTTTTGAAGTGGTCTTTCTGTTTCTATCTCCTTCAGTTCTACTCTGATCTTAGTTATTTCTTGTCTTCTGGTAGCTTTGGAATGTGTTTGGTTTTGTTTCTCTAATTCATTTAGTTGTGATGTTGGGTGTTGATTTGAGAACTTTCAATTTTTTTTTTTTTTTTTTTTTTTTGCACTTTTTGTAGCACTTAGTAGTGTTTTTCAAGGTCCAGGTACATAAATGGTACTTTAAAAATGCTTACTGTAGTATAATTTGTGTATAGTAAAATTCAAAAATTTTAGTGTACGATTCCATGAGTTTTGACAAATGCATACTATTGTGTAGTTGCCATTAAGATTAATATACAGAATATTTTTTATCAGTTCAAAAATCTCTCTCATGATCTTTGCAGTTAAACCCTTCTCCCATACCCAGTATGAAGCAACAACAAATGCCAAACTCAGTGCAACTCTTGAGAAGATTGACTAGACACTGCACAATACAAGCCTAATAGAAATAGAGGAAAATTCATTTAAAACATATATTCTACCATCTGTATTGTACACATGATATTAAATAATCAATTAAAAACAATGACACCCAAAAAAACTAACATCGTCTAAAAACAATCAACAAAACCAGCTTCAGAGGTGACCTAGATATTGGTAATATAAAACAGAGATTTAAAATTATTGTTAAATATATTAAAGGCTCAAGTGGAAAAGGAGAGCAACATAAATGAATAGATGTTAAATTTCAAAGAAAAGATTGAAACTATATAAAACAATCAAATTGAAATACTAGACCTGAAAAAAATATGGTAATAGAGATGATGTATGCCTTAAACAGCTTTTTAAGTAGAGTTCATCTAGCTGAGGAATGAATCAATGAATTAGAAGGTGTCAACAAAAATTACCCAAATTGTTATTCAAAGAGAAAAAAAGAATAAACAAAAGAATAAAATATCCTATAATTGTGGAACAATATCAAATGGTCTAACATCTGAGTAGTTATATCACAGAAGAAGAGAGAAATAACTGGGCAGAATAAATATTTAAAGAAGTGATGCCATAGAGGTTTCTAAAAATCAAGTGATTATACCTTAAAAGTCCTAGAGAACCCCAAACAAAATAAAGAATAACAGACTTAGAAACATCCTACTTAAATGGCTTAAACCCATGATTAAGAGAAAACCTTGAAGGCAGCCAGAGTTGAAAAAACACATTACATACAAGAAGAAAGAAAATGATTAGATTCACTATGTCATCAGATGCTATGCAACTAAGAAAACAATGCAATGACACCTCTAAAGTAATCAAAGAAAGTCACCATCAACTCAAATTCTGTATCAAGTGAAAATATTTTTCAAAATAAAGGGAATACATGCTTTTGCATACCAGAAAAAAAGGCTAAGAGAATTTATTATAGATCAAAAAAATGGTTAAAGGATGAATTCATTACAACAAAAAAATGTTAAAGCGGGTTCTCCAGGCATAAGAATATGGTACCAGACAATAAGTTGGATATACATATATAGACAAAACAATGAAAAACTGCATGTAGTTTAAATGAAGGTAACTATAATGTATTTTTACTTTAATAACTCTAAAGTATAATTTACTGTATACAAGAAAAATAGTAACAATACATTTTATGATTATAATGTATGTAAAAGTAAGCTATATAACAATAGCACAAAAGAGAGAGAAAAATTTAAGTATACATTTTTATGGCGCTTACAGTAAATATGGAGCTCTGATATAGTTTGGATGTTTGTCCTTTTCAAATCCCATGTTGCAATGTAACCCTCAATGTGGGAGGTAGAGCCTGGTAGGAGGTGTTTGGGTCACGGGAGCAGATCCTTCATGAATGTCTTGGTCCCCACCCCACAGTAATGAATGAGTTCTCACTCTGTTAGTTCACATGAAAGCTGGTTGTCTTAAAGAACCTAGCATCTCTCTTGCTCTTGACATGCCACTGCCCTCCCCTTTGCCTTTTGCTATGAGTAAAAGCTTCCTAAGGTCCTAACCAGAAGCAGATGCTGGTGCCATGCTTCTTGCGCAGGCTGTAGAACGATGAGCCAAATCGACCTTTTTTCTTTATAAATTCCCCAGCCTCAGGTATTCCTTTACAGCAATGCGAAATGAACTAATTCAGTCTCTAAAAATTATTTGGGTAGGCTGTGATAAACTAAAAATGCATAAAGTAAAGCTGGGAGAAGCATTCCATTTTTCTTGAAGAGTTAAAATAATAAGCCAATAGTGGAAGCAAATGAAGTAAATAATTCAATAGCAGGCAGAAAGAAAAGAAACTATAACAGAGAACAAATAAAAAACAACTCTCAATGTGATAGATTTTAATCCAACCATATCACTAATAAGTGTCCGAGGACACCAATTAAAAGGTAGACATTGGCAAATTGGACATATGTGAAAACCACCTTCTAGCTATGTACATTTCAAATCTAGATTCCCCACTACCCTTATATTTCTGGCTGTTCACTGTAGCACACATTCATAACATAACATGACCTTACACTTTCCTGTCATAATGCAAGGTAAGTTAGCATAGTGAGCTGTAGGAGTATACTTGGAAGCCATTCTTATGACAGTAATCCTAGCTATAATTATACATGACAATAAGCGAGAAACAAAATTTCACGCATTACTCCACAGCCAAGCTAAATGTATTTCTAACACAACCTCTTTTTACCCTGACCCCCAAAATGCCTGTGCCCTCTCTGAAACTACATGAGAGAAAAAAATGGTAGAGAGAGATTTGAAGTATAAAGAACAGTTATTTAACTAATTGTGCTTAAAATATCTCAGTTTTAAACACATTACAAGAATATGAGACCTTGTGAGCATATTGATTTTAGGGCCTTGAAAAGTGTGTTTGTTCAGGTGAGGGGCCCTGAAGCATAAATCTGGCACAGATACATATATATGTCTCAGGTCACATTTTTAAAATAAACTTTAAGAAATTTATTTTAGAACAGTTTTAGATTTATAGAGCTATTACAAAGACAGTTCAGCGAGTTCTTGTACACCTCCACACAGTTTTTCCTATTATTAGCATCTTAGTATAGTACATTTGCCACAATTAATAAACCAATATTGATATATTAATGTTGCTAAAGTGCATACTTTATTAAGATTTTTCCAAATTTTCCAAAGGTTATTTTTCTATTACAGGATCCTATCCAGCAGATCCTATTGCATTTAGTTGTCATGTTTCCTTACACTTCTACTGACTCTGACATCCCAGACTTTCCATGTTTTTGAAGTCCTTGAGAATTCAAGCAGTACTGGCCAGGTACTTTGTACAATGTCCCTCAGCTGGGATGTATCTGGTGTTTTTCTCATTATAAGATTAAAGTTTTGGGGAAAGAAGACCACAGCAATAAAATACAGTTCTCATCACATCATGTTAAGGGTAGACACTATCACTATCATTTGTTAACATACGTGTGCATGTGTCTTTATAGTAGTACTGGGCTTTAAGATTCTATGGATTTCCACAGAGGTTTAATGTGCTATTGGTCACTATCGTATCATAAAGAACAGTTTCACTCCTTTAAAAAAGTTCTGTGAATTAATCCCTCACCTCCCTGTGCAGAAAACATGGCAATCACTGAAATGTTTACCATCTCAATGGGTTTACCTTTTCCAGAATGTCACATAATTGGAATAATACAATATGTAACTTTTATAGACTAGCTTCTGTTACTTTGAAATATAAAGTTAGGTTTAATCCCTGACTTTTTATACTTTGATAGCTCATTTATTTTTTATCACTGAATGTTAATCCATTGTCTATCCATTCACCCATTGAAAGATATTATGGTTGCTTCTAGTTTCTGGTGACTTTGGTGAGTATGATAATATAGTGATTATAAACCAAACTTCTGCAAATATCCACATGAACGTTTTTTGCAGACATAAATTATCAAATCAGTTGGGTAGATACTTAGACACATGATTGCTAAATTGTATGGTAAGATAATGTCTAATTCTGTAAGATAATGGGTTGTTCTATGAATGTCAATGAGTTCCAATTCATTGATAGTGTTGTTCAAGTCAAATATATCCTTATTCACTTTCTGCCAGTATAATCTATCAATTACTGATGGAGATGTTTCTATGTATGCTGATGAAATCCCTAACTTTAATAAAAGAGTTGTTTATTTTTTTAATTCTATCAGTTTTTTGCCTCAGGCATTTTGATGCTCTGTTATTAGGTGCATATATGTTTAGGACAGTTATATGTTTTTAGAAAACTGATCCCTTCATCATTATGTAGTAACCTTTTTATCACTGATCACTTGTTTTCGCTCTGAATTTTGTTTTTGTGAAATTCACGTAGGTACTTCAATTTTATTTTGCTTAGTGTTAGCATGATATATCTTTCTTCATCCCACTACTTTTAACACATAAGGCTCACTATAATTAAGCAGATTTGTTATTGAATTATATATTATGGTCTTGTCTTTTTATCTACCCTGGTAATCTCTGTATTTTAATTGGTGCACTTGAACCACTAATATTTAAAATGATTATTGATATGTTTGAAATAATATTGTGGATTCACATCAAATGCATTTGTAATTGCTTGTACTCATGGACAGAGGCTTCTTTTTCTGCTTTATCTGGCTTTAATTGAACATTTTATATGATTATGTATAATCTCTCTTGGTGTAACAATTATTGTTATTAAAAATAGCAGTTTTCCTAAAGTTTATAATGTACATGTTTACGTATCTAAGTCAACCTTCAAATAATACCATTCTATATTACATGTACTGCCAATACATACTAACAGAGTATCCACAATTTCCCCCTCCTTTTCCTTATGATGTTGCTGTCATTTATTTCACCTATTATATGCTAAAATTATCCAATGCATTGTTACTTTTATTACAATAGTTATATTTTAAGTTATTTAAGAATAAGAAAAGATTTTATTTCACCTTCATTTATTCTTTTTCCAACACTCTTTCTCTTTGTGTTGATCCAAGTTCCTGAACTATATCACTTTCCTTCTGCCTGAAGAAAGTCTTTTAACTTTTTGCAGGGCAGGCTTGCTAGTATACTGGTGATGAATTCCTTCAGTTTTCGTTTGTCTGAGAAAGTCTTTTATTTCTTAGCTTTTGAAGAATTATACTACTGTATATTGAATTCTGGGTTAGTAGTTTCTTTCTTTGAACACCAAATATCCTACTCTACTCTTTTCTGACTTGCATGTTTTTTTTATGAGAAGTCTGCTATAATTTTTATTCTTATTTCCACATAAGTAATGTGTTTCATGCTCCCACCTTCTTTCAAGTTGTTCTTTATATTTGGTTTTCTGCGATTTGAGTATGATACTTCAATGCCTAGTATGTCTGATGTTTATTCTGCTTTGTGTTCTCTGAGCTTTCTTGATCTTTGCTTTGGTGTCTGTCTTATTTGGATAGTTCTCATATATAATTATGTTATATTACTTCTGCTCAATTCTTTCTAATTACCCATGCATCATATCTTTAAAATTGTTGCACATGTCTTGGATGTTCTATTATTTATTCTTTTTTTTCTTTGCATTAGCATTTGAGAAGTTTCTATTGACTTATGTTCAAACTCACTGATTCTTTCCTCACCCTGTCCAATTTACTAATGAACCCATCAAAGACATGCTTTATTTCTTTTACAGTTTTTTTCATGTCTAACATTTCTTTTTGATTTTCTCTTAGAGTTTTCATCTCTCTGCTTACATTATCCATCTGTTCTTGCATGCTATCTATTCTCTATATTAGAGCCCTTAACATACTAATCATAGCTATCTTAATTCTCTGTATGATAAGCTCAACATTTCTGTCATATCTGAACCCCGTTCTAATGCTTCACCTCTTCAGACTGTTTTCACTTGCCTTTTGGTGTACCTTGTATTTTGTTTTTGTTGAGGACGGGGCATGATGTTTTAAGTAATAGGAACTGAAGTAAATCTGTCTCTAATGTGAAGATTGATGGTAATGTGACTAAAAATTGGGCTGTATTTAATAGTCATTATAGCTATAAGTAAAAAGGCTTCAAATTCCTGTAGTGTCCTTATTTTCACCTCCAGTCTTGCCTTGGCCTTTTCTAAGTATTCTTCCTTATAGAGATTCTGTATATTGCTACTCTTTCAACTGTGGTCATTATTATTATACTGGATTCCTGTTGTAATGGTGGAAGGTATGGAGAAGTGGAAGAATTCTATAATCTTCCAATGAAATCTCAGTTTTTAGTGGGCCTATGTCTTTGGTCTATGACCTTCACAAGTGGTTTTCTATTTATCTATTTATTTTTATAATGTTTATCCCATCTCCAAATTTAAGTGAGACAGGAAGGCCAGAGAATGACTCTACCCCCACGGCTCTGGGAAAATGTTCTGGTAAAATCTTTACCTCTGGAGAGTAGGCCTTTGTTATGGAGAATGCTCTGTTGTATCTTATGAGGATTATTCTTTTGTCCCCTTTGCTGGACGCTTGAGGAGATCGTCCTTAAATCTATACTGTGAGAATCTTGTGGGGTTGCCAGACATAAAGCCCACAAAAGTGTAGGTGTCTTTCTAAGACTGCTGTCACCAGGAGTTTTTCATTTTTACACTATACCACATTCAGTCTCTAGCAATTCATCAAAACTACCATTTAAGTGTTTCTATGAGTTTATGGCTTACAGCAGCTTTTACTCCAGGTAAGCGAATCTCAGCTATAACTCTTGGGATTCAACCGTCACTCCAAGTTTTGGGCTAGTGTTTGCCCTGTAAATTCATCTCTCTAATAAGTCCTTTTCAGTTTTTTCAGCTTTTTCTTATTATAAGAAATGTAGTGATGACTTCTAAACTCTTTACACATTAGAGCTGAAACCACAAGCCTTCCTCCAGACAATTTTAACACCAACTGACAGGAAATAATATTATAATCTATTAATGGCTACCTTTATGTTTCACTGGCTCACATCTATCTACTGCAGATGGTAAAGATTAGAACGATGGCCTCAATTCAACTTTTATTTCTTCCTCATTTTCTCCTTTCTGGTGTATATGTTGAGGAGTTCACCTAGTTTGCAATTTTAATGTCTGTTACAGTGAGCAATATATTCCAACTCATATTAAACAAAAAATTTAAGCACCAATGATTTACTCAATTATATAAATTTTATTAAATGTTATTGTTTTATTATGAACTGTATCCATTAAAGCACGACATCTAAATTTAGCCTAGAAGGAAACTTGCAAATTTGTAGATAGCACAAATTGACTCTGTTATTTAGTAACTTTCAAGCACTGTGGCAGACATAGAGCTGATGTTTACAGCCCATTTTTCTACTTTGAATTTTTGTAGATTAGATTATGTTTACTACCTTATTTTTGGTTTTTATATTTAGTCTTGCAATTTAAAATATTAATCATGTTGTCATTTGTCCAATTTAAATGAAATCATATCTTTTGAAGAAAAATACTATTTTTTTAATACCCATGGTGTAAAATCAATGATAATATTTCACCTGAAATAAGGAGAGAATATAACAGATATAATTATATCCCATTGGTTTTCTCAGGCCTTGTGCCAAGTGTTTGCATATAGATATGGATAGAGAGTAGAAGTTTTTTCATTTTAGTGATGACAAAAAGTCAAAACCAATTATAATATATTTAGTTCCTAAGACATGTAATTGATAGTACTAAAGGAATGCAGACTATGTCACCCCAAAATATACCTCTTTGGCATAAAAATATTTCTGAGGTAAAGGCAATTAAGAAGCAGCAACCAGAGGAAAAACTCTCCCTATGCTAAAGACAGGATGTAAATTCTCTTTTATTGGCAATAATTCTTATCAGCCCAGAGATGACACCCGGGGAATCTGTAAATGAACTTTATTCCATTAGTTTCTTCCCATGTACTGCATTTACCTTCCCACAGTTTCCTGTCTTTGGAAGCAGAAAGCTGTTTTCTTTTATCCTGTAATTTCTCTACAAATTTATTGTTGCTTATTGGAGATGCTATATAAGCCAGAGTTCTAAGCCACTGCCTTGAGTTACCTTTTATTGAGGTCCCTCCCTTGTGATGTGCACTGCATGCATTAATAAACTTGCTTGTTTTTCTCTTGTTAATTTGTCTTTTATTACAGGGATTTTTCCACACTACTAACTTATGAAGGTTGAGGGAAAATTATATCTCCTCCTCAGTAGCATGAAAATTCCAGGAGTAAAACACACATAAGAATAAACTCAAAACATAAGAATAGCAGTAGCTGCTTCAAATATGAAATTGAAGGGGTACTTCCAAAAAGTTCCCCAAATATCTCTATTTCTTCCTTACAAATTTTCTACCAAGAGTTTTATCTTGGATAATCTCTATTTGTGAAATATATGCCATTAGGCTATGAAATGGATATCCCTGAGCCACTCCTTTCTTGACTCCCCAGGGTAAGGTTATACTATTTGTTATAATACTGAACTACTACCCAGGGTTTAGCAAATAACTGTTTCTTTAAGTCCTTTGGGTGTTACATTCCACCACAAATTTACCCTGACTGCTTGGCCCCTCCCATTGGACTTCCAGACCTCCTCTTGATCCAACAACTGAAATGCTGATGTGCAATCTAACAAAGAGGCTTCCACAAGTCTGCTTTCGTAGGCACCTCAAAGTTACCTTTTATTCTCTGCATCTACTATCATGTCTTCTAATTCTTACCCAAATCTGCTTTCAGGAAAAATGATGATGTTAATTTTTGACCCTTCAGGCTGAACGTTTTTATCCTCATTCAAAAGTAAAATCAGGTGAAGAGATATGTTCGGAGCTAGTCATATGCCCAAACAGGGCCAGCTCTAAGATTACCTCAAAATAGTGAATCTCAACAATCAATGGACATATTGAATTACTTGTGGATCTTGGTAAAATACAGATTCTGAATTACAAGGTCTGGGACAAGGCTGAGATTCCGCACTTCTAACAAGCTTCCAAGTTCTATTGCTGGTCCACAGACAGCATTTTGAATAACAATACTTGAAACCATTGTCAAATTAAGATATATTAGATGACCAGAGATAATCTAATGAAGCACCCCCTACCCCGCCTTCCCCAGGGAAGTAAAGACAAGATATATGTACACGTTCAGAAGGTGGCGGAGAAGATGAGGTGAATTTAGAATATTGGACAACAATGTCTCCTTTTGTCAACTGTGTATCTCCATATTCAACTTTCTACATTGAGACAGGCTCATTTTCAAATATCTATGGAATGCTTACTACCCAAATGTCTCCCAAATAGCTCAAATTTAGTATGTCCACAGTTAAAATATTCTTCATGTGTTTCTGAATAGAGGTTGAGACTTCACCAAAAATATAGTAAAACTGCATAGAAATCTACTTTACCTTAGATGACAGCCCCCTTTACAACACATATCTAATCTGTCACTCCTGTAATGTCTCCCAGATTCACCACTTGTTTTTCATTTCCATTGGCAATACCCTAGTTCAGACTCTTAGTGTTTCACAACAGGAATAATGTAAAAACCTTTTATCTGCTTGTACTCTCTTTCTCCTATAATTAATAGCCAATACCTCAGCTCAAATTATTCTAAAGCTACTAATGTTTCACCCTGGGAAGGAAACTGAACCCCAGAAAAAAAATGAGTTGAATATAAGAAGTACTGATGAATAAAGAAATTAGTAAATGTGTATGTTAACTTAGCACTGACTGTGAAAACCACTCTTAGTAATAATTACTTTGGTGGCTGTCTAACCAGTAGGGACTAAAATACTAGAAAAAAATAAGTTGGAAAGAGTATGATCTGGGATAAAATATCCTATTTTTTTCTGTAATTTATAAGGTGCCTAGATACATATGAAGATGTAAGATGGGTAGAACAAGATTTTCAAAATGTGGACAGCTGTTTAAGCATGGAGATAATTACATGACAGCTTGTTAGACCTATCTATCTGATTTTTGCAAGCTTGAACATTTTCATAATAAAATTTAAGTACAAAAATAAAAAAAAAAACAAGTATAGAAGAAGAAAAAATAAACTAGATGCAATCTAAAAAAAAAAGTCAGTACAGCAAAAATATCAAAATAGACTTTTAGATTAAAGGCATTTTAAAATATAAAGATCATCTTTACTTAAAAATCATAAGGAGCATTTCACTAGGAAGTTGTAAAAATCTGGGCCTCTACTCATTAAACAGTGTAGCCTCAAAGTGTATAAGGAAAAATTATTATACATATATGCTGATGTTGTTAAATCCACAGTCATACTGCAAAAAATTTTAATGTCTTTCTCAGACATTGAATGATTATGTATAGAAGTAATTTATAATAGCCTAAAATAATTGAATAATTCAATTAAACAGTTTAGTCTAGTGTGCATATATATATATATAACTGTGCACCCAATAATTTACAAATATTTATTATTTTCAAGCACACATAGCCTATTCCTAAGACAGTTTTTAATAAATACCAAACATAAATACTATGCTGATCACATTGTATGACCACAATGTATTAAAATTTAGAATAAGTAATGGAAAGACGGCTAAAATCTCATTTGTTTGGAAGTTTTTTAAAAGGCACTTCTCAAATAATTAATGGACCACAGACAATCAGAAAGAAAGTGAGCACATAATTGGGAGTAGATGATAATGAAAACACTATACCTAGCTTGTAGAATACAGCTAAAGCACTACTTAGACGATGAACTTTATCACTTCTACACTGGTCCTGCTGCTATTGCTGCATGAAGTAGATTTCTACTTGAACTTTCTGTAAATATTCATTTTACTGGTTCCATCATTCCTGTATGATCTGACCTCATTTTCCTCTATTTTCTACATATTTTTCATTTATGTGACTTTTAAGAAGATTCACAGGCCCAGATAAACATTAATTTTGTAAATTAGAATTTACTATGTCATCGGCCGTGTGATGGGCTGAATTATATTTCCATAAAACTCATATGTTGCAGCTCTAACTCTCAGTATCTAAGAATGTAACTGTATTTGAAGGTAAGGCCTTTAAAAATGAGATTAAGTCAAAATGAGGCTGTTAGGGTAGGGCCCTAATCCAATATGACTGGGATCCTTATAAGAAGAGGAAGGGACTCCAGGGGTGTGTGTCCACAGAGGACCAACCTTGTGAAGAGACAGCAAGACGGCAGCCATCTGCAAGCCAAAGAGAGAGACCTCCGAGGAAATCAACCCTGCCAATGCCTTGTTCTTAGACTTTCAATCTCCAGAACTGTAAGAAAAGACATTTGTGTTGTTTAAGTCACACATTCTGTAGCATTTTGTTATGACAGCCCTACCAAACTCATACAATCTATTTGGACCCACTTTTTCTTCATTAAATCATGAGAAATAGTTGTATTTACAATGAAGAAAAATTTTCCCAAATTAGAGTTATTATTTACAGGCTATTCCATAATTCTTGGTAATAATTTTTATTATTTGCCAAATGAAAGTTACCTTTGATGTCATAACTGGCTTAAACATCCTTCTGAAACAAGTAAAATTTTAGGTAGTTTTGGTTATTTATGTTTTGTTAAGCAAAAAATGAAACTCTATGTATAATTAATCCACTTTAATCCTTTAGTAATTGTGGGCCTAGGGAATCAAAATTCATTAAAATTCCTAACCACCCACATAGAAGTATTTAATCTTAGAGATTTTTGATATTTAACTTAAAGAGTAATTCTGGGGTTTTAAGGACATGTTTAAATAACTTGCTTATCAGTTTCAAGGGATAAATTTAGTTAAATAATACCTTAAAATCAGTCAACTTCATTAGTAAAGGCTTTTAGGAACAAGGGGTATTGGAAAAGGGCTTCAGATCAAGAATAGATAAACTAGAATGGCCTTTTCTCAATATGAGTAAGTCCCTCTGTTAGTGCCCATTCATCAAGTAAAGTATTCATAATTATGTATATGTCATAAATATGGAATGGATTTATAAAAAGAAAGCCTCTACTGCAAATTTTATTAATTAGAGGCTTACTTGTAATTATGTTATATTATTTTAAAAGAACAGTTTATTATCTTTGATAGGGCCCTGAGCCTTCTTGAGATCTGTCAGTCAAGTAAGAAAATTGAGTAAGTTTGGGTCCTTGAAAGAAAATGTCAGTAAAGGGCAATTCACACACACTTGGAAAAATTCAGGCTTTCAGGTCCATTAATTCTTCCTCCATGGACTATTGACTATAATAAACTAGAGATGAATCCATTTAAACAAAATGGAACTTTTGTTGATAATAGGAGTGAAAACATAATGCTTGATAATGAGTATATGACTATTTTCCCCATTTGTTGTTACTAGGGCTTGCTATTGGAAATCTAACATGTAGAATCGTATACATTTAGAAAGAATACTGGAAATCAGTTACTTCAGTTGTTGCTAATAATATAATTATCTGCATTAGGATTCCTGAGGCATTTAAAAAAATACAGACTTGCTCGTTGTACTCCATAACCACTGAATCAGACATCTGAGTTTTAAGCCAGCATCACAAATGATTTTGATGGGAACCTAGGTTAGGAGCAACTGAACTAGTCTAACTTCCAACACAATATAAAAATGTTGTATAATAGAAGTTGGAACACTTTTTCTGTAAAGGACAAGATAGTAAATATTTTAGATTTGGAGGGCATACCGTCTGTCATGACTATTCAGTTCTCCCATTGTAATGTGAAATAATACACAAAATAAATGAACACTACTGTGCCCTTGAAAAAAAAGTAAATCTCGAGACCACCAAATTACTAAAGCAAAGGGAATTCAAGCTGGGAACAACATCAGGCAAACCTGCCTTCCATTTTATTCCTAAATAAAATAGCGACAAAGGTAAAAATGCTACATACTTCCCACACAATTTGCCCCCAAAAAGTTCCTTGTGGGCAAAGGATAGACAAAAATAGTCATCCTTCTGCTCACGTGAGACAAATGCATATTTGATCACTTTCTCTGCCCTATTGTTTCACTAAGCCAGACTAAGGCATAAGTGACTATGTCTTTACCCTCCTCTCACATGTAAATTGTGTATTCAGTAAAAGGGTAATCAGAGACTTAAAAAAAGGCAACCGTTTGTCTTTATCTCCCTATGACCTGAAAGCCACCTCCTCTGCATCGAGTTGTTCCACCTTTCTGGACAGAACCAATGTACATCTTACACATATTGATTCATGTCTCATGTATCCTTAAAATCGATAAAATCAAGCTGTGCCCAAGCCACACTGGGCACATGTCATCAGGCTGTGTCAGGCACATGTCCTTCACCTTGGCAAAATAAACTTTCTAAATTGATTGAGATCTGTCTCAGTTACTTTTGGGTTCACAGTCCCAATAAAATATTATTTATAAAAACAGAGGGAGGTCAGTAAAAATGGTGGAGTTAGAATCTCTGAAAATTTTATCCTCCATAAAATCAGTAAGAAAACAGAGGCGACAGAATCAACGTTCTCAGAACAATGGAAATTCACCAAAAGCTTGCAGCAATCTGAAGAACGGTTTTATTTGAGAGGAAAAAAACTGAGTCTTAGTAAGAACAGTAAGCTTTGTGCCATTTTAACTCGCCCTATTCCCATATTTCCCTCCTCCACCTCCACAGTAGGCTTGAAAATCAAAAGTCCTCAATCTTGCTGGAAACAGATAGCCTCACAGCCAGGAGGCAGAATGGATCTGAATTCTCTTCAAAGTTCTATCCCATTGTCATTATTTGATCTTTCTGGTGACTAGAAGACCCTACTTGCAAATCCTTCTTTATTTAAATAGACATGGAGCTTGCACCATTTGAAAAGCCTTTTTCTTAGGGGCATTTGTTCCAAAAAACAAAAATGAGAGGAAATTGATTAACTTCATGGCTGCCTGAGGTAAACTATCCAAAAACCTTAAAATGAAAATCTAGGAATTAAGATGACCAAAGAAGCTTTGAAAGCTCAGATGTGTTCCCGAGAAAGTAGAAGGTCACATGCCTTTGTAAAGCTGTTTGCATGTCCAAGAAAGATATAACAAGGTCTTAAGCTCTCACTTCTGGCTAACCTTAAGACATTACACAAGCAAGCAGTGAGGGATAAAATGGAGTTTTCAATTGCCTGGCTGAGTGTTGAATTTGGGCCCAAACATGCATAAAAAGCCCTTTGGCAAGGACTAGGAAAATTATTGGTGTCATATGACCACTATACTTAGCAAAAATCTCAGTCATGACACAGAATGAACACTACAGACTTAATGAATTAGTGTAGAAAAGTAACTGAACAAACAAATAGCAACTAGCAGCAACAGCAACAGACCCTGGGAAATGGAGAAAATCTGATTACCAAAGTTGCTACATTAGATTATTTGAAAAGTCCCATTTTCTACCAAAACTTATGAGATGAGCAAATATACAGGAAAATATGGCTTATACACAAAGGAAAAAAGCAATTAATATAACGTCTCCCTGAGAATGCCCAGCCATTGTATGTGCTAGACAAAGACTTCAAATCAATTGTTTTAAGTATCTCTAAATAACTTTTAATAAAACATATTTATAGACCTAATAGAAAACATAAGAATGATGTCTCATCAAATTTAGAATATCAATAGAAAGAAGTTCTGAAAAATAAACCAGTAGAAATTCTTGAGCTGAAAAATATGATAACTGAAATGAAAAATTAACTAAAGGAATTTTACACCAGATTTGAGCAGGCAGAGAAAAGAATAAGCTAATGAAAAGAAAGGTCAATTGAGTGTATTCAATGTAAGGAACAGAATGAAAAAAGAATGAAGAAAATTGAATAGAGACTTACAGAGCTGTGGCACGACATTAAGGACAACATTTATGTAATGAAAAACCCAGAGAGGAGAAAAAGAAACTGGGCAGAAGAAAATACGTGAATAAATAATAGTCAAACTCTTTTTAAGTTGGATAGAAAACATTAATAAATTTATCCAAGAAGCTCCACAAACCTCAAGTAAGATGAAAAAAAAAAAAAAAGAATTCTACAAAGAGACACATCATAGTCAAATGGTCGAATGCCAAAGGCATGGAGAATCTTGAAAATACCAAGAGAGAAGTGACTCGTCATGTGTAAGGGATCCTCAGTAAAATTAATAGCTGCTTTCTCATTGGAAACAATGTGGCCAGAGGCAATGGGATGACATACTTAAGGTACTGAGAAAAAAAGACTTTCAACCGAAGATTCTATAGCTAGCAAAACCATACTTCATAAAATAAGTGAGAACTTAAGACATTCCTAGAGAAAATAATTCATTGCTAGTAGACCTGCTGTTCAAGAAATACCAGAGGCAGCTTTTCAGGTTGAAAGAAAGTGACACCAGACAGTAATTTCAATCAGGATCAGATGAAAGCACTCTAGACAAAAACTTGAATCTGCATGAAATCATGAGGAGTATTGCTAAAGGTAACTATAGGTAAATATAAGAGACAAAACGTATTCTTGCTTGTTATATTTTTCTTCTTTTATCTCATATAAAAGACAACTGCATAAACCAATAATTATAAATCCATGTTGATGATACAGAATTATAAAAATTAATTTTTGTGAGTGTAATAGCACAACGAAAGGCAGTGGGAATAGAGAGGTATAGGATAAAAGTTCTGATATATTATTAAAATTAAATTTGTATTAATTTGACTAGACTATTATGGGTTAAGATGTTCATTGCAATCCCCAGGGCAATTAGTAAAATAACTTTAAAAAACATATTAAAACAAATGACAAGGGAATTGGAATGAAAAACTTGAAATGACGCAATAAAAAAATACCTATTTAACAAGAGACAGCAATGGAAGAATAGAGGGATGGAAAAAGACATAAGACATGAAAAAATATCAAAATGGAAGATGTGAACTCTATCAGTAATTATACTAAGTGTAAATGAATTCAACACTTCAATCAAAAGCCAGCAGTTGAAAGAGTGAATTTAAAAACATATGATATGCTTCCCATAAGAGACATAATTTAGACTCAAGGTACAAATAAGCTGAATGTAAACGGAAGAAAAAGATTGTCTTGAATACTCAGCATCCCTTGAGAGTTCATATGAATTTTAGCATGAATTTTTCTATTTCTGCAAAAAAAGTCATCAGAAATTTGAATTTTATAGTAATTGTACTGAAGCTGTTGATCCTTTTGGGTAGTATTGACATCATAACAATAGGAATTGTATTCTAATCCATAAACATGAGAGATCTCTCTATTTATTTTCCTTTTCCTTCAGCAGAATTTTATAGTTTTCAGTGTATAAGTCTTTTACCTCTTAGGTTGTTTATTCCAAAGCATTTTATGTTTTTCATGTTCTTATAACCGGGATTGTTTTCTTGATTTCCTTTGTAGAATGTCAATTATCAATGTACAGAAAGACATCTGACTTTTGCACATTGATTTTGTGTCCCACAATCAGTCTTCCAGGCCACCCCCAGACAGGTTAGAACAACGAAAAGATGTCTGTTCTGCTCCCTCCATTTTGAGGGAAAGAATTGAGAACTGGATTGTTGCTTTTTCACTGTTGCATTATGCCACGTTGGGAAATGGGTGAGGCAAAAGTGAGTAAAAACATCACATTTCCTAATGTTTTGAATGTTGCTTTTTCTTGATTAGGCATTCATTTGGCCACTTTAGACCTTTGACTGTTTTTGGAGCTCTGAAAAAATTATTTTAGCCAATATCTGTCTATCTATGTATCTATCTATGTATCTATGTATCTATCTATCTATCTATCTGTCTGCCTGCCTGTCTGTCAATCTATCTATCTATCTATCTATCTATCTATCTATCTATCTATCTATCTGTCTGTCTGTCTATCTGTCTTTCTCTCTCTCTCTCTCTCTCTCTCTCTCTCTCTATCTACCTACCTACCCACCCACCCACCTACCTACCTACCTGTCTGTCTGTCTGTCTGCCTATCTACCTACCTGCCTGTGGGGGACAAGTGCATGGAGTTTCCTTTTATGCCATGTTTCTGACATCACTCCAAATGCCAAGGCAGTGATTTTGAAAACTATTTTGTCATGTTCTATTTCCTAGGTTAAATATCGCCACCTTCTTCAGTTACTCTCTAAAATTTGGCAACATCCATATAGTTCCCCATGATTCCACATACATGAATAGTAAAGTTTGGTGATTCCATCTTCAGATTTCTTCAGGGCAGGTCGATCCTCTTTGCCACCTTATACACCCATGTTTTTTTCAATTCTTTTAAATAATACTTTTTAATGCTCTGTAATTATGACATATGTTGAAAGAACACAACTTAAGAATGAGATTTTCTGCTTTTTCTTGTCACTTATCAAAATTCTACCATCTCTTTAAGACTTCACTTCACTTTGACCATTACCTGCCCACACATTCTTCTCATACTTACCTTGGACACAATCATAAAACTTTATAATTCTAGATTCAACAAAAAGCTTAATTTTCAGTTTCACTGATTGCTTTGAGTACTTTCCTCTTTTATTCTCTATATTATTTTTCATATTATTGTTGACATAATTCTATTTATGAGAATATTCAACACTCTTTAATCATTATCTTGTATTCTAGAGTCTCATATAATGGGATCAAGCATACCTTTCTGCTTAACCCCTTGATCTCTTTCTTTCTGAAGTTCAGAGAAGTATAGCAATGTCCAATAGTTCAATTGCATGTGGAACTGCAAATATCTCAAAATGAAGTTTACTTTAAAAAACAAGTGAGTCAGAAAAATTTAAGGAGCAGCCGTCTCCTTGCAGCTAATTAAAAAATAGCAACCATTCTTCTATCTGAACGAGTCTGTGTCTTAGAAGCATAGAGTTACTGACTTGTATTACATGCTTGCATGTTTTTAATTCTCTTGAAAAAAATATTGTTTACATTCTGTATTAGTTTGCTAGGGCTGCTGTAACGAAGTGCCGCAAACTGAGTGACTAGAAACAACAAAAATCTATCTTGTCACTGTTCTGGAGGCTGAAAGTCTGAAATCAAGGTGTCAACAGGGCCATACTCCCCCTGAGATTCCAGGCAGAAAATCCTTCCTTGCCTCTTTCTGATTTCTGGTAGTGGCTGGCAATCCTTAGCATTCCTTGGCTTTCAGTTGCAGGCATTTCAATTTCTGCTTCTGTCATCACATAATGGCCTCACGGTGTGTCTCTGTCGGTGTCCCTTCTCTTCTTATAAATACATCAGTCATACTGGGTGAAGGCCCCCTGTAATGACCTCTATCTGCAAAGACTGTTTCCAAATAAGGTAACATTTACAGGTCCCCGGGGCAAGAACTTTAACATATCTTTTTGTGGGACACAATTCAATTCATAACACACTACAAACTTGACATGCTTTTTGCACTTTTTTAGTGATTAATTCTGAAACACCCCTACCCACCTTTTTCAATTATTTTGATAAGCATCACTGCAGACACTCTCTCTAAACTGCATCTTACAGTGGTACATAGAATTGCTGTTGATGATGAGACATTTTAGGAGAACTAAATTCTAATTAACTTTGTCACTGATTAACTTTGCCAGTGTCTTTTAGGGAACAGGGAAAGGATCTAAAGATTCATGCAGGTTGTCACAGGTGGCAGAGACTAGGACCCAGATGTTCACAAATCTTTTCACCTCTCAGTGAAATATACTTAGTTTAAAGAAAAATTCGAAGGAAAAAGTTAGGAAAGCATTCAATACAATTGACTTCTTACAACTTTTCTCTGTTTTGTTAGCCATGTACTAGTAGAAATAATAAGAAATAGGAATATGGACAAAATCAAGGAATTGAAAGTGCAAAAGAAAATTCTACCTGATTAATCAGTTCTTGAACAAACTAAGATTTGTCTGTAATATGAGACTTAACATTTCCACTAGGCATAACAATAAGTAACTACTTTAGAAATAAAGAACATTGTCATATACACTGTAACAAAGGAAAATCTTGTTTTGGCAGTTTTATACATTAACATCAAAGCAATTCCTTTAAATTTTGGGAGAGTCTTTCCCCCTAGGAATTGCTTAGAAATGAAAAGCTATAATGCAAATCTCGACTATTTTGTGACTCAAAATCCCAGACTTAATAAAAAGTGTGTCTCTATATACTCAGGCTATTTTCTTGCTGATAGTAAATGATACATTTTCTTTAACAATTTGTCCCTGGCCAGTGGGAAAGATAGAATTGTTAGACAATCAAGGGAGGGACTTTATGCAAACAATTACTATTTGTCAGTGCATTGAGAATAATCATGAACACATAGTAGGTAATCAGCAATGTCTTCCTAATCCCTGCACACATTACGGGATCCTGGAGATAATGAGTGTTAGTTCCACATCAAGATCCATACAGCCTGTTACAAACTAAAATTTTTACAATTATTTTTATTTTAATTAACATTGAATAATTAATGTGAAAGAATTTTAAAGTACTTTACCAATGCAAGCTATTAATATAATTAATGAGTTGACAAATGACATTTTTAATAAACGTGAGCTTTTTTCGGTCACGTATTGCTTCCCTTCTAAGGGCAGGACAGTGTTTCACATTTTTTCATTAAATTAACTTATTCCTCTGGTTCATTTTATAAAATAACTTTGAAACGTCTTTCATGTGAAATATATGTGTGACTGAGAGAGAACAAAACTCTAATTGTGCTCATACTGCAGAACTTAAAATAGATTAATAAAATTAAGCCTCATCATAGTTTCAAAATATTTAGGAGGCATCCATTTTGTACAACTCTTTATAAAATCTGTACTGTTCAAATGTGAGTTAACTTATTTAAAGTAATGATCACTTTAAAATTCGGTGAAATTTAAATAAGAAACTTTCAGTGAAATCCAGGAAATTTGAAAAGAAATGGTGTCATGATAGGAATTGATTTGAGAGAACGATACAGAAAATATGGTTGCCAGTTAAATACTGTTTTTATTGGAAAGAGGGTAGCCTCAAATTCTGATTATGCATGGAAAAAGAAAAAGAGCTATGGGTAGAAGTGGAGGTTATATAGAACAAAGATAGCAGTGATCCCATCATCTCCCCTCTCCATTACTTATTCCATGCTCAAAACCTGTGTCAGCTAGACGATTGCAAGAGTCTCCTCTCTGGCTTCCCTGCCTCCAGTCTTCCATCGATCCAAACCATTCTCTATGATGCAACCAGAATTATCTTTCTGTAATGTATATATGATCATGTTACTCCTCTGTTGAAAATCTTTTAATGACAATCCATTTCTTTCAAAAGGAATGCCAACCTTGTTACGATGCCCTTTAAGGTTCATCACACTTATGTTTTTCTTTCTAGCCTCATTTCTCCTCCTCTTTTTGCTCACTGTTGTCACTGTCCCATCCTCAAGCTCCAGTAATGCTGAAATAATCAGAATTCCTCCGTGTCATTGTATTTTCTTGTTAGCTTTGGGCTCTTTTCACATGCTGTCTCTAATAATCTTTATTTTTAGAACAGTTTTAGGGTCACAGAAAAAGAGAGCAGAAAATACGGAAAGTTCTCATTTTCCCATATACCCCCATTTTCCTCACATGTACAGACTCCCCCATTATCAACATGCCCCACCAGAGGAGCACATTTGTTACAATTGATGGATGTATTTTGACACACATTATTATCAAAGACCATGGTTGATTTTGGGGTTATTTCTTGGTGGTGTACCTTCTATGGATGTGGACATACTCTTACCAGATGATACAGCAGTTATGCTCCTAAATATCTACCCAAAGAAGTTGTGGACACGTTCTGAACTTCTTTGGGTAGATATTTAGGAGCATAACTGCTGTATTATCTTTTAAGAGTAGGATCAGTTCTGTAAGAAACTTCCAGCTGTCTTCCAAAGTGGCTATACTATTTCGCATTCCCAGCAGAAACGTATGAAAGGCCCTGTTTTTCCACATGTTCACCAGTAGTCAAGTGTTGTCAGTGTTATGGATTTGGGCCATTTTAATAGGTATGTCAGGTATCTCATTATTGTTTTAATTTGCATTTCACTTATGACATATTATGAGGACTATGGCTTCATATACTTTTTTGTCATGTGTGCATCTACTAGATCTACTTTGGTGCGATGTCTGTTAAGGCCTTTGGCTCATCGCTGAATTGAGCTGTTTGTTGAATCATTGTTGTCTTTGAAGAGTTTTTTGTATATTTTGGATAACAATACTTTGTCAGATATCTCTTTTGCAGATATTTTCTCTCAGTCTGCATTTTGTCTCTTGACAAGGTCACTTGCAGAAAATAATTTTTGAAAATTGAATAAAATCCAGCTTGTCAATTATTTTTTCATTGATTGTAATGGGTGCCATATCTAAAAAGTCATCTCGAAACCCAAGGTCATGTAGATGTTCTCCTATGTTATTTTCTAGGAGTTTTGTATTTTGTAATTTACATTTAGGTCTGCGATCCATTTTTAGGTAATTTGTTTTTAATTTTTAATTTTTATGGGTACACAGTAGGTGTAAATATTTATGGGGTACATGAGATCTTTTGACATAGCCATGCAATTCATAATAATCCCATCAGGGTAAATGGGGTATTCATCACTTCAGCAATTTATCCTTTGTGTTGCAAACAACTGAATTATACTTTTTTAGTTATTTTAAAATGTACAATAAAAGTACTACTGACTATAATCACCCTGTTGTGCTATCAAATACTAGGTATTATTTATTCTATTTTTTTTTGTACCCATTAACCATCCTCACTTTTCTCCACCCCACCACCCCCGGGCAACTACCCTTCCCAGCCTCTGGTAACTCTCATTCTACTCTCTATCTCCACGAGTATTTTGAGTTAAATTTTTGTGAAGTATTTTGTAATTTTTGTAAAGCTTGTAATGTCTTTGTCTTGATTCATTTTGTTTCATGTGCATGACCAGTTATTCTGGCACCATTTGCTGAAAACTAACAATCTTTTCAAGACTTCTCAAGGCCGGATTTGGTAACCACTTTATAAGATCCTGTAGGACTTATCAGACTTGAAAACTATGAAAAATATTTCACGGATCAGTTAAAACATTAACTACTCTGTGAATCCTTCCTTGACTTCTCCAGGCAGGATTATGCTCCTTTTGTGCTATGTACATTTCTCAATTGTAAATATTACATTATTGCATTTTAGTCCTTTGTCTACCTGTCTCACTCTTTTCTGTACACACATTATCTCAGAAATGTGACTAATATAAAGTTGATGCTCAAAACATATTTGTTGAATAGCTAAATCTATCAATAAACCAACCAGTCAGTCCATAACACTAGGTATTTAAATAATGATAGCCAAGCCAGAGATCTTAATTTAAGGAAGCATACACTACTAAAGCAATTTCAACTGATTCTCAGAATAGCAGAAGAAAACAAAGGAAAAAGTATTGCTTTCAGTGGCCATAATTTATAAACAAGAACTGTTATTTATAGTATCATAGCTAAAAATAAAGTAATGTTTGTGTCGACAGCACAGATTTCTGAGGATATCTAAGTTGAACTAATCTACAATAGATAATTATGGGAATTAATTTTGAAAGGAATTTCATACACCAAAGTGATCGTGCACCTATAAATATTAAAATAGATTGTTTTTAAAAAGATGTTATGTGAATATTTATAATTAGTGCCAAGACAAATTTTAATTATAAAATCAACTGGAATATTAGAGGTGGTAGATTTATAGCACTCTACCACTTTCAGCAATCGTGGAGTAGTTTGTTTGGACCAATTATACTTCTGAGAAACCTGGAAAATCTGGGTAACATATAAAATAACATCTATTGGAGTGCAAAGCAACCTACCCAGACAGTACGCGTTTGTGGAGACATGATATCTCAGAGAAGGGAAACCTAGAAGGTGAGACCAATTTGGCACCAGTAAGTCCCTTAAAGGATTTATGCAGACACAGTCAAATGCAGTGACTGAAGACTGAAAACATAAGACAGCTGTTTTCAGAATCTCAGATCTACAGGAGAAAAATTGGAGTTTAAAACTTGACAAGAAGGAGAAGACTTGGTAAACACTTGAGGCTTTAAGTTAGGACCCGGAAGGGTTATATTCTAAGGGGAAGAGTGAATGAGAAGTAGAACAGCCCTCACCAAAACTAAAGGCCAACTTTAAATCAGTTAAATCCCTGATTGGAATAATACAATCTCTCCTTAGCCTAACTGCTTACCAGAAGGAAAATTAAATTGTCCCAGAAGTATAACAATATCGAGAGCTTCAAATAATCTCAACTATTTTTCATATACAATAATCAGCAGTAAATAAAAAACCATCAGGCATGGAAAAAGTAAAAAATTAACTGAAAACTGAGAAAAATAAACAGATGATATAAACAAACTCATGTAGAATCTAGCTATTTAGTTTTTAGATATGAACCTTTAAAAATGATTAACAAGTTTAAAAAATTCAGTGATAAGGTGAAGTATTCAGCAGAGGACTGGTAACTAAAACAAATCACCAAACAGGAAGTCTAGAATCGGAAAATATAATTATTGAAACTAAGAATAGATGGATGAGTTTAGCAGCATATTAGAGATGAAGGAAAAAAAAACAGATCGAAGTATGGGTGAGGACTGAAGAGAAACTGTCTAGATTGAAGCACTGAGAGAAAAAGTTTCAAGAAACACATGGGACATGGGAAAAATTCTGATATACATGTAATTGGCATCATGGAAGGGGTGAGCAATCAGAAAATGGGGCAGATACAATAATTGCATAGAAATGGCTGAGAATTTTTCAAAACCAATAGATAATATTAAGCTACAGATTCAAGATATACTATACACCCCAAGTAGGATCAATGCAAAGAAAAATGCAGGTAGGCTCCTCATAATAGAACTCATTAAATCGAATTTTTTATTTTAAAAGCAGTCAGAGGGAGGGAAAATACGTATCATTTTTAAATTTGTGGTCACTTTGCTTCTACAGGCATTTCCCTGAAGATAGCACAAGTTGAACTTTTTTTTATATGGGATTAACATCTAGTCCATGGCAAACATCGGAAGCATACACCTATATACAGTCAATCTCTGAAGGTGAAGACTATTTCCAAATAGCAGTGTCTTTCTGTTCTACTTAAATGTCTGATCCAGTCTTTCACCTTTAGATTTTTCAGACATGAATCAGTTACCAGCACCTTTGTCCTCAAGATATCCCCCCAAAACAACACATATTAGTCTCCTCTGAAACCCCATTATTTGGTTTAGTGAAGTATGTATACCCCATTGACATGGAGTTGGAGAGTCAGATAAAGACTAAATTACTTATTTCCCTGTAGGTCATAGTAAAAATATGTGTGTGAGTGCATACATTTTCATATATACATGTTTCAGTCTTTTCTAAGTGCCAATGGAAGCCTTGACGTGTGTTAAGGACTGATAAAATGAGGTTTGCATTTTTAAAAATGCCAGTATGTTTGCAGTTTGGTAATAAGAGTAGTTGGGGTAGTAAAAGAGAACCAGGAAGACCAATTAAGAGACTACTGAAGTACTTCAAACTAGAGATTACTATGGCTTGGACTTGAAAGGTGACAATAAATATAAAAATAAGTAGATAGATTATAAAAATATTTTGATAGCTTCCATTGAGGTGGCCCGGGTTATATTTTTTTTCTGCTACTCTGACATATCTGTTGTTTTTTATGTCACTATAAAGGGGAGCTGGGTGGGAAGTGGTTAATGTTTCTTCCTCTTTTTCCATACTTAAAAGAGGCAATATTTGGGAGCTGGAGCAAAATGACTGAATATAGCCCTTCAGTGATCATTCCTCTCAAGATGACCAAATTGAGCAACTATTCATGCAAGAAAACACCTTCATAGAAACCAAAATAGGTGACAACCACAGTACTTGGTTTGACTATATTATCAAGGAAAGAGACATTGAAGAGGGTAGAAAAGACAGTCTTGCATTGCCTATAGTACCTCCCCCCCCCCCCCCCCCCCACTGCGAACCCCATGTAGTGTAGCATGAAGACAGAATCTGTGTGCTTGGGTGAGAAAGACCAAAGTGAGAGTAGACTTTGGGAACTCAGTGCTGTCCTGTCACAGTGGAACGTAGTGCAGGGAAGAATTCTGCTGGCACCTGTGAAGGGAGCATTTAGACCAGCCCTGGGCTAGAAATTCCCTGCCTCAGCAGGAGGAAACAGTTCTGGCTGGCTTCACCACCCGCTGACTAAAGTGACCTGGAGCTTGGAATAAATTTGAGTGGCAGTCAGGTTAGAAGGTCTGTTTTTATGTCAGTACCATGTTGATATGTTGTTGGGGAAAGGAGAAGGAAGAATACAGATAACTTTGTCTTGCAACCTGGGTACCATAGTAATAGTAATAAAAAGCAGCAGGCATATTCCTGAAGCTCCAGAGTGCAGATCTTTGCTCCCCAACAGCGTTTTCAGACCCACTGTGGCCAGAAAGGAATCCACTGCCTTGATGAGATGTACCCAGTTTCAGAAGAATTTACCATCCACTGACTAAAGTGGTCTTAGACTTTGAATAAACATCAGTAGCAGCCAAGCAGCAGTGGCCACAGGCCAGTATTGTGCTGGTCTGCAAAGCTTCAGGTGCAACAATGTGGAGTACCAGCTGTGCTGGCCACAGGAGTGTCCATACCAGCATTTCACCAACTCTCACTGCTGAATTATACCAAACATTTAAAGATGAACTAATACCAATCCAGTTTAAACTATTCCAAAAAATTGAGGCAAAGGAAATGCTTCCAAACTTATTCTACAAGACCAGTATTACCCAGATAACAAAACCAGATGAAGACACAACAACAACAAAACTACAGACCAGCATCTCTGATGAACATAGATGTAAAAATCCTCAAAAACATACTAGTAAATAGAACTCAACAACACATTAAAAAGATCATTCATGCTGATCAAGTGAGATTTACCCCAGAGGTGCAAGCATGGTTTAAAATACATAAATTAATAAATGTGATTCATCATATCAACAGAATGAAGGACAAACCTATATGATCATTTCATTAGATGTAGAAAAAGTATTCCATAAAACTTAACATCCCTTCATGATAAAAACTCTCAAAAAACTGTGTATAGAAGGAACATACCTGAACATCATAAAAACCATATAAGAAAAATCCACAGAAAGTATCACACTGCATGGGAAAAAAAACCTGAAAGCATTTTCTCTAAGATCTGGAACAAGACAAGGATGCCCACTTTCATCACTTTTATTCAACATAGTACTAGAAGTCCTAGCTAGATAAATTAGAAAAGAGAAAGAAATAAAGGACATTCAAATTAGAAATGAAGTCAAGTTAGCCTTGTTGGCAGATGATCTGATTTCATATTTAGAAAAACCTAAAGACTCCACTATACAACTGTTAGAACTGATAAACAAATTCAGTAGAGTTTCAGGATACAAAATCCACACACAAAAAGCAGTAGCATTTCTATATGCCATAAACAAACAATCTGAAAAACAAACCAAGAAAGTAGTCCCATTTAAAATAGCTGCAAATGAAATCGAATACTTAGGAATTAACCAAAGAAGTAAAATATCTCTTCAATGAAAACTATAAAATGTTGTTGAAAGAAATTAAAGACATAACAAAAAATGGAAAGATATTCCATGTTCATGGGTTAGAAGAATCAATGTTTTAAAAATGTTTATACAACCCAAAGCAATCTACAGATTCAATGCAATCTCTATCAAAATAATGTTCTTCACAAAAATAGAAAGAGCAATCCTATAATTTATATGGAGCCACAAAAGACCCAAAATAGCCAAAGTTATCCTACGCAAGAAGAACTAAACTGGAGGAATCACATTACCTGGCATCAAATTATATTATAAAGCTACAGTAACCAAAACAACACGGTACTGACATAAAAACAGACACAGGGACCAAGGAAATAGAACAGAGAACTCCAAAATAGATTCATGCATTTATAGTCAGCTCATTTTTCACAAAAGTGCCAAAGACATATACTGAGGAAAGAACAACATCTTCAATAAATGATGTGGAAAAAACTGGATATCCATATGCAGAAGGATGAAACTAAATCCCATCTCTCATCATATACAAAAATCAAGTAAAAAAATAAAGACTTAAACGTAAGACCCCAAATTATAAAACTATTAGAAGAAAACGTTGAACAAACACTTCTGCACATTGGCCTGGGCAAAGTTTTCTTGAGTAAGACGTTAAAAGCACAGGCAATCAAAGCACAAACAGATAAATGATATCACACCAAGATAAAAAGCTACTTCACAGCAAAGGAAACAATTAACAAAGTGAAAAGAGAATCTACAGAATGGGAGAAAATATTTCCTAACTACTAATCTGAGAAGGGATTAATAACTAGAATATATAAGGAGCTCAAACAACTCAATAAGAATAAAACCAAATAATCCAACTTAAAATTTGCAAAAAATATGAATAAACATTTCTCAAAAGAAGACATGCAAATGCCCAACAGGTATATAAAAAACCTCAACATCACTAATCCCCAGAGAAATGCAAATTAAAACTACAATGAGCTATAATCTCATTCCAGTTAAATAGCTTTTTAGGCCAGGCACTGTGGCTCACACCCATAGTTCTAGCTACTCAGGAGGCTGAGGTGAGACGATCGCTTGAATCCATGAGTTTGAATTCAGTCGAGGCAACACCAGAAGACCCTGTCTCTAAAGCAATAAAAGGCTTTTATACAAAAAACAGGCAACAACAAATGCTGTCGAGAATATGGAGAAAGGGGAACCCTTTATATACTGTTGGTGGGAATGTAAATTAGTACAACCACTATGGAAAACAGTATGGAGATTCCTGAAAAAAATTTTTTAAAGATAAAAATAGAGCTACTATATGATCCAGCAACCCCACTGAGAAAGGAAATTAGTATATCAAAGTAATATCTGCATTTCCATGTTTATTGCAGCACTATTCACAATAGCCGAGATATGGAATCAAAGTATCCATCAATAGATGAATGGATAAAGTAAATGTGGTACAAATACACAGTGGAATACTATTCAGCCACAAAAAAGAATGAAATCCTGTCATTTGCAACAACATGGATGGAACTGGAGGTCATTACGTTAAGTGAAATAAGCCAGGTACAGAAAGACAAACTTTGCACTTTCTCCATAATATGTGAGAGTTAAAAAAAATGAACTCATGGACTTATGCTGTAGATTGTTGGTTACCAGAAGCTGGGAAGGGTAGTGGGGAGAGGGGGATAAAAAGGAGATGGTTAATGGACACAAAAATACAGAGAGAAGAAATAAGATCCAGTGTTCAGTAGCATAATAGGGTAAGTATAGTTAACAATAATTTACTGTAATTTTCAAAATAACTAAAAGAATGGAATTGGAATGTTCCTAATACAAAGAAATGATAAGTGCTTGAGGTAGTAGATACTTCAATTATTCTGATTTGATCATTATACATTGTATGCTTGTATTGAAATATCTTGTACCTCATAAATATGTACAGCTACTATGTATCCATAACAATTTTAAATAAAAAATTTAAAAGGCAATATTCATGCAGATATGATATATGGCAATAAACCACATTCATTCAATGTTTGTTTGTACTCACTCTTTGCTTTCATGAAACCCTTTCAAAGAGACAGAGAATGCAGAAAAGTTGAGTCTGCTGTACTAAAAGAAGATCTATTTCCATATCCTACGATTGGCTTTCTGCTATTTGGACTCAAAGTCATTTCAAAAATGAACGACAATTGGAGACTCTGGTTGCTTGTAGAGCTGTTCACAAATCTGGTTTCCTGTGGTAGAGATGTGGTAGGATGGCACTCGTAGCTGTTGAAGTTAAGCAATGTGTTTTTATTTGTCTTTTTAAAAATAAATTTTACTGTGCATATTTAAGGAATACAATATGATATTATGAAATACACGTGTACAGTAAAATGTTTGCTATAGTGGAACTAATTAACATATCCATCATCTCCCATAATTACCCATCCACCCCTATGGCATGAGCAGCTATAATGTATTCATTTAGAAAAAATCTTGAATATAATACATTACTATTAACTATAGTTAGTACATTATATCTTTCAACTTGTTTCCCCTACATATTTGCCAGTTTGTATCCTTTGATCTACATCTCCCCATTCCCATCCTCCTACCCACTCCCTGACCCTAGTAACCACTATTTTATTTTCTATCTATATGTTTGATCTTTTTTGAGATCATGCCATCTTTTCCTTTCTGGCTTATTTCACTTAACATAATGTTCTCCAGGTCCATCCATGTTGTGGCAAATGAAAGGATCTCCTTCTTTTTCAAGGATGAATAATATTTGGCCAAAAAAATAGAGTGTCACTTACAGGAGAAACCTTTAAGAGTCATTATTTTGTTCACCACCTTTCTTTTCTATATAATAAGAACAGAAGCTCATTTCGAGATGAAGCCTCTGTCAACCCGAGTCCTAAAGTAAGGGGAATGAGCAGAGCCAGCTGTGCTCCACCTCTCAACTTCTTTGGGTTTTAGCATATGAGAAAATTTTGTTGTTCTAAACCTCCTTTATGGTTATTTGTTAATGTGGCTGAACCTAGGCCATCCTTATACAGACACCAGTGAGTCAGTCAATCCTCACTCCTAGCAGGGTCTCCCTCTAAAACAATTGACTCTCTGGACATTTAACACTGGTAATGACTAAGAACTCACTATCTTTTGAGATAATGTTCTCCAATTTTAAGCAGTAAAAATTATTAAATATTCTTTGTTTTGAACCAAAACTTGCCTTTCTGTAACCTCCACTCAAAAGCTAATTTACATAGTGAGCTTAGTTAATGAACAGGCACTTGTCTAAATGTCTTTGGTGACATTCTGCAACTTAGAATTTATTACCTGCCTCAGGAAGCGTTCTGCTAAAACTATTTTCTGAAAAATCCTAAATCTCAAACAACAGAACACACTGAATGTAAATTAAATAGCTCTCTTGAGCAGAAAATTAAATTGGTTCCATGACATGGGTTTTAAGGAAGCCAACATAATATAAACAGTGCTGCAAGTGACTGATAAACCTGCAAACTCAATTGATACCCTACCTTGGTAATAACCAATTGGGAAAATTAGAGTAATGTGCATGAGCATATCTCATTCACACACTATTATCTAAACAGAGCTAGAAAATATGTTCAAATAATTAATGACACTTGAATCCAGAAGTATCAATATAGTATACACTTTGAAAGCACCCTTCTTTTAGTTTTTGTAGGCAGAATGACCTACTCACCATAATCCCAGGTTAAAGCTCAACTTTAGTGGTTCAAAGTAATTCATTATATCAGTCTATTTTACAATTAGTGCAGAGAAATAAGTAACAACTCGTTCAGTACAATTTAAAAGCCAATATGAAACTGCCATTGCCCCACATCTGTTTCTCAAGAGTCATTCACGTTTTCCGGACTTACATTATAACTTATTATCTGAGCTTTTTAAAATCAACACAATTTACAGAAAGGTTCAACAGAAAAATAAGAAAAAAAGAATATGTTCTTCAAAAATGAAGAAATATAAAAAGACACTATAAAACATGCTTAAATTCAATGTAAATCAAGCAGCAAAATTAAAGCACAAGATTCAGTTTTTCATCTGATATTGTAACTTTTACTAGCAATATCTATTATTGGTAAGAGTTTAGAGAATGAACCCTCTTATTTACTGTTAATCACCATGTAAAGTGACATACTGAAGGATGGGGATGAATATCAATTATGCCTTCCAAATCAGTAATAGCAAGTAGATACTAACCTTCTTCCACTAACCTTCCTGTATTAAGACTATCATAAAGATTGTGACTGGCCATCAACTTCAAGATTTATTCCACTTCATGGAGGGCATGGTAGTGTCAGTCATCTCTTTTGTATCATCTCAGATAATCTCACCTTGAACTCTGATTCCAGCCATGGCTACAGTGAACAGTATTGTGTAGGTTACATTCTACGTTATACCAATTACCTGTATCGGCCTCTGATATGAGCTCTTCTACAATGTGCTACTCATTTTATAACCCTTTCTGAAGAATTAGGCAGGACAGTGTAGGTTTACACATTATTGTTTGAACTAAAAAGTAAGAGATAAACATTCAGCTTCAGGAATAGAAAGTCCTTAGAGTTAATTAAGTTCCTATACTGACCAATTTCTGAAACTCTGGAGGACAGTCAGCTAGAATGTCTATTGTATTAGTCCAAGAAGGGTCAATAGGAACTGTGGAAAATGAGACAAGCCTATCAAATACAGTAGGATATCTATATTTTATCCGTTTTCTCCAGGGAAGAACAATCATCTTTCCTGTTAATCTTGATGACTTAAACAAAAAAGTGGGAGAACCAGGGAAGAGGAAAGCTTTATTTCTCACAGTTCTGGAGACTGGGATGTCCATGATAAAAGTATCAGCTTATTTGACTCCTAGTGAGAGTCCTCTTCCTGGTTTGCTGATGGCCATCATCTTGCCATGTCCTCACATGGCAAAAAGAGAGGGAGAGGTTTGGAGAGAGGAGAGAGGGAAAGAGTGCTCTCTTGTCTCTTCTTATAAGGGCACTAATCCCATTAGGAGGACCCCATCCTAATGATTTCCTCTTGACCTAATTAGTTCTCAAAAACCCCATCTCCAAATACCATCACTTTGTAGGTTAGGACTTCAACATATAAATTTTCGGGGAGCAAAATTCAGTCCATAGCAGCCAGAAAAGTAAGAGATCTCATAGTACTTGAATTGATTCTGGAATAACATATTTATTTTTAAAAAGCACTGTGGGCCGGGCATGGTGGCTCATGTCTGTAATCCCAGGAGGCCAAGGCGGGCGGATAACCTGAGGTCAGGAGTTTGAGACCAGCCTGGCCAACATGGTGAAACCCTGTCTCTACTAAAAATACAAAAATTAGCCAGGCATGGTCGCAGGCGCCTGTAATCCCGGCTACTCAGGAGGCTGAGGCAGGAGAATCGCTCGAACCCAGGAGGCAGAGGTTGCAGTGAGCCGAGATCGCACCATTGCACTCCAGCCTGGGGGACAAGAGCAAGACTTCATCTCAATAAAAAAAAAAAAAAAGCACTGAGAGTCTGAGGGATGACAAGTTTTTGATTTGTACAAAGACTGGTAAAATTATTTTATATAACTCAATCATGAAAGTAATCACTCTTTGTCAACCTATAAATTCCGAGGAAGATAAAAGAAGATAATTCCCTAAACTGCATTGTTTTGTCAATTTGTTAAAAATTATTTTCCATTTGCAATCAATCATTCATGCTATGTTTATTTGCTTTTAGTTTGTTTGTTTATTTATTTAGAGTTTGGGACATTACCATAACAATCAGTTGGCTATAAAGAGTTTATCATAACAGTTGGCTATAAAGGGATATTATTTGATTTTACCTTTAGTCCTACATACATTTTAAAATACTAAACCATTTTCCTTACTTTACACAGGGTGACAGGTGCTTAAAAAAACAGGATAATATAATGAAGGAAATGAAAATATTAACTCCATTTTAAAAAATCTTGCTTTAACATAGATGATAATACATATTCTGTAAATTCAGGGGAAATTACTTCTTAGAGATTTTAGTCATATGAGGCAAGCAATAGAGAAATAGGACCTTGCTGAGATAGCTTGGGTATCAGCCCAGGGGGACACCTCTAAAAGTATTAAATGTTCATTTACACCACAGTAAGCAAACTCCCTTTAAGTGATTCCTCAAACTGAGCGGAATACATTTATTTGACCCAAATGTATCTTCATTTGTCTGGGTGGTTAATTGGATGATTCAGTTCATTTGTTCTTCTATTTCACTGACAATTAATATATATACTTCATATTAATTACCCCTTTTCAACAAAATGACATTTCACTGTAGGCAACACTGAACACAATTTATATTCTGTAATTACTGAGAAGGCACCTCATGATCTAGTTACAGGACCTCAGGGATATCATAGTAAATCTCAAACATCACAGTGATGTATAAGTGATGTGTAAGAAACTGATTGAACCTGAGTTCTTTCGATTTCAGAAAAAAAATAATCAATGTGTTTATATTTTATTAGGTCATAATTTTCACAATGTGGTACATAAAATTATTTATAAACACATTAAATATGGCAATGTCAGTAGCTCATCCATTTCAATCATTCACATTTTTTTTTAACTGTAGAAATTGACATTATTTAAATCCTTGCTGTTTTCTCTCCTTTTTTTCTCAGTGTCAAAGCACTTCAATTAAAACACAGAAACTATAGAAATTTATCTGGTAAATATGCTGATGATGTCCTAAACTTGATCGTTTGTCTCAAAATTTAGTGCATGTAAGTTTAAACCCATAATTACAGTTTTATTTAAAGTCGCATCACATAGAAAATTAGAAAAACATTCAGGTATTGAACCTATCAAGTGAGTTCTTATTTTAGGAATTTGCTATATAGTTACTTTTCAAAAATTTATGGAAGAATTGACCAATTTGAGAGTAATATTTTTTACTATTGGAAACAGAATTGTGATGCCTTCACCTCTTTAACTGAATTTAGCTATTAGAGAAAAACTGTCTAGTGGTGATGTCTCACCCCACTTTGTTGATAAAAAAGAAATGTTATTTTTGTAACTTCTGTAGTTGAATCAAACATAAAAAGCACAGTGCTCAGGCAGAAATAGCTGTTTCTTATTTCTTTGATTTCTCTCAACCCAACTTTTGCTGTCAGTAAACTGGCAGTCCCACATGGCACTTCTTCTCTTCTTCCAAAAATCCAACAATTGTGTTCATCAGTTGATGGCTAATAATCAAGCCACTATGTGAAAGTGAACCATCATAGGAATATATTTATTCCATCTCCAGAAACACAAAGCAAGATCTGATGAGAATTTTTTTTTAAACAGTGATTTGTTTTACCCATAGAAGTTCCCCTCCCTCTGTCTCTTAATGGGGGAGGTTCTTCCTTCTTTCTTACCTATTATACTCTCTGCTCTTTAAAACCACTCCACGTGTGCCTGTGTTGTTTTATCTTGATCGGTGCAAAACCAAGGACCCTGGCATTCCTCCAGTCATCGAAGCCGTATCATTGTGAATTTTTACTCCATCAGCCAATGAAAACAAGGTCAAATGTAGCTGTTGTGTGTGTGTGTTCATTTTAATTTTGGTTTTAGAAAGATAACGGAGTCAAGTTGCTATTAGCTTTCAACTTCTATTGATTTTGAATCTTGCTGACAGGGTTTGTTATTTGTCAACTCAGTATACGTTATTACTCTTTGCTTAGTGTCTAAACTATTGTTTTAATTGGGATTCCAATGAACTCAGCAAAAAAAGATTTCATTTTCCAGGTTCTCTTACAGTTAGGTGTGGTATTAAGACTAAGATGTATGCAGAAGTTATAGGATGAAAGTATTTTGAAAGTTTCTAAAAGATGGGCAGATGTATGCCCTTGTTTTCCCTTAACTTCCTGTCTTCTTTCTCCTGACAGGAAAGTTAATGGCTGAAGATTCAGCAGCCATTCTGAACTGGAAATTACATGTTAAGGCTATTATAGAAGAAATTAAATCTCTGTGTCCCCAAGGTATCTCTATACCGGCCTGGCATGCCTATCTCCAAACCTCCTTTACATGAGACAGAAACAGCTTCTATCACCTTAAAATCTGTTACTTTAGGTGTTTTCATTATGAGCAGCTAAAATGAATCTTACTTGATACAGTGCAAGTGTTCATGGATTAGGGCATTGTTTGATAAGAGGAGTAAGAAAAGAATATAAATTGTATTGGCCCTGACATGCCACAATGAGGGCTGAAGCCAAATTAATCAAATAATAAACTCAAATACAAAGAACAACATTTTTTTGTTGGTTTCAGAACTAACAAGTAAATAACATAGAAGTAATCAGTACTATCCTTACAATAAGAAAAAAGTTGAACAAACTGAAAATGAACGACTTTTCTTCAAACCAGAAGAGAAGTAAAATCACAGAGCAAACTGCCCTTCTGAAATCTGGAAAGACAAGCAAATTCATTGAGTCCCAGCTGTAATTTCCTTAAATGCAGCATAATTCTCTAGAGCCATACATAAACTAATAGGGACACCTAAATGGTAATTTTAACAAATTGCTGAAGACTGAGTGTGGACTAACATGAAAATGAGAGACTCCTGGGGGCCACAGTCTTAGGGATGCCACCACACTTTCATGGACTTTACCTCCAGGAAGTTTTCTATGTTCTCACTGCCAAGAACCAAGACAGATGGCAGGGCTCTGGTAGGAGGAGTAACATTATGAAACATTTCTAGGGCATTGTCCGTAACAAAGACCTATTCTCCGGGGGAAAATAATTAACAGAGCTTTGCCCCAGAGCCCTGAGAAAATGGCATTCTTTTCACTTTAGCCTCCTCTAGTATTTAGGTGAGAAAGGTGATTCACCTAAAGTGGAAGATAGAAAAAAAAAAATAAACTATACAAGAAAAAACTTTTATAAATGTTACAGGCCAAAATGTATACCCACTAAAAGACTGAGAATTAAGTGGAAGATTATATAGGACTAGTCTTCCACATTTTGACATTATCACCAGTACAATAACAATATATTACAGCTGAAAGTACTACAAGACTCAGGCTTTATTTTAGGAATACTTCGGAAATACCATAGTCAAGAGTAGTGACAAAAATAAGACACTAGAAGAATCTGAAGCATCTGGTAACTACAGCTACAGCTAATTTTAAACAAAAACTGACTTCTAGGTAAATTAACATAAATTCTCACACTAGTAGCCTACTTACCACAGTTCTTGTTACCCAGTGCAACACATCTAGCCTTCAAAAAATATTGCATGGTATACCAAGTGGCAGGAAAAAAAGGCATCTGAAAAGAAAAGCAAGCATCAGAACCAGACTTAAATATGGCAGAGATGTTGGAAAATAACCATGATCAAAATGTTAAGGGCTGTAATGAAAAAAAAAGAATCTGCAGCATGCAAGAACAGATGTTAATGTAAGCAGAGAAATGGAAAATCTAAAGTAAATTCTAGAAGCATTAAAACAGAGACAAAGAATGCCCTTGACGATCTCATCAGTAGACTGAACAGGGCAGGGAAAGAATCAGTGAGCTTGAAGATAAGTCAGTGGAAACTTCCTGTACCAAAATAAAAGAGAAAAACTAATATTAATAAAAAAAGAATATGTAAAAACTGTAGAACAATATCAACATGTGTGCATATTCAGAATAAAGGAGAATGGCTTAGAACTCTTCAAAATTAATGACACACAAAACAAACCACAGATACAGAAAGTACAGAGAATATCATTCAGAATATATACCAAAAGGACTACATATAGGCATATCATATTCAAACAGCAAAAATACAAAGATAAAAAAAAGTTGAATAAAGCCCAGGGAGTGGGGATGAAGGAAGCCGTCTTACCTATACAGAAAAAAATGATAAGAATTACAGCAGACTTCTGATCCACGACCACGAAAGCAGAAGAGAGTGAAGTGAAATATTTAAAGTGTTGAAAAAAAAAGAAAATCCAACATACTAGAATTATTTTTTTTCCTTCTTTTTTCTTTTGTTTTTGCTTTTTTTGTTTGTTTGTTTGTTTGTTTGTTTTTCTTTTTCTCTGGTGAGACGAAGTATCTCTTTGTCGCCCAGGCTGGAGTGCAGTGGTGCAATCTTGTCTCACTGCAACCTCCACCTCCTGGGTTCAGGTGATTCTCCTGCGTCAGCCTCCTGAACAGCTGGGATTACAGGCGCCTACCACCACATCCAGATAATTTTTGTATTTGTAGTAGAAAAGGGGTTTTGCCATTTTTGCCAGGCTGGTCTCAAACTCCTGACCTGAGGTGATCTGCCCGCCTTGGCCTCCCAAAGTGCTGGGATTACAGGTGTGAGTCACTGCGCCCAGCCCCAACAAACTAGAATTCTATATCCAGTGAAATTATTCTTCAAAAGTGGAGGCATACCGCTAAACATCTACTAGGCTGACAAAAATCTGAAACACTGGCAACACCAAATGCTAATGAGGAGATGGTGCAACAGAAATTCTCATATATTGCTGGTGGGAATGCAAAATGATCTAGCCACTTTCAAAGGCAGTTTGGCTGTTTGTTATAAAACTAAACATATTTATACTATATGATCCAGCAATCACACTTCTTGGTATTTACCCAAATGAGTTGAATACTATGTCCACACAAAAACCTGCCAAGATGTTTATAGCAGCCTTATCCATAATTGCCAAAACTTGGAAGCAATGAAGATGTCCCTCAGTAGGTGAATTGATAAACTGGTACATCCAGACAATAGAATAGCATTCAACACTATATATATATACACACACACATGGAATTTATCACTAGCAGACTTTCCTACAAAAAAATTAACATATTTTCTATAGGTAGAAAGAACATGACATAGGTTAAAAAAATATATATATAGCGCCATGAAATGATACAGAGAACCTTAAATGCATACTATCAAGTGAAAGCAGCCAGCCAAACTGAAAAGGCTACGTATGGTATGATTCTAATTATGTAACATCCTGGAACAGGGGAAACTATGGCAAAAGTAAAAAGATCGGTGGTTGTCAGGGGTTACGGGGAAGAAGGAATTGATAGGCAGAGTACAGAGAATTTTTCAACATGATACCATAATAGTGGATATATGCCATTATGGATTTGTTAAAACCCATAGAATGTACAACACCAAGAGTGAACCCTAATATAAACTATAGACTTTGGGCAATAATGGTGTGTCAAAATAGGTTCATTAATTGTAACAATAGTACCACTCTGGTGCAGAATTTTTTTTTTTTTTGAGATGGAGTCTCCCTCTGTCACCCAGGCTGGAGTGCAGTGGTGTGATCTCGATTCACTGCAACCTCCGCCTCCTGGGTTCAAGTGATTCTTCTGCCTCAGCCTCCTGAGTAGCTGGGATTACAGGCACATGCCACCATGCCCATCTGATTTTTATATTTTTAGTAGAGATGGGTTTTCACCATGCTGGCCAGGCTGGTCTTGAGCTCCTGACCTCGTGATTCGCCCACCTGAGTCTCCCAAATTGCTGGGATTACAGGCATGAACCACCGCGCCTGGCCTGGTGCAGCATGTTAATAGTGGGAGAGGCTGTGTATCTGTGGGGATAGGAGTGTGTATAGGAACTACCTATATATTTTTTGCTGTGCACCTAAAACTGTTCTAAAAAATGAAATACATTAACAAGGGAATTTATCACTAGCAGAGATTTCCTGCAAAAAAATTAGCACATTTTCTGTAGGCAGAAGGAAAATGACATAGGTCACAAATATGGAACTATATAAACAATGGAAAAGCCTTAGAGAAGTAACAAATGAAGGTAAAATAAAATCTTTTGTTTTTCTTAGTCTTAATTGATCAAAAACATAACTTTGTTTAAAAGACTGAAAGTAGCAGTATATTGAATGACAATAGCATATAAATAAGTGAAAGGAATGATAGTAATAAAATATGGAATAGGAGGGAAAAAATTCCTAATACCCTTTTATAAATTAGCTGCACCACATGTAAAGTGGAATAGTGTTATTAAAAGTGGACTTAATTAGTTGTGAATATGTATTGTAAACATCAATTACCAAAATTTTAAAAGTACAACTAATAATAAAATGGAGTCATAAAAATATTCAGAACCAGAGAACACTGAAAAAGAGGGGCAAAAAAGAAACAAGGTACAAGTGTAAAAAATAGAAAATAACAAATATGGTATATATTAATCCAGCTATATCAATATAGCATGACAACACTAAAGAAAAGAAGATAAAGTTCCTGTGTGAATTTCAGACAAAACAGACTTCAGAACAAGGAAAGTTATCAAGGATAAAGAGGGAAATTGTATAGTTATAAAGAGGTCAATTCTCTAGCAAGACATAACAATAGTTAATGTGTATGCACCTAATAATAGAGAATTAAAATACATGAAGAAAAAACTGACAGAACTTCAAGAAGAAATAGATAAATTCACTATTACAGTTGGAAATTTCAGTACCCCTCTCTCAATATTAATAGATTAAGCATGTAGAATATCAGCAAGCATATAGTTGACTTAACAGGACTGTCAATAAAAGACGGCTAATTGATATTTATCAATTTCTCCATCCAATACCAACAGAATGCATGTTCTTCTTAAGCTTCCTGGAACATTCGCCATCATTGATCTTTTTCTGAGCCGTAAAACAAACCTCAACAAATTAAAAGAAATAGATACTATACAAACTATGTTCTTATATTATAAGGGAACTAAACTAGAAATGAATATCAGAAAGACCTGGATAATCCGCAAATATCTGTAGATTGAACAACACACTTATAAATAACACATAGGCCACATAAAAGTATCAAGAGGAAATTCATAATATTTTGAAGTAAGTGAAATGAAAATACAACTTATCAAAAATTTGTGGGAGCAGCAAAAGCGAGGGTTAGAGAGAAAGTTATAGCACTAAATGTATGTATTTAAAATAAATTTCTAAAATCAATAATCTGAGCTACTTTAGGGTACTAAAAAAACAACAATTTGAGTGTAAAGCAAGCAGAAAAAATAAATAATAAAATTAGAATAGGACTTAATGAAAGTGAAAACAGGAAATTTACAGAGAAAATCAACAAAACCAAAAGCCGGTTCTTCAAAAAGATTCATAAAATTGCAAAAAACAAACAAACAAACTCTATCCAGGCTGCTCAAGAAGAAAACAAAATTCACATATTACCATATTGGAACTGAAAGAGGACTCATCCCTGCTGATCCTGAAGACATTAAAATTATAATGAAGGAACAGTACAAACCATTCCATCCGTAAGTTTGATAACTTAGATAAAATGGATCAATTTCCTAAGAAACAGAAACTATCAAGACTCACACAAACAGAAACTTGTGTGAATCTGAATAGACCCATATGTATTAGTGAAATTGAAGCAATAATTTATAACTTTCCAAAAAAGAAAGCACCATCCCTAGATGGTTTCACTGATGAATTCTACCAAACATTTAAGGTAGAAATGATGCCTATTCTCCACAATGTTTTCCAGAAAACAGGCAGAGAAAACCTGTTCTATTTAATTCTATGAGGCCAGATTTACCCTAATACCAAAACCAGATGAGAACATTGCAAGAAAGGAAAACTGCTCATCAATATATCTCATACACATGCGTACAAAAATACTTGACAAAAAAACCTAACAAATCCAACAGTGTGTAAAAAGAATTATCTACCATGACCAAGTGAGATTTATTATGGATATGCAAGACTAGTTCAACATTTGAAAATCAGTCAATATAATCCAAAACATGAACAAGTTGAAGAAGAAAAATCATTGTGATAAAAATACAAAGGCTATAGAATAGCTCAGTGCAATAACAAGCATTGATTATAAATATAATTTCAAGCCTTATTGGATGCGAGAGTTCTGTCAAAGAATATTGGTTATATGACTGAAAAGAGGAGAGAGCTAGCAAATCAATTTCTTCCGGTAAAGTGTCTTGTGACCCTACAAAATGATGTACAGATTCATATTTAGACAAAAAGCAACATGCATCTCCGCCTTCACCTAAAATTAAATTCAGCAGGTATAAACATAATGTGTGTTCCTGTGAATCAACCTGTCTTCTCAAATTCGAGACAAGGTCTTTCTACATTCCACGGTTTTATTGGAGAAATTTGTGGGTGGTGATGTTATTATATGTAAATAATAGCTGAAGAGATTTTATAAGAAACACAGTTTATGTCATTAGAGACCAATAGTTCTCTCTAAAAGTAACAAGTAACACACAGACAATTAGATTAATGAACAAGGTCAGTGTAGTTTAATGTTAGATTATAGAAGAACTTGAATTTTAAGCTCAGGAATTTACAGCTTATTCTGAAAACACATTCAAAATCAAAATTAGACTTACTCATGTTGTATAGTCAATATTTTTCATAACTTTATATAAACTCCAAAAATCAAGAGTAAATATTTCTAACTCCTTTTATGACCATTCCCAAAAGAATGATTTCTTTTTATTATTTTTTTAAGACCAGGTCTCCCTCTGTCACCCAGGCTGGAGTGCAGTAGTGCAGTCATAGCTCACTATAGCTTTGACCTCCTGGATTCAAGTGATCTTCCCACCTCAGCTGCCCGAGTAGCTAGGACAACAAGTGTGTGCCACCATTCTTGGCTAATTTTTCTTCACTTTTTATACAGATGGAATCTCACCATGTTGCCCAGGTTGGTGTTGAACTCCTGGGCTCAAGCAAGTTCCCATCTTGGCCTCCCAAAGTGCTGGGATTACAGGCATGAACCACTGTGCCCACCTGGCTACATTTTATTTATGAAGCCTCTGCTATGGACATTATTTGAAGCTTAAAATTTATTTTGTAAAAGAAAATAAATGACAAAATGTCTACTTACTTTTTGTCATTCCGGATATTGGAAGGAGGTGATGTGAAGAAGGCAGGTATCAAGGGAAGATGGTATTGACCATTTAGAGGGGCTAAGCCAGTAGGTTAGATAGAAACTGCTGTTGTTTGAATGTATCCTCTCCAAAATTCGGGTGTTGCCAATGAGATGGTATTAGGCGGTGGAGTCTTTAAGAGGTCATTAGGCCATGAAGGCTTCTCTTTGGTGAATGGGATTAGACGCACCTTGTAAAAGGGCTTGGCAGAGGGAGTTTTTCCCTCTTACCTTCCTGCTTTCCACTATGTGAAGATGCAATAAGAAGTCCCTCACTAGATGCTGATGCCTTGATCTTGGACTTCCTTGTCTCCAGAACTGTAAGAAATACCTTTCTGTTTCTTATAAGCTACTCAGTGTCAGGCATTCTGTATAGCAGCACAAAACAGATTAAAAAAGAAACCTAGGTTTAGAATCACCAATAACTGGCTAATAATTATGACTCAAGCCATTGGCTTTTAAATTTTGCTATGCATTAACATTATTCAGAGTTTTTTAAATAAAAATGCAGATTTCACTCCTTGGGATTGGGCCAGGTATCAACAATTCTAACAGGCCTCACAGGTGACTCTGATAAAGAGGTCTCTTTTAGATTGTAGGCCCCAAAAGTGGACCCTAAGATAAGGATTCATTGATTAAGAAAATGCTCCTAGAAGAAAATAATAAAGGAAAGGAAACACAATCGAGAAAATGCAAAGAAGCCAAACAGGAGTGACATTTGGGGCAAAGTCTCAGCCTCAAGTCTGATCCTCTGGAGAGGTTAGGGGCATAAATTTCAATTTCAGTCTGTCCCTACTTGAGTCAAAGGAGGTAGGTTTTCATACCCTGTCTCAACTGTTAAGTCATAGGCTGAGTTGTTAACTCCCAGGTACTTCTGGCTCTGCATATATATGTTTGAGTGTGTGGCTATAGTAACCTAATCAGTCTTTCAAATAAGACTTTTTCCTGCAGGTCCTTATAAACAAACCCACATTCAAGCTGAGGAGAAGAGATAGATCTAAGGTGATCTGAATAGAGTACCAATTGTGTCTCTTGCAGGGCCTGAGGAGCACATTTTGAGGGACATTGCTTTCTATTTTTATTTGAATTGTCAAAAACAGTGATCTGTGGATGAGAGAATATTAACATAACACTGGACTCACACTAAAGGGGAAAAGCTGGTACACCAAAAATTAGATTACGGCAATGTGAAACTGAGTAGAGGTGATTTTCTAAATCAGATTCAAAGCTGCCTTCTGTAGCTTAATAGTGAAAGATCAGAGACTGAAGCAGGACTTGTAAGGGATTAGGTCATCTGCAGAGCAAAATTAATATAGATCCTTCACCTGTTTACTCATGAAGAGATGAATAGAAAACAGCTTCTGGGGGAATCTATGGCTCCCACCAGCCTTCCTAGTGGAATTTGCCCATATTTCCCTCAGACAATTTATATTATTTATGTTTTGCACACAGCCTAAACAAGGTTAAAGGATGAGAAAAGAACTAAAGACTCTATGCTACCTAAGGTGTACCACGGAGACTTCTGTAATATCATCAAATCAAATTTTGTACAGATTTTCTCTCAGTGTTTAAAACATTTTCAATATTGTGTTTGCTAGAGTAATAAGAAAAGACATGTTTTCATATCTTTGCTAGAATAAAAGAGGACTATATATGGTCTGAAAGCCTAAAGAAACTCAGAGAATTTTGATTGACTAGGAAATATAAGATAGAGTAAATCTAACTGAAAAAAACATAACCTTCAATTGTAACCCGCTACTTATATGGTATGTTTAGGGAAATTTGCGTTCCGAATAAACATGATTCCTGTCGGACACATGTTTCAGAAATTGAACAGATGGAAAAAAAGCCATGAGTATCTTTAATTTGACTTCTGGTATTCATGTGATTAGAAATAGAGAGTCAGGATAGGGGACAGTGATGAGATATCCCATGTCAAAATAGAAAAATGGTTCCAAGCATTTCTTAACATTTTAAGTTTGCTTGATTCTGTCCTACTTGGGTCATGAGGCTGCTGAATAGTTTCTAAAAGTTACAAAGAACAGCAATCTAAAGATATTCAAATAAATGATTAATAATTTTTCTTCTCTGGCCATTCTGTGGGAATGAATGTGTAGGGGTGTGTGAGTGTATACAAATCTGCATAAATGTGTACTTCTGTATGAATACTTCAAATTAAGCAGCACTATAAAAATTTAAATTTGTTACAAATACCTTGGTATTTACTAAACTGATACTCAGTTATTGCACTGGGAAAATCTTTTTCAATGAATCTGTCTTCTCAATTTCATATTTGCTTTTACTCAGCACTGAAAATAAAGGCAATTTTCAGCTTATCACGCTGTAGTATAACCAATCTATTGATAGCATTCTTAAACTCTTCCACAAAACCTTTTTCTCTCTTACTCTTTCTACTTCCTCTGGAGATTTATTTTCACAATGGGTAATTCTAACTTCAACACTGTCTTGAAATCACTGCATTGACCTCTCATCAAGCAACTCTCTGATATTGACTTGGTTTCCCTACTGGGCAGGCATGCAAGTTAGTCAATAGGAAGCTTCTGTTCCACTTGGCACTTTTATTGCTTAGTGTTAACAAATATATTGATATTTTTTGCTTTTAAAAGTCACTCTCTTAAGAGTATAGCTAGCAATATCCAAGAGTCAAATCTCATCTCTTAAATTGATCTAAATAAGTCTGTAACTCTGAAATTGTGAAAATCCTGTCAGAATACGGATACTTTTTGAGGCCGTTTCTAAACACAGTAAAATTGTCCGCCCTCCACAACCCACACACCCACTTCCACTTACATTACCATAGTTCCTTTTCTTCTGCCTTTAAATATGCATAATTTTCTCCAATATTTATTTAAAAATTAAATAAAGTCATTTGGCATTGCTGTTTCCTCTTTCATCCTCATACTCTACACTGCCCTGAAGTCTGTTACTACTTTCTCACAGTATCATTCCAAGCCTAGTTCGAATCTTCATACCTAACATTCTCTGGAACAAAATACTCCTCACCCATACCATTTATCAGAGTTTTATAATTCACATTAGTTTATATGTATAAATATTTGATTAAAATATGTGTCTCCAACTGAGCGTAGGCACCATATATGCCCAGCATATAGTACTGTGCATGGCACATGGTGGACGATCAGGTACTTGTTGAAGGAATGGTTTGGTAAATAAGCTATTTCTTATAGGAATTAATTATATTACTTATCTTCATTAAGCCACAGCTCTTGTGCTCTTTAATTTCATAAAATCATCTTTTTTTCTAGCCTCCTAATTCCTCAAAATTGCTTTGTTGAAGGTAATTAATGTCATAAGTACAAAATCCAGTCAATTTTTTTGGTATTCTATCTCAGTTTTTCTGTAGCATTTGACACCGTTAACTGGTCTCTCAAGGCTGGCTTGGAGCACTTTTACTCTTTTGGTTTCCAGGATATTTTATCATTCAGCTTCATCTTCTACTTTTTAAATTACCATTTCTTTATCTCTGTTGTTTTTAGCTTTCCTCCAAATTTTTTCAAATGTGAGCATTTACTAAGGTTCAGTTCCTGACCCTAGAATTACTGTTCTAAACTAATTACTCTGGTGAATTCTACCTTATACCTTCAATCACCTTCTCTAGATTTTTAGGCTTAACCTATCGAAACATCAGCACTCAAGCTCCCTGATGTAAATTGCCTATTGAACATTTCTGTGAATGTCCTTCAGTTACCTAGTTTCCTTCTTATTTTTCCCTTAACATACTGACTCTCTCAGATAAGAATGGGAAACTAATTCATCTTGTTCACCCCTTATTAAACTACTCAGACTTGGCAATTCCTTCTGTTCATTCCTGCACATGCATACATTCTTTTTAGTTTCCAGCTTTAAATTCTCAGTCCTCCAGAGTAGAAAATAAGCTCTCTATGTCTTAGTTCATACTGTAACAGCAAATTTAAAATTGAAGGTGCTGACCAAATGCTTCATACAATAGTGCCAAATCAGGGGATGAATACTTTCAGTCAATGAATAATTTGCAGCAAATAATTAATTAAAAATATTCAACAAATGTTTATTCAACAGCTATAATATATGGTACACTGAACAAGACATAAGGCACTTGATATCATGAGAATTACATTCATAAGGAAAGAGAGGAAATAAAATTAAATATATAAATAAATAAGGGTATATGGGAGAATAATGTTTCTACAAAAAAGAAAGAAAATGAGGCCACGTGATGACTGTGAAATGGTAGTTGCAAAAGCATTTCATACAGAAAGAATAATTGTGATGACTATTCCATCAAACTCATTATGTTAAAATGGGAAGTGGAAAAGCAACACAACATTTAGTGTACACTGCCGCAGCTAATCATCCTGTTATATACACTTTAAATATATGTAATTTTATTTGTAAATATACGTCAATAAATCTGAAATAAAATGAAATATAAATAAATAGACTACACATCAATGAAAAATGAGAAACTAAATTTTGCAATAAACTGAATCAGTCATAGAAGCAAAGACTGCCTGAGGAAGAGTACAGAAGGACCTGGCTGATTATAATCCTGAATTATTTGACTGTTTATGATTTATAAAGGGAAAATTACTTTGTTTATGCATAAACCATTAAGGACTACGTTTCACAATATCCATGTTCTCCCTAGTAGATAAGGGAATGTAAATCAAGTACACAGTGTACATTTACATCTTTAAACGCATCTTCTCACAAAGCATTATGTTCCTTCACATATTAGTACCTCATAGAACAGAAGAGAACATATATCATATGTTGGTTTTGCTGCCAATTTCCCTTAATATTAAAAATACTTGGAAAAATACATTCTAACAAACCAATATTTCAGAAGCTAGTCTTAAGAAGATGACCTAAGAACTTAGTTGAGATTCAGCATAGATTCAACATAAATCTTTTCAAATACATATACACACTTCACTTTTTAATTTTATACATCCAAACTCAATACATTCTTTTTAGTTATTGATATTATCATATAGGAAGGTTCAGCAACCAATCTTTAGTGAGGATTTCTACCATATGGAAGATGGCAAAGATCATAACAATGCCAACCACCAGAAAAGAAAAAAGGTATAGCAAGATCAGTGTATTTAGTATGTGTCAGTCTCCCATGGGTGGAAGGTTCCTCCCAATAGGTGACACAGAGTGATGGACAGCACACCCCTCCTCTTGCTACAGGTGAAGACTCATTCTCTCCCTATTGAGGGCACATATACTAGTCAGGTTGGCCAGGTGCCATAAGATGCACATGGTTAAGCAGTACAAGGAAGTTCACTGTGTACTCAGAACAGGGAAAGATTTCTCCTAATAAAGAAGAATCTGGAGACTGGGACAGCTCAGGACAGCTCAACCATCCAATCTCCACAGAAGGGAATGTTCCCAGCCCAGAGCACTGACTGAACAATCCTGGAGTGGCGGCAATAGATCAATCAGTACCTGATTCCACAACATAACAACATATATGCATTCCAGTGTCATCACAGAAAGACTTCTGGTAAAGGGTAAAGTTAATTATGTCACACATTTTGAATATTTGCCTTGTGTTTTTGTGTTGTGATAAAATGTATTAACATAAATTTACCTTAACAATTTTAAACCATACATTATGGTATTGTTAACTACATGCACATTGTTGTACAAGATCTCTCTAGAATTTTTTCATCTTGCATGACTGAACCTCTTTACCCATTGAAAAACAACTCTGTTTCCCCTTTCTCCCAACTCCTGGCAATCACCATTCTACTTCCTGTTTCTAAGAATTCGATTACTCAGGCAGCATCAAGTGGAATCATGCAGTATTATTTTGTGATTGGTTTATTTCACTTTTAATGTCTTTATGGTTCATCCATGCTATGGCATATGATAGGATTTCCTTCTTTTCTAAGGCTGAATAGCATTTGGTTGTGTGTATATACCACATTTTCTTTAATAATTCATCTGTTGATGGACACTCAAGTGGCTTTCACATCTTGACTATTGTAAAAAATGTCACAATAAACATGGGTGTACAAATATCTCTCTTTGAGATCCTGTTTTGAATTTTTTGAATATATATCTACTAGTGGGATTGCTGGGTCATATGGTAGTTGTACTTTTAATTTTTTGAGGAAACTACAACTATTTTTCATAGTGGCTGCACCATTTTATAATTCCAACAATGCACAAGGGTTCCAGTTTCTTTACATCCTCACTAACACTTGTTACTTCCTATTTTTTGATAGTGTCTATCCTAATGGGTGTAAAGTAATATCTCATGTGGTCTTTATTTGCATTTCTCTGATAATTAATTATATTGAGCATTTTTTTCATATACCTGTTAACCATTTGTATGTCTTCCTTGGAGAAACATATTTTTATTCAGCTTATTTGCCTATTTATTAACTAGGTTTCATTTTGTTGTTGTTATTGAGTTGTAGGAGTTCTTTGTATGGCTTGGATTTTAACCCTTAATAGATAATATTTTCTCCCATTCTGTAGGTTTCTTTTTCTCTCTGGATTGTTTCCTGTGCTGCAAATAATTTTAATTTTGATGCAGTCCTGTTTATCTATTTTTGCTTTTGTTAACTGTGCTTATGGCATCTTATCCAAATAAATAATTGCCCAGTCCAATGTCAGGAAGAATTCCCTCAAGGTTTTCCTTTAGGGATTTTATAGTTTCAGGTCTTATGTTCGGGCTTTAATCTATTTTGAGTTACTTTATATGTCTGTATACAATAAAGGTTCAACTTCAACTTTGTCATGTAGATTTCCAGCTTTTCCAAGCACTATTTGTTGAAAAGACGATTCTTTCTCCATCGTGTAGTCTTGGAGCCCTTGTTGATGATTAGTGGACCAAATATATGAAGGTTTATTTCTCTGTTCTCTATTTTGTTCCATTGGTCTACATTTCTGTTTTTATGTCAATAATACATTGATTTGATTACTGTAACTTTATAATGTGTTCTGAAATCAGGAAATGAAAGGTCTCCAGTTTTGTTCTTCCTTTTCAAGAATTTTTTGGCTGTTCAGTATCTATTGAGATTACATATTAATTTTGGGATTTTTGTTCTATTTCTGAGAAAAATGCCATTGGTTTTTTATGGGGATTCTAGTTAGTCTGTAGATCACTTGGATACACTGGACATTTTGATAATATTGAGTCTTCTAATTCCTGAACATACGATGTTTTTCCATTATCTGTGTCTTCTTTAATTTCATTCAACATTTTTAAATTTTCTGTGGATAGATTTTTTGCTTTCTTGGTTAAGTTTATTCCTACATATATTGTTCTTTTGGGTGCTATTGTAAATATATTTTTTTCTTAATTTTCTTTTCAGATCATTTATTGTGAGCATACAGAAGCACTACTGATTTTTGTGCATTGATTTTATATCTTGCAACTTTTCCGAATTCATATATTTGTTCTAATAATTTTGTGTTTACGCAGTCTTTAGGGTTGTCTATACCTAAGATCACAACATCTGCAAACAGAGACAATTTAACTTATTCTTTTTCTGATTTGGATGCCTTTTATGTCTTTCACTGGCTTAATTGCTTGGCTAAAACTTCCAGTACTATGTTGATAAGAAGTGGTGAGAGTGAGCATCTTTATTTTTTTTCCTGATCTTGTATGAAAAGTTTTCAGTCTTTTACCACTGACTGTAATATTAGCTGTAGGCTTTTCATAAATGGTCACTATTATGTTGGAAATTTCCTTCTATTCCTAGTTTGTGGAATTTTTTTTTATCATGGAAAGGTGTTGAATTTTGCCAAATGCTTTTTTTGTATCTGTTGAGATGATCATGTGACTTTATGCTTTGTTCTGTTAATGTAGCATGTTACAGTGATTTTTTTGAAATGTGGATTCATCCTTGCATTCCAGGGATTAATCCTATTTAGTCATGGTGTATAATCCCTTTAACGTGCTAAAATTCAGTTTGCTAGTATTTTGTTAAGGATTTTTGCATCGACCTTCATCAGGAATATTGACCTGTAGTTTTCTTTTCTTGTCGGATCGTGTTTCTGGCTTTGGTGTCGGAGTAATGCTGACCTCATAAAATGAGTATGGAAGTGTTCTCTCCTCTTCAGTATTTGACAGAGTTTGAGAAGGAATTATGTCAGCTCTTTAAATATTTTCTTTGTTGGGAAGTTTTTGATTATTGATTAAACCTTACTACATATAGGTCTGTTTAAATTTTCTACTTCTTCATGTTTTAATCTTGATAGGTTGTATGTTTCTAGGAATTTATCTATTTACTTTGGATTCAGTTTTAACGTCTCTTCTTTCATTTCTGAAATTGTTTCTTTGAGTCTTCTTTTTCCATAGTTAATTTAGCTAAGGGCTTATCAATTATGTTGATTTTTTCTAAAAACCACCTCTTAGTTTTGTTATTATTGTTTTTCTATTTTTTATTTCATTTATTTCTGCCCTAATCTTTACCATTTCCTTCCTTCTGCTAACTTTGATTCATTTGTTCTTATTTTCCTAGTTCCTTGAGATGTAAAGTTAGATTGATTTGAGAGCTCTCTTTTTTTCCCGAAAGTAGGCATTTAACAGCTGTAAACTTCCTTGTTAGCACTGTTTTTGCTGCATTACATAAGTTGTTGTATATGTATTTTTGTTTTCATTTGTCTCAAGATATTTTCTAAGTTCCCTGTGATTTCTTGTTTAACCCATTGGTTGTTCAAGAATGTGTTATTGGACTGGGCGCAGTGGCTCACGCCTGTAATCCCAACACTTTGGGAGGCCGAGGCAGGTGGATCACCTGAAGTGAGGAGTCTGACACCAACCTGGCCAACATGGTGAAAACCTGTCTCTACTAAAAAATACAAAAATTAGCTGGACATGGTTGTAGGCACCTGTAATCCCAGCTACTAGAGAGGCTGAGGCAAAAGAATCACTTGAACCCAGGAGGCGGAAGTTGCAGTGAGCTGAGATTGCGCCACTGCACTCCAGCCTGGGTGACAGAGCGAGACTCTGTCTCAAAAAAAAAAAAAAAAGTGTAATTTTAGGTCCACATATTGGTAAATTTTTTAGTTTTTCTACTACTATGGATTTTTAGTTTCATTCCAATATATTCAGAAATAAATATTTGGTATGATTTTTAATCTTAAGTTTGTTAAGATTTGTTTTGTGACTTTATTTGTGATTTATCCTTGGGAATGTTCCATACACACTTGAGAATAATGTGTTTTCTGTTGCTGTTGGATGGCATGTTCTTTATGTCTGTTAGATCCAACTGGTCTGTAGTGTTAAGATCTTCTGTTTCCTTATTGATGTACTATCTGTTTTCTTGATCTGTTATTGAAAGTAAGGTATCAAAATCTCCTACCATTACTGGCTCAGTGTCTATTTCTCCCTTCAATTCTGTGAATCCTTGCTTCATATATATGAGTGCCCTGAGATTCAGTGTAGATACATAATTGTTATATCTACCTTGTGAATGGACCCTTTTATCATTATATAATATCTGTATTAGGGCTCTCTAGAGAAACAGAACAGATAGATAGATAGATAGATAGATAGATAGATAGATAGATAGATAGATAGAGATAGATAGATAGATAGATAGATAGATATAGATACAGATACAGATACAGATACAGATAGAAAATAGGTAGATAGAAAGAAAGGGAGAGACTTGTTATGAGGATTGGTTCATACAATTTTGAAGGTTGAGATCTGCTGTCTGCAAGATGAAGCTCCAGGAAAGCTGATAGTGCAGTTTCAGTCCCAACCCAAAGACCTGAGATCTAGGAAAGTCAATGGTGTAAGTCCCATTTTGAATCCAAAGGTCTGAGAACCAGGGGGAGCAATGGTGTAAATCCTGGTCTGAGTTCAAAGGTCCAAGAATCAGGAGCACTGACGTTTGAGGGCAGGAGAATATGTATATCCCAGCTCAAACAGAGAACGCAAATTTGCCTTTCCTCTACCTGTTTGTTCTATTCATACCCTCCACTGATTGGATTATATCCATCTACATTAGTGAAAGTGATCACCTTACTTAGTATACAAACTCAAATGTTAATCTCTCCCAGAAACACCCTCATGGACACACCCAGATGTAATATTTTACCAGCTATGTGGGCATTTCTTAGCCCAGCTAAGTTGACACATAAAATAAACCATCACAATTTGCAAATATGAAAGAAACAGTGAACCTAAAGTAAAAATTCAAGACCAAAGATAATTACTCTTTGTAGTGTTCTTTGTGGACACTCATGACTATAACTCACAGGACTATACTTCCTTCAACTTCCAAGATAGACACTAAAGGATGGCTATGGCCTCTATGGTGTAGGGTAAAAGAACCCAGTACCAATGTTGCCAGAGGAGGCAGCAGATAATATTATACAAAGACATATTCATATCACTATATTTCTAGGATTTTCCTATCTTCTCAAGTTGTTGGAGCACCATTCTAAGCATTTGGTCACTGTGTTCCATTTGACTATCTATTGCAGCCCAGTGCTTGTGGCGTGCAATAGGAATCCAGCAATGAATACTGAATGTCGCCTACCTTCAAAAAAGTCACAGTGTGCTGGAGGAATCTGCCATGCCTATTAATATTCTTTTGAAAAGATGAAGGAGAGACCAACTAACTTCTACTATGGAGAAAATGGAAGGTGGAATTTTAAACTCTACTCATCCTTCTCCTAATCACAGTTCATCATTCCTAGAGTACAATCTAACTTTGACCTACATTTTATACAATAATAGTTTATATTAATTGAGAGCTTAATATATTCCCTTATACAGGTTAATTGTACAAGTTACCCAGATATCAGCAGAGGTCACTCTGGTTTTTGACATTTAGATAATTTAAGTGTTTATTATTCATTATCTGGAGCCCAGTGCCCTCCCCAAGATTTCTGCTCTCCTGGGAACTTACCTTGTCACTTCTGGCTCTAAGCTCCCTCTTTCACAGATGGCTGAATCTTATTTTCTAATATCATATAAGTATTCTTTTCTTCTCTGTCCTAAACCATTTATAGGAACTATTTACAAAAAGCATTTGTGTGTAGCATACTTTACTAAAGTTTTGAGCAGGTAGAAGACTCTTACAGTGCAAAAATACCAATAACTTAAATGACTTATCCTGTTCATAAGAGCTTTTGGCTACCCTGACATTAAACATTTCCAGTCACAATCAGGTGTGGTGACTCATGCCTTTAATCCCAGCACTTTGGGAGGTCAAGGTGGGCAGATCACTTGAGGTCAGGAGTTTGAGACCAGCCTGGCCAACATGCTGTATACTGTCTCTACTAAAAATACAAAAATTAGCTGGGCGTGTGGCAGGGATTTGGGGAGAACCTGTAATCCCAGCTACTCAGAGGCTGAGTCAGGAGAATTGCTTGAACCTGGGAGGCAGAGGTTGCAGTGAGCTGAGATCATTCCACTGCACTTCAGGCTGGGCGAGAGAGCTAGACTCTGTCCGGGAAAAAAAAAAAAAAAAAAGGTCTTTGTTTTTCTTTCTTTTTAAAAATTTTTTTAATTTTTTTTTTAAACTTTAAGTTCTGAGATACATGTGCAGAATGTGCAGATTTGTTACATAGGTATGTGTGTGCCATGGTGGTTTGCTGCGCCTATCAACCTGTCACCTAGGTTTTAAGCCCTGCATGAATTAGCTATTTGTCCTGATGCTCTCCCTCCCCTCGCCCCCCATCCCCAACTGGCCTCGGTGTATGTTGTTCCCCTCCCTGTGTCCATGTGTTCTCATTGTTCAACTCCTATTTATGAGCAAAAACATATGGTGTCTGATTTTCTCTTCCTGTGTTAGTTTGCTGAGGATGATGGCTTCCAGCTTCAACCATGTCCCTGCAAAGGACATGATCTCATTCCTTTCTGTGGCTGCATAGTATTTCATGGTGTGTATGTACCACATTTTCTTTCTCCAGTCTATCACTCATGGGCATTTGGGTTGGTTCCATGTCTTTGTTATTGTGAATAGTGCTGCAATAAATATTGTGTGCATGTATCTTTATAATATAATGATTTGTATTCCTTTGGGTATATACCCAGTAATTAGATTGCTGGATCAAATGGTATTTCTGGTTCTAGATCCTTGAGGAATTGTCACAATGTCTTTAACAATGATTGAACTAATTTACATTTTCACCAACAGTGTAAAAGTTTTCCTATTTCTCCACAGCCTCACCAGCATCTGTTGTGTCTTGAATTTTTAATAATCACCATTCTGACTGGCATGAGATGGTATTTTATTGTGGTTGGTTTTGATTTGCATTTCTCTAAAGATCAGTGATGTTGAGCTTTTTTCATATGTTTGTTGTCACATAAATGTCTTCTTTTGAGGAGTGTCTGTTCATATCCTTTGCTCACTTTTTGATGGAGTTGTTTTTTTCTTGTAAATTTCTTTAAGTTCCTTGTAAATTCTGGATATTAGACCTTTGTCAGATGGGTAGATCACAAAAATTTTCTCCCATTCTGTAGGATGCCTGTTCGCTCTAATGATAGCTTCTTTTGCTGTGCATAAGCTCTTTAGTTTAATTAGATCTCATTTGTCAATCTTAACCTTTGTTGCAATTGCTTTTGGTGATTTCATCATAAAATCTTTGCCCATGTCTATGTCCTGAATGATATTGCCTAGGTTTTCTTCTAGGGTTTTCATGGTTTTCGGTTTACATTTAAGTCTTTAATCCATCTTGAGTTAATTTTTGTATAAGATGTAAGGAAGGGGTCCAGTTTCTGTTTTCTACATATGGCTAGCCAGTTTTCCCAGCACCATTTATTAAATAGGGAATCCTTTCCCCATTGCTTATTTTTGTCAGGTTTGTCAAAGATCAGATGGTTGTAGATGTGTGGTCTTATTTCTGAGGTCTCTATTTTATTCCATTGGACTATATGTCTGTTTTGGTATCAGTACCATGCTGTTTTGGTTACTGTAGCCTTGTAGTGTAGTTTGAAGTCAGGTAGTGTGATGCCTCCAGCTTTGTTCTTTTTGCTTAGCATTGTCTTAGCTATGCAGGCTCTTTTTTGGTTTCATATGAATTTTTAAGTTGTTTTTTTCTAATTTTGTGAAGAATGTCAATGTAGTTTGATGGGAATACCATTTAATCTATGAGTTACTTTGAATGATATGGCCATTTTCACGATATTGATTCTTCCTATCCATAAGCATGGAATATTTTTCCATTTGTTTGTTTCCCCTCTTATTTCCTTGAGCAGTGGTTTGTAGTTCTCCTTGAAGAAGTCCTTCATGTTCCCTGTTAGCTGTATTCCTAAGTATTTTATTCCTTTTGTAGCAACTGTGAATGAGAGTTCATTTGTCATTTGGTTCTCTATCTGGTGTATAGGAATGCTCGTGATTTTTGCACATTGATTTTGTATCCTGAGATTTTGCTTAAGTTGCTTATCAGCTTAAGAAGCTTTGGGCTGAGACGATCAGGTTTTCTAAATACAGGATCATGTCATCTGCAAACAGAGTTTGACTTCCTCTCTTCTAATTTGAATACCCTTTATTTCTTTCTCTTGACTAATTTCCCTAGTCAAAACTTCCAATACTAGCTGAATAGGAGTGGTGAGAGAGGGCATCCTTGTGTTGTGCTGGTTTTCAAAGGAAACGCTTCCAGCTTTTGCCCATTCTGTATGATATTGGCTGTGGGTTTGTCATAAATAGTTCTTACATTGCAAAAATACCAGTAACTTAAATGAGCTCTTCCTGTTTATAAGAGCCTTCTGGTCACCCTGACATTAAACATTTCAGTCACTACCAGGTGCGGTGACTTATGCCTGTTATCTCAGTACTTTGGGAGGCTGAGCTGGGCAGATCACTTGAGGTCAGAAGTTCAACACCAACCTGGTCAACATGGTGTACACTGTCTCTACTAAAAATACCAAAATTAGCCAGGCATGTGGCAGAGAGTTGGGGGGCACCTGTAATCCTAGCTACTCGAGAGGCTGAGGCAGGAGAACTGCTTGAACCTGGGAAGCAGAGGTTGCTGTGAGCCAGGGTCACCCCACTAGTCAACAGAGCTAGACTCTGTCTAAAAAAATTTTTAGTCACCTATTTCTTCATAGTTTGGACTTCTTTAATTTTGATAGATTCTCTCTCTCTCTCTCTCTCTCTCATAAGGGAGACAGAGAGAGAGAGACCCACAAAATTCTGTTCACTTCTCAGGCAGAGAGGTTATTTCTTGCTGTCTGTTTCTAAGTCATGGTTTTAGGAACATATCTTCCATAGCTAAATAAATAGATTTCGTTTTCTAAATAAAGACATTTTCTTTCTTAAGAGGAGCTATGTTACCAACTGTTAAAATGATATATTTTCACTCTGGTACATACATTTTATTGCTTTCTTTTCATGATAACTCAGCAAACTAGGTATTATTATCTCAATTTTATAGATTAAAAACTAATATTGAGAAAAGGTGAGTAACTTGAAGTTAGAAAATGACAAGAATAGAATCCAAATTTTATTCCGGAGCCTGTGCCACTGTGTGTGTGTGTGTGTGTGTGTTGTGTCTGTGTGTGTTTCCATTTATGTATCTTATGCTAAAGACTGCAAAATCAGTCACTATCATTTATTAAGAATAGCATATTATCAGTGATATACAGAATTGGAGCCAATAACTCCCAAGACCATTCTTTCTAAAACTTAAGTTCTCCCCAAATTAGGAGGTATTTCAATTCAAATGTTATTTAGAATGATCAAAGTATTTGGAAATTTCATAAAATGTTGACTGTTTGAAAGCTGGTTTAGGCCAGGCACGGTGGCTCACGTCTGTAATCCCAACACTTTGGGAGGCCGAGGTGGGTGGATCACCTGAGGTCAGGAGTTCGAGACCAGCCTGGCCAACATGGCAAAACCCCATCTCTACTAAAAATACAAAAATTAGCCAGGTATGTTCGTGTGGTCATGGGCACCTGTAATCCCAGCTACTCAGGAGGCTGAGGCAGGAGAATTGCATGAACCTGGGAGGCAGAGGTTGCAGTGAGCCAAGATGTGCTGCTGCACTCCAGCCTGGGTGACAGAGCAAGACTCTACTACCAAAAAAAAAAAAAAAAAAAGCTGGTTTTAAATTTTTTCTTCATTTAGTTTTCTATCTGTGAACAATCTAACTGACCTATATTATCAATTTTGCCCAAAGTAAATATTCATGAAATCAACAATAGATAAATTTAAAATTCTGCTATATTAATTAAAATATTGAATTTGTGATGACAAATATTTTAATGGATAAAATACTAGTGAATCAAAACCAAAATTGTAGAACTAGAATATTTATTCCTTATTTCCTTATTACATAAGTAAAAGAATAATTTAAATAAAAGCAGTTGAGCAAAATGATGTTAATTTCAAATCTAGAGGAAAAAATGTAGGAATAAATTTATCTATGCACAGGAAATGAGTTAATGAGCACTTTGTAAAAATTATAGCATTTCATTCCCAGAACATTAATCAAATAAGAGGTTCTAATACTTTCTCTTGATCAATTTTTCTGTAAATGTTAATGGCAAAGACATAGAATGAAAATTAATAATAAATGGTTTATCTCAATAATCTATTCGTATTTTTCCAGTTAAGCATCCACTAGAAAAAATTTTGCTTCACCACATTTTACTTCTTATGGCAATATAAGATTATTACTATTATTTTGTCTTTTTTGCCTATAAAATTAAATTTAAATGTCAAGTTTTTATGGGCTACAAGTCTATAGTGTTTTCTGTCTACAATGTAAAATGCAGGTTGGACTCTAATATATTTTACTGGTGACTGAATTTACCAAATGCAGCTTGTGAGTGAATTTTTTAATAAAGAAACAATCCCAAAGTAGAAGAAATGCAAACCCACTATAATCCTTGCATTACACTGATGCTTTGCTATTGAGATTTGATGCATTTGGCACTTCTCATATTGTTTTCTAGTTTAATCTTCACAATAACATTATAAAAAAAGTTTTACTATATCCATATTTGGACAAATACACTGAGATTGAAACACGTTAAACAATTTGCCCAAGAAAAGTTGAAAAGCCAAAACTACAACTCAGGTTTGAATCCAAAGCTTGTACTCACAACTACTGAAATACACCCTTTATCTTGTAGTTACCTCTGAAAAATGCAGTATTCTGTAATGAATATTAAAGAAAGAAAGCTGGAACTTCTAGATAGCTGAAAAGAATGTGTGGTTATCAATTCTCAAAATTTCCTTTCCAAACTATGTGAAATAATTTTAAAACTATAAACATTTTGAGAGGTGACAATGTGCTAGCAGCCCTCACTCTCAGAGCCTCCTCAGCCTTGGCATCCACTCTGGTGGCACTTGAGGAGCCCTTCAGCCCACTAGGGCACCGTGGGAGCCCCTCTCCGGGCTGGCTGAGGCCGGAGCTGCCTCCCTCTGCTTGCGGGCAGGTGTGGAGGGAGAGGCACGGGGGCGGGAACCAGGACTGTGAGCTGAGCTCGCCGGCCAGTGCCAGCTCAGGCAGGCGCAGGCTGGGCGGCCCTGCACACGGAGCCGCAGGCCAGCGCCACCAGTCCAAGGTAGTGAGGGGCTTAGCACTAGGGCTGGCAGCTGCAGAGGTTGTGCCGGGTCCCCCAGCAGTGCGGACCCACAGGCTGCACTCAAATTCTCGCCAGGTTTAGCTCCCTCCCCATGGGGCAGGGCTCAGAACCTGCAGCCCACCATGTCTGAGCTCCCCCACTGCGGTGGGCTCCCGTGTGGCCCGAGCCACCCGCAAGCCACCCCCTGCTCCTTGGCGCCTGGTCCCACGGACAGCTCAAGGGCTGAGGAGTGCAGGAGCGGCAGGGGAGTGGCAGATAGCTCCACCTGCAGTCCCCGTGCAGGATCCACTAGGTGAAGCCAGCTGGGCTCCTGAGCCTGATGGGGACTTGGAGAACTTTTATATCTAGACAGAGGATTGTATGTGCACCAATCAGCACTCTGTGTCTAGTTCAGGGTTTGTAAATACACCAATCAGTACTCTGTATCTAGGTAACTCTGTATCTAGCTAACCTAGTGGGGACTTGGAGAACTTTTCTGTCTAGTACTCTGTGTCTAGCGCAAGGATTGTAAACGCACCAATCAGCACTCTGTGTCTAGCTCAGGGTTTGTAAATACACCAATGAGCACTCTGTCAAAACGGACCAATCAGCTCTCTGTAAAATAGACCAATCAACTCTCTGTAAAATGGACCAATCAGCAGGATGTGGGTGGGGTCAGATAAGGGAATAAAAGAAGGCTGCCTGAGCCGGGAAGTGGCAAGCCTCTCGGGTGGCTGTCCACAGTGTGCAAGGTTTGTTTTTTAATTTTTTGCAATAGATCTTGCTGCTGCTCACTCTTTGAGTTCACACTGTCTTTATGAGCTGTAACATTCACCACGAAGGTCTGTAGCTTCACTCCTGAAGGCAGCGAGACCACAAACCCACCAGAAAGAAGGAAAAAACTGTGGACACACCATCTTTAAGAACTGTAACGCTCACCGTGAGGGTCTGTGGCTTCATTCTTGAAGTTGATGAGACCAAGAACCCACCAATGCTGGACACAATTTTACGCAAAAACCACACCTCAGCATTATTTGAAGACAACAAATGCCGCAATAAATTACTGAGAGCACAGAATTTCTCACATTCATGCCCCTAACCTCTGCCCTGCTCCACAGCTTTGTAATGAGCAACTACAACCTGAGGAAAAATGAAGAAGATTGAGGCTAACAAAGGGGACCAAGGGTGATTTGCAATGTGTACCCAAAAGATTAAACCAACCCTAAATCTGAAGGTAGTGGGAAAGTGTCCAGGCAGATCAGAGTATGAAATGTTGCAGGAATTAAGGGACCAGAGAGACCAATGGGTGGAACAGGAGGAATTTATTAAGGTGCACACTGGCTCAGCAGGTTAGCATCCAAAGGCTGAGCCCCAAAGAAAGACAGGGCTTTACTTTTATACATGTATCTGAAAGGAGATTGGACAGTTTAAATGGTGCGGCGCAAAACCTGTGAGGCTGGACAACCAGGCTTACAGAAGGCAAACAAAGGCAGTTAATCAAATAGTGAAGGTTTCACAACTTAAGCATATCCTGTGATCTTGCTGCACAGAGGGAAAAACAGGAATGTACAAAACCTTGCAAGATAATTATGAATTTTACTAAGGGAGGATTAGTAAAGTGGAGGGGTAAGTTGGGAAAGGAGAAAAACTTGTTTTCTCATCCCTACCCTGAAATGGGAGAGAGGGAGGCTCTGGAGTCCATCTCTTGAGGGCACTAGCTCTGTAGATAGTGTTACCAAAGCCTTGTCAGAGCTCTGCTCTCTATCAGTGGACCTTGGGATGAGTTACCCTAGTAAAAAACTTATTTATTTATTTTTACATCTCTTGCTTGAGGACTACAGGTAAGGAATTTCCAAATAAGCTGGATTTAAAGGTCCAGAAGGAATTTGTAGGGCTATATGAAATTTAAAGGGACAATTTTACAAGCCTTTAGTTTCAGAGGGAGAATAAAGGCTGGAAGGAAGGAAGAAGCAGTCTATGGGAATTGGGTAGTGAAAGGAGAAAGTAGAAAAAATGGAAAATTTAAAGTCCCGCACAATAAAAGATAAATATAAAGTCAAAACTTTGCAACCCTTCCCTTACAACCAAAATAAAGAAAACAAACCCAATAAAATGAAACACCACCAAAAAACCTGGACTTTGATAAATTGACAGTAAAGGCACCATTAAACTTGGACTACTATAAATTACTCCAGTGCCATAAAAATGAACAGGAGGAAAGTAATGTTCATAGAAAAATGTTTACTATATCAGAAAATTGCATTTTTATTCATATCAACTGAAGACCAACTCTGAAAAACAACCTTGAAGCAGAATAAAACTAAATCTACACTCCAAAAAATTAATATACTAAAACAGGTACTTAAGGATATGAAAAAAAAAATAAACTAAAAAAACACCCCAAGAAAACAAAACCAAATAAGGAAATCTCAATATTTGCTGTTAGGAATGCAAAATGGAATGACACAGCTACTTTAAATAACAATCTAGAAATTTCTGACAAAACTAAACATAGTTTTACCATACAAGCCAGCAAGTCATGCTCCTAGATATTTACCCAGCTAATTTGAAAACTTATGTCTACACAAAACCTTCACACAAATGCTTATAGCAAATATATTAAAAATCGCTGAATACTGGAGTCAACCAAGATATCCTTCAGTAAGTTAATTGCTAAATGATTTGGTATGTCTAGATGATGAACTACTATTCAGCAATAAAAACAAAGGATCTATCAAGTTACACAATACACGGAAACATGGATGAATCTTAAGTGCACACTGCTAAGTAAAATAAGACAATGTGAAAATGTTACATACTATATAATTCCATTTATATGACATTTGGGAAAAAGCTCTAGATTCTAGAGATGGTAAACGAACCAGTGGTTACCATGGGTTCGGTGTGGGGAGGGTTGAATAAGTGAATCACAGGCATTTTGTAGGCATTTAAACTATTACATATGGAACTTTAATAGTGGATGAATGATAGTATGCCTTTTTCAAAACTCAGAACTTTACAGCACAAATATTAAACTGTAATTTATAAAATTTTAAAAATTATTTAAAAGATTGGGGAATTCCAGGATGGAATGCAGACTATGAGACTATAATCTAAATTTATTACAACTGTATGATACAACTTCACTGAAGGAGCAGGGTAGAGTGCTAGTCTAGGTAACCTTGCAGATGAGTGGGGTCAATAAAATTGAAGATAAGAAACTGTACAAAGGCACTGTAGTCTAGTTAATAAAGTTGTCTCATGGGGAAATAGGTTAACAATTCTGAAACTATATTGATGTATCCTGGAATTTAACATGAGTGAATAAATGGCAGATGGTAGGAACCAAATTTCTCTTTGTTGGTTACAGATCAGCAAAGGGAGAAGGCTAGAATTATGTATGTGGTAATGGATTGGAGTTGGAGACATCATTGTGCAGTCATACTAGCTTAATATAAATCCAGGCAATTTCATATAGAAATCTTTGTAAGTATACGTATATGCATGAATTAATATAAAAATATACATATATTGATCTGTCCACTAAGAGGGCCTAGAAGCAATGATACCCAATAGTAGTGAGTATACCTAGCATGCAGAAATTGGCGTCTAGTAACATTCTCCAGTAAAAGAAAACAGGGCCCTTGGAAAAATGGTTTATTGCAGGACTGGGACATAAAATGTACAATATGAGCCTGCAGAATCTTGTGGTGCCAGAAAGTAAAGAAGTGCGCAAACGCGCACGCACACACTCACTCACACATTGATGGGGATATGCAAATGGACACAGGAGCCAACTGAAAGAGATCAATGTGGTTAAATCTGAAATAATTTGAGCAACACTATACATGAGGCCATATTAGATTATAATGCAAAGTACAAAGTAAATATCTATGAGTCCATGCTGATATAAATAAATGTAAGAGAAGAGATAAATATCCTGTGCAAAAGAATTACAAATAATTAATGTAACTATTTCACCCTCAAGGTTGTGGACCATAATTCCCTGCTCCCGTGTGTGAGCAGCACATAGTAACTTTTTTTTCCTTTTTTAAAAAAGGAAAAAGAGAGTAACACTACAATAGAAAAACATGACAAAAGCTAACAGCTAGGAGGCTGAGGTTAATATCAAGAGTTGTAAGTCATATTGATAGTATATACCATTAATATGATGTGATGAGAATGGCATTTTATCTCTGTGAACTTCCTACCAAAAACCCATAACCTCCATCTAATCATGAGATAAACATTAGACACATCCCAACTAAGAGATATTCTACAAAATCCCTGACCAATAGCCCTCATCAAAAGACCAGATGTCGCAGTCCTCAAAAATGAGGGAAGTCTGAGAAACTATCACAACCAAGAGGAGCCTAAGGAAACATGACAACTAAATATAGTATGGCACCCTGGTTGTGATCCTGGAACACAGAAAGGGTATTAAATATAAACTAAAGAAATCTAAATAAAATAAGAACTTCTTCTTAATCTCTAAATTATTACTCTTGACAAAATTTACAAAGCAGTCATAATCACCGGGTCATAATACCCTTTTTTCTTAGTAAAGGTGTCAAATAAATTAGTCCTCTGGATAAATGAAGCCTCCCAACCAGTGAGTCAGAGGGAAGGGCCCCTGCCTCGGAGAATGCAATTTTTATTTCAATTATTAAGAAAATACCTTTTGGCTGGGTATAGTGGCTCATGCCTGGAATCCCAGCACTTTGGGAGGCTGAGGCAGGCAGATCATTTGAGGTCAGGCGTTCAAGACCAGCATGGCCAATATGGTGAAACCTCATCTCTACTAAGTAAAGTACAAAAATTAGCCAGGCATGGTGGCATGCCCCTACAGTCCCAACTACTTGGGAGACTGAGGCAAGAGAATTGCTTGAATCCAGGAGGCAGATTAATAATAATGCATCAGTATTGGAGTATTAATCATGAAAAATATGCCATGCTACTAAAAGATATAGTAACAAAGGAAACTGGGTTTGGGGTCTACATGTATACTTTACTATCTTTGCAATTTTGCTGTAAATCTAAAACTACTATAAAATAGAAAGTTGACTTAAAATATTAGACTATTGAACAAAAAGTATGAACCAAGATTATATCCACCCAAAGTGTCCTTTAAATATCAATGGCATTAAAATACAAGTTTTAACATAAAGGAACTTAAGGAATTAATCACCCATTATCCTTTCTTGAGGAATTTCCTGGAGATTGAATAGCATACAAGTGAGGACAGAGATAATTCTGCAAAAAGACTAATGCTGAGCATTTCAAAACAGAAATGTACATATAAGACTAAAACCGGCACTTTGGGAGGCCAAGGCAAGTGGATCACGAGATCTGCAGTTCAAGACCAGCATGGCCAATATGGTGAAACCCCATCTCTACTAAAAATACAAAAATTAGCTGGGCCTGGTGGCGCATGCCTGTAGTACCAGCTACTCGGGAGACTGAGAATCGCTTGAACCCGGGAGGTGGAGGGTTCAGTGAGCCGAGATCATGCCACTGCACTCCAGCCTCGGTGACAGAGTGATACTCTGTCTCAAAAAAATATAATAAAAATAAAAAGAAGACTAAAACCTAAGAGAAGGTGAAGGTAGAAATCTAATTTACAAAGGTTATATACTGTCACAAAATAAAAATAATGCATCTTTAAAAAGCAAAGAAAAGGGAGAAGAAAAAAAGAAAAAAAATAGAAAATACTGATAGTTGTAAAGATAGGTTTCAAATAACATTAAGGAAAAACAAAACAAAACAGAGCAAAACACACAAAAAATACTAAACCAGATAATAAAAATAAAAGGTTAGATTAAAAAACAGGGGACTAAGCATATTTTTTAGAAGGTATACGCATTGGTTAGTATACATACAAATATTTCCTAGTTCTGTTTGTTAAGAGGACCTAGCCACGATGACAACTCAGTAGGAAAGCACACTCTGTGGCCAGATTTTGGTTTCTAAGTACTGCTCTTTCTCATTAGTGAAAGAAACCATAGCTCTATGGAAAAATGACTGATTTTAAGGCTGGAGCTGGTGAAAGACAAAATGAGCTTGGAGCATCTTGTTATACCAGAAAGCATGATAGTGCTCAAGAAACACAAGGATGAGAGCATGCCAAAGAGACACAAGAGTCAATCAGAAAGAACTTTCAATAGCAAAACTAGAACAATGAAATAAGTAACATAATATTATACATGAAAATATTTACGTTTATATTACATAAAATTTTAATTACATATTATATCTTGCATTTTATATATTTTACATAATAAAATATAAATGTAATATATTATGCATATATATTTGTATATTTTTGTTAAATATATAATTATATATAGCATATAATATACATTAATTATATATTTTAATATAGTATATATCTTATATATTTATTATTATATAAATATATAAGCATATATAAATATAATTATAGATAAACATATTTATATATTTCATTACATATAGTACATACCAATTTTATGTCTCACATATTACATAAAACCTATAAAATACTATATATATTATATATAATATGTTCATATATTATAATGGTATTTGTATTTTGTCATATAAAAGTAAATTCATTTTGAGCAAAACAATTACAGAATAATGGATTATAATTCAAAGGATTAAATAAATATTCATGATCTCATACTGGTGTAAATAAACTATTGAATAAATAAATAAATTGGGGAGATGGGACAAATCTTCCTTAGAAAAGAATTGTACATAATATAAGTAAATACTACCCTTCCCAAGGGGTGGATCTTAACATCCTACAATGTTGAATATAATCAGTCTTACACCCAAGAATAGAACATGTAAAGAGATAAAATAGTAATTTTAGAGTGGAAAAACTGGAAAAATCCTCCTTTAACCAAATGATGTAGGTTAACATCACCTTACCAACAATGTTATGTTGACATCATTTTTCCCAGACATGATATGATGAGAAGTTAACTTCGCTTCTGTGGTATTCCTTTCAAGAACTCATAGTCCTTCTCTCATAGTGAAAAAAACAGCAAAGAAACTTAAATTGAGTGACATTCTACAAGGTACTTTATAGTACTCTCCAAAACTGTCAAGGTCATAAAAAAAAACAAGAAAAAACTGAGAAATTATTACAGCGTATAGTAGACTGAGGAGACAAGATGACTAAATGCAAGGTGGGCCCCTGGCTGGATTGGATCCTTAAAGAACAAAAGGGCATCAGTATAAAAAATGGTGAAATTCTTGGCCAGACACGGTGGCTCACACCTGTAATCTCAGCACTTTGGGAGGCCGAGGCGGGCAGATCATGAGGTCAGGAGTTCAAGACCAACCTGGCCAACATAGTGAAACCCCATCTCTACTAAAAAAACAAAAAGTAGCCAGACATGCTGGTGCATGCCTGTAGTCCCAGCTACACAGGAGGCTGAGGCAGGAGAATTGCTTGAACCCCAGAGGTGGAGGTTGTGATGAGCCAAGATTATGCCACTGCACTCCAGCCTGGGCAACAGAGCGAAACTCTGTCTCCAAAAAAAAAAAAAAAAAAAGTGAAATTCTCATTAAGTTTGGAGTTTAGGTAATTATGGACCAATGTTGGTCTCTTAGTTTTGACAAATGTCCCATGATAATGTAAGACGTTAGCATTAGGTGAAATTGGGTGAGGATTTTAGAATTCTCAATATTATCTTTGCATCTTTTCTGTAAATATACAATGTTTCCAAAATAAAAATTTTATTAGTGAAAACATACAAAGATAAAAGAATAAAGGCAGCTACTAGCAAACAAACCTTCCTCAATATGAAATGTACACACACATAGATATACGGTACATATCTCATAGAGAAAGAGCATAGCAAATATAACGAAAACCATATATAACAAATAAAAATAAATATGAGGGCATCAAAACCAGGTATATGAGTCATAACAATAAACAGTGGTGAATGAACAAAGCAAAGCACAAAAAATGCCTGTAGTGTGCTACCCTTCATGTAAGAAAGAATTGCATATCAGAAAATACGCACATCCCTGAGTATCGGTGCCAGAGAAACTCAGGAATGGTTAAAAATGAACAGTAAAGAAATGAACTACAGCCTCAGCCTGGGATTATGTGAAAAAGAGAAAGAGCTCATGATAAAAGGAGGAAAGATACCGGGGAAAAATGATGAGAAGGATGTAACATTTCTCTGACTATAACTATTTTATATCTCAGATTCAGAATTATATTAATGTGTAACATAAACTTAAAATATTAATAAACAAGTAGTTAAAACCAAAGTATGAAAATAAACCAAAATGGAATATAAACAGTTTTAAAAAACCCCAACCTACTTCTGTCAAAAATAAATAAGTTAACCACACTAGTGGTATGAAAGGAAGGAACTAATCTAAGAACCAATCTGGAAAACAGTATCCTGACCAGAGACTGTTTCTCAGAATCACAAAAAAGGACATAAAGAATGTCACAAATACTGTAATCTAGTTAGTAATTATGTTTCACACGGGGTTTGGGTTAGCAATTCAGAAATTACTTTTTGTTTATACAAGAAATAAGCAAAATTTTCTGCTTGGAGATGTATTAAACCTAAAGTTGGGACAAGGAAAACCATGATGATCCTGGAAAATCCTATGGTGCCAGAAAATAAGGAAGTGACAAAAAAAATGGGGGTTTGTCAAAAGGACACAAGGGCCAACTTGAAGGAAATCCTAAAGGTGAAAGTTGAAACAAAATTGAGCAAGGAAATAAATAATGGTTGTATTAAATGTCAGCCCATAGAATAAAATAAGTATTCATGAGTTGATACTAATGTAAATAACAGAAAAAATAAATAAATAAGAAGAGGTAATTCTTTCTTGCAAAACAATTCCAATTAACAAGCATAAAAGCAATAAGGTCAATAAAAAGTCATCATTAGGCAAACACTGCAATAGTAACATATGCAGGCAACTTCCCTAAATGGATGTGAAAATCAGTGTGAGAAAAGTTTGAGGAGAAATAGGATATTTGCATAGTCTCATTGTATCTCCCTCAGACATTTATTAATTGCAAGGGAGAAAACAGTAACTTTACAATGGAGAAACTCAGCAAAATCAAACTTAACCAAGTGATCAAGTTCAACAACAATAAGAAGACTACTGACATCATGAACTGCTTAATATGACACACTGAGGTCACAACACCATTCTGTGATATGTTTGGAAAAAAAAACCCATAATCTTAATCTAGTTATGGGAAAATATCAGAAAAAGTTTAAACTGAGGGACATTCTATCTGAATAACTGACCAATGCTTCTCAAAAGTGTCAAGGTAATGAAAGAAAAGGAAAGATGATTGATAAACTGTCGCTGATTGGAAAAGACAAAGCAGAAACAGTAAATAAATTCAATGCAGGATCCTGAGCAAGATTATGAAAGAGAAAAAGTGCATTAATGGAAAAACTTGTGAATTTTGAAGTCATGTCTGTATTTAGTAAATAATCTTTTGCTAATGTTAATTTCCTGATTTTGATAATTATACTAAGAATATGTAACAATAACATTGTGAGAAGTTGGGTAAAATGTTATATAGGAGCTCTCTATTATTTTTGCAACTTTTCTGTAAGTTTACAAGTTCAAAATAAAATTTTAAAAGACATTGTTAGGCTGGGTGTGATGGTTCACGCCTGTAATCCCCTCACTCTGGGAGGCCAAGGCAGGTGGATCGCTTGAGTCCAGGAGTTTGAGACCAGCCTGGGCAACATGACAAAAGTCCATCTCTACAAAAAATACAAACATTACTCTGGAATGGCGGCATGCACCTCTAGTCCCAGCTACTTGGAAGGCTGAGGTAGGAGGATTGCTTGACTCCTGAGGGGGCAGATGTTGCGGTGAGCTGGATCAAACCACTGCACTCAAGCCTGAGTGACAGAGCAGGACCCTGTCTCAAAAAAATGAGAAAAAGGTGTTGTCAGGAAAGCTTTACAAAATTTCGAGAATTATCTATTAGTGCCAATAGAGGTGAACCAACAGTCAAGTCATACTTGTACATTGGTTGAGAAGTTAGGAGGCTTTGAAACAGTTTCAAGAAATAGATATAGCAACAATTGTAGTTGGAGATTTTAATGTATGCTTCTTAGAAAATGATATAGCATACAAACAAATATAAACAGAGAGATGAAACACTTAAGTAATAAGTAAATTCTAGTTATTAGAATGTACATAATTAGCTCTTTATTGTTAATGAAGAGGTTTGGAGATGCAATTAAGATCCCAAATCAGTTGATTTTGAGTTAATAAGAGAGATTATTCTGCCTGGGTCTGACTAAATTTGATAACCCCTTAGCAAATGGTCTAGAGGGCAGAGATTATTCTGCCAGCTTTGAAGAAGCAACTTTCAATGAGCTCCACAGCTACCAGAAAATGAATTTTATCAGCATCAACAAGAGCTAGGAAAAGAACCTTGGGCCTCAGGTGAGAATATAGCCCCAACCAACATGTTAATTTGAGTCTAGGGAGACCGTGAACAGAGAACCCAGTTCAACTATGCCAGGACTTCTAACACAAAAAGCTTTGAGATAGTAAATGGGTGTTTTATTAAATTACTAAGTCTGTGGAAATTTATTATGTAGCAAATAACAGTATCAATATAAGAAGGAAGAGATTAAACTGTCATTATTTTTAGATGGTATGATCATTTAGATGGAATCATCAACAGAATCAATATACAAACTGCTAGAAATATTAAGGAATCTAGCGAGTTTATCAAGTGAAATATTTACCTACAAAAATTAGTAGTATTGTAACATATGGTTATAATCCTTCATTCTGTTGATATGATGTATCACATTGATTGATTTGCATATGTCGAACCGTCCTTGCATCCAGGGGATGGATCCCACTTGGTCATAATGAGTGATCTTTCTAATGTATTGTTGAATTCAGTTTGCTTTGTTGCATCAATATTCATCAGAGATACTGGCCTGTGTTAAAATGTGTCTTTGTCTGGTTTGGGTATCAGGGAAACACTAGGGCCCATTAGAATGAGTTTGGAAGTATTTCCTCCACCTCTATTTGTTGAAATCATTTGAGTAGGATTAATTAATTGGATTCTTTGTAACTCAAAGGTTAAATGCTTGAGGGGATGGATACACCATTCTCCATGATGTACTTATTTCACATTATATCCCTGTATTAAAACATCTCATGTACCCCATAAATATATACACCTACTATGTACCCACAAAAATTTTAGAAAATAATTTTAAGATTTTTAAAATGGCATTTTATAGCATTTTGGCACTAATGAATTAGTAAATGTATTCAGACGTAAGATATAATTCGCACTGGTAGTAAAATTTATAAAATATCTAGGACTTAACTTAGACTAGAATATACAAGCCCTAAGATAATCTAAATAGAGAGAAAAACATAAATATGCTCTTGGAGGAGATAGTTCAATATTAAAAAGAAGTCAATTCTCACTAAATATCTAAAGAACAGTCTAAATAAAAATTGCAGTTGTGTGCTAATAACAATAAAGTTACTCTGAAATGTATAGGGAAACATAGAGATTTATAAGTAGTTAAGTCAATATTAAAAAGGAGAAAATAAGCTGGGCCTGGTGGTACATGCCTTTATTCCCAGCTACTCAGGAGGCTGAGGCAGGGAGGAGGGTCACTTGAGGCCAGGGATTTGAGGATGCAGTGCACTGTGATCACACCTATGAATAGCCACTGCACTCCAGTCTGAGGTGACATAGGAGACCCTGTCTCCACAAAAAAAAAAAAAAAAAAAAAAAAAAAAAAAAAAAAAAAAAAAACAAAGAAAAAGAATTCTTGCTTTCTGATATATTTAAACAAAACAGACTACACAATCATAGTAACAAACACAGTGTGGTATTGGTACAAGAATACATATTTAACAAATACTCCAATGGACCAAACGAGGAACTCAGAGACAAATAGATTTGCATGTGTATAAGAAAATATATGACAAAATTGATATCAAAAATCAAAAGAAAAAAATGGTATTTGAGATTATGTAAGGAAAATCTTACTATAAATAAAAAATCCTGTATCTCTTCAGAATACACTTAAAATGATGGACTCCAGATTCACTGAAGGTCTAGCTATAAAAGCAAAAAGTGCAAAATTAATAAAACTTAATGTAGGAGAAAATTTTTGTACTCTAAATCTGGGGAAGGTCTTTCACAAAAAAAATTCCAAAGCACATACAATAAAGCTAAATTTATGAATTGGATGACATGAAAAATTTAGGATTTTTGTTTAATGTAAGATACTATGGAAAAAGTTTATAGTTAGATGACAGGAGGATTTATTTGCAATGTCTAATACTAACAAGGGATTAATATCTAGAGTATACATGACTGTCCTACAATTCAATCATAAGAAGACAGGAATAAAAGTAGAAAAACTATACAAATAATATAAACATTGGGAGGATGAAAACTTAAAAAGCTAACAAATGTACAAGGTAATGTTCTAACTTATCAATACTCAGAGAAACGCCAATGAAAACTGATGTATCACTTAACATGTATTAAATTGAAAACAAGTAGAAAGCTGGATAAATGCAAACACTTGCAGAAATGTGGTAATATAGAAGTGCTCAATTACTGCTAGTGTGAGTACACTGGTACACGTATTCTAGAAAATAATCTGGCACTATGTGTATATGCTATGATTCATCAATTATACTCCTGTATATATAACACAAGGAAATCCTCACCTAGATTTATAAAAGGACATATACTAGTATATAATTTGCTATATTATTTGTGGTGGTGGGAATTCTGATGCAACTAAGTATCCATTATTGGGTGGGTGAATAGGTAAAGTAGATGGATGCCCGCCATAAAATATGATACTGCATTTAGAAGCAACAAATTAGATGTATACATAGCAACGTAAACAGATATGAATATTAAATGCACACTGCTTAGTAAAAAGAAAGTTTAAAAGAGATAAAAAAACACATAGGTAAATTGAAAATATGTATAAAACTACACTAATCATTTTGTAAGAACACATCCAAACGAAAAAGGTTGCTTGTGTTGGCAAAAAGGAGGAGAACATTGGAGCATGATGTGGTGGTGAAAGAAAATAAATAAAACAACTCCAAAAGAAATAGAAAATGTAAATGAACAATTAATTATTTTTAAATGTAAATGCTACTTCCTCTATCTATCACACATCCAATCAAAGAAGGACAAGCTTTTCTAGCAGCAGATTTTTGACAAAACCTTTAAGGAATAATTGGTGTCTGTGCCTTAAGTAATCATAAATGATGTTTCCCAGTGATCCATCAATTCTATTCCCGAGTATTATTCCTAGGAAATTATCCCATATGTCCTTAAGATGACATACGTTGTTTTTGATGGCAGAAAGCTGGAGAAATAAGGGAGGCCATCAGCGCTAGGGTAAAATTGTGGTGGAAATACACACTGGAGTATTGTATACTATGTGGAAGTAAAGGATTAGATGTACACATAAACATAGTTCTGGGTAGGAATAGTAAGAAAGAAATTGAGATATATAATGCAATACCATATACTTAAACTTCAAATACATGTACACATAAAAAAATGCACATTTTGTAAGAATAAAAAAACACATTAATTAGAATGGTTGACTATGCGAGAATAATTGAATAGAGACACATTATATAATTCTGAAACCGCCTGAGCTTCATTTTCTATACCAGGAAATGAAAACAATAATTGTAATTTAAAGTTTCCAAAAAGCTCAAAAAAACGAAGAACTCTTAATGTTTTTTTGCAAATCTTGCCTGACTTCTTTTACACTTAGCCCAAGATAGTTAGTATAATTGGCTAAAAACACACCTGACTTACTGCTATAGATATGGGAGTGCTGGTAGAGAAGGGCACGGTCCCTGGCTAGGGCTCCACCCCCACAGACCTAGGTGACGACAGGTATTTTTGTTGCATTTCCCAAGACCACCCCGGCCTGCCACACCTCCATCCTGTGCCTATAAAAACCAGAGACCCTAGCAAGGCAGAGATAGAGGCAACTGGACATCCAGAGTAGTGTATCAGCAGAGGAACACATAGACGGCTGGATGTCTAGAGGAACGCTCCCACGACAAACGCTCCGACAGGTGCCGGCATGCTGGCAGGCCACTGACCAGCAGAAAGATGCAGAGTTTGGCTGGGGCAGTCGGAGGAGAGCCTGGGCCACCAAGCGGCCCAACTCCAAGGGAAAACCGTCTCCCTTCGGGCTCCCCCATCTGCTGAAAGCTACTTCCTCTCAATAAAACCTTGCACTCATTCTCCAAGCCCACGTGTTTTCGAATCTTCTGGTACACCAAGGCAGGAAACCCAGGATACAAAAAGCCCTCTGTCCTTACAACAAGGTGGAGGGTCTAACTGAGCTAACACAAGCCGCCTTTAGATGACAAGCTAAAAAAGCACCCTGTAACAAACGCCCACTGGGGCTTCAAGAGCTTAAAACACTCACCCCTAGACACTACCTGGGATCAGAGCCCCACAGCCTGCCCATCTGTATGCTCCCCTAGAGGTTTGAGCAGTGGGGCACTGAAGAAGTCTGCTGTACCCCCATCACATGACCTGGGAAGGGGACAAGGGAACTTTTCCCATTTCACTATATGTATTGTACTTTCACACATGTATCTCCAAGGATTGACTATACTCTTCACCGCTCACTGATATTTATGACCCACAACACAGTCCTGTACTTGGCACCAGGTATAAGAAAAGAACATAGGTAAACCCTTGAGCATCTGAGCTGAGGCAAGAGCCAAACCAAAAGAAGAGATCAATAAATAACATGTACATGCTTTTGTTATTACGATGTTTTGTCCTGTTGCAGCTGTGAGTAATTCACTGTATTTTGGTACTCTTAAAGGGAAAATGTTACTTTTGCTGATCTTTGAGTGTGATAATCAACTCAGCCCAGCAGTTAGGTAGTTGTGTAGAGAACAATGCTAGAGCCGGGGAACAATGCTTGCCTGTAACCAATCTCAGTAGTTGTTCCACCATCAAGCCAGGCTTTGTGTAATATCAGTTTCCTGAAGACATAGTAACTCTTAAAAGTCATTCAAGTAAATATTGACTGCAGGCATTGCATAAGGCAACACAGGTTGAATACTCTAATTTGTTTTTATGAAAGTGCTATATCATCAAAGAGTCTGGTTGCCAGCTTGCAAAAAGAAAGAGCACTACGTCTAGAGCAACAGCAAAACTATGTCATCAAAAACATCCAAAACTGATGGAAAAAAAAAAAAAATCCAGACTAGGCAAAGGTAAACATTCCAATTTAATTCCAATTTGAAGTTTTTATTTCAAAAACTTCAAAAGCTAAATGCTGTTATTTTACAGTATGACTAATTCTGACAGTAGTGTTGAAATGGAGTAGATAGAACTGTGATTGGAGGTTGTGGGGGCTGTAATCAACATGAAATTAGCAATCCTTCTTATCAAAAAAAGGCAGATTCTCAGATTGGTTTGACAGAAGTGATAGATGAATACCTAACCTCTAGTTTGAATACATCATAAACTGTGGAAGAGCAAGAAATTGGCAGAGTATTAAGCTAAGCATTGTGCTAAAGCAAAATTCAGTTTCCTAAACAATCAAATGTGAATGGAAAGTACAACTAAATTGAAAAACAAAATTGAAGAAAAACAATTCTATGCTTGTCTAAAATGTATAGACATGCCAGGGAGTATTATTCAACTATTTATTATTACATGATATAGCACAACAAATTGAGTACCCACAAATCAGTAAGTAAAAAGCTATAGAAGTAGCATGATACCACAGTACATACTAGGCTCCATAGTAACCTACCAGGCTTTTACCTCAGTTTGCTCCTGATCCTTAAGAGCACAGTGGATCCAGGACAGTTTCATATTCTAAGATACTTGTCTCAATTTATATAATGAATAGGTAAAAATAATTATAAAAGAAGGGCAAGTACATTGGTCAGTTACAATAAAAATAAAAATAACAAGAGAAGATTACATAAAATAATATCTAGACTACATCTGTGTGTTTCTTTTAGCACTAACTTGTCGATAATATGAATCTCTGGGTCCCTACTCTATCTGAATTCTATGCTTTAACAGGTATTATGATAACAACTTCTGGTGAGAAGCTGTAAGACATTTTCCTTACATGAGGGGAGTGACATGAAGACAAAGAACAAAAGAATTGTGGTGAACGTTATTACACTTTATAAGCAAATGAGGATGAGGCCTAACCATTCACAGAAAATCCCCACAAAACACTTACATATTCGTCATCCCACTTCTACTAGTATAGCTGGAAAGCCAACAAATTGGACACCCGAGTTTAGAATATATGTTGATCTCTTCTCAAGGAGTTCTTTCTATCATTATAATTCCACAGGCTGTTTTAAAAATGCATCATCAATAAAACTGTCACCAGTGATCCAAAAATAACAGATGCAGGCCAAGAAGGAATGCTATTTTGCTTTACTCCCCATGGTGTTCTTTCAAATATATCATGTAATTTATCCAAGATGGAAAAGTTGATTCCGATCATAAGCTCTACATATCCTCCTGAAAGTCTGGAATTACAGACTCAGTCACACAAGGACCCCTGAAGCTTGAGAACCTTGATTGATAAAGTTCTTACCAGGGACAGCATGCCGCTCAGAAGCAGCCAAGCAGCTCTCATACAAAAGGGTGACCATGAATTGTGTCCTCTGGCAGATGGATTCCATACTGAGAAGTGACTCAGATATGAAGTAAGGATCAGGTCTATTTTCTATCCAACTGAATTTTTCTAATAGAAGGAAAATGCAACGTGAATAGAGTATTCTTTGGTTGGATCAAAATTATAAAGGTCCAATTTCTATTCATGTTTAGAATATCCTAAGTCTCATTAACAATATTGTACTCTATGAAAATAAAACTGCAAATATGTACAAATTAATCATGGTTTATATAGAAATTCAACCAAAATGCAATAGGTGAAAAACACATAGGTATTGCTTACTATCAAGGAAAACAACCTTTGAAGATACTATCCTCTATATACTCATAGGTAGAAAAGTATGAGTCAATGAAATCATACTACAAAACAAATTCAAAGATTCTTATGTGGTCTGTCACTTGGTAAATATAATGATATTGAGTTATGTATGATTTTTATCATAACATTTTCTAAAGTCCCAAATGTATAAGAAATGTGGCAAACAACACAATTAACTACAGACTACAACCTATTTTAAGATATCAAATTACTTTTTTCTAGTGAAACATGATAAAAATACACTTCTTTTAGTATTTTGAGAGGCGTTGCATTGAATTTATAAATAGATTTAGGAATAATTGGCATCTTCCATCCCGGAACATATTTTGTGTCTTAATTATTCAAGCTCACTTACATGTATTTAAGAAAAGCTGTTTTCTTTATATAGAACTTACACAAATGTTGTTAGATTTATTTTAGGCAGTTTATAATTTGTGTACTTAGGACTCTAGTTGCATACCAATTTAAGCTAGTATTATGATTTGGATATTTGTTCTCTCCAAATCTCATGTTGAAATGTGGTCCCCAATGTTGGAGGAAGATATTTGGGTCATAGGAGCAGATCCCTTATGAAAGGCTTGGTGCCATCCCCTTGGTGATGAGCAATTACCCTCTATATTAGTTCATGTGAGAGGCTGTTTAAAAGAACCTGGCACCTCCTTCTCTCTCTTACTTCCTCTCTCACTATGTGATACACTGGCTCCTCCTTCACCTTCCACCATGAGAAAAAGCTTCCTGAGTCCCCACTAGAAGCCAAGCAGATGCAGGTGTCATGCTTGTACAACCTGCAGAACCATGAGCCAAAATAAACTATTTTTCTTTATAAATAATCAAGTCTCATGTATTCCTTTATAGCAACACAAAAGGGACTAACACAGCTACATTAAGCAAAAATGTTGAATTTATTAACTCATGTGAGCAAACAGTGTAAAATCTGGAGTGGATCTGACCTCTGGGAAAAATTTATCCAGAGCGTCAAACACCACATTTTCTCTAAATAATACACTCTAAATCTCTCTCTCTCTTTCTCTCTCTCGCCCTAGCATACATGCACACGTGCACACTCATGTGTGCACACACACATGCACACACACAGGTGCTCTTCCTTCAAAAAACTACAAATTAGAGAATACAATTTTCACCTTTTGTTCTATTTTATTTATTCATATTGCCATGTCTTCTTTCTTTTTTCTTTTTTCTTTTTTTTTTTTTTGTTTTTGGAGCAGTATTTACATTTTTTATTTCAAGTTGTAAAATATACGTGGCCAACATTGTTACTTTCATCCACAGACGGAATAGCTGGGAAGTATAAAAACCTGTACATGACCTTTTATCAAGATTATTTGTCATCAAATTACCCATATCCAAGTTTCCATGGGCCTGGAATTTCCTTTCCACTTGATAGGGGTATATATTAGGAAGTCCAGTTGATAACATTTTTATTTTTTTATAAAAAAAAGGAAAAAAAGAATCAGCAGAGTCAAGTTGTCTTAGTCTTAAGGCTTTCTGGATTTCTTCCTTGGAGGAGGTCAGGATCTTCCCAAGGCCTGGGTCCTCGAATATTCTTCTAGCCATCAAACTTGGAGTCTTTTATTTTCTCATATTCCGACTCTAAAGATATTTTATTCTCTTTCAGTTTTTTTCCAAGCTCAGGATCCATTTTAATCTTCACAGCATCATATCGGATTTGAGAAAACTCATGAAGACCAAAAGAACCTCCAACAATCAGCAGCAACATGGGGACTCCATAGTGGAGAGTCTTGTTCTTGCGAAAAGCACGCATCACCGCGGGTGCAAACATGACTGAAATCTTCCATCCGCTCAGAACTCCAAGCGGACCCAGCGCAGACTCCCAAATCTCAGCAGCCCACGCTGTCACCAAGAGGAGTACGTCCTTGACTCACTTCCTTTTCCTTGGTTATTTAGTGCTTGGTCCTTACTTAATGGTTTCCTCTAGGCAAAAGCAATGGAGTCATCGTAACATACTTGTGCGTCGGCCCATAAATGCGGGCGTCTGAGGATTTTTGGTTCTGTAACCTCGGCGTGCAGTTGGGATTCAGAGATTTGAATCAGTTTACGATCACCACCAAATCGATATGGAAACCAGTACTTCCACGTTCTGGGTCCCGACTAACGTCTTCTTAGAACACTCCCATAGGCATATGGCCACTCAATAAAAACAGCTAAGGAAAAAAGTATTTTGAGGCCGGGTGCTGTGGCCTAGGTGGGTGTCCTGTAATCCCAGCACTTTGGGAGGCCGAGGTGGGTGGATCACCTGAGGTCAGGAGTTCTAGACCAGCCTGGTCAACATGGTAAAACCCCGTCTCTATTTAAAAAAAAATACAAAAATTAGCCAGGCGTAGTAGCAGGCGCCTGTAATCCCAGCTACTGGGGGGCCGAGGCAGGAGAATCTCTTGAACCCGGGAGGCGGAGGTTGCAGTGAGCCAAGATCTTGCCATCGCACTCCAGCCTGGGGAACAAGAGCAAGACTTCGGCTCAAAAAGAAAAAAGAAAAAAAAGTATTTTGAAGCTGGTACTCCAGTCTGTATGGCTATTTGTGGGATGAGGGGATGAGGAATTTACCAGTTTAATGGAGACTTTTTTCTTTTTTTTTTTGAGACGAAGTCTCATTCTGTCGCCCAGGCTGGAGTGCAGTGGCACGATCCCGGCTCCGTCTTCTTTCTATTTGTAGTATTTTATCATCTATATTTACTGATACTTCATACTTTTAAATGTATCCAATGTAAACTATACATTTATCTTTAAAACAAAATCTGAGAATAAGTATTAAAAAATTTAGGTAGAAGGGAGTGATTTCAGGAAGATAACTGACTAGGAAGCTCCAGGCCCTTAGTCCTCCCCATTGAAACATAAAAAACAAACAAAAAAAGACTCACTAAAATCTCTATTGAAGCTCTAGAAAATAGTCAAAGATCAGCGGCAATAAAGCCAATGCCAGATTATAAAAAAGCCACATTCAAGACAACAGAACCATTTTGTGGCTTTTTGTTTTTTCGAAAGGCAGGGACTCACTCTGTCACCTAGACTGGAGTGAAGTGGCACAATTATAGCTCACTGAATCTTCAAACTCCTGGACTCAAGTAATTCTCTGTTTCAGCCTCCTGAGTAGCTCGGACTACAGGCATGCATCACAATGTCCATCTACTTTTTGCTTATTTTTGTCTAAAGATGGGACCTTGCTATGTTTCTCAGGCTCCTTTCAAACTCTTAGCCTCAAGCAGTACCCCCATGTTGGCCTCCCAAAGTGCTGGGATTGCAGGCATGAGCCACCCTGCCTGGCTGGCATTTTTACTTGCCCTTATTCCATGCCATTTCTGGCACATGACAGTTTGGTCAGAAGTAAGCAACAATTCAGTTCCAAATTCCCTCCCTCAAACCAGAGGTCACAGGATACATATTATTAGCAATATTCTACTCTGTTTGGGAACTGCCTCAGGATCTCATGTCTCTTTCTCCTGAGCCAAGACTCAGAGCTCAGATGGGAAAAAAATGGCATAGCTTGGATCTCAGGCAAGGAAAGTCACAGAAACAGCAACCACAGCTTGTGTGAACTGTACTACAGACCCACATGTCTGAGGCAAGAGATTACAGGTGGAGGAATACAATAGAACATTTTAGTCTCCAAGGAGAAGATGAAGTGATACTCCTGAGAAATTAAGACATTTGAAAGCATCTATATATATAGGAAAATGGAAAAATCTACACAGGGATTAAAAAAAGATGCGTAACCAGAGGAGACATGAGAAAACCTTAACCTTTCCCTCCAGCCTGGTACAAGGCTCAAGACATGACCTAATATCCTAGAAAAAACCTTGGAGGTGCTTATTTTTTTCAAATGTACAATTTTCAATACAACAATAACACATCACAAGGCATGCACAGAAACAGGCAAACAGAGCCCATTCAACAAAAGTAGCTTGGTGTAAGTAGTCCATAAAGAAACATAGGCACTGGATTTACTAGACAAAGATTTTAAAACAATTGTCTTAATTCTTGAAGGGATAATGCACAATGTAAAAAAAACTAGGGGAATTCCGTAAAATAATATATAAACAAAATAAGAATATTGACAAAGACATATAAATTATTTAAAAGAACCCAACACATATTCTCAAACAGAAAAGTACAATAACTGAGCTGAAAAATCCACTAGAGGAATTCAACAGCAGAATCAAACAGATAGAAGAAAAAAGAATAATATAATTGAAGACAGGAAATTTAAAAATATTGGTTCTGAGGAGCAAAAAGAAAAAAAAAAACAGGAAAAGTAAACAGTACTTAAGGAAGTTATGGGTTGTCATCAAGAAGCTTAATATATACATTATGAGAGGTCCAGAAGAAGACAAAAAGAAAGGAGAAGAAATTATTTAAAGAAATAATGTCTTGGCCAGGCGCGGTGGCTCATGCCTGTAATCCCAGCACTTTGGGAGGCTGAGACGGGTGGATCACGAGGTCAGGAGATCGAGACCATCCTGGCTAACATGGTGAAACCCCATCTCTACTAAAAATACAAAACAAAATTAGCTGGGCATGGTGGCGAGTGCCTGTAGTCCCAGCTATATGGGAGGCTGAGGCAGGAGAATGGTGTGAACCCGGAGGGCGGAGCTTGCAGTGAGCTGAGATAGCACCACTGCACTCTAGCCTGGGCAACAGAGCGAGACTCCATCTCAAAAAAAAAAAAAAAAAGAAAAAGAAAAAAGAAATAATGTCTTAAAATCTTCCCAAATTTGATGAAAGATATGGCTGTACAAACACAAGAAACTCAATGAACTCCAAGTAGGATAAAGCCAAAGGGACCCACACAAGATACATTCTAATTAAACTGTCAAAAGCCAAAGACATAGAACATATTGAAAGGAGCAAGGGAAAAGCAACTCATCAACTAGAATTAGATACATGGCAGAATTGTCCTTCAAAACTTATGAAGAGGAGTGACATCACCAAGGTAACAGAGTAGAAGATAGGAGCCTTCATTCTCTACCCTCCCACCCCTCAAGATATACAGACCTATTCACAAAATGAAATAGCCCTGAGAAGGCTTGAAGAACCACTAAAGAATCTGTAGCAACAAAGTTGAGAAAAAACAATGGGGAATATCCACCCAGAAGGATTGCTGATGAGACTGCCTTCCTGACATTGCAGGACTTGCCTAAGAACAAAGAAATGAGGAAACTATTGATATTGGTCATATGGCTAGAACCACTATTTTCCCCAGCAGCCTACTCCACAGAGGATATTAGCATCTTTTGACAGCCAAGGAAACAAACAACAGAGTGAAGAAACAGCCTATGGATTGGGAGAAAATATTTGCAAATAATAAACTTGATAAGAGGTTAATATCCAAAATACATAAGGAACTCAAACAACTAAATAGTAAGAAAGCAAATAACATAATTTAAAAATGTGTAAAAGACTTGAACAGACATTTCTCAAAAGAAAACATAATTGTCCCAGAGTTCTTCAGTATTCTGTGGTGTTCTTTGTGTTTTTCTCTTCACATTTGACGCTGATATGCTCTCATTTGTTTATGTTCTAGCTCTCTAATTATTCCCTTAGTTGTATTCAGTCGACTTATGAGCCTGTCAGAGGCACTCTTAATTCCTAGCATTTCCTTCTGATTCTTTCTTAGAGTTCCTTCTTTCTGCTTCCATTTTCAATCTGTTCTTGTTTGTTATCAACTTACTTTATTAGATCCCTTAACATAATTATCATAATTATATAGAATTGCCTGTTTAGCATGAAATATGTGTTATATCTGAATCTGATTCTGATGTTTGCCTTCTTTCTTCAGATTGTATTTTGTCTTGCCTTTTAGAATGACTTGTGATTTTTTTCTGGAAAGCCAGACCCGACATTTCATGTAATAGAAACTGAGATGAAAGTCTTAGATGTGAGATTTTAGGTTAATAAATCTAGAAGTGTGGCTAAGTTTAATGTTTGCAGTAGAAACTGGTGCCAGAGGCTTCTCATTGTCTATGGTCCTTGTTAATTCCATGCAGTGAGTTTTTCATTGCAGATATAGTACTTTCCATGTCTATTATTCCATGTCTATTTTTCCATGTCTATTATTGATACATTTTTAAAATTACAGTCCATCTTATCATACTTCTTATGACTAAAAATTTTCAATATTCTCAATTCTGTCAGCCCTCCGTATCTGCAGGTTCCACATCTTCAGATTCAACCAAACAAGACTTACTGCAGTTGAGTGAATCTGTGGATGTAGAATGCACAGATATGGGGAGGCCAACTGTACTGTCATTTTATGAAAGGGACTTGAGCATCTGTGAATTTTGGTATTTGCAGGGGTCCTGGAATCAACTCCCACTAGATATCAAGGAATACTGTATTGTAAATGATAGTTTTTAAGATGATTATATCATCATCCATTAAGGGCTGTTACATTTTGTTTTTGTCAGGAAATTAAATTACCTTCTGCTCTTTTTTTCCTGTAATTCTAGGTTTTATTCTTTGTTTGGGCAAGACTATTAGTTTTATCCATAGTCCTAGGGCATTGCTGTTATTTTAGGGTCTGGTCTTTACTGCTAAGTTGTGACCATTTTGGAATGTCATAATTTCCTCTTTTTTAGTACTCTGCAAGCAAATTTCAACTTTTCCAGAAGCCTTTAACTTTGTTCCTTGTTTCTTCAATTCATCAATACCAATGCTCCAATTGGAATCCACTGACTTAAGCCGTATGAGGAAAAGTCTCCCAATAAGAAATTCACATTGAACTTGTGGCTCATTTCATTAGAATCCCTTCTCTCAAAATAATGTAGCCCTCTTCTGCCTGGTATATAATGCCTAAAAGAGTTGCTTCATATATTTTGTCCAGTTTTATAGCTGTTTACAGGGTATCACAAGTCTCATTACATTTATTCTATAATAGTCAGAAGTAGAACTGTTATTCACTTTCTTTTAATAGGAAACTTTTGTTAGTTATTATGATAGGTGATATATTTGGTTGTGTGAGAGGTGAGGCAGCACAGTATATTGAATAAGAGTATAGACTCTGGATATTGCTGCTTGACATTGAATCCTGGCTCACACATTTTTACCCTTCATATGACTTTGGGCAAATAACTGCTATGGTTTAGATACTTCACTCTTTAACTGAGATTAATGTGACCAATTACATATGAATGTTATGAGTATAAAATGAGTTAAAATATAAAAGTACTCAGGACAGTAATTAGTAAATAGTGAACACACAATACTTATTGTTGTTTTGGCTTTCTTTGTATGCTTTACATGGGAGGTAGGTGCCTAAATTTTGGGGGTTTGTAGGGGACTAGCATAGTTGTTCCATCTCTCTTTAAATATCGAAGTCACCCTCCTTCTTCCAGCCTCCACTGGCTCTGATAACAGTATAGCTGTATTCCTGTGGCCTATCTTGGGAAGCTCCATATTTTATAGGTCTCATGTTTTTGCATATATGGAAAAGTTTATCAACTCTGTTTGATTTCATTGCTAATTCATTGCCATTGGATATCATCTATATATGATATATATTTAAATATATGATGTTATATATATATACATATAAATAAATGTTTACACTTTTGTTGTCATTTCAATGAGATTTGGGGAGAAGAGGAGAAGAAAATATATATATATACACATATATATGTGTGTGTGTGTATATATATATTCTGTCAGTTATCTTGAACCAGAAGTTTCTCTGTTATTTTTATATTTTCATATATATGTATATAAGTGTAACACACACACAGGGTGATTTGAATGAGCTATGCTCGGCTTTTGGCTCAACATACAAATAGTTGGTAAATTATTTAAAGATACAAAAAAGGGGACACTGTGACCATGTAGGTTTGAAATATATACTGATATTTTTCCTTTGAGCCACAAGAAACTCAAACAAATCAGCAAGAAAATAAAAAACAAATAATCCCATCAAAAAGTTGGCTAAGGATATGAATAGACAATTCTCAAAAGAAGGTATACAAATAGCCAACAAGCATGTGGAGAAATTATCAGGGAAAAGCAAATCAGAGCCACAGTTCAATACCACCTCACTCCTGCAAGAATGGTCATCATCAAAAAATCAAAAATGATAGATGTTGGTGTGTTTTTGGTGAAAAGGGAACACTTTTACATTGTTGGTGGGAATGTAAACTAGGACAACTATGGAAAACAGTGTGGAGATACCTTAAAGAACTAAAAGTAGATCTGCCATTTGATCTAGTAATTTCACCACTAGCTATCTACCCAGAGGAAAATAAGTCATTATATGAAAAAGATACTTGCACACACATGTTTATAACAGCACAATTTGCAATTGCAAAAATATGAAACCAGCCCAAATGCCCATCAGTCAACGAGTGGATAAAGAAAATGTGGTATATATACCATGGAATACTACTCAGCCATAAAAAGAAATGAAATTAGCATTCTTAGCAACCTGGATGGAATTGGAGACTATTATTCTAAGTGAAGTTACTCAGAAATGGAAAACCAAACATTGTGTGTTCTAGCTTGTTGGTGGGACCTACGCTATGAGGACACAAAGGCGTAAGAATGATACATTGGACTTTGGGGTCTCAGGGGTAAGAGTAGGGAGGTGGCAAGGGAGAAAATACTACACATTGGGTACAGGGTACACTGCTCGGGTGATGGGTGCACCAAAGTCTCACAAATCACCACTAATATTTTCAACTTGACAAAGACAGCCAATGAATTTCTAGACCTATTCAAGTTTTTGTCAGCAATGTATGTCATAGACTCAATATCCTGATAAGGTAACCAAGTAATCACAAAGGGATGTCTTTCTGCTACATACAATCTAACCTTTAGCTTCTCAATACAGTTGATCAATTTGATTCACTTGTAGCGAACTGTGGAAAAAATTCCATTTTGCATTTAAAAAAAATTAGCCAAAGTAATTTGAGGTGGTTTTACTGAATATGATTTTAAAAGAAAATGGTAACAACTATTCATGTACTCTCTATAAAGAGTATGTACCTTCAGCTTCACCCAGCTATTTATATCTTTTTCCATTTTGTCTGGATAACTGAAACTTATGTAACAGCAGTCACAGGTGAGCATTCATACTGTGTAAAGCAGACCACTCAGCATGAAGATTGGACTGTGACCATAGCATTCTTAGTCTGTGAGAGCCAGTCAAGGTGACAACTGATTTGCATCACTATATTTAATTTCAACTAATACTGTGAATGGATATTCTTTATTATTTTATTTATTTATTTTGAGACAGAGTCTCGCTCTGTTGCCCAGGCTGGGTGCAGTGGCGCGATCTTGGCTCACTGCAACCTCCACCTCCTGGATTCAAGCGATTCTCCTGCCTCACCCTCCTGAGTACCTGGGACTACAGGCACCCACCACCAGCCCTGGATATTTTTTTTTTTTGTATTTGTAGTAGAGACGGGGTTTCACCATATTGACCAGGCTGATCTTGAATTCCTGACCTTGTGGTCCACCCATCTTGGCCTCCCAAAGTGCTGGGATTACAAGCATGAGTCACCACGCCCAGCCGTGAATGGATATTCTGAAGGTTGATGTCATTTGTACTTTTCCAAATCATCAAGCATTAAATGTTACATTCTACTAATCAAGTTTGTAGGATAGTTACACATCTTTGGAGTGAAGTAGAGCTCATCAACTGTAGCTCTAAACAAACTGTAATCATATCTGCTGAGGTTTGTAAAACACAGATTGAAAATCCTTTAAAAGACACTGCATGTTTTAAAATGATACTGAATTATTTGTAGCATTTCATAGATATAAACCTCTTTGCAAAAATAAAAGCATGTGCTGGAAATAGTAATGAGAAAATATTAAAACCAACAATATCTAGCTACAACTTAAATTTCAAATTTCCTAAAATATATCCCTATTTCTGCTACCCAACCTTCCTCAAATTTATTTCCAGAATAAAATACATGTATACTATAACATAAATATTTAACTTCAATTTTCATTTTTAAATAACTTTAGAATAAAATCTTATATAGTATGAATTTATAAAAACCAGCTCATACTTGACTTGGTACATTCATTTTAAAAGAAGTACAAAAAGCACTGCATAGCCAAAGCAATAGTAAGCAAAAAGAACAAAGCTAGAGGCATCACACTACCTGATTTCAAAATATACTACAAAGTCATAGGAATCAAAATGGCATGGTACTAGCATAAAACAAACACATGGACCAATGCGACAGAATAGAGAGCCTATAAATAAATGCATTCATTTACAATTAATTGGTTTTTGGCAGATGCCAAGAATGTACAATAAGGAAAGGGCAGTCTCTTCAATAAATGGTGCTGGGAAAACTGAATATCCATAGGCACAAGAGTGAAATAAGACTTTCCTCTTATACCATATATGAATATCAACCCAAAATAGATTAAAGACTTAAATGTAAGACACGAAACTGTAAAACTACTAGAAAAAAAACATAGGAAAAAGCTTCATGATATTCGTCTGGACAATCACTTTTTTGATAAGATACCAAAAGCCCAGGCAACAAAGACAAAATTAGACAAATGGGATTATATCAAACTCAAAAGCTTCTGTACAGCCAAAGAAAGAATCAACGAAATGAGAGACAACCTATGGAATGGGCAAAAACATTTGCAAACCATACATCTGATAAGGGATTAATGTCCAAAATATGTAAGGAACTCAAACAACTCAGTAGAAGGAAAATAAATAACCTGGTTTTAAAAATGGGCAAAAAACCTGATGACATTTCTCAAAAGAAGGCATACAAATGGATAACTTCTATATTAAAAATGCCTAACATTACTAATCACCACATAAATAAAAATTAAAACCACAGCAAAATATTACCTCACACCCTCACACCTGTTAGAATGGCTGTTACAAAAATGATGAAAGATAACAAGTGTTGGTTAGGATGTGGAGAAAAGGAACTGTGGTATACAGTTAGTGGCAATGTAAATTGTACAGCTACTATGGAAGTTTATCAAAAAATAAAAACAGCAATCATATAACTAAGCAATTTTTCTTCTGCATATATATTCAGTGATAATGAAATCAACATGTTGAAAAGATAGCTGCATCCCCAAGTACTTTGAATCATTGTTTACCATATCCAAGATATGGAATCAATCTAAGTGTCCATCAATGGATAAATGGATAAAGAAATATGGATTTTATATATATATATATATATATGCACAATGGAATACCATTCAGTCTCAAAAAAGAAAGGAATCTTGTTTATGACAACATAGGTGAACTTGGAGAACATTATGTTAAGTAAAACATGCCAGGCACAGAAAGACAAATATCACATTATCTCATTCATATTTGGAATCTGAAAAAGTTGCACTAATAGAAGCAGATATTAGAATTGTAGTTTGAAGGGGCTGAAGGTCAGGGAAATGGGGAGATGGTCAAATAATACAACATTTCAGTTATGCAGAATGAATAAGTTCTGGAGATCTAATGTACAGCATGGTGGCCATCGTTAACAATAATGTATTGTATACTTGAAATTTGCTAAAAGAGTAGACCATAAATGTTCTCACCACAAAAAAGTGACTACATGAAGTGATTTATGTTAATTAGCTAGATAGTGGTAATTATATGTATACATATTTCACAATGCATATGTATATCAAAACATCAATTTGTATACTTTAAATATATACAATTTTTAATTGTTAATTATAGCTCTATAAAGCTGAAAAACAGACACTAATATGACTTATGTACATATACTTATATATTTATATTAATATACTTATATAGCCTTACACACACATACCTATATGTTTCTAAATTATATGTCCATATAGTATATATAAATACTTACACTTTTATAACTTATATGATGAAACTTATATGAGGTACCTAGAGAAGTCAGATTTATAAAGACAGAAAGTAGAACAGTGCTTACCAGGAGCTGGGGAAGGGAGAAAGAGGAATCATTGTTTAATTGTTGTAGAATTTCAAATTTGCAAGATGAAAATTTCTGGTGCTCTGTTTCACAACCATGTGAAACACACTTTACATTGTGAATATACGTAGCAATTCTAAACTATACACTTAAAAATGGTTAATTACATCTCTCCATATCATATGTCATCAGGGAAATGCAAACTAAGCCAACAGAGAGATATCACTACACATCTGTTAGAATGGCCAGAATCCAAAACACTGACAACACCAAATGCTGATGAAGGTGTGGAGCAACAGGAACTCTCATTCATTGTTGGTGGGAATGCAAAAAGGTACAGACACTTTGGAAGAGAGTTTGGCAGTTTCTTAACACAACTAAATATACTCTTACCATATGATCTAGTAATTGTGCTCCTTGGTATTTACTCATAGGAGTTGAAAACTTGTATCTGTATTGTAACTTTATTCACAATTGCCAAAACTTGAAAGCAACCAAGATATCATAGGTGAATGGATAAATCAGCAGTGATACTTCCAGAAAATGGAATATTTTTCAGCACTCAAAGGAAATGAGCAATCAAGCCATGAAAAAACATGGAAGAAATTTAAATACATATTACTAAGTAAAACAAAGCAGTTGGAAAAAGCTACATTCTCTATGCTGGTAATTACGGGCATATCTTGTTTTATTGTGTTTTGCTTTATGGAACTGCACAGATACTGTGTTTTTTTTTTTACAAATTGAAGATTTGTGGTAGCCTTACATTGAGCAAGTCTATCAGCTCCATTTTTACAACACTATGTGCTCATTTCTTATCTCCATGTCACATTTTGATGATTCTAGCAATGTATCAAAATTTTTCATTATTATTGTATCTGTTATGGTGACAACTGATCAGTGATCTTTGATGTTGCTATTGTAATTGTTTTGGGGTACCACAAATTGCACCCAATAAGACAGCAAACTTAATCCATAGATGTTGCGTGTGTTCTGACTCTTCCAGGGACCTACCACCACTCCCCTGTTTCTCTCCCTCTCCTTGGGCCTATCTGTTCTCACAACAATATTGAAATTAGGTCAATTAATAACCCCACAATGATCTCTACATGTTCAAGGGAAAGGAAAAATTTTACATCTTTCATTATAAATCAAAAGCTAGAAATGATTAAGCTTAGTGAGAAAGGCATGTCGAATTCCAATATAGGCTGAAAGCTAGGCTTCTTGCACCAAACACCCAAGTTATTAACGCAAAGGAAAAGTTTTTGAAGGAAATTAAAAGTGCTGCTCCAGTAAACACACCAGCAATAAGAAAGAGAAACAGCCTTATTGGCGATATGGAGAAAGTTTTAGTTGTGTGGATAAAAGATCAAACTAGCCATAATATTCCCTTAAGTGAAAGCCTCATTCAGAGCAAGGCCCTAACTCTCTTTAATTCTATGAAGGCTGAGAGAAGTGAGGAAGCTGAGGAAGAAATGTTTGAAGCTGTTAGAAGTTGGTTCATGAGGTTTATGGAAAGAAGCTGTCTCCATAACATAAAAGTGCAAAATGAAGTAGCAAGTGGTACCAAACAGCAGATTTTTAATGTAGACAAAACAGTCTCATATTGGAAGAAGATGCCATCCAGGAGTTCCAGAGCTAGAAATGAGAAGTCAGTGCCTCACTTCAAAGCTCCAAAGGGCAGGCTGACTCTCTTGTTGAGCCTAAATCTGGTGACTTTACAATAAAGCCAACGTCCATTTACCATTCTGAAAATCCTAGGGCCTTTATGAGTTATGTTAAACCTACTCTGCCTGTACTCTATAAATGGAGCAACAAAGCGGAGATGACAGCACATCTGTTTACAGCATAGTTTTCTGAATATGTTACGTTCACTGTTGAGACCCACTGCTCAGAAAAAAGAAAGAAACAATTCTTTTGACATATTACTGTTCATTGACAATAAACTTAAGAACTCTGATGGGGATGTACAAAGAGATTAATGCTGTTTTCATGCTTGGCTATAGAACATTAATTCTACATTCCATGAATCAATTTTGATTTTCACATCTTATTATTTAAAAAAATACATTTTTGCAAGGCTATAGCTGCCATAAATAGTTATTCCTCTGATAGATCTGGGAAAAGTCAATTGAGAACCTTCTGGAAAGGATTAACCATTTTTGATGGCATTAAGAACATTTGTATAGCAGAGAGCCCAATTATGAATGAACTGGCATTCACAATTGCTACAAAGAGAATAAAATACCTAGAAATACAGCTAACAGGGGAAGTAAAGGACCTCTTCAAGGAGAACTACAAACCACTGCTTAAGGAAATCAGAAAGGACACAAACAAATGAAAAAATATTCCATGCTCACAAATAGGAAGAAACAATATTGTGAAAATGGCCATACTGCCCAAAGTAATTTATAGATTCAATGCTATTACCATTGCAGTACCATTGACATTCTTCACAGATTTAGAAAAAACTATTTTAAAATTTGTATGGAACCAAAAATGGGCCTGTATAGCGAAGATAATCCTAAACAAAAAGAACAAAGCTGGAGGCACTATGATACCTGACTTCAAACTATACTACAAAGCTGTAGTAACCAAAACAGCATGGTACTGATACAAAAACAGACACATAGACCAATGGAACAAAATAGAGAACTCAGAAATAAGACCGCACATCTACAACCATCTGATCTTTGACAAACCTGACAAAAGCAATGGGGGAAGGATTTCCTATTTTATAAATGGTGCTAGATTTCCTATTTTAAAAATAGCGAAGACATGGAATCTACCAAAATGCTTGCCAATGATAGACTGAATAAAGAAAATGTGGTACATATACAGCATGGAATACTATGCAGCCATAAAAAGGGACGAGATCCTGTCCTTTGCAGGGACATGGAGGGAGCTGGAAGCCGTTATCCTCAGCAAACTAACACAGGCGCAGAAAACCAAACACTGAATGTTCTCACCCATAAGTGGGAGCTGAACAGTGAGAATACATGGACACAGGGAGGGGAGCAACACACAATGTGGCCTGTCAGGGGAGGCCAGATAGGGAAGAGCATCAGGAAAAATAGCTAATGCATGACGGGCTTAATACCTAGATGATGGGTTGATAAGTGCAGCAAATCACCATGGCACACATTTACCTATGTAACAAACCTGTACATCTGCACATGTACCCCAGAAAATAAAGAGAACATTTGTAATCCATGGGAGGCAGTCAAAATATCAACATTAAGATGAGTTTGGAAGAAGTTGATTTCAACTCACAAGGATGACTTTGAGGGGTTCAGTACTTCAGTGGGGGAAATAATTGCAGATGTGATGGAAATAGCAAGAAAACTAAAATCCATCACTAAAGATGTGACTGAATTGCTGCAATCTCATGATAAAATGTAAATGGGGGGAGGTGTTGTTTCTTATAGTGAGCAAAGAAAATAATTTCTCGAGATGGAATTTTCTCCTGGTTAAGATACTGTTAACATCATTGAAATGAAAACAAAGGATTTAGAATATTATGTAAACTTAGTTAATAAAGCGGTGGCATGATTTGAGAGGAATGACTCCAATTTTGGAAGAAATTCTGCTATGATAAAATGATATCAAACAGTATCGCATGCTATAGAGAACTCTTTTGCGAAAGGAAGAATCAATCAACGTGGAAAATTTGATTGTTGTCTTATTTTAAGAAATTGCCATAGCCACCCAACCTTCAGCAACCACCACCCTGATCAGTCAGCAGCCATTAGCATAGAGTCAATGCCCTCCACCAGAAAAAAAGGTGATGCCATTAACATGGAGGCAAGGCCCTCTACCAGTGAAAAGATGAAAGTTCTGATGATTGTTAGCATTTTTTAGCAATAAAGTATTTTTAAGTTAAGATATGTACATCATTCTTTACATGTAATGCTATTGCACAATTAATAGAATAAAATATAGTATAAACATGATGTTTTTATGCAGTGGGACATCCAAAAACTTTGTGTGACTCACTTTATTGCAATATTGCTTTATTGCAGTGGTCTGGAACTGAGCTAATAGTATGTTTGAGGTATGCCTATATGTGACATTCTAGAAAAGGCAAAACTATGGAAGCAATAAAAAGATCATTGCTTTCCAGAGGTTGGGTGGGAGAGAGGGATGAATAGATGGAACACAGAGGATTTTTAGGGCAGTAAATCTGTTCTTCTGTATGATACTATAATGGTGGATATATGCCATCACAAATTGGTCCCAACCCATAGAATATATACCACCAAGAGTAACATGAATGTAAACTATGGACTTTGGGAGATAATGATGTGTCAGTGAGGTTCATCAATTGTAATAAGTGTACCACTCTGGTAGGAGATGTTGATAATTGGGGAAGCTATGCATGAGTTGGGTAGCAGATATGTAGAAAATCTCTGTATCTTCTGCTCAATTTTGATGTGAACATAAAATATATATGTGTGTGTATATATATATATCTCGTAATTTTAAGTACATATTACAATTGTTGATTCCTTTTACTCTAAGAAAATTATAAATGCATGAAACCACAGTATTAAATGTACTCCTTATTCATGATTCTGTATAATGACATTCATTTTAACTGCCAGAAATTTGGAATTCGTATTTATAATTACTTCAAAATAACTCTTTATTAGTTAATTATATAATGATTATTATTAAACACAAGATCTTATGTATTATCTAGTGTTTCTTATACCTGAACCTATGTTCTGCAAGTGAATATAAATTTTAATGAATATGTATTCAGTAGGAATTTGTTCTACTCATTTATAGTCAGTCTTGTTCTTTTTTCAGGGATTCTTTGGCAAACATTAAACATTTTCTTTCATGACCTCATTAACCTATTTTATTCTATTGGTAATTTGAGTAAAAGAACATTCTACATGCCCATTTGTGAGAGTTGTACTTGGAGATCAAAACAGAAGTTGGACATGTCAACAAGTGTACATAACTGCTTGCCCCCTAAAATATTACAAAGTAGGAAACAATTGTCAGTGTTTCTTCATCTCCCCCCTACTGCACAAAACCATACTTCTTTTCCTTCATAACCATTGTTTTCATGTGGCCCAGATCCCTTCATTTTGGTTTCAAACCTAGGTCTCTATAGCAGTGTCCCAGATTACCAAGCCATGAACTTTACCAGGAAATATTCCCTCTGAACTCCAAAGACCTTTAGAATTAAAATATTTCTTAAATAGAATATAGTCATTTTTCAGATTAGAAAACTGAGACTCAGGCAAAAGTGATAGTCAATGTTAGTTACCTGGAACTGAAATCTAGGTCATCTGACACTCAGTTAGATATTGCTTCCATTTAAAAAGTCTTTTTTTTTTTTTTTTTTTTTTTTTTTTAATATTTCTTCAGATGGTCCTATCTCTCCTGTCATTAAAATCTAGAAAAATACATTCCCTTTAACAGAGAATTCTAACTAATTTGCTCAATTAGACTTTACAATGTATTCCTTTATAGGTTTCCGTAATCTTATAAGTAACTCTAATTCTCTGACTCTACTCATTTTTACATATATAAGCCTCTCTCATCTTACACAAATCCTCTCCTCAGTGCACTTACTGTTTAAAACACTCCACACTCTCTTTCTTTTAGAACTGTTTATATTCAACTCCATTTCCTCACCCCCTGTTTATACATCCATTGCTGTCTGGCTTCTGCCTCCATCATTCTACCATAACTTATTTTACTGAAGACATCAATGACCTGTGTGCCACTAAACCCAAGGGATGCTTTTTAGTCTGTATCTTGACAGTGCCTTATCAGTATTGAGCACGGGTTATCTTGGTCTTTTAAAAAATACTCTTAGTCCTGTTATCTTAGACATCATATTTTAAGGTTTTTCTTCCTGTATGTCTGGGTACTACTTTCTAGTAGCTATTATAGGTTCATGTTATTCTCTTTCTTCAAATGCTTTTGACCATAAGACTTTATCCTAGGCCCTCCTCTCTGCATGTTGGAAATGTTTATTAGGCACCTCTATATGCTAAGCACTGTCATAGGAACTGAGAAGAAGCAATGATTAAAACAGATAAACCTTGACTTCAAGGAGCTTATATTCTTACATTCTTTTATCTCTACAACACACTCTGAGTATCTTCATCCAACCTGTGTCTTTAATCACCATCTCTATGTAGATAATTTCAAAATATATATTCTCATCATGATCATCTCTTACTAAGAAGACACAATTCAAGGTGAAGACTATAGGATGAAAGGAGTCTCGTGGAGACAGAAGGGAGAAGAGTATTCCAGACAGAGAAAGCAGAATGTACAAAGGTCTGAGGCAACAAATAATCTGTGTCTGTAGAGCACCCCAAGCTGAGGTAGGAGATGAAGGTAAGGGCTAGATCACACAGATATTCTGAATCACAATAAAGTGCTTGACTTTTATTACAAATGCAAAAAACTTCATTGATTTACTTTTCAGTTCTGGTGAAAATACCATATTATTTTCATTGGTTTTGCTTTATTGTATTCAGATTTGATTGAAGAAGCCCTATGTTAACCTTTAAAAAGTGTCTATTTTCATGTGTCTACTCTCTTATTATACTTCAGAATAATTTTGTCAATATAAGAAATCCATTTAAATTTGGCCGGGCCCGGTGGCTTACGCTGTAATCCCAGCACTTTGGGAGGCCAAGGCAGGCGGATCATGAGGTCAGGAATTCGAGACCAGCCTGATCAACATGGTGAAACCCTGTCTCTACTAAAAATACAAGAATTAGCCGGGCATGGTGGCACGTGCCTGTAATCCCAACTAATCAGGAGGCTGAGGCAGGAGAATCACTTGAATCTAGGAGGCCGAGGTCGCAATGAGCCATGACTGTGCCACTGCACTCCAGTCTGGGTGACAGAGCGAGACTCCATCTCAAAAAAAAAAATTATTGAAATTTTTATTGTAATTTTAATAAGTATGCAGATTAACTGTGGGAGAATGGATATCTTTTTACTGTAGCATCGTTTTATCTAAAAACATAATACACTACTCTTCACTTATTGAATCATTCAGTAAAGTTATACTGATAGATTGAGATAGATAGATTTACACTATATGGTTGCTTTTATTTTTATTTCTAGGTATTTCATAGTTGTTATGATGAATGTGATTTTTATTATTATATGTTCTAACCGGTTATTGAGTTTTATAGGAAAACAAATTATTTTATATATTAAATTTGTGGTCATGTACCTTATAATATATATTCATTTTTCAGTTATTTTGCCTTGAGTTTACTAGTAAAACACATTTCCAAATAATTATAATTTTATTTTCTCCATCCCCAAAGCTATAATTTTACTTTTTATTCATGTTCTAATGTATTAAATAATACTTCCAGAAGGGTGAAAAGTAAGTGGGTTTGTAGGAGAATTTGCCTTATTCCTATTTTAATGTGATTACAGTTTTAACAGTATATACCACAGATGCTATTAGTTGGAAATACGTATTCAATAAGATATTAAGAAAGATTTTCATTTCTAGGTTTCTAAAATGTTGTCCCTATCAGGAGTAAGTGTTGCCTCATATCAACTACCTTTTCTGCACTATATAGATCAGTGTACATCTGTCATTTGATCTATTTCTGTTATGAATTTTGTTCATAGATTTCCTTACTATTGTTGAATTCCTGGAATAAATAAATAATCGTTGTTGAATTCCTGGAATAAATCATATTGGTTACGGTGCATTAATCTTTTACCATATAATGCTAGACTCCATTATCTAATATTTTATTTAGAATTTTTGCATCTACATTTATAATTCATATTGGTCAGTAATATTTTGTGATATTCCTAAGAACTTTTTATATTAGTAATAGATGTTAAATTTTACAACTCTTTTTAGCATCCACTGAAGATAGATCGTATCGTATGTCTCTGAAAACACGATAACTTTGCTAAAAAAATTGTTTTTTAATTAGGGTTTGTGAAAGGAAAATATCTTGGGCCCCCTCAAGCTGAGAACGGCTCAGGGCAAATCTGCTCCCCATTCTATTCAAAGTCATCCCTCTGCTCACAGAGATAGATGCATATTCTAATTGCTTTGTTTGGAAACACTTATCAGAAATGCAAAAGAATGCAACCATTTGTCTCTCACCTACCAGTGACCTGGAAGCCCCAAGGATAGAGGGGAGGGGCGGTGGGGGGGGGGGGCCTTCTTTGAGTTGTCCCTGCCTTTCTGGATTTTTGAGATGGAGTCTCACACTTGTCACCAAGGCTGGAGTGCAGTGGCACGATCTCGGCTTACCACAATCTCACCCTCCCGGGTTCAAGCGATTCTCCTGCCCCAGCCTCCTGAGTAGCTGGGATTACAGGCACCCGCCACCACGCCTGGCTAATTTTTTTTTTTTTTTTTTGTATTTTTACGGGTTTCACCATGTTGGTCAGGCTGGTCTCGAACTCCTGACCTTGTGATCCACCCGCCTCGTCCTCCCAAAGTGCTGGGATTACAGGCGTGAGCCACCGTGCCCGACTGAACTAATGTACTTCTTACATATATTGATTGATGTCTCATATCTCCCTAAAATGTATAAAACCACGCTGTGCCCTGACCACCTTGGGCACACATGATCAGGATTTCCTGAGGCTGTCATGGGAGCATTCTCAATCTTGGTAAAATAAACTTTCTAAATTAACTGAGACCTGTCTCAGATTTTCTGGTTTCCCGGGTTATAGAGGACTATGACATTTTTTTGGATGTTTGTAGGACAGTTATATACCTTTGTTATTTAAAAAATCCCAGATGTGTATATATATGGATATTTTTCATTGATTTTGCCAGGAAAATTGTGAGACCCTCGATCTGTAAACACAAGTTTTCTTTATTTCAGATTTAAAAGATAATTGATTATTTTTTTGACTCTTCCTATTTCTTCCTCAGAAACACCTATACTTTTTAGATTGCATTTCTATTCCCTTTCCTCTGTAATCTTACGGTATTTATTTGTCTTTGTCGTTTTTCTGTGTTATCTGACACAGTTTATTACTCTTTTCACTTATGGGGCTGAAATAATTTTTGACAGTCTTAACTATTTCCTTTACTCAGTTCAAATGTGGCTGTTAATTCTATTATTATAGTATAGTTTCCTTGCAATACTTCCTTATTTCAGCCATTATCATTTACATCTGAGCTTGTTTCTTTTTATAATTTTCTGTACCTTTTTTGAAATTACCATACTTCCTTGCAGTCTATTGAAGATATGCAACATCTTTAGAAATTCCTTCAGAATGACTCAGGAGGTCATTTATTTTTCAAATACATATGTTTCCTTTGATGATGTGAGTTTATATTCCTAGTCTTTATTCTTGAACATTTCCCATAAACCCAAAGTGCTTGTGGTTGTGGCAGCGGCGGCGGTGGGGGGGTGGGGGGGGTATCTTTTTCTTCTATTTTTTCTTCAAAGAAGTAAGCTTTATTTGGACTTATTTGACAGCCTGTGAGCTGCCTTTTATTTACTTAAATTATAGATAAATTCACTTCTAAAATCAATATTTGGCAGCAGGTTGATGCGCTTAGTTTTCATCCCAAATCCACTTTTAGCAACAATCAGTACAACTTTGATGTTTTGAAGTGAGATAATTTTCTACCACTTTGCCTGGTTTTCAGAAAAACTGAATATACTGCTTCCAAGACTTCTCTCTGTGTCTTTCTCATTCCCCTCTGACCTCTCCTCGCAAAAAAACTTCATCCCTAGGAACCATATCCCTTTGTTCCTGTCCTGTTATATTTTGATGATAGCTGTTTCTGAATGTTTTTAATGAGAAGAGAAGCTGTACTCAGCCTCCTTGTTTCTTCTTGCCTTTTAGAGAAAAGCTGTTTCATGGAGTGAAATATAGAAAGCTCAGCAAGCAAGACCTGAAATCTTTTTCTTAATCCACTTCCATATTCTTATAGTTAATAGACATTTCTTCCACAGTCTAGCGTTAGGTCAGTGCTTGTTTTCAACAGTGGCATGAGATTTAACATTAATGTATGCCTTTATTTGGTATTTTAGCAGGAAGCTAGGAAAGTCGGAATTAGGGGCTCTTAATCAGGCATTATTTTAAGCTAGAAATTCTTCTGGACACTTATACTGATGTCTTATTTTATTGTGCCACAGTTCCTAATGTATAGGAATTAAGAAGACAGTCTTTTAAGGCTCAAGACATTCCGTGCATTTGCTTCTATTTGTATTTATCACTGTCCTCAGTATCTTCAGTTCCTTTTATGTAGAAGTTAACCCAGTGTTTTCACCAGATATTTGATTTTAAAAAGGACAGTCTCAAACCAGAGTCCATTAAAATTATTCAAAAAAGTAAAGCACTTTTATTTTCTTATTATCTTAAGGAGAAGCAAAGCGTTGGTTCACAAATGTTCCTTTGTTTAAAAATAATTTATCACATCAGGTTAATGTAGGAAGTTTTTTACATATTACTTAGAGTTTCCAACCTGAAACAATCTCAACTTTTCCTTAAGTATCTCAAAGTGCATAGGGGCAGGCACCAGTAGCGACCTAGGGTTACAGTTGGTTTTTTAAAAATGGAATAATAACACAGTATTTGGTGCCTTATTATGAATGAAAAGTTCGAATTTGTATTCACTGTAGGATTTATATTCAATAGAGTAACTGATTTCTGCTATTACAGAGCCTACATCAGTTTTAACCAATTTCAAACAAAACATGAAGACAATGAATATCACACATGATATGTTAAGTAATGAATTGTAAGTGTCCTTTATTTTACTACCAAAAAGAAACTCAAAGAACTTTGTGTTTAGAATTTATTAAAATATGGATAGCCATATTAAATTATAAAAGAAATATTACTTTCTTTTAAAAAATATAATTTGCCCATGCATTAAAATCAATTATTATGTAGACATCTAACAAAACCATTATATTTAAAACGTCAATCCAAAAGTAATGCAAGGTGCCATTTCCCAATACTTTGCACATGAGAGAAACCTTTTTTTTTTTTTTTTTTTTTTTGAGATAGAGTCTCACACTGTTGCCCTGGTTCCCAGTGGTGCAATCTCTGCTCACTGCAACCTCTGCCTCCTGGGTTCAAGCAATTCTCTTGCTTCAACCTCCCAAGTAGCTGCAATTACAGGTGTCCACCACCATACCCAGGTAATTTTTTGTATTTTTAGTAGAGATGGAGTTTCACTATGTTGGCCAGGCTGGTCTTGAACTTCTGACCTCGTGATCCGCCCACCTTAGACTCCCAAAGTGCTGGGATTACAGGTGTGAGCCACTGCGACTGGGCGAGAATTTTTCATTTCATATCCAAAAGAGAGTTTTAATGGCCCTCAATTTTTTTTTTTTTTTTTTTTTTTGAGACCGAGTTTCATTCTTGTTGCCCAGGCTGGAGTGCAATGGCATGATCTCGGCTCACCACAACCTCCACCTCCCAGGTTCAAGCACTTCTCCTGCCTCAGCCTCCCAAGTAGCTGGGATTATAGGCATGTGTCACCACGCCCAGCTAATTTTGTATTTTTAGTAGAGACAGGGTTTCTCCATGTTGGTCAGGTTGGTCTCGAACTCTCAACCTCAGGTGATCCACCTGCCTCAGCCTCCCAAAGTGCTGAGATTACAGGTATGATCCACCATGCCCGGCCAGATGTAGGTTTTTTCATTATGTATATGTTTATGGTGTACAGTGTGAATTTTTTTTTTTTTTTTTTTTTTTTTTTTTTTTTGAGACAGAGCCTCACTCTGTCACCCAGGCCGGAGCACAGTGACACAATCTCGGATCACTGTAACCTCCACCCCCTGAGTTCGAGTGATTCTCCTGCCTCAGCCTCCCGAGTAGCTGGGATTACAGGTGCCTGCCACCGCACCCAGCTAATTTTTGTAATTTTAGTAGAGACGGGATTTCACCATTTTGGCCAAGCTGGTCTTGAACTCCTGACCTCGTGATCCACCCGCCTCGGCCTCCCAAAGTGCTGAGATTACAGGCGTGAGCCACTGCACCTGGCCCAGTGTGATGTTTTGATATATGTATACTTTATGAAATAATTAAATCAAGCTAATTAACATACACATCACTTCATATGCTTATCATTTTTTGTGGTAAGAACATTTAAAAATCTACATTTTTAGCAATTTTAAAATAGATGCCATTTTTAATGTAAGACCAGAACTGTTACAAAAATACATAGGAAGGGCATGTCCTTTATAACAGACTGTTGTGTGCCAAGTCACTTTCTCCAATATTAGATTTCACATATGTAAGTTCTTGCTTAAATTGGAACAGCTCCCAATCAGTTTTGCATCTTACCACCTCCTACTCTGCATTCTAAAAAACCTATCAAGGCAGAATCTTTTCAGATACAGGTGCCTTTTTTTCATTATTATTATTAGGGTGGTTGTCTCAACCTGAGATTTCTACAAAATTGTAAAAGCTTTAGGGGAGTCTCTCTTTGGGGTCTGAGAGTGAATGGAATTTTACACACAAAAAAGTTATTAGAGTCCTTGTTGGTCTCCTAGTTGTGTCTGCATGAGTAGTCAGCCCTCAAATCCATTCATTCAGGAAATATACTCTGACTTAATGGTGTTAGGAGAGGTTATTTTTAACTGAGATAAACCAAATAATTTTCTGTTAAGTTGTTCTATACAAGCAGTAATAATGTTAAAGAACCGTAATTTTCGTACTGAAATCTAAGGAGACAATAGAATACAGTCAAATAGTGCTGGGTTTAAAACACAGAGACTTGGACTAAGGTCTTTGCACAGTCACTTACTAATCATGAGACCCTGGGCAATTTTCATCTCCTCTGTGGGTCTTAGTTTCCTCATCTGTAAGATAAGGGTACCAGTATCTGCCTTGAGGGTCATGTGGCTTCAATGAGATAGCACACCGAAAATGGCCTGGCATATAGTTGGCATTTAATAAACGCTAGTTTTTTTTGCTTAAAGGCCACAGTAACACTGTGAAGGGTGGGAGACAATCTCGGTAGCGATAAGAAGCCTGGAACCTGGAATAAAATGGGTCAGGGTTATAGTCTTTGGTGCTTTGTTTACCTCCTTCCATGTTCCTTCTCTCACACTTTCCTTCCATTCAGCCTCCTCTAAGATAATGAAAACACTTCCTTGATCATCATTTCTCCTCTAGTGATTTTTATGCCAGCCATAATGAACTCATTTTAGTTTTTCAAATATTTTATGTTCTTTGGGTCTCAGTTCATGCTCTTTCCTCTTTTTGGAACACTCATTACCCAGTTATTCACTCATCTTTTATGTCTTTCTTTAGTAAGCCTTCCATGAGTCCCTAAATTAGGGTTTGATGTCCCTTTTATATGTTGTCATAGCACCTATTTCCTCTATTGTAACATTAATCTCTATTTTAATTGCTTATTTGTCTACCTCTTTCCCTACAATGAAAATGCCATGAATGCCAAAGATCATTTCTATATTATTCACTGTGGCTAACACAGTGAATCTGTGAGTAGTAAGTGGTAGTTTCTCATCTAAGCCATTCATGAAAGAATCATGAAAGACACCCTGCTGTCTGTCCAGCTTTATCAAACTAAACTTGTTAAGTAGAAAGGTGTTGCCACACTAATGCCCTCACTATTTCATGAACATTTCATATGATCCATCCATTCCTTTCTTTCAGATACAAAGCATACAAGTCAGTAGCATGATTAATAAGCATTACTTTTATTGGGTTTGGGGAAAATATTTACGTTGAATTAAGTGGTCTGATTAAGAACAGACCACACAACACGATGGAACAAACATTGGATTGGGAGCCAGGAATCCCAAGTGCGAGTTCTCCTTCTGCAACCTATTAGACATGTAAAACTTAGTTACGTTTTAGTTCTGTGATTTCTAGTTTCTTCATTTGTGATTAACAATATCATTTCTCAATATTTAATAGAATTATTGAAAGGATCAAATGACAAAAGAGAAGGGTAAGCAGGCAAGCACTTTCCTAATATACAATTTTATCATGCAGAGAGTCTGTGATGAAAGAACTGTTTGATTTGGAATTTAAAAACTTTGCAGTATAGGGAAAAGTAAATGTTATTGCCTTCAGAAGAAAATCCTCATTACACGAAACAACCTTGATATGGTTTGGCTGTGTCCTCACCCAGATATCATCTTGAATTCCCATGTGTTGTGGGAGTGACCCAGTGGGAGGTAACTGAATCATGGGGGCAGGTCTTTTCTGTACTGTTCTTGTGATAGTGAATAAGTTTCATGAGATATGATGGTTCTATAAAAGGGAGTTTCCCTGTACAAGCTCTCTCTCTTTGCCAGTCACCATTCGTGTAAGACATGACTTGGTCCTCTGTGCCTTCCACCATGATTGTGAGGCTCCCCTAGTTATGTGGAACTGTAAGTCTGTTAAACCTTTTTTCCTTCCTATTCTCTGGTATGTTTTTATCAGCAGCATAAAGACAGACTAATACAAACCTCATGTTTAAAAATGTACTAACAAGCACAGATGATGTTTGTTCAATTTTATAATTCATATCAAAACATTTATAAAATGCAATCATAATTTTTGCTTAATAAAGCCCTTGAATATCTCACATTAGTATCATTCATGCGAATAAAAATTATATGTATGAAAAACAGTCTAATGTATTTTCAAATGTGATAGTAGAATATATTCTGATTTGAAAACTTCAATATATAATCACTAAGTTATTCATAAAATACACCAAATGGGTTTCTAGTCTTTTAAATTAAAACACTTAGTCGAATACTATTTTTAAAATGTTTTATCATTCTTTTAAAAATACACTTGCTATGAAAATGACTTTTGCAGATACTCTTAAAAATATGACTTCTGCTTTTTAGTCAAAAAGTAGCAAACTCCCATAAGATCCTTTTCCATTCCACAGATCTTCCCCTTTCCTTTTTATAAGATTCCTTGAATCTGCACTCAGCCCCTTAAATTATCCGTATATTACTGATGTGCAAAATTGTGAAAATATTCTCACCAGTGTCATTCATTTCCATGGGAAAACGTCCAGTTTGAATTCTTACCCAGCATCTAACTACCTGATGCAGGAAAAATATTGGCATTTTTTTAGAGCTGAGATTTTCTAAATTTAATTTCATGCATCCCTGACACCAGTTCAGATAGCATCCAGATTCTAAATGAGGTTTGAAATATGTAAAAAAAAAAAAAAAAAGAAAACAAAACAAAAACAAATTCTACATTTGCGGTTTCCTTCAAACACACACTGTATCTCTAGCACCTGGATATTTTCAAAGAAGTCAAACTCAAAAATATCCTCCAGGCTTTTTTGCCCTTAAGATATACAGCAGTATCCCTTATGGATAAAGAAATCCAGATGCCTTCAAAGAAAGTATTATTTACTGAAAGGGTCTTCAAAAGTTCTTTTGTGAATCTGAAGTTTTCAATACAGTGTCTATTTTCATAGGCTCAAAAGAAAAACCATGAATGAAAGACTCTTGACTTTGTATCTCTACTAAATTAGACATTTCTTGAAATGTTCATATTACTTAAGTAAATTACATAGTCTTCTAGTCTTATTATGACATTGGTCACCTTGCTATCTATAACTCAGTGATGGTGACTTTTTCTGTTCTACCTACTGTCTTTATGTGTGTCATTCCCATTGCTTAGAATTGTCTCCTACCTGGTCTGGACAAATACTCTAAATCTTCCAAGTTTCCTATTCCTCTGTGATGATCCATAGACAAGGCATAGAAAAATACGAGAAGGCAGGCCGGGCGCGGTGTCTCACGCCTGTAATCCCAGCACTTTGGGAGGCCGAGGTGGGCAGATCACGAGGTCAGGAGATCGGGACCATCCTGGCTAACATGGTGAAACCCTGTCTCTACTAAAAATACAAAAAAAAAAAAAAAAAAAGCCAAGCGTGGTGGCCGGCACCTGTAGTCCCAGCTACTGGTCAGGCTGAGGCAGGAGAATGGTGTGAACCTGGGAGGTGGACCTTGCAGTGAACCGAGATCACACCACTGACTGCACTCCAGCCTGGGCAACAGAGCAAGACTCCGTCTCAAAAAAAAACAAAACAAAAAAAAAAAAAAAAAAAAAAAAAAGAAAAAAGAAAAATACCGGAAGGATAACTCAAAATATTGTAGAATAGTTTAGAAGATATGATTTGCTATATAATACATGGATCTAACAAGTTTGTGTCTGAGGAGGATGAAGAATATAGCATGGTACTGAATAGACTCACTTTGGGATTAGAAGTGATTCAAGTTTGATGGGGCTATATGTAAGTATATTGGATGGAACATAACGATACCATGGGTGGATAGCAGAGCACCATGAAAGGAGTCATTTGAGGAAAAAAAAAAAAATCCTTCCTTAAATTTAGAGGTCTTCCTCATGTCTTCTCCGTGCATAAATCAATAAAGTAAGCGTAGCCAAAGTGTTAATGATATGGGAGAGGGGCAGCGAAGTGCTGGGTAGAGAAAGGCGGGTCCCGGGCTAGGGCCCCACCCTCGGGCCTGTGCCCACAGACCGAGGTGAGGACAGGCACTCCTGCCTTCACCCCCAAATGTTGCATTTTCCAAGACCCCTCTGTCCCCACACGCCTCATCCTGTGCCTATAAAATCCCAAGATCCTAGCAGGCAGACAACAAGAAGCGGCTGGACGTCAAGAGCAGCACATCAGCAGAAGGAGAACAAGTAGCTGGACGTGGAGAGGAGCACAACAGTTGAAGAGCATGCCGACAGGCAGCGGCAGACGCCAGCACACCAGTAGGCCATCCACCGGAGGAACAACACGGAGTTTGGCCCCGGGCGGTCAGAGAAGAGTCCGGATACTGAGCGGCCCCGACTCCAGGGGAAAATCTTCCCACTCCATCTCCTTTCTGGCTTCCTCATCTGCTGAGGGAGCTACTTCCACTCAATAAAACCTTGCACTCTTTCTCCAAGCCAAGTTGTGATTCAATTTTTCTGGTACCCCAAGGCAAGAAACCCCAGCATACAGAAAGCACCCGGTCCTTGTGATAAGGCAGAGGGTCTAATTTAGCTGATAAACACAAGCCACCTATGGATGGCTAAACTAAAAGAGCACCCTGTAAGGCACACTCACTGGGGCTTTAGAAGCTGTAAACATTCACCCTAGGCCCTGTCATGGGGTTGGAGCTCCACAGCCTGCCCCTCTGTATGCTCCCCTAGAGGTTTGAGCAGTGGGGCACTGAAGAAGCGAGCCACTCCCCTTGTCACATGCCTGGCGAGGGGGACAAGGGAACTTTTCCAGTTTCATTAATGAAAAGACCTGAAGGAAAGAAAGATTGCAAGAAAAGTTTTGTCTTTGTAATTTTACTTGTTCTTTAGATCAACGTTCTTCCAAAAATACTGACACTATTTCGAGTGATAATACCTAGACTTTGAAGAAAATTCAGTTTATGATAGTAGGAAAAATATATGGGATAAAAGTTTACCTTAAATGTATTCTTGCTGTGTTAAGTGGAAAGAAAATGTTTAAACACAGCAAATTGGTTCTTTGACATTTTACCAAACTTTTTCGTTTACTAAATCTTTCTGTTTTCAACTAGGGGCTCTGATGTCCTGTCAGTGCAGGTAGACTGATGCTGTATCAAGGTCATACATTTTGTGATTGTTGACTCTCAAAATGACTTTATGTGTAAGGAGCCCATTCCCTGAAATTTAACAAGACCGAGAAGGAAGTCTAGATGCTGTGCAATTATAAAAAATGAAACTGAGTTTTTAAAAATGCTAGAAATAGCAAATTTCACAGATCATTTGACTCTAATTTTTTTTTTTTTTTTTGTGACGGAGTCTCACTGTCGCCCAGGCTGGAGTGCAATGGCGCGATCTCGACTCACTGCAACCTCTGCCTCCTGGGTTCAAGTCATTCTCCTGCCTCAGCCTCCCAGGTAGCTGGGACTACAGGCATGCACCACCATGCCTGGCTAATTTTTGTATTTTTAGTAGAGATGGGGTTTCACCATGCAGGCCAGGCTGGTCTCAAACTCCTGACCTCAAGTGATCCACTCGCCTCGGCCTCCCAAAGTGCTGGGATTACAGATGTGAGCCACCAAGCCCAGCCTTGACCCTATGTTTTTAAAAAGGATTTGCGAAGTCTACCTTTTATAAATAATAAAAAGAACGTAGCTCATAACAGATTAAGCAGGTTGATTTTCCTTGAGATTAATAGTATTACACATGTTTAATTCTACAAATTTAAGATTCAGAACAGCAGAAATCCAAGAATTCAAATATAGCATCAGAATATCAATAGACCAATATTAAGAAAAATGAAAACAGTATTTTATTTGTCCATTGGCTTGCCTTAAATTACACACAAAAATTTGGTTAATTCATTGCAGAAAAGCCTCTTCTCTATTGTCTTTTTTACTTTCTGTAGGGTTAGTTTTATTAACCTGTGGTGACCAACTCTGCTGGTTTGCTAGGGACTGAGAGGTTTCCTAGGACGTCACACTTACAGTGCTAGAAACGGGAGCATCTCAGGCAAACCTTATGCATCAGCTTGCCTAATTCCTGTGGTTTGGTACTAGTTCATGATTTTTACACAAAATACATATGCAATTACTAAATCTTCCTTGAAGGATGAAATTCTTATGGCATCTGGACCAAAATCTGATTTTAGGTATATTTTTTCTATCACTATCATCCAAAACTTCTGTATAAAGAACATGTGAATTAATCATTGTTACAACAGGCAGGGTTAAATCTGTGGGTCAAATTGGAGCAATATGAACTTTAAGGCCAGACAAAACAGAACTTGAAATCTGACTCCAGCACTGCCTAGCTGAGTGACATGGAGCAAAATAATTTAACTCCACAGGCTTTAGGTTCTACAAATGTAAAGTGGGATGGTACTACTTACCTCAGAAGGTTGGTGCCTAACAAAGCAAAGTGGCAGCCGGGTGTGGTGGCTCACGCCTGTTATCCCAGCACTTTGGGAGGCCAAGGCAGGTGGATCCTGAGGTCAGGAGTTCGAGACCAGCCTGACCAATGTGGTGAAACCCTGTCTCTACTAAAAATGCAAAAAAAAAAAAAAAAAAAAAAATAGCTGGGCGTGGTGGCACGTGACTGTAATCCCAACTACTCAGGAGGCTGAGGCAGAAGAATTGCTTGAACCTGGGAGGCAGAGGTTGCAGTTTGGGCGACAGAGGGAGACTCTGTCCAAAAAAAAAAAAAAAAAAAAAAAAAAAAGGCAAGGTGTCATATAGCAAAGTTTTTAAAATATTAGTTTTATTTTCATCAATATCATTGAAATTATCAAAATAGAGAGATAAGAATGTGGCTTCTTCCTTTTCAACAATGGGGTAATTATCTCAGCAGGTTTAATCCCCACTGGTGGTTGTAGAGTACATGAGTCAGGGTTCTCCAGAGAAAGTAAATTAATAGGATATGCATAGAGAAAGAGAGAGATTTCTTTTAAGGAATTGGCTCATGTGATCATGAGGTTGGCAAATCCAAAACCTGCAGGGTAGACTGGCAGGCTGGACACCCAGAGAAGAGTTGAAGTTCCAGTCTGAAGGCAGTCTGAAGGCAGAATTTCCTCTTCTATGGGAGAGATCAGTCTTTTTCTGTTAAGGCCTTTAAATGATTGGATGAGACTTACTTTCATTATAAAAGATAATCTACTTTACTCAAAGTCTACTAATTTAATTTCAATATTAATTCTGTTTTTGAAATACCTTTCCATAAACATCTAGATTAATGTGTGATCAAGTATTTGGGTACCATGGCCTAGCCAGGTTGACACATAAAATTCACCTCACGTGGAGAGAATGCATGCCATGTTCTCTAGGCTAAATCTAGGGTGTTAATAGGTTTGTTTGTTTGTTTGTTGCATTAGGTTTAGAGTTATTCACATTCTTTGGCCATATACAAAAGATCTGAGGTTAGTAAAAACTGAGATAGTCAAGTACTGAAAATACTGAGGAAGCTCCAGAGCCTAAAGTGGAGCTCTAGGCAGCAAAAAGACTGAGTTTGGCTCTTCTAGGGAAAGCAGGTATTCCTCAAACAATTTTTAGAAAGATAGTATACTTTTAATTTTAAACAATTTTTATAAAGGATATGTAAATGCCCAGTATACTGGCACAGCCAGATTCCAGTCAAGAAATATGGTGGTTAACCAACTAGAATCAGGAATGTAGAGAATTGGATATTAATTAAAAGAGAATATTAAAACTAATAATCAAATACATGGCTGTTAAAAACACACTTTAGCATCCAGAGTATAATACAATAAGGACTGGACAAATTCCCACAGTAGACCTCAAGTTGTTGCCTCTTCTATAACGGATCTTGGACCTCATCAGTCCAGACGTCAGATAAGGCACAGCATCACGTCGAGAAAGTTAACAAGGTCAGAAAAAGGGATGACAGGAGAGTCAAGATACTCATTATGTGGAAATAGCCTGAAAGCAATAGGCTGAAAAGAGCCTTAGAAAAATAACCTGGTAGTTCAAACCGGATTTAAAAAGCATCTTTAAATTATTGTCTGAATTTTCAGCAACATTGTGCGCATTTGACCAAATGATCTTGTTATAACTGGGCTTTCATCTTTTACTAGAACAATCATCATTCATAGAAAGATAATGTGCATTAGATCAAATTATTCCAACTGAGCAAGATGTTAAATGTCATTTCGGGTAATGAGATAAATGAAGGAAATTTGTAACGAGTGGAACAGTCTCCCAGGGACTTATTACACTCTGGAGAATTTTAATCTGCTTTCATGGTAAAGGTTAACAAATACTCAGAGAGCTCCTACTTGTACTTGTCACTTTAAAAGCATTTTTCCTGCAAAGATTTCAAGGTGGTGGTATATTTGCTCCATTTCAAAGGGTATAGGGTATCCTTTGTGGGAATGATAATTTCATCAACATCATCAAGAGCAAACATATATTGAATATTTTGTAGTTGTAGGGCAGTGGGCTAAGTGCCTGGAACACAGATAGACATAAGATATCCTTTTCTTACAAGAAGTCTATTTACAAAATAGCCTAAAATATATTTTCTTCAGAATATAGGTTTCTAATATTAGGTTGGTGCAAAAAGTAATTGCGGTTTTTGCCATTACTTTTAATAAAATGTGGACTCTGTCTAGTCAAGTAAGTAGTCTTTGGGTTAAAAAGGCCATATACTATTCAAAATAGCCCAGGTAATTTAAAAGCTAGTTAAATTACTATTCCACTATATTTCATCAACTGCAATTCTAGATCTATATCTATCTACTTGATGGAAACAACGGGGATAATGATAAGGAAGGCTAAGACTAAGATGAAAGCTTACTGAAAGAATGACCTTTAAAAATACTATGTTTAATTAAATTCTCTATCTTTTCATGTTAATCAAAATGATAGGCAAATGTCTTAGAAACTTAGTGGATCAAAACCTCACTGACTATTGATATAATTGTTCACTCTGTGTTAACTGACATTTGTCTAGGATCTCCAAATTATCTGTTATCCTGCTGCATAATTTAATATTAAAGTCTAGAAAGCAAACATTAACATCTCTGCAAAAATGAATGAGAAAAATCTCATAAAAGTAAAAGAAATGCCCCATTTGGTTACAGTAATGATAACTGATGTATCATTCCTCTTTGAAAGGAAACTAATATACCCAGTGGGTATGGATCTTCATTGCAAATAATTGATACCCCATTAGTAAGAAATAAAAGTCAAACAAATCTCGAATCCTCTTCATAATTACACTATTACTTTTGAAGGGAGAAAGGAGTACAGATATTTACTTTTAATATCTTGCTCCAACATGGTTAGTTTTATATACTCTATCTTATACTTAAGCCCTCCTGTTATAAAACATCATAAAAGGCATAGATTTTTTGTTTTTCTTTTTGTTTTTTGAGATGGAGTTTCGCTCTTGTTGCCCAGGCTAGAGTGCAATTGCGCAACCTCGGCTCACTGCAACCTCTACCTCCCGGGTTCAAGCAATTCTCCTACCCCAGCCTCCCAAGTAGCTGGGATTACAGGCATACACCACCCTGCCCGCCTAATTTTGTATTTTTAGTAGAGATGAGGTTTCTCCATGTTGGTCAGGCTGGTCTCAAACTCCCGACCTCAGGTGATCCACCAGCCTTGGCCTCCCAAAGTTCTGGGATCACAGGCCTGAGCCACTGTGCCTGGCCATGAGTACCAGGAAAACATGGGGCATACTCAGTTTTCCCTGCTCTTCCCCTCTAATATGCCTAAATACCTTGGAAATTATTTAACAGACAATCATAAAAGGACCCTGAAGGATGGAGAAAAGAAGTCAGACTGTCCAGAAACTTTAAGACTTGAATAATGACACCATAGTGAGTTGCCCAGGTTTTTCCATATATCCCATACTGTGTTCTGGAGAAGGCTGTAATCAGGAACCTCCAATGAGTGTAGACAAAAAATAAAAAAATTCTCATCTCACTTGCCAAAGGACCCCTCAAAAAAAGGCAACCCAACAGAGTCCCAGTGGAAAGAACCATCCTATGTAATACTAAGGGAAGCACATAGCCCAAACTACCATAGCAGCAGTACCAACACCCAGGACAGCATAGGCCAGACCCATAGCAGCAGCAACAGAAGCAGGAGGACGCAACATGGACACACCGATTACTTCACACCTGGAGCAGTGGCAGTCTCAGTCAACCACAGGAGCAGTTGCAGCAATCGAATCTACCCCACATTGAAGCAGGTGGTCTGTTCCACCACAGTGACAGTTGCAGGGGGTCCCTGTCCAAGCCTAGGGTAGCAACAGAATCAATAGGACCCAGTAAGGGACGCATGTCACACAACACACCCAAACTAGTAGGAGCCCAATCCACCACAGCAGCAGCAATAGCTGAGTCTCTGTCGTATACTCAGAGCAACAGCAGCTACATTAGGAGTGTTAGCAGGGGCAATCAGGGATCCCTTCACCACTCTACACCCAGATCAGTGGCAGCCCAGTCTGCCATAGCAGCAATAGCACAGCAGGGTTCCTGTGACATACCTGGGAGAACAATGAGACTGATCCTACCCAGGAGGAACAACTAAAGCCCAGAGTATCCTGACACTCCCACTCAGTGACACTAGGCAGTCTAAATAGCACATGTAGGGACTGAGCAGAAATCCAGCAGAGCCAGAAGTACAAAGCTAATCAGAACAGACCTTTAAGGCTCTAAAAATTAAATTGACATTGGAACTACAGCTCACAAAAGTAGGCAAAGACCCACGTGCAAAATCTAGGGTGACTAGCTGATGAAATAAAAGATTTAAATAGAAACAAGTCTCCTAACATAATATACAACATGTCCAGAATATAATTATAAGTCACTAGTCATACAATATGATGAAAAATACGACTTTAATGAGAACATACAATTAATTGACACAAACGCTGAGATAAAACAAAGGTTGAGATTGTCTGACAAGGATTTAAAGCAGGCATTATAAACTGGTTTTCACCAATAATTGTAAATTCTCTTTAAACAAGTAAAAAAAAAAAAAAAAGGAAATCCAAAAAAAGAAGATATAAAACATGAAAATATTGGAAATGAGAGAATATAAAAAAAAGTTGAAATTTAAAAATAATCTTACTACATGGGCTCAATGATACAATGGTTATGAAAGTGATAGAATCAGTGAACTGCATGACTGATAGACTTTACTAAATCTGAGCCACAGAAAGAAAATAGGCTTTAAAAAATTGGGCTGGGCGCGGTGACTCAAGCCTGTAATCCCAGCACTTTGGGAGGCCGAGACGGGCCGATCACGAGGTCAGGAGATGGAGACCATCCTGGCTAACACGGTGAAACCCCGTCTCTACTAAAAAAATACAAAAAACTAGCCGGGCGCAGTGGTGGGCGCCTGTAGTCCCAGCTACCCGGAGGCTGAGGCAGGAGAATGGCATAAACCCGGGAGGCAGAGCTTGCAGTGAGCTGAGATCCAGCCACTGCACTCCAGCCTGGGCGACAGAGCGAGACTCCGTCTCAAAAAAAAAAAAAAAAAACAAAAAAAAACAAACAAACAACAACAACAACAACAACAAAAAAATTATTAACAGAGTCTCAGGAACAAATGAAATAATAAAATAAAATCTAACATTTGTATCATCGGAGTTATAGAAGAAGAGGAAAAAGTATAAAGTTCAAAAATATTTGAAAAAATAATGGCTGAAAACTTCCCAAATTTGGTGAAAGAAGTTCACTTACAGATTCAAGAAGCTGAGGAAAACATAAACGAAATAAGCCCAGAGAAATTCATACCCAGACACATTGAGAGACAGGACTAGCTGGATTCCCTAGGCCAACTAAGAATTCCTAAGCCTAGCTGGGGAAGGTGACTGCACCCACCTTTAAACACGGGGCTTGTAACTCAGCTCACACCCGACCAATCAGGTAGTAAAGAGGGCTCACTAAAATACCAATTAGGCTAAAAGCAGGAGGTAAAGAAATAGTCAAATTATATATCACCTGAGAGCATAGGAGTAAGGACAATGATTGGGATATAAACCGCAGGCATTACAGCCGGAAGTGGGCAACCCCCTTTGGGTCCCCTCCCATTGTATGGGAGCTCTGTTTTCACTCTATTAAATCTTGCAACTGCACACTTCTCTGGTCCGTGTTTATTCCAGCTGGAGCTGAGTTTTCACTCACTGCCCACCACTGCTGTTTGCCACCGTCCCAGACTGACTGTTGACTTCCACCCCTCCGGATCCAACAGGGTGTCCACTGCATTTCTGATCCAGTGAGGTGCCCATTGCCACTCCCCTTCGGGATAGAGGCTTGCCATTGTTCCTGCATGGCTAAGTGCCTGGGTTCATCCTAATCGAGCTGAACACTAGTTGCTGGGTTCCACAGTTCTCTTCCATGACCCACAGCTTCTAATAGAGCTATAACACTCACTGGATGGCCCAAGGTTCCATTCCTTGGAATCCATGAGGCCAAGAACCCCAGGTCAGAGAACAAAAGGCTTCCTGCCATCTTGGGAGCAGCCGCCACCATCTTGGGAGCTGCCTGCCACCATCTTGGGAGCTCTAAGAACAAAGACCCACCCATAACAACATCATAATTAAACTTCTGAAAACTAAAGACAAATACAAAGTCTCAAAAACAACCAGAGAAAAATGATACATTACCTATCGAGGAATACTGATTCAAATAACAGCAGATTTCACATACGAAACCATGATGGTCATGAGGAAATGACATACTTTCTGAAAGAAAACAACTGTTAGTTGCAAATCTTGTATCTGACTTTATTCATAGTACCCCCAAATTGGAAACTACTCAAATGTCTTTTATTGGTAAAAGGATAAACAAACATCAATACCATGAGAATGTCACTCAGCAATAAAAAAGAACAAATTATTAATACAAACAATAACTTAGATGAATCTCAAGTGAATCATTCTGAATGAAAGAAAAGTCTCAGGAGAATACATAGTGTATGATTCTGTTTTGTAGAGTTTTTGAAATAATATAATTATAGAGAACAGTTTAGTGGTTGAAAGGTGTTAAGGGTGAGGGAATTGATTATGAAAGGTTAGAATGAGGTGATTTATGGTGCCACATAGTAGTTATGGATCTTGATTTTGGTTCTAATTACATGAAGCTACATATATAAAATTTCATGGAACTACACACACACAGATACACGCACATTACTGTATACATAATTGATAAAATCTGAATAAACTTTGAGAATTATCCCAATGTCAATTTCTTACTGTTAACATTAGGAGTGCCCAGGAAAGAGGGAAAGGTACACAGCAGTTTCCTGTACATTTCTTTGCAAATTCCTGTGAATCCATACTTTTATTTTAAGATAAAAAGGTAAAACAGGGCTAGGTAGACATTGTATGTTTAGATATGCTAAAACAGAAAAACCCGAAATTGTTCTCAATGTTTCTCTCTGAGAATACCAGATTCCTCCTGATGCCAATAAATCTGAGGAATTTTTATTCACATTTATTGCAAAATAAAATAATATTTTTCTCTAGGATTCACGAGGAAAGAAGTAGCAGAAAGGACTGTTGTAACTGGAGAGGTTTAATAAAAAGCATTGCGTTCAACCCTCCTTTGATGAGGCCTATTGGAATTTCTGCTCTTCCACTCACTGGAAGGCACTAAGCTTAAGAAGACCAAACTTTAAGATATTTTTTTGGTAACTCATTAACAAGGGGAAATTTTCAAGCATTATATCCAGGGTGGAGCACACTCTAAGCAAACAGACTGGGCCAGAAGCAAAGAGCAATTTTACAACTGGTACAGCTGTATTCTAAGAAGCCAACAATTGCCTGTGGGCACTAACCATGTGGAAATTTTTAAACAACGCAAAGGGCTGATGAAATGATGAGAGAAGGACTGGAACACAAACTTATCTATTTAGCTATTTGGCTAAGTAGTAGTCCTGATGCACTCCACCTACTTTCCAGTTTCAAGTCTCATTTCCTTGCTCATCTGCACAACACAGAGGTTATTCACATCTTTGAAGTGCAAGTGTTCAACTAAAGAAGGCCAGTAGCAAGCTGTTTTCTTTAGAAAGCACTCAATAGGCTCAGTAGTGTGCTAGCTGTTCTTTGGATACAGAGATGTACAAGATACAATCTTGGCCTTGAAATTTACAGTGAGGTTGGGGATGTAAGAAAGGTACCCTGGAAAAGACATCTAATATTATACATACCTGAGACAGATCTATATCTGCATCCATATCTGTAACTATATGTCTGATAGATGACATATACAGGACATTCTATAATAGTTCAGAAATGTACTATGGGCTGGGGCTAACAATAGACATTTTGAAAAGAAGACAGGACTTCAGTAATTCTTTGGCACACGGGCAGGAGGGATGGGCATAAGGCATTCTGGGCGAAAGGAAGGTTGGTTGCAGAAGTGTGGAGGCATCTTTGAGAAGTATTAATTGGTGGAACTACTAAAGAGATAAATTTAAACTCAGTATTACAAATAACTTTCTTAAACAGGGCTTCCCCAAAATAAAATACAGTACCTTGAGATGAGAACCTGGACAATCTATGCATTTATTCTTATGTTAAATGACCCCTTTGTGTGAATGTTCAGAGGGTATTCCGGGTTCAGATGGTTGTTTAAGTGTTTGTGTCCCTCCTAAAACGGAGGCTTCATGGTGATACTATAATTCTGGTTCCCAGATTCGCTATCACACTGTTCTTCTTGCTTGATAAATTGGATCACACTGATAGGACTACCTGTCTATACTGCCAACAATTGTCTATTTCAGTATTCTCTAGATACTGTGTTCCACAGGCCTGTTTTGAAATTCTCCTATAACCTATAGGTATTCTCCAACCTCAAAATCTATTCATCTGAAAATCACTGGTTTTCTATGTCTAAACATTCTCCTATAAGCTTGAACCAAAATTCTTATTCTAATCCTTGATTGCTTTTCAAATACATCAGAATAAATTTTATATCCACACCCCAAGTCTTCACTTCTTCAGGCTGAATTACCTTGATTAGTTCTAATATACCTTCAGAATCATTCAGGGGCTCACTTTAATTCATAATTTGTCATCTTAATACAGTACCCAGATTTAAATGTGTAGTCTAACTAGAGCAGAATAGAATGAAACTCTATTAGCCACATGGATTAAGATTTCTTTTTGGTTCCAGTTGAAGCTGTTGAACTGTAATATATGTAGCAACTTTCCTCTAACATTCTAAATAATTTGAAATGCTAGAAATAATCTAAAAATAAACACCTAAATTATTATTGGGTTGCAAACAAGAAGAGACTTCAGTGCATCATAAAACATGAAAACTCCTTAAAGACACACAGCAGGTAAGATGAGATTGAACAGAATAATTAAATGCATCCATTTCATGGGATATTATATAGTCATTAATGGTAATAAAGTACATCCATTTGAGCTAATATGAAAAAGTATACAAATATATTATTAAGTGAAAGAGAAAGTCGCAGAATTATGTATAGTATATTTGTTGAATTTAGAAAAATATAATCATAGATACATATATATGATGGAATATATTTTTTCTTAAAGAAAGAATAAAAAATGCTTTATAGAATTAACTATTAGGGAAAAGATTAGCAGGTAGGAAGTGCAGGAATAAAAAGCATTCATTTTTCATTTTATAATTTTTGAATTTTAGAAGTTTAAACAAACTGTCTCTTATGTCAATTGGGGCAGACATTTTATTGTCTTATTTTTGCTTTCTTGTTAAAAAGTAAAAACTTATATTAATAAACAGAGTTTTATTGGAATTGCCTTTTTATCAATCATGACATAGTTGAATCAGGTTGAGTCAGAATGTTCAGATCTTTTCTGCCCAGAGTTTCATATGTATTTGCTGGCTGACAGTTAATTGAACAAAGGAATGGGAGAGGCAATATGCAAAGGCAACTACTGTGGAAGATTTTCTTATATGAACTCTACATGTTCATGTCCCTAAATAAACATTTCTAATCAAGCATAGGAGACATTTTGTGTTTAGTAGTAAGGACTTGAAGAAGCACATGCTAGGAACACAGGTCAGTATAGGAGGCTGCTGCAGTAGTGCAGGCAAGAAATGATGGTAGTTGGGATTAGGGTTAAAGCATAACATGTGCACATACATAAAGAGATTTGGGATACATTTTTGGAAGTGGAACTGGCAAGTCTTGGTGATAAAAGACTTGTGGTTAATAAGGAAGAGGGAATAAATCTATGACTACAATTGCTGACACAGCTGGGAGAAATTTAATAGGCCTCTGCCTACAGTAATGAGAGGATCATGAAGTCAGGGAAAGGAGTTGAACGTACACAATACCATGCTTTGGCATGAATCAAATAGCTGACCAGAATGATGATATTTTATGAAAACTGCTTAGTAGACAAGGCATGACATTTGGTATTAAAGACCTGGGTCTGAGTCTCCTTTCCACTATGTAAACAAACTCTCTGAGACTGAGTTGGCCCTTTTAAAAACTGGAGATAAAAATAGTACTTAACTCACAAATGTCTTGTGAAAATGACGTCAGAAAATATATGTGAAAAATCTTATAAAACTCTAAAAACATTCAAATGTTAGTTTTTAATATTATTACTACTATTATTTAAAAAGAATATAATTAACTTCTCCTTCTGTTCAAAATTCTTGCCAGCAGCATGCCACACTGCATATCATCTCCAACCATTAACTTAGCACTCTGTTTATCTTCTACACTCAACATTATATTTTACTGATTTATTCATGTTGGTATTTGTAACTATAGTTAACCCATTTTAATTGCTGCATAGTATTCTATTGAATAAATATGCTTCAATGCATTTATCCTTTCTCCTACTGAAGTATATTTAGAGTGATCTTACTCTTTTTCACTATTCCAATACTTCAGAGATATTCTCATATGTTTTCTTGCCTGGATATGCGAACCTCTTTAAGATACACACCTGGTGAAGGGTAATATTGGTTGTAGGACATAAATGTCTTCAGCTTTGTTGGATATTGCCAGATGTTCTTCTAAGTCTTCGAAACAATGCGTTGTCTTATCTGCAATGTATAGAGTTCCTGCTTCCTCAAAACCTTACAGACACTTCGTTTTGTTAAACTTAAAAACTATTTGCTAAATCTAATGAGGGTGGGGGTAGGGATGGAATGTCTTTGTTTTTCAGTTTGCATTTTACTAAGTCTATGAAACAGTATTTAATATGTTTTTTAGCCACTTATAGTTTCTTTTGGTTAATTAGATTTTTGTATCACTCGCCTATTTGTTTTTTAATTGAGTGTTTTTGTGTAATTGTTTTACAGTAATTACATATTTCGGATACAAAGTCTTTTATAGTTATTCACATGAAAACATTGACTCCCAATCTGTGGCTTAAATTTTAAATTCGTTTATTGCCTTTTCTAGTGTCAGATTTCGCTTTTTAAAATTTTGTTAATTTTATCAATATTTTTCCATTAGGATTTAGATGTTTTACATTGTGTTTAAGAAATTTTTTTGATGCTAAAGTCATAACATTCTCCTAATAACATTCTCTTCCCCTAAAATTGTCAAAAATTTGAGTTTTTAACTAGTTTGGGTTTTTATAGGTTAAAGAGATACATAATTGCTTTCTATATGGACAAGTAGTTTTCAAAACATCATTTACTGACTGATGCATCTTTTTCATTTCTGATTAGTATTGTCCATCGTAGGGGCCAAGAAAAAGTTTCCCTTTTGCCCTCTGAAATTTTGCTAAAAAAATCACACCCTCCCTTATCTTAACTCAAGCATTTCTTTCTTTCTACTGACTTAATTAATCCCTTAGACACAGCTTAACTCTTTTAACCAATTGCCAATCAGAAAATTTTTGAATCCACCTCTTGCCTGTAAACTCCACTTCAAGATATCCCACCTATCTAGACTGAACCAATGTACACCTTTATTGATTTATGATTTTCCTTAGAATTCCTGTCTTCCCAAAATGTATAAAGCCAAACTGTAACCCAGCCACCTTGGGAACCCTTTTTCAGGACTTCTTGAGACCATTTCCTGTGCCATAGCTACTCATACTGGCTCAGAATAAACCTCTTTAAATATTTTGGAGGGTTTTTTTTTTTTTTTTTTTTTTCCATTAACACCATTAAGAATAATGTTTATTCTAGATTGAGCATGATGTTTACTCTAGGTTTTTGGTAGAAAACATCAGTTTAAGAAAGTTTCTTTTTATTTCTAAATAGCTATTTGTAAATAGCTGTTCTCATGGAGAAGTGATTTTTATCTAATAATTTTTCTGGATTGTTGGGGCTGAGAAAACAATACTTCAAAATGAAGGCCTCAGAAGCAAAAGTTTTCTCTGATATTCTCCTTCCCTCCTGTCTCTCAATCTCATTCTCCCCTGAGGTTAGCCATATAAATTAGAATCCCTCTTCTCCAAGGTGGGTCATAGAAGGTAGAACCCCTTTTCCCCAAAGCCAGCCATAAAACCCAAAATATTGCTCTAGCTATCCCTCCACCTTTCTGTGTAAAAGCTGGCCATAAAGAAAAGGTCGACCTACCTTGTTTGACTTTGGGTCATAAGATCCCCATTCCAGAGAAGGCCTTGCCCCACACCCAGAAGAAAGGAAAGTGTGTTCAGAGAGGCCAAGAAGACTCTAGACAGAAAGGCCTTGCTAGGTTTCCCCCCTTCGTCTATTAGCATTGGATCCTACCTTGTTGTCCAATTATATTTCTCCATGAGTGTCCATACTTTGTTGAAAATAAGCATTAAAATGGACAATTTCTCCTGTATCTTTGGGTCTTCATTCTAAAGACTCCTGTGTATACACATTAAATACATTTGTGTCCTTTTTTTTTTTCCAATTAACTTACCTTTTGCTAGGTAATTTTTCAGTGACCCTTCAGAGGGCCAGGAGCTTGGCCCCTATAAGAGCCACTGAAATGAGTATACTTCTTCTCCTTTAATCGGTCATCAATTATTTGATGACTTTTCTGAAGGAGCCCATCTAGTTGCAGTGCTTTTTTTTTTTTTTTTTTTGGCAGACTGCTGAACTAATTTTTGTTTTGTTTTGTTTTTTCTTTTTTTTTTTTTTTTTTTTTTTGAGATAGAGTCTTGCTCTGTTTCCCAGGTCGGAGTGCAGTGGCGAAATTTCGGCTCACTGCAACCTCCACCTCCCGGGTTCAAGCGATTCCCCTGCCTCAGCCTCCTGAGCAGCTAGGACTACTGGCGTGCACCACCATGCCCGGCTAATTTTTTGTATTTTTAGTAGAGACAGGGTTTCACCATGTTGACCAGGCTGGTATTGAACTCCTGACCTCAAGCAATTTGCCCATCTCAGCCTTCCAAAGTGCTGGGATTATAGGCGTGAGCCACCACGCCTGGCCTATTGAACTAGTTTTAGAGATATTTTAACTTGGGACTTTTGCATTTATGCTCACAAGATTTGTGTATACTTTTCTTGTACATTCCTTGTCTCTTTGTTATCAAGGTTAGATTAGCCTTATAAATAGATCTGCCATTTTCATTCTGTGGCAATTTGTGTTAAGGTAAGGTATGCTAAAACTTAAAAATGTAGTAAGATTCACCCATGAAACAGTTTGGGCCTGCTGTTTTGAGGGCCAAGTCTGAGGAAAGTGGTAATTTATTTGCTAAGTATCTGTGATGTTATTTTACTAAGATTTTAAAATTTCTGTTAACCACAATAAAAATTTTATATTATTTTGTTCATTTATTTTTTAAATTTTATGAAATGAATATTTTGTTATTTGTAAAATCTCTATCTTACTTGACAAAACCTTTCCTGATCCAAATATTATTTATTTTTGCCTTTTTCTCTGGTTTCTTAATCATCCCTGACAGAGGTTTATCTATTTTATCAGACCTGTTGAATAATTGATTCTCTTAATTTTATCTCTGTTTTCCACTTTTAAAATTTCTGTTCTTATATCTAGTATCTTATTAATTCTATATTCCTTATGTTTACCCTGTTATTTTTTTCCCTAGCTTTTTTTGAGCCTAACCTTTTACTCATTCATATTCAATCTCTCTTCACTTGTAATAAGATACTTTGTTGCTGTAATTTTATCTTAAATACTTATTTAACTGTACCACAATTTAAAACTTAGTTCTGACAAAAGTAGTTGGTTAAAATGTTTTGTAACTTCCATTTTTATTTCCTTTTTTATAAATACATTATTTCAATAGTGCATTTCCAGTTTCACCATCTCTTACACATACTTTATTGTTAATTTTTTTTTTTTTTTTTTTTTTTTTGAGATGGCGTCTCGCTCTCTAGCCCAGGCTGGAGTGCAGTGGCACAATCTTGGCTCACTGCAAGCTCCGCTTCCCGGGTTCACACCATTTTCCTGCCTCAGCCTCCTGAGTAACTGGGACTACAGGTGCCTGCCACCACACCCGGCTAATTTTTTTGTATTTTCAGTAGAGACGGGGTTTCACTGTGTTAGCCAGGATGGTCTCTATCTCCTGACCTCGTGATCCACCCACTTCGGCCTCCCAAAGTGCTGGGATTACAGGCGTGAGCCACCGCGCCGGGCCATTGTTAATTTTTAATAAAGTTTTTGTGTTGAAAGAAGACAGTTTGTGGATTTTTAGTGCTTCAAATTATCTTAAACAAGGTCAAATTTTAAATATTTATCATGTCCTTGAAACCAACACGTTTACTTTACTTGGACATTTCTATATATATCTACAAATCTATCTTGTTAATTTTGTTATTCAAACCTTGAGAATTTTTCCTGCGTGACGTTATAGTCTTTGAGAGCATTGTGTTGAATCACTTACTGAGTTCATGGTTTTATAAATTGGTTTTCATAATGTCTCAATTTTTGCTTCATGTATGTAAAATCTATATTCATCATACACTTTAGTTTTTCTATATTCTTAGTTGATTATTTCTTGTTTCATTGTATATTTCCCTCGATTATTACTGCTTTTTTGCCCTCAAGTTTTATTTTATGTGAAATTAAAATGCTTTTTCAGGTTTCTATTGTTAACATTTTTAAAGTGTCCATATCAGCTCGTTGTAGGCATTTCTCTTTTTTTGTGTATGTATTTGTGTGTACATATATTCAGTTTGAAGCTCTGTCCTTTAATAGGTGAGTTTATTTGTTTATGTTATGATTACTGATATCTGTAAATGTTCCTATCATCTTTATTTTGTGCATTATTTACTTGTTTGGTTTATCATGCTTATACCCTATCTTGTGTTGAATGGATAATGTTTACTGCATTTATTATATTTTCAGGTAAAATTTGAATGCTATGATTATTTTAAATTTTAAGACAATTTTATTTAAAATTTTACTGTAAAATTTTAATATGCATCCTTACTTTTAGAATTCTCTAAGAAAGTATGAATTAATTCTGTATCTCTACTTTCCGCCCAAAGAAGACAAAATTTTAGACAATCTTAGTAACTCATTCTAAAACACTTCCTCCACACTCCCACCTATATCTGATTTTATCACTATCTAGTCTTTAGAATGTTCCTTTCATTTTAAGCATAAGCATAAATATACTTACACACAAAAAATTTAGTTATCTTTAAATAACTAATTAATAAAATATATTTTAAAATTATTTTTATTCTTATTTCCCTTTTATGTTCAATTTATTTATTTAGTATTTTTCTGCCTTTTTTTTTTTTTTTTTTTTTTAGATAGAGTCTCACTCTGTCACCAGGCTGGTGTGCAATGGTGCTATCTTGGCTCACTGCAGCATCTGACATCCTTGTTCAAGCAATTCTCCTGCCTCAGCCTCCAGAGTAGCCGGGATTGTAGGCACGCACCACCACGCCAAGCTAATTTTTGTATTTTTAGTAGAGACAACGTTTCACTATGTTGGCCAGGACGGCCTCGATCTCCTGACGTCATGATCTGCCTGCCTCGGCCTCCCAAAGTGCTGGGTTTACAGATGTGAGCCACCGTGCTCGGCCAACTTTTTGCTTTTATATGTCTTTCAGTAAGGGTCTGTTGCTAGTAAACTTAGTCCTGATTGGTGTGAATATATATCTTAAACCCCACATTTGAATTAATTTCAGGTGCAGGGTTATTTTCCATCAGCATTTTGACACTATTATGCTGTCATCTATTATTACTGAGCCATTGTTCTAAATATAAAGTTGGTGGTGAGAGTGCTTGCTTTTCTTTCACGGATAACCTGCTTTTCTCTCTGGTACCATTTTTGCTTTTCTTTTTTCTTCAATATTTTTAAATTTTTCCATGTGGATTTATATTTAAAATTTGCTTGAAATTTAGGAGTTATTTTTAATTATATACTTCTTCAAATCTTTAAATATCTTATTTTTCCCATGTAATATTACATCTCCCCCATTCTCTGACTGTTTTCTACCTTAGGAACTCATAATAGACATAATTAGAACCACTTAATCAGTATTATTTTCATCTAACTTATTTACTTATTTTCATCTTTTAGACCTTTGTACTATAGTCAGGGTAATATAGCTATATTCTGTACTGTATTCATCATTGTTAACTTTCAACTCATGAATTTATTTTTGTATTAATATGCTCATTCTAGGGCTTACTTCATTTGTTGAGTTTTTTTTTAAATTTTGATAACTGAATACACACACGTAAACACCCAGAGAATATATTGAGAGAAAAAGAGCTATTTCCTTTCTGAATTATCTAATTAAATCATTTCATATGTCCTTGTTATTAACATTTGATTTTTCCATAATTTTTCTTATTTTTCTAGTTTTTCTTTCATCAATTATTTCTCTGAGGATAGTAAATATACTTATTTTAAAGTCTTTGGATCTCCTTTTTTAGTTTTAACTGGAACAAAATCATCTTTCGATTGTTGATTAATTAATCTGCCTTTCTCAGTGTTAGATATTTTCGTCTTGTTAAGTCTGAGTTTTTAGTCTAGTCTTGACTAGTAACTCTCTTTCATTTCTTACCATTTCTCCCTACTCTCTTCCTGCCCAATGGTCTTAGAGTTGCCTTCTTCTGGTGCTTCTAACTGAAGAGTATCCATGGAGTACTGCTGATCCAATGACCAATTCAGCAGGCATTTTGGCTAAGCTACAACTTATAAATTTATGTCTGTGTCCACCTGTAGGCAGTGTTCAGAAGTAACTTAATTCAACCTCCACCCATGAATAGGGATAACCTTCCCAAGGCTTTGGTCTCTGGCAGTGAGCCTGTATCTGGACTCATACTCTGGCTGGAGGACTTTTAGCCTATTTAACATAGGAAATGATCTCTCAACTGCCTCCGCCTTCATTTGGACTCGAAGACTATCAGTTGAACCTCTTAAGTTCTGCTCTTCACTTTGCATATTTCCATGCTATTTTTAGTCCATAAAGATGATTACCTTAGATATTGTGTTTTTTTCCTTTTCTTTTTCTTATTAGATTTTCTTTCTCATTGCCATATGTTTGAAGAAGAAAGAATGTTTCTTTCCCAGGCTGGAGTGCAGTGGCATGATCTTGGCTCACTGCAACCTCTGCCTCCTGGGTTCAAGGGATTCTCCTGCCTCAGCCTCCGGAGTAGCTGGGAATATAGGCACACACCATCACACCTGGCTAATTGTTTATATTTTTAGTAGAGATGAGGTTTCACCATGGTGGACAGGCTGGTCTCGAACTCCTGACCTCAAGTGATCCACCTGCCTCAGCCTCCCAAAGTGTTGGGATTACAGGCGTGAGCCACCGCACCTGGCTAGAAAGAATGCTCCTTAATCAGCCATATCAGAGTATCTTTTAAAGACAATTGTATTTAATCTCACTTAGAGATTTACATTTCTCATATAGGAAAGATTCATTTATAAGTTTTAGCCGGTCGTCAACCTCTACCACCAGCAGAGAGTAGACTGCTAAAGATAATTGCAGACCAGAGATAATTACGTTTTGATACATTAATAGCTTTAGGAAAATACATGAACTACAGAGGTCTGCTTAGCATCATGGCATGTTGTGTCTCTTCTGTGAGGGTCATAAGGTACTGGGGGAATTAGAGAGAATTTCAGGATCTCAGCAAAAGACAATCAAAAAGGAATAATTAAGGTGACAAAGGAATTTCACAATTAGGCTAATGAGAGCCAAGCATATATCTGCTTAAACCTGTGTGAGGAACCAAAAATTCCTGTGTTTTAGATGCTATTGGCAAGTCCTAATCATAACTGTCTAACCTTAATGATGAACTCTAAAACTGATTCTTTGTGTATTCCTATTTAATATTTCCTGCTGATGTGTGACCTTGGCTAAGACAGCTACATTCTCTGTTTTTCATTTTCTATTCATAGAATACCAGGTTATTACTTTTTTTTGGTTTGTTTGTGTGTGTGTGACAGAGTCTCTCTCTGTTGCCTAGGCTGGAGTGCAGTGGTGCGATCTCGGCTCACTGTAAGCTCCATCTCCTGGGTTCATGCCGTTGTCCTGCCTCAGCCTCCCGAGTAGCTGGGACCACAGGTGCCCGCCACCACGCCCGGCTAATTTTTTGTATTTTTAGTAGAGACAGGGTTTCGCCATGTTAGCCAGGATGATCTTGATCTCCTGACCTTGTGATCTGCCTGCCTCGGCCTCCCAAAGTGCTGGGATTATAAGTGTGAGCCACCGCGCCCAGCCCAGGTTATTACTTATTATAATATCCATAAAATTATCTCGATCGGTAACTTAGTACCAGAAATACATGTGAACATGCTTGCTAATGCAACATAAATAGCCTTCTATTTTATGTATATATAATACATAAAATATACATAAAATAGAAAAAATATATAAATAACAAAATAACAAATTTAAATTTATTCAAGTAAATATCTAAAAACATCCTTGTAGCTTGAATAGATGACTCATACAGTCATTTAGAAAATTTTGATTCAAACTACTTAAATCCCTTATCATCAACATACAGCCCTAAAAATATAACTTTAATAACATAATAATATCTCATAACTAGCTAATTTAAGCTGAGTCACACAAAATACTAGGAAGGGCAAAACACCTTGTGACTTTAAAGGCTTTAAAAAAATCTTCTGCTGTGTATTCAACAAAAAATTATTGAGTACATACTCCATGGAAGACATTAAAAACTACCTTCTATGGGGGTATAAAATGATAAGATATTATTTCAATAAATATAATTATAATATAGTAGTATAAATGAGGCAAAGTAGGAGGGAATATTAATTCTCTCCTAGTATAGATTATGCCTATCTTATTTACTAATAAATTCCCAATTTCTAGCTGGGCATCTGGTCCTCCCAAATTAAAATTGCATTTCTGAGCTCCTTTGAAGCAGGTGTGCCCGTGTAAATAAGTTTTGAGCAGTGGGACATAGTGTCTGGAGGGCTATCACAACATGAATGTAAATAGAGGGGACATACCCTCTCGTTTCCTTCTTCCTCTCTATTTGCTGGAATGCATGTGTGATGGCGGGAGCTAAAGCAACTATCTTAGGCAAGGCAGAAGAAAACACAGACGTGATTGTACAACAATAAAAAACGAAGCCATATTTATGATGAAGTGGAGTAACATAATAGACCTAAACTATCTTTCTCTAAAGTGCTTTTATGTGGTGAAAGATAAGATCGAATCTTGTTTAAGCTACCATAACTTGGAGTTTTCTGTTCAGGCAATCTTAATTCTAAATGAAAGAGATATGTAAACACCTTACAGTGAAATGCCGTAAGTTCAATACCAGAAGAATAAACTTCTACAGGTGTTCAAAAGAAAAGATGGTTCCACTCTTCTTGTCAGGTTTCAAAAATGTCCCACAATTTCCAAAAATTTTAAGCTTACAATCAATGTAATAAATCACACAAGGAAACAAGGTACCATGAATAAAACAAACATCAGATGCAGACCCAGAAGGATGCTAAATATCAATATCAAAAACAAAATATATCTAAAAGATTTAAATAAATTTTAAAACATTAAAATATGAATAAAGCCCAAGTGACCATAAAAAAGAGCTATAGCTGGGCGTGCTGCCTCATATCTGTAATTACAGCACTTTGGGAGGCCAAGGTGGGCAAATTGCTTGAGCCTAGGAGTTTGAAACCAGCCTGGGCAACATGGCGAAACCCCATCTCTACAAAAAAATACAAAAAATTAGTTGGCTATTGTGGTGCATGCTTGCAGTCCCAGCTAATCAGGAGACTGAGGTGGGAGGATCACCGGAGCCCAGGAGTTTGAGTCTGCAGTGAGCTGCGATTGCACCACTGCACTCCAGCCTGGGCAACAGAGCAAGACCTTGTCTCAAAAACAAAAGAACAAAGAAAAAAAAAAAAAAAAGCTTCAGATTTGAAAAATATGCAAATTAAATTTCTTAGAAATAAAACCATAAAAAGGAAATTTAAAACTATATATAAGAATCCCAGCTTCCATTAATGGTACAGCACTTTAGTCATACCCTCCAGAAAACAAAAAATTATAAAATCTGGAAAAAAATACCAAGAAAACCTACCAAAATACCAAAAAATCTGCATTCAAATCTAGTGATTTGAATACAGTGGACAGCAACTAAAAACAGGCAGAAATGGAAGAGAAGTCAACTATTGAAAGACAGGAATTGCACTTAGTGAATTTTGAGTCTTTACTCCATTTTGCCAAAAGGCACTTTCTCATCCGTCTAGCATGTTGTAGCATAAAATCTCACTCTTACTGACTTAACATGTTAGAGGAACATGTGCCATAATGATGGCACAATGGCTAGAAAAATAAGGTTAAAAACCCTAAAACAAAGAGAAATGCAGAGGGGTGAGCCCCAAAATCAATGTGTGAACCCTGCTCAAATTATAACCATCAGAGGACATATGTGCGGGGAAGCTTCCAAGAATCCTGCACAAAACAAGTCTTGAAGACAAAATGAATAGTAATTTCATCTGGTAGCCAGCACAGGAGAGACAGACTTAAAAGTTCAAGTCAGACAAGACAACTGTTTGTAGAACATAGGTGAGTCCTTGTTTTGTGCAATGTATCACCTACTCGGTCCACTATAATATATATTTTAAATTACAAGACATACAACAAGAGAAAAAAATGTGAAATATAGTAATAAGAAAAAAAAACCTCTAATGCCAACCACAAAATGTCAAAGATGTTGAGATTAGTAAATAAATAGATTAAAATGGCTAACATATGTTCTAGAACTTTAAGGAAATTATAGTCATGATACCTAAACAGATGAGTAACATCAGTAAAGAGTAAAATCATAAAAACGAACCCAGTGGGAATTTTAGAATTGAATAACTAAAATGAAGAATTTACTGGATGATCTTAACAGCAGGTGAGAACAAAAGAAAAAGCCAATGAATTTGAAAATATATCATTAGAAATTAAAAATATATTATTAGAAATTACCTGTCTGAAGAATAAAAGAGGGGAATGATCAGAGCCTCAGTGACACTATTAAATAATAGATCTTTTTGTAGTCCCAGAAGGAAAGAAAAAAGAGAAAGACAGATAAAATATTTGAAGAAAACATGACCAAAACCTTAAAAGAAAAAAAAAAAATCTTAAGATCTTTACTTCTCTACTTGCAGGTCAGTGTAACAGGTTTTATAAGCTCAATAAAGATGCAAAGAAAAGAGTGTACTCAAAATGTTGAAATACAAAGACAGAAGATCTTAAAAGCATCTACAGAAAAATGATCCATTATATAAATAAGAAAAAAAATAAGGCCGGGCGCAGTGGCTCACATCTGTAATCCCGGCACTTTGGGAGGCTGAGGTCGGCGGACCACCTGAGGTCAAGAGTTCGAGACCAGCCTGACCAACATGGAGGCACCTCATCTCTACTAAAAATACAAAAAATTAGCTGGGCGTGGTGGCGCATGCCTGTAATCCCAGCTACTTGGGAGGCTGAGGCAGGAGAATTGTTTGAACCCGGGAGGCAGAGGTTGTGGTGAGCCGAGATCGCACCATTGCACTCCAGCCTTGGCAACAAGAGCAAAACTCCATCTCAGGAAAAAAAAAAAAAAAAAAAAAAAGGAACAGCTGAATTCTCAATAGATACAGTAGAGTACAGTGAAAATATGACACCTATGACATCCTTCAGGTCCTAGTAAGGCAGGCAGTTAGTGAAGGAATGGGCCTGATTACTTGCAGGTGGGTAAGAGCAATACAAATGAGGCCAAACAGGTTAATACAAGGACCCCAGTCAGTAACACATGATGTTCCAGAAAGGGGCCAGGAAACATATCTGTGGCCACCTGCAGTTGGCAACTTCTTTGTCAAAGGAGGAACTGTTGGAGGGAAAGTCCCAAAGGCCGAGCATATGTAGTAGCAAAGAACCATGTCTCTAAGGTGAACTTTGATGATCATAATAGTAAAAAACACACCCCGGGTGGAAATTTAAAATGCTAATGAGACATGCGATGTTTGTGCTAGCATGTACATTGACTGTGGATGCGGGCCCAGGAGACCACCCAGGACATGCCTAATAACAATGACCATTCCTTCCCCTTCATGAAAAATTGTGTAAGACACCCATAAAGGGAGTTTCCTCCATGCCAGTAGGCACTGTCTCATTCTCAGGGAGCCTGCTCTGACCCAGCTATCAGAGTGTACTTTTGCTTTGCAATAAACTTCTTGCCTCTTCTTCCTTTAGACTCGCTCTCAAATTCTTCTGTGCAGCAAAGTAAAAAACCTGAACACTAAAACAACAACACTAGAACAACGATCTGTGAAACAGCATCTTATATCCAGTCAGAATATCTTTCAAAAATGAAGGAGAGGCCAGGCGCAGTGGCTCACGCCTGTAGCTCCAGCATTTTGGGAGGCCAAGACGGGTGAATTGCAAGGTCAGGAGTTTGACAGCAGCCTGGCCAATATGGTAAAACCCCGTCTCTACTAAAAATACAAAAAATTAGCCAGGCGTAGTGGCGGGATCCTGTAATCCCAGGTACTCGTGAGGCTGAGGCAGGAGAATTGCTTGAACCTGGGAGGTGGAGGTCGCAGTGAGTCGAGATCACGCCACTGCACTCCAGCCCTGGTGACAAAGTGACACTCTGTCTCAAAAAAAAAAAAAAGAAGAAGAAGAAGAAGGAGAAATGAAGATATTTTCAGGTAAATGAAAACTGATTTTCTCATAAGGAGACATAAACTGTGAAAAATAGTAAAGGAAATTATAAGTGCTGATGGAAAAATGATACCAGATGGAAACATAGAGCTACAGAAGGAAATAAGAAGCCACAAATAGAAAATATGAAGATAAATATAGATGACTGCATGAAACAACATGGAGAAATCATAACTTTATATTACTAAGTGAAAGAAGACATTCTGAGATGATTCCAACTACATAACATTCTGGGAAGGTGAAACCATGGGGACAGTAGAAAGATCAGTGGTTGCTGAGGGGTTAGAGGACTGGTGATTAATAGGTGGAACACTGAGGATTTTTAGGACAGTGAAACTGTTCTATATCACACTATAGTTGTAGATACATGTATTATGAATTTGTCCAAACCAATAGATTGTAAGATACCAAGTGTGAACCCTAATGTAAGCTATGGACTTTGCATGATAACAATGTATCAGTTTAAGTTCATCAATTATAACAAATATACTACTCACCTGTGAGATGTGATGGTATGGAAGCTATGCATGTGTGTGGGCAGATGGTATGTGGGAAATCTTTCTGCACAGTTTTGCTATGAACCTAAACAATGTCTATTAAAATACATTTTAGCCTAAGAGAAATACAAATGTATGTCCATAAAAAATGTACATGACTGGGAGGCTGAGGCAGGTGGACCGTGAAGTTGAGCGTTTGAGAACAGCCTGGCCAACACAGTGAAACCCCATCTCTACTAAAAATACAAAAATTAGCTGGGTGTGGTGGTGGGCACCTGTAATCCCAGCTACTTGGGAGGCTGAAGCAGGAGAATTGCTTGAACCTGGGAGGCAGAGGTTGAAGTGAGCTGAGATCACACCACTGCACTCCAGCCTGGGCAACAGAGCTAGACTCCGTTTCAAAAAAAAAAAAAAAAAAAAAAAAAAAGTACATGAATGTTTATAGAAGCATTGCTCATAAAAGTCAAAAAGTGGAAACAACACAAATGTCCATCAATGGAAAATGGATTAAAAAATGTGGAATCTATACAATGGAATATTATTTGGCTGTAAAAAGGAATGAAGCATTAATGGATGCTAAAACATGGACAAATCTCACAAACATTATTCTAGGTGGAAGAAGCCATTCACAAAAGACTATGCAATATGTTATTTCATTCATGTGAAAGTCTGGAACAGAGAAATCTATAGCGATAGAAAGTAGATGTAGTTGCTTAAGGTTGAGGGTAGGCAGTGGGGAGATAGGCAATCCTTAGATAAGGGGTGTTGGGTTTCTTTTTGAGGTGGTAAAAATGTTCTAAAATGGACTCCATGGTGGTGGTTGCACATATCTGTGAATATACTAAAAAACTTTGAATTATACCCTAAAATGGGGGAATTAAATGCTATGTAAATTAAATCTCAATAAAACTTAAAAAATAAAATGAGGGCTGGGTATGGTGGCTCACACCTGTAATCCCAACACTTTGGGAGGCTGAGGCGGACTGATCACCTGAGACCAGGAGTTCAAGACCAGCCTGGCCAACATGGTGAAACACCATCTCTACTGAAAGTACAAAAATTAGTCAGGCCTGGTGGCACATGCCTGTAATCCCAGCTACTAGGAAGGCTGAGGCAGGAGAATCACTTGAACCCGGGAGGCAGAGGTTGTAGTGAGCCAAGATCACGCCACTGCAGTCTAGCCTGGGTGACAGAGTAAGACTCCATCTCAAAAAATAAAATAAAATAAAATAATAAATTAGATATGCCTACAGATTTATTCAAATGAATAAATAGATTTTAAAAGAAAAAAATTCTGAGATTACAAAGTGCTGGTAAGGATATGATGCAACTGGAATTTTCATCCACCGTGGTGGAAAATGTAAAGTATTACAGCTACTTTGGGATTTTGGCAATCTCTTATGAAGTTAAACATTTACTTATGTGATTCAGCAATGCCACTTGCTTATAATCCCACTTGCTTATTTATCCAAGAGAAATAAAAGCATAAGTCCACACAAATCTGTACAGAAGTAATTATAGTTGCCTTATTTACAGTGTAAAAATCAAGAAGTATCAAGAAGTAATTCACATGTCCATCAACTTTTTAATGGATAAACAAATTGTTGTACATCTATACAATGAATAGCATTTGGAAGTTGCCATAAAACAACAAAGTTGAATCTCACATCCATTATGCTAAGTGAAAAATACCAGACTGAAAAAGCTACATACTGTATGGTTCCATTTACCATTTATATGTTATTTTGGAAAAGGCAAAACTGTTGGTAAAGGATATAGTCAATAGTTGCCAGAGGTTGGGAGTGGATAAAGGTGATTGAATCCAAAATATAACAGGAAACTATTGGGTGTAATGAACAAGGTTTATATTTTTCTTTCAGTTGTGATTACATGGATGCATGTATTTGTAAAAAATCTTACCGCTGTACCACTAAAAACAATTAATTTTATGTATGTAAATTATACTTCAGTAAACCTAACTGAAAAAAAAAAATCGATACTAAGTCCTGTTTTATTATACAAAGACAAAATTTACTTCAGGCATGCTCAGAAAGTTCAACATTAAAGTTTAATATGAAGTAATTATTAAAGTAATTAACCACATATGATTTTGATGGAACCCTGAAAGGCAATTGGTAAAACTGAAAATCTAATCTCCATTCATAAAAGCATTTTAAGGAGAAATTTGAGAAAACTTTTCAAAGATCCTTAATGCAGTTTTCAAAATAGAAACAAAGTAAATATTTAGTATAAAACCTAGTAGAACCTATATGGAAGAAACTATAAAACTTGGAGTCACGTAAAATTATATAAGAAATACCATTCAGGACATAGGCATGGGCAAGGACTTCATGTCTAAAACACCAAAAGCAGTGGCAACGAAAGCCAAAATTGACAAATGGGATCTAATTAAACTAAAGAGTTTCTGCACAGCGAAAGAAGCTACCATCAGAGTGAACAGAGAACCTACAGAATGGGAGAAAATTTTTTCAATCTACTCATCTGACAAACGGCTAGTAACCAGAATCTACAAAGAACTCAAACAAATTTACGAGAAAAAAACAACGCCATCAAAAAGTGGGCAAAGGATATGAACAGACACTTCTCAAAAGAAGACATTTATGCAGCCAACAGACACATGAAAAAATGCTCATCATCGCTGGCTATCAGAGAAATGCAAATCAAAACCACAATGAGATAGCATCTCACACCAGTTAGAATGGCAATCATTAAAAAGTCAGGAAACAACAGGTGCTGGAAAGGATGTGGAGAGAAAGGAACACTTTTACACTGTTGGTGGGACTGTAAACTAGTTCAACCATTGTGGAAAACAGTATGGCGATTCCTCAAGGATCTAGAACTAGAAATACCATTTGACCCAGCCATCCCATTACTAGGTATATACCCAAAGGATTATAAATCATGCTGCCATAAAGACACATGTACACGTATGTTTACTGCAGCACTATTCACAATAGCAAAGACGTGGAACCAACCCAAATGTCCATCAGTGACAGACTGGATTAAGAAAATGTGGCACATATACACCATGGAATACTATGCAGCCATAAATAAGGATGAGTTCAAGTCCTTTGTAGGGACATGGATGCAGCTGGAAACCATCATTCTCAGCAAACTATCGCAAGGACAAAAAAACCAAACACCACATGTTCTCACTCATAGGAGGGAATTGAACAATGAGAACATTTGGACACAGGAAGGGGAACATCACACACCAGGACTTTTTGTGGGGTGGGTGGAGTGGGGAGGTATAGCATTAGGAAATATACCTAATGTAAATGATGAGTTAATGGGTGCAGCACACCAACATGGTATATGTATACATATGTAACAAACCTGCACATTGCACACATGTACCCTAGAACTTAAAGTATAATAATAAAAAAAAAAAAATACAAGAAATAATGGAAAAACTCTATTTTCCTTTGCCCCTGGTATGATCTCGGCTCACTGCAAGCTCCACCTCCCATGTTCAAGTGATTCTCCTGCCTCAGCCTCCTTTGTAGCTGGAATTACAGGCATGCGCCACTATGCCCAGCTAATTTTTGTATTTTTATTAGAGACAGAGTTTTGTCGTGTTGGCCAGGCAGGTCTCGAACTCCTGACCTCAGGTGATCCTGCCTGCCTCGGTCTCCCAAGGTGCTGGGATTACAGGTGTGAGCCACCACGCCCAGCCTGAAACACACTATTTTTCTAAAGGAGATGACTCTATAGTGTATATCTGGATCTTTTTTTCCAAATAAGCATAAAAATGTAAACAAGTTTTTTAACTTTTCAAAATAATCCTAAATGTTTCAGTGGAGGAATACATGTGTAAGATTCGTCAAAGATTGAAGAAATTACTGAGTAGAGACTTGCCCTATGAGATAGTAAAAGTGTGTAGAAACCACAGTAATTTCAATAGTCTGCTAATGGCATGAGATTGATGGGGAAATCCATGAAACAGAAAAAAAAAGTTCATCATAAACTTATCAAAGTTAGTTCATGCAACAGTCGCATTTTAAGTTTGTGGTGAAAAAAACCTTGTTCATCTAGTCAGTGGTGCTTGGAATTGTGTAAATGATTGTAAAAATTAAAAAGACAAATACTGCAAGTTCTCACTTGTATGTGGGAGTTAAAAAATTTGATCACATGGAGGTAGAGAGTGTAAAGATAGATAACAGAGACTGGAAATGGTGAGTGGGGGGAAGGAGAGAGAATAAAGAGAATGGGTTAAATGGTTTAAACATATGGTAGAAGAGAAGGAATAGATTAAATGCTTGATAGCAGGTTAGGGTTACTATACTGAACAAAAAATGTATTGTACTTAGGCGATGGACATCTTAAATACCCTGACTTGATCACTATGCAATATATACGTGTATCAAAATTTCTCATGTACCCAATACATTTATACAAACAAAAACAAGAAAATTAAGCAAAAAAGGAAAAAAACCTTTGCTTACAAAAAATAAATGATAAAAATACAAGTATGCTTTGTATTTCAATTCATAAGTATTAATTTCAGATACATATATAAGTATAAATGAAAGAGACAAAACATAAGATAAAATATTAAAAGCTATGCTCACATTAAAAAAGTATATACTAAAAAAAAAACTTTAAAGAAAAATAAAGTTGTAGAAAAATTTCTTCTGTATATGGTAGGTTAAATGTTATCATTAATACTAAATATATATTAAATATATTAACTATCTCATTCTATACCTAGAATAGGTAAAGATCCATAAGATAAATTATGGACATAAAATACAATTCCAGGTAAAGAACACATTTACACTGTCGGTGGGACTGCAAACTAGTTCAACCATTGTGGAAGACAGTGTGGCGATTCCTCAAGGATCTAGAACTAGAAATACCATTTGATCCAGCCATCCCATTATTGGGTATATACTATACTAAGTAAAGGTCCATAAGATAAATTATGGACATAAAATGCAATTTCAGGTAAAGAAACAAAGGTTGAAAGGAAAGTAAAATAGAAAGACAAATAATCAATTAATATTAAAAATATTTTCAACCAAAGAAATGCAAAATGAATCTATGATATTATTGTAATTATTGTTTTGTGTTATTTAAATTAGGAAAATTAAAATAAAAATTATAGCACTGCATTTGCTCTGTAATAGGCATGCTTTTACATTGCTGGCAAGAACACAAATTTGTTCAGAGTTTTGAAAAAAATTTGACAGGCCGGGCGTGGTGGCTCAAGCCTGTAATCCCAGCACTTTGGGAGGCCGAGACGGGTGGATCACGAGGTCAGGAGATCAAGACCATCCTGGCTAACCCGGTGAAACCCCCTCTCTACTAAAAAATACAAAAATCTAGCTGGGCGAGGTGGCGGGCGCCTGTAGTCCCAGCTACTCGGGAGTCTTGAGGCAGGAGAATGGCGTGAACCCGGGAGGCGGAGCTTGCAGTGAGCTGAGATCCGGCCACTGCACTCCAGCCTGGGCGACAGAGCGAGACTCCGCCTCAAAAAAAAAAAAAAAAAAAAAAAAAAATTTGACAATATCGATCAAAATACATATTTCTCTTAAAAATACTCTTGTTTCTATTATTATTATTTCATTACTTAAAAATTTACGCTAAGAAAGGATCAGAAATTAGTATATCCTAATTGTAACATTATTGTGACATAAAATATATTGTAACATTCAAAAATTACTGTCCTCAATAATATTTCATGGCATTAGAAATTCTCAAGTTATATTATCAAATGAGAAAATTAAGTTACAAAGAGTATGTGCACTTGAGGCTAAACTCATTTTGAAAATTTCAGCAGTGAGCTATCCTCTTTCTACATATTAACAGCATATACCCCTTAAGGTTAACTGTGGTTACTATGTCTATGTGGTAGAACTAAGGCTGTTTGAGAGTTGTGGAAAGAGTAAGCAGAATATAGTTGGAAGACAGTAAGATATAAATAAAAGGAATGTAAAAAATTTAGGAGACCCAAAGTTGAAGGAAGAAAGTGGTAGAAAATTGTCATGCAATTTTGTTAATTTCCTAGTAGCTCTTAGGATTTTCTAAGAACAGGTGAGAAGTTGGTGGCCCAGGTTTGTGGATGACATGGGAAGAATGGTGAAGGTCAAAAGTCTGACTAAGTCTAGGGACCATGCAAGGATATCAATTAAAGCATTTAATAGTTTCTAAACTGTAGACTTTGTTTCTACAGGCTAGTTAGGGAAGACAATGATATTAAAAACTGTTGTGATTGACTTAGAAAATACTGTAAGAGCAAGGGACCAAAGATCATAACGAGGTATTGAAATGTAAAAGACGCTGGATAGTCAAAACAATCTTGAGCAAAAAGAAGAAAGCTGGTGAGAGGCATCATACTACCTGACTTCAAAATACTCTACAAATCTATTGTAACCAAAACAACATCGTATTGGCATAAAAGCAGACACATAGACCAATGAAACAGAATAGAGAACCCAGAAATAAATCTATGCATGTATAGCCAACTGATTTTCAACAAAGGCACCATGAACATGCATGGGAAAAAAAGGACAGTCTCTTTGATAAATAGTGCTGGGAACTGGATATCCACATGCAGAAGGAGGAAACAAGACACCTATCTCTCACTATATACAAAAATCAACCCAAAATATATTAAAGACTTCTATGTAAGTCCCAAATTATAAAATTACTAAAAGAAAATATGGATAAATGCTTCATAAAATTGGACTGGGCAAGGATTTTTTAAATAAGAACTCAAAGGCACAGGCAACAAGAGTAAAAATAGACAAATGAGATTATATAAAACTAAAAGCTACTGCATAGCAAAGGACATATCAATGGAGTGAAGAGACAATCTATAGAGTGGGTGAAAATATTTGCAAACTATGCATCTGAGAAGAGACTAATAACAAAATATGTAAGCCACTCAACTCAATAGCAAGCAACCAAATAATCCTTTTAAAAATGGGCAAAAGATCTAAATAGACATCTTTATTTGCTTTTTTAAAACATACAAAAACCGTTATTTACAGTTGAAAACCTAAACACAATCTTGGATTCTGAATCTCTGATACTTCCAGAGTCTGTTGGTCAAATGGCGTAGCAGCAGGCAGGGAAGCAAACACAGGGGCCAGTCCAGATTATCTTACTCAAGAACATCGCCAAGAGGAAGTGAAGGTCTGATTCAGCCTTGGTCTGAAATACATCTCCCCACACCGTGAGATCAGCATATGTGCCTTGGCCTTATTATTGGGGCCTGTGGGAACATTCTAAATCTTTTTCATCAGTAGAAGTCCATCAATGATTTTTCCAAACACTAAATGCTTCCCATCCAGACCATTGCACTTAGAGCAGGTGATAAAGAACTGACAGCCGTTTGTACTGGGACCACTGCTCACCATGGAAAGCAGGACTGGAGCTGGGTGTCTGATTTTAAAATTTTCATCTGCAAATAGTCCCTGGTAAATGCTGGTGACTCCAGTAACATCTCCATTAACAAAATCTCCACCCTGAATCATGAAATCCTTTATGACCCAGTGAAAGGTGCTCCCTTTGTATCCTATTGGAACCCGATCTTTACTGAATTATCTGGTGCAGAACTGCCTAAAGTTCTCAGTTGTGTTAGATACAATGTCTACAAAGAGCTGCATCTACATGTGGCCAACTACCTGACTGCCAATGCTGACATCAAAGAACACAGCGGGTGCTCAGGGCTTGAATTTGTCACCACCATGGCTTTGACTCAGAAGCAGAAGTCTGACATTTTTCAAAAGAAGACATACAAATGACCAACAGATATATGAAAAAATGTTCAACACCACTAATCATCACAGATATGCAAATTGAAGCCACAATGGTTTCATTTTACCCCAGTCAAAATGACTATTATCAAAAAAAAAAAAAAAATAAGTGTTGGGAGGATAGGGACAAAAGAAAACCAACACTATTGGTGTAAATGTAAATTCGTACAGTCACTGTGAAAAACAGTATGGAGGTTCCTCAAAAAATTAAAAATATAATTACCGTATGATCCAGCAATCCCATTCATTGCTTGGTATATATCCAAGGGAAATTAAATCCGTATATCAAAGAGATATCTGCACTCCCATAATTACTGTAACACTATTCACGATACACAAGATGTGGAGTCAACCCAAATGACTATCTCCAAATGAATGGATAAAGAAAATGTACATATAAACAGACTAAAATAGGCCAGGTACGGTGGCTCACACCTGTAATCCTAGCACTTTGGGAGGCCGAGGCATGCAGATCACCTGAGGTTAGGAGTTAGAAACTAGCCTGGCCAACATGGTGAAACCTTGTCTCTACTGAAAATACAAAAAATTAGCTGGGCGTGGTGGTGGGTGCCTGTAATCCCAGCTACTTGGGGAGCTGAGACAGGAGAATCGCTTGAACCTGAGAGGTAGAGGTTGCAGTGAGCTGAGATAGCTCCATTACACTCCAGCCTGGGTGACAGAGTGAGGCTCCTTCTAAAACAAACAAACAAACAAATAAACAAACAGAATGAAATCCTGTTACTTGCAACAACACGGATGAGCCTGGAGGACATTATGCTAAGTAGAATAAGCCAGACACAGAAAGATAAACACTACATGATCTCACTCATATGCGGAATTTTAAAAAGTTGATTTCATAGCAATAGTGTAATAATGATTAGCCGAAGCTGGGGATGGGAGCAGGGACGTGTACAAAATTACAGTTAAAAAGTGTAGAGGCCGACCAGGTGCGGTGACTCACGCCTGTAATCCCAGCACTTTGGGAGGCCGAGGCGGGTGGATCACCTGAGATCGGGAGTTCGAGACCAGCCTGACCAACATGGAGAAACCCCTTCTCTACTAAAAATACAGAATTAACCAGGCATGGTGGCAGGCGCCTGTAATCCCAGCTACTCGGGAGGCTGAGGCAGGAGAATCACTTGAACCCGGGAGGTGGAGGTTTCAGTGAGCCAAGATGGTGCCATTGTACTCCAGCCTGAGCATAAGAGCAAAACTCCATCTCAAAAAAAAAAAAAAAAAAAAAGAAAGAAAAGAAAAGAAAAAAAGAAAGTGTAGAGACCAAGATTTGCTGAAAAAAATCACTGACATGGGGCAGACTGATTAATAGGTGAAAAGACATACAAATTATTTAACATGTATGCACACACAGGAGGCTTCAGAATGATGACCTCAAAGATAGAGGGGAAACGGTTAACTTTTATAAAACTGATGTTAATAAAGTATGGACAATGGTCAAGAAGTATGATTGAAGAAAGGGGTATGATCTAATGCTGATAGACTGAGTAGGGAAACCCAGCAAGGCCTGTCTGTCTAGACTCTTCTTGGTCTCTCTGAGCCTGTATTCCTTCCTTCTGGGTGTGGGGCAGGGCCCTCTCTGGAATTAGGGCCTTATGACCTACAGTCAAACAAGGCAGGTCAGATCATTTCTTTATAACCAGTTTTTACATAGAATATTTTTAGATTTTATGTCTGACTTTGGAGAAAAGGGGTTCTGGTTTATATGACTCACCTTTAAGAAGAGGGATTCTAGTTTCTATGCCTACTTCTGGGATTTTAGGGTGGGGAGGAGAATAGAACTGAGGCGGGTAGGAGAAAGTCAGAGAAAAACTTTTGATTCTGAGGCTCCCACGGAGGCTTTCACTATGGGATGTTGTTTTCTGAACCTCAAGAAGAGGAAGAATAAATTCTGGTATTCTATTACACGGTAGGGTGACTACAGCAAATAACAATATAATGTATATTTCAAGATAGCTAGAAGAGAATAATTTGAATGTTATCACTACAAATAAACTATAAATGTTTACAGTAATGTAAATGGCAATTACCATGATTTGATAATTATATATTTATACATGAGTTGAAATATCACATTGTACCCATAAATATGTGCAATGATTATATATGAATTATACATTTAAGAAAAGACTAACAAAAAATATCATGATGAGGGTATATGTACGAGTGAAACTCGGGGGGATGAAATGGGTACTACAATATAATAATAATATAATCTTGAGGGTGAAAAAGCTAAAAAAATTTTTTCCTTCAATTTTTAAAATTTTTATTTTGAAATAATTTCAGGCTTTCACAAGTATTGCAAAAATTATAAAATAATTATTGTGTAACCTTTATCCAGATTCTGCAAAAATTCTGTTAACATCTAAGATAATCAAAGAACAATGATCAATGTCACAAAATTAACATTGATATAATTCTATTATCTAAAGATCTTATTCGAGTATCACCATCACGGCTCACTGCAGCCTCGACTTTCTGGGCTCAAGCAATCCTCCCACCTCAGCATCCCCAGTACCTGAGACTACAGTTGTGTGCCACCACATCTAGCTAATACTTTCCTCCTAATGGCTCCTTCTTGTCTGAGATCCATTCGTGATCATATGTTGCATTAACTACCATGTCTTAAGAGTGGATGAATTTTAGTGATAACAATGTACAAGAGCCAACAGGTGACTGAAGTGAAAGGGGGGTGAAATCACATTAGGAAAAATCACAGAAGTCCAGAATATCATTCATTCACTCGTTCACTCAATAATTTCCTTCTGGTCTCTTAAATATGTGCCAGGCATATAATTATGTGCTGGATATTGGCAATAGTAGAGTAAATATGTCATAGTTTCTGACCTCACAGAGTTCAAATCTCACCCAAATACCAGTCCCTTTAATGATTCTGACCAAAAGAAAAATCTAAAGAGGTTAACAGTTTGATAATTCACCTTGAAATATCTCCAATTATTCAACCATGAGAAGGACTCCCTTGCCAAGTTGTATGTTTTACATTTCCCTTTGCACTTTGTTGGAATTTAATAAAGGTAATGATAATGATCAGTATCACTGTCTAAAGATCAAGATCAAAATTCACCACCATCTCCAAGTAAAAATCAATTTTATTCTTCATATAGTATTTCATATAGGGAAAATGTAATACTGTATATCACGGGTTGTCATGCTAAGAGTTAAATGACTATTGCATTTCCAAATAAATGTCTGCATTCTATATTACGTGGTAGATAATAGAATGCCGAAATGCTTGTACTCTGAAAATAAGTGAATTACTGATGGTACTCCATGGCTCCCCACTGCCTATAAGGTAAAACAAATTCTTTAGTTTAACACTGAGGCTTTTTTTACAATCTAACTCTAACCTTTCTAGCCATTCTCCATTTTTCATCCTGCATGAAAGTCTTCCTCCATTTCAACCAAACACTGATGTACAACATATTCTGCACTCTGTCTGTCTTATTTGTACTGTTTATTCCAAATTCAAAAACTTCTTCTTGCTTTCTAATTACTAAAAGTCTACCCATCCTTTGTATCTCTGGTGCAATAATTGCTCAATACATGTTATTAATTCTTTTGAATGTTTTAACTCTTAAGGTAGAGGCAACAAAACCTTGAGAACATCAGTCTAAGAACACTAGCCTTAACCTATCAAAAATTAGAATGTGGTTTTCAAACAACGTAAATAATGAAGACCCTGGGGATCTTTCCAGGCATTCATATTTGTAAGCTATCCTGGTTGTTTCTGCCCAATAAGCACTTTCTTACAGAAACTATAAAAATAAATAGGACATAAATGTCTCTTAGAATCCTTATTGCATAGCGTTCCCAAGGGTTTATTCTCCTGAGTACTACATGTTATAAACCAAGAATACAAATAAGTATAAATAGCAGTCCTGGAATATAAGACACTGACAACAGATCTAAAAGGTGTATTCATTATTATTTAAAAGCACCTTCATAGGAATATCAAAAATAGTGATTGCTGCATATAAAGCTGAGTCCTTTCAGTATTAGAGAACAATTAGGCTCAATTATATAGAAAGATTGAATAAAGCATTAAGTGAAAAATCATTATGCAAGCAGATGACATAGTTTTCTTTAAAACAAATAAGCAAGTTATGATCCTAACCCACCTTTTAAAATCAGCCAGTGTATAAGTTCAAACCACTTTGAATGATTTGAAATGAAACCTTATACTACAGGATTGCTGGTCTACTTTCCAACTCAGAGATAGTAATGAATCTCTCACTATCTGTATAACATCATCCGAGATGGTGGTGGCATGGCATTATAAAGTACTTGAATACCTGGTTCACTCTGAGCCCACCTTAACACTCATGAACATGCTGTCTTGCTGGCTTTCTCTACCTTTCCTCCTAATTCCCAAGATTCTGACTACATATTATGATGAAAAATCAGCTCGATATTTTACATCTTTCTCATCAAACTTTCTTTCCTCCTCAACTGTTACAGTGCAGGCAGATACATAGGGTATTACAAATAAAACACAATAAATAATATTTTTCCTTCATATTTTCTATCATTTACTCATGAAAATCACCTCAAAAGAGGTCGCCTTGTGTCTTCTCTGTGAATGACAAATGTGGAAATGAAATCTCTCTGAAGAAAATCAGTAGTGAAATCTTGATGTTTAAAAACAATATGAGTTGCTATTGAATTATACATCAGTGTCTTTCAAATCCGCATGCAATTTCAGTGTCCCAACTTATTCAAAGACTTGCCAGAAGGAGAGAGAAGCAAAAGGGACAAACTAGTTGAGAACATCCAATCATTGTGATACAGGTATTTTTGTTCGTTGTACCTCTGAATTATTTGGCACATGTTACCCAAAGTGACATCTCAAGAATTTACTAGATTCTGAACTTTTCAACATTATCCGTTTTTAAAGAAAAAAAGCATTGGCTTGGATAATCAAACAAGTCTTTAACAGTGAAATGTACTTTTTTGCTTCAACTTGGACATAACTGGCTCTGCTTCTTTTTGGAAATTTACACTCCTTAACAGAACATCATACTAATTTATGTATGTAGAACTTCCCTGTTCCACATGAAAGACAGATCATTATTAGCAAAACTAAGAAGTAGAGAAGGTTAGTCAGAGATGACCTCCACCTTCTCTCCCTTCTCATTTAATGTACATCTTCTCTCTCAAACTACAACTTTCTCTCACTCCTGATATTCATCGCAAGTCCAATTCTGACTCTTGTTTCCTACCAATGACAACTACAATGCTTGCTCTAATTGCCATATCCAGGGTATCTTGATTACACTCAGAGAATCTGAAAACCAACATTTTTTTAGATCCAAAAAAGGCTCCAATAGTAAAATAATGGGCCAGTGGAGGGAACGTTTCAGAAGAAATTCTGCCCAGAAAATCTCTTATATCCATCCAGCTATGTCAAGTGTTGTGTAAAGAAAAGCCATGATTACAATGCTAGACACATAAGTACCCAATAAATACTTGTTGATTTGCACTACTTTGTAATTACAATGCCAAGTATCTAAACGTACATGTCACTTAGCTTTTTCTAACCTTGAATATCCTAAGCACATAATGATTTGGCAGAGTAAAATATCTGCAATTTGCTTTGCCTCCACGATGAGCAGATAGCAATGTATGCTGAATTGCAGGATAATATCTGCAGACTGAAGTCAAGTCTGTGGTCAGAGGAAATGTCAGCCTTTGACTTAATGAATCTCAAGCAGAGTATTAGCTCACTGAAATAGAAAGAGAGAGAATACATTTTAAAGGCTTTATTTGAATTTCATAAAAGGAAAGAAAATCATTCTTATGCTCTTTACCATGAAATTTCCAATGGATAATTGGCAACTCCAGTTTTCACCACTGACAAGTCCTGGTCTAGGGGTTGCATTATCTTCATAGAGAAAGGCAGTAGAGCAAGGTTTGATAAACTTTTTCTGGTAGTTCATGATTCTATTTAATGTTTTCATGAGAAGAAACAACAATGACTCTTCATACCATTTACCTGTTTATTGTCCTCACAACCAAAAATAAATATGTTTTGGGGGGACAAAAAGGCCCATAGGTGATGAAAGACTCCTAATAATGAGAATTGGGTCAATATACCTGATAGTCAATTAATACTGCACCTGATACACTTAGCTTTTATGACATGGAATGACCTACTCTCATACTCATGAATGCATGCTCAAAACAATGTCAATATGAGCAGCCAGGTGCTCAGTAGTTCTCATAGTCAGAAGAAGTCCAGTAGTGAGACACACGATTTTTGAATGTGTTGGAAACTGATAAGAAAATCATGAATTATCGGCTGGGCATGGTGGCTCACACCTGTGATCCCAGCACTTTGGGAGGTCAAGGCAGGCAGATCACCTGAGGTTGGGAGTTTGAGACCAGCCTGACCAACATGAAGAAACCCTATCTCTACTAAAAATACAAAAATTTGCCAGGCGTGGTGGCGCATGCCTGTAATCCCAGCTACTCAGGAGGCTGAGGCAGGAAAATCGCTTGAACCTGGGAGGCGGAGGTTGTGGTAAACTGAGATCGTGCCATTGCACTCCAGCCTGTGCAACAAGAGCAAAACTTCATCTCAAAAAAAAGAAAAAAATAATGAATTATGAAAACAATAGCATTCTTACTAGGGATGATTGAGAGAGACCATACATTTGACAGTTTATTATACAAATTTAATATCTCATCACAGATGACGAGTTACCTCTATTTTATTCAGGATGTCTAGACATCACACACACTGAATCTTAAAAAAAATGTGTCATTTCTCATCTCTCATCCCTAATTTTCTCTTAAGGGCATAGAAGGAAAGAACCCTGAATTATAACCTGCAGGAGTCATGTTTGGTATAATTAAGATTTTATTACTCAATTAATATATTACCTCAATTCATTATAGTACCAGCAGGCAATTATATTATATTTTGGTACCCTATTCTGCCTTTCTTGAAGCACTTGTTTACTGTATCCCTAGTCATCATATCCATATTTATCTAGGCTTCACCCATACTTGTGATGAGCTAGAGTAAGGAGTTGGAAACCTGAAAGAGAGTATGGGGACAGTGGCAAGTTGGTATCCTCTTTCCTCAAGGAGAGTAGAATTAGGTGCTTTAGGCCAATCATGAGCAGCAGTGGGAGTGGTTTGAGACACCCTGAAGGGTTCATTTGCTTGTACATCAAAAAGGGAGTGTGCTTCACATCTACTCTTTCAGCCTTTAGAATGGAAAAGGAACTGAGTTAGCATTGTTCAATCATTGAACTGCATTTCTCCCTAGCTAGAACTCTCACATAGGCCATTTGTTGCCCACGGAAGGTCCAATAAAGACAGACTTCCTTCTTCTTCCTTTCCTTTTCCTTTTCTTCTTGATTCAAGCAGGAAATATGTTTTGACTTGTGGAAAAATAAGCAGGGTGTTTAAATTGTATATTTAAGCTACACAGCAAAAAGAAAGAGTATAATGGAAGCAGGTGTAGTGCTAGGGGAAGGGGCGGGTGGGAAAACTATTCAATCCAAGAACAGTATTCAGTATTCCTAGAGAAAGGAAATAGAAATAGCTTCAGCATAGCAGCCAGTCCACGTCAAAAGTAGACAACACTGAAAAATGAGGACACGTGTGGTATAAAGAATTGCTTCCAGTCACTCTGAACTTTGCCAACACTTGTCAGGACAGTCAGAGTACTCAAGATACATCAAATAGACACTCTTGTACAGGACAATTAGACACATTGCGGAAACGGGTAGGCGAGAGAGAAGAATTGCAGCTGAGCAAAGGTTGTGAAAGTGGCCTTTGTACTCTTCCACTTAGCTGTCAAGTTTGGAAAAGGCCTGGGAGAAAACTATGAAATCTCCCACTGTGCTGCTCAGAAAAGCAAACGGGCTAATTCAAGGATTATTCCTATTGAGGGGAAAAACAAAAACAAAAACAAAAACAAAACCAGGAGTATCTTAACTGAACTCCTGTCATTTACATGTACCGATAAAGCCCACTCAAAGCATGGCTGTCCTATGATATTGCAAAGACATTTTCCCAGCCTGTTGACTCCTTGTCCCTCACCCTCCACCAATACAAAAATCTCTAATGTTAGAAATTCATATATAAGTATCAGTACCGTGTAAGAGTTGTTTGGTATTGTTGATACAGTCTCACGGAAAGATCTCACAATCTTATTTTGTGATCTAACAAGGTGTAAAACACTAAAAGTCTGAGACTTACGGTAGGAAAAAAAAAACAACACTTGTTTAGAGAAACTATTTTTTTTTTTTTTTAGCAGTGCCAGGGTGGGTCTAAAATAAGCTAATTTTACCTAGGGCGGCACCAGCTTTAAACAACTCCATGTTCTTTCATAAGTTTTCCCACTGGAGTGGATAATGGTGTACAGATCTTGAAAGTCTTTGTTGCCAAGCACTGTGGGAGGGGACTGAATTTCTGATTTGCACATATCAAGTATTGGCAGCTAGTGGCTCTCTTAAACGTATGCTGTTAAGGATTCTGTAATGTTTTAGTTTGTTACACAGTCCTAGCTCAGCTGAAAAGGCACAGTAGTCTTTAGTATCTGACATTAGAGAAAAAAGACAATATAATTTGTGCCTGGGGTGCTTGGAAATGCTGCAGGCTTCATAATAATTTGGGTGAGGGAAAACATGGATAATGACTTTGTAATTGTTTCCATATATGGCAACAACACAGATTATGTATAATCATAAAAGTAGCATTAGCATTTACCATGAATCAGTCAATCCTAGGAGAACTTGTAGATGCCCCTTTCTGCATACATTTTCTACCTTAGTGATATCCTCCCACTACTGGAACCACCTAGAGTGTTTACTGTTGAACCATTAAATTTCGAATTCATCTTGAGGTAATGGAAAGCGCAGTGGACTGTGAAGTGAGAAATTCTGGTCCAGCCTCTGCCACTTACTAGCTGTGGGAAATTTGAGCAAGTACCTCCCCTGTTCTGGCCTCTGTTTCTTACCATGGAAAATGGGAAATCTGGATTAAATGAATCACTAATATCTCTTTTACTACCCAAATCCTGTGATTTCCAAATGTTGCTCTCAAACTGCTTCATGTGTATCAAATGATCTAAGAGTTGAAAGAGACCATAATAGTCTTTTCCACACACCCACTTAATGTTTGAAACACTACAATATAACCTTCATGACAAATGACCATTCAGCCTTTCAAGAAACACTTCAGTGCTCAGAAACTCACTATCTGTTGATTTTTCATGGTTTCTTATACATTGGATACTAATTCATTGCCAGTTTTAGGCACTTTGAGTCTCTTTTTCTAATCAGTTATCTGCTCACTAACATTATCCATGGTGCCTTCTATTGAACAGAAATACTTAATTTTGATGTTTTTCGAGAGTTTTCTAACAGTCTGAGCTACAAACAGAGTGAATGAGCCACCACAACAGATAGTGAGTTTCTGAGTAAATTATTTCAATAGGAAGTTTACTGATGAGAAAACCCAAAGGTTAGCAAATAATTTAAAAGATGATCTAGCTAATTAACAATCAGAGAAGTGGAAGTTCAAATAGTAAGCACTCACTTTATATTCACTACACTGGCCAAAATTAGAGAAATGAATCATCTGCCACATGTTGGCAGAAATGCAGGGCTAGATCTGGATAGCCCAAGAGTTTAATGAGGTTCTTGGCCCATTTTTGTACAGCTCATAAGATAGGAATGGTTTTAACATTTTTGACGGGTGATTCATGAAGAAGTGGACGAAGAAGGAGGAGGAGGAGGAAGAAGAGGAGTAGCAAAGACAATCCCGAGTGGCCTGAAAAGCCTAACATATTTACAATCTGGTTCTACACAGGATAAGTTTGTGAAGCCCTAGGCTCTAGAATCCCTCATACACTGTTGGTGGAAGAAGTCATTCTATAGAGCAATATGGAGCTATTTATATATACACTGTGTGACCCAGAATACACAGGCTTACAAAAGTATAAAATGGGACATGTAAGGCTATTCATTGCAACGTTGTTTATGGTGGCAGGAAGTTGGATCACTCAGGCTACTCATCACTGGATTTGGGGTTAGGAGTCAGAAATGATAGATAATCGAGTCATCAGTCAATTTAATTGGTAAAGTGTGGTAGATGTACATTATGGAGATTATGTAGCATTTACAAATGACAAAATAGATACACATGCAACAAACTAAACAGAACTTAGAAAACATGTGGAGTGAAAAGAGAAATAAATAGAATGACATCTATATCAAAATACCACTTATGTAAACTAAAAATATGCAAGTACAAAACAATAAAACATATTTTACAAGTAGACAAACAGTAAAGGATTAGAATCATTGCCTGGGGGTATGAGAAATTGAAATAGAAAAAAATAATCAAATATGTGTGGTCCTTGCAAGCGGCAATGATAATCAGTGTGACATCAACTGAGGAGTGTGATAAACTCAACTTTCCTCAACAGAGAAACAATAAGAAAAGAAGTTCTTAAAATATAATGAATTCTTTCTTCACATAATTCCCATCCACTCCTTGGTCCTAGTTATATTCTCTATCACAGAAAACAAGTACAATCCTTCTTTCACATATGCCTATGATAGTTCTTACCCCTTTAGGTCCTTTTTATTCTACATACACAGTTCTACCCTCTTGATGGCTTTTCTGAATGTGACAACCGGAAATAAATATATTATTCAAGGTATAGGCTGCCTTAGTTCATTTGGGTTGCTATAGCAAAATACCTTAGACTGGGTAATTTATAAACAACAGAAATTTATTTTTCACAGTTCTGGAAACTGGAAAGTCCAAGATCAAGGTATCAGTACATTTGGTGTCTAATGAGAGCTCGCTCAGCTTCATAGATGGTGCCTTGTTGATGCATCTTTACATGGTGGAAGGGGTGAAGAAGCTCCGTGGAGCCTCTTTTATAAAAGCATTAATACTATTCATGATTCATGAGGGTAGAGCCCTCATGACCTCATCCCCTCCTAAAGGGTCCTCCTCTTAATACCACCACATTAGAGACTAGGCTTCAACATATGAATTGGGAGGCATGAGGACACATTTAGACCATAGCATAGGCTCATCATCACACAGTGGAATAAAACTATTTCATTCCAGACACTATACTTCTCTCAAAGAAGCTTAATCAGAATTAGGGGTACAAACTGTGTGTTTTAACCCTTACCTATCTTGCATCATCACATTTAACCCTGTACTAGGCATACAATGGTAACTTTGTAAATGTTATTTGCTGTTGCATGTCAAATGTACTGTATGATAAACATTATTATAAATGCAGGCCGGGTGCAGTGGCTCACGCCTGTAATCCCAGCACTTTGGGAGGCCGAGGCGGGTGGATCACGAGGTCAGGAGTTCGAGACCAACGTGACCAATATGGTGAAACCCCGTCTCTACTAAAAATACAAAAATTAGCCAGGTGTGGTGGTTCATGCCTGTAAACCCAGCTACTCAGGTGGTTGAGGCAGGAGAATCAGTTGAACCCTGGAGGCGGAGGTTGCAGTGAGCCAAGATTGCACCACTGCACTCCAGCCTAGGCAACAGAGTGAAACTCCGTCTCAAAAAAAAAAAAAAATTATCAGTGTTAAGTGTAAGTCATTGTAGCCAAGCATGCAGTTATCCAGTGGATAGAACTAAATTTTTAAAAATCAGCATAGGCTTACTTTCTTGTACCAGATAGCATATTCCAGACATTACAGCTAATAAAATAAATCTATTATAATCTCAAGTGATAAATTTCAACAAATGATGGAGAACTATAATTTCCTGTAAGTAGTTGGATAAGTCCAAAGGAACTTTACATTAATGAATTCATGTGCAGTGTTTATAAGATAAAATAAAGCAACTATTTTCTGGATGGATTGGGGGTTTAACACAGTGTCAGTAAATGTCATGTCTGTATGAGCAAATATACATGGTTGATTCACTTCTTTTGGTTATGGAAATAGCTGTGTTGCTCTGCTGATGGCTCAGTTAGCAATAATTTCTGACTCCTAACCCCAAATCCATCTAAAATGGTTGATTCAGCTATGCGTGATCATCTCAGAACTGAGTCTACATGTGGATTAACAAAACAGTTAGAGGCCGGGCGTGGTGGCTCATGCCTGTAATCCCAGCACTTTGGGAGACTGAGGCGGGCGGATCACCTGAGGTCGGGAGTTCGAGACCAGCCTGACCAACATGGAGAAACCCCGACTCTACTAAAAATATAAAATTAGCCGGGCGTGATGGCACATCCCTGTAATCCCAGCTACTCGGGAGACTGAGGCGGGAGAATCATTTGAACCCGGGAAGCAGGAGGTGGCAGTGAGCCAAGATCGCACCATTGCACTCCAGCCTTGGCAATGAGAGCGAAACTCTGTCTCAAAAAAAAAAAAAAAAAAAAAAAAAAAAAAAAAAAAAAAACTGTTATAAAAAAACACTAAAGTATCTGTGCCAAAGCAAAATGTCTCTTCATTTTATAACTTTCTACATATGTGCTCCTAATGCAGAATTATATGAATTTTTTGTAGGAAACTGAATGAAGAAGAAATAGGAAATTGAAAGAAAGACTACTCCAGGCTTTATTGGACTTATTTGGGGCATTATTTTTATTCTTATCAGTGCATTCCAAAGTAGAAAAATGTTTCACCTCTTTTCCAATCCAAAGCACACTGAAAAATATCACAAGCTTCCACTTTCTCTCTCCAAAATTGGAAGTTTACTTATAAGACCTAGCATTCGTTTTTCAGGCTCTGATAATGAATGTACCACGACTTCTTGCTGTGTATCTGCCTGGAAACTTTTCATCCCAGAAAGTAAGCATGCTTGGATAAAGCTCATTTGCATATCTAAAACTCAACAGGGCCAAGAAAAGCTTCCATCATCAACAACAACAACAAAAATATACCAAAGTGTAGCAGAAATAGATGTGACTCTCCAAACTTCAAGAAGTCCCATGAGCATCTGGAGATAATCCATCTTGTTGTCTCTTAATTGCCAGTAGGTTTATCACAACTTCCAGTTTGATTTTTAAGGAGGCCGAACTGTAAAAGTATTGTAATTAGCTCACTAAAATGTGCAAGGCAAACTGGGGAATTATAATTCATTCTTTGAAGACTCAGGAAGACAGGAAATCAGGTAAGCAATTCATTCACTTTTCTCAGATACTCTTTAGGCATAGATAAGAGTCAGGAAACTGCACTGACATTCACTTCTGAATGCAGTATACATTTATATTTATTTTACCCAATTTTCATCTATCTTATGCATAATGTCTAAAAAGGAAGGAAGTAGTTATCTTGGGAAAGTTTATCTGTTGTTATCTGAACAATGAAGCTGGCTATTTGCAACACTGTGGTAAGCAAGCTTTAAGTTACAATAGCAATTTGATTTGAATCCCAATAAGCCTAGTATTAGGCATTACAGAACACTTACTAGGCAAAGACTTATTAGGGAAATCAACTTTAGCTTTCCCAACATGCTCATTAAAATTATAGGTCTTAACTTTATTGAAGTATACTCAATATTTATGACTTTCTGGAACAACCTGGATAATCCCTTTCTCAGCATCACTTGTTTGCCTACTAAATATCTACTTCCCCTTCCTTTTTTTTCACCCCCCCCCACCCCGCCCCGAGACAGAGTCATACTCTGTTGCCCAGGCTGGAGTGCGATAGCGTAATCTTGGCTCACTGCAACCTCTGCTGCCAGGGTTCAAGTGATTCTCTTGCCTCAGCCACCTGATTAGTTGGGATTACAGGCACGCACCACCATGCCCGGCTAATTTTTGTATTTTTGGTAGAGACAGGGTTTCACCATGTTGACCAGGCTGGTCTCGAACTCCTGACCTCAAGTAATCTGCCCGCCTTGGCCTCCCAAAGTGCTGGAATTGCAGGCATGAGCCACCGTGCCTGGTTTTTTTCTTACAACAACACAATTTATTTCATGTGTGCACTCCTGCCCCATATGACCCAAGGGCTTAGGATTCTAGTCTCAGTCCCAGACATAAACCTTAATCAATCTATGTCAATTTTTGTGGTTCTATTTTTATTGCCAGTGATTGATTTAAGGGTAATTAGTGGATTGTAGCCAATGAGACATGAATGAAGATCTCTTGGGGGCTTCTGAGAAAGATTTGTTCATTCTTCAGAAGAAGATATAGATAACATTGTACCTTTTCTGCATCTGGACATTGTCATATCTGCATGAGATATATGTAACTGCTGTATCCATCTTGTGACTATTACAAAAACCAGCATTAAGATGAAGCTGATAATGAATTCAGAAAAGTAGAGAAATGCAATGACTCATGTACCTAAATATTTAGAATTTATTCATTCCAGGCTCTTAAGTAATATCATGTGAAAAAGCTGACCACAATTACTCTATCCTATTCTTCTAAGTTCTCCAGGACAATTAATAATAGAGTCTTCATTTGTCCCATATACATTTAAAAAATAAACTAATGGTTAAACATAGATAATTAAATTCACATGTTTATCTCTACTCCTATCTGAAACTTCTAAATAATAATATCATGTTAATAGTGATAACAATAACAGTTGATGATTATTGAACAGGTACTTTGTGTCAGACACTGTTCTAAGTACTTTACATGTACTAACTTCTATGATACAAGTGCCCTTTTATTTTTATTTTTCAACAAGAAAATAAATGAAAAGAAAAAAATAGAAATGCAGACAACTTAAGTAAATGGCCTGTGCTCTCTCAGCTGGTAATATGGCACAGCAAGGATTCCAACCCAAAGAGTTCAGCTTTAGAACCTGTGCCCTCAAATACTATGAGGAATGAAAAGGCATAAACCCATGAGGACAAAGGAACCCCAAGAAGAGACAAAAATTGATGAGAAATATTAGCATAAATTTGAAAGATAGAAAACAGATGGAAGCATGTTGACTGAACAAAGCTAATTAAATCAAGATAGAAATGCTTACAGAAGGAAATGCTGGTAAGAAGCAAATTATTGCAGCCCATGGAAATTGGAAAGGCTCAAGAGTTTGAAACACCAAGTATCTCAAAAGATGATGGAAAAAAATTTACAGGGCAGAAAACAGAGGAATTATTTAAAGACTGTATAAGGAGATACTAGAATCCCAGGTGCTCTTCACTCTAGTAGGTGATCGCACGTCTATTCTTTGGAAAGATTTAAGAAAGCCTCCAGATTGAAATTTCAAGCACAGTGGTGGGTGGAAGAAAGAAACAAAAACAGGGGGATTAAGTGAATTATTTCATAGGAAGAATTGAAATGCCTAAACTCTTCTCAAATACAAGCAACCAGGCAAGAGCTGAGATAATGTATTTTTGAAGAATCAGTGCCTCCTCAAAGGGGAAAAACGTTATCCACAACAAATTGGCAGTCCCCCTTCCGGGTATCTGTGTCTCTATACAATGACTTTACAGTGAATATCACCAGTTAACTAAGAAAATAACAAAGACCTTTCAAATAGCTTTTTAGTTTTACTCTTAAATATAAATGGACAATTCTTTCTTCACTCTTAAATGTGAGTAGAGAGCCAAGGATGTCCGATATTTGATGAAAACTTTCAATGTGAAACATAGGCTGAAATGAACAAATAGAAAAAGGAAACAAACAGAAACAGAGACAATGCGAGAAAGCATAAGAAAGATTTAAGAAAAATTCTAGCACCTTAGAGAAAGAAAATATATAGGATCATGATAGATTGCCATATAGAAAGAGAAAAGTCTCTTTTTGTCCACCTTTACTGAGGTATAATTGACAAAAATTACAAATATTTACAGTGTATAATGTGATATTTTTATATATGTATACATTGTCTCATGATGGCTACAATCAAACCAATTAACACATTAATCACCTCACATATCTTTGTATGTGTGTGTGGTGAGAACATTTAAGATTTATTCTCTTGGCGTGCCGGATCATGGCGCAGGGGCAGCGCCAGTTCCAGGCGCACAAGCCCTCAAAGAGTAAAGGCAGCGGCGGCCTCTGAAAAGAATCGGGCCCGAGAAAAGGCGGTAGTGTTATCTCTCCCAAGAAGGCGCGCGTTGTGCAGCAGCAAAAGCTCAAGAAGAACCTAGAAGTCGGGATCCGGAAGAAGATCAAGCATGACGTGGTGATGAAAGCCAGCAGCAGCCTGCCCAAGAAGCTGGCACTGCTGAAGGCCCCGGTCAAGAAGAACGGGGTGGTTGCCGCCACCTTCTCCAACCAGACACCTTCCTGAGGACGCTGGCCCCAGCGCAGGCCAACACCCAACCCCCTACCTCCATATGGGATCTTACAAGTGATCCCACACTCTATACTGTCAGGAAGAGGATCCAGTCCCCCAGCACTGGGCTTCACCTAGAACTCCAGCAGGGGCCAAGGGTGCTGAGAACCCGGCAATGACCAGGAAGATAAAGTCACCAACTTCATCTGTCCCCGTGCCCCTTCCCAGGTCCTGCCTCCACAGGTTTAACCCAGAACAATAAATCTGGCTTTATCATCCCTCTTGAAAAAAAAAAAAAAAAATTATTCTCCCAGTAAATTTCAAGTATACAATACAGTATTACTAACTACTGTCACCATGCTGTTCAAGAAAAAATCTTGAAAATTAAATAATATCAAAACTTCTAGAAAAATCATCAAAAGAAGTTAAAAGCAAAGTCGAGGACTTGTACAGAAGGTAGAACATCAAAGCTATAAAGTAATAATTACAATATAATAAAAAATATATATAGCTCTTATGTGTTAGGCACTGTTCTGAGCACTCTGCAAGCATTAATTCATTTTCTCTTAGCAACAAACCTTAAGATAGACACTATTCAATTTCTATATAGGGACACTGAGTAACAGAGAAGACAAGTGACTTGTCCAAAGTCAAAACTTAGTAAATGGTGGAGCTCACATTAGAACCCAGGACCTCTAGCTCCAGTGGAAATGCTTATCTAACCACTATACTCCCTCCTTAGAGAAAAGAAAAAAAAAAAAAAAAAAAAAAAGGTAAAATGGTAGAAAATGTACAAGATGAATCCAAGAAGTCTGACAAATTGAAGAAAGAAAACACAGAAAATAGGAAGAGAAGAAGGTATCAAACAATTACTCCAAAAGTGTTTCCCATAACTGAAAGACACAGTTGGTGATTAAAAGGACTTACCATATAGCTCTTTCCCTACTCTCCAACTAAAAGAATGAAAAAAAAAAAAAAAAAAAAAAAGGCCCAGATCAGGACACATCTTCACTGAATTTTAGCATACTGTGGATATAGGTAGGATCTTAAAAACTTCCATAAATGTCACATGCAAAGGAGTAGAAGTCAGAATTGCCCTGGACTACTCAACTACCACAGTGGGAACTAAAAGATTTTGGAGCAATGCCATCACAAGTGGAAGATGATTCCCCGTTTATAATTCTATTCCCAGAAAATACATCATTCAAGTATTAATGTAGAATGAAATTTGTTTCAAACATGCACGTTCTTAAAAGATTGACTTCCTTTTTATCCTATCTCAGGAAATCATCAAGGATACACTCCACCAAAACAGAAGAATACAAGAAAGAAGCAGCAATATGGAATATACTATTGAGAAAGGTATTTCAGTTCTTTTGAAGACCTAAAAGATATGAGTTTATGCATTGAAAAAAGCTCGCTTTTCAAATAATGATAGCCACATATTGATATTATACAAAATTATGATGTAACTTTTCTGAAGTTGTAGGGCACAAAGGAGAAAAATTATTTTAGACATTGTGTAAGGATCAATTAGACTTCCAAGGTCCCAGATACAACCCTGACATTCACTGGAGACTTTGATACTCAGTGCATAATCATCCTTTGCTTCTCAAATGTTGTTACAATTATGGGTGATTGTAACAGTCATTTGGGATGTTTCATTTCAAATCTTAGCAACATAGTTTATTTCCCACTCTTCAATCCTGGAGACCCTGACCTATATTTTGGTTTAGATACCCACATCCATTACCATTTGCTAGACTTTATCTTCACTTTCAACTACTCCACCTTTGGAAATTATTTTAACTTCATTATCTCACTTTCTAACCACAATTACTTATTCTTCCAGCAATCCCATTCCCATAGGACTTACTCTTTGAATTTATTGATATCGCAAGCATCTTAACTCTCTATTTTATGCAAATCTATTAACATTCTTGACCTCACTCCTGTACAAACTAGACCATGTTTGTCAATTGCATTAAATTAATTAATAAATTAGTATCTCATCAGCTTCCTCAATTCTCTTGCTTTGTTATGCTTCTTCCCCACAAAACCACGAATTCCAGACAAATCTTAAAATGTGCCTTCTCCATCATGCTACCAGACTTCAAACTATACTAAAAGGCTATAGTAACCCAAACAGCATGATACTGGTACAAAAACAGACACATAGAGCAATGGAATGAACAGAAAACTCAGAAATAAGGCTACACAAACCAAAATGAAATACCATCTCACACCAGTCAGAATGACTGTTATTAAAAAATCAAAAAAAAAAAAAAAAAAAAAAGTTGCTGGCAAGGCTGCCAAGAAAAGAGAATGCTTAAACATTGTTGGTGAGAACATAAACTAGTTCAACCATGGTGGAAAGCAGTTTTGAGATTTCTCAAAGAACCTAAAACAGAGCTACTATTCAACCCAGCAATCCCATTTCTGGGTATATGCCCAAAGGAAAAATAGATCAATATACCAAAAAGACACATGCACTTTTATGTTCACTGCCACCCTATTCAAAATAGCAAAGATGTGGAATAAACCTAGGTACCCAGCAATGATAGATTGGATAAAGAAAATGTGGTACATATATACCAAGGAATACTATGCAGCTATAAAAAAATAATAAAATCATGTCCTTTACAGCAACATGGATGGAGCTGGAGGCCACAATCCTAACCAAACTAATGAAGGAACACAAAACCAATTACCACCTGTTCTCATTTACAAGTGGAACCTAAACTTTGAGCATGCATAGATGTAAAGATGGGAACAATACACATTGTAGCCTACTAGAAGAGGGAGGGAGGGAATGAGTCATGGGTTGAAAAACTACCTATTGGGGTACTATGCTCACTACCTGGGTGCAATATATCCATGTAACAAACCTGCACATTTATCTCCTATATCTAAAATGAAATTTGAAATTTAAAAAGTACAATTTGCCTTCTCCACACTTACACACGTGTAACTAAGGGATACTGGAGGAAAAAAAATTCAACCGTGTGGTTTCCAATTGCAGGCAGGTACTGTACATTGCATCTAATCCAATTTACTTGTCCCTGAACAACTCCAGTGACAGCCAAGTCTCCAATTTCAATGATCAGTTCTGAACCCTCATTTTACTTGACTAGTTAGCAGCATTACCTTGTTTATCACTCCCTTCTCAAAACACTTTTCTTGGTATCCACTCTTGAGACCCCTCCTTCTTTGTTGGCCATACTTTCCTATTCTCCTTTGATGATATTTTTTCTCCTTCTAGACTTCAATTTTTAAGGCTCAATTTTTTTCTATTCTTCTCTTTTCTAGTCAAAATCACTACTCAAGAGGACTCATCGTATTCCACTATTATAAATAAACCTTGTAGGTTGACAACCTTAAAATGTATATTTCCAGCCTGACCTCTCTAAATATCAAGATACATATTATCTTGACTCAAAATCAAGATGTATATATTCAATTGTCAACTCGATATTTCCTATCTTAAACTGAATTTGATTCCCACCTTTTGTCAGTCTGCTCTTATCACATGCTGCCTGGTCTCAATAGATGGCAATTCCATTTTCCTAATTGCTCAGACTGACATTTCTAGTAGTCATTCTTGACTTCTCTCTCTCTCATATACCACATCAAATTGTTAATCATATCCTAACAATGCTTGCTTCAAATATATTCAAAATCCACTTATATCTCATTGCCTTTACTAGTACCATTGTGCTACAAGCCACCATTATTTCTCGTATTAATGACTTCAAGTACTTCGGATATGATCTTCTGAATTCCAGCCTTTCTCTTGTCATCTGTTTTCTACATATCAGTCAAAATGATCCTTTAAAAAACAAACCAGATCACAGGACTCCTCTGGTTCAAACGTCACCAATGACTTCGGGCCTCATTCAGAGTAGTTGATAAAGCATTTTGCAATTTGACCACACGTTACTTCTTTGCTCTCATGCACTCTGCTTCAGCCACACTGATTCCTTTCTTTTCTTCAAACATGACAAGCACATATATCTCTTAGAAACCTTGCTCTGATCTGTGCCTGAAATGATTTCCTCCCCTACCCCCAACCACCACCTCCACAGATTATCCCTCATCTCATTCAAAACTTTTGCTAAAATACAACTTTATTAGAAAAATATTCCATGTCCACTCCTTAGAAAATAGTATTCCATTCCCCCTATCCCCTTACCCTGATTTTTCTTTATAAAACTATTTACTGCCTGACAATTAAAAAAAAAACTTGTCCTCCACACCTGCCCCCAAAACAGTAATGTCAGCTTCAAGAGGCTAGGGACTTCATTGCTTTATTCCCAGAGCCCACAACAGTTTTCCAAATATTTGCCATTATCAAAACCCTGTACCAACTCTAATCCTTAATTTTACAAATGTTCTTTCCTCCTATTAAACACATTTTGTCACCTCTTTGTGACTGCTCATACCATTTCAATAAGACATATATTCCTACCATTTTACCTTAGATTTATCAATTGATCAAGCTAAAATGTCCTTTTGAATCATCTTTTAACTGACTTCTCGACAGCCTTTAGTCCTGTTAATTTTTTCCTCTATTTTGTGTTTTTTCTTTTTGATGTAGGTATTCTTTTTGCTTTTTTAATTTTAATTTTTTAGTTTTTGTGGATACACAGTAGGTGTATATATTTATGGGATACGTGATATATTTTGATACAGGCATGCAATTTTGCCTCTGTTTTGAAATGCATCCCTTGATATCCATAGCATCACAATATTTTGTTTCTTCTTATGCTTATCATGATTGCACCTTTTAAATATCTTTCGAATCTTTTCCTCTGTTCATCAACAAAGTGTTAGTTTCCTCCAGTGTTTCGTTAGACTCACTCTGCTTTTCTCCTTTACTCTAGACATTTTACAAAGACAGTCTCACGAATTCCCATGATTTTAACCACCATCCATATTCAGCTATTACTTTGGGAGTCTTTCTTCCACCATTGCCTCAATTTTAGTTTTTTCTTTGTTGTTGTTCACAGTGATCCATGCAGACATAAAACAATAATGTGTCTGCTAAGATGTTGGCTTACATGTCCCAATCTATTCTTACTTAGTTTACACATAATCTGCTAATGAACCGTAATTCAACCCAAAAAGGCTATTGCTGTCAAACAAAGCATCTAGCTCCCCAAAATGAAAAATTAAATGAATAAATAATATTTATCTCCAATTTTGTACGGAAACAATATAACACTGTTCTGTCAAAATGTAATTTCACCCTCAAAAAACTGGGGATAGGAAAAACATACCTCAATACAATACAAGCCATTTATGATAGACCCACCACTAGTATCATACTGCATGGGGAAAACCTGAAAGCCTTTATTCTAAGATCTGGAACATGACAAGGATGCCCATCTTCACCACTGTCATTCCACATAGTACTGGACATTCTAGCTAGAGCAATCAGACAAGAGAAACATATAAAGGGTATCCAAATTGAAAAGAAAGAGGTCAAATTATACTTGTTTGCACATAATATGATCTTATATTGGGAAAACCTAAACACTGCATAAGAAAACTATTAGAACTAATAAATTCAGTAAAGTTGGAGGATACAAATCAACATAAAAAATCAGTCACATTTTTATATGCCAACAGTGAACAATGTGAAGAAGATATTTTAAAAGTAATCCCATTTAAAATAGTCACATAAAATTAAATACCTAGGAATTAACCAAAGACGTGAAAAATCTCTATAATGAAAACTATGAAATACTGATGAGAGAAATTGAAGAGGACACCAAAAGATGAAAAAATATTACATGTTCATAGATTAGAAAAATCAATATTGCTAAAGTGTCCATACTACCCAAAGCAATCTATAAATTCAATGCAAAACCAATAACATTCTTTGCAGAATTTTTTTTTAATCTTAAAATTTACATGGAACCACAAAAGGCCCAGAAGAGCCAAAGCTACCCCTAGCAAAAAGAAAAAAACTGGAGGAATCATATTACCTGACCTCAAATTATACTGCAGAGCTATCATAACCAAAACACTATGGTATTGCCATAAAAACAGACACATAGACCAATGGAACAGAATAGAGAACTCAGAAATAAATCCACCCCTACAGTGAACTCATTTTTGAAAAAGATGCCAAAAACATACACTGGGAAAGAGACAGTCTCTTCAATAAATTGTGCTGGGAAAACTGGATATTCATATGTGGAAAAATGAAACTAGATCCCTATCTCTTGCCATATAGAAAAATCAAATCAAAGTGATTAATTACTTAAATCTAAGACTTCAAACTATGAAAATACTACAAGAAAACATTGGGGAAAAACTCTAGGATATTGGTCTGGGTAAAAAATTCTTAAGCAATACTCTATAAGTACAGGTAACCCAAGTGAAGTTGGAAAAATGGGATCACATCAAGTTAAAAAGCTTGTGCACAGCATATGATACAATCAACAAACTGAAGAGACAACCCACAGAATGGGAGAAAATATTTGCTAACTACCAATCTGACAAGGGATTAATAATCAGAATATATAAGGAGCTCAAAAAAACTCTAAAGGAAAAAAATCTAATAATCCAATTTTAAAAACGGGCAAAAGATTTGAATAGACATTTCTCAAAAGAAGACATACAAATGACAAACAGCCATATGAGAAGATGTTCAACATTATTGATCATCACAGAAATGCAAATCAAAACAATAAGATACTATCTCACCTCAGTTTAAATGCCCTATATCCAAAAAACAGGCAATAACAAGTGCTGGTGAGGATGTGGAAAAAAGAGAACCCACATACACTGTTGGTAGGAATGTAAATTAGTACAACTATGGAGAACAGTTTGGAGGTTCCTTAAAAAACTAAAAGTTGAGCTACCATATGATCCAGCAATCTCACTACTGGGTATATACCCAAAAGAAAGGAAATCAGTATATTGAGAAGATGTCTGCACCCTTACATTTGTTGGAGTATTGTTTAAAATTGCTAAGGTTTGGAAGTGACCTAAGTGTCCATCAACAGAAGAATGGAAAAAGAAAATGTGGTATATATGCACAATGAAGTGTTATTTAGCCATAAAACATAATGAGATCCTGTCATTTGCAACAAAATGGATGGAACTGGAGATCATTATAAGTGAAATAAGTCCTGCACAGAAAGACAAACATTGCATATTTCCACTTATCTGTGTGATCTAAGAATCAAAACCATGTAATTTATGGATATAGAGAGTAGAAGGATGGTTACCAGAGGCTGGGAAGGTTAGTAGGGGACTGGGGTGAGGGAGATGGGGATGGTTAATGGGTACAGAAAAAACAGAAAGAATGAATGACACCTACTATTTGATAACACAACAGTATAACTATAGTCAATAATAGCTTCATTGTACAGTTTAAAATAATTTGAAGAGTATAATTGGATTGTTGTAACTCAAAGAATAAATGTTCAAGGGGATGAATACCCCATTCTTCATGATTTTATTATTTCACATTGCATGCCTGTATCAAAACATCTCATGTACCCCATAAATATATACATACACAATAAAAAATAAAAAATATATTTAAATATCTCAAAACATAAATCCTCTTATTTTTCAGGAAAGAGATAGAGAAAATTGTGAAGCTATGTATAGCAGCACAAAAATGCAGCATTTTCCTTGGAAACAGATTAAGTGAAGTCCTGATGTCGTTTCTTCTCTCTTATCTTGTATGGCAACAAGATTCCTCATAGTCACCTTCCATCTTTGGAAGTCTATGCCAACTATGGCCTGCATAAAGGCCAGGTTTAAGATTATTCTTTACTCTCCCTGCCAGGTACTCTGCAATTGGGTTCAGGCTTGATCCAAGGTGAAAATAGACTCTCAGAATTATTGGCGAATATGGGCTCAGGTAAAATAATTCCAAAAGCAACAAAATGGAAATGCCATTGCAGAATATGGCAAGGATTGCAAGTAGGTGTTGGGTAATTTAAAAGCCTTACCTCTAGTCGCCCTACTACAGTGTTAGGTACATAGTAGTAATTCAATAAATACATATTGAATGAATGACTCTATGGTATAATATTAGGGACAACAAAAAATGTTTTTCTAACTATCTTGTCTAAAAATACTTCCTTCTCTTATCTATTATAGACTGAGACATGCTATATTTCTCTATGGGTGAGAAAAACTCTTTTAATAAAGACTTTCTTAAAAAGTGTTAGGTGACATTGTAACAGTTTCTAGATGATTCATCAAACAAAAAAATGCTTGTGATAATCCAGATCCTTGAAAGAATGAGAAGAAATTAGTCCGCTGACAGGTGCCTTGTCAAGTCCTGTTGACCTTTATCTCTAGCCACAAAAAAACCAAACCAAGGTTTTAACTCTCATTTTTAATATGTCAATATCCAGTGAGATTGCCATAGTTTCTATGTCCATTTAATTTCTATTCATGTTTACCATTTTCTGTTCATGTTAAAACATATATATCATAGACATTGTGTGTGTCTGCAATTTCAATTTAGTAATGGCTAAAATTGTTCCATGCAGAAAAGTAGACATCTTTTGAGGAACCACAGTTTAGACGAAAGATTTCTAAGTAGAATAGTTTTCAGAAAACATTGAGGACAAAAAGGGATGGCAGCTTGTAGTGCACTGGCCTAGAATGAATATCGGTTTTCAACAGAGGTAAGACAGTATTACTAACTTTTGAATAGAAAATTGTAGTATATATTTTATAGAATAATTTCAAGGAGAATTTAGCAAGAAGAACAAATATTATTCTAAGAGAATGAATAAGACTAACTTGCTGAAGCTATAGGAATTTGTGGAAGCCATATTACACTAACCACTCTAATACCATCCAAAGTCTGTCTTCACACAGACACGTTCAAATCCTTTCTTATATTTTATTGACTAGGACGTCTAAACCTAATTAAAATATTGGTCATTGTTGTCTAATTGTTTTTGAGCTTGCTCCTGAAGTACATGTATATGTAGCAGAAGGATTACCTTTTATTTTCCTAACAACATAGGGTAGAAGAGGGAATCTTTTACAATGGAAACCTGGCTAGGATTCAACTAAAAACACAAGGTCCAAGAATGTCATCACTGTACTTTTCACTTTACTTCCATCCTTACCCACAGAATTGTATTAATTTATTTGTTTGGTGTTGCTATTTTATGGTAGAGTGGGGTGGTTGGGGGTGGTAGTGGTCTAGTGCTGTTGTTGTATGTGGTTCATCTTTCTTCCCTGCTTAGTATACAACACTTGTTCTGAAACTTGGTTTATGTGGGAATCTTTATTTCTAAGACTCTCCAGGTGATCAGGATGATTAACAAGGTTTTAGAAAAAATGAGATACAATATTGATTAAGAGCATAAACTTCAAAGCCACATAGATTTGTATTCAAAATTTGATTACCCTTTACCAGCCTATGGCCTTAAGTAAATTACCTAACCACTGCAAATCTCAGAAGGATAATACTTATCCTACAGTGTTATTTGAGGAATCAATGAGTTAATATACATGCTATGGTCTGAATGTTTGCATTTTCCCAAAATTTATATGTTGAAATTCTAACCTCTAAGTTGTTGGTATTATGAGGTGGGGTGTTTGGGAAGTTATTAGGTAATGAGGGTGGAGTCCTCATGAATGGAAGGGATCCCAGATCTCTTTTATAAGGACATTAATATACTTTTAAAGCTTTCTAGATAATCAAATATTTGAAGTTTTCAGTTCATTATTGTAAAGGGGACACATATGTAAAGAGAAAAGCTAGCTTCTTCCACCATGTGAAGACAGTGATAAAGTGTCATCTATGGACCAGAAAACAGGCCCTCAGCAAACAAACTGGCTAGCTCCTTGCTCTTGGACTTCCCAGCCTCCAAAACTGTGAGAAATAAATGTTTGATGTTTATAAGCCAACCAATTTATGGTATTTTGTTATAGCAGCCTGAATGGACTGAGACAATATGCAAATCTATATAGCCCAGTTTATAGCATGTCGTGAGCAGTCTAGAAGCGATAGCTATTTGTAGTTTTATCAAACAAAATCCAGAAAGTCTAGAAAATTTTTTTTGGTACACGTAACTATTGATTATAGTAGTACTTCCTCACCCTCTCTTTGCCCTCCTCTCACCACACATACAATCACTCAGTGACTGCAAAAATAATTTTTCACCATGAGTAAAGCTCAATCAATGTGATTTAGAACTTCATCATTGCACTTCAGTACCTTACACCCTACGGTTTGGTGCAAGCCAAACGTTATCCTTTTCAAAGGGAAAGATTCATTTTTATTATTTTGGAGATATCACATATCACTGAAGTAAGCCATAAAAGAAATTGATCTTGGAAAATGCAATTTCGATTGAGAACCTGGACCTAGCAAACTGCAGCAAGGCTCCCAAATGAGTCTGGCTCTCAGGGAATCAGTATCATATAGAGCAAAAGCCTGGTCTTTTGCTTTATTTTTAAAAGACTGGCCAGGCTGAAGTTGTTGAGCAATTAACGCTACCACCAGGAGCAGCAGTTTGCGGATGTCAACTCACTGCATAATTTGCAGGTATTAGGGTTGCCAAGAAAGATACAGCTCACTCAGGCACCAGATGGAATAACACTACATTCACATAGAGAAGAGACAGAGCAAGATCAACTTCAATAGAGAGGTTGGGTCCCCCATGACCAGGAGAACTCACCCCACAGCCAATGCAGCGAGAGGATTTGAATGGGTTCTTCCTGTGCTACAGGTGAAGGACCCCATTGCCTCCTAACTGGGAACAGATACAGCAGTAGAGTTGTTCAGCTGCCATATGATGTGCATGCTTAATCAGAACAAAGAAGTGCCAATCAAGTCCAGAATAGGGAAAAATATTCCCAAACAAAAAGATATGCCCAACACAAACTGTGAAGGCTCTTTATCTCTTTGCAAGGAAATGACCCAGGCCCAAGACACATGCTTATGCCACTGTGCAGGGCTCAAAAGACTGCATGTACGTGACTACATTTCCCAACAAGAATGTATCTATAAATTTCCTAAATAGACATATCGAGTACTCCATGTCATATATGTCCCCTTTTACAATAATGAAATTAAAACCTCAACTCTTTGATTATCTAGAAAACTTTAAAAGTGTATTATTATAGCTAAGGCTTGAGATGTTATGACTCTTTCATGGTTGAAAATTTCTTCATATCTTCCTGATCCTAAACTTTTGTGCTCGTCTGGAAAACAAAACAAAACTAAACAAAACAGTATCTCTTATTTTTTTTTTCTTTTTTTTGAGACGGAGTCTCGCTCTGATGCCAGGCTGGAATGCAGTGACACGATGTCGGCTCACTGCAGCCTCTGCCTATCTCTTCTTTCCAGAGTATCTCTTTCTCACTAGCTACCCTTCAGAACTTCCACTGATATCTTGACATCACTACAATAAAACAACTTTCTCAAAGATCATTGATAGCAATTATTAATAGCCTTCTGTGGATTCTCTTTGTATCTCTCTCGTATTTAGGCTTTTGGCACTCTTATTTTCTGATTTCCATCCGTTTTGATTTTCTTTTTCTCAGACTCCTTAGATGGTAATATGGTTTGGTTTTGTGTCCCTACCCAAATCTTATGTCAAATTGGAGGAGGGGCTGGGTGGAAAGTGATTGGATCATGGAGGCAGATTTTCCCCATGTTGTTCTCATGATAGTGAATGAGTTCTCATGAGATCTGATGGCTTAAAAGTGTGTGGCACTTACCTCCTCACTCTCTCTCTCTCTCCTGCCACCATGTGAAGAGGGTCTTTGCTTTTCCTTCGCCTTCTGCCATGATTGTAAGTTTCCTGAGGCCTCCCAGTCATACTTCCTGTTAAGCCTGTGGAACTGTGAGTCAATTAAACTTCTTTTCTTCATAAATCACCCAGTCTCAGGTAGTTCTTTATAGCAGTTTGAGAATGGACTAATACAGGTGGATCTTTCTGCATATCATGCATTCCTTAAATTTAAGCATCTTTCAAAATTCTGTTATTGCTTGGTTCTCTGTTGTGCTTTGCTCACATTCTCTTTCATTACATTATCTACTTCTATCAATTCAATATCACCCTAATATTGATGACTCCCAAGTATGTATTTCTAGCCTCAAGCTTACTACTAAATTCCACAACGTAAATTTTCAAGTGATTGCTGCTTTTTCCAACATGGTGTTTCCACTAGCTAAAAAAACCGTATGTCCAATCCAGCATCTTTTTTCTCCACTCTTTCACCTGCTTCTCAACTATTTCCTAACTCAGATAATAGCAATAGCATTAACCTAGTTATTCAAGTAAAATAGCCTCAGAATCAACTTCAACTCCTTTCTCAGCCATCAAGTCTTATTAGTTCTACCACTAAAATAACTCGTATCTATTTTGAAGTTCTTGCTCGAGGTGAAGAGTTATGTTAATAGAGGTGCAAAGTTGCCATCTGTAACACTCTTTCTAGTAAAAACCCCATTAATGTTTAATTTCTCTCTCACACACTCCATTTCAATTAGTCACCGGATCCTAGTAACTCTATATCTGAAGTTTTTTCAACTCCATCACTTCCTTTTCATGTCTGCATTGGCATCTCTCATCTGGACTGTTACAACATTCTCCTGATATTGCCTCCAAGCCACCTTGAACTCTCTCCCCAGAGATACCTTTGGGTCCTTGCCCTTTGGTAAAATAATAATAATAATAATAATAATAATAATATTTTTAGATATATGACATCAAATTATTTCAACTTCTGCTATTACTAGTTTATTTTTTTCACTTCTTGAATCAGTGGGTGTCATAACTTTATGGGTAGAGCAGATATGGCATGGAACAATAGGGCCATTGATGTTTAGGTTAAATCATTTTGTTTGTATGTTTGAAGTCCACAGTGAAAAATCCAGTGGGAAGTCAAGTTTTTCTGAAAAACAGTTATGTGTATATGTGTGTGTGTGTGTGCCTCTGTGTGTTTCTGAATTCCAAAGGTTTATCTTTAAATATTAAGAGCAAAGCATAGAATTATGAATTTCATGTTTTGCCACAAGTCATAAAACAGAGAGGACAAAAAACAGCTTTCCTGAGACTGAAGGGGAAATAAAAATTTGAATAAGAAGCAGATAATAGAGTTATTCATAGGTTATGAGACTAAGGTTAAGCTGTTGTCTGATTTTCTGAGAAAACGCATGGTATACTCATGCCCAGGACCAGCCACAGGAAGGATAAAGGCATGTGAGACATCCCAAATTGGCTTTGGGGGAAGATAAAATCAGAATGGTTCCCATTTGGAATGCTGGAAAGAGACCACATTGCATCCACATAGACGGTCCCAGTAGAGAAGAAGTGGAGATACAGCATAATTAGAAAAAGGAAAATGCTGGAAGTTTCCCACAGCCAGTAACATAATATACAAGAAATCTAGAAATCTCCGCACACCTTAGAGAAGGGTGGCAGAACTTCTGAAAGAGCTAGAGGCTTGGGGTCTGGATGAGGAGGCTATATAATATAGAGACTTCATAAATTGTGGCATTGGCAAGTAATACTTCAGCAGACACCACCAAAGGCTTACTAGTGACCAATCAAGATTAGGAACATTTTGGCAGAGACCAAAGAAGACCCAGAGGACAGCATGTGGAATTGAGGCTTTTCCCATGCTACAAGGAGATATACACTTGCCTATCCATTCAGATATCATCCTGAGAAGGGAGAGAAGAAAGAATACCCTTTGAAAGGGCAAATATACTCTGACAGGCAGATTTCACCTAGAATTGACTGGATATTTACTTAAAATAGATTGTTGTATAAATTAGAGGAGTGTGGATTACCTTTAACTGACAAGTCCATTATCAGCTGGTATGGGTACTTCAGAGCAAGATGTGCTCAGTAATAGAAAATCAAGGCAATTTCAATTTTTAAAAAATCTGAATCATTCTGGGCATGGTTTTGTGCTATTCCATGGGCATTGCAGGCTTTCTGTGATCTGGCTCTTGGGGCTCAGAAAATGATACACCAAAATGAAGGCCCCAGAAGCAAGTTTCTCTCTGACTTTCTCCTGCCCTCCTGTCTCAGTCCCATTCTCCCGCAAGGCTAGAGATATGAACTAGAATCCCTCTTCCGCAAGGCAGGTCATAGAAACCAGAGCTGTTTTTCCCCAAAGCCAACCATAAAATGTTGCTTTTTTTTTCCAGCTCCACCTTTCTGTGTAAAAGCTGGCCATAAAGAAATGCTCTGACCTACCTTGTTTGACCGTAAGAGCTTCATTCCAGAGAGGGTCCTGCCCCACATCCAGAAGGAAGGAATGTGTGCTCAGAGAGGCCTAGAAGAATCTAGACAAGAGGACTTGGTGGGTTTCCCCACTCAACCTATTAGCATTAGATCATGATATTTTTGTCCCAGCATATTTCTACTTGAGTGTCCATACTTTGTTGAACCTAAGCATAAAAATAGACAATCTTCCCTGTATCTTGGGTCTTCATTCTGAAGTCTCCTCTGTCACAAAAAACTATGATCAAATGAATGTATATGTCTTTTCTCCTACTAATCTGCCTTTTGTCAATTGACTTTTCAGGAAACCTTCAGAGAGCCAAGAATAAGTTTTCCCTTTGTATATATATATGCCCCCAATCTGTCTACCTTTAAATACTATTTCCCTTCATACATTTTTATACTCTAGCCAAATCAAATTATTCACCATGAAATTTTACTCCTCCAGCAACTTTACTCATGCTGGTTCTTCAATCTCAAATGTTCTTTCTGTTTCCTCCACCCATGAAAATATAACTCACTCTTTAAAGCCTAACTTACGTATCACCTCTTCCATAAAGTCTTCACAACTGCCCCAACTCTAATTTCCATTGGGAATAATTGCTCCTTCTTCTACCATCCTAACAACATTTTGTATCTCTCTAATCAAGAGAATTCCATACACATGTTGAACTCACTGACTCTCCTTCTGTGACTTAGCATGCTTATTAATATTTTATTTAAGACTGAAACTTATAAAGGGCCTCAAAGTTGACGTTCTTAGTATCAGTGATCAGTATACAAAGCTGTGGCTATTGTATGTGGGAAACTCTTCTGACTAATTATTGGAGCTATGTCACTAAATCGAAGTCACTTTAATAAATATCTGATGTTTTAAAGTGACTTATTCCTGTAAGTCAGAAATATTTTTCAGAGATACCTAAGTGACATGTCTTTTTTTTTTTTTTTTTTTTTTTTTTTTTTTTTTTTTAAGAGGGAGTCTCACTCTGTCACCCAGGATGGAGTGCAGTGACGTGATCTCGGCTCACTGCAACCTCCGCCTCCTCGGTTCAAGTGATTATCCTACCTCAGCCAGCTACCTCAGATAGCTTGGTCTACCAAAACTGCTGGGATTATAGGCGTGAGCCACCGCGCCCAGCCTCCTAAGTCATATGTCTTGGTAGAGATATTTTGGGTGCTGTTATCAAATCCCCAAAATAATTTGATATGATATTTACAAAGATGTAATAATGTACTCCACCCTCTCACATGACAGGAAACCTACTTTTGAGGGTATGGGAGTCTAGCGGTTGTTCAATAGATCTACCTTCTACTTTGACTTAAGATTTAATTGTCTGGGCCAAGTCAAGGAGTACTGAGTGAATTGAAATGAGTCATACCCTGAAAAAAAACTGCATGATTTCCTAGTTGCCATGAGAGGGTTAATGATAGCATCTCTACTGGCTCTCCTGGAAAGGTGCTGGAAGATAGCCACAAATGGTGTTCCAGGAAGGGAGACTAGTGATGCTGACCAGCATCCTGTAGACTCAGTCAATGAATATAGGATATTGGTACCTATATGTAGAGAAAGACAACCTCAGAAATACCAACCATCATTCAATGAAGACATGTGATGAGCTTGACATATCAGAAGTTATCTTAGAGAAGAAAAGCATAGTGATATTTGTGTAATGAACAAAACTCTGAATCTCCACATAGAGAAAAAAATGCATTAAGTGACATCAACCAGAAGACAGAGCGCTGGGCTAAGGAAAGTCTTTCTGCCTGGAGGCCACCAGACCCTCTTGTTTCTCTCCACCCCCAAAGTGAGTCATCCAATGGAAAAAAGGGAAAAGTCATCCACCCTGTTTTTCAACCCCAGGGAGGGAGATATAAAATGATATGGTGAGCTTTCTTTCACTGAATTCCCTTACATTTTATAGCTCTGGAAAATTAAACTCTTTCTTTCTGAGGTTTTCAAACCAATCCTATTCCTGGTCCAGATGAATAGAAGGTGTTTTAGACCTTTATTTTTCAAGAATTCAAGATCAAATCAATCTAGCTATTGGTAACACTCTTAACCAGTTTCAACACCTGTTCTCTTGACTTATTCTAAAACCCATGTCTTTTCCTCCAATTCCTAGGTCCCCATTTTCATTTTTTGCCAATTACCCTAGGAACAATGTCTTCCTGTGTGCACTGAATCTTAAAACCTTGTTCTCTGCCAACTTTTTTTTTTTTTTTTTTTTTTTTTGATCTACCCAACATTAGCTTTATCCTCTTCTTTATTGACTGGAATTTTGTAACTCTATGATTGTGATGATAATTGCCTGCCACTTGGTAACATACTTCTAAGTGTCCTAGATCTGCCCTCCTCCTCTGTCAGCTCTGCTGTCTTACCTAATAAATCCCTAGTTATCATTAATTATTACTAGTTATTCAGAAGGATTCTATTAGGTAGAAAGAATACTGATTATTTACTGTGTGGGTCCACAGCATTATTTAACAAGACCTGATCATCTAAATTCTCAAAATTGGGTAGGTAGCCAAGCCAGGCTACAACCTGTACCAGGCTCTGGATCCAGAGAGTGACCCAGGAAGAGAGTTAAACTAGCCTTATGCCTTTTTTTTTTCTTAAAATCAAGAATCTCTTGGACGTGCCAGAGCAGAGTTAGGCAAAGATTAGCAAAATAGGCTTATTACATCAGCACGGCTATGTGATATTCAACAATTTTAGTTTTAAAATAAATCCAGAAAATTATTTTTGTGTATTTGTAGCTAGTATGGTAGTTTTCTACCAACAATATCTGTTTTTCTAAATCTGTGTCTATCTTTGCAAGGTCACCAGCATTCTTCTGAAAACATGAACTGAATTAATCTTATTTGCCCCTTCATATATTTTCTTATTAAGTGAGTGTTGGGCTAGAGACAGAAACTCAGATCTTTTTTAGAGAATTAGTCAGGATATAGAATGCTTCTAAATTTCTCTATCAAAAAGGAGCTATCAGCATTCTGAAACCACACTTTAAAGCTTATAAAATACATAATTGCTCATCTCATCCTCAATTCCCATCACTCTACCACCAACAAAATCTCAATACAATGACTACAAATGTAAATTTTGCCCTTTGCTATCTCCCTTAGAGACTAATCCCCATCTGTAAAACTTGTTAAATAAATTTGTGAATCTAATGAAGTCCAAATAGCTACTCTGGAGAAGTAGTCATCTGTGCACACATCTCTACAATGTAAGCATTCATTCAGTAAACATTTACTAAGGGTTTATAGTGTGCCAGACACTTCTTTAGATGCTATAGATACATAGACAAAGGGCACATTGCCTGCCTTCAAGGAGCTCACTGTTTAGTGCAGGGACAGCCAAATAAACAGTTAAAAGACAATGTAATTAGCTCTAAAATTAAACCATTTACCATGGAGGAGCACCTCTACCTCAACCTTCAGAGTGGAATGGCAGTATTGTATAGTTATTAAGAACCCTTTAGTCAAATACATCTGGGGTCAAATCTCAGCTTTGTTACTTCTCTAACATTGTATCTTTAGGCAAATTATTCATCACTTTAGCCTCAGTTTCCTTATCTGTGAAATGAGGATAATTCCCAATTCACAAATGCATGCATGCCTCTTAAAACTAGAGGCATAACAAGTCTTAGCTAATGTTAACTATTATTGCTATATTGTTAAACTGGAAAAGGTTTCCCAGAGAAGGTGACATTTAAATTAAGTTGAACAGGATTTTTCAACTTTTTTGCTATAGACATTTGAGGCCAAATAATTTCTTTTTGTGGTAGCTGTTCTGTGCTTTGTAGAACGTTTAGAAGCATTCCTAGCCTCTACCCACTAGTTGCCAGTAGAAAGCCCTCTCCCCACAAGTTGCAACAACCAAGGATCTCTTCAGACATTGCCAAACTTGTCCTGAAGGGCAAAATTAACCCCGGTTGATAACAACTGCGGTAGAAAGTGTCATTATCAAAATATTCTTTTAGATAAATAACAGTGGTACTATTTTAGAGAATGGATTTAAAGGAGGTCAAAACCAGAAAAAGAAAGGTCAGTTTTTAAAAAACATCCTTGACTCCTTTCTTTTTCTTATCTCTTACATTAGCAAGTCCTATTAGCTCGAACTCTGAGATATATCTGATATCTAACCACTTCTTACCATTTCAGTAGTTATCATTCTAAAAATCTCTCACATACTTTATTAATTTTTTTTACTTGATCTCATGTCTATATCTGCTCATTTATAGTCTATTTTCTACACAGAAGCTAAAATGTAAGTCCGAATCCTTCCTTCATTTGTATTTCCATTAAATCTTTACTAGAAATCTAATCTCAATAACATAACCTTAAAGGACCTACATGATCTGATCTCCTTTCTTACTTCATCTCCTTCCATTATTCACAATTAAGCTTCTGTCATGGTGATCTTTTTGCTATTTATGAAGTCATTAAGCTCATTTCTCTCTCTAAGCTACATACGCTATTTATTTCTAGAATGTTCTTCCTCCATTTATTTGACTGATCTCTCATCACTCAGATTTCTATTCAAATAACATTTCTTTATAAAGGTCATTCCTGGTCTTCCCTGTTTAAAACACACAATACATATGCACACTTGGCCCTGGTTCTCTTATCTTTTTAAAAAATAACACTTGTCATTGTTTGAAATTAATTATATTATTTATTCATTTGTTTATTGACCTGCCAGTAGAAAGTAAATTTCATGGGAATAGAGATTGTTCTGTTTTGCTCATTATTGTATTACCAGCACTTAGAACAGTACTTGGCACATGGTAGGCACTCAGTAAACATTTAGTGAATAATGTAATCATAACCTAGGAATGATGCAGGACTGAACCAAGATAGTAGCAGTAGTTAAAGAAGAAGGAACTGTATTAAGTTAGGAGAAGAAACAGGACTTGGTGACTGACATAGTTTGGATATTTTCCCCCTCCAAATCTCATGTTGAAATTATATCCCCAGTAGTGGAAGAGGGACCTAAAGGAAGGTGTTTGGGTCATGGGGATAGATCCCTCACGAATGTCTTGGTACTGTCCTCACAGTAATGAGTGAGTTCTCACTCTATTAATTCCTATGAGAGCCACCTCTCCCTCCCAGAGTTGGTTGCTGAAAAGATCCTGACACCTCCCTCCCCTCTCTCACTTCTTGCCATATGATCTCTACTTGTTTGTTCCCCATTTTCCTTCTGCTGTGAGTGGAAGCTACCTGAAGCCCTCACCAGAAGCAGATGCTGGCACCATGCTTCTTATATAGCCTGCAGAACTGTGAGCCAAATAAAACTCTTTTCTCTATAAACTACCCAGTCTCAGGTATTCTTTTATAGCAATGCACAATGGACAAGAACAGTGACTAATTGGATAGGAGGTGTGCTTAAAAAAGAAGAATTAGATATCTGTCTTTGACAAATGGGTGAATGGTAGTAAGTAACAAGAAAAGGAACACAGGGAGAAGAAAGGATTTGGAGGAAAAGCTGGAAGATACTGAGTTCAATACGCTTGTAGTACAGCCATGTAGATGTGTCTGATAGGCAATTGGATATAAATTCTGGAGATTGGGTGAAATGTTGACACTGAAAGTAAATATATGGGAGTCATCCACTTATTGGGTTAGGTGATGCCATGATGGTGTATGAGACTACCCCCCCCCCAAAAAAAAAAAAAAAAAAAGTGGGTAGCATAAGAGAAGAAAATTTGGCTCCAGACATGGCATATGGGAAAGCTAACCTATAAGATGTATATAAGGGAGAAAAAAAATCCCACAGAGGAAATAAATAAAAAGTGAAATACTCAGAAGGGTGGGAAGTCTGGCTTCAAGTAAGTCAAGAGAGAAGAGTATTTCAAGGAGGAAGTAGAGTTATCAATGTCAAATGTTATAGAGAAAAATGTCCATGAGATTTAGCAATAAAGGAACCACTAGCAACCTTGGCAAGAGCAGTTTCTATTGAATTAAAGGGATAATATTTTCCAAATTTAAATGATTGAAAAAATAATGGAAGATGAAAAATAGATGTATGAAGTGCACTACACTTTTTAGAAACTAGCATTCCGAGGAAAAATAATGAATAGAGTATTAGAATTGAGAGAGAATTTTGATTTTTTTTAAAGGGAGCAGCTTGAAAAATGTATATATGCAATTAATGAAAGAAAGCAGAATAGAAACAGAGAATTAGAACTTAGTGAATATCAAAATGCATTGAATGAGGAGGTACCTGAAAGAGTGGGAAGGATTGGAATCCAAAATAGACATGGGTGGATTAGCCATGAGACAGGACTCTATTTAGGAAAAAAAAATGGGAAGTTTTAAGGATAAGTCTGGATGTAGATCAGTGGAGAAAGGAGTAGAAAGCTGCTGATAGTCCCCACACTGCCCATCCACCCCGCCCCCATCAGCAAGGACACCAAGTTAACAACTATCTACTTGGAAAGAATACCTTCATAAGAACCAAAAATCAAGTGAGCACTCATAGTACCTGATTTTAAAAATAGTCCTGAATCACTGATGCCACCCCTCCCTGACTCCCTGCAGCAAAGGCATGGTGGTGCAGAGAGAGGGTCTTTGGGCACTGGGGGAAAGAGAACACAATTGTGAAGCCCTGAACTCAGTCATGTCCTGTTAAAGTAGAAAGGAAAACCAGAACAAACTCAGATGATGCCTGATCATGGAGGGAGCATTTAAACCAGCCCCAGCCAGAGGGGAATCTCTGATTCCAGCAGTGTGAACTTGAGTTCCGACAAACCTTGCCACCAAGGACTACAGTGCTCTCTGTCTCCAGGTAAATTTGAAAGGCAATCTAGGCCACAAAAACTGCAACTCTTAGGCAAGTCCTAGTGCTGAATTGCTGAATTAGGCCCAGGCACAGTGGACTGGGGGTGGGAGTGGAGGGGTGGCAGCGGCAGGGTGTGACATACTAAGACACCAGCTGGAACAGCCAAGGGAGTGCTGTCATCACCCCTCTACTAATTCCAGGCTGCACAGCTCTCAGCTGCATAACAGACCTCTTCCTTCTGCTTGAGGAGAGAAGAAGGAAGAATGGGGAGAACTTTGTCTTGCACCTAGGATACTAGCTTAGCCACAGCAGGATAGGGTACCCATCAGTTTCCTGAGGACATTGTTGAGGCCCTAGCTCCCTCCCTCCCTTGTGAGGCCCAAGCAGCTTCAATACATCTAGCAGCAGACTTTTCAGTGGAAACCTTACAGGCCAGGAGAGAATGGCCTGGTATATTTAAAGTACTAAAGGAAAATTAATAAATAAATAACCTTTCACCCTAGAACAGTATATCTGGTGAAAATATCCTTCACACATGAAAGAGAAATAAAGACATTCCAAGACAAACAAAAGAGAAAAAAAGTGGAGGGATTTCACCAACACCAGAGCTGTCCCATAAGAAATGCTAAAGAGAATAATTTAGTCAGAAGGAAAAGGACATTAATGAGCAATAAATAATCACCTGAAGGTACAAAATCAACTGGTAATAGAAAGTACAAAGAAATACACAGAATATTCTAGCACTGCAACTGTGGTGTGTAAACTACTCTTATCATAAGTAGAAAGACTAAATAATGTACCAATCAAAACTAACAATGACAACTTTTCAAGACATAGTACAATAAGATATAAATAGAAACAATAGAAAGTTAAAAAGCTGAGTGACAAAGTTAAGGTTTTATTGGTTTTCTTCTTCCTTATGTTTGTTTTGCTTGTTTATTTTGCACACTGCAGCAAATAGTGTAACTTCTTATCAGCTTAAAATAATCAATAATAAGACAGTATCTGTAAGCCTCATGGTAAACACAAACCAAAAAACATACAATAGATACACACACAAAGAAGTCAAGAAACTCAATCATATCACTAGAGAAAATCATCTTTAGTAGAGGAAGACAGGAATGAAAGGAAAAAGGAAGAGAAGACCATGAAACAATCACAAAACAAATAACAAAATGGCAGGAGTAAGTCCTTATTTATCAATAATAACATTGAATGTGAATAAACTAAACTGTAAAACAAAAGACATAGACTGGTTGAATGGATGAGAAAAACAAGACTCATTGATCTGATGACCACAAGAAACACGTTTCACCTATAAAGACACACATAGGATAAAAATAAAGGGAAGGGAAAAGATATCCCATGCCAATGGAAAGCAAAGAGAGCAGAAGTTGCTATATGTATATGAGAAAAAATGGATTTCAAGACAAAAATCAAGAGACAAAGAAGGTCACTATATAATGACAAAGGGGTCAATTAGGCAAAAGGATATAAGAATTTTAAATATATATGCACCCAACACTGGAGCACCCAAATATATAAAGAAAATATTATTAGAAGTTAACAGAGAGATATGTTCCAGTGCAATAATAGGTGGAGACTTCAACATCCTACTTTCAGCATTGGAGAGATCCTCCAGACAAAATCAACAAAGAAACATCAGACTTCATCTGCACTATAGATCAAATGGATCTAATAGATATTTACAGAATATTTCATTCAATGGATGGAGAATATACATTTTTATCACCAGCATATGGATTATTCCCATAGATAAAACATATGTTAAGTCACAAAACAAGTCTTAAATCATTCAAAACTTTGAAGTAATATCAAGAATCTTCTCTGACTACAATGAAATAAAACTAGAAATTAATAACAGGAATTTTGGAAACCATAAAAATACATGAAAATTAAACCAGATGCACCCGAATGACCAGTAAGTAGGTCAATGAAGAAATTAAGAAGGAAATTGAAAAATTCTTTGAAAGAAATGATAATAGAAACACAACATACCAAAACATATGGGATACAGCAAAAACACTACTGAGATGGCAGTTTATAGTTATAAGTAGCTACATCAAAAATGAGGAAAAACTTAGAATAAGCAATACAATGTGTCTTAAAGAACTAAAAAAGCAAGAGCAAACCAGGCCTCAAATTTAGTAGAAGAAAAGAAATTATAAAGATCCGAGTACAAATGAATACAATTGAAATTAAAAAAAATCATAAAAGATCAATGAAACAAGAAGTTGGTTTTTGGAAAAGTTAAACAAAATTGACAAACCTTTAGCCAGACTAAGAAAAAAAGAAAGAAGGTCCAAATAAATAAAATCAGACAAGAAAAAGAAGACATTATAACTGATGCTACAGAAATTCAAAGGATCATTAGTGGCTACTATGAACAACTATATGCCAATAAATTGAAAAATCTAGAAGAAATTGACAAATTATTAGATAAATAAAACCTACCAAGATTGAACCATGAAGAAATCCAAAACCTGAACAACAACAGTAATGAGGTCAAAGCCATAATAAGCCATAAGTCTTTGTATATGGCAAGAGAGAGGTTCCTCTTTAAATTTTTGGTAGAATTCAGCGGTGAAACCTTCAGGTTCCAGGCTTTTCTTTACTGGGAGACTTAAATTTCCCAGTAACGCCCACTCAAAATATTCTGAAAAATAGTGGTAGGAATACTTTCAAATGCATTATATGAGGCCAGTATGACCCTTCTACCAAAACCAGACAAAAACACATCAAAAAAGAAAACAACACGCCAATATCTCTGATGAATATTGATGCAGAAATCCTTAACAGAATACTAGCAAACTAAATTCAACAGTACATTAGAAAGATTATTCATCATGACCAAGTGGGATTTAACCATGGGATTCAATGATGGTGCAACATAGGCAAGTCAATCAATGTGATACATCATGTCAACAGAATGAGGGAGAAAAATTGTATGATTATTTCAATTAATGCTAGAAAAGCATTTGATACAATTCAACATGCCATTATGACAAAAGCCTTTAAAAAACTGGAGGTAGAATGAACATACCTCAACATAATTATAGCCATATATGACAGACCCAGACCTGATATACTGAATGGGGAAAAACAAGCCCTTCCCTCCAAGATCTGGAACACAACAAGGATGCCCATTTTCACCTCTGTTAGTCAAAATAGTACCGGAAGTCCTAACTAGAGCAATCAGACAAGAGAAAGCTATAAAAGACATCCAAATTGGGATGGAAGAAATCAAATCATCATTCTTTGCAGATAATATGATGTTATATTTGGAAAAACCTAAGGACTCTGAAAAAAAAAAAAAAAAAAGAAAGAAAATGATTAGAACCTGTAAATAAATCCAGTAAAGTTGCAGGATACCAAATCAATATGCAAAATCAGTGACATTTCTACATGCCAACAGTGAACAATCTGAAAAAGAAATCAAGAAAATAATCCCATTTACCATACCTAAAAAGAAAATTAAATACTGGGGAATTAACCAAAGAAGTGAAAGATCTCTATAATGAAAACTATAAAACTTTATAATAAAAAACTATGAAAGAAATTGAAGAGGAGACTGAAAAATAGAAAAATATTGTATGCTCACAAATTGGAAAAATCAATATTGTGAAAATGGACATATTGCCCAAAGCAATCTACATATTCAATGCAATCCCTATCAAAATACCAATGACATTCTTCACAGAAATAGAAAAAAAAAAAAAAAAAACAAACCCTAAAACTTATATGGAACCACAAAAGGCCCAGAATAGCCAAAGCTATCCTAAGAAAAAAAAAAAAAAAGGAGGAATCATCTTACCTGACTTCAAATTTTACTACAGAGCTATAGTAAACAAAACAGCATGGTATTGACATAAAAGCAGACACATGGACCAAGGGAACAGAATAGAGACCCCAGAAACAAATCAACACTTCAACAGTGACTTCCTTTTTGACAAAGGTGCGAAAAATATACACTGGGGAAGGGGCATTCTCTTCAATAAATGGTGCTAGGAAAACTTGATATCCATATGCAGAAGAATGAAACTAGACCCCTATCTCTTGCCATATATAAAAATCAAATCACAATGGGTTGAAGACTTAAATCTAAGACCTTAGACTATGGAAATACTACAAGATAACATTGAGGAAAATCCCCATTTTGTCTGGACCAAAATGTCTTCAAGCAATACCCCAGAAGCAAAAGCAACCAAAGCAAATGTGGACAAATGGGATCACAAGTTAAAAAGCTTCTGCACAGCAAAGGCTACAATCAACAAAATGAAGAGACAACCTACAGAATGGGAGAAAATATTTGCAAACTGTCCATCTGACAAGGGATTGATAACCCGAATATATAAGGAGCTCAAATAATTCAATGAGAAAAAATCTAATAATCCTATCTAAAAATGGGCAGAAGATTGAATAGACGTTTCTCAATACAAGACATACAAATGGAAAACAGGCGTATGAGAAGGTGCTCAACAGCACAGATCATCAGAGAAATGCAAATCAAAACTACAATGACGTATCATCTCACCCCAGTTAAAATGCCTTATATCTAAAAGACAGGCAATAACAAATGCTAGTGAGAATGTGGAAAAAAGGGAACCCTTGCATAGTGCTGGTGGGAATGTAAATTAGTACAACCACTATGGAGAACAGTTTGGAGGTTCTTCAAAATACTAAAATTTGAGCTACCATATGATCCAGTAATCCCGCTGCTGGTTACATACTCAAAAGAAAGGAAATCAGTATATCAAAGAGATACCTACACTCCTACAGCTGCAGCACTGTTTACAATAGCTAACATTTGGAAGCAACCTAAATATCTGTCAACAGATGAATGAAAGAACAAAATGTACTACATAATATACAATAGAGTACTATTCAGCCATAAAAAACAATGAGATCCTGTCATTTGCAACAACATGGATGGAACTGGAGATCATTATGTTAACTGAAGTAAGCCAGGCACAGTAAGACAAATATTGCGTGTTCTCAATAATTTGTGGGATCTAAAAATCAAAACAGTTGAACTCATGGAAATAGAGAGTAGAATGATGGTTACTAGAGGCTGGGAAGGGTAGAGTGGGCTGGGCTGGAGATGGAGATGGTTAATAAGTACAAAAAATTAAAGTTAGAAAGAATGAATAAAACCTATTTGATAGCACAAAAGGGTGACTATAGTTGACAATAACTTAATTGTACAATTTATAATAATTTAAAGTGTGTAATTGGATTGTTTGTAACTCAAAGGATAAATGCTTAATGGGATAGAAACTTCATTCTTCATGATGTGCTTATTTCACATTGCATGCCTGTCTCAAAACACCTCGTGTGCCCCATAAATATATACCGTCACTATGTATCCACAAAAAATTAAAAAATAAAAATACTAAACCAAAAATTAACATAAATCCTAAATAAAAAAAAGAATCCTAGATGCAGTCCCTAGAAGGAAGAAATCAAACAAGTACACAATGCCTCACAGCAGAACTTTAATTACAATAAGAGCTACTGTAGATTAAATCAGAAAAACATGACAGTATCCTAAATATAAAGACTTTAAAAACTTACTAAGTGGGCAAGTGCGGTTCAAGTTTTCCTAGACACAAGAAATACCGAATTTCAAGCTACAAGATCAATTCCATTTCTCATTCGTTCGGGAGATGAAACTCTCAAGGTACAGCCTGTCTCAGAGCTGACTCATCTTTGTATTTAAACATGTACAGTTTCCATTCTATCTTTCCAGTTCTATTTGTTCCTACTCCTTAAAGTGAACCCCATAATGTAATCAGACATATGTATTTACTTCGGATAGTGCTTCCACCTCTCCCTGCATGTTTGCTCATACAATTATTTATCTTTGAAATACCATCTTTTCCATCTATTTGACATCTACTCATCCTTTAAGGTCTAATGAAATGCCATCAGTTTTCTTTATTACTTACCATCTGAGGTTATTCTGTGTATTTACACTTATAGTAATTATTGCCTGTACCAAATAGGTATTAAAAAGAAGATTCCATCTTGAAAATATTATTTCTGTCTGAATCGTTTTTGCTCCTTAGCATCTAACTTCCTAACTTTGTGCTCTGAATAGAGTGTACATCCAGTGTGTGAAGAATTAATGTATGGATACACATACAAATATAGTCATGTGCCTTATAACAATGTTTCAGTCAACAAGGGACCACATATAATGGTGGTCCCGTAAGATAATAATACTTTATTTTTGCTGTATCTTTTCTATGTTTAAATATGTTTAGATACAAAAATAGTTACTGTCATGATATAATTGCCTATAATTTTCAGTACAGTAACATTCTGTACATTGGTAAGCTTAGGAGTCATAGTCTATACCATTTATTCTAGGTGTGTAGTATGCTACACCATCTAGGCTTATGTATGTTTGTACAATGATGAAATCACCTAACAATGCATTTCTCAATACATATCTCCATCATTAAGCAACCAATGACTCTATTTACCAACTAGGAAGAAAGATCATTCTCAATGACACATGTAAATTTTGTGGCAACTAATGTGCACCCTCTCTTTCTCAAACTTTCAATATTTATTTTGTCAACTTGAAAGGTCCTCAACAGAATTGTCCGGCAGAGTCAAAGGGGAGAGGTTATGGTTGTAGGAAGAGAACACAAGAGGCACTTTTCTAACTCTGTATGTATATGTGTTTTAATACATTGCTAGAAACTATGCCTTGGGAAGTGACTAACATGCCCTATAATGTGAAGAAACATCAAAAGAAGGTAAGAATAGAAGACAAGGATTTGAGAGAATCAACTATGAGGGTTAAATAATAAATTAATTTCAGGCAAGCTAAAATTGCAAAAATCCCCATTCTCTTAGAGGATGGTTTTTCAGTGGAGGTAAAGGAAGAATATATTTTGGAAGAATGACTTGAGCAGAACCAATATCTTTAGAATTCCTGTGACTCCCACCAAATTCCATTTGAATTTTTGGAATTGATGTGTAGCTGGCATTTTAACTCTGGCATAAAATTGCAAAGAAATGAGCCCATTTAAAAAGTGTAATATGAAAAATGAATGCTGTTGTGGCTTATAAATCTAAAATGTGACAACTGCTAACACATTCCAGAAAATAAGCCCTCTATTACTTGTGTATTTCATTTTGCAGAATGCTTTACAAAGTGTTAAAAAGAGAAACCACAAATGGGAGCTGGAGCCAATCCCCAAGGAGAATGTAATCCATAGCGTTGAATGATGACTGCTTCATTTAAAAACTTCTCTCCAATAGGGCTTTATTCAAGCTGATTGTAATTCCATTTAACTGTAATGTTAAATGGAGTGTGAGCAACTTTTGAATTCTGAGACTGCTTCCATCATCAAAGAACATTAAAACTAAAAGTTATTCACCACGTGCTGAGTGGTCAATTCTTAAAACTTCAAGAGAACATTAATTCAATGTGAAATATTATTGTTGTTAAGTCTTATAAAATATCAGAATACCTTCAACCTCATAATGCTAGAATTGTACTTAGATGAATGCTTCCAGAAAGAAAATCAGTTGACTTTATAGGGACAAAAATAGTTTTCTTCTCAATCTTTTCTGAAGTTTCAATAATTTGAGTTTATAAAACAAACTAATAATAGACAAACAGGAAAAAAAAAAAACAGATACCAATTTGTTAACATTCCTGTGGGCACAGGAGTCATTCTCAGAGTATGGGGCTCAAAAGAGGGATCAGATGCCTAAAGGGCATGAAAGGGAGAGAGGAGGAAAGGTATAGAGCAAAGGTCATCTTGTTATGCAGATAAAACCTCACAGGTAGCATCTCTCAAAAAGAAAAGATGGTAGCCTGTGGTACAAGTTTCTCTGACAGACCTTTGGTCTCCTTTTCCTGTTAGATCATCTTTTCTATATCCAAGGTGGTGAGTAGGTAGGTGCTCAGAGAAAGGATGTTTGCATCTGTTGTTTACTTCACTTTACTAATGTAGATTTCCTCTACAGATGCAAATCTCCTCCACAAAATGCAGGTTTTCAGCTATTCTTTTGTATGTGTAGCCCCTCTCATTAGTCATCTTAAAATATGCTACAGAAGTATGTTTTGGGGTGAAATATTTGTTTCTTTCATTTCCCCATTTGAATCTTCATTTTCAGAAAGTTGTACATATTAAAGTAGAATTGGTTGCTATAGAAAAGTTGGGGTTAGAAGTTATGAGATAAGAGATTGGCAAAGGGAAGAACAAGCAAAAAGGAACACATTTTAGTACACTGTTTCATATCATTTTAAATCAGTTTCTTAGTCCTGGGAATAGATTAGTTCAGTTAAACACTTGTGTTTCATTTCAGGAGATGGCACTGCAATTAGACTGAGAAAACTCAGCCTGTATATATGATGCAGCAAACAGATCTTTAATAAGAGGCATTTCTATGGAAACAGAAGAAAAACAAAGATTAATGTCTATAGTAGTCTATAAGCTAGTTTTTCTTGAGTCTAGAGGGCAGTGAGTTTAGAAGATTTCTGAAATTAGTTTGAAGCATCTTCACTTGTAGTAGGGAAGACAGTGGTAATCTGACAGATTTTTCAAGCATAAAAGTTATACATACACATGCCATCATTGTGATTTCTCTGGAGTCTATTGATCAGTTTATAAGGCTTCAAGGAAAATATACTTTTAATTTTAGTGATGCAGAAGGATTGGAGAAAAAAAAAGAAAATGTTAATTTGGCAACTCACAGCCAGATATTGGAGGAAACCACAAAAAATTCAGATCCAGTTCAAATTGCTGGTAAGTAATAAAAGATTGAAATTGCCTTTGCAAAAATTCTAACTGAGGAAATTATGACAGTGAAAGAGATCAGACCTGACCAACTCCATCTTGCTTCCAATATTTAAGCTGCCCTCATTCATTCCTGAGTGTAGGCCGAACTTACCTTGGGAAGGAATTTAGTTTATAGTTTGACATTGAAACAAAATTGATAATAGATCTTTCCCAAAAAGAGCCCCTTCTTGCCTGAGGACCAGTATGTCTTTGTAGGACTAACGAATGAGCTACAAGATTTAAAATTATGGTTTAGATGCCATGCACCTCTTGCTGCAAGAATCTGAACCTCCTCAAATTGCTCCTGGGAATAACATCACTATTGTAAAACCTAAGGTCAGTGATTGAGATATGTTGCAGACTTGATTCACCAGCTGACAATACCCAGACCTGTAATCTGGCTCAGCCAGTTCTTTGATCCCACCTAGGAACAAAAGACACCAAGAAAAACCTACTTTGACCCCCTTTGATTCCATCTCCAACCTGATCAATCAGGATTCCCCACTTCCCAAACCCCTGCCCACCAAATTATCTTTCAAAAGACCCCCAAATGCTCAGGGAGACTAATTTGAGTAATAATAAAACTCCTGTCTCCCACACAGCTGGCTCTGGGTAAATTATTCTTTCTCCACTGCAATTCCCTGTCTTGATAAATCAGCTCTGTCTAGGTGGCAGGCAAGGTGAACCTGTTGATTGGTTACAATATCAAAAACCAATGAGCTGGAATCTAATAATGAGTGTACTATAGATTTTGTCCAGAAATATCATTTTTCTCTCTCCAGTCCCCCATTTCTACCAAATATATTTGCAACAAGACTAATTTATTTGTTAAATATATTTGGACTAATAAACTTGGGCTGACTATTTGCATAAAGTACAGTAAGAAGAGTAATTTATCTCATATCGTTTCTTTTGCAATTGGATTTGCTGGAACTTTTCACAAGAAATGTCAGATTAGACTTTTAAAAGCCTATCAAAAGTTTAGGAGCCAAGCCAAGAACTCATCATCACACTGTGTCTGTAATACATGTATGGATTTGGTGAATTCCTCTCTTTTTGAGGTCCCTCAAATACCCTGAGGTTCCTGGGACTGCCAGAATATGACAGTTATTACTTACCCAAGGCCAGGAACCTTGTAAGGAAACTGTGTACACAAGCTACCAGGCCAGTCTTTTTCCAAGTATATTGGCTTTATAAAGTCAACCTTATTCCTTCAAAGCAATTTAGGTATATCTGAAAACATAACATTTCAGTCAATGTCTTGGTAAAATAATCAGAGTCTCCAATTGTGTCCTGTTGCAAAATAAAACAAATTTTTATTTAACTTATGCAAATAAATATTTTGCCATGAAATAAGAATACTCATGAATAGTTTTCAAGTTCTAGGGGGATCAGGTAAGGAGAAAGGTAAATGTTTTGATTTTGTTCACAAACGTATACTTTATCAAATTACTGTAAAGCTAAGAGAAAGAAAGAAAGCTTTCTTAACTCTGGGAAACAAAACATAAAAAGAATCAGCAATAATTCAAAGAAAAATGTCATCATTTTGGCCCATCAGTTTAGACCCATGAAATTAATTCTTGTTTTGATCGATGTTCGGTTAGCAATTTTATCAGTCTCCTATTTCTCTTAGACTTCTGAAATATTTACCCAGTACAATGATATGGTCTTAAAGTGATTAAAAAAAAAAAAAAAAACACTTTTTGTTTTTATTAAACTTCTTTTTTTAAAAAATTTTTACTTTAAGTTCTGGGATACATGTACAGAACGTACAGGTTTGTTACATAGGTATACATGTGCCATGGTGGTTTGCTGCACCCATCAACCCATCATCTAGGTTTTAATCCCTTCATACATTAGGTATTTGTCCTAATGCTCTCCCTCCTTTGCCCCCTACCTCCCGATAGGCCCTGGTATGTGATGTTCCCCTCCCTATGTCCATGTATTCTCATTGTTCAACTCCCACTTACGAGTGAGAACATGCAGTGTTTGGCTTTCTGTTCCTGTTTTAGTTTGCTGAGAATGATGGCTTCTAACTTCATCCATCCTACAAAGGACATGAATTCATTCTTTTTTATGGCTGCATCTTATTCCATGGTGTGTATGTGCCACATTTTCTTTATCCAGTCTATGATTGATGGGCATTTGGGTGGGTTCAAAGTCCTTGCTATTGTAAATAGAGCTGCAATAAGCATAGGTGTGCATGTGCCTTTATAGTAGAATGATTCATAATCTTTTGGGTATATATCCAGTAATGGGATTGCTGGGACAAATGGTATTTCTGGTTCTAGATCCTTGATGAATCATCACACTGTCTTGCACAATGGTTGAAATAATTTCCACTCCCACCAACAGTAAAAGCATTCCTATTTCTGCACAGCCTCCCCAGCATCTGTTGTTTCCTGAGTTTTTAATAATTGCCATTTTAACTGGTATGAGATAGTATCTCATTGTGGTGTTAATTTGCGTTTCTCTAATGACCAGTCATGATGAGTTTTTTTTCATATGTTTGTTGGCTGCATAAATGTCTTCCTTTGAAAAGTGTCTCTTCATATCCTTCACCCACTTTTTGATGGGTTGTTTTTTTCTTGTAAATTTGTTTCAGTTCCTTGTAGACAAGGCTACAGTAACCAAAACAGCATGGTACTGTTACCAAAACGATATATAGAACAATGGAACAGAACAGAGACCTCAGAAATAACATCACACATCTGCAACCATCTGATCTTCCACAAACCTGACAAAAACAAACAATGGGGAAAGGATTCCCTAGTTAATAAATGGGGCTGGGAAAACTGGCTAGCCATATGCAGAAAACAGAAACTGGACACCTTCCTTATACCGTATACAAAAATTAACCCAAGATGGATTAAAGACTTAAACGTAAAACCCAAAATCATAAAAACCCTAGAAGAAAACTTAGGCAATACCATTCTGGACATAGTCCTGGGCAAAGATTTCATGACTAAAACACCAAAAGCAATTCCAACAAAAGCCAAAATTGACCAATGGGATCTAATTAAACTAAAGACCTTCTGCACAGCAAAATAAACTATCATCAGAGTGAACAGGCAATCTACAGGATGGGAGAAAATTTGCAATCTACCCATCTGGCAAAGGGCTAATATCAAGACACTTGTTTCTAAGAGTACTTGTCAGGGTCCTTTCCATAAACTTCATTGATGAAGAAGCAAATTTGGGGCTTCAGTTGACTGTAAAATGCTTTTATAAAGAATACCAAAATAAGGCAATTAACTGAGGACAAGACTTAAAATAGTCATACTTAAAGACACAATTTATAGGGAAATCTGGTTATTTTATGTGGCCTACAACAATTTAACATAATAATCATAACTTTTGCTGATAACATATGCAAAGATATACCAGAATTTCAAAAAACATATAAAATTTGGAATGTATAATAACATATTTTTACAAATACAATTTGAAAAAAGATTTAAAATGTTTTGGAACCCTCTAAAACATTCCAAAGTTAGTCTGAGGTCAAGAAGACTTAATTTTGTATTTGATTTGGAAAGTTTATCAAAAATAAAGGTTCAAAACACTTGATCAAAAATAGAATCACAGTCCCTGTGTAATAATAGTCATTTGTTGAACCAAAATGATAATTAAAAGATTTCAGAAAACAAAAACCTTTACTTACTGATAGAGAGGAGACTCAGTTTCAGAAATGACCAAAAGACCAAAAAAGACAGCATGAGGCACACAGAATGTTTCTCTCTCTCTCTCCTCTTTTTTTTTTTTTTTTTTGTAGTTTACTCAAAAGATGAACAAAAATATTTATTATCTTTTGTCAGTATTACATGAAAATATTTTATAAAAAAGAACACTACATTTTAGTTTTGTACCAGGGTACTATTAATACTAAAGCTAATTTTAATAAAACCTTATAAACAAATCCATTCTACCTCAGTCAGCTTTCACCACACAAGACAAGATTACTATAAACCTTCTTGAATCTCTTACATTTTTTCCATATTTTTTCAACTTTTAATATCCATTTATTTTTATCTATAACATTCATTCCTTTACTCATTAACTTTTCTTCAGAAACAACCTTTAAATAACTTCCACCTAGACAAAAATCATTTTTTCTCAACAAAAAACAGATCCTCATAACTTATAACATCTTATTTTCATTATATACTATGTATATTTGGTGGTTTTATATTTGGTATATTTATTAGTTTCTTATATTTAGTAGTTTTAATTACATATATTAATTACAATTATAAGTCTTAGTAACCTTAATTTCTAGTGAAAATCTAAGAAGCATGTGCTTTTGAATTGTTTTATATCAGTATTCAGGGATGAAAATCATTTTATAATTTCTAGGAAGATGTTTTTCTCAATTTTTAAAGTGTTTTCTGGAAGATCCAGACATATTTAACTTTTCTGTACCATATAAAAACAAAATGTCAACGTACATATGCTTAAACTTAAACTTATGTTTAATAATTAATATTTCAGTATTTTTACTTAAAATGAGTTATTTCATGATTATCTATTACTTAATTGAGCATAACATACCTTTATAGTTTTAAACTACTGAATAGATTTTTGAAACCAAGTTTTATTTATAAACATTTATTTAATTTACACGTACCTAATTTACTCATTCTTAACAATTATATCTGAATTGTTTATGGAAAACAAAGCTAGCCACTTAAGTTATTTTTTCTACTGAAAAAGCAAAAATTGGCTAACCTTGCATCAACCAATCTTGTCTTAACCAAGGTCTTTGCAATACTGGACACAAGTACCCTCCGCTTTCTCTTCACAAACACATTTGTCCAGAGTTCCCACGTGGCACCCAGAGAAGCTAAGAACGGCAAGGCCTATCTGGGTTTTGGATTTACACACCAGGTACAGAGCCAAGGACAGAGGATAGAGCTGTGAAGATGATGCCTAGAGGATCCAACGCCTCCCAGCATGGCCAGGAAGCAGAGCTGGGCCAGGAAGGATGGAGCCATATTGGGCTAAGCTCTCCTTGTAGGTGGTGGCCCAGGTACTACAGACACATATGACCCCAGACATCATCATGGCCACCTGTCCAGACTCCAGGATCGAGAGGCTTAGAACAAAAGACAGAAGCTCACAGCAAGTTGTGTGCAAGGCTTCATGGAAGCCCAGCAGCCAGTCCTCATAGCTTTTTAGCTCACAGACAAATAAATGGTCTATATATATATATAAAAAAAAATGTTTTAGAGAGCTGTTATCTTAAACAGTGATCTTTTTAGTACCTATGAAAAGATACAACAGAAATATAGCCTTAGTAACTTCCTAGGTAAGATTTAAAAAGCAGAAATCAGATTTAAAAGTTAAAATCCTTTGAATGTGCAAACTGCCTGCTTTGGATTCCCTGTAAATTTTGCCAAAGGGCACTTCATCCTATAGTGTACTGGCTAGCATTCACACTTTCATTGCCATGATCCAGTTTTGATTACAGGTCAGGGAGCCAGTCCTCTGGAAATGGAAATCCTTTAAGTCAAGAGGAAAAAGAAACGTTTCTAAAAAATAGTTTGAAATACTTGCTTTTAATTTACGTTAGTATGACTCCTGACCTTTTGGGGCACCCATTTGTTTGTATCTTTCTGTTCCCATAAACAGCTTTTGATTTCCTGTCTTACCTACTGTTTGTCTCTTTTCATTTTTTAGGTAGGGGCACACACCTAAAGAGGTAGATGGCCACCTAAGAAGTTGGGACCATAGGAAATATAGCTAAACAGAGCTGTGGGTTGTACCCCATTTGCAGCTAGCAAGATATTCCTTTCTTTAAGCTGTCATTGGAAGTAGTCTGGATTTTGGAAAGGTTGCAGCTTTTGTTCCCTCTTTGAAGACCTTGGTTAAAGTCACAAAAGGCTTCTTGGTTTGGGTCTCATGTGTGCTTATTTGCTTTGGTTTTGAATCATTTGTTTAAGTATACTTCTGGTTTAAAACTTTGGTTTATGTTTAGAATGTGATAGCAACATTTTTCCCATTATCTTGCTTCCTCGACTGGAATGGAGAGACTCACTTCTTGCTACTGCTCTATCAATGGGAACTGCACAGGTGAGGTGAGTACGATCTCTACCCAAGTGGTGGGGGATGGGTGTTGCTTTTACTGCTGTCAACACTGCTGCTCTTGCTGTCTTTTTCAAAACAATATATAATAAAGTTTATTATTTTTCTGTTGCCTATATTATAACCATATTCAAGTTTTAAATTCTGGATCTCAGGAGAGGAGGTGGAGCAAGATGGTGGACTAGAAGTCTCTACCAATTGTCTCCTGGCAAGGACACCAAGTTAACAACTATCTAAACAATGAACCAATCAAAAATAATAAAAACAACCACTTTTCAAGACATAGTACAATAAGATTGTTTCTTCACTTTGTTGATTGCAGCTTTTGCTGTGCAGAAGCTTTTTAACTTGATGTGATCCCATTTTTCCAAGTTCACTTTGGTCACCTGTACTTACAGGGTATTGCTCTGTACTGCAAAGGCTGCAATCAACAAAGTGAAGAGACAATCCACAGAATGGGAGAAAATATTTGCAAAATACCTATATGACAAGGGATTAATAACTAGAATATATAAGTAGCTTAAACAGCTCTATGGGAAAAATAGACAATTCTGTAAAAAAGAGAGGTACAAATGGCAAACAGGCATAATGAAAGGTGCTCACTTTGATCATCAGAGAGTTACAAATCAAAACTATAATGAGATATCATCTCATTCCAGTTAAAATGACTTTTATCCAAAAGATGGACAATAACACATGCTGGCAAGGATGTGAAGAAAAATGAACCCCTGTACACTGTTGGTGGGGTTGCAAATTACTCCAACCACTATAGAGAACTGTTTGGAGGTTCCTCAAAGAATTAAAAAGAGAGCTACCATTTGATTCAGCAATCCCACTGCTGGGTATATACCCAAAAGAAAGGAAATCAGAATATTGAAGAGATGTCTGTACTTTTATGTTTGTTGCAGCACTGTTCACAATAGCTAAAATTTGGAAGCCGCCTAAGTGTCCATCAGCAGATGAATGAATATAGAGCATGTGATACTTATACACAATGGAGTTCTATTCAGCCTTAAAAAAATGAGATCCTGTCATTTGCAACAACATGGATGGAACTGAAGATCATTATGTTAAATGAAATAAGCCAGGTACAGAAAGGCTAACATCACATGTTCTCACTTATTTGTGGGATCTAAAAATCAAAACAATTGAATTTATGGGGATAGAGGGTAGAAGGATTGTTACCAGAGGCTGAGAAGGTTAGGGGAGGCTGGAGTTGGTAGGGGAGATGGTTAATGTGTACAAATAATAATTGAGAAGTGTGAATTAGATTTACTATTTGATACTACAATTGGGTATCTATAGTCAATTGTAACTTAATTATATGCTTGAAAATCAGTAAAAGAGTTTAACTGGATTGTTTGTAACACAAAGGATTAATGCTTGAGGGGATGGATACCCCATTCTCCATGATGTGCTTATCTCACATTGCATTTATGTATCAAAACATTTCAGGCATTTCTTAAATATATACAAATATATACACCTACTGTATACCCACAAAAACTAAAAATTAAAAAATAAAGTCTGTTTTTTTGTTTTTTTGGTTTTTTTGAGATGGGAATCTTGCTCTGTTGCCCAGGCTGGAGTCCAGCTGCATGATCTCTGCTCACACCAGCTTCTGCCTCCCATGTTCAAGTGATTCTCCTGCTTCAGCCTCCCGAGTAGCTGGGACTACAGGCATGTACCACCATGCCCAGCTAACGTTTTTTCTTTCTTTGTGGTAGAGACGGTGTTTCACCATGTTGGCCAGGTTGGTCTCGAACTTCTGACCTCAAGTGATCCACACGCTTTGACTTCCCAAAGTGCTGGGATTACAGGCGTGAGCTACTGTGCCAGGCCAAAAAATAATTTTTTTTTACATTTCAAATTGTTAGAAATGCTTCCAGGTTATTTTGATAGGGGTTTGGGGAGCCTCCTTATTGTTCAACCAGATATGTACAATATGCTGACAATCTACCAGATAGGTATTCACATATAAGTATGTGTGGGGTTTATTGATTTAGCTGTCAAAGTTCACTATTTCATGTCACTGGCAAAGAAATAGTACCTTGCTCTTATAATCATGTATGATAATAAAAATATGCTTGTATTTCAAATATGCATTTTAATTTTTGCCAGTAGTTTTAAATCATACTCAGGAGTCAGATTAGCAAATACTTTTATGTGTTCATAGTTCTAGTCAAAGCAACAGAACTTTCTTAAGTAGCTATCACTGACAACATAAATATAAACAGTGGTCTATCTAATGAAAATGCTCATTGTTCTCTGTTCCAGTGTTCGGCTGGTAAACATACATGTCACGATTATACATATAATTATTCTAAAGAAAGAGATCTCAAAATCTATAATGAAAAATAAATTGGAAATAGCATGCTGTAATTTTTTTTTAAAATTATAGTCAATTTTCTGTTAACATGTCTATTTCTTAAACTGAGGTTTACTTATGGTATCATATGTTTCAAACTAGATTATACATAGTTTACAGTATGTTGGATTAAGTTAGAGAATAGATGATCCCACAGGACAAGCATCACATCTTTGTGAAGTATCATTTTTATTTATTTCAAGTAATTGGAAAGATTTCACATATAAACAAGTATAAATACATTGAGAAACAGAATGCAAAATGTGCTCAATTTTTCAAGATTAAATAGTGAGACTGTTGTGCTTTCAGAAATGGCTTCTGGATATACCCTAGGTATCCTGGGTATATCTCAGTGTTATAGTTCCTGAATTGGAGTGAGGAGGCATAAATAATGAATTCTACTACTGTTTTTGAGTCCAATACTATGTGAAATTAAATGTCACTTTGACACTATACTTGGTTAATTTCCAAGAGGACATGATGTCTTTGGTTCTTTTTTATTTTTCATTCTTAAACCCATTATTAGAAAACATACTATTTATATGTCTTGCAGTATGTAGAATATGCTTGCACTTGGTAGTTGCTCAGAAGATATTTGTTGACTATAAATTATTGAGCTTACTAATAAGCTTCACCTCAACTTTTACAAATAAAAATATTGCTTGTAGACACATCTCTAGCGCAGGCTGATTTCTGACCTCAATGTCCTTCATACTGACATCAGTCCCATAGCACTGCACTGACTCTGTACAATGCTCCATACTTTACATAATATACTGTATTCATCATCTAACTTTAGGTAGACAATAATTGTGCCCTGAGTTTTCAAACAAAGAGAAGAATCTTTTAAAGATAGAAAAGGGACTAGAAAAAAAGGGCAAAGATGAGAAATACAATCGGTTCAAATTTCAAATTTATATCTGCACCCTAACAACTCCATTTAGTCGTCTTGGGGACACTGGTAGGGTATGAATGTGTCTTCCCAGAGTTCATATATTGAAACTTGATGACCAATGTGATCGTATGAGGATTATATCTAAAAATTTAAAAGTCATTTTGAAACTGAGTAATGGGTAGAGACCTTTGGGAAGTAATTAGGTCATGAGGGTGGAGCCTTCATGAATGGGATTAGTGCCCTTATGAAAAAGGCCCCAGAGAGTTAGTCTGCCCCTTCTACCATGTGAGGACATAATTAGAAGGAACCATCTATGAATAAAGAAGAGGGCCCCCACCAAACACTGAATTTGCCAGCACCTTGATCTTGGACTGCCCAGCTTTCAGAACTGTGAGAAATAAATTTCTGTTGTTCATAAGCTACTCAATTTATGGTATTTTGTTACAGCAGCTCAACTGGATGGAGACAGAAAATTGGTACTGAGAAGTAAGGGTGCTATAACAAATATCTAAAAATGTGGAAGTGGCTTTGAAACTGAATAATAGGTAGAGGCTGGAAGAATTTAAAGCATACTTGATAAAGCCGACATTGCCAAAAATAGATTGGTAAGTGTCATTTTGGTGAGGGTTCAGATGGAAAGGGGGAGAGCTGTAGAGAAAGCCTTAGTCTTAGAGAATACCTGAGTAATTCTGATCAGAATGTTGGTAGGAATATGGATGATAAAGGAAATTCTGATAATGTTTCAGATGGAAATGAGGAACATGTTATTGGAAACTGAAGGAAAGGTGATCCTTGTTATGAAGTGACAAAAATGTAACTGAATGTCCTAGTGTTTTGTGGATGGTAGAACTTATGAACAATGAAATTGAATATTTGGCTAAATAAACTTCTAAGCTAAGTGTTGAAGGTGTGACATAAGAAGAAAGAAATTACTTAAAGAAAGGATTGTTAATCAGGAGGGAAGCTGAACTTAAAAATTTGGAAAATTCTTGGCCTATCCATATTGGAAAAAATAGAAAATGCTATTTGGAAGAGGACAATGGTGTGGCCAAATGACTGTTTGATAAGGACATTAATATGAATTGGCCAACTCAGTGGAAGCCAGGTGTTATTCATCAAAATAATGAACGAATGACCCTGGACATTTTGGAGATCATGGCTGCCCTCTCATCACAGACCAAGTGTGCAGGGACCTGAGAGTATTCTGGCGCAGTGCTCCTTAGCTGCCCCAGGTGTGGCTCCAGTGGCCCCAGGTACAGTGCAGATCATGGTGGCTGCCCCTTTGAAGGGTGCAGGTGCTAAACCTTGACAGTGTCCATGCACTACTGTCACTGCCAGTGTGCGGAGTGCATAGCTGTGGAAGTGTGGCTACCTCGACCTAGATTTTAAAGGATGGTCCAGCCTGGAGCCTTTGGTGTATGATCCTGGCAAAGGGCTGCCACAAGAGTGGGACCACTTCAGGGTCCCCACTAGGGCAATGTCTAATGGAGTCATGGGCGTGGGGCCTCCCAGAGCCTCGGGGAAAACCATCACCCCAGTGTGTCTGGAATGTGGGGCACAGAGTTAAGGGAAATTATTCTCTTAATCTGTAAGATTTAATGTTGTTTACCATGTCAGATTTCAGACTTACTTGGGACCTGTTATCCCTTTCTTTGTTCTGATTTCTCTGTTCTGGAATAGAAATGTCTATCCTATGCCTATCTCATCATCGTATTTTGGAAGCATATAACATGTTTGATTTGGTCCACAGCTGGAAAGCAATTTGCTTCAGGATGAATTGCACCTTGAATCTCACCCATATCTAATTTAGATAATGTTTATTTATTTACGTTTAATTTTTGTGAGTACATAGTAGTTTTATATATTTATGGGGTACATGGGATGTTTTGATATAGGCATGCAATGTACAATAATCACATCATGAAAGATGGGGTATGTTATTGGTTACATCTTCATCTTTATCTCAATCAAATTCCAGCCAGTTTTTTTGTGCCCCCAGTCCGAGCTGACTTTACTTCCTACCAGGACATAGCGCATGCTCTTCTTGCAGTTGGGAACATTTTTCCCCTGTACATCATCATTCCCCCTTTACATAGTTAATCTCTGCTCATAATTCATATCTTGTTACAAATGTCACTTCCTGACAAAGTCTTCTCTAAAGCCCCGGGGTAAAGCAGTCTTCCTGTTTTACAGTCTTATTGATGATACCTGCTAATAGCAGTTTTTATACATAGTAACTGTCATAGTTTATGATGTATAAAATTATCATTAGTCTCCATGGCTAAGTACCACATCTGGCTTTTGTTTTGTTTTCATTTTCATTTATTTATAGCTTTGTCTATCATAATTGTTTTTTTTTAACTTTTTAAATAAAATTTATTAAGGAATAATATACAAAAAGTAAATATGCCTATTTTAAGTATACAGTTCAAGGAATTTCAACAAATAACACCCATGTAATCACCATCACAAAACACAAAACATTTCTATCACCAAAAGTATCACTCACACTCCTCCCCAATACCCTCAGCCAAAGACAGCCACTTACCTGCCTTTCATCACTATATATTAGTTTTGCCTGCTTTTGAATTTCTTATAAGTAAAATTACAACGTAAATGTGTCTTATATATAGCTTTTGTATTCAGCATAATGTTTTTATATTCATACAGGTTTTCATGTGTATTAATATCTTGTTTTTTTAAATGTATGAGTCATACGCTATTTTATGCATATAGTAATTTAGCCATTCACCCACTGATGTACATTTGAATTAAGTCTAGCTTTTAGCTATCATAGATAATATTTCTATAAATATTTGTCAACAAGTCTTTGTGAGCATATACATTTTTATTTATCTGGGCAAATATCTAGAAATCAAATTGTGAGGTGAGATGATAAATGCATGTCCCTGTGGAAGTAGAAGGAGCTGCCCTCCCAGGGTGTGGATGTGTTTGCCAACCTAGAAGCTCTCCAAACCCCATACTTTGGGGATTTTTATGGCTTTATCATGTAGACATGATCAATTATTAACTCAATCACCAGCAACTCTCCCCTCCCAGGAAGATGAGAAGTGGAGTTGAAAGTTTCAAGCATCTAATAATGACTTGATCTTTCTGGTGACCAGCTTCCATCCAGAAGCCCATAAAAAGTTGCCTCATTAGAATAAAAGATGCTCCTATTACCTTTATTGCTTAGGAAATTAGAACAGTTTAAGAGATCTGAGGGCAGAAATAGATCTCTATCTATCTATCTATCTATCTATCTATCTATCTACCTACCTACCTACCTATTTATCTATCTATCTATAGATATGTAAAATTTCACAGTTCGCTCCCTAGTTTCTGAACATGGACCCCTTACAGTAAAACAATCATATCTGTCATAGCATTTACATTTGGTTTAACTGTTATAGAACATATATAGCAATAGTACTGATATGAATATGCCTAACATTTAAAGAAGCCATGTGGAATAGGAATAGATTAAAACAAACAACCAATTTGTTGCTCTATAAATTCATTTTGTTCTATAAATCCATTATATACATTTCTATATTCTTGCATTAATTTGATTATTCTTTCTTCCCCTTCATCTACTACTATTTGCACCTTGTGATAAGCTTGTGCAGAACTATCTAGCACAGAAGTACGCTTATGACTAGTTAAGTCTAGTTCTTCCTCAGGTATTACATTATAAGGATGCTTTAACTCAATCTCCCAATTGCAATATGATCGTGGTATAATTTAGTTTAATTACAGAACAAATCAGTAAAAATGACAGAGGTATTCACTTTGCATTCCCAACAAAATCTACCCTTACTCATATTATTAAGGGCAGGCATCACTACAACTTGCCATGACTTGGTTATTTCTGGGTTCCAAGTCAATGGGACAAAGCCAACCACCCAGTGTCTATTCCTGTCAAGTCTCATGTGTAGCCCCCCAGGGCTACCAGCATTCATATCATTTGACAGTGATGTGCAGGGCCCTCCCTCCAGAGAATCTGCCACATAGCCATCAGCAGTTTCTGTCTCTGCGCTGCAGGGAGACAGAATAGTTCTTGTTGGTACTTTGTGCCTCAGAAGGTGCAAGAGGAACATGCCTAGATTCAGTCCATTTCTGCATTGCTGTAGTATCCCGTGTCTACTACTTTCATGGACCTAGATGGCCATGTGAAGCAATTACTTAGGAAATTTGCTTGTTGATTCTAATCACCTTCTGAACATGGAAAGGAGTTCTGATGGGTGTTGACATGTTCTACTTTAATGCATCCTTCAAGTATCCATAGAGCTGTGTCCCTTGTGGGTATCTCTTTAGTAAATTGGCCAGATTTGCATTATCCTTATGCCTGACCATATGGCCACGCTGTTGGACACTGCCTGTGAATTAGTAAAAATCCAAACAAAGGGGCTTTTTACCACTTTTCAATTCTTTTATCACTGCTAGAAAAACAGCATGTAATTCAGCCCATCGACCTAATTATTTTTTACTTTCTTTGATTACAGTGGCCTTCTAAATAGGATTTTCGTCTGATCACCTTAATATTGCTCTCCACAAACCAAGCAGCTGTTTGTTGATCAATTGAGAGCTGTTTATAGGGCACTGTGTAAATGATGATACAATCTAGTAGTTCCTCACACAGTTCAAGAATCAGTCCTAGGGGAAAAGAGGCTCTCTGCTCTTGAATATCTCCTCTCACAAACCTTAGGTAGCATAATCCTGTATAAAACGTTTCGATTTTCTTATGGACCTCTTCTGGGCACTACCATTCTTATTAGAGTGACATCACCCAAGACACCATGAGGATTTCGGATTTAAAGATTATTTTATGTCCTTTAGTCATAGTGGCAGTTTCAACTAACATCCAATAGAAAGCTAAGAATTACCCATCTAGTGGAACTTTTTTAGCCCAAAGACCCAGTAGTCAATGTTGGGAGGTACTCTCAGGCGTTTGCCATAAGCCTCAGCCTACACTTCACATGGGGCTGTCACACAGTGAATGTGTCCCTACCAGCACTCCAGCTTCTATTCTACACTCTGTGGGCTTGGCAATCTTACAGGTTCCCATTTAGTAGATCTAATTAACATTGCCTCAAGGGAAGATTTACATATCTTCTGTTTTGCAATACTATGTAGGGGAAACACTCCCAAGTCCATCCTCATAATACAATTAGGTAAAATAGATGGAACTACTTCATGTAAAGCCAATTAAAACATACCAATTATTCTACAAGCTTTCACATTCATTTTATCAACTCTTACATTCTTAACTGTAGCCCTCATTAGTACTTCATTAGAAGGTTTTGATTTTACAACACTAGGTAGGGGAAATGTTTCAAGCCAGACACAATATCCATTATTATAAAACATTTAGGCAAACAACATACACTTCTTTCCATAAAGCCTATTTATGCATTCCAACTTTCATAATCCTATCACCCCCTTACATTTTTATATTCACTCAACTTAATTGTAGCCTGTGCCAACAAATAAAATACTTAGGAATATACTTAACCAAGGAGGTGAAAGATCTCCACCAGGAAAACTATAAAACACTGCCAAAACAAATCATAGATGAAACAAACGAATGAAAACACATCCTGTGCTCATGGATGGCTAGAATCAATATTGTGAAAATGACCATACCACCAAAAGCAATCTATAAATTTAACACAATTCTCATCAAAACCCCATCATCATGCTTCACAGAACTAGAAAAAACAATCCTAAAATTCATATGGAACCAAATAAGAGCCCGCATAGCCAAAGCAAGACTAAGCAAAAATAAAAATTCTGGAGGCATCACATTACCCAACTTCAAACTATACTACAAGGCTATAGTTACCAAAATAGCATGGTACTGGCATAAAAATAGACATGTAAACCAATGGAACAGAATAGAAAACACAGGAATAAAGCCAAATACTTACAGCCAAAAAAGTGTACAAAAATGTAGAGTGGAGGAAAGAACATCCTATTCAACAAATGATGCCAGGATAATTGACAACCCACATGTAAAAGAATGAAACTATATGTTCATCTCTTACCTTATGCAAAAGTCAACTCAAGATGGATCAAAGACTTAAATTGAAGACCTGAAACCACAACAATTCTAGAAGATAACATCAGAAAAACTCTTCCAGACATTTTCTCAGGCCAAGAGTTCATGATCAAGAACCCAAAAGCAAATGCAACAAAATCAAAAATAAATAAATGGGACCTAGTTAAACTAAAAGTTTTTTCACAGCAAAATAAATAATCAGCAGAGTAAATATAAAACCCGCAGAGTGGGAGAAACCTCCCTTTGCAAACTATGCATCCAACAAAGGACTAATATCCAGAATCTACAAGGAACTCAAATCAGCAAGAAAAAAAAATCCCATAAAAAAGTGGACAAAAGACATAACTAGACAATTTTCAAAAGAATATATACAAATGGCCAACAAACATGAAAAAATATTTGACATCACTAATGATCAGGGAAAGGCAAATTAAAACCACAATGAGGTATCACTTTACTCCTACAGGAATGACCATAATTTAAAAATTAAAAAAAAATAGATGTTGGCATGAATGTGGTGAAAAGGGGACACTTTTACACCACTGCTGGAAATGTAAACTAGTACAACCACTATGGGAAACAATATGGAGACTCTTTAAATAACTAAAAGTAGAACTACCGTTCTATCCAGCAACCTCACTACTGGATATCTACCCAAAGGAAAAGAAGTCATTATATTAAAAAGACACTTGCACATACATGTTTATAGCAGCACAACTCACAATTGCAAAAACATGAAACCAATCTAAATGCCCATCCATCAATGAATGGATAAAGAGAATGTGGTATATATACATCATGGAATACTACTTAGCCATAAATAAGAATGAAATAATGATATTTGCAGCAATCTAAATGGAGTTAGAGACCATTATTCTAAGTGGAGTAACTCAGAATTGGAAAACCAAACATTGTATATTCTCACTTATAAGTGGGAGCTAAGCTATGAGGATGCAAAGGCATAAGGATAATATAATGAACTCTAGGTACTCTAGCAGGAAGGGTGAGAGCGGGATAAGTGATAAAACACTACACATTGGGGACAGCCTATACTGCTCAGGTGATGGGTGCATCAAAATCTCAGAAATAACCACTAAAGAACTTATCCATGTAACCAAAAACCACCTGTTCCCAACAATTATTGAGATAAAATAAAAATAAAAATTGTAGCCTGCATCAGTGCTTCACCACTGGTACTGTAGTGCATGGGATTCCTAGTATTAAGTTGTCCTATGAACATCTTCATCCCATGATCATTTTACTCACTCTTACGCAATGGCTTTGGGTCCCCAGCATGGGATTAAGCCAAGAGACCCTGACTCTTTTGCTATTCTTATCATGGTTAATCTGCCTAACCACTGCCCAAGCAATGGCTGATCAGGTTTCTTACTGTAATCTGTGCTCTCTGACTTTTAAACATTTCTTGAAACCAGGCTAAATAGAGCGAACTTATTTGGAACCCTTTAATGTTGAGGGATCACTAGTAGATCCCTTTGGCCTGCCCATCCTTTGGTGGTTCATATTAAAACCTTTGTTTTAACACCATCAATGACCATTTTATTCATCATGTACAGCCATCTGTGGTTGTTTTTTCACAGTGAACTACAGATCCTGTATTATACCAGACTTGCTTTTCTATTCTGCAGCATACAAAGCCAAAGATATTGCCCCCAAATTAGTCACTCTCACAACCCAGTTTTAGTAAAGACTCTTCAGGGAGCTGAGGATACCAGTCTATAAAATGAGGCAACTCCTTCACACTATAACCCCTAGCTTCAGTAGTTTCTTGGTTTTTGTCCTCTCCCAGTATTCACTAGCTTCTTGGTGACCAGAGCTTCAAAGATACACTTTGTTTTCCTGGCATGATTTTAACCTTTGAGCATGGCTTTGAGGCTTGTGACTAAATCTCCAACCAGATCAAAATGAGCTTAATCTAGCATCAAGGTCTAACCTAGCACGTCTTTTCCCCTTTTACTTATTACAGATATCTATAACCAAGGGATCATATATTTAGCAGACTTCTCATTTTGCATTTTCTTTTGTAGCCAATGAACCAGCTCCTTAGGAGCTTGGTATACCACAATTTCTAAATTCCACTGGTAACATTTACCTTTGGTATCTAATGGCAGTGCAGCTGTAGTTTCATACCATGGGTGACTAAGTAGCAATCCAGGGATGGAAGATTTCTCAACTCCCACCTTTTCATCCTTTCTCTTCTCAAAGCACTTCTTTCCATAAGCCAGGGCAATTAACAAATTCTACTTCTCTGACACCAAATGAAAAACTTTTTTTTTCTTTCTCTACTGCACTCAACACTACTGACACAAAATATGTGGGGATTTTTTTTCTCACACCACCAAATTTTTCAACTCTGTGAACACCAAGTGGGTATGTTACAATTCATTTATGACGCTAATTACCTGGAATTAGTGCAGACCCCACAGGTTAAGGGCTCAGTCCCCCAAGACTGTCCTCTAACTTCAGATGCCAATTGCAAGTAGTGGGTCCCCAAATTATTCACACTTCTGTCCAACTTGACTACAAATCAGGTGTTCTCAGGGCTATCTCTTCAGGTTGGATATATCGCTATGATGGCTCACAGAATTCAGGAAAACATATTTATCAGTTTATCATAAAAGATATGATAAAGGATACAGATGAACAGCCAGATGAAGAGGTACCCAGAGCAAGGTCTGGAAGGGTCCCATGCACAGGAGCTTCTGTCACTGTGGAGATGGGAGGAACCGCCTCCCAGCACTTGGATGTGAACAACCAACCTAGAAACTCTCCAAACCCCTTTTATGGAGGTTTCATCAAAAAGGCATGATCGATTACTAACTCAATCACCAGATCCTCTCCCCATCTCAGAGAATGGAGGAAGGAGCTGAAAGTTACCAATTTCTAATCATGGCTTGGTCATTCTAGTGACCAGTCCCTATCCTGAAGTGCACCAAGAGTCATCTCATTGGAACAAAACATGCTATTATAATCCAGAAAATTTCAACAGATTTAAGAGCTCTGTGTCAGAAACCAGTAACAAAAACCAATATTTCATATATTTTGTAGTGTGGATATTCCACATTTTGTTTATCTATTCATCTATTGATGAACATTTTTGTTTGCACTTTTTGGCTATTGTGATAAAGCTGCTTTGAACATTTGTCTACAACTTACTATGTGAACATATATTTTTATTTCTCTGTGGTATGTATCTACAAGTTGAATATGATAATTCTGTGTTTAACATTTTCAGGATTGGGAATACTGCTTTTAAAGGGAGTACAACATTTGCATTCCCACTAGCAGTGCATGAGGGTTTCAATTTCTCCACATAGTATACAAAACTTGTTATTGTCTATTTAAAAAGGAAATTCTAGCCATCCTAGTGAGTGTGAGTGGTATTTCATTGTGAGTTTGGCTTGCATTTTCCTAATGCCTATGGATATTGAATATTTTTTAATGTGTTTATTGACCTTTAGTATACCTTAAATTGAAAAAATATTTATTCAGACCCTTCGCCCATTTATAACATTGTTTTTTGTTGTTGTTGTTGTTGTTTGTTGTTTGATTTTTTTGAGAGGGAATCTCTCTCTGTCACCAGGCTGGAGTGCAGTGGCGCAATTTTCACCCACTGCAACCTCCTCCTCCTGGGTTCAAGCAATTCTCAAGCCTCAGCCTCCCAAGTAGCTGGGACTACAGGTGCATGCCACCACACCCAGCTAATTTTTTGTGTGTATTTTTTTTTTTTAGTAGAGATGGGGTTTCACCATGTTGGCCAGGGTGGTCTCGATTTCCTGACCTTGTTATCCGCCCGCCTTGGCCTCCCAAAGTGTTGGGATTACAGACGTGAGCCACTGCACGTGGCCTGTTTTCTTTTTCTTTTACTTGTTGATTAGTAAGAGCTCTTTATTTTTTTTCTGGATATAAATCCCATATCATATATATGATTTGCAAATATTTTCTCCCATTTCTGGATCATTTTAAACTTTCTTGATATTATTGTTAGCAACACAAAATATTTTAATTTTGAAGAAGTATAAAAATCTGTTTTTTTCTTTTGTCACTTGTGCTTTTGTTTTTCTATCTAGGAAGCCTTTGCATAAACAAGGCCAAGAAGATGTACTACTCTACTTCTAAGAGTTTTATAATTTTAGGTCATACATTTGGATACATTAACCGTTTTGAGTTACCCTTTGCGAAAGATGTTTACGGTGGTGCCACTTCATTATTTTGCATTTGGACATCCAATTGTCCAATAGCATCTGTTGAAAAACCTTATTCATTCTTCCATTGAATTGTCTTGGCATTCTTGTTGAAAAGAAATTAGCCATAAATATGAGTTTATTTCTACACTCATATACTACTCCATTAATCTACATGCAGATTCTTATGCCAGTAACACACCATCTTTGTTATTTTGGCTTTGTAGTAAGTTTTGAAATCAGGAAGTATCCTCCAATTTAGTACTCGAAAAACTTTTATTATTATTATTATTCTGGTTCAGTTGCATTGTCAATTTAAGGGGAAAGAAAAGGCAACTAGGAGTTTGTAAGAGGTGGCACTGGTATTGTAAACCAATTTAAGAAATAATGCATTTTAACAATGTTAAGACTTCTAATTCATAACCACTAGATGTGTTTCCATTTTTTAATGTCTTCTTTAATTTCTTTCAACAATGTCTTATAATTTGCAGAATACTTATTTTGCACTTATTTTGCTAACTTAATTCATAAGTATTTTGTTCTTTTTGATGCTATTGTAAATTGTTTTCTTAATTTCATTTTTGAATTTTCATTTCTTGTGTATAGAAATAAATTTGATTTTTGTATATTAATGCCATATTATTTTATCTTTCTGAACTCATTTATTAGTATTAATAATTAGGATTATGATTAATTAGAATTTTTAACATACAAGAATATATGATCTGCAAATAGAGATAGCTTTACTTCTTTTTTTTTCTCTCTGGAGCCCTTTCATTTCATTTTCTTGTTTAATGGCACTCGCTAGAATATCCACAACGATATTGGAAATAAATATCGAGTGCAAATCTCATCTTCTTTCTGATCTTAGGGGAAAAATGTCAGTTATTCACTAGTAGATATGGTGTTAGTTGTAGGTTTTTCTAGATGCACTTTATCAGATTGAGGAAGTTCCCTTCTAGTCCTACTTTATTGAGAGATTTTTATTATGAAGCAGTGTTGTATTTGTGAAATGCTTTTTTATGCATCTGTTAAGATGATCGTGGGATTTTTGTCCTTTATTTTTATGGTGAATATTAATCAATCATTGACTGATTTTCGTATGTGGAACCATCCTTGTATTCCTAGAATAAATCCCACTTAGTCATTGAGTATAACTCTTGTAATGCTGCCCAATTTGGTTTGCTAGTCTTTTGTTGAAGAATACTGTGTCTATATTCATAAGGGATATTCGTCCATTGTTTTCGTGTCTTTGTCTGGTTTTGGTTGATGAATAATACTGGATTCATAAAATGAATTGCAATGTTTGCCCTTCTCTATTTTTGGAAGGGTTTGTTAATAATTATTAATTTAAAAACAATAGTATATACCAGTAAAGCCATATAGGCATAGGATTTTACTAGTGAAAAGTTTTTAAATTACTAATTCAATCTCTCTTTTTTTCCGTTATTAGTCTATCCAGGTTTTCTATTTCTTCTTAAGTCAGTTTGACAGTTTGTTTCTTTCTATGGATTTTGTCCATTTCATCTAACTTGCTGGCTTAGGTTTTTTTATATTTTATTTTTTTATGAGGGCAATAGTCAGTAGTCATGTCCTTTTTAAAATTCCTGATTTTAGTAATTTGAGTCTTCTCTCATCTTTTCTCAATGAATTTACCTCAACCTTTGTCATTTCATTGATATTTACAAGGAAACAACCTTTAGTTTTGTTGATTTTTTTCTATTGTTGTCCTATTCTTTATTTCATTTATTTCTTAGTTGTTCTTTATTAGTATGTTTTTCTGCTTGCTTTAGGTTTTGTTTGTTCCTCATTTTTTAGTTTCTGAATGTGGAAGGTGAGGTTATTGATTTGAGGTGGTTCTTTTTTCTTTAATATAGGCATTTATTACTATAAATTTCCCTATAAATATGGCTTTAGCAATATCCCAGAGTTTTGATGCTTTTTCATTCATTGCAAAATATTTTCTAATTTTCCTTGTTATTTTTTCTTTGATACATTGGTTATTTAGGAGTGTGCTGTTTAAGTTCCTTATATTTATAGTTTAAAAATTTTCTCTTACTATTTCTAATTTCATTATACTGTGATCAGACATATACTTTGTGTTATTTCAATTCTTTTAAATTCATGGAGGTGCTTTATTTATTACATAGCATATGGTCTTGTCTGGAGAATGTTTCATGTGCACTTGAGAAGAATGAGCATCCTGCTCTTGTTGGGTGGAATGTTCTATAGATGTTTTTAAGTCTAGTTGCTATGCAGCATTGTGCAAGTCTTATCTATTCTTCTTGGTATTCTACCTAATTGTTATAGTAATAGTTATAAATTTGATAGTGAGATACACAAACTGTTCCTTTTGAATTTTCTGTTTCTCTCTTTGTGCCATCATTGTCAAATATATTTCTATATATAAGCCCAAAATGCAATTATGCACATATTGTTGTATGCATTTATTTTAAAATGTTAAGAGATAAAAGAAGAAATATGTAATTAATCTCTTTCATATTTACCTAATAATTAATGTTATTGGTAGTCTTTGTCTTTTTATGTGTGTGGGTTCTAATTTTTGTCTTGTTTCAGTTAGTCTCAGCTTAAAGAACTTTACCTAGAGTATTTCCAGTCAGGTAGGTCGGCTTTCATAAAATTCTTTTATATTTTGTTACCTGGGAATGTCTTTAATTTGCTGTCATTTTTTAAAAGTAGTTTTGTTAGCTATGTTTTTGTTTTACTTTTTTAAATTTCTGCGCTTTTAACATATCATCACACTGCCCCTGGCTTCACTTGTTTTGTTAATGAGAAGTCAGCTGTTAATCTTATTACAATTCCCTGGTACATGATAAATATTTTTTCTCTTGATTCTTTTGTGCTTTTCTTTAACATTTTGACTACGTTAGCTCTTGATGTAGATGTCTTTCCACTGGTCCTTCTTGGCTTTATTGCACTCTTTGAATGTGTAGATTATTTTCCATCAAATTTAAGAGACTTTTATCAATTATTTCTTTGAATATTTTCTGCTACTTTCTCTTCTTCTCCCTTATAGACACTCCCATTATGCATACGTTGGTGCCCTTAATAGTGTCTGGCATTTCTCAGAGTCTGTTCATTTTCTCTTTTTTCCTCTTTGTTCCTCATATTGCATAATCTCTACTGAGCTACCCTTAAGTTTACTATTTTTTTCTTCTGACAACTCAAATCTTCTGTTGAGTCCATGTGGTGAATTGTTCATCTCAGTTATTGTACTTTTCAGCTCCAGGTGTTCAACTCCAGAATGTCCATTAGACTTGTTTTAGTAATTGGTATCTTTATATTGGAGTTTTCTAGTCAATAAAGCATTGTCATAATGCCTTACCTTAATTTTTAAAGCACGACCTCATTTAGTTCTTGGAACATATATATAAATAGCAGACTTGGAACCTTTGACTGCAAAGTTCACCATCTGAGTTCCCTAAAGGCATGTTCTATTACCTGCTTTTATTTTTCTCCAGTGTATGTAGGTCATACTCACCTGTTTCTTTTGACAGCTCATTTGTTGTTGTGGTTGTTGAAAACTGGACATTTAGATAGTATGTTTTAGCAACCCTGGATCTGATTCTCCATCTTTTGTTGCTGCTTCCCCCACCAACATGAGGCTTGCTGTTATTTTGTTGTTGTTGTAGTTTTTGCTTTCACTTGTTTCTTGTTTATTTGTTTAGTAACCTAGATAGATAATGTCAATGAAGTCTATTTTCCCCTCAGTGTATAACTTCTGTTTTCACTCATCTGAACATAGGTCTAGGGTATGAACAGAGTCTTGGTTTTAACTGGTCTCTGTTTTACTGTTTCCCTGAATTACCTGTTAATCTTCTGGCTGGTCCACCTCTATTTATATTACACTCAGGTATTAGCCTCCACTGATTGCTGGCTGATTGCTTTATTATTTTCAAACCAATTCCCTGGGTCATTCATGGCTTCACAGTCTGATCCAAATAAAATCAGGTCTCTTTGCAGGGGTAGTCTTTGACATCAGTTTTTGTGGCTTGATCCAAACACACAAGAGCACTTCTTAGATGACCCTTGCACTGGTTCTGTTTCATACATCACTAGCTAGACTGCCATTTCAATTGTGTCTATCATGGAGCTGCAGAAGTCTTCTTAATTGCCTACCATGAACATCTCTTTTGCTGAAATGTAGGCTTGAATTTCTCATGCTCTGTTTCAAATAAAATCAGTCTCCTTAGAAATATCCATGGAGGTGTCTGCCCTTAAGGCCTAATATTTTCCCTGGGCAAAATCTCTGTGCCAATGTTCAAAGCCAGAGTCAGGGACAGTGATCAACTTCTCTGGGAGTTATTCTTTCACTCTACAAGTAGGGAAATATGTGGGGCTGGTAGCCTTTGGTCTTTTCATATAGCCTCTCCCTGAATAAAATCTTTGTTCTATGAGCAATCTTTGGTAGAAGTAACTGAAGTCCAGTATTCTTAGCGTGCTGCCAATAGGATAGAGTTTCCATCCTATGAGTGAGGGTTGGGGGGAGGAAGGGAGCCCCATATCTCTCGCCTATTCTTTACTGAAATAGAGCTTCAGCTATATGGATCTGGGAGGATGAGAAATGTCAGTATCCTACTTTTCCTGGGGATAAATCATCATGCTAGACTGGAAAGAAGGGAGGGAGCTTGATCTTCTTACTAACACCTGCCTAGAGTAGAGTTTCCATTACACTGAGCTCCAAGGGGAATGGCTCAAGCATCACAGATTCTTACTCTTCTTACTGAGGTTTAGTAGATTTCCTTTAATAAACGTTTCTCCATTTGCTATACGCCCTTAGGAAAATTTCCACAGTGTTTTTTTTTTTTTTTCTTTTACCTTTCATTTTTTCAAGAATTATAGTTGTTTCACTGGGGAGAGGGTTCACAGAGAATCCCACACCGCCATTCTGCAAGTGATGCTCCATGGTTCATTTTTATTGTGTTTGTTTAAATAGTCAATAATGTAATAAACAATAAAAAAAATCATGTGGCTTTTCATGTAGTTATCATTTCTATTATGGTTTAATCCTTTATGTATGTCTATATTTCCATCTAGTGTCATTTTTCTGCAGCCTGGAGGAGTTACTATAACATTTCTTATAGTACAGGTTTGTTAGTTATACATTTTTAACCTTTCACATTTCTGAAAAGTATTTATTTCCCTTCATGTTTGAATAATATTTTTGCCACGTATAGGTTACTTAGTTGGCAGTTTTTCCATTTAGGACCTTTACGATGTTGTTTCTATGTCTTCTCACTTGAATATTTTCTGAAACTAAATCTGACTTTGGCATTATCTTTGTTCGTCTGCACATACTGTGTGTTTTTGTCTTGTGGTGCTTTTAAGATTTTCTCATCATTCACTGGTTTAAACAATTTGATTATAATGTAGCTTTATGCCTTGGTGTAGTTTTTTTCATGACTTCTCCTTGAGAGGCATTAAGCTGCTTGGATCTGTAGGTTTATAGTTTTTATCAATTCCTCAAAATTTTGGTCATTATTTTTTCAAATCTTTTTATGTATTCTCCTCTTTGAGTGAATCCAATCAGATGTATTTCCTGTCCCTTGAAGTTTTGAATCCACGGGTTTGTAATCACATATTATTTTATTCATTTATATACTCTTTATCTTTGGAAGTTTTGGGGGATAGTTTCTATTAGTATGTCTTCAACTTACTAATCTTTTATTTTACTATGTATTATCTGCCATATACTTTTGCTCTCAGACATGGTTCTTTTTTTCTCTTTAAGTTTGATTCAGGTATTTTTATATCATCCTTTTCTTTATTTACATTTTCAAATTAAATTATTATATAGATAATTGCAGTTTCACATGTAGTTTTATGAAATTTTACAGAAAAATTCCATGTATTCTTTTCTTTATGTCCTTTCCACAGTGATAGCTTGGAAATATATAGTATAATATCACAACCAGAATATTTTCATTTATATAATCCATCAGCCATATGCAGATATCCTGTTTCACTTATATGCATGTGTGTATGTGTATTTCTATACAATTTTGTCACATATGTTGGTTAATGTTTCCACAACCAAAGTCAAGACAAAGATCAGTTTCATAACCACAATGATTCCATGTTTTCATTTTATAATCACACTCACCTCTCCCTAACCCCCATTCTTAACCTCAAGCATCAACTAATCTGTTCTCTGTGTTGATAATTTTGTGATTTCAAGAGTGTTAAGTGAATGGAATCATTCAGTTTATAAACTTTTGAGATTGACTTAATTTTCACTCAATATAATTTTGTGGAGATCTATTCAAGTTGTTGCGTGTATCAGCACGGCATGTTGATTGAAAGCATAGTTTGTGAGTGCAAATCACCCGAGTTTGCATATGAGCTCTGCATCTTACTAGATTTGTTGCTTTAAGAAAGTCTCTTAACTTGCTTAAATCCTGTTGTCTTTCCTGTAAAAAATGAGATAATAGTGTATATATATATATATATGTACACACACACATATCTCACATCGTCTTTATCCATTTATTCATCAATGGGCATATTTTGTTTCTATATCTTGGCTATTGTGAATAATGCTACAATGAACATGGGAGTACAGATAGCTCTTTGATGTATTAACTCAATTTTCTTAAGATATATCCAAAGAAGTGGGATTGCAATTTTTAAACTTGAAGCCCACATACAAAAAAGTGAATCTAGATACAGACTTTATACCCTTCACGAAAAGTTAACTCAAAATAGATCATTGTCCTAAATGTAAAACATAATACTACAGAATTCCTAGAAGATGGAGAAAACCTAAATGACCTTGGGTATGACAATGACCTTTTAGATGTAAACTCAAAGTCACTATTTATAAAATTGTGAAACTAGAAAAAATTGATAAACTCGACTTCATTAAATTTAAAACTTTTGCTCTGTGAATAACACTGCCAAAGAATAAGAAGACAAGCCACAGATTGGTAGATATTATATGAAAAAGACATAACAGGTAAAGGACAATTATTCAAAATATACAAAAATATCTTAAATCTCAACAATAAGAAAATGAACAACCTGATTAAAAAATGGGCAAATACATGAGCAGACACCCCATCAAAGAAGGTATACAGAAGGCAAATAAGCATATTAAAAGATGCTCACATGTTATTAGAGAACTACAAATTAACGAGATACCACTACAACTATTAGAATAGCCAAAATCCAGAATACTGACAACACCAAATGCTGGTGGGCTTGTGGAGCAACAGGAAATCTCTTTCATTGTTGGTGGGAATGCAAAATGGTACAACTTGACAAGACAGTTTGACAGTTTCTTACAAAACTAAACATATTCTTAACATTTGTTCTAGCAGTTGTGCTCCTTGGTGTCTACTCAAAGGAACTGAAACCTTATATCCTCACAAAACCTATGCATAGACATTGACTGTAGCTTTACTCATAGTTGCCCAAACTTCAAGGCAAAGAAGATGTCCTTTCTTTTTTAAGTGGATTCAGACAATGGAATATTATTCAGTGCTAAAAAGGAATGAGCTATTAAGCAATAAAAAGATATAGAGAAGCCTTATATGCATATTGCTAATGAAAGTAGTCAATCTGAAAAGGATACATGCCCTGTGTATGATTTTCAACTGTAGGACATCCTGAAAAGGGCAAAACTATGGAAACAGTAAAAGGATCAGTGGTTTCCAGGGATTAGTGCAGAGGAAGGGGTGAATAGACTGAGCACAGAGGAATTTTAGGGCAGGGAAAATACTCTGTCTGATACTATACCGGTGAATATGTCATAAATTTATCCAAATTCATAGAATATGTAACCACAAAAAGTACACACTTTGAGTGATAATGATATGTCAATGTAGGTTCATCAATGGTAATGAATGTACTATTATAGTATAGAATGTTGATAGGGTGGGAGGCTGTTTGTATGTAAGTGCGTGGAATATATGGGAAATCTCTGTACTTTCACTCAATTTTGCTGTGAACCTAAAACTGCTCTAAAAATTATATGTGTATATATTGGTTGTGGTGATGAACGCACAATTCTACAAATATGCTAAACACCATATACACTATAAATAAATCCATTCAGTAGTATGTGAATTTTTATTCTTTCCTATTGCTGCTATACAAGTTGTGACAAACTAGGTGGTTTAAAACAACACGAATTTATTCTCTTACTGTTCTGGAGCCTAGAAATCAGAAATCATTTTCATTGGTTTAAAGTCATGTGTTGGCAGGGCTGCAATCTTCAGAGGCTCTAGGGAAAATTAATTACTTGCTTCTTTCAAATTCTGGTAGCTTCCGGCATTTCTTGGCTTGCGGTAACATCACTCCAATCTCTTTCTCAGTGGTTATAATGCCTTTTCTTCTTCCATCAATCATCAAGTCTCCTTCTGCTTCCTTCTTATAAGGACACTTATGATTACACTTAAGGTCTTTTCAGATACTTTAGAATAATTTTCTCATCTAAGTCCTTAACTTAATTACCTGCAAAGAGTCAACCATATAAGTTAATATATGCAGATTCCAATGATCATGAACTGAACATCATTGGGGACCACTATTTAGCCTACTACAAAAAAATTTTTCAATGTATCTGTTAAAAACCATGCATGTACATAAACATGTTCTAAAAATAATATGTAAAGATGACAAGAGAACTGAAATTATTGTTTGTAGGGGTTTACTAGTGGTTTTTAAATTTTTTAATTTATGTGTATACATATATTTTGTAGGTGTATATATTTATGGGGCACATGAGATATTTTGATACCGGCATAAAATGCATAATAATCACATCAGGGTAAATGGAGTATCCACCACCTCAAGCATTTATCACTTCTATGTGTTACAATCTAATTATACCCTTTTAGTTATTAAAAATTGTACAATGAATTAGTGTTGACTGTAATCATCCTGTTGTGATATCAAATGGTAGCTCTTATTCATTCTCTCTAGCTACATTTTTAAGTACATTAACCATCTCCACTTCTCCCACCCCCGCTACCTTTCCCAGCCTCCGGTAACCGTCATTCTACTCTCTATCTCCATGAGTTCAATTGTTTTAATTTTTTGCTCCAACAAATGAGAGAGAACATGTGAAGTTTGTCTTTCTGTGCCTGGCTTATTTCACTTAACATAATGTCCTCCAGTTCCATCCACACTGTTGCAAATGAAGGGATTTCATTCTTTTGTGTGGTTAAATATTGCTCTATAATGTATATGTACCACATTTTCTTCATCCATTCATCTGTTGATGAATGCTTATGTTGCTTACAATACTTGGCTATTGTGAATAGTGCTACAATAAACATGGGAGTGAAGATATCTAAATATCCTGATTTCCTTTCTTTTCAGCATATACCTAGGAGTGGGATTGCTGGATTCTATATTAGCTCTAATTTCAGTTTTTTTGAGGAGCCTCCAAACTGTTCTCCATAGTGGTTGTACTCATTTAAATTCCCAACAACAGTATAAGAGGGTTCATTTTTATTTACATCCTCACCCAGCATTTGTTGCTGCCTGTCTTTTGGATATAAGCCATTTTTAACTGGAGTGAGATGATGTCTCATTGTACTTTTATTTGCATGTTTCTTGTGATCAATGATGTTGAGTAACTTTTCATATGCCTTTTTACCATTTGTGTGTCCTCTTTTAAGCAATGTCTATTCAAATCTTTTGCCCATTTTTTGATCAGATTATTAAATGTTTTTCCTACAGAATTGTTTGAGCTCTTTATATATTCTAGTTGTTAATCCCTTGTCAGAGGGATAGTTTTCAAATATTTTCTCCTATTCTGTGAATTGTCTCTTCCCTTTGTTGATTGTATCCTTTGCTTTGCAGAAGCTTTTTAACTTGATGTAATCCCATTTGTCCTTGTTTGCTTTGGTTTTCTGTGCTTGTGGGGTATTGCTTAAGAAATTTTTACCAACTCTAATATCCTAGAGATTTTCCCTAATGTTTTTATGTGGTAGTTTCATAGTTTGGGGTTTTAGATTTAAGTATTTAACTCATTTTGATTTGATTTTTGAATATGATTAGAGAAAAGGGTCTAGTTTCATTCCTTTGCAAAGGATATTCAATTTTCCCAACACCATTTATTGAAGAGACTGTTCCTTCCCCAGTATATATTCTTGGCACCTTTGTCAAAATGTAGGTGTCCACACTGTAGGTGTGTGGATTTGCTTCTGAGTTCTCTATTCTGTTCCATTGATGTATGTGTCTCTCTTTATGCCAGTATCACGCTGTTTTGGTTACTATAGCTCTGCACTATGATTTGAAGTTAGGTAATGTGATTCCTCCTGTTTTTTTCTTTTTGCTTAGGATAGCTTTAGCTATTCTGGGTCTTTTTTGGTTTCACATAAATTTTAGGATTGTTTTTTCTATTTCTGTGAAGGATGTCATTGGTATTTTCATAGGGATTGCATTGAATCTGTAGATTGCTTTGTATAGTATGGACATTTTAACAATATTAATTCTTCCATTTCATGAGCATGGAATATTTTCCATTTTTTGGTGTACTCTTCAATTTCTTTCATCAGTATTTTACAATTTTTATTATAGAGATTTTTGACTCCTTTGGTTAATTCTTATGCATTTAATTTTCTTTGTAGGTATTGTAAATGAGATTAGTTTTTTTACTTCTTTTTCAAATTGTTCATGGTTGGTATATAGAAATGCTACTGATTTTTTTTTAAAAATATACTTTAAGTTCTAGGGTACATGTGCACAATGTGTAGGTTTGTTACATATGTATACATGTGCCATGTTGGTGTGCTGCACCCATTAACTCATCATTTACATTAGGTATATCTCCTAATGCTATCTCTCCCCCTCCCCTCTCCCACCTCCCCACAACAGGCCCTGGTGTGTGATGTTTCCCTTCCTGTGTTCAAGTGATCTCATTGTTCAATTCCCACCTATGAGTGAGAACATGCGGTGTTTGGTTTTCTGTTCTTGCGATAGTTTGCCGAGAATGGTGGTTTCCAGCTGCATCCATGTCCCTACAAAGGACATGAACTCATCCTTTTTCATGGCTGTATAGTATTCCATGGTGTATATGTGCCACATTTTCTTAATCCAGTCTGTCATTGATGGACATTTGGGTTGGTTCCAAGTCTTTGCTATTGTGAATAGCAATAAACATATGTGTGCATGTGTCTTTATAGCAGCATGATTTATAATCCTTTGTGTATATACCCAGTAATGGGATGGCTGGGTCAAATGATATTTCTAGTTCTAGATCCTTGAGGAATCACCACACTGTCTTCCACAGTGGTTGAACTAGTTTACACTCCCACCAACAGTGTAAAAGTGTTCCTATTTCTCCACATCCTCTCCAGCATCCGTTTTTTTCCTGACTTTTTAATGATTGCCATTCTAACTGGTGTGAGATGGTATCTCATTGTGGTTTTGATTTGCATTTCTCTGATGGCTAGCGATGAAGAGCATTTTTTCATGTGTCTGTTGGCTGCATAAATGTCTTCTTTTGAGAAGTGTCTGTTCGTATCCTTTGCCCACTTTTTGATGGAGTTGTTATTTCTTGTAAATTTGTTTGAGTTCTCTGTAGGTTCTGGATATTAGCCCTTTGTCAGATGAGTAGATTGCAAAAATTTTCTCCCATTCTGTAGGTTCCCTATTCACTCTGATGGTAGTTTCATTTGCTGGGCAGAGCTCTTTAGTTTAGTTAGATCCCATTTGTCAATTTTGGCTTTTGTTGCCATTGCTTTTGGTGTTTTAGACATGAAGTCCTTGCCCATACCTATGCCCTCAATGGTATCGCCTAGGTTTTCTTCCAGGGTTTTTATGGTTTTATGTCTAACATTTAAGTCTTTAATCCATCTTAAATTAATTTTTGTATAAGGAGTAAGGAAGGGATCCAGTTTCAACTTTCTACATATGGCTAGCCAGTTTTCCCAGCACCGTTTATTAAATAGGGAATCCTTTCCCCATTTCTTGTTTTAGTCAGGTTTGTCAAAGATCAGGTGGTTGTAGATGTGTGGTATTATTTCTGAGGGCTCTGTTCTGTTCCATTGGTCTATATCTCTGTTTTGGTACCAGTACCATGCTGTTTTGGTTACTGCAGCCTTGTAGTATAGTTTGAAGTCAGGTAGTGTGATGCCTCCAGCTTTGTTCTTTTGACTTAGGATTGTCTTGGAGATGCAGGCTCTTTTTTGGTTCCATATGAACTTTAAAGTCGTTTTTTCCAATTTTGTGAAGAAAGTCATTGGTAGTTTGATGGGGATGACATTGAATCTATAAATTACCTTGGGCAGTATGGGCCATTTTCATGATATTGATTCTTCCTATCCATGAGCATGGAATGTTCTTCCATTTGTTTGTGTCCTCTTTTATTTCATTGAGCAGTGGTTTGTAGTTCTCCTTGAAGAGGTCCTTTACATCCCTTGTAAGCTGGATTCCTAGGTATTTTATTCTCTTTGAAGCAATTGTGAATGGAAGTTCATTCATGATTTGGCTCTCTGTCTGTTATTGGTGTATAAGAATGCTTGTGATTTTTGCACATTGTTTTTGTATCCTGAGACTTTGCTGAAGTTGCTTATCTGCTTGAGGAGATTTTGGGCTGAGATGATGGGGTTTTCTAAACAGACAATCATGTCATCTGCAAACAGGGACAATTTGACTTCTTCTTTTCCTAACTGAATACCCTTGATTTATTTCTCTTACCTGATTGCCCTAGCCAGAACTTCCAACACTATGCTGAATAGAAGTGGTGAGAGAAGGCATCCCTGTCTTGTACCAGTTTTTAAGGGGAATGCTTCCAGTTTTTGCCGATTCATTATGATATTGGCGGTGGGTTTGTCATAAATAGCTCTTATTATTTTGAGATACATTCCATCAATACCGAATTTATTGAGAGTTTTTATCATGAAGGGCTGTTGAATTTTGTCAAAGGCCTTTTCTGCATCTGTTGAGATAATCATGTGGTTTTTGTCTTTGGTTCTGTTTATATGCTGGATTACATTTATTGATTGGTGTATGTTGAATCAGCCTTGCATCCCAGGGATGAAGCCCACTTGATCATGGTGGATAAGCTTTTTGATGTGCTGCTGGATTTGGTTTGCCAGTATTTAATTGAGGATTTTTGCATCGATGTTCATCAGGGATATTGGTCTAAAATTCTCTTTTTTTTGTTGTGTCTCTGCCAGGCTTTTGTATCAGGATGATGTTGGTCTCATAAAATGAGTTAGGGAGGATTCCCTCTTTTTCTATTGATTGGAATAGTTTCAGAAGGAATGGTACCAGCTCCTCTTTGTACCCTGGCAGAATTCAGCTGTGAATCCTTCTGGTCCTGGATTTTTTTTGGTTAGTAGGCTATAAATTATTGCCTCAATTTCAGAGCCCGCTATTGGTCTATTCAGGGATTCAACTTCTTCCTGGTTTAGTCTTGGGAGAGTGTATGTGTCCAGGAATTTATCCATTTCTTCTAGGTTTTCTAGTTTATTTGCATAGAGGCGTTTATAGTATTCTCTGATGGTAGTTTGTATTTCTGTGGGGTTGGTGGTAATATCCCCTTTATCATTTTTTATTGCATCTATTCGATTCTTCTGTCTTTTCTTCTTTATTAGTCTTGCTAGCAGTCTATCAATTTTGTTGATCTTTTCAAAAAACCAGCTCCTGGATTCATTGATTTTTTGGAGGATTTCTTGTGTCTCTATCTCCTTCAGTTCTGCTGTGATCTTAGTTATTTCTTGCCTTCTGCTAGCTTTTGAATGTGTTTGTTCTTGCTTCTCTAGTTCTTTTAATTGTGATGTTAGGGTGTCAATTTTAGATCTTTCCTACTTTCTCTTATGGGCATTTAGTGCTATAAATTTCCCTCTACACAGTGCTTTAAATGTGTCCCAGAGATTCTGGTATGTTGTATCTTTGTTCTCATTGGTTTCAAAGAACATCTTTATTTCTGCCTTTATTTCGTTATGTACCCAGTATTCATTCAGGAGCAAGTTGTTCTGTTTCCATGTAGTTGAGTGATTTTGATTGAGTTTCTTAATCCTGAGTTCTAATTTGATTGCACTGTGGTCTGAGAGACAGTTTGTTATAATTTCTGTTCTTTTACATTTGATGAAGAGTGCTTTACTTCCAACTATGTGATCAATTTTGGAATAAGTGTGGTGTGCTGAGAAGAATGTATATTCTGTTGATTTGGGGTGGAGACTTCTGTAGATGTCTATTAGGTCCACTTGGTACAGAGATGAGTTTAATTCCTGGATATCCTTGTTAACTTTCTGTCTTGTTGATCTATCTAATGTTGACAGTGGAGTGTTTAAGTCTCTCATTATTATTGTATGGGAGTCTAAGTCTCTTTGTAAATCTCTAAGGACTTGCTTTATGAATCCAGGTGCTCCTGTATTGGGTGCATATATATTTAGGAGAGTTAGCTCTTCTTGTTGAATTGATCCCTTTACAATTATATAGTGGTCTTCTTTGTCTCTTTTGATCTTTGTTGGTTGAAAGTCTGTTTTATCAGAGACTAGGATTGCAACCCCTGCCTTTTTTTGTTGTCCATTTGCTTGGTAGATCTTCCTCCATCCCTTTATTTTGAGCCTATGTGTGTCTCTGCAAGTGAGATGGGTCTCCTGGATGCAGCAAATTGATGGGTCGTGATTCTTTATCCAATTTTCCAGCATGTGTCTTTTAATTGGAGCATTTAACCCATTTACATTTAAGGTTAATATTGTTATGTGTGAACTTGATCCTGTCATTATGATGTTAGCTGGTTATGATGCTCGTTATTTGATGCCGTTTCTTCCTAGCATCGATGGTCTTTACATTTTGTCATGTTTTTGCAGTGGCTGGTACTTGTCGTTCCTTTCCATGTTTAGTGCTTCCTTCAGAAGCTCTTGTAGGACAAGCCTGGTGGTGACAAAATCTCTCAGCATTTGCTTGTCTGCAAAGGATTTTATTTCTCCTTCACTTATGAAACTTAGTTTTCATAAGGGAATTGAATTTTGTGATCTAAGTCTTTGGTCACTGCAATTGTATCTGCATTAGGGGGAACCCCAAGTCCAGTAATGCTATGATTCTTGAAGACTCATATGGGTAATGCCTTGGTGTTCTTGGGAACTCCCTGAATTGCCAGGCCCAGACTCTTGTCATCTCTCCTTACATTTTCCCAAACAAATGGAATCTTTCTGTTCTGAGCAGCCTGGATGTGGGGGAAGGATGACACAAGCACCCCTGTGGCTACCACGACTGAGACAGTGCTGGGTTAGACCTGAATCCAGCACAGCACTGGATCTTGCCCAAGGCCTGTGTGCAGCCACTACCTGGCTACCACTAATGTTTATTCAAGGCCCAAGGGCACTTTAATTAGCAGGTGGTGAATCCAGGCAGGCTTTTGTCCTTTCCTTCAGGGTAGCAAGCTCCTACCCTGGCCCAGGGCAGGTTCAGAAATGCCATCCAAGAGCCAGGACCAGGAACCTTAGGAATCTACTTGGTGTTCTATTCTACAGCAGCTGAACTGGCATCTAAGCTTCAAGACAGAGTCCTTCCCACTCTTCTCTCTCCTTTCCTCAAGCTGAATGAGTCTCTTCTCTTCCCATGGCTATCATTGCCTCAGGCCCCACAGCGAGTACTGACAGGCTGCTGCAGATATTCGCTCAAGGCCCAAGTGCTGTTCAGTCAACTTTTAGTGAATGCTGCCAGAACTGGGTCTCTCCCTTCAAGGCAGTGGGTTCTCCTCTCTCTCAGGAAGGATCCAGAGATGCTGTCCATGGGCCAAGGCCTGGAATTGGGAACCCCAGAGAGCCACTTGTTGCTCTACCCCACTATGGCCAAACTGGTACCCAAGCTGCAACACAAAACCCCCTTTACTCTTTGCTCTCCTTTTCTCAAGCAGAAGGATTCTCTCCCTGTGGCCACCATAGCTAGGAATCTGCTGGGTCACACCTGAAGCCAACACAGCATTGGGTCATACCCAAGGTCCACAGCAGTACTCCCTGGCTATAAGTGATATTTATTCAAGGCCCAAGGGCTCTTTGGTCAGCAAGTGATGAATATCGCCAGGACTGAATCCTTCTCTTCAAGGCAATGAGTTCCTTTCCAACCCAGGCTATGTCTAAAAAAATGTCGTTTGGGAGCTAAGACCTGGAATGGGGACCTCAGGACTCTGCCTGGTGCCCTATTCTACTGTAGCTGAGCTGATGTCCAAGTTGCAAGATAAAGTACTCTTCATTCTTTTCTCTCCTCAAGCAGAAGGAAGGAATCTCTCCCAGAGCTGTAAGCTGCACTGCCTGGAGTTAGGAGTTAGAAGAAGGGTGACACAAGCACTACCCTGGCTGCCCCAGCTGGTGTTTCACTAGATTATGTGTACTCCATGTCCGTTTTTCTAAGCCTAGCACAGAACCAGGACTTGCCTAGAAATGGCAGTCCTGTGGCTTACCTGTCTTTCAAGTTTTTAAGACCCCAGAGCACTTTAGTCCATGGTGATGAGACTAGCTGAAACTCAGGTTCTGACTGCTGGGATGGGCAATTCATTTCTGGCTAAGGCTGGTCTAAATGCTCCCTCTGAGGGCACTGGCTGAATTCTGTCATGTACTTTCCACTGTAATAGGGCACTATTGTGTTCCAATGTAAAGTCCCACAACCACTAAACTCTCCCTCTCCCTAGGACACAGATTCTGTCTCGATGCCATGTGGCAGCTGCTGCTGCTGAGGGGTGGAGGAGGGGTATTGTTGGCAAATCAAGACTGTCTTTCCTACCCTCTTGAGTGCCTCTTTCCTTGATATGATGTTAAGACCAGGTACTGTGATTGCTCACCTGAGTTTTGGTTCTTATGTAGGTGCTTTTTTGTACAGACAGTTGTTCAATTTGGTGTTCCTGCATGGGGGACAATCTTTGGAGGGTTCTATTTAGCCATCCTGCTCCCTTAGGTTATCTACTAGTGATTTAAAAAAAGTTTTATTCATGACTTGTGCTATGCTACTTTTGTAAAAAGAATTTAGGAGACTTTTTGGGCAATGAAACACATTACTTTTTTTTTTTTTTATTTTAACTTACACAGCCTATTGATTTGATATTCTAAAGATGAATGAACCAGATGTGTATGTTTAACATTTCCTGTTTTATTGGATAAAGATGTGTAGTTTTCTGACCTGAAAATATTGGACAATTGACCAAGATGAATTTTGCGTAATTCAAAAATTTCTTGAATTGCTACTGGATATGTAATTAGAAAAATGATTTTTTGCTCAAATTTCAAATACATATGATGTTGCAAAGATGCATTATAAAGAAATAGGTTCCTAAAATCAAATAAAAATTACCCAAAGCAAATTTAATAGTTACCACAAATGCAAACGATATCATCAATAGCTCTCACTCAATTTCAAAAATGCATTTTCATCTACATAAAACAATAATGCAATTTGTTTGGACTTTTCTGCATTAATGATGATTTTAGTTAAAATATTTTGCAACTGGTAAGTTATGGTTGGTTGAGTTAAAAATATTTTTTATTTGAAAAGATTTATATATTTTTCGAAGTCCTTCCATATACAATATCATTTGAAAGTTTAAATATTGCCATGAAATATGAAAATAAAGTATTACTCTCATTATATAGAGAATTTAAATGACTTTTCCAAACCATACAGTGATTTTTAACAAAGTGAATATGCAACTCACGTTTAGTGCTTTTTACATTAACATAAAACTTCCCTATAAAGTCTAGTTTAGACTGGCAAGTCTCAGGAGACAAAAAAAGTTACAAGATTTTTTTAGCTGCTATCTAAATTATAAGGCCTCAAACATTTTAACTTTCACGTGTTGTTTACACTTGGATACTTCAACACACACACAAAAAGGTATCTAGTACATAAGTAATTCACATAGAGATAAGTTTTGAAACTATGAAGGCAAGTAACTTCTCTGAGGAGAAGGCCAGGGCAGAAGTTAAGAAAATGCCCACCTTATTTGTCTTTGTTGATTTGTAATGAAATAGCTCTCAAATGTTAGAGCTTGTCTATTTCTTCAATGAATAATTTCATTTTTCAGTACTTAAAGCCACTACTCCCATTTAATATACATTTCCTTTCCTTGTGCTCTGTTCTGTGTGTCTTAGGCTGTTGGGATAGATAGAATTCTTATGATACTCCCACAACATTCCTTTCCCTTGGTTATTCAATTAAATACCACTCTACTTCTATGAAGGGGCTTTACAAATGGATGTAGGTTGCTAATCAATTGACCTTAAGACAGAGAGAGTATTATAATTGTCCAGGTGGGCCCAATGTAATCAAAAGATCCCTTTTAAGCAGAGATGAAAGCAAGATTCAGGAGAAGAGATGCACTGGAAGAGTTGAGACAGAGAGTCAGAGAGGTTTCAAGCATGAGAGGGTCACAACATAATTTTACTGGCATTAAAGGGGACAAGGAGCCAGGTAATGCCAGGGATCTCCAGAAGCTGAGAATGACTTCCAAACAACAGCAAGGAAATGAGGACTTTACTTCCACAGTCATATAAAATTGAGTTTGGCTATCAACTTGAATGCAACTAGTGGCTTCTCCCCTTTATAAAACCATCAGATCTCTTGAGTCTTACTCACTATCACGAGAATGGCATGGAAAAAACCTATCCCCATATTTCAATTACCTCCCACTGGGCACCTCACACAACACATGGGAATTGTGGGAGCTACAATTCAAGATGAGATTTGGGTGAGGACACAGCTAAACCATATCACAAGTTTAGCTTACTCTGTTTTCCTCTGTGCTTACCTTTTCATCTGCTTCCTCTGTAGGTTCAGACCCTCTGGGAGCTGAGAAATTCTTGCTTGATTCATACAGTTATAACTTAGCATTGGTGCGCCTGTTGAGTTGAATACTAACCGGTATGCTTTCACATGTGTACGTGTGTAGGATTTTTGGTGATCCCCACCTCTCACTGCTGTTTGTCGATGTAGGTGATGGGTACCTTCTTTGCCTGGATTGTTTTTGACTCAGTAATCCCTCTCAATCTGTGACTTCCAACATTATATTACAAACCTTTCTCTATGTGGTAACCTCATTACTGAGGTTTGTAATATAGTGCATAATTTGACCACTCGAGCAAAGTCTCTTTCAGAGTTCACATCTGGTAAAAATTTCAACCACCAAAAAAAAAAAAAATGCAGTTCACTGCCATCATATCCTTGGTAATTTGCTCTCCTGAGGGAAGGCCACTTTTACCAGTCACTTGCCTTAGGATTCTTAGTAGTGAATCAAGTTCAAGTTCCTGTATTCCCGGAATTATAGAAGATAACTTCTCTGAGTGGATCTCTTGAAGCTCTCTTTCACTTGAAGAGAAAAATGCCTCAGCACTGCAACTCTTTAAAAAAATCCTCTCAACCAACCCCTTTAACTAATTAATTCTTAATCTTGTTTTATGTAGCCTTTTTTTTTTTCTCTGAGACAGAGTCTTGCTCTGTTTATCTAGGCTGGAGTACAGTGGTGTGATCACGGTTCACTGCAGCCTCAACCTCCCATGCTCAATTATCTCACCTGAGCCTTTCAGGTAGCTGGGATCACAGGCGCACACCATCCCATGGCTGATTTTTAATTCCTTTGTGGAGATAGGGTCTTGCTGTGTTGTCCAGGCTGGTCTTGAACTCCTGGGCTCAAGCCATCCTCCCACCTTGGCCTCCCAAAGTGCTGTAGCTACAGGCCTGAGACACCACACCAGCTATAAAATCTTAAAGTAAGTGAAGAGATCATTTTGCTAGTCTTGCATAAATGGTATGGCGCCACACTTCAGAATGTAGAGATACATGGCATCTATTGTCTGCTTTAGAGTCTCAGCCAAACTGAGATTAAAAAGTCTTAATTAAAAATTCTATTATACTTGTTAGTCTATATGTTTATAAATACATAAAAAATTCTGGAAGTATATGCCTTCTGACAAGTTTAGAAGAATTTGAGAGGTATATAAAGGTGATTTGTACTTTTTATTCTATGTGCTTTCACAGTGTTTTAAAACATTTTATTTTTAGAATGAAAATTACTTTAACTAAAAGAATAAAGAAAAAACAAAAAGAGAGACAAGAGGAGAAACAGCTTCAATATTGAGGCTAAAGAAGTTTCCAGAAGACAGCAGTTCAGAGTTAAACATTATGGGGAAGAAGTGAGAATGCAGAACACTAAGGAAGAGGTTGTTGGGGGAAACTTGGACAAGCGATATGATAAAAGAAAGAAAAATTGTTGTCAACTATAAAAATGTCTTCTGACCCCCAGATCCATTAATCAAATCCTTTGCTTGGTAACACCACTTGAATATTGACAGCAAACTCAACCTTAATATGTTGAAAGCTAAATGTATTATCCATTCCCCAAGAATGTTAGGCTTCCTCCATGCTTTCCCATTGCAATAAATGTCTTCCTACCAGTTTAAGCCATTGTCCTGGGAATCATCCTTGAATCTTTTCTCTCCCTCTTTTCTCTCACTCAATCTGTTTTCAGTTCCTATCCAATCCACTATGAAAGTATATCTGAAACTTGTGCAAATTTCACTATCTTTAATATTAGTACCCTGGTGTAGGTCATTGTTATCTCCTGCCTGAACTATTGAAATAGTTTCTGAACTAGTTTTTCTTTCTCTACCCATCACCCGTACTCAATTTATTCTCTACCCAGCAACCACAATTACAATTTTACATTGCAAATTTGATCATGTAACTATCCTGTTTTTATCTTTAATTTTTTTTTATTTTTTGAGACGGAGTCTTGCTCTGTCGCCCAGGTTGGAGTGCAGTGGCATGATCTCGGCTCACTGCAGCCTCTGCCTCCTGGGTTCCAGCAATTCTCCTGCCTCAGCCTCCTGGGTAGCTGGGATTACAAGCACATGCCACCACGCCTGGCTAATTTTTGTATTTTTAGTAGAGATGGGGTTTCACCATGTTGGCCAGGCTGATCTCGACCTCCTAACCTCAGGTCATCTGCCTGCCTCGGCCTCCCAAAGTGCTGGGATTACAGGCGGGAGCCACCGCGTCCAGCCACTACCCTGTTTTTAAAAACAAATAAATAAACAACCTTATTTGGCTTACCAATGTAATCTGAATGCAATTTTTTATAAATATGTTCCCTGCATGATACTGCCTAGTTTTCTCTCTCACCACTCTCCTCCTTGTCCACTGTTCCAATGTTAGCCTTTTCAAAGGCAAGGCGTTCTTTGACTCAGAGTCATTGTACAAGCTCCTTTCTCTCCTTCTCCTTGCAACACTTCTTCCCCTACTCTGCACGTGACTCACTCTTTCATGAGATCTCAAATGTCATTTCTTTACAGAGATATTTCTTTTATCTCTGTACATCAGATTTCCTCCATTATTTTCTCCCATATCACCCTGTGGTTTTTATCATATATTTTTAAAATCTCACTTTATAATCATACCTTATCTGTTAATTATATGTATGTATATATATGTGTGTGTGTGTGTGTATGTGTGTATATATATGTAAATAATTATATAACTTTTTAGACTCTAGGTTTCATCGGGACAAGAAGAAATGAAATCAAAAATCATTTTGCATTGATTTTTTTTAGAGTTTAGCACAGTGTCTGGCACATACAGGGTTTTAGCAAATATTTACTCTTGAACCTGATTGAATGTGAAATACCAATTGCTGCTTGAAGCCTTTCAAGCCTGTTCCCAGGGACTTTATGTGAACAATAACCAAACATTTCTTTCACCTCATGAATTAGGCCATGCCATATATAAAACAGTGAGTGGTAAGACCTGTGACAAACTGGACAGTGAGAGCTTGCCTGAGCGTATTCAAATTAAATGAACAAAAAACTAAAATGAGTAATAATTAAAGAAAAAAAATGACTTTTCTGGTCAAAATATGCCTAGAGCAGCAATGTGCCTGTATGAGGCTAATATGAAACCCCTGCTTTACAATCTTATATCTGCTAGTTTCTCATATTTGCTCTGTTTTCACCAGATGGAATTACTCATTCTTCAATAAACTCATTCTATTCCATGCCTTTGTTCATGCTGTTCCTTCTGCCTGAAACAATGATTCTCAACCCTACTACTCAATGAAAATAATTAGAGAGAAATTTTTTTAAATCTCAGTGTCTAGGTAGTACCCAGTCCAATTAGATAAAAAACTCTTCCAGAATATTTCTAAAACACACCTGTAATCTAATTTGCTGCCAAATTTGAGAACTACTGGCCTGGTATTATTTCCCCATATGCCTACCTGTTAAAATCAAGTCCAAATTCTTGCAGGCCCACTTCAAATGCAACTTCCTATATAAAGTCTATCTCTCAAAACCTTAAAACAATACTATATCTCACATGTCATTATTTACATTTTTCTGACTAGGCATATTTTACTACTTAGCTGCTTAAAACAATACACATTTATTATCTTACCATTTCCATGGGTATCCAATATTATCATCACCCTGGTCTAAGCCACTATCAACACTTGCCTGGTCTGCTGCAATAGCTCCAAAGTAATTTCTCTTTTTCAACTCACCATCCCTCACTCACAACCAATCAGCAAACTCAGTCACCATTTCGCAATGTAAATTTACTGATGTCACTCCCTTGCTTTAAAAAAGAATAAAAACAACAACAAAACTCAAACAACCTTCTTTGATTTACCATAGTCTACCTGTCTCTGCATGGTCCTGTTCAGTTTTCTGTCCTTGCCCACCATACTGTAGCTACACTGGCTTTATTTTTGGCAGTATTATTAGCTCAGAGTTCCACATGGCAGAAATCTAAGTGTCAGTGGGGGCTGCATTCTCATATTTGGCTTAAGGTCCTCTTCCAAGCTCATTCAAGTGGTTGCCTTAATTAAATCCTTGTGGTTGTAGGACCAAAGTGCCTCTTTTCTTTCTGGCTGTCAATCAGCAACTAGAGGCTGCTCTCAGGTCTTCTCTATGTGACTCTTTCCATCTGCAAGTGAGCTGAAGTGCCTTTATTTCCAATGTGCTTTAAATCTCTGACTTTTCTTTCTGCTACTATTCAGAGAAAATGTTCTGCTTTTAAAGGACTCATGTTGTTAGGACTCGTGTTAGACTCACCTCAATAATACATTTACTTTAGAGTCAGCTGATTATTAACTTTAATTAAATCTACAAAATCTCTTATGCCGTGTTACATAATCATGGGAGTCACACCAGGGGGAGTAACTCATGACGGCCAATTTAGAATTCTTTCTTCCACACTGAGTATTACATATATTTATATTCGGGTTGTAAGATGTTTAAGAGCAAAGACCAAACCAGAAATTTATTTTTCTTTCCCTACTTTTTCTTCCACAATCTGCAACTCAGTACATTTTTAAAGCACAAAGATTGTCCAACAAAAATATATTGACTGAACTGATGGTAAATTATGGTCAACCTGCTAACGTGCAAAATTTATGTAGCCAAGAGACCCACAGTACACACTTGAAATAATCATTCCTCAGATAACACCTTGTGGCAGATGGAATGTGGTAGTATGTCTAAAAGTTGTAATCCAAATAATCCAGTGTCCAACTACTGGGGAACAGTTGGAGCTAGGGAGAAAAATGGTGATATGGCTTCACTAATGATATAATTTAGTACACATGTTCTCTGAGGAAAGCCATTTTCAACTATTGTTTCATAAAAATAAATGACAAGAAAAATTCTATACTACCATTCAATTTGTCAAAATACATGCAGTAAATTAGTGCATTTACAAGGTTATCAACTATCCATTTTCCAAAATGCACACAATCTATTACTTCTCCACATACTTGTATACTTCAAGAACTAGTGGTTTCATGTACATATAAGTAACATAAATTTATTTTCTTGAAAACACTACACTAGCAACATGAGTTTATGATTTTAAAATCTGGAAACATTAAACTTCTAAAATGGTCAGTATTTGAAAAGGTAAATTGAATCAGGATAAGGTTACTCTGTCTCTACTGTCTCTGGGACCATTAGAAATCTACATATATTCAGGAATTTTATAGCACAACATTGTGTTTAATGTTATCAAGGGGTAATATTACATCTATTTGCTCCACAAACTAAAAACAAAAACAAGCAAGAGGAGACATTTTCCCACAGTCACTTTAATGCTACAATTTGAAATCTTTGCTCCTATCTGCCAGAGCTGCTATTTGCACAACACGTATTTAACCTAGGCGCTTTTAGAGCATGCACACATGTGAAAGGATTCTTTGCCAATCAGTATAAACCAGACATATTCATCTCAGGTATTATAAAATAATTTTAAATTGTGGTTGTTTAAATAAAATTTATATTAACTAGCTTGGTCTATACCCACAAAACTTTAATTCCCACAATCTGAATACTATTAGGATTGCTTTTTGAAGGACTGAAAAAACTCAAGACCAAATTTCCTCTTAGTAGTTTTTAACATCAAAATTGTTATTTTCCTAAATATTTCACTTTATATTTATTCAGCCTTCCTCACCTGCTCCTACTCTGAGTATTACTTCACGATCTCCCTTCACCTCTTTTGTATTCAGAGCTCAACTTTCAAATCTGCCTGCTGTCACCCTGTAACCAGAAGGAGGATATCTATTACTAATTTTAAAAAGTAATCTAATGTCAAACCTTTTCATCCAAAAAGATAATAAGGCTACAGTGAAGCCTTGTATTTTTATTTGGAGTCACAGAAGTATTTACTTGATATTGTGGCAGTGAAACACAGTTTTCTTCCACCCCCTTAAAGTTCTACAATCTGAGTCTATAAAACATAAAGAAAATAGACAGATTAACAGAAGAAAAAGCATACAAATTTATTAACATGCAAATGCACTAGAGTCACTCAAAGAAGGGCAAGATGACTGAAGTCTACATATCCTTTTCATAGGAAAAAAGGAAATGGGGGATGTGTGTAATTTTAAAACAAGAATAAGGAGTTTGTAGGGGAGATGAATGGGTTGGAAGAACAATTGTGTTCCTTCTGGAGGAACTTTTTTTAGTCCGATAAGGGAACTTCAGATAAAGTCCCTCTCAGTGATTTGGGGGAAACTAGAGGGGCACAAGATGGTGGGGGCAAGGTCAGAGAGAGAGAGACCTTTGTTTTGAGGCAGCTTCTTTAATTCAAAGTACTGAGCATGTCAAAGAACCATACTGTGGGGTATCATTTTATGAACCCCAACAATATTATAGGAGTGATTGTTTGTACCGTCTGTCTAAATTATTTTGCTTACTAGAATTTTTTGGCATTAAATAATGTATCAATAAGCAGAAGAGTAGTACTGCCTTGTAAAATATTTTGTTCTAAAAAGGATGGTAACAATGGGTTCAAGTCTGCTGTAACTATAGGGGAGGAGAAAAGAGCTTCCCTCCACCATCATAGGTTCTTTGTCTGGGCTACAAATTAAATTGACATAAGACAGATTAACAGAAGTAAAACCGTTTTAATTACATGCTTACACATGACAGTCCCAAAAAATATGAGACTCATAAGACTGAAGCTTATATAGCATCCTGAGCTACAAAAGGAATAGGGATTTAGCATTTCTGGAAGGTGGAAGAGACAAATTATGGGAGGGTGAGGGGAGAAAACATATGGTTAATAAAGTTTGCTTTGTTATGTAGATAAGTGTTTCTCAAGTGTTAAAAGTTGTACGGAGCAGCTCTGTTCCTGATAAAGACATCTTTTACTAATGAAATTGTCTTTTATAGATGTAAATTTTTTAACATAAGGGCAGATATTTAGAGCTACTCCTGTGTCTGCAGTTTCTCAAAATAGCCAGCTTGAAATATACCAAAGAAGTATATTTTGGTATGGTATATTCTGGTCTACTACAGCCACATTTTGGAGTGCTGTGGTCCGAGCCCCATCATAGCACAATATTATCTAAGTTCTTTTAAAACATTAACTCATTCATTTTTTGCTTTTGTTTATGCTTTTATTTGTAAGGCATAATTTGGTTACATGACAGCAAAACAAAAGGTTTGAAAAGCAAAATGTGTCAAATATGAATGTAATTCATATGAACATGAACATGTGTTCATTTACTAGCAACCAAAATTAAGGAAGAAGCTTTTTAAACAAAATGGCTTTGATAATAAAAGTATGAACCAAAATATAATAGATTTTTTTTCTTTATGCTTCCCTACTGTAAACATCAATCACTGTTAAGTGTTCATGAACTGCTTTTCTCTAAAAAAGAGTATCTAGAAAGCAAAATACATTAAGGTTTGACTGGTTTTGAGGAAGAAAGTCATGTAACATTGCCATCCCTGTTTTCTACAAATTCAGAATCTCTACCTTAAATTGTGTCTTCACTGCCAGGCAATTATTAACTCATACCGTGTGTATTAGTCCATTCTCACACTACTATAAAGATACTACCAGAGACTGGATAATTTATGAAGGAAAATTTAATTGACTCACAGTTCCACATTGCTGGGGAGACCTCAGGAAACTTACAATCATGGTAGAAGGTGAAGGGGAAGCAAGAACCTTCTTCATGTGGCAGCAGGAGAGAGAAGAAAGCATGCATAGGAGGAACTGTCAAACACTTATAAAACCAACAGATCTCTATAGAACTCACTCATTATCATGAGAACAGCATGGGGGAAACTGCCCCTAGGATTCAATCACCTCCTGCCAGGTTCTACCCTTGACACTTGGGGATTATGGGTATCACAATTTGAGATGAGATTTGGGTGGGGACGCAGAGCCAAGCCATATCACCATATTAATTCCTTAGAATGCCACATAATCCCTAGTTCTGATCATTTCCATCATTTTCAAAATCACAGTCTCTCCAGAATCTTTTGATAGCAGGACGTTGCTTTTGGTTTCATGGAGATTGAACATTGGGATATGAAAATAACTAATGGGTATGAAGGCTAAAAGTGGTGTCAGTAGGAGGGAGAGCTAGGCTGGGTGTGACCCTGAGAAAGTGAAAAAGATTCTGAGATTCTCCTGTGTGGTTCTGAGAGACTGGCTCACCCTATCTGAAATGCATGAAAGTGAGACATTGGCAGAATATCAGTCTATTCGTTTAAAACACAAAATGTAACTGTCTCATTCACAAGATCTGCATACTCTCTCTTCATGTGCAGCTGTACATGTGAATTTACATCATTATCAGAAAAACCTTTGAATCTACTTTGTGAAAGGGCTGGCACAGGAACGAGGACATCTGATATACCTGATATCCTCAGGACGTGTGCTCTCACTGTAGTCGTATCACTCCAGAATCTGAAGGTTGCTTGGCAAGCAGGAACCCAAGAGTGGGGTTAGAATAGATGTCAAATCTTCAGTTTTCCTCTTGGGTCCTCTTCTCACTCTATATCTTTCCCCAGAGTATTTCACCCACACACTTAACTTACATCGCTGAAGAGAAAAAGATGACTCACAAATTTGAATCTGCCAGCCCCATTCTGTGCTTTGGGTTCCAACACACACATTTAACTATAACTATCTACTTGACATTTCTACTTGGATGTCTCCAAGGCATCTCATAATAAACATATCTCCCAAACCAAATCATGAGCTTTCCGCTCAAAGCCGTCTCTCCAAGGGTTCTCAGTCTCAGAAAATGATGCTGCATTCATATAGCTAAATAAGATAGATTCTGAAAAGTCATTTTTGATAGTGCCTTCTTTTTTAACTTTTGTGGGTAAATAGTAGGTGCATTTGTTTACGGGGTACAAAAGATGTTTTGAAACAGGCATGCAATATGTAATAATGAACTCATGGAAAATGGAGTATCCCTTCTCTCAAGAATTTTTCCATTGTGTTACAAACAATCCAAATATAGTTCTTTTTAAATGCAAAATTAAGTTATTATTGAGTATGGTACCCTCCTGGGCTATCAAATACTTACTCTAACTCATTCTTTCTTTTTTTTTTTTTTTTTTTTTTTTTTTTTTTACCCATTAACCATTCCCAATCCTCCCCCTACTCCCACTAAACCTCCCAGCTTCTGACAACCATCCTTCTATTCTCTATATCCATGAGTTTCATTGTTTTGATTTATAGATCCCACAAATTAGTGAGAACATGTGATGTATATCTTTCTGTGTCTAGCTTATTTCACTTAGCATAATGACCTCAAGATCCATTCATGTTGTTGCAAATGACAGGATCTCATTATTTTTATGGCTGAATACTACTCTATTGTATATAAGTACCACATTTTCTTTATCCATTCATATGTTGATGGACACTTAGGTTGCTTCCTAATCTTGGCTATTGTGAATAGTGCTGCAATAAGCATGGGAGTGAAGATAATCTCTTCAATATACTGGTTTTCTATCTTTTTGTATACACACAACAGTGGGATTGCTGGATCATATGGTAGTTCAATTTTTAGTTTTTTGAGGAACCTCCAAACTGTTCTCTATAGTGGTTGTATTAATTTCCATTTCCATTAGCAGTGTACAAGAATTCCCTTTTCTCCACATCCTCTTCAGCACTTGTTATTGCCTGTCTTTTGGATACAAACCATTTGAACTGCGGTGAGTAGATATCTCATTGTAGTTTTAATTTGCATATGGATAATCCATGATGTTGAGCAACCTCACTGATGTTGAGCAAGTTTTCACATTCCTGTTTTGTCACTTGTATGTATTTTTTGAAGCAATATCTATTCAAGCCTTTTGTCCTTTTTTGATCAGATTATTAGATATTTTTCCTATAGAGTCTGAGTTCCTTATATTTTTTCTGGTATGAATCCCTTGTCAGATGGGAAGTTTATAATATTTTCTTCCATTCTGTGGGTTGTCTCTTCACTTTGTTGATTGTTTCCTTTGCTGTGCAGCTTTTTGACTTGATATGATCCCATTTGTCCATGTTTACCTTGGTTGCCTATGCTTATGAGTTGTTGCTAAAGAAATCTCTGTTATTATTCCTTTGAATAAATGTTCTACCCCTATCTTTTTTTCTACCTCTTCTTTAAGGCCAATAGCTCTTAGATTTGCCCTTTTGAAGCTATCTTCTAGACCCTGTAAGCATGCTTTACTGTTTTTTATTCTTTTTTCTTTTGTCTCCTCTGACTGTGCATTTTCAAGTAGCCTGTCCTTAACCTCACTAATTTTTTCTTCTTCTTGATCAATTCTGCTATTAAAGAACTCTGATGCATTCTTCAATATGCCAATTGCAGTTTTCATCTCTGGAATTTCTCCTTGATTCTTTTTTGGTTATTTCAATCTCTTTGTTAAATTTATCTGATAGAATTCTGGATTCCTTCTGTGTTCTCTTGAATTTCTTTGAGCTTTCTCAACCAGTTATTTGAATTCTCTGTCTGAGAGGGCACATATCTCTGTTTCTCCATGAGTAGTCTCTGGTGCTTTAATTTCTTCATTTGGTGTGGTCATGTTTTCCTTGATGGTCTTTATGGTTGTCAATGCTTTTTGGTGTCTAAGCATTGAAGAGTTAGGTATTTATTGCAGCCTTTTCAGTCTGGGCTTGTTGGTACTCATCCTTTTTGGGAAGATTTTCCAGATATTCGAAAAATTTGGGCATAAAAATTCTAAGAGCTATCTGCTTTAGGGAGCACCCTAAGCTCGGTAATCCTGTGATTCTTGCAGTTTCATAGTGGTACCAACTTGACGGTCTTAGACAGGATCCAGAAGAATTCTCTGGATTACCAGGCAGAAACTCTTGTTCTCTTTTCTCACGTTCTTTCAAATGAACAGAGTCTCTATCTCTCTGTTCTGAGCCACCTGGACTGAAAGTTGTGTGACACCAGCACCCCTGTGGCCACTACCATCAGGAATGCCTTGGGTCAGACCTGAAGCTAGCGTAGCACTGAGTGTCTCCCAAGGCCTGCTGTAACCATTCCCTAGCTATGGCCTACGTTCGCTCAAATCCTGGGGCTCTACAAACAGCAGATGGCAAAGCAGCCAGGTCTATGTCCTTCCTTTCAGGGTGGTGAGTTCTGCTAGGCCCTGGGCATGTCCAGAGGTGCTGTCCAGAGCCATGGACTAGAGTAAAAAATCCTTAGAAGTCTACCTTGTGTTCTTTTGCACTGCAGCTGAGCTGGCACTCAAATAAAAAAAAATGCAGAGTACTTCTTACTCTTCTCTCCATTTTCCAGAGGCAGAGGTGCCTCACCCCATGGCCACCCGCCACCAGAGGTCCATGAAGAGTACTGCCGGACCATCACTAATATTCCTTTAAGGCCCAAGGGCTCTTCAGTCATTTTGCAGTGAATGCTGCCTGGCCTGGGACCCACCCTTCAGGGCAGTGGGCTTTCCTTTGGCCCAGGGAAGGTCCAGAAATGCTGTCCAAATCATGGAATTGGGGGTCACGAGTGCCTGCTTGGTGCTCTACCCCTCCGTGGCCAAGCTGGTACCTAAGATGCAAGACAAAACCTTTTTTGCTTTTCCCTCCAGTTTTCTCAAATGGAAGGAGTGTCACCCCCTAGCCATCACAGCTGGTAATGTGCTGAGTCTCACCTGAAGCCAGCAACTCTCAGAGTCTCACCCAAGGTCCTCAGTACCTGGGTATTGCTGCTGGTTATTCATGACCCAAGGTCTCTTCAGTTAGCAGATGATGAATATTGCTAGGACTAGGTTCTTTTCTTCAAGGCAATGGGTTCCCTTCTGGCCCAAGGGTGTCAGGAAATGTTATCTTGGAGCTAGGACCTGGAAATAGGGCCTCATAACTCTGACTGGTGCCCTATTGTGCTGTGGCTGAGCAGTATCCAAGATGCAAGGCAATGTCCTCCCACTCTTTCTTCTCCTCTCCTCAAGTAGAGAGAAGGGAAGTCTTTTTGAGCCTTGGGGTAGGGGAGCTATGAGCTGTGAAGCCTGGGGTTAGGGGAGAGGTCATGCGAGCACTCCCTTCACCATCCAAGCTAGTGTCCCAGTAGGTAATGTGTCCCTCCCCTCCAGTCCACTGTCTCTGGACCCAGTTCAGTACTAGAACTTACCTAGGAGTTGCAGTCCTTGTGGTCTAGACTGCCTTTCCAGTGGATTTTGTACCCCAGAGCCCTTTAGCCCTCAGTGGCAAGGCTTGTGAAAACTCAAGCTTGAACTGCTGGGATCAGTGATTTGCCTCTGGCTAGGTCTGGTTTAAATGCTCCCTCTATGGGCAGGCATCAGCTGAGTTTGATCTGGTTTTGTTTTCTGTTATACTAGGGCAGCACTGAGTTCAATGCCTCATAAATGCTGTGATCTCCCTCTCCATAGCACACAAAAACACCATCTGTACCACACTACTGCTGCCAGCGCATATAGGGGAGGAGTGGCATCTTTGGTTCAATACTTTGTTTTGCTACCTCTTCCATGCCACTTTTAGTGACATGAAGTTTAAACCAGGTACTGTGAGTGTTCACCTGGCTTTAGTACGATTCTAAAGCCTCTGAATAGACTGGGTCAATAGTGACTTCTCAATCACTAGAGTGATTTGTACAGGCAAATCTACTTGACCGTTATGTCACAGAACAGACTCAAATATCATATGGATATTTGGACTATATGATTTTCAAGCTCTTAATTCCCACCCTCAGATTCTAGAGTGGGTTTTTTGTTCTTATGAGGGTATCTTTTTGTATTGATACTTGTTGAATTGGTTTCCCTGTCGGGGGACAATTGGTGGAAACTTCCAGCCTGCCATCTTGCCTCATATACTTATTTATTTCCAATGACCCCAATTGTTAAATCTTACATTAGAGTGTTCATTTTACAGAATGGAAAGCTGATATCAGGAAAAAAAAAATTGGCAATTTGTGAAGGTCATATAGCTAGTATATAATGAAAGTAAGATTAGAACCTAAGCACTTCAACATCAGAGCTAGTCATTACTATACACTACTGCCTCCTGATTTTATTAAGAAGTGAAATGTTTGGCCGGGCGCGGTGGCTCGCCCCTGTAATCCCAGCACTTTCGGAGGCTGAGGCAGGCAGATCACAAGATCAGGAGTTCGAGACCAGCCTGGCCAATATGGTGAAACCTATCTCTCCTAAAAATACAAAAATTAGCCAGGCGTGATGGTGGGCACCTGTAGTCCCAGCTACTCGGGAAGCTGAGGCAGGAGAATCGCTTGAACCTGGGAGGCAGAGGTTGCAGTGAGCTGAGATCACACCACTGCATTCCAGCCTGGCAACAAGGCGAGACTCCGTCTCAAAAAAAAAAAAAAAAAGAAAAAAAAAATGAAATGCTTATGAACATTCAAATTTCCCTATAGCAAGACAGCCAAACCTATTTGTTTACATAAATATATACTCTACCTCTGTAGCTTTTTTTATATGAGCATATTACAAATACTGAAAGATAGAGAAGCTTTGAATAGCTTAGGAATAGTTGGAAATAAGAAAATAATAATTCAACAAATACCAGCTAAAATTTAACCTCCTGAAATTTAAATATAGACAGGCATGGCAACATTAACAACTTCATTGCCAATAAAAATAATGACATCCACTAGTAATCATTTCCTAAAGTTTATAGTCAATTTGAAAAACAGCTTTCCTGGAAGTTGCAGCAAGCAGAGGTATTGCTATATGAATATGCAACTTCTCATCCAATGTGAGTGGTTAGTATGATCTAGGTCTTAAAGGTGCTATTATATGTAATATATATAGACATATAATATCTTAATTTGTTCATCACTACATTTCCTGACATTTCTTATTTTCAAGCTTCACCAGGAAATATCTCTATCAGGCATCCTCACAATGTCTGAAATTTTCCTAACAATTCTCTACCTTCATCTCATCACTAATCATAATTAATGCTGTGCCCCTGTCACAGGCAGCTGTGAGAGAAGCAGAATGTTAAAATCTAATCAGTTTCCAGCTGGTCTAAACTTGCTTACCAGATTCAGATAAAATTTATGGATTATACTAATCAAAAGCAATCTAAACAGTTTATTATAAAGTCTAAACAAAAATAAAAGAAGATCTAAGTGAATGTAAATCAACCAAAAACTCTAAAATGAAATGAAAAGTCTTTCCTAGTGAATATAAAAAATGTTTGAAAGTGTCAAGGGGTTAAGTGAAATAAACATGTATGAAATGTAGGGTCTCAAAAATCCCAGAAGGCTGGAAACGTAAGTGCCATAGAAGCCTAAAAGTGTCCAAACCTTTCATTAAAGTTAACCTTTCTGACTTTTTTTCTTGACTTTGCCAACATAAAGATGAGAGCAAATTGTGACATATTTTATGTAAAATTTTAGAACTAAATAAAGACTTCTCAAATAATGTACTCCACCAATTTAATGGCAGTTATTGCCTTGATTGAGTTACATAGTTCAGTGGCAGAACTAGACCTAGGTTCCCTGGTATTCAGTTTAGCACCCATCTGATGATACTATTCTATCTTTCATATGCATTGTGTCTTAAGTTTTTTAAATGTATAAAACTAGTATCTTTAGGAAGACAGTGCTTTCTTCTCCACAGCCAAGTTACTGGTTGTAAATTAGGCAATTGAAAAGCATTTTCAGACCACAATGATAATACTGTTCCCATGGAGTTTGACCACCAGGGAGTGACTGAAAGAAAGGAAATCTGGGACATATCATTTGAGAAAGACAATGGCTCCATTCATAACCAACTATGACTTAGCTTTCCAAAAGTAATGATAAATGTCATTAGACATTTATAGCAAGTAAAAGCAGAAGCTTCGGGAAGAGGCTTTGAAGACCATCTAATCCCACTCCTTTATTTTGGGGATATGGAACACAGAGAAGAAAGAGAATAAAACTTGTTCTAATTGGTAATGGTGATAATCTGATTTCAAGGCTATCTATCCCATATCTTTCTGAGAAGCAATGTTTTCAGCCTTAAAATATCAACCAGTTTTTGTTGTTGATATTCCAGAGAAGTTCTCTGAGATGTCAGAATCTTCAGCAATCAATTATTCATTTAGCAAAACATCATTAAAAATATTAAGGTTATGCTATGGTTTGGATATGGTGTGTTTGTCCCCACCAAATTTAATGTTGAAATTTGGTACCCAGTGTGGTGGTGTTGAGAAGCAGGGATAAGTGCGAGGTGTTAGGGTAATGGAGGTGAATCCCACATGAATGGTTTGGTGCCATTCTCTTGGTAGTAACTGAGTTTTTGCTCTCACAAGACAGGGTTGGTTCTTACAGGAATGAAATAGTTCTTTCGACAGTGGGTTGTTATAAAGCCAGGAAACATCTAGGTTTGGGTTCTCTTCACATGTGCCTGCTTCTCCTTTGACCTTTTCTGCCATGTTTTGAACAGCATAAAGGCTCTCACCAGAAGCCAAGCAGACATGGGTGCCATGCTTCTTGTACAGCCTACAGAACTGTGGGCTAAATAAACCTCTTTATTAGTTACCCAGCCTCAAGTATTCCTTTAAAACAGTATAAAATGGACCAAGGCAACTTCTATTAATGTGATTAAATTATGCCAAATTATACTATTTTATAAGTCTTGTAAACCCTGAATGCATGATTTTACACAAATGCATTTTGAAAGAACTATGTTGTATACCTAGTCAAATAAGGTACATAACCTGGTGCTTTCAACTTTTCCAAAGCTGTATTTATTACAGGAATAAAATGGTTTATCTCACCTTGAGCTTATGCTTACTGGAGAAGCAGAAGCAAACAAACATGTTAAGTGATGATTTCAAATATGCTGTTAATTAATATAAGGCCTGTTATTAAATTAAAAGGATAAATGAGATGAATTGAGATGATTCACACCACTTTTAACATAGGGCTAAGCACTTTGAAAAGTTTCAGTTCCCATGGTAAATCAATAAATACATTTTAAAATAAATATCTCCAAATACATACATTTCTAAATGTCTCTAAAATAAGTACATTTTTTAAAAGTTAGGCATTAGTGAGAATGATATTATTAACATAACAGCATGCTTATTTTCAATTCATTGATCAAACATGAAAAGACAGGATTGAGTATGTGTTTTTTTAGAATGATGAAGATAAGTTTATGTTTTATTTAATATAAAAGAATTTTAAAATGTGGTCATCTTTAAAGTGTTAGATCCTACCAGTTATATCACATATACTTTGATTACTAAAGTAAAACCAGAAAAGTAGGTACTGAGCAAAGCCATGTATATAAACTGCTTTGAGACATAGGGAGCCATGCCCTATGTCAAATAATGGTGATAAATTGAAAAAAAGGAGGTCTAAAGTGTGTCTATGGGAACTAACAACAGAGATCATTTATAATCTAGTGTTTTAGACTGTGGGATATTAAGTTGTTCAAAATATTAGCTGTTTTTCATTACAGTACCTTCTATGTCTCCTCCCTATGGCATGGGGAATTAAATATTCTCACGTCATAGGTGTGAGCAGAAGCATATACCTCCTCCTTTTCTTCTACCTCAGGAATGACCATATTCCAGATAGGTGTTTCCCTTAATTCTTGGAATGAAGAGGACATGATGTAGAATCTCAGCAGTCATGCAACCAACATGTAATGTGCAAAACAAAAAACAAAAAACAGAAAAACCATGTTTGTTGTAGGCAAGTCCTAAAATTTCAGAATTGTTTGTTACTGCAGCATAACCTAGTCTAACCAATTGTTACACTTTGTAAAAGCAGTTGTAATGAAGTGATATTGATGGGACAAGATTAGAACAGGTTGAAGAAGAAGGACTACTTTATTGTAGCATCAATTTTAAATAAGATTAACCCAAAACTTTTGCATTGCAAGTATTTGGAAATGCCAAATAAATTCTTATTTTACATACATGGTTGGGCTTAAAGGAAATAGAAAGGACCAAGGAACAACAACAAAAACGCCAAAACAAAATGAATTGACAATCACAAATCTAAGCACATAAATAACACAACAGCCACCCTTGGATGGTGAGGGTGGGGAGGAGAAGGAATGTGGGTTACAATACCAATAGAGTTTGAAGGGATTGTTTTGTTTTGTTTTGTTTTGTTTTGTTTGAGACGGAGTCTTGCTTTGTCACCAGGCTGGAGTGCAATGATGTGATCTCGGCTCACTGCAACCTCCGCCTCCTGGGTTCAAGTGATTCTCCCACCTCAGCCCCCCAAGCAGTTAGAACTACAGGTGTGCACCACCACACCCAGATAATTTTTGTATTTTTAGTAGAGACAGGGCTTCACCATGTTGGCCAGGATGGTCTCGATCTCTCGACCTCATGATCCACCCACCTCAACCTCTCAAAGCGATGGGATTACAGGCATGAGCCACTGCACCCGGCCAGAGTTTGAAGGTTTTAATGGCATCATATGACAAAAAAACAGGTTTTGTTCATTCATAAAGTGATAAATTAGAACAGAGACTCCTGTATGAACTGAGAACAGGGTTTCTTAACCAGAGTGTAGTGGGACTTACCTTAGTGTACCTTAGAAATGTTTTAATTTTCTAAGTGCAACATGATGTCAAAAGTTTAGGAGGCTCTGATTGTAAATATCAAAGGTCATAACCTCAGTGAAAGGGTGAAATAGGGAAAATACACTCAATATCAGAAGAAAATAAGAAGGGAGCTTGTTGGTCTTTGGGCCTACACATGTGGTTCGGAGGTCAAAATATATATTATATAGATGACACAAGAATTCCTAAGTTGGAATATTAGTACAATCTATGCCCCATGATAACTATAGGACACTTGCAAGGCACACAAACAAAAACACTCTGGGATCACACTCTCAATTCATTTAACAAAGGGTTATCACAGAAAACTGCCTACTAGATATGAGATTAGAATGAAAAATTATATAATGAATAAGAAAATCATCCATCATGAAGAGTCACATGACATAACAAACAGCAGAATCAGACTCTCAAGAACAATATTATAGAAATCACAAAAAAGTATTCTTTAAAGAATTAAGAAAATATAAATAAAAATGTAATAAAAAAGACACCACTATGTAAAAGTGGGACATCTTAAAACTAAATAAATTAAATTTTCTAAAATGAAAAAGTACACAATGATTAGAGCACAAACATAGATTGTGCAAGCAACAGATTAGACACAGAGAATTCAGGGAACAGAAAACATTCCATTCTTAGGTAATTGCCAAAATTCATTACAGAGATAAGTTAATAGAATGTATTAAAAAGGCATTAAGTGACACCAAGAACTGAATTATTAGATCCAGTGTACATCTTATAGGATTAGTGAGATATTTCCAGAACTCAATAAGATAGGTATGCTCATATTCAGGAGTCATAAAAGTCCAAGAAAAGAAAGAGAGAGAGAGATAGAGAGAGAGAGAGAGAGAGAGAGAGAGAGAAGAAAGAAAGAAAGAAAGAAAGAAAGAAAGAAAGAAAGAAAGAAAGAAAGAAAGAAAGAAAGAGAGAGAAGGAGGGAGGGAGAGAGAGAGAAAGAAAGAAGGAAAGAAATAAAAGAAAAGAAAAGAAAGAAGAAAGAAAAAGAAAGAAAGAGAGAGAGGGAGGGAGAGAGAGAGAAAGAAGGAAAGAAAAGAAAGAAAGAAGAAAGAAGGAAGGAAGGAAGGAAGGAAGGAAGGAAGAAAGAAAGAAAGAAAAGAAAAGAAAGAAAAGGAAGGAAGGAAGGAAGGAAGGAAGGAAGGAAGAAAGAAAGAAAGAAAGAAAGAAAGAAAGAAAGAAAGAAAGAAAGAACGAAAGAAAAGAGAAAAAAGAGGGAGGGAAGGAGGGGAGAGAGAGAGAGAAAGAAGGAAAGAAAGAAAGAAAGAGAAAGAAAGAGAAAGAAAGAAAAAGAAAGAGAAGGAGGGAGGGAGAGAGAAAGAAAGAAGGAAAGAAAAGAAAAGAAAGAAGAAAGAAAAAGAAAGAGAGGGAGGGAGAGAGAGAAAGAAGGAAAGAAAAGAAAGAAGAAAGAAGAAAGAAAGAAAGAAACAAAGAAAGAGAAAAAAGAGGGAGGGAGGGGGAGAGAGAAAGAAGGAAAGAAAGAAAAGAAAGAGAAAGAAAGAAAAAGAAAGAAAAGAAAAGAAAAGAAAGAAAGAAAGAAAGAAAGAAAGAAAGAAAGAAAGAAAGAAAGAAAGAAAGAAAGAAAGAAAGAGTTATAGGAGAGTAAAGAGCTATAGGAAAGCTGTATGTTAGAGGCAAGTCATAACTAAAATGCAAAACACCAAAGACAGAGATTTAAAAAGCAACCAGAAAGAAAAAGAATGAAAGCTGGACTGACAGTAGACTTAATCGCACAAGTAGAACTCAGTCATTCATTCAACAACTGTGTATAGATTTCCTACTATGTGCCCAGCACTATTCTTGGTTTTTAGGAATGTAGGAGTGAACAAAGCAAAGTACAGTTGTGCATGAATATTACATGCTAGTGGGAAAAGATAGACAATAAAGAATTAAGAAATACAAAAGATGCTGATGGTAATAAGGGCCAATTTAGGAGACCGAAAACACTGTGGGGTGTGGTGGAAACATGCTATTTAAATAAAGTGGTTAGGGAAGGTCTCACTGATAAGGTGAAATTTGAACAGAGACCTGAATAAACTAAAGCAATGGGGCTGATGATGGTAAATGAATATTAATATATAATTCTAGACTTATTTAAATTAGCAGTCTAGTGTAAGAATTAAATGCAATCCCAGTAAAAGACTGGAAGGGTTTATCACCAATAATTTCTTACTAAAAAAAAAAAATTGTTAAAATGTATACTTCAGAAAGGCAGAAAGTGTCCTTTGCCCACTTTTTAATGGGATTGGTTTTTTTCTTGCTGATTTGAGTTCCTTGTAGATCCTGAATACTATTCCTTTGTTGGATGCATAGTTTGTGAATGCTTTCTCCCACTCCGTGTGTTGCACATTTACTCTGCTGATTATTCCTTTTGCTGTGTATAACCTTTTTATAAGGAAGACATATAATATAGGAAGAAACTTCACACATAAGCATGTCTAAATAAGTATTCCCTATATAAAACAATAATTTGAAAAATAATAGATACAAATATGTAGGTATTAAATGAGGTAGAGATAAAAGTACTAAAGAATAACATATAAGAAGAAAGATTATTGTTATATATTTTATTTTGGGGAGGAAGCTTAGAGGTAGTTGAGTGCCCTCGATATCACTATCAGAAACAGAATGCATAACTTCCAAATTAGTAGGAAACACAAGGAAAGAGGAAGAACATAATGAATACAAGAGAGAGCAGGGAAAGAGAGGCAAAAAAATACAAGGTCTATAGGAAGATATAGAACTGAATCAAAATTTATCGGTAATCAAGTCACATATAAATGGACCTAATTCACCAGTTAACCCATTGGCGGATTGGTCTAAAACAAAGTCTAGCTTAATGCTGTCCCTAAGAGACACCCTGAAACATAGGTGAGAGCAAGATTGAAAGAAATGTAGAAGAATGTGGAGAAATAGGAACACTTTTACACTGTTGATGGGACTGTAAACTAGTTCAACCGTTGTGGAAGACTGTGTGGCAATTCCTCAAGGATCTAGAACTAGAAATATGTTCCTCATCCCCATGTGAGACCACCTCAGCCTAGACTTCATTGTCCACATCACTATCAGCATTTTGGTCAAAACTATTCAACAACTTTCTGGGAAGTTTCAAACTTTCCCACATCTTCCTCTCTTCTTCTGAGCTCTCCGAACTGTTTCCACCTCTAACTGTTACACAGTTCCAAAGTTTCTTCCACATTTTCAAGTATCTTTATAGCAGTGCCCCCCTAACTCTGTACCAATTAACTGTATTGGTCCTTTCTCACACTGCTCTAAAGAACTGCCTGAAACTGGGTAATTTATAAAGAAAAGAGGTTTAATTGACTCACAGTTCTGCATGGCTGGGGAAGCCTTGGGAAACTTACAATCATGGCAGAAGGCGAAGTGGAAGCAAGAACCTTCTTCACCTGGCAGCAGGAGAGAGAAGTGCAAGCAGAGGAAATGCCAGACGCTTGTAAAACCATCAGATGAGATAGTGAGAACTCACTCACTATCACGAGAATAGCATGGGGGCAACAGACCACATGCTGCAATCACCTCCCACCAGGTCCCACCCTCGACACATGGGGATTATGGTGATTACAATTGGAGATGAGACTTGAGTGGGGACACACAGCCAAACCATATCACAAGGGCAAAAAGATACCTAAAAAATTAAGCTTGCCTATTTGGAACTTTCAGAAACTACTTCTAAACATCTCCAGGACCCAAAACTATGTGACAATAGATATTAGAAAAGTTTATAACTGAATTAAAATGGAAAGAACATTATAACAATTCTTTGACCCATGAAATGCTTAGAGGTATGTGAGTTCATGTTCAAACATTTGAGATTTTCTGGATTTCATATTGTTATAAATTTCTAATGTAATTCCATCATGTTAAATTACATTACATTCTGTATGGTTTCAAACCTTAAAAATGTATTACAACTTGTTTAATAGCCAGTCATATTGTCTATATTGAGGAACACGCCATATGTACTTGTAAAGAATGTGTCCTTCAGTTTTAGGGTGTAATGTATAAATATTAATTAGGTCAAGAAAGTTTACAGTGTTTTTAGTTCTTCCATGGCTTTATTCACCTTTGGACTACTTATGTCAACTAAAGAGAAGTTTTTAAATATCCAACAGAGTTTGAAGATTTGTCTATGTCTCCTTTAATTTTGTCAGTTTTTTTCTCTGGGGATAGGGTTTTGCTCTGTTGCCTGGGCCAGAGTGCACTGGCACGACTGGCTCACCGCAGCCTCAAATTCCTGGATTCAAGAGATCCTCCAGCCTCAGCCTCCTGAGTAGCTGGCACTACAGGTGCATGCCACCACACACCAGCTAATAATTTTGTCAATTGTGCTTTGTATATTTGGAGGCTGTTTTTAGAAACATACACATTTATAATGCTTATTTTATGCAAACTGTAGGCATTTTCCTCTGTGGCTCTCCATTTTCTTGGGTTTCCCTCCTTGCTTTCTTTTTGCTGCATTTGAAGCCATCCTCAAAGGGTAAGCAATAATTCTGGACAGAACTATAGTTATAATTAAGCATTAATCAGGACTTCCTTATAACCAAAAGTCACTAGATACTGAATATATGCATCCACATTGTTCCTATAGACAGGATTTCTGACATTAGAATAACAATGCTTTTGTTTAAGAATTTAAATTATTTTTCAGATTCAGAATATCAGTGAAACAGCTAATGCCAACCAGCTAGAAGACTCTTACAAAGGAAAGGAATTGGAAAAAAACATAGTTTCTTCATCTCCCTGTCCCATGACTTCACCCGCACTCTTGACCAATCAACAATATCCACATTTGCACCCATTTCAAAACCTTTAAGAGCCCTAGCCCCAAACTCCTCGGGGAGATTGATTTGACGTTCCCTCCCATCTCCTTGTTCTGTGACCCTGTGATTAAATCTTTTTCTATGCTATAACCCAGTGTCTCAGCATATTGACTCACCACATGCATCAGTCAGTGAACCTATTATGGTTACATGTTTACCCCAAATTCTGTCTTTAGATTCTTCAATTTAGTCAAAATTTTTCTTTTTAGGCAAAAAAGGCAGAAAAAATAATGTGCTGTCACAGTGCTCACATCAAAGTTCCTTGACAAAATAAGTTTTTATTTCACTTATATGACCATGTAATCAATTTAGACAGCTGTCCTCAAGGAGATGACTCTGGATCTCAGCTAATTCCACCCTGTGGTTTCACCACCTTGAAATGTTAGCATAGTAATTTCAATGTTCATTCAGCCTGTAGACAAAGTAAGGTATTCCAAAAATGTATTTTATTTTTGTCCTAGGTTCCTCACATAGAACTCCTAAAATCCTTGGAATTTCCTGAAGGACAAGAGGGTCTATTGTTATTCATAGAAGTTGCTTTTGATACCTAAGTTAATGCTAATGAGCAGACTCATGCTGGGGAGCACTGGATGGCATCAGGATGGCCGCTGACTGCCAGAGGAAAAAACCATGTGATTAAAAGGTTGAAACTTTCAGCTCCACCCTCAGCCTCTGAGGATGGGAGAGGGACTAGAAAAACTCTGAATAATGAGGCACAAAGAGTTTTCTTGTTGGTGAACATATCAATGTAATAATGGGAGGGCACACACCTAATGGGAGGACTCCACAGAAACAGAAGCTCCTATGTTCTGGACTCTTCTGTATTTCATCCTACAACCTCTTCACCGAGTCATTTGTTTGTATTCTTTATAATAAGCCAACAATTGTAAACGTAGCACTTTCCTGAGTTCTGCGAGTCATTCTAGCAAATTATCAAACATGAAAGGGAGTGGTGGGACCCAAAGAATTTTTAGCCAAGTCAGACAGAAGTGCAGGTAACCTGGGAACCTGGAACTTGCAGCTGGAGTCTGAAGTGGAAACAGTCTTGTGGGACTGCTTAACCTGTGGGATCTACATTAACTCTGGGTAGCTAGTGTCAGAGTTGAAAGACCTTCCCCTTAACATGGGTGATCTGCACTAACTCTGGTTATTGAGTGTCAAAATTAAATTGAATTGTAGAACAGCCAGTTGGTGTCAAAAAATTGCTATTGAAAGCACGCAAAAGGAAAGTGTACAGTGGACCATGCATCTGATAATTAACCTACTTGGACCAAAAGTTAAACTCATCAATTCTTCCAACATTACATTGGTGGAAACTATGCATATGAGTGACAGGTTAATGTTGTCCTTAGTTGGACATGTCAGCAAGTCCACACTATGAGAGTTCAAATATTTGGTGGAAAGTTAGCTTTCTCTGTTACAGTGTCTACCTCGAGAAGTTAGAGAAGGGACAACAGAGTGAAACTAAAGTTGGTAAAAGTAAAGATAAAAAAGATAAATATTACAGGTACTTTTAAAATATTAAACAAAAAACACAGAATTAATAAAACTAAAAGCTAGTCCTTTGAAAAGATAATAAAATAGACAAAGCATTATCAAAATTTAGTGTACAAATAATACTAGACATAAAAAGGTAGCAGGCATATATAGATTTCAGATTACATGTAATAGAGAATTATGAAAACTTTTATGTTACTAAATTTGAAAATTTAGATTGAAAGGACATTTCTTAGAAAATATAAATTTCAAAAATAGTTGTAATGCTTTTTTTCAAACTCCAACTATTCAAGTAAGCATTGAAGAAATTGAATCAATAAATTAAAAATCTGCCCAGAAATATTTCTCCACTATTACCAGACATATTAATAGGTGTGTTATATATTTAAATAAGAGAAAGTATAAATCTTATACAAAAGTTTGAAGTATAGACAAAATAGCAAAGCATCACATAAACTTTTGTAAGGATGATATATAGTTTATATCAAAATCTAACAAGGGTAGTAAGAGAAAAGCACATTTAAGGCCAAGCACTTTTGTAAACATAGATGCAATAATAGTTCTAAATATGATATTAGCTGATCAGCAGTGTATTTAAAAAGTGGTTTATGGTTAAACTGAATTTCTATTGGACATTCAAGAATAGTTTACCATTAGAAAACAAACTACCTGTAATTACTACATCAACAGATTAAAGGAGAAAATTATATGACAGTTCCAATAGATTCAAATAATTGATTAAACATCTTTTCATTATTAAAATAACTCACCAAACCACAGATTGAGGAAACTTTTTAACCCAATAAAGTGTATCAATAAGGATCTCACAACAAACGTGATATCTAATTGCTAAACATTAAAAACCACCCTTAAATCAGGAAACAACAGGTGCTGGAGAGGATGTGGAGAAATAGGAACACTTTTACACTGTTGGTGGGACTGTAAACTACTTCAACCATTGTGGAAAACAGTGTGGCGATTCCTCAAGGATCTAGAACTAGAAATACCATTTGACCCAGCCATCCCATTACTGGGGATATACCCAAAGGATTATAAATCATGCTGCTATAAAGACACATGCACACGTATGTTTATTGCAGCACTATTCACAATAGCAATGACTGGGAATCAACCCAAATGTCCATCAGTGACAGACTGGATGAAGAAAATGTGGCACATATACACCATGGAATACTATGCAGCCATAAAAAAGGAATGAGTTTATGTCCGTTGTAGGGACGTGGATGCAGCTGGAAACCATCATTCTCAGCAAACTATTGCAAGAACAGAAAACCAAATACCGCATGTTCTCACTCATAGGTGGGAATTGAACAATGAGATCACTTGGACACAGGAAGGGGAACATCACACACCGGAGCCTATTGTGGGGAGTGGAGAGAGGGGAGGGATAGCATTAGGCAATATACCTAATGTAAATGACGAGTTAATGGGTGCAGCACACCAACATGGCACATGTATGCATATGTAACAAACCTGCACATTGTGCAAATGTACCCTAGAACTTAAAGTATAATAAGAAAAAAAATAAAAATAAAATAAAATAAACACCCCTAGTTTAAAAGATGTTTACTATCACTACTTCTATTCACCACTGAAATGGAAGTACTAGAAAGTTCAATAATAAAACAAAAATTAAACTTATAAAGACCAAAAGGAAAAAGAAAAACATCATCCACTGTCAGTCTATATACAGTTATATAATTATTTATATAGGAAATAAAGAAAAATTGGAATGCAAACTATCACAACTATTAGGAGTTAAACAGAATTTCTGTGCACAAAATCAATTTAAAAAGAAAGAACAGTTACAATCCAACACATCGATAACACCAAATGCTGACAAAGATATGGAGCAACAGCAACTCTCATTCATTGCTGAAGGGAATCCAAATTGGTAGTCACTTTAGAAAACAGTTTATCACTTTCTTATAAAATTAAACATACCCTTACCATATGATCTAGCAATAGTGCTTCTTTGTCTACCCACATGAGTTGAAAACATGTTCACACAAAAATGTCAGTGTTTATAGTAGATTTATTCATAATCGCCAAAACTAGAAGCAAGCAAGTTGTCCTTCAGTAGATGAATGGATAAACATACTATTTTACATTTATACAATGAAATGTTACATAATAATAAAAAGAGATGAGCCATCAAGCCATAAAAAGACATACATGAATCTTAAATAAATATTGCTACATGAAAGAACCAGCTGAAAAAGGATATTAACTGGATAATTCCAATTATATAACATACTGGGAAAGGCAAAATTATAGAGACAGTAAAAACAACAGTGGTTGCCAGCTCAGGGAAGGTTGGAAAGTTGTATAGGTGGAGCATGAGGAACTTTTCAAGGTAGTAAAATTATTCTGCATGATACTATAATGGTCAACACATGACAATATGCATTTATCAAAATTTATTAAGTTTTATAGAACAGAGTCAACCTTAATGTATACAAATGTTGAAAATTATTTATGAGGTCTAGGAGATACCAGGATAGAATGCAGAATTTGACAAAACAGTCTTATTGTGTTCCAAATGTATTAAACAACCTCACTGTAGCAGGATGAGCTGCAGACAAAACTCCTCAGACATCGAGTTAAAGAAGGAAGGGGTTTATTTGGCCGGGGGTATCCGCAAGACTCCTGTCTCAAGAGCCGAGCTCTCCAAGTGAGCAATTCCTGTCCCCTTTAAGGGCTCACAACTATAAGGGGGTGCACGTGAGAGAGTCATGATCAATTGAGCAAGCAGGGGGTACGTGACTGGGGGCTGCATGCACTGGTAATTAGATTGGAACAAAACAGGATAGGGATTTTCACAGTGCTTTTCTATACAATGTGTGTAATCTATAGATAACATAGCTGATTAGGTCAGGGGTCGATCTTTAACTACCAGTCCCAGGGTGTCACACCAGGCTGTCTGCTTGTGGATTTCATTTCTGCCTTTTAGTTTTTACTTTTCCTTTCTTTGGAGGCAGAAATTGGGCATAAGGCAATATGGGGGTGGTCTCCTTCCTTATCACAACAACTATTGACTTAGGTAACTTTGAAAATGAGTGGAAGTTGTTTTTCATGGAAGCACTGGATCAAGAAATATATGAGTTTAGAGCACCTTGTAGTATCAGAAAGTGAGGAAGTGATAAAAAAAAAAAATCCAAAATGATGGGAGTATATCAAATGAACACAAGACCCAGCTGAGAAAGCTTCCAATGGTTAAAACTGGAAAAATTTGAATAGTAAAATACAGTGGTGTTCATTATATACTGAATAATAAAATCAATGTCTATGAGTTCCTACTGATATAAGTAAATAATTAGATAAATAAATGAGGAGGGGGTGATGTAATATTAGAGTACAGAAGCCTAACACTGCCTCAGCCAGGTATTCAATATCATCATCATCAGTGATAAGTCAGGTTGATACTATATACCCCTGATATTATTTGATGCAAATGGCATTTTATCTTTATGGTCTTCCTTTCTAGAACCCACAACACTATTTTAATCATGAGAAAAACTTCATATAATATCTCCTAATTCAGAGACATCCTACAAAATACCTGACCAGTAATTCTCAAAGCTACCAAGGCCATCAAAAATAAGAAAAGTATAAGAAGCTGTCATAGCTAAATGGAGGCCAAGGAGACATGATGACTAAATGTAATATGCTATCTTGAATTGGATCCTCAAATGGAAAAAAACAATATTAGGTAATAATAAATGAGATTTGAATAAAGTATGAACTTTAGTGAATAATAATATATCAATGTAGTTTCACAAGTTATAACACATATACTATTCTAATGTAACATGTCAACAATGGGGCAACTGTGTGTGGGATATATGGGAACTCCATATTATTGTCATGACTTTTCTGTAAAACTAAAACTTTTCAAAGTATAAAGCTTATTTAAAAATAAAAATCAATGAATTCCCATATAACATTAATAAGCAATTTTAGGGGTGAAAAAGGTATAATGCGTTTTCTATTACCCATCACAAGAGTCACTGACAACATTCCTATAACAGAAGACAGGAAAATAAGAGAAAAACATAACAAATTTAGTTAACAAAGTTTTATGTGATGTAGGAGCCTTCAGAATCAAAGACCCCAAAACCCAGGGAATACTGTCTATTTTTATAATAAGGTTTAATGAAGAACAGACAGCCATGCAGAAATGTGACTGGACAAATGGTATGATTTAATGGTAACAGACAGAGGACCAAGGGATCCAGCAAGGCTTTTCTGTTCAGATTCTTCTTGGCCTCTCTGTGTAAAATTTGTTCCTCCTAGGTATGGGGCAAGAACCCTGTCTCTGGAACCAGAGTCTTTAAGGGAGAAAGAAGAGAGTAACCTTCTAGGTTTTAGGGCTTGCTTTAGCAAAGAGGAGTTCTAGTTTCTATGACCTGCCATGGGATGAGGAATTTTGATAACTATGACTAGCTTTGGAGAAAAAAAAGGATCAGGAGACAGGAGGGCAGAAGATCAGAGAGGAGGAGGTTAGAGAGACCTTGCTTCTGAGGCCCTTCCAATCCCCTTCAGTTCAAAGTCTTCAGCATACCAAGGTGCTATACTTTAGAGTATTGTGTTCTGAGCCCCAATATTATCATAAAATGTAGTTTTTTACAAGGAGCAATTGACTATTGCAACAAATGCTATAACATACTTAGGAATAAATACTTTTAAAAGATTCAAGATATTTGTGGCATAAATTATAAAACTTCAGTAAACGACATAAATTGATATGCAAATATGTATAGAAATCTGCCATGTTCATGAATAGAAACACTCCAGTTGCTAATGATGCTAATTATTGCCAAGTAAATCAGTAATTGCAGTGTATTTTCAATCTAAATCCCAACTGATTTTTGATGAAACTTTGCAAGCTGATTCTAAAATCTATCTGAAAGACTAGAGAAAAGGCAATAACAGTAATAATAATAATACAAGAATGTCAAAATGATTTTAAACAAGGAAATAAGATATAGAGACTTTTCCTACCATGCAACAATGGTTAATTATTGTGTGTGTGTGTGTGTACACATACCTATCCCCACACACACATTATGTCTACATATATGTGTACTAAAAATAAGGGGGAAAACATGGGCAGACTAATACTAAACCACAGTAATTGTTGATTTTTGTTTGATTTTTTTTTTTAAATGAAGGATGGAATAGAATCAGAGAGTAATACACAGACTTCAAATCTACCTCTTAGGTTTTATCTCTTTTAAAAAGGAGCAAATGTCCAATATTAAGCCTTGATAAGCTGCAGAGTGGATGTATAGTTATGTATTCTATACTACTCCCTATAGGTTTCTGTGCACCTAAAATATTTCATAATAAAAAACAAGGCAAACTGATTCAGAGAAAATGGAGACCACATATACCATTTTGTCATTAAATTTTGTCATTAAAGAAAGCAGATAAATAGAATGGCAGCAGAAGGAGGAAGTAGGGTCAAGAGAAAAGTACTTATTTTGTTACGTTTATAGGGCGTATCAGTGCACTTATGTGAATGAGCCAGTAGTAAGTGAGAGGTTGCTAATGCCACAAAGAGAGAAGGCATCATTGAAAAGCAAAATATTTGAGAAGTGAAGAAAAAGGATCTTGAGCACATTTGGAGGGGCTGGGTTTTGATAGGCGTACAGTGCATTTTCTCTATATTATAGTATCTTATTAAAAAACTGTGATTCAGTTTTTCTTTGTCCCATAATGCTTAGAGTGTTAAAGCCTGCTCAAACTCCTAAAATTGCCTTAGGTTAGCAAAGCTCTACCCTGTATCATTAGGAGTGTAATGCAGCTTAACAGTACTTTCTCCAATATTACTGTTTGGTTCCCAGCACAGAAGTCTGGACCAACTGGAACAAAAGGTTACAACCTGGTTAGTGTGCTGAGTGCCCAGTGAGCAGTTTGATTTTTTTCCTGATGAACCTAATTTCCCACATTAGCAGGAACACATGGCATATTCTCCACAGTCTGGCTTTATGTTTAAATATGCATCACATGATATTGTGTGACGAATTCTCTTCTTCTCAGCCTGGAGAAGCAGAATGCAAAAAGAGGATCATCAAAAATGAAGCCCCTTTTAGAAAGTCATTTTCTACTAGAAACAAAATAGAATACAGGTTTTAGGACATCACCTGTTCTTTTATTTCCATCAATCAAACAGAAATACTAAAATGCAATGTTTGTGGTGCCATGTTAACAGGTCTTAAAAACAGAATGGCAATTAGCTCACATGTGAAATTTAGGAATCATCTTATCCAAACCCATTAATTTCCATACAGCCCAACCCAGACCTCTCCAACCTGTAGATACCAATGAAATTCCCTTTACACTCATATTCAAATTACAAAGGATTTCTCAATCAGGAAACAACATTTCCTCAAAGTATCCTCCAATTATTTTTGAAAACCCACAAAATTATTCTCACAGGAGGCTTAAAATTAGTCTTGAAGCTTTGGTGACCACTGATTTTCCTATCCTATTTACTCCAATTTTCATTGATTGGAACTTCCAATTATTGACACTTAAGGTCATGAATGAGTCTAGCTAAGTAATTGAGCATGTGGGCTCTGAAGCCTGTCTCTTGGGGTAAAATAATCCTTACTCTTCCCTAACCACATAAGATAAACAAGCAATTTAATCTTCCTATGCCTCAGGTTCCAAATCTTTAAACGGGGCTGTGCAGGGAAAAGATGCCATCTGCTTCAGAACAAAGGGAGGTAAACTGCTTATTGTGGTGTATACACAGTGGAAAGTTTTTATAAGAGGAAGAGGAAATTTATTGTTGTTGGAACAGAAACTGAAGAAAGAAAGGGCAATGAAAATAATAAAGGAAATTAAATAAACTAATGTACTTAAAATGTCTGATGCATACTCAATGTATGCTTATTATTATTACTATGACTATTATTAGTAAAAGCACAGGTAGGGAAACTGCTTTTATTATTTTCAGTTAACAGATCAGTGTCAAAGAAAGTATATACTTTACCTGAAACAGTAACACTCAAAAACTGTTTGCTATTTTTATTTATAAAACTGCTACATGAAGCTTTACATGTGTCATTTCTGATAGATTTCTGACACAGGAATGCCAGCATCAATACTAAGGGTATTCTTACCCAATCCCACAAATCTTCAAGGTGACAGAGCAGTGCTAGGACAGGAAGAGACAGAAGAGTAGCCTTCTCTAAATTTGTGACACACCTTGCCACCTGGGCTACAAAATCTTAAGCCGTCCTGCTGTAGAGTACTGAAGAGTGTTCTGACACTCTTTCTACGTTTTTTTTGCCATGGTGTAAAATTTCAACTGCTTATTAATCTTCTTACTATTAACACATGTAATTTTTCTATGAGTCTTTTCAGCATAAATGATTAAAGGAAAGTGTATGCTTAATGGCAAATTAAATACTGAGTTTCTGTTTCTCAAGAACATTGACAAAGAACATGTAACTTACATAAAATGTTAGTGGAATGGTAGTGATATAACTGACCACATGTTAACCAGGAGACACATATCTGCTGAAGAAACATCGGCATCTATCACAGAAGTCAGTAGTTATTTTAAGATTATTATCATAGGGCCAATATGGCTGACTAGAAGCAGCTAATGTGCACCTCTCTCAAGGAGAGGAGAAAGAGCAGCAAGTAAATATTAGCTCTTAAACTGGAACATCCAGGTGGACCCATTGAGATTTATCAAGGAAATAATGTGACTCATGGAAAACAAATAGCCATACAGGACAACTGCCCACCTGAGGATGGTACAGAGCCAGGGGATGTCCCCCAACGTGGAGAAATGGTGAATGAGTCAGAGTCCCCAGGGACCCACACTATTGCCATGGACCTTTACATCTCTGGGCTCAGGAGATCCCTTGTGAACTCCCTCTACTGAGGCCTCCAGATCCACACAGAGGGTTACATGGAGTTTGGGCAAAGCTGCTGTTCAGGCACATGCAGAGTCCTGGGAGCACTGGATCCCCTGGCACCTTGGCACCAGTGGCTGCAGCCCTGGCAACACAGGAGGCTGGGCTTCCTAGCATGCACCCAGGAAAGGGGCCAAATCCAGGGGCTGAGCAGTGATGGACTGCAGGCCTTGCCTCCACTGCATCTTTCAGGATAAGGCCCACTGGCCTGAGATGCTAGTGAGGCCACCCTACCCCAGCCTGAGTTCTGGCGGAGAGCAGCTCTACAGTTCCATGGGACGGAACTCCTAGGGGGTGAGGCAGGCTGCCATTTTTGCTATTCCACAACCTTCTCTTCTGTTTCCCTCAGGATCTGGAGGGTGTGCAGTGATTACGAACTAATGCAGATGCTCAGCAGTGTAGCTATCTCAAGGAAAAGCATCCAGACAGTTTTTCCACGTGAGTCCCCAACCCCACTACTCCTCACTGGGCAGTGTCTCCCAACCTGGCACCCCAGCCACTCCTCTCCTGGGTTCTCAGGGCAGTAGCAGCTCTGCACTTCCCCGAGGCAGAGCTCCCAGAGGGAGGGGCAGGACGCCGTTTTTGCTGCTCTAAAGCCATGACTCCTGTTGACCTCAGGAGAGAGTGTACTGGCTGGGGAGTGATACAGGACCTCCCCAACCCCCAACCCCCTCCTCGTGCTGCACCACACCACAGCCATATTTACAAGTAGCTGGACTGTTTTCCACACAGATCTCCACCTCTGCTACTCTTCACCGGGCAGCGCCTCTAGACCTGGGCCTCCAGCACAACCGCCCTGTCCCCACCCAAACACTTCAGCCAGTGGCGGCTCTGTGATTCTCTGAGGAGAAAATCCCAGAAACAGCCCATAGCCCCTCTTCCATTGCAGCTGCAATGATATTGCCATTACTGCCCTCAGGATGGGGAAGGAACAAAGGGCTGGAACCTCTAGCACATCACAGTCACCATATGAAGAGGATCCAGTCTTTCTTCCCTGTAAGACCTCACCTTCCACTTTTCACCAGGCAGGGCCCCTGTCTTGGGAACACAGAACAGCTGCCCTACACCCAGCTGAGCATTCCCACTGCTAGTGTCTCTGTGCTTCCCTGAAAAGGGGCTCCCAGAGGCAAATGACAGCCCTTCTGCCACTGCCATGTCAGAGGTTCTGCTCCTGCTGCCCTCGAAATGGAGAAGAAATAAAGAGCCTGAGGGCTTCACTTTTGCTTCCAGCATGCCACAGTTGACATATAGAGAAAAGCCTCCACCATTCACCAAGAAGATCTCCCAGCTTGGGCCAGCAATGCAGCCATCCCACCCCCTGGCTGAACATTCCTGGTACCATCAGCTCTGTGTTTAACTCCCAGAGGCAACCGAAAACCCCTCTTCCACTGCCACTACAGTGGTACTTCCCTTGCTGTCCTTGAAATGAGGAAGAAGCAAAGACCCTGAGTGCTTTAACCACACCTCCAGCAAGCCACAGCTGCCCTAAGGAGAAGAGACCACTCAGTCTCCCCCGGGAGTTTCCAGCACCCCCTGCTCATCACAAGACAGGGCCTATTGGATTGGGCCCACAACACAGCCACCCCACTCAAGGTCGATCACACTGATTGGAAATGACTCTGCATTTCTCTGGGGTGGAGTCTCAAAAGACAAGTGAAAGGCCCTCTGCCATAACCACTGCCAAGGTCCCTTCCCCTGTTGCCTCCAAGCTGGGGAAGGAGCATAAAGCCTGAGCTCACTCCAGGGCTACAGTGTGCAGCCAAGGTGTGTTAAGCCAATATCTGCAGCCAGCACTCAAGTGGGAGAGGAGCCCACACCTTCTGAACACTGGGAGGGAGTACAGGTGCAAATGTGAGGAAATACAGAGGAGCTACGTGGCTGAGCAAGAGCCTACCTACTGGTCATTATACTTAAGTGCCATCTACTGGATCATAGCCCAAATTTCAACATCAAAAATACTTTGCTAATATACCTACCCTGTGAAACCAAGGACAAGAACTCAGCTAAAAATAAAGGCCCTGAGCTAAGGCTCAGTCTTTTCTGAAAACATCCAGAAAATAAGTCAACTGACTGTATTCAAATTAAACCACAATTAAAGGAAAATCATTCCACACAGATGAGAAAGAACCAGTGCAAGAACTCTGGCAGCTCAAAAAGCCAGAGTGTCTTCTTTCTTCCAAACCATGACACTAGTTCCCCAGCAAGGGTTGTTAACCAGCCTGAAATGTCTGAAATAACAAATAGAATTTAGAATAGGGATAGGAAAGAAGAACATTAATTTTCAGGAGAAAGTCAAAACCCAATCCAGTGAATCTAAGGAGTATAATAAAATGCTACAGCAGCTGATAGATAAAATGGCCATTATAAGAAAGAACCAAACTGATCAGACAGAGCTGAAAAACACACTACAAGAATGTCATAATGCAGTCACAAGTATTAACTGCAGAATACACCAAGCTGGGAAGGAATCTCAGAGGTAGAAGACGGGTTCTCCCAACTAACTCAGTCAGGGAAAAAAAAAAAGAAAAAAAGAAAGCCTCTGAGAAATATGGGATTATGCAAAGGGACCAAATCTATGACTCAGTGGTATCCCTGAAAGAGAGGGAGAAAGCAAGCAACTTGGAAGACACATTCCAGGATGTTATCTATGAAAATTTCCCCTACCTCTTTGGAGAGCCCAATATTCAAATTCAGGAAGTACTGAGAACCTCTACAAGTTACTACACAAGAAAACCATCCCCAAGGCCGTGTCTGGTGATGAGCAGGGGGTGCTGGAAACATAGTGTTCAGATTTACCAAGGTTGAAAAGAAAGAAAAAATGTTAAAGGCAGCTAGAGAGAAGGGACAGGTCACCTACAAAGGGAGCCCCATCAGGCTAACAGCAGACCTTTCAGCAGAAACCCTACAAGCCAGAAGGGATTGGGGCCTATATTCAGCATTCTTAAAGAAAAGAATTTCCAACCCAGAATTTAATGTCCAGTCAAATAAACTTCATCAACAAAGGAGAAATAAGATCCTTTTTAGACAAGCAAATACTGAGGGAATTTGTTATCACCAGACCTGCCTTACAAGAGGTCCTGAAGGAGAGCTAAATATGAAAAGGAAAGACTGTTACTGGCCAGTACAAAAACACACTTAAGTACATAGACCATTGACACTATAAAGCAACCACACACAAGTCTGCCTATCTAGCTAACAACAAAATGACAAGATCAAATCCACACATATCAGTATTAACCTTGAATGTGAATTGGCTAAATGCCCCAAATAAAAGGTACACAGTGGCAAGCTTGATAAAGAAGCAACACCCAATGGTATACTGGCTTCAAGAGACTCATCTCACATGCAGTGACACCCCATAGGCTGAAAGTAAAAAGATGGAGGAAAAAAATCTACCAAGCAAATGGAAAACAGGAAAAAAGAGGAGTTGCTATCCTAATTTTAGACAAAACAGATTTGAAACCAATAAAGATCAAAAAAGACAAGGATGGGCATTACATATTGGTAAATGGTTCAATTCAATAAGAAGACCTAAAAACCCTAAATATATATGCACCCAACACAGGAGCATAAAGGAAGATCATAAGGAAGATTCCTAAGGGAAGATTCATAAGGATTCATGAAGGAAGATCTTAAGAAACTATAAAGAGACTTAGATTTTCCATACAGTAATAGTAGGAAACTTCAACATCCCACGGAGAGTACTAGAGAAATCACAGAAACAGAAAATAACAAATAAAGATATTCAGGAGCTGAACTCAACACATGACCAGATGGCCCTAATAATTATGTACTGTTCTCCCCCAAACAAGAGAATATACACTCTTCTCTTACGCACATGGCACATCCTCTAAAATTGACCACACAATTGGACATAAAACAATTCTGAGCAAATTCAGAAAAACTGAAATCATACCCATGCAATAAAAACAGAAATCAATACTAAAATATTGCTCAAAACTATACAATGACTTGGAAACTAAAGAACCTTCTCCTGAATGACCTTTGGGTAAACAATGACATTAAGACAAAAATCAAGAAATTATTTGAAATGAATGACAATAAAGATACAACATATTAGAATCTCAGGGACACAGTTAAAACAGTGTTCAGAGGGAAGTTTATAATACTAAATGCCCACATCAAAAAACCAGAAAGATCTTAAATTAACATTCTAACACCACATCTACAGAAACTACAGAAATAAGAGCAAATGAACCCCAAAGCTAGCAGAAGACAGGAAATAACCAAAATCAGAGCTGAACTGAAGGAAATTGAGATTTAAAGAAAACACACACACACACACACACACACACACACACACAAAGATCAATGAGTCTAGTAGTTGGTTCTGTGATAGAATAAATAAGACAGACCATAACTTCAAATAAACACAATCAGAAATGGCAAAGGGGACATCAAGACTTACCCCAGAGAAACACAAAAAGCCCTTAGAGTCTACTATGAACACCTATATGCACACAAGCATGAAAGCCTAGAAGAAATGAATGAATTCACGGAAGCATACAGTCTCCCAGGACTGAACCAGGAAGTAATTGAATCCCAGAACAGACCAATAACAAGTTCCAAAATTGAAGCAGTAATGAAAAGTCTACTAACCAGATAAAGCCCAGAACCAGATGACTTTACAGCTGAATTCTAACAGATGTATAAAGAAGAGCTGGTAACATTCCTACTGAAACTACTCCAAAGAATTGAGGAGGAACTCCTCCCTAACTCATTCTATGAGGCCAGTGTCATCTTGATACCAAAACCTTGCAGAGACATAACCAGAAAAGAAAACTTCAGACCAACATTTTTGATGAACATAGATATAAAAATCACCAACAAAATACTTGCAAACCAAATCCCACAGCACATCAAAAAACTAATCCTTCACAATCAAGTAGCCTTTATCACTGGGATGCAAGGTTGGTTATACATACACAAATCAATAAATGTGATTCATCATATAAACAGACCTAGAGACAAACCCCACAAGATTATCGCAATAGATGCAGAAAAGGCTTTCAATACAATTAAACATCCCTTAATGTTAAAAACACTCAACAAACTGGGAATGTTAAAAACACTCAACAAAAATTAAAGGAACAAATTTCAAAACAATAAGAGCCATCTATGACAAACCCACAGCCAACATCATGCTCAACGGGCAAAAGCAGGAGGTATTTCCCTTGACAACCAGAACAAGATAAGATGTCCTCTTTCACTGCTCCTATTCAACATAGTACTGGAAGTCCTGACTGGAGCAATGAGGCAAGGGAAAGAAATTAAAGGCATTCAAATAGGAAGTCAAACTACCGCTGTTTGAAGATAACGTGGTTCTATAGCTAGAAAACCCCATAGTCTCAGCCCAAAAACTCTTTGATCTGACAAACAACTGCAGCAAAGTTTCAGGATAAAAAATCAATGTACAAAAATCGGTAGCATTTATATACATCAACAACATCTAAGCTGAGAGCCAAGTCAGGAAAGCCATTTTACTTATAATAGTCACAAAAAGAATAAAATGCCTAGGAATACAGCTAACCAGGAAGGCAAACATCTCTACAATGAGAATTAGGAAACACTGTTCAAAGGAATCAGAAATGACGCAAACAAATAGAAAAACATGCCATGCTCATGGATTGTAAAACCTGATATCATTCAGATGGCCATGCTGCCTAAAGCAATTTACAGATCCAAAGCTACTCCTATCAAACTACCAATGACATTGTTTACAGAACTAGAAAAAAACTATTTTAAAATTCATATGGAACCAAAAAAGTGCTCTAGTAGCCAAGCCAATCCTAAGCAAAAAGAACAAAGTTGGAGGCATCACATTTCCTGACTTCAAACTATAATACAAGGCTACAGCAACTATAACAGTATGGTACTTGTACAAAAACAGGAATATAGACCAATGGAACAGAATAGAGAGCCCAGAAATAATGCCACACACCTACAGCCATCTGATCTTTGACAAAGCTGACAAGCAATAGGGAAAGGACTCACTCATCAATAAAGGGTGCTGGGATAACTGGCTAGCCATATGCAGAAAATTGAAATTGGACTTCTTCCTTACGCCATATACAAAAATCAACTCAAGGTGGATTAAAAGCTTAAATGTAAAACCCCAAAGTATAAAAAACCCTGAAAGACAACCTACGCAATACCATTCTGGACATAGGGAGGAACAAAGATTTCATGACAAAGATGCCAAAAGTGATTGCAACAAAAGCAAAAATTGACAAATTGGATCTAATCCAACTTAAACATTTCTGCACAGTAAAAGAAACTATCAACAAAGTAAACAGACAACATACAGAATGGGAGAAAATTTTTCCAAACTATGCATCTAACAAATGGCTGATATCCAGAATCTATAAGGAACTTAAACAAATGCACAAGAAAAAAACAACTCCATTAAAAAGTGGCAAAGAACCTGAAGAGAAACATCTCAAAAGAAGACATTCATGTGGCCAGCAAACATGAAAAAAATCTCAACATCACTCATCATTAGAGGAATGAAATTCAAAACCACAATGAGATACCATCTCATATCAGTCAGAATGGCAATTATTAAAAAGCCAAAAAATAACAGATGCTGGCAAGGTTGTGGAGAAAAAAGAACATTTTTATATTGTTGGTGGGAGTATACATTCATTCAACCATTGTGGAGGAGAGTTTGGTGATTCCTGAAAGACCCAGAGGCAGAAATACCATTCAACCCAGCAATCCCATTACTGGGTATACACCCAAAGGAATATGAATTATTCTATTATAAAGACATACGCATGTATATGTTCGTTGCAGCACTATTCACAATAGCAAAGACATGGAACCAACCTGCATGCCCATCAATGACAGACTGGATGAAGAAAATGTAGTACGTACACACCATGGAATACTATGCAACCATAAAAAAAGAACAAAACTATGTCCTTTGCAGCAACATGAATGGAGCTTGAGGCCATTATCCTAAATGAATTAACAGAAACAGAAAACCAAATAGCACATGTTCTCACTTATAAGTGGGAGTTAAACAGTGAGTACCCATGGACACAAAGAAGGGAAGAGCAAACACTGGGGCCTAATTGAGAGTGGAGAGAGGGAGCAGGATGAAGATTGCAGAACTACCTATTGGGTACTGTGCTTATTATTTGGGTGATGAAATAATCTGTACACCCAAACCCCCATGACATTCAACTTACATTTATAAAAAACATGTACCCGAAACCTAAAAGTTAAAAAATAGATTATTATAAAAGACAATAATATAATAAGCACTGGTGAAGAAGGTAGATTCACATACCATTCTATAAGACATGATTTATTTAGATCAAACGATTTTTTTTTTCTAAACTGATTGCTTTAATTTTCTATTCTTATGCAAGTATAAAAAGTGGCTTGGTAGTTGTGATTACACAGGCTTCATTAGCAGAAAAACTTCATAAACAGCAAAGTATACCAGTTTTATATCAGTGTAGTATGATCAATTGATTCAAATAGCAAATCAGATTATTCCAATAATCTTCAGGGTTTTTTTTTTTTATCCAATGGACAAATGTCAAGTAAAGCTTTAGGGAAGTCTTTATTTTGAAAATAAAATATCTAATATTTTGTCGAGTGCTCAGTAAAGTTTCAATATTGAACATAAAGCTATGTTTTGTGATAATGTAAATATAAACACTAGTAGAGCACAAATATTGTGGGTTTTTTTCTAAATTAAGAGGCCTGCGAATCAGACATGTGCTTGCAATTGTTGTGTTGAACACATAATTCATTATTTCATCCAACTGAGTTTCAGCATCACCAGGGAATTTCTTTGGAATGCAAACTCTTGGGCCCCATCCCAGATCTAATGAATCAGAAGCTCTGGCAGTGCAGTCCAGAAATCTGTGTTGACAGCCTTCCAGCGTATTCTGATGCACATGAATGTTTGAGACCATTGGTATAGGTTATCTGTAAGCACTCCTTCGCTTTCCTCAAGTCAAGATACAAATAGGTTTGGAAATTCTGGGAAAATGATCACATCTAACATTTACTGAGTACCTACCAGGTATTAGGCTTTGTGTAAGTGCTTTAAATAGATTATTTCATTTCATTCTTTAAAAAAAATGAGAAAGATACTATTGCTACTCTCACTTTATGGGCCAGGAACTGATGTATGAAGATGGTGAAGTACCACAAGGCCCATGACTTAAAAAAAGATTGAGTTAGAATATTAATCCAAGCAGTCTCCCCAAATACTCCTCTGCAGCCTCCCTTTCTCCATTAGCTCAACAAGTCATCCTCAGAGTAAGATCAGCAAGAGAGAGAAAACTATAAAATGGCTCTAGTTATTTAATTATAAGTGCTGTATTATGATAACTGTTGGAAAGCTGGAAGATAGAATTAGTTTACTTGGTCAAAGATAAATAATTCACTATGATCATAAATACTACCCTTAACATCAATTCAAACATTTTTACAGGTTTTGAATGATTACTATTGAGTAGACACAGTTGGACTATGATGTATTATGTAGAAGTAATTGTATGTTCATTAATTAAAGTGCCATAACAGTGTTCTACATGATCTCTTGTATTCTTAGCCATCTTTGAGGCAAACTATAAAGCTACTTTGTACAAAATGAATATAGAAATTTTTGTCTTGCAATAAAATATAGAAAATACACTCTTCATCATTACAATATTATCTGATCTAGTTTTTTGTGAAAACAATGAAAGAAACAAAAAAAGTACCAGTTTCCAGAGTAACATTAGAAAAAGAAGACATCTTCATTTTTCCTTGCATTTTTATCCCATAAGATGATTGAATTGCTCTTTCATTTAAGCATTTCTGCCTACAGCATGGATCACAAACTTTCAAAGGCTGCTCATTCTCTGTGTAAGAAAATTCATTTTTATATGATGATGTTTTGGGGAATAAAATTAATTAATTAATTTTATTACCTAAACTCACCCTTTTAAATTTACAAAAAAGTACAAGCAAACTTCACTGGACACTTTTTCTCCACTGAATAGGAGATATGCTCTATTCCCAACTGTACTTGTGAGTTGCTGGAATGTAAGCATTTATTCTCATAAAAAGTGGGAAATCAGTCCTTTTCTTCAGCTAATTAACTCATCTGTGAAATTTTTATGACTGATTTAGTAAGTATGCAGTAGATTTTTTCCAAACACTGTCTTTTAAACTAAATGAACCAATCTCAGCCTCAGCATGATGCTGTTTGGTTGGAAAAAATAACAACATTAAATGCAATAGATTTATCTGTCCTTATTTTTGGCAAACTTTTTACCTAAGGTGAAAATAAGAATGTTAAAACAGTTACAAATTTTAGTTATGGCATTTTTTTTTCTGTTGTTTTGTTTTTGATTTTTTTTTTTTATTTCAATACCTTTAGAGTACAGGTGGTTTTTAGTTACATGGATGAATTGTATAGTGGTAAAGCCTAGGATTTTAGTGTACTCATCACTCAAGCAGTGTGCATTGTACCCAATAAGTAGTTTTCCATCCCTCACCCACCTTCCACTCTCTCCTCTTCTGAGTCTCCCATTTTCACTATACTCCTCTGTATGCTTTTGTGTTTATGTCCCACTTATAAGTGAGAACATGTGATATTTGGTTTTCCATTCCTAAGTTACTTCACTTAGAATAATTGCCTCCAGGTCCAGCCAAGTTGCTGCGAGACATTATTTCATTCCTTTTTATGGCTGAGTAGTATTCCCTGCTGTATACGTGCCACGTTTTCTGTATCCACTCATTGGCTGATGGACACTTAAGTTGATTTCATATCTTTGCAGTTGTCAATTGTGCTGCAATTTAGTTCTTTGCGACATCTCCATACTGTTTTCCATAGAGATTCTACTAATTTACATGTCCACCAGCAGTGTATAAGCATTACATTTTTACCACATCTACAATAACATGTATTGGTTTTTGACTTTTTAATAATGGCCATTCTGGCTGGCATAACTCATTGTGGTTTTAATTTGCATTTCCCTGATGATTAGTGATGTTAAGCATTTTTAAATATGTGTGTTGGCTATTCGTATATCTTCTTTTGAGAAATGTCTATTCATGTCCTTTTCCCACTTTTTAATGAATTATTTGTTTTTTCTTGCTGATTTTTTTCAGTTCCTTGTAGATTCTAGAAATTAGCCCTTTTTTAGATGTATAATTTGCAAATATTTTCTCCCATTTGTAGGTTGCCTGTTTACTCTGGATTATGTCTTTTGCTGTGCAGAAGCTTTTTAGTTTAGTTAGGTCCTATGTATTTATTTTTGTTTTTGTTGCAATTGCTTTTGGTGTCTTTGTCATAAATTCTTTTCTTAGGTCAAAGTGTAGAAGAGTTGTTTCTATGTTTTCTTCTACAATCTGTATGGTTTTAGGTCTTATATTTAAGTCTTTAATCCATCTTGAGTTAATTTTTCTATGTGGTGAAAGATTGGGATTCAGTTTTATTCTTCTACATGAGCTATCCAATTTTCCCAGCACCATTTATTAAATAGGGCATCCTTTCTCCAATTTGTTTTTGTATGCTTTGTCAAAAATCAGCTGGTTGTAAGTATTTGGCTTTATTTCTGGGCTCTGTATTCTTTTCCATTGGTCTATGTATCTACTTTTATAGCAGTTCCATGTGGTTTGGGTAACTATAGCCTTGTAGTACAATTGGAAGTGGGGTAATATGATGCCTCCAAAATTATTATTTTTCCTTAGAATTGCTTCAGCTATTCAGGCTCTTTTTGAATTCCATGTGTATTTTAAGATTACTTTCTTTTTAATTCTGTAAAACATGATGTTAGTATTTGGATAGAAATTGCATTGAATCTGTAGATTGCTTTGGGGAGTATGGTCATTTTCACAATATTGATTATTCCAATCCATGCACGTGAGATGTATTTCCATTTGTTCATGTCATCTATGGCTTCATTCAGCAGTGCTTTGCAGTTCTCCTTGTAGAGACTTTTCACTTTATAGGTTCAGTATGTTCGTAGGTGTGTTATTTTGTAGCTATTATAAAAGTGACTGAGTTCTTAATTTGATTCTCAGCTTGGTCATTGTGGTGTATAGCGGTGCTACTAATTTGTGTATATTGATTTTGTAACCTGAGACTTTGCTGAATTCATTTGCCAGATCTAAGAGTCTTTTGGAGGAGTTGTTAGTGTTTTCTAGGTGTAAGATTATATTATTGGCAAAAAGAGATAGTCTGACTTTCTCTTTTCTGATTTGGATGCTCTTTCTTTCTTTCTTTTGACTGATTGCTCTGGCTAGGACTTCCAGCTCTATGTTGAGTAGAAGTGATGAAAGTAGACATCCGTGTCTTGTTCTAGTTCTTAGGGGGAGTGCTTTCAACTTTTTCCCATTCAGTATGATGTTGGCTGTGGGTTTGTTGCATATGACTTTTTAAATTTTGAGGTATGTTCATTTTATGCCTAGTTTGTTGAAGATTTTTTTTGAAAAGATAAGCAAAATTCATTGACCACTTGCTAGTCAAGAAAAGAAGAGAGACAATTCAATTAATCTCAATTAGAGATGGAAATGGAGCCATTACAACTGACACCACAGAAATACAAAAGATCTTTTGACACTACTATGAACACCTCTATGAACACAAACTAGAAATCTAGAAGAAATGGATGAGTTTTTGGAAAAATGCAACCACCCCCACAACAGCTTGAATGAGGAAAAAATAGAAATCCTGAACAGACCAAAAACAAGCAGTGAGATTGGATTAGTAACACAAAAACTGCCAACCAAAAAAAGCACAGGTCAGTCGGTTTCACAGCTGAATTCTATCAAACATTCAAAGAAGAATTAGTACCAATTTTACTGAAACTATTCCAAAAGATTGAGAAGGAGGGAATCGTCTCTAATTCATTCTACAAAGCCAGTATCACCCTAAGAAAACTACAGACCACTATCCTTGATGAATATAGATGCAAAAACCCTCAACAAAATACTTGCAAACTGAATACATCAGCACATCCCAAAAATGTCACCATGATCAAATGGGTTTCATTCCAGGGATGCGGGGATGGTTCAACATATACAAGTCAATAAATTTGATTCATCACATAAACAAACTTAAAAACAAAAACCACTTCACCATCTTAATAGATACAGAAAAAGCATTTCATAAAATCCATCGTCCCTTTAATGATAGGTATGGCGTTTGAACACCGTGTTTAATTTTTCAATTTCAAAGAATTTTAAAGCAATAATCCCATATTATATTACAAATGATGGAATTTTTTGAAGGAATTAATTGTTCATGGAATTGAAAAGTGCATTATTTAATGTGTTTAGCTATAAGTAAAATGTTCTATAAGTTTTATATATGGTTAGATTTATTTTTCAATTTCAGCCATTTTATTATACTGGATTTAAAAATTATATGCATATTTTTAAAAAGTCATATTGAAGTTTATTTATAAATAATCTGCAAATGTGAAAAAACTCAAACCATAATGTTCTGCTAATAATAATTAAATGGAGAAAAAACATATTTATTTATAGTTTCATTTATATTTCTTTATATGCTCTTACCTTTTATTCTCACTCATAAATTTTTCCAAAAACACACACCATATATATTTGGCAAAGAAATAAAAAATGGACTAGATTTTGAAAGAAGGCATGCCAATTCAGGTATTCAAGGTAAACATTCCGATCTACTGTCATTTATAATATTCAGACTGTAAATGCCCCATGAATTACCAAAGGTTTCTACAGAAAGGAAATAAAAATTCAGGATTTTTCTAGGGTACTATGTTTTATATAAAATCAAATTTAAATGTCATTTATAGGAAATAAATTTCAAGCAGGCTTATTCATACTAATGTAATGTTATCTCTGCCTTGAGTTGTCAATAATGTAAAAGAATAATAGCAATCAATAGTAACCAGCTATATGGACTTTCTTTATCATGAATTAGTTATTAACTAACTGAGTGACTTTGAATAATACAGACTTTCTGATTCTGAGTTTCTCTAACCACAATGTTTCCATGATTTCAAGAACATTAAAAACAAAAAAAGTAAGATAGTTTATCCTGCTTTAAGAAAGCATAAGAAGATACAAATTAAATTTATGAAAGAGATAAATTAGGGAGACATTATTTATGTAAAATTTTCACATTAACACAAGTTTACTTCTGGGTTAACTTAAAAATGATCTCTTGTGGTACAGTTCAATATTTACACATAATTTATACATCATAGAGGTCAGAATATAAGGGCTTCCATCAGAGCTTGCTTAGAAGTTAGAGATATTTGAGGGTGAAAGAGTAGGAGATATTTGTCATATCCCTATTATATGTCATAGAACATCAAATGTTATTAAAAACTTCCAATGATTCATAAACTGTTCAACCAAAGCATGCTTAAAAGCACATTTAGATAGACACATACACATACACAAATAAATGCAAAAAATTTTTAGGGAAAAGGTGTGAGGATCAATGCTAATTTGTAAAACCAACATATTATTTTGATAGACAGAATGTTATCTGCCTGAATTATTTTAGTAAAATGGCTGCCTCCAGATATGTGCTATATTTAACTTTTTGCCACAGGTACCCATAGGATACTACCATGTAGCATGAATTTTGAGCCCTTCCTTTTCAGATGTAGACATAGGGATCCAAAATGGCTAATGACAAAATGGCAGGTCAAGCCCACAGAGCATAGGTCACCCATTTCCCCATTTTACACACAACCTGAGGTTAGAAAATATTTGCAAATCATATATCTAATAAGGGACATGTATCAAGAATATATAAAAAATCTCTTACAATTCAATAATAAGAATACAAACAACTCAATTCAAAAAAATGGAAAACTTACCTGAATAGCCATTTCTCCAAAACTGATGTGTTTATAGACAAATGGCACATGAAAAGATAACCAACATCATTAGCCATTAGGGAAATGCAATCCAACTACCAATAAGATACCACTTAACGCCCATAAGGATGACTATAATTTTAGAAGACTGATGATAACAAGTGTTGGTAAGAATATGGAGAAACCAGAACGCTCACATATCACTGGAGAAATGTAAAACGATGCCTGTGTCTTGAAAAACAGTCTGACAGTTCCCCAAAAATATTAAACATTGATTTACCATATGACCTAGGCATTCCACTTCCACTTCCACTTCCATTTCTTTTTTTTTTTCTTTTTTTTTTAAATTATACTTTAAGTTCTGGGATACATGTGTAGAATGTGCACATTTGTTAGGTAGGTATACATGGGCCAAGGTGGTTTGCTGCACCCATCAACCTGTCATCTAGCTTTTAAGCCCTGCATGCATTAGGTATGTGTCGTTATGCTCTCCTCCCCTCATCCCCAACCCCCTGACAGGCCCTGGTGTGTGATGTTCCCCTCCCTGTGTCCATGTGTTCTCTTTGTTCAACTCCCACTTATGACTGAGAACATGTGGTGTTTGGTTTTCTATTCCTGTGTTTAGTTTGCTGAGAATAATGGTTTTCAGCTTCATCCACGTTCCTACAAAGGACACAAACTCATTCTTTTTAAAGGGTGCATAGTATTCCATGGTGTATATGTGCCACATATTTTTTATCCAGTCTATCATTGATGGGCATTTAGGTTGGTTCGAAGTCTTTCCTATTATAAATACTGCTGTAGTAAACATACATGTACATGTGTTTTTATAGTAGAATGATTTATAATACTTTGGGTGTATACCACTTCTATTTCTTTTAGGTATTTACCGAAAAGGAATGAAAATATGTATCTGTATCAAGACCTATACATGAATTTTCATAGCATCATTATTTATAGCCAAAACATGGGGAAAAATCTAAGTGTCCATCAACTGAGGATGAATAAATAAATTGTGCTATGTCTGTACAGTGGAATATTATCTATCAATAAAAAGTGACAAAGTACTGATACATGCTACAACACGAATGAACCTTAAAAACATGTAAGTGCAATAATTCAGACACAAAAAGCACATGTTACATGATTTTATGTGTATGAAATGTCCAGAAAGAATAAATATAGAGAGGCAGGAACAAGATCAGTGGTAGTTTTCTGGTAGTGGCAGAGGGAATTGACTATTAAGTGGGGTGGTAGATGTATTTTAAAATGAATTGTAGTGAGAGCTGAGCAACTTTTTTTTTTAATATATGTACTTCAAGTTCTAGGGTACATGTGCACAACATGCAGGTTTGGTACATATGTATACATGTGCCATGTTGGTGTGCTGCACCCATTAACTCATCATTTACATTAGGTATATCTCCTAATGCTATCTCTCCTCCTCCCCTCTCCCACCTCCCCACAACAGGCCCTGGTGTGTGATGTTTCCCTTCCTGTGTCCAAGTGATCTCATTGTTCAATTCCCACCTATGAGTGAGAACATGCGGTGTTTGGTTTTTTGTTCTTCCAATAGTTTGCTGAGAATGATGGTTTCCAGCTGCATCCATGTCCCTACAAAGGACATGAACTCATCCTTTTTATGGCTGCATAGTATTCAATAGTATATATGTGCCACATTTTCTTCATCCAGTCTGTCACTGATGGACATTTGGGTTGGTTCCAAGTCTTTGCTATTGTGAATAGTGCCGCAATAAACATATGTGTGCATGTGTCTTTATAGCAGCGTGATTTATAATCTTTTGTGTATATCCCCAGTAATGGGATGGCTGGGTCAAACGATATTTCTAGTTCTAGATCCTTGAGGAATCGCCACACTGTCTTCCACAATGGTTGAACTAGTTTACAGTCCCACCAACAGTGTAAAAGTGTTCCTATTTCTCCACATCGTCTCCAGCACCCGTTTTTTCCCTGACTTTTTAATGATTGCCATTCTAACTGGTGTGAGATGGTATCTCATTGTGGTTTTGATTTGCATTTCTCTGATGGCTAGCGACGAAGAGCATTTTTTCATGTGTCTGCTGGCTGCATAAATGTCTTCTTTTGAGAAGTGTCTGTTCGTATCCTTTGTCCACTTTTTGATGGGGTTGTTATTTCTTGTAAATTTGTTTGAGTTCTTTGTAGGTTCTGGATATTAGCCCTTTGTCAGATGAGTAGATTGCAAAAATTTTCTCCCATTCTGTAGGTTCCCTGTTCACTCTGTTGGTAGTTTCATTTGCTGGGCAGAGCTCTTTAGTTTAGTTAGATCCCATTTGTCAATTTTGGCTTTTGTTGCCATTGCTTTTGGTGTTTTAGACATGAAGTCCTTGCCCATACCTATGCCCTGAATGGTATTGCCTAGGTTTTCTTCTAGGGTTTTTATGGTTTTATGTCTAACATTTAAGTCTCTAATCCATCTTAAATTAATCTTTGTATAAGGTGTAAGGAAGTGATCCAGTTTCAGCTTTCTACTTATGGCTAGCCAGTTTTCCCAGCACCATTTATTAAATAGGGAATCCTTTCGCCATTTCTTGTTTTAGTCAGGTTTGTCAAAGATCAGATGGTTGTAGATGTGTGGTATTATTTCTGAGGGCTCTGTTCTGTTCCACTGGTCTATATCCCTGTTTTGGTACCAGTACCATGCTGTTTTGGTTACTGTAGCCTTGTAGTATAGTGTGAAGTCAGGTAGCGTGATGCCTCCAGCTTTGTTCTTTTGGCTTAGGATTGTCTTGGCAATGTGTCTTCTGTGTCGCACACGCTGGGAGCTGGAGGTTGTAGCTGTTCCTATTTGGCCATCTTGGCACAGATCTAGTTGAGCAACTTCGTAAATTTTTTCAAAATCATTGAATGGAGTATTTACAATGTATGAAGTTTATAGTGGGTAAATTAGACTTTAAAATAAAATTGTATATATATGCAAAAATACAGTAAAATGTTTATATATAAATAAGATTTGTATTTGTAATATGGAATATTATAATCTTTTTTAAAGCAAGTATGAAAATCTGTTGTCCTGTGTTCAGTATGCAACATAAATCAATGCTATGTTAAAATGCAAAGAATGATAATTTTCGTACTCTACAATAGATAATCCTCTTACAATATAGTGCTTGAAACTTTTGTAAAATTTGACATTTTTCTTCCTTTTAAAATTGTGCACAGAACTTGTATGTCTCAAAAATACTGCTAAAAGAAAATTTTGACTTACCTATGGATCAGAGAAGCAATTTCCAAAAATCTCCAAAGAATTTAGCTCAAACAGGAACAATTACTGTCAAATGCAAGTAATCCACCCTTGAAAGCTGTTGCTCTAAACAGTTCAAGCCTGGAGAAGATATTGACAGTTCTAATCTCCAAAGACAGGTTGTTCCTTACTGATTCTATTTTGAGAAATAAAGTTAAATAACTGGGAAAAATTACTCAAATGTTATTTCAAGTAATTTTGCACAATTCAAGTTGATTAGCTAATAAAAGTAATTATGACAATGAAAGCTTTCAGTCAAATAGATTTCAGAACTTCAGACTAGTGGATTGCTTTTAAAATGTTACATTATCAAAAAGCAAATCCCACAGATGTTTATATAGTTTCTGCCTGTAAGAAACAAAATATTGAATACTAAAATATTTTTCTCTTCCTATTATCTATAATGCCAAGAACATAATTTCTTTAAATTGCATCCAGTTTGAATTTTGGAATAGCATTTAATATTTGTATCTCTTCCTGGTTTATAAGTTACATTAACATGCATATATCAGTTAATATAGCAGTGTAGTGGTTACAGCACTTAGGAATCTAACAGAACATCACTTACTAGTTGTGTGTCCTTGTACAACTAATTTCACCTCTCTGACCTTTGTTTTATGTATATGATATAACATTAAGATGTAACAAAATATTATGATGTGTGTTAAGTGCAAGGCTTATAAATATTAATTACTTTCATTATACTCCATACATTATATATAATACTGATATGGTTTGGTTATGTCCCCACACAAATCTCATCTTGAATTCCCATGTGTTGTGGGAAGGACCTGGTGGGAGATAATTGAATCATGAGGGCAGGTCTTTCCCATGCTATTCTCATGATAGTGAATAAGTCTCATGTGATCTGTTGGTTTTATAAAGGGGAGTTTCCCTGCACAAGCTCTCTCTCTCTGCCTGCTGCCATCCATGTAAGATGTGACTTGCTCTTCCTTGCCTTCCGCCATGATTATGAGGCTTCCCAAGCCACATGGAACTGTAAGTCCAATTAAACCTCTTTCTTTTGTAAATTGCCCAGTCTCAGGTATATTTTATCACCAGCATGAAAACAAGCTAATACAAATACTACTTACAAATACACTGTGAGCTGTGAGCTATTTATGACAGAAGTTTCAGTCATAACCTATATTCAAAGGAAATTAATTCTTTCCTCTGAGTTCCATTTCACTTATCTAAAATGTCTTAACATTTAAAAATATATGATACTATCTGTTTCACAATGTTGTTGTGAAAATAACTTGGAATCATGAAAATATGAAAAATGCCTGAAATGTTCCCTTCAATGGAGTTAACATTTGAATGGAATTTTTTTCTTGTTACTCTGAATGACTGAGGCAGGTCCTAAAGAATCTACATTGTAAGGAGTCAAGGCTGAAGCTTAATGGCAGCAAAGTTCCTTGGAACTAATGGTCATAGCAGCCAGGACATATCTTGGCAAAAGTTAATGCTGAAAAATGACTGAAGGCTTCTGCTGTTTTTGGAGGCTGGGCAGTGATTTAAGTCATTTTGTGTAGCTATTTCTTCTAGTATAAAAATGCTTGCTGGTTTCAATCAGGTTCCTTTAGTTCCCTCATTATCTCTAGATCAGGGTTTCTCAACAGTGGCACTACTGAAATTTTGAAATTGATAATTCTTTGTTGTAGAAGACTGTACAGTGAATTGTAACATGATGCCGGCAGCATGTCTTCTATGTCAGTTTAACAACCAAAATACCTAATATCCCTTCAGGGACATTACCAGTGGTTGAGAACCACTGCTCTACATGAATATTTTTCAAAGTATAATGTGCATCAGAATCAATTAAAAGGCCTGTTAAATGTATATTCTCAAGGCCCACACCCAGCAATTCTAATTCAGTATATGTTTCTGATGCAAGTACTCCATTGTCCACACTTAAGAAAAACTGCTCACTTTCTGCAAAAGAATTGGAGAAGATTGAACCAATGGAAGAACACCATATAGAATCTGAGTGTATTAGTCTTGTATCCTGGACCCCTAGCCTCCTCCTTTGGCCCAACTATTACCATTCAAGGAGAATAGACTTTTTTTCCCCAAAATATTTTTAGTAAGTTTGACAGGTATATTTGTTTGGTGTTGCCTGATATTTTACATTTCTTCTAATAGTATTCTGTACATTCTACTCGCATTAAAAAGAAGTTAAATTTTATTTGAAGTTGATAGCTCAAAGCCAACCTTCAAATTTGAGCATTTTTAGTCAAAATCATCACAGCATTTGAATGTACAATAGTAATAGTTTGGAGAAGACATGATATGATGTGTCTGACAGGTAAAGATCACTCCTGTAGTCTCTGTTGATGATCATAAACAAAAAAACAGAGCAGAGTTGGAGGACTTACATTTTCAGATATCAAGGTCAATTATAAAGCTATAAGATAATGTGATATTGGCAAAAGAATCTATAAGCTAACCAATGGAGGAAAATAGAGTCCAGGCACGGTGACTCATGCCTGTAATCCCAGCACTTTGGGGGGCCGAGGCGGGTGGATCACCTGAGGTTGAGGGTTCGAGACCAGCCTGACCAACATGGAGAAATCCCCTCTCTACTAAAAATACAAAAAAATTAGCCAGGGGGGAATCCCAGCTACCAGGAGGCTGAGGCAGGAGAATCTCTTGAATCTAGGAGGCGGAGGTTGCAATGAGCCGAGATCGCGCCATTGCACTCCAACCTGGGCAACAAGAGTGAAACTCCATCTCAAAAAGAAAAAAGGAAAATAGAGTCCAGCAACAGTCCCACACCTATAGTCATCTGATTTATGCAAAAATTACACTACAGCACAGTGAGCAAATGAAGAACTTTTCAATAAGTTCATGCAAAGGACATGAACTCATTCCTTTTTTATGGCTGCATAGTATTCCATGGTGTATATGTGCCACATTTTCTTTATCGAGTTTATCACTGATGAGCATTTGGGTTGGTTCCAAGTCTTTGCTATTGTGAATAGTGCTGCAGTAAGCATACGTGTGCATGTGTCTTTATAGCAGAATGACTTATAATCCTTTGGGTATATACCCAGAAATGGGATTGCTGGGTCAAATGGTGTTTCTGTTTCTAAATCCTTGCGGAATCACCACACTGTCTTCCACAATGGTTGACCTAATTTACACTTCCACCAACAGTGTAAAAGCATTCCTATTTCTCCACATCCTCTCCAGCATCTATTGTTTCTTGACTTTTTAATAATCGCCATTCTAACTGGCATGAGATGGTATCTCATTGTGGTTTTGATTTAAGATTCTCTAATGACCAGTGATGATGAGTTTTTTTCATGTTTGTTGGCCGCATAAATGTCTTCTTTTGAGAAGTGTCTGTTCATATCCTTTGCCCACTTTTTGATGGGGTTGTTTGCTCTTTTCTTGTAAATTTATTTAGTTTTTTTTTTTGTAGATTCTGGATATTAGCCCTGTGTCAGATGGATAGATTGCAAAAATTTTCTTCCATTCTGTAGGTTGCCTGTTCACTCCGATGATAATTTCTTTTGCTGTGCAGAAGCTCTTTAGTTTAATTAGATCTCATTTGTCAATTTTGGTTTTTGTTGCCATTGCTTTGGGTGTTTTAGTCATGAAGTCTTTGCTCATGCCTATGTCCTGAATGGTACTGCCTAGGTTTTCTTCTAGGGTTTTTATGGTTTTAGGTCTTACATTTAAGTTTTTAATCCATCTTGGGTTAATTTTTATATAAGGCATAAGGAAGGGATCCGGTTTCAGTTTTCTACATATGGCTAGCCAGTTTTCCCAACACCATTTATTAAATAGGGAATCCTTTTCCCATTGCTTATTTTTGTCAGGTTTGTCAAAGATTAGATGGTTGTAGATGTGTGGTGTCCTATTTAAAAAACCACCCTTAAAGGAGTAAAAAAGAATTCTTAGAGTAGGGGAAATATTCACAATACTTATATCCAATAAAAGACTACCATCCAAAATATTTGTAAGATATCAATAACAAAAAAGACAGAGAAGCCAAGAGAGGAAAGACTAGAATTGGCAATTTACCAAAAAAGACATGCAAGTTAATGATAAACATATAAAAGGAAACTCAACTACATTAGTCAATGAACTATCAATAAGTATTCACCAGAATCATAAACTTGACAAAGAATGTTAACACCAAGTATCAGAATGTGGAATTAGGATGCTCATACTACTGGCAGTAGTAAAACTGATAAAACCACTTTAGGAAACTCTTTGTCAGTAACTCCTAAAGTTGAATGATGTTGCATACTCCAAGTAGCAATTACACTTCCTGGTATACACCCAACGGAAAAAGCACATATATTCACCAAAAGACGTGTACTAAAATGTTCATAGTTACTCTACTCATAATAACCTGTAAGCAACCTAAATGCCCATCAGTAGTAGAATGTTGTATAGTCATGCAATGAATGGTATATGGAGAGATGATTAATGCTATACAGCAATGTGAATGAACTACCTAAAACTACATATAACAATCTGTATGAATCTCATATACAACAATTTGAGTGAAAAAATCTAGAAAAATAGTTCATGATATATAATTCCAAGTAAATAAAGTACAAAAACCTGTGAGATTTTAAAAGTCAGTGTGGAGTTTACCATTTGTAGGGGCACGGGGATTGTGATGAGAAGAGATTATGAAGAGGGCTTCTGTAGTCCTGGTAATGTTCAATGTGTTGATCTAGGTACTGATTACTCAGATGTGTCCATTTTGTGAAATTTCCAATTCTGTATGTTGATTAGACCCTAATATAAAGATGAAAGAAGAGACACCTCACTTGCTTCAGATTTTATCTTCAACTCCCGTATCACATGCCAATAATGCTTTCAGCCAGTTTTTTGTTCTATCCAGTGCCAAATATGCAGTCACCTCCCACTTAGTTTGCTCAGCTGCCTTGGCATATAGAAAAGACTCACTTTTCTTCTATAGCTGCTCACTTGTTAGCTCTAGCTCAGTTTTTTGCAAATTTTAAAATCCTGCCTGCATTTTGGTTTTAACAAAATGCGACATCCCTGATGGGTTTAAGCATTTTTGACTGAATATATTGGTTACTATCCTCCTTTTCCCAGAATATGTCACTTCTCCTTCCTGTAGTGAATGCTATAAATAATAAGACCCAGCAGTTAAGTATAAATAAGCCCCAAGACACAATGTGTAGTCACCATTCTTTTATTTATTAGTACAAATATCAAATATATAAACTCCTCCATTTGCAGACTACTTTGGAAAAAATTCACAATAAGGCGTTTTAAATTATAGAAATGCAAATAATTTTTTCTGAAGGCTTATTATATTGCTCTAAAATATATGTAATTTTATCAGGATTTGTGTGTGCATGAGTCTGTTTGCTATTAACTATTGTCAGAAAAAGAGATAAAGTCTTTGCTTGAAAGATAATTTCCCATTGTCAAATATTTTGTTATCTTTTAATTAGGTGAATTTAAGTTCATTAGTGAATATAAAGTATGAATTGCTATCTTGTTTTCTGTTTGAAATTCACTGTGTCAGGAATCAAGTTGAGTTAATGGAACTGAAATTTATAACTCTAACACTTCCTTCTAAACAAAGTGAAGACACAAAATTATTCTGATGTAATGGTCCAAAAAGTATATCCCTACCTAATGCTCTTCAACTTGGTGTTTGTATGGTATGTGGTATAAAATTAAGAATATTTTCTAATGATTGCACTTAGTGTTCAGCACACTATTCTTCCCAGAAGTATAATAAAGAATAAATGCATTTATATAGTAGTGATACAGGAGGTGGGCAGGGAAATGTTGGTTAGAGAAGTGTGGGGTCCCTGGTGAAGGCTCCACACTTGGGCCTGTACCCTTGGCCCTAAATGAGGACAGGCATTTCTCTTTTCGCACCCAAAAGTTGCCTTTTGGCCCACCACGCCCCTCCATCTGGCCTCCATGTAAACCCAAGACTTTAGCAGGCACAGACACAAGCAGCTGAACATCACAATGAAAGGAGCAGAGGAAAAGAGTTACAGAGAGTAGCAGAGAGTGGCAGGGCAGCATGGCAGAGAAAGAGCGAAGAGGAATACCAAGGGGAGTGCAGGCAGGACTGGTCGGAAAAGGAAAAGACCACCTTCCATCCCCTACTTTTGGCTCCCCATCCATCTCACTTGAGAACCACCTTCACCATTCAATAAAACCTTGCATTCCTTCCAGCTCTCGTGCATTCTGATTATTCCAGTACACTGGGCAAGAACTCAGGCTGTCACACTGGCCCCCTGCCCTTGTGATAAGGCAGAGGGTCTATTGAGCTGATTAACACAAGCTGCTTGCAGATGACAAAGCTGAAACAGCACACTGTAACACACGCCCACTTGGGCCTCGGGAGCTATAGACCCCCACCCCTAGACCCTGCCTTGGGACTAGAGTCCAAAAGCACTTCCCACCACCTCTGCACCTGCCCATCTGCATGCTCCCACTAGAGCAGTGAGGCACACCTGTGTCACACGTCCTGTGAGGGGGATAAGGGAACTTTCACCTTTCAGTAGCTACTTTTGACTTCCTTGCCTTCAAAGAATAAACAATTTATTATTCTTGGACCCCCAGGCTCAGAACTGGTATTCATTTCCTCTGGATATTCTATCAGTCCCCAAATTCTTATTCATCTTTAGCATTATTTCTTTACTTAACTCTGTTTCTAGAACTACTACCACCTCACTTCATGCCCAAATGCATGAAGTTGTCTTCCAATGGCAAGACCATCATTCCCTCTGTGCTCCAAATCATAGATGGTTCCTCCCTCATTGAGTAGTCATTTCTCCATTTTTAACAACATATATTTAAGCTACTCAAATTACAACTCCTCCCCAGCTTTAGTTTTCATAGCTGGGCCTTGTCCTATTGTTCACATTTCTCATTCTTTCAAAATTATTCCCATGATTTTGCTTTCTAGGCTCCTCACATAAATTCTCTTCCTCCTTGATAAGAATTCCCTCAGTTTCGGAGCTTGCAGTGAGCCAAGTGGAGATCGCACCACTGCAACTCCAGTCCTGGGTGACAGAGCGAGACTCCGTCTCAAAAAAAAAATAATAATAACAATAATACAAATAAATAAATAAATAAATAAATAAATAATTCCCTCAATTTGCCTCCTTTAAAATCACTGTCTTCATCTTGCTGCTCCTTTCTTCCTATCTGCAAGGCTAAGCCTTCCTTTTGTGTTCAGCTGCTATAGGGATTAGAAAAACAAACAAACGAACAAACAAGGAAAATCCAAAGGATTTGATTCTGCTAAAACTCCATCACTTACAAGCTGCTTGACTTTGAGCAAATCACTTATTCATTCCAACCTCAGTTTCTTTGTTCATAAAATGAGAAGATGGGGATAATTAGGCCATCACCTGTCCTACTTTTTTACCTCGCAGGATTGTCATGAGCATTACAATGTACAGTCCAATTCTGTACATTCATTGTACAGAAAAATTGAAAAAAACCATTTATTTATTCAATAAATGTTTATTTAGCATCTGCTTTTTTCCACTCACTATTAAAAATTCTAGGGCTATATCACTAAATGCACTATTTTAACAGAGCTTACTTTCTAGTGAGACCTGACAATAAACACATAAACAATTTAGAAAATAATTTCAAAGAATGAAAGTTTCTATGAATAAAAATTTAACAGAGTGAGGTAGGAGAGTGACCAGTATGATTAGGGAAGTACTCTTAGACAAGATGACATTTGAGTCATGACAATGGTAAAACACTGAAAGATTTAATGCTGAGATTGGAATCAAGACAATGATTCTCATCTTATCTCCTTTGTGCACCATTATACTGGAGTTCCTAGTCACTATGACAATATAAAAATAAACAAAATTATAAATATTGGGAAAAAAGAAATGTATTTTTATTCATATACCAATTATCTTTAATGTAGAAAATTAAAAGAAATCTCAGAAATATTCCTAGAATAAATAATGAATATAGCAAGGTTGCTGCTATTAAAGTCAGTATGCAGAAATGAATTGTATTCTATAAAAATTTAGAAAATACAATTTATAAAATATACAACTGTCACTAAAAATATTAAATACCTTGTGATAAATCTAGCAAGAAATGTGCAAGGCCCCTAGGAAAAAAAATTTGTAACTTGACCTCTAATTTATGCCATTTACAAAAAATAACTTATCTCAATTATAGATCTAAATGTTAAGGATAAAGCAATAAAACTTATTGATGATTACATAAGAGAATATCCTCATAACTTTGAGGCAGACAAAGATTTCTTCAATGGAATACAAGAAGTACTATTTAGAGTACTTAATGTACAAGAAGTACATTAAGGAAAGATTGATAAATCAGACTACATTAAAATTAGACAATTGTATGAATTAAAGGGCCTATTAAAAATGTAAAAAGGTAAGGCACCAAGTAGAAAAATATGTTTGTAATCAATTCAGGTCTTGTAACCAGAGTATATAAGAACCCCTAATAATCAATAAGAAAAGGACAACTCAGTGAAAAGACATGCACAGACATTTCACAAAGGATTATATCCAAATGGGTAAAAAGCACATTGAAAAAGTGCTCAACCCACTCCTTTATCAAGGAGATAGAAATTAAAACCATGATGTGATAACACTGAAGCTCACCAAAATACCAATTATTGGCCAGCATGTAAGCAAAAATAACTCTCAAACATGGCCCATGAGGTTGTAAAGGAGTGCAACCAATTTGGAACTCTATTTGGTAGTATCTACTAAAGCTGAAATAAGTATACCATATAATCCAGCTACAACACTCCTAAGCGTGTTCTCTACAGAATACATATTAAAAACATGTACAAAAATTCCCATACTCAGAGGTGAATACATGTTACATGGAATGGGAAGCTTATATAATTTGGGGGTGGTGGGCTCTGATTAACAAAAAAACACAAAATTTTGAATGTAAGATTAGATACAGAAATAATAAGTATGTAACCAGGATAATTTTTTAAAATCACCAAAATTGCAGGAGGCTTTGGGATTCAGGCCTATTTCTTCTGCAACTTCTTTAGGCATTTGACCAGAAATGTTTTTCTGGGGCAGAACAAGATGGCTGAATGGAAGCCTACCCTATTCAGTCCCCCTGTTGGAACAGTAAAAGTTAACAACTAACTACACACAAAAAGCACCATCACAAGAACTAAAAAATTAGGTGAGCAATCACATGACCTGGTGTTGACTTTATATCACTGAAAGTGGCACTGTAAGTGGGTAGGAGAGACAGTCTTCAATTGCTGATACCTCCCCTCCCCCATTCCCCTGAAGTAGGTGCATGGTGCAGAGAATCTGTGCACCACGCACAGGAGGGAAAGTGCACTGATAGGGAGACTTTACATTGAACTTAGTGCTGCCCTATCACAGCAGAGAGCGGAATTGGACTATATCCAGATGATGCCTGCCCACTAAGGCACTTTGGCCCTAGCCAGAGGGGAATTGCCTATCGTGGTAATCAGAGCCTGAGTTTCAGTAAGCCTCATCACCAAGGGCTAAAGTGCTCTGGGGCACTAAGTGAACTAGATGGGCAGTCCAGGCCACACAGACAGCAAGTCTTAGGCAAGTCCTAATGCCAAGTTGGGCTCAGATCCAGTGGACTAGTGGGGCATGTGACCTACTAAGACATCAACTGTGGTGGCTAAGGGAGTGATTGTGCCACCTCTCTCCTTCCCCTGGCAGCACCCACATGGTGCAGAAAAATCTGTATGCTTGGGAGAGGAAGAGCACCAGAGAAATCGATATGCTTGGGAGATGGAGAGCACAGCAACTGTAAGACTTTCCAATGAACTCAGTGCTGTCCTGTTGCAGTAGAGAGAAAAGCTGTGATAGGCCCAGCCAGTGCCCATTCATGGAGGAGCATTTGCACCAGAGCTAGACAGAGGGGAATTGCCTATCCCAGTGTTTGGAGCTTGAGTTTGTCAGCAGGCTTTGCCATGACAGGCCAAAGTGTTCCAGGGTACTAGTTAAACTTGAAAGGCAGTCTAAGGCACAGGGATTGCAATTCCTAAGCAATACCTAGTGCTGGGCTGTGCTTAGTACCAGTGGACTAGGATGGCACATGACCTAGGGAGACATCAGTTGGCATTGCTAAGGGAGTACTTGCATCACCTCTCCTCCAACCCTAGTCAGTGCAACTGGAAGCAACAAAAGTGACTCTTAACCTTCTGCTTGAAGAGAGGAGAGCAAAGAGGACTTTGTCTTACATCTGTGATACCAGCTCAGCCACAGTAGGATAGGGCACTGGGCAGAGTAATGAGGCTCCCATCTGAGGCCATAGCTCATGAATGACATTTCTAGACACAACCTTGGCCAAAAGGGAACCTGCTGCCCAAAAGGGAAATACCCAGTCCTGACAGCATGTATTAGTGTTGACTAAAGAATTCTTGGGTGCTAAATAACCAACAGTTATATGCAGATAATACGCCATGGGCCTTGGGTTCTGAAATGTGCTGGCTTCAGGTGTGACCCAGCATATTCCCAGCTGTGTTGGCTATGGTGAAAGACTCCTTCTGTTTCAGAAAAGCAGGGGGAAAAGTAAAGGGGACTTTGTCTTGCACTTTAGGTACCACCTTGGCAACGGTGGAGTAGAGCACCAAGCAGGTTCTTGGAGTCCCTGAGTCCATGTGTACACTCTTGGTCAGAATCTATGAACCTGCCTTAGGCCAGAGGGGAGGCCCCTGACCTGAAAGGTGAGTCTCAGGCCTGGCAGCAAAAGCTGATTGAAGAGCCCTCGGGCCTTAAGAGAACATCAGTTGTGTCCTGGCAGAACTCCCCATGGGCCACTGGTTGTGGTGGCCACAGGAAAAGGCTTATCTACCTGTGGAAAGGGGAGGAAAGTGTGGGAAGGACTTTGTCTTACTGTTTGAGCGCCACCTCAGTCGCAATAGAATAGGACATAGAGTAAACTTCTAATATTTTTTTACTCCAATCCCTGGCTCCGAGACAGCATCTCTGGACACACCCAGCACGTGGGAAGTCACCACCTCTAACAGAGGGACTCAAACTGGCTGGCTTCACCACCTGCTGATTGTAAAGCACTAGGACCATGAGTGAACATAAGTGGTAGCCAGGTAATAGTTACAATGGGCCTTGGACAAGACCCAGTGCTGTGTTGGCTTCAGGTCTAAATCAGTGCAGTTTCAGTGGTATTTATGTAATCACAGAGGTGTTTGTGTCCCTGAACCGCCAGTTGCAGATGGCTAAGGGCAGAGACAGAGACTCCATTTGTTTGGGAGATAAGGGAGAAGAACAAGAGTCTCTTCCTGGTAATCCAGAGAATTCTTCTAGATCTTATTCAAGACCAACATGGAAGTACCTCTATGAGCCTGCAATAAACAAAGTCTTATTGAGTTTGGGGCCCAAATTCAAACTTCGAATATCTGGAAAGCCTTCCCAGAAAGGATAGGCACAAATAAGCCCACACTGCAAAGACTGAAATAAACATCTAACTATCCAATACCCAGATACTGAAACACATCTAAAAGTATCAAAATCATTCAGGAAAACATGACACTACCAAATGAACTAAATAAGGCACCAGGGACCAATCTTGGAGAAAGAGAGATATGTGACCTTTCAGTCACGGAATTCAAAATAGCTGTGTTGAGGAAACTAAAAGAAATTCAAGAGAACACAGGGAGCGTATTCAGAATTCCCTCAGATAAATTTAACAAGGAGAATGAAATAATTGAAAGGAATCAAGCCGAAATTCAGGAGCTGAAAAATGCAATAGGCATACTGAAGAATGCATCATAGTTCACTAATAGCAGAATTGATTAAGCAAAAGAAAGAATTAGTGAGCTTGAAAAAAAGCTTTCTGAAATTGCACAGTCAGAGGAGAAAAAGTAAGGGAGCACACCTATAAGATCTAGAAATAGCCTCAAAAGGGCAATTTAAGAATTTTTGGCCTTAAAGAGGAGGTAGAGAGAAAGAGAATTAGAAAGTTTATTCAAAGGAGTAATAACAGAGGACTTCCAAACCTAGAGAAAGATATCAATATTCAAGTACAAGAAGGTTATAAAACACCAAACAGATTTAACCCAAAGAAGACTACTTCAAGGCATTTAATAAACAAACTCTCAGAGGTCACAGATAAGAAAAGGATCTTAAAAGCAGCAAGAGAAAAGAAACAAATAACATACAATGGAGTTCCAATACATCCAGCAACCGGCTTTTCAGTGGAAATCTTATGGGCCAGGAGAGAGTGGCATGGTGTATTTCAAGTGCTGAAGGAAAAAAATGTTCATGCCAGAATAGTACATCCAGAAAAAAAAGTCCTTCAAGCATGAAGGAGAAACACGTCTTCCCAGACAAACAAAATCTGAGGGATTTTATGAACATGAGGCCTGTCCTACAAGAAATGCTAAAGGGAATTCTTCAGTCTGAAAGAAAAACATGTTAATGTGCATAATGAGCAATAAGAAATCCACTTAAGGTAGAAAATTCACTGGTAATAGCAAAGAGAAAAACACAGAACATTATCACTTTGTAAGTGTGGTGTATAAACTACTTTCATCTTAAGTAGTAAAACCAAACAATGAAGCCATCAAAAATAAAAACTACAACTACTTTTCAAGACGTAAATAGTATAGTAAGACATAAGGAGAAACAACAAAAAGTTAAAAAGCAGAGTGATCAATATAAAGTGTTTTGTAAGTTTTCTTTTTGCTTGTTTGTGTGGTTATACATTGAGTGTTAAATTGTCATCAATTTAAAATAATGGGATATGAAATAGTATTTGTAAGCCTCATGGTAACCTCAAATAAAAAATCATACAACAAATACACAAAAATAAAAAGCAAGAAATTAACAATACCACCAGATAAAAATCACCTTTACTAAAAGGAAGACAAGAAATAAGGAAAGATGGAATAGAAGACCAGAAAACAACAAGAAAAACAAATACAAAATGGCATAAGTATGTTCTTACTTTTTCTAATACCAATACATGTACATGGAGCAAACTCTCCAATAAAAGGATGTAGAGTAGCTGAATGGATAAAAAAGCAAGAATCAATGACATGTTGCCCACAAGAAACACATTTTACTTATAAAGATACACATAGACTGTAAATATAGGGATGGGAAAAGATATTCCATGACAATGAAAACCAAAAAAAGAGCAAGAGTAGCTATTTCTGTATCAGACAAAATAGATTTCAAGACAAAAACTTTAAGAAGAGACAAAGAAGGTCATTCTATAATGATAAAAGGGTCACATAAGCAAGAGGATATAGTAACTGTAAATAAATATGCACCCAATACTGGAGCACGAAGATATATGAAGCAAATATTATTAGAGCTACAGTGAGAGAGATAGATCCGGATACAGGAATAGCTGGAGATTTCAACACCCCACTTTCAGCATTGGACACATCTTCCACACAGAAAATCAACAAAGATCAGACTTAATCTTCACTGTAGACCAAATGGACCTAATAGAAATATTTATATCTATTAGGGTTTCTTCTGTCTCTATCTCCTTCAATTCTGCTCTGAACTTAGTTATTTCTTGTCTTCTGCTAGTTTTTGAATTTGTTGCACTTGCTTCTCTAGCTCTTTTAATTTTGATCTTAGGGTGTCAATCTGAGATCTTTCTGGCTTTATATGTGGACATTTGGTGCTATAAATTTGCCTCTTAACACTGCTTTAGCTGTGTCCTAGAGATTGTGGTACATTGTCTCTTTGTTCTCATTGGTTTCAAATAAATTCTTGATTTCTGCCTTAATTTCATTATTTACCTAAGAGTCATTCAGGAGCAGTTTGTTCAATTTCCATGTAATTTTGTGGTTTTGACTGAGTTTCTTAATCCTGAGTTCTAATTTGACTGCACTGTGGTCTGTGAGACTGTTGTTATGATTTCAATTCTTTTGCATTTGCTGAGGAGTGTTTTACTTCCAATTATGCAGTCAATTTTAGAATAAGTACCATGTGGCACTGAGAAGAATGTATATTCCGTTGATTTGGGGTGGAGAGTTATGTAAGAGCTATTTATAGCAAACCCACAGCCAATATCATATTGAATGGGGAAAAGCTGGAAGTGTTCCCTTTCAAAACTGGTACAAGGCAAGGATGCCCTCTCTCACCACTCCTATTCAATGTAGTATTAGAAGTTCTGACCATGGCAATCAGGCAAGAAAAAGAAATAAAGTAACCTTAAATAGGAAGAGAGGAAGTTAAATTGTCTCTATTTGCAGATGATATGACTGTATATTTAGAAAACCCCACCATCTCAGCCCAAAATCTCATTAAGCTGATAAGCAACTTCAGCAACATCTCAGGATACAAAATCAATGTGCAAAAATCACAAGCATTCCTATACACCAACAATAGACAAGCAGAGAGCCAAATCATGAATGAACTCCCATTCACAATTGCTACAAAGAGAATAAAATACCTAGGAATACAGCTAACAAGGGATGGGAAGGACCTCTTCAAAGAGAACTACAAACCACTGCTAAAGGAAATAAGAGAAGAGACAAACAAATGGAAAAACATTCCATGCTCATGGATAGGAAGAATCAATATTGTAAACACGGCCATACTGCCCAAAGTAATTTATAGATTCAATGCCATCCCCATCGAGCTACCAATGACTTTCATTACAGAATTGGAAAAAACTACTTTAAAGTTCATATGGAACCGAAAAAGAGCCTGCATTGCCAAGAAAATCCTAAGCCAAAAGAACAAAGCTGGAGGCATCACACTACCTGACGTCAAACTATACTACAAGCCTTCAGTAACCAAAACAGCATGGTACTGGTACCAAAACAGAGATATAGACCAATGAAACAGAACAGAGACCTCACAAATAACACCACACATCTACAACCATCTGATCTCTGACAAACCTGACAAAAACAAGCAATAGGGATAGGATTTCCTTTTCAATAAATGGTGCTGGGAAAACTGGATAGCTGCATGCAGAAAACGGAAACTGGACCCCTTTCTTACATCTTATACAAAAATTAACTCAAGATGAATTAAAGACTTAAATGTAAAACCCCAAACCATAAAAATCCTAGAAGAAAACCTAGGCAATACCATTCAAGACATAGTCCTGGGCAAAGACTTCATGATGAAAATGCCAAAAGCAATTGCAACAAAAGCCAAAATTGAAAATGAGATCTAATTAAACTAAAGAGCTTCTGCACAGCAAAAGAAACTATCATCAGAGTGAACAGACAACCTATAGAATGGAGAAAATTTTTGCAATTTACCCATCTGACAAAGGTATAATATCTGGAATCTACAAGGAACTTAAACAAATTTACAAGAAAAAAATAAACAACTCCATTAAAAAGTAGACAAAAGATATGAACAGACACTTCTCAAAAGAAGACATTTATGTGGACAACAAACATATGAAATAAAGCACAACACCACTGATCATCAGAGAAATGCAAATCAAAACCACAGTGAGATACCATGGCATGACAGTCAGAATAGTGATTATTAAAAAGTCAAGAAACAACAGATGTTGGTGAGGCTGTGGACAAATAGAAATGCTTTTACACTGTTGGTGGGATTGTAAGTTATTTCAACCATTGTGGAAGACAGCGTGGTAACCCCTCAAGGATCTAGAACTAGAAATACCATTTGACCCTTTATTGGGTATTTACCCAAAGGAATATAAATTATTCTATTATAAAGACACATGCACATGTATGCTTATTGCAGCACTACTTACAATAGCAAAACATGGAACCAACCCAAATGCCCATCAATGATAGACTGGATAAAGAAAATGTAGCACATCATACACCATGGAATACTATGCAACCATAAAAAGGAATGAGATCATGTCCTTTGCAGGGACATGGATGAAGATGGAAGCCATCATCCTCAGCAAACTAACACAGGAACAGAAAACCAAGCACTATATGTTCTCAGTTATAAGTGGGAGTTGAACAGTGAGAACACATGGACAAAGGGAGGGGAACAACACACACCAGGGCCTGTTCACAAGTGAGGTGCATGGTGAGGGACCCTAGAGGATGGGACAATAGGTGCAGCAAACCACCATGGCACACATATACCTATGCAACAAACCTGCACATTCTGCACATGTATCCTGGAACTTAAAGTAAAATAAAAATAAAAATAAAATAAAATAAAATAAAATTAAATTAAATAAAGATGGAATGAATAAGACTTAGTATTTGACACCACAACAGGGTGACTACAGTCAATAATAATTTGATTGTACATTTTTAAATAACCAGAAGAGTACAACTGAATTGTTTGTAACATAAAGCATAAAATGTTTGAGGTGTTCGATAGGCCACTTTCCATAATATGACTATTACACATTGCATTTCTATATTAAAATAGTTCATGTACCCTCTAAATATATACACCTATGTAGCCCCAAAAAGAACTGCTCTCATAGACAAGTTTCATAGATTATGACTTCTCCTTTCTATACAGAATATTATTCACATTGTAGCAACACTAGCCCTTAAGGAGGTGTGTACAAGTGAGGAGACCTGAAGCTTAATCTTCATTATCTTCATGGTATATTTGCCTATGATCATAATAGCATTATTCATGATAGCCAAAATTGGAAACAATCCACTATCTGTCAATAGCAGAACAGATAAATTATGGCATATCCCTATAATAGAATACTATACAGCAATGTAAATAGACAAATCACTACTATATGAAACAACATGAGTGAATCTCACAACCATAATGTTGAGCTATGGAATCCAGATGAAAGTTACTACTTACTATATGATTTCATTTATATACAGTTCAAAAACAGACAAAATTAATTTATGACAACAAAGTATGGATTGTGGTTTCCTCTGGGGAAGAAGAAAATGTTTAATTCTTGATAGGCAGCAGAAAAGGAGCTTTAGAGATGTTTATGATGTTCTATTTTTTCATCTGAGTATTGGTTATACAAGGTATTAGTTATACAAGTGTGCTCATTTGGTGATAATCTAACAAGCTGTACACTTAGAATTTGTATAATTTTCTACTTGTACATTACACTTGAATGAAAAGTCTATTAAAAATAGCATACAAAGTCAAGATATTATTAGTTTTTTTTTTAACATGGGAGAATTGGACAAGCTATGGAAACCTCTCCTCACTCTATTGATACTCTTGCAAAAGAGACTGAAATAATCCTGGGGGCTAGTCAGTGTGCCACATTCACTAAAATATCCAAAGGGTTCCTGATTAATTTTGACACTTTTGTCACCTTTTATAAATGATTCCATTCCAAATCCTACTTGTATTTGAATCCTAGATTGTCACACATTAAGATTACAATATCTTTACATCATTCCATTCTAGCCATGTTCTCTTGGGGGAAAAAAAATAAGCCTTCTCTTAAAAAAACCGTTTGTTTTCATTGTCAGGTTACGAAAATCATACCTGTTCATTTTAGAACAAAAAAGCATCAAGACTTGTACCATTTGCGATCTGCTACAAGAACAGCACATCTCACAGGGTAATCTCCCTTAGCCTAGATTTCAGAATGAGATGGTACATGGAGTTGAGCTACAGCTGACACACAATGGTCTACATGCAGTATGAGCAATAAAATTGAAGAAACAGATTTAGGGATTTTTGTGTTATATATATATATCACATGCATATGCATATACATTTATATAAATTTACATTTCTTTTATATGTTTAGGAATATGTATAGTGTAGAGAGAATTTTTATAACTAGTGAGTTGACATTAATAGATTGTTTTAATTAGATTTTTGGAATTCAGCCAATTTTGTTAAGCTAATTTGTATGCATGGAAATTGTCAGTATTTCTCTGGCTTTTAGAAGTTTCCTAGTATCTTATGTGTTATTTTACATACAAGTAAATATTGATGAAGGAAATGAGTATTAAAAGCTAGTAAGATCAAATAAATAATTTTAAAGGCTATATTCAATGCTTTGAAATGTTATATAAAATATTCAGTCTGATGTAAATTGCATATATACTACTAACGGTATAATCAGGCTATTCATTTTTTAGCCCAAAACACAGAGCCAATGACTTCATTTTCTGGCATGAGATCATTTCTTTGAATGAACATAAATGAAGTGTAAAAGATTATCATTACTGATCCTCATAGTATCTTTAATCATGAAGCAATCTGTAGAAGATTCATTGACATTGATTTAAATCTAGTAGAAGTAAATAGATTATTACAATGAAATATATTTTGAAAGCACTGGAAGTGCTCTATAATAATCATATAGTTGCTTGCTCCAATGAGTTTTTAAAAAACCATTAAAATAAAAAATATTATCTCAGCCATTGTTTTAAAGTTATGAATATTTAACGAAGCAAGTGAAAATTAAATATCATTATCTAGCTCTATTCAAAGACTTCCTTGTTGGTTTTTTGTGTTGATGATGAATAACAGCCCTGGAGAAAAATGTATTATTAAAATTGAAAAACAACACAACACAAAAATTTACTCCATTAGCTCGATTCTCCCAGCCTCCTAGTCAGGATAGAAAGTGGGTTCATTACACTCAACTCAGGGAGAAATGTCTTATGCAGATTTGTGGGGCGAAATGGTGCTCCACTGTCACAAATCTTAAAAAACAGACCTTCAAATTTTTCGTGGATTACTTACAATTTCCCACACCATAGACTGTCTAACAAAACATTTAATGACCTCAGGGAGCTGACCTCAAGGAGCTGGCATAGATTTTTATGAACGGGCCCTATACTGGAGGTTGCTTTGATACAAAATTTGACACATTCTAAGAATAATAAGTAAGATACTTTAGATTCTCTGAGAGAATGATGTTTTGTGGATTGAAGGAACCAGTTTTCCTAGTCCAATCCACAAATAGTTTGATATCCCTTGTGTATTCCTGCCTAGTGGTTACTCTACCTCTGCATGAACACTCTAATATGCAACTCATTCTATTTGTGAAGACCTTTAATTTTTTGAAAATGTTTCCTTTGTTGAGCTGAAATCGATTTCTATTTTAGTTTTTCTGTCGTTGAACCTAATTATATTATCTGGGAAAAATAGAACAATTTTAATTCATCTTGCACATTACATATCTGTAAATATGTAAAGAACTTTCTAGTTACTTCAACTACTTTAATATACTATGAATATTTTAGATCTTCTTTGCTTTTTGTCTGAACACATATTGGTGTGCCTTCTCTTCAAGAATAGAGCCTAGAAATGAAGAGTTTTCCATGTATGTCCATCAGGACAGAATGGAATGAATACGTAATGTTGCTCATCCTAAGGTTTTTTAATTTTGCAGATGAAGTTTTTTTTTTTTTTTTTTTTTTTTTTGAGATGGAGTCTTGCTCTGTCGCCCAGGCTGGAGTGCAGTGGCACAATCTCGGCTCACTGCAAGCTCCGCCACCCGGGTTCACGCCATTCTCCTACCTCAGCCTCCCGAATAGCTGGGACTACAGGCGCCCGCCACCGCGCCCGGCTAATTTTTTGTATTTTTAGTAGAGACGGGGTTTCACCGTGGTCTCGATCTCCTGACCTTGTCATCCGCCCGCCTCAGCCTCCCAAAGTGCTGGGATTACAGGCATGAGCCACCGCGCCTGGCCCAGATGAAGTTTTGTATCACATTAGGTTTTCTGATCATCTTAATTTCTCTTTTGACTCATACGGAACTTACATTTGATTAAAACTAGTAAATGTGATTGGAAGGTTTTTTTGTTTTTTGTTTTTTGGTTTTTTTTGGTGGGGAGAAGGGGGTGCATGTATTTTAGCTTTTTTTTTTTTTTTTTTTAAGTTCTATACTGGTAAAGTTGTATTTTGTTTAGTTTTATGATTTCAGTATAAAACTTTTCATTTTTTTCCCTGGAAAACATCAGCCTCTTAGATTCTACCCCTCTTTGGTTCCTAATTCTGCAATTTTATTAGTTAAAATTCTGAGCTTTACATATATCTTTATGTAATTCATTTATAAAATAGTGTTATATAACAGAATTCTTCCATGCTCCAGTTTATGGCTCTGGATCTGAAATAATAACCATCAGGTTACAAGTCAGAAAACACTGGCTTTGAACTTTGCGTAAATCCAGTTAAGTTACCTATGGACATAATTGTTTTCTTATCTTTGAATTGATAATAGTATTACCTATCCTGCCCCTTCATAGGATTGATTAGAAGCAAATCAGATATTATTTTTGAAAAGCCTTTAAAGAGAATGAAGTGCTACATATAAAATACTTAAGCCATTGATATTAATGCTATTTTTTACCTACACTCAAAGAGTCATATTGATTGATTTCCCAATAAAGTGACCAGTTGTTTGGCATTATATAGAGATATAGTTTATCACAACTTTATACACACAACATTATGTACCAAAATTTATATGTCCTTCTAAATGAAAGCCTTTCAGACTCAATGACACATGGATATCAGGGCACTGAAATAGGATTACAGGAATGATTAATTCTTGCAAAGCAGACACACTATGTTGACAAAGTAAAGGGAAATTTACATTTTTATGCTTCTTTCATATTTCTAATTTTAAGACTTCTGGTACCTGTTCTAAAAGCATTCCTCTGTTCATATTTCTAAGTGCATGAGATGTCATTGATGATTCTGATTCGTGAAGTGAGATTTATTCTAACTACATATTTAAAATTATAAGCATTTTGATTTATAGTCCTAATTTTAAACCTTCCTTAGTTTATTTGTATACTCAGTATCACACCAAAAATACTCATTCAACTCACATGTAAGAGGCAGTATAAAGATAACTCTTACAAAGCACCAAGATGATATTTTTGCAGGTTGGGTATGTGAGGATATCATAAAGTGCCATAAATTGTTACGTGTATGTATGTGTGTGTGCATATGTGTAGCATGTTTATATGTATGCATGTGAATTTTTCACTTGCAAAGTGGTCATTCTATGGTTATCTACAAAGAAGCCAGTTCTTTGTCTAAACAAGCAATGCAGAATTATTCAAGAAAAAACCACAGAGAGTAGAACTGCTCGGTAGCATTTCGTGAGGATACTGGCAGCACAAAATGAGGGTGACCAAACACAGAGGGATAGGGTAAGCTCAGAGTATAGCAAGAACAGCACAAGAGATGAGGTACTAGCAAGTGTAGATCAAAGAAAAGTGGCAGATGGCTGTGGTAAATGAAAAACAACATGATTTTACTGCAGAGCAAAGAGCAATAACTGTGTTCTGCTGGAAGGGAAAAGTACACAGAAATACATGTCAGTGGCCAGGCATAGTGGTATGTGCCTGTAGCTCCAATGACCTGGGAGGTTGAAGCAGGAGGATCACACCAGTCCAGGGATTCAAGGTTACAGTGAGCTATGATCCACCACTGCACTCCAGCCTGGGCAACAAAATGAGACCTGGTATTTATAATTTTTTTTCAATAGCCAGGCATATTGGTACATGCCTGTAATCCTAGCTTCATGGGAGGCTGAGGCAGGAGGACTGCTTGAGCCCAGGAGTTCAAGACTACAGTGAGCTATGGTCATGTCATTGTACTCCAGCCTGAGAGATAGAGGAAAACTCCATCTCTCTAAAAAAGAAGAGATAGAAAAATATATGGCAGTGCAAGAGTGTCAAAAAAAATAAAATTATCTTTATTAAGCTTTACATAAAGGCCAACAAGATAATATGTCATTATGTAATAATGCTAATAACAGAAGGTGATATTGATTAAATTGCAAGTGGAATTTAAAAGCCACTGAAACACACACACACAAATGTGTATATAAAGAAAAGGGAAGTGAAGACAGAAGATGAGACAAGAGTAGATCTATGATCCTTACCTAGTCAGCCTCACCCAAAGAACTAATTCCCATAGTGATTTAAGAAAACACCTTTATGAGTATAATGAGTTGAAATGATAAACTCACATCTACTTAGTAAATATGTTTATGATGTATTCATGGCTTGCTCAAATTAATCTCAATTCTCTTTTAGTTTGAAATTTCCATTAAAAGCCTTAATTGAAGATTGTGTGTACTAGAAATAGCTAAATTTTGTCTAAATGTAGGGACTATCTGGTCACTAACCAGACTATCGCTCACTGAAACACCTATACTTCAGCAGATCAGGCGAGACAACAGGAAATTATATATTTTTTTCCTTCTCAGAATATAACAACGTTTTCTCTTCCACCATGCCCTTAAATGTTAGTAGTCCTCAGGAATCCATGTGTAGTACACATTTCTTCTTATTCTGTCACCTCCAGGGTATCTTCTAGTACTGAACTGATATTTTCAATGACAACATAGCTCTGCTAGATGGCCCACTGACACCTAAATCTCAAAAGTCCAGGAAAAAAATTTCACAAAATTTCTCCATATCGCTCCTAAACTGCTCCCTTGCTTGAGCTCTGTGTTTCACTTGAAAACTTTACCACCTGCCCTGTTATTCAGGCTATCAACTTCAGTGCCATTTTTTATTTTTCTCTTTGCTTTATCCTAAAATGAGTAGATCATCTATTTTGGTAGATTTCACTTCCTAACTGTCTCTCAGATTTATTCACTCCTCTTCGTACCTATTGTTACAATTCTAATTCAGGCCTTCAACATTACTTGGAATTGTACAAACCTTTCATTGCCATCTATACCTTCAGACTCTCATTTTAAGATGTTTTCTATCCTGTTGCCAGAGATCTATCTAAAATATGATCATATTATTCCCTTGCATGAAGTATTTCAATGGAGCCAAACTCCTGAAGTGGACGTACGCAGGTCTCTGCTGTTTAACCACTGCTTGACCTTTCAAGCCTCATCTCCTGAAGTTTTCGACAAACATCCCATGCTGCAAGATTATGAAATAACTCAATTCTCATAACATATCATTTTATTTCATTTCTACATATATCTACCCCTCTAGTCCACTTCTTAAACTAATATTTGTCCTTCAAGAATTGGATCAACAACATCCTGTCTGTGAAGTCTTTTTCAAATTGAAATACCCTGCCATTCCTGGTGCAATTATTCTTTCCTTCCTGGGTGTTCATAGAGCATATACCACATACCTCTGGAATGCATAAGGCTGCTGCTAAAATGGGCAGAATGTATACCTCTTCCGTGTATAACAACTGTTGCAAATGATAAATTGTATACATATTTGTGAAATGGGAAAAGTTTTCTAGTAGTCCTTGCAGGGTGTGAGATGGGGTTGTGGCTCGCTTCTTCAGTGCCCCGATGCTCGCTGCTCAAACCTCTAGGCAAGCATTCAGATGGGCAGGCTGTGGGGCTCCAACTCCACGACAATGTCTTGGTGTGAGTGTTTACAGCTCCTGAAGCCCCAGTGGGCATGTGTTACAGGCTGCTCTTTTAGTTTAGCCGTCCACAGGTGGCTTGTGTTAGTCAGCTCAATTAGACTCCCTTCCTTATCACAATGACAGAAGGCTTTCTGTATCCCGAGGTTCTTGCCTTGGTGTACTGGAAGAATCAGATCACATCTGGGCTTGGAGAATGAGTGCAAGGTTTTATTGAGTAGAGGGAGCTCTTAGCAGTTGGGGGAGCCGGAAGGGGGATGGTTTTCCCCTGGAGTCGGGCCACTCAGTGGCCTGGGCTCTCCTCCGACTGCCCCAGCCAGATTCCAAGTTGTTCTGCCTGTAGGTGGCCTGCTGGCCTGTCAGGGCCGGCTAATGTGCTCTTCTCCACATCTGGCCACTGTGTGTTCCTCCACTGATGTGTTCCTCCGCTGATGTGCTCCTCTGGATGTCCAGCCGCCTGTATCTTCCGCCAATCTTCTCCTTTCCAGGTCCAGCAGCTTGTGTGTATACCTGCTAGCGTCTGGGGGTTTTTATAGGTACAGGATGGGGCCATGGAAGGCCAGGGGAGGTCTTGGGAAATGCAACATTTGGGCAGGAAAACAAAAATGCCTGTCCTCAGATGCATGGGCACAGGCCCAGGGAGGTGGAGCCCTAACCAGGGACCATGCCCTCCTCCACCAAGCACTTCCCTTTCCCCCTTCCATATCATTTAAAGGGACCATGCCCTCCTCTACCCAGCATTTCCCTTTTGTGTCATTTGTAGGCTTTCAATATACTGGAATTAACAAACCCATTGTAGGAAAGATAACCAGACTCCTTTCTATATTCTCCATAGCAGGACCGTTTAGCTTTTATTTTCTGTAAATATTTCACATATATCTAAGCTATTATTTCTATGAATCTCACTGACCGGCAATGTGATGGCTCCATCCATCTTTTGAGTTTGGGATCCTAGCCATAGAGCAACTCCCAGGTACCTAAAATGACTGGTAGAGAAAGAAACAGTGAATTATTCTCTCATCACCATTGAAGATTGGAACAATTTATCTGTCTGTAGCTGCTCCTTTCTGAGCACATTTTGCTTTTCCAGTGAGGGCCTTTGCATGTTGTTTTTGAAAGGGAGGCATCAGCCATGGTGGATATGGAAAGGGTTGGAATGAACAAAGCTAGCCTTTACCTGGGCCATCTTGCCAATGTAACTAGACATTAAAGTGAGAACTCTGGCTGGGAATGGTGGCTCATGCCTGTAATCCCAGCATTTTTGGATGCTGAGGTGGGAGAATGGCTTGAGGTCAGGAGTTCGCAACCAGCCTGGGCAACATAGAAAGACCTTGTTTGTACAATTCTTTTTTTTTTTTTAATTTAGCCAGGCATGGTAGCATGTGCCTATAGTCCTAGCTACTCAGGAGGCTGAGGTAAGAGGATCACTTGAGCCTGGAGGATCGAGGTGGCAGTGAGCAGTGATGGTGCCACTGCACTCTAGCCTGGGGGAGAGAGTGAGATCCTGTCTTTAAAAAAAAAAAAAAAAGTGAGAACTCTGCATATCGTACATGTACCTCGCACACTACTTGATGAAGCCACGGTAGAAGCTGGAGATACAAAGTGGAGGTACCAAACCCATCATTACTAATTTTCATACAATCGTTAATGATGACATTTCATTGAAAATGAAAATTTGGGACAAATACTGAATGTACTACATGCTTGGAACAGTGGATCTAAATCAGGTCATTGTTATTTTGTGCACTATGAAAGGTACAAAATAACTATAAGATCCCTACTTTCAAGAAGTTAACAGTCTCATTAGACAAATATATTCTTGTGAGACAGAGAACTACACAAGAGTGAATATCCAAGAAAAGAAAAAAAGCAGTGAGTGGTATAATTTGTGGGAATTACAGTAATTTGATTAAGAGACTGGAGTATTTATAGAAGGCTACACGGAAGAGCTAGGACTTGAGCCAATAGGAAATACTTTCTAGGTGCAGTTGAAAGCAACCAGAAGACAGAAACTCAGTCTATGCACGATCATTATTATATGGCACTTAGTACTGCACTTGTGAATGAACTAAGCACACAAGTGATAAATAAAATTACATCACTGTCATTGGACCCTTAGCCTTGCCTCACAGAAGAAGTAGTGTTGAGGTTGTTGCCAAGAACAGGTATGGCAGCCCACAGTGATCTGACTTTTCTCTGCATCTAAGTTCCTGAATCTGTTCTCATGACTCTGCTCTTATGTAGACACTGGCTTGACCACCAAGTCATCTCTGGTTTTCCCAGAAGAAAATCAATAAACCACCCAGAAAGCCTAGCAGTATATTTTGGCCACACTATGACTATTTAACCCCACTGACTCCCTGTGTCCTTATATCACACATTAGCTAATACTGAGACCTCAGAAATGGAGGTTAGGCAGGAAATTTTTGAACTAGTATTCAAGATAATATTTCAAGAAGCATACCACAAATATATTTATACCTGGCAAAGAAAAAGACATCAAGGCCAATTGCCTGAGGCATGATCTCTGTCAACCATGATAATGAAAAGAGCTCTTCAGAAATTTTTATTGTTCCTATTGTATTAAAGCCACAAGTTTCAGTAGCAAAAACTATCAACAGTTCCTCCCATTCTTCTGTTGAGATCCTATCAAATGGCTCCATCAATAAATCATTAGAAAAATACCTTAGATTTGATTATTTATATAAAACTGCACTCTAATTAGTGGTGCCCTGTCTGTGTCTTGACCTAATTACCATTCCTAGATATCTTCTAATACCAACTAGAGACAAGTGTTTTTCATCATAGCGTACATTATAGACTTTAAATGCCTTTAGTTACTTTATATAATTGTTTTTCAGCTTTAAAAATATGTTTTAATTCTCTCCATCAGCCCCATACTATATGGACTTCTGCAGCTGTTTTTTGTAGCTGATTCACCAGACAAATTTCTCATTAAGCTCAATCATGGATTTCCAAAGGCATCTTGAATTTAGAAAAACAAGATAGCTGCATCTCAGGGAAAAATATTTTGAGTACTTGAAAGTTTATGAAAGAACAATGCAAATTATATCTAATTTAGAAAAGAACAGGAATTTTGATTTTGATATCTGTAAAACCGAAACTTTTACATTTTTTATGAACAATTGAACTCAATATTTTGAAGTCATATAGTGAAGAACTTTCCTTCCCTCATTTACTGGGCTGTGGTGACGGTTTTCAAGTGATTGACGATCATCTGAATTCTGAATTCAGAACCTGGACAAAAGTCATCTCGCATAGCCTGCTAGTGTCTTCAATACAATCTATGTGTATGATTTTCCTGGGAACAACAACAAAAAAATAAAGTGTGGCAGTGTGTTCTTAAAACAAAGAGCCTTTTACAGCTGCTCAGTTGCAAGACCAAAAATACCCCTACATTTGCAAAATGAAAATAATAATTTCAACAAAAAAGCAGCATATCTGGTAGATTATAAAATGCATGAATTACAGTTTAACAACATTGCTTATATGCTAATTTACTGAGACTACAGAGAAGTTGCATTTGGGTTTTATGGGATATGAACACAGATTTCTCTTAAAAAATCATCCAGTTTCTATTTGAAAATGAGTGTGAGTGCTCAATTACATTATACAACAAATGAATGTTGTACTACTCACATGGAAACACAGGGGTTCACAAAACCTGAGCGACCAGCTAATATAAAGAGAGACCTGTTTCAGTAAAATGGATTTTTAACATGGATTTAGTGAATATTTCGGTAAACTCCTATATTTATGGGATATAGAGATCACTTAATAGAGAATATCATACTTTATTTACTTGAGATGGAATTTCACTCTTTCATCCAGACTGGAGTGAAGTGGCGCCATCTGGGCTCACTGCAACCTCTGCTCCCCCACTTACCCCCCACTGGGTTCAAGCAATTCTCCTGCCTCAGCTTCCAGAGTAGCTGGGATTATAGACATCTACCACCATGCCTGGCTAATTTTTGTATTTTTTTTTTTTTTTTTTAGTAGAGATGGGGATTTGCCATGTTGGCCAGGCTGGTCTGAAACTCTTGACTTCAGATGATCCACCTGCCTCGGCCTCCCAATGTGCTAGGATTACAGGCATGAACCGCCATGCCGGGTGAGAAAGTCACACTGTAAATGACAACTTTTCTAAGTTCAACTTGTCCAGTTGACTTTTGTGTACATGTAGCTTAATTGAAGCCATGCTCATCTAACAGAGGCCAGCAATGTCCAGGGGAGTTTGGTGTATCTAACCCTTCACTTCTCTCTCTGACCAGGTTTTGAAAATATCCAAATAACTAGTGAATCCAATGCATTATATACATAGATTCATTCAACACAAACATCATTACAGCCCTTAGCACATACACTATGTGCTGAGCACATAGGATGTACCTAATTAAAATATATTAAAACACAGCTTATCTGATCTCCAACCTTTATGACTTTGCCTTGACAACCAAACTTCCTGATCGAACTGTGAACTACTTGAGGTTAGGTGCTATTTATCTTTGTATCCCCAGTGCTTTGTACAGTATGTAATACATGATAAGTGATCAAGAAATGGATGGATGCTTTATCTCTGACCCTGATCTACATCTACTTGAACCCAGTTTAGTAATCTGATTTCAAAATCATAATTATTCGTTTGGTTTAATGATTTTCTTTGAGCTTCTAATCTTTGTTTATTTCTAAGATATAATCAGCCTAGTCCTAGTGACTCAGTAAGATGGACCCAAGTTCCTTTTCCTAAATGGGTAGATGAGAATAAAAGAAGTGCAAAACAGAGTATAGCAATGTTCATGTTCTATATTAAAATAATTGTAGAATAAGCTATTATAGAGAGTAATTTGTGTTAGTCATTTTTATAGGTAGAGTAGAATTTTAAGAACTAATAAAAATGGATTTTGAGTTGATAAAATTTGCTAGCTTTGTAGATAAAATTAAGCCACATGTACACAAAAGACAATCTATTCTAAATAAGTTAAACATCAAAGCCATTCAGATTGGTTGGAAGGGAAGAGTACATTCATTATCAAGGCAACTTTTCCTGATCAGAAAATAAATAAATAAATACAGTCATAGATTTCTGTTTAAAGTTACATGATTAGAACTTTTCTTTATGTTTATCTACATGGTAAATATCCATATGGTCATAAATCTAACACATATTCTTTACATTTAACATTTTGATAAAATGTTAAAAAGTAGAGCAAGAACACTATAATTTGAAAATATAAAAAAATAGAGAGAGGGAGAAACAATATGCCATAGGAAAGGTGGCTAGAAGAGAGTGTGCCATTTGGCTATTTTTTCCACCCACCACATTATCCTCAACCCAAGTCACTAGTAAGGAAATCTTAAAAGCTGTTATTAAAATCTATTTGGAAAGCTGGGAAATCCCATAGGCAATTTCTTTTTTGACCATTACTTCATGGTTTGCAAATGAGAAAAATGTTCACTTTCATTACCATCAATAGGGCCATTGAAATGCTGGAAGAATTAAGGAACGCTTGCAAAAGACAAAATAATTCACCAATAGCTTAGCATGACTTTGAGATTAATGCACCTGTAAAACAGAAGGAAATTTCAGTTATCCCAACTTTGGTAGAGGAAAATCTGAATAAAGAAATGCATAATAAAAAGATGGCAAACTAGAAGCAGCTAGTGAGCACAGAAGGGGTGAGTAAATACAGCACCTTTAACTAAAACATCCAGGTACTTACATTAGAGCTAACCAAGGAAACAATTATACCCACAGAGAATGAAGAAAAGTAAGGCAGGATGATGGCCCACCCAGGAGCAACATAGAGCCAGGGGTATCTCCCACACCTAGGAAAGCAGTGAGTGAATATATGACCCCCGGAACCCACTTTTCCCATGGATCTTTGCAACCCTCACATCAGGAGATCCCCTTATGAGCCCACTCCACCAGGGCCTTCAGTCTAACACACACAGCTATGTGGAGTCTTGGCAGAGCATCCACTCAGTCACACATGGAGACTTGCGAGCCTTAGATACTCAGACTTTCTAGGCTTCCCAGCAAAAGTAGCTGCAACTCTGGCAAAGCGGGAGGTTAGACCCCCATGCATACCACTAAGGAAGTGGATGAATCCAGGGGCCTGAACATTGACTTTCTGCAGGCCCCATTTTGATGACACCTCACAAGATAAGACCCACTGGTTTAGAATTCCAGCCAGCTACTGGTAGCAGCATTGCACCTCCCTAAGAAGGAGCTCCCAGAGGGAGAGGCAGGCTGCCATCTTTGCTATTTGGCCAACTTAGCTGTTCCAGCCTTCGGGCTTTGGTGAGTCCAAGCCAACTGTGGACAGAAGTGGTCCCCCAGCACAGCACAGCGGCACTACAAAAACATGGCCAGGCTGCTTTTTAAAACAGATCCCTGATCCTGTTCCTATTCACTGAGCAGAACCTCCCAACCAGGGTCTCCAGCAACCCCCACCAATGTTTTCTGGCCGACGGAGATTTGGAACCTACCTGGGATGCAGCTCCCAGAGGAGGGGTGGGCTGCCCTCTTTTCTGTTTGTGCAACATAGCCATTCCAAACTTCAGGCTTTGGAGAGTTCAGGCTGACTGGGGGCAGAAGCAGTCCCCAAATAAAGCACAGCAGCTATATGAAAATGTGGCCAGATTGCTTTTGAAAATAGGTCTAAGATCCCATTCCTTCTCACAGGGTGGGATTTCCTTGCTGGGGTGTCCAGCCACTGCCCCCAGTGTTTTCTGGCCAATAGAGATTTAAAACCTCCCTGAGACAGAGCGCCCAGAGAGAGAGGCAGGCCCCTCTTTGCTGTCTTGCAGCCTTCATTGTTGATACCTACAGGAACAGAAAAATTATAAGTGACTGGGGACTGAAGCAGACCCCTAGCATACTGCAGCAGCTCTATGGAAAAGTGGCCAGACTGTTATGTGGGTGCCTATTCCCATGTCTCCTCACTGGGCAGGTCCTCCAGGTGTGGGTCTCCAATCACCCTTCACCAGAGCTATTTAGCTAGTAGCAGCTCTGCAACTCCCTGGACAGAGCCCCCAGGGGCAACTGAAGGACTTTCTGCCACTACATCTGCAGTGGAACTGCTTTTGATACCCTCGGACTAACAAAGGAGCAAAGACTCTAAGTGCCTTATCTACACCTCCAACAAGCTGCAGTCAACCCAAAAACAGGAGGCCGGTTCATCTGCCATGGGTCCAACCCATGACCCCCTGCTCATCACCAGACAGGGGACCCCCAATTTGGGTCTACAGCACAGACCCACCATCCTAGGCTGTTTGCACTGAGCAATTGCTGACCTGAATCTCTTCAGGTTGGAGCCCCCAGAAGACAAGTAAAAGACCTTTGGCCACAACCACTACTAAGATCCTTTCCCCTGCTGCCTCCAGATTGAGGAAGAAACATAAACACAGAGATCACCTGATAACTGCTGTGGGCAGCCCAGGAGTGCCAAGTCACGACCTACACCCAGCACTCAATGGGGAGAAGAACTCATGTTTTCAGAACATTGAGAGGGAACACAGCTGCAACTGTAAGAAAGCATAGGGGAGCCACACAACCAAGCAAGAGTCTACCAACTGACCAATATGCCTAAGTGCCACCTATTGGATCACACCTCAAAGCTTCAACACCAAAAATACCTCACTAACATACCCACCTCTGAAACCAAAGACAAGGAGTCAGCTTCAAATTAAGACCCTGCACAAAGCCCCGACCTGGTGAAAACATCCAGAAAAGAAGTCTATTGACTATACACAATCTACACTGCAGTTAAAAGAACACCCACACACAGAGATAAGAAAGAACCAACACAAGAACTCCAGTAACTCAAATGGCCAAAGTGTCATATATTCTCCAAACGACCACACCAATTCTCCAAAAAGAAGTTTTAACCAGGCAGAGCTGGTTGAAATGACAGAAATAGAATTCAGAATAGGAACAGGAGTGAAGCTCATTGAGATTAAGGAGAATAAAAACACCCAATCCAAGGAAACTAGCAACCACAGTAAAATGATACAGGAGCTGAAGAACAAAATAGATAGTATAAGGAGAACCTAACGGATCTAACAGAGCTGAATAACACAATACAAGAATTTCACAATAGAATCACCAGTGTTAACAACAGACTGGCCAGACTACTGAGGAAAACATGTCAGAACTTGAAGACTGGCTCTCTGAAATAAGACAGTCAGACAAAAAACAAAGAAAAATAATTTAAAAAGAGAAACCTCCAAGAAGCATGGGATTACGTAAAAAGGCCAAATCTATGAATCATCATCCTTGAAAGGGATGGGGAGAAAGCAAACAACTTGGAAAACGTATTTCAGGATATTGTCCATGAAAACTTCCCCAACCTTGCTAGAGAGACCAACAGCCAAATGCAGGAAATACAGAGAACTCCTGCAAGATTCTACACAAGAAGATCATCCCAAAAACACATAATGGTCAGATCTTCTAAGGTAGAAATGAAAGAATGTTAAGGTAGGTACAGAGAAAGGGCAGGTCACATTCAACGAGAACTCCATCAGGTTAACAGCGGACCTCTCAGTTGAAACCCTGCAAGCCAGAGGGATTGGAGACCTCTATTCAACATTCTTAAAGAAAAAAACCTTCAACCAAGGATTTCATATCCAGCCAAACTAAGCTTCTTAAGGTAAGGAGAAATAAGATCCTTTCCAGATAAACAAATGTTGAGGGACTTTGTTACCACCAGACCTGCCTTACAAGAGATATTAAAAAGAACACTAGATATAGAAAAGAAAGATCACTACTAGCTAATACAAAAACATGCTTAAATGTGCAGATCAGGGGCACTATTAGGCAACCACACAAACAAGCCAGCATAATACCTAGCTATCAAGACAATGACAGGATGAAATCCACACATATCCACACTAACTTGAATGTAAATGGGTTAAATGCCCCACTTAAAAGGCACAGAATGGCAAGCTGGATAAAGAAGTAAGACCCAATAGTACACTGTCTTCAAGAGTCCCATCTTACACGTAAAGACGCCCATAGGCTCAAAATAAAGGGATGGAGGAAAATCTACCAAGCAAATGAAAAACAGAAAAAAAGGTGGCATTGTAATCCTAATTTCAGACAAAACAGACTCCAAACCAACAAAGATCAAACCAGACAAAAAAGAGTATTACATAATGGTAAATGGTTTGGTTCAACAGAAAGACCCAACTATCCTAAACACATATGCACCCAACACGGGAGCACCCACATTCACAAAGCAAGTTCTTAGAGACCCACAAAAGATACATAGACTCCCACACAAAAATGGTGGGAGACTTCAACACTCCACTGACAGTATTAGACAGATTATCAACGCAGAAAATTAACATGATATTCATGCCCCAAACTCAACATTGGAACAAACGAATTTCATAGACCTCTACAAGAACTCTCCATCCAAAAACAGCAGAATATAAATCTTTTCATGTCCACAGGGCACATACTCTAAAATCAGCCACATAATTGGGCATACAACAATCCTCAACAAATACAAAATAACCAAAATCATACCAAACACACACTCAAACCACAATATCATAGAAGAAAGACTGAGAAAATAAAAGTCAAGACTAAGAAAATCACTCAAAACCATGTAATTACCTGAAAATTAAACATATTCCTACATGACTTTTGGGAAAACAGTGAAATTAAGACAAAAATCAAGAAGTGCTTTGAAAGTAATGAGAACAAACATGCAACATACCAGAATTTATGGGACACAGTAAGGGAATGTTAAGAGGGAAATTCATAGCACTAAATATCTACATCAAAAAGTTAGATCTCAAATTAACAACCTAACATCGCAACTGAAAGCACGACAGAAACAAGAACAAATGAACCCCAAAGCTAGCAGAAGACAAGAAATAACCAAAATCAGAGCTGAATTGAAGGAAACTGAGACACACACACAAAAAAACATGCAAACAATAAATAAATCCAGGACACATATACCCTCATAAGACTGAACCAGGAAGAAATGGATGCCCTGAACAGACCAATAATGAGCTCCAAAGTTGAATCAGTAATAAATAGCCTACTAACCAAAAAGAAAAGTCCAGGACAAGATGGATTTGCAGCCCAATTCTATCAAGTGTACAGAGAAGAGCTGTTACAATTCCTACTGAAACTATTCCAAAATAACTCATTCTAAGAGTCCAGCATCATCCCTATAACAAAACCTGACAGAGACACAACCAGAAAAAAAAAAATCTTCAGGCCAATGTCCCTGATGAGCATTGATGAAAAAATCCTCAACAAAATACTTGCAACCCAAACCCAGCAGCACATCAAAAAGCTAAACTACCACTATAAAGTAGGCTTCATCCCCAGGATGCAAGGTTAGTTAAACAGACACAAATCAATAAACATGATTCATCCCATAAATATACCATTCATTGTATTTCAAGTGAATTCTGTTTTCTTCCATGTTCGCATCATCTTGATAAAAAACAATCCCTCTAAAACAGTGGCAGAGAGCTCTTGCCTTAATCAAGCAAAAATGGATAAATTTTAAAAGCTTTTATCTGGGCAACATTTGGAGTTGTCTAACTGCTTTCATAGGTGTTGGCATCTTTTATCTTTAGTGGGCTCTGAATAGAGATTCATTTCCTTTTCAGACCACTTTGGTCTAAGATTCTGGAACCCTATATTGGGGTAGGGTGCAGTGTTCCATCTGTTATCTTCAGGTTTTATGCCAAGAAGCTTGTTTAACCTAACTTCTCATCCTGAGGCATTCATTTCTAAACAAGTGCAGAGCTACACTCTGGCCAAGAACCTTGAGTTCAATAGCTGGAAGCTAGAGGCTGATTGCATCACCTTACATATAGCAGGAAGGTGGCAAAGAAAGGGTTGGAGCTAAGGGAAAAAGAAATTCACAAATCTCATTTTTATGCCAGCCAAGTTTATAGCATCAATGCAAACCATTTTGTTAAGGAATTACTTTTTTTCATTTGCTGCCAAAGTTCACTCATCTCCTTTATTCACTTCTATATTCCATCAGTCATCATATTCTATTTATTTTACCCCTTTTGCATGTCTTAAGACAATTTACTTCTCAGCATCTCCACTGCCATGACCTTTGTCTGAGCCAACACCACCTCTTGTCTAGACTAGTGCCATGGCCTCTAAGTTTACTTCCTGATCTCCACTCCACCCCTTTCCTATCTATTCTCTATACTTCCACAAGACTGGCCTTTTAAAACAGAAATTATGTAATGTCATGCCTCTACCCTTTCCCAGCCTCTGCCATACTTAACATCTTTCATTTACTTCTCATTGCTCTAGCACAAAAATAAATATTCTTAACATAGCCTGTAGGCACAGCTTAGGCTCCTTCATGCCCACACCTGCAATATAATCTTTGCACTGAGCTCCCCTGCAGTTTCTATGCTCCAATCACACTAACCTTGTGCGTATGTATGTGTGGATTTTCTAGGCTAACATCCCTACAATAAAGATTTTTCCATATTCTGCTGACTAAATTCACTCCTCTGTGGCACCTTCACCCTTATTTTAAGTTAACTCTTTAGCACTTTTTATTATCTCAAATATAATTTCCTCAGATAAGCCCTGTCTGACCCCTCAGACCATGCCAGTTATATATTTTCTTATATATTCTCATAGCACATGTACCTTTTCTTCATAGCACCTATCAGAGACTTGACTTTACATTTCTTTGTGTGTTTGATGATTGATTACTCTTTCTCTCCACTACCAGATTGTAAGTTTCATGAAGGCAAAAGCTGTATCAATTTTACTTACCATTTTATCCCCAGATTCCAGCACACTACCTGTCACATAGTTGATGACTGCAGTGAACACCCTAACTGGCTCGTGTGACCTTGGACAGATTACTTAACCTCTCTGTGCTGCAGTTTCTTCATCTGTAAAAGGTAGACGTGGAAGAAGACAAGTAAAATTAGCTTACTAATACATTAAGAGATGCAGCGTGCTTGTGGAGGTGGTGTGATAAATGGAGATATGCCAGTCTGGGTGAGTATGATCCTTTTAGAATGGTGCTGTCAGAGAAGAAAAGATACTGCTTTTGTGATCCAGAAAAGGAATTTGCAGTTATTAAGCAATTACTCTGTGTCAGGCTCTATGCTTGGCACTTGCTATACGTTATTTCACTGAATCTTCTCATCTGAAAGCTTGCAGAGTCAATCTACTTAGCTCGTATAAAGAAAGCAATATGTCTCCCTCTCTCTTCTACCTCTCTTTCAATATGATATCTGACTGAAATGCAGTCTAAAATGTCAGCAAGAATCACACTATGTTCTGGTGATTGAGAAAATAATCAAACCTTATAGCACTTCTTTCTGCATGTAACTCATATCAGTAGACCTGGTTATGGATCACTGTTAATGTACCATTTTCGGTGCTAAATTTAACTTCTGTGTAATTCTTCTTTTTTCCGTCACCTTAGTTAATGAATTAATTTCCCTAAAATGTTTTTCAGGCCAGCCAATTCTCTCCTCATTTTACAGATGAGGGAACAAAAACAATGAGATTTCCTTAATGTCATATCTGAGTCACAAAGCACTCAATATAATACACCTTGGGGATATCAACTTTTTAAAGTCCTTCCAGGACATCTCCACTCAGCTGAGTGGCTCAATGTCATGATTCTCTGTGAAGTCAGGAAGCAGATGTGGTAGCAACATGAATGGAGAAGCTTAAGTTCAGACACTAGTGAGCACTGTAGAACTTTTATTTCTCTTGGAATTAATTCTCGGTAGCTGTAACATTATGGTAAAGCCATCCAGCATGAGATATATATATAAAATAGAATGCACATTCATGTCTCCTCCATGATTTAATTGTATTCATAAACAACCCTTACATCATTAGAACACCAAATTTCTCCATCAACCAGGAATAGAGAGTATTAAGTGGATATAAAATAGGTGGCAGAATGTGTCATAGTTTGTATTTGGGTTTAGTATTTTATTCTAATGGATTTTTTTTTCTTTAATCTATGGCAGAATAAATTGAACAGGGACCTATGTACATGATTAATTTCTATTTTCTTTCTGACAGTTAAGATTTCCCCCTTTCTGGTCAAACAGAATGTTATGTTGCAATGGTAATGTTGAGATGTTTGTGAAGTGGAAAGCGAGAGAAATCATGTAATTATTTTGAAAAAGATGTTCAGCACCACAACTGTTAAACTTACTGATCAGCTTTTGTTTTCCTGGCTCCACATTTAGGCAGATGTCATAGATCAAAAGACAGTTTCATATTCAAAATTGCATTGATCATTTACAAAAAGCACATTTTTAAGACTATGTATTAGGCATATCCTACACCTACCACTTTTCTAGTTTTCTGTCCTAGTCAATAACCATAGACTATCAGAATGGTACAGTATCCTCAGGATCAAATAAATAATATTGATCCCAGGAAAAATGATTTCAGACCTGTGGAACAGAATAGGGAACCCTGAAATAAATCTAATCAGTTACAGCCAACTCATTTTTTTACGAAGGTGCCAAGAACATACATTGAGGAAAGAAGAGTCCCTTTAATACATGATGCTGGGAAAATTGGATATTCATATACATAAGAATGAAGCTAGATCCCCATCTTTTACCATATATAAAAGTCAACTCAAAGTGGATTAAAGACTTAAATGTAAGGCCTAAAATTATAAAACTATTAGAAGAAAACACCTAGGAAATGCTACATAACGTGGGTCTGGGCAAAAATTTTTTGGCCAAGACCTCAAAAGCCTGTACTTTCAACATATTATCTAACTGAAATGCAGTCAAAATGCAATAAAGGCAAAAATAGACAAATGGGATTACATCAAGCTAAAAAGCTTCTGCACAGCACGTGAAACAATCAACAAAGTAGAGAAACAACCTATAGAATGTGAGAAAAATTTTGCAAACTATCCATTTGGTAAGAGATTAATAACTGTAATATATAAGGAACTCAAACAACTCAATAGCAAAATAAAAACCCTCAAGTAAGCCAGTTAGAAAATGGGCAAAAACAAAAATGGTTATTTTTCAAAAGAAGATATACAAATGGCCAAGAAGTACATGAAAAAATGCTCATCATCATTAATCATTAGGGCAATGCATATCAAAGCAACATTGAAATATCAATCACCCCAGCTAAAATAGCTATTATCAAAAAGACAGAAAGTAATAAGTGCTGGCAAGGATGTGGAGAAAGGGGAAGTCTTATGCACTGTTGGTGGGAATGTAAATTAGTACAACCATTATGAAAAACAATATAAAGGTTCCTCCAAGAACTAAAAAGAGAACTGCTATGTGATCCAGCAATTCCACTATTGAGTATATATCCAAAAGAAAGGACATAGGTATATAAATGAGACATCTGCACTCCCATGTTTATTGCAGCACTGCTCACAATACCCAAAATATGTAATCAACCTAAGTGCCCATCAATGAATAAATGGATAAAGAGAATGTAATATACATATATATACACATGTACATATATATACATATATATACATACATATATACATATATACACATATATACACATACACACACACACACACACACACACACACACACACACACCATGGAATGCTATTTGGCCGTAAAAATAATGAAATTATGTCATTTGCAGCAATGTGGATGGAACTGGATGTCGTTATATTAAGGGAAATAAGCCAGGCAGAGAAAGACAAATATTGCATGTGCTAACTCATAGGTGGAACTAAAAAGAAAAATTGGATCTCATGGAAGTATAGAGTAGAATAATAATTACCACACAGGCTGTTAAGAGAAGAAAAAAGAGGGATGAAGAGAAGTTGGTTAATGGGTACAAAAATACAGTTAGATAGAAGGAATACATTCTAGTATTTGATAGTACAGTAGGAAAATTATAGCTAACAATAATTTATTGTATATTTTTAAATAACTAGAAGAGAAGTATTGTCATGTTCCCAACACAAAATAAAGATACATATTTGAGGTAATGGATATTTCAATTACCCTGACTTGATCACTACACATTGTATACATGTATCAAAATAAAACACGTACCCCCAAAATATGTGCCACTCTTAAATATCAACTTTTAGAAACTTTAAATTAAGAAACAAACTTGATTTCATACATTTCAGGAGATTTTCCAAAAAGCTTGTAGACTAAGGGAAAATTAAGGAATATCATATGTTGGGGCAAAAAAAGTAAACAGTTTTTGCTGGTGGGTTTATTTATTTATTTGAGATAGTGTCTGGCTCTGTCACCCAGGCTGGAGTGCAGTGGCCTGATCTCGCTTTACTGCAACCTCAACATCCCCTGCTCCAGTGATCCTCTCATGTCAGCTCCTTAAGTATCTGGGACTACAGGCACATGCCACCATGCCCAGCTAATTTGTGCATTTTTTGTAAGAATGGGGTTTCATCATGTTACTCAGGCTTGTCTCGAACATCCTGAGTTCAAGTGATCTACCTGACTTGGCCTCGGCATGAGCCACCGCACCCAGCAAGTAAACATTTTTATAGCCACTTTCCCCCATCATTTTGATTAGTTAAGGTTTTATATATATCCTTTTAATTGAGTTATTGAAAGACGAAATCTTTTTTTAAAAAAACACATCTATGCCTTCTTAGCAGAAAATCAAATTCTTATATATTCTTTGTCTTAGACACTTGTGATCTGAAAAGGCAATGTGAATTTTTGAACAAGAATTTTCTGTTAATCTCAGGCTTCGTTGAAAACCAATGGACTTTCCTTCTGAGGAACGGAAAAGGAAAAATCAGTCTTTTCTCAATTCAAGGAATAAGCATATGATCGTAAATTCAGAGTCACTGATAAAATTTGAAAACATACAACCAGCAAAAACACTCACACGTAATAAATCTCCCTGCCCAAACAATTCTTAGGTCTCCCAGGTAGACCTAAGAATGAAACAGAGGGATGCACCATAGTTAACCCAGGGAATGGGACATTGGGACCAGAACTGCAGCCTCTCTCTCCATGATCCAATAAGATTATCAAATAGATTGTGACATTAGAACACTCCTAATCAGAAAAATAAATAGATTCATTATAATGGGTTAGCTCTGAAAACAAGAATCACTGGACATGCCAGAAGAAAAGAAAGAATGTCTTCATTCAGAATTTTTATGTCATAAATAAGAAAGGTATTGATGTATAAAGTTAGGTGATGAAGGTTTACTGTAAGGCTACATAGAGACATAGGGAAGCACAGGAAATAGTCTTAACAATCTAATAGCATCATGGAGGCTTGAAGCATTGTTCAGAATTCCACAATCATAGTCATCCAAGAAAATCTTTAGCACTTGGATGATTTTGGAACACAGCACCTATCCCTGTTTACTATTTTTGCTTCTACTGTATTTGACCATATAGTTCACATTCAAACTCTTTGCAAGAAAGGCTCTGTTTATGTCAGTTGGTCACTGTCCAATATAAGGTATCCTTAATGGGCAGAGTTTTCTTTCCTGGGCCACTAATATAATGCTAGATAGCCTCAGGCCTTCTTTCAATTAGGTATGCCCAAGTTAGCAGATTCACATGGAATTCAACACCATAATGAACAACCGGTGGCTATTTTTTTCAAAAGCATTGATGTAATCAGAAAACAATTTGAGACTTTGAGGCTTTAACAACAAGGAAGGCATTTTTCTTATATATTTATCATAATGGTTGATGATGAGTATAAATATGAGGTCAGGAGAGAGCAACATATTTTGACCTTTGCAAATTTCTGAAATATCGTAAAGAAGTTAAAAGGAAATGTCTAACAAGCTACTTCCAAAAGTAAATTTTTGCATTTCATGAAAGTATCAAGAGTTTTCTTGACAATATGGTCTCTTCTGTCTTAGCCTAGGTGTTCTATGTCAGGTTACGTGACCTCTCCCCAAAACTGAAAACAAAATCAAAAGAATAGGGATTTACATTTTTAAAAGAACAATATCATCCCCATTACTATCTATCTTTATTGCCTTTTCCTTCCTATTTTCTCCTCTTGACCTTTTTCCAGTTGATCCTCAAACTGTGATTCAATAATTTCCATCTTTAGGTCTTTGAGGAATTGCCACACTGCCTCCCATAATGACTGAACTAATTTACAAGTCCACCAACAGTGTATAAGTGTTCCTTTTACTCCATAGGCCATTATCCTCAGCAAACTAACACAGGAACAGAAAACCAAATAATGCATGTTCTCACCTATAAGTGGGAGCTAACTGATGAGAACACATAGACACATGGAGGGGAACAACACTCACTGGGACCTTTCAGAGGGTGGAGGGTGGAGGGTGGGAGGAGGGACAGGATCAGGAAAAATAACTAATGGGTATTAGGCTTAATACCTGTGTGATAAAATAATCCATGCCACAAACCCCATGTCACAAATTTACCTATGTAACAAACACGCACTTTTACGCCCCGAACTTAAAATAAAAGTTAAAAACACAAAATTTCCAGAAGCCTTTATGTTGCATTGATCCTCTAGAATTGGAATATTTTTGATTGAATAAACATAATAAAGAGCTTGTTCAAGAGCATGTCATAACCTTCAATGGGCTACAACATGTTGCACAATGTAGTGAGGCATCAATAATTCCCCCAAAGCACATTCATGCTATTTAAATGACTGAAATCTGACTATGTTAGCAACAGCTAGGGCATAATAATTTTCTCGTTTTAAGACAGGCATTATTTTTTATGAAGCCAGTGACAACCGTAAACATATTGTCCACTTTAATCTAAAAGGCTTCTTTCAATGATTCCACTGCAATGACACTAAACTGACGTGCATCAGTATAGAAATGAAAGACGCAAACATTAGAGAACTGATAAAAATTAAGAGTAACAGGACATAAACCTCATAAATTTCATTATTTGAGAGAATGTTTTAAAGAACAATGTCTGTAATAATAGCTCAGTAGTTACTATCGATCTCTTACACCTTAGGGAAAATTGTATGTTAACTTCTTGTGTCAAAGGAGGAAAAATTAAGTACATTTAAAACAATAAACAATTAGAGATGGAAAACTTTTATAATGAGCTTTGTGGAGATCAGGAAGCAATTATGTGTTTTCAGTTTAGCAAAATCTTGCTGCTTTATTGGAAGCCAGGGTGTACCTGGCTCAAAACAACAACAACAACAACAAAAACAAACAAACGAACAAACAAACACAGAGATGTACTTCATCTCCCTTATAAAGCCCTTACTGACCTGCCCCAGATAATTCAGTATTTATTAGCTCTGCTTCTTGCAATGGTTAATTTTATGTGTCAACTTGACTGGGCCATGGAATGCCTAGATAGCTGATTAAAGATTATTTTGGGGTGTGGCTGTGGGGATATTTCTGGGAGAGATCAGCATTTGCATTGGTGGACAGAGTTAAGCAGAATGCCCTTCCCAGTGTGGGTAGGCTTCATCCAATCTATTGAGGGCCAGAATCGAACACAAAGGTAGAGGAAGGTTAAATTAACTCTGCCTGATGACTGCAGGTGCAACATTGCTTTTCTGCCCTCAGCACTCCTGATTCTCAGGCCTTTAGACCTAGACTGGAATCTATACCATTGGCAGTCCAGCTCTCAGGCCTTCAAATTACGCCACTGGTTTTCCTGGGTCTCCAGCTTGCAGACAACACATTGCAGATTGGGGGATATTTCAGGCTCCATAATCAGATGAGCCAATACCTTATAATAATTATCTTTATATTATATATATAAAGTTATGGCTATCTTCATATATATATATATAAAGATAGTACATATAAAGTTTATAAACTATATAAAGTTAGTATACATATATAAAGATAGTTTATGAACTTTATATATACTATCTTTATATATACAAACTTTATATATAGTTATAACTATTTTCATATGTATAGTACCTATATTAAGATATACTACATAAATGCTTTAGAATAACTATCTTTATTTAAAAATAGCATATATATAAAGGTACTTATTATAAGATATTGGCTCCTCTGATTATTAGCATAGATAGATAGATAGATCTACTAGTTCTGTTTTTCTGCAGAACCATAATTAATACAATCCCAAAAATCTTCCTATGCACTCATATAACAATAGTTATTATGTGGTACCATATTTGATTCATCAATATATCCTTAGCACCTAGCATATTAGCATATAGTTTTGTTTAATATAAGTGCTCTAGAACCAGTAAAATAAAGGAAGCCTCACAAATATACTTTTAACTCTACTCCTTCTCTTCCATCTTCTGTATTTGTCTGTGTATGTGTGTGTTGATTTTTTTTTTCTAGTTTAGTTAATTTGATGGGACACATAGAGGGCTGGTTTGTCTACATAAAATAGCAAAAATGAAGGGTAATTGTCATGGTTGATAAACAACAACAAATATCTCCATCTCACACAAATATAAGGTGAAAAGCAAATGGCCACATTCTTTCCTTTTTCAAAAAAAAAAAAAAAAAGGCCCATCTTTCTTTCAGAGGCTAAATATTCACATTGTTCTCGTGATTAAATTCCTTGTAGCCCCCAAGAGATCCTTCTCCCTAGTCTACAATCATGATCGAGGACCCCATTTTACTTTTGTAAAATTCTCTTTTAACCGAAGGTATCCCTCAAGCTACTACTATTTCTCTCCTTGTTTCATCACCATAAATGTCTTAAGAAAGTGGTCCACAATTCCTGAACCCCCAAACTCTACAAAAAAACAATGTCTTAATGTCACCAATGATCTAAGTGCAATAGTATCAATCTGTATCATACTTATGTTTAGGACTTGCTTTTAGATTCCACAGACATTTCAAACATAACACCCCTTAACTTCTGATACATTATCTTTATATTCAAATATGCTCTTTCTCCTTCATTCTGTTTTAGTGGTGTCCTATTTTTTGTTCAACTAAGCTAGAAAAACTTCATTTGTAATGATAAATTCAATAATAGAATAATACTATTCAAATTGTATAGAGACATTTTCCCACAACATAAACATTTTTTCTGCTGAAAGAAAAACTTGAAGGAATATATTTTTTGACTAGATAAGCCATTGTGGAGGTTGGTTATCCTACACATTTTAACTGGCAACTCAAAAACTTCCATACTTCCTTCCCTATCATGGTGAGAAAACAGCAAATCTAAATTGACCATTGCATGGCAAATTTTTCTATATGATGGAAACAAAAAAAATATGGAGGTGAAAAATACTTTATCGAGTGCTCCCTAAACAATTCGCAATTGTAAGTCATGTTGCTGTCAACATGAGAGTGAATAAGCATAGTATGGTATATCTGCACAAAGAAATACTACTCAGCAATGAAAAGGGACAAAAAAATGAATGTGTGCAAAAATAGTTAATTTCCAAAAACAGTATGCTAAATCAAAGAAGCCATAGAAAAAAATTGAAATGTATAATTTAAATGATAACCGAAGTAAGATAAATTCAATATAGAGTGAACAACAACAAAAAAATCAGTACAATATTGCCTCTTGTAGGGTTCAGGGCATGGTTAGAATGGAAAAGTGCAAGAGGAAAATTTGAGGGATTATAGTAATGCTCTATATCCAGAAAAAAATTTTAATACATAGTTGTATGCATTTGCCAGTGCATGCTATAGAATAGCACTTCACCTTAAAAAGAAAAAAAAAATAACAAAAAGTAAAGCATTGAAATCTAATTAAATATGTGCGGACTGAAGTGTTTAGGGGAGAATGGACCAATGTCTGCCACATACCTTGAAAGGATTCAAATTATAAGATTAAGTATGGGTATACAGAAGGATAAATAGAGGGAAACATGTGTGATAAAACCTGATAGTAAAATGTAAATTATAGATTCTGAGTGGTGGAAACATGAGTGTTCACTCTACAAGTCTTTTGATATTTTTGTATGTTTGAAATGCTTTGTATTAAAATATTGAAATATTAAACAATCAGCCTATGATTTTACTTTGGACATATACTTGGAACATTTAATAACCAGTGTTAATATAACACTTACTATATCTTTTGAAGTGCCATAATTTTGAAGTGTTCTTCTCCTTAAAATGCTTTCCTTCTATTTGAATATATAGTGAAATACGATCGGTTTCATATGCTATATAATAAATATAAAGAATTCTATGCTTCACTGTGCCAGTTGCAATATGTCTATTTTTTTCACTATATGAATTGGGCCTCTTTTTCATTGTTATAGATAACCAAATCCTTTTTTAGGATCATGTCTAATTTCCCACCATTATCCCTCCTCAGACTTAGGACCAAACAGAAAGAGAACTGGATTATTGCCACTATCTTTCTTCCTAAGTTTCCATCAGCACTGTCCATGAGATTTTTACTAGGAGTACTTCACCTCCTTACATGACCAGTTTTATTCCTTGGCCTTTCTCTCTGGTTAGTTTGTATTCCCTTAAATAATAATAATTGCTATTATAAGTATGGATAATATTCATTAAGGACTGCCAATGTGCCAAGCAATGTCCATGTAGCTTACATGTTTTATCTCATTTAATCCTTACTATGCTGGGAGATGTGTGGATTTATATATCCATTTGTTCCTATCTTCCTTCTGCCAAAAAAAACTTCAATTAACATTTGTTATTGTCCAGATCTGCTGCTGATGAATTCTTTCAGATTTGTACCTAAAAATGTCTTCATTTTACCTTCATTTTAAAAGATATTTTAATAGGTATAGAACAACATATACAATTAAAGAAAAATACCTGTAATTTCTCAAAAGTATTAGTAAAATTGAATCTTTTATTTTGATTGTTGTAAGATATTTAACATGAGATCTATCCCTTTAACAGACTTTTAAGTGTGTAATTCTTAAAATTTTTTAATTATAGGCACAATGTTTTACAGTACGTTTCTAGAACTTACTCATCTTGCCTAACTGAAACTTGTACCTGCTAAATAGCAACTCTCGATTACCCCGTCTCCTCAGTCCTGGCGACCACCATTCATTCTCTACTTCTATGAGTTCAGCAATTTTTGACACTTCATATTAGTGGAATCATACAGGATTTGTCCTTCTATAATTGGTGAATTTTGCTTAGCATAACACTCTCAAGGTTCATCCATGTTTTTGCAAATGGTAAAATTTCCCTCCCTTTTTAAGGCTGAATAAGATTCTGAGGGATCTTCAAAAAAGTTCATGGAAAATACATTTTATGGAAAAAAGATGCATGGATTTAGAAACATTTTTACACCTAAATAAATTCATATTAACTTGTTACAACGCATCTAAACAGGATCTAGCTGGAGGCACTAAGAAGCATAAGACATCAGTTTGCAAAGAGCCCCTCTGAGAGCGACATAAATTCTGCTAAAATTAAAGCAAGTGCAAACATTAAATTTATGTTGAAGCTTGGGTGGAAAATGGTGAATTCATTTATGTTTACAAAAAGTTTATGGGGCAATGCTTCAAGTAAATTAGCAGTTTGCAAATAGATAATGCATGTTAAAAAAGGACGAGACAATGAAGATAAAGCCCACAGCGGCAGACCATCCACATCTATTTGCAAGGGGGAAAAAAAAGGCTTGTTTCTTTCCTACTTGAAGAGGACCAACAATTAACAGCAGAAACAATAGCCAACATCATAGACATCTCACTTGCTTTAGCTTACACAATTCTGACTGAAAAATTAAAGTTGAACAAACTTTCCACTCAATAAATACCAAAACCATGGCACCCACATCAGCTGCAGACAAGAAGAGAGCTTTCAATGGAAATTTTACACAAGTGGGATTAAGACCCTGAAGCATTTCTTCAAAGATTTGGAACAAGAGATGAAACATGGCTTTACTAGTATGACTCTGAAGACAAATCATAATTAAAGCAATGTCTGCCAAGAGGTGAAAGTGATCCAGTCAAAGCAAAAGCAGACCAGTCAAGAGCAAAGGTCATGGAAATAGCTTTTTGGGATGCTTAAGGCATTTTGCTTGTTGACTTTCTGGAGGACCAGTGAATGATGGCATCTGCTTAATGTAAGAGTGTTTAGCAGAAAAACACCCAAGAAAGCTCCACCAGAGAGTCCTTCTCCACCATGACAATGCTTTTGCTCATTCTTGTCATTAAACAAGGGAAATTTTGCAAGTGTTTTGATGGGAAATGATTAATCCTCCATTTTGCAGTCCTGATTTGGCTGTTCTGACTTTTTTTGGTTTCCTAATCTTGAAAAGTATTTAAATGGCACACATTTTTCTTTAACTAATAATGTAAAAAAGACTGCATAGTATGGTTGAATTCCGAGGACTTTAAGTTCTTTAGGGATGGACTAAATGTCTGGTATCATTATTATAAAAGTGTGTTAAACTTGATTGAGCTTATGTTGGATAATAAAGCTGATACTTCTTATTTTTATCTTTTAATTCAATTTTTATATGACTTTTTTGCCATACTCTCATATTTTATGTATATACCTCATTTTTATTATCCGTTCATCATCAATGGACATTTAGGTTGTTTCTGCATCTTTGCTAATGTAATACTGCAGTGAGCATAAATTGTAATTATCTCTTCAAAATCCGGATTTCAATTCTTTGGAATATATATTCCCAGAAGTGGGATTGCTAGATCACATGGGAGGTCTATTTTAATTTTTTGAGGACCCTCCATATGTTTCTTTCATAGTTGTTGAATAATTTTATATTTGTACCTATGGTTGTACAAGGGTTCCCTTTTCTGCACGTCCCCAACAGCATGCATTATCTTTTGTTTATTTGCTTGTTTGTTTTTATAATAGCCATCTTAACAGATGTGAGATAATATCTCATTGTGGTTTTGATTTGTATTTCCCTGATGATTAGCAATTTTGCACATCTTTTCATAGGACTTGGGCATATGTATGTATTCTTTGAATAAATGTGTATTCAAGCTCTCTGCCCATTTTTAAATACTTTTTTCATATTGAGTTGCAGAAGATCTTTCTATATTTTGAATATTAACCGTTTATCTTGTGTATGGTTAGCAAATATTTTCTCCCATTTTGTAAGTTGCCTTTTCACTCTGTTGTTTCCTTCACTGTGCAGAAGCTTTTTAGTTCAATGTAGTTCACCTTGTTTATTTTGCTTTTGTTACCTATACTTTGGGTGCCATATCAAAGAAATCATTCCTGAGACCAATGTCATGAAGCTCTTCTGTTTTCTTCTGAGAGTCATCTGTGGTTCCATATGAATTTTAGATTTGCTTTTTTCTATTTCTATAAAAAAAATGCTATCAAAATTTTGATAGAAATTGCATTGAACTTGTAGATAGCTTTGGATACTATGGACATTTTAACAATATCAACTCTTCCTATCCATGAACACAGGATATCTTTCCATTTATTTGTGTTTTAACTTTTTTTATCAGTGTTTAATAGTTTTGATTGTATGTCTTTCATCTTCTTTTAAGTATTTTATTATTTTTGATACTAATGCAAATTAACTTTTCTTAATTTCCTTTGCAGATTCTTCATTGTTAATATTTAGAAACATTATGCATAAATAATGTATGCAAACACAATGCAACTGATTTTTACATGTTGATTTTGTATCCTGCAACTTAGCTGAATTAGTTTATTAGTTCTGTCTTTTTTATCTTTCTTTGGAGCCTTTAGGGCTTTCTACATGTAAGATCGTTTCATATGCAAACAAATAATTTTTCTTCTTTTCTAGTTAACATGTTTTTTATTTATTTTTCTTACCTAATTGCTCTGGCTAGGACTTCCAGTACTGTGGTGAGTAGAGGTAGCAAGCATGGGCATCCTTGCCTTGTTCCTGATCTTAAAGGTAAATCTTTCTCTCTGTTACTATTGAGTATGATGCTAGCTGTAGGATTTTCATGAATGGCTATGGTGAGGAAATTCCCTTCTATTCCTAGTTTGTTGAGAGTTTTTATCATGAAAGTGTGTTGCATTTTTGCAAATGTTTTTCTGTATCTATTGAAATGATCATGTGATCTTTATCCTTCATTCTGTTGATGTGGTATGTCTAATTAACTGATTTTAATGTTGAACTATTCTTGCCACCCAGGGATAAATCGCCCTTGATCAGAGTGTATAATACTTTTTTTAAAAAAGTGACTGGAAACTTTTAAGTTCAGGAATACACGTTCAAGATGTGTAGCTTTGTTAAACATGTATCATGGGTTTGTTGTACAGATGATTTCATCACCCAGATATTAAGTTTAGTATCCATTAGTTATTTTTCCTGATCCTGTCCCTCCTCCCACCTTCCACCCTCTGATAGGCCCCAGTGGATGTTGTTTTAATGTACTCTTGGATTTGGTTTGTTAGTATTTTGTTCAGAATTTTAACATCAATATTTATCAGTGATATTGGCCTGTATGTGTCTGTGTTTTTTTTTTTTCTCGTAGTGTCTTTGTGAGTCTTCCTTCCTCTTCAATTTTTTGAAGGAGTTTGAGAAAGAGTAGTGTTACTTCATCTTTAAATCATCTTTAAATGCTTAGTAGAATTCCCCAGTGAAGCCATCTGTTCCTGGACTTTTCTTCTTGGGAGATTTATGATTACTGATTAAATCTACTTTTTTTTTTTTTTTTTTTTTTTAGCTGTTCAGATATTTTATTTCCTCATGATTCAGTCTGGTAGGCTGTATGTTTCTAGAAATTTATCCATTTCTTCTAGATTATCTAATATGGAGCTATAGAGTTGCTCATAGTAGTCACTTATGATCCTTTTTATTTCTGTTGTAGCAGTTAAAATATCTCCTCTTTAATTCCTGTTTTTACTTATTTGAGTGTTTTCCCTTTTTAAATTTAGTCTAGCTAAATTTTTTTCAGCTCTGTTTATCTTTTCAAAAATCCAACTCTTAGTTATGCTCATGGTTTCTATTATTTTTCTATTCTCTACTTTAATTATTTTTTCTCTAATCCTTATAATTTTCTTCCTTCTGCTAATTTTGGGCTTAGTTTATTCTTTTTTCTAGTTCCTTGAATGTAAAATTCAGTTGCTTAAAAATCTTTCTTATTTTTTAACATAAGCATTTATCACTATAAAATTCCCTCTTAGTACTGCTTTTGCTGTATCTCATAGTTTTTGGTATGTTATGTATTAATTTGCATTTTTCTAAAGATATTTTCTAATTTCAATTTTGATTTCTTCTTTGGCCCATGGATTATTCAGGATCATGTTCTTTAATTTTCACAGAGTTGTAATTTTTCCAGTTTTCCTTCTGCTATTGATTTCTAGTTTCATTCCACTGTGGTCATAGAACATACTTGGTATGATTTTAATCATCTTAAATTTGTTAAGACTTGATTTGTGCCATAACATGTTATCTATTCATAGGAATGTTCCATTGAGAAAAATGTATATTCTGCTGCTGTTTGAAAGAATGTTCTGTATATGTCTGTTCAGTTCATTTGAGATACAGTACTTTTCAATCCCACTATTTCCTTATTGATTTTCTGTCTCAGTGTTCTATTCATTATTGGAAATGGAGTATTGAAATGTCCTACTATTGTGGTATCTATTCTTCCCCTCACCCATGACAAGGTGTTATATATTTAGATGCTCTGGTGTTGGGCTCATATCTAATTGTAATTTATATATCTTCCTGGTGAATTATCCTTTTTATCCATTTATCCATTTTATCCTTATATAATGTCCTTCTTCTTCTCTTGTGGAAGTTTTTGACTTAAGTCTATTTTGTCTGACATAAATCTAGCCACCACTGTTCTCATTGTTTACTATTTGCATGAAATACCATTTTATCCATCCTTTCAACTTCACCCTATGTGTGTCCTTAAATATAAAGTGAATCTCCATAGACAGTATATACTTAGACCTTGTTTTTCTTTTTATTGATTTAGCCACTCTTTACCTTTTAATTTGCCAGTTCAACCCATTTTTATATACTGTAATTATTCATAAGACTTACTATTGCCATTTTATTTATTATTCTTTGTCCTGAAATTTTGTCCCTCTTTTCCTCTCTTGCTGCTTTTCTTCGTGTTTTATTGATTTTTTTTGTATTTATATTCTTTGATTCCTTTTTCTTTCTCTGTGTTTGTGTGTGTGTCTTTATAGGTATTTTGTTTGTGCTTATCACAGGACTTACATAAAATTTCTTATAGTAGTGTATTTTAAGTTTATTGTTTAACTTCAATTGCATACCAAAATTTTTTTCTTTACTACTTCCTCCTCATTTTATGTTATTGATATCACTGTTTACAACTTTTTATATTGTGTATCCATTAACATGTTTTATTTGTTGCTATTTTTAATATTCTTTAACTTTTATACTAGAATTAAAAATAATTTACCAGACACTGTTATAGTAGTACATTATTTGTCTATATATTTATATTTCCAGTAGGTTTTATATTTTCATACATGTTGTGGTCTAAATATTTTTGTACCCTCAAAATTGATATGCTGAAATCCTAATCCCAACATGATGATAGGAGGTCGGGCCTTTGGAACATCAATCATAAGAGTGGAGACTTCATGAATGGGATTAGTACCCTTAAAAATGAAACCCCAGATACCTCTCAATTTCTGCCATGTGAAGATACAAGAAGTCAGCTGCCTGCAACCTAGAATAATAAGATCTTCACCAGAATCCATCCATGCTGGCACTCTGATCTTGGACTTCCAACATTCAAAACTATGAGAAATAAATGTTGTTCACCTCACTCTGTTTATGGTAAGCTGTTATAATAGTCAGAGCTGACTAAGAAAGAAACTGGCGCCAAGAAGTGGGTGCTAATGTAAAAAAACAAACAACAACAACAAAAAAACAAAGCAAAAAACTAAAAATATGTAAGTGGTTTAAGAACTGGGTAATGGTAAGAGTCTAGAAGAGCTTTGAAGTGTATGCTAGAAGTTGAGAATGTTGTGATTCTTTCTTTCTGAGCCCTCACCAGAAACACATTCAGCACCTTGAATATACATGTGATCCTGTTCACTTCTGTCTTGCATGGTTTTCCTTGAAAAATCCACTGATAGTTTTATGGAGGTTTCTTTGCATGTGGTGAGTCACTTTTCTGGTTCCTAAAAAATACTAAAAATAGAGTTACCATATGATCCAGCAATCCCACTTTTAGGTATATACCCCAAAGAAAGGAAATCAGAATATTGAAGAGATATCTGCACTGTCATGTTTATTGCAGCATTATTCACAATAGGCAAGATCTGGAAGCAATGTAAGCACCCATCAATGGATGAACGGATAAACAAAATGAGGTCCATATACACAGTGGAGTACCATTCAGCCATAAAAAAGAATGGGATCCTGTCATTTGCAACAACATGGATGGAACTGGATGTCATTATGTTAAGTGAAATAAGCCAGACACAGAAAGACAAACTTCACATGCTCTCACTTATTTGTGGAAGCTAAAAATCGAAACACTTTATTTGTTCTTAGTGGCCTCCAGGAATCAAGTGTATGCCAGGTTCTGTCAGTGCTCCAAGACAAGCAGAACAGAAGCCAGTTCTTTGTGCAACCACCAGAGAAGTTGGGGCATTGGATGGACAGTTCAACTCCTTCCCTTCCTTGAGAGAAGCTAAGATCTTGGAGTTTTTGTCCACTTTCTTTGTGCTGAACTGGGGGGAAGGGCCATAATGACTAATAGCCTAAATCACCATCTCTGATTTCACTGGTTCCCAGGCAGCTAGAGTATATCAAGTTCCATCACTGTTCCAAAACAGGCAAGACAGAAGTCAGTTTTCTAGAAAGTCCTCAGAGAAGTTGGGGTATTGAACACGTAATCCAACTCTTTTTCCTACTTAGGGAGAAGATGGGAGTTAACAGGTTTTCTCCTGATTGTATGGCATTGTGATGGGTGGGGGTAGGTATAGTGAATGTATCAAATTTCCCTTCTGGCTTTGATGTGGCTGGTTTCACTCTTGCCCAGGGTATAGTAGCCTGTCATCTGGTTACTGAATTTCCCACAAAGGGAATTTTCTCATGTTTTGTTGTTGAATCAGTGTGTACCAATTCCACCATCTTCCTGACATCATTCAGTTCATTTTTGAAATTGTGAGCTATAATACAATTAGAAGTGTCTTGTGTTCTATAGGAATTGGTTTAATCTCTCAATTAAATATCTTAACTTTTTAAAAATATGTATCTTTTTAAATTCATTTCCTGATGAATTTCTAACAAAATACATAATGTTGAAATAATAATTTACCTTATCACTTCTCTACCTAAATATGGTTTTCTTTCTTTGCAAAAATTCAAGTAGCTTTACAGCTGGCTAAAATCACAAGCTCAGGCCCTATTATTAGGTTGGTGCAAAAGTAATTGCGGTTTTTGCCATTACTCTCACTTGCAAAAAAAACACAATTACTTTTGTACCAACCTAATACAAATTATTTATATATACTTTTGGGCATCTTATTTCAAGGTACACATTTTACTGATTGCACTTGACCATTGAGAGGAAACATCAAATTCATTATGTTTTTGCCGAAAAATGTGACTGAATATTTTCTGTTTTGTTATGTTTTAAACTGCAAATAGTTTTTTTTTTCCTTTTTCATTTTGCTCTGTCACAGCAAACTGCAATTACCATTCATTGAGAAATGTTTAACATACCTTCTTCCAGTCTTTTTTTTTTTTATTGCTCTGGTTGTGCTTTTAGCTTCTGCATCTCCACTCAACTCTGTATCTACAGTATGCTTCATTTTAAATTTCAAATCTTCTCATGCCTTTTTTTAAACTAGAACAATAATTTAACTATATTGTATTTTTAAAGTAAGTGTTTAAATGTAATAACCAATTATGATTTATATAGTATGACTCTAAAACATACTGTCTGTATAAAATGTGAAAATAAACATATTACTATTTTATGTCGGTGCTTAGAATAAATCATTTTAACTGAAACAATGTCTTGATACTAACTAGATTGATGATGTAATTATGTGTAATACTAAAAACGACACATGAATATGACATGAAAACTCTAATGCAAGAATAGTATCTTTCTTGTATGTGAATCAATGGCAAAATAAAATGTTATCCTACCAAAATAATAAAGTTGTGTTTAATAGAAAACATTTTGTACTGCTTCAGCTGTTAAATCTAAATTTTAATGAATTAAAATAAAATGACATTTAAAAATTCAGTTTTTCAATCACACTAGACTCATTTCAGGTGCTTACTAGCCACATGTGACTAGTAGCTACCATACTGGACAGTATAGGTATTAGGTTGCAGACAGCATGCCTGATATTACTTGATGTGACTCCTCTACTACTGTGCATAAGACAGCCTATTAGTTTATTCAAATATTTGGTCAATCCAAAGAAAAAAATGCCGATCTATCTGGCTGTTGCAGGTAACTGTTGGAACTGCATTTAGTTACACATATCTAATACCACTCTTTTGCACTGCCTATATGGCAAACAAACTTGGGGAACAACTAACCTATGAATTTACTCCTGAAATACCAGCATGGTAAGATAACTATAAATTCATATGGAAGAGAAAAATCCTTCCAAATAGTTAATAACATTTGTTAAACCAAGAATAATGAGGCAAAACTTGTCATACTAAACTTCAAAACCCTTTAAAGCTACATGGTATTTAATATATTGTCTTACTGGCACGAGAACAGAGTATTCAACACATAAATATGGTACAATTAGATATCCACTTAGAAAAAGATAATGTAGGCCTTTATTTTATGCCATGTGCAAAAAAACTCCAGATGGATAAAAGAGTTAAATATATAATTATAAAACTGTGCATTTTTAGAAAAAAAAATCTTAGAAGAGGAAAAGGCACAAAAACAAAGATTCACAAGTGAAGGTTGGCAGATTTTTTTCTGCATAAAATTAAAATATATTACACAATAAAAGTAAAGAAAAAATAAGTTTGGAGAACATATCTGTTGCATAAATAATAAGCAAAGGATCATCATTCAAAACAAAATTACTACAAATCAGTAAGATATAAAATTTGGTTAAAAAATATGAACAGGAAATTCAAAGAATTATAACAAAGGATCAATAAGCATAAGATGTTAAACCTCACAAATAATACAATAAATATACATTAAAATAAAAATAAGATTTTACCCGTTGTTTGGCACCATTGAAAAAGGTGTATAATATTATATTGTTATTTAATAGAATATTATGGGTTCTCTCATATACAATTGAGGACTATATATTTGTATAGCTTATTGAGATGGCAACTTGGCAACATCTATAAAAATTTTAAATTGCATAACTTTGACCCTACAATTCTTCTAAGAACCCGTTCCTGGGCTTGGGGCAGGTCTAAGAACGGCTCATCTTCTATCCTCATATGGGCATTATAACCCAAGGTTTTATATATATATATATATATATATATATATATATATATATATATACCGTAGTTCCTCTGTATGTGTGGGATTAGCTTCAGGACCTCTCATGGATGCCACAAATCTGCAAATGCCCCCGATATAAATGATGTAGTATTTACACATCCTTCTGTATAATTTAAATAATCTTTAGATTACTTATAATACCTAATGCACTGGAAGTCCTATATGAGCAGATTGTTATAGTGTACTGTTTAGGGAATAATGGCCAAAAAACGCCTATACATGTTCGGTACAAATGCATTTGAAAAAAAATTTTTGATCCATGATTGGTTAAATCCACACATGTAGAACCTATAAATAGAGAGGGTCAACAAGATAGATAGGTAAATAGATAGATAACAGATATACAAAATTTAACAAGGTTATTGACTTTAGTCCGACCAATTCTACAATTACACATCATACAAATACATGCATTTCACATATTTTTTCCCATGTATAATTCCACGTTTTCTCTTACCTGGAGAACATTTTTTCCTCCTTTCCTTGAATTTCTATGCACTATTTCTTTCACAATTCTCTTTTCTCAAGAAATCTGCCTTAAGCTAACCTATAGTAAGCATAAATTGTATCCCTTTATGTACATCCAGGATTTATAATAAAATTAATTATATTCGTAGAGTAGCAAACATAGAAGATTGCTTAGGAAAAATGTAGTCCGGTGGCTTTAACATTTATATTAGCCATTGTATTAGTCAGGGTTTTCCAGAGAAACAGAATCAATAGGATGTGTATATATACATGAAGAGCTTTATTACAAGGAATTGGCTCATGTGATTATGGAAGCTGGACAGTCAAAATCTGCACAGTGTTTTAAAATATTTTGACTTTTATTTTAGGTTTAGGGGTATAGGTGCAGGTTTGTTATATTGGTAAACTCATGACTCGGGGATTTGGTGTACAGATGGGTAGGCCCCAGTGTCTGTTCTCCCTCTCTCTGTTCATGTGTTCTCATTATTTAGGTCCCACTTATAGGTGAGAACATGCAGTATTTGCTTTTCTGTTTCCGCATTAGTTTGCTAAGGATAATGGCCTCCAGTGTCATCCATGTCCCTGCAAAGAACATGATCTAATTCTTTTTTTGGCTACATGGTATTCCATGATGTATATGTGCCACATTTTCTTTATCCAATTTAGTATTGATGGAGATTTAGGTTGATTCCATATCTTTGCTATTGTGAACAGTGCTGCAATTAACATATATGTTCATGTGTCTTTAGGGTAGAATGATTTATATTCTTTTGGGAATATAAATCCAGGTAGTGAGATTTCTGGGTTGAAGGGAAATTCCGTTTTTAGTTATTTGAGGAATCGCCACACTGCTTTCCACACTGGTTGAACTAATTTACACTCCCAGCGGCAATGTGTAAGTATTCCATTTTCTCCACAACTTTACCAGCATCTGTTATTTTTTGACTTCTTAATAGTAGCCATTCTGACGGGTGTGAGATGGTATCTCATTGTGGTTTTGATTTGCATTTCTCTAATGATCAGTGATACTGAGCATTTGTTCATATGCTCCTTGGCTGCATGTATGTCTTCTTTTGAAAAGTTTCTGTTCACGTCTTTTGTTCACTTTTTGATGGGATTGTTTTTTGCTTATATGTCTAAGTTCCTGGTAGATTCTAGATATTAGACCTTTGTCAGATGTGTAGTTTGCAAATATTTTCTTCAATTCCATATGTTGTCTGTTTACTCTGTTAAAATAGTGTACAGAAGCTGTGCAGAAGCTCTTTAGTTTAATTAGGTCCAGTTCGTCCATTTTTGCCTTTGTTACAATTGCTTTTGGAATTTTGGCATGAAATCTTTGCTAGTTCCTATGTCCAAAATGGTATTTCCTAGGTTATATTTCAGGGTTTTTATAGTTTTAGGTTTTACATTTAAGTCTTTAGTACATCTTTAGTTGATTTTTGTACATGGTGTAAGAAAGTGGTCCAGTTTCAGTCTTCTGCAGATAGCTAGCCAGTTATCCCATCATTTATTGAATAGGGAGTCCTTTCTCTATTGCTTGTTTTTGTCAACTCTGTCAAAGATCAGATGGTTGCAGGTTGTGGCTTTACTTCTGGGCTCTCTATTTGTTTCATTGTTCTATGTGTTTGCTTTTATACAGTACCATGCTGTTTGGGTTACTGTAGCCTTTTAGTACAGTTTAAAGTCCAGCAATGTGATTCCACCAGCTTTGTTCTGTTTACTTAAAATTGCCCTGGCTATTCGAGTTCTTTTCTGGTTTCATAAGAACTTTAGAATAGTTTTTTCTAGTTCTGTGAAGATGCCATTGGTAGTCTGACAGGAATAACATTGAATCTGTAAATTGCTTAGGGTAGTATGGCCATTTTAACAATATTTATTCTTCTTATCCAAGAGCATGGAATGTTCTTCTATTTGTTTGTATCATCTCTGATTTCTTTGAGCGGTGTGTTGTAATTCTCATTGTAGAGATCTTTAACCTCCCTGGTTAGCTGTATTCCTAGGTATTTTATTCTTTTTGTGGCAATTGTGAATGGAATTGTGTTCCTGAGTTGGCTCTCAGTTTGGATGCTGTTAGTGTATAGGAATGCTATTGATTTGTTTTACCTTGACTTTGTATTCCAAAACTTTGCTGAAGTTGTCTATCAGATCAAAGAGCTTTTGGGACAAGACTATGGGGATTTCTAGATATAGAATCATGTCATCTGCAAACAGGGCTAGTTTCACTTTCTCTTTTCCTATTTGGATACCTTTTATTTCTTTCACTTGCCAGATTGCTTCGGCCAGAACTTCCAATAGGATGTTGAATAGGACACCAATGTAAATATGAATTTTATCTAAATACGTCCTCTAAATTGATACTTATAATTAATAATCACAGCCATAGAAGCTTTTGCAAATGAAATCTTTCATTAACACAATTGCCATTGTCATTGTCATTACCACCATCATAGGTAATTAATGTTATTCAAGAAGTTGCTATGGTCTTGACATTAGCCTAATTGCTTTAGTTTTTTTAATCCTCACAATTATATTGTGGTACAAATACTTTTTATCATCCTTGTTTTACAACTTAAGAAACTGAGGTACAGACGGTGTAAATAACTTGTCTAGGGTTATACAGATACCAAGTGCAGGACCAGAATTTGGATCCAGCCAGTTTAAATTTAGGCTTCCCTATGTTACATTGTCTCTCATGGAGATATGACTTGAAAAGCAGACTTTCTAAAAATGAAAATTGAAGTACATCCAGTAAAATCTTATTGCTGATTGAGTCTAATCTCCTTGTTGAACAGGCATTCATACATATGCTGTCCAACTCTTACCAGTGTTTCTTGACTCAAACGTTACTGTGGACAAGTAACTAACAATTTATTTTCTCTATACTGCAACCTTAGGCTTGAGGAAGAGGGGATCAGAAGAAAAGACATATAAGTTGCAACTATGTCTAGATAATTTTTTTAGTGTCTTGCTGCTTAATAAAATAAAAAGTGGAAATTACTGGTTATCTCATATTGTAAGCCTTTTTTGTTTATTCCCTAATTTTTATGTGCACCTGAGCCTCATCACCACAGATAGGCAGAAGTTACTTGAAGCAGGAGGATTATACCCTTGTTATTCTGAAATACTCTCATAAAGCTTACCCAGAATTTTGAATTTTTCATAATGAAAAGTGAATAAACAAACATATAATACAGGGCTTTGGAAAAAGTAGCATCTCCTTCAGTAATGCTAAGCCATTTCCAGATGAAATATGATGAGGGAGAGTATAATATAGTGGCCACTGACATGGGCCGTGGAGACAGATGTGATTTTGTATTCTGCCTTCCCCACTTACTAGAGACAGTTCATAATCATTTCTGTGCCTCAATTCCTTCATCTGTCAAAAGGAGATACTAATAGTAGCCATCACGCAGAACTGTAGTGAGAATTAAACATGGAAATGCACACAAAACTCTCAACACAGTTTTTGGCAAGTATTCAAAAGTAAGTATTCAAAAATATGGGCAAATTAGATAATATTTATCTAAGCAATCACACATGAATCCTCATCTACCGTTTGAGATAAGTGCAGTCATCCCTTGGTCTGCTTAGGGATTGGTTCCAGGATCCCTGATGTATATCAAAACCTGCGAAAGCTGAAGTCGCTGATATAAAATGGCATAGTATTTGCATATAACCTATGCACAGCCTCTTGTATACTTTAAAACCTCTCTAGATGACATATAATACAAAGTAAATGCTATGTAAATAGTTGTTATACTGTATTTTATCTGTATTATTTTTTAGTATTGACTTTTTTTTTAGTACAGTCATGTGCTTCTTAACAAAGGAGATATGTTATAAGAAATGCAACATTAGGTGATTTCATCATTGTATAAACATCCTAGAGTGTACTTACACAAATCTAGATGGTATGGCCTACTACACACCTAGGCTATGTGGTATAGCCTAAAACTTGTAGGCTACAAACCTGTACAGCATGTTACTATACTGCATACTGTAGGCAATTGTAACACAATGGTAAGTATTTATATATCTAAACATAGAAAAGGTACAATAAAACACAGTATTATAATCTTACGGGATCACTGCCATATATATGGTCCATCATTGATTGACTATGTGGTGCATGACTATATTTTTAATCCACTGTTATTTCAATCCACAGATCCAGGACCCACTGGTGTGGAGGTCCAACTGTAACACTATCATCGCCATTTTACAGAAGAGAAAACTGGGCAAAGTGACTGGCCTAGGGCCACACAACTAGTTTAGCTGCAGAGCAGGGTTTCAAACCTATAGTGTCTGTCTCCAGAAACCATGTACTTGGCAACTATATTACACTGCGTCTTGGGATGCAGTTGAGTTTCCATTTCTATAATTCCTTCTACAGGAGATGAGAAATATCCTCTCTAAAAAATGAGAAGCTTTTTCCCTTGTTAAAGGGACTCTAGGCTTCAACAAATGGTTTGGGGTTTTGTTTGGGGGGAACGGAAGTCTTTCCAGGATCTGAAACATCACTGGTGGCTACCTCCTTCCTTTATTAGAAGGCCTTCCTTTTTGCTGGCCAATTATTTTTGTTTTATTTTTTAATGATACATAATAGATATACACGTCTATTATGTACCATGTATTTGGGGGGTACATGTGATAATTTAATACATTCATTAATTTGTAAAGATCAAAGCAGTGTACTTAGGATATCCACCACTTTAAATATTTGTCTTTTCTTCATGCTAGAAACATTCAAATTATTCTCTTTTACCTATTTTAAAATATAGATTATTGTAAACTATAATCACCCTATTGATCCATCAAATGCTAGGTGTTATTTTTTTCTATCAAACAGTTATTTGTACCCATTAATCAACCTCCCTTTATCTCTCCTCCCTGCTATCCTCCCTGTCCTCTAATAACAACAAGCTATTCTCTATCTTTATGAGATCCAATATGTTAACTCCCACATATTAGTAAGAACATGCAAAAATTATCCTTTTGTGCTTGGCTTACTTCACCTAACTTAATGACCTCCAGTTCCATCCATGCTGCTGAAAAAGACATAATTTCATTCCTTTTATAGCTGAATAATATTTCATTGTGTATATATACCACATTCTCTTAATTCATTTATTCATTGATGGACATTTAGATTGATTCCATACTTTGGCAATTGTGAATAGTGCTACAATAAACATGGGAGTGCAAGTATCTCTTTGAAAGGCTGATTTTTCTTTCTTCTGGATGTATACCCAGTAGTAGAATTGCTGGATCATATGGTAGTTCTATTTTTGTTTTTTTGAGGAACCTCCATACAGTTTTCTATTGTGGCTGTACTAACTTAAATGTCCACCAACCATGTCTGAGAGTTCTCCTTTCTCCACATCCTTGCCAGCATCCATTATTTCCTGTTTTTTTTTTTTTTTTTTTTTTTTTTTTTTTTCCTCAGCAGCCATTTTAACTGGTATGACATGATATCTCATTGTGATTTCAATTTGAATTAATCTAATGATTAGTGATGTTGAGCATTTTTTCATATACCTGTTGGCCATTTGTATATCTTATTTTGAGAAATGTCTATTCAAATCTTTTGCCCATTTTTAACTGGATTATTTGCTTTATTGCTATTGAGTTGCTTAAGCTCCTTATGTATTCTGATTACTAATCGGACAGCTTGCAAATATTTTCTCCCATTCTGCAGGTTGTCTTTTCACTTTGTTGATTGTTTCCTTTGCTGTGTAGTGCTTCTAAGCTTGATGTAATCACATTTGTCTATTTTTGTTTTGGTTGCCTGTGCTTTTGAGCTGTTACACAAAAAAATCTTTGCCCTTTCCGGCCAGATTTAGTGAACTTGCCTTAAGTATTTTCTCTTACATAGCAAGTAATTTATACACAGCAGACAAGGAAGAGCTGTCACCATGTGAAGGAAGCTTCCCTAGTCTTGACATGGTGCATTAAAATATTCTTTAAAGGTTTTCAGAGACTCAGCCCACTGAAGCAATAATTGTGTTACAGCAGTTATTTCACCTGATGGGTGTTACAGCTTTCAAACGGGAAGATATAATTTTTCAATACATCAGTTATGACCAATCTCTTGCTTCAAAACTAATTTGACTTCTGTACAGAATACAATTTTGGCATGGGCATATTCCTTTTAAAATTTAACAATGAACAAAAACAATACTAAAATACCATCAGTGAGTCATCAGTGCACAGCTATTCAAAGACACAGCTTTGTGAAGCAAAATGTCTTTAGCCTTCATCAGCATGACTGCACTTAAGAAATATGGGTACACATACGGCAGAAGTTTAGAGCTGCTACTGGAGACGCAATACTCTAATTCTGGAGAAACTTCACTTCGTCAATAGATGAGTCAAATTATAGACTTCTACTGAGGCCCTGAATGTAAAGTATTATTCCCTAGCCCATGGCTTCTCAAACCCTGATCTATAGAAAGCTAACATTCCACTCAGTGACCTTGGGAGCCTTTGGCAATACTTATCTATTTATTTTAGTAGAGACTGGGTTTTGCAATGTTGGCCAGGCTAGTCTCAAACTCCTGGTCTCAGGTGATCCACCCACCTTGGCCTCACAAAGTGCTGGAATTAGAGGCATGAGCCATAGCAAATGGCCTGTGGCAGTATCTTATGAAGTAAGATTGACTATGCATGGCTTGCCTGCCATCCCTACCTCTGCTTAAACCAGAGTAGCTCCCCATTTATCCTTTGATATATTAAGATTCCTCATTGGATTTCCTTTAAATTAAAAAAAAAATATTGATTTGATGAAATTTAAAAATGATCTTTGGGAACAGAAAAAGAAGTATGTGTTCACTGTTTTCTGTGAGACTTACTATCTTTTGAAAATACAGAATGCACAGAGTACAGAACAATCTATTATAAGTATCTCGGGGGGAAATAATTTTGAGCCCATCAGGATTGGTGAACAACCAAACAAGGCAGCACAATTTGCGCGAGGCATTTTATACCCATTGTCACAAAAAACCTTTACTACAACCATGATAATGGTCTAATCATTTTCATTTTATGAATCAGTAACTGAGATTCAGAGACTTTAAGTGATTCTCAAAAAATCACATAACTAAATAACCTGCAGAGAAGGGCTTCAACTATATGTCCGTCTGTCTTCAAAGTCCATGGTCCTTCAATGTTATATTACACCCAACCACATCTCCAACACATATCACTATCACAGGATTTCAGAAATGGATGACATCATTGTAGACTGTGGGAGTCCCAGAATGCTGACCAAATAAGTCTAGCACACAAGGGCTCAATTATAGATGTGATGTGAATTGGTTTGGCCACTGTGGATTTACAGAGCTTTGAAAGGGTTAAATTAAAGAAGTTGCAAACAGACAAACCCTTGGGTTGCATTTAACATGCAGATGTGCTTTGTTTATCCTACACAAAGGCCAAAAAAATCAGGACATTCTACTAAATATCCAGATTTGCATTTTTCTTTTTTAAAAAGTGGAGTAAGTAGACACCCTGGCCCCCACATTTCTGCATGACAAGTATAACTAAGCAGAACTGCCTCATCTAAATCAATTAGCTCCATACTCTCTAGTTCACCACAATCCTCTCCAATCCCTATTGTATTTTAATGCCTGCTGTACTCAGTTATGCTACTTGCCAAGATTCTGTGAAAAAATTGTATTTGTAACTTCTTTTTTAGAGACTAAGAACAGAAAAAGAGAAAAACTTCCTCCAACTGGCCAGTTGGAGACCATCCACCTGGACATATACCAGATGGAGATTGGATTGGGGAGCACATTAATAATATGAGGTGAGATCACAATTCAGGAAAATGCTGTAAAAGAAGTACTGAATTCAATAATTTAGCTGATCAATACCAAGAAGCTAGTATGGGATGAAGCACCATATAAGACCATGAAAGACTATCTCTTCCTACAACACATACTTATTGGGAACTTATCATGTCTCTCAAAGCAACAACAAGACAAAAACATGTAAGACATGATCCCTGCTCTCAAGTTGCTCAGTCTAGTAAGGCAAAAAGACAAGAAAATAAACAATTAAATGTGAAAAAAAGAAAAGCACAATGTAATCAAAATAAGCATAGAGTATTGTGAGAGAGTATATAAAACTAGGGTTCAGGAGAAGCTGTTATGAATGACAATTAGGAGTCACTGTGAAAAAATAGAGGGGAGGGAGAAAAGGCAATCAAAGTAAAGGAATTGCATTTATTTAAGCAGAGAATTGGAAACATCATGACTCTTCAGAGAAGTGTAAGTTTTCTCCCTATGACTGGAGCAAAGGAAGTATTCAGGGGAAGTGGTTAAGTTGATGGGTGCTGACAAGTTGATGGGTGCAGCACGCCAACATGGCACAAGTATACATATGTAACAAACTTGCATGTTATGCACATGTACCCTAGAACTTAAAGTATAATAATAATAATTAAAAAAAAAAAAGGAGGCTGGAAGAGTAGGTATACATTCATATATACATAAATTCACATATGCATTCTATGGGAGCTTAAAGATAGTGATTTAGGCGTGGAGAATACAACAGAGAACACGGCAGAGAGAACCCCACCCCAGTGAAACTTGCATTCTGAAGAATTGAGTCAGATTTTAAAAAAATTACAATTTTTTTTTACAAATTACAAAAAAACTCCAAAATTAACCAGATGAGTGCCATGACAGAAGTTTGGCCTTTAAAAGCATTATGATGGAAACCAACCAGAAAGCTGGCTGTACATAAGATGATTTAGAATAACCAATAGTTCATAAACTTACATGTTCTTAACAAAAGAGCTCTAGGCTTTATTCTAAGGACCACAGGAAGCCACAGAGGGCTTTTAAGAGGGGCAGAATTGTGGTATGATCAAGTGTATTTTAGAGCAATAACTGTGACTAAAGTATGAAGGGCTGATTGGATGAGGGAAACTTTGGAAGCAAATAGACTAGTTGGGAGACTCAGCTAGTAGCATAGGTAAATTCTTTGTGACTCAAAGGGTTAAATGCTTGAGGGAATGGATACCCCATTCTTCACAATATGCTTATTTCACATGGCATGCCTGTATCAGAATATCTCATGTACCCTATGAATACACACACCTATTACGTACCCACAAAAATTTAAGAAATAATTTTTTTAAAAAAAGAGGGGTCATGGCCTCAACTACACCATTTTTTTGGCAGAGACAAGGAGAAACATACAGGTGAGGAGCTGGGACTTGCTAAATTACTGTAGTGAGCTAGAGATGGGAACTTTTAGTAGACCCAGATTTCTATGCTAGTGCACCGATACCGAGATCCAAAACTCTGACTAAGTTTAGTGAAGGTCAGGGAAGGTGAATTTGCTCCAGAAAACAATGAGAGTAGATCAATTCATAGACTCCATCATTTCATCTCATTATAATGAAAGTAGTCTCATTAGTTGAGCAGTGCTAATCCTTTCTTGAAGCTAGGTCATAATTAGGTGTCCCATAACCAGGTAAAAATGGTATCTAGTATTTGAGAAACAGGTCATGACAAAAGTTTTATGAATAAGTTGATGTGGACCAATGAGGATAAGAAAGCTTTGAGTATGGGAAAATTCAGGCAACTAGATATGTAAGGCAAGGTGAATTAATAACACAATAAAAAAACATTCAAAGATGAAAATGACTAATATATGTTTAGGGGATAATAGCTGGAACAGAATATTCATGTTGGGATAAATGGAGAACGTGTTATCTCCAATATTTTTGGCAATTACTAAAGTAAAAGAATATTGAGTACTCTACTTTCAGAAAATTTACAGAATTATCCATTTCTGAGTGATCTGACTATAAAATTTTTAAAACATTCTTTTTGCTTTATTTTTCTCATTTAACATTGCCTCATGAAAATCATATTAAAACACACCCTTTATATCACCAGAAATTTATTTGACCTGTTCTCACAAATTTTGATTAAGACTCTATGCATGTGTGAAAATTAGATTATTTTCTTGTGAGAATATAGCATATTGAAACATTATTGCCTGAATATTACCTAACAAAATCCAAGTCCTGCCAAACAAAGTACAAACTGGAAATTATGGGAAATCTCTTTAGTATAAATTAATGAACTCAGGAAAGTTAACATTTTAATAGAAATGCATATTCCAAACAAAAGAGGATAAAGTCAGCCTATTGAAACTTTGTAGCATAGAGTAACTTTCTTTTCCATCTGCTTAGATTTCATTAAACAGCACCATCTCTAAAAATAAATTCTATATTAGGAAATTACTGCACTGTTATTGCTATGATGTTCTACACAAAATCCAAGGAGACACCTGTCTTTTGTGTTGGTACAGAAATGTATAGATGCTCTAACTATTGGCAATAGCTCCAAAATTTGAAAGCTATTTACTAGACTATGTGAATCTCTTAAATTCCAGAGGCTTCAGACAGAACATATAAACTAAGAGGAAAAGAAAAGATGAAATTTCATCAAGCACCTAGAGGGGCTTAATGAAGTTCCAGGGTAACCAAGATATGGACCAGACTGCTCAAAGTTATTGAATCCAGAGAATCAGGTAGAGCAAGAGTCTCTGAGTCTTCTCTCAGATTTTTCATCTGTGTTTCCCATTTTTGAAGCACTCTCTTTGGTTGCTCCTTTTTCTTTCTTCCTTTTTTTTTTTTTTGCTTCTTTTCTGCCTTACCAGGGCATAGTGACGTTCCTTTAGTCATTACAGTTTGAAGTTCTGTTCAGCTAATACTGATTAAAGACAAAAGAAAAGTTTATTTTGTTTACATGGGGCTTAAGATTAACGTTTTCAGTCTTTATTGTGCTATATTTTAGATTCAATTTTTGGATACTTAATGTACTTCTACATTTTAGTGATCAGCTTTAAAAATTGGTTTGGAATTCAGATAGTGCTCTTAATTAACAAAATGAGAGCTATTTAGCTACTTTAAGAGTAGGCTACAGAGTCTGCTTACACATATTTACTTAGCACAAATTCACTTCTTCATTAAATGAGAATAATGATATATAATATCTTGTGTACACTTTTTTGAGTGCTAAAAGTGCATTTCAAAAAACCAGAAAGACATTTTTCCTAGCTAAAAGATGCAATTAGAAATAAGATGCATTAGTATCTTACTCAAATAAAACCAGGTTTTATGGAGGTTGGGCTAAGCATGGCAGTGCATCCAAAAGAAAGCAAATCCAATTCCAAAACCCAAAAATGCCATAAACAATTAATTACAAGCATGTTGATCAAGAACAGATCCGTGTCATAGAAAAAGTAACATTGGAGCAGAATCTTGAAGGACGAGTAGGTTTTCATAAGGCAAAATTGTATAATGGGTGGAATCACAAGGGAATTTCAGGCAGATGAAATAGCATGAGCAAATGCCAAGGGGCATCTAAGTATACTACAGATTCAGAGAACAGCAATTAGTGTAGTAGAGCTGAAACAGAGTTTGCATGATAAGGAAACAGGGGTAAATTAAATGTCAGGAATCAAGGGTGGGCCAGGGTCAAGTGATGACAGTCTTCAATGTCAGGCAAAGGAAGAAAGAGTTTATATTGTAGACAATAAAGAGGCCCTAAAAATGTTTAATCAAATGAATTATGTGCTAAGACATGCTTCAGAATGATTACTTTGGCATAAATGTAAGGAATGGATTTGTTATAGAAAACAGTGGAGATGTAGAGACCAATTAGAAAGCTGGTAGGAAAGGCTAGGAATCTGAACTAGGGAAGAAGGAGCAGAGATGGAAAATAAGCAACACGAAAGAATCTGAAGAAATAACAACAAAACCCAGAGAATGACTTCACATTGAGTAAGGGAAAGGAATCAAGCAACTATAACTCCTCGGTTACTAACCTGATTTACTTAATAGATAGTTGTGTCTTTCATCAGGAAAATGAATATAAATTTAAAAAGTATGAAGTCAGGTTTGCAGCAGTAATTAATTGAGTTTGGGACAATTTGTGCAACACCCTGCTGGGTATGCAGGTCTGCAGCTATGCCTAAAGATAGAGCATTTAGGCGTCAAAGCAGAAGGGAAGTGAAACCACCCACAGAAAATGTACAGAGAGAGGAGGAGGGGAGCGGGCAGAGGGGACAGGAGGGAAGGGGGGAGAGGGGAGGGGAGGGGAGGGCTGAAAAACCCTAGGGGACATAAATATTTAGTGAGGGATTAGAAGATGAAGAATCAGAGGGAGAGAATGAAATGGAACTGTGAGAGTGCAGGACATTCTGAAAAGGTAAGTAGATCCCTAGCCAAGACAGGAAAGACAATTCAACAAGAAAGGGATAGTGGTTTCCCTTCATCATGCTTTGAGATGAAACAGATGTCCGATCATATCCCACATCCCTGAATTCTCAACAAGCAGTCTATTGCCACAGTATATTCACAAGCTACAAAGTACCAAGAAACCAAGAAAATCCACACTTTTTGTGATTAACTAAGACCTTATCCAGTACCACATAATGATCCACCTATCCACTGAGTTGGGCTGAACCAGCAGAAGCTAAACAAACTCCTTTTGATCTTTGGCTCAGGAATGACGTAGAAGCAAGTCAAGTGCCCTGTCCTTGGCACCATCCCCCTAAAACCATACTAAGAGGAGGCATAAGAAAGTGAACCCACATAGAGCTTTCTCTCGGTGTCCGCAGCTTACTGCCCGCTTTCCAGTAGGACTCACTCTGACCAGGATTTTAGTGTAACCAGGCTTAACCCAAAGCTATCCACAGACTAAGCCAAATAGGTATCTCCATTATATTTGCTATATTCAGCTATATCCAGGTAGATTGTCCAACCTAGTTCACCAGAGAGGGATTATAAAACATCCACCAGATAAAAAGCAACAAACACTTCAAGAAAACATAAAACGTATCACATTTGCTATCTCTTTACAGCATGTATCAGTTTAAAGTCCCTTTTGTTTTCAATGGCAATCTCTTGTTCCCAGAGAGAAAAAGTTCTAAAAATTACATGTATTATCTCTTATCCCACTAGAAACAAAAATGATATGTACTATTTTATGCACAGTGCATCTTCCTTCTCTTATTTTATTTTTATGTTTCTTTTTATCATGAAATATTTCAAACATGCAGAAGGGTAGAGATAATAATAGAATGTTTAATCACTACCCAGTTTAAATAAATCTTAAGTCTTTCACGTCTTTTGTATCTTAAAAAACACAGAATTACAGTCTCTTGGGTGTATCTCTCAAATCCCATTACTTTCCTTTCCCCCATTTCAATACTAAGGATGATAAATACAATTCTAATTTGTTTTCATATATTGGCTACATATGTATTCATCTCTAAAATATGTGCTAATGTTTTATATTTTTAATTTACATAAATGGTACTTTCCTATGCATATCATGCTGGAATTTTTATTTTTATTATCTACTATTAAATATGTATGATTTCCTCTCTGATTTGTTTCTTATTCCTAAAGTTATTTAGTAATTCATATTTTTAATCTCCAAGCACGTGGTTCTTAATCATATATATATATACACACACACATATATATATTCTATCTTTTAACTGAAATGCATTCAGAAAAAGCTGCCTGCATGATATTGGCTCTTTAAAAATTTGTTTAGATTTTCTGCAGGATCTGAAACATAATATATTTTTGTAAATTTTATATGCAAACTTGAAAATCAACCTCACAAAATGTATCATATTATGCATTTCTTCTCTAAAGAAATGTATATATATGTTAATTAAGCTTGCTAATTGTCTTTTTTTTAGTTTTCTAAATACTAGTTTTTTGTCTGCTCAATTTACTGATTTCACATAGATATGTGTGAAAATCTTTCACTGTAATACAATTTTACCAATTTCTACTTTAAATCTGTTAATACTATATATGTGTTTGAAGCTATGTTTTTTCAGTGCATAAAAGCTTATGCCAGTTGTATCTTTTTGGTGACTTTTTCCTGTTATTATAAGGTGATATCACTTATTTCAGTTAATGCTTTGTGCTTTAAATTCCATCAAAAGAAGCCTTATCCATCCCTCCTCTCGCCTCATGTAAGTAGCCCCAGTCCTGAATTTTGTGTTTTAACTTGTTTAGTTATATTTGAATCCTAAAATAATATATTATTTAATCCTTTGTATTTTTAATGTTAGATAAGTGAACTTATATTGTATATATTCTTGTGTAACTTTCTTTTGTGACTCACTCAACATTAGTACTAGGAGATTCACTCATGTTGGTGAGCAACTCAGTTCCTTCATTTTCATTGCTGAATATAGCTACTTATATGAATATGCAACAATTTGTATGTTCTACTATGGATAAACATTTGTATTGTTTCCAGATTGAGGGCATTAACAAATAGTGCTTGTAGGAATATTTTTATAAATCTCTCTCTTTCTCTCTGTGTGTATATATATACATATACACACACACACACACACACACACACACACACACACATTAGAGTTTCTCTCAGGGGTTGGCAAACTTTTCCTTTAAAGGGTCTAACAATAAATAATTCAGGCTTTTTAGACCACATACGATGTCAGTCACATATTCTCTCTTTTCCTACAATGCTTTAAAAATTTAAAAATCATTCTTAGTGTGTGGGACTTTACCAAAACAGGTCATAGGACATATTTGCCCATGACCCAAGTACCAACCCCTGCAGAGAAAACAGCCAGGAATGAAGTAGCTTTCACACTTTTAGATTTCTGCCAAATGAGGAACGTTAAATGGTATCTCATTGTGATTTTAATTTAATGAGGCTGAACATCATTTTGTATGTTTATTGGCCACTTGGGTTTCCTCTTCTGTGCAATGACTATTGAAGACTTCTGCTCATTTTTCAAGTGGATTGCTTTTTCTTATGACCTGTATATTAGTCCCTTCTGAGTGATATGTGTTGCACATATCTTCACAGTTTTTGTCTTGTTTGCTGAACAGAAACCTTTAATCTCGACGTAGTCCATCTACCTTTTCTCTATTACATCTACTTCTTTTCCTTTAGATTGTCACCTAAAAGTTTTTGTAATATTAGCCTTAAGTTTTTCATACACCTAGTATCTATTTTTATATACACGGTGATATGGGAATATAATATCATATATTTCTATTGCAAAGTTCATCTTTTTCCCCATTGAACTGGAATGCTGATTCTGTCACACATTAAGTTCTCACTAAATTATGTTGCAATAAGAAACGATCCCCAAATCATGGTGGCTTATGCAGCTTATTTCTTACTCACATTATATACTGACAGCATGTCAGCACTGGGTTCCATCTACAATTCTTTTTTCTTTATTTCAGGATTAAAACGGAAAGAGCAGTCCTTATTTGGCATATGACATTTTTTTTTTTGGCAGAAGGAAAAGAATTGTCAAACCTTGCAATGAGATTTCTGTCATTATAGTTATATACTCACCATGATTAAAGTTTCTGTCAGGTGTGGTATATGTCACCTCTGCTAGCATTTTATTGGCCAAAGCAAGGTAGGCGAAGCCCAACATCAATGGCAGGGTATGGGAGGGGTAGGGAGGAGTTCACACCTTTCCCAGGGAGGCACGGCAAGTTATATGGCCACGAATGGAAATATATAATCTTATAGCAAAAGAAAGAATTTGAGGGAGGAATAATACCATTTACTACAACATATGCATGACTTTTTTTCTGGGCACTCTATCTGGTTCCTATAGTCAGGTTATCTATCCCTGTGCAAATACCACAAATACCACACTGTCTTAATTAGTATAGTTTCATAATAATTATTGACATCTGGTAAGGCGAGGCATTGCAACATGACCTCTTTCTTTAGCAGTGTCTTGACTCTCCTTGGCCTTTGCCCTTTCATGTAATTTAGAAACTTTTGTAATATTAAAATATTTTACAATACTTTATCCTACTAATCATGGTATCTTTTTATATATTGTAGTGAATATAAATGTACTTTATGAATTTTATATCCAACAAACTTGTCAAACTGTCTATTCATTCTATTAATTCTGTAGGTTTTTTCAGTTTTTTAATGTAGGTAATCATGTCAAGTGTAAGTAATGACAGTTTTATATACCTCTTCTAATATCTCCATTTCCCAAAGTTAAACTGTGATTTGGGTCTCTCTTTTATGCAGAATGTAACTGAATTTTGCAACCCCAATCAGATACTCTTATTTACCTCTCTTTTTTTGTTTTATTTTTTCTAGTTGACACATAATGATTGTACATCATTCAGTCTACTCTTGGGGATAGGAGTTGTGACTTACGTGATTGGTGAATTTGGAATAAGGAACCAGACATGTATCACTCAACCTCTGCCTCTCCTTTTCCACTTGGGATCCTGCACCCAATATGAAGTACATATCCTGGTCAACTCCTTTATGCAATGAGCTTTAAGCATGGTCACATCCCCCACATGGGGTAGTCTAAGGTTTTCCAATGCTTCCTGTGGCTGGGAGGATAAATTTTTCTAATGTTGGAGTATTATAAAAGAAAGGCTTCTTGCCAACACATACAAGCCACAATATCTAATATCAGCTTTACTAATTATAGATATGATGTGTTTATTTGTATCTTATTTGTATTTGTAAATATTTTAATAAATTCAAAATTCAGATGGGGAAAATTCAGGTCACCTCATAACTTCAACAGGGAGAAATAATATAATTGTTTAAGGTTTATAATTTATACAGTTTGGCTTTTCCAATAAATAAGTTATATTCTTTAATTCTCTTCTCCATCCATTCCTTGGATCCATACAGTAAAGGCCCAAAGACTATAAAAGCACAGATTCCCCTTTCGAAAACAGGTAAAGACCTAGGGAAAATATCTGCAGGTATATATAGAACAAGAGGTTAATATCCAGAATATATACAACAAACACCTACAAATCAACAAAAATAATTCAATTCAAAATTGGGCAGGCATTTCTCCAATGAAAATGAAGACATTGAACAGATATTTCTCCAAAGAAGACATACAAATAGACAAGGAGCATATGACAAAATGCTCAACACCATTAGTCATTACAGAAATGCAAATCAAAACCATAATGAGATACGACTTCACACCCACGAGAATGGCTTTATTTTAAAAATCTAAAATAACAAGTGTTGGCGAGGACGTGGAGAAATTGTAACCCTTGTCCACTGCTGGTTGGAATGCAAAATGGCACAGCCGCTGTGGAAAACACTTTGATGATTTCTCAAAAAGTTAAATATAAAATTACCGTGTGATCCAGCAATGGCACTCCTAGGAACATACCCCAAAGAATTGAAAGGATGGACTCAAACAGATACTTGTACATCAACGTCCACAGCAGCACTATTCACAATAGCTAAAAGGCAGAAACAACCCATCTATCAACAAACAAATGGATAAACAACTTGTGGTATATAAAAATAATAAAATATTACTCAGCCATATAAAAGAATGATTCTAATACATGCTACAACATGGATAAAGTTTGAAAACATTATGCTAGGTGAAATAAGTCAGAAGACACAGAAGAATAAATCCATTAATATGAAATTGTATAAATTCATTAATATAAAATATCTAAATTAGGCAAACTCATAAAGACAGAAAGTAGATTAGAGGTTACCTGGGACAGGGAGAAGAGAGAATGGGAGTTATTGCTTAATGGGTATAGAGTTTTTGTTTGGGATGATGACAAAGTTCTGAAAATGGATAGTGGTGATGGTTTTACAACATTGTTAATGTGTCTGATGGCACTGAGTCGAATCGTTAATAATTGTTAAAATTAGAATTTTATATTATGTATATTCTTTCACAATACAAAACTAAAAAATAAGTAAGGCAGACAGACTGTATATAATAACACTCTAATACTTTTATCCATTTCAAACATGTCACTGTCACATAGTAGATATATAAACGTAGGAAAACTACTTCTTTCTTTGAAATTCATCTTTCTCATTTGTTAGATTGGAATCACATTGCACTGCCAGCCCCATACAGTTTGAAGCTCAATTGCAGCCTAATGTTTCTAAGGTACCTAATAGTATATACATAGTAAGTGTTTGTAGTACTTAGCCCTTTATGTTTACAACAAGCATGTGATGTAAGTGTAGTTTTTCTATTACTAATAAAACTGCCATTTGCAAAGATGACTGTGAAAAACACGTCTTCTAGGTAAGGGATTTTTGTTATAGAACTGCAACTGTGGCCTAGCTTGAATAATTGCTTTAGTAGTCAAGTCTCGTCCAGAAAGGAGGAATTTCAAGTGGGTTGGATGTCTCACAGGCATCTTAAACTTAACATGTCCTAAGCAAAGTCTTTAACATTTCTCCTAAACACAATCCTTATGCAAATATTCCACATCACAGTAAATAATACCACCATCTGCCCAGTTGCTCAAGACAGAGACACCTCCCTCTTTCTCCTCCTGCCCACCCCACATTCATTCCAATACCAAATGCAGTTTATTCCACTTCCAAAATATGTCTTCAACTTGCTTCTTCATTCCCACTGACACTGTCACCACTTGGAATACAGCAAAAGCCTACAAATTGGTCTCCCTGCTTCCTCTCTGGACTATCTCTTCTATTATACATAGAGTAACGAGTGACCCTGAATATAAAATTACATTATGTAACTCTTTCTAAAACTCTACTTGCTTCTAATTCATTTTGAATAAAATCCAGACTTTTTAATGTGGATTTGCAAGCCTCTGAGTGATCTAGCCTTTGTCTGCAGTCCAGCCTCATCCCAGGCTTCTATTCCATCACTTATTTGGCATCAGCCACACTTGTCTTCATTCTCTGGATATGCCAAACCCTTTGCACCCTTAAGGCCTCCGCACACACTGTGTCTCTGCCTGAAACATTGTCAACCCATTCTTCATCTGGTTTCAGCACACTTCTTCAGGATGACCTACCATGACGCTGTATCTAAAGTAGGTGTTTCTATTACTCGTACAGCACCTGCACACTGATCTATATATGCACTTTGTTGCTGCTTTCTTACACCTTATTTCTTGCTACTTTCTTACACCACAATGTAATCTCTACAAGAATAAGAATTATAACTGTTTTATTCACCACTATATCTGTAGCACTACCATAGTGCCTGGCACATGGTAGGCATTCAATAAATATTGGTTAAATGATTCAATAAGTAAAGTAAGCAGCGACAACTTGATACATATTAACATCTACGGGTTTCTAGAATATGTACCACTGTGTGTATTGATTTCCCACACATAAAATATTATATGAGTATGATGATACATTTTCATTTCAACAGTTAGAAGGTATTATTTGAATATTTTAATTTCCATACAGACCATGATCATTTTACATTCACATACGGAAAACTTATGAGGGCTTTGTGGGTAAGCCGTCAACCTAAATGTCCTTGCCTTTCTAGCATGTACAGCTTGTAAATAATCCAATAAAGATCAGAGGGAATCATTCTCAATGAAACCCTTACAAAGTTGAATGTCTGGTTATATCATACCATCTACTAAACTCATTTTGAGTAAGACACAGCCAGTACTTTCTCTAAGCTTATCCTCCGCTTTTGTCCAAATGCGCGCGCGCACACACACACACACACACACACAGATTTACATTTGTATCCACAGACTTACTTTTTAAAACATAGATTGTTTTGTTTTACTCTTTATAATTGTATCTCTAGCATTAAAATTACAGAAAGCACATCGAGGGCAGAGGTCATGCTCAGCAGTGGCATTCAGAGAGCTGGGAAGTAGGAGGCTGACATAGATGACTTTTCGAGGGGATTTCTGAGGCACCAATTTTATGACATTTCCTGATGCTCCTCTGGCTAAGTGTATGTTGCTGTCCAAATCAGCATTTTCATTATCTGATGCTCTGTAAGTTATTTGCCCTAGTAAAATTGACAGCAGAACGCTACCTAGCCAAGTTAATTAGGTTTGTCATTAAGGTTTTAGCTCTGGTATCACTTTGCCTTCAATATGATGAAGGGTGTTTTGAAGTAACAAATTTAAGTAAGGATCAAGCAAACTTAATTTGGGAGGCTACAGATATCTTTTAGCTAACTTTCATTGCATTGGACTAAAATCAGTCATGGAGAAGGAGCAGTTAAAGCAGGATATGCTCTTCAACTGAAAGTAGTTTAAAATGCACTATTGGGGCAATTCCATTTTTGATTTGGTTTATATAATTTAATTAAAAGGCAACAAACCTTTAGTACTAATCCTTTCGTATTACCACTCTTGTGCTTGAAAGCTGCTCACATCAAATCACATCATCTTAATATAATTACCAGCTCACCATGTAAGAAAAATGTGACCTAAAGTAAGTTAAGGCATATTAGAATGTTAGTTCAAGAAGAGCCTTGAGCCATCACTTAATCTAAGGATTTTCTAACAAAGAAACTCTTTCCTCAAATATTGTTTAAAAAGGAAGCCCTAAATGTAGATGATAATTGCAATGACAGTGACAACCAGCACTTGTATAGTATTAGCTATCTGCCAGACATTGTTCTAAGTCCTGAACACATATTAACTCATTTAATCATCACAAAACTCTAATATCAGCATCCTTATTTAATAGATAAGTAAAAAACACAAGAGCATTAACAAAATGCTGCTAATTGGTAAATCCAGGATTTGATGGCCAGCAGGCTGGCAGGGGCAGTCTGCTCCAGAGTCCACTAATTACCATTACCTCTCTAGGGTAAAGGAGAGCTATTCAACTTAGGAAGTAAACAAGAAGGTTCTTGTTTTATGGACCCTAAAGAGACTTCCCCCAAAGCACCTCCTCCCCTGTGATTCCTCACACAGGAAGTTACTGGATGGCTGTGATAAGGCTATGACCACCACCAAACATTAAAGGTAGAAATATATTAATATTAATACATAACTCATCTTTTAAGACTTCCGGAAGACTAGGAGCTTCACCAGCCAGAGGTTGGTAATGAAAGAGTAATCAGATAAGTGGCAGTATTATGGACGGAAAGTATTTATGTGCTAATTAGAGAGGCTATACATTTCTAATGAGTCATCAGTCAACTGATTGGATTTGAATCCTAACTAGCACTTAAAAGTGCCACCAAAGAGGGAATTTTTATTATAAAATGTATCAGGCCATGTCATAAGTGCCACTTATCAACCTAACACCTGTGAGGTATCTGGAGTGCTACCTAAAGGGCAAGGGAAATACAGACAGGTGAGTGGGGAGGACCTTGGGTGAGAATCCCTGAGAGAAAGGAGATTAACATCAAGCGGACAACATGAACTAGTGGGTCCTTCTCACTATAGCCTCCTCATTCAAACTCTTTTTTTCCCTCCAAAGAAATAATAGGTTCCTTTACATACGATGATATCTTGGAGTCCAGAGAGGTAAAGCTTTTCAAGGTTTACATTTATGTTAAGCTTAAACCCAGGCACATTACTGCTAAATATGGCTTTATTTTGTTGTTATGACTGTTGTTAACTTGAAAATACCTTCTGAAAGAAACTCTTTGAGAGTACTTGGAAAAGTTCATTCGATTGGTAGATATTATTTTACTTTAATAAGTTTTCTTTTCCATACCAGTGATTTCCATTTGTTTAAATCATGGTTTTGTCCATATCTACTGATGTAAATGGCAATATTTAGATTAGTTCTGGTACAGTTGAAATAACACTTTACTTACAATAGGGAGACTATTATTGGAAAACTATAGCAATTATCTTTCTTACCACTGATTAACTGATCTCAATTACATTGTTACTGCCTTTTTGGAAAATAAAGCAAAATAAAATTTTAAAGTATGTCAAATTAACAAAAGCACTTTCAGACAAAAATCATTCTAGTCGGACTGAAGGAGACATGTGCTTATTGCAAAAAAAAAAAAAAAAAAAAAAAAAAAAGAAAAAGAGGGAGACAAGTCCTGATTTCTTCAGTCTGAGAAGCAAGAAACTGATATCCCAGCTTTATCATTTCTCCCTTTAGAATACCAGGGTGAGACCAAAGTCGCAGTGTAATTTTGTTGGTTAGAAATATTGTGTCTATGGTATCCATCTCAAAAATGCCAGTAAATTTCTTATAAGCAGTTTTGTTTTCATATACATTTCCATGCTTATTCATGAGCTTGAGCATGTTTTATGTTTTTGTAGCATTTCTGTAACCCGATTTTGTGAAGCTACATATATTTTTAAATTTTTATTCTGAAATAATTTTTGATTTACAAATGTTTTACAAAAATCGTACAGAGAGCTTCCATGCACCCCTCATATGTTTGCTCAGCATCAAAAATGCACACTCATCCCATTAGTTGTTGTCAGCACAGGCTACGGAGACTCCAGTCACCATGGGACATCAGATTGATTCTGGCTGCAACAAGGTAGGACTATACTTGTTAGACAGACATGACCCTATGGAAATGGTTTTCCCTGTTGGTTTGCAGATAATTTGGCAACCTGTACGGTTGTAGTAAAAAACATTCAACTGGAATTATAGTAGGAACTCAGGTAGAAGATGATTGTAGGCCAGGTATAAGTAGCTTCTGACCTCAGCATTAGTCCCATGTTTGGGACTCACTTCTTGAAATCCAAATTATATTGCCTGGTCTTAAGTCAACTCTCTCCAGAATTATTATTCTTATGCTCTACCATAAGGTCTAAAATATCCTCATGATGCTTTTTAAAACAGAAGGCCATCTTATATTTTATAATGAGCAATTAATCTAAGCCAGGTGATTCTTTCCATACATCATCTCATTTAATCCCTGGTTAAGAATTGGATAGCCAGAATTTCATCCCAGGCAGTCCATCTCCACAGCCCATGCTAAACATTACTACATGACAGCGCCTCTTAGTAACTTCTCTCAAAATTAATTCATCTCTTCACAGATATTCTGATACAAAGTTCAGTACTCTTACCTCCAAACTGCATTGCCTTATCTAAAATATATATATTTTCTTAGGTAGAATTTTCTCTTTTTTTATTTTACTTTAAGTTCTGGGATACATGTGCAGAACGTATGGTTTTGCTACATAGGTATACATGTGCCATGGTGGTATGCTGCACCTATCCACCTGTCATCTAGGTTTAAAGCCCTGCATGCATTAGGTATTTGTCCTAATGCTCCCCCTGTGTCCATGTGTTCTCATTGTTCAACTCCCACTTATGAGTGAGAATATGCAGTGTTTGGTTTTCTGTTCCTGTGTTAGTTTGCTGAGAATGATGGTTTCCAGCTTCATCCATGCCCCTGCAAAGGACATGAACTCATTCCTTTTTATGGCTGCATAGTATTCCATGGTGTATATGTGCCACATTTTCTTTATCCAGTCTATCATTGATGGACATTTGGGTTGGTTCCAAGTCTTTGCTATTGTAAATAATGCAGTAATAAATATAGATGTGCATGTGTCTTTATAGTAGAATGGTTTATAATCCTTTGGGTATACACCCAGTAATGGGATTGCTGGGTCAAATGGTATTTCCTGCTCTAGATCCTTGAGGAATCACCACACTGTCTTCCACCATGGTTGAACTAATTTACACTCTCACCAACAGTGTAAAAGCGTTCCTTAGGTAGAATTTTCATGGGGAAATTAATGTTTTGATATTTTTATAGTTTGAATGGGTGATTCTTTCATGTGGTTCAAAATAAATTGGAGGAGTTTGTCTCCCACCCCTACCCTAGTTCACTCGTTTTCTGCTGCTGCCCCTATCCATTGATGATTTATCACTGCAGTATTTCTTTATGCAGATATGAGAAAGGAGGAATATATAGTCTCATTTTACCACTTTCTTATAAAAAAAGATGGAATATTATAAAGGCTGTACTGACTCTTGCCTTTTTCACATAACAAGGTATGTTAGAGATCTTTCAGTATCAATATATAGAATATATATATTTCTCTTTCTATAAATTATATAGAATATATATTCCTCATTTTTTTCAGCTGCTGTGTACATGTGCCATAATTTATGTAACAATCCCTTTATGAAGAGGGTATGAATTGGTTTCATCCTTTTCTATTATTACAAATAAAGCTGCAATGGTTAATCTTGTACATACATTTATGAGAGAATTTTAGGCTATTTTTTGATGACCCTTGTATGTTTTGCATAAATCAATCCTAGGAGGCATTTGAAAGTAGGCAAAATATGCAAGCTCCGAAGATAACTTACTACTCCACACCTGCCACTATGACAGCAGTCATTCCCTCTGATTCTTGTTCTCTGAAATGATAGTCATCCAACAGCTTCACACACTCCAAAATGCTGACAAAGTACTTGCTTAATGTTTGGAAATGGCAATACTTTTTCCAAAGGAATGATTACTAAAAATGTAATTTCAGGCAACTTGATAAAAGGTGGGAAAAGTGATTTGGAATAAGATGTGAGGCTTTCCTGTTACCTTCCTAATTGTCCAGATAAAAGAACACTCCAACTAATTATAGACTATTTTTCCAATCTGTGATAACCCAAGATTTGTTTATGTTGTAGGAACATCATAATTATTTTAGTTTTTGAAATCACTTCAACATAAATGTGTTCTGGGTTTTGTTCTTAAGAGACCACAAGCATTTACAACCCAAGTCCCAAGTGTTTGCTCTGTTGCAATTTTGTCAATAAGACTCTATTTCCTGAAACTGGTAGATTTGTGTGTATATATGCATGTGTGTGTACAAGTTTTCAGTTTGGGATGAGATCTTGGGACATGGGAGAGAACAAAAGAATGGGAAACAATATAGTTTAAAGAGTTTCTTAACAAAATCTAGTCAACATCCTTCTCCTTCTTCAGGCTCTTTGGGTCCTATCAGGCATTTTCCTGAGCAGCTAGATATCACAAGCTCAGGTTAGTGATCCAAGAGGAGGAACACAGTAATGAAGACCATAGCTCTGGGAACCCATTGCCTGGATTTGAATTCCAGCTCCATCACTGACCATCTGACCTTGAACCAGGCCTTCTTGTGCCTTTATTTCCTGGTATTGAAAAAAATAAACTTACTGTCTAATGGGGCTGTTATGTAGGTAAAATGATACAGTATAGGAAAGTACTTAGTGCAAATTATGAGCTCAATAAATGTCAACCGTTGTACTTATTACATTTTTACTAAACTGTGAAGTCCTTGAAGTTAACTTTACAGAATTTAACTATAAATTTATGGCTGTATTTCCATTTTCTAGCCAAGTAGTGGGCACATAATAAGTGATCAATTAATGTTGACTAAATATATGATTGAATAAAGAAATGTGTGAACTAAAGGACATCAAGTTCTCCCTCAGGTAAGTGAAAGTTTTGTTGGTATACCACTTGTCACCTTGATGAGCTAGGAAAAGGGAGATAAATATTAGGTAGAGCCATCTTATAAAGCACTATTCTTTTTTTCCTATTTGGTCAAAAAGTATGAAACTTAATTCACAGACAATATATGAAATCTTGACTTCGTGTAGGTTTGTTTTTCAAAATAAGTTGTTGACTCATACATGTATAGATATATGCATACATACACATATACATACACATACACTTTTTTCCACCTTTGCAAAACTTAGTCTATAAATACATTTGCAAATTTATGGAGAAAAAATGCCTTTGTCAAATTATGTGTCAAGTAACACAATTTTCAATTTTCAGTTCCGAAAATACAATCATTACAGGGATCATACTTAATTGTTACCCTGTCAACTTCTTCCCCACTTCTCCATGGAACCCTGATGATTTAGTTTAACAATTCTATTGTATTTGTGTCTTTTAACATAAGCCATTTCAAATTAATTTTAGTAGCAGGTGGATATACAGCTATATTCAATGATAACTAGATAGAGAGACATAAGATAGTTAGAGATAGATGATAGAATAGACAGTAGATAGAGATAGATAAATAGATACATAGATAGATACATACAGACATTGATAGATAGATGTGATAGACAAGTAAATAGTCAATTCTTACAGTGCCTAACATAGATGGTTGAATAATAAGTATTGAAAGGTTAGCAACTGGTATGTGTACTTCATTTACCCTTGTATGAAGCTAAATTTAAAAAGTTAAGTGTGTTCATTGTTCCCCAGAAATAGAGCATCAGAAACAGCCTTAGTCTTTTAAAATAAAATGTCTCCTTGACATTTCAACTTGGATGGTTCACAGACATCAAAACCTTAACATCCTTTATATAAATGTCTTGATTGTTCCCTATTATCCTAGTCCTCTTCATCTATGTAAATGGCATCATATTCCTCCTCCAAACTAGAAACCTAAGAGTTATCATCAAATCCACCTTGTCTCCCACCTCTACATCAAATCAATTAAGAAAACCTGTTATTCTACCATCATATCTTGAGCCATCAGTTTCTCTCCATCTGCATTGACACTGCTCTCATCCAAGTCACTATCATTTCTCTGTATCACAGACAATGTCCCTACCTGTCTCCCTGTTTCCAGTCTTGTTTTTTCCCCAATCCATTCTACTCACAGAAACAAAAATGATCTTCTTAAAATGTAGATCAATTCATGTCACTTCCTTGATTTAATCTAGCAGTGGCTCCCCATCGCATTTAGAGTAGAAGTCAAGCTCTTTACTAGGGCTTAGAATTCCCTGCAGTAAGTGACCCCTGCCAACTTTCCCATCTGATTTCCTGTCCTTCCCTTGATCACTCTATTCCAACCACTTTTGTGACATTTGCTCTAGTATTTAGCCACATATTTAGACATAAACACGCTTGTAGTGCTGTTAATTGATTATTGACTTTTAGGTGTTATCTATCAACTTTCTCTTATAAAAGATGAGGGCTCGACTCTCTTCTTGTAAAGCACCAAGCACTTTCCCACCTGAGGTTCTTCATAGGTTTTACTTCCTCTGTCAGAAATTATCTTTCCACTACCACTACACACATCTTCACATGGCTAACCCCTCAATTTTTAGGTCGAAGTTTAAATGTCACTTCCTCAAAAAGACCTTTCCTAAAAACTTTGTCTAAAAGTATTCTTTCCTTATTCTTTTAGCTTAGCTCCTTGTTTGTCTCCTTCACTGCATGGAATGCAATTTGCAATTCTTTTACTTATGTTGTCATCTTACTTTTTTTTCTTTCTCCCTGACTTGAATGTAAGCTTAATGAAGAAGGGATCCTACAGTTCTCATTTTTTTTATCACATCTCCACCATTTTACTACTGTGAGTACCACACATTGCAGCCAAATAAATATTTTTCAATAAATAATTAAAAGCAATGCACCAAAATTTGAAAAGTTTGATTTTCACATCTATTGCAAATTAAAAACAAAAAATGCAGTTTAAAAATCTATATAGTTTTTGCAGTTATGAGATGGTCACTGGTTATACATATTTCATAACACTCATCCTATTTCTGATTTAGTCTATATTTCTCTGAGTGTATTTAATAATTTTCATATAAATAACAAAAAATATTTTTCTGAGTCTAAATACAATTGGACACAGTGGCTAAACAAATGTCAGGCATAAATAAGTAATTCAAATAATCTTAAAGAAAATTTGTATTTTATATATAAGAGCAATTCTTCAAAACCTTATTAACAGTAAAGTTTTGGAAGTAGAAGCACACACTCAATAATAAATGAATAAATTCCCTAGGAAATAGGTTTGAATTTAGTTACAAACAACTATAATTTTTCCAAACAATGACATAGAAAATAGTTTTCCTTGGAGGGAGCAGGCTTCCTTTATGCCAGAAGATAAGTTTATGATGGGTCCTTAATGTCAATAACAAAAATATAATAGCACCATCAACATGATCAAGAGGCATTTGTTAACATGACCAGTTGAACATTAAGATGTTCTATAAATGAAACTTCTGGCTAATGGTCCATTACTTACCACAGCAACTTCAAAAAGTGCTCGTTTTCTGAAGAAACAGCATGCACATTTGACATCTGATTGCTTTCCATTCATGAGTCAGATTGTGAAGGTCGGGCACCCCCGTGCAGTACATTTAAGTAAGAATTTCCCACTAATTTCAAAGTCACCTTCACACAAAGAAAAGTTCTATGCAGTATAGGGAAGAAAAACATTCAAAGATGCAAAATATAAACCAATATTTATTTTCTATCCCTCTATCAGAGAAACAATAGAAATGTGGCATTCATTTTTTTCTGTATCTTGTTTTTTGCTTTTTAAAAAACTGTGCTTTTAATTAAATTAGTATATTTGCATTGCTTAAAAATCCAATCATTCTGTAAGGCTTATAACAGGAAACAGGTCCCCTGCCCCTCTCCACCACATCCTAGATTTCTCTCCATAGGAAATATTCATCTATTTGAGCTGTTTCTTTTTGTTTTTACCTCTGTGATTGTAAATATTAATAACATGCTTAGAGTGTTTTTTCCTAAATTTCCAGTTTTGTATATTTTCCATGATCTATCTTCCTGCTGTGGAAGATAAAAACTCATCACTTTTACATACTGTCTTATACACAACATGCACACACACACACACACACACACACACACACACACACACACACATATTCCCTTTGCCCCATCCACACCATAGATTTATATAATCAATTCAGGTTAAATTAGTATTCATTACTTACATTGTTAGGACTATATAACTACTATTCACTGCCAAGGGATGCAGGTGCCATGACTACCTCCTTTTTTCACAATTTTTTATTTTACCTGGAATTAAACATGATTTTAGTTTTCCATTCCATTCACTTTATCATCAATATAACTCACCGACTTAGTGCTAAGTGCTCTATCAGAGACATGAAAATCCTTCCTCTCAGCCATGTCAAATAGTCATACTGTTCCTTCCTTCCTTCCTTTCTTTATTCTGGTTGTCATTCTTTTGGGAGCTCTCTGCCCTCCTGCTCTGTTCTGAACTGTAGATGTCTGGACTTGCTATGAAGTGCTCATCCCAAAGCTTCCCCCACAACATCAAGGGAATTCCGTTCTCTTTTCTGTTCTGTTGAATCCAGTGTTTCCTGGATCCCATATTCTTTTCTAACTTGGTTTCCCAACTAATTTTAATGGAGTACATCATCCAGCGTTTCCTAGAAAGTGATACATGAGAGGTAAATTCTTAAGACATCAAATATCTGAAAATATCTTCATTCTAATGCACGTATTTAACAATGTGAGTGTAGACTTTTAGGTTGGAAATTAATGCAAAATCAAAATGTTGTTATTAAACTTTATTTTCCAACTACTTTGTAAACATTTACACCATGCTTTAGTTAACATCCAAGAGCTAGCTAGCTTGCTTTCTCTCTTTTCTTTTCTTTTCTTTTTCCTTTTTCTTTTCTTTTCTCACTCTGTAGCCCAGGCTGGAGTGCAGTGGTGCCATCTCAACTCAGCGCAACCTCTGCTTCCCAGTTTCAAGTGACTCTAGTGCCTCAAAGCCTCCCAAGTACCTGGGATTACAGGTGTACACCACCATACATGGCTACTTTTTCTCTTTTTAGTAAAGATGGGATTTTGCCATGTTGGCCAGGCCGGTCTTGAACTCCTGGCCTCAAGTGATCCATGTGCCTCGGCCTCCCAAAGTGCTGGGATTACAGGCATGAGCCACCACACTCAGCCTGTCTTTCTTGAAATCTCTTTTTCTATGTTGCTAGAATCTGCTTCTTGTTTCTCGAATGCAGTTTAATAATTACTACCTCTCTAATGAAATCACAATCTTCCAAAGAGAGGAATCAGATGGAATCCACATTTTGTTACTCCTAACAACTAAGAATAATTATTGAGAAGTTTTTATGTACCACGAACTCATGTAAACACTTCTTCACATGAATTAATTTATTATATCCTTACAATAATCGTATGAGGTGCTTTTATTATATTCGCTCTACATGTGAAGAAACTGAGAAAGAGGGAGTTTATGTAACATGTCCCTGGTCATGGAACTAGCTAAATGTTAGAGCTGGGATTCAAACTTAGGGAGTTTAACTCAAAAGCCTATATCCTTATCTTTTTAATCATTATGATATACTGCTATTCAATAGCCTTTTAAAAATATTTTATGAAAATACTAAGGCTTGTTTTTTTTTTCTTTTTCTGTTGCATGTGTCACTCTATTTCTTAGTTACTTTTCTGTTTTAATTTCTGCTTTTCATGTTGGAGCTTTTCCTCAAATGTCATCCCTTGATTATTCATTTTTAATTTAAGATTGAGACAAAAAATGTTTATCAATAGCTTCATGTGTTTGAGCAGGGCCTATCAAATGATGTACTTCACTGTACACTGATTTAATAAGTACACAGCTGTTTCATTGGGATCTCTAAATTGTTACTCTCTGTAGACCTTTGTTATCAGCCTGGAAAATTTCTCTAAAGAGGACTGTTTCTAATTTCTGCATGAGAACTTTAAAGTAGACTGCTAGTTTTCCCAGAGTTAAATTACAGAAAGGTCTGGAGATGTCATTGTGTAGTATGTTGATTCCGTCTTAATCCTTCTGTTTTCAGTATCGGACCACTATCCTCAGCTGTGTCTGGTTTCTCTAAGTCCAGGTCCTGCTACTTAAACTTTTTTGGAGAATAAACCTCTAGCTTTCTGTCCAGAGGTATGTGTGGGTGTGGATGAAACTACATGGTCTGGGAGAGGATTTGGCAGTTGTCCTTCTTAAACAGACCTTCAACATGATCCTGTTAACATTTGCCTTACAGAGCTACAAGGTACCTCAGTTTCTACCTCTTTCCTAAACTCTAAAGTACCTATTAGCTTTCTTTTTTGACTTCTTAACTTTATCTTCCACCACAATCTCTATCCTGCCCTCTCAAGCTTAGGTTTCACATTTCTCCTTTCTGCCATGGCTTGCCATTTATTTACCTGCTTTCTAGCTTCCAAAATTGTGTTAGCATCTCGTCTGTTCTGCTGCTCTCTATTTCCCTGTGGATTTATGTCATTTTATCATATTAGTGGGTTTTGGAAGGGAGCAGAGATTAATGCATGTTCATTCTACCATGTTTAACTAGAAGTTGGCATTGACTTTCTTGATAGATCAAGGATAGACTGCAGACAAAATTATTTTATGCCTCACTACCATTCTGAAATGAATTTGTCAATTATTGTGTGAGCTCAGCTGGTGCTAATAGCAAAGTTGTGAGTTAAAAATCTTGGTAAGGATCAATTATCTCTACCGTGTTATTAGATCACAACTGTACCTTAGCCTTCACCCCAAAGCTCAAAAGCATTTTCTAAGGTCTGCAGCAGGACCAGATAAAGAACTATATATAGCCCCCCACTTTTTTTTCTTCCAGTGGGTTGGAAAGTGTTAGGAAATAATAGGAAAATAATACTAGGAATAATAAGAAAATTTATTCACAAATACTCTCTATAAGAAATAGTTATACTAATTACTAAGCAGGTAGCATGTGCTTAAACAACAGCCTGAGATTCCTCTTGTCTTATTATCATTCTCAAGAGCTCAATTTCCCTGAATATGCGGAGTCCTAGGAATAGTCGGAAAATACATCCAGTCCTCCAAGTACTTAACAGTTTCCCATCCCCCAGTTTTTTGTTTGTTTTTTGAGACCGAGTTTCGCTCTTGTTGCCCAGGCTGGAGTGCAATGGTGCGATCTCAGCTCACTGCAGCCTCCGCCTTCTGGGTTCCAGCAATTCTCCTGCCTCAGCCTCCCCAGTAGCTGGAACTACAGGTGTGCACCACCACACCTGGCTAATTTTTTTATTTTTAGTAGAGATGGGTTTCACCATGTTGGCCAGGCTGGTCTTGAACTCCTGACCTCAAGTGATCCGTCTGCCTTGGCCTCCTAAAGTGCTGGGATTACAGGTGTGAGCCACCGCGCCCGGTCAGTTCCTTTTTTTTGAGTGTTTTCGGACCTGCGGCTAAATGCTCAGCAGATGGCGGCAATACAGAAATTGAGTGTGCTTAGGGGCAAGACTGCCTACTGCCTTATCGTCCTGCCATCTGAGTAAGAGAGTGATGTAAAAACAATATAGGACTGAGTTGGAAGAAAACTGGGGCCCATTAAAGCTTTTGACTTAACACTGGAGATACAATACATCTGCTATACACACTGTTGTCAGTTGCTCTGCCCAGAAATAGAATCAACAGAGTCCTCTAGCTAGTGTTGATGTTACTGCAAGTGTTGATAGTATACCCTTCAGCACTTCACATTTTCCTCAGGGCTTTTTGTCTACTTTGATTCACTGCTTCAGTAATTTTGACATAATTAAAAAGCAATAATATTTAACTCTTCTAAACTGAATGTACCTCAACAATGCTTCCCTTAAATCACATATTGTTTAATTAAAACACAATCAATGTCTTATCATATCTAATTAAAATGCTTTTTGAAAGCAGGTAATTTACATTGCAATTATTTCTCTGTAACAGTTTGACAAGAATCTGCGTAAGCGTGAAGTCTTCACTAACAAAAGAAGTGGGATATATAAATCAGTTTTCAAATCATTTTTACAGATGTCTGTAGAATTTCACTTTGATTGCCCCTAGCTCTTCTTGAAACTCTTGCAAAAGTCATTTTGGAACTCCAAATCCCCACGTTTCGTAGTACTGCCTTGGTCCTCCTGTTAACATTGCCTGCCACTTTTATTTTCAAGACTGACTGTCTTTGTCTTCTCGTCATTATCCATTCTTCTTGTTTTATTCCTACCAGTCGGATCACAACTGCTTGATATGCCCACACTCTTAGCACTGGATCGATTTCTCCACACACCTCTTCTATGTAAATTTTCTTAACCTTGTTTTTTCTTATCTCATGGTTTAAGTTCAAGTCTATGCCATCTCACACTTAGACTACTGCATTAGACTCCTATCTTACTTTCTGTCATCAATCCCACCCTACGTATCATCACAATTACCTTCTAAAGTACAAACTTTCTCATATCCCATCTCTCCTCAGGAACCCTTAACAAGATCTTCACCGTTTATGATATAAAATTGATATTTCTTATTATTCTATAAAATAATCCCAGTAAACACCCTCAGTTTTATCTAATACTGATCTCCCCCATCAACCTCAGCCACCCAACACAAGCAGCTGTTACCCAAACATACCACTCGCTCTCCTAACTTTGTGTTTTTACTCAGAATCTCTTTTACCCATAATGCCTCATGGTTTCTTTTGCTCACACATTTCCTTTAGAGATTTTATTCAAATCATTCTACTACAGAAAGAGCTCCTGAAGTCAAAATTTATCTCCATCACCCTTTGTACACTCCCCTCACATTTTGAAATATGTGAATTAACAGAGAAAAATGGGCACTCCCTTCACATTTTGAAATATGTGAGTTAACAGAGAAAAATATAATAAGCCCTATATTTGATCAGGTGCTTGACTTTATTTTTTTAAAAAATTCAGTAGGTTATTGGGGAACAGGTGGTGTTTGGTTACATGAGTAAGTTCTTTAGTGGTGATTTGTGAGATTTTGGTGCACTCATCATGTCTGAGCTCAGACTCTCCTTGGGCGGGTCTTGCTGCAGCTACTATGGGGGATGGGGTGAGATTACCAGGTCACTGGAGTTGTGTACCTAGGAGGATTATGGCCGCTTCTGCTGAGTTATGCAGGTTGTCAGGGAAGTGGGGGAAATCCGGCAGTCACACGCCACACCGCGCAAATCGAAGGGCTAGTCTCACTCCCATCATGCCCCCTGCAACAGCCCCAAGTCTGTTTCCAGGAGGAGGCTGAGAGGGGCTTGAAAACTTGCCAGAGGCTACCTGCCTCCCAAATGCCAAAGAAAAGGGCTTTAGTTCTTCCCCCACCTGTGAAGTCTGCATGCCGGATTCCCTAGAGTGTATATGAGGGAGAGTAAGGTCTCCCTTTCCTACTTCCGCAGTTGGGGCATTCACAGTATTCGGGGTGTCTCCTGGGTCCTACAGGGGCAGTCCGCTTTCTTCAGAGGGTCTGTGGGTCCTCTTGGGATTGATGGTTGGTTTTTGCAGTCGATCTGTAGCTCTCATGCTGTCACCGGGTCCCCGCAGCCAGCTTCGCCCCACGCTCCCTCCAAGTCGCTTATACAAGGTTTTATTATGTCCGTTTTAACAGACGGAGGGAAACTGGGCCTAAAATAATTTGTACAATTGCCCAAAAGTCATACAGTGTTTAGAGCCAAGATTTAAATCTGGGTCTACCAGACTTGAGAAAATTCATAATCGTAACCACTATATACACGAAAATATATGGTAAGTTCCTTCCTTTTTCCATTCACTTATTCATTTTCTTTCCTAGCGGATGAACAGAAGGTTAACAAAATACTTCACATTTTTGTGTATATAGATACACAAAATGTATATAGATGACAGATGATAGATAGGTGTTAGATAGACAATAGATAGCTATAAATCATGATAGAGATATCTACTTAACATGTTCTTGGTGATGAGAGCTGTTAGAGGACAAGACTATTCAAGAGAGCAGCTATTATTTCTTAGGCTTAACTTAACATTAACTTCCCCAACAATAGCAGAAACAAAATCAAGTTAAGCAAACATGGAAGCCAGCTTTCAAATAGACAATATTTGTCAATAAGGCAGACCACCAGGGAGCCAATAAGATAGTCTGCTTGGGAGCCTGTGGTGAGAATAAATACAACAAAGCTGAAAGTGGTATTTTCATCTGTCAGGTCTGTTTGAGAGGGAAAATGTGGAATGAATAAATTTTAAAGCCACAGAAATCAAAAGGGCAACTTAGAATACCATTGTCCTTTTACCGATATGACTAATGCTTAACTTTTCAACCAGCATCTCCTATTACCTTCAAATGTTTGAATGAGATACCTCAAAAGCAATTATTAGACTCAAAATGTATATGATGCATTAGGAGTCACTGTTGCTTTTTATTTGCCAAGAAAACATCATATATATATATACACACAATACACAGAAAATCCATGACATCACTCATATTGCTGAAATCCTTTCATATAAAGGCCTCAGTTTGATCCTGGAAAGTTTATAACTACCTATTTTCACATGTCCTTTTTGCCTTTTAATTCTACATCAGTAGCTATTCCTTTACTGGTGATACATGATGGTAGTAGCACTGGCTGTTTCAGATTCACAGAGGAGAAAATAAAGAGATTCTATGACCTCGTGGAACATAAAAAAGATCTAAAATACCTCTCATCCTTTACTGGGGACAAAACACTTAAAATCTTGTAAATTATTAATGTTGACTAAAATCAGGTATGTCCATTTTTATCACTTTTTCTAAGTGTGATTTTTGGAGAATCAACTCAAGTGCTTTGTAAATAGACCATATCTTATACTTAAGGAATCAGATAGCCTAGAGGTGAGGCCATAGAGTCCGCAATTCACAAATCTCCCCCATATCAATTTTGTGCACTAAAGTCTGAAAATCACTATATGAGACCCTTTGAAGAAACCGCCACGTGATGTAGAAAACTCATAGTTTCTCTCTACCCCCACTTTGGAAAGGAATGTGTTTAATGGTAAAGTTAAAACTTGCTGAGGGCTTCCTCTTGCACTAATACTTCTTATGGCGTTAATAATTCCTGGTGGCACTATTTTATGAGTTCAATATGTATCACTGTATTTAATTTTCAAAACCACCCTATTAAGTAAGAATTGATATTGCCCTCATTTTATAGACAAGAATCTGGAGGGCATTTCAAGAGATATCACTACTACCAGAAAATTTTCCAGTGGCTTTTGATCTGAGCATGAGGAAGTGAGATTAGGCCAGAAGATGAGAAAAGAGCAGATATTTTTAGATGAAAGATACCAGAACCTTGGGGGAAAAAAGTTGAACCTCTACTACACACCATTCACTACACTGAGGCACTAGCCTCATCTTCTTTAATCTTCACACTGACCTTTTGATGTCTCATTTTTATTTCTGTTTTATAGATGAGAAAACCAAAAGCCAGAAAATTAACCAACTGGCCCAAAGTCACACAGACAGATGGCAACAAAACTGGGATTTAAAGTTGTCTGTCTCATTTCAAATCATGTAGATTTTTTTTTTATTATGCTATTTTGCTCTCAGGGGAAGTTCAGAGGTGTTTTGTACCAACTGTTGCTAACTCCTAGTCTCATTAGGAGCATTATAAATAAATACTGTAATTTTAGGTAGTAACAAATTCTGTGAAGAAAACGAAACAGAATGCTGCCATAAAGAGCTATTGCAAAGAATGATGGTTTCCAGCTGCATCCATGTCCCTACAAAGGACACAAACTCATCCTTTTTTATCACAAGAACAGAAAACCAAACACCGCATGTTCTCACTTATAGGTGGGAACTGAACAATGAGATCACTTGGACTCGGGAAGGGGAACATCACACACCGGGGCCTATCATGGGGAGGGGGGAGGGGGGAGGGATTGCATTGGGAGTTATACCTGATGTAAATGACGAGTTGATGGGTGCTGACGAGTTGATGGGTGCAGCACACCAACATGGCACAAGTATACATATGTAACAAATCTGCACGTTATGCACATGTACCCTAGAACTGAAAGTATAATAATAATAATAAATAAAAAAATAAAAAAATAATAATAAAAAAAGAGCTATCGCAGGAGAGAGATGAAAGACATCAAATAAGGGCAACCTCCCTGAGGAAGTAACATTTGAGCTAAAACAAGCAAAAGAATTCAGATAAATGAAGATCTAGGGGAACACAAAAGAAAATATTTTGAGGAAGGGCAGGCTCGCTCTGTTTGGGGACCAGCAACAAGATCACTCTCTGGGGACTAAGTGAATATGGAATGGATTGATAAAGATGAAGACACATCTAACAGTGACCTGTAAACCAGGAGACAGTGATTAGATTTTATACTGTAATGAAAACCATTAGAAGACTTTAAGCAAAGCAGTGTAATGATTTAATTCACACTAAAAAGTGAAAACTATTTTAAATTTTGTGTGAGGAATAGGCTGTAAGAGGACAACAGTGAAAGCAAGTAAAGCAGTAAGAAGAAAATACAGATGAGAGATTATTGAGGCCTAAAAGTAGGATAGATAGTTGTGGAATTGGTAAGACGTAGTTGTATTGGAAGAGTATTTTCAAAATAGAGCTGATAAAATTTGTTCATGGATTAGATATAAGGAATAAGCCAGAAAGAGAAATCAAGATTTTTTAATTGAGTAAGAATATTAAATTGAGTAAGTAAATGAACTTGAGAAAATTTAATTCCATTCAGTTTCATGGGGAAGATTGAGAAAGAGATGGCAATTTTGCAGGAGGTGGGAAAGGGAGTGAGGAAATGGAATTATATTTGGACATGTTAAGTTTGAGATGCTTATTCAACATTCTAAAAAGGAAGCCAAGCAGTCAGTTGCATATAGGAGTTTGGAGTTCAGGCTTCTTCAACACCCTTAAAAGTATGTTCACCTATTCTTCCCATGTACCTTCAAGTCAATGGGCCAGATAAAACGTTGCAGGAAATGGTTAGCCTAACACCCTTTTCGTTACCCCTCTACCATTAGAGAAATAGGGTGCCTCATATATCACTATGAAGAGCTTTTACAAAACTATAGTTCATGTCTCTACCCAGATAATGCCCATAAAGAAAAAGCATGGCTTTCAACACCAATAATTTCCTATACCCATATAGGCTAGTCCAGAGCCAGTAATTTTTTTTTTAAAAAAAAAGCCTAGTATACCTATTGCCAACAGGTAGCCCCTTAATGTAACAGACTTTTAGATGTGTATGTAACAGATATAGATGGCTTTCACCCTTTAGTGTGCTATTGTGAAGAGAAAGCAAGTTTGGACATCAGAAGTGAATCTGAATCCTGTGTGCCTTCAAAATATCTGACATTGGGTAGCTAATTTGTGTCTTATTTGACTAATCTATGAAACAGAGACATTAATAGTACCTATCTTATAGGATTACTATTAGTATTGAATCATATAATCCATGGAAACTCTTAACACGATGCTTAAATAAATGTTTATTCTTTTTTATTCTTGGCATTATTATTTGGTCAAAGCAGATAAAATTACAAACATTTGAATTTTTAATGCAACAAAACAGCAATTATATGTAGTATAACAACAACAAAAGTGTAAGTCTAGTTCATTTAGCAATACCAGAAACAAATTGGTGGTTCTATTCTACTACTCAAACCACATAAAGATCAGACCTTTCCACAAACTAGGGTTATGCTTTGAGGGTACTGGTAATAAAATAAGATCGTATCCCTTTTACAGTTAAATCTAGAATTCAGGCAGGAGGAATGAAACTTATTAAATTCCAAGTCACCAAAAGCCTTTTCCTGGGGAGAGTGGGCTAAAATATTGATTGAGAACAGGAGAGTAAAAGGAAAACAGCATACTGGAAACCCAGAAATCCAACATTAGATAGGGTCAGTGCCTCCCAATAATGGAAATGCCAGGTCAACTATCCAGTCACTGTCTTCTCTCCTTCTGAGAGACTTGACCACTTCCTTTCAAGGATCAGTATATGGTGCCTCCAAACTGAGGCATCTAAAAAACAAACAAATGAAACTCTAGAACAGCTTTAGATTTACAGAACAATTGTAAACATATTATAGATAATTCCTGTGTACCCCACACCTAGTTTCCCTTATTAGCATCTTACATTAGTATGGTACATTTGTTACAATTAAGGAAACGATGCTGACAAATTATTATTAACTAAAGTTCATATTTTATTTGGATTTTCTTGGTTTCTATCCCATGTCCTTTTTCTGTTTCAGAATCCCATCCATGCTAAGGCATTACATTTAGTCATCATAGCTCTGTGGGCTCCTCTGGTTATAATTGTTTCTCAAATTTTGCTGTTTCGATGACCTAGACAGTTTTGAGAATTACCAGTTGGGTATTTTGTAGAATGTCCCTTAATTGGAATACATATGATAATTTTTAAATAATTAGTCTGGAATTGTGGGAATGGGAAGAAAAACACAGAGGTAAAGTGCCTTTTTTATCACATCATATCAAGGGTACGTGATATAAACATCACTGTCACTGTTGATGTTGACCCGGCCAAGGTAGCAATTGTCAGGTTTTTTTTACTGTGCAGTTATTCTTTTTCCCTCTTTCCATACTGTACTCTTTGGAAAGAAATGAGTATGTTCATGTCCCACTCAAGGAGCATAGAGTCATGCTCCTCCTCATTGAGGAAGTAGTATCTACATAAATTATTTCAAATTTTTCTGCACAAAAATTTGATTCTTCTTCATTTAATTATTTATTTATCCAGTCATTTCTTTATGGTAACATGGACTTACGAATATTTATTTTTTACTTTGGGTTATAATACAGTGCTAATTTATTTATTTTATTACTCAAAGTATTCCAGCTTTTGCTATTTAGCGCACTTTCAGTTCCTGTGTCCCTTTGACATATCATCCACTATTGTGGGGTTTGTTTCATTTTCTGAGCACTTCCTTACTTTCTGGTATGACAAGTTGCTTGAGGCTCACTTTCCTTTTTCCATGCTCCAGTCCTATGTATTTATCTAACCGATGTGAAAAGTTAGGTTGACACAAAATCTACCTGCAAATGTTTATAGCACTGTTATTGCTAATTAACAAAAATTGAAAGCAGCCAAGATGTCCTTCAGTAGAGCAAAGGATAAACAAATTGTGGTATGTTGATATAATGAAATATTATTCAGCAATAAAAGAAATAAAATATTAAGTCATGAAATGGCATGACTAAATCTTAAATGCATATTACTAAGTGAAACAAGTCAGTCTGAAAAGGCTGTATACTTTATGATAACAATGGCATGACATTCTAAAACAAGAAAAACTATAGTGATGGTAAAAAATGTCAGAGGTTGCCAGTGGTTCAAGAAGAGGAAGGACAAAATAGATGAAGCACTGGTTTTGTTTTTATGATGATGAAGCTATTCTGTACAGAAATGTAATAGTGAATACATGACAGTATGCATTTATCAAAGCCCATAGACTTATATAAAACAAGGAGTAAAACATAAAGTATCTAAATTTTAAAACATTATCTAGGAGAAAAGGAATTCTGGCATGGAATGAAGAATGTGACAAATCAATCTAACTGTATTATAAGTGTGTGAAACAATCTTACTAAAGGGGGTAAAGGGCAAAGGTGTTGACCTAAAATCTTTGAATAGAGACTATAAGATTAAAAGTAAAAGAAAAAGTATTCATAAGCAATAAGTTTTAGTTGATATTTTTCCCTCATGGAGGCATAAGTTAACTATATCAATACTACTCTACGTATGTACTAGAACTGAAAAATTAAGTAAATGGATGGCAGTTGGTTGGAACCATGTTTCTCACTGTTAGGGTGGGAGTTTACAATAAGCAAGAGTAGGAGGCTTTATAGTAGGAGATAGCAACACGAATGTGTGTTGGGCTTAATATAGATACAGATAGTTACAAATAGAAATACTTGTAAACATGTGTATACACAGAGATTAGCATATATACTTGCATTTCTTGTCAGCTGAGATGACCTGGAAGCAACAGCACCCCAGTAGCAATGATTACACCTATTGCCCACATATTTGTTTCTAATACTATACTTAAAAACAAACAGGAGTCCTTGAAGAAATGGCCGATGTTAGGCATTTTTCAACCTTACATACACAGAATCAGATTAATCACATTCCTTGCTTCATGTCTAATGAATTTTTGGTTCCTTGGTCCATAGATAATCTTCTTTTTACTAATTTTGACTGTGTTCCATAGGAGTAGTGTGTCCTTTGGCAAAGCATACTCTCTCCTAATTTCAATTTTTTAATCAAAAAAGGAACACTAAAAACACTTAACTTATAAGTTTTCATACAAATTAAGTACCATGTTGCATGTGCAATATTTGGGAAAAGAACTTGGCATATAGTAAGCATTCAGAAATTTTAAGTCTTTCTTAAGTTTTCCAAGTTGGACATAAAGGAAAACTTGGAAGCATATAGAGATCTGAGTGAAGTTAATCAAGTTTTAGAGAGCAAGTGTTTTTAGTGCCTTTGATCCTTCTGAACACTATGACACCCACATTAACCTGGAGTGAGCAGCAGAACTAGGCCTTGAATGGTTGCAGTAATGAGGTGGACAATAAATTGGGCCTTGGGAAGCCTGGCTAAAGAGAATTTAACTTCACTATGTTTTTCTTTTTCTCTTCAGCTACCTTCAGCTACGTTGGAAGCTACTGAGGAAGCATAGAGAGATACATGTTGTAGGAGATACAAAGTAGTGAAAGGGCTATAAAAGATATGTGGAGAAAAAAGCTTGATGGTAGAGGTAATGAGAAGAGTAGAGTAAATAGCAGAGAGGGAACATCTTAGTTACCTGTTCTAATTTAAAAGGTATAGGTAAGTCTGAAATGGTCTAACAGAGGAGTTTTAGTAATCAGAAGAAAACCAGTTGATAATGGTTTGAAATGTTTACTTTTCATGTGATGGCTTTGGCAAAATGAAGAAATACCTTTAATCTGAACTAAAGATTGTATAATAACCCTTTCTCAGAGATACTTTTTTGAAAAAAATTCCATGGTGATCTCAATAGAATACCGTAATCATGATATAGCACTTTTAATTCTGGTGTAGAATTTAAAAAACAAAGCATACAGTGTTTCTCCAATGTTTTCTTCTAGTATGTTCATATCTCAGGTCTTATATTTTAAGTCTTTGATTCATTTTGATTTGATTTTTGTATATGGTGAGAGATAGGGGTCTAGTTTCATTCCTCTGCATATGGACATCCTCTTTTCCCTACATCATTTACTGAAGAGACTGTCTCTTCCACTGTGTATGCTCTTGATGCCTTCATGAAAAAATGAGTTCACTGTGGATATATCAATTTATTTCTGGGCACTCTACACTGTTCCATTGGTCTAGCATCTATTTTTCTGCAAGTATCATGCAATTTTGCTTATAACTTTGTAGCATTATTTGAAGTCAGGTAATGTGATTCCTCCAGATGTGTTATTTTTGCTCAGGATAGCTTTGGTTCCATGTAAATTTTAGTAATTTTTTAATATTTCTGTGAAGAATATCATTGATATTTTGATAGGGATTGGATTGGATCTGTATATTGCTTTGGGTAGTGTGAACATGTTAACAATACTGATTTTTCCATTGGTCTAAGCAAATGTTTCTGGAGTAGGATGACAAAAGCACAGGCAACCAAAGCAAAAATGAGCAAATGGGATTACATCAAGATAAAAACCTGCGGAGCAAAGGAAACAATCAACAAAATGAAGAGACAACTCATAGGATGGGAGAAAATGTTGGTGAACTAGTGATCTGACAAAAAATTAATAACTAGAATTTATAAGGAGCTCAAACAACTCAATAGCTAAAAAACTGCACAAAATCCAATTAAGAAATGGAGACCTAAATGGACATTTCTCAAAAGAAGAAATACAAATGATAAACAGATATATTTTTAAAAATGCTCAACATCACTAATCATCAAGAACTGCAAGTAAAAACTACTATGAGACATCATCTCATCCCCGTTTGCGTGGCTATTATCAGAAAGACAAAAATAACAAAAACAAATGCTGGGGAGGGTGTAGAGAAAAGAAAACACTCGTACAATGTTAGTGGGAATGCATATTAGTACAACCTCTGTGGAAAACAGTATGGAGATTTATCAGAGAACTAAAAATAGAACTACCATATGACCCAGCGATCTTACTGCTGCTTGGTTTTAGCATCTACTACTGTACCCAAAAGAAAGGAAATCAGTATAACAAAGAGATATCTGTGCTCCATGTTTATTGCAGCACTATACACAATAACCAAGATTTCGAATCCACCTAAGTGTCCATCAACAGATTAATGGATAAAAAGAATGTGGCACATATACACAATGGAATATTATTCACAATGGAATAAAATTCAGAAATTATTCATATTAAAAATAATGAGATCTTGTCATTTGCAACTATGTGAATCAAACTGGACAACATTATGTAAAGTGAAATAAGCCAGGGTCAGAAAGACAAATACCATAGGTTCTCACTTACATGAAGGATCTAAAACAACTGAATTCATAAAAATAGGAGCATAAAATGATGGTTATCAGAGACTGGAAAGGGTAGTGGATGGGGGGATAAAGTAGGGATGGTTAATGGGTACAAAAATACAGTTTGATAGAATAAATAGGATCTAATATTTGGTAGTACAATAAGGTAACCATAATTACCAATAATTTATTGTATATTTTAAAATAACTAAAAAAGTGAAATTGGAATGCTTCTAACATTAAGAAATATAAAATGCTGGAGATGATGGATACTTCAATTACTCTGATTTGATCATTATACATTACATGCCTATATCAAAACATCACATGTACACTAGAAATATGTATAACTGTTATGTAGCCATCATCATTAAAAATAAAAATAGTTTTAAAGACAAAACATGAAAAATAATTATAACTATAAAACTATGTGAATGGATATGTAATATATAATGATGTAATTTGTGACATCAATAACATAAAGTGGGAATGGAGAGATATTAAAAAAGTAGAGTTTTGCATGTTATTAAAATTGTTATCAGCTTTGAATAGACTGTTGTAACTATGAGATCTATATGTAAGCCCCGTGGTAAACATACACACAAAAAATATACACAGAAGAAAATGAGAAAAGAATCAAAGCATAACAATACAAAAATATCACCAAAACACAAAGGAAGGCAGCAAGAGAAAAAAAAAAAAAAGAGTGACAAAATTGTTACAAGACAGAGAGAAAACAGTTAACCAAGTGGCAATAGTAACTCCCGCTCTATCAGTGATTACTGTAAATATAAATGAATAAGTTATCAATCAAAATAAGTAGACTGGCTGAATTTTAAAAAAAAACCAATAAGATGCAACTATATGCTGTCCACAACAGAATCACCTTAGATGTAAAGAGAGACATAGGGTGAAAGTGAAAGGATGGGAAAATATATTCCATAAAAATGGTAACCAAAAGAAATCAAGGGTGACCACATTTATATCAGATAAAATAGACTTTAAGTAAAAAATTATCACAAGAGATAAAGGACATTATATAATGACAAAGTGCCTACTCACCAGGAAAATATAACAAATATATATACATACACATATGCATCTAAAAGAAGACCACCCAAATACTTGAAGAAAACTTTGGCAGAATTGAAGGAAGAAATGAACAGTAACAGAAATAGGAGACTTTAATACATCACTTTCAAAAATGGATAGAAACGTGGATAGAAGATCAGTAAGGAAACATAGGACTCGAACAACTCTATAGACCAATGGTACCTGACAAACATATACAGAACTCTCTTTCCAGCAGGAGAGAAATATACATTCTTCTCTAGAGCACACAGAACATTCTCTAGAGATCACATGTTAGGTTACAAATGAAGTCTTAACAAATTTTAAAAGATTGAAATCCTACCAAGTATCTTTTCTAACCACAAGAGAATTAAACGAGAAATCAACAGCCATTGAAAAACTGGAAACTCACAAAAATGTGGAAATTAAACAACATACTATTATATAACCAATGGGTCAAAGAAGAAATTACAAGAGAAATTAGAAAATATCTTGAGACACACAAAACTAAAAACGTAACATACTAAAACTTATGGGATATGGGGAGGAGGCAGAAAAACATGTTTTAATAGAAACCACCAGTGATCTTCCTCCCCATAGGAACATCAAATTGAGCAACTATCTACACAAGAAAGTGCCTTTAAAATAACCAAAAATCAAGTGAGTAATTACAATACTTGGTTTTAACATCACATCAAGGAAAGAGACACTAAAGAGGGTAGAAAAGACAGTCTGAATTGCCTGTACCACCCCTTCCCTATCCCCCAGCAGCTGCCAGGTGGTGCAGAGAGAAAATCTGTGTGCTTGAGGGAAGAAAAGCACAGTGATTGTGGAACTTTGCATTGGAACTCTGTGCTGTCCTGTCATAGCAGAAAGCAACACTGGGCAGAATTCAGCCAGCAACTATGGGGGAACATTTAAACTTGCTTTCTCCAGAGGAGAATTGTCCATTACAGCAGGCAAAACCTGAGGTCTGGCTAGTCCCACCACCACAGGCTAAAGTGCTTTGGGGTCCAAAAATAACTCAAAAGGTAGTCTAGGCCACAAAGACTGCAATTCCTAGGGAGGTCCTGGTGCTGTGCTGGGCTTAGAGCCAGCGAACTTGTTGCATATGTGACATAGTGAGGTACTAGTGGGAGTGGCCAAGGGAGTGCCTACATCATCCCTTCCCCAAACCCAGGCAGCCCAGCTCACAACTCCAAGACAGACTCCTTCTTTCTGCTTGAGGAGTGGAGAAACAAGAGTAAAGAGGACTTTGTTGACCGGGCACGGTGGCTAACGCCTGTAATCCCAGCACTTTGGGAGGCTGAGGCTAGTGGATCACTTGAGGTCAAGAGTTCGAGACCAGCCTGGCCAACATGGTGAAAACTCGTCTCTACTAAAAACACAAAAATTAGCTGGGCGTGGTAGTGCACACCTAGAGTCCCAGCTACTCGGGAGGCAGAGGCAGGAGAATTACTTGAACCTGAGAGGTGGAGGTTGCAGTGAGCTGAGATCAAGTCACTGCACTCCAGTCTGCCAGTCTGGGCAGCAGAGTGAGACTCCATCTCAAAAAAAAAAAAAAAAAAAAAAAAAGGAATTTGTCTTGCAACTTGGATACAAACTCAGTCACAGTAGAACAGAGCACCATGCAGAGTCCTGATGCCCTGGCCCCCAGACAACATTTCTAGACACAGGAATCCACTGCCTTGAAGGAAAGGACGCAGTCCTGGCAGAATTCAACATGTGCTGACTAAAGAATGTTTGGAGGCCGAATAAACATGAAGAAAAGTGTCAAGATGACTGACTAGAAGCAGCTAGTATATGCCACTCTCACAGAGAAAAGAAAAAGTGGTGAATAAATACTACATCTTCAACTGAAACATCGTGCAGGGATTCATCAAAGAAAAAACATGGCCCATGGAGAACAGGGAGGAGCAAGACAGGACAACCACTCATGTGGGAGTGGAATGAAGCCAGGGGAGGCTTCCTCACCGCAGGGAAACAGTGAGTGAGTGAGAGACCTTGGGAATCCACACTTTTTCTATGGATCTTTGCAACCCTGGGCTCAGGAAATCCCCTTGTAAGCCTACCCCACTGGGGTTTCAGACAAATGTGGAGAGCTACATGTAGTCTGAGAAGAGCCGCTGCTCAAGCACACACAGAGTCCCAGAAGCCTTGGATCCCTGGGCATCCCAGCATTAGTGGCTGCAGCTCTGGCAAAGAGAGTGGTTAAGCTCCCTCACATGTCCCTAGGAAAGGAACCAAATCCAGGAGGCTGAGCATTGATAGTCTGCAGACCTTGCTTCCACTGCATCTCGCAAGATAAGACCTACTGGCCTGGGACTGCAGCCATCCCCTGCCATGGCTCTTGGTCCCGCAGCAGCCCTGTACTTCCCTGGGATGGAGCTCTTAGAAGTAGGGGTGGGCCGCCATCTTTGCTGTCTCTCAGCCCTTGTCATTGTTGCCTTAAAGCTCTGGAAAGTACCTCGACTGGGAACTGGTGCAGAACCCCAGCACAGTGCAGTCACCCCACAGAAAAGCTCCCAGACTGTTTTTAAAATCGGTCCCCATTTACATTTTTCCTCACTGGGTAACGCCTCCTGACTCCAGCACAACTACCCTGTCCCAACCTGAACACTTCAGTCTGTGGCAGCACTGCATTTATCTGAGGAAATCCCAGAGTCAACCCACAACCCTTTCTCCATTGCAGCTGCAGTGGTACTGTCCTAACTGCTCACAGAATAGGGAAGGAGCAAAGGACCTACTCGCTATGCTGGCACCTCCAGGACATGGCAGCCACCATATAGAAAAGAGTCCAGTCTCTCTTCCCTGTGAGTTCCCAATCCCCACTCTTCACCAGGGAGGGCCCCTAGCTCAGGACTGCAGATCAGCCGCCCCACCAATGGCTGAGCACACCCACTGGTGGTGTCTCTGAGTTTACCTGGGGAGGGGCTCCCAGAGGGAACCAACAGCCCTTCTGCCACTGCTACAGCAGTGGTTTACCCCTGCTGCCCTGGTCTGGGGAAGAAACAAAGATCTTGAGGGCTTCACCTAGGCTTATAGCACACCACAGCCACCATACAGAGGTGAGCCAAGCCTCTCTTCACTGTGAACCTTTGAACCCCCACTCCCCAACTAGGGGAATCCCCAGCTCAGGCCACCAGTACAGCTCTCCCACCCACTGGCCGAACATTCCCAGTAGCAGTGGCTCCATGTTTCTCAAAGGTGGAGCTCGCAGAGGCAACCAAAAGCGCCTCTGCCACTGCCACCGCAATGGTACTACCCTTGCTGCTCTCAGATTGGAGAATGAGCAAAAACCATGAGTGCTTTATCCACACCTCCAGCAAGCTGCAGTCATCCTAAGGAGAGTAGGCCAATCCATCTCCCCAGTGTCCCACTCACCCTGCACCCCATTTGTCACCAGGCAGGGCCCCTCCATTTTGGGCCCAGAGCACAGTGGTCCCATCCTGGGCTGATAATGCTGATTAATAGCAGCTCTGCATATCTCTAGGGTGGAACCCCAAGAAACAACTGAAAGACTGTCTGCCAAAACCACTGCTAAGGTCTCATTCTCTACTGCCTCCAAACTGGGAAGAAACATAAAGCCTGAGATTGCCCGTGAGTGCCAAGGCAAGATCTGCAACTAGTAATCTGCAGAAAGAGGAGCCAACACTTTCAGAGCACTCAGAGGTAGCACAGCTGCAATTGTGAGGAAATACAGAGGATTTCTGTATACAGTCAGCCACATAACTGAGCAAGAGACCACCTACTGGACATTACCCTTAAGTGTCACCTACTGGATCACAGCCCAAAACTTCAACACCAAAAATATTCTTGCTAACATGCCCCCCTGAAAAGCCAAGAACAATAATCAATAATTCAACTACATATAAAGACCCTGCACAAAGCCTTGGTTCTGTGAAAACATCCAGAAAATAAGTCTACTGCCTACACTCAATTTACACTGCAATTAAGGAAACACAAATCCACAGATAAGAAAGAACCCGTGCAAGAATGCTGGCAACTAAAAAGGCCAGAGTATCTTCTTTCACTGAAATGAATGCAGCAGTTTCCCAGCAAGGGTTCCTAACCAGGCTAAAATAAGTGAAATGATGGACATAGAATATGGAATATGAATAGGAATGATGATCATAGAGATTCAGGAGAACATCAAATCCAATCCAAGGAATCTAAGAACCACAGTAAAATAATACCAGAGCTGATAGATGAAATCTCCAAAATAAAACAGAACCAAACTGATCTGTTAGAGCTGAAAACCACACTACAAGAATTGCATAAAGCAACCACAAGTATTAATAGCAGACTAGACCAAACTGAGAAAAGAATATCAGAGCTCAAAGGCTGGTTCCCTGAAATAAAAATCAGACAAAAACCAAGAAAAAAGAACAAACAAAACTTAAGTACATAGACCATTGACACTCTAAAGCAACCACAGAAACAAGTCTGCATAATAACCAGCTAAGAACATAATGACAACATCAAATCCACGCATATCAATATTAACCTCGAATGTAAATGGGCTAATTGCCCCAACTACAAGGCGTAGAGTGACAAGCTGGAGAAAGAAGCAAGACCCAGTGGTATGCCATTTTCATGAGACACATCCTTCTCACATGCAATGGCATTTATAGGTTCAAAATAAATGGATGAAGAAAAAATCTATCAAGCAAATAGAAAACAAGAAAAAAAGCAGGGATTGCAATCCTAATTTCAGACAAAACATATTTTCAACCAACAAAGATCAGAAAAGACAAAGAAGGGTATTACGTAGTGGTAAAGGGTTTGATTGAACAAGAAGATCTAGCTGTCCTAAATATTTGTGCACCCAAGAAAGGAGTACCAAGGTTCATTATAGCAAGTTCTTAGAGACCTATGAAGACACTTAGATTTTCACACAATAATAGTAGGAGACTTCAACATCCCACTGACAGTATTAGACAGATCATAAGGGCAGAAAATTAAACAAATATATTCAGGACCTGAACCTGAACTCAATACTTCACCAAATAGACATAACAGATATCTACAGAACTCTCTACACAAAAACACAGAATATACATTCTTCTCATTTGCACATGGCACACACTCTAAAATCAACCACATAATTTGACATAAAATAACCCTTAGAAAATGCAAAAAAAAAAAAAGAAAAAAAAAAAAAACAACTGAAACCATACCGATCATGCTCTTGGACCACAGCATAGCAATAATAGAAACTAATAGTAAGAAAATCAGTCAAAACCATACAATTACATGGAAATCAAATAATCTGTTTCTAAATGACTTTTGAGTAAATAATGAAATTAAGGCAGAAATCAAGTAGTTCTTTGAAAGTAAAGAGAACGAAGATACAACATTTCAGAATGTCATGGACAGAGTTTAGGCAGCGTTAAGAGGGAAATTTACAGTACTAAATCCACATACAAAAATTCGGAAAGATCTCAAATTAATAACCCAACATCACAACTAGAAGAACTACAGAAGCAAGAACAAACCAACCCCAAATCTAGTAGAAGACAATAAACAACCAAAATCAGAGCTAAACTGAAGGAGCTTGAGATAAGAAAAACCATGCAAAAGATAAACAAATCCAGGAGTTTTCTGTTTGAAAAAGATTAATAAGATAGACCACTAGCTAGACTAATAAAGAAAAAAAGAAAGATGATCCAAATAAACACAATCAGAAATGACAAAGAGAACATCACCAATGACCCCACAGAAATACGAAACATCATCAGAGACTACTATGAACACTGCTATGCACACAAACTAGAAAATCTAGAAGAAATGGGTGAATTACTAAACACATACAACCTCCCATAACTGAAACAGAAAGAAATTGAATCCCTGAATAGAGCAATAATGAGCTGCAAAAATGAATCAATAATAAAATGCATATCAACCCAAAAAAGCCCCGGACCAAATACATTCACATTCAAATGAATGAAGAAGAGCTAGTATCTTTCCTACTGAAACTATTCCAAAAAATGGAGAAAGAGGGAATCCTTCCCAACTCATTCTATGAGGCCAGCATTATCCCAATACCAAAATCTGACAGAGACACAACAAAGAAAGAAAATTTCAGGCCAATATCCTTGATGAACACTGATGTAAAAATTCTCAGCAAAATACTAGCAAACCAAATCCAGAAGCACATCAAAAAACTAATTTGCCCTGATCAAGTAGGCTTATTCCTGGGATGCAGGTTTGGTTCAAGATATGCAAATCAATAAATGTGATTCAGCATGTAAGGAGTCCTAAAGACAAAAGCCATATGATTATTTCAATAGATGCAGAAAAGACTTTTGATAAAATTCAACATTGCTTTATGCTAAAAACCCTCAATAAACTAGGCATCGAAGGAACATACCTCAAAATAATAAAAGCTGCCTATGACAAACCCACAGCCAAAATCATATTGAATGAGTAAAAGCTAGAAGTATTCCAATTGAAAAATGGTACAAGATAAGGATACCCTCTTTGACCACTCCTATTTGGCATACTGTGGAAAGTCCTGGCCAGAGCAGTTAGGAAACAAAAAGAAATAAAAAGCATCCAAACAGGAAGAGAGGAGTCAAGCTATCTCTGTTTGTAAGTGACATGATTCTGTAACTAGAAAACCCCATCATCTCTGCCCAAAAGCTCCTTGAACTGATAAACAACTTGAGTAAAATTTCAGGGAATAAAATTAATGTATAAAAAGTAGCATTTCTATGTACCAGCAACATCCAAGATAAAACCAAAATCAGGAATGCAATCCCATTTATAATTGCCACAAAAAGAATAAAATACCTAGGAATACAGCTAACCAGGGAGGTGAGAGATCTCTACAGTGAGACTTACAAAACACTGCTCAAATAAATCAGAAATGACACAACCAATGGAAGAACATTCTAGGCTGGAAGAATCAATATTGTTAAAATGGCCATAATGGCCAAAGCAACTTACAGAATTAATGTTATTCCTGCCAAATCACCAATGACATTCTTCACAGACTAGAAAAAAGTATTCTAAAATTCATATGAAACAACAACAAAAAGCCCAAATGGCCAAGGCATTCCTAAGCAACAAAAACAGCACCGTAGGCATCACATTATCTGTCTTCAAACTATACTACAGGGTTAGAATAACCAAAACGGCATGGTACTGGTACAAAAACAGAACACATAGAATAATGGAACAGAATGGGGATGTGAGAAATAAAGCCACATACCTACAACCATCTGATCTTTGACAAAGCTGACAAAAACAAGCAATGGGAAAAGGATGCCCTCTTTAATAAATGGTGCTGGGATACCTGGGATATGCAGAAGACTGAAATGGGACCCCTTCCTTACACCATATACAAAAAACAACTCAAGATGGATTAAGGACTTAAATATAAAACCCAAAACTATAAAAAACCTGGAAAATAACCTAGGCAATACCATTCAGGACATAGGCATGGGCAAAAATGTCATGAAGAAGACACCAAAAGCAATTGCAACAAAAGCAAAAATTGACAAATGGGATCTAATTAACAAGCATCTGCACAACAAAAATAAACCATCAGCAGAATAAACAAACTATCTATAGGATGGTAGAAAATATTTACTTGCTGCATCCAACAAAGGTCTAATATTCAGAATCTATAAGGAACTTAAACAAACGTACAAGAAAATAAAAAACAACCCCATTAAAATGTGGGTAAAGGACAGATAGTTTTCAAAAGAAGACATACATATGGTCAAGAAACATAGGAAAAAATGTTCAGCATCACTAATTATTAGAGGAATATAAATCAAAACTACAAGGAGACACCATCTCACACCAGTCAGAATTGGTATTATTAAAAGTCAAAAAGTAACAGATACTGGCAAGGTTGCAGAGAAAAGGAACGTTTATACACTGTTGGTGAGCTATGCCATCTCAGCCACAGTAGGATAGAGCACCAAGCAGGTTCCCATCTGTAGGCCCTGGATTCTGGGTGACATTTCTGGACCAGCCTGGGCTGGAATTGGGGAGGCACTCACTACCCTGAAAAAAAGGACACAAGCCTTGCTGGATTCACCACTTGCCAACTGAAGAGCCCTTGGGCCTTGACTGAACATTGGTAGTAGCCAGGCAGGCAGTGGTTGTCGCAGGCCTTAAGCAAGACTGAGTTCTCTGCTGGCTTCAGGTCTGACCCAGTGCATCCTCAGTGTTGGTAGCCACGAGAGTACTTGTGGCACCCCTCTGCACCTCCAGGAAGCCCAGCATGGTGATACTCCATTTGTTTGTGGAAAAGTGTGGAAAGAGAACGAGAGTATCTCCCTGTTAATTCAAGTAAAACTCTTGGGTCTTAGTGAAGACATTAAGGCATTTCCTCTACGAGTCTGCAAGGGTTACAGCTTTAGTGACACTGAGGAGCTCCCCAATACCCACACAGATGCAATACACATACAGATTCAGTGACCAAAGACTTAGATCACAACACTCAATTACTTTTGAATACTTGAAAAGCCTTCCCAAGAAAGATGAGTACAACTAGCCCAAACTGTGAAGACTACAATGAATTCCTAACTCTTCAGTGTTCAGACACAGATGAATATCCACAAGCATCAAGACCATCCAGGAATACAAGACCTCCTCAAGTGAACTACATCAACCACCAGGGACCAAGGGTGGAGTGACAGATATATGTAACCTTTCAGACAGATAATTCAAAATAGCTGTTTTGAGGAAACAAAGAAATTCAAGATAACACAGAGAAGGAATTCAAAAACTAATCAGAAAATTTAACAAAGAGATAAAATAACTTCTAAAAATCAAACAGAAAGCAAATGACGAATCTAACCGTTACTGGTCTTAAAGAGGAGGCAGAGAAAGAGATGGGGTAGAAAGATTACTCACGGGATAATAACAGAGAAATTCCCAAACCTAGAGAAAGATATCAATATTTAAGTACAAGAAGGTTATGGAACACCAAGCATATTTAAGCCCAAGAAGATTACCTCTAGACATTTAACAAGCAAACTCCCAAAGGTCACAGATAAAGAAAGGATTCTAAAAGCAGCAAGAGTAAAGAAACAAATAACATGCAACAGATCCTTAATATGTCTGGCAGCAGACTTCTCAGTGGAGACCTTAGAGACCATGAGAGAGCAGCAAGACATATTTAAAGTTCTGTAGGAAAAAATGTTTGTTCTAGAACAGTTTATCCAGTGAAAATATCCTTCAAATATGAAGAATTAAAACCTTTAGCAGACAAATAAAAACTAAGAGATTTCATCAACATCAGCCCTATTCTATGAAAAATGCTAAAGGAAATTCTTCAATCAGAAAGAAAAGGATATTAGTGAGCAATAAGAGATCATCTGAAGGTACAAAACTCACTGGTAATAGTAAGTACACAGAATAGTATAACACTGGAAGAGTTTGCACACTGTGGTGTATAAACTACTGTTATCTTAAGTAGAAAGACTAAATGATGAATCGATCAAAAATAATAACTACAACAACTTTTCAAGACTTAGGACAATAAAACATAAATAGAAACAACAAAAAGTTAAAAAGAGGGTGGATGAAGTTAAGGTACAGTCTTTTTTTAAGTTTTGCTTTGCTTGCTTGCTTGTTTGTTTTTGCAAATAGTGGTAAGTTGTTATCAGCATAAAATAAATGTTTATGAGATAGTATTTGCAAGCCTCATGGTGACTTCAAACCAAAAAATAAACAAAATTGAGTTCAGGCAAGCCTACCACCATGGACTAAATTGCTCTGGAGCATTAAATATACTTGAAAGGCAGTATAGGCAACAAGGACTGAAAATCCTAGGTGAGCCCTTGTGCCTAACTTGGCCCAGAGACAGTGTCCTGGGGGAGGGATTGTCTGCAGTGAGTAAGAAAATACTGGCATCATCTCTCCCCTAATCCCACACTGCAAAGGTCATGGCTCTGAAAGAGATCATTTTCCACTACTTGAGGAGAGGAGAGGAGAGGAGAGGGAAGAGAGGGGAAAATTGTTTCTGGCCTCTTGGATACCACCTAAGCCACAGCAGGATAGGGCACATGTCAGAGTCATGTCTTTCCGCGACCTACTTCACCTATGACATTTCTAGACACACCCTGGGCCAAAAGAGAACCTGCTGATTCAGTCCTGTCAGCATTCATTACCTGCTAACTGAAGAGCCCTTGGGCCCTGAAAGAAAAGCAGTGATACCCAGGTACTACATGTACTACATTGAGGGTCTTAGGTGAGACCCTCAGATTGCCGGGTTCAGGGGAGACTCAGCACACTCCGAGTTGTGGTATCTGTGGGGCGAGACCCCTTCCATTTGTAAAAAGTGGAGAAAAAAGACAAAAGGGACTTGTCTTCCATCTTAGGTAACAGTTCAGCCACAGGAGGGTACAATGCCAACCAGCCTCTTGGAGTCCATGATTCTAGGACTTGAGCCTTGAATGGCATTTCTGGAGCTGCTCCATGCCAGAGGAGAGCCTACTGCCTTAAAGGGTGAGGCCCCGGCCAGGCAGCATTCACCACAAGCTCCCTTAAAAGCCCTTGAGCCTTAAAGGAACATCAGTGGTAGTCTGGCTGTACTCTTCATGAGGCTGTGGTGGCTATAGCCATTGGGTGAGGCTCATTTGCCTTTGGTAAGGAAAGAAAAGAGTGGAAAGGAAAGTGTCTTGTTATTTGAGTTCCAGATTGGCAACAGTACAAAAGAACACCAAGTACACTTCTAACGTTTTTGACTCTAGACCCTGGCTCCCAGACAGCACCTCTGGACACACCCGGAACTGTGGTAACTTGCTGCCCTGAAGGAAACACACAGGCCTGGATGGATTTGCCACTGACTGATTGTAGAGTCACAGGGCCTTGAACAAATATAGGTCACAGCCAGGGAGAGGTTACAGCAGACCTTGGGTGAGACCCAGTACTGTGCAGGCATCAGGTTTGACCCAGCACAGTCTGAGTGCTGATGGCCATAGGGATGCTTGTGCCATACGATACCCAGCTCCACGTGGCTCATTACAGAGGGAAAGATGTTTCAATTTTTTGGGAGAAAGTAAGGGAAGATAACAAGAGTTTTTGCCTGATAATCTAGAGAATTCTTTCAGATCTTATCCAAGATCACCAAGGGAATACCTCTGTGAGTAGGCAAGAACTACAGTGTTACTGGACTTGGGCGCCCCCTAAAGAAAATACAGCTTAGATCACAACACTCAGGTCTTTTTGACTATCTGGAAAGCATTCCCAAGAAGAATGGGTACAAAAAACCTAGACTGAGAAGACTACAAGAGATACCTAACTTTTCAATGTCCAGATAATAAAGAACATTGACAAGCATCAACACCATCCAGGAAAACATGACCTCACCAAAATAACTAAATAAGGTACCAGGGACCAATCTTGGAGAAATAGAGATATGTGACCTTTCAAGCACAGAATTCAAAATAGCCGTATTGAGAAAAAAAATTCAGCATAACACAGAGAAAGAATTCTGAATTCTTTCAGATAAATTTAACAAATAGATTAAAATAATTAAAAAGAATCAAGTGGATGTTCTGGAGCTGAAAAATGCAACTGACATAGTAAAGAAGGGATAGCATTAGGAGAAATACCTAATGTAAATGAGGAGTCAATGGGTGCAGCAAACCAACACGGCACATGTATACATATGTAACAAACCTGCACGTTGTGCACGTGTACCCTAGAACTTAAAGTCTAAGAAAAAAAGAAAGAATGTATCAGAGTCTTTTAATGGCAGAATTGATTATGCAGAAGAAGAAATTAATGAGCTTCAATACAGGCTATTTTAAAATATAGTCAGAGGAGACAAGAGAAAAAACAATTAATAATAATGAGGCACACCTATGGGCCTAGAAAATAGCCTAAAAAGGGCAAGTCTATGAGTTATTGGCCTTAAAGAGGAGGTAGAGAAAGAGATGTGGGTAGAAAGTTTACTCAAAGAGATAATAACAAAGAGCTTTCCAAACCTAGAGAAAGATATTAAGATTCAAATACAAAAAAGTTATAAATATAAAACACCAAGCATATTTAAGCCAAAGAAGACTACCTCAAGACATTTCATAAGAAAACTCCCAAAGGTCAAGAATAAAGAAAGGATTCTAAAAGCCGCAAGAGAAAAGAAACAACATACAATAGGGATTTAATATGTCTGGTAGCAGACTTTTCAGTGGAAACCTTATAGATCAGGAGAGAGTAGCATGACATATTTAATGTGCTGAATGAAAAGAACAAACAAACAAAAACAAAACAAAACAAACAAACAAAAAAACGTTTACCATAGAATAGTATATCCAGTGAAAATATACTTCAAACATGAGGGAGAAATAAAGCCTTTCCCAGACAAACAAACGATGAGGGATTTAATCAACTCCAGAGCTGTCCTATAAAAAATGCTAAAGGGAGTAATTCAATGAGAAAGAAAAGAATGTTAATGAGCAATAAGAAATTGTGCGATGAAACAAAACACACTGGTAATAGTAAGTACACAGAAAAACACAGAATATTATAACACTATAACTGTGGTGTGTAAACTACTGTTATCTTAGTAGAAAGACTAAATGATGAACTAATCACAAAATAAAATTACAATAAGGTTTTTCTGTTTTTGTTTTTGAGAGGAAGTCTCACTCTGTTGCCCGGACTGGAGTGCAGTGGTGCAATCTCGGCTCACTGCAAACTCTGCCTCCTGAGTTCAAGTGATTCTCCTGCCTCAGCCTCCCAAGTAGCTGGGATAACAGGCAGGCACCACCACGCCTGGCTAATTTTTGTATTTTTTATAGAGATGGGGTTTCACCATGCTGGCCAGGCTGGTCTTGAACTCCTGACCTCAGGTGATCTGCCCACCTCAGCCTCCCAAAGTGCTGGGATTACAGGCGCGAGCCACCATGGCTGTCCAAGTTTTCAATATATAGACATTACAATGAGATATAAATAGAAATAACAAAATCTTTAAAAGTAGGTGTATGAGGTTAAGGAATACAGTCTTTATTAGTTTTATTCTTGCTTGTTTGTTTACACAACCAATATTAAACTATTATCATCTTAAAATAATGGGTTATAAGAGTATTTGCCAGCCTCACAGTAACCTAAAACCAAAAAGCATACCATGAATACACAAAAATTGAAAAACAAGAAACTAAACCATATCAACAGAGAAAATTATCTTCATGAAAAGGAAGGCAAGAGAAAAAGAAAAAACAAAGAGAAGACCACAGAGTAAGAATACCTGGAGACTTCTTAACACCCCGCTTTCAGCTTTGGATACATCTTTCAGGTATAAAATCAACAAAGAGACATCAGACTTGATCTGCACTATAGACCAAATGGACCTAACACATATTTACAGAACACTTAATCCAATGGCTGAAGAATACACATTCTTTTCCTCAGCACATAGATCATTCTCAAAAACAGACCATATATTAAGTCACAAAACAAGTATTAAAATGTTCAAAAAACTGAGATAATATCAAGCATCTTCTCTGACCAAAATAGAATAAAACTACAGATCAATAACAAGAGGAATTTGGGAAACAGTAGAAACACATGGAAATTAAACAATATGCTTCTGAATAACTAGTGGGTCATAAAAAAAAATGAAGAAAGAAATTGAGAACTTTCTTGAAATAAATGATAATGGAAACAAAACATAGCAAGCCCTATGGGATTCAGCAAAAGCAGTGGTAAGAGGGAAGTTTATAGCTATAAGTGCCTACATCTAAAAAGATGAAAAACTTTAAATAATCTAATGATGCATCTTAAAGGACTAGAAAATCAAGAACAAACCAAACCCAAAATTAGTAGAAGAATAGAAATAATCAAGATCAGAACAGGAAATAAACAAAATTGAGATGAAGAAAGCAATACAAAAGATTAGTGCAACACAAAGTTGGTTTTGTTAAAAGTTAAACAAAATTGACAAATCTTTAACCAGACTAACAAAGAAAAAAATCTAAATGAAAAATATCAGAAGTGAAAAAGTTGACATTACAACTGATAATGCAGAAACTCAAATGATCATTAGTGGGCTATTATGAGCAACTATAGGCCAATAAATTGAAAAATCTTGAAGAAATGGACAAATTCCTAGACATGTACAATCTACCGAGATTGAACCTGGAAGAAATCTAAAACCTGAACAGACGAATAACAAGTAATGAAAATAAATATATAAATGAGATGAATAAATAAAAGTATAGAAATAAAAATAGCAAACAGGTATATGCGAAGTTGCCCAACGTCACTGATCATGAAAGAAATACAAATCAAAACTGTAGTGAGATATCATCTCAGCCCAGTTAAAATGGTTTTCATTAAAAAGACCAGCAATAAAAAATGCTGGTGAGGAAATAAAAAAGGGAATCCTTGTACACTGTTTGTGGGAATGCAAATTCACACAGCCACTTGGAGAACATTGTGGAGGTTTCACAATAAACTAAATATAGAACTGCCATATAATCCAGCAGTCCCACTGCTAGGTATGTACTCAAAACAAAGGAAATCAGTATATTGAGTCGATATCTGCTCTCCCTTCTTTATTGCAGCATTATTCACAACTGCCAAGATTTGAAAGCAACATAAATGTCCATCAACAGATGAATGAACAAAGAAAATGTGGAACATATACACAATGGAGTACTATTCAGCTAGTAAAAATGAAATGTTTCATAAAAATGAAATTCTGTCATTTATAACAACATGAATGGAACTGGAGGACATTATGTTAACTGAAATAAGCCAAGCACAAAGAGACAAACTTTGCATATTCTCACTCATTTGTGGGGGCTTCAAATTAAAGCAATTGAACTCATGGAGATACAGAGTAGAATGATCACTACCAGTTGTTGAGAAGGGTAGTGGGATAGGAAGAAGTGGAGATGGTTAATGGGCACAAAAATATTGTTACATAGAATGAATAAGATGTAGTATTTGATAGCACAATAGGGTGATTATAGTCATCAATAATTTATTGTACATTTCAATATAACTAAAAGGGTATATTTAGAATGTTTGTAACAAAAAGAAATGATAAGTGCTTAAGGTGATGGATACCCCATTTACCCTGATGTAATTATTATGCATTGTATTCCTGTATCAAGACATATGATGTACTCCATATATACAGCTATTAAGTACCCAAACAAATTAAAAATTAAAAAGCGAAAAAAAAATGGGATGCAACAAAGTAGTAATAAGAGGAAACATATTATGCTTTAGATTTAGTGACATTTCATTTGCATACCTCTTCTTGGGAAAATACAGCATATTTTTAAAGAGTGCCTGGATTAAAGATTCTCTTATTGACAAAAGACAGTGAGCAGTATATTACAGAGTGCAACAATTCCATGATATTCCCATCCTGGTGAATGTAATAAAGAAGAATTTTGTAAAGCTATCGCTATCTATGTTCCATCAGAGCTCCAAAGTGTCCACATAGCTCTAGACTTTATTCTGAAAAGCTCGCTACATAGTAACAAGTGCCAAGAAAATTAAGGCCTCTTGTCTTAGGAATACAATTGCAGCATCCCTATGCTAAAAAATTGGTCTGAGCTTTGTTTACCACAATCAGTTACTATGCAATGCATAAACCTGAAATGTAGGAAGAATTCTGAAGCAACTCAGCCAAGCATTTCTCCATAAAATTATTTAATTAAAATCTTTATGGAATTTCTAGTAAAAGCAAATTTGGAGGTTTTATAAGGCTTGTATTGACAATAGTATTTTTGGAAAGGTAATAAAAACGATGTTATTTTCTTTTCAGCATTATTAAATTGTTTTTACTCTTAAGTTTACATTACAGTTAAACCATGTTCAAAGGATTAGAGTGCCATAATCAACAAACAATGCACAGAATGGGCATAGGAATGAGGGATAGTGGAATGCCTGCTGTATGTTTGTCACTTATGGCCCGTGCCTTACCTCATGCCTGAATTCCTGCAGTAGTTTCCAAGCTAGTGCCATTGCTCCAACTAATTTATCTTTTAAATTGCCCTTCTTCTAACACTGCATTTACTGTATCACTTGGATGTTGACTATCACAACATCCAAGATTTCAACCAAATTATTCAACTTATTTTGCAAGGGTACTAGAATTTGAGCCCATCCTATATAGCTATTCTTATCACTCCTTCAATGCACACTTTCAACATTTGCCAACGTTATCATGTTACCAGTCCCCCTAACATACTATATTCCTATTCCTGCATACGTTAGTTTATATTATACCCTCCTACTTGAAACACACCCATCTTCTATACTTATCTGAATAGAAATTTTCTATTTTAATTTGGTTCTTTATACTGCAATAAATGCAGCTAGTCTAAGTAATATCAACAAGGTAGTGAGGAAATTTATTGTAAGAAAATGTGTGTACTAAAACTAAAATTTTAACTTGGAAGTCACTAGTAACTGAGGAAGCTCTGAAAATTGGCTATCCTCTGTTTATCTCTCATGGGCCATAATGGTCTTTCCACTTCTGATTTCCTACTTTAAATCTCACTCTGTGCATTTACTCTTTTTTTCTTTCTTCTCTCTACCAAATAGACTTTTCTGCTTCTTCAAATTTTCTGCCACCTCACATTTCCTACTTCCTTATAAGACAGTCTTGGAAATGGTTATCATAGCCTAACTATCCCATATATGAAGATTTCCTCTGCTAACATTTCAATCTGTCAGTACTCTTAAGTGAAAATTTAGAGACCAGAAATCTGGTTGGCCCCGCTGATTTCTTTGTACCAGCCCACAATATGGGTCACTGAACAGTCATTGTATTGATTTTTCATGGGTCAGATAGGCAACCATGTAGCTGGTAGGGTGAGGGGCATAGGAAACATGTAGAGCAAAATGTGATGGCAGGGATTATGGATGAGCTAGGTTCTGTTCAAAATATAAGGGCAGGGAGACAATGGGACGAAAATGTCCAATTCTCTCTCTTTTACTACCTAGCTCAAGTCCCTCTTTCTTCATGAAGCTATCCAAATTAGTAGATGACAGAGGTTAATCTCCCTTCTGGGAATTTCAATATAATTGATAGTCAATATCATTTATTAAGTTTTAGAATATATACTTACATATTGTTGTTAAGTTTTAATCAAAGTCTAGTCTTAATAAGTTTGAATATATATTAAGTGCAAGAATCATGACATAAGCTTTTGTTTTGTTTTGCAGTTGTAATTATCCACAATACCTAACACAATACTTGGTACTCAGCAAATAGCCAACACTTTTATGGATATTAAAAGAGTGGAATTTAAAATGTGATTATATTTTCAGGCTAAGGAAAAGAACAGGCATTGCATCTCAAAATAAATTATGTAAATCAAGATATTGGGCATATGGAGTTATAATTAAGTACCTCTTTCATAGGTAAATTATTTGCTATTCATTTTTTCTCCACTGGGAAATTATAGGAGTCAGTTCAAAGAAACCTTAAAAATTCCATTTGAAGAGATTTCCCCTGGGGCTAATTTACGTCAGAATATGTGAAATGACTTGTGTTTTCATTTAAACATTCTAATTCCAAAGTTAGTCACATGGTTATTTGAGTGGCATTTTAAAAAGACCATACAGTTTTTACATTAGGAGGTTTCTGTCTACTATACAGCTCAGGATACTCAGTATAGAATTAGTATGTTACCTTATAAAAATAAGCATTATACTCTTAATGTTATAATTCATTCCTAGTGAAAAATTATTTTAAATTTATTCACACCTGCAGTATGATCCAGATTCCTAAAGTGAAACCATATGGAGTACGTGCGTTTGTATGTGTGTGTGTGTGTGTGTGTGTGTATGTGTGCTTAATTGCAATCTATGGATTAAAATACCTAGAGTCTCAATGTAGGCAGTTTACTTTAAGCTATATAACTTTGGAAAAATCAATCCACCTATTTCTTGATTTTTCTGATTAAGAAAATGAAGAGGGCAAAAACTGCTGAAATATTTTCCACTTATAGGAAAATTACTCAAAATTGCATATTTCCAGAACAAATCTCTCCTCTGAGCTTCAAGACCACATATTCAAATGTTCTCTCTCCTTCACTCCATATTACAGTTCATCATTGAACCAACTTGAATATCTCTCCAATACATCTACTTCTTTCCATCTCTACTACCACCTCCTTAATCTTAGCTTTCATTTTCTTTTGCTCTAAAAATTAATAACTTATTAATTGGTTTAATTTCCATCCTTTTTGCACTCCCTTCCATCTGTTCTCCACAGTCAGAATGGAGTGCTTGAAAGAAAATCTGCTGATGTTTACCCCTTGCTTAAAAATCTTCAGTGTTTTCCTTTAATGCTTAGGGCTAAGGCAAGATTCCTTAATATGCTCATCAAGACTTCTGATGGTTCTGTTCGTAAACACATCTCATTATTTGAATCATGTCTCGCTTATTCTCTTTCTAACTACACTAGCCTTCTCTCAGACACTCACATTCACCATGTTTCCTCCCAATACAGGTGGTACCACACGCTAGTTTCTTCAAACTTTTTGCCTAGTTAATGTCTCATCAACCATCATATCTCAGCACAAATGTTGCTTTTGAATCATTCAGACTGAAGTCTCATAAAAAGATTCCAAAGTACTATATACATCTTAGCATTCATTCCAGTTGTAACTTTACATTTATTTATGTGAACCTTTGGTTGATATCTGCTTACATCAGCTTACCAAACTATAATACCATGAGGGCAGGTGCCATGCTTGTTTATGCTCTCCATATCATCTTCAGTGTACAGCATGATGTTGCATTGGCAGGTTTTAGATGGTTGAAAATATTTTGTTGAATGAATTGAAACACTGCTGTTCTAATGTGAGGTTATAAAGCATGTCTTAAGGGGAGTTTCATTAATGTTTCTATGCTATATTTTTAATTCTAGTTAATTCTATCAAGTAGTTTATGCCTCTTATTTAAGTAGCAAACTCAGAGATTTAAGTATGAAGAACTTCAGAACTTTAAAACAAAGTAGATGTGATGGTTAATTTTGTATGACAGCTTTGCTGGATCATGGTTCCCAGATATTTGGTCAAACATAATTCTAGATGTTTCTGTGAAGGTGTTTTCCATATGGGATTAACATTCAAATCAGTGGACTTTGAGTAAAGCAGATTACCTTCCATAATATGGGTGGACCTGATCCAATCATTTGAAGGCCTTAATAAAATAAAGACTGGAGGCAAGGCAAGATGGCAGAATAGAAAGCTCCACCAATCATCCCCTTTACAAAGACATCAAGTTAAGAACTATCTATACAGAAAAAGCACCTTCATAAGAACCAAAACTCAGGTGAGTGCTCATAGTACCTGGTTTTATCTTCATATCATTGAAAGAGGCACTTAAGAGATAGAAGAAAAACAGTCTTGAATCACTGATGCCAACCCTCCATCCCCCAGCAACCCTTCCACCCTCTCACCCCATGCCAGCAGCAGCAGTGTGGTATGGAGAGCATCTCTGGGCCTTGAGAGAGGAAGAGCACAGTAATCATGAGGCATTAAACTCAGTGCTGTTTTGTTGGAGCAAAAATGAAAACAGGAGCAAACTCAACTGATGCCCGCTGAGAGAGGGAGCATTTAAAACAGCCCCAGCCAGAGAGGGATCACCAATCCCAGCAGTCAGAACTTGAGTTGCCACAAGCCTTGCCACTGAGAGCTAAAGTGTTCTGGGTCTCTATGTAAACTTGAAAAGCAGCCTAGGCCAGAACAGCAAATCTTAGGCGAGTTCTAGCCTTGAACTAGGCCCAAGACAGTGGAGGGGGGAATCACGTGACCTACTGAGACACCAGCTGGGGCAGCTAAAAAAGTGTTGCCATCTCCCCTCTTCTATCCTCAGATGGCAGAGTTTACGGCTCCAAAAGTGATCCTTTCTTTCTGCTTGAGGAGAGGAGAGAGAAGAGTGGGGAGGACTTTGTCTTGCATCTTAGGTACCAGCTGAGCCACAGCAGGATAGGGCACTGGTCAGAATCATGAGGCCCGTGTTCCAGGCCCTAGGTCCTGGATAACATTTTTAGACACACCCTGGACCAGAGGGAACCTGTTGCTTTGAAGGAAAAGACCCAGTCCTGGCAGCATTCATCACTTGCTTACTGAAGAGGCATTGGGCCCTATTTAGGGCCACATCAAGAGCCTTGGGTGAGCCTCTGAGACTTGTTGGCTTCAGGTGAGACTCAACGCATTCCCAGTTGTAGTGGCTATCTGACAAAGCTCGTTCTGCCTGAGAAAAGCAGACAGAAAAGTAAAGGAGACTTTGTCTTGAACATTAGCTACCAGCACAGCCACAGGGGAGTAGACCATCAATCAGGCTCTTGGGATCTCTTGACTCTTGGATGGCATTTCTGGACTTGTCCTGAGCTGGAGGGAAGCCCACTGCCCTGAAGGATAAGGTCTAGGTCAGGCAGGATTCACCCCAAGATAATTTAAGAGTCCTTGGGCCTTAAAGGAACATTGGAAGTAGTCTGGCAGTACTCCTCATGCTCTGTGATGGCACTGTCTATGGGATGAGGCTCCTGTGTCTTTGCAAAGGGAAGGAAAGAGTAGGAAAGACTGCTGCTTGTGTTTGGTATGTGAGCTCAGCCACAGTAAGATAGAACACCAAGTAGACTTCTAAGGTTTTGAACTCTAGATCCTGACTACTGGACAGCACATCTGGGACCACCTGGGGACTGGGGAAGATGCCACCCTAAAGGGAAGAACACAAGCCTGGCTGACTTTGCCACTTTCTGATTGTAGAGCCCCAGGGCCTTGAGGGAAAATATACAGTTGCCAGGAAGTGGTTACGGCAGGCCTTGGGTGAGATCCAGCACTGTACTAGCTTCAGGTATGACCCAGCACAGTCATAGTGGTAGTGGCCACAGGAGTGCTTATGTCACACCAGCCCAGCTTTAGGTGGCTCAGAACAGAGAGAGACTTTGCTTCTTTGGGAGAAAGTAAAGGAAGAGAACAAGTGTTTCTGCCTGGTAATCTGCAGAATTCTCCCAGAACTTTTCCAAGACCATCAAGGCAGTACCTTGATGAGTCTGAAGGACCACAGCATTACTTTGCTTGATGTGCCTCCTAAAGCAGACAGAGCTTAGATCACGACACCCAAATCCTTGGACAGATCTTCCAGACGAAATCAACAAAGAAACTTTAGACTTAATCTGCACTATAAACCAAATGGACCTAATAGATATTTACGAAACATTTCATCCAATGGTGGCAGAATACACATTACTGTCATCAGCACACAGATCATTCTCAAGGATAGACCACATATTATGGCACAAAACAAGTCTTAAAACATTGAAATAATTTGAAGCTTCTTCTCTGACCACAATGGAAGAGATACCTAGCTCTTCAAGGTCCAGACACTGAAAAATATCTACTAACATTGATATCATCCAGATAAACATGACCTCACCCAATGAACTAAATAAGGCACCAGGGACCAATCCACGAGAAACAGACATATGTGACCTTTCAGACAGAGAATTCAAAATAGCTGTAGTTGACTCAATGAAATTCAATAAAATACAGAGAAACAATTTAGAATTTCATCAGATAAATTTAACAAATATATTGAAATAATTAAGAATCAAGCAGAAATTCTGGAGCTGAAAAATGCAATTGGCATACTGAAAAATGCATCAGAGCCTTTTAATCACAGAATTGAACATCCAAAAGAAAGAATAAGTGAGCTTGAAGACAGGCTACTTGAAAATACAAACTCAGAGGAGATGAAAGAAAATATAATGAAAAACAATGAAGCATGCCTACAGAATCTAGAAAATAGCCTCAAGATGGAAAATCTAAGAGTTATTACCTTAATGTAAAACCCAAAACCATAAAAACCCTTGAAGACAACCTAGGCAATACCATTCAGGACATATGCATGGGCAAAGACTTCATGACTAAAACACCAAAAGCAATTGCAACAGAAGCCAAAATTGACAAATGGGGTCTAATTAAACTAAAGAGTTTCTTCACAGCAAAAGAAACTATCATCAGACTGAACAGGCAACCTATAGAATGGGAGAAAATTGTTGCAAACTGCCAATCTGACGAAGGTCTAATATCCAGAATCTGCAAAGAACTTAAACACATTTACAAGAAAAAAAAAAAAAAAACAATCAAAAAGTAGATGAAGGATATGAACAGACACTTCTCAAAAGAAGACATTTTATGTGGCCAACAAACATACGAATAAAAGTTCCTCATTACTGGTCATAAGAGAAATGCAAATCAAAACCACAGTGAGGTAGGTACCATCTTATGCCAGTTAGAATGGTGATCATTAAAAAGTCAGGAAACAACAGATGCTGGCGAGGGTGGGGAGAAATGGGAACCCTTTTATACTGTTGGTAGGAATGTAAATTAGTTCAACCATTGTGGAAGACAGTGTGGCAATTCCTCAAGGATCTAGAACCAGAAATACCACTTGACCCAGCAATCCCATTACTGGGAATATACCCAAAGGTTTATAAATCATTCTACTATAAAGACACACACACGCGTATGTTTATTTCAGCAATAGTTACAATAGCAAAGACTTGGAACCAACCCAAATGTGCATCAAAGATAGACTGAATAAAGAAAATTTGGCACATATACACCATGGAATACTATGCAGCCATAAAAAGAATGAGTTCATGTCCTTTTCAGGGACATGGATGAAGCTGAAAACCGTCATTCTTAACAAACTAACACAGGACCTGAAAACCAAACACCACAGTTCTCACCCATAAGTGGGAGTTGAACAATGAGAACACGTGGACACAGGCAGGGGAACATCACACACTGGGGCCTGTTTGGGGGTGGGGGGCAAGGGGAGGGAGAGCATAGCATTAGGACAAATACCTAATGCATGTGGGGCTTAAAACCTAGATGACGGGTTGATAGGTGCAGCAAACCATCATGGCACATGTATATATACGTAACAAACCTGCACATTCTGCACATGTATCCCAGAACTTAAAGTAAAATAAAATGAGTTACTGGTCTTAAAGAGATGGTAGAGGACTAAGAGGGAGGTTTATAGCTATAAGTGCCTACAGAAAAAAGAGGAAAAGCCTCAAATAAACAATCTAAACATGTGTCTTGAAGAACTGGAAAAGCAAGAGCAAGCCAAACCCAAAATTAGTAGAATAGAAATAATAAAGCTCAGAGCAAGTATAAGAAAAATGGAAATAAAGAAAACGATGGAAAAGATGAATGCAATAAACAGTTGGTTTTCTTGAAAAGTCAAACAAAACTGACAAATCTTTATCCAGACTAACAAAGAAAAAAACCAAGTAAATAAATTTAGAGATAAAAGGAGACATTAAAACTGACACTGCAGAAATTCAAAGGATCATTAGTGGGCTAATATGAGCAACTATATGCCAATAAATAATTGAAAAATCTAGAAGAAATGGACAAATTCCTAGACACACAGAATCTACCAAATTTCAAACTGGAAAAATTCAAAACCTGAACAGACCAGTAACAAGTAAAGAGATTGAAGCTGTAATAAAAATCTCCCAGTAAAGAAAAGTCCAGGATATGATGCCTTCACTTCTGGGTTTCTACCAAACATTTAAAGAAGAACTGACACCAATCCTACTCAAACTACACAAAAAAACAGAGGAGGAAGGAATGCTTCCACACTGTTTCTACAAACAGGTATTACCCAGATACCAAAACCAGACACAGATACATTGGAAAAAAAAGAAAAAGAAAAAACTACAGGCAAATATCTCTGATGAACATTGATGCAAAACTCCTCAACAAAATTCTAGCAAACCAAATTCAACAATACATTAGAAAGATCATTCATCATGACCAAGTGGGATTTATCCCTGGGATGCAAGGATGCTTCCACATATACAAATCAATCAATGTGGTACATAATATCAACAGACCGGATAAACCATATGGTCATAAAACATAAACCATATGATCATTTCAACTGAGAGTGACACAGCATTTGATAATATTCAGCATCCCTCCATGATAAAAAAAATCTTTCAAGAAACTGAGAATAAAGGGAACATACTTCAAGATAATAAAAGCCAAATATGAAAGATCTACAGCTTGTATCATACTGAATGGGAAAAAAACTAAAAGCCTTTCTTGTAAGATCTGAAACATGACAAGGATGCCCACTTTCATGACTGTTATTTAGCATAGTACTGGAGGTCCTAGCTAGAGCAGTCTGACAAGAGAAATAAAATATATCCAAACTGAAATGGAAGAAGTCAAATTATTCTTTCTTACAGATGATTTGATCAAATATTTGGAAAAACCTAAAGACTCCACCAAAAAAAAAAAAAAAAAAATGGTTAGAACTGATAAACAAAATCAGTAAAGTTGCAGGATACAAAATCAACATACAAAAATCAGTAGCATTTCTATATGACAACAGTGAACAATCTGAAAAAGAAATGAAAGCATAATCCCATTTACAATAGTCACAAAGAATATGAAATACCCAGGAATTAACTTAACCAAAGAAGTGAAAGACTTCTATAATGAAAACTATAAAACACTGATGAAGGAAATTGAAGAGGACACCAAGATTGGTAAAATATTCCATGTTAATAGAGTAAAAGAATCAATATTGTTAAAATGTCCATATTGCCCACAACAATCTACAGATTAAATGCACTCCTTAGCAAAATACCAAGGATATTCTTCAAAGAAATAGAAATAACAATCCTAAAATTTATATGAAACCACAAAAGACCCAGAATAGCCAGAGCTATACTAAATTAAAAAAAAAAAAAAAAAACTGGATAAATCACATTTCTCAACTTAAAATTATACTACAGAGCTATAGTGACCAAAACAGCAGTGTAATTGCATAAAAACAGATGTATAGACCAATGAAACAGAATAGAGAACCCAGAAATAAATCAACACACTTACAGTGAACTCATTTTCCACAAAGGTGCCAAGAACAAACACTGGGGAAAAGACAGTCTCTTCAACAAATGGCACTGGTAAAACTGTATATCAGTATGCAGAGGAATAAAACAACCTCTATGTCTCACCATATACAAAAATCAAATGAAAGTGGATTAAAGACTTAAATCTAAGACCTCAAACTATAAAACTAGCACAAGAAAACATTGGGGAAAATCTCCAGGACATTAGTCTGATCAGACTTTCTCAAGCAATACCCCCACAAGTGCATGCATCCAAAGCACAAACGGACAAATGAGATCACAACAAGTTGAAAAGTTTCTGCACAGCAAAGGATACAATCAACAAAATCAAGAGACAACCCACAGAATGGGAGAAAATATTTGCAAACTACCCATCTGACAACGATTTAATAAGCAGAATATATAAGGAGCTCAAAGAACTCTATAGGACAAAATCTAATAATCTGAACCACAAATGGGCAAAAAATTTTAGTAGGCATTTCTCAAAGAAAATATACAAATGGGAAACAGGCATATGAAAATGTGCTCAATATTGTTGACTATCAGAGAAATGTAAATCAAAACTACAGTGAAATATCATCTCACCCCAGTGAAAATGGCTTACATCCAAAAGACAGGCATTACCAAATGATGGCAAGGATGTTGAGAACAGGGAACTCTTGTTCACTGTTGGTGGAAATGTAAACCAGTACAAGCACTATGAAGTACAGTTTGGAGGTTTCTAAAAAAAAGAAAAGAAAAGAAAAAGAAAAAAACTAAAAATAGAGCTACCAGAGGATCCAGAAATTCCACTGTTGAATATACACCAAAAAGAAAGGAAGTCAGAGACAGACAGAGAGAGAGGATTGTTGCAGCACTGCTCACAATAGCTAAGATTTGTAATCAACCTAAGCATCCATCCAACATGTGAATGAATACAGAAAATGTGGTATTTCTTTTTTGTCTTTCTTTCTGTTTCTGTTTTTTTTTTTTTTGTTTTTGGACGAAGTCTCACTCTGTCACCCAGGCTGGAGTGCAATGGCGCAATCTCGACTCACTGCAACCTCTGCCTCCCAGGTTCAAGGGATTCTCCTGCCTCAGTCTCCAGAGTAGCTGGGATTACAGGCGCCCGCCACCATGCCTGGCTAATTTTTTGTATTTTTAGTAGAGATGGGGTTTCACCGTGTTAGGAAAATGTAGTATTTCTACACAATGGAGTATTATTCATCCACAAAAGAGAATGGGATCCTGTAATTTGCAAAAACACAGATGGAACTGGAGATCATCATGCCAAGTGAAATAAGCCAGGCACAGAAAGACAAACATCACAAATTGTCACTTATTTGTGGCACCTAAAACTCAAAACAGGTAATCAAGATATATTTTGAAGCAGGACTAGCTTGCAGCTTCCACTCGGATGGACAGAGTAGCCTGTGGATACTCACATCGTAAACTGTAGTTCCAAGAACTACCACAGGAACATATGAGGAAAGTCAGGAGAATCCACAGACCTTTTGAAGGAACTGGATCACTGCTGCAGGCACCCTGAGATGCAGAAAACCTGTGAGTTCACTTGCTTTTTCAGTGGGGAGGCTCTTGGTCTGGGGCAAGTTCTCAGCCCTGATCACTGGCTGCCTGGAAATAGACTTGGTGGTGTTGGGTGGGGCATGGTGGAAGTGAGACTGGCCTTTAGGACCGTGAGCTGCATGGGAGCAGGGTGTGGCCTGTGACTGTCAGGTCTCCCCCACTTTTCTGGCAGCCTGTATGACTCAGCAGAGGCCGCCATAATCCTCCTGGGAATATAACAGCATTGGACTGGGAATTACACCCCCATCACTCACAGCAGCTGCAGCAGGCCCTGCCCAAGAAGAGGCTGAGCTCAGATATGCCCATCCCTGCCCCTCCCTACCTGGTGGTCTTTCTCTACTCTCCCTAGTAGGCACAGCCAAAGGACGTACTCTCTTGGGAGCTCTATTGCCCTTCCCACTGCCTGAGAAACCTGAATACTTAACCAGGTGTCCCCAGGGCAAGTTTGCATCCTCCTTATAGGACCACAGCTGATGAATTCTTGAAAGTGCCTACCTCTTGGCTGGAGGCCAACCAACATAAAACCAGCCCACTAAACAAAAACACAACCAAAGACCCTCACAGAGTCTACTTCACTCCCCTGCTATCTCCACTGGAGAAGGTCAGTGGAACCAAAAAACAGCCCACATAGCCAAAGCAAGACTAAACAAAAAGAACAAATCTGGAAGCATCACATTTTCTGACTTCAAACTATATTCTAAGGCAATAGTCACCAAAACAGCATGGGACTCATATAAAAATAGGCACATAGACCAATGGAACAGAATAAAGAACCCAGAAATAAACCCAAGTACTTACAGCCAACTGATCTTCGACAAAGCAAACAAAAACTTAAAGTAGGGAAAGGACACTCTATTCAACAAATGGTTCTGGGATAATCGGCAAGGCAAGCCACATGTAGAAGAATGAAACTGAATTCTCATCTCTCATTTTACAGAAAAATTAACTCAAGGTGTATCAAAGTCTTAAATCTAAGACCTGAGACCATAAAAATTCTAGAAGATATCATCAGAAAACTCCTTCTAGACGTTGGCTTAGGCAAAGACTTCATAACCAAGAACCCCAAAGCAAATGCAATTAAAACAAAGATAAATAGATGGGACTTAATTAAACTAAAATGCTTCTGCACAGCAAAATAATCAGCATACTTAACAGACAACTCATAGAGTGAGAGAATCTTCACAATCCATACATCTGACAAAGGATTAATATCCAGAATCTACCAAAAAAAAAAAAAAAAAAACACCTCAAATATATATATACCATGGAATACTACTCAGCCATAAAAAGGAACAAAATAAAGGCATTTGCAGCACCCCAGATGGAATTGGATACCATTATTCTAAATGAAGTAACTCAGGAATGGAAAATCAAACATCGTACGTTCTCACTCATATGTGGGAGCTAAGCTATGAGGACATAAAGGCATAAGAATGATACATTGGACTTTGAGGACTTGGGAGAAAGGGTGGGGGGATGGTGAGAGATAAATGACTACACATTGAGTACAGTGTACACTGCTCAGGTGATAGGTGCACCAAAATCTCAGAAATCACTACTAAAGAATTTATTCATGTAACCAAACACCAGCTCTTCCCCAGAAACCTATTGAAATAAAAAATAAAAAATTTTAAAAGATATATTTTGACAATAGTGATTGAAACAAACAAACAAACAAACAAACAAAAAACTTGAAACAAATGAACTCATGGTCATAGAGAGTAGAAGGATGGTTACCAGAAGCTTGGAATAGTACTGGGGGGTTGGGGGAGAGATGAGGGTGGCTAATGGGAACAAAAAAGTAAGAAAGAATGGGTAAGACCTACTGTTTGTTAGCACAACAGGCGACTGTAGTCAATACTAATTTATTTAAAAATATCTAAAAGTGTAATTGGAGTGTTTGTAATACAAAGAATAAATACTTCAGAGCATGGGGACCCCATTCTCCATGAGGTGCTTATTTCACATTGCATGCCTGCATCAAAACATCTCATATACTCCAAAAATATATACACCTACTATGTACCCACAAAAATTAAAAATTAAAAACTAAAATTGAATGTAACACATTTAAATGTTACATAATTTTGGTTGAAATGGTGGCATTAATTTTGCTTTTTAGTTGTATTAATTTTAATACTTTAGAATAAAAATAACTTTAAAAAATATTTTTATTTAAATTTACATTTTATACAAAATATATTAGATTTTGTAAACTTTTAGTACATTTTTATTTTTAATCCTTCAAGCCTGAACTGCGAATACAACACAGATTAAGTCAAAATCTTGATTATAAAAATGAACATCATTTGTTTACATAATGCTACACATTCTAATAATCATGAGATTTAAGGTCCAAATCAAAGAACACAAATGTTCTTAATATATGGCATATATTCCCTACATAATAAAAGTAGCCATGTTTTCTCACTCTTTTCTTGAGCTTAGATGCAGTTCCCTCACTTCTCCGGATTCTTATGCCAGTTTCCCACTCAACTCTAATATGGAAATACAGAGACAGCAAGACCAGCAGGAAGAAGTGAAGTTAAACTACATCCATTTGTAATATTATAAAGCAAAATGGTAACCCTACGACACTTTCCCCATGTGGTTCTGGGCTTCAAGTAACTCTGATGTTCTTGAGTTCTTCATATTTGCGTCACTTAACTACACCATCACTACTGTCTATAGTCAATTCAAATACTCAGAACATTTTTATACTGCTACTTTTACTTGAAGGGTTGTGTTTGAGAAATAAATTGTAGATCTTTACATTTATCTCCATTAAATTTCATTTTGATAGTTTCAGCCCAACATTCTGGATTCTCATGATCTTTTGAGATTCTGAATTTGAGCTATTTCTCCACATATTTGATTATCATCTCATTAATATCTTCACCCAAATGATTGATAAAAACTGCATTGGACAGCACCAAAAATAGAGTAATCTTAGAAGAAATACCCCACAAATCAAAACCACAATGAGATAACACCTTACACATGTTAAGCTGGCTATTATCAAAAACAAAACAAAAGAAAAAAAAAAAAAAAAACAAAGGACAGCAAATGATGGAGAGAATGTGAAGAAATTAGAACCCTGACATGTTGTTGCTGGAAATGCAAAATTGTGCAACACCTATGGAAAACAGTGTTAAGGTCTCCCCCCCCCAAATTAAAAATACAATTACTATATGATCTGACAATTCCATTTTGGGGTACCTATCCAAAAAAATTGAAATCAAGATCTTGCACTTCTCAAAAGACGACACGCATGAGGCCAACAAGCATATGAAATAAAGATCAACATCACTGATCATTACAGAAATGCAAATCAAAACCACCATAAGATACCATCTAACAGCAGTCAGAATGGCTACTACTAAAAAGTCAAAAAATAACACATGTTGGTGAGGCTGTGGAGGAAAAGGAACACTTTTACACTGTTGGAAGAAGTGTGAATTACTTCAGCCATTGTGGAAAACTGTGTGGAGATTCCTCAAAGGCCTAGAGACAGAAATATCATTTGACCCAGCAATCCCATTATTGGGTGTAAACCCAAAGGAATATAAAGTCACATGAACACATATGTTCATTGCAGCCCTATTCACAACAGCAATGTCATGGAATCAACCTAAATGCCCATCAATGATAATTGGATAAAGAAAATGTGGCACATATACACTGTGAAATACGATGCAGCCATAAAGATGAATGAGATCATGTCCCTTGCAAAGACATAGACGGAGCCGAAGGCCATTATCCTTAGCAAACCAACACAGGAATAGAAAACCAAATACCACATGTTCTCACTTATAAGTGGAAGCTAACTGATAAGAATACATGGACTCATAGAGGGGAACAACACATACTGGGACCTACCAGAGGATGGAGGGTGGGAGGAGAGAGAGGATCAGGAAAAATTACTAGAGGACACTAGGCTTAATACCTGGGTGATGAAGTAATCTGTACAACAACCTCCCATGACACACATTTACCTGTGTAACAAACCTGCACATCCTGCATATGTACCCCTGAACTTAAAATAAAAATTTTTCAGAAAGAAATCAAGATGTTGAAGAAACATTAGCACTCTCGTGTTCACTGCAGCACTATTCACAATAGCCAAAATGTAGAGACAACCTAAATGTCCATCAACAGATGAATAGATAATGTAAGATATACAGATACTTGAAAGCTCTTCCACCCTTAAAAAGAAGGAAATTGTGTAATATGTAAAAACATGGATATGCTTTGAGAACATTATGCTAAGTGAAATAAGCCAGCAACAAAAAGAAATATACTGCATGATTTCACTTATATAGTTTATCCAAAATGGTCAAATTCATAAAATTAAAGAATGTAATGATCGCTGCCAGCAGCTAAAGAAGAGGCAACTAGGGAGTTAGTAATCCACAGACATAAAGTTTCAAGTAAGCAAGATGTATAAGTTCTAGATATACGCTGTTCAGCATTGTACCTATGGTCAACAATACTGTATTGCACAATTAAAAATGTCATAAGTGTATTTTATGTTGTCTTCTTATGATAAATTGTTATAAAACTGAGGAAAATGAAATATTGAAAATGATTTTTATTTGCTTTAGAACATTTATATGAAATTTGAAACTTTATATTTTAACATAACATATTGTCATTTACTATTGCTTACATTGTACTATATTCATTTTCAAAGTTTTATCTAGAATTTCTGAAATGTTTCGTTTTCCCAATTACAAATGTAAAATATTGGTATTTTTGAAATTCAATTTTGAAAAAAGAAATCTCTCTCACTAGGTTAATATCAACTCTTCAATGATTTTTTAAGACTAGTCATTCAAGCATTTATAGACCCACCTACTTGTATTTTCATTTAACTACAGTATCTCCATTCTATCCAAAAGGCTATCAAGGTAGTTCAACTAATAGTTTACCATATTAGGTTCACTTGTTTGTGTTATGTGAATTTTACAGTAACTGATATCTTGCACTAGTCTCCAGTAATTAATTCCCCTCTCCCAAGAGACAGTTGCCATAATTATCAGCACAACCAGTAAAAAATAAGGGAGGAATGACACATAACAATGAAATAGCAGTAATATTACCACTTAAATTTTGCACAAAACTTTCACTTATTATTATTACCATTTGGCACACAAATTGACAGACATTTTATTATTATTATTCTCATTTAGCAAGTGAGTAAACTAAAGCTCTGAATGATTAGATGACTTATCCAGAGTCACAAACTTAATAAGCAGGCCATATAAAAACAAAACACAGATGCTCTGACTTAGAGTTCCATTTTATAGTACACTAAACTGTTTCACTAGATAAGACACTTTTGCAGATGAATAAATAAGAAGATTGACTCTAATTCACATAATGTCAAGCTTCTCAAATCTAACCTACCTTCTCCACAACTTGTAAAAAACAAGTTTCATGTGTATCTCAAATGTTATGTTCATAAAATATTGGTTTGTCCCTCAATAGAAGACAAATACGTTATCTGTTATTTCTGTATATAATGAAATTCTTGTGATAAGAAGAAAGGAGAAATTTATTTTAAACCTTTAGAAACACTAGGAACAAAAAGGTCATGAGCATTTTAATCATGCTTTGGAAGTTAATCCACCAAAATATTTTTTAAAGGAAAAAGTCAATATTTAACAAAAAATTTTGTATTCTTAAGATCCATTTGCCATGCATCCTTTGGGTTTGAGTATTTAATCCACTGATTAACTGCATTTTCCATTTGACATTTCTGATATAAATTTAGAAATGGCCTAAATAGCACCTTTCTGATGGCTGATAGAAAACACTTTAAATTGTCATTACTGTCTTATACTAAATTGTATTTGTTATAATAGACTTCAGGATATAGTTCATATGTTCGGAATACAGAATACCAAAAATCCGGATAGTTAGAGGAACTGCCAGAGACTAATTCATTTAAATACTTATTGTCCTTTGGTTTGACATAGTTTAGAATTAGCATTGATTAGGTTTCGAGACCAGTGCACAATTGCACTAGACCTCATATTTCACCACAATGAGTTGGTAATAAATACATATGTGTCCCATGAATAAGCTTCCTCATTCTTTGATAAGTCAAAAATCAGAGATTGTGCCATCTCTGACTCTGCCTGAACTCTGCAGGGAGAAAAGCTAGTTAAAGATGCTTGAGTATGCTGAGGTTAATCTAACATGCAAGGTCAAGATAGAGGAAATGACTTACTGCCACATCCATCAAAACCACCACTATAAACACTAGCACCTTCATAAACCTTATTTTCTATGTTGGTGATTTACTTCTCTAGTTCTCTCTTTTTCCAGTTTAGGATTCCTACCTGTCTTAACTTCAATTTAGGGGTGTGCCTCTAATACTCTACATACTGCTTACTATTCCTTGATTTCTAACTTCTCTTCCCAATAACCTAGTATTTTGACCCATTTCCTGATCATAATTTTGCATCATGATATGATTTTCATGTTCTTAATTCTGAACTATATGGTGTGATAATAATGTCTTTGTCATAGTGGCTTGATATGGTTTGGATATTTGTTCCACCTAAATCTCACGTTGAAATGTAATCTCCAATGTTGGAGGTGGGGCCTGGTGGGAGATGTTTGGGTCATGAGGGTGCATCCTTCATGGCTTAGTGCTGTCCCCACAATAGTAAGTGAATTCTCACGAGATCTGGTTGTTTAATTGTGTGTGAACCTAGAAATAAGACAGCACACCTATAACAATCTGATCTTCCACAAACCTGACAAAAACAAGCAATGGGGAAAGGATTTCTTATTCAATAAATGGTGCTAGGATAACTGGCTAGTCATATGCAGATTGCGACTGAACCCCTTCTTTGTGCCATATACAAAAATTAACCGAAGATAGATTAAAGACTTAAATGTAAAACCCAAAACTATAAAAACACTGGAAGACAACCTAGGCAAAAGCCGGGCGCGGTGGCTCAAGTCTGTAATCCCAGCACTTTGGGAGGCCGAGACGGGCGGATCACGAGGTCAGGAGATCGAGACCATCCTGGCTAACACAGTGAAACCCCGTCTCTACTAAAAAACACAAAAAAACTAGCCGGTTGAGGTGAGGGGTGCCTGTAGTCCCAGCTACTCCGGAGGCTGAGGCAGGAGAATGGCGTGAACCTGGGAGGCGGAGCTTGCAGTGAGCTGAGATCCGGCCACTGCACTCCAGCCTGGGCGACAGAGCAAGACTCCGTCTCAAAAAAAAAAAAAAAAAAAAAAAGACAACCTAGGCAATACCATTCAGGACGTAGGCAAGGGCAAAGATTTCATGACAAAGATACCAAAATAAATTGCAACAAAAGCAAAAATTTCCAAATGGGATCTAATTAAACAAAATAGCTCTGCAAAGCAAAAGAAACTATGAAAAGAGTAAACAAACAATCTATATAACAGCAGAAAATATTTGCAAACTATGCATCCTACAAAGGTCTAATATCCCGCATCTGTAAGGAACTTAAACAAATTTACAAAAAAAAACAAACAACCCCTTTAAAAAGTGGGCAAAGGACATGAACAGACACTTTTCAAAAGATGACATGCATGTGACCAACAAACATATTTTAAAAATGCTCAACATCACTCATCATTAGAGAAATGCAAATCAAAACCACAATGAGATACCATCTCACACCAGTCAGAATGGCTATTATTAAAAAGTCAAAAATAGCAGATGCTGGTGAGGTTGTGAAGAAAAAGGGATGTTATTACACTGTTGAAAGGAGTATAAATTGCTTCAGCCATGTGGAAGACAGCGTGGGGATTCCTCAAAGACCTAGAGGCAGAAATACCATTCCACACAGAAATGCCACTATTGGGTGTATATCCAAAGGAATATAAATCATTCCATTATAAAGATACATGCACACATGCATTCATTGCAGCACTACTCACAATAGCAAAGACATGGAATCAACCTAAATGCCCATCAATGATAGACTGGATAAAGAAAATGTGGTGCATATACACCATGGGAGTACTATGCAGCCATAAAAATTATTAAGATCATGTTCTTTGCAGAGACATGGATGGAGCTAAAGGCATTATCCTTAGCAAACTAATGCAGGAACAGAAAACCAAATACAACATGTTCTCACTTATAATGGGGAGCTAACTTATGAGAACACACGGACACACAGAGTGAAACATCATACACTGGGGCCTTTCAGAGGATGGAGGATGGGAGGAGGAAGAGAATGAGGAAAAATTACTAATGAGTACTAAGCTTAATAGCTGGGTAATAAAATAATCTGTACAATAAACCCTAATGACACAAGTTTACCTATGTGATAAATCTGCACTTGTACCCTTGAACTTAAAAGTTTTTTAAAAAGTGTGCCACACCTCTCCCGTTGCTCTCTCTTGCTCCCACTTTCATCATACCTGCTCTTACTTTACCTTCTACCATGAGTAAAATCTCCCTGAGGCCTCACCAGAAGCTGAGCAGATGCTGGTGCCATGTTCCCTGTACAGTCTGCAGAACCATGCACCAATTACACTGCTTTTCTTTATAAATTATCCAGTCTCAGATAATTCTTTATAGCAACACAACAACAGCCTAATACATGGCTCAACAGAATAATCTTCATCTAAGCAGCTGTTATTTCATCATGATCCATTGAAGCTAACTGATGATTATTAAAGTAAAAGGTACGTTCACCCAAGCTTCGTTAGGGGGAGAGTTGGCTCTCTTTAGGGCTGCAAATTCTAAAACCATCTTTAACAATGGGAAATTGCTGTCTATTAGTAGTCTATTACATTTACATAAACACATATTGTTGCAATATGAGGAAAATTTTGAGTTTGACTGTTTCACTTAGCTATATAATTGATGAAGTCAGAAGCAAATGTTAGGCACAGATAACAAAAGGGAATTGGAAATTCGTCATTGAATAACCTTAAAATGGTTAGAGATTCATCCATCTTTTGAATAGTTATAGACCATAGCTAGAGTGAATTGATAACATTCTGATTTTCCTTCTAGCCTTCTGGTTATATTACCCTATTTGTTTTGTCAATGGGAAGAGTCTTGTGTATATAAATCAGATTGCCAACGCTGTCCATTTTGGTGCAACATAAGCATTGTAATTCATTTCTCATCACCAATTGAAGGTATGCGGAAAGACAAAATCAATGAAAAAACATTCAAGCAGATCTCCTGCTTACAGCAAGGTAAACAAGCATTATTACAAAGAGCAAAATATTTGTACCTAAGAGATTCATGCAGCAACACAGCAAGAGTAAGCTTTAAATTTGTAGGAAAAACATAAAGCGCTGTATATTCTACAGCCATGAAAAAAATAATATGGTTTTGAAAGTACACTATATAAAATTTCTGAGATAATTATCTGAAAAAGGTGTCAAAGACAACTTTCTCATTATTTTAAACTTAGTTATCTTTTTTGTTTGTTTGTTTTGGTGTTGTCTGTTTCAAAGACAAAAGTTTTTGCAAGTGAATTACAATTTTATGCATGCTTATATCTGAAAAGATCAAGGGCAAGCAATTGTGTCATTTTCATCTTTATTTTTATATGATATCGAATATACAATTCAATATGTGCAATATGTTTGTCGAATAGATAAATGATCGTGCTGCTGTTAAAAAACAAAACTCTAATCATTAGTGAACTTCTGCCATGTCCAAATCTGCCCTAGGCATCCTGAAGAATATTAAAACAATATATGGTGTTTTTATCACCACCAACAACTTTTCCTAGTCAGGAGGATCTTTGTTCAAATGAGAAACTTCTACTTAACCTCCGTATAGCACCAGCTAAAATTCGTCCTCAATGACCCTTAATATAGTTCTCTCAGTCCTCACTCAAGTCATTCATTTCGTACTTTTTATTGTCCTCCTTCAGTTCACTGTCACCTAACAGTTTGTTATCCTGTAGCTATAGAAACCTACGAAGTTTTGCAGCCACTGAAATGAGATATTTCATTGGGATAAGCACTATCATGATGTCAGGTTTTGTTTCAGAAATGCATTCCTAGAAATCAAGCCTGTTGTATTATATTTCATAGGAACTTTCTTCTTAAATTAGTAGGTCATAGTGGCATTATTGCTTCTCCAGACAGGCCTTGACAGTGTTCCCCTTACTTTTTCATGGGAACCCCACTTTCTTTGCTTGGTTTCTGCTTCCAGACTCTATGTATCCGTGAGAGACACAACTTTTCTGTTTTTCTCACTGCACCTGTGACTCTAACTCTGACCAGCTGCCCACTTTTCCTATCCTTTGGAACTCTCTTTCAATAATCCCCTACTCTCTTTTCTTCTACTTACTCTTCCTCCTCCACAAAAGATACAGGATAGATGGCTGTGAACGAATTGCATCTGGACGTTGTTTCACTGAGTTGAAAGCAAGGGATTGGTCTTTCCAACTCTAAAATTGATCCATAAGTCTGTGATTTTCCTACCATCCCTTCAGTCTCTGTAAGAATTGAAAACTGTCATACTTCTCAAAAAGAAAAAAACTGCAAAAGGAATGACAAAATGAAGGTTACTAGGGGATGCGAATGGCTGCTCTTTCCATTCTCCTGCCGTATAGCTTCTTATCCTGAGCATAAAAACCATAAAGACAAAGAGAACGATAATTGCACATAAAATGAGAGACGTAAAAGCTAGGCTGAATTGTAGCTCCTAGTTCTCTACGACCTTAGTTATGAAACATACACTTGATGTAACTGGGCTTTGTGAGCCAGAAATTGAGACAAATGTCCTGTCAAGGAGTTCGAATATTTGAAATTGTAACTGTCTCTGAAAATTCAATTCCATGAGGAATATAGAACAGGTACTATTTTCTCCATTTGTTGGATGAAAAAATGGATGCCTAGAAAGATTGAATGGAGGAAGCCTAGGAAAAAGAAATCCTAGGTTATAAAGCCCACATGTCCTGTCCCCAGACCAATATTTTTTCAACTATATGTTCTGACTCTGCCTCCCCTGAACAGGACCTTGAAACTAGATAACAAATGAACTCCCAGCCACATCTCTTTTTCAAATATTCATTAAAATCCTTAAATCAAAATGCATAATTATATTACAGAAATAATTAACATTATGCAGGAAAAATCATTACTCTAAAAATTTCAATCAGCAATAATTATGCCTCAGAAAAACTTCATGAAGTGTGATATCGCCACTGAACAAAGATGCATTAATAGTTTATATAAAAAAGGTATAAAAACCACTTAAAACTTATGGATGGGCAATTTTAACACAGCAATTTACTACTTCTACTACTTTTGTACAACTTTTGATGAACTGACTTATCTGTGTAGCTTCTAACTTTTTAAAAACCTAACTTTCCTAGTTCTAGCTGATGAAATTTCTTGCACCATGATAAACACCTCTAATCAACTTTAGTTTTACATTTGAAGAGACACACATCTTGGCTGTGAGCAAAGCAATAGCAAGCGACTGTAATGTCATCCTTAAGAATTATCTTGGTACGTAGAAAGGAGGGTGAGATGTAATATTTTTTTAAAAAACAGAAGGGAGTGACCTTGAGCAAAAGTAATGCTAATCCATCCAAAATGTTTAACAGGACTGAACTACTGAGAGTAGAGGGGGACACAAATAGTCAATGAACCCTACTGATAGTCACTTTTAATTCTTTGAGCATGTAGATGTCTTTTACAAAGTTTGTCTGTGGTGTTCCAGCCATACAATTATGTTCAGCCTCCTGTGGGAAAGTCGCAAATGTCTCCAAGGCAGCTGTGGCTGGAGTCTAGAGTGTTATCTATAGCAGTAGCACAAGAAAAAGCTGACTAAGTGGAGCACATCTGTAAACTTGGCCTTATCAGCATCTTGTGCTTACATATAGAGTTCTATAGTAATCACATTAGTAAAAAAGAAAAAAAAGGGAAGTCAATTATTTATATTTTTGTATTACATTTCAGACTGCAAATGGTAGGTGAGGAAATGTTGAGAGAAAAATTAGTAAGAGTGACTGTTAATTACTCTTTCAAGAAACTTATTACTGAAAGGAAGGAAAATAAGTGGGCAATACCTCAAGAGATAAGTAGAGTTAAAGTAATATCAGGAGAATTAAGGTGAGAAAGACATAGGCATGTTTGCAGGCTACTAGTAAAAGGAGATATCAGAGGAAGAGAAGCTATAAGTACAAAAGAGAAAAAAATGAATGACATCTGACTGTACACTTATTTTATCCTTCCAAACCTGTTCTTCTTTCTTCACATCATTCTCAAGCTATTGTCTTTCCCATATCATAAAATATCACCCCTCCAGTTGCTCACGTCAAAAAATCTAGAAGACATGCAATTCATTAAAAAGTCCTGTCCCTCCATCTCCAAGTAAAATCCAAAACCAACCACTTTATATAGTAATTCACTCTCACCCAGGCTACCTACATCTCAGACCTAGACTGGAAAAACCTTCTAATTTTTTCTACCTGTTTTTACTTTTGCACTCTTCCATAATTCATTCTCCATGTAGGAACTAAAAGTGTATTTAAAAAAATATTATAACTCGAATGCCTTTCTAAAGCATTACAATAAAATCCATATTCTATATTCTGCAGGGCCCTATCTGATATGGTGTCTATAGACCTCTCAACTTCACCTTACATCACTCTTCCAAGTGCCCACTAGACTTGAATGCACTGATCTTCTTTCTGTTCTTCTAATGTCAACCTCATTTCTACCCCTCATCAGTGCAATTGTAATTCTCTCAGCTCTTTACATAATTACCTCCTTGGGTCTCAGCTCAAATGTTATCTCCTCAGACAGACCTTTTGAGACCAGCATATCTAAAATAGGTTATCAGCACCATATCATGTTCTTGATCTTATTTTAGTCCTTCATGATACCTCCCAGATCTGAAATTATATTGTATATTTATTTGTTTTCTAATTCGTTGTCTTTTTCCCTCCTTTAGAAGGCAAGTTCCATGAGAAATACATCTTTGTCTTATTTGCCACTGTGTTCTCAGCACCTAGAACAATGTCTGAATAATACATCTATTAAATGAATCAGTGAATGAATGAATAATAAAACAAAGCATTTGAGAAAATCAAGAATATACCATCAATAGACTAAGAAGAAAAATATCTTGCCATCTGAGACAGAAGAAATGGAAGTTAGGATGGCCATATATAGGTTTGGAGTTAGGAGGGTGACACAGGTATTACTTGAAGAGAAGTCAGTCATCAGCTGAGGACAAGTGGAGCACCTTGTCATTGCTTTCTGTACAGCAACATATAATCTGTTGTCAACACTTCCCTAATGTATATTCCCTGGCATAGCTAATATTGCCAGCAATTCCAGCTCCAGATTCTATCAGTTTTTCCTCACCAATTAATCACTCTCTGTCTCTGATATCTGCTATGTGCTTTAAGTGTGAAAAACATTTGCCTTAATCAAGGTGAAAATGAGAGCTGGCATAACAGAGATCCCTTCTCTATTAACTGCTAACATCGTATCATCTGCCCTATGAAGTGCCTTGCCCTTTTCATCTTGCATCTATGAGCATAGGTGAAAAAGCTGCTTTTCTTGTCTTTGTCACTTTAAACTTGAGCTTATTCTAGATTTTAATTCTCATGGAAAAGCCATGCATTCATTGAACACATCCTTGATTATGTGTCATCACCAACAACGTCAGGCCATCTGTTTCTTTTATGTTCTGTTAATCTAAGCTCAACCATTATTTTCTCTCCTTCTTCCTCTTGTATTTGCATAATTTATAATTTTCAGAATTTGTTATTCCTTTTGAGCCATCATACTTCCAAAGTTTCTGAACATGAGATTATACCTGTATCTTCTCTAACCTTTCTGAAAAGCACTTTCATGGAGTGTAGGGCAGTATCTGAACATGACCTACATCTCTTTTGCTTGTTGATTTGATCCTTTTACCGAGTTTCTATCTACGATTTACACAATATTAGAGTCCACGTGTCTAAGCTCCTAGTCCATTACTATTATCACTCTAATGCACTAGGCAAAGCAGAGTAATAGTTGCCTGAACACCCTCTGGACTTTCAATCAATGTAGGTCCTGGAAGCAAACTGGTGACTATATTGCCACATTATAGGCTTTCTTGGTTGAAAAAAGGAAAAATATACATATATATGAATAAATAGATAGACTTCATTGTTTTTGATGGCTACAAGGCATTCCATAGTATGTATTACCAGATAAATAAATGTATAGATGAGTGGATATATGATTAATTGGTTGATTGATAGATAGATGTAATATATCTAGATAGACTAGACAGATAGGTAGAGCTCACATCCAAAGGGTTCCATGACCACCCATGAGGTCAGTGATTTACTGGAAGGACTTCACACAGTTCCATATAAAGCTATACTCATGGCTAAGATTTATTACAGCAAAGGATACAGTGTAAGAACATCAAGAAAAAGATATCCGTAGGCAAAAGGTAAAGTTAAAAACAAACTTTCTTATCTTTCCTCTGTTAGGATTTCATGGATGCTTTTTTTCTCTCCAGCTGTGAACTTCAGGGATAATTGAGAGGTATCCTTGACCAGGAAAGGTCACTTGAGTCTTATAATTCAAAGTTCTTAAAGGAAGCTATTCATGTAGGGACATACCTTCCATGTGGCCAGGCATAAACTGAACTCCAAACCAAGTGCACTTTCTAAATCTTCACGTTTATTTTAAACATACTGACAAACTAGTTTATCTTGACATACTGATTCAGGAGTATAGAATAACATCATTACCTAGTAACTTTGTGAATACAGTTGACCCTTAAACAAGGCAGGGATTTGGGTACCATCCCCAATACAGTCAAAAACCTCTGTATAACTTTTGGTTCCCTAAAAACTTAATTACTAATAGCCCACTGTTGACTGGAAGCCTTCCCAATAATAAAAGCAGTTGATTAACATATATTTTATATATTTATTATACACTGTATATTCTTACAGTAAAGTAAGCTACATAAAATAAAATATTATTTATAAAATCATAAGGAAGAGAAAATATATTGACTATTCATTAAGTGGAAGTGGATTATCATAGATGACTTCATCCTCTTTGTCATCTTCATGTTGAATAAGCTGAGGTGGAGGAGGAGAGAAGGGGCTAATTTTGCTGTCTTAGGAGTGGCAGAGATGGAAAAGATGGAGGAGGTGGAAGGAGAGGCAAGAGAGACAGGCACACTTGGTGTAAATTTTATTTTAAAAATTTGTATATAAGTGGTTCCACCCAGTTCAAACCCATGTTGTTCAAGGGTCAACTGTATTTCAGGAGTTTAGTTCTTTAAGTCATTGCCATGGTCACAGAAATCAGAGATACGTAAGAATTGAATAAAACAGACTTTTGAGTTAATTAATATATTAGAGTTATACATATATATATGCTTGGAAATATATACAGCTATACTATACCTAGTTAAAATATAATAAAATGTATGTGGTATTATAAATTATATATGTGCAATTTCCAAACACTGAGCTCTATGCACTTCATATGTTTTATACCATTTAATTCTCACAACAATCTTGTGAAATGGCTTTGATCATTCCTACTTTACAAATGACAGAACTAGGGGCACAGACACCTTACAGGATAAGTAACCAAGTCATACATTTACTACATTTTAGAGCTGAAATGCATACTCATGCTTTTCTTGCTATACCACATTTCAAGGTCAGTTGAGCCTGGAGTAGGAAAATCAGGACAGGTCAAGTTGAAATAATGGCATTCAGAAGTCTCTTTGCATCCATCATCCTTGTAGAACCTCATGAGGGCCCCTGAAGCTCAGCTGGTGTTGGGTAGAATGCCACTCTGAGTCACCTATGTAGGCTTAAATTTGCTTTTCCAGCAGGCACTTAGTGTATCCTTAACTGCTAATTTAATTGGGTTACCCTAGAAAAGACTTTAAGGTGACACAATTTGTGACAGTTAATATTGTCAACTTGATCGAATTGAAGGATGCAAAGTATTGTTCCTGGGTGTGTCTATGAGGGTGTTGCCAAAGGAGATTAACATTTGAGTCAGTGGAATGGGAGAGGCAGACCCACTCTCAATCGGGGTGAGCACTATCTAATCAGCTGCCTGTGTGGCTAGGATAAAAGCAGGCAGAGGAACATGGAAGGACTAGACTGGTTGTCTTCCAGCCTTCATCTTTGATACGGTTTGGCTGTGTGACCACCCAAATATTATCTTGAATTGTAACTCCCACAATTCCCACGTGTCATAGGAGGAACCTGGTGGGAGGCAATTGAATTATGGGGGTGGGTATTTCCTACACTGTTCTCATAATAGTGAATGAGTCTCATGAGATCTGATGGTTTTAAAAACGGGAGTTTCCCTGCACAAGCTCTCTCTGTGCCTGCTGCCATCCATGTAAGATGTGACTTGCTCCTCCTTGCCTTCTGCCATAATTGTGAGGCCTCCCCAGCCATGTGGAACTGTAAATCCATTAAATGTCTTTCTTTAGTAAATTGCCCAGTCTCAGGTATGTCTTTATCAGCAGCGTGAAAACAGACTAATACAATCTTTCTCCTGTGCTGGATGTTTCCTGCCCTCGAACATCAGACTCCAGGTTCTTCAGCTTTTGTACTCTTGGACCTATGCCAGTGATTTGCCAGGGACTCTAAGGCCTTCAGCCACAGACTGAAGGTTGCATTGTCAGCTTTCCTACCTTTTTTTTTTTTTTTTTTGAGAAAGAGTCTCACTCTGTCACCCACATTGGCATGCAATAGTATCTCATCTCACTGCAACCTCTGCCTCACGAGTTCAAGCAATCCTCCTGCCTCAACCTCCCAACTAGTTGGGATTACAAGTGTGTACCACCATGCCCATCTAATTTTTGTATTTTTAGCAGAGACGAGGTTTCACCATGTTGGTCAGGCTGGTCTCGAACTCCTGACCTCAAGTGATCCGCCCACCTTGGCCTCCCAAAGTGCTGGAATTACAGGCATGAGCCACCATACCTGACCCCTATAGGTTTTGGGACTCACACTGGCTTCCTTGTTCCTCAGCTTGCAGACAGCGTATCATGGGACTTCACATTGTGATCGTGTGAGTCAATACTCCTTAATAAACTTCCTTTCATATATACATCTTTCCCATTAGACCTGTCCCTCTAGAGAACCCTGACTAATATGCCATTTTTTTAGAACTGTAGAATTCCCACTAGAGTTGAACACTCTACATGGAACTTTCTAAAACTGCCTTTAAACTATGAAGCAAGAACTGGAGTGAAGGAAGAAGAGAGAGCTAACTAAAGAAGGGCTTATTTGCTTATGTAAAAAGGCAAAACAGGGTTATATACTGAATTTGCCCTTTCCTGTTTAGAGCATGTTTTTCCCAGGCCTTTGGTTTTATGGTAGAAGTCAGCTGGCTGCAGGCTCGGCCAAATCTCACTGCAGCTTATTTTTGTAAATAAAGTTTAATTGGAACACAACCACATCCATTTGTTTATGTATTGTCTATGGCTGCTTCCATGCCACAACAGGAGACTTGAGTAGTGGAGACATGGGCTGTATGTCTTGAGAATATTAATATTTTAATATTAGCTATTTGGACTTTTACAGAAAAAGATTGCTGGGGAGCCACGCAGGTTGGCTGACTAGATGCAGCCAAGTGGAACAGCTGCCACTGAGGGACAAGGATGATTAGTGCACTCCTAACAGATCTTCAGAAAGACGGCACTGAGTGTGGACAGAGGGAAGAACACAGAAGCTTGACTGATGGAGGAGGAAGCTGGGAATGCTACATGGGGCTACCATGCACTGGGACTTGTTCCTGGCCCCCATGACTTTAGACGAATGGTTGAGTTGAACTGGCAAGAGCAATCCACTCTTGTCAAGGGCCTCTGGAATCTCAGCAGGAGGAGACCCCTCAACCACCATAGACAATTGAGTTGTTTAAACTATGCATGCTCATCCATGTGTCTAACACTCTCACTCAGAATTTACCACTGGATACTTCCTCGGGGAAGTCCCATCCTCCCCACCTTTTATGTTACCTGTTCTTATACAGTGATGACACCAGTGCTACTTTATCTTCACAGAATTGGTGCAGGTTTATCAAGGCCAAAGCCAACCAAGTCAGCTGCAGAAATTAAGTGGTCTACATATTGATTCTGCTGGAGTCTCTGCCCACTGTTATCTTCATAAAATGCAATATTTCTTTTCATCCTCCAGGTAAATATGTTTCATATTGCTAACTTTGTTGGTCTATCTTGGTCATTTTCACAGCCACAGGCAATTGTTTCTTGTTCAGCAGAGTTCTTTACAACCATTTCAGATAGTTCCCTTTCCTTATGTTACCAGTTTAGGAGGGATCAGAACCTCTACACCTAAAATCACTGCTTCTGGCCACTTCAGAAATTTGCAAGTTAAAGCTTTAGCTCCAGAAATCAATAAGATCAGGAAAGTTATTTAATTTTAGAATCTTTCTAAAACCATAGGAGAAAATATGTACACTAAAACCACAGTTTCCAACATTGATAACTTTTAAAATTCAGCCAAATTGTCACTCATCTAAATTATAAACCGATAAGAATAGTACAGAAATCATAACCAGAAATAGTCTCATAATGTAATTCTTCCATGTGTTTAATTCTAGAAAATCACTAGATTGTATCTACACCTTTTTTATAAGACTTTATGAAAGGGGGCTCAATGGGATACCAAAATAAAGAATCTGGGGAGGCTAAGGTGGGCAGATCACGAGGTCAGGAGTTCGAGATCAGCCTAGCCAACATAGTGAAACCCCATCTCTACTAAAAATACAAAAAATTAGCCAGGGGTGGTGGTGGGTGCCTGTAACCCCAGCTACTCAGGAGGCTGAGGCAGGAGAATTGCTTGAACCTGGAGGGTGGCGGTTGCAGTGAGCTGAGATTGCACCATTGCACTCCAGCCTGGGAAACATAGAGAGACTCCATCTCAAAAAATAAAAAAAAAAAAGAATCTGAAATCTAATTCAATTGGTCTACTTTACATTAAGAGAAGGCAGCTTCAAAAGGCTTCTCCCAGCATTCTCCCAGCATGTTTTTATTCTTAAATCGCTTCTTCTATAATAAAAGGAAACTAGAAGTTAGCTAGGGTTGGTGTCTTTTCTAATTAATTCTAATTTTCTTTGCAGTAGGGGCAGTCAGCATTGTTATTATCTCTCTCTACAAATGATAAAGTTAATTCCTACTCTCAACCACTAACCTACATAAGTCCCAGAAATCAAGAAACAGTCAACTGTCATTCTGCCTGTATTCAGCTAAAGCATCCTGGAGAAGCCTTGTAGATAGATACCAGGAACCAAATACATATTGAGACTGAGCTTATAGATAACTAGATAAATTCCATCCAACAATTGGCCACTGAAAACTACCCACTACTAACTGAGTACTGGAAGCAATCCAAACAACTACCACCATATTGGCCAGTTTGATGCAAAGTACCTTTCCTTTATACTTCAAACCGGTTTCGGAAAATAGCTTATAGCTCTTTGGGCAAAATACTGATCTTCTGATTTTCAGAATCTGAGTTGTTATGTGACTACTTGCCCACTGTTCTCTGCTTACAGCAATAAAAGCCCCTTTATTAGCAGCAGTAACCATGAATACTTTCCATTTACTTAATTCTGCATATGTGTATACACAACCATTGTCTGGGAGTGACTGTATTAAAGTAATGTGCAAACTAGTGTCTTGTCCTAACATATCCAGAAGATCTGTTTTCTGCCCTTTTCTATCAAACCAAATGCAAAAATGAACATGAATTTGAGTAAATTTTATTTCCATAGCAATCTAGAAAAACACAAGCCATATAAAATCGTAATGTCAAAATAAGGAAAATGTATAAAGGACGTGAGAAAGCAAATATTAATTCTGAAAATGACTAAAAGAAAACTATAGCCACATATTTTATTTGTCTTTGTTTCTTTAAAATCTTAAAAATGCAACACAGAAACTTATTTTTATGTTCAAGTTAATAAAAGACAAACCAATTTTAAATATTTTTACTGAGAATCTATATGATGGTATTTAAACAATAAAAATTGTAGCTTTGAAAACTTCATAGAGAAAACAGATAAAATGTTTAGCCTAAGCTTGATATTTTACTATTAAGTTTATACCCAGTTAATGCAAATAATAGATTTAAAGAATCTCATATTATAATAACTGTAATGAATACATCATAAATGCATGAACTCCCGTAAATTCTTATACATTAAATATGTGACTCTGACAGGTATAATAAGTTAAGTATTTTAGTTATGTGTTTTTGTGTGTGTACATGCATATGCACATGTGTACATGTGTAGAAAGATGTGTGGCTGGGCCAGATCAAAAGAAGACAAGGTCTCCACTTTCAAAAAAGAAACAATTTTTGAGTGTGAAAATATGCCCACATGAAAGAGTCAGTGATATATATCTGAGTATCACACTAGTGATACAGAAATCCAAGTGTACTAGGGTCAACTGAATCCTGAGGGACAAGTAAGATCTGCATAAGAAGAGAGGCAGACATAAGCACTGTATGTTCAGTGGACAATAATGTCTCTGGGCTAGTGATTTCCTAACATTTGCAAACAATCAAATGGAACTAAAACCAAAAGACAGGTGTGTACTCATTTTAAAATGTTAAATTGAAAAGATTAACAGATTTGTTTCACAGACACTTCTCATAGCTGTAAGGGTCCTTTGAGGCACCACCACCAACAAAAAGCAATCTTTTTCATTGTTTTTCTCTTTTTAAGGGTGTCTAATTGAAGCCCTGACATTTTGATGCTTCACCTAGTAAGAAAAGTGCTTCAACTCACATCACAAAATCCTGGCCTTAGAGGACACAGCTGGTATCTGTGACTTAATTCTTGAGAGTAATTATGAGCTGAATCATATTCAAAATTAATTTTAATGGCAAAGTTCTGACACCAAATTAAAAAATTAGAAGTTTAACATAAACTTTTCATTTCATTTAATCATAATTTGGGAGCTATGCTAAGATCATGAATAATTCACTTAGCACACTGCACTTTCCTTATCCAGGATTTAAGAAATAAGTTACAATGTACAGGGCTGGTCTCAAAAGTAGGTCTACCTTAGTGTAATCTCTGGGTTTGCTCCATACATGAGTTTTAATAGATGCCATAGATGTCACAATTTAGAGAAGCAAGTCTAATTATTTTATTAAAATATATTAGATTTATACTTACAATGTAGAAAGTTGCAAAAGCCATTACTTTTATACTAACAATGAGAATAATCCAAATACACTGTGAAATCATAATTGCAAAAATTCATCAGTGAGCTGAGGGCACAAGTAGAATTAAATTGAATAATTTCTGGAATCTGACAAGTACTTTTAAAGAAAGAAGAAAAACAGATGTTAACTTTGTTAACTAACATAACTACTTTTATCCTTAACAGTCAGGAGGAGGCATATAGAATGAGACATAAACTGTGGAAAGAAGAAACTAGAAGGATTTTTTAAAAACTTCTGAATACCAGAAAATAGCCAAGATGGCCAATTAGGAGGAGTTCAGGTCTGCAACTTCCAGCATGATTGACACAGAAGACAGGTGACTTCTGCATTTCCAACTGAGGTACCTGGTTCATCTCATTGGGACTGGTTGGACAGTGGGTGCAGCCCACAGAGGGCAAGCCAAAGCACACAGGGTGTCACCTCACCCAGGAAGCACAAGGGATTGGGGTATTTCCCTTTCCTAGCCAAGGGAAGCTGTGACAGACTGTACCTGGAAAAACAGGACACTCCTGCCTAAATACTGTGCTTTTCCAATGGTCTTAGCAAACAGCATTCCAGGAGATTATATCCCACAGCTGGTTTGGCTGGTCCCATGCCCACAGAGCCTTGCTCACTGCTAGCGTAGCAGTCTGAGATCAACCTGCGAGGCAGCAGCCTGGCAGGGTGAGGAGTGTCCACCATTGCTGAAGCTTCAGTAGGTAAAAAAAGCAGCTGGGGAAGCTCGAACAGGGTGGAGCCCACCGCAGCTCAGCAAGGCCTGTTGCTTCTGTTGACTCCACCTTTGTGGGCAGGGCATAGTCGAACAAAAGACAACAAAAACTTCTGCAGACGTAAAAGTCCCTGACTCAAAGCTCTGAAGAGAGCAGTGGTTCTCCCAGCATGGCATTTGAGCTCTGAGAATGGACAGATTACCTCCTCAAGTGGGTCCCTGACCCCTGTGTAGCCTGACTGGGAGACACCTTCCAGTAGGGGCCAACTGACACCTTATACAGACAGGTGCCGCTCTGGGATAAAGCTTCCAGAGGAAGGATCAGGCAGCAATATTTGCTGTTCTGCAATATTTGCTCTTCTGCAGCCTCTGCTGGTGATACTGAGGCAAACAGGGTCTGGAGTGGACTTCCAGCAAACTCCAACAGACCTGCACCTGAGGAACCTGACTGTTAGAAGGAAAAGTAACAAAGAGAAATGGATAGCAACAACATCAACAAAAAAGACATCCACACCAAAACCTGTAGGTCACCAATATCAAAGACCAAAGGTCGATAAAACCACAAAGATGGGGAGAAACCAGAGCAGAAAAGCTGAAAATTCTAAAAACCAGAGTGCCTCTTCTCCACCAAAGGATCACAGCTCCTCACCAGCAATGAAACAAAGATGGATGGAGAATGGCTTTGATGAGTTCACAGAAGTAGGCTTCAGAAAGTTGGTAATAACAAACTTCTCTGAGCTAATGGAGGATGTTTGAACCCATTGCAAAGAAGCTGAAAACCTTGAAAAAAGATTAGACAAATGGCTAACTAGAACAAATGGTATAGATAAAACATTAAATGGCCTGATGAAGCTGAAAACCATGGCACGAGAACTACGTAACACATGCACAAGCTTCAGTAGCCAATTGGATCAAGTGGAAGAAAGGGTGTCAGTGATTGAAGATCAAATTAATGAAATAAAGTGAGAACACAAGGATAGAGAAAAAATAGTAAAAAGCCTCCAAGAAATATGAAACTGGATCCCTTCATTACACCTTATACAAAAATTAACTAAAGATGGTTTAAAGACTTAAATGTAAAACCCAAAACTGTAAACACCCTAGAAGAAAACACCCTAGAAGAAAATCTAGGCAGTACCATTCAGGACATAGGCATGGGCAAGATTTCATGACAAAAACATCAAAAGCAATTGCAACAAAAGCAAAAATTGAGAAATTGGATCTAATTAAACTAAAGAGCTTCTGTACAGCAAAATAAACTATCATCACAGTTAACAGACAATCTACAAAACAGGAGAAAAATTTTGCAATCTACCCATCTGATGAAGGCCTAATATCCAGAAATTATAAGGAACTTAAACAATTTTACAAGAAAAAATCAAATGACCCCATTAAAAAGTGGGCAAAAAACATGAACAGACACTTCTCAGAAGAAGACATTTATGTGGCCAGCAAACATATGAAAAAAATCTCAACATCACTCATCATTAGAGAAATGAAAATCAAAACCACAATGAGATGCCATCTCAGGCCAAACAGAATGGTGATTATTAAAAAGTCAAGAAACAACAGATGCTGGCAAGGCTGTGGAGAAATAGAAACACTTTTACGTGGTTGGTAAAAATGTAAATTAGTTCAACCATTGTAGAAGACAGTGGCAAAGACCTAGAGGCAGAGATACCATTTGACCCAGCAACTCCATTACTGGGTATATACCCCAAATAATATAAACCATTCTATTATAAAGATACATGCATGCATATGTTCATTGCAACACTATTCACAATAGCAAAGACATGGAATCAACTCAAATGTCCAACAATGATAGACTGAATAAAGAAAATGTGGTACATATACACCATGGAATACTATGCAGCCATAAAAAGAAATGAGATCCTGTCCTTTGCAGAGACATGGATGGAGCTGGAAGCCATTATCTTCAGCAAAATAACACAGAAACAGAAAACCAAACACTGCAAGTTCCCACTTGTAAGTGGGAGCTGAACAATGAGAACACATGGACACAGGGAGGGGACCGAACAGAGACTGGGGACTGTCGTGGGGGCAGAGGGAGGGAGAGCATCAGGATATATAACTAATGCATGTGGGACTTAATACCTAGGTGATGGGTTGATAGGTACAGCAAACCACCATGGCACACATTTACCTAGGTAACAAACGTGCACGTCCTGTACATGTATCCTGGAACATAAAATAAAATAAAAATAAACCAACAACAATATTAACAAACATGATCTAATTGGCATCAATAGAGCATTAGATCCAAGTGCAAAAGGCTCAATTTTTTAAGTATCTGTAGTATGTTCACCAAAATAGATCATATGATAAGCTATAAATTAATTCTCCACAATTTTAGAAAGATTGAAAGCATAAAAAGTAATTTCTATGACCACAAACATATTAAATTAAAAATGAATAGATAGGAGTGATGTCAGAAGGCATGACAGAGTAAGAACCCCTGAAAATCCTCTCCTTATAAAAACAGGATCACAGGCAAAAATTGTCAGAATCAACCTTTTCAAAATTTTGGAAATTAGCAACTTACAAAAATTCTGGAAGTGTTTATTCAAGAGAAACAGCTGAAACTCAGTAAATAAAGTAATCCTTGTGCTGTTTTAACTTGCACAAATTCTATCCTCCTCTCCTCAGCCCTGTAGTAGTCTTGAAAACCAATAGCCCAAAATAATGGTGAAAATCAGCAGTCTAGTAGCCCCAGGAGGGATCATAATAGGACTTCCACTAAAGCTCAATTTCTAGTCATTTGACATGGACCTATCTGTCTGCTCCCTGGAAAATGAAAATCCCACTCACAAGGCTTTTCTTTATTTAATTTTCCCCAGAGGTCACTCTGTGGGAATAGCTTTTCCCTAGGGGTGTTTATGAAAAGCAATCAAAATTTCCCTAGTGATTGTTTAGTTTTGTAGCTGCCTAAGGTGGTGATAACGGTTGGGGCAATGAGCTAATAAAATATCTTAAAAAGAAAAGATGGAGAATAAGATGTTCATAAAGACACTGGTAAGATTTTTGCTAGGCCAGAAAAAAGACAAGACACTGAAAAGCTGAAACAAATTCCTGGGAATCTAGAAGGCCAGGTGCATATGCAGGGCTGTATGTATGCTCAGGAAAAACCTGAGAAGGCCTCAAACTCTCACACCTGTCATTGAGGCTATGAACAATCCGGAAGTAAAGGAAAAGGGTGGAGCTATAAAGCATCTGCCTGAGAGTTGAAGGTGTCCTTCAACACATACATAGACTCTAGGCAAAGATTGGTAGAATTATTGGCTCCCAAGACTTAAGGAAATCTCCATCCAGTTATTACAGTCCCTTAAACTATCCAAGCAAGGAGAAATTTCAGTGGCCACACTCAAAAATGAACACATATTAACTTTCCCAAATTAGTCAAGATAAGTTTCTAAAGAACAGAAAAGCAACAATAATGACAACAACAAACTGCAATAACAACAAAGCCAGTAGGCATCTATATTCAGAATTGCCACATTACATTATTTAAAATGCACAGTTTTCAATAAAAAGTAACTATCAGATATGGAAGCATCAAGGAAGTACGTTCCATACATGGGTAAAGAGAGGAAACAGCCAATAGAAACTGTTTCTGAGGAGGCCTACGAGTTGGACTTACTAGGCAAAAACTTTAAATGAGTTTTATATGCTCAAAGAGCTAAAGGAAACGGTGTATAAATAACTAAGGCAAAGTATGAAAATTATGGCTCACTAAATACAGAATGCCAACAAAGATGTATTTTTTTAAAGACATAGCAATTCTGGAATCTAAAAGTATAATAACAGCAATGAAAAATGTGTTAGAGGGGCTTATATTAGTTTATTATGGCTGACATAACAAGGTATAAACAATACAAATTTATCTTCTCACTGTTATGGAAACTAGGAGGCCAGGAACAAGGTGCCAGCAGAATTGATTTCTCCTGAGGCCCCTCTCCTGGTATCATTTTCTGTATTTTTCTGTGCTGCTATAACAGAATACCTGGGACTGACTAATTTATAAACAATAAAAATTAATTTTCTCACAGTTTTGGAGGCCGGGAAATTCAAGTCTACCCTTATTGGGTTCTCTCAGCTTTTCAAAAAACTTCTTTATCTATGCACCTGGCCAATGGATGGCAAGATGCAACAACTTGGATTCTGTATTTAAGATATGTGGCTATTTTGCTTCACCTTTTGCTAAGTTACACAATTCAGCAAGTATTTAACAGAAATCTCAGAATTGGGGTAACTGGCCTGGGCATAGCTTTAATCTTAAGGTGATACTGCTGTTCATACATATGTCTTCTTTGGGAACATCAAGTGGATAGGTGAAGGTTGGAGAGGATGCAACTGGCAGGGCATGAATCAAATAGTCCCAAGACTTGTGGCCAAATATCATTTGTATTAATTTTCTAGGGCTGCATAACAATCCTCAAATTTTGTGATTTAAACAGGAGAAGTTTATTGTCTCACAGTTTTGGAGGCTGAATCTGAAATCAAGGTGTCAGTAAGGTTGGTTTCTTCTGATGGCTGTGAGGAAGAATCACTTTCAGGCCTTTCTTCTACTTCTGGTAGCCTTAGGAATCTTTTGGGTTGCAGATGGTGTACTCCCTGTTTCTTCATACTGCCTTACTTTTGTACATATCTGTCTTTTTACCTGGGTGTTTTTTTTTTTTTTTTTTTTTTTTTTTTTTTTAAATATATAAGAACACCAGTCATATTGGATTAGGTACCCATCTTTCTTCTGTATGACTTTATCTTAATGAATTATGTCTGCAATGACCCTATTTCCAAATAAAGTCACAATCAGAGGTATGGGGGTTAGGATTTTAACATAGAAATTGGGGCTGCGGGGGAGAGGGGTGCGGGCACAATTCAACCCAAACAGTCTGCCATTAACATTAGGAGAAAACCAGAGGCAGTGATGATTTGCCCTACCAGGTTCTCTGGTCTTCTCTTTTGCTTGATATCATACCGTAACCGCTTCAGCATTTGACATCTTTAAACTTGTGGCATGCTTTTAGTTTTGCAAATATATCATGCTATTTTATACCTCTTTGCATTTTATTTCTGTACTTTTTTTTTTCTGGAATGCCCCTTTATACCCTATGCTTGGCTTCACTTATCTCAAGAGTAATGTGCAAGGTCATCTCCTCTTTGAAGCCTTTCCTGACCACATTTATAGCTTTATTACCTTTCAACTCTATTGTCCAGGTAGAACTTTACTCATTTTTATCCCAATTTTTCTGCTCTTACACATATTATAGAACATAATACCCTTTTGCACTATTTTTTTCTTTGAATGTTTTCCCCTTCTAGAATACAAGCACCTTAAGATCAAGGTTTCATGAACTATTTCCCTTTGTTTCCCTGAAATTTAGAGCAATTTCTGACACATGTAGGTGCTCAACGGATTTTTTTAGGAATTAAAAATTATTATTTATAGGAAAGGCATCATGTCCAAGAGTTTTTGGTGTTGTGGTTGTTGTTGTTGTTGTTGTTGTTGTTGTTGTTTGAGAGAGAGTCTTGCTCTATCACCCAGGCTGGAGTGCAGTGGCGTGATCTGGGCTCACTGCAAGCTCCACCTCCCGGGTTCAGGCCATTCTCCTGCCTCAGCCTCCCGAGTAGCTGGGACTACAGATGCCCACTACCACGCCTGGCTAATTTTTGTATTTTAAGTAGAGACGGGGTTTCACCTTGCTAGCCAGAATGATCTGGATCTTCTGACCTCATGATCCGATTGTCTCGGCCTCCCAAAGTGCTGGGATTTTTTTAAATGTGTATTTTAGTGCCAATGAAAGTCTGAGAAAAGTCATTTAGGATGTGTGAGAAGGTGAAAAAGAATTTTAGAATTCTAGTTGACTAGGATGTGGAAACCCCTTTTACTCACACTCTGTATCCAACATCAGGCATTGAAAATAGTGTTCCTTTTCATCATTTGCCCAGAATCAGTCTTGGCAACTACCTACTAATGAGTATATTAAACAACAACAACAAAAATGTATGCATATGACCAAAGTAACAATGTGGCCCCTAGAGTTTGAGAGGAAAGGACTCACTAAGTTCATGCCATATCTGGTTTCCTTCATACTCTTCAAAATACAATGACCAGAAGCATATTAATACAAAAACATCTCCTATAAATGATATTTAATTATTTATTTTAAAATTAAATAACACTGAATAAAACTTTTTGAAGGTATAAAGAACAATTCTTAAATAAATCAAAGTGACAGTAATAAATAACTGGGATGTAGGAGTGGATGGAAATTAATTTAGATTCCTTACATTGCTCAGTCCAAAGTAAACCAGGGTTTCCATTAGGCTTAGCAAAGTCTAGGGCATTATGCCTTTGATTTGTTTTTATTTTTTTAATTTTTAAATTTTAAAAACATTTTTATCAAGGTGGAATATACATACCAAAAAATCCACCATTTTAAGGTGAAGAATTCAGTGACATTAAGTACATTCACAATGTTATGCAACCATTACCTCCATCTAGTTCCATCACTTTTTCATGATCTACAAGAGACCTGTCAAGCAGTTACTCCCCACTTCTCACTGTCCCCCCACCCTTTGCAATGAATAATTTGTTTTCTTTCTCTATGGATTTACCTATTTTGCATATTTCATGGAAATAGAGTAAACCAGTATGTGAGCTTTTGTGTCTGACTTCTTTCACTCAGCATGTTTCCAAGGTTCATTCATGTTTTAGCATGAAGTAGTACCCCAGTCCTTTTTATAGCTGAATAATATCCCATTGCATGGATATACCACATATTATTTACCCATTCATAAAGTAATGGACATTTGTGCTATTTCCACCTTTTGGCTATTGTGAAAACTCACTAGGAACATTAATGTGTAAATATCTGTTTGAATTACCTGTTTTCAAATTTTTAGTGTATATAACTAGGAGTGCCATGGCTGGGTCACATGGAAATTCTGTTTAACTTTTTGAGGAACTGTCAAATTGTTTTCCACAGTGACTCACCATTTCGCACTCTCACCAGCAATGTACAAAGGTTCCATTTTTCCACATCCTTGGCAATACTTGTTTCTTTCCATATTATTATTATTATCGCCATCATAGTGGGTATAAAGTAATTGTGGCTTTGATTTGCATTTTCATAATGAGTAATATACTTTTCATGTGCCTGTGGGTCATTTGTATATGTTCTTCAATCAAATGCCTGTTCAAGTTCTTTGCCCATTTTCTAAGAGTGTTGTTTGTCGTTTTATTGAGTTTTAAGGGTTTGTTTTATATATTCTGGATGTTCAAACCTTATCATATATATGATTTACAAATATTTTCTCCTAGAAGTTTTCTTTTCATATTTTTGATAGGCACAAACATTTATAATTTTGATGAAACCCAATTGATCTAGTTTTTCCTCTTTTTGCTTGTGTTTCTGATGTCTTGTCTAAGAATCCATTGCCAAATCCAACATCAGGAAAATTTACCAGTACATTTTCTTTCATGAGTTTTATAGTTTTAGCTCTTACATTTATATCTTTGTTTTATTTTGATGTATTTTTAATATATTGTGTTGAGGTTTATTCTTGTTAATATGGATATTCAGTTGTCACAGTATCATTCGTTGAAGCCAGTATTCTTTTTCTACCCTTGTCAAAAATCAATTGATGATAGATATATGGGCTTGTTTTTATACTATTAATTCTCTTCCATTCATCTATATGGCTATCCTTATGCCAGTCCCACACTGTTTTAATTACAGTATCTTTGTAGTAGTTTTGAAATTGGAAAGCCTGAGTCTTCCAACTTTGCTATTTTTTTTTTCTTAAGATTGTTTTGGCTATACAGCATTGCTTACAATTCTATAAGACTTTTATTAAAATTTTTTGTTCAATTTCTGAAAAATGTGTTGTTGGTTTTGCTAGAGATTGCATTGAATCTGTAAATATACCTTTGGGTAGTATTGCCATATTAATAATATTAAGTACTTCAATGCATGAACATGGAGTGTCTTCCCATTTGTTTTGTCCATCTTTAACTTCCTTCAGCAATGTTTTGTAGTTTGTCATGTGCACATCTTGCTCCTCTTGGGTTAAATTTAATTTCAAATATTTTATTCGTTTTGATGCTGTTGCAAGGGGAATTGTTTCCTTAATTTTTTCTTCAAATTCTCTACCGCTACCATATAGAAATACAAACGATTTTTGCAGTTTGCTTACTTCTTTACTTTTAAGACTACTGCTGTACCAGTTACTGGTCTTCAATTTACAAAGACAATATTTGGCTAAAGGACAATAATTGTATTTTCCCCTGTTGGTGATTGATTGCCTTGTACAAAATGCTTGCATTTTTATCATTACATATAATTAGATGGCCAAATTATAGGCAAATATCAGAAGTAAAAGATTTTATGTATGTGTGCATACAATAACCACTCTTGCAAAGTATGTTAATACAAACATGAATATTCATTTTAAGATTGGAAGACAGATGAGTAAACTTTACTAAAGATCCCCATGGTTTGAAATTTACATTCTATGTAGCAACAAATAACCTGGTTATCAAATTCTCTTTTAAAAGGAACCAATATTACACAAGATAATCATTATGGTAGACTACTCTGTGACAGCCCCAGTACGGCCCTCCCAAATAGCAGTCAAAAAGTTATTAAGGAGAGGTGGCGAAGATAGCCAACTAAGAAGTAGCTAGTGTGTGTTGCTCTCATGGAGAAGAATGGAAGGGTCAAGTAAATACAACACCTTCAACTGTGTATTAGTTCGTTCTCACACTGCTATGAAGAAATACCTGAGACTGGATAATTTATAAAGGAAATAGGTTGAATTGACTCACTGTTCCACATTGCTGGGGAGGCCTAAGAAAAATTACAATCATGGTGGAAGGCCAAGGAGAAGCAGGCACCTTCTTTGCAGGGTGGCAGGATGGAGGGAGTGCAAGCGGGGGAAATGCCAGATGCTTATAAAACCATCAGCTCTTCTGAGACTCACTCATTATCATGAGAATAGCATGGGAGAAACCATCCCCCTGATCCAGTTACCTCCACCTGGTCCCGCTCTTGACATATGGGGATTGTTGAGATTACAATTCACAGTGAGATTTGGGTGGGGACAAAGTGCCAAGCCATATCAAACTGAACTATCCCGGTATTCACACTGGGACTAATCAAGGAAACAACTCGACCCATGAAGAATGGAGAAAAGCAAAACAGGATGATGGCCCGCTCAAGAGCAACATGGAGCCAGGGGAACCTCCTTTGCCCAGGGAAGCAATGGGTGAATGTGTGACACTAGGAACCCACACTCCTTCCTTCCATGAATCTTTGAAACCCTTGGGTCAGAAGATCCCCTCAAGAATCCACTCCACCAGAGCTTTCAGTCTGATGCACAGAACTACGTGGAGTGTTGGCAGAGCAGCCACTCAAGCACATGTGGAGACTGGGAGCTTGGATACCTGGGCTTTCTGGGCTTCCTGGTAAAAATAGCTGCAACTCTGGCAAAGTGGGAGGTTAGACCCCTGTACATACCCCTAGGAAAAAGGCTGAATGCACGGGGCTGAGCAGTGACAGTCTGCAGGCCCTGCTTCCCACTGGCTTAGAAATCCAGCCAACCACCTGTAGCAGCATTGTACCTCCCTGAGATGAAGCTCTCAGAGGAAGGGGCAGGCCACCATCTTTGCTATTTGGGTGACTTAGCCATTCCAACCTTTGGGCTTTGGATAGTCCAGGCCAACCAGGGGATGAAGGGATACTCCAGCACAGCACAGATGCCCCACAAACATGGCCAGGCTGCAGATTTAAGTGGGTCTCCAATCCCATTCATTCTCACTTGCCAAGACTTCCTTACTGGGGTCCTCAGTCACCATCTCTGGTGTTCTTTGGCAAAGCAGTTTCAAACCTCCCTGGGATACAGCCTCCAGAGGGAGGGGTGGACCACCATCTTTGCTCTTTGGGCAACTTAGATGTTCTGCCCTTTAAACTTTAGAGAGTCTGAGGCAACTGGGGACAGGAGAGGTCTCCCTGCACAGCACAACTGCTCTTCAAAAATGTGGCCTGACTGCTTTGTTAAGCAGGTCCCTGATACCATTTCTCAACACTGGGTGGAACTTCTCAACCAGGGTCTCAAGCTACTCCTGCCAGGGTTCTCCTACTGAAAGAGGTTTCATAGATCCTGGGACAGAGCTCCCAGAGGAAGGGGTAGGGTGCCATCTGTGCTGTTTGGGTGACTTAACCATTCCAGAATTCAGACTTTGGAGTGTCTGAAGTGATTGGAGGGCTAAGTGAACTCCAGCACACCACAGCTGCTCTATGAGAACGTGGCCAGACTGATTTTTAAAGCAAGTCCTTGATCCTGTTCTTCCTCACTGGGTGGGACTGCCCAATTGGAGTCTCCAGCCATCTCCTACAGTGCATTCGGGCCAGCAACAGATTCATACCTTCTTGGGATAGTGCTTCTGAAGGGAGGGGCAGGCTGCCATCTTTGCTGTTTCACAACCTTCACTAGTGATATAACCAGGTACTGGAAAATCTGAGGCAACTAGGGACTGGAGTGAGCTTCCAGTATACTGCAGCAGCCCTACGTAAAAGTGGCCAGACTGTTACATTGGTGCCCATTCCTATATCTACTCACTGAGCAGGTGCTTCAGGCCTAGGCCTCCAACCACCTCTCAGCAGACCAATCGAGCCAGTAGCAACTAGGAACTCTGTGGACAGAGCCTCTGGGGGCAACTGAAAGCCTCTCTGCTACTGCCTCTGCAGTGAAACTGCCCTTGATACCCTTGGACTGATGAAACAGCAAAGACTCTAAGTGCCTTATCTATACTTCCAATAAGCTGCAGTCAAACAAAGGAGAGGCAGCCAGTTCATTTCCTACGGGTCCCACAAACCCTCTACTGCTCATCACCAGACAGGGAATCCCTTGCTTGGGCCCACAGCACAGACCCTCCATCCTGGACTGACTTCACTTAGTAATTGCTGACCTGCATCTCTCTGGGGTAGAGCATCCAGGAGACAAGCAAAGGACCCTTGGCTACAGCCACTACTAAAGTCCCTTCCTTGGCTGCCTCCAAGCTGGGAAAGAAATATAAACACTGAGATCACCACAGTGCTTCAGTGGGCAGTCCAGGAGTGCCAAGCCATGATCTACACCCAGCACTCCAGGGGTAGAGGAGCCACTTTCAGAGCATTGAAAGGGAGCATGGATTCAACTATGAGGAAACACAGGGGAGACACATAACTAAGCAAGAGTCTACCAACTGACCAACACACCTAAGTGCTACCTACTGGATCACACCCAACAGCTTCAACACCAAAAATACATCACTAACATACCCTTCTCTGAAACCAGAGACAAGAAATCAGCTTCAAATACAGACCCTGCACAAAACCTTGGCCTGGTGAAATCATTCAGAAGAGAAGTGGCAGAAGGATAAAATAGCCAGTATAGAAAAGAACCTAACAGATCTGACAGAGCTGAATAACATAATACAAAAATTTCACAATGAAACCACAACTAGTAACAGCAGAATAAACCAACCCGAGGAAAGAATCTCAGAACTTGAAGATTAGCTCTCTGAAATAAGAAAGTGAGGCAAAAATAAAGAAAATAAATAAAAACGAATGAATAAAACCTCCAAGAAGTATCTGGTGGTTGAAGTATGAGCTTGAAGGAACATACCTCAAAATAATAAGAGCCATCTTTGACAATCCCACAGCCAACATTATACCGAATGGGAAAAAGTTGAAAGCATTTCCCTTGAAAACCAGCAAAAGACAAGAATGCCTTCTCTCACCATTCCTATTCAACTTCCTATTGGAAGTCCTAGCCAAAGCAATCAGGTAAAAGAAAGAAATAAACGGCATGCAAATAAGAAGAGAGGAAGTCAAACTATCTCTGTTTGGATACGACATGATTCAATACCTAGAAAACCCCATAGTCCTAGCCTAAATGCTCCTTCAGTCAAAAAACAACTTTTGCAAAGTTTCAGGATACAAAAATCAATGTACAAAAATCACCAGCATTCCTATACACTAACAATAGCCAAGCTGAGAACCATATCAGAAAGACAAGCCATTCACAATTGCCATGAACAGAATAAAATACCTAGGAATACAGCTAGCCAAGGGGGTGAAAGGTCTCTACAATGAGAACTACAAAGTATTTGTCAAAGAAATCAAAGACGACACAAACAAATGGAAAAACATCCCATGCTCATGGACAGGAAGAATAAATATAATTAAAATGGCCATATTTCCCAAAGCAATTTACAGATTTAATGTTATTATTACCAAAATACCAATAACATTCTCCACAGAACTAGAAAAAAAAATATTTTAAAATTCATCTAAAACCAAAAACCAGACTGAACAGCCAAGGCAATCCTAAGCAAAAAGAACAAAGCTGGAAGCGTCACGTTACCCAACTTCAAACTATACTACAGGGCTACAGTAAGCAAAACAGCATGGTACTGGTACAAAAACAGGTGCATAGATCAATGGATCAGAATAGAGGCCTCAGATATAAGGCTACACATGTACAACCATGTGATCTTGACAAAGTTGATGAAAACAAGTAATGGAGAAAAGACTCCCTATTCAATAAGCAGTGCTGGGACAACTGGCTAGCCATGTGCAGAAGACTGAAGCTGAATCCCTGCCTAACAACATACACAAAAAGAATCTCAACATGTATTAAAGACTAAAATTTAAAATCCAAAACCATAAAAACCCTTAAAGACAACCTAGGCAACATCATCCTGGACATAGGAATAGGCAAAAATTTCATGACAAAGACACCAAAAGCAATCATGACAAAAGCAAAAATTGACAAGTGGGATCCAACTAAACTTAAGAGGTTCTGCATAGTAAAAGTAACTATCAACAGTGTAAACGAACCACCTACAGAATGGGAGAAAATATTGGCAAATTATGCATCTTTTTAAAGGTCTAATATCCAACATCTATAAAGAACTTAAATTTACAAGAAATAAACAACCCTATTAATAAATGGGCGAAGGACATCAACGGATACTTTTCAAAAGAAAACATACATGCCACCAATGAGCATACGAAAAAAACCTCAATATCACTGATCATTAGAGAAAAGCAAATCAAAACCACAAGATACCATCTCACACCAGTTAGAATGGCTATTAGAAAACTCAAAATATAACAGATGCTGATGAGGTTGCAGAGAAAAGGTGAGAGTATAAATTAGTTCAATCATTGTGGAAAACAGTATGGCGATTCCTCAAAATGCTAAAAGCAGAACTATCATTTGAACCAGCAATTTTATTACTGGGTATATCCAGAGGAATATAAATCATTCTACCTTAAAGACACATGTACGTGAATGTTCACTGCAATGCTATTCACAATAGCAAAGATATGCAATCAACTTAAATGCCCATCAATGACAGATTAGATAAAGAAAATGTGGTATATATACACCATGGAATATTATTCAGCCATAAAAAAAGAACAAGATCATGGCTTTGGCAGGAACATGGATGGAGCTGGAAGCTAATATCCTTAATAAACTAATGCAGGAACAGAAAACCACATACCACAAGTTCTTATTCATAACTGGCAGCTAAATAATGAGAACGCATGAAAACAAAGCAGGGAAAAACAGACACTGGGGCCTACGTGAGGGGAGAGAGTGGGAGGAGCGAGAGGAGCAGAAAAGAAAACTGTTGAGTACTGGGCTTAATTCCTGGGTGATGAAATAATCTGTACAACGAATCCCCATGACATGAGTTTACCTATGCAACAAACCTTCACATGTATGCCGAAACCTAAAATAAAAGTTTAAAAAAGTTATTAAGCATACATGCTCTTGCCTGAAAGATGACAACAACAAAATCAGCTAGCAGTTGGAAGAAGACAAAACTTCCCAGTGTGGTTGGCAATTTTCTGAATAATCTAGCCCCTAGTTACCTCTTGCCACTCTTTTTTAAAGAGTTTGTTTTTAGAGCAATTTTAGACTCACAGCAAAATTGAGAAGAAAACAGAGATATCCAGCATGCCCTCTGCCCCAGCACATGCATATCCTCCCCCATTAACATCTCCCAACAGATACATTGACACAGTATCACCCAAATTCAGTAGTTTACATTAAGGTTCACTTTTGATGTACTTTCTATGAATTTGGAGAAATTTATCATGGCATGTATTTCTATTATAGTACCACAGAGTATTTTTCACTGCCCTAAAAGTCCTCGGTGCCCTGTCTATTCATCTCCTCCAACCCCTCTTACCCTGGCAACCAGTGTTTTTTTTTTTTTTTTTTTTTTTTTTTTTTTTTTTTTTTTTACTGTCTCCATAGCTTTGCCTTTTCCATAATGTCAAATAATGGCATAATGGAATCATATCAACTATTTGACATTCTGGAAAAGGCAAAGGTATACAGCCTTTTCAAATTGGATTTTTTTTTCACTTAGTAATATATGTTTATGTTTCCTCCATGACTTTTCATGACTTGATAGTTCATTTCCTTTTAGCAATGAATAACATTCCATTGTCTGGATGTATGGATGTACTACAGTAAATTTATCTATTCACCTACTGAGGGATATTACGGTTGCTTCTAACTTTGGGCAATTATGAATAAAGCCATATAAAAATATGTGTGGATGTTTTTGGGTGGACATGAGTTTTCAACTGTTTTGAGTAAATACTAAGGAGGATGAATGATGAATGGTGTCATAAGAGCATACTTCATTTGGTAAGGATTTAACAAACTATCTTCCAAAATGGCTGTACCATTTTGCATTTCCACCAGCAATGAATGAGAGCTCCTGTTTTTCTACATCTTTGCCACCATTAGATGTTGTCAACGTTCTGGATTTGGGGATTCTAATAGGTGTGTAGTGGTATCTCATTATTGTTTCCTCTTGCCATTATTTTTTAATTGTATATATTTAAGGTGTATAATGTGGTATTTTGATATACATACACACAGTGAAAAGAAGAAAAGTCAATTAATGTGACCAGTATCTCACATAGTTACCTTTTTTTATGTAGTGAGAGCACCTAAAATCTACTCCCAAAGCAAATTTCCAGTATACAATACAGTATTATTAACTATATTTCTCATGTTGTACATTAGATCTCTAGACTTATTCATTCTAAATAACTGTAACTTTGTATCTTTTGTCCTACATCTCTCCATCACCCCTAGACCCTGGTAACTACTGTTTTACTCTCTGTTTTAATGTATTCAATTTTTAAAATCCACATATAAGTGAGATTATGCAGTATTTGTCTTTCTGTGTCTGGCTTATTTCACTTACCATAATATCCTCCAGGTTCATCTACGGTGTTACAAATGGCAGAATCTCCTTTTTTAAGGCTGAATAACATTCATACATACATATATATATATACACACACACACACACATATATATACACACACACATATATATACACACACACACACATATATATACACACACACATATATATATATCACAATTTCTTTACCCACTTATTCATTGAAGGACATTTATGTGGTTTCCATATCTTAACTATAGCAAATAATGCTACAATATAATATGAGAATGCAGATATCTCTACATGGTACTGATTTAATTTATTTTGGTTATATACCCACAAAAGGGATTGCTAGGTCTGATGATTGTTTTACTTTTTCATTTTCTGAAGAACCTCTATACTGTTTTCTATAGTGGCTGTACCAAGCTATATTCCCACTAACAGTGTACAAGGGTTCCCTTTTCTCCACACCCTTGCCTTACAATGATAAACCCATTGTAAGTTGAAAATGTCCTTGCCAACACGTGTTATTGCTTGTCTTTTTGATAATAGCTATTCTCTTGCCATTTTTTTTTTACATCACAATCTACACTAAAGCCAAATCTGACACCTTTTAATTCCTAAAACGTATCATATTCTCTCTTCAATAGAGATCTCTACACACATTCTTCATACTACCTGAAATGCTCTCTCTGACCATTCTTCATCTAGCTAGCTTCTTTTTATCCTTTAGCTTTCACCTTAAGCATCCCTTTCCCAAGGATACATTAATGTACTCTGCATTAGGCTAAGCCCCTTGGCTGTGTGCTCCCCTAGCATCCTGCCATTCCCCTAGCATTCTGATCATGATATATTATTGAAATGTGTTTGTTTATTGTATCTACAATAAATTACAAGCTCTATGAGGTCGCTGTAAATGTCTTGTTTATTGCTGTATCCCTAATGCCTAGCACAGTGCTTAGCACATGGGAGGTGCTGAATGAACAACTGAATGAGTGGTAGAATTACATTATTCCCCAGAAACAGCCCTGTGTGAATTTTACTGTTCATTCACCCAATAAGAATTCCTGATGAACAATAACTGTGCATACATCATTATGAGTTGATTGCTCAGAGAGGCAGATTCGTGATCACGTAGCATTGTTAGACATGATTCGTGGTAGCATGGGCATATATTTTTCCCCTAAGCAGTTTCTGCAGTGCCTTGGAACCCAAAGATAAAAGGGCTCAAGAGAAAAGTTCACACAATTGAGAATGAAATTCATTTAACATCTAATGTTCCATAAAGCCCCACACATGTTGTGCAGAATGATTATTTCAGCTAAACCCTCTAAAATTTCAGGACATACTCTGAGGAATATTTTCAGATGGGTCTTTAAATGCATTGAGAAAAGCTGAGAGAGTAGAGCAAGGAAAGCAGGTGCTGCACGTTGCTGCCTTTATCTTCCTGCACAGGAGTAAATGCTTTCCTAGAAATGTCGAAGTTAGGAAAAAGGCTGAGTAGCCTATTTCTTTTTTGATTAAAAGAACATTAGGGTGTTTTCTGGGTACTTATTCGATACACGAACTCAAGATTTCTAACTATGTCAGAATCAGTGAGGTTTGGGAAAAACATTGCTTCCTTTCTATTCATGTAAATTCAGTTTCATGTAATTTAGACAAAAACCCCTGTGAGTTTTTGTTTCAGGTTTTAGGATGTAAGAAGGGACTTTTCTGCTTTCCACTTCAGAAACACTTTTAAGCATTTATAAAACTCTTTATAACTTTGGTACAAATAAAGGATGCATTGTGAAGTGCTTTGGGGAAGAATATCACTGTCATTGTCATTCACCCACAAGGTAAAAAAGAAATTCTAATCACAGCTGGAGTCTTTACCAAATTCTGAATTTCCATAAATCTGGCTGTATACATTTTATTCTGGATGAATATGCCTGGAAAGTTTGCCACCTACTTTATTCCTTCCCTCACATAATGAAATTTCCCAAAGCTTTATGATTTTATTTTTTAGACACTAGGAAAACCAGCTGTTTAATTTAATAGCTACATTCTATCAAATTAGGGGTGGATAAAGTAGCCAAAGATCATACCAAGCAAAAAATGTTACTTAATATCATTTTTACCCATTTGGGGTGTTTCACAAAATCAATGTTATTCTTAGAAGCTGGAAGAATAGAATTAAGTCCAATGCCTTAGTGTCTGTGGCCTACCTGGCTAGAACAAAGAGGACATATAATTTAGTAAAAAGGCAGAAGTAAGAATTACTCAGTTGACTTCTTGGTAATTTGCAAAAGCAGATGAAAGCTGATTTTGGGCAATCTCTTTCCATAATGAATATTAAACTGGCCCTACTTTGGGACAACGGCAAACAATTGTTTTTCTTTGTGTTGCAAGACTTGGAGGTCAGCCACAGACACACCATTCACAATAAACTTATAATAATGCTTTTGTTCTCGAGAAACAATGCTTTGACTTGTACTCTTGTGATTATGCATCATCACCTTTACCTAAGTGAGTTAAGATAAATGTCTAAATTATTGCAGGAGTGAATAGCAAGCAGTAGGAGAGAATACAGAATGAAGAGTAAAAGAAAGAGGGAAGAAAGGTGAAAACACTGAAAAGAGGAGTAAAGGATGGGACAGGGAGAGAAATTAATGCTCACTCCATATACCTCACTCCATCTTAACATTATTACTACCTCCAAGCAGCCTTTCTCAACTGTTCCAGCTCTCCTTGATCTAATTGTCCACTGAACTTTCATCGCTAATATCACTAACATTTCCTCTTAAGTTGATACGCATATGGCATATTTTAACATTTTTCTCTCCCTGTAATGATACTTTAATCTCTTTGAGAGAAATTAACACCTTAAGTCCCCCCATGCTGCCAATGATATGCTGGACATATAGAAAGAGTTTAGTAAATGCCTATTGGATTGAACTAGTATTCTATTGCCATTGTATAACTTCTACAGCTATGACATTGCCATTCTTGTTTCTTGGAAAACAGGCGGCAGACGATTAATTTGACCAAAATTACAGTTACAAAGTTTCCATATTAGTGCTATTATCAAGCATGTAGACCCAGTCAGATTTTCCTAATTTCACAAATGATGTCTGTTCTCATACACATATTCTCTCACCCTTCCTCTAATCTGATTTAACTTTGGAGTAATAAAAATAGACCTAGCCAAATATCAATTATGTAATTGTTAACTCATATGGAAGTTCAAATGGAATATCATTTTTGAATAAAAATAGAGAAAAACACCTGGAAAATAACGTATCCTTAACTGGCATGATGAAAAAAAGATATGTATCATTTAATTTGTTATTAGAACAATGGAAAATATAGGTATTTAAAAGACTTTTATGGATTTTGTAAATGTGCTAAACCTTGATGCAGGACTAAATCAGCTGCTATCATGCGTGAATTTTATTTTCTTATTTTCATTTCAATGAATAATTCCCATTGAGTAGTAAGTAGTGGAATCATAAACAGAGGTCATTTGGCATTTTCAACAAATGTCTCTTGATATAAGAGACTTCTGAACACATTGGTATGGAGAGTTATTGTTTCTGATAACTACTAATATATGTTTTTCTGGTTATCAAAAATATCTATGTATATGCATGGAGCACGACAGCTTTAAAGAAGAGGCTAGTGCACAATAATAACTTCCAAGGTATATAAAAAGAGCTTCTATAATCTATCTTCTTTTGTTTATTTTAAAGATAAACTTGTGTTCTTTTTGCTCTCTAAGATGAACGAAGATACCATGTGCCAATTGAGTTTTATAACAAATTTCTATTGCTCTATGAGCTTAAAATACATCATCAAAAAGAGATGAAATTATCAATTCTACTTACAATCTTGTAACAATTTTGCTATACTTAAATAAAAATGGGGGGGGAAGAAATATAAGTAAATTCTTTATAGCCAAAACAAAATGTACATTTAGTTAAGTGACCCAAGTAGCAGACAACAAAGCAAACCTGTTTTGATTGAAAAACAGTTCAGACAATTGAGAAAAGGTACTACAGATGCTCCTCAACTTACAATGGCATTACATCCTGATAAACCCATTGTAAGTTGAAAATGTCCTAAGGTGAAACAGCACAGAATACACCTAGTCTACCGAACATCATAGAATCATAGCTTAGCCTGGCCTACGTTAAACGTACTCAAAACACCTACATTAACCTACAGTTGGAGAAAATAATCTGGCAACACAGTATGCTGTAGAGTATTGGTTGTTGACTCTTGTGTTCCCAGGGTCAACTGGGAGCTTGACTTGCTGTCACTGCCCAGCATTGCAATAGAGTATCATACAACTTTCTGCTGTATGTGTATCACTTTCACACCATTGTAAAGTCAAAAAATTGTAAGTCAAACTTTCATCAGTCAGGGACCATGTGTAGTTTGCTTTAAATTTATCCAGTAAGCATTATTTCAAGCAACAATAATTGAATCTCACTATATCCCTGGTACTATGGCAGGTGCCAGGAAAACAAAAAGAAATATGATACCCAATCATCTCCTTCTCTAGCAGAAAAGAAATGTTTAAACAAAATTTTCAGTACAATATTATAAGTCATATAGACAAATTTCATTTCTGGCAACAAAGCAGATTATATGACTTTAAATCTCTCCCTCTACAAAACACCCGAATGTGGTTCATAAAATATAACAAAGAGAACTTCACAGAATTTGTTAAAGATATTTTATCTTCAGATTGAAGTGAATGCCAGGTTTCAGTCAGAATTTAGATTGGGGGGCTCATAGTAAAGCAAAAGAAAATTAGAGGCAAAGATATATTAAAAGCAACTAATAAGAAAAGGCATATTAATTTCAGAGTAATGTCAATTGGACTAATAGCAGATTTTTGAGCAGCAAGAATAGAATCCAGAAGACAGGAATATAATGACCTGAAGTGCTAAGAGCAAATAAATACTAACCTAGAATTTTATATCTAGCTAAATCAATATTTAAGAATGAGGGATTAAAAAAAAACGTGTTCTGACAAATGAGAACAATAAACAATGAGTAAAGAAATAAGCAAATGTAGACAAATCTAAAGAAACAATGTCAGCCTAAAAGGGAAGAAAAATAATAATGACTAATTCGAGGGAATATAAAAGCAAAGTGGAACTAAAATATTGACAATGACACAAAATATGTGAAACAATTGATCTAAGTTAAAGCAGTCTAAGGACCTTGTAATGTTCAAGAGAGAAGAAATACTAGTTAATATATCACTGTGTTGACTGAAATATGCATACTTAATGTTAATTAGTAAAAACAAATAAACTACAAATATATAAACTCCAAACCAGTAGTAGAAACAAGAAAGGAATACATTAAATGTCTTCCATTAAGTGTTTGAAACATGACAACAATAATACTAAGTAATACTACCTTAACTCTAAGTAAGTCAAAGCTTTCAAAGAGAAGGTAGAATTCGAGCTGAGGCTTAAAGGAAAAGTAAGTGTGTATCTAAAATATGAAAAGTTGGATTAAAGAGAAATCTGTGAAAGGATACAGTATACTTAGAGATAGTGATTAAAGTGAGTCTAAGATACTCAGGGACCAGGCTGGAGGGAAGGGAACATGGGTTAGGATATGAGTCAAGACAAAGATGTAAGGTCAAGGACTAAACATGAAGACTTTGTTAATACTAATGAGTTTCATATTTATCCTCCAGAAGAAAAAGGCTCTATGTAATTTTTTACTATAACTTCTATTAGTCAAAGTTCTTCAGAGAAATAGAACCAGTAGGATATTTATAAATCCTGTCAGATATATATGTGTGTGTGTGTGTGTGTGTGTGTGTGTGTGTGTGTGTGTGTATATATGAGACAGGATTTATAAATATCCTACTGGTTATATATACACATATATATCTGACAGGATTTATAATGGGAATCCATTATATATACGATATATACCTCATATATATACATATCATATAGACACATACATATATATGTGTGCATATATATGACAGGATTTATAATGGATTTATATATATATAATCCATCCATATATATATGTATGTATATATATGACAGGACTTATAATGGGAATTGGCTTACATAATTACAGAAGCCAAGGAGTCTCACAGTCTGCCATCTGCAAGCTGGAGAAACTGGAGAGCTAGTATTGCAATTCAGTCTGAGGGGAACCAATGGTGTAACTCTCAGTCCAAGGCCAAAGACCTGAGAATGGGGGCAGGGTGGAGTTGGGGGCACTGGTGTAAATCCCTGAGTCCAAAGGTCTAAGAACCCGAAGTTCTGATGTCTGATGGCAGGAGAATATAGATGCCCCAGCATAAGAGAGAGAGAGCAAATTCTCCCTCCCTCCATCTTTTTGTTTTATCTGGGCTCTTAACAGATTGGATAATGCCCATCTACACACCAAGAAATAATGTTTTATCAGCTATCTAAGTGATACTTAGTCAGGTTGACACATAAAATTAACCATCACACCATCTGAAAAATATTTTGAACATATACCCTCAATAACCACGTATATATTATTTATTTCCAAATTATTCACATGCTCTACTAAACATTATGTACATTAAAATTCATAAAACAGAAATTAACAAGAACAAGAAAAAATGAAATCATGTAATGATATCAATGATGTTATTAATACAATCATTATTACCATTTTAAATATTCTAGATGCTTTTGGTTTTTTTGTTTGTTTTTTGGGGATGTTGGGGGTGTGAAGGGATTAAAGATAGGGTCTCACTCTGTTGTTCGGGCTGGCATATAGTGACACAATCATGACTCACTGCAGCCTCGAACTCTTGGACTCAAGGGATCCTGCCACCTTAACCTCCCAAGTAGCTGGGACTACAGGTGTGTGCCACCATGCCCTGCTAATACTTTTTATTTTTTATAGAGTCAGGTTATTGCTATATTGCCCAGACTGGTCTTGAACTCCTGTCCTCAAGCAATCCTCCTGCTTTGACCACCCAAAGTGCTGGGATTCCAGGCATGATCCACTGTGCCAGGCCTAGATGCTTAGTTTTTAACTGTCTTGGTCATTATAAGCTGCTATATGAAGGCACAATATATGCTGAAGTCAAGTTGTTTATAACAGCAGATGCAAATCCACATTTCAAATATTCTTAGTGACTGTACTAAAAGATTTTAGATGACTTATTTTCTGATTTGATTTAGTTATTAGTGTCTCTATAACTTAATATTGTTTATATACATATTTCATATAGTTTGCTAGATTGTTTTGTGTAAGTTTGTACTAAGAGTAGAATTGTAACCTCTGCTATGTTCTGCTTATTAATTTAAGCTTGCATTATTAGTACTGTCTTAAATCTAATATTTTTTCCAGAAATGTTGATACTTTTCTATTTTGTGAAGTTAAATTTCTTTAAAATTAGATTATATTATTCATAAATTTACTTAACTTGACACAGGTGAACTGAAACATATCATGATATGTTAAAAGCAACAAAGAACTAAGGACACTTCAGGCAACTATAAATAGTGATGTAGTCATACAAAATAATGCTATGTTGCAGTAAAAATAAATATATTAGAAGTACAGATATTAATATAGATAAAAATCAAAAGTATAATATTAAGCAAAACCAATTCGCACCAGCATACATATGATATAACATTTCCAAGGGAAAAGTACAAAGGACTTTGTCTTGAAGTTTAGGTACCAGAATGGCCACAACGGGTAGAGTACCAAGTGGGCTCGTGGGGTCCTTGATTTTAGGACTTGACCTTTGGAAAGCATTTCTGGACCAGCCCTGGGTCACAAGGGAGCCCACTGCCCTGAAGGGTGAGTCCCAGGCCAGGCAGCATTCGCCACAAGGTGACTTAAAGAGACCTTGGGCTTTAAGGAAACATCTGCAGTAGCCTGACAGTACTATTGGTGGCCCGGGATGGCAGTGGCTACAGGGTGAGGCTCCTTTGCCTTTGGCAAAGGGAGGGGAAAGTGGGAAGAACTGCATCATGTGGTTTGAGTGCCGGTTGATATTCAAAATGGCAATGGCTAGAATTTTCCAGAAATAATTTTTTGAAAAGAATTATCAAATTGAAGTTGCCACACACCAAGCAGGATTTAAATAATGAGCAACAACATTAATAAAAATAGTAATTATTATTATTATTAAATAAATATAGTGAAATTTCAAAACATTAAATGAAATAAAAGGAAAAATCAAACCATATAAAGGGTCAGAGGAACAGATTATCTGTGAAGTAATTAGAATGACAAAAGACCTTTCAGCAGCAATAATAGGGGCCAGAAGCTAGTGGAATTATATCTTCAGAATTCTGAGGGTAAATAACTGTCAATCTACAATGTCACATCCACCTAAGGTATCATTCAAAAGTGAGAATTAAACAGTCATTTTAAAACAAGTACTCAGTTTATCACATATAAATCCTTGCAGAAAGAGCTATTAACAAATATACTTCAGCAAAAAATGTAATTGAACTTACAAGAGTGTGGGATGCAGTAATAAAAGCATGTATTCCTGAACATATATTAGGCCACCAAAAAGCTTTTATAAATATCAAAGAATCTATGGAAAAAAAATTAAGTTCCTTAAATTATTAATAATGAAAATATAACCAAATCAACCTATTACCTTCAGCAAAATAAAGGAAAAATTCCAAATTATTCATGTGTCAAGGAAGAAATGATAAAAACATGAAAATATTTGTCACTGAATTTCATTAAAAACAAAATGTAGGAAAATGTGAATGTATCTATGACAGAAATACAAAGAAATATACAGCTTCAAATTTATGTATTAGAAAAAATTGTACAAAATTAATGAGCTCTTTTAGTTTTGTTGCATATGTGTATGCACTTAAGTGATATATTCATTAGTTTTGTTTTCAGCCATATACAAATTGTATCTGACTATGTATAGTAAAAAAGATAACAATAAAAACAAAAATCAAGTGAATATGCTAGGGATATGTACTAACCATGTTCTCTAGTTTTTGTATTTGACGTTTGACATATTAGGGTCTTTTTTAAAATTATACTTTAAGTTCTAGGCTACACGTGCACAACATGCAGGTTTGCTACATATGTATACATGTGCTATGTTGGTGTGCTGCACCCATTAACTCATCATTTACATTAGGTTTATCTCCTAATGCTATCACTCTACCCTTCCCCCACTGCATGACAGGCCCCGGTGTGTGATGTTCTCCATCCTGTGTCCAAGTGTTCTCATTGTTCGATTCCCACCTATGAGTGAGAATATGCGGTGTTTGGTTTTCTGTCCTTGTGATAGTTTGCTGAGAATGATGGTTTCCAGCTTCATCCATCTCCCTACAAAGAACAGGAACTCATCCTTTTTTATGGTTGCATAGTATTCCATGGTGTATATGTGCCACATTTTCTTGATCCAGTCTATCATTGATGGGCATTAGGGTTGGTTCCAAGTCTTTGCTATTGTGAATAGTGCCACAAAAAAACACACATGTGCATGTATCTAAAATTTATAGCAGCATGATTTATAATCCTTTGGGTATATATCCAGTAAGGGGATCACTGGGTCAAATGGTATTTCTAGTTCTAGATCCTTGAGGAATTGCCACACTGTCTTCCACAATGGTTGAACTAGTTTACAGTCCCACCAACAGTGTAAAAGTGTTCCTATTTCTCCACATCCTCTCCAGTACCTGTTGTTTCCTGACTTTTTAATGATCACCATTCTAACTGGTGTGAGATGGTATCTCACTGTGGTTTTGATTTGCGTTTCTCTGATGGCCAGTGATGATGAGCATTTTTTCATGTGTCTGTTGGCTGTATGAATGTCTTCTTTTGAGAAGTGCCTGTTCATATCTTTTGCCCACTTTTTGATGGGGTTGTTTGTTTTTTTCTTGTAAATTTGTTTAAGTTCTTTGTAGATTCTGGATATTAGCCCTCTGTTAGATGAGTAGATTGCAAAAATTTTCTCCCATTCTGTAGGTTGCCTGTTCACTCTGATGGTAGTTTCTCTTGCTGTGCAGAAGTTCTTTAGTTTAATTAGATCCCATTTGTCAATTTTGGCTTTTGTTGCCATTGCTTTTGGTGTTTTAGACATGAAGTCCTTGCCCATGCCTATGTCCTGAATGATATTGTCTAGGTTTTCTTCTAGGGTTTTCATGGTTTTAGGTCTAACATTTAAGTCTCTAATCCATCTTGAATTAATTTTTGTATAAGGTGTAAGGAAGGGATCCACTTTCAGCTTTCTATATATGGCTAGCCAGTTTTCCCAGCACCATTTATTTAATAGGGAATCCTTTCCACATTTCTTGTTTTTGTCAGGTTTGTCAAAGATCAGATGGTTGTAGATGTGTGGTTTTCTGAGGGCTCTGTTCTGTTCCATTAGTCTATATCTCTGTTTTGGTAAAAGTAACCTTATAGTATAGTTTGAAGTCAGGGAGCGTGATGCCTACAGCTTTATTCTTTTGGCTTAGGATTCTCTTGGCAATTGGGGCTCTTTTTTGGTTCCATGTGAACTTTAAAGTAGCTTTTTCCCATTCTGTGAAGAAAGTCATTGGTAGCTTGATGGGGATGGCATTAAACGTATATATTGCCTTGGGCAGTATGGCCATTTTCACGATATTGATTGTTCCTATCCATGAGCATGGAATGTTCTTCCATGTGTTGTGTCCTCTTTTATTTCATTGAACAGTGGTTTGTAGTTCTCCTTGAAGAGGTCTTTCACATCCCTTGTAAGTTGGATTCCTAGGTATTTTATTCTCTTTGAAGCAATTGGAATGGGAGTTCACTCATGATTTGGCTCTCTGTTTGCCTGTTATTGGTGTATAGGAATGCTTGTGATTTATGCACATTGATTTTGTATCCTGAGATTTGCTGAAGTTGCTTATCTGCTTAAGGAAATTTTGGGCTGAGATGATGGGGTTTTCTAAATATACAATCAGGTCCTCTGCAAACAGGGACAATTTGACTTCCTCTTTTCCTAATTGAATGCCCTTTATTTCTTTCTCCTGCCTGACTGCCCTGGCCAGAATTTCCAACACGATGTTGAATAGGAGTGATGAGAGAGGGCATCCCTGTCTTGTGCCAGTTTTCAAAAGGAACGCTTCCAGTTTTTGCCCACTCAGTATGATATTGGTTGTGAGTTTGTCATAAATAGTTCTTATTATTTTGAGTTACGTTCCATCAATATCAAGTTTATTGAGAGTTTTTAGCATGAAGGGCTGTTGAATTTTGTCAAAGGCCTTTTCTGCATCTATTGAGATAATCATGTGATTTTTGTCTTTGGTTCTGTTTATATGATGGATTATATTTATTGATTTGCATATGTTGAACCAGCCTTGCATCCCAGGGATGAAGCCTACTTGATCATGGTGGATAAGCTTTTTGATGTGCTGCTGGATTCGGTTTGCCCAGTATTTTACTGATGATTTTTGCATCGATGTTCATCAGGGATGTTGGTCTAAAATTCTCCTTTTTTGTTTTGTCTCTGCCAGGCTTTGGTATCAGGATGATGCAGGCCTCGTAAAATGACTTAGGGAAGATTCCCTCTTTTTCTATTGTTTGGAATAGTTTCAGAAGGAATGGTACCAGCTTCTCTTTGTACCTCTGGTAGAATTCGGCTGTGAATCCATCTGGTCCTGGACTTTTTTTGGTTGTTAGACTATTAATTACTGCCTCAATTTCAGAGTCTGTTATTGGTCTCTTCAGGGATTCAACTTCTTCCTGGTTTAGTTTTGGGAGGGTTTATGTGTCCAGGGGTTTATCCATTTCTTCTAGGTTTTCTAGTTTATTTGCACAGAGGTGTTTATAGTCTTCTCTGCTGGTAGTTTTCATTTCTGTGGTATTGGTGGTGATATCCCCTTTATCATTTTTTATTGTGTCTATTTGATTCTTCTCTCTTTTCTTCTTTATTAGTCTTGCTAGCGGTCTATCAATTTTGTTGATCTTTTCAAAAAACCAGCTCCTGGATTCATTGATTTTTTTGAAGGGGTTTTTGTGTCTCTGTCTCCTTTGGTTCTGCTCTGATCTTAGTTATTTCTTGCCTTCTGCTAGCTTTTGAATGTGTTTGCTCTTGCTTCTCTAGTTCTTTTAACTGTGATGTTAGGGTGTCTATTTTAGATCTTTCCTGCTTTCTCTTATGGGCATTTAGTGCCATAAATTTCCCTCTACACACTGCTTTAAATGTGTCCCCGAGATTCTGGTAGGTTGTATCTTTGTTCTCATTGGTTTCAAAGAACATCTTTATTTCTGCCTTCATTTCGTTATGTACTCAGTAGTCATTCAGGAGCAGGTTGTTCAGTTTCCATGTAGTTGAGCAATTTTGAGTGAGTTTCTTAATCCTGAGTACTAGTTTGATTGCACTGTGGTCTGAGAGACAGTTTGTTATAATTTCTATTCTTTTACATTTGCTGAGGAGTGCTTTACTTCCAACTATGGGGTCAATTTTGGAATAAGTGCAATGTGGTGCTGAGAAGAATGTATATTCTGTTGATTTGGGGTGGAGAGTGCTATAGATGTCTATTAGGTCCACTTAGTGCAGACCTGAGTTCAGTTTCTGGATATCCTTGTTAACGTTCTCCCTTGTTGATCTGTCTAATGTTGACAGTGGTGTGCTACAGTCTCCCATTATTATTGTGTGGAAGTCTAAGTCTCTTTGTAGGTCTCCAAGGACTTGTTTTATGAACCTGGGTACTCCTGTATTGGGTGCATATATATTTAGGATAGTTTGCTCTTCTTGTTGAATTTATCCCTTTACCATTATGTAATGGTCTTCTTTGTCTCTTTTGATCTTCATTGGTTTAAAGTCTGTTTTATCAGAGACTATGATTGTAACCCTTGCTTTTTTTTTGTTTTCCACTTGCTTGGTAGATCTTCCTCTATCCCTTTATTTTGAGACTATGTGTGTCTCTGCACGTGAGATGTGTCTCCTGAATACAGCACACTGATGGGTCTTGACTCTTTATCCAATTTGCCAGTCTGTGTCTTTTAATTGGAGTACTTAGCCCATTTACATTTAAGGTTAATATTGTTATGTATGAATTTGATCCTGTCATTATGATGTTAGCTGGTTATTTTGCTTGTTAGTTCATGCAGTTTCTTCCTAGCATCAATGGTCTTTACAATTTAGCATGTTTTTGTAGTAGCTGGTACCAGTTGTTCTTTTCCATGTTTAGTGCTTCCTTCAGGAGCTCTTGTAAGGCAGGCCTAGTGGTGACAAAATCTCTCAGCATTTGTTTGTATGTGAAGGATTTTGTTTATCTGTCACTTAGGAAGCTTAGTTTGGTTGGATATGAAATTCTGGGTTGAAAATTCTTTTCTTTAAATTAGGGCCTTGATAACTAAAGAGGGACTGCCTCTCCAAGGGTTAGCAGAGTCTTAAAGATAACAAGCAACTGTCCAGTAAGTGTGCTTTTCATACACAATCTAACCAGTTCAGAGCCTTGCCATCCACCTACCTGCTTTATCTAACTTTTACATTCATGAAACACTAACCTTCTGCCCTAATTGCTGTAGGGTCAGAGATCAGATAACTAGGGGCAGCCCCTACGTGCTGGAGTACACTGAAATTGTTGAAATGAACCAGTCCTAAATTTGGTCAATCCACTGATACTGCCTCAGCTATTCATTCTTGAGAAAACCACAGTGAAGCCTCTCCAGAAATTTTGCTCACTCTTCCTGCAACTGACCTGAGTATTCTCTGTAATGTGGCTCTGCAAGGTATAGCATTTTCACCTCCTCTTGGGAACCGTGAATAACTAACTCTCATTTAAATGGCAATTGTCTCCTGATCTATTGGCTTCACTATACCTGAGTGAAACTGAAATTCCAGGTACATTTTTTAAAAGAATAAACTTTTGGCTGAGAGCAGTGGCTCACACCTGTAATCCCAGCACTTTGGAAGGCCAAGGTGGTTGGATCACTTGAGGTCAGGATTTCGAGAGCAGCCTGCCAACGTGGCGAAACCCCATCTCTACTAAAAATTAAAAAAAAAACAAAAACAAAAACAAAAAATAAAAAAAAGCTAGGCATGGTGGTGTGCACCTGTAACCACAGCTACTAGGGAGGCTGAGGTACAAGAATAATTTGAACTCAGGAAGCAGAGGCTGCACTGAGCCAAGATCACATCACTACACTCCAGCCTAGGTGACACAACTAGACTCTGTCTCAAAAAGCAAAATAAAACCAAAAGAAAAAACTTGGACTTTTATTGAACATTAATGGTTATATTCTATTTATTTTTTTGGATAGTGTACCCACAGATGTTTATTTTATTATGATGATTCATAATTTACTTATGCATTTCAGATATTTTTATACATGAGATATATTCTTCAAAAATATATATTTGAATATATGTATGTAAATATATCAAATATAACAAAAATATAATATTGATGAACTAACCATTCAACTTGATAGCTTTTACAAGAAAAATAAACACAAATAAGAGAAGTAAATAATAACAAATAAATACTGAAATTAATTAAATAGAAAAGCAAAGAAATCATCAAAAGGATCAACAAAACTAAAAGTTGCTTCATTAAAAAAACTACTAGTCCAGATGCAGTGACTCATGCCTGTAACACCAGAACTTTGGGAGGCCGAGGTGGGAGGATCACTTGAGGTCAGAAGTTTGAAACCAGCCTGGCCAACATGGTGAAACCTCGTCTCTACTAAAAATACAAAAATAAGTTGGGTATGGTGGTGCACACCTGTAACTCCAGGTACTCAGGAGTCTGAGGCGCAAGAATCACTTGAACTCAGGAGGCAGAGGTTGCAGAGAGCCGAGATTATGCCACTGTACTCCAGCCTGGGCGACAGAGCAAGACTCTGTGTCAAAAGAAAAAAAGAAAAAAAACAGCAGACAAACTTCCAGCAAGAATTACTAAGACTAAAAGAAAAGCAAAAATAAGCATTTCATTAAAAATGAAAAGAACATCAGAATATACCATAGAAAGTTTACAAACCATATAAAAATTCTAATAACTTTATACCAATATATTTGAAAACAAATGAAAATGACAATGTATTAGATAAACATTACTTGCAAAACAGAAAAAGACCCATAGATAACTTGAATAGATATGTAATTATTTTTAAAAATTGAATAATAAATCAAAAATCTATTACACCCACCCCCAACACACACACAAAGGTAACAGGACCATACAATTTTTCATGAAAGTCCACCAAACTAATAGATAATCCCTAGATTAGTCACTGTGTTCCGGATAATAGAAAAGAAGAAAAATCTGTGCATCACAAAGTTGATATCCACCTGGAAATATCTAAGTAGATAGATTAGATAAATAGATGGGTGCTTAGCTATAAATAGACACATAGCTACATAGATAGATATAGATAGATACCAAGTATAATATATCCCAAAACACAAGCATGATAAGTATTAGAAAATCTATTGTAAATTATCCTATTAACAGATTAAAGGAACAAAAAATGATCATTTCAATAGATGCAGAGATGCAATTCATTAAATTCAACATCAATTCTTGACAAAATGTACATGCAAATTAGAAGTCAATGAAGTTTTTAAAGTATAGAAGATGTATCTAACAAAATATAATGTAAACATTGTGCTTAATCACACACTCTTTTTTCAGATATGGAGAGTGGGAACTCTAAAGTCCTGCTATAGGATACATAAGCTGGTATACACCTTTAAAGATAAGCTTGAACATATCTTGTAAAGCTAAATATGTGAGTAATTTATTCAACAATTAGTTTCTGGTTTTATTACCAAGAGAAACTTATGCACTTGGTCACATGAAAATAACATGTACAAGAATATTTATTTCAGCACTGATTACATTAAGAAAAAATCAGAAACTAACTCTTTCAGACAGAGAATAGATAATTAAAATCTTATTTAGTCATACAGTAAATTACTAGAGCATAGTAAAAGTTAATGAGCCATAGATACTTGGATCAACCAAATGCATCCCAAAAACAAAATTAAGTTACAAGAGAAAATGGCAAAAATTGTTTCTATAACAGGTCATTTAATTTGAATGTATACAAAGTAATACCATATATTGATATGGCTATATTGTAAAATTTAGAACAAACAAAAATTCAGAGAAAGATACACACCAACCTCAGCCTAGTAAGTACCTTAATGGAAAGAGAGAAGTTTATGTAGATAATGAATAGCTTTTGTTGTATCTGCCAAGCATGTATCACCAGCTCTAATCTTACCTCTGCATGGTAGATTCATATATCTAACTGCTTAACATATGTATCCAGTTGATTGTCCAATAGCAACATAAATATAATAGTGCAAAACAGAACATTTGAGCCATATCCACAATTTGCAACTCCTATAGTGGTTCTCATGTTACTATATGGGACCACCATTCTCTCAGTCTCTCATACCAAAATCGTTGGCAATAACTTTTCCTTGTCTCTTTCTCTCATATTTCCCATAGAGTGTACCTGAAAATTCAATCCATTTTACCTCTGAAATTGGTGCTGCATACAACCACTCTTTACCAAGAGGATTTTCTGATAAACTAGATGAAGAAGTGAAAGAAAGAGAGAAAACATGTATGACCCCAAGGTTTTTGGCCCAGGCAATTGAAATAATGGATTTGCCATTAATTGAAAGGCCATTGATTGAGATGTCATTAATTGACATGAATTCCCATTAATTCTTCTGTGGAAGAAACCGTTTTGACCAGACTGAGGGGCAAATTTAATGAAAAAAAAAGATCCATGAAAACACAGGAGGTAATGTGGTACTAAAGAAATTAGCCTTGAGAAAGAAGGAAATCTTTGCTCTGAGCAGGAAGGAAAAGGTTAAGATGCATGAAAGTATGGAAATAAAATTAAGATCATAAAGAGAAGTTGGAGACTTTCCAAAGATAGCCTCCCCTTTGGGAGGCAAGAAGGAATACATGATACAGGAATGTGGGAGATAGTCATAGAGGTTTGAAACAGCCACATAGGGCATCATTGGTTGACCAGGTATGAGTCCAGTGACCACCAAGCAATGTTGAAGGCCTAACAGAGTCTAGAAACCACAAATCTGCAGAAGAGTTTAAACGTTTTTATCCAAAAATGAAGGCTGGAAAGTCTTGAAGGCTGAAATCTAAAAAGGAGACTTGCCGAACATGGTGGCTCACACCCGTAATTCCAGCACTTTGGGAGGCTAAGGCAGGAAGATCACCTGAGGTCAGGAGTTCGAGACCAGCTTGGCCAACATGGCAAAACCCCATCTCTACAAAAATACAAAAATTAGCTGGGCGTGTTGTCACGTGCCTCTAATCCCAGCTACTTGGGAGGCTGAGGTAGGAGAATCATTTGAACCCAGGAGGCAGAGGTTGCAGTGAGCCGAGATTGCACCACTGCACTCCAGCCTGGGTGACAGAACAAGACTCTGTCTCGGGAAAAAAAAAAAAAAAAAGATAAAAAATAAAAAGGAGACTTACTGGCTAGTAAGTTAATTCTTAAAATTGTATAAATGTGACTACTGGGCCGACAAGAAGTGAAGTAAGACTTTTTCTCCTTCCACATTACCAGACAGTAGTAGGTGTAGGTGGATTAAAGAACTACCAATGCTATATGAGTTTAGCAGTCACAGAAAACCCCTCTGATCTAGAAGAGCATCATCCACCCGGTGCGGCAGACTCCTACACTTCTATCAGGAGAAATTCATATCAACAGATTAAGTCATATATTTCTTAGAAATTCTTTTATCCTTTCTCAAAAAAGAAAAAGAAAACGTAGCCATCACTAGAAGCTTGGAATGAATTTACTTATCACATTTCTTTATCTTGGTACTACAGCCTAAAGGTTAACTTTACTATGGAGTGAGTATGGCACAGAGGACATTCTTCCTTTCTTCCACAGGTTTGCCTAGGACCAACAATGTAGCCATAAAACTTCAAGAATTGCCATTATTCACATAAATCTCAAAGCAACAAGCCTCCCTATCAGCCCTTTCTTGCTTTGCTATACAGATTTGTTTTTGTGTAGAATATTAGGAAGTTATGAAATCTTTCCTGTAAAGATCAGATACATGTCATTTCCATCTGAAGTTTTCAGGACTCTGCAAACCACACAAAGAGAAAAGGTTTCTATATCAGTTAATAGTTCTATGCCTTACATAACAGAAAATCCAAATTAAACACTTAAATTTCCTTTTCTCATGTAACTAGAATTCTGGAGGTAGCTAAAGACTGTCGTGGCAGCTTTACGATATAATTAGGGATACAGACTTCCTTCTTTGTGCTCATAGGATGGTTGCAGGAAGAGTGAAAAGAGAAAGTGGGAAAAAGCACATGCCAGTTGAGTTTTGTCTCTTTTAATCAAGAAACCAATTTTTTGGGAAGCCCCAACCAATAAAATGTCATATGTATCTCCTTGACCAGAACTGGATCACACAGCCAATCATAACTGCAAAAGAACCTGGGAAGTCAAGCTGTTTTGACTTTACCATCCTGAATTTAGTAGGAATTCTGTGGCTAAGAAAGAAAAAAAATGAATAAAGAGTAAGTAATTAGCAATGTTTTCCACAGGTAACCAGAAGGCTATTTAAAAAGCCAAAAGGTGAGGGAAGAAAAGAGAAAGCTCTGGAGAATATACTCTGAAAATTTAAGGGCAGCTACATCTGGGGATGAGGAAATGGGTTCAGAAAACTTTATAAATTAATATATTGTTTTAGCTTATTACAAGGATAAATAACATTGAATTTTTTTAAGTTAGACTGTAAAAACAAGCTCATAAAATCATGAAAACAACAAAAACAAAAGCCTAGGCTTTTGTTTGTGATTGTGCTGGTGCAGCTAACTAACATTCTCTGAGCCAGGCATGTCAAACGTTGTGAACTTACCTAGACTTTATCTCACTTAAACCGACTGGTATATCTGATGTGATGTAGAATCTTTGGCCAGCTACTGCCCCTGCCCCCAGATTTGGGGGAGCACAGACATGTTTTACAAGTTCACAATGACAAAGATTCATAATTTGGTTCCTTTCCGTTCAACTCTGGTTCTAGGCCACACATGCCTTCATGTTACTTGCTTTCTACTAAGGAAATTGACTTACTGGCAACAGAGCAGGCCCCAGTCGAGCAGCTGCATCATTTTTCAATACCGTTACTTTACCCTCACTCCCATACTTATACACTGTTTTACAACTCTAGTGCTCTCTCCTATTCAATATCTTATCTGAATCTACAACATCGCATCAAATAACGAGGAAAGTGGTACTCAGAGAGATCAAGCAATTTTCCTGTCATCGAATTTATAAGTTACAGAGCTTGGAACAGAAGGTTAACATAACCCAGGGTCCTGAGGATGCTGACTCTTAGTTTATTTAGGTGGTATTTTTGGCTACGTTTTTAAGAAAAGTAAACTTAGTTAAAGCACACTTACTGAGCTACCTTTCTCTTAACGGATAGTTTCTGTGGCTTCTGTGATCTAGACTTTTAATGTACGTCATAAACATAGAAAAAGCAAAAAATTAAGAATAATGTCATTAGTTGCTCCCTCTTTTAAAATTCCTCATTGTCCTTGAACAAGATGCCTCACTGGATGCTAGAGTCTGGTGACTATCTAGACTGGTATATTTGATTAGACACTGCCTTTATTCTAATTTATATAAAAATATCCTCTAAATTTACCACATTCTCACTGGTCTTTATAGAGCTTTCAAATTACTGCAATGTCAAAAGCTCTGACTGTGGAAACCTAGCTTAAGAAAATATAGCTAAAAGGCTTTGCTTATTTATCTAACTAGTAGACCTAAAATAAACACACAAAAAAATACACAAAAATATATACACCAGCTTACAATATTCACATTTTTGCAAAAGTTTATATCCTGAAGACAGAATTTAAGAAGAGATGAGAGAAAAGGTGAATTCCTTCAAGAAGATTCCGGCAAAAATAATGAAACATTTTCAGTATGCCTAACCTGAAGGGAACTAGAGAGTACTCTTGTAATTACCGAGCCATTGAGGTTTAAGGACAAGATGTTCTTTACAGGGTGGTGCTTGTATAAGTTGCAAACATCCTGACACTTATATTTTCCTCCACGCATGCAATAAATAACTTTCTATTTGAATTATTTATCAGCATGATAAAAAGGAAGCAAAAAGACACCATTAATGCTCAGATAATGGAAAATGAAAATGCATAATAAGCAATGTCTCTGGGGGACAAAAAGCAGTCTACAGGAAACAGAATTCTTACATACTTACTGAGGCTCAGTCCTGATATGTTAAAAGATACAAACTGACTGATCAAAATTGGTTTTTCCCCAGTCAAATCACATTATTTCTCCTGGAAACTGCTTTGCCAAACACCTTATTTGCAAATAATAATAATAAGCTTCTTATCTATTTCACTTAGCTTGTGAAAAGGCACAAGGTCAGCCTGTGGAATAAAATTGTATTTATCCATGTTTCTTCACTTTTTTGTAGAAATGCTACAGGAGAAATAAGATTTATGAAAAGAAAAAAGAATATGGAAGAGATTGCACAGGGATATATCCACTGGGTAACTGGAAGACTTTGTTGACATTTTAGCAAATCTAAATAGTATATTTCTAGGTTGATCAGGTTGTTTCCAAGCATATTTTCTACTTTTCCCTACTGCTAAGTATAGAAATATTACTACTACTCTATACGATAGTCAACAGCACTTAGAGTTTGAATGGGGAAAAGACTCTCTATTTAATAAATGGTGCTGGGATAGCTGGGTAGCCATATGCAGAAGAATGAAAGTGGACTGACTGCTACCTTGCACCATATACAAAAATTAAGTCAATATGGGTTAAAGATTAAAACATAAGACCTGAAACTATAAGAATCCTAGAAGAAACCCTAGGAAACACCATTCTAGACCTCAGCTTTGGGAAATAATTTATGCCTAAGTCCTCAAAAGCAATTGTGACAAAACCAAAAATTGACAAGTGGGATTTAATTAATAAAGAGCTTCTGCACAGCAAAAGAAACTATCACTATGGTAAACAGACAACCTGTAGAATGGGAGAAAATATTAGCAAATGATGCATCTGACAAAAGTATAATATCCTGAATCTATAAGGAACTTCAACCATTCAACAAACAAAAAACAAATAGCCCATTTAAAAAGTGGACAATGAATAGCCAAAGCAATCCTAAGCAAAAAAGAACAAATTTAGGAGCATCACATTACCCAGCTTCAAATTATACTAAAAGTTTATAGTAACCAAAACAGCATGGTGATGGTATAAAAGTAGATACATAGATCAATGGAACAGAATACAACACCAAGAAGTAAAGCCAAGTACAACCAGCTAAACTTTGACAAAGCACACAGAAACGTAAACTGCAAAAAGGACACCCTATTCAATAAATGGTGCTAGGAAAATTGGATAGCCACATGTAGAAGAATGAAACTTGATCCCCAATTTTCACCATATACAAAACTTAACTCAAGATGGATCAAAGACTTAAATCTAAGACCTGAGACCACAAAACTTCTAGAAGAAAGCCTAAAAAAACTTCCAGACATTGGCCTAGGCAGAGAATTTATAACTAAGACCCCAAAAGCAAATGGAACGAAAACAAAAATAAATACCTAAGACCTAATTAAATTAAAAAGCTTCTGCACAGCAAGAGATATAATCATCAGAGTCAACAGGCAACCTACAAAACGGGAGAAAATATTTTCAAGCTATTCATCTGACAAAGGACTACTATCTAGAATCTACAGGGAACACAAAAAAATCAGCAAGAAAAAAAATCTCATTAGAAAGTGGGCAATTCACATGAATAGACAATTCTCAAATGAAGATATATAAATGGTCAAAAACACATTTAAAAAAAACCTCAACATTACTAATCAGCCGGGATATGCACATTAAAACCACAATGATACTACATTACTTAAGCTAGAATGGCCATTGTTAAAAAGTCAAAAGACAATAGATGTTGACTGGGATATGGTGAAAAGAGAATGCTTATACACTACCGGTGAGAATGTAAATTTGTATAAACTCTATGGGAAACAGTATGGAGATTTCTCAAATTACTAAAAGTAGATCTACTATTTGATCTGGCAATCTGATTACTGAATATCTACCCAAAGAATAGAGATCTTTATATCAAAAATACAGCTGCATTAAATTCTTATTGCAGTGCAATTCACAATTACAAAGTTATAGAATCAACCAAAGTGCCCGTCAATCAATAAACAGATAAAATAAATGTGATATAAGCAAATATCATACTGAATTGGCAAAATCTGTAAGCATTCCCCTTGAAAACTGGCACAAAACAAAGTTGCCCTCTCTCACCACTCCTATTTAATGTAGTATTGGAAGTTCTGGCCAAGGCAATTAGGGAAGAGAAAGAAATAAAACGTATTCAAATAGAAAGAGAGGAAGTCAAACTATCTTTTTTGCAAATGACATTGTCCTATATCGAGAAAATCCTGTCGTCTCAGCCCAAAAGTATCTTAATCTGATAAACAGCTTCAGCAAAATCTCAGGATCCAAAATCAATGCACAAGAATCCCTAGTATTCCTACACAGAAACAGCAGGCAAGAGAGCCAAATCACTAATGAACTCCTATTCACAATTGCCAAAAAAAATAATAAAATACCTAGGAATACAGCTAACAAGGGAAGTAAAGGGCCTCTTCAAGGAGGACTATAAACCACTGCTCAAAGAAATCAGAGATTACACCCACAAATGGAAAAACATTCCATGCTCATGGATAGGAATCAATATCGAGAAAATGGCCGTACTCCCCAAAGCAATTTATAGATTCGATGCTATTCCCATTAAACTATCATTGACATTCTTCACAGAATTAGAAAACCCTATTTTAAAATTAATATGGAACCCAAAAGGAGCCCAAATAGTAAAGAGGATCCTAAGCAAAAAGAACAAAGCTGGCAGCATCATGCTACCCAACTTCAAACTATACTACAAGACTACAGTAACCAAAATAGCATGGTACTGGTAGAGCAATGGAACAGAACAGAGAGCCCAGAAATAAAACTGCACACCTACAACCATTTGGATTTTTACAAACTTGACAAAAACAAGCAATGGGGAAAACATTGTTTATTCAGCAAAGCGTGCTGGGATAACTGGCTAGCCACATGCAGAAGATTGAAACTGCACCCATTCCTCACACCATATACAAAAATCAACTCAAGATGGATTAAAGACTTAAATGTAAAACCCAAAATTGTAAAAATCCTGGAAGACAAATTAGGCAATACCTTTCAGGACATAGGCACAGGCAAGATTTTATGACAAAGACACCAAAAGCAATTGCAACAAAAGTCAAAATTGACAAATGGGATCTAATTAAACTAAAGAGCTTCTGCACAGCAAAAGTAACTACCAACGGAGTAAACAGACAACATGCAAAATAAGAGAAAATTTTTGCAATCTGTGCATTTGACAAAGGTCTATTAACCAGTATCTATAAGGAACTTAAACAAATTTACAGGAAATAACAAACAACCCCATTAAAAAGTGGGCAAAAAACATGAACAGATGTTTCTCAAAAGAAGACATACATATGGCCAACAAACATGAAAAAAAAAAAAAGCTCAACATCACTCATCATTAGAGAAATGCAAATCAAAACTGCAATGAGACACTATCTCACAACAGTTAGAATGGTTACTATTTAAAAGTCAAAAAGTAACTTATTTTGGTGAGGTTGTGTAGCTAAAGGAATGCTTTTACACTGTTGGTGAGAGTGTAAATTAGTTCAACTATTGTGGAAGATAGTGGTGTGATTCCTCAAAAACATAGAGGCAGAAATACCATTTGATCCAGCAATCCCATTACTGGGTATGTACCCAAAGGAATATAAATTTTTCATTATAAGGACACATGCACATGTATGTTCAACTCAGCACTATTCACAATAGCAAACACACAGAATCAACCTAAATGTCCATTGATGATAGACTGGATAGAGAAAATGTGGTACATATACACCATGGAATACTATGCAGCCATAAAAAGGAAAAAAGATCATGTCCTTTGCAGGGACATGAATGGAGCCAGAAGCCATTATCCTTAGCAAACTAATGCATTAATAGAAAACCAAATATTGCATGTTCTCAGCTGAATGATGAGGACACATAGTAACATGGTAGGGAACAACACACACTGGAGTCTGTTGGATGGTGTTGGTGTGGGAGGAGGGAAAGGATCAGGAAGATTAACTAGTGGATGCTGGGCTTAATACCTGAGTAATGGGATGATCTGTGCAGCAAACCACCATGGCACACATTTACCAATGTAACAAACCTGCACATCCTGCACATATACCTCTCAACTTGAAAGCTGGAAATTTTAAAAATGAAAATGTAGTATACATACACAGTGGAGTACTATTCAGACATAAAGCAAATGAGGTCTAGTCATTTGCAGCAACATGAAGGAAGTGGAGGTCATTGAGCTAAGTGAAATAAGCCAGGCACATAAAGACAAATATTACATGTTCTCACTTATTTGTGGGATTTAAAAATCAAAACAATTGAAATTAGGGAGATAGAAAGCTCCAACTTGGATGGACAGAGCACTGTGTGGAGGCTCACGTCATGAATTTTTACTCCATAGTGACTGCAGGAATAAATCAGGAAACACGAGAAGACCTACAGACCCCCAGAAGGAAGCGGATTGCTCTTGTAGAAACCAAGAGATACCCCAAATACTGTGAGTGCCCAAACTATGGAAGAGGGAAAGGGAGATCATCCAACCCTGAACATACACCCCCACTGGGGAAAATGAAGGCCTAGATTATGTGAGATGATTTTGACCTTACCTGGAGCTGAGTCAATTTAGAGAGCCGGAATAAATAAGGGGTAGAAGAAGCAGTGGGAAAACCCCTGGACGCTTGCTGGGTCTCCCAGGAAACCATTTTTTTGCTGGGCCTCACAGGGGTCCTTTGGAAGGGTAGCCAGAGGTGCTGAGAAAAGGCCAAAGGGAGAAGGAATTCTCCAGCTAAACTTTGTAACAATTTGAACTGATGGAGAAGTCTCCTGGCCAGAATGCAGGGGAAGGCATGAATCGGGTCTGTAGACTTCACAGGCCAGAGAAGAAGGAAAGCTATATTTACTTTCACAGCTGGGAGGTGGGTAGCCTGAAGCAAGTTCTCAGCCTTGCTTGCCCACTGCCTGAAAACAGACTTGATACTGTTGGAAGGGGCACCATGGGACTGAGACTAGCCCTTTGGATTGTGTGGGAGCTGGGTGAGACCTGTGACTGCTAGCTTTTCCCCACTTCTCAGACAACCTGCATGACACAGCAGAGGCAGCCATAATCCTTCTAGGAACATAACTCCATTGACCTGGGAACTTCACCCCCATCCTCTACAGCAGCCACAGCAAGACCCAGCCAAAGAGAGTCTGAGCTCAGACATGCCTAGCCCTGCCCCCAACCAATGGTTCTTCCCTAGGCACCCCGGTAACTGAAGACAAAGGGCTTGTACTCTTGAGAGTTCTAGGGCCACACCCACCATCTGTTCTTCCCCATACTATCACAGCTAAAGCTCTCTGGAAAATGCCATCTCCTTGCAGGAGGCCAACCAGCACAAAAATAGCACATTAACTCACCAAAGCTAGGAACTCTCACAGAGTCAATTTCACCCCTCTGCCACTTCCACCAGAACAGATGTTGGTATCCATGGCTGAGAGACCCATAGGCGGTTCAAGTCATAGGACTCTGTGCAAGCAACCCCCAATATCATCCTGGAGCCTGGTAGACATGCTGGGTCGCTAGATCCAGAAGAGAGATAACAATCACTACAGCTCGGATCCGGGGAAGCCACATCCTTAGGAAAAGGGGAAGCATACTACATCAAGGAAATATCCTGTGGGAGAGAAGAATCTGAACAACAGTCTTTAGCCCCAGATCTTCCTTCTGACCCTACCCAAATGAGAAGGAACCAGAAAAACAACCCTGGTCAAATGACAAAACAAGGTTCTTTAACATCCCAAAAAAATCACACTAGCTCACCAACAATAGACCCAAACCAAGAAAAATTCCCTGATCTACCTGAAAAAGAATTCAGGAGCTTAGTTATTAAGCTAATCAGGGAGGCACCAGAGAAAGGCAAAGCCCAATGTAAGGAAATCCAAAAAATGATACAAGTGAAAGGAGAAATATTCAAGGAAATAAATGGTATAAATAAAAAACAATCAAAATTCCAGGAAACAATGGACGCATTTATAAAAATGCAAAATGCTGTGGAAAGCCTCAGCAACAGAATTGAACAAGTAGAAGAAATTCAGAACTTGAAGACAAGGTCTTCACATTAATCCATTCAAAAAAAGACAAAGGAAAAAGAATAAGAAAATATGAACAAAGGCTCCAAGAAGACTGGGATTATGTTAAATGGACAAACCTAAGAATAATTGGTGTTCCTGAGGAAGAGGAGAAATCTAAAAGTTTGGAAAACATAGTTGGGGGAATAATCAAGGAAAACACCCCAGTCTTGCTAGAGACCTACACATCCAAATACTAGAAGCACAAAGAACACCTGGGATATTCATCACAAAAAGATAATCACCTAGGCACATCGTCATCGGGTTATTTAAAATTAAAATGAAGGAAATAACCTTAAGAGCTGTGAGACAAAAGCACCAGGTAACCTACAAAGGAAAACCTATCAGATTAACAACAGATTTCTCAGCAGAAACACTACAAGCTAGAAGGTATTGGGGCCCTATCTTCAGCCTCCTAAAACAAAACCATTATCAGCCAATAATTTTGTATCCAGTGAAACTAAGCTTCAAATATGAAAGAAAGATGCAGGTTTTTTCAGACTAACAAATGCTGAGGGAATTTGCCACTACCAAGCCACCACTATAAGAACTGCTAAAAGACGCTCTAAATCTTGAAACAAATCCTGCAAACACATCAAAACAGAACATCTTTAAAGCATAAATTTCGCAGGACCTATAAAACAAAAATACAATTTAAAAAACAAACAAACAAACAAAAAAGCAAGGTATACAGGCAACGAATAGCACAATGAATGGAATGGCACCTCACATTTCAATACTAATATTGAATGTAAATAGCCTAAATGCTGCACTTAAAAGATACAGAATTGCATAATGGATAAGAATTCACCAACCACCTCTTTACTACCTTCAAGAGACTTACCTAACACATAATAACTCAGACAAACTTAAGGTAAAGGGGTAGAAAAAGACATTTCATGCAAATGGACACCAAAAGCGAGCAGAAGTAACTATTCTTATATCAGACAAAACAAACTTTAAAGTAACAGGATTTTAAAAAGACAAGGAGGGACATTATATAATGATAAACAGCCTTGTCCAACAAAAAAATATCACAATCCTAAACATATATGCACCTAACACTGGAGATCCCAAATTTATAAAACAATTACTAATAGACCTAAGAAATGAGATTGACAGTAACACAATAATTGTAGGGGACTTCAATACTTCACTGACAGCACTAGATAGGTCATCAAGACAGAAAGTCAACAAAGAAACAATGGATTTAAACTATACCCTAGAACAAATGGATTTTACAGATATATACAGAATATTCCACCCAAAAATCAAAGAATATACATTCTATTCAACAGAGCATGGAACTTTCTCCATGACAGACCATAGGATTGGCCACAAAACGAGCCTCAATAAATTTAAGAAAATTGAAATTATATCAAGCACTCTCTCAGATGACAGTGGAATAAAACTGAAAATTAACTCCAAAAAGAACTTCCAAAACCATGCAAATACATGGAAATTAAATAACCAGCCCCTAAATGATCATTGGCTCAAAAATAAAATCAAGATGGAAATTTAAAAATTCTTCAAACTGAATGACAATAGTGACACAATCTATCAAAACCTCTGGGATACAGCAAAGGCAGTGCTAAGAAGAAAGTTCATAGCCCTAAATGACTACATCAAAAAGTCTGAAAGAGCACAAACAGACAATCTAAGGTCACACCTCAAGGAACTAGAGAAACAAGAACAAACCAAACCCAAACCTAACAGAAGAAAGAAAATAACCAAAACCAGAGCAGAACTAAAAGAAATTGAAATCAAAAAAATACACCAAAGATAAACAAAACAGAAACCTGCTTCTTTGAAAAGATAAATAAAATTGATACACCATTAGACGAATTAACCAAGAAAAGAAAAGGGAAAATCCAAATAAGCTCAATAAGAAGCAAAACGGGAGATATTACAACTGACACCACTGAAATACAAAAGATCATTCAAGGCTACTATGAATACCTTAACACGCATAAGCTAGAAAACCTAGAAAAGATGGATAAATTCATGTAAAAAATACAAACTTCCTAGGTTAAATCAGGAAGAATTAGATACCCTGACCAGACCAACAACAGGCAGTGAGATTGAAACAGTAATTTTAAAATTGTTAGCAAGAAAAAGTCCAGGACCAGGCGAATTCACAGCAGAATTCCACCAGACATTCAAAGAATTGGTACCAATCCTATTGATACTATTCCTCAAGATAGAGAAAGAGGGAACCCTCCCTAAGTCATTATATGAAGCCAGGACACAACCATAAAAGAAAACTAAAGTACAATATCCCTGATGAACATAGATGCTAAAATCCTTAACAAAATACTAGCTAACTGAATCCAACAACATATCGAAAAGATAATCCACCATGATCAAGTGGGTTTCATAGCAGGGATGCAGGGATAGTTTAACATATGCAAGCCAATAAATGTGATACACCACACAAACAGAATTAAAAACAAAAATCACATGATCATCTCAATAGATGCAGAAAAAGCATTCTACAAAATCTGGCATCCCTTTATGATTAAGACTCTCAGTGAAATCAGCATACAAGGGACATACCTCAATATAATAAAAGCCATCTATGACAAACCCACAGCCAATATAATATAATACTGAATGAGGGAAAGTTGAAAACTTTCCCTCTGAGAACTGGAACAAGACAAGGATGTCCACGCTCAGCACTCCTCCTCAACATAGTACTGGAAATCATAGCCAGGGCAATCAGACAAAAGAGAAAAAAAAAAAAAGAGCATCCAAATCGGTAATGAAGAAGTCAAACTGTCACTATTTGCTGATGATATGATTGTTTACCTAGAAATTCCTAAAGACTCCCCCAGAAAGCTCCTAGAACTGGTAAAATAATTCAGCAAAGTTTCCAGATGCAAAGTTAATGTACACAAATCAGTAGCTCTTGTATACCCCAACAGCGGCCAAGCTGAGAATCAAATCAAGAACTCAACTCCTTTTACAATAGGTGCAAAAAGTAAAACAAAATACTTGGGAATATACCTAACCAAAAAGGCAAAAGACTTCTACCAGGAAAACTACAAAAAACTGCTGAAGGAAATTACAGACAACAAAAACAAATGAAAACACATTCCATGCTCATGGATGGGTAAAATCAATATTGTGAAAATGGCCATACTGCCAAAAGTAATCTACAAATTCAATCCAGTTCCCATTAAAATACCGCCACCATTCTTCACAGAATTAGAAGAAAAAAAAAATTCTATAATTCATATGAAACCAAAAAAGAGCCCGCAGAGCCAAAACAAGAATAAGCAAAAGGAACAAATCTGGAGGCATCACATTACCTGATTTCAAACTACTACAAGGCCATAGTCACCAAAACAGCATGGTACTGGTATAAAAATAGACATGTAGACCAATGAAACAGAATAGAGAACCCAGAAATAAATCCAAATACTTACAACCAACTGATCTTGGACAAAGCAAACAAAAACATAAAGTGGGGAAAGGACCCCCTATTCAATGAATAGTGCTGGGTTAATTGGCAAGCCACATGTAGAAGAATAAAACTGAATCCTCATCTCTCACTTTACACAAAAATCAACTCAAGATGTATTAAGGCCTTAAATCTACGACCTGAAACTATAAAAATTCTAAAAGACAACATTAGAAAAACCCTTCTAGACATTGGCTTATGCAAGGATTTCATGACCAAGAAACCAAAAGCAAATGCAATAAAAACATAGATAAATTGCTGGGACCTAATTAAACCAAAGAGCTTTTGCATGGCAAAAGGAACAGTCAGCAGAGTAAACAGACAATCCAGAGTGAAAAATTTTCACAATCTATACACCTAACAAAGGACTAATATCCAGATTCTGAAATGAACTCAAATGAATCAACAAGAAAAAAATAAACAATCCCATCAAAAAGTGGGCTAAGGGCTTAAATAGACAATTCCCAAAAGAAGATATACAAATGGCCAACAAACACGAAAAAATGTTCAACATCACTAATGATCTTGAGAGTGTAAATCAAAACCACAGTGCAATACCACCTTACTCCTGAAAGAATGGCCATAATAAAAAAATTAAAAAATAGTAGATGTTGGCGTGGGTGCAGTGAACAGGAAACACTTCTACACTGCTGGTGAGAATGTAAACTATTACAACCACTATGGAAAACAGTGTGGAGATTCCTCAAAAAACTAAAAGTAGAACTACCATTTGATCCAGCAATCCCACTACTAGATATCTATCCAGAGGGAAAGACATCATTATACAAAAAAGATACTTGCACACGCATGTTTATAGCAGCACAATTTTCAATTGCAAAAACGTGGAACCAACCTAAATGCCCATCAATCAATGAGTGGAAAAAGAAACTGGGATTATATATACACACACACACACATATATATGTATTTATAATGCAATACAGCTATAAAAAGGAATGAATTAATGGCATTCACAGCAACCGGGATGACATTGGAGACTATTATTCTAGATGAAGTAACTGAGGAATGGAAAACCAAGCATTGTATGTTCTCAGTCATAAGTGGGAGCTAAACTATGAGTATGCAAATGCATAAGAATGACATAAGGGGCTTTGGGGACTTAGGGGGAAAGGCTGGGAAAGGGGTAAGGGAAAAAAGACTACAAATAGGGTGCAATGTATACTGCTTGGGTGATGAGCGCATCAAAATCTCACAAATCACCACTGAAGAACGTACTTATGCAACCAAACACCACCTTACCTGTTCCCCATTAACCTGTGGAAATAAAAGAATTTTTTAAATTATGGACATAAGGAGCATAAGAATGGTTACTAGAGGCTGGGAAGGTTAGTGAAAAGGTGGTGGGGAGGTAATAATGGTTAATGGGTACAAAAAAATAGAATAATACCTAGTATTAACTAGCACAACAAGGTGACTATAGTTAATAATAATTTAATTGTACATTTTAAAATAACTGAAAGAGTACAATTGGATTGTTTCTAATGTAAAGGATAAATACTTGAAGGGATAGATACCCCACTTTATATGATGTGATTATTATGTATTGCATGTCTGTATCAAAACATCTCATGTACCCCAAAAACACCTACTATGTACCCACAACATTATAATAAAATATTTAATAAAAGGAAATTAAGAAAACAATTTTATTTACAATTTTGTGAGAAAAGAAAATACTTAAAAATAAATGTGAACAAGGAAGTGCATGCCGAAAATACAAAACATTGCCTGAAGGAATTAAAGACCTCAGTAAATGGAGATGCATCCCATGTTCATTGGATTCTTAAGGCCAGAATAAGTACAATGACAATCCAAAGTCACATGAGATCAAAGAAGTAAGTAATAAATAGAGAAAAATTAAATTTGTAGTGCAATACTGGGAAACAGAGATTTCATGTAGATAACATTTGGCTCCATAAAATACAGAAAGAGTATCCTCAATTTCTAACTTTCCAGTTTTAGTCCCCATGTAGTAAAAGTATACTTTGGTTTCCTGTCCATACATATCCAGGAAATCGCCTCCTTGTGTCTTTAAGTCATGGGTCACAAAGTGTCCACTCACATGCTAAATCCAGCCCACAGATGTGTTTTGTTTAGCTTCACACCATGATGTTTTGTTTAATTTTCTTTTCCTTTATTTATTTATTTATTTATTTATTTATTTATTTATTTATTTATTTTTGAGACGGAGTTTCACTCTTGTTGCCTAGGCTGGAGTGCAATGGCGCAATCTCAGCTCACCGCAACCTCTGCCTCCCAGGTTCAAGCAATTCTCCTGCCTCAGCCTCCCAAGTAGCTGGGATTACAGGCATGCACCACCACACCCGGCTAATTTTGTATTTTTAGTGGAGACGGGGTTTCTCCATGTTGAAGCTGGTCTCGAACTCTTGACCTCAGGTGATCCGCCCGCCTCGGCCTCCCAAAGTGCTGGGATTACAGGCGTAAGCCACCGTGCCTGGCCAGATTTGTTTTCTTTTCAAAATTAGATGTCCAGGCCAGGCTCAGTGGCTCACTTCTGTAATCCCAGCACTTCAGGAGGTCAAGGTGGGAGGATCCCTTGAGACCAAGAACTCAAGATCAGCCTGCACAACATAGCAAGACCCCATCTGTACAAAAAAAAAAAAAAGTAAAAATTAGCCAGGCATGATGGCATGCACCTGTAGTTCCAGCTACTCTGGAGGCTGAGTTGGGAGAATCACTTGAGCCCAGGAGTTTGAAGTTGCAGTGAGCCCTCCAGCCTGAGTGACAGAGTGAGACCCTGCCTCTAAACAAAACAGAAAATGAATTAAGTGTCCAACATTGAGTAATCTGGACAAATCACACAAGAATTATTATTTCTATCTTTTCTGAAAAGCTGGAATACCTACCTGGAAACAATGAACATAATAACATCTATGCATGGCAATGATTAACAAGCTGAGCATTGCCTGCCTGTATGGAATGTCCCCACCACTCCCCAGTGCCACACAGAAGCCAACTTATTTATTTTATCTGTCTTGCCTATTGTCATCTATAATTATAATCCCATTTTTAATATAAAAAGAGTTAAGAGGCTTTCTGTTCCTTTGAATAAAATAGGGTATCTGTTTTGCTCCAACTCTAAGCAACCCTTTTGGCATGAGCAAACAGGAACAATAGGAGAAGCAGAGGGCAAATGTCTGTAAATGTTGGGATTACAGTCCATACAGAGGACTGGGGCCTCTGGAGAGTTCTTACTAATCCTCACAGTGGTTCCTAACATACTTTATCACAAATAAAACTGTCATTTGGGGGCATTAAGGACACCTTTGACCTTCTTTACCTAATACCCTTACTTGTTGCCATAACCTTCCTTATGCTCTCTTCCTGAGTTGGGTAGATCATCATTTTTTTACATGAGTCCATTACCTCTTTGCTAAAGCATGTTCCTTACACCTAAATCCTCTTCTATATGAAACCTCCCATACCTGGATTCTAGTTCAGGCTCCGTTACATACTAACTGAGAGTCAGTGGATAAATGACTTCCTTTCTCTGGTCCAGAGTGCCCTCACCTATAAAATAAAATCATGGGCTGGGTGCAGTGGCTCATGCCTGTAATCTCAGCACTTTGGGAGACTGAGGCGGGTGGATTACCTGAGGTCGGGAGTTTGAGACCAACCTGAGAAACATGAGAAACATGGAGAAACCCCATCTCTACTAAAAATACAAAATTAGCTCGGCATGGTGGCACACGCCTGCATTCCCAGCTACTCGGGAGGCTGAGGCACGAGAATCACTTGAACCCGGGAGGCAGAGCTTGCGGTGAGCCAAGATTGTGCCATTGCACTCCAGCCTGGGCAACAGGAGGGAGACTACGTCTCAAAAAACAAATAAATAAATAAAATAAAATAATTAGATATTAGACGATATCTAAGATTTCTAATAGATCTTAAACGTTATATTTGTATGATGATATTAATTGATTTTGGTTACTTTAACCACCCTGATAGACCCCCCTCCACCATTCTTCTTTTCTTCCTATGTTTCTCATTTATCATATATTTATTTCTCTATATGATCTCTATTGTCATATATATAGCATAAATATATTTCTATCACTGCTTTGTGAAATATACTTATTATGCTTTTTAAAAAACAGATCAGTTGATTTGATAATTCAAAACGTCAACTAATTACAAATATTATTTATTAAGTTTTGGCATTAAAGTATTCATTTTCCCAAAATTTTGCATTCTTAGTTTCTAGAGTATCAGCAATTCACTGGATTTTATTTCTATATGACTTCAGACTTCAGAATTGAAGCCAACAGATGAAATTTACAAAGAGATATATTTTTAGCCAAATAGAAATAAAACTTTTGACAACTGAATCATTCAAATGTGGCATGGGTTGCTTTATGAGGGAGTAGATTTCTCATCATTGAACGTGTTTACGCAAAGACTAAGTGACTACTTACTAGAAAATGACATAAAAGTGATTCATGTGTGCTCTACAGAGTAATCAACAAAACCTCAAGGACTCTAAAGTCCCTTCAAATGAACATTCTCATAATCTCTTTTTTTAGGTTGATACTAAAATTAGCTTGCCTTTCCTGAGACACACACCAACTAACCAAGAAGGAAGCCTTTCCTGGGCCATATTAAGTAGAATTGAAAAAACCCATCTGTGTAAAAACTGACTGTGGACAAGTTTCAGAGTTAATACTTAAGGAATGATCATCATGATAACACACTGAGCTACCTTGGAATTCTGTCTTTGGAGTACATGCTGGAAACTTTCATATAAAGAAGACTTCCTTGGAATGAATCTCATGAACATTTAAATAACTATTTTATTGGATAGAATCCAAGAAAGATCGTACTATACAAAAATGGTCTCTACAACAAATAATATATTGAGATTTCCTTTATATTCTCTTATATGATAGATATACTATGTAAGTTTCAAAAAATAATAGCATGCATTGTTCACAGTGAATTTGTTTACCAACTGAGGCTCAGTGGCTCACTTGTAGTATAGTCACAAAATGGAATACTCTTCATCAACAAAATGATGTAAAGGGTAAATACTTGAAGGGATGGATACCCCACATTATATGATGTGATTATTATGTATTGCATGTCTGTATCATATGTTTACCAACTAAGAAAATATTTTAGCAGGATATCAATATAAACTGATTTTGAAGGTATCATCCAGTTGGTAAACATAAGCCAAACTCTTAAAATTCGGGAAATGAGATATACAAATATTACAGATTTGGGGAGAACACCATGTGCTTTTCATTTTTAGTATTAGTGATGACCGTGGGTTGACTTACAAAGATCAGAGATAAATGAAGTAAGAAAATAAGCTGTTCCTTTGCAACATATTTCCATTAATAATGTGTGAATAGTCACTTTGGAAAGTAAATAAAGAATTCCGTATAAATGGATGATTCAGAAAAGTTTGGGGACACAAGAAACTCCGATCAAGATGACTTCAAGGGGCCAAGGCAGGTATGTCATTTTAATTTACTTAAATGGAAACATAATCAACGAATTTTATCCTGTTTGGAAACTTAATGAACTGTATGGTACACTATTTAGAGAGGTACCAGGTGAACAGAAGAGTCAGCTTGGTGAAGCCCAGAAAGCCAGATATGGGCGGTACCTACCGAAGGATCATCTAGGGCAAACAGTTTTCTACAGCACTTCCCCTGCTCTAATTCCTTACTCATTCATTTTTTTTTTTTTTTTTTTTTCAATCTGGTAATTCAGCTTGACTACAGAATCAAGAGACTACCTGTATATAGGGAAACAAGCATTCTAGCCTTCTCAGTCATTTTATTTCTCACAGTAAATAAACATTCTGGTTTACATATCCATCTCTGCTACCTTGGTTAGTGTAATCCAAGATTCCTCCACTCCTCTCCCCAATCCCCGCAGCAAAAAAAAAAAAAAAAAGAAAAAGAAAAAGAAAAAGAAAAAAAAAAAAAGAAATAACTACTCTTTATATGCTGAGGGAGTCAAATTTCTGATGGTCAGATCCTGAACCATAATACAGTTACCATGGTAAATAGTAACTTGTGAGGTGTCTTACCATTCAACTAAGATTTCCTTTACTATATATATTATGGAAGGAAGTGATAGCAACTAAATAGGTATGGTCCTTATTTTATAAGCCTCTCATTGACATAGAATAGTTCCTAGCTACTCTTGAAAATAACCTTAGTCTCTGATTCTTCAATGTGGAAAACATGGCATTTAACCAAATCTATTCCTGAATTCAGCCACTAATTCTATTATCAGTGCTTTCTGAAGCTTACTTTGCGTGACACACAGAAAAGGTGATTTTTTTTTTTTTTTTTTAACCAGGTCCGAATTATTTTGAAAAACAAAATTGGAGGAAAATGAAATAATCTTTTAAAAAAAACTGCAAGAATCATCTCTATTTCCTTCATCTCTTCCAACTGCTGATACTTAACATGGAATGAAAGACAGAAAAAAATTACCAACTAAGAGAGCAACTAGATGCACTACCTGCAAGTCTGACAACTAGTGAGACCAAGAGATTCTTCTGACAAAATTTCTTAGGGTGGTACTTTCAGACTTCCAGATCCCCAAAAATGGGGCTGTTTTTCACTAATAGCTGAAGTAATAAATATTTTCAGCAAGTACTGTAGTGATAGTGTTATTTTATAGCCTCTCTATAGTAGATCTTTGTACATGTAACAAAATAACATCTAATCTGTTTGGAATTGAGTTCTGCAGCAAACCAAATTAATCCATTACAAAGTTGAAAATCAGAGGATTAAAAATGAATTGCTTCATTCTGTGAAAATGGTCCAGGCACGAAAAATTATGTATTTTCCTCAAAGGACAACGCTCCAGTCTTCTATTCATAGCCTATGTCTATACAGCTCTAACAACCTTGGTTACATGCTTTACCAATTAGAGTCTAGAATGAGGGAAGGGCTGCTTATCTAGGAAATCATACTCTGTAAGAAGTGACAAATGGCAGTACAGGACGAGACAGAATATAGAAGTGGGAGATGTAACCACCATGTCTCTCCAGAAAGGCTGAAAAATGCTCTTGTCTTAAGCCTCTTACTACTGGAGTCAACATGGATGCATGTTTAATGAAGACCAAAGGGTACCACTACATTCCAGCATAATGCAAGCTTGATGTTAATAATGATGGCCCTGAGTCATTAAAAAAGATAGAGTCAATAAAAGAGTCTATTCTTTTCAAAGTGATGAAAAACCGAGACACATATTATTAAAATATTTGCTAACAATAATTTAAAATAACAAATTTTAAAGGACTATATACAGCACACAAGATACATTCTGCTGTCTAGAATAGCTCATTTTCACAGATTTTCTAAATGGCACATTTTACTGCAATTGTACCTCAGACTGATGGCAATCAAAGAATTCTGGAGAAGATGCTTCAAATTAAAGTAAAATATTATATTCTGTCTCTCTATACATATAAATATATTTCTGGAAGTCAGATGTTTTATGACAGAGGTTTTTCAGTGAGAGTTCCATAGATATCTTTATCAATAAGGTAGAAGGCCGCTGTCCTGTTTTCTGTTTTATTTCCTGGGCTTCCAAGTAAGATTTTATTTGAAGAAAATGGTCTAGTGCATTTTAACAGCTTTATTGAGGGATAAGTGACAAAATATAGACTGCACATTTTGAAGAGTACAATTTGATAAGTTCTGATATATTATACATCTGTGAAACCAACAACCCATCAAAATAGTGAGCATACTCCATGACCCTTAAAACTTTACTTGTGGCACTTTATAAGCTTTCCCTCCCAACCCCTCCAAGTAATCACTGATCTTCTTTCTGCCACTATAGATTAGTTTCTATTTTTTAGAATTTCATATAAATGGAATCATAAATTATGTAATCTTTGTTTCCAGGTTTCTTGCCCTCCTCAAAATTATTTTGAGGTTAATTCATAGTATGGCATATATCAATAGTTCATTCATTTTGTTGATGAAGAGTATTCCATTTTGTGACTCTACTACAATTTGTTTATCCATTCACCTTTTGAGGGACATTTGATTTGTTTCCAGTTTGGGGCTATTCCAGAAAAAGTTCTTGTGAACATTTACGTACAAGTCTACGGGTAGACATTTCTTTCTTTCCTCCTGGGTAAATGCCTAGGAGTGAAATGGCTAGATCATTATAGACATATGCTTAGCTTTTTAAGAAAGTGCCAAACTATTTTCCAAAGTCATTGTGACATTTCACATTCCCACCAGCAACATGAGAAAGTCCCAGTTGAATCCATATCCTCACCAACACTTAACATGGTCAATCTTTTGAATTTTAGCCATTGTAACTGATACATAGTGGTAAAACATTGTGATTTTGAGTTGCATTTCCCTAATGACTGACAACATTAAGCATCTTTTCATGTGTTTTTTGGCCATCTGTATATGTTTTTGAAAAAGTATTCTTTCAAATATTTTGCCCACTTTCTCTTGGGTTGTTTGTTTCCTTATTAATTTTTCTGAGCTGTTTATATACTCTGAATAAAATCCCTTTGTCAGATGGATGCTGAGCTAAGATTTTTTTCACCTCTATGAACTATCTTTTCGGTCTCTTAATAGTGTATTTTGAAGAGAAGATTTAATTTGAATAAAGTATATTTTATCAATTTTTATATTAATATTCTCTTGGTGTTGTAACTAAAATAATTTAGCCTAACCCAAGTTAGAAATATTTTCTCATATATTGCCTTCTAAAACTTTATAGTTTTAGGTTGTACATTTAAGATTATAATCTATTTTAAATTAACTTTGTATAATATATGAGATATGAATTGAAGTTCATTTTTTTACATATGCATATCCACTAATTCCAGTACTCTTTGTCATTCCAGCACTTTTGTCATTGAATTGCCTTCCTTCACCTCAGTCCTCCTTCCTGGAGCATACCTGTATACTCTTTCAACACAGTAAGTTGAGACAATCATAGGGCTGACCTCATTTATTTCCCATCTCTCTGGGATTACTGCCATTCTTTGTCCAATGTTCGCTGTGTTAAAAATTATTGTTTTATATATTTTGGTGGTTTTTTTGGTTGCTTCACACAGAAGGATAAATCTAGTCTTTGTTTTCCCATTTTAGCTGGAATCAGAAGTTTCGATGCTTTATTAAGCAATTTGATAATTTTTGACATGGGAAACACATTTACTGGAAAATCCAAAATAATTGAGCAGTATTTTCACTTCTTAAAACTAATTAATTGTTGACTTATACTCGTGATGTGCCCTCTACATAAAGTCCCCATTCAAATTCTTCCAAGATGCCACATAAACAGTAACTCATTTGTGAACCCTCTGCCCTCTGTGTAAAGTGGCCTACATTTTCTATAACCACTATTCAGGTAGACCTAAATATTGTCACAAGAGAGTATCTGAAACATATTAGAGTACATTAAAAATTGAAATCAGATGCATTTTGTTAGATTAGGAGGTAAACAAGATGATCAGAAGCAGCCCTTTGATCATATATTTTAGGTTACCAAAAGGTTAGTCGATGTTTCCTTGGTATTCAGTTTAGCAAGATATGAAATATCTAGAGCACTTTAAAAAATGTAAACTCCTAAGACCAACTTCAGACCTATTAAATGACAATCTAGGTATGGGGAGGTTGGCATGCTGGGCATTATTTTAAACACACTTCCCAGATAAATCATGTGCATGCTCAGATATATCTGAGCACCTACCACCTGTTATGTATAAGGTCGGCCCTGTCCTAAGCTCTGATACAGGATGTTTAATACATAAAGGCTAAGCCTCAAACTTAAAAAAAAAAAAAAAAAAAACCTCAACCTATTGGGAGATAGATAAATTTATTGAACAACTCGATCTATTGGGAGGTTGATTGATTGACTGATTTAGACCTATATATAGATGTAATATATTATATAAACATTAGAACAGAGATATGTACAAAGTGCTGAGTGAAGGCTCTGGAGGAGTCACATGTGAATGGGGTCTTGATAAATTAGTAGGAATTCTACCAGGTGGAGCTACGGGAGAAAAAGGCATTGGAGCTCTAAGGAATGAACAATTTGGCAAAGCTGTGGCATTGTAGAGGGTGAGGAACATTTGAAAGAATGAGAAGAAATTTGATGGAACAGAGAATAGGGCAGTGTTTCTGAAATTGGAGCATGTGAATCTCCTGGGGACTTGTTAAAAATTCATATTCCTGTGTCCCATTCCAGACCTACAAAAGCAGAATCTTAGGGAGACCTCTAAGGAGTTTGTTGTTAGTAAGTTCTCCTGGTGATTCGAATATGCAACAATGTTTGAGAACCACTTACATGATTATTTTCCCTTTATTTGTGCATTGATCTCTGTTAAGAATGAATGAATGTAAAGCAGTGATTTAAGCATTCCAGAATAGCCAGTTCTTACAAAAGCTGTGTCAAAGGAAAATTACATTTCATTCCCTCCCAAAGTAACAAGAAGAAACCCCCCAGAAACTTTGTATCAATCCATGGTAGTCTGGTTAGCATTTAGACTCATTTTGGCATAAAACTTCCTAATTTTATATCTACCTTTATATTCAAATTAAATTAAATCTTTATATTTAAATATTACTTACATTTAAATTAAAATAATATATTCAAATGAAATTTAAATTAAGCATTATCAAAATGCTGGTCAAAGGTTTTTAAATTGTTGTCATATAGCATAGTTTTTACCAAATGTAGCTTATAATACATACGTGCTATAAGGAATATAGCACTATTAAAAATGGAAAAACATATAAGAAAAAGCCTTTCCAAACAAAGACAGCCTTAAGATAGGTGTTGGTTATATCCCTCAATACCAATTTTGTACCAGCTCACTTCAATATATTTACCATCCTTTTTTCTTTTCACTGTGGAGTTTAGACTTTTTGAATCCAATTATCAGACATATACCATTTAGTTAAATTTAATACAAATGAAGACTTAAGTTCTTATACTTTCCATAAATGTCTGGTTATTATATATGTACCTAAATGCTTTTTGTAATAAATTTACTTTTACTTAAAACACTTGATGTTTCATTCTTTTGATAGAAATATTTGAGTATATCAATTAATAGCTACATTCAAAATAATATGTGTGTGTTTCAGTTGCCTGTAGAAAAGAACTCTACTCTTTACCATGAACCCTAAAGAATTTACATGTTTCACAGGCTTTAAACTCCCTAGTAAACTGGCAAAATCAGTCTGAGAAAATCAGTAGAGCTGTACTCTACTGTAGATTACCTCTCTTTGGACTTCCGGCCAAAAAGAAAACTCATGTAACTCAAAAAATCACTTTGAATGATGGTTTACTTTTATTAATTACACACTGTAAATCATTAATCAGGGACACTGGATAATCTAGGACTTGAAGATAGAAACATACTCCAAGTAATTATGGTTAATTCTTGCTTATCATCAATTTAAGTTAAATATCTAAGTCAATAATCTAATAAAACAAGTTTCTCAAGTGTCAGCCTCTGGTAATTAACTAATGCTTTATTTTTGGCCTCTCCTGGACTCTGCATCAAATACATAATAAAAACCACTACATTGGGGACATAACATATTCTATTCCTGCATTTTTGCACATAACCTACTGAAAGAGAACCTCATATCGAATTCATATGATATGCTTATGTGTCTAAATGCTGCAATAGAGGTATAAATGACATACTATGAAAGCACAAATGTATGAAAAACAAACCAACTTTTTCCCTCTGGATTAGTCGGGTCAAAGTTAATTTAAAAGGTGAAATTTAAGCAGAAAAAGGAAAATAGGGAAGGGTTCCAGGTAAAGAGAAAAGCACATGCAAAGGCCCTGGGTATCTTGGGATTGGCTGGTAATTTGGTATGAGGAGTGAAGATGAAATTATTGTATGACTATAAGATACTTAGGATGGCAATGTGAAACGATTGAAGACTTTCAAGTAGAGGCATGATAACAATCAACTGTGTATTTTACAAAGATCACTGTGGTTTCTGGGTAAAGATTGGATTGAAGGAAAAGAAAATGATTTAACCTTTAAGCATGTTAAATATGAAATATCTGCAGGTTATCAGAAAGAGATATTTAGTGTATGGTTGGGTCTAAAAATTTAAAGCTTAGGAGAAAGGAGGTTATTGGAGATACAGATTTCTACAAATCTCATAGAAATAGATGGGTTTACCCGTGGAGAATATGCATTCAAGCAAAAAAGAAACAATGAGAATGATGATTTATAATAGATGGAGTAAACGTCAGGACTGAATGCTGCAGAGACACCAAGTACAATGAGGAGATGAGAAACAGAATTCTGAGTTTGGTAGTTTCATTGAAATGATGGTGATGAACAGCAGAATGCAATGGATTAAGAATGTGAGAAAATTGAGGCAGCCAGTGCAGACTTCTTAAACATGCAGTTTGGCTGTGAAGAGAACAATCCGAGTACATAACACATAGTAGGCATATCAAAAGTTGTATAAAGGTGAAAGAAAGGGAGGGAGGAAAGACAGGAAGCTTGAGAAGGTAGCCTCATAGATGGATGAGAAAGTTTCCTTTATCTGAGGATGTTACCAAAAACAAAAGCAACCTGGCCATTTACCAGAAGAAAGTTGTTTTATTTTGTTTTGTTTTGAGAACAACAAGCTAACAGAGTACATCTACCTCTTTGAAAATGATGACTGGTACACAAAGGCATAAGCAGAGCACTTGTTCCATGAATAAGTGATTAATCTATTTCTCATTCTAGACCTTAAGAAAAAGATCCGCAGGGCTTTTTCATGCTGTTTCCTCTACTTAGAATGCCACTTCCTCAGGGAAATGCTTTGTAATCCTCCAGATGAGACCATATTCTCCCCATGATACTATCTCCACTGTGGTTCTAAGTGCCTTCCCCTTATAATACATGCCTCAGTTTATAAATTCACATTTATTCATGGGATTGTTAGATTGTCTGCCTCTCCTGATTGACTACAAACTCTACGAGGGGATGTGACATGTCTATCTGTGCTCGTCAATGTACTTTCAATGCCTAATACAGTGCCTGTCACAAAGCAAACAGTCAACATATATTTGCTGAAGGAAGGACCAAAAGGAAGGCCTACATGATGAAAACAAAACAAAACAAAACAAAACTTCCCCAGCTGGAAAAGTGTATAGGTTTTTTGTGATCCTCTTTTGGGCAGCAAATTTAAATAGAGGATGAGGGACAAGAAATTACTTAATGGGTACAATCCACACTACTTGGTGATGGTTACACTAAAAACCCAGATTTGACCCCATGCAGTATGTCAAAACAGCACTTGTATCATTTACACTTGTACCAAAAAGGAGGTCAACGAACTGAGATAACTTACATCAGCCCCTTAGGCACATGTGTTATAGGCAGAATCTGTCGTTTTTATCCCCTTTTGACAGACGTCTTGATGAGTACCTGAAGCTATCACCTGGAATGTGGAAACTCCTTTTTGGTCAGTGGCAGTTTCTAATAGTTTCTTAAATAAAATTTAATGTTAATTCCCATGATATGGGCACCACAGGAAGTCTATACCCAGAAGCAGCAGGGGTTTCCTAAAAGGGTAATGAGAATAAAGTTTAGATAAGAATTCTAGATAAATGGAGATAGCAAAGAGCACAGAAGCCTAAGTTTAAATCCTAGCTTCATCTGCTAGGTTTGCATCCTTGACAAGTTGTTTATCCTGTCTGAGATTCAGTTTTCTCATCTGTAAAACATGGATTACCAGTATTACCTAATTAATAGTTGTTCTGAAAATTCATTAAGTTAACATATATAAGGGACTTAGAACAGTGCCTGTCACATAATAAGTGCTCAATAAATATTAGCTTCTGTTACATTATTGTATTATTCAGTACGTATGATCTGCCTTGTTCCAAAACTCAGTATTCATGTTCCAGAGAACATATTGCCCAACCCACATTGGAATGTGATCCATATTTGCCATTTTTACTTCTTCAGTGGTTTCCCAATTAAAGGAAATAAACTTTGTAAAACTTTTACCTCTATTATCATTTCAATAAAGTAAAAAATAAATAAATATATAAATATTAGCTTAACCTTTGTTCCCTACAAAAGTCCAAGACCTCTCTCTACCACTCACTTTCAGGTGACACCTAAGTGATTTCTCAAGGAAGGATTCCATTCCTATGTATCTCCTGAAAGTTCTGACAAATGTCAAACTAATAAGCTTATAGAGGCCACCTACGTAGGTTTGTTTAGCTTGAAACCAACTCACACTGTTCTTTGCTAGTAGTGGGTGGATTTATTCACACTATTTATCTACATAAAAAAAAGCTCTTGTTCAGTTGTGTTTGAATCAGTTTAACTTCCAACAAGATTAAATTTTCGGAAGAAAAAGAAACATCATTCCTTCTGCATTATATTCAATGAAGTACCCATCTGCATGTCAGGTCATGCAGACTGTCACTGTAACTGAGAGGTAGGCCTAAAACTGCCTTTGCATGCTTAATTGCAGGGGGCACAAGGCTAAACCCTAGTGATTTTGGTGATGAAAGTTCTTAGGGACAGATAGACATTTGCTAACATAAAATATGACATGATGCATGCCAAAAGAGAACTATAAACAAACTATTCTGCCTTCATAACCCATAGAGCTTCTAGCATAGCTTCCTTTTTATATTTCAGCATAAAAGCATAAGCTTTTGGTCTAAAATATGCTTTCTAATGGGAAGAAAACTTATATTGTAGATCTCTGGATTTTTGACATCAAAGAAGGATTTTCTGAAGCAGAAGGACAAACATTTTTGTCAACAATTAGCAGGAAAGAGTGCATTGGCCTTAGAGTCTAATACTGTGGGTTACTGCTAACTTACGACTTGACCTTGGGAAAGGAACCTCACCACTTTGGATCACAGTTTCCTTTTCTGTAAAATCAGAGCCACTACAAATACTTGACTTTATAGATGTTTTATAAGGATCAAAGTAGATCAAATATGAAAGTGCTTTGAAAAAGTTTCAAGTCCGCTGCCACTGCCTAGTGTTATTACCATTTAGATTGAAGTCAAGAAAAATTTGCTTATCTCATAATCCTGAGTTGGTATATATGCTATAAATTAATTTTATTTCTGTTTTATTTTAAAAGGTCATGCATGCCAACTTCTCTTCCTAGAAATATGGCTTATTGGACATTGTGAAAAAATCCATTTAAAACTCCAAGAAATTCCATATAAAATATAATAAACATGCTCTCCTATAGCTGATCAAATGTAAAGTTTAAAATATTCATGTACAAGATCCCAAGAAAGTAAGCAAAATTTCAAATCAGAAAGGAAAGGGGGAAGTTGTGGGGCTGGAGGTGGGGGTGGGAGGGAGAGAGGTACAATCAGTGGGATAAGCTGATTATGAAGTTACAGCTGTTTAGAAGAAATTGACTAATATCAATAAATAAGATGTTAAGGAGTCAGCCAGGCACAGTGACGTGTGCCTTTCGTTCTAGCTACTTGGGAGGCTGAGATGGGAGGATTGTTTGAGTCCAGGAGTTCTGGACTAGCCTGGACAAAATAACGAAATCATGCCCTTAAAAAGCAAATAAATAAGATACTTGGATGAATAGCCAAATAGGAAAAAAAGACAAAAGTTTGTATAAGTGAAGAATGGGAATTGAGACACCACATAAAACTGGGAACCTCAAAGTTCCCACTAAAGCCAGCATGGTATTGGCTTGAGTGAACTGGTGGTCTGGAATAAATCCACCCACTACTAGCAAAAAGAGATAAAAAGAATACTTGCTTGTTTCAACTTTTTGATGAAAAAATCTCTCCTGAGAATTCATAAACACAGGTGTGTAACACAGGTTTGTGGTTAAATTTATACTTTTTGCATGGTCCTAAAAATCCTAAGCTAAGAAATTAACTTAAAATGGCTCTATGTTGGTAATTCCATAATGTAACTAGCAGAAGTAAATGCAAACTTCTGTGAAAGAATAAACCATGCATGGGCTCATACCTCCATGAAGTTCCACAGATAAAGCCCCATGCACATAACCACACAGTCCTAAATTACAAGGCATACAATCAAAGTAGTCATCACAGTGAGGTAGCAGAGAAAATGAACAATAATATTAGATCCTCAATTATATGAAATAATGAAATTAATGGATACAGAATTGAAAATATATGCAGTGCTTTTTAAGAAATAACACCATATCATGGATTGAAAAAAATATTATTAAAATGTCTATACTGCGCAAAGCAGTCTACAGATTCAATGCAATCTCTGTAAAAATGCCAATGACACAGATTTATAAAATAGTAAAATTAATACGGAATCATAAAAGATCTCAAATAACCAAAGCAATCCTTAGCAAAAAGAGCAAAACTGGAGGTATCAACTCCTGATTTTAAACTATACTACAAAGCTATAATAACCAAAACAGTAGGGTACTGGCATTAAAAATAGACACATAGACTAATGGAACAGAATAGAAAACCCAGAAATAAATCCAAGCACTCAGAGCCTACTCATCAACAAAGGCAATAAGAATGTACCTTGGAGAAAAGATAGTCATCAATAAATGGTTGTGGAAAACTGCATATCCATATGCAGAATAATTAAACTACATGCTCATCTTTTACCAAACGAAAATAAACTCAAAATAGATTAAAAGTTTAAGACTTAAATGTAAGTCCTAAAACTATAAAACCACTAGCAAAAAACATTAGGAAAATGCTACTGGATGTTGGTCTGGGCAAATGTTTTTGGTTAAGATTTCAAAAGCACAGGCAATAAAAGTGAAAATAGACAAATGGGATTACATCAGGTTAAAAAACTGTATAGCAAAGGAAACAACTGACAAAGTAAAGAGACCATGTACAGAATGGGAGAAGATATTTGCAAACTATGACTCTGACAAGGGAGATTCATATCCAAAATATATAAGCAACTCAAACTACTGAATAGCAAATAAATAATCCAATTAAAAATGAGCAAAAGACTTGACTAGACATTTTCAAATAAATACAAAAATCAACAGGTATATGAAAAAATTTTCAGCATCACTAATTAGAGGAATGCAAGTCAAAATTACAATGAGATATCATCTCATCCCTGTTAAAATGACTATTCTCAAAAAGACAAAAAATAACAAATACTGGCAAGGATGTGGAGAAAGGAGAACACTGGTATACTGTTGGAGGCAATGTAAAGCAGTGTAGCCATTATGGGAAACAGTATGGATGTTCCTCAAAAAATTCAAAAACAGGTTCATGCCTGCAATCCTAACACATTAGGAGGTGAATGTGGGAGGATCACTTGAGCCAAGGAGTTTGAGACCAGCTTGAGCAACAAAGTAATACCCAATCTCTACAAAAAATTTTTTTAAATTAGCTGGACATGGTGGTATGCACCTGTAATCCCAGCTACTCTGGAGGCTGAAGCGGGGGGATTCCTTGAGCCCAGAAGTTCCAGGCTGCAGTGAGCCATGATCATGTCACTGTACCCCAGCCTGGGTGACAGAGTGAGACCCTGTCTTAAAAAAAAAAAAAAAAAGAAAGAAAGAAAAAGAAAGAAAGAAAGAAAAGGAGAGAAACTAAAAATAGAACTACCATATAATCCAGCAATCCCACTGTTGGGTATATATCCAAAAAAAAGAAGTCAGTATATCAAAGCTATAATCTGTACTCCTGTGTTTATTGCAGCATTTGTCACAATAGCCAGATAAGAAATCAGCCTAAGTGTCCATCAGTGCATGAATGGACAAAGAAACTGTGGTATATATACACTGTGGAATATTATTCAGTCATAAAAAAGAATAAATTACTGTCGTTTGCAGCAACATGGATAGAATTGGAGATCATTACATTAAGCCAGCACGGAAATATAAATATTGCCTATTCTCACACATATGCAGGAGGTAAAATAGTGGATCTCATAAAGGATGGTGGTTAGCAGAGGCTAGGAAGGGGAGGGAGGGAAAGATGAAAAGAAGTTGGTTAACAGGTAGAAAAATAGTTAGGATAAAAGGAATATGTTCTAGTATTCAACAGTATAGTAGAGAAAATATAGTTAACAATAATTTATTGTGTATTTCAAAATAGCTAGAAAACAAGCATTGTAATGTTCCCAAATCAAGGAAAAGGTAAACATTTAAAGTGATGAATATCACAATTATCCTGATTTGATGATTATACATTGTATACATATATCAAAATACTACATGCATTCCCAAAATATATACAACTATGATATATCAATAAAATATTACAAAAACATTCAACATAAGTAATCAAAATTTAAAGAAAACATTACTTTTAAAAGGCTATTTATGTTTTAAAACCAAATAAAACATCTAGAAATGAAAAAATTTGAGCTAAAAGAGTGAATCTCCATAAATGGGTTAAACAACAGAAGAGGCACCACTAAAGGCAAGACCAGTGAACTGGAAGATAGATCTGAAGAGATTACCCCAAAATTCATTCCAGAAAAACAAAGAAATGAAAAATATTAAGAGAGAAGCTTAGAGACATGGAAGTAAAATGAGAAGGCCCAATAGGTATATAAAAGAAGACCCAAAAGAGAATTATGAGAAGAGGGATAGGCAAGAGTAGAAGAGGTAATAGCTCAACCTTCAAGTTAAGAAAACACAATGACTCATAGACAGGATAAATCTTTTAAAAGTCCACATCTGGCATGTAATAGTGAAACTGCAGAACACAAAAATGAAAAGATGTTAAAAACAGCTAGAAATCCAAGACAAAATACTTGTAAAAGAATGACTATTAAACTGACAGTAGACATTTCCAGAATAGTAATAAAAACTTTGACAGTGTAACAGTAACTTCAAATGCTGAGAGACAATAACTCTTCATTTAAAATATAACATTCAGATCAGGTCTCTCAAAATTCACTTTTATGGAAAAGAATAGAGAGAATTTACATAAACAAACTCTTACTGAAGTAAATTTTTTAAAATGTGCTTCAGGAAGAAGGAAAATTATCCCAAAACGAAGGTTTAAGACACAAAAAGGGATGATGAGAAAAGAACGAGGATGTGTGTAAATATCAACAGATCTTTTATTTTATTTATTTATTTATTTATTTTTTTGACAGCAGCATCTGTTTATTGACAATTCCAGGTCATTCCCAACACGCCGCAGCAGGGCTGTGTACAGTCCAGCCGGGTGGGGAGGGAGGGAAGGCAGGCACATGGAGACACAGGTATGTCGGGAAGTGCACACAAACCATCGTCTTTCCTTTCTGGTCAAAGAAGAAAAACTTTATAATCAATATCCCGCTCATAAGTAAAAGTGGGAAAGAAAAAACTTGATCGCTTTAATCTGGCCTTCTGGCATCTCCTCTCCCATTTCATATGCACAGTTTATTTGGGTAATGCTACCGTCACCAGCAGAACACCTGTAAGTAAAAACAAACGTCAGGAAGGAAAAAGTATGAACAGGAAGCTCCAAAGGTGGCTCCAGGCGGGCGCTGGGCTCAGTAGAAGCAGACGGTGTGCAGAAAGGTGCGGCCGCTCTTCTCCTCGAACTCCTGCAGCAGCTCGTCAATCTCGTTCTCCATGTCTTCCGTGTGCTGGATACACTGGCAGAGCTCACAGATGAGAAACGCCCCCAGGGTGGCCTCCTCGTGGTTGTCCTGGATGTCCACGTTGACCACGTGCACGGGCTGGCAGGTCTCCTGTTCTCTGGAATTCAGATCTTCCACCACCTGGTCATACACTCTCTCTTCGCAAGTGAGGATCAGATCAAACAGGTCTTTGCAGTTCTGGAACCTTTCTGGTCGGGGCTTGATTCTCTTATTTCTGTCCAGCATATGTAAAATCCCATTCTGTGTATAGAGTTCTTTGTCTTTCCTAAGAAGATCATTGTACATCTGGTCATATGTGGTTTTGAAATCATAAACATTGGGCTTGTTGGGAGCTGGTCCTGGAAGCTTCACGTGAGTCCCTGTTCCAAAGGATCGGACGCTGAATCCCCGTTTGCTGAGGATGTTGTGCGCCTCCATGCTCCGGTTCTGGTTGCTTGAGCACACCACCGCCACCCGCAGCGGGGACGACGGCATGGCTGCGGCCCCACAGCCCGCGGCTCTCCCGCTTGGGTTCCCACCCCACCGCGGCGCTTCCGCGCGAGCAAAATGGCGGCCGCCGCGGCCGGAAGCGGGCGACGCGAAAGCGACGGCGCAGCGTGCGGCGTCTGCGCGGCGGCCTCCCCGCCCACCTCGGGCGCCGGGCCGCGGACGGAGCGCAAGCACTGGCCTTCGGGCGCGCTGCGCTCGGCGAGGCCGGGGACGGCCAACGCCGCGCCGGCCCCCGGCGTCCGCAGCAGAGACCCGCACTCCACCAACAAATCTTAACTGAATAAAAAAAACCATTCATTTTAGACAAAAAAAAACAAAAAGATAAAACTAAAATATGGGGCAGTAATAACATTGAGGATGGGGATGAAGTGATCAAAATTAAGCATTCTAAGTATTTAAATTATTCAAAAAGAGCATTAAAAATAGTGATAGCTTTTAAATTCTGTTAAGAATGAATCCTAAATTTTTAAAGGTAACCAATAAAATAATGGAAATAGAATGGTATTTCCTTCCAAACTGTTAGAAGAAACATGAAAAAAATATATTTAAAAAAATAATAAGTTTCTGGTTATCTGGTCAGGAGCTTAGAAGAAAAGGACTGGAATAAAAGACTAAGTCTGGGGTATAAACATATGGGAATGGGTATTAAATGAAGTTTTTTGTATTACACATTAATGCCCATCAGAAAACATACACCATGCAACAGGCACATAACAAACAAGAAGACAAAATAATTTAGCCTGCTGTCATTAGCCAGCCTTCATCATCAGCCACCCTTCATCATCAGCCACCCTAGAGCTGGCACAATGAGCACATGAGCAGAGTGGCCAGGGTGGCAGAGTTAGAAGTTATATACAGGCCTAACAGCATAGAATCCTATTTTTCAAGGATAGCGTATTTAGTGCTGTCTCTGAATTTTTAATCTCTCAGCAACAGAGACCAATACTGAGCTCATGTAATGACGCTATTCTTTAAAAACCAGCCAGTCACTGGGGTAAGTCATCTACATTGGGTTCCATCTATCTGAGAGATCAGTGATTCGTTCTCACGGGGATATATATTTATTCCATGTATGGGTTTGCCTTTCCTGTTTGAAGAGCCGCAGCCAGCATTACCATCCAGGGACTTAACGGAGGGCTAATCCATTGGCATAGAATCCTATGCATTATTACATCTGACATCATCCGACCAGGGGCAAAGGAAATGAAAGAATGGCCCCATGACCATGATATCCACAGCTGGTATCACATACTGCACCAGTCAGAAGCAACTGGTTTCATAGAGCACGGGAAGAGCCTTTTAAGGGAACAACTAAAACAAAAACTTGGATGCAATGTTCTGCAAAGAAAAAGTACCATCTTCCAAGAAGCAGTACAAGTATCAAACTGTAGAGATTTCTATGTGGCACTTGGCACTTCCCAAGAGGAGGACTACGTGAATCCAGGTACCAAGAAGTCAAAGCAAGAGTGGTTCCCTTACTATCGCTTCCAATTAAGAGTACTTTAGGCTTTCTGTCTCCACAATTCTGTGTTCTGCATGGTTAGAGGTCCTGGTCTCCAAAGAGGATAGACTCTTGTCAGTGAACACTTTTTCTTTAAACTTTAAAACAAAGATTTATTGAAGTGTAATTGGCATACAATAAACTTTACATGTCCAAATTGTACAACTTGATATATTTTATCTATGCAAGAATGAAACCATCATTCCAATTAAGCTAATGAATAGATCCACCTCTCTCAAATGTTTACTTGTGCCCTTTTGTAACTCTTTCTCCTGCCCCTCCTAAAGCTTCCCTCCAAGCAACGACTGGTCTGTGTTCCAACACTGTAAATTGGTTTTCATTTTCCAGGATTGTATATAAATTGAATCATACAGTATGAAGTCTTTTTGTTTGGCTTTAGTCATTTGGCATAATTAGAGATGTATTCATGTCGTTGCATGCATCAGTGGCGTATGTACCACAGTTTGTTCATCCATTTACCTGTGGATGGATCTTTGAGCTATTTACAGGTTTTGAAAATCACAAATAAAACTGCTTTATATATTTACATACAAACAATTGTATGAGTGCACATTTTTATTTCTATTGTGTAAATACTTATGGGAGGAATGGCTGGATCATATGATAGGTGGACATTTACCTTATAAGAAAGTAGCAAACTGTTTTCCCAAGTGACTGTACAACTTTATATTTCCAGCAGCAGTGTACAAAGTTTCAGTTCCTTCACATCCTTGCCAATATTTGGCATGGTGAGTGCTTTTAAATTTAGCCATTCTAATAAGTATGCAGTTGTATCTCATTGTGGTCTTAATATGCATATCCCTAGTGACTAATGATGTTGAGCATTTTTATGTGCTTATTTTCAATCCATATATCTTCTTTGGTGAAGTATTTGTTCAAGTCTTCTGTCCATCTTATTATTGGATTGCCTGTACTTTTTATTGTTGAGTTGTAAGGGTTCTTTATATATTCTGGGTACAAGTTCTTTGTCAGATATATGATTTACAATTATTTTCTTAGTCTATGGCTTGTCTTTTCATTCTCTTAACAGTGTCTTATAAAGAATTATCGATAAATTTATAATTTTGATATGTGCAATGTATCATTTTTATCCTTTTATAGATTGAGATTTGGTTATATCTAATACGGAGATCAGAAAACTAATTCTCTACAGTACCAAAAAGTAAATAGCTTAAGCATTGAGGACCACATGGTCTCTGTCACAATTATTCAACTCTGTATTTGTGACACAAAAGTAATCGTGGCCAAATACATAATGAATAGATAAGGAGGTGTTCCAATAAATACGTATGTATAAAAACAGGTAGTGGGCTGGATGTGGCCTAAAGATTGTAGTTTCCCAGCCCTTAATCTAAGAAATCTTTACATTTAGGTCTATGATCCATTCTGAGTAAAATTTTAAATGTATTATAAGGTGTGGACTTTGCATATGGATATCCAAATTTTCCAGCCCCATTTGTTGAAAAGACTCTACTTTGCCCAGTAAATGGTCATTACACCATTTTTAAAAATCACTTTTACTGTCTTAATACCATAAACTAGGTGGCTTATAACAACAGCAATTTCTTTCTCACAGTTCTAGCGGCTGGCAAGCCCAAGATCAAGGTGCTAAGAGATTCAGTGTCTAGTGAGAGGCCACTTTCTGGCTCATAGACAGTGCCTTTTTGCTGTGTTCTCACACATGGAAGGGAAAAGGGGTTTCCTTCAGGCCTCTTTTATAAGGGAAACACTACTTCCATTTTTGAAGGCTCTGATCTCATGATCTGCTTATCTCCCAAATAACCCACCTCCTCATACTATCACATTGGTGATTAAGTTTCAACATATGGATCTTGAGAAATAAACCAGAAACAGAAAGAAAAATACTATGTGATTTCACACATATGTGGGATCTTAGAAAGTTGAACTTACAGAAGCAGAGAGTAGAATTGGAGGTTACCAGAGGTGGCAGGGGTTTGGGGGAGATGTTGGTCAAAGGATACAAAATTTTAGTTAGATAGGAGGAATAAATTGAGATTTGTTATACAACATGGTAACTATAGTTAATAACAATGTATTGTACACTTGAAAATTGCTAAAAGAATAGATTTTTTTTTTTTTTTTTTTTTTTCGGAGTCTCGCTTTGTCGTCCAGGCTGGAGTGCAGTGGCGCGATCTCGGCTCACTGCAAGCTCTGCCTCCCGGGTTCACGCCATTCTCCTGCCTCAGCCTCCAAGTAGTTGGGACTACAGGTGCGCACCACCACGCCCAGCTAATTTTTTTTTTTGTATTTTTAGTAGAGACAGGGTTTCACCGTGTTAGCCAGGATGGTCTCAATCTCCTGACCTCGTGATCCGCCCACCTCGGCCTCCCAAAGTGCTGGGATTACAGGCGTGAGCCTGTAATTCTTGGCCGTGCCCGGCCAAGAAGAGATTTTAAGCATTCTCACCACAAAAATGATTTATAAGTGAGTAATGGATATGTTAATTAGCTTAATTTAGTCATTGTATACATATTTAGCCAATTTAGCCAATATACACATATATGAAACATATATCAAAACATGTTATATATGTATATGTATATGTATACCATAAAGATGTATAATTTTTATATGTCAATGTAAAAACATAAATGAATGATAAAAAACAAAAAAATGAATTTTGAAGGGACACAAACATTCAGATTATAGCATTTACATATAGGTATGGGTCTGTTTCTGAACTCTTTATTCTTCCCCATTGATCTATTTGTGTATCTTCACACCAATACCACATTGCCCTTATTACTATAGTTTTACAAGTCATTATAAACGGGTGATGTTAGTTCTCCAACTTTTGTTCATCTCTTCAGAAGTTGTCTTGGCTGCTCTAGGTCCTTTGCATTGCCTATGAATTTTAGAATCAGTTTGTCAATTTCTACCAAAAAGGCCTCCTGGGATTTTGATAAGTATTTACTTGGATCCATAGGTCAATTTTTGGAGAATTGACATATTAACAATTTGGAGTCTTCTTACCCATGAACTGTGGCCACCAAGAAATGGGCTGCCTAAATCTCCTGCTTCATGGAACATGGTTGACCATCAGCCCCAACTGTGTGTCCACCATCACATTTGTGTCAATGCTACACTATCTCCATGCTGCTCCTAGCAAAAATGTAAGTAAGGAAGGGAAACAAGTGCAGGCCTATTCCTGCAGGACATGGGTCTTCTTTAATAGACAACCTTGGGTCAAGAAATACCCACTGACTTGGCTGACGCTTTCTTAGAACTGCACTGCAATCTGATACTCTTCCCCATATCTCCTCTTTCGGCACTCTCCTTCTACAGGGATCTGACCTGCACCACTATCTGAAGACTCTCACAGCCTAATCCTGATGGCCTCCTTTTGTCCTTCATGGGTATTTCCCCTAATAAAGCTCTTATATGTCTAACCCTGTCTTGGTATCTGCTTCTCGAAGGATCCAAACTAACACATGCCATGAAGATTTGTGGTTTGTGCTGCTGCTTAGTCAGAGATGGACACTACCTTAGAATGTGGGAAGGATATGATTAGCAGAATCACTTTAGTAGTAGAAAAGATTAACTAGTCAAATCCTCATATGGTACAAATACAGTAGATTTTTGCATAACTTGACACAGTTTCATCTTGGAACAGTGCTCAGCATCTATTTTCTTGCTTCTCTTCCTATTACAATTTGTGATTCTTGTGATACAAATCCAGCAATTGCACACGTTGGCTGCGGAACATTTTACATTATTAAGCAATTCATAGTATTCCTAAACTTGTATATACATCCATCAAGACATAACGTGGGTGAAATATAACACCAATTCCTTGTGATGGCCTCTAATGTGTGTCAAACTAAATATTTGTGGATAATCTAATACACGAATGTTTAAGAGGTAAATTTATACATTTTTAAATGGAGTAAAATATTTAAATGCTACATAAATTCGGTTGAAAGGGTTGTATTAATTTTGCTTTTTAATTTTCTTAATTTTAATATTTTGGGAGAAAAATACATTAAAAATAGTTTTTATTCAAATTTACATTTTATATAAAAATGTTAAATTTTGTAAACTTTTAGTATATTTTCATTTGTAATCCTTTAAACCAGAACTGCAAATTGAGCACAGATTCTGTGAAAATCTTGATTATAACAACGTAATAGTTATCTTTCAGCAGTGAAAGCAAGAAGAGTAGATTTAGTAGTACTAACATACTAACCTATAAATTATATATGTATTTATGTTATTACTTATCCAAACACCATCAGACTGTAAACAGAAGGTCAGATACATAAACTAATAATTAAATTTAGTAGTTTTGGGCACTTTACTAACATTCAGCATATGAAAAATATAGTTTTACACATTTCAATTTTATGAATATAAAGTTATATTCATCAAGATAGGAGACAGACTATCATTTTATTTAACATTTACTTAGCTTTATATGCAACCTTTTTCTAAATATTTTTATGTAATTTTTATTAGGATTTTTTTGCAGATACTTATCTCTGGACTAGAAGAGAATCCTTTGCCTTGCCTGAGTGACCAAATTATTTCAATATGCAACTTTTAAATATGTATGAATATGGTAGATGAGTTTTTGCTGGCATGCTTCCTCTGGGCCCTGCAAATTTTTAGGATAGGCCTGGCTTTCACTGTGAGTGTGAGTGTGGAATGATTGAAAAGGGGTTTCTCAAGAGCTTCTAGAGCTGGGATCTCCACTTCATTCCTTGATGGATGGGATGTGCATAGATATTTCTTGGGGTAAAGAGAGAACCCACGAGCTCCTTCTTCACTCCTATCTGGCAGCCAGGAAATAGGTGGGCTTGATAGGTATGTAGCTTTAAACAAGCCATAGCCCCCAGCAGGGTCGGTCCTCCCTTTTTCTTTTCCCCTCTTGCCACCTAACCCCGCCATGTTTCTCATCTTCTTTCCAAGGTCACAGGTCTCCTTCCCAGCTTTTCATTCACATCCCTCCACTCAAGCAAGCCTCTGGTCCCCTTTTATCCACAGAAGTCAAATTTTCAGGGACTTCTGCCTGCATCTAAAACTGTGGCTTCACCACCAAGGATGTCTCCCTTATATTTCTGGTCCACTGAGAAGTTTATCTTTCTTTTTTTTTTTCTTTTTTTAAATGGAGTCTCACTCTGTTGCCTAGGCTAGAGTGCAGTGATGCTATCTTGGGTCACTGCAACCTCCACCTCCCAGGTTCAAGTGATTCTCCTGCCTCAGCCTCCCAAGTAGCTGGGATTACAGGTGTCCACCACCATGCCTGGTTAATTTTTGTATTTTTAGTAGAGACGGGATTTCACCATGTCGTTTCACCATGTTGTTGCTCAAACTCCTGACATCAAATGATCCACCTGCCTCGGCCTCCCAAACTGCTGGGATTACAGGCATGAGTCACCACACCCAGCTGAGTGTTTTATCTTTTTGAGTATAACCATGCCTTTCTAATTTTATTTTCTATTATTATTTTTATGTGTCTTAAATGGGGGAAAAATAAGGCTTAACTATATGGTGCATTTTATTTCCTACAACATTTTTTACTAATCAAGATAAACCTTTTTGCACATGTATTTGTGTTTATATTTCTTCTTTTGAAAATTTTTGGTTCATAGACTTTGTCCAATTTTTATTGGCATGTTATTTTATGTGTATTTTTTAAATGTCACTAATTTGCAACTTTTCTTTATATACTAAGGTCATTGGCTGTTTACCATATTTTTGTAAAACTTTTACCCCAGATTATCATTTGCCATTCAATATTGTTTATTATTCATTTAGGTGGACAGATGATTCTATGGTTCTACTGTTACCATCTATATTCCCTTAATGTTCCCATGTCAACATTAAGAGTCTTTTGTTTGAAAGATTTTTAATGTCTGTATCCCCTTTTTAAAAAGTGGCAATAACTAAAGAACCTATCAATTTCTACCTGGAGTGCATGTTCCAAAGCTATATAATGCAGCTGCATTATTCTGATTCCCTACTTTATGACTAATTGAATCTATATGCACAAAAACGTTTTGTACAACAGCTGGAGAATTAAAATATTAAACCCTCAGTGATGATTGCTAATTATTTTCTTTCCTGGTGACAGACCTCAAGTTGTCAGAATGTAAAGGCAATGTACGGTACAAATAGAAACCACATTACTGTGAATTCAATTTGCACACATCATTGTTGGAGAAAGACGCTAATCACAACTTACCAAAGAAAACACTGTAGCCTGAATAATTTGTATTTAATCCTTCTTAATGAAAAGAATGTAGAAATGCTCCTGAAGTTTCCACAAAGTGCTCTCCCTATGTGAGAGTTAGTGCCTATCTGCTACCTTGCTTTTGTGTGGATCCTTCACTCAACATAAAGTAATTACTTAGCTAAATCCAATGGTCCTCTATCAGCTTGATTCTTAGCTGCATTACCATTTCTACCTTTCAAGGTTTGATTTCTCTCTTTCCTAGATTTCCCTTCTTTTACATGGAGTATAATCAAAGAAGTGCCAGATTTAGGGTCAGAAATTAATCATTAGACTCCAACTGATCAATTTCCAGCTGTGTGACCTTGGGTCCACTTACATAAACATTTTGAGCTTTAGTAAAATCACAAAGTTGTTAGAATTTAATTATATGACCTAACATATGTGAAAACACTAAGCCTAAAACACTGGGTAATTACTTGGATTCAAGTGGCAATTTAGCTATTGACTTTTGGAAAGCCCTGTAGTTCAGTCTTCAGCCCTCTGACTTTTTGCCCTCTAAATTTATTCGCTCACATAATTCCATGAAATACCTCTTCAAAATATAACTAGCACCTCTATCAGACCCTTTCCTTCATTACTCCCACCAGAGGGTCCCACCTTTACTAGGGGCCCAACCTGGAACAAAATCAACTTGTATTTGCTTTTTTGTTTTTGTTTTGTTTTGTTTTGTTTTGTTTTGTTTTGTTTTGTGAGATGAAGTCTCTATTGCCCAGGCTAGAATGCAGCGGTGCTATCTTGGCTCGCTGCAACCTCCACCTGCCAGGTTCAAGCAATTCTCCTGCCTCAGCCTCCCGAGTGGCTGGAACTACAAGTGAGTACCACCATGCCTGGCTAATTTTTGAATTTTTAGTACAGACGGGGTTTCCCCATGTTGGCCAGGCTGGTCCTGAACTCCTGACCTCAGGTGATGGACCCGCCACAGCCTCCCAAAGTGTTGGGATTACAGGAGTAAGCCACTGTGCCCAGCCTCTGCATTTGTTGATATTTTGATTATTAAATGTTTCTCATTGTGTATGTTCAATCATACCAATTAGATGATCAACTTTTTAAAGGCAGAGGCCATGTCTTCAGTTTTTGCGGTAGACACTGTAAGCACAAAAGGAGTGAAGTACACCATAGGATGTGACATTTTCTTTGTTTCTTCTTAAATAAATGCTGCAGCATTCTCTTTCAGTTTGCAGATTTGATTTACCTGATAAGACAGCCTCATCAATCAAAGACAGTGAAACCATTCTGCTTTTTCACTAGCTTCATCGATGTAAAAGTATACTTTTCATTCCGTGACTACTCAGGGAAAGGGCTAGGCACACTATGGAGGGGAAGCAGTAGACTGAAAGTAAACCAATGTAGTAAGAGATTGTTAGTGAGCAGTGAATGAGAAAAGAGTCAAACAGGCTGTGGAAGTAAATGGTACATAGGCAATTTGAAGGTGTACCTATTTTTACAGCTCTAATAACTAAGTGACAACACTCACACTCATTTACTGATATATCAGCATTTTTCTCCACGCAAATTTATATTTTGTCCTTTGCATTATATAGGTAGGCATTCACCCTGCTGTTTCACCACCTACTGCTTTAACAGCTGCTAATAAGCAGGAATCTCAGCTTCTATAGAAGCAAGTCAGGGAAGGGACTAGCAAGAAGAAAGGAAAAAACTGAGAGAGGGGGCTAGGAAGAAGGAAGAAGGGATCTATGGAAAACCATCGAGGGTAAAATCAAGGAGAGAAGACTGGAAAGTGTGAGGAAGAATGGGGTGACTGGGGGAGTTGGAAAAGTTAAGAGCATAAGGATTTTAAAGATCTGTTGTATGTACTGGATTCATAAATTAGTTGCTTTTCGGAGCTACCTACAGTGGATGAAGGGGGCCTATACCCAAAGTCTGATCAACTCCTTTATATGGAGATGGGTAATACTACAGGAGGTCTCCCAGGAGATAGAGGAAGAGGCTGAGGAGTTTCTTCTCCGTCATACCCTTGCCCTCTTCCCCACCTGGTGATCCCTCTCCATCATTTTTCTCCTCCACTTCTCTCCTCAACTCTGCATTTAACATCCTGAAAACTGCGAAGGACAATAAGACAAATGCATTGTATTCTCCCTCTCACCCATGGCCGTTTTCTAAGTTTGAGCACTGAACATATCATGGGGTGAGCTATATTGGGCATAAGCTCTGTGTAACCTACATCTAACTTCCAAGAACTCAAAATCCACATAGTTTGTCCAGGATAAGAGTGGTGAGGATTGAGGTGGGAATCCATCCACCCTGATTATAAAAGTTAAACCTAATCAGAGAGAAGAGATTGGCTTATCCTGAAAACCTCAACATACACTATATAAAGTACACATAAAATGATTAACAAAGGAAGGTAGAAGAGAAACACACTGCAAAGTGCATATATAAATATTCACCTCCAAAGAGAAAGATTTTCTTGGTCTACTGAAAATAGGAATATTTCAAGGAATATCATTCTCAAAGTCAAGTGTTACGTTTTTTAGTTAAAATTAGATTTTTTTTCCTTTGCCTCATAAGAAGAAACTACACTAGCTGATAGAAAAATTATGGCATCTAATGTGTAACAGAGGATATACATCAAATACACATGGTTATTGATTTCAGGAAATGTTTGCTTCTTTACCCAGAAATGTGAGGCCATATAAGCCAGATTTCACAGACGAACTATAAGTGATCTAATAAATAGAAATAATACTATAAAATGGTTATATTTAACATATTCTAACCTGGACAGAGTAACTACTACTATGAAATAGTTTATACAAAACTACAAAGGGAGCAAAGTGAAAGGCAATTCATTTCTTCATGCTTAATTTATGCAAAACATCAAATGGGCCTAAATAATTGAGGCTACTTACCATTGTAAAGACTTCTAAGAGGGTGCGCCCAAGATGGCCCAATAGGAACAGCTCCAGCCTCTAGCTCCCAGTGTGAGCGACACAGAAGATCGGTGATTTTTGCATTTTCAACTGCGGTACCGGGTTCATCTCACTGGGGCATGTCCTGTGGGACACCTGGCGCTGGTCCGCAGGTGCAGCCCAACCAGCCAGAGCTGAAGCAGGGTGAGGCATACCCTCACCTGGGAAGCGTGAGGGGGAAGGGAATTCCTTTGCCTAGCCAAAGGAAATTGAGACACACAACACCTGGAAAATCAGGTGACTCCCATCCTAATACTGCCCTTTAACAAGGGTCTTACTTAGCAAACCGGCACACCAGGAGATTATATCCCACACCCGGCCCGGAGGGTCCCACGCCCACAGAGCCTCCCTCATTGCTAGCACAGCAGTCTGAGATCTTACTGCAAGGCGGCAGCAAGGCTGGGGGAGGGGCATCCGCCATTGCTGAGGCTTAAGTAGGTAAACAAAGCCCCCCCCTGAAGCTCGAATTGGGTGGAGCCCACCACAGCTCAAGGAGGCCGGCCTGCCTCTGTAGACTCCTCCTCTGGGAACAGGGCATAGCTAAAGAGAAAGCAGCAGAAACCTTGGCAGAGGTAAATGTTCCTGTCTGACAGCTTTGAAGAGAGCAGTGGATCTCCTAGCACGGAGGTTGAGATCTGAGAACGGACAGACTGCCTGCTCAAGTGTGTCACTGACCCCTGAGTAGCCTAACTGGGAGACATCACCCACTAAGTGCAGACCGACACATCACACCTCACATGGTGGGTTACACCCCTGAGACAAAGCTTCCAGAGAGAGAATCAGACAGTAACACTCACTGTTCAGCAATATTCTATATTCTGCAGTCTCCGCTACTGATACCCACGCAAACAGGTTCTGGAGTGGACCTCAAGCAAACTCCAACAGACCTACAGCTGAGCGTCCTGACTGTTAGAAGGAAAACTAACAAACAGAAAGGACACCCACACCAAAACCCCATCAGTACGTCACCATCATCAAAGACCAAAGGCACATAAAACCACAAAGATGGGAAAAAAGCAGTGCAGAAAAGCTGAAAATTCAAAAAATCAGAGCACATCTCCCCTTCCAAAGGAATGCAGCTCGTCACAAGCAACGGAACAAAGCTGGACAGAGAATGACTTTGACGAGTCCAGAGAAGAAGGTTTCAGTTGATCATACTTCTCAGAGCTAAAGGAGGAACTACGTAACCAGCGCAAAGAAACTAAAAACCTTGAAAAAAGATTTGAGGAATGGCTAACTAGAATAACCAATGTAGAGAAGTCCTTAAAAGAACTGATAGAGATGAAAACTATAAAAAGAGAACTACGTGACAAATGCACAAGCTTCAGTAACCGACTGGATCAACTGGAAGAAAGAGTATCAGCGATTGAAGATCAATGAATGAAATGAAGCAAGAAGAGAAGTGTAGAGAAAAAAGAGTAAAAAGAAATGAACAAAGCCTCCAAGAAATATGGGATTATGTGAAAAGACCAAATCTACATCTGATTGGAGTGCCTGAAAGTGAAGGGAAAATGGAACCAAGTTGGAAAACACTCTGCAGGATATCATCCAGGAGAACTTCTCCAACCTTGTAAGGCAGGCCAACATTCAAATTCAGGAAATACAGAGAATGCCACAAAGACACTCCTCAAGAAGAGCAACTCCAAGACACATAATTGTCAGATTCGCCAAAGTTGAAATGAAGGAAAAAATGTTAAGGGCAGCCAGAGAGAAAGGTCGGGTTACACACAAAGGGAAGCCCATCAGACTAACAGCAGATCTCTCAGCAGAAACTCTACAAGCCACAAGAGAGTGGGGGCCAATATTCAACATTCTTAAAGAAAAGAATTTTCAACCTAGAATTCATATCCAGCCAAACTAAGTTTCATAAGTGAAGGAGAAATAAAATATTTTACAGACAAGCAAATGCCTAGAGATTTTGTCAACACCAGGCCTGCCCTACAAGAGATCCTGAAGGAAGCACTAAACATGGAAAGGAACAACAGGTACCAGCCATTGAAAAAACATGTCAAAATGTAAAGTCCATAGATGCTAGGAAGAAACTGCATCAATTAGCGAGCAAAATAACCAGCTAATATCACAATAACAGGATCAAGTTCATACATAACAATATTAACCTTAAATGTAAATGGACTAATGGTCCAATTAAAAGACACAGGCTGGAAAATTGGATAAAGAGTCAAGACCCATCAGTTTGCTGTATTCAGGGGACCCATCTCACATGCACAGACACACATAGGCTCAAAATAAAGGGATAGAGGAAGATATACCAAGCAAATGGAAAACCAAAAAAAGCAGGGGTTGCAATCTTAGTCTCTGAAAAAACAGACTTTAAACTGTCAAAGATCAAAAGAGACAAAGAAGGCAATTACATAATGGTAAAGGGATCAATTCATCAGGAAGAGCTAACTCTCCTAAATATATATGCACCCAATACAGGAACACCCAGATTCAGAAAGCAAGTCCTTAGAGACTTAAAAAGAGACTTAGACTCCCATACAATAATAATGGGAGATTTAACACCCCACTGTCAACATTAGACAGATCAACGAGACAGAAAGTTAACAAGGATATCCAGGAATTAAACTCAACTCTGCACCAAGCGGACCTAATAAACATCTACAGAACTCTCCACCCCAAATCAACAGAATATACCTTCTTCTCTGCACCTCATTGCACTTATTCCAAAATTGACCACATAGTTGGAAGTAAAGCACTCCTCAGCAAATGTAAATGTAAATGTAAATGTAATAGGATCAACAAAAGTGATAGACTGCTAGCAAGACTAATAAAGAAGAAAAGAGAGAAGAATCAAATAGACGCAATAAAAAATGATAAAGGGGATATCACCACCAATACCACAGAAATACAAACTGCCATCAGAGAATACTATAAACACCTCTACGCAAATAAACTAGAAAACCTAGAAGAAATGGATAATTTCCTGGACACTTACACTCTCCCAAGACTAAACCAGGAAGAAGTTGAATCCCTGAATAGATCAATAGCAGGCTCTGAAGTTGAGGCAATAATTAATAGCCTAACAACCAAAAAAAGTCCAGGACCAGACGGATTCACAGCCAAATTCTACCAGAGGTACAAGGAGGAGTTGGTGCCATTCCTTCTGAAACTATTCCAATTAATAGAAAAAGAGGGAATCCTCCCTAACTCATTTTACAAGGCCAACATCATCCTGATACCAAAGCCTGACAGAGATACAACAACAACAAAAAGAGAATTTTAGACCAATATCCCTGATGAATATCGATGCAAAAATCTTCAATAAAATACTGGCAAACCGAATCCAGCAGCACATCAAAAAGCTTATCCAACATGATCAAGTGGGCTTCATCCCTGGGATGCAAGGCTGGTTCAACATATGCAAATCAATAAACGTAATCCAGCATATAAACAGAACCAAAGACAAAAACCATATATTATCTCAATAGATGCAGAAAAGGCCTTTGACAAAATTCAACAGCCCTTCATGCTAAAAACTCTCAATAAATTCGGTATTGATGGAATGTATCTCAAAATAATAAGAGCTATTTATGACAAACCCACAGCCAATATCATACTGAATGGGCAAAAACTGGAAGCATTCCCTTTGAAAAATGGCACAAGACAGGGATGCCCTCTCTCACCACTCCTATTCAACATAGTGTTGGAAGTTCTGGCCAGGGCAATCAGGCAGGAGAAAGAAATAAAGGGTATTCAGTTAGGAAAAGAGGAAGTCAAATTGTCCCTGTTTGCAGATGACATGATTGTATATTTAGAAAACCCCATTGTCTCAGCCCAAAATCTCCTTAAGCTGATAAGCAACTTCAGCAAAGTCTCAGGATACAAAATCAGTGTGCAAAAATCACAAGCATTCTTATACACCAGTAACAGACAAACAGAGAGCCAAATCATGAATGAACTCCCATTCACAATAGCTTCAAAGAGAATAAAATACCTAGGAATCCAACTTACAAGGGATGTAAAGGACCTCTTCAAGGAGAACTACAAACCACTGCTCAGTGAAATAAAAGAGGACACAAACAAATGGAAGAACATACCATGCTCTTGGATAGGAAGAATCAATATTGTGAAAACGGCCATACTGCCCATGGTAATTTATAGATTCAACGCCATCCCCATTAAGCTACCAATGACTTTCTTCACTGAATTGGAAAAAACTACTTTAAAGTTCATATGGAACCAAAAAAGAGCCCGCATTGCCAAGACAATCCTAAGCCAAAAGAACAAAGCTGGAGGCATCACACTACCTGACTTCAAACTATACTACAAGGCTACAGTAACCAAAACAGCATGGTACTGGTACCAAAACAGAGATATAGACCAATAGAACAGAACAGAACCCTCAGAAATAACACCACACACCTACAGCCATCTGATATTTGAAAAACCTGACAAAAACAAGAAATAGGGAAAGGATTCCCTATTTAGTAAGTGGTGCTGGGAAAATTGGCTAGCCATAAGTAGAAAGCTGAAACTGGATCCTTTCCTTACTCCTTATAAGAAAATTAATTCAAGATGGATTAGAGACTTAAATGTTAGACCTAAAACCATAAAAGCCCTAGAAGAAAACCTAGGTAATACCATTCAGGACATAGGCATGGGCAAGGACTTCATGTCTAAAACACCAAAAGCAATGGCAACAAAAGCCAAAATTGACAAATGGGAGCTAATTAAACTAAAGAGCTTCTGCACAGCAAAAGAAATTACCATCAGAGTGAACAGGTAACCTACAGAATGGGAGAAAATTTTTGCAATCTACTCATCTGACAAAGGGCTAATATCCAGAACCTATAAAGAACTCAATCAAATTTACAAGGAAAAAACAAACAACCCCATCAAAAAGTGGGCAAAAGATATGAACAGACATTTCTCAAAAGAAGACATTCATACAGCCAAAAGACACATGAAAAAATGCTCATCATCACTGGCCATCAGAGAAATGCAAATCAAAACCACAATGAGATACCATCTCACACCAGTTAGAATGGCAATCATTAAAAAATCAGGAAACAACAGGTGCTGGAGAGGATGTGGAGAAATAGGAACACTTTTACATTGTTGGTGGGACTGTAAACTAGTTCAACCATTGTGGAAAGCAGTGTGGCGATTCCTCAAGGATCTAGAACTAGAAATACCATTTGACCCAGCCATCCCATTACTGGGTATATACCCAAAGGATTATAAGTCATGCTGCTATAAACACACATGCACACGTATATTTATTGCAGCACTATTCACAATAGCAAAGACTTGGAATCAACCCAAATGTCCATCAGTGACAGACTGGATTAAGAAAGTGTGGCACATATACACCATGGAATACTATGAAGTCATAAAAACGGATGAGTTTGTGTCCTTTGTAGGGACATGGATGCAGCTGGAAACCATAATTCTCAGCAAAATATCACAAGAACAGAAAACCAAATACCACATGTTCTCACCCATAGGTAGGAACTGAACAATGAGATGACTTGGACACAGGAAGGGGAACATCACACAACGGGGCCTGTTGTGGGGAGGGGGGAGGGGGGGAAGATAGCATTAGGAGATACACCTAGTGTAAATGATGAGTTAATGGGTGCAGCACACCAACATGGCACATGTATACATATGTAACAAACCTGCACGTTGTGCACATGTACCCTAGAACTTAAAGTGTAATGATAAAAAAAAAAAGACTTCTAAGAGTAGAGAATACTAGGACAATTTGAATGGAAAAACATAAACCTGAATAAAAATGCTGGTAATTTAATAATGATTGACAATTACTGAGTGCTTACCCTGTATCAGGCAATTTTTGAAGCACTGTATGTATAGCATCCTTTTTCCTCATCAGAACAATCTTATGTGGTCAATACTCTTGATGGCCTTATTTTATAGGTGGGGAAATTAAAGCATGGAGAAAGACTAAGTAATCTGTACAAGGTCATGCAGTAAGTGATAAAGTCAAACACTGATAGTCTGGCTCTGAAGACCAAGTAGTTAACTGCTAAGCTATAGTTCCCACAAGACAGCTTAGAAGAAGAGCAATCAGTTAGGAGGCCACAGTCTAAGTGGAAGAAATAGTACTCAAAATAATGATAGTTGTTGTAGGAATTTGAAAGATTTATAGGAAATGTTGCAAAAGAGGGATCAGTCGGATTTGATAACTGATTATATATGAAGAGTGAGAAAGTTGTTTACATTGACTGCAGTTTCAAGGCTGAGTAATTTTGTGGTGATATTAACTAACTAGGAAAAAGGAATTGTAACTTTTTTATGAGGAATGATGAATTCAGCTTTAGACACATAAAACTGAAATATCTTAAAGATTTACTATGTATAAATAAATAACCAGGAGGTAGATTAAAATACAGTCTCGAATCCCCCCCAAAAATGGTTGGTGATACAATTTGGGTGATATATACATACAGAAAGTTGATCTTAGGATGGAATCTTTGAAGGGATTTATAATGAGTAGATGAATGATGAGTCAGAAAGAAACTTTATCAGAGTTTATCAGAAAGGTAAGAGGAGAATCAGGAGAGCTCAGTCTTTTAGAAACCAAGAAAAAAATATTCCAGTAGGAGGAATTATTCAAAAAGTAATAATGCTGAAAAGAATCTAAATCGAATGAGTACTGAAAAGATGTCACTGCATTGTCAGTTAGAATGGTTTGAAAGGGCAGCTCTATTAAAGTGGTGAGGGCAGAAGACGTATCACAAGTCACTGAGAACAGAGAAATATTAGTGGAGTTAGAGATGATACACTACTTTTTCAAGACCTTCATTTGGGAGGAAATGTGAATGATAAAGGACAGTTTTAGGAAGAACATTAAGTCAAATAAAAGCTTCTTTAAGCTACTGACCCTTTAAGCATACTATAGGCAGATATAAATGAGCCAGTGGAGAGGTATTAAAAATAAAAGATGGAATTCGTAATTTATTATCTTTCCTAAGAAGAAATGAAGGCCAGGCATGGTGGCTCACATGTGTAATCCCAGCAATTTTAGAAGCCAAGACAGAAGTACTGCTTGAGGCCAGGAGTTTGAGACGAGCCTGGACAACATAGTGAAATTTGTATATACAGGGGAATAAAAAATCTTTGTCATGTGGGCTTGTCCAAACATTGCAGAGTATCTAATATCCTTGGCTCTCTCCTCCCATTAAATGCCAGGGCGACATCCACCTCCAGCATTGTGACAAGCGAAAAAAAGGCACTCTCCCCATTTTTGAAACATCCCCTAAAAGTGGTACTATTCACCTGGATAACTGCTGCTGCAAAAGGAAATAACAGAGGATGCAAGGTCAAGTGCTCTAAGGAACCTAACAGATCACAGAAAACTGAGCAATTGATGGAAATGAAACAATAGGGTTTGTGGGGTCTGTGATGAACAAAAGAAAATGGCCCCACCTAAAGACATTTACATTACAAAAACACCTTTTGAAAATTGTACGGGCTAAAGAAATGGCAGCAGGCTGCATTATTTACTTTTCAAATGAATGGATTTGACTTGTAACTTGTAACACGAGGCTAGCCTTTATGTAGCCTAGTGTTACATTTGCAGTTTAACAAAAAGCAGCCCTTAAATTTAAGAATATATCATTGAAAAAGATTTCAAGCATCAGAATTAGCTTTTCAAAATTAGGGTTAGATATTTAGGAAATTGTGATGAGCAATGTTTTAATCAAATTGATTAAAATAAATTATAATAGAAAGTGTCAGAGTTCATAAGAGTAAATTTTGTTTTGTCAAGTGTTTATTTCAATTGTGTGTGTGTGCATGTGTGTGCATGAGCATGTATACCAGTCATCATGTAAACTATCATGATATTGTTTGGCTCTGTGTCCTCACCCAAATCTCATGTCAAATTGTAATGCCCACATGTTGGAGAAGGGGCCTAGTGGAAGGTTACAGAATCATGGTGGTGGACGTCCCCCTTGCTGTTCCTGTGACAGAGTTCCTCCGATATCCGGTTGTTTAAAAGTATACAGCACTTCCCCCAACTTTATCTCCTGCCACCATGTGAAGACAGTGCTTGCTTCCCCTTCACCTTCCGCCATGATTATAAGTTTCCTGAGGCCTCCCAGCCATGCTTTCTGTACAGCCTACAGAACTGTGAGTCAATTAAACCTCTTTTCTTTGTAAATTACCCAGTCTCAGGTAGTTCTTTATAGCAGTGTGAAAACGAGCTAATACATCTCTTTCTGGGAGTCTTAGTAAAAACAGCTTTGGAAAACAGCAAGATAAATGGTTAGGTGAGGATTTGGGGTGTACTAGGATCTCTCCCAACAACATTGTAGCCATCTGACATAGTGGCCTTTTCTGACATATTTATTAGAAGCCAAATTTGGATTCAAAGAGACTAGGATTTTAGGTCCAGCTGTACCTCTCAGGTATGTGATAATAAGCAAGCTGCTTAAACTTAGCCTTCCTTGGTTTCTTTATCTATCAAATGAAGATAATAATGTGTTACAAGATTTTTGAAATAATTAAAGGAGATAATATATGTAAAATGCGTAAACCAAAATAAAATCCTAAGCTCTTCAACAGACTGAACAAACCCCCTCTGGACCAAGGAAAACTTGAAAAACTGAATTCCCAGCCATGATGCGAAAGGATGCTGTACTCACCTAATTATACCCCCTCCCTTTTGGAGTTTAGGAACAACTGACCAGCATTAACCTTAAAATAGAAATCTTAAGACTGACAGAACAATCTTTGGCAATAAGAAACCAAATTGCAACCTGACTCTGGTATAGCATCATGATAGATAGCAGACCTTGAAAATATTTTACACCAAAATATATTTATTTGACATATTTTGAAATAGCCTTGCAAAGCTATCTTTTGTGGGGGAAATTTTGCATCTGTATAAAATCTCCAGCAATGTAACTAGGCCTTTTCTGAATCTCAGAGAGATTAACTAAGAGTACGATACCTTTTAAGGTCCAAAAAAGACATTTACCATCTATTCTCTCTGAAGCCTTTATTGTGTTATAATAGGTAGCTAGTCAGACATGAGCAGGGCAGGAGAGGGCCCCCCACCCCACCCCACCACCACCACCACCAGGAGTCTCAGACAACCATCAGGTGACTTTCAGATAGTTATTAAACTGTCTCTCTAAAATAATCATTGATCACAGCCAGTGCCAGGGAAAGGTGGTCTCCCAATAGATAGAAACACTTGAAACTGTTAATCAGCAGCTTTCCAGTAAGATCTCAGGAGTTTAGGCTAATGGGTTCAAGCATGCTCACTAAGAGGAAAAATGGCAGAGTTTAACTGGTTTATGACCTTCTAAGAGCATTCAACAAGTAAGGGAAGAACACCTCAAGTGAGCATGTGTACAACTCCAATAAGCACACTGAACAATGCGGCCCCTCCCGAGTGCTGGCAGGTCACTGTGCGTGTGGGCAGTGCACCCCAAGCGAAAAATCAGGGAAGAAGTAATGCAGACACTGAAAGCATGCCAATGTATAAAACCCCAAGTCAGAGATGTAACGGTGAACTCCACTCTCTCAAGTTGCCCACTTGACCCTCTTCCAAGTGTACTTTACTTCCTTTCGTTTCTGCTCTGAAACTTTCTTAATAAACTTTCACTATTGCTCTAAAATTTGCCTCAGTCTCTCACCCTGTCTTATGCCCCCTCTGTCAAATTCTCTTTTCAGAATAAACAAGAATTAAGGTTGCTGCAGACCCATATGGATTTGCTGCTGGTAATTACATAGCAACAACCTTGGCTTCTACGGCACCCCTTATTTTAAATCCAGTATTTTTTCCTACTAATGTCAAGTCTTTAGCTTAACTCTTTCAACCAGCTGCCAACCAGAAAGTCTTTGAATCCACCTATGACCTGTAAGTCCCCCACTTCAAGATGCCCTGCCTTTCTGGGTTGAACCAATGCATATCCTACATGTACTGATTTATGTCTTTACCTGTAATTTCTGTCTCCATAAAATGTATACAAACAAACCAGAACACCTCAGGCACACTTTCTCAGGACCTCCTGAGAATATTTCCCAGGCCATGGACACTCATATTGGCTTCGAAGAAATCTCTTTAAAAATTTTATGGAGTTTGCTTTTTTTGATCAACAAATGCTTGGTATACTATTTGACAGATAGTGAGGACATAATGAATGACAGATGAGATTATTATTATTTTAATAATCACTAATGTATAAGGTTTGTCTGGTACACCAGCAAAATATGAAATATATGTATAATGTATTTAAGCTTTTACTAAATATTTTCTTCCTGTTATAGAGAAATTCTTTGAAATGCCTAAAGCCATCATATTTGTATAGGTCATTTACTGCAGTGTAACAAATTACTCTAAAGCTTAATATCTTAAAACTACAAACAATTATTATATCACATACTTTCTGAGAATCAGGAATCTGGGGTCAGCTTAGCTAGGAGTTTCTGACTCAGGGTCTCCCACAAAGTGGCAGTCAAGCTATCCACCAGGGAGGTACTCTCCAAAGGGGCTGAAGTATCCATTTACAATCACACTTATGTGACTATTGCCAGGAGGTTTCAGTTCCTTGCCATGTGGGCTTTTCCGTAGAGCTGCACATGGCATGGTTTCCCCAACAGCATATCTTCTGAGAGAGAGAGAGAGAGAGAGAGAGAGAGAGAGAGAGAGAGAGAGAGAGACAGAGAGAGAACACCAAGACAGAAGCCTCAGTCTTGTATAACTTAATCTCTGAAACGACATAACATCACTTCTACCATATGTTATTGGTAACAAATTCTAAGCCTCAAACCATTTACAGGGAGACTATATGAGGGTGTAAATAGCAGGAAACATAGATCATTATTGGGGGTCATTTTTGAGGCTATCAACAATATTTATTGAATGTTCCTCCTCTTCAAAATTTTTAATGCAAACATATGAGACTTTCCAGGCATAAGTAATTATCCCTTACTGCCTACAATGAACACCTGGGTTAACATTAACACAATTTGAGGAGTCATCAATTTTGTTAATGATACATGACACCAGCTTATTTAATAAATCATGTTTAACTTTCAGGAAAATTTTGCATAATCTTACAGTGTTATGTTTCTTTCAAGAAATTAAACTTTGGTAAATGTATTTTAAATATACCTCTATGTCTTCCACTAAGTAATATTTGGCTCTTTCTATGGAAAAATTATTTCCTCCAGTTATACTTTATTACATTCTAAAAATAAATCTCTTGAAGGCAGGCTGCTTCTTCTGAGCATGCGACCAGATAGTAATATATGGTTAAGACTTCAAAAGTAAAAATCAATGAAGATGTTTGATTAGCATAATCATTTTTAAAAATGATGAAAGTAGAATGTGAAATGTCAACATTCTTAATGCCAAAATTTGATGAACTGTAACGATACATTAAAATAATTGCAAAAGAGAATTTTAATCATAATATAAAAATGAAATTCCTTATTCAGATAACGTTAATGAAAATAAATAGCCAAAATCAAACTAGAAAATCAATACTTCTCTTAAAAGACAAAATTTAAAAATACACTTATTTCCAAGGTGTCATCTAATTTAAAAAAATGTTTGCACCTACTTCTCAAGTTTGACTTTTATTTCAATGTAAACTCTTTATTCAATATTCAACATTATATATTTCAAATTTGCTCCTAAGTTCATTCATATTTTTAAAGTAATAGATCAGTTTTGGCCTTTGACAAGATAATGTGATTGACTCTTCCCCAATGTGATCTCTATCCTTCCCTTCCCCCATGTTTGCTCTTTTATTTTATGATCTCTAGTTTCCACACCTGCCCCATTAAGATATTTTCTGATAGGTAACACAGAGGCATAAGTGATTAATAATTTTAAAGTGCTACACATATGTACCACTCCAACGAGATAACACATATACACTCCCTATCACAATTCTTGATGCCTAGTAGGTGATTAATAATTGGTGAGTTGTCCTTTTTTACAGCTTTGTCTTTCACTGCTCTTAGAAGTCAAAACTGCTAATAATGTTAACTCACACTTTTAAAGAATGCTAACTTCTTGACAGCCCCCCTGTGAAGCACAGTTATATTTGCATTATCTAATTTAATCATTACAGCAACCATACAGACTGGGTCCTATTATTATCCCCATTTTACAGATGACAAAACTGAAACTCAAACCTTGTCACAGCCATCAACTGGCAGAGCTATAATCAAGATGAGGTCTTTTTGATTTCTGGGTCCATTTTCTAATTCTCTGTCCTTTATCCTGCTATTTATAGCACGTCTGCCCTGTACTTCTTGAGAACTTTGTTTAGTCTTTGGCTCTTTCCCCCTCCCCACTCCGTACTAGTGTTCAAAATCAACACACACTACACAAGAGCCAGTGTAACTGCAGACACAGAACGAAACAGTGCGTATAATACACTAACTTTTTTCAACCCTTGTATTTTCCAGATCATTTGTTCATTGCAAATCACTCAACAGATCAAGTTCACAAATGGTATATACTTGCATTGATAGTGTGAGTCAAGATATATCATTTCATCCTTAAGAACACCTACATAAACACAAATGTGGCAGTCTACTGGTTGTCCCACACAACCAGCTATCCTATTTTTCCAGAAAGCAAGAACAATAATAACTAGATACTGCATTTTCAAACTTCCCTTGCATTTATCTGAGGCTTATGGCTAATTTTGGTCAACAGGATGTGAATTAGTGATATGTGTAACTTCTGTGTCATCTCTAGTATAAAACAAACCCTAGCTCTTCCACTTTCTCTTAAACTTAAACATGAGGTGTCTGGGACCCAGTTTTGACTATGCTGATAAAGACAATTCTCTTGGGCAGAGGTGGGCAAACTTTTTCTGTAAAGTTCCAGACAGTAAATATTTTAGGCTTTATGGGCCACATAGGGTCTTCATTACAACAGTTTAACACTGCTATTGCAGTACAAAAACAGCCATAGACAACAGATACACAAATGAGTGAGGCTGCACTCTAATAAACCTTTATTTAGCAAAAACAGACAGTAAGAGAGCCAGATTTAGCCCACAGGCTACAATTTGCTGATCCCTGCTCTAAAGGATGGTCGAACAACAAGATGAAAAGGACCTCAGGATACCTGAATAACTACTTTCAGAATAGCCAGCAATCAATCTGAACCACTAGTATCTGGATTTGTTGCTATGCAAGAAATTTATTTATTCTCAAAGCCACTACACTGGGGAGTCCCTTTGTTACAGCAGCTTTAGATTTACCATCACAAATACTATAAGTGACAGAGAGGGAGAAAATAATTACATAAAGCTTTAATCTGCAATGCAAAATTTTAAGTAAAATCATTCAATGTGTCAGTATTTTTATTGGTAGTTAAATAAATTTTAAAAGCCTGGCATATACCTTCCAAACTGTTTGCTACAAATTAGGGAATAAAAAAATACTAAGAATGAAAGCAACTTTGGATGTGGCCAGCTGTACTACAGTCTCCAGAAACCTGTACCATCAGAAAATTGGGGATCATTTTCATTTATATTATTAAAAAGGATTAAAGCCTTCAGCCCTACTGTTGAATTTAAATTATCGAACAGTGAGGGAGCAGAAATATTTAGAGAAGACAACAGGACTCTCCACTCCTAACGCCTAAATCAAATGACAAAAGTAGTGGCCTACTTTGCCTCCATGTGTGGATGCCCCCATTAATGAAAGTGTGCTAAAAGATCTCATCAACACAATTCTACAGGTAATATGCATCAATTACACATGAGGGGCATATGAGTCTAGCTAAATTATAGATCTTAAATTGTGCCCTCCCATGTTTGTTATTCACTCAACCAGTAAGTTGACAGATTCCTATATAGCTTCTGAATATAGAACTGATAAATATGTAACCATATTTAATTAGTGAAGAAAATAAATGAAGCAGCCTGTCCTTCCTCATTGGGGAAGGCACATCCCAGAGCAAGTCTGTCTGCATGGCAGCAGCTACTCCTTCCACCTTGATGGTATGTAGTTCATCATGTAGAGTGAACACTAAATCTGGTCATACCTCTAAATCACCAAGGAAATGAACTTAAAAAAGCACATTCTTAGGAATTATTTTCAAAGTTTTCATTTTAGTAAATCTAATATGGGATCTGAACTAGGTGATTATGTGTCCAATGAAGCACTTATCCCCATACCTAGTTTAGTAAGTACTGATCTAGAAAATTACAGTAAATATTATATAGATTGGCCCAAGCATGATCCTCACACAGAATATTTTCACAACGTTCCAAACAGACACTTATCTATAGATAAATGTCTTTGGAAGACAAATCCTAAATCAACCAAAGTAGAAAAAGTACTTAAAATTTTACTAATCCAAGCCTTCTTCTTTTTCCTATTGACCCTTCATTGTTAGGTGAACAATTAAGCCTTCAACTTCCTCGGGGTTATACATGCTAACTCCTTTTTCCCTTGCCCTTTCCGTATGAAAGGCTTCTCTAGTTTTATAGCTCAGGTACCTTCAGTTCCTAGAAAGAAGGAATTATGATATTTTTTAATCCCTTTATCTCCAGTGCCCAATATAACACCTATACTCTCAGATAATAAGAATAATGATAATGTTTACAAATCATATACTTGGTAAGGGTACTATCTAGAGTCCATAAAGAACAATTATAACTCAACAATAAAATAACCCAAATTAAAAATGGGCAAATGATTTAATAGATATTTCTCCAAAGAAGATATACAAATGGCCAATAAGCACATGAAAGGATACTCACCACCACTGGTTACTAGGGAAATTGAAATGCAAATCAAGACCATAATGAGATACTACTTCATACCCACTAGGATGGCTATAATTCAAAAAAGGAAAAATACAGAGACAATAATAAGTGTTGACAAGAATGTGGAAAAATTGGATCCCTCATATACACTGCTGTTGGGAAGATAAAATGATGCAGCTGCTTTGGAAAACTGTCTGGCAAGTTCTTCAAAAGTTTAAACATAGAGTTACCATACAAATAAGCAATTTCACTCTTTGATATACAGCCAAGCGAAATAAAAACATATGTCCACGGAAAGCTTTGTACATAAATATTCATAGCAGAATTTTCCATAATAATCCAAAACTAGACACAGCCCAGAGGTCTTTCAATGGGTGAATACTTAACCAAACTGTAGTAGATTCATACCATGGAATATTATTCAGCAATAAAAAGGAATGAAACACACAGCAACTTGCATGAATCTCAAGGGCTTTAGGCTGAGTAAGACAAGACAGTGTCAAAAGGTTACATACTGTGTGATTCCATACATTTGACATTCTTGAAAAGATAAAGCTATAGTGATGGAAAACAGATCAGTGGGTGCCAGAGGATATGGATGGAGTGAAGATGTGACTATAAAGAGATAGTACAGGCCAGGCGCGGTGGCTCAAGCCTGTAATCCCAGCACTTTGGGAGGCCGAGACGGGCGGATCACAAGGTCAGAAGATTGAGACCACCCTGTCTAACATGGTGAAACCCCGTCTCTACTAAAAAATACAAAAAAACTAGCGGGGTGAGGTGGTGAGCGCCTGTAGTCCCAGCTACTCGGGAGGCTGAGGCAGGAAAATGGCGTAAACCCAGGAAGCGGAGCTTGCAGCGAGCTGAGATCCCGCCACTGCACTCCAGCCTGGGCGACAGAGCTGAGACTCCGTCTCAAAAAAAAAAAAAAAAAAGAAAAAAAAGAGATAGTACAGAAGAGTTTTTGAGATGATGGAACAATTCTGTACTGATTGTGGTGGTGCTTGTACAAATACATATATGGGTTAAAATTCATAAAACTGTACACTAAAATAAAAACACCAAAGTAAAATCACATCTGTGGCTGCAGATGAATTACTCAACATTTTGGTTAAGAAAATATAGAGAGAGAGTACAGAAGTACCTACAGGCATGTTCCAATGACAGAAGCAGGTATTAATTGGTCAGCGAACTTGGGAGGCAGGGAACCCAGAAGTTTGAGATTATAGTGAGCTGCGATAGTGCCACTGCACTCCAGCCTGGGTGACAGAGTGAGATCCTGTCTCAAAATGAATAAATAAATAAACATAGCCAGAAAACAAATAATACTTTAATACTTCCTGAAATAAAGAGATATTTGGAGTCTTTCTCTAAAGGGTAAATGGAGGAGCAGTTTTTAGAGCAGGAAAACAGAGATAGATACTGCATAGGAAAATGAAATTGCTATAATGTATCAAAACATTGTTATAAAAAGTGCTTAACCAGGATTCTTAAAACTAGAAAATGATAAATTACAAATGTTTATAAGGTGGCAGCTGAGAGACAAGTCACTGGGAATCCTTGATGCCACATTAAGTTTCAAAGTAAATTACCAAGATTATGGTTCTAATCAAGATATATTCTGCATGTTTATTCATTCATTCCATTAATATTCAGTACCTATCATAAGCCAAAAACTGTTCTAGACATTTGAGATATGTCTTCTATGAACAAAATAAACAAAAATACCTGTTTTGTAGTGCTTACCTTCTAATATGTAAGATTAGGGTTAGAAGAATCTGTTAGGCTTTGGTGAGAGTATAAACACATAAAATATTTTGGAAATTAGGTACAGATCCAAATATATAGTACCCATACCTTTTGGCCTAGCAACTCTACTTCGGTGAATCTATCTTGCAGATAAACTCACACAGGATCTAAGAGTTTGTGATAAGTAGAATGATAAGATAGCCTCCAATATTCCCACCTGTTGGTGTACATGCCTTCTATAATTCTTTCCCTTGAATGTGAGCAAGACCTGTGCATATTATGGGAATCATTCCCTTTATTATATTTATACTATTAATCAGCTGACTTTAGAGTTAAGTTAACCTAAAGAAAGATTCTACAGATAGGTTTGACATTATTAAGTGAACCCTGTAAAGAGATTGAGCCTTTCCTGGACTCAAAGAGTTTCAGAGTGTGAGAGGACCTATGGAGGGCACTATGCAGCAGGAACCTAAGAGTGGCCTCTAGGAACTGAGCATGGTGCCTGGCCAACAACCAGTGAGAAAGCAAGGAACTCAGTCGTAGAACCACAAAAATAATAATTCCATCATTATCCTGAAGAAGCATAGAAGCAGATCCTCCACTAGTCAAGGCTACATGAAAATTGTGAGATAATAAATTTTTCTTGTTTTAAGCTGCTAAGTTTGTTATGATTTACTATGCAGCAGCAGAAAACTAATACAAGGTATTTCAACGAGAATGTTAAGGATGCTATTTGTAAGTGAAATATAAGCAATACTCTAATATCTAAACTAAATTTGTTAAACAAATTAGGAAAATTTGGACTATGGAATACCATGATGCCATTCTATAAAGTTCTTTACATCCAAAATATAGAAGTACTAATATGTGCTAATACATACTAATATGTTCTTGGTAGTGTGTCATGTAAAAAAGAGTCATTGACAGAATAACGTGCCGAGGCTTACTTAGAAGAATATACCACAAAATATGGTGCTTTGACACTGGAGGGATTCTCTCTGGAATTTCCTTATTTGACTAAAAAAACTTCTTTTAATAAAATGCAATTGTCTTAAGACCCCCTCCCTAGGAATTTCATCAAATAATCAGAAAATATTAACCTCTGGAGAAGAGAAGAGACTGGGAGTCATCAGCAAGTCCAGACAGACTTTTCATCTATTCTTCTGAGGAAGCTCTAGTGGAGGTGGTGGGAAGGCAAGGGGTGGAACTTCACTGTGAACAAAGGTAATACCTGGGAAACTTTATCTGCAAAATACGACAACCTTTGTTCACAGTGAAGTTCCACCACTCACCTTCTACCACCTCCCCGAGAGCTCAGAGCAATTTTGTCCCATGCTATTGTTTTTTGGGTTCATTCATTTCCTCTGAAAATCATTGACTCCTGCACCCCCAATCTCCCCTTTCCCTATGAAGAAATGTACATAAGCATCTACACCTCATTGTGTTATTGGGTAATCACATTTCCCACAATTTTCCCCTATGCACATTAAATATATTTTGTATGCCTTTTTCTCCTATTAATCTACCTTTTGTCAGATTGTTTCCAGCAACCTTTGGTGGACAGAAGGGAAATTTTACTTTGACCCCAAAATATGTATAACACATACCATATTTTGTAATAAAGAAAATATCCAAATATCCAAGCTGGGTATGGTGGCACACACCTGTAGTCCCAGCTATTCAGGAGGCTGAGGCAGGAGGAATGCTTGAGTCCAGAAGTATGAGTCCAGTCTTGGCAGTATAGTGCAATCCTATCTCTGATTTAAAAAAAAAAAAAAAGGAAAGAGAAGGAAAGGGAAGGAGAGGAGAGGAGAGAAGAGGAGAGGAGAAGCAAGGGGAGTGGAGGGGAGGGGGAAGGGAGGGGAGGGGGAGGGGAGGGGGAGACTGAAGGAAAGAAGGAAGGAAGGAAAGAAGGAGAAAGAAAGAAGAAAGAAAGAAAGAGAGAGAGAGAGAAAGGAAGGAAGGAAGGAAGGAAGGAAGGAAGGAAGGAAGGAAGGAAGGAAGGAAGGAAGGAAGGAAGGGAAAGAAAGAAAGAAAGAAAGAAAGAAAGAAAGAAAGAAAGAAAGAAAGAAAGAAAGAAAGAAAGAAAGAAAGAAAGAAAGAAAGAGAAAGAAAGAAAGAGAAAGAAAGAAAAGAAAGAAAAAAGAGAAAATATCCATATAAAAAATATATATTATATCCATATATCCATATATCTATATCTATATATATAGAGAGAGAGATATATATATATTTGAATGTACACAGAAAAAGTCTGTAAGAAAACACGTCAACCTTTTTACGGTAGTTATCTCAATAAAATAGAAGAAGTTTGGTGGGTGAGACAAGAAGGGTTTCAACTTTTATTCTGTACACTTACGTATTGTTTGAATTTTGTTTCAAGGAATATACATTCTTTTTGTGTTTCAATTAGTATAAATGAATAATCTGTGATAGTAATAGTTGTAGAAGCTATTTTTTCCCCCTGATAGTTACCTTTATCTTGGGATTTAACAGCTTTTGAAAACAGCTCACTTTAAAGTATTATCATTTTGAATATCTGTTTAATGATTGCAGAGAGTTACTATTTGTGGTCAAAAAATCTACCTTTTACATATCGTGACTATGAAGAGTCTGTGCTTAAGACTTCAAATACAGAACCATTATCTTTAGTTTCAGGAAAATTACTAACTGCCGCACACTAACATCATTGGTGGCAAGAAACCAAATCATAAGGGGAGTTTTTGAAGAGTGGCATAACCTTATCTGCAACTGAAATTGACCTCTAGCACGCGAAGTGTCTGACATTTCCCCAGAATGAGATGACAGTAACAAATAGTCAAGAGTCCAACAATCAGAATAATTCCTTCACTTGGGAGGAAATAAGCCTGCTGTGCTGGCACTTATAATAGTGTGCAAAAAGGGTGGGCTCAGGGGAATTGTCTAAATAGGCACAGTAAGTGAACCAAGTATAGAGAGTTAAGAGATGCCAGTAGGAAAGTGGATACGAGGTTTTAAGCAATACACAGTGATTAAAATTAAATCAGAGATGAAAACTGAGTCATAGTTAAGAAAATCAAAATACTTCACCCCAAAATATACTTCTTTGGTATATTTTGATTTGGTTGTTCCAGGTCCTGTAAACCTAAGAAGGCCTGCACAGCTATCTTTTGTCAGGAAGATTTGCATATATAGAGAATCTGCATAGATACAGCCAGGCTTTCTCTGAGGTTCACTTTTGTCCAGATCTAGGAAAGATTAACTGAGAGTCCGTCACCTTTAAAAGTCTGAAAGAAACATTTACCATCTACTCTGTCTGAGGGCTGCTACCTGTGAGGTTTCATCTACATAACAAGACCACCTTTGCTAGCCAGGCCTCTTCTTCCCCTCCCATAACCTGTCTTACCATTACAACGTGATTTCCCAACATAACCTGGTTTTGGCCATGTTCTAAGCCCCCATTCTATCTCTAACCTCAAGATGGTATATAAGTTTCTGTACCCCACGTGGGGTTTGAGATAATCACTCCGTGGTTCTCTGGTGAATATTAATAAATTTGTATGCCCTCTCTAATATCAATCTGCCTTTTGTGAGTTGATTTTTCAGTGAATCTTCATAGAACTAGGGGGATGTTTTTCCTTGGCCCCTACAATAGTCAGGTCAGTGTCACTGCTAGTGCCTTTGTGCAAATTATTAAGACTCCTGTTTCTCCAGGCAATAAATCCCCATGCCAGACTCCATTTCTTCCACTCATCCTGGGGCTACAATGCAGTTAAAAATCTATACAACTAAATTGGCAGTAGTCCTGAGACAGGCCCAGGAAAGCAAGGAAGAGCCAGTATATGAGAGCTGGCATATGGAATTTAAATCCCACTGGGCTCTAGTAGAGTTACCTACTTCTGATGTGACATTGTACTAAGCCAGCCCAAAGCAAGATTGGGGTGAAGCAGGAGTGGTTCTTTACAAGGCCAACTACACCTGAGACCCTGTATTAGTCAGGATCAACACATAAAATTAAACATCCCAGACCCTACCAGACTCTGTGAGATAATAACCATAAGGAGATAGCTTTGTTACATTTGTACAGCAATGATTAAATTGGCCCAAATGAACCGAACAAATGAACTAGTATTGAACCTAACAATATCTATCTAGATGTTTGAAATTTTATAAAAATAAAAATGAATAGAACCTGTTTGAACAATTAAAATAAATGCAGTTTGATCAAGTTTGATCACATTTTTTTATAATATAACTGACACTGCTATATTCCTAAATTAAAATGTTCTGCAGCATTAATCTTGATGTTGTATGCCTGCTTGTCAATGATGAGAAGATGATGAATTAAAGTTTCTCCATTAATCAGACATCCTAATAACACATCCTTCAAGACATCCTAGTGTCACGTTTTCTCAAATTTGCACATAGTCCATGTCATTTTGTATCATTTTTCATCAAACCACATTGATTAATCAATCATTTAATCAAGCACCTTCTACATACCCAGAAGCATGCTAGATGTTGTAGGAAATCATAGGAAGTAGAGAAAGAAAATCCTGTTACTGAAGCACTTGAAAACTAGCTGAGAAGACAAGACTTACACACTCATAAAGTGTATAAAAATGTGTAAGTATATAGTAAAGTCTATGATGTCAAAAGTAAACAATAAGACCCTATTTTACAATATATACAGTAAATATTTTTAAAAAAAAGAGTAAAGGAAGGAGAATAACTTTGAGCCTTAAAGGATAGATTGGAAGAGCTTAACTGCTCTGTGCTATAAGCCTTTTTGATGGCACAAAAATTGCATTGAAAAGTGTATTTTTTCTGCTGTACACTGAACATCAGTGCAGCGCTTTCACTCATAGAGAACACTAATATGTTTCCAACCCTCAGATGTTTTTTGGGGGAAAAAGGAGCAGGGCAAGGTTTCAGCTACTGGCACAAAAGGCTCACTTATGCTTTGTTGAAGGGGACCATTCTAGCTCCCACTTTGCTTGGTCATTGAGACTTTATATCAGTTCTGCTTCATTATGGCTAAATACTTTTTGTAAATAGAGCATTCAGATTCTCCATTTCTTTGTGACCAAGCCTTTTCTGTCATTTCTGAGGTTATATAACTCATTTAATGAAAGCTTTTGGAGTGTTTTGAAAATTCAATATGCATTCTCATCTATGTAGAATAAAAGCTCTTATTCACTATTTTTTTCAAGAGGAAAATAAGATACAATTTGAAAAAGAATGTTCAGTGTATTCCACCCTTCAATTACTTCATAAATAATTGTCAGGCCTCTGAGCCCAAGCTAAGCCATTATATCCCCCGTAACCTGCACGTATACCTCCAGATGGTCTGAAGCAACTGAAGAATCACAAAAGAAGTGAAAATAGTCAGTTCCTGCTTTAACTGATTACATTCCACGTTTGTGATTTGTTCCTGCCCCACCCAAACTGATCAATTAACCTTGTGACATTCCTTCTCCTAGACAATGAGTCTCAGAACCACCCTACCAAGCACCTTGTGACCCCCGCTCCTGCCTGCAAGAGAATTACCCCCTTTAACTGTAATTTTCCACTACCTACCCAAATCCTATAAAACTGCCCCACCCCTATCTCCCTTTGCTGACTGCTTTTTCAGACTCAGCCTGCCTGCACCCAGGTGACTAAAAAGCTTTATTGCTCACACAAAGCCTGTTTGGTGGTCTCTTCGCATGAGGTGTGTGGCAACAATTAACCCTCAATTCTTATATCTTATAACTTTGCAGGCAGAGGGGTGCTCCCTGATTACCTCAGGGCACTATTGCTTGATTAGTGAGCAGTTGCTTAAGCAAACAGATGTGCATGTGTTAGAGACATAAATCATTAAAATGACTAAAAAGGACAATAATAAATGTATGACTTTTTATGATGTCCCACTTCTTCAGTCATGGGTTTCCCTTTTCAGTGTTCTTTAGCTCTAATTGTGCATGTCATGTAAATCTATACGAAAGGTAGTATCTTTCTACGGCTCACTATATGCCCATAGAAATGGGGAATATCATCATTGCAAGAAATATTAGAAATCTTTCCTCATTTTACAGAAGACATAGATAAAGAGGAGACAACTAGTTATTGACAGAGTCAGAAATAAAATTCCCGTCTCTTGACAAAATTAATCTATAGGATTTTTGTTTTGTTTTTAACTAGGAAGGTTAAATTGAGAAGAGTAAAATTTTGGCAACCTAAAAAGCACTGCCATTGTTATCTCAAGCATTATCAGTGACTATAAGCTTTTCAAAACTCCAAAAACCTTTGTTACTAGGGGGTCCTTGCTCCAAGAGCTCCCAAGATGGTGGTAGGCTGCTTCCAAAATGGCGGCAAGCCACTTCCAAGATGGTGGCAAACCTCGTGTTCTCTCACCTGGGGTTCTTGGCCTTGCAGTTTCCAAGGAATGGAATCTCGGGCCATGCAGTGAGTGTTATAGCTCTATTAGAAGCTGTGGGTCACGGAAGAGAACCGTGGAGCCCAATGACTAGTGTTCAGCTCAATTAGGATGAACTCAGGCACTTAGCCCTGCAGGAACAATGGCAAGCCTTTAGCCCAATCGGGAGTGGCAATGGGCGCCTCCCTGGATCAGGAGCACAGCAGACATCCTGCTGGATCCGGAGGGATGGAAGTCAGCTGCGGCTCTGCGACTGAGGCAAACAGCAGTCGTGGACACGAGCGAAAGCTCAGCTCCAGCGGTAACAAAACACGGACCAGAAGAGTGCAGTTGCAAGATTTAATAGAGTGAAAGAGTGAAAACAGTTCCCATATAAGGGGAGGGGACTCAAAGTGGGTTGCTGTTGCTGGCTCAAATGCCTGGGTTTATATCCTGATCCTTGTCCCTCCCGCTGTGCTCTCAGGCAATAGATGATTGGCTATTTCTTTCCTCCTGTTTTTGCTTAATTAGTATTTAAGTGAGCTCTCTGATTGGTCGGGTGTGGGCTAAGTTGCAAGTCCCGTATTTAAAGGTGGATGCGGTCACCTTACCAGCTAGGCTCAGGGATTCTTAGTCGACCTAGGAAATTCAGCTAGTCCTGTCTCTTACCTTGATGCCAGCTTAAGGCTGATTTTTCTTTACCACTGCCAAAACACTATGGAACAGTTTCTGGGATAGGTCTACATCCAAGCTCAGTGGCAGAGTTCACAGGAGGCAACTACATGCTCGCCAGCCTCTGTAGAGTATTTTAAAATATGTTGTGCTTCTTCTCTTTCTAGCCCCCAACTCAGACCTGCATTTACATCCTACTAACATTCATTTTCCATTCCTTGTCCATGGGGTCAATGATTAATTGTGGGAATATACCATACAAATAGCAAGGAAAAAAAAATCCCATAATGGAAACTTTTAGTAACTGAAAGAACACAGTGGGTTATTGGCCCAGAAAAGCATTAAAGTGCTAACCATAAAGCTAGATTGAAAAACATCCAGGAATGGAAGACTAAAACTCATGCTTTATCTTAAGATCCAGTATCCAGCACAATGCTCTATTCATAACAGGTATTCAGTAAATATTTATAAACAAATAAAGAGACATTAGATTGGAACATGCACTGGATTTTGGAGTTAGCATGATTCAAATGGGAAAGTATGGGGGTGGGTGGGAGGAACGAAGAAAAATGGTAAGAAAAAACACATAAACAGAACAGCTATCAGATTAAATAAAAAGAATTGAGGATTTCTCTTAAATGGCATTTTGTTTTCTTTTTCACTTTTTTAATTATTATTTTTATTATATTTTAAGTTCTGGGGTACATGTGCAGAAGGTGCAGGTTTGTTACAGAAGTATACACGTGCGATAGTGGTTTGCTGCACCCATCAACCTGTGATCTACATTAGGTATTCCTCCTAATGCTGCCCCTCCCCTAGCCCATCACCTCCCGACAGGAGCCAGTGTGTGATGTTCCCCTCCCAGTGTCCATGTGTTCTCATTATTCAACTCCCATTTATGAGTGAGAACATGTAGTGTTTGCTTTTCTGTTCTTGTGTTAGTTTGCTGAGAATGATGGTTTCCAGCTTCATCCATGTCCCTGCAAAGGACATGAACTCATCCTTTTTTATGACTGCATAGTATTCCATGTTGTATATGTGCCACATTTTCTTTACATTACATTTTCAATACATTACTGTTGACTACAAGTACAGTGTTATACAACAGCACTCTAGAGTTGATTCATCTTGCTTGACTCAAACTTTATATCCATTGATTAGTAATTCCTCATTTCCCCCTCTCTTCAGCCACTGGTAACCACAATTCTACTCTTTGATTATATGAATTTGACTATTTTAGATATCTCATATCATTGAAATCATGCAGAATTTATCTTTCTGTGACTGGCCTATTTCACATAGCTTAATATCTGCAAGGTTTAACCATGTTGTCACGTATATGGCCTAATTTCCTTCTTTTCAAAGGCTGAATAGTGCTCAATTATGTTATATAACACATTTCCTGTACCCATTTACCTGTTGATGGACATTTAGGTTCTTACAATAGCTTGGCTAACAATTACTAGTGATTAATTGAATTAGACCATGGTACACAGTCCTATGTTACAGCAATGTAAGTTTCGAAGTAAACCATGATCTTTAAGAATTACATTTAAAAATAACCATAACTGTAAATGTATGTTACATCAGCTGATATCGTGATTTCAGCACATGCAAGAAATTAATTTTGTTTGCCCTTCCCACTCACTCATCATTTCTGAGATTTAGTAAGCACTCAAGCCTATCAATAATGCTTCATTAGGTACATCCTTCTGTCCTAGGGGGATTATTTTACAAGAGAGAACGGGCAGAAATTCATGGGAAATGCAAAAAATTTTCCATCTTTCATTTACATGTGGAATAATTACCTGATTCCTAAATACAACTTTCCCAAGGGTCTGAAATAGAAGCACAGGAAACTTTGGGGTCTATTATTTCCCAACATAATATCTTTATATCACAGAGGAAAAAAAATAAGTCAAAGGTATCTGAAAGCTTTCTAGATTTTAAAATAAGAAGCACATTACTATTTGTTCTGTGACTATACAAAAATTTACATTACGGCAGAAAATACAAATAAATCATAAGATAACTGTCTCCTGGAAAGACCCACCCATACCATATCTACATTATTTTTTCTCCTCTAGCCATTTTCTCACAGTGTCAGGAATACTGTTGGCTGAATGAGACTGTGCATTTCTCCACAGTAAGGATTTGTGAGCATTCCTAGAGGGCAGCTAAAGTCCATAATGCAAGCTACCACAAGCCAAGAAATCTGACCTTTCCCCTTCGCTGTCACAGTTTCTTTATCTTACCTAGCAATACACAGAATAGGATTGGAAACCTTCCAAAAGGCGGGTAGTGAGTATTTGCTGAACAATCATCTGATCTTCCCGATTGGCTATTGTAGTAGAATATGAGTATGTAGACTTCTTTAGCTAGGATTGTTAGGAACAAACTCTCCAAGGAGACTTTTGAAACAGGGCCTTGCCCTGTTGCCCAGGCTGGAGTACAGTGGTGCGATTTTGGCTCATGGCAGCCTTAACCTCCCAGGCTCAAACAAACCTCTCACCTCAGCCTCCCCAGTAGTAAGGACTAAAGGTGTGTGCCACCGTGCCTGGCTAATTTTGTTCATTTTTTGTAGAAACGAGGTCTCACTATGTTGCCCGGGCTGGTCTCTATCCCCCAGGCTCAAGCAATTCTCCCTTCTCAGCCTCCCAAAATGCTGAGATATCAGGCATGAACCACTGTGCACAGCCTCCAAGGAGGTGATATTTGAACTGAACTGCCAGTGATAAGGAAGGGGTAACCAGAGAGGGAAGAGTACTTTAAGAAGAAGAAACAATAAATTCAAATACTCTGAGACAGGAAAGAGCTGGTTGTGTTCAAGGATAAAAAGGTCAGCAGAGTGACTGAAAGGTAGTGAATTGGGGGAAGAGTAGAGAGGGATGAGTCAGAGAAATAGACAAATTATGTAAATCTTGTAAGATGTATATTCAGAATTTGTAATTTATTATAAGTGGATATGAGGAGTCATTGGAGATTTGTTTGTTTTTAATGAAAAATTCCAAACATACTTTTAAAAGAGAGAATGACATAATAATCCTCATAGAGCTATTACCCAAATTTAATAATTATCAACATTTTGTCATATTTACTTCATCTGTCTTCTTTGCTTTAGTTTACTTAAGCACTTAAATTAAATCCCAGACTTCATGGTATTTCACTTCTATATACATAATTTAGCATGCATCTCTGAAAAGTATGAATATTTTCTTACATAACCACAATGCCATTGTCACACCTAACTTAGAAAATAATGTCTTTAATGTCATCTAATAACTAAACAATAATTACATTTATTCAGTTATGTCACAAATAACTTTTCACTATTGCTTTATTTAAAGCAGGATCCAAACAAATTCCACTCTTTACATTTGTTTTTATTCATTTTCCACCCTAAAGCAATAACCGCCTCCTTTTGTCCCTGTTACTGACTCGTAAAAGAATACAAGTCTCTTTTCTTGGTGAATCCCCGGATATAATGGATTCAATGAATTGTGATGCTGTTAACTTGTCCAACTAACTCCCACATTTCTTTAAATGAAAACTACTTCTTTATTGGATTCAGGTTCCACTTTTAGACAAAATTACTTTATAGACTGTACTGTGTATTCCACCTTGAGGGAACACTCAGTTTCTGGGCGTCATTTTTAGTGATTGATTGGTGGGTTCATGTGGTAGCAGCCTGATCCCTCCATTGTAAAGTTCCCTGTAAGTCTTCATTCGGTGCTTCTGTTGTGGCTCAGAAAATAATCCCACAAAATGAAGTTTTCAGAAGCAGCCTCAGAAGCAAAAGTTTTGCTTTGACTTTCTCTTGCTCTTGTATCTCTCAGTTCCATCCTCCCCTGAGGCTAGCCATAGAAACTAGAATCCTTTTTCTCGAAGATGGGTCAGAGAAACCAGAAGCTCTTTTCTCCACCCAGCCATAAAAGTTCAAAATACTGCTTTAATTTTCCCTCCAACTTTCTGTGTAAAAACTGGTCATAAAGAAATGATCCTACCTCTCTTCTTTGGTTGTAGGTCATAAGACTCCCATTCCAGAGAGGGTTCTGCTTCACACCCAGAAGGAACGAATGCTTGCTCAGACAGGCCAAGAAGAACCTAGACAGAGAGGCCTTGCTGAGTTTCCCCACTCAGTCTATAAGCATTTGATCATACCCTTTTTGTCCAACCATATTTCTACATGGGTGTCCATACTTTGTTGATGTAAGCATTAAAATGGATAATTTCTTCTGTATATCTGGGTCTTCACTCTGAAGACTCCTTTGTATGCCTTTTCTCTTACTAACCTGCCTTTCATGAGTTGATTTTCTAGTGAACCTTCAGAGGGTCAAGTCTTGGCCCCTATACTTCCATCCATCAAAGATAATTCCCTAAATCAATGATCTCATTATGTGTTACACAAAGTTATTTTATAATCTATAATGTCTTTCCCATTTTTGGCTGGAATTCTTCTGAAAAGGAGAAGTTTGATTCATAAACTACAGTTATTTTAGAACCCTAAAATATACTCATTAGGAGGTGTTAAGCAGTAGAGTGATGAGATCTGATTTACTCTTTAGAAAGATGGACTGTGGGCTGAAGGACAGCAGGTATAAAGGCAAGAAAACTAATTAGAGTGCTGCAGCAAAGTCCAGCTAAGAGATAGTGGTGTTTTGGAGTAATATTTTAACATTAGAAATGATGAGAAGTGGTCATAATCAGGATATGATTTGGAGATAAATCCAAAAGGACTTGAAATATTGGATGTGAGCTGTGAAGGAAAGACAGAAATCAAGAATGTCTTCTAGGTTTGGGTTTAATCAAGTAGGTGTCAACACCAAGATCAAGAAACACAACATGACCAGCAGTACAGAGGCACCCCTTGTACCCGCTCCTGGACAGTCCTCTCATTCCCAGAGTAACTACCATCTCGATATCTAATGGCAAATGTTAGTTCTATCTGGTTTTGCTCTTTCATTAATGAAACTGTAATGTATTTTGTGTCAACGTTATATTTGTGAGATGCATAAATAATGTCATTCATTTTTGTGACTGTGCCATATTGGTGAATTTTTCTTCATTTATTTATTCTACTGTTCATGTAATTTTCAGTCTTGGCTACTTTAGTCTTCTATGGACATTTTTACACCTGTTTTCTCTTGAACATATGTATGTATTTCCCTTGGTATTTACTTAGGAGTGGAATTGCTGTTATGAGTATGGATTTATTCAGTTGTATTAGTAGAGTAGTTCCCTCTTTTTTGTGATTTTGCTTTCTGTAGTTCCACTTACCCATGGTCAACCTTGTCCAGAAACATTAAATGGAAAATTATATAAACAATTAATAGGTTTTAAATTGTATGCTGTTTTGAGTAGCTTGATGAAATCTCATGTCATCCTGTCATGCCCGGGATGTGAATCATCCCTTTATCCAGCATATTCAAGCTATAGTTGCTATCTGCCTGTTAGCCATTGACATCTGCTCCTGACATCCAACCATCAATACCACGATCGTTCGATAACTCAGTATCACCCAAAGCAGTCAAACCTTCTTGTAATGTATTGTTAGAAATTCAATTGTAGCCTAATGCTATGTCAAAATACCTACATCACTCACCCCACTTCATCTGATAATAATGCAGGCATTTTATCATCTCACATCATCACAAGAAGAAAAAGGGTGAGTATAGTACAATAAGATATTTTGAAAGAGACCACATTCGCATAACTTTTATTACAGTATATTGTTATAATTGTTCTATTTTATTATTAGTTAATGCTTTTAATCTCTTACTGTGCTTAATTTATAAATTAAACTTTGTCATAGGTATGTACATATAGGAAAAAACATAGTATATATAGTGTATATAGGATACAGTACTATCAATGTTACCAGTCATCCACTGGGGGTCATAGAACATAGAACATAGAACATATTCCACCACTGTACTATTAAACAGTTTTTCGAAGTGATCCTATCAATTGCTATGGTTCGAATGTGTCCCCACAGAAAGCATATGTCCCCACAGAAACAATCCCCAATACAACAGTGCTGGGAGGCTGGGCCTAATGGCAGATGATTAGGCCATCAGAGCTCTGCTCTCATGAATGGACTAATTTTGCTACCATGAGAGCAGGTTCCTTATAAAAGTAATCTTCTCTTCTCTCTCTCTCCCTCTCTCTCTCTCTCTCCTTCTCTCATCCTCTTTGCCTCTTTGCCCTTCTGCCATGAAATGACACAGCAAGAAAGCCTTCACCAGGCACCAGCTCCTTAATATTGGACTTCTCAGCCTCCAGAACTGGGAGCAGATATATTTGCTATTTTTCACTAAGAGAAAAAGATTTACTGAGCTCTAAGAATTCAATAACCGGGTTGTAAATAAGCAGCACAGAAAGAATAGCCAGTAATTGAAGGAGTCCTAACAATAGCACCTGTAAAACTCAAGACACCCATATCCCTTTCAGGTTTAGGTGCCTGTCTTTGGTTGAAATTTTTTTAACCACGTCCAAATAGGTAAGGCTGAGCAAACACATTTCTGTTCTTCATAAATTATGCAGTTGGTGGTATTCTATTATAGAAGGACACAATAAACTAAGATGGGAATTGACACCTTTGCTAGCATAGTTTGAAAACACTAGTCCTTTATATTCTTACCAGACCTTTGTTCTGTTTTTTTTCTGTTGTTTTGTTGTTGTTGTTGTTTACTTTAGGTTATTCTACTAATTATTTGGCATTTTATTGTGGTTTTGATTTGCATTCTCTAATGACAGATGAAATTGAGCAAATTTTCTTATTTTTATTGGTCATTGGATATCCTCTATTGTAAAATATCTGTTTAAATCTTTTGCCCATTTTTCTATTTTTAGCACTCTTTTTATTAATTTGTGAGAGTTCTTTATATAGTCTTAATAATAGTCATTTGTTAGTTATGTTGTCTCACAAATATCTCCCATTTAGTGAGTTAACTCTTAATTCTCTGAATGGATTTTTTAATAAAACTTATAAATTTTAATGTAGTACAATTTGTCAATTTTTTCTGCTTAGCTTCTTTAAGTAAAATTCGCCTACTTCAAGATAAAAAAGATGTTTTATCATGTTTTCCTCTAAAATCTTTCATTGATTTATCTTTCACCTACAATACATCTGGAATTGATTTTTGTGTATGGTGTAAGGTGAGAGTCAAGATTCAGTTTTTCCCACTTGGCTATCTGATTGAGCTAACACCATTTATTTAAAAGAGCATCTTATCCCTAATGCACTACAGTTTCATTTTGTCATGAATCATGTGACTATATATAAGGAGTGTTGTTGTTGTTGTTATTGTTGTTTTTCACTGAATTCTGTTCCATTTGATAGTTTATCCATTCTTATGGATAAACTGGGAGCAGATATATTTGCTATTTTTCACTAAGAGAAAAAGATTTACTGAGCTCTAAGAATTCAATAACCGGGTTGTAAATAAGCAGCACAGAAAGAATAGCCAGTAATTGAAGGAGTCCTAACAATAGCACCTGTAAAACTCAAGACACCCATATCCCTTTCAGGTTTAGGTGCCTGTCTTTGGTTGAAATTTTTTTAACCACGTCCAAATAGGTAAGGCTGAGCAAACACATTTCTGTTCTTCATAAATTATGCAGTTGGTGGTATTCTATTATAGAAGGACACAATAAACTAAGATGGGAATTGACACCTTTGCTAGTATAGTTTGAAAACACTAGTCCTTTATATTCTTACCAGACCTTTGTTCTGTTTTTTTTCTGTTGTTTTGTTGTTGTTGTTGTTTACTTTAGGTTATTCTACTAATTATTTGGTATTTTATTGTGGTATTTGGTATTTTATTTTATCCATTCTTATACTTAGTTTAATCACTACAGTTTTTCACTGTAGTTTTATAATAGGTCCTAATATCTGATACTGTATTTCTACAGCTTTGTTCTTTTTCTTTATAATTATCTTGACTATTCTTTAGAGATGTAAATTTGAGAGCCATTGGCCTTTAAATGGAATTGGAAGTTCTGTGACTGTTTGCAATGCCCAAGGAGATAATGACGATAGAGAAGAAGGCCCAAAATACAGGTTAAGTATTTAACAGTTATAAGTCATATAGGAGAGTATTATCAAGCAAATCAGACTCCAAAAGTACTATCAATGTGGAAGGAAGAAACCAGGTAAGTGTAATCTCATGGAATCCAAGAGAAGAAAATGCTTCGAAAAGTAAGAAATGGTCAGTCATGGCAAATGCATTTGAAAGGTTAAGATAATAACAGAAAATTGGCTATTGGCTTTGGCAATATATAGATAATTGATTGCCCTGATAAGAGCTGTTTCAGTAGAGCCTCGGAGATAAAAAGAATCCTACTACAATGACGTGAAGAGAGAATTGGAAGTGAAATTTATACTACTGACATTAAAATGATATAAACTTAAAATAGTTAAAGAATGGTTCTAATGCAAAAAGATAACAAATACAAAAGAGATCAGAAAGCTCAGAAACAAACCATGTATGTGTTTTATCTTACATTGAGCAAATAATAATGGTCGCATTTCATATCTGGAGTGGAGCAAGAGTACTAACGATAAGGACTCCAATATACGAAGCTAGGATATTTAGAAAACGAACATCCTATGTCATACACTTACTGAGTTAAACCAGTTATTCTCAATGCGTGGCCTGAGAACAACTGGAGGTTACTGAGACCCTTGCAGAAGGTCTACAAAATAAAGACAATTGCCATAAAAATATTAAGGCATTATTTGTCACTTCAATTTTCATTCTATCACATGTGTACCATGGAGTTTTCCAGAGGCTACCTGATGTGTCTTCTATTAACCCAGACATTGTAGAGATTTGCAAAAGTGTAAAATAATGACACTCTTCTCACTAAATTTATGTTTGTTTTGGAAAATATAGATACTTTTTACAAAATGTGTATTTTAATATGTAATATATGTAAAATATGATTTAATATTATTTTTAAATAAATGGATAGTTTTTCAAATTTCTCAATTTCAATCTCAAATATGATATAACCTATGTAAACAAAAGTTCTTGGGGAGTCCTCAATAATGTTAAGAGTATAAAGCGGTTCTGACATCAAAACAGCTGAGAATCACTGAGTTAACAACAATTTAAACATTTCTTTAATTGAAAATATAAAAGTACCAGATGAAAACATATAATGAGTTGGGAAAGAGCTTTAAAAATAGCAATACAAAAACAATAATAAACATTTGCTGATCATTAATAATGTGCTTCATGTTTTATATAGTTTCTCATCAAATCTCACAACCTTATGACACAGGCATAATTATTATTTCCATTAATAGATAGAAAACTAAAACACGAACAGGTTAGCCCATTGTCACAGTTGGCAAGTGGAAAAGTGGGTTATGAACTCAGATCTACACTCCTAACTACTATTTTACATTGCTTCTCTTTAATTTACCATTTCTCCATCCAATATATATTTTACATATATAAAGTTTAAATTTAAATCTAAAAAATGTGTGAATTTGCAGAACATTTACTGCCTTATCATTTTGTTTGTTTGTTCATTTAATTAGAGCCAGGGTCTCACTATGCTGCCCAGTCTGGAGTGAAGTGGTTATTCACAAGAATGATACTAGTGCCTAAAACTCCCGGCCTTAAGTGATTCTCCCGCCTTAGCTTCCAGAGTAGCTGGTTCTACAGGCGTAAACCACTGCACCCAGCTCCATTGCCTTATCTTAAACAATAAAGCCACTCGGACTGTGTCTACAGACAACTATCATCTGCAATGGAAACATGAACGAGTTGTGACCTGCCTTTTTGCCATTGGTTCCACCTCCAATCAATCCCTAAATAGAAGGGCTTGTGAATGGATTGGCTTAAAGAGGAAGACTAAAATACATTCACATGAATAGACCTAACTATGAGTTTAACCTGACAGATCTCAGAGAAATAAGAAACCCCTTTCATCTGTGGATCTTTTGTTATTGTCGTTGTTATAGTGAAAAGAAAGAAAAAGACAAATTATATTCAATGAAAAAAGACACCCATTCGTTACGCATGTTTGGAAACACAAGTCTTGACTGATATTGCGGGCAGGAGTAAAACTAAGGAAATTGACTTGGCTATGTTAACAAAGTGTTTAGAGTGTGAATAGTCAGCTTAGTGCCTTGACACTATTGTGATCAGAGGGTAAAGTCAAATAGTAAAGTTAGTTAAGCTATTGGCACTCGATGATGAACCACTTCAGCAGTGCCTTTTCTGGAACAATGCGAGATAACATGAGACAATGTATATACTAAAAGAATCACACTTTTTAGAATAATTACGTATTTTACCTTACCAAAATGATGAGGAAGTCATCAAAGATGTCTAAACAAAACTCTGACAGTCAAACTAAGAATTTTGCATTTCTTACAGAAGCATAAATAGCAGGAAGGGCAGGAAAAGGCCTCTCACCAAGGCTTTTTGCTTTTCAAAGGGAGCATTTTTATATTATATTATTTATGCCACCTACATCTGAAACATAATATATAAAATGGAAACAAGGGGAGGAGACATTGATAGAAGTAGAGAGAAAGGATGAATGAACAAAAGAAGAAATGGAAGCCCTCTTCAATATTCATAGAAATACTCTGGTTCGCAAATGAAGAGCTTACTCCAAAACAAATTTCAAAAGGGATGAAATAATTCACTGCTGTCTCCACCAAGAAAAGTCTTCCCTTTGATTTACATCGTAGGAGCTTCCATACTCACAAGCTCTGCCCAGCAGCCTGGCACTCTGGCATTCACCTACCACAAAGAGTTCATTCAATGCATCTCTATACACCTGGCTCCATTTCTATATTTTATCTATTACCTTCTCTCTCACTCTCACTTTCATTCATCTTATTAAAAAAAAAAAAAAAAAAACTGGAGGAAACCCAAACTTTTCCTAAACTTTAATATATCAAAATGATATGCTAAACTTCTTATTTTAATCTTTCCATTTTCACGCTGAATTAAATATATTAGGATTTTTAAATCTCTAATAAATTGTTACCTATTTGTCAAAAAATAATGAGCTTTTGTATTGAAGAGGATCGGGATATGCCACCCCATAATACACCACATTGGCATAAGAATTATTTTGAGCTGAATGCAATTGAGAATCAACAGATGCAAGAAGATGCCTCTTCTCTCCCCTTATCTACCTAAAAGGAGGGCATTAAATTTCCCCTCATGACGGTGTCTCCCCCTTGTACCAAAAAAAGAAGAAAAAAGACAGGGAGTTAATACCAAAATGAGTTTGCATTAAAAGACCTTTCCGAAAGAGCACTACCTTCTATTAGTTTCTCCATATTTTTCCTAGTCACGTCCCAATGATTTGTCATCCCTTAAAGAGCAAACCACTTTTCTTTTTCTTTGTTTTAAGAGTATATAGGTCCCCAAATCTAGCTGCTTGTTTGACTTTCACTTCTTTTATGTAAACTCCTATCCCTGTAAATATTAATAAAAACTGTGCACGTTTTCTCCTTTTAATCTGTATTTGCTTAATTTAATCCTCAGTCCCACCCCAAACACTGAACCAAAGGAGATGAAGGGAAAGCTTATTGTTTACTATGTCAAAGTTTTAATAATATGTCAAGTGTGTTCAATCCCTATTTTAGGTGACTTTCTTAGTGTCCCAAAAATGTTTTGATCACACTTTTCTAGTGTTTCACAATTTACCTAAGGAAAAACATCTAATGTTTATGACCTCTGAGCAGAAGTACAGAATCAGTACAATTATTTCATAATTTCCAAACGCCTTTTACCTCTCAACTTTTACCTCTCTGATATGCCCACTGCACCAGCAATGAGGAAAAATTATCTTACAAAATCCACAAAAACATAGTACTTTCGACCCTGTGGCACTGCATTGGTTTAACTGTTTGTTGCAATTGCACTGAGGCAAGCTGCTAAATAGGAACAACTTTTCTTTAAGGCCTTCACAGCTACTTTCATTTGCCTCTCTGTCATTTTGTGACAAGCCTTTTTAAAGTCATCACACAGGGACTTCCACCTTCATAATGCTCTCTAAGTGCTCCAATAAATACCACATCACCACCAGTGTAGAATTTCACTTAGATTTTTTCACTCTTCTAAGAGCCTTAACTACCAAAATTATTGCTGCCCACTTATAAAAGAATGACATGATCTCAAAAGAGCTGCTCAGTATTATAAGAGTATTATAAGTACTCAATCCAACTGAAATTGTCACAAAACGATGGGAATAAATAATCTGATACTCATTCTCCTTTCCCTAGCTTCCCCAGAACTATTTGTACTTGTCAGTTCTGATAAATCTCAAGCTAGTATGTTTTCAGAATATATGACAAAGTGAAAAAATTTCAGCAAGTTATGGCATGAGTCAAAAGGAATGAAATGAAGTAAATATAGAATGCTCCCTTAAGAAGTGTGTTAGAGAAATGAAGGCTGCAGCCTAAGGGAGAAGCTGGGTCAAACAAAGGGTTACTATTTTCTTTGCTTGCTTTATTTATTGGGGTCTGAAGGTGAACAACTTGAACTTCTTTGCTGGCTGAAAGAAAACAAGAAGTAGAGGAAGAAGGGTAGGAGTACAGCAGAGAGATTTGAAAATTGACAAATTGAGATCCTGGTGAAGAGATCGGATGACTGGGTTGTGCAGAGGAAATAGGATAAAGGGCACAGATCAGCCTTGGAAAGGAATCAGGTAGGTAGAACTGTACATAAATTTGTAGAAAGGAGAGGGAAAATAACTGAGGTCCTTTGTCTTCTATGGTGCAAGAGTTTAAATAATTTGAATATGTTGACATGATACGGGTGGGAGGAAATAAGGTCCTGAACAAAGTGATAAGTTTTGAAACAGCAATCTTGAAGACTTGAAAAGAAAGTTCACTAAGGACAAAAAATATTTCTAGAATTCTGCCACCATGGAAAATCTTATTATACAGGGAGCGATACCACCAAAGGATCAAACTAGCTCTCTAGGAATGGCCCCTAACCAAAATGGAAACTCAAAAATGACAGATAAAGAATTCAAAGCATGGATTGTAAGGAAGCTCAACAATATCCAAGACAAGGTTGGAAATCAACACAAAGAAACTTCTAAGTCAATCCAGAAAATGAAGGAAGAGATAAACACTTTAAACAAATAAATTAGAGTTTCTTGAATTAAAGAGCTGCCTTAAATATTTTCAAAATATGGCCAGGCACAGTGGCTCATGCCTGTAATCCCAGCACTTTGGCAGGCCAAGGTGGGTCGATCACCTGAGGTCAGGAGTTCGAGACCAACCTGGCCGACATGGTGAAACTCCGTCTCTACTAAAAATACAAAAATTAGCTATGCTTGGTGGCAGGTTCCTGTAATCCCAGCTACTCAGGAGGCTGAGGCGGGAGAAATCGCTTGAACGCAGGAGGCGGAGGTTGCAGTGAGCCGAGATCACACCACTGCACTCCAGCCTGGGCAACAGTGCAAGATTCCATCTTAAAAAAAAAAAAAAAAAAAAAGAAAAGAGAAAAAAAAAACAATCTTTGAGGAATACAGAATTATGTAAAGTGACTAAACTTACAAATTACTGGCATTGCTGAGAAAGAAAGAGATAAAGTAAACAACCTAGAAAACATACTTGAGAGAATAATCAAAGAAAATTTAACTCATCTTACTAGAGAGGTAAATATCCAGATACAAGAAATCTAGCATCTGCAATATACTATGCAAAATGAACATCACCGAGGCATATAGTCACCAGACTGTCCAAGGTCAATGATAAAGAAAAAATCTTAAAAGCAGCAAGGTAAAAAGTCACACCACATACAAAGGGAACCCTGTGAAGCTAACAGCAGACTTCTCAGTAGCAAACTTACAAGCCTGGAGAGACTGTGGACCTATTTTGAGCATTCTTAAAGAAAAGAAATTTCAACAAAGAATTTGATATTATGTCAAACTGAGCTTCATAAGTGGAGAGATACAAACTTTTACAGACATGTAAGTGCTACGGGAATTTGTTACACCTAGACCAACCTTACAAAAGATCCTATTATTATTGTATGGGAGTCTAAGTCTCTTTGTAAGTCTCTAAGGACTTGCTTTATGAATCTGGGTGCTCCTGTATTGGGTGCATATATATTTAGGATAGTTAGCTCTTCCTGTTGAATTGATCCCTTTACCATTATGTAATGGCCTTCTTTGTCTCTTTTGATCTTTGATGGTTTAAAGTCTGTTTTATCAGAGACTAGTATTGCAACCCCCGCTTTTTTGTGTTCTCCATTTGCTTGGTAAATCTTCCTCCATCCCTTTATTTTGAGCCTATGTATGTCTCTGCGTGTGAGATGGGTCTCCTGAATACAGCAGACTGATGGGTCTTGACTCTTTATCCAGTTTGCCAGTCTGTGTCTTTTAATTGGAGCATTTAGTCCATTTACATTTAAGGTTAAGATTGTTATGTGTGAACTTGATCCTGCCATTATGATATTAACTGGTTATTTTGCTCGTTAGTTGATGCAGTTTCTTCCTAGCCTTGATGGTCTTTACATTTTGGCATGTTTTTGCAATGGCTGGTACCGGTTGTTCCTTTCCATGTTTAGTACTTCCTTCAGGGTCTCTTGTAAGGCAGGCCTAGTGGTGACAAAATCTCTAAGCATTTGCTTATCTGTAAAGGATTTTATTTCTCCTTCACTTATGAAACTTAGTTTGGCTGGATATAAAATTCTGGGTTTAAAATTCTTTTCTTTAAGAATGTTGAATATTGGCCCCCACTCTCTTCTGGCTTGAAGAGTTTCTGCCGAGAGATCTGCTGTTAGTCTGATGGGCTTCCCTTTGTGGGTAACCCGACCTTTCTCTCTGGCTGCCCTTAAGATTTTTTCCTTCATTTCAACTTTGGTGAATCTGGCAATTATGTGTCTTGGAGTTGCTCTTCTCGAGGAGTATCTTTGTGGCGTTCTCTGTATTTCCTGGATTTGAATGTTGGCCTCCCCTACTACTGGCCATCAGAGAAATGCAAATCAAAACCACAATGAGATACCATCTCACACCAGTTAGAATAGCGATCATTCAAAAGTCAGGAAACAACAGGTGCTGGAGAGGATGTGGAGAAATAGGAACACTTTTACACTGTTGGTGGGAGTGTAAACTAGTTCAACCATTATGGAAAACAGTATGGCGATTCCTCAAGGATCTAGAACTAGATGTACCATATGACCCAGCCATCCCATTACTGGGTATATACCCAAAGGATTATAAATTATGCTGCTATAAGGACACATGCACACGTATGTTTATTGCAGCACTATTCACAATAGCAAGGAGTTGGAATCAACCCAAATGTCCATCAGTGACAGATTGGATTAAGAAAATGTGGCACATATACACCATGGAATACTATGCAGCCATAAAAAAGGATGAGTTTGTGTCCTTTGTAGGGACATGGATGCAGCTGGAAACCATCATTCTTAGCAAACTATCACAAGAACAGAAAACCAAACACCGCATGTTCTCACTCGTAGGTGGGAACTGAACAATGAGATCACTTGGACTCGGGAAGGGGAACATCACACACCGGGGCCTATCATGGGGAGGGGGGAGGGGGGAGGGATTGCATTGGGAGTTATACCTGATGTAAATGACGAGTTGATGGGTGCAGCACACCAACATGGCACAAGTATACATATGTAGCAAACCTGCACGTTGTGCACATGTACCCTACAACTTGAAGTTTAATAATAATAAATAAATTAAAAAAAAAAAAAAAAGATCCTTAAGGGAATTCTAAATATGGAAATAAAAGAACAATAGCTGCTACAACAAAAACACACTTAAGTACATAGCCCATAGACTCTATAAAGCTACCACGCAATAGAATGTAAAAAGCAAGCAGCTAACAACTTCATGATTTGATCAAAGTCTCACATATTATGAACCCTGAATGTAAATGGTCCAAATGCCCCCATTTAAAAGGCACAGATTTGCAAGTCAGATATATAAACAAGACCCATCCATCTGCTGTCTTCAAGAGATCCATCTCTCATGTAATGATACCCATAGGCTAAAAGTAAAGGGTCATAGAGAGATCTATCATGCAAATGGAAAATTGAAAAAAAAAAAAAGACCAGGGGTTGCTATTCTTATATAAGATAAAACAGATTTTAAACCAACAATAGTAAATATGGACAAAGAAAGGCATTACATAATGATAACAAGTTCACCTCAACAAGAAGAATTAACTGTCTTAAATATATATGCACCAACACTGGAGCACCCAGATTCATAAAACAACTACTTCTTGACTTACAAAAGGACTTAGACAGCCACACCATAATAGCTGCAGACTTCAAAATCCCACTGACAGTGTTAGACAGATCTCCAACATGAGAAACTAACAAAGAAATTCTGGACTTAAATTCAACATTTGGCCAATTGGACCTAACAGACATCTACAGAACATTCCACCCATCAATCAGAGAATATATACTTTTCTCGTATTTACATGGAACATACTCAAAGATTGACCACATGCTTAGCCAGAAAGCAAGTCTCAATAAATTCAAAAAACTGAAATCATACCAACCATACTATCATATCATAGTAGAATAAAAATAGAAATCAATACCAAGAAATTCTCCCCAAACCACAAAATTACATGGAAATTAAATAACTTGCTCCTAAATGACTTTTGCATAAATAATGAAATTAAGGCAGAAATAAAAAAATTCTTTGAAATAAATGAAAACAGAGATATGACATACCAAAATACCCGGGATACAGCAGAAGCAGAGCTAAGAGAAAGTTAATAGAGCTAAATGCCTACGTAAAAAAGTTAGAAAGATCTCAAGTTCACAATATAACATCACACTTAGAAAACTAGAAAAACAAGAACAAAGTGACCCAAAAGCAAGCAGAAGAAAAGAAATAACTATATCAAAGTGGAACTGAACAAAACTAAGACCCAAGAATCCACACAAAGAATCAACAAAAGTTGTTTTCTGAAATAAGATCAATAGACTAGATCTTTGCTAGCTAGATTAACCAAAAAAAAAAAAAAAAAAAAAAAAAAAGAGAGAGAGAGAGAGAAGATACAAATAAGCACAGTGAGAAAAACCAAATGTGACATTACAATTGATCAATTGATCCCACTAAAATACAAAACATCCTCACAGACTATTGTAAACACCTTTATACACACAAACAGAAAATCTAGAGGAAATGGAAACATTCCTGGAAACACACAACCTCAAAGATTGAATCAGGAAGAAATTAAAACCCTTAACAGACAAATATCAAGTTCTGAAATTGTATCAGTAACAAAAAAAACACGAACCAAAAAAGCCCCAGACGAGATAGATTCAGAGGTGAATTCTACCGTATGTGCAAAGAGCTGTTACCTAGTCTACCGAAACTATTTCAAGAAAGTGAACAGGAGGTACTCCTCATTAACTCATTCCACAAAACCTCCATCACCCTGATTCCAACATCTGGCAAAGAAGCAATGAAAAAATAAAACTACAGGCCAATATCCCTGATGAACATAGATGCAAAAATTCTCCACAAAATACTAGCAAACTGAATGCAGAAACACATCAAAAGGCTAATTCAACATGATCAAGTAGGCTTTAGACATAGGGTTGGTTTAACACATCCAAATCAATAAATATGGTTCATCATATAAACGGAATTAAAAACATACCATATGATCATTTCAATAGATGCAAAAAGAACCTTTGATAAAATCTAACGTTCCTTCAGGATAAAAATCCTCAACGAACTAGGCATCAAAGGAATATATCTCAAAATAAGAGCCATCTAGGACAAATCCGCAGCCATCATCATACTGAAAGGGCAAAAGCTGGAAGCATTCCCCTTGAGAAAAGTAACAAGACAAGGACACCCACTTTCACCACTTCTATTTAACATAGTATTAGAAGTCCTTGCCAGAGAAACCAGGCAAGAGAAAGAAATAAAAGGAATCAAAATAGGAAGAGAGGAAGTAAAATTACCTCTCTTCACTGACTATATGATTCCGTACTTAGAAAACACTAAAGATTCTGCCAAAAGTCTTCTGGAACTGATAAATGACTTCTAAAGTTTCAGGATACAAAATCAATGTATAAAAATCGGTAGCATTTCTATTCTCCAATGATATTCATTCCGAGAGCCAAATTAAGAATGAAATCTCATTTGCAATAGCTACCAAAAAATAAAATACCTAAGAATACATCTAACCATGGAGATGAAAGATCTCTGCAAGGAGAACTACAAAACATTGCTGAAAGAAATCTCAGATGATATAAACAAATGGAGAAACATTCCATGCTCGCATTGAAAGAATCAATATCATTAAAATGACCACATTACCAAAAGCAATCTACAGATTCAATGTTATTCCTAGCACACAACCAATGCCATTTTTCACAGAATGATAAAAAAAAAAAAAAACACTCTATAATTCATATGGAATGAAAGAAAGAGCCTGAATAGCCAAAGCAATTCTAAGCAAAAAGAACAAAGTCAGAGGCATCACATTACCTGACTTCAAACTGTACAAGCCCACAGTAAACACAACAGCATGGTACTTGGTACAAAAACAGACACATAGACCAATGTGACAAAATAGAGAACCCAGAAATAAAGCCTCACACCTACAACCATCTGATTTTCAACAGTCAACAAAAATAAGCAATGGGGAAAGGACTCATAATTTAATAAATGGTGCTGGGATGGTTTGCTAATTATATGCAGAAGAGTGAAACTGCACTCCTACCTTTCACCGTATACAAAAATCAACTCCAGATGAATTAAAGATTTAAATATAAGAAGTTAAACTCTAAGAATCCTAGAAGAGAACCTAGGAAACACAACTCTGGACATTGGCCTTGGCAAAAAATTTATGACTAAGTCCTCAAAAGCAATTGAAATGAAAACAAAAATTGACAAGTGAGACCTAATTAAACTAAAGAGCTTCTGTACAGCAAAAGAAACTATCAACAGAATAAACAGACAATCTACAGAATGCGAGAGGATAGTCACAAACTCTGCCTCTGACAAAGGTCTAATATCTAGAATCTACAAGGAACAATTCAATGAGCAAAAAACAAGTAACTGCATTAAAAAGTGGGCAAACAACTGGAACAGACACTCCTCAAAAGAAGACATACAAGTGACCATCAAACATACGAAAAAAAATGCTCAGCATCATTAATCAGCAGAGAAACGCAAATCAAAACCACAGGGAAATACCAGTCAGAATGATGATTATTAAAAAGTCAAAAAGAGAAAAAAAAAAGAAAAACAGATGCTGGCGAGGTTGCCGAAAAATGGGAATGCTTATACACTTTTGGTGGGAATGTAAATTAGTTCAGCCACTGTGGAAAGCAGTCTGGAGACGTTTCAGCGAACTGGAAACAGAACTACTCTTTGACCTAGCAATTCAATTACTGGGTTCATATCCAAAGGCACATAAACTGATGATGTCTTTTGCAAGAACATAGATGCAGCTGGAGGCCATTATCCCAAGCAAATTAACACAGGAAGAGAAAGCCAAATGCGGCATGTTCTCACTTATAAGTTGGAGTTAAACAATGTGTACTCATGGACATAAATATTGCAAGAATAGATACTGGGGACTAATTGTGGGGAATGAAGGAGTGGGTAAAGGGTTGAAAAACTAACTGTTGGATACTACATTCACTATCTGGGTGATGGGATGATTTGTAGCCCAATCCTCAGCATCATGCCATATACTCATGTAACAAACCTGCATGTGTACCCTCTGAATCGAAAATAAAAGTTGAAATTACTTTAAAATAAAAATAACAAACTAAAAACAAAAAGCACTACGAGAAAACAAAAACAAAATCTGCTTCATGAGAAATGTCAAAATATGTAAATCAGTCAGAAAAATTTATACCCTTTACCCACTGCTTCATTCCCCGCAATTAGTCCCCAGTATCTATTCTTACAATATTTATGTCCATGAGTACACATTGTTTAACTCCAACTTATAAGTGAGAACATGCTGCATTTGGTTTTCTCTTCCTGTGTTAATTTGCTTGGGATAATGCCCTCCAGCTGCATCTATGTTCTTGCAAAAGACATCATCAGTTTATGTGAATAAGGTTAACCCAACCAAGCAGTATAAATTTTTCTGACTGATTTACATATTTTGACATTTCTCATGAAGCAGATTTTGTTTTGTTTTCTCGTAGTGCTTTTTGTTTTTAGTTTAAAAACAAAAAGATGGTTAATTTTATGTGTCAACCTGGTTAGACTACAGTGTCCAGTTGTTTTAACAAACACTAGTCTAGATATTGCTCTAATTGTATTTTAATATGTGATTAACTTCTAATATCAATAGACTTTGAGTAAAGTTGGCTACCTTTAATAATGTGCATAGTCCTCACTGAGTCAGTTGAAAATCTTAAGAGCAAAGACTGAAGCTTACTGAAGAAAGAACACTAACTCCAGACTGAAACACAAAATATGCCTGTCACCAAAACATGCCTCTGTCCAGAATGGTGTTTCCTAAGTCCTCTTATGGGATTCTTATAGTTTAAGGACTTACATTTAAATCTTTAATTCACCTTGAGTCCATTTTTGTATATGGTGAAAAGTAGGGGTGTAATTTTGTTCTTCTACATGTAACTAGCCAGCCATCCCACATCATTTATTAAATAATTAATCCTTTCCCAATTACCTTTAGATTCAATACCACATCAACTCTTACCTAAATCTCCAGCTTCCCCTATGGATTTTAGACTTGCCAACCCCCACAACTGTGTGATCCAATTTATGAATTTATTTTTCTTTTCTTTTTTTTTTTTTTTTTTTTTTTTTTTTTGAGACAGGGTCTTTCTCTGTTATCCAGGCTAGAGAGCAGCGGTGCCATCATGGCTCACTGCAGCCTCAGGCTCCTGTGCTCAAGCTATCCTCTCACCACAGCTCCCAGAGTAGCTGAGACTACAGGTGCATGGCACCTTACTCAGCTAATTTAAAAAAAAATACGTAGAGACAAGGTCCCACCTTGTTGCCTGGTCTGGTCTCAAATAACTGGGCTCAAGTGATCCTCCTGCCCCAGCCTTCCAAAGTGCTGAGATTACAGGTGTGAGCCACCACACCTAACCCAATTTCTTAAAATAAATTTCTCTCTCTCTCTAAATTAAAAAAAAAAAAAGGAAAAAGAAAAAGATTGCTAACCAATATTGCCAGCTGAAGCAAGGTGAAACAATATGTATTTAGTGATGTCAGATGGTTTTACAATGTAATTATCACGAGCAACTCAACAAAGACTGGAAAAATTGAGAGGAGAGAAGAAAAAAAAAAAGGATGATTGGACTGACCTAGGTATGAATATGCATAGGAGAGGTAAGGGAAATAAGAAGACACAGGGTTTGAGTACCAACGGGAGTATTCATATTTGACAGAGAAGTATGTGATATTTAAAGTGGCTGAATAGGTTGGTTAATGAACATTAAAGTACATCTAGACATAAAGAATAAATTCTAGTGGTCTATAGCAACATGAGCTGGCTGGAATTAATGACATTTTATTGTTTATTTTCAAATAGCAAGAAAGAACAGACTTGGAATGTTTCTAACACAAAGAAATAATAAATGTTTGAAGTAATTGATATGCTAACTACACAGATTTTATCATTACACACTGTATACTGTATAGAAATATCACAATGTACCCTATAAAATGTACAATTGTTATGTATCAATTAAAAATAATAATAAAGCCAAAAATAATGAAATGCTGAGAAAAAGTGGTTAATAAGGTAGAACAAGGAAAGGCAAGGATTAATATTCTCATTGAGGATAACGTTTGCTTAGAGGGAGAGGTGGAAAACTTGAGAAAAGAAGTTATGGTTTAAAATTTTACATTTGGAGTAGTCTTTTGAATCAGTTAAATCTTATTTCATATTTTTTAATATTTTATTTTTAATTGACATACTAATTTTACATATTTATGGGATACAAAGTGATGTTTTGATACAGGTATACATTGTGTAACAAACAAAATACAGTATATAGCATATGCATCACTGCCGACTTTATTTTAATTTTTAATTTTTGTGGAAACATACTAGGTGTATATATTTATGAGGTACATGAAATTTTTTGATACAGGCATGCAAAGCATAATAATCACATCATGGTAAATGGGGTATCCATCCCCTCAAGCATTTATCCTTTGGGTTACAAATATTCCCATTATACTATTTTAGTTGTTTGAAAATGTACAATTAAATTATTATTGACTATAGACTTTCTGTTTTGCAATCAAATATCAGATCTTATGCTTTCTAACTAATTTTGTACCCATTAACCATCTTCGCTTTCCTCTAACCCCCAATACCCTTCTCAGCCTCTACTAAATATTGTTCTACTCTCTATCTCCATGAGTTCAATTATTTTGACTTTTAGATCCCACAAATAAACGATAACAAGCAAAGTATGTCTTCCTGTGCCTGGCTTATTTCATTTATTTCACTTAACAATGACCTCCAGTTCCATATATATTGTTGCAAATGACAGGATCTCACTCTTTTTTATGGCTGAATAGTACTCCATTGTGTATAAGTACCACATTTTCTTTATTCATTCATCTGTTAATGGACACTTGCAATGCCTCCAAATCTTGGCTGTTGTGAATAGTGCTGCAATAAACACGGGAGTGCAGGTATGTCTTTGATACACTAATTTCCTTTCTTTGGGGTATATATCCAACAGTAGGATTGCTACATCGTATGGTAGCTCGATTTTTAGTTTTTTTGAGGAACCTCCAAACTGTTCTCTCAGTGGTTGAACTAATTTACATTCCCACCAACAGTGAACAAGGGTTCCCTTTTATCCACATCCTCACCAGCATTTGTTATTGCCTGTCTTTAGAATAAAAACCATTTTACCTGGGAGGAGATGAAAATTTGGTGTTCCTGTGAGGGGGATGATTGGTGGATGCTTCTATTCACATATCTTATTCCACCCCCTCTGCTACAAACATTTATCATTTTTGTGTGGTGAAAACATTCATAATCCTCCCTTCTGGCTATTTTGAAATATAAAATACAATATTGTATACTGTAGTAATCCTACTGCACAACAGAACACCAAAACTTATTCCTCCTCTTTAACTATAATTTTGTACCTGTTCACCAATCTTTCCCTATTCCCCTTCTCTCTCCATTACCCAGTCTACAATAGTCACTTTTCTACTCTCTGATTACTGAGATCAACTTTTTTAGATTCCACATAGGAGTGGGACCATACAGGATTTGTCTTTTTGTGCCTGGCTTATTTCACTTAACATAATGTCTTTAAAGTCCATCTATGTTGCCATGAATGACAATATTTCATTCTTTTTATGACTGAGTGGTATTCCATTGTGTGTGTATGTGATATTTTCTTCATTCATTTCTTGATGGACACATAGGGTGATTCCATATTTTGACTATTATAAATAGTGCTGCAAGAAACACAGGAGTGCAGATAGCTCTTTTGTTTTGTTTTGTTTTGTTTTTTTTTTTTTTTTTTTTTTTTTTTTTTTTTTTGAGACGGAGTCTTGCTCTGTAGCCCGGGCTGGACTGCAGTGGCCCGATCTCAGCTCACTGCAAGCTCCGCCTCCCGGGTTCCCGCCATTCTCCTGCCTCAGCCTCCCGAGTAGCTGGGACTACAGGCGCCCACCACCTCGCCCGGCTTAGTTTTTTGTATTTTTAGTAGAGACGGGGTTTCACCGTGTTAGCCAGGATGGTCTCGATCTCCTGACCTCGTGATCCGCCCGTCTCGGCCTCCCAAAGTGCTGGGATTACAGGCTTGAGCCACCGCGCCCGGCCTTGTTTTGTTTTGTTTTGAGACAAGGTCTCACTTTGTCACCCAGGCTGGAGTGCAGTGGTAAAAACATGGTTCACTGCAGCCTTGACATCCCAGCCTAAGCAATCCCCCTACCTTAACCCCACAAGTAGCTGGCATTACTGTTGCACACCACCTTCTTTGGCTATGTTTTTTGTAGAGGTGGGATTTCACCATGTTGCCCAGTCTGGTTTCAAACTCATGAACTCAGGTGATCCACCGGCCTCAGCCTCCCAAAGTGCTGGGATTACAGCTGTGAGCCACCAAACTTGGTTGCAGACATCTCTTTGACACACTGATTTCATTTCTTTGCATATATGCATATGTGATTGTTGGATCAAATGGTAGTTCTCTTTTTAATATTTTGAGGAACCGCTATACAGAGTTCCCTGATAGCTACACTAATTTACATGCCCACCAACAGTGTATTAAGTCTTCTCTTTTCTCTACACGTTGACTAGCATTTGTTATTTTTTGTCATTTTGATAATAACCATTCTAATTGAGGTTTGGTGATAACTCACTGAGGGTTTGATTGGCATTTCCCTGATAGTTAGTGATATTGAGTGTCATATATCTGCTGCCCCTTTGCATGTTTTCTTTTGAGAAACATCTTTTGCCTATTTTTAAATCAAATTTATTTTTGCTATTAAGTTGTTTGAGTTTCTTACATATTGTGGTATTAACCACTTGTTAGACACATAATTTGCAAATGTTTTCTCTCATTCTATATATTGTTTTTTTACTCTGTTGACTGTTTCCATTGCTGTATAGAAGCTTTTTAACTTGATGTAATTTCATTTGCCTATTTTTGCTTTTGTCACCTTTTTGAAGTCTTATTCAAAATATTATTGCTCAGTCCAATGTCAAGAAACATTTCTCTGATTTTTTCTTTTAGCAGATTTATAGTTTCAGTCTTCAGTCCATTTTTGAGTTAACTTTTGTATGTAGTGAGAGACAAGGATCTAATTTCATTCTTCTGAATGTGAATATCCAGTATTCCCCAGCATCATTTATTGAACAGACTATTCTTTCCCCAGTGTATGTTCTTGGTGCCTTTGTGAAGTATCAGTTGATCGTAAGTATGTGGATTTATTTATTTGTTCTCTATTTTGTTCTGTTGGTCTACATGTCTATTTTTATGCTAGTACTATGTGGTTTTGGTAACTATACCTCTTGTAGTATATTTTGAAATCAGGTAGTGTGACGCTTGAAGCTCAGTTCTTTTTGCTCAAGATTGCTTTGGCTTTTCAGCATCTTTTGTGGTTCCAAATGAATTCCAGAATAGTTGTTTCTATTTCTGAGAAGAATGTCATTAATATTTTGATAGATATTATATTGAATCTATAGATTGCTTTAGGTAATACGGTCATTTTAGCAATGCTAATTATTCTAATCCACGAACATTGAATATCTTTTCATTTGTGTCCTCTTTAATTTCTTTCATCATTGTTGTATAAATTTTACTATGGAGTTATTTACCTATTTGGTTAAGCTTACGCCTATGTATCTTATTTTTTGTAGTTATTTTAAATGTGATTGTTTTCCTGATTTCTTTTTCAGATAGTTTACTATTCACATATAGAAATGCTGTAAGTTTTTGCATGTTAATTTTGTATTGTGTAACTTTACTAAACTTATTTATTAGTTCTAACTTTTTTTATTATTTTGCTTTAACTTCTGAGACACATGTACAGAATGTGCAGGTTTGTTACACAGGTATACATGTGCCATCTTTTTTGTTGCACCTATCAATCCATCATATAGGTTTTAAGCCTCACATGCATTAGGTATTTGTCCTAATGCTCTCCCTCCTCTTGCCCCCCATACCCTGACAGGCCCCGGTGTGTGATGTTCCCCTCCCTCTGTCCATGTGTTCTCATTATTCAACTCCCACTTATGAGTGAGAACATGTGGTGTTTGGTTTCCTGTACCTGTGTTACTTTGCTGAAAATGATGGCTTCCAGATTCATCCATGTCCAACCATTGTGGAAGATAGTGTGGTGATTTCTCAAGGATCTAGAACCAGAAATATCATTTGACCTAACAGATTTTTTGTGGGGAGTCTTTAGGATTTTTTGTATATAAGATTATGTCATCTGCAAACAGGGAATATTTGACTTCTTTCTTTCCAATTTGGACAGCCTTTATTTCTTTCTCTTGCCTAATTGCTCTGGCTAGAACTTCCAGTATCATGATGAATAAACATTTTCTCATAATTTGGTTGAAATACTGCTTTTCTCTGGCTAAATTGTACATCTATATGCTATACTTTAATAGCTATGTAACTGAGACTATTTAAAACAGCTTATTTTTAATGTTTCTTCCTAGTGGAAGGTATTAAAGTGTATTAAAATGATTATCTAAAAAATATGAAGGTTACTTTTGCCATTTTGATTTAAAGGATAATATTATCACACAAATAGGAACTTGAAAATTACTGATCCAAATTCTCTGCTTGAGGCAAGACATTGGTGAAGATCTCTGATCTTTAGTTTTGTGACCGAATGAGAAATCCTAATTGCCCATTTAATATGAAGAAGTAACTTCAGCACTCCCAGATGCAGTTTTGCAAAAAAGAAAAAAGAAAAAAAAAAAGAATAAATTCCTCTTTGTGAGACAAGGTTGATAAGTGGATTAGGATTCTTTCCAACTTCTTTTCTCTAAAGTAATTGTTTTCAATATGATAGTCCAGAAGAGGCTTTCATGTTGGCAACATACCATCTTCCTGACAAATTAAAGTTTAATTTTTGTTTGTAAGTGTAGCAAGTTTATTTTCTCAGATATGAAATTAATAGAGCAATGAATCTCCAAATAAGCTAAATTGCAATATTTGCATATGAATACTTTCTTTGAGACACTTTATCAAGACCTCTGTTGAAATTATCAATTGTCAGATTATAAAAATTTCAATTCCAAGTTTGTTCATTGAGTCAAAAAATTCATTACTTGGGAAGTTTTGAAATAGCAATTTTATACCAAGTTTGTAATTACTGGAAAGGAATTGCTGTTTCCTAGACCAGAGAGGAAGTTTCAACAGCACTATAATATTGAATATGTTCATCGTATACAAAAGCACCTGCATTGTGTCTTAAGAGAGCTCATAAGTTCTTAATATATTATTCTTGGATTCTTGGAAATGTATTTACTGTGCTTTATTAGTCTCACAAAATATTCAATTAACATAAATTCAACAATGATTATAATGTGCTTACCATTCATTTCTTATGAGCTATGATACAGCCAGTAATATTATATTTTTGTTATTAATAGCATGTAGATCACAATAAAGGAGAAACCAGTGCCTACGTAAATAAATAAATATATGTGAATGTAGCAGGGTCTTATTTGAAGTTGGTAATTTATTATTCATTGATGTTCAAAATAGTAAATTTAAATACTTAATTACTTAGAAAGATGATATTTTAAGGACACATTACTGAACACATAATCTTTTATTTGCTGTCTTAAGCATCATATATAATTAAATCTCCAATAATGAACAGAATTAGTGAAAAATATTGCAAAATATGCAAAATAGTCTTACATAACATTAAGTTCTAAAGCAAACCAAAGGCACAAGTCCAAAGGAAAAACATTACCACTACAGGTTTCACTTGTATTTCTAATATATATTAAAATTCAAAACTATGTGAAGTACACATTAAATTTTTTTCTGTGACCAGTCTTGTTCATTTATAGTATTGAAAATATTTCTTAATAATATACCTTAAAGATATATCAAAACTAGAAGTTTGATTTAGAAATAAGCAAGCAGGTTTGGAGTCACCTGTTTCAACACAGTGGAACTTAGATTGAAAATGTTTAAGAACTTCATTTAATAGAACTCAGAAAAGTATACAAAATATATTCCTGAAATAAGTTGATCCAAAATTCAATTATTAGATTTAAAATATTCTCCTGAAACTTACAATCTAATTAAGAGGAAAAAAAATCTTTTGACAATAGGTATGCTAAAAACTCAATATGATGGCCTTCAAACTAATTTCACACTATTTTAATGAGTTAGAACTAAAGAAAAATGAATGCTAATTTTAAAATAATAATTTTGCTTCTTTGCTTAGGAATGCTTTTCTCCAATGAGTTCAAATAACTCCATCTAAATTTCAAGGTGTAAAAACCAGACAACTTGGATTAATGCCCAGGAAAAAGGGTCACCTCTAGTGCTTGAATTTATGAGGACCATGTTTACAGTTCCACAGAGAAACATATTATAAGAAAAAAAGATATTTTGGAAAAGGAGAAAGACTCTTCTTTCAAGATAACACTTCATCTATAAATTACAAATTTTCCGTTATGAATTTAAAAATGAGTTTTAATACTTTATATATGTAAATTGCAGAGATCAATTAACAAATAAAAAGATTGGTTACTCTAATAATGAACAGAGACCTTAATTTAAATGAATACATGTTTTTGTTTAATCTCTGCTAAATTCTGCTTTCATCTTGATTTAATCCTTTAATCAAGAGCCATTAAACTGTTATACTTGGCATTCAAAGCTTTTTATAATGTTATCATTCTAACTACCCAACCTTACCTTTTTCTACTCCTCAGCATACACTATTTTCTCTTAGTAGGCTATTAAAATACCAGGATTGGCACTGCCTCTGCCACTGTCTTCATTTAGAGTGTTTATCTTGCTCAAATCCTACTCATCTTTCAAATTCTAGTTCATGACTCACTTCTATGAAACTTTTCTTAATTATTCTATTCCTCATTGAGTTCATTTTTTGAATTCTAGTAGCACTTAGTGTGTCGTATATAATTCAGTCTTTTTACATAAGGACTTATATTGGGATAATGATTTTATATATATTTAATGAATGTTAACTGACCATGCCTCTAAAATGCCTGGCACAGTGCTAGGCACTCAATAGAAAAGTGCATAAGATATGACCCCTTTCCTCAAGAAGCCCACAATGCCTACCCAGGGAAGGCAGGCAGACACGCAAAATGTGAGAAGTAATATTAAAGGGTTATAAGCAATGTACTTTGACAACATAGAGGAACAATCAGTTAATTCTGCCTTACAGAAAAAATGTAAGGGATGACAGAGGTATTATAGGAGATTAAACATGAGCAGCTGGGCTTACATGGATATGTAAGTTTTCTGAGTTAGTAAGAGGGGAAAAGGTATTGTAGGATTTCTACTTCTAAGTATGACCTACCAGATGCACCCATCTTCTACCTCATGCACAAAACATCTGTAAAACACGAATATTCTGGAATTTGCAAGTAGTCCAGTGCAACAGAGCAGCACTTCCCAGATTGTGTTCCATGAGAAAGTTTTATGCAGGATGTTAAAAGATTGTCTTCAAAAATTGGTTTCATATGGCAGTAGGCAGAGCAAGATAGAAGCTTTCAACAATGGTCCTCCCCATGGAAACATCAAATTGAAAAAAAATATTCACACACAAAAACACCTTCATAAGAACCAAAACCTCACGTGAGCAGTCACGGTACCTGGTTTTTAACTTCATATCACCAAAAGAAGACTAAAGAGGATCAGAAAGACAGTTGTAAATTGTGCACACCATCCCTCCCTTATCACCCAGTAATGGTCATATGGCACAGAGAAAGAATCTGCGCACTTGGTGGAGGGAAAGCTCAGTGATTGTGGGACTTTGCATTGAAACTCAGTTCTGCCATGTTACAGAGGAAAGAAACACTGGGCAGAACTTGGCCAACACCCATAGAAGGAGCACTTCAACTAGCCCTAGCTAAAGGGGAATCATCCATCCTAGCAGTCAGTACCTCATGTCCTGCAAGCCTCACCACCACAGGCTAAAGGGTTCTGGGGTCTGAAATAAACTTAAAAGGCAGTCTAGGCCACAAGGACTGCAATCCTTGGGCAATTCCTATTGCTTTGCTGGGCTTGCAGCAAGTGGACTGGACGGGAATGCAGTCTAGTAAGACAGCAGCTGGGGTAGCCAAGGGAGTGCTTGTGCTACCCTTCACCCAACCACAAGGGGCCCAGCTTGTACCTCTGGGAGAGACTCCATCCCTCTGCTTGAGGAGAGAAGTAAACGTAACGAGGGCTTTGTCTAGCATCTTGTATACGAGCTCAGCAACAGTAGCACAGGGCACAGGGCAGGGTCCTGAGACCTCCATTCCAAGACCTAGATCCCAGACAACATTTCTAGATACTCCCTAAGCCACAAAGGAACCTACTGCCTTGAAGTGAAGGATCCAATCCCGGCACAATTCATCACCTGCTGACTAAAGAACCCTTAGGCCCTGAATAATCAGCAGGGATACCCAGGCTGTACTCCACCTTGGGCATTTGGTGAGACTCAGAGGTGTACTGGATTCAAGTGTGACCCAGCACATTCTTAGCTGTGGTGGCTATGAGAAGAGTCTCATGCTCTAGAAAAAAGAAAGAGAAGAGTAAGGAGATATTGTCCTGCAGCTTAGGTACTAGCTTAGCTACAGTGAGGTAGAACATCAAGCAGGCTCCGGAGTCCCTGATTCTAGGCCTTGCCTCTTTCATGGCATTTCTGGACATTTCCTGGGCCAGAGGAGAGCCCACTTTCCTGAAGCATGAGTCTCAGGCCTGGTAGTATTTACCACAAACTGACTGAAGAGCCCTTGGGTCTAGAGTGAAAATCAATGGTAGCCAGGCAGTACTCATTGTGGACCTAAAGTGATTGCGACCAAGGGAAGAGACTCTTCTGCTTGTGGAAAGAGAAGGGAAGATGGGGAAGGACTTTGCTTTGTGCCCTTGGTGCCAGCTCTGTGGCAATAGAACAGAGCACCATGTAGATTCTTAAGGTTTCCATTTCCAGGGCCTGGCTCCCGGATAACATCTCTAGATCCACCTGGGGTTTGCGGAGAACTCACTATCCTGAAGGGAAGGACACAAGACTGGGTGGCTTAGTGACCCACTGATTGTAGAGCAGTGGGGCTTTGAGTGAACATAGGTGGTAGCCAGGCAGTGGTTACAACAGGTCTTGTGAAAAACCCACTACCATACTTGTTTCAGGTCTGACCTACTGTAGTCAAAGTGGTGGTGGCTACAGGGCTGGTCATGTCACCCCTCCACCAGTTCCAGGCAGCCCCGAACACAGAGAGAAACTCTGGTAAGGAAAACGTAAAGAAAGAGAACAAGAGTCTCCACCTGGTAATCCAGAGAATTCTTCTGGGACTTATTCAAGACCACCAAGGAGTTACCTATACAAGTCTATAAGAGACACAGCATTACTGAGCTTGTGGTTACCCCTAATGCAAATACAGCTCCAGAGACCAAAAACTTAGACTAAGACACTCAAGTCCCTTCTAAAACCTGGGAAGCCTTCCCAAGAAGGACAGGTACAAACAAGTCCAGGTTGCAAAGACTAAATATAGACTTAACTCTTCAATGCACAGATACCTACAAACATCCACAAGCATCAAGATGATCCGATAAAACATGACCTCACAAAATTAACTAAGTGAGGTACCAAGGATTAATTCTGTAAAAACAGAGATATGTGATCTTCAGCAGAAAACTCAAAATAGCTGTATTGAGAAAATTCAACATAATTCAAGGTAACACAGAGAAGAAATTCAGAAACTTTTTATTTTATTTTATTTTATTTTATTTTATTTTATTTTATTTATTTATTTTGAGATGGAGTCTCTCTCTGTTGCCCAGGTTGGAGTGCCGTAGCACGATCTCTGTTCACTGCAACCTCCACCTCCCAGGCTCGAGCAATTCTCCTGCTTCAGCCTCCTGAGTAGCTGAAATTACAGGTGTGCACCACCATGGCCAGCTAATTTCTGTATTTTTAGTGGAGATGAGGTTTCACCATGTTGGCCAGGCTGGTCTTAATCTTCTGGCCTCAAGTGACCTGCCCACCTTGGCCTCCCAAAATACTGCATGAGCCACCACACCCAGTCAAAATTCAGAAAATTATCAGATAAATTTAACAAAGAGATTAAAATAATTAAAAAGAATCAAGGAGAAATTCTGCAGCTGAAAAATGCAAATGACATAATAAAGAATGTGTCAAAGTCTCTTAATAATAGAATTGATCAATAGAAGAAAGAATTAGTGAGCTTGAAGGACAGCCTATTTGAATAAACACTCAGAGGAAGCAAAATTAAAAAAAAAAAAATAAAGCATGCCCACATGATCTAGAATATAGCCATAAAAGGGGAAATCTGATGTATTGGTCTTAAAGAGTAGATAGAAAAAGAAACAGGGGTAAATATTTTATTGAAAGGAATTAAAACAGAGAACCTCCCATACCTAGAGAAAGATATCAATATTCAAGTTCAAGAAAATTATAGAACACCAAGCAGATTTAACCCAAGGAAGACTACCACAAGACATTTAATAATCAAACTGCCAAAGGTCAAGGATTAAAAAAGGATCCTAAAAGCAGCAAGAGAAAAGAAAAAAACAACATACAATACAGCTCCAATACATCTGGCAGCAGACATCTCAGTTGAAAGTTTACAGGCTAGGAGACAGTGACATGACATATTTAAAGTGCTGAAGGACAAATCTTTCATCCTAGAATAGCATAACCAGCAAAATTATCCTTCTGGCATCAGGGAGAAATAAAGACTTTTCCAGACAAATAAAACCTAAGGGATTTCCTTAACATCAGATCTGTCCTGCAAGAAATGCTAAAGGGAGTTTTTCAATCTAAAAAGAAAGAATGTTAACGGGCAATAAGTAATCACCTGAAGATATGAAACTCACTGGTAATAGTATGTACAAAGAAAATCACAAAATATTATACCACTGTAATTGTGATGTAGAAACTAGTCATATCTTCAGTAGAAGGACTAAAAGATGAACCTATCAAAAATAAGAACTACAACAATTTTTAAAGACATAGACAGAACAATAAGATATGAATGGAAACAACAATAAGTTTAAATTGGTGGGATTAAACTAAGGTGTAGAGGTTTTATTAATTCCCTCTTTAGTTGTTTGTTTGTTTATACAATTAGTGTTAAGTTGTCATTAGTTTAAAATAATGGGTTATAAGATGTTATTTGCAAACCTCATGGTAATTTCAAATAAAAAAATCCAAAGCAGGCATGTAAAAAATAAAAAGAAAGAAATTAAAACATACTAAAAAGAAAATCACTTTCACTAAAAAGAAGACAAGAAGGAAGGAAAGAAAGTAGAGGAGACAACAAAATAACCAGAAAACAAAGAATAACAAAATGGCAGGAGTAAGTCCTTACTTATCAATAACAATGCTGAATGTAAATGGACTAAATAGACAGAGTGGCTGAATGAATAAAAAATGAAGACCCAAAGATCTGTTGCCTACAAGAAACACACTTCACTTATGAAGACATACATAAGACATTTATTTTAAAGAAGACAGAAAATAAAGAAATAGAAAAAGATATTCCATGGAAACCGAAAAAAGAAAAGCAGCAGTAGCTACACTTATATCAGACACTAGAGATTTCAAAATAAATAAATAAATAAATAAATAAATAAATAGACAAAGAAGGGAATTATATAATGATAAGGGCATCATTTCAGCAAGAGGATATAACAATTGTAAATAAATACACACACACACACACACACACACACACATATGGTGACACTGGTGCACCCTGATATATAAGGCAAATATTATTAGAGCTAAACAGAAAGACAGATCCTAATATAATAATAGCTGGAGATTTCAACACCCCACTTTCAGCATTGAACAGATAATCCACACAGGAAATCAACTAACATTTGACTTAATCTATCAGCCAAATGGAACTAACAGATATTTACAACATATTTCATCCAATGGCTGCAGAATATGCAATCTTCTCCTCGGCACATGGATCATTGTCAAGGATGGACCATACACTAGGTCACAAAACAAGTCTTAAGTCACTCAAAAAAATGAAATAATCAAGTGTTTGCTCTGGCCAAAGTAGGGTAAGACTAGAGGTCAATAACACATGGAGGCCAGGCATGGTGGCTCCATGCCCATAATCCTAGCACTTTGGGAGGCCAAGACAGAAGAATTGCCTGAGCTCAGGAATTAGAGACCAGCCTGGGCAAAATGGCAAAGCCCCGTGTCTATAAAAAATAGAAACATCAGCAGGGCATGGTGGTACACACCTGTAGTCCCAGCTAACTGGGGGGCTGAGGAAGAAGCATCACTGTAATCTGGGAGGTTGAAGTTGTAATGAGTTGAGATCATGCCAACATACTCCAGCCTGAGTGATAGAGTGAGACTCTGTCTCAACAAAAAAAAAAAAAAAAAAGAATTAAGCAATATGCTCCTGAATGACCAGTAGGTCAATAAAGGAATTAAGAAGAAATTTGAAAATTTCTTGAAACAAATCATAATGGAAACACAACTTACCAAAGTCTATATATAGGATACAGCAAAAGAACCACCAAAAGAGAAGTTTACAGCCATAAGTTCCAACACTATAAAAATAGTAAACCTTCAAATAAATAACCTAACAATGCACCTAAAAGAATTACAAAAGGAAGAGCAAACTAACCCAAAATTGGGAGATACAAATAAATAAAGATCAGAAAAAACAAATGAAATTAAAGCAAAGAAAACAATATAAAAGATCAATGAAATGAAAAGTTTATTTTTTTTTGAAAAGATAAACAAAATTGGCAGACATTTAGCCAGACTAAGAAAAAAAGACAGAAGACCCAAATAAATAAAATCAGAGATGAAATGGGAGTCATTACAACTCATAGCATGGATATTCAAAGGATCATTAGTGACTACTATGAGCAACTATATGCCATAAATTGAAAAATCTAGAGGAAATGAATAAATTTTTAGATACATAGAACCTACCAAAATTGAAAGATGAAGAAATGACAAATAACAAGTAATAAAATCAAAGCCATGATAAAAATCTCCCAGTAAAGAAAACACAGGATGCAATAGCTTCACTGCTGAATTTTATCAAACATTTAAAGAACAACCAATACCAATCTTACTCAAATTATTCTAATAAATAGAAGAGAGAATACTTCCAAACTCATTCTACAAGGCCAGTATTATCCTGATACCAAAACAAGAAAAAGGCACATCAAAATAAAAAAAAATAAAGTATCTCTGATTAATATTGATGCAAAAATCCTCAACAAAATATCACCATACTGAATTAAACAAACATTAAAAAGATCATTCATCATGACCAAATGGGACTTATCCCTGGGATGCAAGGGTGATTCAACATATAGAGATCAATCAATGTGATGCATCATATAAACAGAATGAGGAATGAAAACATTATGATCATTTCTTACTTTTGTTTTTTTAATGAGATTTATCTGTTGTTGCCCAGGCTGGAGTGCAGTGGTGCAATCTCAGCTCACTGCAACCTCCACCTCCCGGGTTCAAGTGATTCTCCTTCCTCAGCCTCCTGAGTAGCTGGGATTACAGGCAGGCACCACCACACCAAGCTAATTTTTGTATTTTTAGTAGAGACAGGGTTTTGCTATGTTGACCAGGATGGTCTCAAACTCCTGATCTCAGGTGATCCACCTGCCTTGGCCTCCCAAAATGCTGGGATTACAGGCGTAAGCCACTGCGCCCAGCTCCTTATGATCATTTCAATTGTATCTGAGAAAGCATATGATCAAATTCAACATCTCTCCATAATAAAAACCCTAAAGAAAAAGTTGATATGTTAGAAATATACCTGAGCATAATAAAAACCATCTGTGACAGACCCACAGCTAGTATCATACTGAATGGCAAAAACTAAACTCCTTTTCTCTAACATTTGGAACACAACTAGCACTCTCACTGTCACCACTGTTATTCAACACAGTACGGAAGTCCTAGCTAGAGCAATCAGACAAAAGAAAGAAAGAAAGTGCATCCAAATTGAAAAGGAAGTAAACTTTCCTTGTTTGCAGATGATAAGACCTTACATTTGGAAAAATCTAAAGACTCCACCAAAAAAAAAAATTAGAACTGATGAACAAATCCAGTGAAGTTACAGAATACAAAATCGACATACAAAAACCAGTAGCATTTCTATATGCCAACAGGGAACAATCAGAAAAATAAATTAAAACTAATCTCATTTACAGTAAACAAAAAAATTAATTATCTGGGAATTAAAGAAATGAAAGATCTGTACAATGAAAACTATAAAACACTGATGAAAGAAATTGAAGGAGAAACAAAAAATGAAAATATATTTCATGTTCATAAATTGGAAGAATCAACATTTGTTAAAATGTCCATATTACCCAAAGCAATCTACACATTTAATGCAATCTCTAACAAAATACCATTGATATGCTTCACAGAAATAAAAACATTCTAAAATTTATGTGGCATCAGAAAAGATTCAGAATAGCCAAAGCTATCATAAGAAAAATGAACAAAACTGAAGGAACCGCATTAACTGACTTCAAATTATACTACAGCATTATTGTAACTAAAACAGCATGGTACTGGCATAAAAACAGATGCATAGACCAATGGGACAGAATAGAGAACGCAGAAACAAATCCACACACCTACAGTGCACTCATTTTTGGCAGAGGTGCCAAGAATCTACAGAGGGGAAAAGAGAGTGTCTTCAATAAATGGTGCTGGGAAAAATGGATATCCATATGCAGGTGAATTAAACTAGACACCTATCTCTTGTCATATACAAAAATCAAATCAAAATGGATTAAAGACTTAAATCTAAGATCTTAACTACAAAACCGCTATAAGAAGGCATTGGTAAAACTCTCCAGGGCATTGGACTGGGCAAAGTCTTCTTGAGTAATACCCCACAAGTACAGGCAACCAAAGCAAAAATGAACAAATGGTATCATGTTAATTTAAAACTCTTTTGCACAGAAAAAAAAGTGAAGAGAAAACCCACAGAATGGGAGAAAACATTTGCAAACAACCCATGTGACTAAGGATTAAAAACCAGAATATGTAAGAAGTTTAAAAAACTCTGTAAGAAAAAAATACAATAATTCAGTCCAAAAATGGACAAAAGATCTGAATCGACATTTTTCAAAAGAAGACATACGAGTGGGAAACAGGCATATGAAAAAGTCCTGAACATCATTGATGAGTAAATAAATGCAAATCAAAACTACAGTGAGTTATCTCACCCCAGTTAAGATGGTTTATATCCAAAAGAAAGGCAATAACAAATGCTGGCGAGGATGTGGAGAAAAGGGAATCCTTGTACATGATTGGTGGGAATATAAATTAGTAAAACAACTATGGAGAATAGTTTGGAGGTTCCTCAAAACACTAAAAATAGACCTACTATATGATCCAGCAATTCCAATGCTAGGTATATACCAAAAAGCAAGAAAATCACTATATCAAGGAAATATCTGTCTTTCTATGTGTGTTGCAGCACTGTTCACAATAGCCAAGATTTGGATGCAATCTGAGCATCCATCAACAGATAAATAAACTTGACAGAGATATGACAAAAAAGAAACTTCAGGCCAATAAACATCGATGCAAAAATCCTCAACAAAATACTTGCAAATCTAATCCAGCAGCACATCAAAAAGCTTATCCATCATGATCAAGTAGGGTTCATCCCTGGGATGCAAGATTGGTTCAACGTGCAGAAATCAATAAATGTTATAGATCACATAAACAGAACTAAAGACAAAAATCACATGATTATCTTAATAGATGCAGAAAAGGCTTTTGATAAAATTCAACATCCCTTCATGTTAAAACCTCTCAATAAACTATGTATTAAAGGAGCATATCACAAAATAATAAGAGCCATATATGACAAACCCACAGACAATATCATACTAAATGGGCAAAGCTGGAAGCATTTCCTTTGAAAATCAATACAAGACAAGGATGCCCTCTCTTACCACTCCTATTCAACATAGTATTGGAAGTGCTAGCCAGGGCAATCAGGCAAGAGAAAGAAATAAAGGTATTCAAACAGGAAGAGAGAAAGTCAAACTGTCTTTTTTTTGTTTTGCAGATGACACAATCCTATATCTAGAAAACCCCATTGTCTCAGGCCAAAAGCTTCTTCAGTTGATAAGCAACTTCAGCAACGTTTCAGGATACAAAATAAATGTGTAAAAATTGCTAACATTCCTATGCACCAACAACAGTCAAACCAAGAGCCAAATCAGCAATGCAATGCCATTCACAATTGCCACAAAAAGAATAAAATACCTACGAATACAGCTAACCAGGGAAGTGAAGGATCTCAACAAGGAGATCTACAAACCAGTGCTCAACGAAATCAGAGATGACACACAAAAAATGGAAAAACATTCCATGCTCAAGGATAGGAAGAATCAGTATTGTTAAAATGGCCATACTATACTGCCCAAAGCAATTTATAAATTCAGTGCTATTCCCATTAAACTACCATTGACACTCTTCACAGAGTGAGAGAAAAGTATTTTAAAATTCATGTGGAACCAAAAAAGAACCCAAATAACCAAAACAATCCTAAGCAGAAAGAACAAAGCTGGAGGTATCATTCTACCTGACTACACTACAGAGCTACAGTAACCAAAACAGCATAGTATTGGTACAAGAACAGACACATAGACCAATGGAACAGAATAGAGAACCCAGAAATAAGACCGCACACCTACAACAATCTAATCTTCAACAAACCTGACAAAAATGAGCAATTGGGAAAGGATTCCCTGTTTAATAGATGGTTCTGGGAGAACAGGCTAGCCATACACAGAAGATTGAAACTGGACTCCTTCCTTACACCGTATACAAAAATTAACTCGAGATGGAATAAAGACTTAAATGTAAAGCCTCAAACTATAAAAACCCTAGAAGAAAACCTAGGCAATACCATTCAGAACATAGGCACGGGCAAAGATTTCATGATGAAGCTACCAAAAGCAAATGTAACAAAAGCAAACGTTGACAAATGGGATTTAATTAAACTAAAGAGTGTCTACACAGCAAAAAAAACTATCAACAGAGCGAACAGACAACCTACAGAATGGGAGAAAATTTTTGCAATCTATACATCTGACAAAGGTCTAATACCCAGTATCTGTGAGGAACTTAGCACATTTACAAGAAAAAAAACCAAACAACTCCATTGAAAAGTGGGCAAAGGACATGAACATACACTTTTCAAAAGAAGATATACATGCAGCTGAAAAGCATATGAAAAAATGCATAACATCACTGATTATTAGAGAAATACAAATCAAAACCACAATGAGACACTATCTCACACCAGTCAGAATGGGTATTATTAAAAAATCAAAAAATATTAATAACAGATGCTGGTGAGGTGGAGAAAAAGAAATGCTTATACACTGTTGGTGAGAGTGTAAATTGTTTCAGTCATTGTGGAAAACAGTATGGGGATTTCTCAGAGACCTAAAGACAGAAATACCTTTTGACCCAGCAATCCCATTACTAGGTATATACCCAAAGGAATATAAATCATTTTATTACAAAGATACATGTATGTGTGTGTTCATTGTAGCACTATTCATGATAGCAAAATCATGGAATCAACATAAATGCCCATCAATGATAGACTGGATAAAGCAAGTGTGGTACATTGACACCATGGAATACTATGCAGCCATTAAAAAAATGAGATCATGTCTTTTGTGGGGACGTGGATGAAGCTGAAGGCCATTATCCTTAGCAAACTAACTCAGGAAGAGAAAACCAAATACCACATGTTCTCACACAAGTGGGAGGTAAATGATAAGAGCACATGGACACATAGAGAGAAACAATGCACACTGCGGCATACTGGAGGGCAGAGAGTGGGAGGAGGGAGAGGATTAGAAAAAATCACTAATGGATGCAAGGCTTAACACCTGGGTGATGAAATAATCTGTACAACAAACCCCCAAGACACACATTTACCTGTGTCACAAACCTGCACATCCTGCACATGTACCCCTGAACTTAAATGTTAAAAAAGAAAAGAGAAACACACACACACACACACGCACACACACACACAATGAATACCTACTATTCGATAGCACAATAGGATGACTATAGTCAATAATGACTTAATTGCACATGTTAAAATAAAGAGTGTAATTGGGTTGTCTGTAATCCAAACGATAATACTTGAGGGGATGGATGCCCCCATTCTCCATGATGTACTTATTTCACATTGCATACCTGTATCAAAACACCTCATCTACCCCATGAAAATTTAAGAAAGAAATTTTTTTTAAAAAAGAAAATGTAGTACTTATAGAGTACTATTAAGCCATAGAAATAATTAGATCGTGTCATTTGCAACAAGATGCATGGAACTTGATGTCATTATGTGAAGTGAAATAAGCCAGGCACAGAAAGACAAACTTCATATATTCTTACTTATTTGTGGTAGCTAAAAATTAAAACAAGTGAACTCATGGAGATAGAGAGTAGAATGATGGTTAACAGAGGCTGGGTAGGTTACTTGGAGGCTGGGGTAAAATTGGGGATGGTTAATGGATACAAATAAGATAGAAAGAATGAATAAGATCTAGGATTTGATAGCACAATAAGGTGACTGTAGTCAATAATAATTTACTTGTACATTTTAATGTAACTAAAAGAGTATAATTGTATTGTTGTAACACAAAGGGTAAACATTTGAGGTGATGGATATCCCATTCATCCTGAAGTGAATGCCTGTATCAAAATATCTCGTGTACCCCATAAATATACACACCTATTATGTACCCATGAAAATTAAAAATTAAAAATAGATTCATGATCAAATAAATTTTGAAACAATTGATTAATGATAAATAGACCTCTTGCCTGCAGGATTTTTTCAGAGTGTTTAATATACTATTAGATTGCATACATTTCCAAGAAGGAAATATAGTGTACAGTAGTTTCCAAACTTATATGACCATGGAAACTTTTTTTCTCAGAGCTAATGATATTAAGGTTCTACAGTAAACACTTTAGAAAAAATGAGACTACAATATAATTTGCATTGTGGGAGAAGTGGTGAATGATGTATCTAGAAACAAATATTGGTGTCAGATTTTTGAAGGATCTTTAATAACTTTCCAAAGATATTAGATTTGGTTTTTTTTCTATAGGAAATAGAGAAATATCAAATATTTTACATAAGAGAGTTGTACAATCAGACCTATGAAAAAATAAATCAGACAGCAAAATAAAGGAGAGATTCAAGGGGCATTGTCTGGAACCAAGGAAATTAGTGGAGACATCACTGCAATGGGAAATAAAATGAGGGTCTGTACTAGATTAATGGTAATTAGAGAAACGTTAATATTGTCTCAACTGAATGTTGATTTATTTGGTAGCTAAAACTATGCTAAATTTTACATTTCTTACAACCTTTTCTCCCAAATATAGGATATAGCACAATACTTAGGATGTCAAAAGCATAAATTTTTGTAAGTATATGTTTATTAAATATCTTCTTACGAGTGACTGAGTGATACAACTGTGGGCTTCTGAGGAACACTAGGCAGAAAAGAAATTATTCTTTAAATCAAGACCTCTAAGTAAAAACTTCATTATCCAGGTGAGTATTCAAAGACCATTTTAGGATCCAGCCTCCAAGTTAGTCCCAATGACCCCCACCTTCTAGTATTCACACTCTTAAATGGTCCCAAATTGTACTAGGGTTTGTCTGGATGATCAACAGAATATAGTCAAAATAATTACAGCACTTCTGAGATTCAGCTATAAAATTTATCACGGGGATGATGGTTGAAAAATTATCTATTGGATACAATGTTCCCTATTTGGGTGATGGGTGCACTAAAAACCCAGACTTCACCACTACATAATATGTGCATGTAAAAAGTCTGCACTTGTACTCCCAATAAATAAAAATTTAAAAAATCTAAAAATAAATAAATTCATAGTTTACAATACAAAAAAAATGCTTACTAAGTTAATTATTTTAAAAATCTATCTTGATGACTCATACACTTTCTCTCTTGGATCACGCACTCTGGGGGAAGCCAGCTGGCATGTCATGAGAGCTCTATGGAGAGGCCTACATTGGTAGGAAACTGAAGCCTCAGCCAATAGCCATGTGAGTAAGCTTGAAGTGGATCCATGCAAACAGTCAGCACAAGAAGCCTAGAGTACCTATACTAATATCCAACAAAATACATTACCAAAGACGACAATATTATTACCATAATTAAAAGGTAAATTCAATGGGACCTAACAATCTTAAGTGTGTATTCATCCAATAACAAAGTTTCTAAATGCATGAAGCAAAACTGACAAAATTAAAGGGTAAACAGACAATTCCTTAATCATACTGGGGATTTTAACACTATGTTCTCAGAAATAGACAGAACAAGCAGAAAACAAAATCAGCAAAAACTTAGATCTGAACAAAACTATCAACCACTTCGATTTAATTGATAATTAAATAATACATATGGCAATGGCAGAATACACATTTTTTTCAGGGCATATGGTACCTTTTTATACTTATATAGTTAACTAATATTGCCAAATGAGTCAGGGTGATCTCATGGAGAAAAATAGTCTTTCTGACAAGTGGTGCTGGAACAAGCATATAGGTGCATAGAAAAAATAATCCTTGACTCTTACTGCACATCATACATGAAGATTAACTCAAAATGGATCATATATCTAAGCATAAGAGCTAAAACTATTAAGCTCTAGAAGAAAATATATAAGAATATTTTTGTGATATTGGGTTAGGTAAAATTATTTAAATCAGACATCAATAATGCAAAGAATAAAAGGGAAAAATTATGAAATGAACTCTACCAAGATTAATAAAGTTTGCTGTCTAGAATTATGAAAACAAAAAGATAAGCCACAGCTTGGGAGTAAGTATTTGCAAAACATACATCTGACAAAAGGCTCTTGTATCAAGAATATACAAAGACAAAGAAGATATACAAACAACCAATAAGCACGTAAAAAATGCTCAGCATTATTAGTCATTAGAGAAATGCAAATCAAAACCACAATGCAATACCACTATGTGCAATACCACTATGTAACCAAGAGGATAGCTCAAATCAAACTGATGAAAAATGAATGTTAGTGAGGATGTGGAATATTGCTGATGAGAATGGAAAATGGCATACCCATTTGGAACACAGTCTGGCAGTTCCTCAAAAGGGTAATCATAGGGTCACCAAATGACCCAGCAATTCCACTCCTATTTACTCAGGAGAAAGGGAAACATAAACCCACACAATGATGCATATGTGAATGTTCATAGCAGCTTTATTTGTAATTTTCCCAAACTGAAAATAACCCAAATGTTTGCCCACATAGGATTACTAGTCAGCAATAAAAAAGAGTAATCTATTGATACATGCAACAACATCAATGAATCTAAAAGATATGGTAAATCTGTAGTTCTCAACCAGGAATGATTTTGCTCCCCAGGGAACACTTGGTAATATCTGGAGACATTTTTAGTCGCCACAACTCAGGGGGATGCTACTGGTATCTAGTAGGTAGAAGTCAGAAATGCTGCTCAAAATTCTATAAAGCACAGGACATCTCCTCACAATAAAGAATTATCCAGTCCAAATGTCAATAGTGTTAAGGTTGAGAAACCTGGTGCTAAGTGGAAAAAAAAGTTAAACATAAAACACTACCATTTATATAAAATTCTAGAAAGGGCAAAGCTATGGTGACACATGACAGATAAGCCTGGGTCCAGAAATGGGAAAAGGGGATCAAGCTAAAGGAACATGAGAAACCTTTGTGGGATTATGGAACCATTTTGTTTATTGATTGTGGTGGTGTTTACACAATTGTATAAATTACCAAAATGTATCAAGCTGTGCACTTGAAATTTATTTTTAAAATATTCCATAACTAATCATACTTTAAATATAAAGAATTTACAGTGGGGAAAAAGCATTGAAAACACATAAAACATTACATCCAGTGTTTGTATTACATACAAATGTTTCCAATACATAAAACATTAAATACAGTTTATGTTTTCAATGAAAAAAGCATTGAAAGTGATGGCAGAGAATGGTGGCACACGCCTGTAATCCCAACACTTTGGGAGGCCGAGACTGGCAAATCATTTGAAGTCAGGAGTTCGAGACTAGCCTGGGCAACATGGCAAAATCCCGTCTCTACTAAAAATACAAAAAAATTAGCTGGGGGTGGTGACACACATCTGTAATCCCAGTTACTCGGGAGGCTGAGCAGGAGAACTGCTTGAACCCGGGAGGCAGAGGTTGCAGTGAGCCAAGATGGCATCACTGCACTTCAGTGTGGAGGACAGTGAGAGACTCCATCCCAAAAAAACTAAACAAACAAACAAAAAGATGAGCTTTGCTAATCTCACCTATAAGACCGAAGAGATCCAATTTTAAACTACAATGATATTTCCAGGTCACTGAGCTATTATTCAGTACATCACACCAGTGTACCTTGACACATTAAAAATAAAGAGTTAAAACAGTGTTCTACTGAGTTCTACAAACAGTCGTGAATAATAAAGCCCTTCTCATTCTTCAAAGAATAGTTCCATTAACAGCAAATCTAGTTCAACATTATTCCATCAAGTGAAAATTTGTAAGAGATTATTTACCATGGCAGACAGAGTATTACACGTAGTAATTTATGAATTTTCATAACTTTTACTACAGAGTTTCCTTGATAAATAAATAAAAAGCTTTCCTGCAGAACCTGAGATAAACTTATTCTTTTGAAATTCTGGGAACACTGGAGCTCTCTTCATAACAGAAAGCTAACATTTGCTCCATGGCCACAAAAGGAGCAACTATTACATTACACTTCCTTGACAAATGTGGCTTTGACTGTGAGAACTAAAGAAGGCAGAATTACAGGTGATGAAATTCAATCGACAAGAGGTGAGAGTTACTTTTCCTTTTGAAGTTAAATCAGAACTTTTCTTTCTTTTTGACTCTTGTTGAGACAGTTACATAGGAAATAACCCCTTATCTCTGCTACTCTGAAAAAAGTTATTTTTCCCATCTGTCTCATTAAACTTTTGGGGAAAAAAATCATCTTAGAAGTAATAAAAAGCATTACATTCAGTTCTGTGTAGAAGATTTCTTATGAAGGAAGAGAAATAAAAGGCCAGGTTGCCCCCAAAGTCCCTGGAGGCTCCAGAGTTCTGTGTGAATCCTGGCAACCCTACTAGACCTATAAAGACAAGGAAAAAGAAGAAGATACAAGAAGAAAGCTCTTCCCCAGTGTTTCAAACTCCAAAAAGCAAGCATTTTTTTAATGCTGACTTAAAATTTCTACGTTTTACCATATTCATCCAAGTGAAAGTCTTTCAATCATAACAACCTACCCTTGCATATCCCTCAGATGCCTGGCATGGCCTTCTAGGTCTCATTTCATATTGGTGCAACTCTAAAAATTTTTAATTTGAGACTTTCAATTAGTGATACTGGGATGACACCACAGCTGGGAATGCTATCAGATAAGCCAAGATGACCGGTAATGATATGTAGCCAGTTGTTGGAAGTCAAATTACAGTCATGTTTTAGCACTAGACTAAACTAATAAAATAATTAGTTGTTTGTGTCAAAAAGGAAAATATTGACTATTATGTCTTGGCTTTTATGTTGTTTCTAGAAATCCACACAAATTAATCATGACCTGTCCAGTAAGACTTTCCCTAGGAGCAGGGACTAGAAAAAATCAGACAGGGTTGTGTTGTCCCACCTTCCTCACTCCCTCTACATTCATCTCTGCATTTTTAATGTCTTCTTGGTATGTAAGAGCTTGGTTGGAGAAAAAATAAAGAGCTTACAGCTAGGGTGTGGAATGGGGCTTGCCTTAGAATAGTAGGAAAAAAAGATAGACTAGGGGAAGGAGATACAGTATTATTCAAAAATAAAATATTTTAAAAATACAATTACTTAGTAACTAGATTATATATGAATGTATGTTATGCACCAACTTGCCTTGTTAGCCTTAAAAGCGTCTTGCTATAGAGAAAGTATAGGGATTGCCTACAACATCATATATAATATAGCTACTGAGCAATAAATTTTCAAAAGTATTTCACTCTTTTGCAATTATACTTTTTTGATACTTGAGGAGCTCCAACCACCCTCACATTGCAACAGCCAGGGTGAGTGCAGCCCCAGAACATTCTCCCTTCATGTGATTTAAATGCATTATATATTTCAGACATGGGAAAGAAGAAAAGGACTTTAGAGAATCAAACAATATTTTAGTTATCTAGATGAAGTAATTTTTTTTGTCTATCATCCATGTCCTCTACTATCACACCCTACCCCTTTGAATAATCCTCTGAAACACCAAGAAATGCTATGTTGCTCTATTGCCTTGTCAATACCGCAGATTCAAGCACAAGCAACTCTCTTTTCCATTCTCTCTCTCTCTCTCTCTCTCTCTCTGTCTGTCTGTCTGTCTTTCCTCTTATAATTCTCATTATCCCCTAAATCTTCTTCCCTCAGGCCCTTGCTCACAATCAGGCAGCATCCACAGAACGCACAGAGCTTATTTTTGTTTTCCCTGTGTTTATATCTCTTGACTTTATTGAGATATGATTGATGAGTACTTATGAGATGATAGACCAAGGAAACTAATGCCTTTTAACACTATTCAAACACCAGCTTCTCTTTCTACTCTAGCAAATCCTTTCTTGTCAAAATAATTCCAAAACAGTTTTCTTTAGAGAGTCACTCCAATTAATCTCACCCATTCTCATACCTGCCAAGAAAAACTCAGCAACCTCAAGATATTTCTCTGAGCACAAGCATATATTTAATGGCACGAAAAGGAAATTTTACATCCAGTTGTAGCTGCAGCACCATAAGAAATCCCAGTGTTGCCTCAATCTACAGATGAAGTAAGCACATTCTTTTTCTTTAATTTCCTTCTTTTTATAATTTTTAATTTTTGTGGGTACAGAGTAGGTATATGTATTCATGGGGTACCTGAGATGCTTTGATACAGCATGCAATGTGTAATAATCACATCATGGAGAATGGGGTATCCATCCCTTCAAGCATTTATCCGTTGTGTTACTAACAAACCAATTATACTATTTTATTTATTTATTTATTTATTTATTTATTTATTTATTTTATTTTGAGACGGAGTCTCACTCTGTCGCCAGGCTGGAGTGCAGAGGCATGATCTCAGCTCACTGCAGCCCAAGCCTCCGGGATTCAAGCGATTCTCTTGCCTCAGCCTCTCAAGTAGCTGGGACTACATGCCACCACACCCAGCTAATTTTTGTATTTTTAGTAGAGATGGGGTTTCACCATGTTGTCTAGGATGGTCTCAATCTCTTGACCTCATGATCTGCCCGCCTTAGCCTCTCAAATTTTAGTTATTTTTAAATGTACAATTAAATTATTACTAACAATAGTTACCCTGCTGTGCTATCAAATAGTAGGCTCTATTCAAATAGTAGGCTTTATTCAGTCATTCTATTTTTTGTACCCCTTAACCATCCCCATCTCTCCCTCACCCCAATCCCCGTCACCCTCCCTAGCCTCTAGTAACCATCCTTCAACTCTCTTTCTCCATGGATTCAATTGTTCTGATTTTTAGATGCCACAAATAAGTGAGAACATGCAAAGTCTGTCTTTCTGTGCCTGGCTTAGTTTACTTAACATAATGACCTCCAGTTCCATTCATGTTGTTGCAAATGACTGAACCACATTCTTTTTTATGGCTGAATGGTACTCCATTGTGTATAAGTATTACATTTTCTTCTTCGTTTCATCTGTTAATGAACACAAATCTTGGCTATTGTGAACAGTGCTGCAACAAACACAGAAGTGCAGATATCTCTTTGATCAATGTTGATTTCCTTTCTTTTGGGTATATATGCAGCAGTGGAATTGCTGGATCACATGTTAACTCTATTTTTAATGTTTTGAAGAACCTCCAAACAGTTCTCCATTATATTAATTTACATTCCCACTAGCAGTGTACAAAGGTCCTCTTTTCTCCACATTCTTGCCAGCATTAGTTATTACCTGTATTTTGGATATCCAGTCTCAGGTATTTCTTTATAGCAGTGTGAGGACTGACTAATACAGTCTATGTGTCTGTTCTTATGCAAGTACCATCTTGTTTTCATTGCTATAGCTCTGTAGTATAATTTGAAGTAAAGTAAGGTGATTCCTCCAGTTTTGTTCTTTTGCTTAGGACAGCTTTGGCTATTCTGGGTCTTTTGTGGTTCCATATAAATTTCAGGATCAATTTTCTCTTTCTGTGAAGAATGCCATTGGTATTTTGACAGAGATTGCACTGTTCTATAGATTGCTTTGGGTAGTAAAGACATTTTAACAATATTGATTCTTCCAATCCATGAACATGGAATATCATTCCATTTTTGGTGTTCTCTTCAGTTGCTTTCTTCACTGTTTGGATTAAAGGGATCTTTTACTTCTTTGGTTAAGTTAATTCCTAGGTATTTAATTGTATTTGTGGGTATTGTAAATAGGACTACTTTTCGATTTCTTTTTCAATTTGTTCATTTCAGCATATAGAAATGCTAATGATTTTTGTATATTTATTTTGTATTCTGTAACTTTCCTGGATTTGTTCATCAGTTCAAATTGCTTTTTGGTGGAGTCTTTAGGTTTTTCCAAATATGAGATCTTATCATCTACAAACAAAGATAATTTGACTTCTTCCTTTTCAATGTGGATTCTCTTTATTTCTTTCTCTTGTCTGACTGCTCTAGCCAGGACTGTCATCACTGTGTTGAATAATAGTGGTGAAAGTGGGCATCCTTGTCATGTTCCAAAGCTTCAAGTAAGGACGTTCAGTTTTTCCTCATCCAGTATGATACTAACTGAATCTGCCATACATATATGGCTTTTATTATGTTGAGGTATGTTTCCCAGTTTTTTGAGGGTTTTTATATTGGAAGGATGTTGAATTTTATCAAATGCTTTTTAATCATCAATTGAAATGATCATATGGTGTTTGTCTTTCATTCTGTTGACATGATGTATCACATTAATTGATTTGTGTATATTGGACAATCCTTGCACACCAGGGATAAAGCTCACTTGGCCATGATGAATGATCCTTTCAATGTATTGTTGAATTTGGTTTCCTAGTATATGGTTGAGAATTTTCGTGTCAATATTCATTAGAGATATTGCCCTGTAGGGTTTTTAAACTTTATTTTAAAAATTTTTTTATATGTCTTTATCTGATTTTTGTCAGGGAAATTAACACTGGCCTTGTAGAATGAATTTGAAGGTATTCACTACTCTAATTTTTGAAATAGTTTGAATAGGATTGGTATTAGCCATTCTTTAAATGTTACGTAGAATTCTGCAGTAAAGTCATTGTGTCTCGGGTTTTGCTTTATTGGAAGACTGTTTATTATGTCTTCAATCTCATTACTTGTTATTTGTCTGTTCAGGTTTTGAATTTCTTTATGGTTCAATCTTGGTAGGCTGTATGTCTCTAGGCATTTGTCCATTTCTTCTAGATTTTCTCATTTATTGGCCTAGAGTTTCTCATAGTAGCCACTAATGGTCCTTTGAACTTTTGCAATATCAGCTGTAACGTCTCCTTTTCCACCCCTGATTTTATTTATTTAGATCCTTTTTCTTTTAAAGAGCTTTTCTACCTCTTTAAGATCCATCCTTAGGTTGTTTATTTGAAGTTGTTCTTTTCTACCTACAGCTGTACGTTTCCTTCTTAGTACTGTTTCGGCTGTATCTCGTAGGTTTTGGTATGTTGTGTTTCCACTAACATTCATTTCAAGATACTTTTCCATTTCTTTTTTCATTTCTTCATTGACCCAATGGTTATTCAAGAGCATTTAAATTCCATGTATTTGTGTAGAATTCTGAATTCTTTCTTTGTGTTCTCTTGAATTTCTTTGAGTTTCCTCAAAACAGCTATTTTGAATTCTCTGTTCAAAAAGTCACATATTTCTGTTTTTTTTCAGGATTTTTTCTTTGTGCTTTATTTAGTTCATTTGGTGAGGGCATGTTTTCTTAAATGTTTTTCATGCTTGTCGATGTTTGTCCGTGTTTGAGCATTGTAGAGTTATTTACGTAGTCTTTGCATTCTGGGCTTGTTTGCACCCATCCTTCTTGAGAAGGTTTTCCAGGTATTTGAAGGGACTTGGGTGTTGTAATCCAAGCCTTATCTGCATTAGGGGGCAATCTAATCCCAGTAATGCTGTGGTTTTCGCAGACTCATAGAGGTAACACCTTGATGTTCTTGGATAAGATCTGGAATAATTATCTGGATTACCAGTCAGAAACTCCTGTTCTCTTTCCTTACTTTCTCCCAAAGAAACAGTTTCTCTCTGTCTTTGCTCAGCCATCTGGAGCTGGGGGTCAGGGAAAAGAAGCACCCCTTTGGCCACCACTACTGGGACTATGCTGGGTCATATCTGAAACTATCACAGCACTGGGCCTCTCCCAAAGCCTGCTGTAACCACTACTGGGTATTGCCTATGTTTTCTCAAGGCCCTAGGACACTACAATCAGCAAGTGACAAAGCCATCCTTGCTTGTATCCTTCTCTTCAGGGCAATAAGTTATTCCAGGTCCATGCTATGCTCAGAGATGACATCCAGGAGTCAGGCACTGGAGTGAGAAACCTTATTCTACTGTTGCTAAGCTGACACTTAAACCATGATGCAAAGTCTCTCCCACTCTTTCCTTCCCTTTCCACAGGCAGATAAAATGTTCCCCACCGACACCACCATCACAGGCCCTTGAGGAATACTGCCAGACTACCACCAATTTTCACTTAAGGCTTAAGAGCTCTTCAGTTTGCGGTGAATGTTGACAGACCTGGGGCTCACCCTTCAGGGAAGTGGGCTCCCCTTTGGCCCAGGGCAGGTCCAGAAATGCTGTCCAAGTGCCAAGTCCTAGAAACAGGGACCCCACGAGTCTGCTTGTTGTTCCACCCCACTGTCACTGAGCTGGTACCTAAGATCTAAGACAAAATCCCCTCTACTTTTCCCTCTGCTTTTCTCAAGCAGGAGTCTCTGCATAGTCACCACAGCTGGTAATGTGCTAGGTCTAACCAGAAGCCAGAATGTTTCAGAATCTCACCCAAGGTTCATGGCATACTACCTAAGTATCACTGCTGGTTATTCAGGGCCCAAGGGCTCTTTAATCAGCAGCTTATGAATACCGCCAGGAATAAATCCTTTCCTTCGGGGCAGTGGGTTCCCTTCTGGTCTAGAAATGTCATTCTGGAGCTAGGCCCTGGAAAGGGGGCCTCATGATTCTACCCAGTGCCCTATCCTATTGGGGCTGAGCTATAAGACACAGTCCTCTTTACTCTTCCCTCTCTTCTCCTCATGCAGAAGGAAGGAGTCACTTTCATTGCTGTAAGCCATGCTGCTGGGGGTTGTGGGAGGGGGTGGTGCAAGCACTCCTTTAGCTGTCACAGTTGGTGTCTCACTGGGTCATGTGCCTTCCAAGTCCATTGACTCTGAGCCTAGCCTAGCACTAGGACTTGCCTTCGGAATTGCAGTCTTTGTGGCCTAAATTGCCCTTCAAGTTGATTTAGGATCCCAAATCACTTCATCTTGTAGTGGCAAGGCTTGCAGAAACTCAAGTTCTGACCACTGGGATAAGTGATTCCCCTCTGGCTAGGGCTCATCTAAATGCTTCCTCCGTCAGTGGGTATTGGATGAATTCAGTCCAGTTTTGCTTTCTGCTGTGACAGGGCAACAGTGCATTCAATGAACAGTCCCACAGGTGCTGCATTCTCCCTCCTCTAGGTGCACTGATTCTGTCTCTGCATGACAGGGTTACCACTAGAGGATGGGAGAGAGGTGGCATCAGTGATTCAGGTATTGTGATTGCTCACCTGATTTTTGGTTCTTATGAAGGTGCTTTATGGTGTAGATGGTTGTCAAATTTGATGTCCCTGTGCGGAGAGGGAGGGGATGATCAGTGGAGACTTCTATTCAACCATCTTATTCCACCTCTCCATTCTACTCCTTCATAACCTTACAGTCTACTCTTCAAATGAAGATTAGGTTGTTGCATGAAAGCACCCAGATAATATATTTAGTGACAAATTGAGACTATTACTTGTAAGGAAAAAAACGGCACTCAATGAAAGGACTATTCAGCTACTCAGAAGGAATGTTATAAAAGCAACACTCAAAAGCAAGAAGAAAAAGCCCATTTGGAAACATTCTTTTGATAATGAGTTCATTCGCTGTGAATTTTCATCTGTGCTCCTACCAGATTTGAGATATTCAAAGACGTGATACAGAAAGTGATTTAGCATCCATAACATTAGTACCACTTGGTGGGGGAGGGCTATGCCTTTCTATATAAATAATTATTGTAGTCCATTCTTACAATTGTCTGTGCCATATATCCTGGCACCTAATCAAATGAATTCCATATTGATGTTTAAGTGTGTGGTTTGTTCATTTTTGTGTGCTTATATGTTTATTTTATGTGGATACAATTTTGTCTCTATGCAGTCCATAAATTCCTGAGGGGGCATTCAATAAATAATTATTGAGCTAACCTGAATTGAATTGGAGGGAACAATAAAATGGATAATCCCCAACTAATCCCTATTTGGCATTTTGATGCATGTTTGTATTTCCATTTCAATAGGGGTATGTCTAAGATATTAGGACTTTACATAATTTCAGATGAAGTCATACTGGGAAGAGGAGTGTTGAAGAAAATGAAAAGCAACCCAGTTTACACTCATGCTGAGGACTAAAGCAAGTCACCAAGCCAGACCTAGGTGCCTTTGACAATTACAGGCTGAATGATTCACATCTTCCCCAGGAAATGGACAAATGAATCATAAGGCTGTTTAAAAAAACCTCTCCTGACCACTGAGTATGGATGTCCACGGACCAGAGGACTAGGTGGTTGGAGGGTGACACACACCCTAAAAGTTGTCTCCTTTCCGGCTCCCCCAGAGTGGCATGCTGAATTAGAAAAAGGGAGAGTTAAAATAAACTACGATAATGTCAACAAATGAATTGAAGAAAATAAAAGGCACTTCTTTCAGCATGACACTCCCCTACAAGGGCATCCATTTGCTTGTAGGATCAAGTCAAAACTTATCAACCTAGCATTCCAGCTCTTCCATCAACTGTCTCCACCCTACCTATTCATCCTAAACACTCACTAATCCCCAACATGATCACTGGCTCCAATTCTGTCAAACTGGCCTTCTTTCACTCACATACCACATTCCTGCCTCCATTTCACTTATTCCTCCTCCCTATATCTAAAATGCTTTCTTTCCTCTCTCTTCACCTTTGAAAACCCAAAATATCCTTCTTTTGAAGCTCCAGGTTCTTCTTTATAAAGATTGTCCAGTCTAAACCTGTCCCTCAGTAACCATTCCCTTACTTGAAATACCTACAGCTCAAATACATGCATGTGTACCAAATGACTTCCATACATTACTTCATATCTTCGAGTATATTATTTGTTTCCTTAGTTAGATTCTAAGCAAAAGAGAAAGAATCCTTTCATCATCATCAATCACTTAACACAGTGCTCAAGATCCAATAATTTATTTTAAAAGTTTGTTGAAATATCTGTAAATATATGTATGTTAATATTAATAATAAATATATAGAAACCTCAGTTGGTTTTAAGATAATTTGGAGTTAATTTGACATGAAAATGCAGGTGCATTAAACTTTCTATTCTCTAAATGGTTATAGAGTCATATTTAAATGCTCAAATTCTTTTACTTGCTTCGTTTTTCTACATTGAACTCGTTTTCACTTTACTTTCTGTTTTTTATTTTTAATAGCTGTTCTTCAAGTTCTGTTTTTAAAGCACTGGTTTTTAGTTTGATGCTGAGGATATGAACAATAAACAGGCCTTAAATATTCTGGTTGAGGTATTGCAATGTAACCTTTATACATATCTGTAGCTTAGTAACCCAGAATGATGGGAGGAGAAGATCTATCCCATCAGGAGGCCTCAAGGAAAAGATCCTCTTCTTTGGAATTAAATTTCATGGTAAGATTCACTTTCTCTCCCACTTGAATATAAGCTCTCTGTGGAGCCTGGAGGATGACTTCATGACTCAAAACAGATGGAGTTTTTTTTCTTTATGTATTATTCTTTACTTTGACAGGTAAAGAATGGCTGATTTTATTCATTTTTTAACCAATTATTTTCTAAACCACGTTATTTATTTTTTATATCTTGTGGGTATTTGGAATTCCAATAAAAAATAATGATTATTTTGTGTTTCTAAAAACTATATTGTCTCTTTTAAACAAAATACTGAAAGAAGAATTTAAAATCTGCTAGGGCAATGAGTTAGCATGCCAGACAGAAACGACATTGTAAGGGCAGGAAAACTTTCTAGAAACTCCTCAGTTTCATTCTAATCTACGTCCCTGTGCCAAAAATTCTACTATCTAATGCATTGTTCTCTCGGGATATCCTCTTATAAAATTTATATATCCCTGCGAACAATAACAAGTGAGTTATGCACACTGTAGTTTAGCTGGGTTTATTAAATTTTCTTTCTAACTGATAATCAGCTGTGCATTGTGGAAATGGAAATGTAACAGTATGTTCTAGTTAGCTCCTCTACATATCACAGAAAGAGCTTCAGTTAGGCCGGGCGCGGTGGCTCAAGCCTGTAATCCCAGCACTTTGGGAGGCCGAGACGGGCGGATCACGAGGTCAGGAGATCGAGACCATCCTGGCTAACACGGTGAAACCCCGTCTCTACTAAAAAATACAAAAAACTAGCCGGGCGTGGTGGCGGCGCCTGTAGTCCCAGCTACTCGGGAGGCTGAGGCAGGAGAATGGCGTAAACCCGGGAGGCGGAGCTTGCAGTGAGCTGAGATCCGGCCACTGCACTCCAGCCTGGTCGACAGAGCCAGACTCCGTTTAAAAAAAAAAAAAAAAAAGAAAGAGCTTCAATTAGCTGTTAGCCTAATCTTCCGTATGTTTCAATACACTCACATTACTTGTGATCATTCAAATCCATCATGTATTTTTTAAGACCATATGACTGTGCCTTTTCTCATGCTATTTCCTCCTTTGTAGATTCACTTTTATACCATCACACCTTTTACCAGGGCTCACATTATGTGCCACATCCATCAAGAAATCTTATCAGCATATTTTATCTGGTATCATGTTCATTCATCCTTCCATCTCTCACTTAAAATTCTGCCTCCTCTGTGAAGCATTCTTTGACTTTTCCGGGCAGCTGTAGAACTGTTTTCCCTTAGGCTTCCACACTGTACCTTCAATTCCACACCAGCATTTATGACATTATATTGAAATTATCTCATTATTTAAATGTCCTTTATGTCTGTGAGTTCCAACTTCTAAAGCTATAAAATACAATTGACATACTAAAGAATGGACCAGAGTCTCTTAATAGTAGAAATGATCAAGCAGAAGAAAGAATTAGTGAGTTTGAAGACAGGTTATTTGAAAATACACAGTCAGAGGAGACAAACTAAGAGAAGAATTAAAACAATGAAGCATGCCTATAAGATCTAGAAAATAGCCTCAAAAGGGCAAATCTAAAAGCTATTCGCCTTAAAGAGGAGCTAGAAAGAGACAGAAAGATAGAAAGTTTATTTAAAGGGATAATAACAATGAAATTCCCAAACCTAGAGAAAGATATCGATATTCAAATATATGAATGTTGTAGAACACCAAGAAGATTTAACCCACATCAGATTACTTCAAGACATTTGATAATGAAACTTCCAAAGGCCAAGGATAAAGAAAGGATTCTAAAAGCAGCAAGAGAGAAAGAAAGAAATAACACACAAAGGTGCTCCAATATGTACAGCAGCAAACTTTTCAGTGGAAAGCTTATGGGCCAGAAGAGCATGGCATGACATATTTAAAGTACTGAAAAAAACAACTTTTATCCTAGAATAGTTTATCCAGCCATAATATACTTCAAACATGAAGGAGAAATAAAGACTTTCCCAGACAAACAGAAGTTAAGGGATTTCATCAGCACCAGACCTGTTCTACCAGAAGTGCTAAAAGGAGTTCTTCAATCAGAAAGAAAAGGACATTAATGAACAATAAAAAATCAGAAGATACAAAACACGGTAATAGTAAGTACACAGGAAAACACAGAGTATTACAACACTGTAATTGTGGTGTAGAAACTACTCTTGTCTTGAGTAGAAAGACTAAAAGATAAACCTCTCAAAAATATTAACTACAAGAACTTTTCAAGACATAGAAAACACAATAAAGTCTAAATAGAAACAACAAGAAGTTTAAAATTGGGGGAAAAAAGTTGGAGTTCTTATCAGTTTCCTGTTTGATTACTTATTTGTTTGTTTATACAATCTTTATTAAATTGTCATCAGTATAAAACAATGGGTTATGAGATATTATTTCCAAGCCTCACGGTAACCTCAAATCAAGAACCTACTACAGATACACACACACACACACAAAATAATATAATAATAAATTAAAACATACCACAAGAGAAAATCACCTTCACTAAAAGGAAAACAGGAAAGAAAGAATGAAGAGAAAACTGCAAAACAACAAGAAAACAATAACAAAATGGCAAGAGTATGTCCTTACTTATCAATAATGACACTGAGCGTAAATGTACTAAACTCTATAAAGACATAGATTTTTCCCAGCTACTCAGGAGGCTGAGGTGGGAAGATTGCTTGAGCCCAGGAGGCTGAGGTTGCAGTAAGCTGTGTTTTTGCCATTGCACTCTAGCATGGGTGGCAGAGCAAGATGCTGACAAAGAAAAGAAAGAACATAGAGGGGCTGAATGGATTTAAAAGAAAAACAGGACCCAATGATCTGTTAATGACAAAGAGCACACTTAACCTGTAGAGACACAAATATAAATAAAGGATGGAAAAAGCTTTTTCATGCCAATGGAAACCAAAAAGAAGCAGGAGTAACTATACTTGCATCAGACAAAATAGATTTTAAGACAAAAACTACAAAAAGAGTCAAAGAAAGCCATTATATAATGACAAAGAAGTCAAATCAGCAAGAAGATATAACAATGGTAAATATAAATGTACCCAACACTGAAACACCGAGATATATACAGTGAATGTTACTAGAGCTAAAGAAAGAAACAAGCTCCAATACAATAACAGCTGGAGACTTCAACACTCTACTTTCAACATTGTACAGATCATCCACGCAGAAAATTGACAAAGAAACATTGGATTTAATCTGCGCTATAGACCAAAGATACCTAACAGCTATTTACAGAACATTTCATTCAATGGCTGCCAAATGCACATTTTTTTCCTCAGCACATTGATCATTCTCAAGGATAAAACCATATGTTAGGCCACAAAACAAGTCTTAAAACATTCCCCAAAAAAAGAAATTATATGAAGTATCTTTTCTGACCATAATAGAACAAACTGGAAATCAATAACAAGAGGAACTTTGGAAACTACAGAAACACATGAAAATAAAACAACATGCTCCTGAATTACCAGTGAGTCAATGGAGATATGAAGAAGAAATTTTAGAAATATCTTAAAACAAGTGGTAATGGAAACACAACATAACAAAACTTATGAGATACAGTGAAAGCAGTACTAATACAAAAGTTTATGGCAATAAGCAACTACATCAAAAAAGTAAAAAACTTCAAATAGACAATCTAATGATACATCTTAAATAACTAGAAAAGCAAGAGCAGGCCAAATCTAAAATTAGTATAAGAAAGGAAATAATAAAGATCAGAGAAGAGATAAATGAAATTGAAATAAAAAAATACAAAAGATCAATGAAACAAAAAGTTTTTTTTTGAAAAGGTAAACAAAATTGACAAAACTTTAGCCAGACTAAGAAAAAAACAAGCTCAGGAGGCTGAGGCAGGAGGTTAACTTGAACCTGGGAGGTCAAGGCCTCAGTGAGCCATTATTTTGCCACTGCACTCCAGTCTAGGTAAAGAAGTGAAAACTTGTCTCAAAAAAAAAGAAAAAAAGAAAAAAAAGAAAAACAGTCTCCCAGCAAAGAAAATTCCAGGACCTGGGAAATACTTCCAAACTCATTCTATGAGGCCTGTGTTAATCTGATACAAAAATGAAACGAAGACACATCAGAAGAAGAAAATTAAAGGCCAATATCCCTGATGAACATTGATACAAATGTCCTCAACAAAATGCTAGCCATTCAATTCAGCAAAACATTAAAAAGGTAATTCACCATGACCAAGTGTAATTTGATCCAGGGATACAAGATTGGTTCAATATACACAGATCAATCAATGTGATACATCATATCAACAGAAAGAAGGACAAAAACCATATGATCATTTTGACCGATGCTAAAAGAGCATTTGATAAAACGCTCAAAATCTGGGAATAAAAGGAGGATAGCTCAACACAAAAAAGGCATATATGACAGACCTACAGCAATCAGACAAGAGAAAGAAAGAAAGGGGATACAAAAGGGAAGGAAGATGTCCAACTATCCTTGCTTGCAAATGATATGATCTTATATTTAGAAAAACATAAAGACTCCAAGAAAAAACTATTAGAACTGATAAAAAAAAAAAAAATTCAGTAAAGTTGCAGGATACAAAATCAACATAGAAAAACATTAGCATTTATATATGTCAACGGCAAACAATCTGAAAAAGAAATCAAGAAAGTAACTTCATCTACAACAGTAAAAATGAAATTAAATACCTAGGAATTAGCCAAAGAAGTGAAAGATCTATACGATGAAAACTATAAAACATTGATGTAAGAAATTGAAGAGAACGCCAAGAAAAAAAGGAAATCCAATGTTCATGGATTGGAAAAATCGATATTGTTAAATGCTCGTACTACCCACAGCAATCTACAGATTCAATGCAATCTCCATCAAAATACCAATGACATTCTTCACAGGAATAAAAAAATAACAATCATAAAATTTATATGGAACCACAAAAGACCCAGAATAGCCAAAGCTGTCCTGAACAAAAATAATAAAACTGGAGAAATCACATTACCTGACTTCAAATTATACTACAGAGCTATGGTAATCAAACAGCATGGGACTGACATAAAAACAGACACATAGACCAATGGAACAGAATAGAGAACCGAGAAACTAATCCACATATGTACGGTAAACTCATTTTCAACAAACGTGCCAAGAACATACACTGGAAAAAGGACAGTATCTTCAATAAATGGTGCTGAGAAAACTGGATATCCATATGCAAAAGAATAAAACTACACCCTTATCTCTCACCATATACAAAAATCAAATCAAAATGGATTGAATACTTAAATCTAAGTCCTCAAACTATGAAACTACTATAAGAAGGCATTAGGAAAACTCACCAGGACCTTGGACTAGGCAAAGATGTCTTGAGTAATAAATACCCCACAAGCACAGGCAACCAAAACAAATATAGACAAATTGATAGTATTAAGTTAAAAGATTTCTGCTCAGCAAAGGAAACAATCCACAAAGTAAAGAGACAACCCATAGAATGAGGGAAAATATTTGCAAACTATACTTCTGGCAAAGGATTGATAACCAAAATATGTAAGGAGCTCAAACAACTCTATAGGGAAAAAATGTAACTACCCAATTACAAAATGGACAAAAATGTGAATAGACATTTCTCAAAAGAAGATGTACGAATGGCAACCAGGCATACGAAAAAGTGTTCAACATCATTGATCATCAGAGAAATGCAAATAAAGTCTACAATGAAATATAATTTCATCCCAGGTAATATTACTTTTATCCAAAAGAGAGGCAAAAACTAATGCTGCTGAGGCTATAGAAAAAAAAAAAAAAGCATAACCCTTTTACACTGTTGGTGGGAATGTAAATTAGTGCAACCACTATGGAGAAGACTTTGGAGGTAACTCAAGATAACTTACAGTAGAACTTCCACATGATCCAGCAATGCCACTGCTGGGTACATACTTAAAGGAAATCAGTACATCAAAGAGATATCTGTGCTCCCATGATTATTGCAGTACTATTCACTGTAGCTAAGATTTGAAAACAACCTATGTATCCATCAATACGTGAATGGATACAGAAAATGTGGTACATATACAGAATGGAGTATATTCAGCCATAAAAATAAGATCTTGTCGTTTGCAACAACATGGATGACCTAGGGGTCGTTATGTTAAGTGAAATAAGTCCAGCCCAGAAAGACAAAATTCACTTGTTCTCACTTATTTGTGGGAGCTAAAAATTAAAACAACTGAGCTCATGGAGATGGAGAATGGAATATTGGTTCCTGGAGGCTGAAAAGTGTAGTAGAGGGGTGGGAATGGGGATCGTTAATGTGTACAAAAATGCAGTTAGAATGAATAAGATCTATTAGTTGACAGCACAATAAGATCTATTAGTTGATATACACAATAATTTGTTGTACATGTAAAAGAGCATAATTGGATTGTTTATAAGACAAAGAAATAATAAATGCTTGAGGTGATGGATACACCATTTATCCCAATGTGATTATTACACCTGGTATGCCTATCAATATATATCATGTACCCATAAATGTATACACCTACTATGTACCCACAAAAATTAAAAATAAAATAAAAAATGAAGAAAAAATATTTAAATACTAAATGCGAGAAAAAAACTGTTTGTTCCTCAACGGAATGAACTGTGCCTTATGCAGTTTGTTTCCAAGCATAAGTGATACTCCAAATACTCAATTTTTACTGAGTAAACACATGACATGATTTGCCTAAATAGAAAGTTGAAAAAGATCCTAATTCACTTCCACAGGTATCAGATGCAGATGGTTACATCATCTTAAGCTATAAAGACCACCTAACCACAAACATATGTTTATCAGGGTATAAAAGCAAGGCAGTTAATTGTGTGGCAAAACATCACATTTTAAAAAGGTTAGTATTAATGCATGTGGGGCTTAATACCTAGGTGATGGGTTGATAGGTGCAGCAAACCACCATGGCACATGTTTACCTTTGTAACAAACAAGCAAACACATCCTGCACATATATCTCAGAAGTTAAAATAAAAAAAATAAAATTTTAAAAAGGTTAGTATTATATTGAAAGTGAGATCCTAATATATATATTAGTTTTGCACCAACCTAAATATTTATCTTGCTTTACTTTCTAAGTCACTCCAGATTATCTTTTCCTTACCTTAACTTTCAGAGCTAAAGAAAAGAGCTAAGTAGAGAGCAGTGATTGTAACATCAAATTCATTCCTTTGTTCATTGAACAAATATTTATTAAACACCTACTATGTACAAGACTATAATAGTCTGCAAAATAGACATAGTTCCTAACTTTATAAAACTTTATAAAACTTACCTTACCATTTAGTAGGAGGAAAAGATAATAAATTACAGAGAAGGAGAGACAGAGAGAATAGTTACTGAGAAGTGCATAAAAACTCATCGTTAGCTGGGTATGGTGTCCCATGCCTGTAGTCCTAGCTACTTTGGAGACAGAGGTGGGAGGATCACTTGAGCCCAGGAGTTGAAGGCTGTAGTGGGCTATGATCTCTTCACTGTGCTCCAGCCTAGGTGACAGAGATCCTATATCTAAAACCTACAACAATAACAACAATAGCAAAAAACATAACAAAAAAAGTAAGACTTATTAGGGTTAAAGGATAAATAGTAATGGTGTAGAAATGTGGCTAGTTTTAGATATTGAAAGGCATCTTTGAGAAGATGGGGTCTCACTTTGTTGCCCAGGCTGGTCTCAGAAATTACATAATTTAATTCATATATTTCTATAAAGTGTCTTAGCTCAGACTACCATAACAAAATACAATAGAGTGTTTTAAGCAAATAAAATTTCTCAAAGTTCTGAAAGTCCAAAATTAAGGTGGCAGCGTGGTCAATGTTTGCTGAGGTCTCTCTTTTTAGGTTGCAGACAGCCACTTTCTTGCTCTGTCCTTACATAGAATTTCCTCAGTGCATGCAGGTGGATAAAAAGAGAGGATGTGAGCTCTCTAGTGTCTCTTCTTATAAGGGCACTAATATTATGAGGGTCCCACCCTCATGAACTCTTCTAAACCTAATGATTTTTCAAATGCCACATCTCCAAATACTGTCACATTGGGGGTTATTCCTTTAAAATATGAATTTGTGAGGGGTGGCAAATTTAGTCCATAGCAGAAAGTTTAATGTGAATATTCTGTGGAGCATATACTATCAAGGGACAAAAGTGGAATCAGGAGAACTAGCTAGAAATCTATTGCCATAATTCAGGTGAGAAATGATAATAGATTACACAAAGGTAGTAGTGTTGGCAGTGGTGAAAAGGGGTGATATTTTGGGCACATTTTTAAAGTAGAGCCATAGGAGTTGTTATTACACTGTTTGAGGATTATGAGAGAAAATAGTCATGAATGACTCCGAGGATTCTGGCCTGAAGAACTGGTGTATGGTGGTTCCATTTACTACAATGGGAAAAAAATGAGAAAAGAGCAGTTTGGGTGGGAGAGGGTAGATTCAGTAGCTCAATGCTGAGTGTGTTAAGTTTGAGCTGCCAAGAAGGCAGTGGAATATATCAGTCTGGAACTCACGGAACAAGTCTATGAGGGAGATATAAATTTGGGAACCAATAGTGTGTAGATAATATCAAAGGCCAATGAATGATATCACCTATGGAAAAAGTGTGGATAGGCCAGGTGTCGTGGCTCACACTTGTAATTCCAGCACTTTGGGAGGCCAAGGTGGGCAGATCACTTGAGCTCAGGAGTTTGAGACCACCCTCGCCAACATGGTGAAACTACGTTTCTATTAAAAATACACAAAAAATTAGCGAGGCATGGTGGCACCTGCCTGTTAATTCCAGCTGCTCGGGAGGCTGAGGCACAAGAATCGTTTGAACCCGGGAAGCGGAGGTTGCAGTGAGCCGAGATGGCACCAGTGCACTCCAGCTTGGGCAACAGAGTGAGATCCTGTCTCAAAAAACAAACAAACAAAAAAAGTGTAGATAAAGAAGAAACACTGTCTAAGGACAGAGCCCTGGGGCACTCCAACATTTAGCGGGTGGAAAAGTAGAGAAGAATCCAGAAAATAAGACTGAAAAGGAATGACTAATGAGATAGGTAGCAGGAAAAAAAAACCAAACCAACCAAACAAACAAACAGAAACCCAGAATAATGAAGTGTACAACAGGCCAAGTGGAGAAAGGACAACTTGGAAGGAACAGGTCATCTGTGCCAATGCTGCTGAGTGATCAAGTAAATGACCACTGAAAATTGAGTATTGGGATTGAAAACATAAGCTTCATGCCTTTTATTAATAACCTTCACAAGAATGTGAATGAACTTGATGAACAATAGCCACCTTCAGGGAAAATTTATATGAAAATAGGCTAAAAAGGTAAGTTAAATAGAAAAGAGAGTTTTATTTTACCCTGACAATAGTTTATGGAACATTAAACATTAACATTGCAGAATTGTCTCAAAAGCCCTCTCTGGAGCTCTATAAAACATGATGGGTAATGATTTAGGGTGGGCTGCGGGTGGGCGGTAGGGGAATTATTCAAAGATAATCCTGCAGAGAGTTATAGACTGGATTGTCTGCAGATCACTTTCAGCCTTCAGGAAACTTTACTATCCTTTGCACAAACCGATAGTTATTACAGAACTGTCAATTAAGATTTTAGTTCACTTTTATAGATATCTTTGTGCATGGAAATGCTCATAAGCTGTACCTCACATTAAAACATAATAATAATAATAAGAGAGGCTGGGCGTGGCAGCTCATGCCTGTAATCCCAGCACTCTGGGAGGCTGAAGTAGGCGGGTCACTTGAATTCAAGCCCAGCCTGACCAACATGGTGAAACCCTGTCTCTACTAAAAATAAAAAAAATTTAAAAATAAGGAAGGTGCAGTGTTAGAAGGAAATGAAAGATTGAGCAGTGGCATGCAGAAAACAATAAAGAGAGAACTAATGAAAATACTGGGGAGTCTATTCCTAGGAATTCCTCATAATGAGAAGATGCCAAGAGTGGAATTCCTGGGGGCGCACCCAAGATGGCCAAATAGGAACAGCTCCAGCCTCCAGCTCCCAGCCTGAGTGACACAGAAGACAGGTGATTTCTGCATTTTCAACTGAGGTACCGGGTTCATCTCACTGGGGAGTGCCGGACAATCAGTGCTGGTCAGCTGGTGCAGCCCAATCAGGGAGAGCTGAAGCAGGGCGAGGCATCGCCTCACCTGGGAAGCACAAGGGGGAAGGGAATCCCTTTTCCTAGCCAAGGGGAACTGAGACACACAACACCTGGAAAATCGGGTAACTCCCAACCTAATACTGCACTTTACCAAAGGTCTTAGCAAAGGGCACACCAGGAGATTATATCCCACACCTGGCCCAGAGGGTCCCATGCCCAGGGAGCCTCCCTCATTGCTAGCACAGCAGTCTGAGATCTTATTGCAAGGCGGCAGCAAGGCTGGGGGAGGGGCGCCCGCCATTGCTGAGGCTTAAATGAGTAAACAAAGCGGGGGGGGGGGGGGGGGGAGCTCGAATTGGGTGGAGCCCACTGCAGCTCAAGGAGGCCGGCCTGCCCGCCTCTGTAGACTCCACCTCTGGGGACAGGGCATAGCTAAAGAGAAAGCAGCAGAACCCTCGGCAGAGGTAAATGCCCCTGTCTGATAGCTTTGAAGAGAGCAGTGGATCTCCCAGCACGGAGGTTGAGATCTGAGAACGGACAGACTGCCTGCTCAAGTGGGTCCCTGACCCCTGAGTAGCCTAACTGGGAGACATCCCCCACTAGGTGCAGACCGACACCTCACACCTCACACAGCGGGGTGCACCCCTGAGACGAAGCTTCCAGAGCAAGAATCAGACAGCAACACTCACTGTTCAGCAAGATTCTATCTTCTGCAGCCTCCACTCCTGATACCCAGGCAAACAGGGTCTGGAGTGGACCTCAAGCAATCTCCAACAGACCTACAGTTAGAAGGAAAACTAACAAACAGAAAGGACACCCACACCAAAACCCCATCAATACGTCTCCATCATCAGACCAAAGGCAGACAAAACCACAAAGATGGGGAAAAAGCAGTGCAGAAAAGCTGGAAATTCAAAAAGTCAGAGCGCATCTCCCCCTCCAAAGGAACGAAGCTCATCGCCAGCAACGGAACAAAGCTGGACAGAGAATGACTTTGACGAGTTGAGAGAGGAAGGCTTCAGTTGATCAAACTTCTCAGAGCTAAAGGAGGAACTATGTAACCAGCGCAAAGAAGCTAAAAACCTTGAAAAAAGAATGAATGAATGGATAATTAGAATAATCAATGCAGAGAAGACCTTAAAAGAACTGATAGAGATGAAACCATGACACGAGAACTACGTGACTACTTTTGATTCCTAAATGTATTTGCAACTTTTGACTAGGGGTGAAAATAGAGTCAACAAACTTGTGTAAATAAAATATCTGTATTATACTTTACTAAACGTTAGTCAAATCTATTGTTTTGGGTCAGTGTAACACACTTGGGATTAGATGCAAAACCAGATTCCTTTACTCATGTATCAAGGATGAGAGAAACTTAAGGTAATAAAGTCATTGAATGTGTTTACAGATATATGTGTTTATATCTTCTCACTGGGATTCAAAGCACTAGAGGGATTACACAAATAAAATTTGTTTAAACAAATGCCCATCATTTCTTAAAATTTTGAGTGATGTTTTTGCTAGTGAAATGAATTTCCCTCAATTGCAAACTTTCTGTACTAATCACATTTTCCACCCAAGCATGAATTTTGTCCCCAAAATATGTGCTGTCATATCCATGTTTTTGCTAGAAGAAAATACAAATTTATTTAGGAGTTTTACTTTATGTGACATACTCAGGTTTTATGTGTGTCTCCTATGAAATCTTAGTTTCTGGCTAGATGGTTCACCAAATAAAAATGGAAATAACAGGCGGGCATGGTGGCTTACACCTATAATCCCAGCACTTTGGAAGGCCGAGGTGGGTGGATCACAAGGTCAGGAGTTCGAGACCAGCCTGACCAACATGGTGAAACCCCATCTCTACTAAAAATACAAAAATTAGCCAGGCATGGTGGCATGTGCCTGTAATCCCAGCTACTGAGGAGGCTGAGGTAGAAGAATTGCTCGAACCCAGGAGACAGAGGTTGCAGTGAGCCAAGATTGTGCCACTGCACTCCATCATGGGTGACAGAACAAGACTCCATCTAAAAAAAAAAAAAAAAAAAAAAAAAAGGAAATAACTAACAAGGACCTGTGTTAAAAAGAAGTATCACTACACACCTATTAGAACAGCTAAGATCTGAAACACTGACAGCGTCAAATGCTAGCAAGGATGTAGAGTAACAGAGGCTTGTGTTCATTACTGCTGGGAATGCAAAAATAGTACAGCCATTTAGTATTTTCTTACAAAATTAAAAGTAATTTTGTCGTATGATCCAGCAATTTGTTTTCTTTGGTATTTACCCAAATGAGTTGAAAGCATACACACATAAAACCCACATACACAAATGTGTATGCAGCTTTATTCATAATTGTCAAAATTTTGAAACAACCAAGATATACTTCAATAGGTAAATAGAAAAACAAACTATGATACATTCATACAATGGAATAGTATTCAGCAGTTAAAAAAACTGAGCTATCCAGTAATGAAAGGATATGGAGAAACCTAAAATGCATATTCCTAAGTGCACAAAGCAGATCCAAAAAGGCTACATAGTACATGTTTCCAACTACATTAGATTCTGGGAAAGGCAAAACTATGAAGACAGGAAAAAGATCAGTGGTTACTATGGGTTCAGAAGGAAAGGATGAATAGGTGAAATGGGATTTTTAGGGCAGTGAAACTATTCTGTATGATGCTTTAATGGTGGATGCATGTCATTATACATTGTCAAAACTCACAGAATGCACAACATAAAGAGTGCACCCTACTATAAACCATGGACTTTAGTTAATATTAATGTATCAATATTGACTCATTTGTTGAAACAAATATACCACAGTCATGCAAGATGTTAATAATAGAGGATGCTGTCTAGGGGAGTTGAGGGGTACATATGGAAACTCTCTGTCTTTTCCACTCATTTTTTCTGTAAACATAACACTGTCCTGAAAATAGTCTGTTAATTTTTTTTAGAACCACGGACTTTTGAAACTGACTCAGCAAGAAACAGAAAATCTGAATAGGGCTACACCAAATAGAGAGATTAAATTATTAAATAAAAAACCTTTGCACAAAGAAAAGTCCAGGTTCAGTGGCTTCACTGGTGAATTCCACCAAATGTTTTAAGAAGAAATAACACCAACATTTCACAAATTCTTTCAAAAACAGAAGAGAAGGGGTGGAGCAAGATGGCAGAAAAGCAGGCTCCACCAATCATCCACCACCTCATCCCCTGTGAAGACACCAATTTAACAATTACCTACACAGAAAATCACCTTCACAAAAAAGCAAAAATCCGGTTAGCACTCAGAGTAGCTGTTTTTAACTTCATATTGCTAAAAGAAGTACTGAAGAGGTAAGAAAAGCAGTCTTGAACTACTGACGCCATCCCTCCCCCGTTCCCCAGCAGTGGCAGCAATAACTTGGTGCAAAGAGCATTTATTTGCCCTGGGAAGAGGGAGAACTAGCAATTGTGAGGCACTAAACTTGATGCTGCACTTACTACAGAAGAAAGCAAAATTGGATCAGCCTCAGCTGATGCCCATCCACAGAGGGTGCATTTAAACAAGCCCTAGCAAGAGAGGAATTACCAATGCCAGTGGTCGAACTTAAGCTCCTGCAGCCCTAGCCACCATGGGCTAAAGTGTTTTGGCTCCCCTGCCCAAAGACTTGAAAGACAGTCTAAGACACAAGGACTGCAACTCCTAGGTGCCTAGAGCTGAACTGAGTCTACAGACAGTGGACTGGGGGTGAGTGTGGCACATGACCTACTAAAACACCAGCTAGGGTGGCTAAGGGAGTGCTGGCATCACCCCACCCCTAGTACCAGACTGCACAGTTCATGACTCCAAAAGAGACCCATTCCTTCTGCTTGAGTAGAGGAGATAGGAGAGTGAGGAGGACTTCGTCTTGTGTCTTGGATACCAGCTCAGCCACAGCAAGATAGGGCACTGGTCAGTCATGAGGCTGACTGTCCAGGTTCTAGCTCATGGACATTTCTAGATGAAGACTGGGCCAGAAGGGAACCCACTGCCTTAAAGAGAAGAACCAAACCCTGGCAGCATTTGTCACCTGCTAAGTGAAAAGCCCATGAGACCTGAATAACCAGCAGCAATATCCAGGTACTATGTCAAGGTCCATAGGTGAGATGCTGAGACTTGCTGGCTTCAGGTGAGACTCAGCAGATTCAAACCTATGGATGCTACAGGGTGAGAGTCCTTCTGCTTTAGAAAAGAGAAAAGGAAAGTAAAGTGGACTTTGTCTTGCAACTTAGGTACCAGCTCAGCCACAGTAGGGTAGAGTACCAAGTGAGCTCTTGGGGTCCCCATTTCCAGTACTTGGCTCTTGGATGGCATTTCTGGACCTGTCTTGGGCCAGAGGGAGCCCCCTGCCTTGAAGGTTGAGTCCCAGGCCAGGCAGCATTCACCATAAGCTGACTGAAGAGCCCTTGGGCCTTAAGGGAACATAAGTGGTCATTGGGTATTACTTCCTGTGAGCCTGAGGTGGTGGTGGCCACAGAGTGAGGCGCCTCTGCCTTTGGAAAGGGGAAAGAAGAGTGAGAAGGACTGCATTTTGTGGTTTGAGGGCCAGCTCAGCCACAACACAATAGAATACCAGGTGGACTTCTCACCCCTAGCTCCTAGATGGCACTTCTGGACCCACCCAGAGCCTGAGGGAACTCACCAACATGAAGTGAAGGAGATAGACCTAGCTGTCTTTTCAATCTGCTGACTGTAGAGTCCCAGAGCTTTGAGTGAACATAGGCAGTAACTAAGAAGTAGTTACAGCAGGCCTTGAGCAAGACTCAGTGCACTGCTGGCTTCAGGTCTGACCCAGTGCAGTCATATTGGTGGTGGCCACAGGGGGGCTTGTGTCACTCTGTCATCAGTGGTACGTCGCTCAGAACAGAGAAAGATACTCTATATGTTTGGGAGAAAGTAAGGGAAGAAAACAAGAGTCTCTGCCTGGTGATCCAGAGAATTCTACCGGATCTTGTCCAAGACCATGTAGGCAGTACCTCTACACATCTGCAAGAACCAAAGCATTACTGTGCTTGGTGTGCCCCCTAAAGCAGATACAGCTTAGATCAAAACACCCAAGTCCTTTTGAATATCTGTAAAGCCTTCCCAAGAAGAACAGACACAAACAAGTCCAGACAGTGAAGATTCCAATAAATATCTAACTCTTCAATGTCCACACACTGAGTAATATCTACCAGCATCAACACGAACCAGGAAAACATGAAATTACCAGATGAACTAAATAAGGCACCAGGGACCAATCCTGGAGAAACAGAGATAGGTGACCTTTCAGACAGAGAATTCAAAATAACTGCTTTGAGAAAACTCAAAGATATTCAAGATAACACAGAGAAGGAATTCAGAATTCTATCAGATAAATTTTAAAAAGAGATTGAAATACTTAAAAAGAATCAAGCAGAAATTCCAGAAATTTCTGGAGTTGAAAAATGCAGTTTGCATACTGAAAAATGCATCAGGGTCTTTTAATAGCAAAACTGATCACAAAAAAGAAAGAACCAGTGAAGAAAGAGATAAGAGTATAAAGTTTACTCAAAGGGATTATACAGATAGCTTTCCATACCTAGAGAAAGATATCAATATCCAACTAAAAGAAGGTTATAGAACACCAAGCAGATTTAGCCCAAAGAATACATTTAATAAACTCCCAAAGATCAAGGATAAAGAAAGAATCCTAAAAGCAACAAGAGAAAAGAAACAACATACAATGGAGAACCAATACATCTGGCAGCAGACTTTCCAGTGGAAACCTTACAGGCCAAGGGAGAGTGGCATGACATGTTTATAGTGCTGAAGGACAACAACTTTTACCCTAGAAGATTATATTTGGTAAAATTATCCTATGAAGAAGAAATAAAGACTTTCCCAGACAAACAAAAGCTGAAAGATTTCATCAATGCCAGACCTGTCCTACAAGAAATGCTAAAGGGAGTACTTCAATCAGAATTAAAAGGATGTTAATGAGCAATAGAAAATCACCTGAAAGTAGAAATCTTACTGGTAATAGTAAGTAAATAGTAAGAAACTCACTGGTAATAGTAAGTACACAGAAAAACACAGAATATAACAGTGTACCTGTGGTATCTATACTACTCTTAAGTAGAAAGACTAAACAATGAAACAATCAAAAATAATAGCCACAACAACTTTTCAAGACATAGACAATATCAACAGTAGCAACAAAAAGTTAAAAAGCAGGGGAATGAAGGTAAAACATTGAGTCTTAGTTTTCTTGTTGCTTGTTTGTTTATGCAAACAGTGTTAAGTTATTATCAGCTTAAAGTAATGGGTTATAAGATAGTATTTGCAAGCCTCATGGTAACTTCAAACCAAAAACATGCAACAGATACACCAGTAGAAAGTGTGAAAAGAAATCATATCACTAGAGAAAATCACATTCACAAAAAGAAAGACAGGAAGGAAAGAAAGGAAGAGAAGACAAGAAAACGAATAACAAAATGGCAAGAATAAGTCCTCATTTATCAATAATAATATAGAATGTAAATAGAGTAAATTCGTTTATCAAAAGACATAGAGTACCTGAATAAATTTTATTTTGTTTTATTTTATTTTATTTTATTATTTTTTTGAGATGGAGTCTCATTCTGTTACCCAGGCTGGAGTGCAATGGCATGATCTCGGCTCACTGCAACCTCCACCTCCTGGATTCAAGCGATTCTCATGCCTCAACCTCTTGAGTAGCTGGGATTACAGGCACACACCGCCATGCCCAGATAATTTTTGTATTTTTAGTAGAGATGGGGTTTCAACATGTTGGCCAGGCTGGTGTCAAACTCTTGACCTCAAGTGATCCACCCACCTCGGCCTCCCAAAGTGCTGAGATTACAGGCTTGAGCCACCACACCTGGCCATCTGAACAAATTTTAAAAAGATCCATTGATCTGTTGCCTACGAGAAACACACCACACCTGTAAAGACACACATAGACTGAAAATAAAGGAATGGAAAAAGATATTCCATGCCAATGAAAACCAAAAAAAAAGAGTAAGAATAGCTATGCTTATATCAGACAAAATAGATTTCAACACAAAAACTATAAGAGGAAACAAAGAAGGTCAGTATATAATAATAAAGGTGTCAATTAAACAAGAGGATACAACAATTATAAATATATATATACCCAACACTGGAGCACCCAGATATATAAAGCAAATATTATTAGAGTTAAAGAGAGAGATGGGCTACAATATAACAATAGCTGGAGACTTCAACACCCCACTTTCAGCATTGGACAGCTCTCCCAGACATAAAATAAACAAGGAAACATCAAACTTAATGTGCACTACATACCTAATTGATCTAATACATTTTTACAGAACATTACATCCAATGAATGCAGATACATATTCTTTTTCTCAGCACATGGATCATTCTAAAGGATAGACTATGTGTTAGGTCACAAAGCAAGTCAAAACACTCAAAACTATTGAAATAGTATCAAGCATCTTCTCTAACCACAATGGAATAAAACTAGAAATAAATAACAAGAGGAATTTGGGAAACTATGCAAATATATGAAAATTAAACAACATGCTCCTGAATGACTAGTGGGTCAATGAAGAAATGAAGAAAACTGAAAAATGTATTAAAGCAAATAACAATGGAAACATAACATAACAAAACCTAGGGGATACAGTGAAAGCAGTACTAAGTGGGAAGTTTATAGCAGTGACTACATCAAAAAGAGGAAAACTGTCAAATAAAAAAGTTGGTGATGCATCTTAAAGAACTAGAAAAGGAAGAGCAAACCAAACCCAAAATTGGTATAAAAGAAGATGTAATAAAGATCAGAGCAGGAAAAAGAAGTAAAAATGAAATGAAGAAAATACAAAATATCAATGAAAAAAAGTTTGTTTTTTGAAAAGTTAAACAAAATTGACAAACCTTTATACAGACTGAGAAAAAAGAGAGAAGATTCAAATAAATAAAATCAGAGATGGAAAAGGAAACATTACAGCTGATGCTGCATAAATTCAAAGGATTTTTAGTGGCTACCATGAGCAAATAGATGCCAATAAATTGGAAATTCTGGAAGAAATTGACAAATTCCTAGACACATACAACCTAGCAAGATTGAACCATAAAGAAATCCAAAACCTGAACAGTCCAATAACAAGTAATGAAATTGAAGGCATAATAAAAAGTTTCCCAATACAGAAAAACCTGGGACTCAATGGCTTCACTGCAGAATTCTAACATTTAAAGGATTAATACCAATCCTATTCATATTCAGGAAAAAAAAAAGGGAATCCTACCAAACTCTATGAGACCAGTTTTGATACCAAAACCAGAAAAAGATACATCAACAAAAGGAAAACTACAGACCAATATCTCTGATAAATATTGATGCAAAAATCCTCAACAAAATATTAGCAAACCAAATTCAACAACACATTAAAAAGTTCATTCACATGACCAAATGAGATTTATCTCTAGGAAGCAAGGATGATTCAAAATGTGCAAATCAATCAGTGTGATACATCATGTCAATAGAATGAAGGATAAAAACTATGTGATCATTTCAATTGATGCTGAAGAACATTTGATAAAATTTGATAAAAACCTTCAAAAAATTGGATATAGAAGGAACATACCTCAATATAATAAAATCCATGCATGACAGACATACAGCTAGTATCATACTAAGTGGGGAAAACTGAAAGCCTTTCATTTTTTAAAAAAAATATATTTTATTTTATTTTAAGTTCTGGGATACATGTGCAGGATGTACAGGTTTGTTACCTAGGTAAACATGTGCCAAGGTGGTTTGCTGCACCTGTCAACTCATCACCTAAGTATTGAGCCCACATGCATTAGTTAATTATCCTGATGCTCTCCCTCCATCTGTCCCACTTATAAGTCAGAACATGCAGTGTTTTGTTTTCTGTTCCTCTGTTAGTTTTCTGAGGGTAATGGCTTCTAGCTCCATCCATGTCCCTGCAAAAGACGTAATCTCATTCCTTTTCATGGCAGCATAGTATTCCATAGTGTTTATGTACCACATTTCTTTATCTAGTCTATCATTGATGGGCATTTGAGTTGATTCCATGTCTTTGCTATTGTGAATAGTGTTGCAACGAACATACATATCCATGTATCTTTATAATAGAATGATTTATATTCCTTTAGGTATATACCCAGTAATGGGATTGCTGGATCAAATGGTATTTCTGGTTCTAGGTTGAAAGCCTTTTCTCTAAGTACTAGAACATGATAAGGAATCCCACTTTCATCACTATTATTCATCATAGTAATGTAAGTCCTAGTTGGAGCAATCAGACAAGAGAAAGATATAAAAGGCATCCAAATTGGAAAGGAAAAAGTCAAATTGTCCTTGTTTTCTGATGTTATGTTCTTATATTTGGAAAAACCCTAAAGGCTCCATACACACACAAAAACTACTAGATCTGATAAACAAATTCAGTAAAGTTACAGGATACAAAATCAGCATACAAAAACCAGTAGTATTTTTCATGCCAACAATGAACGAACTTAAAAGAAATAAAAAAGAATTCCCATTTACATTAACCACAGATAAAATTAAATACCCAGAAATTAACGACAAAAGTGAAAAATCTCTATAACAAAAACTATAAAACACTGATGAAAGAAATTAAAGGGGACACCAAAAAATAGAAAGATAGTACATATTCATGGATTGGAAGAACCAATATTGTTATCAAATCCACACTATTTAAAGTAATCTAAAGATTCAATGCAACCCCTGACAAAATACCAATGACATTCCTCATAGAAATAGAAAATTAATCATAAAACTTATATGGAACCCAGAATAGCCAAAGCTAACCTGAACAAAATGGATCAAACTGGAGAAATCACATTTCCTCACTTCAAATTATATTACAGAGCTATAGTAATCAAAACAGCATGGTGTGTCATAAAAACAGACACATAGACCAATGGAACAGAATAGAAAACCCACCAACAAATCCATGCACCTACAGTGAACTCATTTTTAAAAGATATGCCAAGAACATACACTGGGAAATAGAGAGTCTCTTCAATAAACGGTGTTATAAAAACTGGATATTCATATGCAGAAGAATGAATCTTGACCCCTTTCTCCTGCCATATATAAAAATGAAATCAAAATGGATTGAAGACTTAAATCTAAGACCTCAAATCATGAAACTACTACAAGAAAACATTAGGGAAAATCTCCAGGACATTGGTCTAGACAAAAATTTCTTGCACAATAACCCACAAGTACAGAAAACCAAAGACAAAATGGACAAATGTGACCACATTAAGTTAAAAAGCTTCTGCACAGCAAAGGTTAAAATCAGCAGTGAAGCAACAACCCACAGAATGGGAGAAAATATTTGTAAATTACCCATCTGACAAGGAGTTCGTAAGCAGAATATATAAGGAGCTCAGACAAATCTACACACACAAAAAAAGCCTAACAATCTGATAAAGAAACAGGCAGAAGTTTTGAATAGACATTGCTCAAAAGAAAACATACAAATGGGGCTGGGCGTGATGCCTCACGCCTGTAATCCCAGCAGTTTGGGCTGAGGCGGGCAGATCACTTGAGGTCAGGAGTTCGAGACCAGCCTGACCAACATGGTAAAACCCTGCCTCTACTAAAAATAAAAAATTAAAAAATTAGCCAGGCATGGTGGTGCATGCCTGTAATCCCAGCTACTTGGGAGGGTGAGGCAGGAGAATCGCTTAAACCCAGGAGGCGGATGTTGCATGAGCCGAGATTACAACATTGCACTCTAGCCTGGGCAACAAGAACAAAGCTTCATCTAAAAGAAAAAAAAAAAAAAAAAAGCCTTCTTACCTGTGGAAAACACTACTAATTACTTTGTTAACAAGGTGGTTCAGGTCCAAAATAAAATTAGTAACACAGACTGGGCGTGGTGGCTCATGCCTGTAATACCAGTACTTTGGGAGGCCAAGGCAGGAGGATCATTAGAGGCCAGGAGTTTGAGATCAGCCTGGCCAACATGGCAAAACCTGGTCTCTACTAAAAATACAAAAATTAGTTGGGTATGGTGGCATGTACCTGTAATCCCAGCTACTCAGGAGGCTGAGGCAGGAGAATCTCTTGAACATGGGAGGCAGAGATTTCAGTGAACCAAGATCACACCACTGCACTCCAACCTGGGCAGCAGTGTGAGCAGGACTCTGTTTAAAAAAAAAAAAAGAAAAGAAAGAAAGAAAGAAAAAGAAAACATACAAATGGTAAACAGACATATGAAAAGATGATCATCAGATAAATGCAAATCAAAACTATAATGAGGTATCATCTCACCCCAGTTAAAATGGCTTATATCCAAAAGATAAGCAATAACAAATGCCAGTAAGGATGTGGAGAAAAGGGAACCCTTGTACACTGTTGGTGGGAATGTAAATTAGTGCAACCACTATGGAGAACATTTTGGAGCTTCCTCAAAAAATAAAAATTGGCAATTGGCCAGGCGTGATGGCTCAGGCCTGTAATCCTAGCACTTTGGGAGCCAGGCCCAGGCCGGTGGATCACTTGAGCCCAGGAGTTTGAGATCAGCCTAACCAACATGGCAAAACTCCACCTCTACCAAAAAGTACAAAAATTAGCCAGGTGTGGTGGTGCACGCCAGTAGTTCCAGCAACTTGGGACGCTGAGGTGGGAGGATCACTTGAGCTTGGGTGGCAGAGGTTACAGTGAGCTGAGATCATGCCACGGCACTCCAGCCTAGGTGACAGAGCAAGACCCTGTCCCTGCCCCACCCAAATAAATAAATAAATGAAAATTGACCTACCATATGATCCAGCCATCCAACTGCTGGGTATATACCCAAAAGAAAGGAAATCAGTATATCAAAGAGATATCTGGACTCCTATGTTTGTTGCAGCACCGTTTACAATAGCTAAGATTTGGAAGCAACCTGCCCATCAACACATGAATGGATAATGAAAATGCGGGTACTTATACACAGTGGTGTACTACTCATCCATAAAATGGAATGAGATCTTGTCATTTGCAAGAACATGAAATTGGAGGTCATTAAGTTAAGTGAAATAAGTCAGGCACAGGAAGGCAAGCATTGCATGTTCTCCCTAATTCATAGAATGTAAAACTCAAAACAATTGAACACATGGAGACAGAGAGTAGAAGGATGGTTGCCAGAGGCTGGAAAGGGTAGTGAGCGCCAGAAAGGGTGAATGTTGGGATGGTTAATGCATACAAAAAATACAAAGAATGAATAATACCTAGTATTTGATAACATCACAGGGTGATTATTGTCAAAATAATTTAACTGTACATTTAAAAATAACTAAAAGACGCCGGGTGCGGTGGCTCAAGTCTGTAATCCCAGCACTTTGTGAGGCCGAGGCAGGTGGATCACGAGGTCAGGTGTTCAGGACCAGTGTGGCCAATATAGTGAAACCCCTTCTCTACTAAAAACAATTTTAAAAAATTAGTCGGGTGTGGTGGTGGGCACCTATAATCCCAGCTACTTGGTAGGCTGAGGCAGGAGAATCCCTTGAACCCAGGAGGCGGAGGTTGCAGTGAGCGGAGATCACGCCACTGCACTCCAGTCTGGGTGACAGTGGGAGACTCTGTCTCAAAAAAATAATAATAAAATAAATAATAAATAAATAAATAAAAATAAAAGATGTAATTGGATTCTTGATAACACAAAGGATAAACGCTTGAGGGGATGGATACCCCATTTTGCGTGATGTGATTATTATGCATTGCATGCCTGTATCAAAGCGTCTTACGTAACTCATAAATATATATGCCTACTATGTATCCACAAAAATTTAAAATTTAAAAAAATGATGTTAACTGTAGGTTTTCTGTAGATGTTTTTCATCAAGTTGAGGAAGTCCCCCTCTATTCCTTGTTTGCTGAGAATTTTTATCACGAATGAGTGTTGGATTTACTGAAATGCTTTTTCTGCATCTACTGATAGAATCATATGACATGTTCTCTGGCCTGTTGATGTGATGGATTACATTAACTGATTTTCAAATGTTGGACCATCCTTGCATACTTGGGATAAATCCCTCTTGGTCACAGTATATAATTATTTTATACATTGTTGTAACCAATATGATAATATTTTGTTGAGGATTTTTGCATCTGCGTTCATGAGAGATACCGTTATGTGGTTTTTCTTTCTTGTAATAACTTCGTTCAGTTTTAGTATTAGGGTAATGTTGGCCTCATGGAGTGAATTAGGAAATATTTCCTCTGCTTCTATCTTCTGGAAGAGATTTCTACTCTAATCTTTATAATTACTTGTTTTCTGCTTGCCTAGATTTAATTTGTTCTTTTATTCCCCAGTTTCCTAGGGTGGAAGCTTAGATTATCGATTTTAAAATTTTCTCTTTTTCTAATATATGCATTCAATGCTAGAAATTATTCCCTAAGCACTGCTTTCATTGCATCCCAGAGATTTGATAAGTTCTGTTTTCATTTTCATTTAGCTCAAATATTTTCAAATTTCTCTTGAAACTTCTTTAATCCATGGATTATATAGAAATGTGTTGTTTAATCTTCAGGTTTGGAGTTTCCCAACTATCTTTCTGTTATTGAATGTTTTGTTTAATTTCATTGCCATCTGAGAGATTCCTTTCTGTGATTTCTATTCTTTTAAGTGTATTAAGTTGTGTTTCATGGTCCAGAATGTGTTCCACCTTGGTGGATGCTCTGCGTGAACCTGAGAGCAGCATGCATTCTGCTGCTGTTAGATGAAGTATTCTATAAATGTCAATTAGATTTACTTGATTGATGGTGTTGTTCAGTTCAACTATATCCTTAGCTGATTTTCTGCTGGCTGAATCTGTCAATTGCTGATAGAAGGATGTTGATGTTCACTATAATAGTGGATTCATCTATTTCTCCTTGAAGTTTTATTAATTTTTGCCTCACATGTTAACATATTGTTGTCAGGCACATACACATTCAGGATTGTTATGTCTTCTTGGAAAATTGACTCCTTTATTATTTTCCCCCACTTTATCCCTGATACTTTTTCTTGTTCTGAAGTCTGCTTTGTCTGAGTGTAATATGTAATATTAATATAGGCTTGGTGTGGTGGCTTGTGTCTTTAATCCCAGCACTTTGGGAGGCCTAGGTGGAAGGATTGCTTGAGCCTAGGAGTTCGAGATTAGCCTGGTCAACATAGGGAGACCCTGTCTCTACAAAAAATTAAAACATTAGCTGGAGATAATGGCACACAACTGTGGTCCCACCTACTGAAGAGGCTGTGGTTGGAGGATCACCTGAGCCCAGGAGGTGGAGGCTGCAGTGAGCCATGTTCACACTGCTGCACTCCAACCTGGGCAACAGAGAAAGAACTTACTTTTAAAAATATATATATATGTGTGTGTGTGTGTGTGTGTGTGTATATATATGTGTGTGTGTGTGTATATACACACACACTATATAAAATACATTACATATACCAATATATATACTAGGTGTAAAACATATATTATATATAAATACATACATATTTATATATACTCTCGCTTTCTTTTGCTTGTGTTAACATGGTTTATCTTTCTCTATTCCTTTATTTTTTATCTGACTCTCTATCTCTAACTAGGGTTTCTTATACACAACATGTAGTTGGATCTTGTTTTCATATCCACTCAGATAGTTACCATTTTTAAAAATATTTTTTAAATTTTTTATTTCCATAGGTTATTGGGGAACAGGTGGTGTTTGGTTACATGAGTATGTTCTTTAGTGGTGATTTGTGAGATTTTGGTGCATCCATCACCCGAGAAGTACACACTGCACCCAATTTGTAGTCTTTTATCCCTCATCCCCTTCCCACAATTTGACCCTGAGTCCTCAAAGTCCATTGTGTCATTCTTATACCTTTTCATCTTCATAGCTTAGCTCCCACTTGTAAGTGAGAACATATGATGTTTGGTTTTCCATTCCTAAGTTATTTCACTTAGAATAATAGTCTCCAATCTCATCCAGGTTGTTGGGAATGCCATTAATTCATTCCTTTTTATGGCTGAGTAGTATTCCATCATATATATATATACACACACACACACACACACACATATATATATAAGCTCATATGTGTGTTTGTGTGTGTGTGTGTATGTGTATATGCATATACACATACCACAGTTTCTTTATCCACTTGTTGATTGATGGGCATTTTGGTTGGTTCCACATTTTTGCAATTGCGAATTGTGCTACTATAAACACGAATGTGCAAGTATATTTTTTGTATAAGAGAGTCATCATTTTTTAATTTGTGTATTTAGATGATTGACTTTTAAACTGATTATTAATATAATTGAATTAATATCAACTGTATGTTAGTATTTTTGTTGCCCTTTCTTATTCTTTGTCTCTCTCTTTTTTTTTTTTTTTTTTTGTCTTCTATTTTTTTGCCTTCTCTGCTTTTAATTGAGCATTTTATGTGATCCCGGTTTTTTCTCCTCTCTTAGCATATCAATTGTATTTTGTAATGGTGTTTTATGTGTCCATTTGACGGCCGCATGGGGTGCCTACATTAAGCATTATTTCTGGGTATGTCTATGAGGACATTTTTAGATAAGATCTACATTCAAATCAATGTACTCAGTAAATCAGATTGCCCTACCCAATGTAGGTGAGCATCATTCAAACTATTGAGGACTTGAATAGAGCAAAAAGTCGGAATTTACTCCTTTTGCTACCTGCCTGCCTGGGTAAGCTTCGACACAGGATTTCTGCTCTTGAGCTAGAATCGGTACCATCAGCTTCCCTGATTCTAAGACTTTCGAACTCAGACTGAAATTGTATCGCCAGCTTTCCATGTCTCCAGTTTGCCCATGGCAGAAAAAGGGACTTCTCAGCCTCCATAATTGTGTGAGCCAATTCCTCACAGTAAATGGGTTTTTTTGTTGTTGTTGTTTTTGTTTTTGTTTTTGATGGAGTTTCACTCTTGTTGCCTAAGCTGGAGTGCAATGGCATGATCTTAGCTCACTACGGTCTCTGCCTCCCGGATTCAAGTGATTCTCCTACCTCAGCCTCCCGAGTAGCTGAGATTACAGGTGCGTGCCACCATGCCCAGCTAATTTGTTGTATTTTTAGTAGAAACAGCGTTTCACCATGTTTGCCAGGCTGGTCTCGAACTCCTGACCTCAGGTGATCCGCCTTCCTCAGCCTCCCAAAGTGCTGGGATTACAGGCATGAGCCACCGCACCCGGTCAGTAAATGTATTATTAATATCTCCTATTGGTTCTGTTTCTCTGGAGAACCGTAACTAATATATCCTTTTTAAACCTTTTTTTAAATGGTTGCCCTTGAGTTTGCAATATACATTTACAACCAATCCAAGTTCAGTTTCAGATAATACTATACCACTTTACGGATATACAAGTAACTTAGAACATTCCCAGTTCCTTCCTCCTGTCCCTTATAATGTTATTGTAATTCATTTCACTTATCCATAAGCTATAATTTTCCAATACACTGTTGCTATTATTCTTAATATTATATTTATTCAGAATAATAAAATATTTCATTTTATTATAAAAGAAAAAATAAAATATTTTATTTTAACCTTCATTAATTTCTTACCTAAGTCTCTTCATTTCTTGTGTTAATCCTAATTTACAATCTATTCAGTTTTACTTCTTTCTGAAGAACTTCTTTAACATTTTTTGTTTGTTTGTTTGTTTTGTTTTTGGTTTTTTTTTTTGAGACGGAGTCTCGCTCTGTCGCCCAGGCTGGAGTGCAGTGGTCGAATCTCAGCTCACTGTAAGCTCCGCCTCCCGGGTTTACGCCATTCTCCTGCCTCAGCCTCCCGAGTAGTAGCTGGGACTACAGGCGCCCGCCACGTCCCCCGGCTAGTTTGTTTTTTTTTTGTTGTTGTTTTTTTGTTTGTTTTTTTGTATTTTTTAGTAGAGACGGGGTTTCACCGTGTTAGCCAGGATGGTCTCGATCTCCTGACCTCGTGATCCGCCCGCTTCGGCCTCCCAAAGTGCTGGGATTACAGGCTTCAGCCACCGCGCCCGGCCTTCTTCAACATTTTTTGCAAGGCAAGTATACTGCTGATGAATTCCCTCAATTTTTTAAAAAAATTTTTCCCTCAATTTTTGTTTGTCTAATAAAATATATTTCTCCTTCACTTCTGAAAGATAATTTTTCTGGATACAGAATTCTAGTTAGTGTTTCTTTGTTCTTTCAACACTGAGTATTTCACTTCGCTGTCTTCTTGATTATATGGTTTCCAATGAGTTCAATGTAATGTTATACGTGCTGCTCTATATGGGTAAGCTATTTCTTTCCCGCTGGCTTTTTTTTTTTCAAGATTTTCTCTTTGTGTTTAATTTTTTACAATTCAAATATAATACGGCTAGGTGTACATTTTTTATTCTTTATTCTGCTCGGTGTTAACTAACTTTCCTGGGCCTGTGGCTTAATATCTATAAGTAAATTGGGAAATTTCAGTCAATATTGCTTTGGTATTCATTTGGTTCTTTACTTTCTTCTTCCTTTTATTTTATTTCAATAGTTTTTTTTTTGGAGAACAGGTGGTTTCTGTTTAAATGGATAAGTTCTTCAGTGGTGATTTCTAAGATTATGGTGTACTCATCACCTGAGCAGTGTACACTGTACCCTGTTCTTCTAATATCTCGTTAGCTATATGTTACACCTTTCATAATTGTCCCATAGTCATTGGCTATTCTGTTCTGCCCTTATTATTATTATTTTTCTCTTTGCAATTCAGTTGTAGAAGTTTCTACTGACATTTCTTCAAGCTCACCAATTCCTTCTTTGGTCATACCCAGGCACTTGATGAGACCATCAAAGGCATTCTTCATTTCAATTGTGGTACTTTTTTTATTTCTAGGTTTTCCCATTGATTCCTGGAGTTTTCATCTCTCTGCTTACATTATTCATCTCTTTTTGAATGTTGACTACTTTTTCCAATACAGCCCTTGGTATATTTATCATAGTTGTCTTAAATTCCTGGTCTGTCAACTTTTACATTTCTATCATATCTGGGTCTGGTTATTATGTTAGCTCTGTCTCTTCAAATTGTGTTTTTTGTCTTTTAGCATGCCTCGTAAGCTTTTATTGAATGCTGAACATGATGAATTGGGGAAAAGAAATTGAGGTAAATAGGTCTTTGCGGTGAGGTTTCATGTTTATCTGGCTAGAAACTAGGCTGTCTTTACTGTTGGCTGTAGCTGTATATGCCAGAGACTGAACTTTTCTCTGGTGTTTTTGTCTCTCATGTTGTCTTTGGATTTCCATAGAAACTTCTTAAATAATGTCTGAAATGTGCAGTTCTTCTCCTTATATTCCCCTATTATACAGGAGACTTACTGATGTAGTGGTAAGGCGTAGGTGGAGGGAATGCATTCTATAGTCCTATGATTAGATCCCAGTCTTTTAATAAACCTGTGCCCCTAGGTTTGACCTTCAGAAGAGCTTCTCAGTTCTTTCCCCCTTAGATGAGGCAGGGGGCTAAAGGAGATTGAAATTGGCATTTCCCTTCCCCAAGATGGAAAGCTAGAGGTGGGCAGAGTTGGTTATTTCTCTTCCCCCAGATTTGTTAGGCTCTGGTAAAACCCTAATACTTAAGCTCTGAAAATAGTTTTTCTTAATGACAGGTCTTGTTAAGAAGAACAAAATGCTCTGGGCATATTTCAGAATGATAACTTTTGGTCCCCCTGCCAGAACAACCACTGAATTTTTATCCAATCTTCACTGTGAGAATGTGGTAAGGTTTCTGGAGGTAAAACTCACAAAATGGAGGGCACTGCCCACCAAGACTGGGACCCCTCCCCTGGAGTTTTTAACTCTCAAATTTGTCCACATTCAGCCTCCAGCAATTCATCAATTACAGTTTGTTTTCCTGCCCCAGTACTTACTCCAGTGGTAATTTCTGCTCCTGGGTTTCTACTCCAATAAGCTGTGGTTCTCTGTATTCATCTGTCTGTCTCGCCAACTTGTTGGTTGGGGGACAACCGTTTGACCTATAATCTCAATTCTCTAAAGGATCTAAGAGGAGTTGTTGAGTTTCAGTTTGTTCAGCCTTTTTCTCATTGTGAAGATGAGAGTAATGACTTCCAAACTCTATACCGGACCAGAAACTGAAAGTAGTAGTTTTTGTTTTATAGGAATTTGTACATTTCATCCTGGTTATCTACTTTGTTGGCATAAAATTACACATAGTATTCTCTTATAATCCTTTTTATTGCTGTAAGATCAAGAATAATGTTCTTTTTTCATTTCTAATTTTGATTCTTTCAAAAATGCTTTATTTGATCAGTCTACATATGAGTTCATGCATTTTGTTTATCTTTTCAAAGGAAAAAAACTTTTGGTTTCTTTAATTATCTCCATTGCTTTGGTACTTACTATTTCATTAATTTCTGCTTTAATCTTTATTACTTTCATCATTTTAGTTGCTTTAGATTTAGTTGCTCCACATTTTTCTAGTGTTTTAGGTGGAAGGTATCCTTCTTATTTTTTACTATGAGCATTTACAGTTATACATTTCCCTGTTAGCACTACTTCAGCTATAATCCATAAGTTTTTATATGTTATATTTTATGTTCATTCCTCTCAAAGGATTTTCTAATTACCTTTGTGATTTTTTAATTTGATCCACTGACTATGTGGGACTGTATTTTTTAATTCCCACATATTTGTGAAGCTCCAAAATTTCTTTCTCTTATTTATTTCTAATATTATTTCATTGTGAACAGGAAACATATGTTGTATTATTCTTATCTTTTTAATGTATTGACACTTGTTTTATGGCATGGCATATGGTCTATCCTGGAAATCTTCCACACCCACTCAAGAAGAATGTGTATTCTGCTCTTCGGAGCATTTTATGGATGTCTGTTAGTTCTATTTGATTTATGGTATAGTATAATAGTATCTTCTATTTCCTTCTTGATTTTTTGCCTACTTGTTCTATCCGTTGTGGAAAGTGAGACATTGAAGTCTACAACTGGTACTGAATTGTCAGCCAGGTGTGGTGGCTCACACCTATAATACTAGCACTTTTTGTGGAGAAAACAGGAAGATCATTTGAGCCCAGCAGTTCGAGTCCTACCTGGAACAACATAGTGAGACTGTGTCTCTACAAAATAAAAAATAAAAAATAATTAGCTAGGTGTGGTGGCATGTGCCTGTAGTCCTAGCTACTTGGGAGGATGAGGTGGGAGAATCACTTGATCCCAAGAGGTCAAAGCCTCAGTGAGCCATGATTGTGCCACTGTACTCCAGACTAGGCAACAGGACAAGACTCTGTCAAAGAAAGAAAAAAAAAAAAATCTACTTCTCCCTTGAATTCTCTCAGTATTTTTGTGTGTGTGTGTGCTTTATGACTCTCGTTAGGTGAAGATATGTGTCTTGGTCTGCTGGACTGCCGTAACAAAATACCACAAATGAGATGACTTAGACAACTGAAATTTATTCTCTCCCTATTCTGGAGACTGAAAGTCCAAGATCAAAGTACCAACAGGATTGATTTTTCCTGAAGTCTCTCTCTTTGGCTTGAGGATAGCTGCTTTCTCACTGAGTCGTCACATGGCCTTTTCTCTAGGCATGCACGTCTATGATGTCTCTTCCTTTTTTAATAAAGACACAAGTCACATTTTGGATTACAGCCCCATCCTTATGATTCATTTGATATTTCTTCTTCAGACACTTTGCATGTTATGCTTTTCTAATTATCTTTCCATGTCATGTAAGTTATTAAGTGTACTGGCAGGAAATTGCTCATAATATCTTCCTATAATCTTTTTAATAACAATTGCATTTTTGTTATATATCCTTTCACATTACTAATAATGTGCATCTGTACCATATCTCTTACTTTTTATTTATTGCTTACTTTTGCCAGTGATTTTTCTATTTTATCTTTTTTCCTTAAGGTTGAATTTGGCTGTGTTGGTCCTCTATATATTTATTTTGTATTTCACTAATCTCCACTTTTTGTTGTTCCTTTACTTATCTTTTTCTTGCATTTATTTTTCTACTATTTAAAAAATTCTTGAGATGTATGTGTATTCCATTAGTTTCCAGCCTTTCTTTTCTTTAATATAAATACTTGACTATTAATTTCCCTCTAGTTATTGCCTTAGATGGATCCAAGTTTTGTTATATTGCATTTTTGTCATTCATTTTTATTTCCAACTATTTCATAATTTCCATTATAATTTCTCTTTTGATTTGTTAGTTATTAAAGTGTGTATCTTAACTTCTGAGCATATGGTATCTCTGTAGTTACCTATTGATATCTAACTTAATCACATGTGGTCAGAGATCATTGCCTATATGATACCCATCCTTTGAAATTCTAAAGCTATTCAGTATATTTACCTTCAAACTGAATAGTACAAGAACTTTAGTACACTTTAAGCCTTTTCCAATGTGATCAAACCTCCTTTTGACTTGTATGCTGTTATTCAGTATTTTGTTTTATTTGTTCTTGTTCCATAAGACATCATCATTATTATTGTATAAATATTCTCTATTTAAGTTTACCATGTACTCATCATTTTACTTCTTGTGAGGAGTATCTTGCTATTACAAAATCTCAACAGAAAATAGCCTCACACTCTTAGTGCCAAATTTCAAGGCAGGTATTCCAGTTTTCCTTGCAGTCTCTTGGATGAGGAACAGATTTATTTATAGTTAACCCTTAACCTGTGGTGTGGTTCTTTGGGGCCCAAGCTTTGTAAAGTGTCTCCTGTTAAGTTCTCCACCTCAGGAGGACTATGAGCTTTGTCTCCTATTCCGTGAACTCCACACGGCTGTGAAAAACAAAAGTCCAAGTTTGTTAGGCTCAGCAAATTCTCTCATATTGAAGGTTGGCTTCGGAAAGCAGTTTATTCATTTCAGGTGTCTGCCTTCATTTGGCTGCTGGATGACAATTTCTTATCAGCTTACTGATGTACTCAAGAAAATCTTTTTCTGGACAATAAAATATATGAAGGTCCTTATAAATATTCATATATTCGGGCCCAATCGTTGCAAATCTAGGTCTATAAACTAGAGATACAATCAGAAATGCAGGAAAGCAAGTTTTGTTTATGGCAATATGGTTAGCAATATGGTTAACAATATCCCATACACGAAAACACTTAAATGTCCTATAGTAGAGGAAGTATAAAACAAAGCATGTTGCACCTATGTGGTATAAACATTATATAGCAACTATAAGTATATTTTAGAAAAGTATGCAAGCATATGTGAAAATGCTCAAGATATAATGTTAGATTTTTAAAACTAGGATACGAAATTATGTATGAAATATTCTACACGTATAAAAAAGGGTCAAGATGAAATAATTACTTGACATTATGTTGTGTGTCTTTGCCAAATATGGGTGCTTTTGGTTAACTTTTAAAAATTTTCTGTATCTTCAAAGTACTTTTCACAATAAACTATATCCTTCAGAAAAAATAAAGGTATTATTTTTGTTTTTAAGCAAAAGTCTTAGATAATAAAATGTTTTAAAAGTTGTTACTCTGAAAAATTGACCTTTCCCGGTGCTTTCAATAACACACTTCATTTTGCCAGTTTTCATGATTAAGAATGTCTTTTGTGTAAAAGATAGCACTTTTAATAAATGATTTGAAAAATTATACCTGATTAAACGTGATTAAGAAACACCCTGAAAAATGGTCAGTCTGGTGTTTTCAGACATTTTAACAAGCAGAAATGATTTACTGCAAAGGCGATCCCATTGATTATGCAAAAGTACAATCCTTAAAAGGTCTGAGAAAAACAACTTGACCTAAAAAAGCCTCTCTTCTCTAGTTACCAGTAAACTTGGATCAGCTTTGCATGCTTTTATCATTCTCCTCTCTCTCTGTTTCGTTTTGTTTTTCTCTCTCTCCACAGCCACCTTACTCCTCACCTCTCATTTTTCTTTTTTAAACCAAACTCAAAGCCTTAATATAGCAATTGCCATAACAAAATGGCAAATATCACTACATCTTGGTGGATCTGTCACATGTAGTGCAACTTACGTTTGAGAACTGTTTGAAACTAAAGCATGCAGGTTGAGCATGGTGGCTCACACCTGTAATCCCAGAACTTTGGGAAGTGGAGGCAGGCAGATCGCCTGAGGTCAGGAGTTTGAGACCAGCCTGGCCAACATGGAGAAACCCTGTCTCCACTAAAAATACAAAAATTAGCCAGGTGTGGTGATGGCTGCCTATAATCCCAGCTACTCGGGAGGCTGAGGCAGAAGAATCACTTGAACCTGGGAGGCTGAGGTTGCAGTGAGTGGAGATCACACCACTGCACTCCAGCCTGGGCAATAGAGCAAGACTTCATCTCAAAAAAAAAAAAAGAAAAAAAGAAAAAAAAAAAAAAAAAAGAAAGAAACTAAAGCATGCAAAGCTCACAACGGAAAGTAATAAGAAGTAAACATGACCAATCTAGCAATCTAGGCAGGGAATTGGTTTTGATGGTAGCCAAAGTCAATGACAGTAGGCCACAAGAGCCATGGAAGTGGTGCCAAATGTGGTAGTTTAGTGCAAAATGCAAGGATAAAGGACATAAAATCTCACAAAACAATCAAGGGGTGATCAAACTAATCCTGCATATTTATTGTCAAGGGAATCATTTTTAGTGTCACAACTTTATGTGGATTATCTTTTCCTTCATGATACCTTAGCCCCAAACATATCCTGTTTTTACAAATGTAAACTCCATGGAAACACAGACTGCTTTGTTCTCTGCTATATCCCGGACTGATACTCAGTCAGTGAACACTGGTACCACCTACTGGGTGGAATATATATATATATATATATATATATATATATATATATATATATATTCTGCTTTTGTAGTTCTTCACAAATTATCTATCCTTTTCTTTCTGTTCGCACTGTCATCGTGGCTTAATCCCATGTATGACTTTCAAGGGCTGGCATCTTCAACACCCTCATACTTTTTCCAGCCATCATCAATGCCAACCTCTCTTTACCTGTTGATGGCTATCATATCACCAAAATAATACATCTAAAATGCTGTTTTTGTCATATCTCTCGCCTGCTAAAAACCAACAAACACAAAACACACCAATGATTTTTCATTCATTAAGATAAAATTTAATAATTCAAACACTTCAATTGGCACCTAAGACTTTCCAAATTCTAGCCCAAACCTGTCTTTTTGGCTTCCAAAATTCCTCTGCATCTTTGTTCATAATGTTCTCTCTTATTGGACTATTCTGTTTCTTCCATCAGCTCAAGTTTAACTTCACCTGTGAAATGTTTCCTGGTTACTCTAACCCATTGTAAACTCTTCCTCGTATGAAAACCAACTCCATTTAAGTTTCATACTTTTGGCTAGTGGCAGTGTCTCATGCCTGTAATCCCAACACTTTGGAAAGTCAAGGAGGGAAGGTCATTTGAGGCCAGGAGTTTGAGACCAGCCTGTGAAATATAGTGAGACCACCATCTCTACAATTGTTTTTTTAATTAGCCAGGCATGGTGGTGCGTGCCTGGAGTACTAGCAACATGGAGGCTGAGATGGGAGGGTTGCTTGAGCCCAGGAGGTCAAGGCTGCAGTGAGCCATGATGGCACCACTGCACTCATGCCTGAGAGACAGACTGAGACCCTGTCTTTGACAATAATCTTAGAATAATATTTGAAAACACTAGTTAAGAACAGAAATACTTGCTGTTTAGTTAGCTTTCTTTCTTTTTTTCCTTCTTTCTTTCTCTCTCTTTCACTCTCTCCCCTTCCTTCCTTTCCTCCTTCCCTCCCTCCCTCCTCCTCCCTCCCTCCCCTCCCTCCTTCCTTCCCTCCTCCTTCCTTCCTTCCTTTCTCTCTCTCTCCTTCCTTCATTCCCTTCTTCCCTGCCCTTCCTTCCTTCCTTCCTTCCTTCCTTCCTTCCTTCCTTCCTTCCTTCCTTCCTTCCTTCCTTCTTCTTTCCTTCCTTCCTTCTCACTCTCTCTCTCCCTCCCTCTCTCTCTGTCTCTCTCCCTCTCTCTCTCAACAAATACTTGTGAGTGTCTTTGCTGTGCCTGGAAGTGAGGACATACAAATGACAGGACACAGTCCTTGATTTCAAAGACATTACTGTGCAGATTTCTATCACCAAAGAATATTAAATAACCCATTAATCATCCAATGGAAAAGGTCTGAATTATAACTTACTGACCTAATAACCCTTAATGCTTTTTTAAAATTCTATGTTTGCCTGAACTCCTATATTGTTGCATTTTTTTTTATTGATACATCTGCTGTTAAACAAAGGTTGAAGCAAGGTAAGAGCCATTTTGGGCCAGCTGCAGTGGCTCACGCCTGTAATCCCAGCGTGCTGAGGTGGGTGGATCACCTGAGGTCAGGAGTTCGAGACCAGCCTGGCCAAAATGGTGAAACCCCATCTCTACTAAAAATACAAAATAACTAGCCAGACATGGTGACGCGCACCTGTAGTCCCAGCTACTTGGGAGGCTGAGGCAGAAGAATCACTTGAAACCAATCGAGGCGGAGGCAGCAGTGAGCCAAGATTGCACCATTGCACTCCAGCCTGGGGGACAAGAGTGAAACTTTGTCTCAAAAATAAAATAAAGTAAGAGTCACTTAGAAAACTCTAGGTCAGCAAAAGATTTCATGGTGTAATAGTGAGCACTCTGGACTCTGAAAACTCTAGGTCAGTGGTCCTCAAACATGGCTGCACTTAACCCCATGGGAGGCTTTTCCCCAATAGAGACCAATTAAATCAGAATGGGCAGGGTGCACATCTGCACATCTAGTCATCTACTTTATAAAAGCTCTCCAGGTGATTTTAATGTGCAACAAAGTTTGAAAAACAGTGCTGTAAGCTAAAATAAAATTGTATTTCCATATAATAAATTACATTTATGTTAAAAAAGTAACAAATACATATAGTTTACATATTCATATGAAAATAAAATCATTCCATCCTTTCCGTTGTTTAAACAACAAAACTAGGTAATATCTTCTAAGAAAACAATTTCAAAATTCTTCATTATTTTTACCAGTGTAGATAAAGAAATCAGCTCCATAATACATCAGCTCTATATTTTTTACTAAATTATTAGATAAATCTCACTCTGCACCTGTTTTAGGATACTGGTTTCTACTAAGAGGATCTAATAATGTGAATGTAGAGGTCAACAATATTACACAAAACCATTACTAGTCTAGAGCAGTGATTATCAAACTCCTCAGCATTAGAATTCCCTGGGAGGCTTGTCCAACCGAGATTGCTGGACTGTAACTCCAGAGTTTCTGATTCAGTAGATCTGGGATGAAGGGCCATAAGTTGCATTTCTGACAGATTCTCATGTGACGCTGATGTTGCTGGTCTAGAGAACCATTGTTTATTACATTAACAACTCATAATCAACCCTTAGACAAATATTGTAGCTGCCTCCCATTCAGTAGCTATTAGAAATTACACAGACAAATGTCCTATAGAGAAACAGATGATGCATATTTGGAAGAAAGGACCTTCATAATTTAAGTTAGACAGTTTCTTCTACTTTATGTCCTCAACAATTTACATAAGGTCATCAGTCAGCCTATTAATAAGTACAGTTGACTCTGAAACAACACAAGTTTGAGCTGCCTGGCGCCGGTTATACACAATTTCTTTTTAAAAAATATATTGGAACATTTTTTGGGAGATTCGTGACAATTTGAAAAACTCACAGTTGAACCACGTAGCCTAGAAATATCAAAATCCTAAGACTGTTCCTCAGTTTCACAACCTTGGCAGATCTAAAGAGCAGAGATGACTCCAAACTGGGTCTACCCAGTTTTTCCTCCTAAGCAAATGCAGACCCTGCCTGATGCTATGCTCTTCTCTGTGTAGCCCACCAGGAGGAGCACAGATTCACTGGCCTACCACTGGCGATCTCAACTGGATAACAGCGAAATACTTATTTACAAACACAAATCTCATCATGTCACTCTCCTGGGTTTCACACTGGCTAAAGGGCTAAAAAATAAACATATGTGACTGAGCGCAGTGGCTCCTGACTGTAATCCCAGCACTTTGGGAGGCCGAGGCAGGTGGATCACGAGGTCAGGAGTTTGAGACCAGCCTAGCCAACATAGAGAAACCCCGTGTCTACTAAAAACAAAAAATAGCTGCACACAGTGGCGGGTGCCTGTAATCCCAGCTACTTGGGAGGTTGAGCCAGGAGAATCACTTGAACCCGGGAGGCAGACATTGTAGTGAGCCGAGATCGCACCACTGCACTCCAGTCTGGGTGACAGAGTGACACTCCGTCTCAAAATGAATGAATGAATGAATAAATAAATAAATAACACATGTGACTCTCTCTATGGCAGTTTCTACATCCATAACCAAATAGGGATTAAAAAAATAGTATTGGATTGGGCGAGGTGGCTCATGCCTATAATCCCAGCACTTTAGGAGGCCAAGGCAGGTGGATCACCTGAGGTCAGGAGTTTGAGACCAGTCTGACCAACATGGTGAAAGCCCATTTCTACTAAATACAAAAAATTAGCCAGTTGTGGTGGTGCGTGCCTGTAATCCGAGCTACTAGGGAGGATGAGGCAGGAGAATCGCTTGAAGCTGGGAGGCAGAGGTTGCAGTGAGCCGAGACTGCACCATTGCACTCCAGCCTGGGCAACAAAAGCGAAAAACCTTATATTAAAAAAAAAAAACATATATATATATAAAAAATATACTAATTATATACTATATATAGTATTATATATATAATACTATACTATATATAATACATATATAATACTATACTATATATAATACTATATATATAGAGAGAGACAGTATTCATGGGATGTAAAACCCACATATATGGAGGGCTGACTTTTCATATCCAGAGATTTCACAGGGCTGACTGTGAGACTTGAGTATACATGGATTTTGGTACTGGCAGGGTCCTGGAACCAATCCCCCGTGATTATCAAGGGGTAATTATAGTTTTATATTACTATTACTTTGTTAAGGTTTACTACATCTATGTTTAAAAGGGATATTTTTCTGTAGTTTTTTGTCCTTGTGATGTCAGGCCTTTGTTTGATTTCTTTGGTTTCATCTGGAGTTGGGCTGGGCTTAGGGTTAATGTTTATAGTATTTGGGATTAGAGGGTTAAGACTTAGATTTTAGGGATTAAGGAATAAAAGAATTTGAGGATTAGGATTAGGGTTGGGGTTGGGGTTGGGATTGGAGCTGGGATAGTGACTAGGGCTAGGGTTAAGGTTGTTTTACTATTGCCTTCCTTTCTTTCACTATTACCTTGTAGGTTAATTTAGCATCTTCCCAGGCTAACACCTTGCCTCTCTACTACATACCCACCTCATCCTTTCCTTCTCTGGCCCTGTCATTCTTACCTATTTTCTGAATTGTTGATCATCGAGTATCTACATGGGCTTCGGAGGCTGCTCTGTGAAGCTCAAGGACTCGGGAAAGAGCAAAGGGAGAAAATTCACACTCACCCTAGCTTACTCTTGTCAAGCAGGCATCCGTGCCTCTCTCCTCTGCCACCTACCCTGATAGCTGAGTTAATGCCCCATGGCCTATTTCCCCATATGCAAGAAGAAATTATCCCAAAGTCCTTAAGGTGGAAGCCCACCAGTGAACTCTTCCATTGCACCATTTCCTAAGCCATTCCCAAAAAGTTCCCTCGCCACTCTATTCCCCTACATCTCTACTCCTAGCTCTGTACAGCCCCTGAGTCCAGAGCACTGGGTCAGGCAGGAGGCAGCAGGGTTATGGCCAGACACCACTGTTCAAAGTGAGTCACCACCAGTCTAAGCCAGTCAAAGCATGTCAACTCAAGTCAAGGGTGATCAAAAACAATCTGAGGCCACCAGGTGCAGTGGCTCATGCCTGTAATCTTAGCACTTTGAGAGCTTGAGGCAAGTGGATCCCTTGAGGTCAGGAGTTCAAGACCAGCCTGGCCAACATGGCGAAACCCCATCTCTACCAAAAATACAAAAATTAGCTGGGTGTGGTGGCAGGTGCCTGTAATCTCAGCTACTCAGGAGGCTGAGGCACAAGAATCATTTGAACCAGAGAGGTGGAGGTTGCAGTCAGCTGAGATTGTACCACTACATTCCAGCCTGGGCAACACAGTGAGACTTTGCCTCAAAAAACAAAAACAGAAAACAAAAACCGTCTGATCATGGCTAGTTAAGATTGGTCAAAGCCAGAAAAAGTAGGCCCAGGCTGGTCAAAGAAAGTCGTGGCTGGTCAAGAATGGTCCTAGGTTGTTAATACCAGTCCAGGCCAATCAAAGCTAGTCACAGCTGATCAAAACCAGCCAAATCCATTCAAAATCAGCCAAATGTGTCCAAAAATGGTCAAAGGCAGTCAAGGTTGTTTGAAGCTAGTCACTGCCTATCTAAGCCAGTCAAAATTAGTAAAATCTGGACAAAGCCAGCCATGGCTGGTCAAAGCCACTTTCAGCCAGTTTAAGCCAGTCAAAACTGGTTAATTCTGGTCAAAGCCCCGTCACTGCCAGTTAAAGCCAGTTACAGCCAGCCTAAACCCATCAACGCTGGTTGATTCTGGCCAATGCCAGTCACAGCCAGTCAAATCTTGTCATGAACAGTCAAAGGGTTGCCACAGCTGATCTAACCCAGTCAAAACCAGTCAATTCTGGTCAAAACTGATTTTAGTCAACTTACTCCAGTCAAAACTGGTGTAAGCCAGCCAAAACCAGTCGATCCTGGTCAAACTAGTCGTGGCTGGTCACAGTTGGTATAAGCTGGTTGATGCTGTACAAAGCCAGTCACTGCCTGTCAAAACCAGTTGGTTCCAATCAAAGTCAGTCACATATGGCCAAAGCCAGTTACAGCCAATATAAACCAGTAAAAAACACTGAATTCTGGACAAAGTCAAACACAGCTGGTCATAGATGGTCACAGTTAGTCTAAATCAATCAAAAACTAGTCAATTCCCATCAAATCCAGTCAGAGTCTGATAGATTTTGATCACAACCAGTCAAGGCCGGTCACATTCAGTCTAAGCCAGTCAAAACTAGTCAATTCTGTTCAAAGCTGGTCACAGCCAGTCATGTTTTGTCTAAGCTGGTCAAAAATCAATGAATGCTGGCCAAAGCCAGTCTTGGCCAGTGATGGCCTGGACTGTCATAGGAAGTCTAAGCCAGTCAAAATCAGTGTAAGATGGTAAAAAGCAGTCAATTATTGTGAAAGTTGGTTGCAGCCATTCATGGCCAGTCTAAGCAGGTCAAAACCAATCTAAACTGGGCAAAGCAAGTCACAGCCAGTGAAAGCCTGTCACAGCTGGTCAACATGGGTCAATTCTGGTCAAAGCCAGTCAGAAGTTGGTCAGGTCTGATCAAGACCAGTCAAGGCTGGTCATAACCAAGCTAAGCCAGTCACAACTGGTAGATTCTAGTCATAGCTAGTCATGGCCAGCCAAAGTTTGTCAAAGCCAATCTAAGACAGTCAAAACCAGTCTAAGCTGGTCAAAGCCACTCAGATCTGATCAAAACTGTTCACAGCCAGACTGAGCAAGTCAAAACCAGTCAATCCCAGTCAAAGCCAGTCACAGCCAGTCATGACTGTTTAAAATCAGTCACAGCCAGTTAAAACCACTCCAGGCCATTCAAAGTCAGTCAGAGCCAGTGAAAACTGGCCAATCTAGCCACAGCCAGTCAAGCCTGAACAAAGCTGTTCACAGTCAGTCTAAGCTGGTCAAAACTGGTTACAGCTGGCCAGAGCCAATCAAAGCTGGTCACAGCTGGTTAGAATCAGTTAAAGCCCATCATGCCAGTCAAGGCCGATCATGATCAGTGAAATCCAGCCAAAGGTGGTCGTGGCTGATTACTGTGGGTCCAGGCCCATCGTGGCTGGTCAGACTGCAAAAAGGAATTAGTACAATCTAGCCGAATCATCTAACTTTAGATACATGAGATTGGGTGAAGTCCAGAGAGGTAAATATTCATTCTGTTTTTTCTTTTTATTTCCCTAAGACTTCTGAGTTGAGAGGTAAATATCCAAGTCCCTAAATTATTAAGTGACACGGCCAGTGACTAGATCTCTGGTGTCCTGAGTGATAGACCAGTGTTCTTTCTTATACATCAAGTCTTAGCAAATGTTCTAGCAGCCCAAGTCAGCAAAATTGTCAAACTCACTGACTTCAGTTCTATTTGCATATATATATAATGGTGTTGAGATGGGGTTATGGCTTTAGAAATTCATGGCAACATATGATTTGTAAAACTTTCAAATAAAAGCTAAAACTAGGAAATGCTATAGTAAATTGTAACATAACTTTTTTAATAGTATGTGTGCTTTAGATGTAAAATTTATTCACCACACCACCAAAAATTAATTGCCAGATTATCTTGCAAGCTAAGAAAAACAAACCATTAAGTTTAGTAGATCAGGATACTCTCCAGGTGACATTTATTCTCTTCATTAGACAATTGACTGGTCACATCTGCTTTCTTCTCCATAATATGCACACAGGATTATCTTATGTAGAAAAAGACCCACCAGACGTTCAATTAACCCAGCTGTCACACATCTGTTGCTGTCTCTATAAATGTGCAGTTAACTGGAAATTACTCTTCTGATAACTTTACACCTCCTTTTTTTATTGTGATAGTCTCTTAATTCCTCCATACAAACTACTTCAATGACTTTGTTTGTGATCCAAAGATTCCAGAACATATCCAACTATTTCTGATCCTCTGAATGGAGTAACAAGTCTGGCATTTACATTTAGTGATTTGATCTTACAGATGCAGTCTCAGTGTAATTCATCAGATATTAAAATAAGAACCTAGACTACTTAATAAAGGTCTGAAGTTGTAATTCTACTCCAACCATGACTATTAACTTGCTGTGAGTGCCTAAGTAAATTGTATTACTGCCTTATAGTTGAGTTTTCCAGTTTGTAATATATGCAGGAGGAGTGAGCTCTCCATGCTACTTCATAAAACTTTTGGAACATTGTGTGTGGTTATTCAAATTTCCTGGGGCATCAACTATATCGTGGTATTAGCGTCCCCAGAAAACTGAGATAAATAAATGTACCAGCACAGCTTTTTTCTTTTTTTCTTTCTTTCTTTTTTTTTTTTTTTTTTTTTTTTGATGGAGTCTCGCTCTGTCGCCCAAGCTGGAGTGCAGTGGAGTGATCTCGGCTCACTGCAACCTCCGCCTCTCAGGCTCAAGTGATTCTCCTGCCTCAGCCTCCTTAGTAGCTGGGATTACAGACACATGCCACCATGCCCAGCTAATTTTTTGTATTTTTAGTAGAGACAGGGGTTTCACCATGTTGGTCAGGCTGGTCTCGAACTCCTGACCTCGTGATCCACCCGCCTCAGCCTCCCAAAGTGCTGGGATTACAGGCATGAGCCACCGTGCCCGGCACAGCTTTCTCTTCGTTAATAAATAAATAACAAATATTATCACGCACTTAACAGCACTTCACATCATTCAAAAGGGCTTCACCAAGAAGGCATTTTTGAGTACCTGCTATGTGCCACACACTGCAGTAGGTGCTAGAACTATAAAAATTGTTAAAACCTAGTCCCCTGGCTTAGGGGTCTTTAAGGCAGCTCAATAGATAAAAAGTCCCTTTCCTGTTCAAGTCCTGAAACAAATTGAAACGTAGCATATAGTAGTAAGGTAGACAGATAACAAAATACCAACTTCATTGCTCATAAAATTAGTATTGAAGAATATGGTGCATCTAAGTCCATGTGGACTTTATAATCAGACCCTGAGATTTACAGATTTAACCACTCAGCAGAATTAGACCTGGAAAACAGAGCCAGCCCTGGAGAACAAAGGAGAAAATATGCTCCCTGCAGGCAGCTATTCCCAAGAAAGCAGAGCAAAGGAAGGGACGGCACTATGCTTGCTTAATTTCTCCATTCAAAGTTGTCAATCAGCCAGGCTCAGTTGCTTCTGCCTCTAATCCCAGCCACTTGGGAGGCTGAGGTGAGAGGATTGCTTGAGGCCAGGAGTTTGAGACTAACCAGGGCAACATATTGAGACCCCTCTCCCCTACAGACCCCATCTCTAAGAAGAAACAAACAAACAAACAAAAAACAAAGTTGCAAAACAAATATGTGCTCCTCACCCATCCTCAGTTAAGAATGAGTAAGGAACAAATCAGTGCCAGAAGTGTTACACAAATGGATGTCCTTCCACCTGGGAGAAAACATCTGAAGTGGAAAGGAAGCATTCCCCCACCCTAATACTTACCCCAAAAACCTCATTACATTGATATTCACAGCACTCCTGAGAGGTAAATAGGAAATTACTATTTTAACTGTTTTATTTTATTTTATTTCTTCTCATTTTCTTCGTTTTAGACCCTAAATTATGATTAACTGTTTTACGGTAGAGAAAGCTGAGACATGGAAGAGTCACAAACTAGGCTGAAACCGTAATAGAATAATATCTTAATTCTTTATGGTATGAACTTAAACATTTTCATTCATTTGGACAATGAAATTAGGTGAATTTGTCTATACAATGCCTTAATTTTTTTTTTTTTTTTTTTTTTTTTTTTTGCAAGTGAAACATAGGCTTTAATCCAAATGGTTTTGTGATTATCTAAGGTTGTGACAAAAGCATCCATCATCTTGTGTACAGATGAGGTTATTTGCACATTCAAATCTTCTATCTCTCTTTCAGGGTTAGAAGTAAAAGTTTTTTAAAAACAAAAGGCAAAAGCAGATAAGCTTTAAAAAATGGAATGCCACCATAGTAAAGTTTTACAGAGAAAGGAGCCAGGCATAGGTGATGGAAACAGATAAGAAAGACAAAATAAAACCAGGCAGTTATCCAATGTGCAATATGAGATAGAATGCTTGATTTAGTCAACTGGCACTGTGTTTCTTTTTTTTTTCCTTTTTTTCTTCCTTTAAATGAATAAACCTATGAAATGTGTACCTATTGGAGTTATTAGATTCACACATTAAGCATTGTATATGTTTTCAGTTCTGGGCTAAGTACTATATAAATAATACTATATACATAAAGTGCTATGTAAATGCATGTACAAGGAAGTCACCCTCTCTGTTTTGTTTCAGATGGGAAAACAAACTTATTTGGATTAAGCAACTTATCTATTTTCACATAATCAGTAGTATGTGAGAATGTCAAGATTTGAACCCAAGATGTCTGATTGCAGAGCCCATACTCAGCCAGTTCATTCTTGTTTTTTTGTTTTTATTTTTTGTGATTTTTCTTTTTCTTACCCAGTTCATTCTACTGGTCTATCAGCTAAGAGCAAAAAAATTGTTACTTCTGGGTGGAGCACATTGGAGCAGGTAAAATAAAATATGTCTAAGATAGCTACCTTATTTGAAGCTTATAATGCAGTTAGGTACACATGGTATAAACACTAAAAAGTTTATGGTAAGTGAACACAAACGAACATATTAACAAGTAAATGAGCCTTGAGATGAACTAGAATGAAAAAAATGATTGGAGGGGGAGAGTGTTAAGCTGACAAGCAAGAGCTCATAGTCTGAGCTGTTTAAAGATAAGCCGCCTCCAGAAGTAATAAGTTCTCATCATGAGAGGGACTTCCCACACAGGCTGAAGGAACAAACATTTGGTAGATCAAATTATTTAAAATGACATCCAAAGTCCCTCCAACCCTGAGATTCTATGATTTAGTCATTATTTTGAATAGCCACTATGTGCTAAGTCCTGGGGTAAGTTCCTCTCACAAAGGGGAATAAGACATACCCCCAAAAGAGCCCACAGTTTAGTGGAGCACATAGCATAAAGTTAGAAATATAGAACACTGTGTAAGAAGTACTTATATGACATGGGAACAAAGAAAATGTGCACCTAATCCAAACTGAGAAGGGGAGTTAAAAAGGAAAACTGAAAACGTTTCCTAGATACAAAACCTAAACTAACTCTTGAAGAAGGAGTAGAAAGCTAGCTAGGTTTTGCTTTATCTATTGCAATGTAACAGACCATCCCTAAAACTTAAAACTAAAAACAAATTATTATGTCTCATAATTTTGTGGGTAACAAATCCAGGCAGGGATCAGTTGGTCAGTTCCTCTGCCCTTCTCTTGAGGTTACTCGATGGTACTCAGCAATTGAGGTGGTCTGCAGGGTCCAAGACAAATTCACTCACAGGGGGATGGGGATGGCTTTAGAAAGACTGATCTCAACTAGAACCCTCCTCCTCTTCTTGTGATCCCTTTAGTAGGGTAAGTGTATTCTTACATGGTTGGCTCAGGAATCCAAAAACTAGTGCCACAAGAGATCAACGTGAATGAAGCTCAGACCAATAAATTTGGATTTGCTATATTACATAAATTGCAAACATTCTAAGAACTTGGGTAAGAGAAAATGATGTCGGCAAAAATTGATTTAACTTATTTCCATACCAGATGGGCCAGATGCGACGGAAGTGGGGGCAAAGAAACCACTTAATTGTTGCAATTTTGATACTAAGACCTACACTTGTGTGGTGTCTATAGCAACAGAAAATAGAGGATATCTGGACATTGTTGTGAATACATACTAAAATTATGGATAGCAAGGTGTCCATTTGACTCCCAACTACTGATTATTGGGGAACATTATCTTCACACTGCTTGCTTCAGATGGGTATAAAACAGATGGATAAAAGCAGATATCAGTCCATTTTTAAGACTTGATTATTTACTCACTTTATTCAACCTAACACTAAAGATGTCAGAGGCCTAGTACTGGATAAATGTGCAAAGTATCAATTAAGGCTCATAATAAGACTTGATCGCTTATGATGGAGGTAAGATTCAGGGAAATGTCCCATGGAGTTTCCTGTGGATGCCTGAATAAATCTTCCCCCTGACACTATACCTTCCTCCCTTGCCTGTAACTCCTATGAACCAAAGAAATAGGTAGGTAATTGCTCACAAAGGGCACTACAAGAAGATTTAAAAGCCACTTACAAATTCAACTAATGTATTTCAACAAAATAGACTGTTTTCCTCAGGAAAATGGCATTCTTTATAAAATTATGAAATTTCTTAAGCAAACTTCCCAGACCAGTGTAATTAGTAAGGTATTTAAGACCCTCCTTCCTTCCTAACTCCAATTGTCCCCGAGTTATTTTTTCTTTTGTTTTCTTTTACTTTAAAACTAAGCAATATAGGCTCACGCCTATAATCCCAGCACTTTGAAAGGCTGAGGTGGGCGGATCACCTAAGGTCAGGAGTTCAAGACCAGCCTGGCCAACATGGTGAAACCCTGTCTTTACTAAAAATGCAAAAATGAGCCAGGCATGGTGGTGCATGCCTGTCATCCCAGCTACTCGGGAGGCTGAAGCAGGAGAATTGCTTGAACCTGGGAGGCAGAAGTTGCAGTGAGCTGAGATTGTGCTACTACACACCAGTCTTGGCAACAGAGCGAGATTCTGTCTCAAAGAAAAAAGAAAGAAAGAAAAGAAAGTTAAAAAATAAATAAATAAATAAACTAAGCAATACTTTAGCTTTTCTTAGACTCTAGAGCCAGTCTTGTGATGTTCAATTGGATAGCTCGGAACTTTCCCTCAGGCCACTTCATCATTGTTTCCCCTTATCAGCTAATTAAAATGAGACTAGTAAAAGACAAGCTTTCACAATTGGACTCAAAGGAGAAGACAGCTGGAGATTGTGTCGTCTGTCCCTCCCAAACTTATAGACTTTAGATGATTGGAGCAGATCACTTACATTTGTGCAACTAGTATTATACCTATTTTCAAAAGAAAGTCTATTACTCCTGAAATCATCTTGGGGTTTGACTTATCAAACTTATTTCTTCAAGTAAAATAAATTCTAAAAGCATTAAGGACTTTTACATGACATAGAAAAAGGTTGATCTTTTGAGAGAAAATGGCAAGAAAGAAAGAAAGAAAGAAAGAAAGAAAGAAAGAAAGAAAGAAAGAAAGAAAGAAAGAAAGAGAAAAAGAAAAAGATTGAACTACACAACAATAGAAAAAAGGATGCTTGATTTTGTTGAAAGGACCATAAACTTTAAAATGAGAGATTTACAGCTTACAAAACATCTCCTCTCAGATGCAATTCTTTTTTTAAAATTTAATCACTTTCTCAGCTGTGTACATTTACAGTATATTCAAGTGTAAATCAAATCACTAGGACAATGAAACCATTCACAATTTATAAACTGTGTCCATAAAACTTTCCATTTTGCCAATAATAAATAGGAAATGTCTTCTGCATCACTTTGATTTCCATAAAGAAGTATTATCAGAGGTCGATATGTTACATTCTTTTTTAAAAAAAGACTATTTATTTATTTAGACAGAGTCTCACTCGTTGCCCTGGCTGGAGTGCAATGGCCCAATCTTGACTCACTGCAACCTCTGCCTCCCGGGTTCAAGTGATTCTCCTGCCTCAGCCTCCCTGGTAGCTAGGGTTACTGGCATGTGCCATCTCTCCCAACTAATTTTTTTATTTTAGTAGAGACGGGGTTTTACCATGTTGACCAGGCTGGTCTTGAACTCCTGACCTCAAGTGATCCGCCCACCTCGGCCTCCCAAAGTGCCGGGATTACACGTGTGAGCCACCATGCCTGGTCTATATGTTATCTTTTTTAAATAAAACACCTTATTCATTTAGACCCTTGGGACACTTAACTATTATATCATGACTTTAGTTTTGCAAAGTCTGCCCCCAAGTAGTTTTTTTTTTTTTTTTAAATGTATGAAATACCTAACGCTGTTATGCGAACATACCGTCACCAGATGGCAGTTGTATGCCACAGACCTCAAGGTTTGATCTGTAAGACATAAGCTAAGACTTGTTTCATTGAGGTAGAGATATTATGTTTTACCTTGTTCATATCAAAAGCACATAATAGACTTAAATAATAACGAAATCTGAAAATACTTGTGTTTTTTTTGAGTTGGAGTTTCGCTCTGTCGTACAGGCTGGAGTGCAGTGGCATGATCTCGGCTCACCGCAACCTCTGCCTTCCAGGTCCTAGTGATTCTCCTGCCTCAGCCTCCAGAGTAGTAGCTAGGATTACAGCCATGCACCATCACGCCCAATTAATTTTTGTATTTTTAGTAAACACAGGGTTTTATCATATTGGCCAGGCTGGTCTCGAACTCCCTACCTCAGGTGATCTGCCTGCCTCGGCCTCCCAAAGTGCTGGGATTATAGGTGTGAGCTACCATGCCTGGCCTGAAAATACTTTAGACCAAATGTCAAACAAATGAACTCCAGGATGCAAATTTATTTGCACAACGTATCTTACTCCAACCAAATACCAATGTTTCATTAGAATGCTAATCTTTATATCTATTATCACTTGGACTTAATAGTTCTTCCTGATTTTCTTTTATCCTCAATTTACAGTCTTGTTCCACACCCCTCGCCCAACACTCATTCAGTCAAACACGATATAGCCATGGCAGCCTAGCTATCCCAACTGAAAGAATAGCATCTCTTATGGTCTCTTCATCTCCCTGAAGCTTTCTGGTTCTTTGATTTTTCTGTTTCTTCCTCTTCACTTAGGATATATAATTTACTCTCCATAGTTCCTAGAAAATATATCTTCAAGTTTGTTTCTAATTTTAAACATTTGTTTGATTTTTCTTGTTGAGAATAATTTGCACTGCTCCATTGCTGGAACTCACTAAATCCTTTTGTGGTTCGTAAGTGTGACAACTGGGTTTTCACACTTATAGGTGAGATGTGCCTCCCTCAAACCTTGTTAGGAGTAGAAGGTAGGCACATTACTTATCTGACATGAAAAAAAGAAGAGAAAAAATAGCATTTCTAAAAGGTGCCCAAACAAACCAATTCAAAAATGGGCAAAGGACTTAAATAAATATTTCTCCAAAGAAGATATACCAGTAATAAGCACATTAAAAATACTCAACATCATTAGTTATTAAAGAAATGCACATCAAAACCACAATGAAATACCATATCATACCCACTGCAATGGTTATAAACAAACAAACAAAAAAATAAAAAATAAGTGTTGCTGAGGATGTGGAGAAATTAGAACCCTCTTACACTGCTGGTGAGAATGTGAAAATAGTGCACCCACTATAGAAAACGGTTTGGTAGGCCGTGCGCGGTGGCTCACAATTGTAATCCAGGCACTTTGGGAGGCCGAGGCAGGTGAATTATTTGAGGTCAGGAGTTCGAGACCAGCCTGGCCAACATGGTGAAACCCCGTCTCTACTAAAAATACAAAAATTAGCCAGGCGTGGTGGTACACGCCTGTAATCCCAGCTACTTGGGAGGCTGAGGCACAAGAATTGCTTGAACCCAGGAGGCAGAGGTTTCACTGCGCTGAGATAGTGTCACTGCACTCCAGCTTGGGTGACAGAGTCAGACTCTGTCTCAAAAAAAAAAAAAAAAGGAAAAAAGAAAATGGTTTGATAGTTTCTCAAAAAGTTAAACATAGAATTTCTACATGATTCAGCAGTACCATCCCTAGGTATATACTCCAAAAAGAATTGAAAGCAGGGACTCAAACAGATACTTGTACATGCATGCTCATAGCAACATTTTTCACAATAACCAAAAGGTAACACAACCCAAGTTTCCATCAGCAGATGAATGGGTAAACAAAATGTGGTATATACATACAAAGGACTATCATTGAGCCGTGATAAGGAATGAAATTCCCATACATGCTGCAATATGGATGAACCTTAAACACACTATGCTAAATAAAATAAGCCTGACACAAAAGGACAAATATTTGTATGATTCCACGTGCATAGGATACCTAGAATAGTGAAATGCATAGAGAGAGAAAGTAGAAAAGTGGTATCCAAGGACTTAGGGGAAGGGAAATGGGGAGTTAGTGTATAATGGGTGTAGAGATTCAGTTTGGGAAGAGGAAAGGGTCTAGATATGGATGGTCATGATGGTAGCACAACAAGGTACATATATTTAATGTCAAAGAACTGTACACTTAAAAATGGTTACAAAGGTAAATTTTATGTTAAGTAATTTACCACAATTAAAAAAAAAAAAACTTTAAAAAAAATCCATAGGCCACTTGCTGATAATAGAAGCCTAAATAGGAATTGTCTCAATTTAAAGAAGAATACGTCATGAAGCAGGAGATTTTGAATAAAGGGAAATCAAGCATAGCTTTACCTGGCTGTGTCACAAACCCATTAATTCAGAACTTGTGATTATTCAGATCAGTGTGATTTTCTGGGTCTAAAAAAGCATTTCTTCTCATCAGTGTAAACAAGAGGCAGAATTAATCAATTTAACAGAACAATCTATAAGTTTCTCAGCATATTTAGGGTCTATGTGAAAATTAATGTTACTAATTATAAGTACTTATCCCACAGCTGAACTTCCCATAAATTTCAGTATTTTGGACTGCCTGTTATGCGATGTAACTTTTTTCATCCAGTGTGCTCTTCTCTTTTTTTTTTTTTTTTTCTGAGATGGAGTCTCACTCTGTCGCCCAGGCTGGAGTGCAGTGGCTCAATCTCGGTTCACTGCAACCTCCACCTCCCAGGTTCAAGTAATTTTCCTGCCTCAGCTTCCTGAGTAGCTGGGATGACAGGCACGCACCACCATGCCTGGTTAATTTTTGTCTTTTTAGTAGAGATGGGGTTTCACCATGTTGGTCAGGCTGGTCTCGAACTCCTGACCTCATGATCCGCCCGCCTCGGCCTCCCAAAGTGCTGGGATTATAGGCGTAAGCCACTGCTCCTGGCCACTCTTCTCATTTATCTAAAACATTTTTGTTTTATTGTTTCTCTGGCTTGACAGAATCTCTCCTACGTCTCTGAAAGTCATGTAACCCTTGCAGAGGAACAGGGCACCCTCTTCCTCTATCCCAGCTTTTCTAGTCCATTTCTGGGAGGGTAAAGAACTTGGATTATCCTCACATCATTAACATTGTATTATTATTGCCTACCACTGACTGGGGACGTAGTTTGTGAGAGCACTGTGCTAGTGCTTTCTCAGTGTTATCTCTAATTCTAAAAATCCTGCAAGATAGACATTGGAATATCTATTTTTGAGATTGGGAAACTAAGGCAATAGCAGTTATGTGTCTTTGATCAAGGCCACACAGCTATTAAGAGTGCACCAGGTTTTAAACATGTCTTTCATCACCAAAGCCTATATGTGACCTTTCCAATGCTGTGCCACTTTCCGAATACTGTCTTATTGCAATCAGTCAAGTTCTACGAGAGTTTGTACTAGTCCTAAAAGGAGCAATGTTGCATTTCTTCTTAAAGAATGTAAAATTTGAGCTTTTCCCTTAAAGTAGCCTTGCTCCTTGTTTTACTTTTTTTCTGTTTTTTCTGATTCAGTGCAGTTTGACTGTGAAAGCCTCGTAGCTCAAAGGCCCCTCCACAACCTTAATCGTTAGTCCTCAGGTTAATGTTAGCATGTCTCTGAGGATGGTTTTCTTCTTGATGACCTTGGCAGGAAAAGAAGTTAACCCCTTCCTCAACTCAGTCTGTAGGCAACACCAGAACATGATGAGATGGGCTTCATTTTTTTGCCTCAAATAATCTGTTTATGTAAATCCCCAGAGCCCAGCCAAGGCAGCTTAGAAGGCAAAGCAAATGTCTTCTGTGACTGCAGAGAAAAGTTTCCAGGAAGCCAGGGATCTCACAGGCTGCTCTCAGCCCTGCTTGTCAATGAACAAGCAAAAGAATCAAAAACAGATAAGGAACAAGCAGATAAGAGAAACCCCAATATGGTCTAAAACAAACTAACAAAGAGGAGATAAGATGTTTGCAGAAAAAAATAACCTTTGGATGTCCAAAGGGCTAGCCTTTGACAAAATTGTGAAGGAGGTTGTCTGTTTTCTCTTTCATGCCATCTGCATTCGCCTCTCCTCTTATCATTCTACTCCTCCACCCTAAGTAGTCACAGAGCTAATAAATACTTCTTGAATAAATGCATGTTGAAGCCTCCTAGCATGAGCTTGCCTTCTCCCTGCCACCCCCTTAACATATTTCATGTTCCATGACATCCTCCCTACCCAAATCAAAACTTGCTGCCTCCTTTACATTCTTACTTAGAAACTTGATCAAATTCACTCGGTCAATTTATCTAGCAAATATGTTGATTGTTAGCAATGATTTAATGCACAACCCCTACCAGATTACACATTTGCATTTTGATGGGGTTATCCAAACCTTAGACCTGTCTTTCCCTCTCCACTATCTCTTCCCCGGCTCTCACTTGTGAATCTGTAAATCCTATCATGGTGTTTGCACAACCTCTCCAACAAGTAAGTTTTGGCTGTGTAAGATAAAGGACTAATGGCCATAAGAGATATAGCATATGTTTGTAAACATTAATGGGGCATTGCTTGTAAGTCTGGGACTCCTTAACATGAAGGGGCTTACCATTTAGCTGGGAGACAAAATTAACACCTATAAAAAGTCAAACAACAAATCCAAAATTTGGTGGTCTTCCTACATTTAATAATTTGCAACACCAGCTGACTTCAGTGATCTGACACTACCTCGGGGAAAGATCTAAAAGTAGTATCCTCAAGGTATATGGCAATAGCAACACTATCTAAATGGTAGAGGGTGAATGAGGCAGTGACAAAGTCACAAATACACTGTCAAAACAAGCCCATAGCCATAGCATGTATACCCATAAATCCTAGTGTGTGTCACAGTATTCCAGTGGTGAGCACACAAGCTCAGAAAATACACGCATGAGCCACTATTTGGTAAATACCTCCGCAAAACTGGCTTCCATCATTTTCCTGTGAATATATTGGAAATAAAATTGATGGCTTTTTAATTAACTCTGTGTCTAATATCCGGATGATAAGTTCAGCAATTACACAAAACAATTTCCTTAGGTTGCAGCTCTGAAATCATGATTTAGGAATGGAATTTTCAAGAAGATATTTTGAAACACTACTGAGAGGGGTTGGAAGTTGTTGGGCAAGGGGACACATAAAAGGAATTCCTGTTAAGTTTTTCTTATCTCTCCAAACTATACAGGCATAGAAGGGACAGCTGCATGTGCCCTCCTAAATATTTAAGTGGTGGTGAAATCATTCTAATTATGTTTTCAAATAACCTGAATTCCTGTCAAGTTTAGATTAAATATTTCTATAGTACCTTTCTCTTTTGTATGCTCTACAGCACTGAGTATAGTGCCTTTCACCCAGAAAAGAAATTCAACATATGCTTTCCCATTGATTGGTTTATTCTGGTGGAGACTCCAATCTTTTAGAAGTTTCTGGTACAAACTAAAATTTTTCTAACTCCAAGCTCTGTTTCAGAAAGTTTATAATCCTATCTCTCAACCGAACTGTTACCTTCTCACTGAGAAATTCACTGAATTCAAACACCAGTTCACATTAGAAGAAGATAAGACATAGATCAGAAGGGAGCGGAAAAGACTGAAGTGGGTTTCCCTGAAAGAGAAGGAGGGGAAAAACAAAAGGTGGCTCATGCCTGTAATCCCAGCACTTTGAGAGGCCAAGGCGGGTGTATCACCTGAAGTCAGGAGTTTGACACCAACCTGGGCAACATGGTGAAACCCTGTCTCTACTAAAAATACAAAAAAAAAAAAAAAAAGCAGTCGGGCATGGTTCTGCACATCTGTAATCTCAGCTACTAGGGAGGCTGTGGCAGGAGAATTGCTTGAACCCTGGACATGGAGGTTGCAGTGAGCCGAGATTGTGCCACTGCACTCCAGCCTGGGCAACAGAGCGAGACTCGGTCAGGGAAGAAAAATAGAAAAAGATGTGGTGGGGTAACAACACCCACCTGATTAAGGCAGTAAAGAGACTATGAGGTGACTAACAGGATTATACATGTGGCTTATACTGTCACATAACTTTGAGTGCCCTAATACATTCCAAAGTCAAGGATATGTTCTAATGTTGATTGTAGAAAACTTTCTCACTAATACCTTGCTCTGACATCCACCCGGCCATTTCATGGCAACCCCACCTTACCCCACCCAGCCCCACACCCCATCCTCCTTCCATGCTATATTTTCTTCCATGACACTTATCAATACTTATTTTGCTATACATCTCTATTTATTTGTTTACTTTATTATCTATTTGCTCCACTGGTACGTAAGTTCCAGAAGGACAAAATTTGTCAAGTTCACCACAGTTTCAAAATAATTTTCAAAACAAATGGCAAAATCATGACTCTCATACAAATATAAAAATGAACACATATTGAACACATTTCATTTAACTCATTAATAAGGAAACTAGTAACTGTTACAACTGGTCAAAAGGAGAATCCAAGAACAGACACATTTAGAGATGAGAAATAATGAAATAAATGTGTAAATGGGAGGCAAAACAGTTTTGAGGGAGAGAGTTGTCCCTCCCACCTCACAGAACTGAATTTGCTTGTCTGTAGACAATTGTTATTGTCTATAGACAAGGATTATTTTGCATTGCTATGTTATCTTCAGTTTACAGAATTGCAAAATAGCTGCCACGCAAGCAGGATCAAATACCTCTGAAGATGTGCTATAGTTAATGAATAATTTTCCACTGAAGACCAGAATTCTTTCTACATCACAGCAGTGACTAGCAGGGTGTCTGGCACAAAGCGGATACTTCAGAGGGAAGCAGAAGGACCAATATGCCCAACATGTACCTAATTCTAAACGAAACCAGGGCTGGAATCTAAAGAAACCTTCACAATCAAAGGCTAAGTAAGGTGCAGATTGGCTCTGTGGCTATGTTATCTCCAAAAACTCATCATCCCTGATTGCTCTTTCTTTCACACCCACCTCCTTCCATATCTAATCAATCACGGTGTCTATCATTTCTACCATCTGCAAATATATTTTTATTTTTTCCACTTCTCTCCATCCCCATTGCCACTCCAGTGCTTCAGACCACCAGTAGTCTTTCCCCTGGATTATTGCAACAATCCTCTTAACTGGAGTACCCACCTCCAATCCATTCATAAGGAAAATCCATTCTACTATGTAAATCTCATCATGTTGTCACGCTTAAAACCCATTGTCCTGACTGGGTGCAGTGGCTCACGCCTGTAATTCTAGCACTTTGGGAGGCCGAAGCGGGTGGATCACCTGAGATTAGGTGTTCGAGACCAGCCTGGACAACATGGCGAAACCCTGTCTCCACTAAAAATACAAAAATTAGCCCGGCCTGGTGGCGCATGCCTGTAGTCCCAGCTACTTGTGAGCTGAAATCGCGCCACTGCACTCCAGCCTCGGTGACAGAGCCAGACTCTGTTTCAAAAAAAAAACAAAAAAAGAAAAAAACCAGCAGAATAAACTCTAAAGTAGTTTAAAACCTAAAGCCATATGCTACTGCGTATCTCTAACAATGGAGAAGAGAACAAAAAGGTCAAATATAAATCATCAATTTAGCATAGTTGCTGCTGGCATATCATGAATGTGCAGTAACTGGTTAATTCACAAAGTTATTCAAAACTGGTCCTGTATACCTCATCTTCCCTTTGAATACTTTTTTCTGATTATAAGTAAAGTTTATTCTATACATATATCTTCTTTTACCTTTTTCATTTGGAACTCAGACCTCATTTCAAAAAAATAAAGGGCCAGGCACAGGGGCTCACACCTGTAATCCCAGCACTTTGGGAGGCCGAGGAGAGAGGATTTCTTGAGTCCAGGAGTTTGAGACCAACCTTGACGATACAGTGAGACCCCGATCTCTATAAAAAATAAAAAATAAAAAAATTAGTCAGGTATGGCAGCATGCATCTGTAGTCTCAGCTACTCAGGAGATTGAGGTGGGAGGATCACTTGAGCCCAGGAGGTTGAGGCTGCAGTAAGCATTCCAGTCTGGGCGAGACAGTGAGACACTATCTTAATAAATAAATAAATACATACATACATACATGCATACATACATACATACATACATACATAAAACAAGAAAAAGAATTAATTTTAGATTCCATGAAAAGTTTTATCTTCACTCTAAGGTCCTAGTGTATTCCAATTATATAGTTAACATCGCCAAACTGACAAAGTCTTACCTAATGACATGTCCCACCCCCACCCCCAAGGAAGTCTCTAGATGGTACTGTCAAATAATGAATTGTTGCAATGAAAATCAAAAGCTAATGTAATCATTCTGTAGATGTAGAAATTGTTTCTAAGTTAACTGAAACTGGCTGGAATTGAAGGCCTCTCTGATTTTATGACTGATGTTATTTTTTATGTATTTTATTTTCTTTGAAGCGGGGGCTGATATCTAAAGAAACCGTCACAATCAAAGGCTAAGGTACAGGTTGGCTCCGTAGCTGTTATCTCCAAGGGCACATGTTTCTTTGGCAGGGACAGCTCCTTAGAGTTACTGTACACAAGAGGTCACCAGGAAAAGAAAATGCCAATTCAAAATGTAATTCCAAGATGCCCATAACCAGAAATTATGGTAGTGAAATTCAGTCTTTTACATTTAGCAAAATAAAATCCTTAAGAAATTACAGAAAGCACTGTAGTAGGACTCTTTTAAAATGCTGTAGTGGGCCGTGTGTGGTGGCTCACACCTGTAATCCCATCACTTTGGAAGGCCAACGCGGGAAGATTGCTTGAGTTTGAGACCAGCCTGGCCAATATAGTGAGAACCTATCTCTATAAAAAATACAAAAATTAGCTGTGCTTGGTGGCACCTGTTTGTAGTACCAGCTACTTAGGAGGCTGAGGTGGGAGGATTGCTTAAGCCTGGGGTGTCCAGGCTGCAGTGAACTATGATCTTGGCACTGCATTCAAGCCTGGGCAACAGAGTAAGACCTTGTCTCAAAAATAAATAAATAAAGCCGTACTAAATTAGGTTCACTTTAGTATCTTCCAGCCTTCCCTTCATTGCCTTATCCCCAAAGATACTTCCTCCCATGCTGCCTTAGCAGATAACCAAGATTTCTCATGTGGTAGCCATAAGACGTCTGCCTTGTTTGGAAACTGTCGTGTCCTCAGTTTTCAATCCCCCCTTGCCCCATCAAAATTGATCTTTTATGGGCCTCACAGTGAACTAGTGAACTTTCATGTTGGAAAATATCAAATATACTTTTGATTGATAAGGTGTAACTCATTTTAGATTATGCAATTCTCTGCTGGGCATGGTGGCTCAAGCCTGTAATCCCAGCACTTTGGGAAGCAGAGGCGAGCAGATCACTTGAGGTGAGGAGTTCGAGACCAGCCTGGCCATCATGGAGGAATCCCCGTCTTTACTAAAAACACAAAAACCCACCGGGCATGGTGGCGCATGCCTGTAATCCCAGCTATTTGGGAAGCTGAGGCAGAAGAATCGCTTGAACCCAGGAGGCAGATGTTGCAGTGAGCCAAGATGGCACCACTGCACTCCTGCCTGGGTGACAGAGCAAGACTCCATCTAACTATGTATCTATCTATCTATCTATCTATCTATCTATCTATCTATCTATCTAATGCAATTCTCTCTTCAAGGACAGCTGTATTTTGCCGTTCTTTAAATCAAAGGCTAACAAGCAAAGGTAAAATTTCAGTCATCTCAAACTGAATGCTATCTTGGAGGCTAGAGTCCTTCACAGTGTTCTTCAAACCACAACAAATAGGCCTACTTATTGGGATAGCCTACGATTTATAACTATACTATCTATAATATACTTGCTATGAAATTGTCCTTTCATTTGCCTTGTTCTTTTAAAATTCAAGTGCAGAAAAAAATCCTGTTAATTGAGAGTTCACGTTAGTTAGATTCAGGTCAATCAAGGTTTTACGCTAATGGAATTGAGATGTTATGACTTTCCGCTGTGAAAATATTTTTGACTAATCAGTTCAGTTAGCCTGTAATATTGATTTAATGACTTGTTGGAATGAGTCACACTAATTGAACTAAACAATGTTGTTTACAAAAACAGTTGATAGTGAAAGTAATGTGTCCTACATCCTTCTGCCAAAGTAGAAAATGCAGCTCATTATATTAAAATGGAAAATTTTATTTTATTAAGAGCTGAAATTTTTACTTTATTAAATGTTTTACATTGGCTTTCATGTACTCCATTTTGAACATACATTAATTTTTCATTTTACTTCATTTAATATATATACCTTTTAAAAATTCATTTTGAGCAGGGTCTCGCTCTGTCACGCAGGCTGGAGTGCAGTAGCTAGATCTCATAGTTTATTGCAGCCTTGAACTCCTGGGCTCAAGCCATTCTCTTGCCTCAGCCTCCCAAAGTGTTGGAATTACAGGTGTGTGTGTACCGTCATATAAAAGGCCTGTATACCATTCTATACATCCCAAGGTGAGCTGATTTCAAGTGGAAAACTAGAATAATAAACAGAAAGGAGACAAAGTCAAGTCTATTTAATCTTGATCACTCCAAATTTTAGTTTTAATTGTTGTGATACTTCTGGGAAAAAAATGTGACTCTTTGGGATAACAGGAAATAATATTTCGGCAGGTATCAGTTTGAGGACATACATTAATTTCTTAGGGTGTGTTATGGAAATATTTTGAATGTGAAAAAATGGTGAATACATCCTTTCCAAAGTTCTAATTGTAGACATTTGAATTATGCTACAATACTCTTTCAAACATGTCATTTTGGCCAGAAATATAATTAGTCAAAAACTAAAGCATTAAAATATTAAGGTCATAACCCTACAGCCTAACAATTTTTAACCACCTATTTTACTTGAAATATTATTCCCTCTCCCAGTCCATACACAACCCCACCTACAAGATACCATGAAAATACAGCAGCCTGCATAGCCTAGCGAGACCTTGTCTCTACAACATTGTTTTAAAAAGTTAGCTGCCAGCCTGGCCAACATGGCAAACCCTGTCTCTACTAAAAATATAAAAACTAGCCAGTTGTGGTAGTGTACACCTGTAATCCCATCTACTCGGGAGGCTGAGGAGGGAAAATCACTTGAACCCAGGAGGCAGAGGTTGCAGCGAACCGAGATGGTGCCACTGCACTCCAGCCTGGGTGACAGAGGGAGACTCTGTCTCAAAAGAAAAAAAAAAAAAAAAAGTTAGCCAGGCATGGTGGCATGTACCTGTCGTCTCAGCTACTCTGGAGGCTGAGAGGTGGGAGGACTGCTTGAGCCTGGGAGGTCAAGGCCACAGTGAGCTGTGATCATGCTACTGCACTCCAGCCTGAGAGACAGAGCAAGACTCTGTCTCAAATAATAATAACAATAATAATAATAATAATAATAGAAGAGATATTTATTATCAACCTATTCTGTGCCCAGAATTGTGCTAGGTACTGTAAGGAATACCCATACAAAGCACTCTGTACCTTAAAGGAACTAGTAAACATTTTTTAAAAAACTTCTTAATTTTTGTTAACTCTCCTATTCTGAGAAGCATAAGGAACTTGCAAGCTATTTGAAGAGACAAGATAAATACACATAAGCAATTAACCTCAGCATAAAACAAAGGAAAGAGTAGATGAGAAAAGAGCAGTAAGGGAAGGTTTTAAAGGAAGAATGGGACTCCAGCTTGCTCCTATAATCCCACTCAGGAGGTTGAGGCAGGAGGAACGTTTGAGCCCTGGAGTTCCAGGCTGCAGTAAGGTATGATTCTGTCACTGCATTCCAGCCTGGGTGACGGAGTGTGAACCCATCTCCAAAAAAAAGAAAAAGAAGAAAGGATGGCAACCTCAGCTCGATCTTGAAGGAAGGCCAGATATTGATAGGAGAAAGGAGTAAGGGGCCATTCCAGAGCAAGAGAATGGCATAAACCAAAGGACTGAGAACAAAATTGGCATAAAATGTATTTGAGTTGGGAGGAGAAGAACAATGAGCCTGACATGCCTCGAACGACTATATTGTATAACAGTGAAAAAGAAGGCCAAATGAGCAGTAAGTTTTGTCTCACATGTGAGATTAATTGCACCTCAAGAAAAAGAACCATGTTCATTACATCTTTTCTTCATACTTTTTAACACCTACCTCAGTGAAATACACATAATAGATACTAAATAAGGCCTGGTTGAATAAATGAATCTTAAAGGACATGGTGTCAGATACTAGAGAAAAAGGCTTAAGAAGGAACACCTAGCATTAGAATACAATGAAAAAGCAAAAGCTCAGGATTGCCATCTTTGGAAATTTTACTAGTAACTGTCACTTAGGGAAGGCTTATAAATATTTTGCTGATGAGAAGGTACAGAATCTGCCTAACAAGACTCTACTTGCTTTTACCCACATGATTTATCCCTCTGCCCAATTAACTTTCCTAGCAACATACTGGTCCTTATTCCCTACACATTCCATATAAAAGTTTTCAGAGCAAGGCAAAAAAGTAGCAAAACTCAAGACCTGAAAATTGGGTATACACTGCATTCATGGGTCTGTAAATATTAGAATAGCATTTCCTAAAGTGTCTTCCAGACAGCTCTGAGAGATGTTAATAGGTGTACAATACAAGTATGTCATAGAATCAGATAAGTTTGGGAAGCCCTGCCTGCTCTGTCAATTGCTTGGAGATTTCCAATGCATATTTGTATATCAAAGCATTCTGAAATGTACTGTGGTAATCTATTTTAAATTGTTTACATTGTTTAATACAATATTTTCCAACCTTATTTTACCACAGAAATATTTTTTTTTAAATACGGACTACTACCCAACATTAAACATCATTCTGTAGGATATTAATGTCTCAACATGTGAAAATTTCCATTAGGAATACCAAGAGAGTTGCTGGAAAACCTTGACCGTGTCCATATTATTTATTTATTTATTTGGCTCTGTGTCCCCAACCAAATCTCACCTCCAATTGTAACCCCCATGCGCCAAGGGAGGGAAGTGATTGTATTATGGGAGCGGTTTCCCCTATGGTGTTCTCATGATAGTGAGTGAATTCTCTCATGAGATCTGACGGTTTTATAAATGGTAGTTTTTCCTGCACTCTCACATGCTCTCTGACGCTTGCTGCCATGGAAGACGTGCCTGCTTCCCCTTCCGTCATGATTCTAAGTTTTCTGAGGCCTCTCCAGCCATGTGAAACTATAAGTCAATTAAACCTCTTTCCTTATAAGACACCTACTTTCAGGTAGTATCTTTACAGCAGTGTGAGAATGAACTAATACATTTATTTTTATTTCTTAAAATAGAGTTGAAGTTTTACCATGTTTTCCAGGCTGGTCTCAAATTCTTGGGTTCAAGGGATCTGCCCTCCTCAGCCTTCTAAACTGCTAGGATTACAGGCACAAGACCATGCCCGTATAAAATCATTTGTGCCTTGCTATCATCTCAAAGAGTGTTCCCTCAAGAAAAGGGTCATATCTCACAAGAAGCCATCACTCCCCACCTCCAGATACTGTAGTCTGTCATTCAGACAATCTGAATTGTCTGCCTACTTGGTGAAATGATCTAGTAGTCCTCAAGAATGAAATAGTTAAATCAATCTATGATAGTTGTAAACACAGCCTTTAGGCCAGCTCAGCATGGTGGCTCATACCTGTAATCCCAGAACTTTGGGAGGCCAAGGCGGGCAGATCACTTGGGCTCACAAGTTCAAGACCAGCCTGGCCAACATGGTGAAACCCTGTCTCTACTAAAAATACAAAAATTAGCCTGATGTGGTGATGGGTGCCTGTAATCCCAGCTACTCAGGAGGCTGAGGCAGGAGAATTGTTTGAACCCAGGAGGCAGAGGTTGCAGTGCCAAGATGGCACCACTGCACTCCAGCCTGGGCAACTATGTTCTATTTATTTTTTATTACTTTTGTTTTCTTAATCTGAGTCAGTTTTTATTCAAAAAGTATGTTCTATTTAACTAACGTCACTGAATTCAGTGGTAGATTTAAAAATAAATTTATAATGCATTTGGGACTATAATGGAATATTTTGAATAACCATAAATTTTTTTTCATTGGAAGTATATGAGGATATTAATAGTTGCACTAGTTCTGATTTACTATATTTAACTTTTTGTGAGTTTAGCGAGATATGATCTATATTCAGTAAAATTCTGAAATATCAGTGAAGAATGTATCCAGTCATGTAACCACCACCACCATGATCATTACATAGAAAATATTCATCACTCTAGGACATTCCCTTTTGTCCCTTGGTGGTCAATACCCTCTCACAACCTCAGATCCTGGCAACCACTAATCTGCTTCCTGTAACTGTAGTTTTGCCTTTCATGAATATCATGTAAATTGAATGGTCAGGTATGCAATTGGTGTCTGGCTTCTTTCACTTACCATATGCTTTTGAGAATCATTCATGGTTTTTGTTTGTTATCAGTAGTTTGTTCATGTTTATTCTCAAGTAATTTTCCATTTTCTAGATGTACCACAATTTGTTTATCCATTCACCCATTGAAGGACAATTCGGTTGATTTTGGGTTTTTACTATTTTGAATAAATCCCCATAAACATTCAAGTACAGATCTTTGTGTAAATAAACACCCTCAATTCTCCATACAAAAGCTTACAATATATAGCAGACTTTAATGCGATAGGGCACCTAAAGGTAGAAGGAGGTCCACAATAGAGATGTTCCTCAATATAAAGAGACAACAGAGTCTATGCCTTAGAGAGGGCTAAGAGGATGACAACTGGAAAAGTCACAATATAAAACTATCATCAGAACATTGGAACTTTAAAGAAATAATTTTAGTACGGTTGTGAGATTAGAAGCCAGATATTAAAGAATACAAACAAGCATTAAGGAATGGAAACCTTAAAAATAGCCTAAAATATTGGCAGTAAAGGGTGTGGGGGGGAAATGAAATGGCAATTTTAGGAGATATACAATTTCAAGCAATATTGTGGAGAATTCTGAGGGAACAGAAAAGAGATTGACATTGCAGAGAGGGGATCATTGATGCAGCAAGGTGCGAGAGGTATTTCTTCCAGAACCAAAATAGGATGTTAGATGCTTCGATACTGGTGTGGAGGAAAGCTTGGCAATAAAAATCTACTTAGAGGGAAACCAGGGAGGGTCAGAGCCCACATTTCACGGCTTCAGTTTTATCCATGGAATTAAGTAACCATGTTTAGAGCTGAGATACTAGACTGTATAAAGCTTAGGCATCTACAATAGGAAATTATCAGAATAGCTTAAGAAAGGCTGAAAGAACTACTAAGCGAAGTGCAAAATCCAGCTGAAGTTCAATAGCCAAAATGTATTGTGAACTTGGTCATCATGGTTTTGTCACTTTACTCAGAAATGTTTCATGGCCTAGGAGTAAAATCAAAGGAACAGAATGATAGGACCTTTCTTTCTTGGTGAGAATGAGCTTTGCAGGGCTGGACTTGGTAGCTCACACCTGTAATCCCAGCACTTCGGAAGGCTGAGGTGAGAGGATTGCTTGAGCTCAGGAGTTAAAAGACCAGCCTGGGCAACAGCAAGCCTTCTTTCCCTTCCCTCTCCTCCCCTGCTCCCTACCCCCTCCCCTCCTGTTAGACCAGCCTGGGGAACATAGCAAGCCCTCTTCCCTACGCTCCCTTCCCATCTCCTTCCTTTTTTTTTTTTTTTTTTTTTTTTTGAGACAGATTTTCGCTCTTGTTGCACAGGCTGGAGTGCAATGGTGAGATCTTGGCTCAATGCAACCTCCACCTCCTAGGTTCAAGTGATTACCCTGTCTCAGTGTCCTGAGTAGCTGGGATCACAGGCGCATGTGACCACACCCAGCTAAGTTTTGTATTTTTAGTAGAGGCGGGGTTTCATCATATTGGTCAGGCTGGTCTCGAACTCCTGACCTCAGGTGATCTGCCCGTCTCAGCCTCCCAAAGTGCTGGGATTATAGGCGTGAGCCACTGCTCCCAGCCAACCCCTGATTTCTTACAAAATTAAAAACATTAGCTGGGCACGGTGGTGTGCCTGTGGTCCCAGCTGCTCAGAAGGCTGAGGTGGGAGGATGGCCTGAGCCCAGGAAATCAAGGCTGCAGTGAGCTGTGATCACAACACAGCACTCCAGTCTGGGCAAGAGAGTGAGATCTTGTCCTGTCTCAAAAAAAAATAAATAAATAAAAGAGAGAATGAGCTTTGCAGACTTAACAAAATATCAAATAAATAAGACATTATTTGAGTTAATAAAGAGATATCATGGGTCTCATGATGAGTAAGCAAGAAAGTTAAAAGAACTAAATGAAAAACTCATCAGGAAAGCTAAAAATACTGAAGATTATTTGGTAGGGGTGGGGAGCAAAAGGAGAGAGTTCTGTAGGTAATAAAAGAAGATGAGGAAGAAAATAATGTGGTCACAGAATAGTGATGGCTGGTCCTTAGAACTGACTTACTGAAGAGATAGTTAAATGGCTGAATAAAGAACATGTTGGGGAGAAATTTGCTGGAAATGGAATCAGTACAGATCCCTTGTAAAAGATAAATTACTGCAAGACACAATGAAAGGAGAAATTTGATGATAAACTAAAGATCTATTAAGATAGCTTACCTGTTTCTGCAAAAACACAGATTGCCTCCGGAAAGACTGAGGCGCTATCATAGAAGCCCATCAAATCAGAGTGCAGAGACAAGTAGTTATCAGTTCTTTGGTTGTGTACTGCTTTTGTTTACAATCCATTTATCAGTTTTAGTGCATACTGCCGCCATGCTTACCTTTTCAACTGCTACCACAGTCAGAAAGCAGTTGGTGCACAGTACATTTCCACTATCTGTCACATCTGCCAAGTGTACACTAGCAAATTAAATAGAAAAGGTTTATTTTTTTTAAACGCAGCTAGAGTAATACCCTTATTATAAACAACACCAACATACTCTTGCTGACAGTAGCAGAAACAAAAGCATGAGGATACAATAATAAAAATAGTTGCGCAATTGGGGGTACAGAATGGGAGCCTGGAACAAAAGATCAAGACAAACTCGAGTTATGTGAATCCAGGAGTTACAAGCTTCAACCCAGAGCCACAGCAACAGTGATAAGATTTGCTTGATACAATGAAAAGGACATGAACACACCAAATTACTTATAGTTGTTATCTCTGGAAAGTGGATAGAGGATGACAAAGACACAGAGACTTTCATTTTTAACATTTTCTACTTTTGTAATGTTCAGGTTCTCAATGCCAATCATGTATAACTTCTGAGAATTTTCTAAAACGTGCAAAAGGTAAAAAAAAGAAAGGGAAGGAGACAAGGAGACAGAGACGAAGAAATTAATCACCTCTATAATGGTGGGCAACATATTTAACCCATCTGAGCATCTATTTCTTCAATTATAAAATGGGAATACGTATGAAGAACTACTTCGCATGTTTGTTCAATCAGTCAGAAATTGTGTATAGAATTTACTGTCGTAAGTGCTGTGTGTTGGCAATAATCAGGGCTGTTGTGAGGAAGCAAATGAAATGATTTGGATCATGTGGCTGACACAGAGAAAGTACTTAACAGATGTCATTATTTTCCTTCTATTTCTCTGGTATAAAAGCAGAATTGGTCTCAGAATTTGAGGCAAGGCAAAGCAGTCTCAACTATGGGGGCTGGTGAATGCAGAAGCAAAATACTGGGCAGATTCTAACTATATGAAATCAGTGTAACCTCATGTTGCCTAGGGGAGAGGACTCCTGTAAGGCCTGAGAAAGCCCCAGAGTTCTCACATTTGTTCTGAGTCTATTCTTGTGTCAATAAAACTGGACTGCAAGTCTGAAGTATCTTTCCATCCCTGAGAATTTGCCTTTGGGGTAATCTTCATTTTATTCCATCAAAAGCTGCACTATACAGTTAAATTTATAGTGTCTTGAAGTACTTCACTTACTTGTCAGATAAAGGCTCTCCGGATCTTAGCTGTACATGCCTAATGTTAAAGTTTAAATGGTAGTAAAAGCTGAAGTGTAATATTAAAGCATACAACTGTCTCTTAAAATTGAATGCTTTTGATGAAAAAAAAAAAAGATTTTATTTTGTTCAAGGTTGATCTCCTATGGAATGTCCTCAGGGAGGGAGTGGGTGATAGTGCTGAAGGGAGTCAGCTCAGGAGCTATCAATCATCTCATGAAATAGAGTTGTTGTTAGAAATCAAATGAAATGATTTGGGTAATGTGTCTGGCACAGAGTAATTGTGTCTGGCACACTGATTATTGTTAAGCTGCCAGATTCAGTCTGTTAAATCCAGTCTCCTCATCCGTTACCTTATGATTCTGTAATAAAAGACCATTAAAATAAGTTTTTGTGCAATCTGGTAGAAGCATCTACTCATCACAATTTTTTGAAAAACTATCAGCTATATCACATTACAGTGTGACCACATTATGCTGTTTCTCAGGGTATCAGAGGAGAGAAAACTCTGAGCTAGAAAGCTTTAGGTGTAGGAACAATGTAATACGAGGATTAGATTTGAGCTGTAGATAAATACGATTGAAAGGAAAACCTTAAATTAATATGCTTTAAGAGAATCAAAGTCTTTGAGAGAAATTAAGTTTTCTTACTTGTGAAAGAGTCCATATTTTGTTAATGCTCTCCTACTGGAATTAGAATACTTTGATTTCTGATTCTTGAATTCTGGCTCTTTCATAGATTATGGTAACTACTAATGTAATCTTGAACAACTCACAGATAATATATTTCCCATTTGTAAAATGAGTGTAGTGCTAGCTGACTTGCCTAACTCTTGGTGATGTAATAAAGCTTCAGTGGGATAATATATGCAAATGCATTTGGAAGCATGTAAAGTACTATATAAATATAAAAGAGCATTATCTAATTTCCTTCTACATATTGAATGAAAGGCTTCTTCTACAATTCTAGCACATACTCTTTGGCCCTTCTCTCAACATTTAAAACAGTAGTTTTCAAATAATCACGTTTATTTTAATCAATAGCATTTTGTATTCAAGTGAAATAATGGGAAGATCAAGGAAACCTATAATGTAATATGGGTAAGGGAAGAGCTGCTCCACTGGAGTTGCATTATGGGCCAAAAAGCCTTCCTGGCTAAGCTCAATATCCCCTATCTTTCCTTTCTCACTCACAGCCTGGGAACCCCTGAGCCAGGCCCATCAAACTCAACCAGAAAACTACTAATCTGATACTTTTGTGAAATGATTCCTACCGGATTTAGCCCAAAATTAAAAAGATTTATGCAATTCTGACTTATCACTTTGTTAGTTTTTCAAAGGCAAGCACCAGGTCCTCTACTTATTCTGGATCTAAAATGGTACACAGGCCAGGTGTACTGGCTCATGCCTGTAATCCCAGCACTTCGGGAGGCTAAGGTGGGCGGATCACCTGAGGTCAGGAGTTTGAAACCAGCCTGGTCAACATGGCGAAACCCTGTCTCTACTAAAAATACAAAAATTAGCCGGGCATGGTGGTGGGCACCTGTAATCCCAGCTACTCAGGGGGCATACACGAGAATCGCATGAACCCAGGAGGCAGAAGCTGCAGTGAGCCCAGATCACACCACTGTACTCCAGCCTAGGCGACAGGGGGAGACTCAATCTCAGAAAAAATAAAATAAAATAAAAATAAAAAAAATAAAATAAAATAAAATAAAATAAAATAAAATAAAATAAAATGGTAGACAAATGACAGGCAGCTCAAGTAGCATGCTTCATCAAATCTTTGATGCCATCAATTGTAGGATGCACATTGTTTTATGTACCACTAAGAAAGAAAAAAACCTCCACACAGATCCTCTTCTTTTTTTCTTTTTTCTTTTTTTTTCTTTTTTTTTTTTTTTTTGAGACAGGGACTTACTCTGTCACCCAGACCAGAGTGCAGTGGTGTGATTATGGCTCACTGTAGCCTTGACTTCCTTGGCTCGAGCAATCCTCCCATCTAAGCCTCCCAAATAGCTGGAACTACAGCCACGCACCACCATGTCCGGCTAATTTTTTTACTTTTTGTAGAGATGAGGTCATACTGTGTTATCCAAGCTGGTCTTAAACTCCTGGGCTCAAGTGATCCTCCCACTTTGGTCACCCGAAGTACTGAGATTACAGGCATGAGCCACCATACCTGGCCACTGGGTAATTTATTAACAATAGAAATTTATTTCTTACAGTTCTGGGGGCTGGGAAGTCCAAGGTCAAGGCAGCACCAGGTTTGGTGTTTGGTGAGGACTTGTGCCTCATAGATGGCACCTTCTCACTCCATCCTCACATGGTGGAAGAGGCAAACAAGCTCCCTGAAGTCTCTTTTATAAGGACACTAATACAAGTCTCAACCTTCACGACCTAATCACCTCCTAAAGGCTCCACCTGTTAATACCACCACATTAGGCATAAGGTCTCAACATACAAATTTGGTTAAGGGGACACCAACATTCAGATCACAGCAATCAGCCTCATTAATTTATTTATTCATTGAGGGCTTGTTACACATAACAATGAAGAAAATAGAAACATGGCCTTGCCACCTGTAGAGCTTACATTCTTAGGAGGCAAAAATAAATTAACAAATAAATATATATTGTATTTGTTACTGATAAATGCTATGACAAATAGATTAAGCAGGATAAGGAGGCAAAGAGTGGCAGAAGGTGCTGTCTTATATAGAATGGTCTAAGAGGTCTTGAGGAGGTAACAGTTGAGCAGAAAATGGAATGAAATAAAAAAAACAAGGCAACTGCAAGAGAAAAGGTCCTTGGGGGCAATCAAGAAATAGCAAGGAGTGCTTTTGTAAGCAACTGGAGAAAAAACAGGCAAACAAACAAAATGGCAAGGAGGCCAGTGTGTACAGAACAGAGAACTATGGATTTCATAAGTGTACTGGGAAGCCACTGAAGGATTTTTTTCGTTTGTTTGTTTGTTTTTGAGATGAGGTCTTGCTATGTTGTCTGAGCTGGTTTCAAACCCCTGGGCCCAAGCAGTCCTCCAGCCTTGGCCTCCCAAAGTGTTGGGATTACAGGCCTGAGCCACCATGCCTGGCCAACTGGAAGACTTTGACTAGGTCATTGGCATAGTCTTACCTGCATTTTCAAAGGATTGTTCATCCTGTGGTATGTAGAATAGACTTCAGTGGGGTGAGGGTGAGAGCACTTAAGATCCAGTTGCAGTAGTTCAGTTGAGATATGATGGTGTCTTGGGCTGGAGTGGTTAAAGCACAGATGGTGAGAAGTTTTCAGATTTGAGTTATATTTTGAATGTAGACTAGAATGGATTTGTGGATGGATTCAAAGTGAATTGTGGAAGAGAGAGAAAATGAAAGATATTTCTGTGTTTGGCTTAAGTGACTGAATAATAATAAGGGAAGAGCTGATTGAGGAGTGGGTAGGAATAAAAATAATAGTTGCAGACATGTTAAGTTTAAAATGCCCTTTAGATATCCAAGTGCATAGCCTGGGATTCAGGGAAAGGCCTGGGCTAGAGATATAAATTTCGCAGTCATGGTACCAGCTGAGATTATATAGAAACCCATTACAGATAAAGCAGAGCTCCAAGGACTGAGCTATTGGGCTTTCCAACATTTGAAGGTTGGGAAGAGGAATAGAACCTAGAATAGGAAATGGGATAGTCAATGATGTAAAAGGAAAACCAAAAGAATAATAGTACCCAAGAGCCAAGGAAACAAAATGTTTGCAAGAGGAATTTACCAAATTGCCAATTATGTATCCAAAGTTTCAAAATGCTTTTACTCATTGACCCTCCTCTGGCAATTTATCCTACAAAAATCTTCACATATGTGTACAAGGATGTAACTACAAAAATATTAATTAGATTGATGTTTATAGTAGTGCAGTTGTAAATCAAAATGTTAATATGGAATTATTTTAAAAATCAACTCAGTAGCAAATAACCCTAGTAGTACCTTTAAAAAATGGTCTAAAGACTTGAATAGACATTTCTCCAAAGAAGATTACAAATGGCTAACAAGTATATGAAAAGATGTTCAACATCATCTGGGAAATGCAAATCAACACCACAATGAGCTATCACCGCACACCTGTTAGAAGGGCTATTAACAAAACAAAAGACAACAAATGTTGGTGAGAATGTGAAAAAATTGGAACCTTTGTACTCTGTTGGTGGAAATGCAGAATGCTGCACCTGCCATAGAAAACAGTATACTGTATCCTCAAAAAATTAAAAGTAGAACTAACACATGATTCAGCAATCCCAATTCTTGGTATTCATCCCAGATAACTAACATCAGGATCTTTAAGAGATATTAGCAATCTTTTTATTGTAGCACTACTCATGATAGCCACGTTGTGGAAACAACTTAAATGTCATCAATAAATGAATGAATAAACAATATGTGATATAGGCCAGGTGCGGTGGCTCATGCCTGTAATCCCAGCACTTTGGGATGCCGAGGCGGGTGGATCACCTGAGGTCAGGAGTTCGAGACCAGCCTGACCAAAATGGTGAAACCTCATCTCTACTAAAAATACAAAAAAATTAGCCAGGCATGGTGGCACGCACCTGTAGTCCCAGTTACTTGGGAGGCTGAGACAGGAGAATCACTTGAAGCCGGGAGGCAGAGGTTGCAGTGAGCCAAGATTGCACCACTGCACTCCAGTTTGGGCAACAGAGTGAGACTTTGTCTAAAAAATAAAATAAAAAATAAAATTAAATTAAAATAAAATATAAAGAATATATGGTATATACATTCAATGAGATATTATCCAGCCTTTAAAAAAAGGAAAAAACTGCAACATGCAACAACGTGAATGAACCTTGAGGACATTATTTTAAGTGAAATAAGCCAGTCACAGAAGGACAAATATTTAAAGATGCTTAGACAATTATTTTGAGAACTTTTTCTTTTTTAACACATGCATTTAGTGTTATACATTTCCCTTGGAGAGTTGCTTTAGCGGCATGTCACAAATGTTTTAATTTAATCCAAATATTTTCTAATTTCCCTTGGGTCTCCCTTTTTTATTCATAGGTTACTTAGTGGTGTCTTCCAAATATTTGAAGGTTTTCCAGATATCCTTCTATTATTGATTTCTACTTTAATTTCATTATGATTGGCAAACATACTTTGTATGATTTCAATTCTTTTACATTTTTAAAGTTTGTTTTATAGCCCATAATAGTCTATCTTAGGGCATATTCCATGTATAGTTGGTAAGAAGATGAATTCAAGTTGGTGATCGTCTTCTATAACCATATTCAGCTCCTAATACTTCTGTCAACTACTGATATATGTGTGTTAAAGTTACCATGTACAATTGCAGATTTGTCCATTTCCCCTTTCAGTTCTTTTACTTTTTATCAGGTGTATTTGGAAGATCTGTTGTTAGCTGCGTGTACATATATAATTGTTATGTCTTCTTTGTGTACTGATTCTTTTATAATCACAGATTCCTTCTTTATCCCTGGAAATATTCCTTGCTTTTAAATTTACTTTATCTGATATTAATATAGCCACTATGGCATTTTTAAAATTAGTGTTGGCATAGTGTATCTTTCCCCATCATTTAATTTTTGACATATGTATGTCTTTATATTTAAAGTGCATTTCCTGTAGACAGCATATAATTGGCTCATATTTTTATTATCCAATTCTCAATCTGTCTTTGAATTAGTGTGTTGAGATTATTTATATTCAATGTAATTTTTAGCACGATTTGATTTAGGCCTGACATTTGATTAGGCCTGACAGTTCCTGCTTTCTCTTGGATTAAATATATTTTACCATTCTGTTTCAACTTACATATTGGCCTTTTTGCAATTTCTTTTTGAATTATATTTTAATCATTTCTCTAGGATTTCTGCGTGTGTGTGTGCATATACATGATAAAGTTGGTGCAATTACTTTTTCACCAACCCTGTATATGGCTACAGTCTATTTAAGAGTTAGCCACTCTTAAGAAGAATTTTGCCACTTCAAGTAAAATATAGAAGCCATACAACCATATAGATTTCTTTTCTCATTTATTTTATATTTTTCATAAGTTTGACATCTACTTACATCGAAAACACCACCAAATCTTATACCTTTGATTTCAATATGAATATATATTTTAAAGAATTTCAGAGAAAAATAGGCTTTTATACTTATTCATATAAGTATAATGTTGCTCTTTCTTCAAACGTAAGGATTTCAGTTTCCCTTTGGTATAATTTTCCTTCATCCTGATGAACTTCCTTTAGCATTTCTTGTAAAACACATCTGCAGGTAACAGATTCTCTCATTTTCCCTTTTTCTGAGAATGTCTTCATTTCACCTTCAATTACAAAACATATTTTTGCCAGATATAAACCTCTAGGTTGACAGTTATTTGCTTTCAGCACTTTAAAGCTGTTGTCCCACCATCTTCCAGCCTTCATGATTTCTGATGGGAAATCCATAGATGTTCAAATCATTGTTCCACATATATCATATGATGTTTTTCTTGACTGCTTTTAAGACTTTTACATTTATCTTAGTTTTCAGTAGTCTAGGCATGGTATTTTCTGAGTTATTCTGTTTTGGGTTCACCAAGTTTCTTGATTACGTTCATTTATGTTTTACTATATGTGAAATGCTTTCTGCGATTATTCCTTAAATTATTTTTTGCACTTTTCTCTCTCTAATGGCCTGAATGAATGCTATACTTCTTTATAATGACTCAGAAGTTCCTGAAGTGTATTCATTTTGTTCAATATTTTAATCTTCTTTGTCTTAGTGTTCCTCAGATTGGACACTATTTACTGACCTGTTTTCTAGGTCACTGGTTCTTTCCCCTGTCATCTCTAGTCTATTATTGAACCCAATTGGTAAAATTTGTATTTCAAATGTTGTGTTTTTCAGTTCTAAATTTTCCATTTTGTTCATTGTTATAGTTCCTATTTTTCTGCTGAGAACATTTATCTATCCACTCATTTCGAATGCATTTTCTTTTAATGTTTCTAATAATCCCAACATCTGGATTTTTCAAGGTTCACATCTGCTGAATGTATTCTCACTTGAGAATTGGTAACTTTTTTACTGGCTTTAAGAATGTCCAATTTAGAGCAATTCTTGGACATTTTGATTATTATGTTGTTTATAAAATTATCCTGTTGTACTTCTCTGAATAATGTTTACGTTTTGTTTTATCAGGTAATCATCCTGTTAGAGTAAGCTCATAAATTCTGTCTTGCCTTCTATGGGTGGCAGTTCAAATATTCTATGGGTGGAATAGCTATATAATGGAATACTTTTCAGCCATTAAGAAGAACAAAATACTGATATATGCCACAATATGGATGGACCTAAAAATCATTATGCTAAGTGGAAGAAGCTAGATGTAAAATACTATGTATTGTATGATTCCATTCATATGAAATGTCCAGAAAAGGCAAATCTATAGAGACAAAAAGTAGATTAGTAGTTTTCTGGGAGTAGAGATAAGAATAGAGATTAACTGTAATCAGGAAATGGGATCTTATTGGGGTGAAGGAAATGTTCAAAACTAAACTGTAGTGATGGTTGCACAGCTAACTCAGTAAATTTCTCAAAAATCATTTAGTTTTAAATTTTAAACAGGTGAATTTTATAGTATGTAAATCATACCTCATTAACTTTCTGAAATATTGGATTTTATTTTATTCCTCTAAGAATTAGCTCTTTTTATTTTTATCTGTCCATTGAAGGCATTATTCAAGGTTAACTCAAGACTTGTATGGGTGGTTATGATCTCACTTCAGTTCTCAAAGCCTTTACTTTGCTCATTATGGTCTATCCCATGCATGAGTAGCTCAGGGATTCAGTTGTGATTTATGCAGAATTAGGGGACCCCTTCAGTTTTCTTCCGTTTATAATTCCTCCCACACTCTCCAGTCTCGTGGGGCTCATTGCCCTTATTTCTTTGACCAGAAAGTTGATGAGATTTCTATCCGAGTTTTAACCTTCAACATCACCACAGCACTATGTGACTTGGACCAAACCTTGGCACAAAGGAACACACACACACACACACACACGGAAAACTAACTACCATGCATGTTATTTCTTCCAATTTTGACTTGCATTTATTATCTTCCTGTTTTATTAACTTTTTTGGAGCCCTCAAGTAGATTTTTTTGTGTGTGTTTTTCCATAGTTTTCAGTTACAGTCTACTGGAAAAATAGGCTGTAGTCACTTTACATTGCCACAGCAGGACTGCAACTATGACAGATCCAGTTTTGAATCCTAGCTGTGCCACTCACTAGCTATGTGACATAGAGTAAATCACCTAACTTCTCTGAGTCTATTTTATTTTCATCTATGAACTGGGATTTATAAGTATGGCTTCCAGAAAAAGATTTTTGACTTGAAAAATGATAGAAAAATGATGAGCAAAGACAAGTCTCCTAGAGATAATCACATTATTATTTGCTACCGGAGAGGAAAGATGTCCTTTGCCTAAATGTATTTCTTTGTTTTCTGAGAAGTAACATTGGTTATATTGTGACAAAATTAGTTGTCTCCTCTGCTAGAATGGAAGTTCTATGAAGTCAGGAACTGTATTTTCCTCATTTATGGTTATATCTTCTACAATACTTTCCACACAATTGGCCCTCACTATTTGTTCAATCAATAAAGATCCCTATGAATTGTCAGTCCACTCAGCACCCTGCATTTACAATAACTTAAGCCTCTAACTCTTGTAACATTTACCTTCATCACACTCCACCTACCCACTACCATAGTGGACCTGTATTTCTTGCCATTCCTCAAAACTACTCTATATCAGAAATCCTTAACTCCAATATCCCACTCTCTGACCTCAATTCCTTATTCTTCTGCCTTTACTCTCACTACAGGTTCTCTTGACCTAGAGAAACTCTTGTTCTTTTTCTCCCAGTCTTTTGGTAAAAGGCTTGTAGTTCTCTTGAGACCGTAAACCATCCCAGAGAAATTTCTCAGGTTGCTTCTCTCTATTTCCTTTGAGCTCCACTCATTGGCCCTTGGGGATACAACAGCATGTTTCTATAGTTATTTTATGCCAGGGATAGCTAAATGGTAAAAATTTTAGATAATCTTTTGATTGCAGACATATGTTCAGTGTGCTACATAAGGTGCCAAGCTCTAAAATGCCATTTTGGTTTATTATTACATGGCAAACTACATATTTTCAAAAACTGGTTCTCGTTATGGAAGATCTCTTATACCACACATATTCTCCATATTTTCATTTATACATTTAAATGATTTCCATTTACATGAAAAGCATAATCTAGTAATGATAGAGACCTTTTGCTTTTTTTTTTTTTTTTAAAAAAGGCATGGCAAAGAGATGTTTTTGAATAAGTAATTTTCATCCCATCATTAGGAACAAATGTTTTTATGAATCAATATAGTCTGGTTTTGTTTTTAATTCCAGGCTGGTGTTTGCAGAATAAATCCCTCATTAGTCTCTTACGATTCTTTAATCTCATTAACCTAGGGCACTGGTAGATTTGCAAGTGATTTGTATTATTTGGTATAAATTTACATTTCTTTCTACTTTCATGTGTTAATACAATTTTTACATGCCTTTTCAAAGAAATGGCCAAGTCCCTATGCTTAAGAGTAATATTTTTTAAATGATAATTTCGAGTCATGAATTGTAGTTAATGATAACTTTCATTTTTGGTGGCAGGGGGTTGGGGGCAGGATCACTGGGGTGTAGAGAGGTAAATGAAGGGGAGAGAGGGAGTGAGGGAGTGAGGAAATATGCCTACCTCTTGGTAAAGCAAATGCTGGCCTTGTTTTACCTGTTTCATTATACTCCTGAACTAAAAATTATTTGCTCGGTTTCTCTTTCTTTCATCATCCTTAGCCTCCTAGAAAATGTTGAATCTTTTTTATCCTAGCCCTAGAATCTTTTGGTCTCTCTGGGAACAGATCGTAACATCATGTACTTGAGACACAAGCCACATATGTTTAATACATACTGGGAGACCCCCCAAAAGGCAACAGTTGGTGACTACTAAGATATCACATCCTCAGAATTCACATCATACACACACTGCCACACTGCCAATTTAGGCTGAAGTATATAATCTGAAAACCATAAAATGGCAGAATTGAGAGCAGACAGGCAATATAATCCAACTCCTCAATTATATTACACATGGAGAAACTGAACACTCGAGAGGTTAATTAACGTGTCCAAGGTTACAGAGCTGTATCATAGTTTTGACACTCATTCTGTGACAAGAGAACATTTCGTAATGTGATATATTTGTTATGCTAACATTGCTATTGCAGTCACACAATGATGCATTTTCCTCTTTCATTCTCATCTTATAAAATATAAAAATAATCACAAATATTTGTTCATTGTCAGAACACCCACTCTCTTGTTTTATTTTAATTATTATTTATTTATTAATTATTATTATTATTATTTTAGATGGAATCTTGCTCTGTCACCCAGGTTGGAGTACAGTGGCACGATCTTGGCTCACTGCAACCTCCACCTCCCTGGTTCAAGCGCCTCTCCCACCTCTGCCTCCCAAGTAGCTGGGATTACAGGCACTTGCTACCACACCCAGTTCATTTTTGTATTTTTAGTAGAGATGGGGTTTCTCCATGTTGGTCAGGCTGTTCTCAAACTCCTGACCTCAAGTGATCTGCCTGCCTCAGCCTCCCAAAGTGCTGGGATTACAGGCATGAGCCACCGTGCCCGGCCCTGCTGTTTTAGGTCATAGGCATATAATTGCATCTATTTGATATTTTGCTTCTCATAGCTGCAAAATGTAATTTCATTACATATCATTGATTCATTTATTCATCAAGGATTTGAAACTATGTTCTCAAGGCTGGGGCCAAGGGTGATATAGGAAGGGTGTTACAGACAAAGTAGGAGATGAATTCCTCACTGCCCCTGAAGAGCTTTGAAACTAATTACTGTAGGGGGCAAAACACACAGCAAATGACTCAAGAACTATTACAAAGCTATATATCTGCAGGTGCAAAGGATTGTGCAAACTGATAGTGTGAATGCTGGAAAGAGGCTCCAGAATAATGGGGGGTCCTAAATTAAATGGGGTTGAGGCAATTTCACGGAAAAGGTGAGTTTTGAGCAAGATTATGATGAATGAAAGGTTGTGGCATTAAAGAGTGAAGAGCCATCTCTGTGGGGGTAGTAAATGCATGGCACTGAGATGCTAAGTAGTGTATGGGGCAGAAAGGAAATTAGTTTTGGCTGTAACCTCATGTCAGGCACTAGACTAAGAGCTTTAAAAATTGTCTCATTTGGCCGGGCGCGGTGGCTCATGCCTGTAATCCCAGCACTTTAGGAGGCTGAAGCAGGCGGATCACTTGAAGTCAGGAGATCGAAACCATCCTGGCTAACACGGTGAAACCCCATCTACACTAAAAGTACACAAAATTAGCTGGGCGTGGTGGTGGGCACCTGTAGTCCCAGCTACTTGGGAGGCTGAGGCAGGAGAATGACATGAACCCAGGAGGCAGAGCTTGCAGTGAACTGAGATTGCGCCACTGCACTCCACCCTGGGCAACAGAGCAAGACTCTGTCTAAAAAAAAAAAAAAAAAAAAAAAAAAGTCTAATTTATCCCTCACAATCGTACTATCGGTGAATTTGTAATATATTCCCCCACTTTGTTTATAAGGAAACTGAGCCACTGATGAAATAAATAACATTACAGAAGTCTCACAGCCAGCAAAAGGTAGAGACTCAGACATGTACCTTCTATCTCTCTAGAACTTCCCGTTATAACCACTAAAGCTATAAGCATTCTCTATAGGCTTTTTTCTTTTTTTTTTTTTTGAGATAGAGTCTTGCTCTGTCGCCCAGGCTGGAGTGCAGTGGGGCGATCTCGGCTCACTGCAACCTCCACCTCCCTGGTTCAAGCAATTCTCCTGCCTCAGCCTCCCAAGTAGCTGGGATTACAGGCATGCACCATGCCCAGCTAATTTTTGTATTTTCAGTAGAGACAGGGTTTCACCATGTTACCCAGGCTGGTCTTGAATGCCTGGCCTCAAGTGATCTGACTGCCTTGGCCTCCCAAAGTGTTAGGATTACAGGTGTGAGCCCCTGCACCCGGCCTCTCTATGGGTTTTTAAACAAGAGAACATAATAAAAATAGTATTGGTAAAGAGATTATCACAATAGATATGTAAAGGAAAAGCATAAAAGAAAAGTCCATAATTATTAGATAGTTCACATGAAATAGTCACTATTAATTCTGTCACAATTAATAGTAAAGTGCATACCATTCCCCCACTGAATTTTTTTTAAAACCATACGTATGAATATTCTGATGTGAAAGGAGAAAGATTAAAACTTAATACCACCTGTTTCCTATTCCCAGCTGTGCTGAACAATGGGAACAATATACACAATTTCATTCTCTTCCCTGACATTCATCATTAACCTTTAAACAGATGAAGGAAGTCTGGAGTTTGATGAAATTTTACATGTATTTGTTTTACATATTTGTCTAATTTTAGTAGGACATAAAATCCCAGGGAAAAATTAATTTTTCTTTTTATAGAGCTAGCAAAAATTATATCTAAGTCAAATATAACCTTTTGTAGCAGTTTTGTGATGAAAAATCAAAATAAATGTTCAGTTAGTTTCTGCCTCAAAAAGAATTACAAGCTTGAGTCAAAGAACACTTACTCTCTCTTTTTTTGTTGTTTTTTAGAGATGAAGTTTTGCTCTTGTTGCCCAGGCTGGAGTGCAGTGGCGTGATCTCGGCTAACTGCAACCTCCGCTTCCCAGGTTTCAAGTGATTCTCCTGCCTCAGCCTCCCAAGTAGCTGCAATTACAGGTGTCTGCCACCACACCCAGCTAATTTTCTGTATTTTTAGTAGAGATGGGGTTTCATTATGTTGGCCAGGCTGTCTTGAACTCCTCACCTCAGGCAATCCACCCCCCTCGGCCTCCCAAAGTGCTGGGATTACAGGCATGAGATACCACTCCTGGTTGAACACTTACTCTCCTAATATCACAAAGTCTCTTCCACTGCCGGTAGTTAGACACCTAGACTAAAAACATGAAAAATAAAATCTACAGTGACCATCACTGCCCAACGCCACCAAATACATGTATGTTGAGTACCAGCAATGAACCAGGCACTGAGCTAGGGGCATTTGGTTTTATTGGTTTTATTCTTTCCACATAGATACCCAAGATAAGTTAGAATTAGTTTAAGTCTAAACTATCACAAGAACAGAAAACCAAACACCGCATGTTCTCACTCGTAGGTGGGAACTGAACAATGAGATCACTTGGACTCGGGAAGGGGAACATCACACACCGGGGCCTATCATGGGGAGGGGGGAGGGGGGAGGGATTGCATTGGGAGTTATACCTGATGTAAATGACGAGTTGATGGGTGCAGCACACCAACATGGCACAAGTATACATATGTAGCAAACCTGCACGTTGTGCACATGTACCCTACAACTTGAAGTTTAATAATAATAAATAAATTAAAAAAAAAAAAAAAAGAATAAAGAAATAGATATGTCAGAAAACTTATCTCTAGGATCTCAAGCACTAGGTGAACTCTGCTCATTTATTTGAAGTGACATGTAAACTACCACCAATTTTAAGTTATCCAAATTCATTTATGCATTTTAATCATCAGCTCTGTTTCCCTTTCCCCTGAGGGAGATCCATAGTAAACATAAACTTCGACCTGGGACCCAGCTGCCCCATTTGTCAAGTAAGCTGTGAAGGGTCTCGGAGATAACTAGTCTAACTCCTTTAGAGGGTTAGAGTAATTACCAAGAAACTGCAGAAGTCCCTTCTAGTTCCAACATTGTCTAATCTGTGGAATGTCATGGAGATTGTATTAATTCTCTCCCTCTGGTCATTCTTCTGGCTAATTTATAACCATCTTTGTTTACTTTTTACTAAAAATGCAACCTGCAACCTAGAACAAACTCCAAAAGAAAGAAATTTGAAGTTATTTTCATTTAAGACAATATTCTTATTACTCTTACCCCCAAAGAAAATAAGCATGCCATTTAATCGAATAAATGTCTAGCCTATTCTTAAAGCCAATCCAGGAAGGAAATTCCTATATTCTCCTGGGTAATCTTGAGAAGCTGATGAAATAGTGTCAAATATATTCATTCTTACTTGAAATTGACTAAACTATGGCTTCTTGAAAATGTTACCTGTCTTTATATCCCTACAATACATCATGCTATGCCATGTCCACAGTGAGTTAGTTCTTTATATCAAATTTTAGATGTTTATCAATAGTTATATTCATCATAAAGCTCTGGTGACCTGAGAAACTCAGAGCTCTTGCAATAAAACTTGAAAAGCGTTTCTATTGTTTTGCATGTACTGGAAGGGGCTGATCTAGTTCATTTTTATTCTTGTCAACACATAGCTTCTCAAAAGTATTCTTAGCATATAGGATATAACCAAAACAGATTAAACAGTCATTTCAAATTCTAGCAAAAGCAGAAAACAATTTTAAGCCATTTATTTTCCAAGGTTTGCCTAGTTTAGGGAATTGGAGTATCAAAGCAATGAGATCATTGTCCAGTTTTCCACCTCTTTCAACTGAAATTGAATCTGAGACTTTAGAAGTGTTTTAAATCTATGACATAAATTTACATATTCTATAAACACAATAGTAGATTCATATAAATTTAAAATGTAATAAAATTTGTAAATTCTGTATAAACGTATGTATATACCTATTCAGTGATACACATGTAAATTACATATACTACTATGTTTATAAATATACATACAGATAATCAGAGAAAAGGCTCTTAGACTAGGTTTCGTTTGTTTTGGGTTTTTTTGATTGGTTTGTTTGGAGAAGGAGTCTCACTCTGTCACCCAGACTGTAGAGCAGTGGCGCGATCTTCACTCACTGCAACCTCTACCTCCTGGGTTCAAGTGATTCTCTTGCCTCAGCCTCCTGAGTAGCTGAGATTACAGGCACGTGCCACCACGCCCAGTTAATTTTTGTATTTTTAGTAGAGACAGGGTTTCGCCATGTTGGCTGGGCTGCTCTTGAACTCCTGACCTCAGGTGATCTGCCCACCTCGGCCTCCCAAAGTGCTAGCATTACAGAAGTGAGCCACCACACTCGGCCTAGACTAATTTTTAAAATATATGTCTGTTGTTCCAAAATGTCAGTAAAACCTTAGTGGTTTGATATTTCTTTTCCCTTCTTTTAACCTTTAAATATTATAGGAAATTGTACCGATAATAGCACTGATTTCTAGAAAATAGTTGATAAGTATCAGAATATCCATTTACATAGAATTTTCATTCTACATAACAAATATCTACCAGTCATTGACTCAGATCCAGCCCATATAAAACTAGTCTGTATTTTAGTTGATCTAACATTTAAAAATCAAGAGATATCACTTTTTAAAAATCCAGCTTTCTGATTTCTCTTGGAAAATCAAAAGATCTGGCAACAGCAGCCCAACATTCCAGCGTGACCACAGTCAGTCAGTAGGAACTGTGTAGCTGCCACTCCCTTGAAACAGTGCTGTGTTCTTCAGGATATGTCAGCCGAATAGGCCATCTCAATTATTTGTTGCATGTTTGGTCCCTATACTCATCTGAGTTAGCAACCCCTGATTGGGCCAACCTTTTCACACTATAAAGGTGGACTAACTCAGAAGTTAAGTGACTTTTCTAAAGTCATTTAAGGGGAGAACAAGATGGGTAGATACAGTCCTTGCCCTCAAAGAGTTCATAGTCTGCATCAGGGAAACACACATATTCATAATAAAGTACAGAATATGATAACAGAACCATGTAAAGAATGCACAGGAAGTTGCAAGAAGGGATCACATCTTGGTGGGAACATCAAAAATGGCTTCATGAAGGAAGTATCATTTCACAAAGCAGGACATATCAGAAACCAGTTTGTCAGGTTTCTCAGCAAAACTCTAGCTCTGATACTTGCCAGCTTTCTCACTGAGGCTAAGTTATCTAAAGACTCAGAGCCTCAGCTTTCTCATACATAAAATGGAGATAATTTAGAATCATTGAATAAAATGTTCATGAGGATTAAATGAGAAAATAGAGGTAATAGACCTTGCACATACTGAGCAGCTAGCAAAATATTCTTATTACTTTTACATGGAGAAAATAGGGTATTTATAGAGGGAAAAGGAAGAGGAGATTCTACCCAGCAGAATGAGCATCTAGTTGGGAAAGTACAGGGAAGGGTCAGAGAACAGCAAGTACAAAACAGGTGAATTATAAATAAAAATGGCAGCCATGTAAGTGGCACACTCTTCAGGTCTTTCTAGCACACAGCGGCTTGAATCACTCCCCAGTGACACATTAACCAGGAATAAGCACCCTGAAGACAACAGAATCACACGATTCCATGCAGGCCCTGACCTGCCTCCCGCCTCTTCCCTCCCTTCATCCTGCTCCTTCCTAAAGCTACCTGGGCCACTGGGGCTCTGCAGAAAAGGGGACATAGTATACATATAGGACAGAGGCCACTGACTAAAATCAGGGTCCTCCCCAAAACTGGGGAAATGGGGTAGTGTGTGTGGGGGGTGTATCCTCTCCTAGGGACAGCCTTTGAGGACACAAAGAGAAAGTAAAAGCCATGCCATCCAACTGACACACCACCTTCTACCCTGACACCTGGATGACTGGGGCCCCCACCCTCCCCAGCCGCACTTGTATAGACACACTTGCACACTCCTGGCCCACAAGTGTGCAAGCCCCCATACACACATTCTCACCAAAACAGGTGCTGCCAATAATTGAAAACCTAATTTATTCCCACCACAGAAACGCTTTCCTGGATTCTTCAATGGTGAATTTGTGATTCCTGGAGTGAAGTGCAAATTCTTGATGGCTTCTCTTGCACAACCAGCTCTTCTCTAAATAACAGGGTTAGGTAACCCTTACATTCCACTGTTGGCATTCAGAAAACAGTACCCTAAAGTGAAGGCCTCAGAAGTAGCCTCAGAAGTGAAGTTCCTCTTTGACATTCTGCCCTCTTGTCTCCTGCCCCTCATTCCTCCCTAAGGCAAGCCATAGAAATGAAAATTCCTCTTTCCCAAGACTGGCCATAGAAACCAGAACCTGTTTCCCTTCTAGGCTAGCCACAGAAACTAGAATCCCTCCTCCTCAAGGCACTCCGTAGAAATCAGTACCCTTTTTCTCCAAAGCCAATCATAAATCCTAAAAACATTACTCTAATTTCCCCCCATTTTTCTGTGTAAGAAAGAAGTGGACATAAGGAAATTAAGATCCTCATTCTGCAAAGGTCTATCTCATACATGGGAAGAAGAAATGCTAGAACAGACAGGCCAAGAAGAATCTGAACAGACATGCCTTGCTAGGTTTCCCCTACTCAGTCTTTTTCTATTAGCTCATACGCTTTTTATGTAATCACAGTTTTACATGGCTGCCCTTGCTTCATTGAACCTAAGCATAGAAATAGACAGTTTTCTCTGCATCTTTGGGTCTTTATTCTGAAGGCGTCTGTGTCATGTAAAAGTATGACCAAATAAATTAGATGCGGTTTTCTCTTATTAACCTGTCTTTTGTTATGGAGGTGGTGGTCATGACCTTTATAGTGGGGAGGAAAGGAATCACCCCCTTCTTACCCCCGGACCACTAAACAAGGATTTCAAGCACACACACACACACACACACACACACATTCATTTCTGATAAACACACTAATAGATCCAACCAACATAAATGGATGCAAACATGGCACCTCACCCAACACAGACAAAATCTGTAAATGGAGAACTGAAAGTAATCTCACCATAGAACAATTTAATATTTTTCTCAAGTTTTACAACAGCAAATCCCATAAAAGACTACAGTATGATTGTACATACTGCAAAACACATTTTATTTTGAATAATATACTTCCTAAGTGTTAGACTAAGACTTCACAATATTTGTTTGAGATGACCATACACTCTTTTACCTTAGTTGATTCACCATTTTTTCACATGCACCTAGGCATCCATTTTGTTTCACTATTGTTACTAAGCAGAAATTACTTCAAAAAGTCAAATTGGTTGGTCATTTCAGTCAAAAGTCTACTATTTGCATGTCTATTCCGTTTTCTTCAAGCAATTATATACCACTTTTAATCTGTAGATATAAAAATAATATCACTTATACAACAAATATTTATTGAAAGACTAGTTTCTATTTCACTAAACAAATAGCTCATGAGTATCTACCACGTGCAAAGCACTGTGGTGACACTAGGGATACAGTGGTGAAGAAGACAAACATCATCCCTGAAATAGTTGGGGTAGGGAAACTGCTGTAGGAAACAAATGTAAGTTGTGCATTTCTTTATGTAACAGTACCAGTGGGTCAACAGGTTGGCATGTCAGTAGTCCTTCATATTATAGTCAATCAGGGACATAAGCTGACAGAGGCTCAGGCTTTTTTAAACATATGGTTTCCAAAGTCACTCTCAGGCTTATCTCCATTCTAGCTAGCAGGAAGAGGAAAAGATAATGGAAGAGGTCACTTCCACGTGAGGGACATTGGAAGTGGACATTTAGTGGAACACTAAACAGCTGAGATCTGAGGTGGCGCACATCACTTTCAATCATATTCATTTGGCTAGAAATTCAATTCATTTGTCTAAGAAATGTAATTCTTCTTAGTGTTAAACTTCAGTGGTTCAAGAAATTTAATTCCTGACGGGATAGCCACTCGAAACTGTGGAAACTGGGCAGCTAGCTACCTCTACCCACGATCCTTGTCCTCATGTAGCTTAGACTCTAGTGAAGGAGGCAGGTAATAACACAGGTATATTAAAGATGTATTGTTAAAAAATTGTGAGGAACATAAGAAAGAGTAACACAATGGGGTATGAGCATGTAAGATAGGAGGAGCTGACCAAATCAAGGAAGTCATAAACGCCTTTCTTAAGAAAAATAAGCTAAGATTTGAATGGTGTGTGTGAGTTAGCTAGGGAAAATGAGATAAGTACTTTCCAAGCCAAGAAGCAAGCATGGTCAAAGGCCCTGTGGCAGGAAGATGCTTAGAGAGAACAGGGATTAAAGGAAAGCTAGATGAGTACAAGATGCTGAGGCAAGCTCAGAGTGAGATGAGACTGGAGGGTGTGAGTAAAGGTAGATCATTCAATGCTTTGTTAAGACTTTGAACTTCCCCCATGATTGGTGGCAAGGAGAATTACACGTTCATATGTGTATTTTGAAATGACTTGCACTGTGGAAAATGGACTGGGGGCAAAAGCAGATGCAGGAAGATGACTTATTAGGTTTTGAAGTTGTCTAGGTAAGAGATAATAGATTGTACTACACTAATGGTGGAATAGCCAGAGAGAAACAAAAGTGAGAGATATTTAGGACAAATTGAGAGAGTTACTGATGAATTGAATATGGCAAGGAAAAGAGAGGAAAGAAGTGTCAGAGATGATTTAGGCTTGCCTGCCAGGAATAGATAGTGGTGCTATGGGTAGAGACCATTGTTTGGAGAGGTAAATTATGATTTTACTTTTGAACATAGTGAGTTTGAGGTACCTTCAGGACAAGAAGATACATCATGCAGGCAGTTCATTTTAAAAGCCTGGAGCTGGAGGAACAACTTGTGCTAGAGATACAATTTTGAAAGTTATCTGAGTAAGGTGGTATTTCAAGTGTTAGACATGGATAAGATCTCCTAAGGAAAGAGCACAGATTGAGACGCGATATCCTAAAACTGGCTAGGATAAGATTAACCTGTAAACAAGAGAGAGAGAAAGAAGGAAGCCAAAGACACAAGTGGAAAACTACATGAGACTTCTATCTAGAAAATTAAGACAATAGAGCATTTCAAGGAGTCAGTGTTCTAAACTACAGATTGCTGGCAATCGGGGTCAAAAAAGCCGGCATAGTTGCGTTTTTTTTTTTTTTTTTTTTTTTTTTTTTTTGCTGTTAGTCATACAACATCATTTCTAAATGTTACGTTAAATTCCCTTTTGCATTTTGTTGGCTTTATAACAGTAAAACTTTTAGTAGGGAAATTCCTTCATTCATCCTTCAACTTATTTAAAGAACGTAATTCTATTTAAAGTACAGGAAAAGAAGGTGGGGTCCAAGAGATAATAAAAAATTACTGCAAATTCCTCCATGTACACTTGAACATTGGTTCCTATATCCAAATTTGCTACAGGAACACAAAACTTAAGAAATTGTATTCTTAATGCAGCTCTTTGGGAGCATTTTCTCTTTTCCTATTCTGTAGTTGTGATTGCCTCTTCTTAAAATCACATGGTGGCATGTTAGAAAAAGTAAAAACTGCTGTGCACATTATAATAATCACCAATTAATGCTAACACAAGTTTTGTGACTGGATAATGTTCTCCGTTCTCTTCCCTTTACACAGAATGAGATAACGACATCAGTTTAAAAACAGTATCTAGACCGGGCGCGGTGGCTCACGCCTGTAATCCCTGCACTTTGGGAGGCTGAGGCAGGCGGATCACGAGGTGAGGAGATCGAGACCATCCTGGCTAACATGGTGAAACCCCGTTTCTACTAAAAATACAAAAAACTAGCCGGGCGAGGTGGCGGGCGCCTGTAGTCCCAGCTACTTGGGAGGCTGAGGCAGGAGAATGGCGTGAACCCGGGAGGCGGAGCTTGCAGTGAGCCCTGATCTCGCCACTGCACTCCAGCCTGGGCGACAGAGCCAAGACTCCGTCGCAAAAAAAAAAAAAAAAAAAAGGGAAAAAAAAAACCGTATCTATTTGCAGAGTCAGTCTGATTTCCAGTTATGCCATTGCATTCCAAAAGAAAAAAAGCACAAAGAAACAACTGCTATCAAATGGCTCCACGTTCTGCTTTTGTTGTTCAGAAAATTTAAAGTAACAATGATAATCATAATAATTAAAAATTCAGGTTCTGTCAACAACTCACACTTCACTCCTCTTGCTATGGAGTCTGTCGGTTTTAGCAAATGTAACCCTAGGTCCCCAGACCTTCTCAATCATAGAGAGTAATTAAGGGCCAATATTACATTTCAAGCAGTGTTGGGCTCAAATTTTCCATTTGATTTTCATTTTAATTTCAAATATTATTTACTGAGCATCTATTATGTGTCAGGCACTCTTCTATGTGGTAACAATACAGCAACGAAAAAAACAGACACAAGTCCTGGTTTTGGTGAAGCTTATCTTCTGCTTTATTTTGATTTTGTGAGGCTAACTTTACCAACACCACTTTCTGACTTTGCTCATATGAGATCTGGAGAATTGGAATGAAAAAATAATCTTCAAGGATATTTCCCTTTCCTTTTTCCTTTATTGCTCCTGCTGCTAGGAAATATATTTGAAGTCCCTTAGGAATCAAGGAAGAAAATTATTTGTGTGGCCTGGCTCTCTCCATCACTTTTATCCTTCCTCTATATTTTAAATCAGTAGACTTATCTTTTAATTTCCTACCACGACAAGGTGAATTTCTCTGCCACCCAAAGGGTTTTGTTTTGGTTTTTGTTTTCAGTGGGAGAAAAAAAGCAGGCTTCATCTCCCCTTCTGTATTTGAAGGTTCTTCAGCCTATTAGTCTCCAAATTTTCTTCAGTCTTTCCTAAGCCTGTGATAGCAAGTCCTCCAGCAGATGGGACTCCTGACAACCTGTCTTGACATCCCAACACTCCCAAAGGAAACCATTTGCTCCACCGTTTAAAATAAAATAACAGACAGGGTGGCCAGCAACCAAGTCTGAGGACTCTCCCCCAGGATCACGAGCTGTCCTGTCCCCTCCTCTTCCACTTCTCGTTGTAACCAATAAAGGGCATTCCTGCCATAATAAATAAATAAATAATAACAACAATTCAGAATAAGAAAAATCCCCTCCCACCTTTGGAAGTCTTCATGGTATTCTCACCTCCAAATAGCTACTATGGGGTGATAAGAGAGAACACAAAGCCAAAAAGGAATAGGGGGGAACGTATTTTCCTCTCTGCCAAGAAAGCAACACAATTGTGATATTAAAGGGCATACGTATTTTAAAAACTTTTTAAATTAATGTCAAATTGCTTTCCAAAGTTGTATCAAATGATACTTCCACTAACAATGTGTGAATGACAATATATTAATTGTCTGTCTTTGCCAACTTGACTGGCTAAAAAAAAAATAGCTATGTCATTCTATTTTGCTTTTTTAAAAAATATTATTTCTAATGAAATAGAACATGTTTATGTTTTCTCACCCTTTGTATTTTTTGTTTTGTGAATTGTGAGTGTATGTCCTCTTGTCTAATTTCTGTTATCACTTCACTTCTCACCCACTGGCAGACACCCAAGGTGCCTCCCGCAGCATTCCACTCAAACTGCTCTCCACAACCTCCTTGTTACTAAATCCAAAGCACATTCTTCAGTGCTATCTTACTCAACCTCTCAGCAACTTTGATGCAGTTAAACACTTCCTCCTCCTTGAACACTATCTACATTTAGCTTCCACGGCACACTGCCCCTCTGGCTTTTCTCTTACCTACCTCTCTGACCATTCCTTCACATCTTTAAGGACATTTCATTCTCTGTACATTCCTTAAAAGACAGAGTTCTATCTCAGGGTTCTGTCCTAACTAAGCATTCTGTCTTTTCTTACAGTACTCACTGTCTCTGGATATCCTCATGTCATAGGTTACTATTTATTTATATACTGTTTATTTTATTTATTTACTCTTTTTTTATGTGCTATTCACTATTACTATTCCTTTCTCCTGAGTTCCCGGCCCATATAGCCAAATGCCTTCTGTAAATTTCCATTTTCAATCTTTTAGGCACCCATAACTCAACATTTCCAGAACATGATTAATTGTCTTACTTTCCAAAGCTATTCCTCCTTCTTTTTGCCAACACCCCAGCTACATCCTATCAATCACCAAGTTCTGCTCATTCTTGCTTCTAACTATATTTCAAATGCATCCTCTGTTCTCCATTCCCACTGATGTCCCCCTTTTGCAAGCCGCCATTATCTTTATCTTTTCTTTCTGGGTCATGGAAAAATCTTCTTAAATGGTCTGCTGGCCTCAGATTGGGCACACTCCAATTCGTTCTCATAGTAGTCTGTCATATTGGCTAAGGCCCAAATCTAATCATGATATTCCCTGCTTAGAGCATTTCAATGGCTTCCTTAAGAAAATCCAGGCCGGGCGCGGTGGCTCAAGCCTGTAATCCCAGCACTTTGGGAGGCCGAGACGGGCGGATCACGAGGTCAGGAGATCAAGACCATCGTGGCTAACACGGTGAAACCCCGTCTCTACTAAAAAATACAAAAAACTAGCCGGGCGAGGTGGCGGGCGCCTGTAGTCCCAGCTACTCGGGAGTCTGAGGCAGGAGAATGGCGTAAACCCGGGAGGCGGAGCTTGCAGTGAGCCAAGATCCGGCCACTGCACTCCAGCCTGGGCGACAGAGCGAGACTCCGTCTCAAAAAAAAAAAAAAAAAGAAAAAGAAAATCCAAAACTTTTCAGCATGGTTTGCAATGCTTACATGATCTGACTCCTCCCTTTATACCCTACGCTTTAGTTACACTGAAATGTCTTAATTTCCCCCAAATATACCATGCTGTGTCTCAATTCTAGGCCTTCATGTACATTGTTCACTATGAGGACTACTATTCATTTGCCTTTTCATCCTCCAGTTCCCTTCTATCTGTGTCTGGCTACCATCTACCTATTTTTTACATTTAAAATGTAGAGGCTACTTCCTTCAGGAAGCTTTTTCTGGCTTCCCAAGTATGGAGTAGGTGCTTCTCCTATGTGTTCTGATGGCAGCTTCACCACACACACATACACACACACACACACACACACACACAAAAAATGGTAATTACTCTATTTACTTATCTGCATCTCCCACTAGACTGCAAGCTCCACAAGGGCAGGAAATATGTTGTTGTAGCTTTCATTGTTACTATAGTGTAAACCTAGCAGGGGTCAAATAAATATTTTATAATATTTGTCAATTTTTCAATTGAGATGTTCGTCTTTTCTCATTGAATTACAAAAGCTCTTTATAGTTTTTAAATATTTCCTACCAAAGAAACTATGTTTCTCATGTTTTCCCAGCAAAGTATGCTTTTTACTAACTCCTTTGCTCTATGTGTGCTGTTCTCTCTGTTAGTAATGTACTCGCTCTCTGTGCGTAATGTACTCACTCTCTGTGCATGTTTTACTACCCACTCAAATGGCATTTTCTCCATGAGGCTTAGTTAACTTCTTAGGAAATCATTATTCACTCTTGCCTATATACTCCCATAGCACCTCGTACATCTGTCAACTTCAAGACCCAGTGTTTTTATTTCCAGAACAATTATCTTTTTTTTTTTCTTTTGAGACAGGGTCTCAGTCTGTAGCCCAGGCTGGGGTGCAGTGGTGCAATCTTGGCTCGCAGCAACCTGCCACTCCTGGGCTCAAGTGATCCTCTCACCACAGCCTCCTGAGTAGCTGGGACTACTGGAATGCACCACCATGCCCAGCTAATTTTCTGTATTTTTGGTAGAGATGGGGTTTCACCATGTTGCCCAGGCTGGTCTCAAACTCCTGGGCTCAAGTGATCTGTCTGTCTCAGGCTTCCCAAAGTGCTGGGATTACAGGTGTGAGCCACCACTCCCAGTTATAATTATAATTTTTTTTTTTAATTTTGCATGACTTTCTCCTCCATTAGACTATAAGCTCCGTTAAAGCCAAGAATTTTCTTATTTTTATTCTGTACTTGCTATATCTATCACTATGCCTGGAACATAGTAGTACCTTTAGAATATTTTGTTAAGTGTGTTAGTTTGGGGCCACAACCGTACAATGTTTAATAGTAAAAATAAAAGGGCAAAATCTTTACTGTGAATAATCATAAATTCAGAACTTCAGGAAAGTCCTGCTTGAATATTTACTCCATGAAAATAGTAAACTGGAAAGTCATACTTGGCAACTAGAGAGAAGTTAAAGAAAGATTTAAGTATGCATACTCTCTGTAATTGTGTGTTAAGTATTCAGATAAAAGAAAAAAGTGTCACACATATTAAAGACTATAGTGAATTGATAAGTCACGTACATTAACTGTAAACCCATGTTGCAGGTTAAGAAAACAGAATGTTAACTGTAGCTCTCTAGTAACTTCTACAGCTTACTACTTTTAACCTCTGCAGTTTTGACCAAAGGGGAAAACTAACTGACAAATATTTATCCTTAGTTAGTAAATTGTCTATAGGCAAATAATTGAGATTTAAATTATTCTGCTAATTACTTTTAAAAGCTCTAATTGTCCTTGTTTAAAATTGTTTTTGCATTCATTTTGGGTTCTTTTTAGAATCACCTCTAGCTTCTTACATTTCTAATTAGACTTTACTTTTCAAAATCTGCCACTTCTAATGGACTTTAGAAAGCTTTTTCTTACGTAATTATTTTCTTTTCTTTTTTTTTTTTTTTTTTTTTTTTTTTTTTTGAGACGGAGTCTCGCTCTGTCGCCCAGGCTGGAGTGCAGTGGCCGGATCTCAGCTCACTGCAAGCTCCGCCTCCCAGGTGCACGCCATTCTCCTGCCTCAGCCTCCCGAGTAGCTGGGACTATAGGCGCCCGCCACCTCGCCCGGCTAGTTTTTTGTATTTTTTAGTAGAGACGGGGTTTCACCGTGTTAGCCAGGATGGTCTCGATCTCCTGACCTCGTGATCCGCCCGTCTCGGCGTCCCAGAGTGCTGGGATTACAGGCTTGAGCCACCGCGCCCGGCCTTCTTACGTAATTCTTAAGGAAAAGATTCTACTTTCTCGCACTAGGGTTTGTTTGTTTGTTTGTTTGTTTGTTCGTTTGTTTGTTTTTTCTGCTTAATTAAAGCCAGAGAGCATTGGAACCTCACATTTTGGGATCAGACCAGAGAGCTAGAAAGATCCAGTTACGATCAAGCTTATTCCACTGGCTTATATTTCATTTGAAAAAACCAAGGCCCAGGGATGCTGAGTGTCTTCATCAAGGTCAAACATCAAGTAGCACAACCAGTGTTGGAACCAAATTTCTTACCTCACATTTTCTGTTAGATAACAGTGTCTTTTCAAAAGTTTGACGGGCCATTTAGCCGTGATTCAGTAATTCCAGTAAAAACTGATTCATGATTCAACAAATATATATTAAGGCCAGGCACAGTGGCTCATGCCTATAATACCAACACGTTGAGAGGCCAAGGCAGGAGGATCACTTGAGGTCAGGAGTTCGAGACCAGCCTGTGCAATATGGCGAACCCTTGTCTCTACAAAAACACCAAAAAAATCAATCAGGTGTGGTGGTACGTGCCCGTAGTCCTAGCTACTTGGGAGGCTTAGGCACAAGAATCACTTGAACCCAGTAGCCTGAGGTTGCAGTGAGCCAAGTTCACATCACTGCACTCCAGCCTGGGCGACATGGCGAAACTGTCAAACACACACACACACACAAACAAATACATATTGAATGTTTACAATTTTCCAGGTATTATGCTAGGCGAGGGTATTAATTCTTTTAAACTTTGCAACTGCTCTTTGATGTATGCACAGATGATGCATTGGGTAAATAAGACAGATGAAGTCCCCGGCCTAATAGTCTGATGGAGTTTCAGATCTATTTCTTCCCTCCCTCATCTCATCTCTATCTCCCACTTTTACTAGCCTTTCTCTTTACTAGCACACTCTGTTCTCTCCACAGAAGGAGGAATGGCTAATCTCATTGGTCAAATTCAACCATTCACTGAGCCATGTTATTCTAGCAGCTGAGATCCCCTTGCCTGCAAAAGCAAGAAAGAGCCTCTGTTTTGTCTCTTCCACTGCCTGCCTTACCCATGACTAAGAAAGGCAGTGCCATCTCCATTTTTGTACACCACTGTGTCAGCAGACTCTATTCTCTGTTTTCCTGCTCCTCACCCAGGTTGCTAAATTGGCCAGGTCAGCACCAAGATCTAGGTATCTTGAATCTAGGCAATGAAAGAGGACAAATGCTTATTTTGGCCTCAGGCCTAATCTGTGTCCTATAACCATTTTCCCTGTACTTTGGGATTATTGGCCACTGCTCTTTATTCTTTGTGTGCATAGTTTATTGGTTAGAACCCATTAGGAGACTAAGTGAATGATGAGAATCTCTCCAAGCCAGCCTAACAAAAAACACAGACATCAAACTAATAACTTGAAAATACTCAACTATGCTTATATACCAAGTATATAGAAGACAAGTTCAGAATGTTACAAGGGCATATATATATCAGAGAAGACTTCCCTGAGGTAGTGTCATTTAAGCTAAGACCTAAAAGATAATTAGGATCTTAGGTAAGCAAAGGGAACCCGTGTGGGTGGTGGACAGAGCAGTCCAAGCAGAAGGACTATCATGTGTGAAAGCTCTGAGGCATAGACTAGCATGATACAGACCAGGAACTGAAAAGAGACCAAAGGGTCTGGATCAGAGAGTGGAGGAAGGTGCTTTATCATCCACTATAAAAATATAACACTTAGACCACATGCAGTGGCTCACCCCTGTAATCCCAACACTTTGTGAAGTAAGGCAGGAGGATTGCTTGAGCCCAGGAGTTTGAGACCAGGCAGGGCAACATAGGGACACGCTGTCTCTACCAAAAAAAAAAGTGGAAAATAATAGCAGGCATGGTGGTACAGCCCTATAATACCAGCTACTCAGGAGCGTGAGGAAGGAGGGTCACTTGAACCTAGGAGATCGAGGCTGCAGTGAGTCTTCATTGCATTACTGCACTACAGCCTGGATGACTATATTAGTCCATTTTCACACTGCTACAAAGAAATGTCCAACACTGGGTAACTTCTAAAGGAAAGAGGTTTAATTGACTCACAGTTCCACATGGCTGGGAAGGCCTCAGGAAACCCAAAATCATGGCAGAAGGCAAAGGAGAAACAAGGACCTTCTTCACATGGTGGCAGGAGAGAGAAGTGAGAACACAGGAAAAACTGCCATTTATAAAACCATCAGATCTCTTGAGAATTCACTCACTATCTGGAGAACAGCATGGGAAACTGCGCCCATAATCCAATCACTTCCTTCTCTTGACACGTGGGGATTACAGGTCCCTCCCTTGACACATTGGGATTACAATTGGAGATAAGATTTGGATGGAGATATAGAGTCAAACCATATCAATGACAGGGCGAGAATCTGTCTCTGTCTATATACATACACAAACATTCATATATGTGTATGTTTGTGTATAGTGTCTGTAAAATACCCATACAGGACATACTGATTTCCTGATCACAAAGCTAGAATTAATAAAAGCTTTTTCATAAAAAAAAAAAAGCTTTATCTAGCCTCTGTTTATCTAGCCTCTTCTTCAAACATGAGAATCAATGTCCAATTTATTTATGTCTCAAGATTTGTTTCTGCCAGCCACTAGTTTGTTGTTTTTTTTTTTTTAATTTTAGTTTGGTTTGTTTGTTTTTCTTCAGCAAGGCAAATAGAAATATCAAAATAATATACCCTCTTTCTCACTTATGAACCCTTGGGCACAATATCAATGTGCAATTTTCTTTTTTTTTTTTCTTTTTTTTTTTTTTTTTTTTTTTTGAGGTGGAGTTTCACTCTTGTTGCCTAGGCTGGAGTGCAATAGCATGATTTGGGCTCACTGCAACCTCCACCTCCCTGGCTCAACCGATTCTCCTGCCTCAGCCTCCCAAGTAGCTGGGATTATAGGCATGTGCCGCCACACCCGGCTAATTTTGTATTTTTAGTAGAGATGGGGTTTCACCATGTTGGTCAGGCTGGTCTTCAACTCCTGACATCAGGTGATCCACCCACCTTAGCCTCCCAAAGTGCTGGGATTACAGGCTTGAGCCACCGCGCCTGGCACAATGCGCAATTCTTTTACCTAACAATATGCTCTTCTTAGAGGTCCCGTAACAGCCCACCAGTCTGACTGCATTGCCAACTCTTTATCCTTAAAGTGCTTGCTGAATTCAATTTTTATCAGTAGCTTCTGTTTCTTCAGGAGCCCCATTATCAGTCAGCTTCTGTTTATCTGAAACAACCTGCTTCATTTTTTTTTTCTAATTGCTGCAGCAAAAAACAAAACAAAACAAAACAAAAACATTATGGTAGTATTTTAAATTAAGTCACAGCTCAGGCATCCACTTGTTTGTTTATCTGCACTGTTGGCCCCACACACGATTTCCCTTCTTTTAGAAGTTCAAATTTTCACTTAAGATTCTTTTAATTCATCTTCAGTGTTCTAGATGGTTGAAAATGCTGGGAAAAGGGAAAATGGGTTTTTGTGTTTCATTCCCCACAGCAACAAAGCACAGATTCATAGAATTTATTGCTGAATGGGACCTTGGTGATCAGACCTCCTCTCATCCAAACCCCAATTCCCCCTGCTACCCCTCCATTCTTGCTCTCAGAAAATGATCTATTTTCTTAAAGTGCAATCCCCCTAAAATGTTCTCCCTGATCTACTCTTAACATACCATTTTTATTTCTATAGTTATTCTTTCTCCTGTCCTATAAATCTCAAAGGAATAGGCACCACTTCACTTTTTCTGCTGCTAAAACATCTCTGATTCTAAATTTTATTTATTTGTCTTCCATTAGTTGTTGATAGTAATGATGATGATCATGATGAGGAAGGTTATAACTAATATTTATTAAGCATTTTCTATGTACTCAGCACCACCTATTTCATTCCCACAGTAACAATATAATATAAATGCTATTATTATCCCCATTTTACAAATGCAGAGACTGTGATCTTCATAAATATCTGTATTTTAGGCGATTTATACTTTCTTCTTTGTATTTTCTGTACTGTTTGGATAGTTTGCAATGAACTATATACAACTTTTAAAATGAAACACAATAGATACCATAGAGCTTTTCTCATGGGAGGGTTGTGGGACATGATTTTTTCTCCACTGCAACAACGTAATGGTCCATTCCATCCATTAAAAAAATATTTGAAGCTGGACGCAATGACTCACGCCTGTAATCCCAGCACTTTGGGAGGCCAAGGCGGGTGGATCATTTGCGGTCAGGAGTTCAAAACCAGCCTGGCCAACATGGAGAAACCCCGTCTCTACTAAAAACACAAACAATTAGCCAGGCATTTTGGCAGGCGCCTATAGTCCCTGCTACTTGGGAGGCTGAGGCAGGATAATCGCTTGAACCCTGGGGGCAGGGTTACAGTGAACCAAGATCACACCACTGCACTCTAGCTTCAGCGAAAGAGCAAGACTCTGTCTCAAAAATAATAATAATAACAAAATAAAATAAAAGTCATTGTGAAAAAATTTGAGTGCCTACCATATGCAAGGCACTATGAAGGAAACAAAGCAACATTAGCAAGAGTTGAAAGTTAACTGTTTTAAAAATGAATGGTATCTATGCCATCAAGAGTTTAGAGGAACAGGAGTTCACTGTGACAAGAATGCACTAGGACTATAGCTTGGTCTTAAATGTGAGGGTCTCTCAGATACACAGGAAAAAACAACAGTTGAAAAACAGAAGGACGAAAGGAAAACGGGAAGGAAGGAAGGGAGGGAGGGAGGGAGGGAGGGAGGGAGGGAGGGAAGGGGGGAGGGAAGGAGGCAAAGAAAGAAAAGAAGAAAGAAAGAAAGAAAGAAAGAAAGAAAGAAAGAAAGAAAGAAAGAAAGAAAGAAAGAAAGAAAGAAAGAAAGAAAGAAGGAAGGAAGGAAGGAAGGAAGGAAGGAAGGAAGGAAGGAAGGAAGGAAGGAAGGAAAGAGGGAGGAAGAGAAGAGAAGAGAAAAGAAAAGAAAAAGCAAGGCATGTCTCTATTCTGATCCCCATAATTGTTTCTAATCCCTTTCCTCTCTTGACTGAGACAATCATAGCAAAAACTAATACTGGAGTATAGGTGTAAATAGGAGGATGTTTCATCCCTGCCTTGATTATTTCTTCCATCCCTGGCTTTCCTGACAGTTTCTACGTCATGAAAGTAAACCTTATGTTATTTCAAATTAAGCAAATTCCTATCTTACTTTCAAACTTGCTTTTATTCACCTGCTTTAGGTACAACTTCAAGCAGAAACTCTGAAAACATATATAGAAGAATATGTAACAAGAAATATAAAATGGCATCTATCTCAATCTTTCCCTAAATAAACTGCAAATTTTACTTAGCACGACTGCAAGCACAGTGCTGGGCACATTAAAGACACATAATCACTTGTAAAATGATTGATCACTAACCTCTAGACCTTTAATTACCTTAGTTCCAACAGTTTACAATAAATTACCAACTCCCACAAGAGTAGGGTTTCACAAAACTAAAGCAATTCATCTCCGTTAAGATTTTGAGATTAAAAAAAAAAAAAGTTCTTTGAATTCAAGCTCTTTTCAGTAACAGAATAAACTTCAAACTATACATAAAACCTATCAAGAAGCTCTGAACCTCACTATCTTGATTCTTTGATACATATCTTGACAAAATCTAGATCAATTTAATAGATCAGAACATAAAAGTTTATTCTCTTCTTTCATCAACTATATAAATTCTATGGTGTTAGTTGCCATGGCAAAAACTGTCTCAGAAATCCTTAAAGTTAGAAGTTACTTTGATTCCATCATATGCAAAGGCAGAAAGGTGGCTTCACTCTTTCTTTGTTGTTGATCTTCCCTCTCATTTTTCTCTTCAAAACTGGGATTCTCTTCAATTTTGGAACTCTCAGTTCCTAAAGCAAGATTTCCTAGAATATCAACATCTGACAGTATTTTTCACATTAGGCAAGCTTGTTTTCATCACAAAGATCATAATTACAGAAGAGATCACTAAAATCTATTTATAAGAAAATCCTTATAAGAATAAAAAGGCATACAATTGATCATTACAAGAGCTGTAAGCTTTGGTTTCATTTTTAAGTCCCTACTCTAAATAGGTGCAAGTCTATAAAGGAAGGTGGCTATAGATTTATCATACTCATTTCCTTTTTCCTAAAATCTGTACTGAAGTGATCATATCAATTTCTTTATTGAAGAATTTTGAAGAAAAAAAAATTGCATCACAAAATTATAACTAATTTGGGCAAAAGCATTATTCCACTTTAGCAAATAATTAAAAAGCTCCATATAATGCTTTTCTAGGTTGCATAATTGAGATAATAAGTAGAGAAATGTAAAGTGAAATTTAAAAGCCTCAAGGAAGGGCCTTATCCAAAGAAAGTTCATCTACACAGTCTGAAATTATCCTTTTCTCATTCCCTGTAGGTTTAGGTATAAGGTCCGATGGGATTGTAGCAGTGTGGGCCTGAGAGGAGGATGAGGAATAAACACCAAGGCAGGCTGTGGGTACCTCATACTTGGCTCCAATTGGCCTCATTAGCTCCATTAGCTCACAGAGTAAATCTTTCCTATGGTACGTAGTAACAGGAAGTCCCAAGCAGGCAATACCTGAAGCCAGAAAGGGAGAAACATCATAGTTTAAAGTAAGTGATTCACGCAGAGACCTCTTGAGCCAACAAATGTTGGGTCCAAGGAATAAAATATGTTGCTTTGTGGGAAGAGACTGGCAGGGACTAACTGTAGCCATGCAGCGTATCAGAGACTCAGGTTAATATAGTTTGGGTGGGAAGCAGAGACCTAAGATTAGTAAGAAACTGGAGTGCCTTGAGACAGTGGCTCAGTTTGCTGACCAGGGGAGATTGTAATTCAAACAGTATACCAGATGATGTTAGATATACCTCCCAGAGCTTCACTTTTCCTCATGTGTAAAAAGAGAATAATAAATGTTCCTGTTTCATAGGGATTGGTGAGGGGACTTACCCATCAAAAAGTAGAGAGAGGCAAATAGCTATTTCTCTATTTGAATATGTGTGGTTATAAAAACAGTTATATAAGTGGGAAACAAGGATTTGAATGGAAAGAATATAAGAGCAAAAAGTTTTCAGTGGCAATAAGAAGAGATGGGAATCACTGGTAACTAATAAGCAGAAGCAATGGGAATTGAACTCAGGATCCTATTCACATGATTCAGAAGTCCATTATTATGCATTCCTATTTATGTATGTCCATGTATCTACCATTTTATTTACTGAATGCTTACTACGTGTCAGGCACTGTGCTAAGCACTTTACATGAAATATCTCATTTAATCTCACCAATACCCTGTGAGTAAGGTACTGTAGTCACCTCCATTTTACCAGTGAGATAACTAAGGCTAATTTAGGACAAACTAAAGTAAGGGAAGGAAACAGATCAAACTAACAGACTTAGATTCACTAATATCGAATGATATAGGTAGAAATAGCTTGCATGGAATATCTATTAGTTCCCTGAAAACCAAATAGATCGTGACATCAATTATGATTTGAGTCTAGCTCAAGATAGCATTACAATGGGATCATGCCAAGTATCATGGAATTCGGTGTAAACAGTGGCCGTTCAAAGGCAGCAAAGCGCCAAGAACTGCCAAAGAATGGACATTAGGCTGCTGACTTGAGAGGGGCAGCCTAGGAGACTGCCCCTCTATGGGGCAGACTGGGAGGGAGGTCCTGTTATGAGTATCATGCTCCAGGAAGAGTTCTTGTTTTTCCTACGGATAACACAAGGTTAGGGCAGTATAAAAATATTGAAAAAAGAAGCCAATTTAAAGGCATTGAGCCTTTATGACATACCAAGCTCTTTACTAGCTTTGAATATATTATCTCAGGCAATCTTCCCAATAATGACATATATTATGATTCCTATTTTATTAAAGAAGAAGCTAAAGATTCAAGAGAATAATCCCTATTCCAGGGTTACAGAGCTAGACAATGCCAGAGCCAGGACTCAAACATGGGGTCTGCGTAACTTCCCTCCTAATGTTGCCACAGAAACAGATGTTAAAAAAAAAAAAAAAAAGCATCTTAGAAGATATAACACTGAATACAAGAATAGACATTGCAAGGCTGTCATACCAAAATGGTATGAAGGAGGCATGAAATCTGAAGCTCATGCCCAAAGTGCAACAATAATAATAGTAGCAATAGTGATGATAATAGCAGCTGTATAAGTCCGTTCTTGCACTGCTATAAAGAAATACCTGAGACTGGTTAATTGATAAAGAAAAGAAGTTTAGTTGGCTTATGGTTCCACAGGCTGTACAGGAAACACAATGCTGGCATCTACTCAACTTCTGGGGAAGCCTGAGGAAACTTACAAACACTGTGGAAGGCAGAAGGGGAGTGAGTACTTCACATGGCCAGAGCAGGAGGAAGAGAGAGAGCTGGAAGGTGCCACACACTTTTAAGCCAACCAGATCTTGTGAGAACTCTATCACAAAAACAGCACCAAATGGATGGTGCTAATCCATTCATGAAGGAGCCACTGCCATGATCCAATCACCCGCCACCAGGCCCCGCCTCCAACACTGGACATTACAATTGGACACGACATTTGAGTGAGGACACAGATCCAAACCATATAAGCAGTTAACATATATTGAACACTTTCTAGGTGCCAGACATCATTCAAACCATTATATATGTTTAACTCATTAACTTTTCAGAACAACTCTAGGAGATAGATACTACTATTGTCCCCATTTTACAGTTGAATAAACACATACAGAGAGGTTAAATACCTTACCCAAGCAGCAGAGCTAGTATAGGAAACTGGAATTCAAGACATGGTTCAAGGAAACTCCTAAAAAGATAATTCTAACTGTATGATTGTAAATTACACTGATACAGCAGAAAAAAAAAAAAATACAAGTGAATACCTAAATAAGCTAGAGTAGCTGTCCAGGGTTATGGATGACATGAGAAAAGTATACTTCTTTAAGTCCTATTTTGTTTCTGTCCTTCCTGTCAAAGAGAATTCTTTTCAAGCTGAAAAGGGTAAGAAACGACCATTGCTAAGAAGTAACTAAAGCCCAGGGTGGTTAAAGAAATTGTTTAAGAAAAAAATAAATAAACCAGAACTCTAATGTTTTCAATGGTTTTTGGTCTCCTGGGATGTATTAATTAAATATAAGAATGTATACAACTGATGAACCTATATTAGTGATCTTTGAGGAATTGTGGAGAATGATTGAAATCCTGGAAGATGGCTACAGACACGTGCCTTGTTTTTCTGCTTATTGTGGCACTATGCACAATAGCAAAGACTTGGAATCAACCCAAATGTCCATCAGTGACAGACTGGATTAAGAAAATGTGGCACATATACACCATGGAATACTATGCAGCCATAAAAAAGGATGAGTTTGTGTCCTTTGTAGGGACATGGATGCAGCTGGAAACCATCATTCTTAGCAAACTATCACAAGAACAGAAAACCAAACACCGCATGTTCTCACTCATAGGTGGGAACTGAACAATGAGATCACTTGGACTCGGGAAGGGGAACATCACACACCGGGGCCTATCATGGGGAGGGGGGAGGGGGGAGGGATTGCACTGGGAGTTATAACTGATGTAAATGACGAGTTGATGGGTGCTGACGAGTTGATGGGTGCAGCATAGCAACATGGCACAAGTATACATATGTAACAAACCTGCACTTTATGCACATGTACCCTAGAACTTAAAGTATAATAATAAAAAAAAAGAAGGGAAAGAAGGAAGATTCCTCAATCAAATATAGGCAAAGAGCCTGCATTGTACTCTTGACCCTTTATAATTCATTCTCCTCACACAACAGACTCTGAATACTATAAATCAGACCACGAAACCCTGCTTCTTTCTACAACTCCAATTACACTTATAATATAGTTTACCATCTTTGCCATTGCTACTATGACCTTACCTGCCTCCCTCTTAAACTGCATTACGTATTATTGCCTCCCATTGTTAACTATGCTCCAGTTATATTGATCTATTTTCTGTTCCTTGAACACTACAAGATTGTTCCTACCTCAGGGACTTTGCATTGCTGTTATCTTTGTCTGGATATTTGCCTACATGTTTGCAAACAAAATCATTGTTAATCAGATCTCAGCTAAAATGTCATTCTTTAATAGAGACCTTCTCTAACCTATCTAGTGTTTCTGACCATCTAGTGTTACTGCTTTGCCCCAACTCCAGACATTTCCTTATGTTACTGTTTTTAGAGCATTTACCGTCATCTGAAATTATCATACTTGTGTGTTTATTGTCTGACTCCTTCACCAGTACATAACTTTTATATGAGCAAAGACCTTGATAGTCTTGTTCACTATTTTAACCCTAGTGCTTAGAATACTTCCTCACACACAGCAGGAACTAAATAACTCTTGGTTGAATAAATGATTAAATATTTGACTCATGATCAAGATTCTAGAATAGATTATTAAAAGAATTGTTCGTGAGCACCTACAAATGTAAGTGATGATTAATGCAAACGAGTTTCATTTCCTTCAATGATATGGCTGATAGTATTGAAAACCAAAGAAATGTAATGTGAACACACACGCAGGTGTTTGACAAGGTTTTCTATGACAGCCATTCATTCAAGATGGAGAGACATTGACTGGAAACCATTTAAATAGATTTTTTAAGCGAATAAATGACCATAGCCAGACTGTTCTGATGTCCTGTTATAGCAGGAGTCTCTATATTATTTGGCTTATGCATACCTTTAAGAATATGATGAAAGCTATGGAGCTTTTTTCCAGAAAAAAAAAAAAAGGTATATATTTTGCAGAAAATTCATCAAGCTTCTATAGAATCTGAGATTCTATTCATGGATCCCAGGTTAAGATCCATTGTGCTAAAATATTTCCAATGGGAAATTTTATGGCTCTTTTATGTTCAATAATTTTCCCAATTCTCTAGATAAAGAAAGAGAAGACTGGCTTGTCATGTTTGGAGATGGCAGAAGATGAGACAGCTATAAGATATATTAGAAATCATAACTAAAGTTTTCAAAAGAACATGAGGAGCTGTTTGCAATGAATAGTACCTAATAGGAGATTTAAATTAGGGTTTCAGTCAATAGTAAGTTTGACTTAAGGTAACATTGTGATGATGTCACCAAAAGCAACTAATTTGATGTTAGGCTGCAAGCACAGAACAAAGCATGTGACAGCACTATGCAGTGACTGCAGCATACTCTGAGTACCCTTTCAGAAGTGTATGGGTAAATATATTCATAAGCACTTCACAGGGATAGTAGAGAAACATGAAATCAAGTCTTGCAGCAACCATTGGTTGAAATGGAAATACTGAGCTGAGAGTAAAGAAGATTTTCGTGGAGAAGAAACCTTGTCAAATGTTAACTGATTCTAAACATTTGAAAGGCCTTAAAGTGAAAAAAAAAAAAAGGGATTTATTCTACATGGTTATAAGTCATAAATCTAGGATCAAAGGTTATAAACACACATTTTACTTTAATGTCAAGAAGCACCTTCTAAATAATGAAAGCAGCCCAAAGATACAACGGATTGCCTTAAGCACTAGAGCGTCCATCTTCTCACTAATTCTGGTAAAGCCGAGGCTCCATAATCAATTGGCAGTGATGCTCTAGAGGAGACTCAAGCATCAGACAGGAGGCTGGAAACTAGATAACCATGAAAGTTCCTTCCTACACCAAAACTAAGAGTCTCTGAGTCTAGGAACCAAACAAATTAGGTAATTGTAAAGAAAAGTGCTCCAAAGTCATCTATGTGAACTCCATACTCAACCTATTTAGAAGTCACTGAGAATCTTTTAGTCACTCAAGTTGAGTATATTATGGAAACCAATCATCTTTAAACCTATTCAAGATTTTAACTTCTTTTTTTTTTTTTTTTTTCTGTTCTCTGTGTATTTTCCTTTTTTTTTTTTTAATTTATTTATTATTATTATACTTTAAGTTGTAGGGTACATGTGCACAACGTGCAGGTTTGTTACATATGTATACTTGTGCCATGTTGGTGTGCTGCACCCATCAACTCGTCATTTACATCAGGTATAACTCCCAATGCAATCCCTCCCCCCTCCCCCCCTCCCCATGATAGGCCCCGGTGTGTGATGTTCCCCTTCCCGAGTCCAAGTGATCTCATTGTTCAGTTCCCACCTATGAGTGAGAACATGCGGTGTTTGGTTTTCTGTTCTTGTGATAGTTTGCTAAGAATGATGGTTTCCAGCTGCATCCATGTCCCTACAAAGGACACAAACTCATCCTTTTTTATGGCTGCATAGTATTCCATGGTGTATATGTGCCACATTTTCTTAATTCAGTCTGTCACTGATGGACATTTGGGTTGATTCCAAGTCTTTGCTATTGTGAATAGTGCCGCAATAAACATACGTGTGCATGTGTCTTTATAGCAGCATAATTTATAATCCTTTGGGTATATACCCAGTAAGGGGATGGCTGGGTCATATGGTACATCTAGTTCTAGATCCTTGAGGAATCGCCATACTGTTTTCCATAATGGTTGAACTAGTTTACAATCCCACCAACAGTGTAAAAGTGTTCCTATTTCTCCACATCCTCTCCAGCACCTGTTGTTTCCTGACTTTTGAATGATCCGTACCCAATATATTGGAAATGACCTTTTCATTTAAACATAAAAATATTCAGATATCTTCATATCACAAACAAAAGAATTGCATATGGTAACATTGGAAACAAAATTAAGCAAAAAATATCTAGTTTTTCCCAAAAGGCATGTGCTGACAATTTGATAGGTTTGGAGAGAGGGGGAGTATTAAGATGAATTCAATCCTACCACAGCTGCAACAATTTTGGGCAGGTAAAGTTCTGATTCTAAATTGTAAAAATGCCTCATTTCTATTACAAGATCATCTAAATATGTCACCCAGCAACAGCAAGCAGATCCACTCAGTTGTGGACATTGCAGTGGTCTGGTACATTTACTATTATGAGGACAGAACTCACACAAAATTGCTTTCTAAATGTCATCCATTTAATAAACAAGAATGTCAAGGCATGCAAAACACTCACCATTTCTGTAAACAGAGTGAATCTTGAGAGGGAGAGAAGGAAGAAAGGAAAGACTAGATAGGATGCAAATAGAGGAAAGTAAGGAAGGAAGTAGAGGAAGGAGAGTGTAAGATGAATATGCATTGACTATCTATTAGTTCTATGCTTGGTGATTTCACATATATTATTAACTCTTCCCCACAAGTGAAGCAGAAATAATTGTCCTCAGTTTTAGAGACAAAGTAGCATGATTAAAGTAGTGAAGTAACTTGCCCAAGGTCCACAGTTAAATAACAGCTAAACATGGATCATCTCTCTGACTCCAAAGGCCATAATCTTTCCACTAACAGAACACTGCACCTACAATAAGTGTGGAGTTTAGGAATTTTTAGAAGGCCTAATATTTAGTAATCTTCACTGACTTTCAAAAATCTTCAGCATAGAAAGCCCTTGCCCCTCCTTACTTCTCCAGATTCACCTTTCATTACCCCACCCATCAAACTCTACTGGCCAGCCACATTGAATATCTTGTAGGTTCCCAAATTCCTCCAGGCCGTCTTAGCCTCTTTGCTTTGTGAATTCTTCTCTTTGATTTCTTTCTTCACCTGCTGCCCAGTTCTTTTTTTTTTTTTTTTTTTTTTTTTTTTTAAGATTAAGTCAAGCCCAACTAACCTCTCCAGAAAGTCTTCCTTGTCCACCTCAGATAGGTAGCTGCCTTGCCTCTGCTATTCCTTACTACCTTGAGTATATTTTGATCACATCCTCAAACAGGCTGTATTGTTTGCTCATCTCTCTCTCACCCACTTGACAACAACCTCTCCAAAACAAGAACCGGGACTCATTTTCGCATTGCATTTCTAACATCTAGAATAGTTGTTAGACTGTAGCAAGCACTCATAAATGCTGAAACAATGAATGAATGAACAAACAGCAAAAACAATGAAAACGAAATGAAAAAATGAGGTCTGTAAGTCCAATGTAGTAATAGGTAGACACATGCATGTGATCCTAAGTAAAGCTCAGAGATAAAGTTTTACAATATATCAGGGAAAGCTCTGGTCAACCAGGACACCACATTTTCCCTTTGTTAAAAGAAGAGCCACATTTTTCAACTAGATTTGGACCTCTTCTAAGTTGTCCTTCTCCCTCACTACCAAAGTTGGTGCACTAAATAAGAAGTGGTCCATTCCCTTAAATATCAGCATCCACATCTAGGTTCTAAGCAATTTAGAAGCAGAGATCCTGGCAGCTGCATCCTTGGTCCATCTCTCCACTGAGAGAGACAGATGTAACTTTTTGTTTACACTCCAGAAATGAGCAGATGTTTGCTTGCTTTCCCTGATATATATGCCCTCTGCTCCATGGCAGCCGTTGGATTGCCTTGTCTTGCTTCCAACTGTTTTCCTAGCTTCCTTTCCCTCTTGATCCAGAGACAAAAACAGAAAGAAACAAAGAAATAAGCCACATATATCATTTTTCAATTTTCTTGTGTGAAACCCTGTGACTGCTTCATTTCAATCAGAAGGAAATTAGTTCTTTGCCCTTTGAAGTGAGCTGAATCACTCATAATTTGAAAACAATGCAACTGTGGAGAGACAGAGTAGTGCCTACAAAGGAATGCATGTAAGATGACCTGGGTTCTTTCTAGTCCTAGCTGTACCACCAGCCAACTATGTGACCTTGGACAAGCCACTTAACCTCCCCAGGCTTTGGTTTCTTCATCTGTAAAATTAGGAGATTGAGCTATATGATCCTTAAAGTCTCTTTCACTCTTAAATTATGTTTTGGACACACAAGCATAGAAATAAAGTGGTTTCACCATAGTACAGAACCCCACATTTTAAAGAATTACTGACTCACTCTAGGTCCAAATCTATAAGCCTATTCTCACTCTTCCATCCCTCTGTCTTTCTGGTTGAATGCATGTTTCTCTTCAACATGCGATTCGAATTCAAATATAATATTCTCAGTGTGATAAAAGGGCATTGCTGGAGCTTGTAGCCTTGGTACTGTGGTCTAAATGTCCCAGACTGGCATCTGAAGACCCTCATTTCCTCTGTACATGCCATTGTGCTGATCATATGGGACAGTCCACAGTCAACATTCACCTGATCCCATGCTAACTTTGTAATTCACCTGACTTGGTTTTTGTTGTCAACATTAGGAGATTGTGCATTATGGCAAGAGAGTAGGGAATTGGAACTAAGGGTATTCGTGATATGTAAAATTCACAGTCTGAAAGAACTGATAGAGTAAAGTTTACAGGAGATAACGAGTTACAAGTGAAAGATTCATGGTTACCAGGGATATCATGGAGAACTGTGGGCCAGAAACTAGGAAGGCATGGAAATTAAAACCTGGAAAATATATATATACTAATGGCTAAGGAAATAAAATAGATAGTCCAAGTCTGAGCAAGCAGAAAAGAACCTGAAGTGGTCATATTCCAAATAACAAGATGGCTGGTAAAGCCCTTGGCTAGTGGTTAGGGCTCAAGGGATCCCCCAGAATCAAAAGCAGAGGACAACATGAACAGGAGAATAGATGTGAGTTTTTGGCTATCAAATAAATCTTGATTCTGATCCAAGTAAATACTTGCTGCTAGGAAAAAAATCATTGAAGAGCACATGTGGCCGAGTAGAGGAGTGAAGCCATCTGACTAATCTGGGGAGTTAAAAGTAACTGTCAGTTTGGTCGAGCATGGTGGCTCATTCCTGTAATCCTAACAGTTTGGGAGGCTGAGACGGGGGAAACACTTGAGGCCAGGAGTTTGATACCAGCTTGGCCAACATGGTGAAACCCTGTCTCTACAAAAAATACAAAAATTAGCCGATTGTGGTGGTGCATGCCTGTAGTTCTTTGGGAGGCTGAAGCATAAGAATTGCTTGAGCCCAGGTGGCAGAGGTTGCAGTGAGCTGAGATCACACCACTGCCCTCCAGCCCAGGCAACAGAATGAGACTCTGTTTCCCTGCAAAAAAAGAAGTTACTGACAGTTAAAGACTGAAACCAGCTGTCCACCTGGCTCAATAAAGGGTATGGCACCATGGTGTCAGAAGCCAGTCTCACAATACATGGAGCATCTTTTTTTTTTTTTTTTTTTTAAAAAGGACAATATGGCCACCCTTCCTGTTTAACCTTCAAAGGGTGATCCCATCAACAAGCAGAAAAGTAGGTACATGGGTCTCTAAAGCCCTATGATGGTCAGATTCCCTTCAGAGCCTCCTTATTTTTCATGGAGAAAAATCAGCCTGATCATAGCTTACTGAAGATAAGTGAGCCTCATTGGACAACAATGAAGAGCTGTCCAGGCAAGACAGCACTGAGCCTAAGAGACAGCAGCAACTCCCAGTTCAGGATTGGTGGCCACTTGCCAAATTTGCACTGGCTTCCTACTTTTAGGTTTCTGTCATGCATTGTTACCTAATCTCAACCCTCTTTCCCAATAAGCCTCAACACAAAGTTCTGGACATCCACTACTAATTAGTAGATAAATATTAGCAAATGAGATTTAAGTATATTTTTCATCTAGGTTGCAACTAGTTGTTAGAGCAACTACAACCCCAGATATCTCGAGGCCTCGGTGAAATTTTCTGTGTTGATTTTACAGCCTCAATCCTCGATGCCTTTCCATAGTCCAAAAATACCACCTGGAGCCCTAGGATTAAGAACGAAATCATTTCACCCCTGTAAGCCTGCTACACAGATTCACAGTGATTGACACAGCCTACCCAACCATGCTTCTGCCTTGCATTTTGTTATTAACCCCTCATGACCCATAACGATGACCTCAAGGTAATGTAACACTCAGCCAGCACCACTGCCCCGCTGACCCAGACACAGTAGATATAATCTTAGGTTTTAATTCTGCAGGACTATTCCACACACCATTTATAATATTTTTCATTTTTCTAAAGTGATCCAATTTCCTGGAAAAAAAAATCATTCTTGAAAAAGTTATTATCTTCTTGGTAATTCTTCGGGTAAAATAGTTCCAGAGGCTAGTTGCAATGGCACCTTTCCAATTGAATGTATAAATCAAAATGCTTGCTTTACTTAAAAAGATTTCCTCCTATCAAAGAGAACTCTTCCTCTGAAGGTGAAGATTCGCTTCTGGTCTTCCGGCCTGATTTACGACCAATGTAAACAGAATGGAATACACTCCCTTTCTCATTTGAGGATTCTAGTACAAATAAAAACAGCTTGTTAAATAAAGCAGCGATAGGGCCATTTTGCATGGTTGTGCTGAAGAAATCAATTAGTGATAAAATAGCTTTATGTTTTCTAACAAGTTTAAGGCACAGAAAGTCTCCATTTTTCCTACCTTTAATTTAGATGAAGCTTGATAATACTTGTCAGTTTAAAACTAAACATATATGATGCCTTTCTGAAGATCTATTTTTGGTTTAGTTTTAAACTGACAAGTATTGTCAAGCTTATATATAAATAGAAGAACAATGATTAGGAATTACAATATTTGAAAGCCAGTTTTAAAGGGAAGTTATTTTATTAAGAAGTATTTATATCTATAAATGTATGCAGTTTTGATTTAGAGGGAAAAGTCTTTTGTTTCAAAGAATCAGAATTAGTTTCATTTTGCTGCTTTGTTTTTAAACTAAACCTTACTACTTCACAAATAGATCTGAGTGCTACAAAACTCCCTTTAAAAGTTAATGGTCCTTAAAAATTTAATGCAGTAATACGCTAAGTATGATTCAGATATTTTCTAAACAATTTTAGCAAACATTAACTGAAGCCCATTCAATTATATTAGAACCACTGGGAGCTTTGAGTGCTTTTTAAAAATTTCTGGAGTGACTGTAACAACAATCTTAAAAATAATGTCACCTTATAATCAGGAACTAATATATTTTAAAAATGGAAAATATTTAAGAGACTAATAATTATTTGACATACAAATATTTGGAATACATCAGCTACATTGCTATTATACTAATACTGAAATAATTAAACTTAAAGGTAACACAGCTTAGAGTCTTCAAAGTTAAATGCCAGAATTCAACTTTATATTTTAGAAATAAAATAGAGCTGCCGGGTGCGGTGGCTCACGCCTGTAATCCCAGCACTTTGGGAGGCCAAGGTGGGTGGATCACGAGGTCAGGAGATCGAGACCATCCTGGCTAATACGGTGAAACCCTGTCTCTACTAAAAATATAAAAAATAAGCCGGGTGTGGTGGCAGGCGCCTGTAGTCCCAGCTACTTGGGAGGCTGAGGCAGGAGTATGGCGTGAACCCAGGAGGTGGAGGTTGCAGTGAGCCGAGATTGCACCACTGCACTCCAGCCTGGGTGACACATCGAGACTCTGTCAAGAAAAGAAAAGAAAAGAAAAGAAAAGAAAAGAAAAGAAAAGAAAAGAAAAGAAAAGAAAAGAAAAGAAAAGAAAAGAAAAGAGAGAGAAAGAGAATAGAGCTATGATTTTTCAGATTCAGATGTCTAGTAACCTCAGATATTCAAAGCAACCTAGAACCCCCAAATAAGGGAAATCATGCAAATAGCCAAGAGTTAATTAAAAGTGCACAGTTTATAGTTCTTGTGTTTATGGTATTTCACTGACCAGAGATAATGAGCCAAATTTCACACAAACCACCTCACCCCTCTCTCCTAGAAGGAATATCCGATGGATTAGCCTGGATAGCCAAATCCAGACCCATTAGCAACAAAACTGAGAAGAATAGGAAGAAAAGGAGAGAGATCAGAGAAAGAGAATGAAAGAGAGAGAAGCAGAGGGAAGGGAATCAATGTTATAAAATACAAGGATAGCAAGCAGCAGATGCCCTGACGTCAGTGATCAGAGACAGCAGAGCACAAGGAAGGAAACAAGAAGTATCTACTAGTTGCTGGTCTGGGGGCTTATAGCCAAAGAAGAAACTAAATCCTCCCTAACAATGAAGAGAATCACTGAGTTAGAGAGTCCGAAATTTAAAAAAAGGAAAAAAGAAAAAAAAAGAACGAAGCAATTAATCTAAAGTTAGTCACTTTAGGTTCACACAATATTCCAAACCCTAATAGTTTCCAAAGGTTTGCCATAACAGTAAAAGAATTGACAATTATAAAAACCTTGAATCAATCATATTCAAGAAAACCCTTTACCAAGGCAGTGAAGCTTAAAGTATATTTTAATATAATTTTCTCCATAAACAATCTTTTTTTATGCTTGAGGGATAAAGCTTCTGTTCTCTGAAAAAAAAAAAAAAGCACAAATTCAAGACACATAATACCCACATCATGTAAGACAACTTAAAAAATTATTCTACACAGAAAATTCCAAAATTGTAAAATACACTTTGAAGTAATGCTAATGGGTGAATATGGATGGCACTTTGGGGAAATATTGACTGACGCATTAGAGACAGTACACCACAGTAGTTAAGCCAGAGAGCCTATGACCAAATTCTAGTCCTACCACTTACTGATCTCTTCTTTGGTGACCTCATACTAAGTAATAGCTTGGGTACATTTCTTCACTGTTCTGTAGCTCAGTTTCCTCATCTGTAAAATGTAGATAACAAACGTTGCCTATCTCATAGGGTGGCTGAAGGAATAAAATGAGATAAGGCAGATAAAAGATCAATTAGCACAATGCCCAGGATATAGTAAACACTCCCTAAATGTTAGCAATTATCATCATTACACATTACTTAGACATGTCAAATAATCTGCCCACCTTTAGTCTCTCCTGATCCTAATCCCTGCCACACACTACCATCATACAAATTTTCTAAAAATTAACCTGCTAAAACTAAAGTTTGATGATTTCCTGTTGTGCAACAGCCAAGTCTACATTTCTTGTCTTGTAATTTAAGGTAGTTAAAGCCCTGTGACAATCTGGTTCCTTTCTCCCATAATTACTATTAATTATGTGTTAGTATCTTCATCCCCATTTTACAGACAAAGAAACTGAGGCTCATTCTGTTAAGAAAAATACTGCCTGTGGAACATTTCTACAGATTTACTTCTGGCTCAGTGACTTGTAATAAACCTTGAAGTTAAAGGTTGACAGTAACTATTTTGGTTCCCAGAATAATACCCCTTTGTCTCAGTTCACCATAACTTCAGGCCATGGAGATGAATCTGAAAAAAGAGGCCTAAAGAGTCCAGTGTTTCTATGTTTTCCAATACCTCTGTATTCTCAGTGGGAGATGGGGAAGAATTTTCAAATCCTTCATGATCAACTTCATGTTTCTAAATACTTAATTACATAAAGAAGGATGAGAATGATTTGAAGCAAATAAAATGCATAAAGAAGAGAGGAAATGGAAGGGGAGAACATATAAAAAACAAAAAGGAAAAGGAGGAAGGAGAAAGGGATAGACAAAGATGGTTCAATCACTGTTTTGTTGTTGTTGTTGTTGTTGTTTTGAGATAGGCTCTGGCTCTGTCACCCACGCTAGAGTGCAGAGGCATGATCTCAGCTCACTGCAGCCTCTAACTCCTGGGCTCAGCTGATCCTCCTACCTCAGCCTCCTGAGTAGTGGGGACTACAGGCATGTGCCTCCAATGCCAGGCTAATTTTTGTATTTTTTTTTTTTTTTTAGAGACAGAGTTTCAGCACGTTTCCCAGGCTGATCTTGAACTCCTGAACTCAAGTGAAGCGATCTGGCAGTCTTGGCCTCCCAAAGTATTAGGATTATAGGCGTGAGCCATGGCACCCAGCCAATCACTGTTGGTATACATTATCTTTTGTTTTCTGAGAAGAAATAGGCAAAATGGCTACAAAATGTGTACCCTTAACAATGTCTTTCACAAGAGGGCACTAGTACATAGAATTATGATATGAATATGAGTGAATGTACCTAAGGGCAACAAAAAGAAGGTAACCCTGTGTTTCGCACTTGCTATGGAGCCATTCTCTTTATGCATTTCACATCCTCTACACCCCAGAGTATGCTCTGAAGCACTTGGAGAGTAAAAAGCCTTGTCTGTCATTACATCAACATGAACACGAGGCCTTTTTAGCTCCAAATAGAAAATGAAACAAAACACACATAAATACTGCAATGCCCAAGAGAGCCAGGCACTATAAACTATCAGTTAAATGGCTGATATTTTGGAAGTCTTACGCATTTCTTTCTTATATTTCTATTTTTATATTAGGCAACAGTTTCACTGTCACCCAACAAAACCCACAAAAATTGTATTCATTGCTAGATCCTTTCTTAGCATTGTAACACAACTCAATTCAATAGTTCTGTAAAAAAAAAAAATAATAATAACTGTGGTTGTTTTCTTAACTGCTTATTCCCCAGATGGGAAGGCCACTTGGAGAAGTCATCAGTCAGGTTAGAGTGAGATTCTAAGTTGGAACTCAACATTGGTGAGAAAAAAACACTGAACCTAAATTTGGAAACCCTCAAAAATTCTGTCTGTGAAACTGCAAATGATACTCACAGAAAGGAGGGAAGGTGGTAGTGTTTAAATAAACCAGTGTCGTCACACTAGTAGCTTTCTGACAAATTGTTTTAAAAGAATATTTTTTTTAATGGAAAGAAAGGAGAGGCTACAATAGGACATTTATATAATTGAAGCATAATAAATAACATTCTACAAAATTCTCCCCGCATGCATATTTTCTGATTGCAGAACTCTAGTCAGCAAGCATCCAGGAATTTACCAAGAAAAGCAAAGGGTGCCGTTTGTCTCATCTAGAATAAAATAATAAAGAACAGTGAATATAGCAATTAACTGTTTGCAGAGTGCTTTCTTGTGCACTATTTAATTTGATCTGCATGAGAACCCTTAAGGAAGAAATTATTAATTTCTCCATTTTATGGAAGAGAAAATGAGAGGTCAGAGAAAATAATTGACCCGAGTCACACTACTAATAGGTGATGACCCAGGGACTGACTGGAAGTCAGGGCTTCTTGCTTTAAAAGTTCATGCTTGTTGCTCTTTGCTGCTTCTTGTCAAAATGAATGCATTGCCATGAAGCTGAGAAAAGAAATCGATTTTACTTATGTTTGTATTTCATAGAAACTGACATATTTATATACAACTACATGAATATGTAGTTATTTATAAATTAATAGCTTTATTTATGAAATTTATAAATTATTTATAGATTTACAAATAAATTAGAATTCTGTTCATTCTAAGACATACCAGGCTATGACTATACTTTAATTGTGTATTATTTCTACTTTGAAAACAATTACAAGGAATTTTGTTTATTTTTAATCAATATGAAATTATTTGGAATCAATTATTCAGAATCAATATCAGAGAGAATAATTGATTTATTAAGGGCTTTAATTACATAGAGGGCTACAGCTGTTTTAACACAGGTTAGGTATTTAACTTTAAATAGGTTTTATTTAAAAAGTCATACATTGTTATTGTAGACAATTTGGAGTACACAGAAATTTAGTGCTTTTTAAACTTTTTTCTTTTTTAATTTTTATGGATACATAGTAGGTATATATTTATGGGGTACATGAGATGTTTTGATACAGGCGTGCAATGTGAAATAATCACATCATGAAGAATCAGGTATCCATCCCCTCAAGCACTTACCCTTTGAGTTACAAACAATCCAATTACACTCTTTAAGTTATTTTAAAATGGACAATTAAATCATTATTGACTGTAGTCACCCTGATGTGCTGTCAAATAGTAGGTCTTATTCCTTCTTTCTATTTTTTGTACCCATTAACCATCTGCACATCACACCCAGCCCCCTACTACCCTCCCCAACCTCTGACAACCATCCTTCTACTCTCTATGTCCATGAGTTCAATTGTTTGATTTTTAGATCCCACAAATAAGTAAGAACATGCAATGTTTCTCTTTCTGTGCAAGGCTTATTTCACTTAACATAATGATCTCCAGTTCTATCCATATACTGTTGCAAATGAATGGATCTCATTCTTTTTATGGCCGAATAGCACTCCATTGAGTATATGCTCCACATTTTCTTTATCCATTCATCTGTTGATGGACATTTAGTTTGATTCCAAATCTTAGCTATTATGAACAGTGCTGCAACAAACATAGGAGTGCAGGTATCTCTTTGATATACTGTTGCCCTTTCTTTTGGGTATATACCCAGCAGTGGGATTGCTGGATCATATGGTAGTTCAACTTTTAGTTTTTTGAGGAACTTCCAAACCGTTCCCATAGTAGTTGTACTAATTTACATTCCCACCAACAGTATACAACTGTTCCATTTTTGCCACATCCTTGCCAGCATATAAGCCATTTTAACTGGGGTGAGATGATATCTCATTGTAGCTTTGATTTGCATTTCTGATGATCACTGATGTTGAGCATTTTTTCATATGCCTGTTTGCCACTTGTATGTCTTCTTTTCAGAAATCTCTATTCAAATCTTCTACCCATTTTTGATTAGATTACTAGACTTTTTATACAGTTATTTGAGTTCCTTATATATTATGACTATTAATCCCTTGTCAGATGGGTAGTTTGCAAATATTATCTCCCATTCTGTGGGTTGTCTCTTCACTTTCTTCATTGTATCATTTGCTGTACAGAAGCTTTTTAACTTCATGTGTTCCCATTTGTCCATGTTTGCTTTGGTTGCTTGTGCTTGTGGGATATTGCTCAAAAAATCTTTGCCCAGACCAATGCCCTGGAGCTTTTCTCCAATGTTTTCTTGTAACAGTTTCATAGTTTGAGGTCTTAGCTTTATGTCTTTAATCCATTTTGATTTGATTTTTGTATATGGCAAGAGATAGGGGTCTATTTTCATTCTTCTGCATATGGATATCCAGTTTTCATAGCACCATTTATTGAAGAGACTGTCTTTTCCCTGGTTTATGTTCTTGGTACCTTTGTCAAAAATGAGTTCACTGAAGGTGTATGGATTTGTTCCTGGGTTCTCTATTTTGTTCCATTGGTCTAGGCATCTCTTTTTATGCCAATACCATGCTGTCTTGGTTACTATACCTCTGTAGTACAATTGGAAGTCAGGTAATGTGATTCCTTTAGTTTTTTTTCTTTTTTTCCTTAGGATAGCTTGGGCTATTCTGGGTCTTTCGTATTTCCATATAAATTGTAGGATTGTTTCTTGTATTTCTGTGAAGAATGTATTTTGATAGTGATTGCATTGAATCTGTGGATTGCAATGAGTACTACGGACATTTTAACAATATTGATTCTTCCAATCCATGAACATGGAATATATTTCCATTTTTTGGTGTCTTCTTCCATTTCTTTTACCCATGTTTTACAGTTTTCATTATAGAGATATTTCACTTCTTTGGTTAATTCCTAGGTATTTAATTTTATGTGTAGCTATTGTAAATGGGATTACTTTTTAAATTTTACTTTAAGTTCTGGGATACGTGTGCAGAATGTGCAGGTTTGTTACATAGGTATATATGTGCCACGGTGGGTTGCTGCACCTATCAACCTGTCGTCTAGGTTTTAGGCCCTGTATGCATTAGGTATTTGTCCTAATGCTCTCCCTCCCCTAGACCCCCACACCTTGACAGGCCCCAGTGTGTGATGTTCCCCTACCTGTGTCCATGTGTTCTCATTTTTCAACTCCCACTTGTGAATGAGAACATGTGGTGTTTGGTTTTCTGTTCCTGTGTTAGTTTGCTGAGAATGATGGCTTCCAGCTTCATCTGTGTCCCTGCAAAGGACATAAACTCATTCTTTTTTATGGCTACATAGTATTCCATGGTGTATATGTGCCACATTTTCTTTATCCAGTCTATCATTGATGGGTATTTGGCTTGGTTCCAAGTCTTTGCTATTGTAAATATATATGGAACAGAACAGAGATCTCAGAAATAACACCACACATCTACAACCATCTGATCTTCGGGATTGCTTTTTTTATTTCTTTTTCAGATTGCTCACTGTTGGCATATAGAAATGCTACTGGTTTTTGTATGTTGATTTTGTATCCTGCACATTTACTGAATATTTTCATCAGTTCTAATAGTTTCCTTGTGGAGTCTTTATGGTTTTCCAAACATAAGGACACATCATCTGCAAACAAGGATGATTTGATTTCTTCCTTTCCAATGTGGATGCCCTTTATTTGCTGCTATTGTTGGATTGCTCTAGCTAGGACTTCCAGTACTATGTTGAATAAAAGTGGTGACAGTGGGAATCCTTGTCATGTACTAGATCATAGAAGAAAGGCTGTCAGTTTTTCCCCATTCAGTATGATACTAGCTGTGAGTGTGTCATATATGGCTTTTATTATGTTGAAGTATGTTTCTTCTATCCCCAGTTTTTTGAGGGTTTTCATTATGGAGAGATGTTCAATCATATGCTTTCTCACTATTAATTGAAATGATCATAAGGTTTTCATCCTTCATTCTGCTGATATGATGTAATACACTGATTGATTTGCATATGTTAAACTATCCTTGCATCCAAGGGATAAATCCCACTTGGTCATGATGAATGATTTTTCTAATGTATTACAGAATTCAGTTTGCTAGTATTTTGTTGAGAATTTTTGCATCATCAGAGATATTTGCCTGTAGTTTTTTTTTTTTTTTTTTTTTTTTTTTTTTTTGATGTATCTTTGGTTTTGGTATCCGGTTAATACTGGCCTCATAGAATGAGTTTGGAAGTATTCCCTCCTCCTTTATTTTTTGAAATAGTTTGAGTAGGATTGGTATTAGTTCTTCTTTAATGTGTAGAATTCAGCAGTGAAGCCTTTGGGTCCTAGGCTTTTCTTTACTGAAAGTCATTTTTTTTTTTTTTTTTTTTTTGAGAGGGAGTCTCACTCTGTTGCCCAGGCTGGAGTGCAATGGCACAATCTCAGCTCATTGCAACCTCCGCCTCCTGGGTTCAAGTGATTCTCCTGCCTCAGCCTCCCGAGTAGCTGGGATTACAGACATGCGCCACCACGCCCAGCTAATTTTTGTATTTTTAGTAGAGACGAGGTTTCACCATGTTGCCCAAGCTGGTCTTGAACTCCTGACCTCAGGTGATCCACCTGTCTCGGCCTTCCAAAGTGCTGGAATTACAAGCATGAGCCACCGCGCCAGGCCCTGAAAGGTTTTTTATTAAGGCTTCGATCTTGTTACTTATTATTGGTCTGTCCCAGTTTTGGGGTTCTTTATGGTTCAATCCTGGTAGGTTGTATGTGTCTAGGAATTTATCCACTTCTAGATTTTCCCATTTATTGACATATAGTAGCCACTAATGATCATTAGTGGCAGTATCAGTTGTAATGTCTCTTTTTTCATTTCTGATTTTATTTCTTTGTATCTTGTCTCTTTTTTTCATAGTCTGGCTAAATGTTTGTCAATTTTGTTTAACTTTTCAAAAAACCAAGTTTTTGTTTTATTGATCATTTACATTGCATTTTTCATTTCAATTTCATTTATTTCTGTTCTGATCGTTATTATTTCTTTTCTTCTAATTTTGAATTTGGTTTGGTCTTGCTTTTCTACCTCTTTAAGATGCATCCTTAGATTGTTCATTTGAAGTTTTTTTCTTTTATGATGCAGGCACTTATACCTATACAATTCTATCTTAGTATTGCTTTTGCTGTATCCCATAGGTTTTGGTATGTTGTGTTTCCATTATTATTTGTCTCACAAAATTTTTCAGTTTCCGTCTTCATTCTTCATTGGTCCACTGGTTATTCAGGAGCATAGTGTTTAATTTCTATGTATTAGTCTAGTTTCAAAAATTCCTCTTGTCATTAATTTCTAGTTGTATTCCATTGTGGGCAGAGAAGATGCTTGATATTACTTCAATTTTCTGAATACTTTAAGACATGCTTTGTCGCCGAACATATGGTCTATCCTTGAGAATGATCAATGTGCTGAGGAAAAGACTGTGTATTCTGCAGCCATTGGATGAAATGTTCTGTAAATATCTACTAGATCCATTTGGTCTACAGTGCTGATTAAGTCTAATGTTTCTTTGCTGATTTTCTGTCTGGAAGGTGTGTCAAATGCTGAAGGTGGGGTGTTGAAGTCTCCAGCTAGTATTGTATACTTATCTCTCTATATAACACTAGTAATATTTGCTTTATATAGCTTGGTGTTCCAGTGTTGGATGCATATATATTTAAAATTGTTATATCCTCTTGCTGAATTGACACCTTTACTCTTGTATAGTGACATTCTTAGTCTTCTCCCATAGTTTTGGTCTTGAAATCTATTTTGTCTGATATAAATATAGCGACTCCTGCTCTTTTTAGATTTCTACTGACATGAAATATTTTTTTCCATCCCTTTATTTTCAGTTTATGTGTATCTTTAGAGGTGAAGTGTATTTCTTGCAGGCGAGGGGCCATTGAGTCTTATTTTTTTATCCATTCGGACACTCTATGTCTTTTGACTGGAGAGGCTAGTTCATTTCCATTAAATGTTATTATTGATAAGGACTTACTCCTGCCATTTTATTATTTGCTTTCTGGTTGTTTTGTTGTTCTCTCTTCCTTCTTTCCTTCCTTCCTGTCTTCCTTTCAGTGAAGGTGATTTTCTCTGATGGTATGCTTTAATTTTTTTTGCTTTTTAATTTTATTTTTATTTTTTTGTGTATCCATTGTACATTTTTCAATTTAAGGTTACCATGAGGCTTGTAAATACTACCTTATAACCAATTACTTTAAACTGATGACAAGTTAACGCTGATTGCATAAACAAACATGCAAAAAGAAAAGTAATAAAAATTTTACACTTTAACTTTGTCCTCCCACTTTTTAGGCTTTTTGTTGTTCCTCTCTATGTATTAATGTACTGTTTCTTTAAAAATTGTTGTAATTCTTATTTTTGACTGTTTTATTGTTTAGTCTTCCTACTTAAGTCAAGAGTAGTTTAACATCACAATTACAATGTTATACTATTCTGTGTTATTCTGTCTGCTTACTGTTACCAACGAGTTATGTCCCTTTAGATGATTTCATCTTACTCATTAACACCCTTTTCTTTCAGATTGAAGTACTCTCTTTGGCATTTCTTGTAGGACAGGTCTGGTGTTGATGAAATTTCTCAGCTTTTGTTTTTATGGAAAAGTCTTTATTTCTGCTTCATGCTTAAGGGATATTTTTGCCAGGTATACTATTCCAGGATAGAGGTTTTTTTCCTTCAGCACTCGTAGGTTTGCTCTTTAGACCATTTTCTAGGTCCTGTGGGCATGCTTCATTGTTTTTTATTCTTTATTCTTTTGTCTCCTCCAACTGTGTATTTTCAAATTGCCTGTCTTCAAGGTCACTAATTACTTCTTCTGTTTGATCAATTTTTTTTTTTTTTTAAACGGAGTCTCGCTCTTTTGCCCAGGCTAGAGTGCAATGGTGCGATCTCAGCTCACTGCAACCTCCACCTCTCAGGTTCAAGCGATACTCCCACCTCAGCCTCCTGAATAGCTGAAATTACAGGCACCCACCAACATGCCTGGCTAATTTTTGTATTTTTGTAGAGACGAGGTTTCACCATGTTGGCCAGGATGCTCTTGAACTCCTGACCTCAGGTGATCCATCTGCCCCAGCCTCCCAAAGTGCTGGGATTACAGGCGTGAGCCACCGAGTCTGGCCTCAATCCTGCTATTAAAGGTCTCTGATGCATTCTTCAGTGTGGCAATTTCATTTTTCTGCTACAGAGTTTCTGCTAGATTCTTTTTAATTATTTCAATCTCTTTGTAAAATTTATCTGATAGAATTCTAAATTCCTTCTCTGTGTTATCTTGAATTTCTTTGAGTTTCTTCAAAACAGCTATTTTGAATTCTCTGTCTGTGAGATCACATACCTCTGCTTCTCCAGGATTGGTCCCTGGTACCTTATTTAGTTTGTTTGGTGAGGTCATGTTTTCCTGGATGGTGTTGATGCTGGTAGATGTTATTCAGTGTCTGGGCATTGAAGAGTTAGATGTTAATCATAGTCTTCACCATCTGGGCTTATTTGTAGCCGTCTTTCCTGGAAAAAACTTTCCAGATATTTGAAAGGACTTGGGTATTGTGATCTAAGCTATATCTGCTTTAGGAGGCACCCCTTGTCCAGTAACACTGTGGTTCTTGCAGACTCATAGAGGTACCATCTTGATGATCATGGACAAAATCCAGGTGAATTCTCTGGATTACCAGGCAGAGACTTTTGTTCTATACCTTTACTTTCTCCCAAACATACAGTCTCTCTCTCTCTGTTCTGAGCCACATAAAGCTAGTGGTGGAGTGACACAATCACCCCTGTAGTCACTATCACTATGACTGCTCTGGGTCAGACCTGAAGCCTGCACAGCACTAGGTCTCACCCAAGGCCTGCTATAACCACTACTAGCTACTGCCCATGTTTGCTCAAGGCCCTGGGCCTCTATGATCAGCAGGTGGCAAAGCCAGCCAGGCCTGTGTCCTTCCCTTCAGGGTGGTGAGGTTCCTCTGGCCCTGAATGAGTCCAGAGGTACCAACTGGGAGTCAGAGACTAGAGTCAAAATCCTTAGACGTCGACCTGATTTTCTGTTGTATTGTAGTTGAGTTGGCACTCAAACCACAAGATACAGTCCTTCCCACTCTGCCCTCCCCTTTCCAAAGGCAGAGGAGCCTCACTGTGTAGCGACTGACACCCCAGGCCATGAGAAGTACTGCCAGACTATCGCCAATGTTCACTTAAGGCCCAAGGGTTCTCAAGGGAGCTTGTGGTGAATGTTGCCTGGCCTGGGACTCACCCTTCATGGCAATTGAATTCCCTCTGGCCCAGGGCAGGGCCAAAAATGCCATCCAAGAGTCAAGTCCTGGAATCGGCCACCACAAGAGTCCTCTTGTGTTATACCCTGCTGTGGCCATGCTGGTAGCTAGGGTGCAAGACAAAGTCCCATTTACTTTCCCCTCTGCTTTTCTCAAGCCAAAGAAGTTTTTCCCCAGCTGGTATTGTGCTGAGTCTCACCTGAAGCTAGCAAGTCTCAGAGGCTCACCCAATGCCCTTGACTTAGTATCTGAGTATCACTGCTGGTTATTCAGGGCCCAATGGCTTTTTAGTTAACAGGTGATGAATGTTGCCCGGACTGGGTTCCCTTCTGGCCCAGGATGTGTCTAAAAATATCATCTGGGAGCTAGGTTCTGGAATGGGGGCTTCACAACTATGACTGGTGCCCTATATTTTTGTACTTTTTTGTAAAGATGGGGCTTCCTCTTTCAGATTTTCTAAAACTATGTTGAATAAGTATGGTGAGAATTCCCATCTCTAGCACTGCTCCTGATATTAGAGCAAAAGCAATCAGTCTTTCACTATTAAGCTGTTAGATTTTTTAAGATGTTATTCATCAAGTTGAAGAAGTTTCCCTGTACATGTATTTTTCTGAGAGTTTTTTAAAATTATGAATGAGTATTAAATTTTATCAGTGCTTTTTCTGTGCCTATTGAGATGATCATGTGGTTTTTGTCCTTTATTCTATATGATGTGTTATACTTACTTATTTTTGTATATTGAACACACTTGCATTCTCGGGGTAAAACCCACCTAGCTGTGGTTTACTATCCTTTTTATATGTTACTGAATTTGTTTTTGAGTAATTTGTTGAAGATTTTTGCATCTATATTCATAGGCATAATAGTCTGAGGTGTGTGTGTGTGGGTGTGTGTGTGTGTACGTGTGTGTGTGATGTCCTTGTTTGGTTTTGGTATCTGTGTAATACTATCTTCATATCATGAATTGGTGTTCTGTCCTCTGTTTTCTGTAAAAGATAGTGTAGAATTGTTCTTAATTATTTAAATACTTAATAGAGTTCTCCAGTGAAATCATCTAGAACTGGAGTTTCCTTTTTGAAGAACTTTGTAAAAAATGAATTTGATTTATTTAATGATTATAAGATAATTTAGATTATCAATTTTTCCTTGATTGAAATTTTGTAGCTTGCAAACATAAACTCACAAGGAATATTTAATGAATGGGTCCATTTTCTAACTTGTCAAATTTATGAGCTCAAAGTTGTTCATAATACTCTCTTGTTATCCTTTGAAAGGCTGCAGGATATTTAGTGATATTCCCCATTTCATTTTCAATATTGCTAATTTGTGTATTTTCTCTTTTTACTTTTGTCAGTCTTGCTAGATATTTGTCAATTGTTTTGATTTTTTTCAAAGAAACAGGTTTTCAGGCTGGGTGTGGTAGCTCATGCCTGTAATCCCAACACTTTGAGAGGCTGAGGCAGAAAGATTGCTTGAAGCCAGGAGACTGAGACCAGCCTGCTCAACATAGCGAGAATTTGTCTCTACAATAAATAAATAAATAAATAAATAAATAATAGCAAGGCATGGTGGTGTGCACCTGTAGTTCTAGCTACTCAGGAGGGTGAGGCAGGAGGATCACTTGAGCCTAGGAGTTTGAGGCTGCAAGGAGCTATGATCACACCACTGTACTCTAGCAGCCTGGGAAAAAGAGCAAGACTCTGTCTCTTAAAAAAGAAAGAGAAAGAAACAGCTTTTCATTTCACCACTTTTCTCTATTGTTCTCTCATTTTGAATTTAGTTAACTTCTGTTCTTACCTTTACTATTTCCTTTCTTTCGCTTGTCTTCTGTTAATTTTTATCCCCTCTTTCTTGTTTCTTAAGGGAGGAACTTAGATTATTAATTTGAAATATTTAATCTTTTCATTCAGTTACATATATATTTCATTTTAGATTTCCTCTTTGTTCTATGGATTATTTACATGTGTGTTGTTTAATTTCCAAGTGTTTAATGAGTTTCCTTTAACTTTCTGTTACTGATTTCTAGTTTAGTTTTGTTATGGTCAGAGAATACACTCTGTATAATTTCAATTATTTCATGTTTCATGAGGTTTGTTTTATGACTTAGGATATAGTCTATGTTAGTGAATATTCTCTATGTGCTTGAAAAGAATATATATTCTGCTATTTGGGAATGAAGTGTGCTATATATGTCAATTAGATGCTTTTAGTTGATGGTTTTGTTTAGATCTATATCCTTGCTGATTTTCTGTTTAGAAGTTCTATTAGTTGCTGAGACTGGGATTATGATTTCCCAACTATAATTGTGGATCTATGTCTCCTTTCAGTTCCATCAGCTATTATTTAGTATACATTGAGGTTCTGTTCCTTGGTTCATACACATTTAAAATTGTTACATCTTTCTGGTTGATCGATTTTTAATTATGATCTAATGCTGCTCTTTTTCTCTAGTAATTTTCTTTGCCTTGAAGTCAACTTTATCTGATATTAATGTAGCTACTTCTGCTTTTTAAATTTTAAATTGATTTATATTGTTATGAAATATATTTTCCCATCCTTTCCATTTAATTTACACATGTTCTTGAGTTTTAAATTAGCTCCTTGTAAGCAGAATATAGTTGGACCGTGATGTTACATCCACTCTTCAAGCTTTCCCTTTTGATGATTTTTTTTTTTTTTTTGAGACGGAGTCTTGCTCTGTCCCCCAGGCTGGAGTGCAGTGGCGTGATCTCGGCTCACTGCAAGCTCCGCCTCCTGGGTTCACACTATTCTCCTGCCTCAGCCTCCCGAGTAGCTGGGACTACACGTGCCCACCACCACACCCGGCTAAGTTTTTGTATTTTTAGTAGAGATGGGGTTTCACCGTGTTAGCCAGGGTGGTCTCGATCTCCTGACCTCGTGATCCACCCACCTTAGCCTCCCAAAGTGCTGCGATTACAGGCATGAGCCACCGCGCCCAGCTTGATTGATATTTTTACACCACTTACATTTAAGATAATAACGGATATGTCAGGGCTTAAGTCTGCAATTATCTTACTTTTTTCTGATTATTTCTTCTGTTTTTCATTTGTCTGTTTCTTTTTTGTCTTTCTGTGGGCTACATTTTTGTAACTTTTTGTTTGTTTTTTTAGACAGAGTTTCATTCTGTTGCCCAGGCTGCAGTGCACTTGTGCAATTATAGCTCCCTGCAGCCTTGAACTCCTGGGCTAAAGTGATCCTCCTGCCTCAGCATTCTGAGTAGCTAAGACTACAGGCACATGCCACCACACCAGACTTTTTCTTTTTCTTTTTCTTTTCTTTTTTTTTTTTCTGTTTTTGTGGAGACAAAGTCTCACTATGTTGCCCAGGTTGGTCTCAAACTCTCAGCCTCAAGTGATTCTCCCACTTCGGTCCTCCCAAATGTTGGGATGACAGACATAAGCTAACACGCCTGGCCACTGTGCACTATTGAAAACTTTCTAGATCCCATTTTGCTTTATTTATAATGTATCTTTCATCAAATTTGAAAAGCTTTCAGCCATTATTTCTTTGAATGCTTTTTCATCCCCCTTTTCTCTTTTACCTCTCTTTTTGGGATCCTGACGACATGAATGACAGGTCTTTTGTTAAATTTCCACAGGTCCCTGAGGCTGTGTTCACTTTTTTTTTTTTTCAGTTTATTTTCTCTTCGTTTTTCAGATTAGGTAATTTCTATTGCTCTATCATCAAGTTCACTAATTCTTTCTTTTATTTCCTCTATTCTGCTCTTAAACAAATCCACTGAGCTTTTATTTTGATTATTGAACTTTTCAGTTCAAGAATTTCAGTTGGATTCTTCTTTATATCCTCTATTTCTTTGTTGAGACTTCCTATTTCTTTTCTGATGCTTTCTATTTTTACTTGTTTCAAGTATGTTCATAATTGTTTGCTGAGCATTTTTATGATGGCTGCTTTAAAATATTTGTTAGATAATTCTAGCATGTCTGTCATTTAGGTTTTGGCATCTATTGATGGTTTTCATTGTTTGAGATCCTGATTCTTGGTAGATTAGTGATTTTCTACTGAAACCTGGCAGTTTTGTATATTATGTTATGAGGCTTTGGATACTATTTAAACTTTATGTTTTAGCTGGCTTTCTCTGATACCACTCCAATATGGAGAAGTAGGGGGTTCCAGATTGTTACTGCCAAGTGGAAGTAGAAGTCTGGGTTCTTCACTTGGCTTCCATTTACACCTGGGTGTGTGGTTCCTCATTACTACTGGGCTGAGATCAGAGATCCCGCTCTTCACTATGTCTCTATAGACACCTTTCTAGCTAGGATGGGTAGGAATCCCTTGTTACTACTTCCCATGTGCCCTCCACTGACATCATGGGGTTACAAATGGGGAGAGGGCAGGCCTTATTATTACTGAGAAATGGTGAAAGTTCTAACCAAGCCTCCTCTGACACCACTCCAATGGAGATGGGGGGAAATGCCTCATTACTGCTGTGTGAGAGGAAAAGTCTAGACTTCCTATATGATGCTGTCTCTACTGATGCTGCAGTCTGGAGATGGGGGTCATTACTGCCTGCCGTAGATGAAGTCTCAGCTCCCTACTTTGCTTTCTCTGACTCCACTCTGGTAGAGGGATTAGGGTGTCTGATTATATAGCTTGGCAAGAAGTCTCACTTCCCATTTGGCATTTGCTGGTAATCCCAACACTTTGAGAGGCTGACAGGAGTGGGGCCACACTTTGTTTTTTTTTTTTTTTTTTTTTTTTTTTGAGATAAGGTCTCACTGTCACCCAGCGTGGAGTGCAGCAGCACAATCATGGCTCATCGTAACTTTGAACTCCTGGGCTCAAGCAATCCTCCCACCTCTACTTCCCACGTAGCTGGGACTACAGGTGAACACCACCATGCCCAGTTAAATTTTTTTTTTTTTTCAGAGGTGGGGTTTCACCATGTTGCTCACTCTGGTCTCATATTCCTGGGCTCAAGTGATCCTCCTGCCTTGGCCTTTCAAAGTGCTGGAATTACAGGTATAAGGCACTGCGCCCAACTGGGGCCACAATTTTTAATTGGTGGTATTTGGCTCCTGTAGAGACATTGTCTAAAAGTTTCCTGCCTTGCTAGGCTGCTCCTTTCTCGTCCGTTTGGTTAGACAGAGTAGGCTTTTGTTGTGGCTTGTTTTTTCTGTGTGTACTTCTTAGTATTTCTAGGTTGCAGTCTTCAGTTCTCAATCTAGGATGTGTGAGGCAAAAAATAAATAAGAATAAAAATAAAATCTACCCAGGGAACTCATCCTCGTATTCCTTGACATGTTATCATGTCATTACTTGGGTCTAGCTAGTCTTCTTTCTTTTATCCACCTCTCAGAGACTTCTTCTTTTTTGTTTTATATGTGATTTCCAGAGCCTTTTTTTGTGCTCAGCAGGAAGAATAAGGAGAAGTACGTCTATTCTATTGTCCCTATAACAGAATTCGCAGAACCAACTTTTAAAAAGAATAGGTTGAATTAACTTAAATTATAGGTTACATATATAGAGGAAGAGAGAGAGAATCTTACTTTGTCACCCAGGCTGAAGTGCAGTGGTGCAATCTCAGCTTACTAGAACCTCTGTCTCCTGGGTTCAAGCTATACTCCCACCTCAGCCTCCTGAGTAGCTGGGATCACAGGTGTGCACCACTATGCCCAACTAATTTTTGTATTTTTAGTAGAAATGGGGTTTTGCCATGTTGGCCAGGCTGGTCTCGAACTCCTGACCCCAAGTGATCTGCCCACCTCGACCTCCCAAAATGCTGAGATTACAGGCATAAGCCACTGTTTCCAGTCTACAGGTTATATATATATATATTTGTAAATCAGAGTCAGACATAATGGCTGACTCCTGTAATCCCAGCACTTTGGGAGGCTGAAGTGGGAGGATCACTGGAGGCCAGTTGTTCAAGATCAGCCTGGGCAACATAATGAGGCCTCATCACTATAATAATAATAATAATAATAATAATAATAATAATAATAACAACAACAACAACAACAACAACAACAAGAAGTTAAAAAATCAGCCAGGCATGGTGGCATGCACTTATAGTCCTAGCTACTCAAGAGGATGAAGTGGGAGGATTGAGCCCAGGAGTTCAAGGCTGCAATGAACTGTGACTGCATTACTGCACTCCAACCTGGGCAACAGAATTAAACCCTGTCTCTTAAAAAAAAAAAAAAAAAAATTCATTAGCGAATTGTTTAATTTCCATTGGTTGCTTCCAAGGTAACTGGTGAAAGAAATGTACTACTAAGAAGCAATGCTATAATAATATTCCCAAAGGTACAAAAAGAGATATGTTTGAGATTGTCACACACACATTGTTGGAAACTTAAGCAAAAGTTAGAAATAATATAAATGTCCATTAGTAAAGGATTGAATAAATGGATTCTGGTGTATTCCTGATTGATATTTTGCAAGCATGCACAAATGTAGATAAAATAGTTGGTAAAATACTGAAATAAGCCTAAAACAGTTTAATAGTTTCTGTCTTGATTCCACACACTGAGTGCACCCCTCCAGCACTCTGGTCATCATGGTCCTTTCCCCAGGATACCTTGAACCCCCACACAATCTAACAACTAAAGTCTTAACACTTGCATAGCAGGGGGCTTTAGGACCATATGTTACCACTATGACTGGTGCTCATTCTGATTGCTTGAGACTCAGGCCTTAATACATATTACATATTTTATGTATTACTGCTTGGTCCACATAAACTATAGAACACCATACAGCTAGTAAAATGAAAGAGGAGACCTCTAGGTAAGCATAGAAGATTGAACAAATATATTTATCTACACTCACTCATGAAACCTCACTAAAATGACAGCAAATTTATTTATTTATTTTGAGACAGTGTCTCACTCTGTTGCCCAGACTGGAGTGCAATAGCACAATCTCGGTTCACTGCAATCTCTGCCTCCCAGGTTCAAGTGATTCTCCTGCCTCAGCCTCCCAAGTAGCTGAAATTACAGGTATGCACCACCATGCCTGGCTAATTTTTGTATTTTTAGTAGAGACGGGGTTTCACCATGTTGGCCAGGCTTGTCTTGAACTCCTGACCTCAGGTGATCCACCTGCCTCGGCCTCCCAAAGTGCTGGGATTATAGGCATGAACCAGCATGCCCGGCCAAGAATTTTTAAAAGTAATAAAAGACCCTAAAGTACAAAGAGAACATGAGAGGAGATGACAGTAGAAGAGAAATACCACACAAGTTTTGTAAGCCAGAAAATAGATGGACAGGTGGTAAATGACTTAGCAGTGTAGACAGATAATACTGAAACGTAAGCCTGAAGCTGGGTAGAAGCCAACAAAAGGCAAGGCAATTCATGCTGCAGAACCTCAGAAAGTCTTAGGATTTGCAGGCACCAAGAATCTCTAGGGGCAGGGGTGTGAGTAGGACTGAAAACAGCAAAGTAGATTATCAGTTGGTATAAGAAGTATATAGTCCTTCCTTCTAAGTTCACTCAAGTACTCCATGGGGTAATTTCCCTTTGCCAACGCATGTAGAAGACAGGAGGGTTTTTTCCTTGCCAGAAAAGTTTATATGAATAAGAAGTGGGGTGACTTGCCACACCGAAAATGAGGATACAAAACATGCGTATTTTTCTTTCCTTTTTTCTTTTTCTCTTTCCAGGATGTGTTCGCATCTGAAAAACTTGCATGTCAAGTGGTTCAATCTTCAGTCTCTACCTTATTCTGTCATACATCCCAGAATACTTGTAGTCAGGTTTATAATTACCTATAGGAAATTGGACTATTTCTTTGTGTGGAAAATAACTGTCTCATAAAAGGGACTGAAAAATACTGATATTGTTGAGAATCCCAGCGAAAAACTGAGTTGTAGCCTTCCCAACTTAAAGGACATTTTACCATATAACAGTGCCTACTCATGTACACTGAACTTCTAATCAGCTTCTTGGTGTCTTACTGTTATATATAAACGGGCCATCAAGAGTGATAAGACATTGAGGCTAGAGATAAAAATGACAGAAGGAAGAAAGTGAATTTGACAGAAACAGAGACAATACAGGGAACAGAAGAAAATTTTAAGAACTAACTTTTAGAGAGATGAGAATATACAGCATTCATTAAAAATTGGCTTAAAAAAGAACATTCAGAGAATAAGATAAAGCTTTGGAAATTAAAAATAAGATAAAAATTGAAGTGTTGGAATATGAGGTGGAGGAGACTTTCTGAAAATTAAAATAAAAAGACAAAAAGATGGAAAAAAGCAGAAGAGAAGACTTGGGGATCAATCTAGGATGTTCAACATCTGGCTGATAACATTTACAGAGAAAAAAAGAGAAATTAAAGAGTAAAAGGATATTATCCAAGTAATAATGCAAGAAAAATTTTCAGAACTGAAGGACACAGGTTTCCTAACTGAAAGGGCCCATCAAGTGCCTAGTATAATGAATAATAATAGATCACACAAAGACATACTATACAGAAGTTTCAAAATACCATGGAATCAAAGTAATAATATTGACTCAATGGCAGCATTGGAAGCTCAAAAGCAAGGAGCCAATGCTTTCAAAAGTTTAAGGAAAAGCTATTTCTAACCTAGAAGTCCATAACCAGCCAAACTTAATGGTAGAATAAAGAGATTTCACATATGAAAAATGTCAATTAACATTTTCTCTCTCAAGTAACCTTGCACGGAAAATCTTGGAGGTCGTGTTCAATCAAGATAAAGGAGTAGCAACAACAGCAAAAGAATATGTGGAAAATAGTATTGACAAGGGTTTTCAGGGCTTTCCCCAAGAAGCTGTAGAGCCTGTATTAGGCTCCCTCCTATCTGTGGGTCAATCAAATAAAATCCGTTTTAAAGAGAAAATTTGGTGGGAAAGATTGTATAGCGTTGCCTTGATTAAAGGGTAAAGCAACAAGAATATTAGGCAACAAGAAATGTTTCAAGGAAAGCTTTTCCAAAAATTGCAAGAAGACAGCTAAGAAAGTAGTGGAAGAAAGAAGATGTTACAGAATTTTATTTTCACCACCCCCATAGAGAATCTCAGCCCCTAACGTAGTCTTGAAAGTTACTTTGGTGGATGGATGGCAGACTGACAAGCAGGCAGTACAACGTTCCCTACAAATCACAGACAAGGGCTGACTTCCAGAAAGATGGAGATTAAGTAAAGTTGGTGTACCCATTCTGTTACTTCTCTTTCCTTGCCTGCACTCACTTGCCGTATGCCAACATGCTTCCCTTGCCTAGTCAAAACTAGGCTTACTGAGACTTTAAACAGATATTTTCTTCATTTAAACCAGTATCAAGTCTTGTAAACTTGTCATCCACCTTAACTGATATCAAAACTTTGTCTTGCCAGTCTATTTCAGCCAATTTTCAGAGGTCTACTAAATAAATCCAGATTAAAATGATAATGACAGATAGCAGGCAGATAGTCTGCCCATCTAGAGGTATTTATATTTCAACAGACTACCCATGAAGACCAAAGACTGTAGGGATCAACCTTCGAATTTCAAATGAGCTAGTGAGGTGAATAATTTTCAAACACAGGGTCATCAGATCGCACAACACACGCAACCACCTACTTCACTTCTGAGCAAAACTAGTTGGAAACTTTTGTCTGAAACCATGTCAATGTATTTTCTAGGACCTAATTATTAACACAGTCATCATGAGCCATAAATTGTCACCTGAAATCAATCCATCAATCAACAAAGTAGAAACATTTTTCAGCATTATCACATGGTTATTCTGGCGTGGGGTAGGGGACGTCTTAAAATAATTTTAAAGATGATTCAAGACATGTTACAGGTTAATGAATTTGTCACTAAAAGATGCCTCAAATATACAATCTGGTGGGTAGGTTAAAGCACTGAGAGAAGATAAATTCCCCCTTAAAACTGCCTTATATAAAGATGTCATATTATAACCTGAGACAATGAAATGTCTAAAGGAAATATAATGTTATATAATAGAAAACACAAAGTAATCATATGTAGTCATTTATATCAGTAATCCGAATCACATTAAAACATGTGTACCAATGTAATTGGCAACAGAATCGTGCCCAGAATAACACTTGAGTCACATCAGGTCATTCTTAGCAAACATACCGGACAATCCCATAACTTTGAAATCTAAGGAAAGTGATAGGGGACTCAGGGATTTCAGTAAATGCAGCAAGTACATATCTCATGTTTAGAGCTATCAAATTCGCATTGTGAACTTTAGCACAAATCTCACTGCAACTCAGGGGAATGTTCTAATTCTGGTGATAGCATTACTGAAGTATTCTGAAGACTTCAGCTAAATCATACTTAAGTCACAATGTAAAACCTAAGGTAGGGCATATGAAAGAATATGAAAATAAATACATGTATATATATAAGATGAGGATATTATTTAAGTACTCTGTAATGTACAATGAGGCCAGGAGCTCGCTTTGGTATGCTGGATACAGTGGCAAAAGCCCAATACTCAATGCCACATTCTCTGAGGGGCAGGAGGCAGTGATGCCATAACATTCCACAAATGTCCTTTCACACGGTAAAAATATTTCTGACAGTCACTCTGCCCAAACCTTCCTATTCATAACACTGTCAGCTGGTGTGTCACTCACAGTGACAGGAAAGGAGAGAGGGAAAGATGATTGTAGTGAAGAAGATTGTAGGAGTTAAATCACTGCATGGTGAACAAGAAAGAAGCACCTGAACTGCCCATTGTCACACAGATTGCTGACATATTCCTGGCTTAAAGGGTTGAGAGGGAAAATATTCCACTGGCCTCAGGGAAAGGGGTAGTCCCAATATTCAAATGATTGCAATGCAAAAATGATGGTATGAGATCAAGTTGAATTAGACCGTCAAAAAAGTGATGAAGCCTGAAGGGATCTTGGCGGGAGGGGCGCTTCATCCAGTGATTTGGTGGAAGGACCTGTCAGTCCGTTCAGGCTGCTATAACAAAATACCATAAACTGTGAGGCTTACAAAGAACAGACATTTATTTCTCACAGTTCTGGAGCCTGGGAAGTCTAAGGTTGAGGTGACGTCAGATTCGATGTCTGGCGAGGACACGTTTCCTCATTCATATATAACTCCTTCTCCGCTGTTTCCTCAAATGGCAGAAGTAGTGAGGGGTCTCTCTGGGGTCTCTTTTATAAGGTCACTAATCTCATCCATTAGGGCTTTGCCCCCATGACCTAACCATCTCCCAAAGGTCCTACCTCTAAGTACCAGCACCTCGGGGGATATGATTTTAACATACAATTTTTTTAGGGGACATAAATATTCAGATAATCAGAGCAGGACCCATGGAAGCCTAGCTCTAAATTAAATCTTACACAGAAGTTCAGTCTGTTAAACAAATCAAGAAGAACTATTTTGATTGAGGGAGCCATATAGGACTTCCCTCTCATTCCCTCTTAACCATCTGTCATCTCTAAAATGCCTCCAAGGAATTCCAGAGATCTTCACCATGCCCTTGGAAAATAGCATATCTAAGCCCCAAATTACTCTGCTGAAGCTCGCACGTGGTGAATTAGTATCAATCCAGAAAATTTTCTCAAGTCTCCTGACTTCCAAGCCTGTGCTCAACTCCAAGCAATACGCTGTCATCCTTATGTCAAGTGGCCCTCGTTACTTTCTTCACATGAGTCCATGACATTGTTATCACTGATTCACTGAGCAGATCTAGCAAATCAAAAATGATTTTACTGAAAATATGATCTTTAGGAATAGAGATTGTACACAAAAACAAAACCAACGATGGTCAGTCTTAGTGTAAGACATTTGCTACAGTATGTTTTTATATCCTGGCAACATTAAATATCTGACCCAATTCAAGTATTCGAAGCACAAAATATGTATGCACTTTTTTGATTAGCGTGTAAGTTGGCATTCTGTGGTATTTTCAGAAAGGATGCATGGTGTGCAAATTAAAATACTGCTTTTTAGATATGAGTAAAATAGATGTTTGTTAGGAACTTGATTCTTTATAGAAAAGCTACTACCAAGATATTTGTTGCATTTTGGGTATACCAAGCTGTGAATTATGTAAAAACGTGTGTGACTAGCTGTAACGTTTATAGTCATTTTTTACAGTTAGCCCCAGAGTCTTGCATGTAAGTACCTTTGTTTCAAGAAGGGAAAAAGTTGAATAGCCTTTGCCTTGGGGCATCTTAATGACTAAAACAATCTCATTGTTTCATTTCAGACTGTTCATATGAGGTAGCAATAGATCAAATCCATAGAGATCATATTTTTCCCTTGCCATGACCATGTAATAATGGTGTCTTAAGACATAGAATCGATTTGACTGATTTTGCTTTTGCCTCCACTCTCATGTGTTCCTTCTGAATGACCCTTGCTTGGCCTATGGTCAGGAGTTTCACAGCCACAGAAAATACTTTTCTCTGGAAGCTGAGATTTCTTTGTTTGGGATTTATTTTTAAACAGGCTGAGAGAGGTTGGTGGCCCTTCTGCTCTGGGCTTTTTCTCTCTCATTTTTTAAGGCAGCTTTGATTTTCTGCTTTAGTTTTGCGTGGTTTTGAAGCAAGGTGAGAAAATGACCAAGGAAGGAAGGCATACACATCAATAGCTATCTGAAGATCTCTATAATCTTCATCTACCCAGCTCCACTACCCTATTCTGAATGGCTTCTACCACTTTATACAGGCCATGTGGGGTACTAAGGTCTCTTCCCATCTATCCTGACTGACGTCTGGAAGATCCTTTTGCTGTGGATTCAGTCAAGAGAAGGTTGACTCATTAGAAACAGTGTCTTTTTTATAAAGCATAAGTGAAATTTATTTATTTACTTATTTCCATAGGTTACTCGGGAACAGGTGGTGTTTGGTTACATGAGTAGGTTCTTTAGTGGTGATTTGTCAGATTTTGGTGCACCAATCACCCGAGCAGTACACACTGCACACTATTTGTAGTCTTTTATCCGTCACCCCCTTCTCACCCTTTCCACCTGAGTCCCCAAAGTCCACTGTGTCATTCTTTTTCTTTTTTTTTTTTCTTTTTGTGAGACGGAGTCTCACTCTGTCACCCAGGCTGGAGTGCAGTGGCACAATCTTGGCTCACTGCAACTTCTGCCTCCTGGGTTCAAGTGATTCTCCTGCCTCAGCCTCCCGAGTAGCTGGGATTACAGGTGTATGCCACCATGTGTGGCTAATTTTTCTATTTTTAGTAGAGACAGGGTTTCCCCATGTTGGTCAGGCTGGTCTCGAACTCTTGACCTCGTGATCTGCCCGCCTCAGCCTCCCAAAGTGCTGGGATTACACACGTAAGCCACCATGCCCTGCTTATTGTGTCATTCTTATGCCTTTGAATCCTTATAGCTTATCTCCCACTTATCAGTGAGAACATATGATGTTCTGTTTTCCATTCCTGAGTTACTTCACTTAGAATAATAGTCTCCTCTGTCATCCAGGTTGCTATGAATACCATCAATTAATTCCTTTTTATGGCTGAGTAGTATTCCATTGTGTGTGTGTGTGTATATATATATTACATAATATCTATAATATATTACACAATATGTAATTATATAATATATTTAATATATTACATTTTATATATATATATATATATATATATATATATTCCACTCGTTGATTGATGGGCATTTGGGTTGGTTCCACATTGTCGCAATTGTGAATTGTGCTGCTATAAACATGCGTGTGCAAGTGCCTTTTTCGTATAATGACTCCTTTTCCTCTGGGCAGATATCCAATAGTGGGATTGTTGGATCAAATGTTAGTTCTACTTTTAGTTCGTCAAGGAATCTCCACACTGTTTTCCATAGTAGCTGTACTAGTTTACATTCCCACCAGCAGTGTAGAAGTGTTCCCTGTTCACCATCTCCATGTCAACGTCTATTATTTTTTGATTTTTTTTTATAGCCATTCTTGCTGGAGTGAAGTGGCATCGCATTGTGGTTTTGAGTTGCATTTCCCTGATCATTGGTGATGTTGAGCATTTTTTCATGTTTGTTGGCCATTGGTATATCTTCTTTTGAGAATTTTCTATTCATGTCCTTAGCCCACTTTTTGATGGGAATGTTTGTTTTCATCTTGCTAATTTGTTTGAGTTCGTTGTAGATTCTGGATATTAGTCCTTTGTCAGATGTATAGATCGTGAAGATTTTCTCCCAGTCTGTGAGTTGTCTCTTTACTCTGCTGACTGTTCTTTTTGCTGTGCCAAAGCTCTTTAATTTAATTAAGTCCCAGAAATTTATCTTTTTATTGCATTTGCTTTTGGGTTCTTTGTCATGAAATCCTTGACTAAGCCAATGTCTAAAAGGGTTTTTCCAATGTTATCTTCCATCATTTTTATAGTTTCAGGTCTTAGATTTAAGTCCTTAATCCATATTGAGTTGATTTTTGTATGGTGAAAGATGAGGATCCAGTTTCATTCTCCTACATATAGTTTACCAATTATCCCAGAATCATTTGTTGAATAAGGTGTCCTTCCCCCACTTTATGTTTTTGTTTTCTTTATCAAAGATCAATTGGCTGAAAGTTTTGGGTTTATTTCTGGGTTGTCTATTCTGTTCCATTGTCTATGTGCCTATTTGTATGCCAGTACCATGCTATTTTCGTGACCATGGCCTTATACTATATTTTGAAATCAGATAATGTGATGCCTCCAGATTTGTTCTTTTTGCTTAGTCTTACTTTGGCTTTGCAGGCTCTTTTTTGGTTCCATATTAATTTTAGGATTGTTTTTTCTAGTTCTGTGAAGAATTATGGTGGTATTTTTTATGGGGATTGTGTTGAATTTGTAGATTGCTTTTGGCACTATGGTCACTTTCACAATATTGATTCCACTCATCCATAACCATGGGATGTGTTTCCATTTGTGTCATGTATGATTTCTTTCAGCAGTGTTTTGTAGATTTCCTTGTAAAGGTCTTTTGCCTCCTAGGCTAGGTATATTCCTAAGTATTTTATTTATTTATTTATTTATTTATTTATTTATTTACAGCTATTTTAAAAGGGGTTGAGTTCTTGATCTGATTCTCAGCTTGGTCGCTGTTGGTGTATAGAGGAGCTACTGATTTGTGTATATTAATATTGTATCCAGAAACTATGCTGAATTATTTTATCAGTTCTAGGAGCTTTCTGGAGGAGTCTTTGGGGTTTTCTAGGTAAACAATCATGTCATCAGCAAACAGTGACAGTATGACTTATTCTTTACAATTTGGATGCCCTTTATTTCTTTCTCTTGACTGATTGCTCTGGCTAGGACTTCCAGTACTATGTTGAAGAGGAATGGTGAGAGTTGGCATCCTTGTCTTGTTCAAGGCCTCAGAGAGAATGCTTTCAACTTTTCCTCATTCAGATTACGTTAGCTGTGGGTTTGTCATAGGTGGTGTTTATTACATTGAGATATGTCCCTTGTATGCCAATTTTGCTGGGAGTTTTAATCATAAAAGGATGCTAGATTTTGTCGAATGCTTTTTATGTATCTATTGAAATAATCATGTGATTTTCCTTTTTAATTCTGTTTATGTGGTGAATCACATTTATTGACTTGTGTATGTTAAACCATCTTTGCATCCCTGGTATGCAACCCACTTCAGTTTGAGATGACACCACTTTTGGATGACCAGAATCTCTGCTTTCTTTTAGAATTTATTCCCCGTTCCTTTCTGGACACAAGTCCTCCATCTCACCCTCTAACCCTTGGTTGTTCTAGATTTCCCCTAGGCAGATGCTCTAACTCTTGAGTCCAACCTCCCTCAAGCCTTATTCAGTTCTTGGCATCACTGACCCTTTGAAAAGAAGGTGACATGGTTTGGGTCTGTGTTCCCACCAAATCTCATGTCGAATTGTAGTTCCCAATGTGGTAGTTGGGGCCTGGTGAGAGGGGGCTGGATCATGGGGGTGGATTTCTCATGAATGGTTTAGCAGCACCATGTCCCTTCGTATTGTGCTGATGATAGTGAGTTCTCATGAAATCTGGTCCTTTAAAACTGTGTAGCACCTCCCTCACCGTCTTTCTTCCTCCTGCTCTGGCTCTGTAAAATGGGCTGGCTCCCCCTTTGCCTTCTGCCATGATTGGACGCTTCCTGAGGACTCCCTAGAAGCAGAAGCCGCTATGCTTTCCTGGACACCCTGCAGAACCATAAGCCAATTAAAACTCTTTTCTTTAAAAATTATCCAGTTTCAGGTATTTCTTTATAGCAATGTGAGAACAGACTAATACAGACGGTGAATTCATATCAGGTCTTAAATATTTCTTCAGTTGCAAGCTATCAATTGTGAATCTTTCAGTTACCTCTCTTACAGATCTCAGAGATTTCTATGGCCATAGTACTCTGACTCATTTCTCTTGCTCTTGTTCTGTTCATTTCAGACAGACTCATCAACCAATTTAACTTCTTCTGTTAATGTTCTAGTCATATTAGTTCCCTCAAATTATCAGAAACTGCTTGCCTCTTCTTTTGAACCAAAATATAAATAATATGCAAACTTGACCTTCAAAATAGAAGCTAGATAGGTAACAAATGCAACTCTCATTAGAGTATTACATTTAACATATTTCATAGACAAAGATAAAGAAGCATGTTTCAACAGTTTTTTAGTTTGTGTAACACCACAAAAACATATGCATAATTCTTTAAAGAGAACTACTATGGGTGTAGTGTGAGTACAACAAACACTGTAGTTTGAGATCAAAAGTTTTTGCCTTTTAAGAATATCCATTCGTCCCTACCTCCATCCATTATCTACTCTTAAGCCCAAATCAGAATTTTAAAAATATAAATGTGATCATATTACTCCTCTACTGAAGACCCTTTAATGACTTTCCTTTGCAGTTTCAATAAAATACAAATTCTTTTTTCTTTTGTTTTGTTTTCTGAGACAAGGTCTTGTTCTGTTGTCCAGGCTGAAGGGCAGTGGCTAGATCATAGCTCCCTGCAGCCTCAAACTCCTGGGCTTAAGCAATCCTCCCACCTCAGCCTCCTGAGTAGCTGGGACTTCAGGTGCACCCCACAGCATCCAACTAATTTAAAATGCAATTCTTTAACACAGGCATCAACATCCTACATAATCTGATCCCTGCCTACCATCCCCACCTCATCTCATGCTAGTGTCCAGCTACCTCTCCAGTCTTTAGCCACACTGGCCTTTCAGCTACTTAAGCATGTTTTACATCTTCATAAAAGGTGTTATATCCTTCTTGAACATTCTTCCACCCATTCTTTGCGTGGCTGGCTCCTTCTCATTCTTCAGATCTCAGCTTAAATATTGCTTCCCCAGAGAGGGCTTCTTATTCACCCAAGCTAAACAAGCAAACTAAAGTGTGTAACTCCAGTTGTTTTCTCTTTGTGTCCTCTGTTTCTTTCATAGAACTTATCGACATTTGTAATTATGTATCTATTTGGCCATCTAAGTGTCTAATGTCTGCCTCCCCACTAAACTAAAAGTTTCATGAGGACAGAGAGTATCTTCATTTTATTGTAACAATGTAATTCATAGTATAGAACTTAACACATAGTAAGTAATCAATAAATATTTCTCCATTAAGTGAACGATGAATGATAAATGGGAAATTTGTTGCCAAAATAGTTGCATTTAAATAGGAAAAATAAAACAAAATTAGCCACCCTAAAGTAAGGATCTGATTTCATTCATCATCATAAACTTGAGTGCAACTCTAGAATGTTTTTGAAAAAACAAATATAATTTTAGATGGCATCAGCATCAAATATTTCTTGGTACATTTGATTTCCAAAAAGAAACATAATTTAAAGCTTTTAAAAATGTTTTCTCTTCAATTTAGTACTTATTGGACAAGAATAAATATTTTTATAGATGCTCAGATACAGATATAATTTCATATATTGTAACATGATTTTTAAAAAGAAAGGCGCACACTCGGTACCATACACATTGTAGAATAATGCAAAGGACTTTATTGTAGAACAAAGCAAATTCCTGCAATTGGAATCCATTTGTCTCCTTTGCTTTTGAAATGACTTCTGCCAAAAAATGACTATGATGCTACATTAATAGATATGCTAATTGAGGTAACCACTCTAGAAAAACGAATTTTTGAAATTACATTTTAAAAGGCTCCTTAGATCAGAGGGTAGGAATTGTAAAATACCTCTCTTTTATCCTGACACTTACAAAAGGAAAATCCAGAGGTAGTACTAACTTTCTACATATTTAGGACCATCTACCAAAATAAGCAATTCAACCCTTGTTGCATATACTTTCACTATAGAAGGAGAAAAAAGCATTAGAATAAATTATTGGTCCACGAAAACTGTGCCACTAATTCTCCCTATGAGCTTCTGGACTGTCAAGGACTCTGACTTACTGGTAGTGTCCCCTTCAAAATAATCCAGGAGCCCAGAAGGAGCTGCCACGACACAAATCCTTTTATCATTATGCTAACACGGGTCCAAAATGGCATATGCCTGAGCTCGTGGGGAAACACTAAGCTCTGTTTCACTATTCTGAGGCTCTAGAGTTTGTGACACTTACGTTTGTTTTTTAAAAATCCGGCCGGGCGCGGTGGCTCACGCCTGTAATCCCAGCACTTTGGGAGGCCAAATTTGGGAGGATTATGAAGTCAGAAGATCGAGACCATCCTAGCGAACATGGTGAAACCCTGTGTCCACTAAAAATACAAGAAATTAGCCGGGTGTGGTGGCGGGCGCCTGTAGTCCCAGCTACTCGGGAAGCTGAGGCAGGAGAATGGCGTGAACCTGGGAGGCAGAGCTTGCAGTGAGCCACCATCGAATCACCGCATTCTGGCCTGGGCGACGAAGCGAGACTCCATCAAAAAAAAAAAAAAAAAAAAAAAAAAAAAAAAAAAAAAAAAATCCATGTACCTATACCATACTGTTTTAATAACTGTAATTTTTGAACCAGGTTTTATTAGAGTAAGTCCTCCTCATTAGTCTTCTTTTTCAGAAAATATTTGCTATTCTTGGCTATATATTCTTTAGGATGGAGTTTAAAAGTACTTTATCAAGGTACAAGAATAATCTCTGGTACTTTTATTGTAAATTTTATTAAAACTATTTCAGAGGAATTAACAAGTTAAAAACTTTTGTCCTCTCATTCATGTTTCAGGAGGTCTTTTTGGTAAAGTTTCACCATTTTCTTCATACAGATCTTGCACATTTCTTGTTGAGATTATTTCCAGGTATTTTCTACACTCTGGTGTTAGAGCAAATGAGCTCTCCACTGTGTTTTCTAACTGGTTACTGAGATGTTGAGGAAAATTATTAAACTTAAAATCTCCTTTTAAATGGTTTTCATTTAGATTCTGTGGGTTAGAAAATCATTTCATTTGAAGATATTAATTGTGCCTCCTGATTTCTATTAGTGATGGCTCTTATTTCTGTTTCCTGCTTTATTGCACTGGCTAGGGAATTTTAAAAATTAAATTATAATGGTGATAGCAGATCTTCTTAGCTTGTTCCTGATTTTAATGGGGTTACATTTATAGTGTTTTACCATTGCAAATGATGCTAGCTGATTGATTTCTGATAGACATTTTCTATCCCAAGAAGGAAAAAATAATATATGATATTCTTCATGAATTGACATATCATTCTTGCTCTTCCAATCTTCTCTATATTTTTCCAAATTTAACATATGTGCTGAAGAAGAAAGGACTGCATTACTCTTTAAATAAAACTAGTCTGTTGCCAGGTGTGGTGGCTCATGCCCATAATCCCAACACTTTGGGAGGCCGAGGCAGGTGGATCATTTGAGGTCAGGAGTTCAAAACCAGCCTGGCCAACATGGTGAAACACCGTCTCTACCAAAAATAATAATAATAATAATAAATAGCTGGGCGTAGTGGCCCAGGCCTGTAATCCCAGCTACTTGGGAGGCTGAGGCAGGAGAATCACTGAACCCAGGAGGCAGAGGTTGCAGTGAGCAGAGATCAGGCCACTGCACTCCAGCCTAGGCAACAGAGCAAGGCTCCATCTAAAAGAAAAAATAATAATAATAATAATAAAAATAAAATTAGCCTGTCATATTTAAATGTCTTTTAAAATATTTTGAGGGTAAAGGTCAAAACATGTTTTAAAAGCAGTCTGCATTAATTAAAAGTAGGGCTCATAGAGATCTGTAGTAGGTTGTACAATATTCAACCTAAAGCATTATGGTAATGAATCCTTTCTCTACAGATGCAAGCTATTCATCTAGAAAAAGGGAAGTCAATTGAGTAAGTTGGTAACTTTGTTTCCACACGGAGCTTTTCTCTGATTAGAGGCCAGGCATTTAGGAGGAAAATAGACACAAAGGTGAGACAACCCAAAAGTCTTTTTTGCTCTAAATATTAAAAGTAGGCAAAGAACTGCCATTGTCCTCCAAATCTAATTAGCAATAATAAAAAAGGGAGCTTTTACCAGAAAGACGAGAAAAGACAGTTAACAGTTTTTGACACCTGTAGGAAAGAGAGGGAGGGGGAGCTTGGGGATTTGATCATTAAGAATTGTTAACGTAGTAGCTGAAGAAAACTGCCAGCCCTTGTCAAGATGCTGTGAAAATACACAGGACATCTTTTCAATATCTGGAAGCAGTGTAGCTGAGAACGGGAAACGTTTTCTTACCCAAGGAAACACCAAGCTTTATTTAAGGTGATTAATAACAGGTGAGCTTGATGAAAAAGGAGGCCAACCTAAGTAGGTGGTAATATTTCTTTGTATTTTGTAAATATTATATATCTAGGTAAATACCTACTTGATATAGCGAATACTAAATGTTTACACAGGTTTTTTTTTTTTTTCCTCTACTATACAAGGATTTTTTTCATTCTAATTTAAGATGTAATTTCCATAACATATTTTGGTATTCGGAAGCATTATATTTCACACTCTATATATGAACAACTATTGCTTGTAAAATAAATAAGCATTTCTACATGTTTAAATCTAAAAGTTTAATAATCTATATTAACATTGCCTACCCTATTGAACTATTTGAATTACCATGTGGATATTACTTTTCAAACAAATATGATCCATTAAAAGTATTTTATAAGCGCCTCTGCCCATCCGCTGTACCATCTGGAAAGTACGGAGTGCTTCTGCTGGGCCGCCGTGCAACCCCACAGGAGTGAAGTGGCAACCTTGTGTGTGATCTTTCTGCCCTCCCAAAGTTTGCTTTTTTGACAAAGTTTACTTTTAAATTAAAAGGTTTAAAATGGGGAAGATAAAAAAATATATAGAAACAATATATATTCATTGTAAAACGTTTAAAAACAGAAAAGTGCATAAAGTGAAATTTGAAAGTAGCTACTACATCTAACCTCATTACTCCCAGGTAGCCACTGTTAAGAATTTGCTGTGTATTTCAGAGCAAACAAATCCAAAAGCTAGCAGAAGGCAAGAAATAACTAAGATCAGAGCAGAACTGAAGGAGATAGAAACACAAAAAAATCCTTCAAAAAAATCAATGAATCCAGGAGCTGGTTTTTTGAAAAGATCAACAAAATTGATAGACGGCTAGCAAGACTAATAAAGAAGAAAAGACAGAAGAATCAAATAGATGCAATAAAAAATGATAAAGGGGATATAACCACCGATCCCACAGAAATACAAACTACCATCAGAGAATACTATAAACACCTCTACGCAAATAAACTACAAAACCTAGAAGAAATGGATAAATTCCTGGACACCTACACTCTCCCAAGACTAAACCAGGAAGAAGTTGAATCTCTGAATAGACCAATAACAGGCTCTGAAATTGAGGCAATAATTAATAGCCTACCAACCAAACAAAAGTCCAGGACGAGATGGATTCACAGCCGAATTCTACAAGAGGTACAAAGAGAAACTGGTACCATTCCTTCTGAAACTATTCCAATCAGTAGAAAAAGAGGGAATCCTTGCTAACTCATTTTATGAGGCCAGCATCATGTTGATACCAAAGGAAGCAGAGAGACAACAAAAAAAGAGAATTTCAGACCAATATACCTGATGAACATCGATGTGAAAATCCTCAATAAAATACTGGCAAACCGAATGCAGCAGCACATCAAAAAGTTTATCCACCAAGATCAAGCTGGCTTCACCCCTGGGATGCAAGGCTGGTTCAACATATGCAAATCAATAATTGTAATCCATCACATAAACAAAACCAAAGACAAAAACCACATGATTAGCTCAATAGATGCAGAAAAGGCCTTTGACAAAATTCAACAGCCCTTCATGCTAAGAACTCTCAATAAACTAGGTATTGATGGGACGTATCTCAAAATAATAAGAGCTATTTATGACAAACCCACAGCCAATATCATACTGAATGGGCAAAAACTGGAAGCATTCCCTTTGAAAACTGGCACAAGACAAGGATGCCCTCTCTCACCACTCCTATTCAACATAGTGTTGGAAGTTCTGGCCAGGGCAATCAGGCAAGAGAAAGAAATAAAGGGCATTCAATTACGAAAAGAGGAAGTCAAATTGTCCCTGTTTGCAGATGACATGATTGTATATTTAGAAAACCCCATCGTCTCAGCCCAAAATCTCCTTAAGCTGACAAGCAACTTCAGCAAAGTCTGAGGATAAAAAACCAATGTACAAAAATCACTAACATTCTTATATACCAATAACAGACAAACAGAGAGCCAAATCATGAGTGAACTTCCATTTATAATTGCTACAAAGATAATAAAATACCTAGGAATCCAACTTACAAGGGATGTGAGGGACCTCTTCAAGGAGAACTACAAACCACTGTTCAACAAAATAAAAGAGGACACAAACAAATGGAAGAACATTCCATGTTCATGGATAGGAAGAATCAATACCGTGAAAATGGCCATACTGCCCAAGGTAATTTACAGATTCAATACCATCCCCATCAAGCTACCAATGACTTTCTTCACAGAATTGGAAAAAGCTACTTTAAAGTTCATATGGAACCAAAAAAGAGCCCGCATTGCCAAGACAATCCTAAGCCAAAAGAACAAAGCTGGAGGCATCATGCTACCTGACTTCAAACTATACTACAAGGCTACAGTAACCAAAACAGCATGGTACTGGTACCAAAACAGAGATATAGACCAATGGAACAGAACAGAGCCCTCAGAAATAACACCACACATCTACAACCATCTGATCTTTGACAAACCTGAGAGAAACAAGAAATGGGGAAAGGATTCCATATTTAATAAATGGTGCTGGAAAAACTGGCTAGCCATATGTAGAAAGCTGAAACTGGATCCCTTCCTTACACATTATACAAAAATTAATTCAAGATGGATTAAAGACTTAGATGTTAGACCTAAAACCATAAAAAACCCTAGAAGAAAACCTAGGCAATACCATTCAGGACACAGGCATGGGCAAGGACTTCATGACTAAAACACCAAAAGCAATGGCAACAAAAACCAAAATAGACAAATGGAATCTAATTACACTAAAGAGCTTCTGCACAACAAAAGAAACTACCATCAGAGCGAACAAACAACCTACAGAATGGGAGAAAATTTTTGCAATCTACCCGTCTGACAAAGGGTGAATATCCAGAATCTACAAAGAACTTAAACAAATTTACAAGAAAAAATCGAACAACCCCATCAAAAAGTGGGCAAAGGAAATGAACAGACACTTCTCAAAAGAAGACATTTATGCAGCCAACAGACACATGAAAAAATGCTCATCATCACTGGTCATCAGAGAAAGGCAAATCAAAACCACGATGAGATACCATCTTACACCAGTTAGAATGGCGATCATTAAAAAGTCAGGAAACAATAGGCACTGGAGAGGATGTGGAGACATAGGAACGCTTTTACACTGTTGGTGGGAGTGTAAACTAGTTCAGCCACTGTGGAAGACAATGTGGCGATTCCTCAAGGATCTAGAACTAGAAATACAATTTGACCCAGTGATTCTATTACTGGGTATATACCCAAAGGATTATAAATCATGCTACCATAAAGACACATGCACACGTATGTTTATTGTGGCACTATTCACAATAGCAAAGACTTGGAACCAACCCAAATGTCCATCAGTGATAGACTGGATTAAGAAAATGTGGCACATATGTTATTGCCACATAGTATGGAACACTATGCAGCCATAAAAAAAGGATGAGTTCTTGTCCTTTGTAGTGACATGGATGAAGCTGGAAACCATCATTCTCAGCAAACTGTCTCAAGGACAGAAAACCAAACACCACATGTTCTCACTCATAGGGGGGAATTGAACAATGAGAACACTTGGACACAGGGTGGGGAACATCACACACTGGGGCCTGTCATGGGATGGGGCGATGGGGTAGGGATAGCATTAAGAGAAATAGCTAATGGAAATGACGAGTTAATGGGTGCAGCAAACCAACATGGCATGTGTATACATATGTAACAAACCTGCATATTGTGCATATGTACCCTAGAACTTAAAATATAATTAAAAAAATAAAAAAGTATACCACATACAATTACGTACAGTATGTAATACTAACAAAGATAATAAGTGACCATACTTTAATGGTTAAAAAAAAGAATTTGCTGTATACTTCTATGCATATGCAAACACACAAATACAAAGATTTTTTTTGTTTGTTCTTTAAATGTGATTACACTCTACAGATTTTCTTCAACTTGCTTTTATCCACAACATAATTGATATCTTTCCATATCTACACAGCAATTTTGGTAATAGTAATATTAAAAAAAAAAAAAAAAGCAGAGGAATCTAAATTCTAAATTACTACTTTTTTTTTTTTTTTCTGTTTTAAGTTGGCCTTGTCTGGATAAACTCCACAATTGTACCAAACCGGTAAACCTAATTTAACATCATCCACCTTGTGGCAGCTAATGGAATCATTGGCTAATGTCTCAAAGCAGTAATTCTCAAATTTTAGCATCTATCAAGGTTGTACCACATAATTGCCTTCCCACTCAGTCCTGCGGGGATGATTTATAAGTTTCTTATGAGCAAGGCTTTGAAACTAAGAGAATAGACTCTTTCTCTTCTGAAGACCACTCTATCTCCCAATTACCCACAATAAAATGCCTATTAGCAATTCGCTAACACAACACAACACAGTTGTCCTCAGAAGTAGAACAGGGAGAAAACACACAGTCCCTTGTCCCCAGCATAGCTCAGGCCAGTCATTCTCAAACTGTAGTATACACTAAAAGTCACCAGGAGGCTTGTTAAAATACAGACCACTGGACCCCACAACCAGAATTTCTGATTTTCAGGCTACAGCCTGAGAATTTGCATTTCTAACAAGTTCCCAAGTGATGCAGCTTCACCTGCTCCCAGGACCACACTTTGAGAATAACTGTCTCACAGAAAATAATCAACCTCTTTATCCACTTCCCAATGTGTCTGACTTAAGACAAACAAAAGTCATAGAACAGAATTCACCAAAAGTCAAAAAGAGTAGGCCGAAACTAGAACTTGCATATAGAATGCTCTTTAATTACTATGTGTCAAAACCAAACTGCAGTAAGAAATGTTGAAGCACTTATCTCTATTTACTGGATTGAAAATACAACTTTTCCCCCAGGTCTTCTTACTTTCAACTTAGCTAGGTCCCCCAATTAAGATGGAATATGTGGCCTCAGAGCATCATCACTTAAAAAAAAAAAAATCGTAATCCCAGAGTGAAAAATGAGAACCTAAGAATGGTTAATAGCATATTTCTGTTCAGTCTTCGTAGAAGCTCCTAGTAGAAATGGAGTCTTTCAAAGGAAGCCCATCTTCATTCCCAATGCCGAACCAAGCTCTTTTTCAACTCAAGTGATTCCTGTTGTCCAATATTCATCTGAAGAATATTAAAGGGGGCTGGGCACAGTGGCTCACACCTGTAATCCCAGCACTTTGGGAGGCTGAGGTGCGTGGATCACCTGAGATCAGGAGTTCAAGACCAGCCTGGGCAACATGGTGAAATCCTGTCTCTACTAAAAATACAAAAATTAGCCAGCATGGTGGCGTGCAACTGTGGTCCCAGCTACTCGGGAGGTTAAAGAACAAGAATCGCTTGAACTCAGGAGATGGAGGTTGCAGTGAGCAGAGATGGTGCCACTGCACCCCAGCCTGGCCAACAGAGTGAGACTCTGTCTCAAAAATAAATAAAAAAGAAAGAATAATGAAGGAGTAAAGAGTACTTGGCTCCAATTCCAACTTCACACTTTCTACGTGTGTCACCTGACATCTGTACCTTCAGTTTCCTTACCAATAAAATGGGTATAATCATAACCCCTATTTGAAAGTTATACAGATTCAATAGTATAATACAATGCATGGAAATCACTTAGCACAGTATCTGCCATATAATAAATATTCAATAAATAGCTATTACTACTAAAACTGCTAATGTCTACTAAATAATTGAAATACAGAATTGGTTTTCTGGCTATATATCTTTCTCTCAACATAAACATAACTACCAATGTACCTTTAAAATTTTTTTTAGATTGAGTGTTACATGATCAAATTTGCTTATCGTATGATCTGTGTGACTGCTATGCAGAGAGTGAGCTATGTGTACACAAAGATGAAAATGAGAACCTACATAGGAGACTATTACAGTAATCAAGGGGAGAGATGATGATGGCTTGGACTAAGTGATTGCAATGGGGATAGGAATATGAGATTAATATAAGATATTTTGGAGATAAAACCAGACAGACTTGGGGATAGATTAGATATTAGGTAAAAGGAAGAATTTAAGATGACTACTAGTTTCCTAACATGGATAAGTAAGGGGATTGTTGATATGATTCACCAACATGAAAAAGAAGCAAAGATTATGGAGGATAGGAATAGAAGCAAAATGTTGGGATTTGAAGACAGTATGCCATATGCTCAAGCCACCCTGCAGGTCACTGTCCAGTATGCCAAACTGTAAGTCCTAATCATCCTCTGACTCTGAGTCTTTTCTGTAGCTAGTCACATAAACAATGAAGTAGGTCAGGTGTAACTACCATGCAACTATTTTCTCCCTGGAGAATGCACTGCCTTGTTTACTGCTTGCTACAAAAGGTGCTGAGCCTTTAGTCCTGGATTCCTCAGGTTGCAGTGCAACTCACTCCAGGTGGAGCTACCAACTGGGTCCATACATCCATGTGGTACCGTGGGGAACAAGCACTACCATGTCAATGCTCTTCCTGTTTACTGTAGGCTCAAACTACAGCTTTCATATAGAATGCTCTTAATCCGTTTACCGTGCTGTGAGTATTGTCTTGTTCTGATCCAGGGGTCAGAAAACTGTTCCTGCAGTGGGCCAGACAGTAAATATTTTAGGTTTTCCAAGCCAGCTGTAAGAATTATTCAATTATTGTCATTGTAGCATGAAAGCCACAAACAATATGCAAACAAATGAGTGTGGATGTGTTACAGTAACATTTTATTACGGACATTGAAAGTTGCCTATCATATAATTTTCATGTGTCGTAAAACATTATCCTTCTTTTGACTATTTTAAACATTAAAATATAAAAACATAGGCTGGGTGTGGTGGCTCACACATGTAATCCTAGCACTCTGGGAGGCTGAGGCAGGTGGATTGCTTGAGCCCAAAAGTTCAAGACCAGCCTGGACAACATAGCAAGACCCGGTCTCTAACAGAAAAATAAAATTAAAATTAAATATAAAAACAGTTATTAACATACAAAAACAGTCGGTGGACTGGATTTAGCCAGGGGATGTAGTTTGCTAACCTCTTCTCTATAAAACTGATTCAAGTTGCCTACTTTTGACTCGTATGGCACTGTGGCAAGACAAACTGCTTGCTTAGTAATCTCTTTTGGAGTTTTGTTATTCCTTCCTATTCTCTCTGTCAGATTGGGATTCTTTGCCAACAATGGGATACATTTTTAGCATGCTTAATTTGAGTTACCCATAGGACTACAGACATATAAATGGAGATAGACATGCCCACCCTTAGGAAAGATATCAGAAATAAAGATATATTTGAAAGGCATTAGATTGTAGGTGATAAATAAGACAAAAAGGTTGGCTAAGTTTGCCCAAGGATAATATGAATAATGAGAAAAGAAGAGAACCAGGGATGTGAGATCCTGGGAAACACATAAATTTAGAGTAGTGTTTCAGAACTTGGGGTGATCTTGCCTCCCTAGGGACATTTGGAAATGTTTGAAGCCATTTTTGGTTATCACAACTGGAAGAGTGCTACTGGCATCTAGTGGGTAGAGGCTAGGAATGCTGCTAAACATCAGACAATGCACAGTCTAACCCCCCACAACAAAAAAAAAATTTCCAGTTCAATATGCCAATAGTGCAGAGGATAAGAAACTGATTTAGAAGAAAGTGGAAAAAAAGAGAAATAAAATAAGACCCAAGGAACACACCCAGTGCCTAGACCTTGAGCTCTAATACCATTCCTAATAAAAGTAAGCAGTAATTCTTAAAAGAAGTGGTTGCTTCTAGGGACTGGTGCAGAAAATGTACAAATGAACTTGGTGCATCATATGGTGTCAGAAAGTAATTAAGTGCTAACACACACACACATACACACACATTGATGGAGTATGTCAAAGGGACAAGGAATTAAGTGCTAACACACACACACACACACACATTGATGGAGTATGTCAGAGGGACAAGGAAGCCAACTGAAAGAGCTCCCAATGGCCAAATGGAACAGCTTGAGCGACAAAACAAATACAATGCATTGGATTGTCATCCAAGAATTAAATAGATATCCATGAGTCTATACCGATATAAATGAATAATTGAATAAATAAATGAGGAAGAAGAACCAAATCTCCAGTGAAGAAGAACTGCAAATACTTTAGGTATTCCACCCAAAAGGAAAGGCAGAGCACAACTACTCACTCCTTATTTGTGATATGGGCTCTGCAGAGTAGCATCCTTCCAAAAAGAACAGTATGGAAAGAGGGGAAGAACACTACTTTAACCAGGGGATCAAGGTCAACAATTGTGATAAATCAATTTGGTGTTAAGGACCCTTGATATAATTGGAAAGAATGACAATTTACCTCTGTGGTCTTCCTCCTCAAAAGCTGGAACCCCAGTCTACTTAGGAAGAAAACATCAGACAAATACCAATAGAGGGACATTCTGCAAAATACCTGATCAGTACTTCTCAACACTTCCAAGGTCATCAAAAACAAGGAAAGTCTGAGAACCTGTCACAGCCAAGAAAAATCTAAGGACACGTGATAGCCAATTGTAATATAGTATCCTAGATGGGTTCTGGAACAGGAGAAAGACATTAGGTAAAAACTAAAAAAATCTAAATAAAATATGGACTTTAGTTTGTTATAATGGACCAATATGGTTTCATTAATTGTAACAAATGTACCATACTGTTGTAAGATCTTAATAATAGGGAAAACTGGATGTGGGGCATATAGGAACTCGTACTACATTTACAATTTTTCTCTAAAACTACTATAAAATAATAAAGAGTTTATTAAAGAACGTAAGGGCTAGGAATGGCCAGAAAGGTAGGATAATTGTAATAGCAATATGGAAAGCAAGGAAGAAGAGGGTTTCAATGATGAGTGAACTATGGGTTAAGGATAAACAAATAAGATAGAATTAAAAAGTATCTCACGGAGTTGGCACTTGAAACTGTTTCCTGAATGACTGGTGTAGACTTTTATTTCAAGTAGTTTGGTTTTGAATAAAAAGAAAGATACAAGGGTCAGCTGGGCGCTGTGGCTCACTCCTGTAATCCCAGCACTCTGGGAGGCTGAGGCAGGTGGATCACCTGAGGTCAGGAGTTCGAGACCAACCTGGCAAACATGGTGAAACCCCATCTCTACTAAAAATACAAGCCGGGCATGGGGGCAGTCACCTGTAATCTGTAATCCCAGCTACTCGAGAGGCTGAAGCAGGAGAACCACTCAAACCTGGGAGGCAGAGGTTGCAGTGAGCCGAGATCGCACCATTGCCCTCCAGCTGGGCAACAAGAGTGAAATTCCGTCTCAAACAAACAAACAAACAAGACATAAGGGTCATAACTGGAAGGTGAGATTGGTTGGAAAGATAGATTTCCTCCTTTTTCAAGTCAGAGAAAAACTCTACTTATTTTCTCCCTCCATATCATTTATCTAGAGAAAACACCCTTCTCATCTCTATTTAGTTTCTACCATATCTTTGTTTTTTTGTTTTCTTCTGCTCCTTGAATCAGCAACTACTATATATATATCCTTTAAGGCCCAACTCTGTCTCCATCTCTATTAACTCTTCCTCAATTACTTCCATCCACACCAAGTTTTCCCTTCCCTAATTCTGACTACACTGTTTGTCATTATTACACAGTTGGTCCCTTATTCTCACGGGGATAACCGCCTTGAAAATAAGGCCTACAGCACACACTTTTTTACCGCCTGCAGTTTCTGTCACTAGACTCTATAGGTAATAGCTACCAGGTAAAGTCTATTTGGCTCGCTGGATGACTTCAAACATCCCAGCTAACTCTAGGAAGCTTGTGATGATCAGCTTCACTGGATTTGACTTCTGCTTCACCCCATTCAGTTTGTCTAAGTGGCGCTTTCTAAAAATCTTCCTCTGTAACTCCTTACAGTGCCCAGTAGAGAATAAATGTTTGTTGAGTGAATATATGAGTTCGCATTCTGTCATCCTCTCTGGATAAAAATTTTCATGAGGGAAAACTTTGTTTTTCCTGATACGTCTCCGTAGTACTCAGTACAGAGATCTGTACACAGTAGATTCAAAAACTCTAACTGATTGACCAATAGCTAAATTGCTAGTAGTAAACATGATCCAACCTTTGTGTTTGTGCACTCAGGTAGATGTTAGCACCTAAATGCTTCAGTTAGCACCTAAAATGCATATTTTTAAGAAATGCTGTGAAAATTTTCAAACATTCATAGAACTAGAGAAAATAATATAAATCCTCATGTTCTCATAACTGCGCTTCAACAATTATAAATATTTTGCCAATCTTACTTCATATATTTTCTATCCTCAGTAATGTTTTTTCTATTTTTTGAGGGGGCAGTACATCTTAAATAAAATTCCATATGTAACGTTACCTACCTTTCTCTCTTTCTCGTTCTCTTTCTTTCTCTCTTTCTTTCTCTCTCTCTCTCTTTCTTCCTCTTTCTTTCTTTCTTTCTTTCTTTCTTTCTTTCTTTCTTTCTTTCTTTCTTTCTTTCTTTCTTTCTTTCTTTCTCTTTCTTTCTTTCTTTATTGACAGAGTCTTGCTCTGTCACCCACACTGAGTGCAGTAGCATGATCTCAGTTCTCTGCAACGTCTGCCTCCCAGGTTCAAGCAATTCTCGTGCTTCAGCCTCCTGAAGCTGGGATTACATGTGCACACCACCATCCCCAGCTAATTTTTGTATTTTTTGGTAGAGATAGGGTTTCGCCATTTTGGCCAAGCTGGTCTCAAACTCTGGCCTCAGGTGATTTGCCCGCCTCGGCCTCCCAAATTGCTGGGATTACAGGTGTGAGCTGCGGTGCCAGGCACATAACATTATTTCAACTGGAAATATTTCAGCAAATTTCTCTGATAGATAAGGACTTTTAAAACAAAGCATAATACTGTTATCATACCTAACAAAATAAAAACTACGTTATTAATATCATCTAATATGTATTCAAATTTCCCTATTGTCTCAATTTTTTAAAAATTATTCTAGGTCTTGACAGGCATGGTGGCACTTTTTATTTTATTTTTTAAAAAAGTTATTCTGAGTCTAAACAAGATCTGATTGGAAAGTGTCGTCAGCTTAACAGCAAAAGTTTTAAAAGTAATACTTGTAGCTGTCATAGAAGAGGGAGCAGGAAGGCCTCGGCATCAACTGTCACACCACACAACCTAACACTTGATAGTATGCTGTCTTACATTGTTCTCCAGCCATATTATGAGTCTTAGTTCCACAACTAGATTGGAAGCTCTCTAAGGACAAGAACCATGATTCCTACTTCTCTGGATTCCCCACTGTGCATGTCATAAAGTTGGACAGACGGTTTTTGAATTTCTTAATCATATATTTATATCACGACACAATTTGTCTGATTAGATCAATTCAGATATTTTTTAAGTACAAACACAAAAATTAACAACAGCACTACTCTTTTTCCAAAGTTTCTATATCAGAACATACTATTAACTTCCACTATTATCTACATCTCAGGAATTCTTCTAAATACATACCAAGTAGAATCATAGCACTGTGATTCTCTGTGAATTCATAATACCTCTCTTAGGGACCTATTTATTTAATCCATTCACGGTCTAGGTCTGGTTCCTTCCAACTTTTGGCAATTCTGAATAAAGGCTCTACAGACATTCGTGTGCAAGCTTTTGTGTGGACATAAGTTTTCAGCTCCTTTAGGTAAATACTAAGAAGCACAATTGCTGGATTATACGGTGAGAGGATGTCTTCCAAAATTGCTGTACCATTTTGCATTCCCACAGCAATGAATGAGAATTGCTTTTGCTTTATTATCTTCACCAGCATTTGCTGTTGTCAGTATTCTCAATTTTGGAATTCTAGTAGCTGTATAGTAATAGCTGATTATGGCTTTCATTTGTAATTCTTTAATGATATATGTCAGATTCTTATTTGCAATCTGTGTATCTTTCGTAAGATGGCAGTTAAGGTCTTTGGCCAATTTTTTTTTTTTTTTTTTTTTTTTTTTTTGACAGCATCTTGCTCTGTCACTCAGGCTGGAGTGCAATGGTGCAATCTCAGCTCACTGCAACCTCCACATCACCGGTTCAAGCAATTCTCCCACCTCAGTCTCCCCAGTAGCTGGGATTACAGGGATATGCCAACACACCTGGCTAATTTTTTTTTTTTTTTTTTTTTTTTTTTCCCGTAGAGACTGGGTTTTGCCATGTTGGCCAGGCTGGTCTCAAACTCATGGCCTCGAGTGATCCACCTGCCTCGGCCTCCCAAAGTGCTGGGATTACATGCATGAGCCCCAGCGCCCTGCCTTTGGCTAATTTTCAATCACGTTTTTCTGCTTTGTTTTGTTTTTTGTTTTTTGTTTTACTGTTCTAAGAGTTCTTTATCTATTTTCAATAACAGGTTTTTTTTCTTTCTTTTTTTTTTTTTAAGACAGAGACTCACTCTGTCACCCAGGGTGGAGTGCAGTGGTGCAATCTCAGCTCACTACAACCTCCACCTCCAGGGTTCAAGTGATTCTCCTGCCTCGGCCTCCTGAGTAGCTGAGATTAGAAGCATGCGCCACCACACCTAGCTAATTTTTGTATTTTTAGTAGAGACGGGGTTTCACTATATTGGCCAGGCTGGTCTCAAACTCGTGACCTCAAGTGATCTGCCTGCCTCGGCCTCCCAAAGTGCTGGGATTACAGGCATGAGCCACCGCGCCCAGCCAGATAACAGTTCTTTCCGTGACATGTCTTTTACAAGTAATTTCTCCCACTCTGTGGCTTGTCTTATGATTATTGATATAGTTGTATTAATATCTACCACATTTGTTGCTGTTTTCTATTTGTTGTCTTTGTTCTTTTTTCCTATCTTTGTCTTCCACCTTTTTTCTGCCTTTTGTGGCTTTGAGCATTTTAAAATTCCATTGTCTCTTTTCTTAGCATATCAGTTATCCTTCTATTAATATTTTTTTCTAATTTTTAGTGTGGCATTTGTTTCTAATTTGCCATGGGGTTTGTAATATAAATTTACCAGTAATCCAAGTCAGCTTTGAAATAATACTATATAGTTTCATGGGTAGTTTAAATGCCTTATAATAACAAAATAATCCTAAATCCTGTCTCCTATCCCTTGTGTAATTGCTGTCATTCATGTCACTTGTACATAAGCAAATACATACATAATTGAACATATTGTTGCTATTACTATTTTGAACAAACTATCATCTGAACCAGTTACGAATAAGAAAAATACCTTATTTTACCTTCATTTATTCCTTCTCCAATACTCTTCCTTTCTTTATGTAGATCCAAGTTTCTGACCTATTTCATTTGTCTTCACTCTAAATAATTTCTTTTAACATTTCTTGCAAGGCAAACCTACTGGCACCAATCTCCCTCCATTTTTGTTTGTCTGACAAAGAATTTTTTCTCTCAGTACTTTCAGTATTTAACTCTAATCTCTTCCTGCTTGCATGCAAGGTTTCTGAGAAGTCAGATATAATTCTTATCTTTGTTCCTCTATAGGCAAGGTATTTTTTCTACTCTAGCATCTTTTATAATTTTTATCTTTGATTTTCTGCAATTAAAATATACTATACCTAAGTGTACTATTTTGGGAATTTATCCTGCTTGCTGTTCTCCGAGATTACTGGATCAGATACTGGTTAATCTGGAGACATGTTCAGTCATTACTGATTCAAATATTTCCTCTGTTCTTTTCTCTTTCTTCCCTTTCTAGTATTCTCATTATGTGTATGTTACACCTTTTGTAGTTTTCCCACGGTTCCAGAATATTCTATTCTTTTTTTTTTTTTAATCTTTTTAATCTTTGTTTTTCAGTTTGGAAGTTACTTTTATAATATTCCTAAGCTTAGCAATTCTTTCCTCAGATGTGTTTATTCTACTAGTAAGCCCATCGAAGACAATTTTCATTTCTTTTTTTACAGTGTTGTTTTATCTCTAGCACTTTTTTTCTGTTCTTTCTTAGAATTTCCATCTCTCTGCTTACATTGCCTATCTGTTCTTGCATGTTTTCCACTTTATCCATTAGTATATTAATCACAGTTGTTTTAAATTCATGGTCTAATAATTCCAAAATCCTTGCCACATCTGAGTCTGATTCTCATGCTCACTCTGTCTCTTCAAACTGTGTTTTTTTGCCTTTACATGTACCTTGTGATTTTTTGTTGAAGGGTAGATATGCTGTACATGCTAAAAGGAACTTCTGTAATTAGGCCTTTAGTGATGTGGTGGTAAAGTGTAGCAGGGAAAGAGAGGAAACCGTCTATGCTCCTATAATATGGTCTCAGGCATTTAATGAGCTCGTACCTCTGGACTGTGAACGTCATAAATGCTTTTCAATTTTTTTCATGCCTTAGGTGGAACACAATGGCTAGACTGGGCTGGAGTTGTGTATTTCTTTTCTTCTATATGGAAGCCTAGATGGGGCAGGAATTGAGTATTTCCTTACCCCAGGTCAGTCAGGTTCTGAAAAAAGCCCAATACTTTAGGGTCTGGTAAAATGATTTCTCTTGAAGACAGGCCTTGTTAAGAAGAACAGAATCATCTGTTGTATCTCAAAATGATTACCTTTTTCCCTTTCCCTGGTGGAAGCACAAAGGGATTTCTCTTTCGTCTTCACTGTGAGAATGAAATTGTATTCCTGGAGGAAAAACTCACGAAAGTGTAACCCTAACCCTAATCCCCCAACCTCATGACTGGTACTTCTGGTAATTTTATGGATTTCTGCTCTGCTAACTGTGATTCTCTGTATTCTCCTGTCTCTAGAATTTTGGAAGCAGCACTTTACCTTGTGACCTCACTTCTCTGATAGATCTAAGAAGAGTTGTTGATTTTTCGGTTTGTTCACTTTTTACTTTCTGTTAGGATGAAGTAGAGGCGTACAAGTTCCTTATATGCTGAACTAGAAACCGAAAGTCCTGAATTTTTCATCACACTTATAAATAGACCTTAATATAAATGATGTTCGAATCTATAGAGCACTGTTTTCTGTCTCTGTAACAAGAATACTACAGATTAAGTGACTCATAAAGAAAATACGTTTATTTAGCTCACAGTTATGGCGGCTGGGAAGTCCAAGAGCATGGTGCTGGTATCTGATGAGAGCCTCTTTGCTGTGTTATATACATGGCAGAGGGCAACATATGGCAAGAGAGTAAGAGCAAGAGAGCCAGAGAGAACTCACTTTTATAACAAAGCCACTCACAAAATAACACTCCACTCCTGTGATGGCAACATTAATCCATTCATGAAGCAGAGACCTCATTAGTCCTCTCATGGGGGCAAAGGAATTAATTTTCCAACACATAAACTTTTGGGGGGCACATTCAAACCATATCAAGTATACTACCATAGTTTCAAACTCTTCTTTCAGAGAATGATGGGTTTGAAAAGGCTGTACCCACACATGATATCAACATTCACAAGAAAACAATGTCATCACTAATTTCAGCATTCAGAAAGGAAAAAATGAAACAGTATGTAAAACATTCTACAATTCCATGACAAATTCAGCATCCATTATGTATGGATTTGTATATGGTTCCCCAATACATTTTCCCTAAAGCAAGGATACCTATTGATACTTTTTTGTGGACAACATTGCTAAAGTTTTTCCACTGCCAGGCAAGTCATGTGTGAAACCTCCCAGACCTAGAGGCAGAGGGCCTAATCTCAGGGGCCTTTCCCCACTGTTGAACAGTGGGATGACAGAGCTTCAGTTAGGTTTTGCTTTTGTTCAAAACTATCTCCCCTTTGCAAAATGAAAAATGCGATTTCTGAATGGACTCATTGGGACTGGTAGACGACCCAATAACTTCTTAGGTCTGAGTGCTTATAGAAACTGTTTTGCTTTCTATTGTTTTAGTTGCTTAGTTTCAATTAAACTTGCCACACCAGGCGAGATGATTGCTTTAGAGGCAGTCTCAGAAAATAGGTCACCCTCTATGTCAAGCTATCTTCCTCTCCAGAACTGCTTCAGATCACTCCCAGCAGACATGTTACATGTCTTTCTTTCAGCTAACTGATGGGAGCACTTCCTTCTGAGCCAGATGATGTATTGTTAATTTGTTGGAAGATATACTATTATTAGCAAGACTGGCCTTACACAAAGGTGGGGTAGGCAGCCTCTTAGTGTTATTTCAGTGACAATGGGAAGGCGCCCTTTGCCAAAAATATCGTTCCAGCCTGTTCCCTGAGGCTTCAAATCATTTAATGAGGACTTTGCATTCTCTTTCAGAATTAGAGATAAAGATGATAAATCAGATACTCTTGAGAGAGAGAATAGGACTCCCACAGCATTTGTCTCATATCTCAGTAATAGCACTTAACTATGTTGCTTTATAATTTATCTGTTTGCTTGTCTGTCTGCCCCCACAAGGCTGTGAATTCCTTGAGGGCAGTGACCATGCCACACTCATTTCTGACTCCTAAGACTTTTACAAGTGCCTGGCAGAAAACAAATACTCAGTAAACAAAATGACAAAGGAACAAATTAGTGAATGAGAAAATGTGTATCTACCATGAGATCTAAAGGACTGAGAAGAAACTTTTTCTTTGGAATAGGGATGAAAAGGGAAACAAAAGTGCTATCAGAGCCCCAGAAGAGGTATAAGGAGAGAATAATGATGGTCCTAACTATAGAAAGCCCACTGTTAAAGAGATTGTCATCTATTCCTGATTCAGGGCTGCTTCATCTATTTACTTTACAAGATACATCTGTCGTATTTGGTTTAAGAAAAAAGCAAAACCACTGTCAAAATGTTTCATTTCTAAAGAAGGCAGAAAGAGCTAGCTCAGTTTGCCTCCATGGATTAGGCTTTTTTACCCCTTTAGGAAATTAGCCCTCACTGTAGGAAGTGATTTGTGAGCAGTCTCACATTAAAGTCCAACCTTTTATTAAATGAAAACTTGTCCAAAGTCCTGGTCTGTATTGGGGAAATTAAAAACCCAGCCTGGCTGATTCATTCTTATGTTCTGTCTTTAGAACAAGATGTGTGCTGTGCAAATGATCCAATTACAATAGATAGGTGCATGATATTTTTACACAAACAAAAAAAATCAAATCCATTAATTTTTCAGCTCTTAAGGCTCGGCGTGGTGGCTCATGCCTCTAATCCTAGCAATTTGGGAGGCCGAGGCAGGCGGATCACCTGAGGTCAGGAGTTCAAGACCAGCCTGGCCAACATGGTGAAAACCAGTCTCTGCTAAAAATAAAAAAAAATTAGCCTGTAATCCGAGCACTATTTGACTATTTCTTTTGATACCTGTAAAATTCTCAGGCTCCAGCCTGAGAATTTGCATTTCTAGCAAGTTCCCAAGTGATGCAGCTCCACCTGCTCCCAGGACCACACTTTGAGAATAACTGTCTCAGGAAATAACAACCTCTTCATCCACTTCCCAATGTGTTTGACTTAAGACAAACAAAAGTCACAGAACAGAATTCACCAAAATTCAAAAAAGTAAGCCAAAACTAGAACTTGCATATAGAATGTTCTTTAATTTCTATCTGTTAAAACCAAACTGCAGTAAGAAATGTTGTAGCAGTTATCTCTATTTACGGATTGAAAATACAACTTTTCTTTTCCCCAGGTCTTCTTACTTTCAACTTAGTTAGGTCCCCCAATTAAGATGGAATAGGTGGCCTCAGAGAGTTGTCACTTAAAAACAAACAAACAAACAAACTATTGTAGGCCGGGTGCAGCGGCTCATGCCTGTAATCCTGGCACTTTGGGAAGCCGAGGAGGGCGGATCACGAGGTCAGGAGTTCAAGACCAGCCTGGCCAACATGGCGAAACCTCGTCTTTACTAAAGATACAAAAAATTCGCTGGACGTGGTGGCGCAAGTCTGTAATCCCATCTACTCGGGAGGGTGAGGCAGAATTGCTTGAGCCCAGGAGACAGAGGTGGGAGTGAGCCGAGATCACACCACTGTACTCCAGCCTGGGCAACAGGGCGAGACTGTCAAAAAAACAAAAACAAACAAACAAACAAAAACTATTGTAATCCTAGACTGAAAAATGAGAACCTAAGAATGGTTAATAGTATATTTCTGTTCAGTCTTTGTAGAAGCTCCTAGTAGAAATGGAGTCTTTCAAAGGAAGCCCTTCTTCATTCCCAATGCCAAACCAAGCTCTTTTTCTATTCAAGTGATTTCTGTTATCCAACATTCATCCGAAGAAGAATATTGATGGGGTAGGGCTGGGCACAGTGGCTCATGCCTGTAATCCCAGCACTTTAGAAGGCTGAGGCTGGTGTATCACCTGATGTCAGGAGTTCGAGACCAGCCTGGCCAACATAGTGAAACCCCATCTCTACTAAAAATACAAAAATTCGCCAGGCATGGTGGTGCACACCTGTAATCCCAGCTACTTGGGAGACTGAGGCAGCAGAATCACTTGAACCTGGGAAGCAGAGGTTGTGGTGAACCAAGATCGTGCCATTGCACTCCAGCCTGAATGACAGAGCAAGACTCCATCTCAAAAAATAAAATAACAGTTGGGCACGGTGGCCAGTGCCTGTAATCCCAGCTACTTGGGAGGCTGAGGCAGGAGAATCACTTGAACTCGGGAGGCAGAGGTTGCAGTGAGGCAAGATCGCATCACTGTACTTGGGCGACAGAGTGAGGCTCCGTCTAAAAAAAAAAAAAAAAAAAAAAAATTAACGTAAAAATAAAATAAAGTAATATATTTTCAGCTTTTAAAAACTACCAGGCCAGGCGTGGCGGTTCACGTCTGTAATCTCAGCACTTTGAGAGGCTGAGGCAGACGGATCACGAGGTCAAAGAGATCAAGACCATTCCGGCCAACATGATGAAACTCCGTCTCTACTAAAAATACAAGAATTAGCTGGGCATGGTGGCGCCCGCCTGTAGTCTCAGCCTGTAGTCTCAGCTACTCGGGAGGCTGAGGCAGGAGAATCACTTGAACCTGGGAGGCAGAGGTTGCAGTGAGCCGAGATCGCGCCACTGCACTCCAGCCTGGGGACAAAGCAAGGCTCTGTCTTTTAAAAAAAAAAAAAAAAAAAACCTACGAAATAATTTATTCATTTTGCAAGTATCGATTAACTACTGTGATAGACTCTGAGCTAAGTGCTGGGCATTTAATAGTGAAGATGACCAACAAGGTTGTGTCCCACCACAGACCATTTTGCCCCATCTATCATTTCCAATCCGTGTGTAAACTTGACACTTCCTGAGCTTGGTTCAGAAGGATGAGAGGGAGGATGCCAGGAATGTCTGTGGCATACATCATTTGTTAATAAAAGCCATGTTTTTTTTACCTAGTTGTTTTATCAATATAGATGCCACCAATTGGCTATGTCAGTAGGAATTAGCCTTGATGAGGGAGAGCATGGAGGTCCTTAAGAAACTCCTTACTCTAGGCAGAAGAACCTCTGGCTATGTGCTGGGGGTCTAGATTCTAGTCCAGGCTATAACTTCCTGTGAAATGTAAAACAAATCAGTTAAACTCTATGTACTCATTTCTTTTTCGTTTTTTCTTTCTTTCTTTCCTTCCTTCCTTCTTTTCTATTCTTTCTTCTTTTTTTTTTCTTTTTGACAGCATCTTGCCCTGTCCCCAGGCTGGAGTGCAAAGGAGCAATCTCAGCTCGCTGCAACCTCTGCCTCCCAGGCTCAAGCAGTTCTCCTGCCTCAGCCTCCCTAGTAGCTGGGATTACAGACACACGCCACCGTGCCCAGCTAATTTTTTTTTTTTTTTTTGGATTTTTAGTAGAAACAGGGTTTCACCATGTTGCCCAGGCTAATCTTGAACTTCTGTCCCCAGGTGATCCACCTGCCTTGACCTCCCAAAGTACTGGGATTACAGGCGTGAGCCACCGCACCTGGCCTATGTACCCATTTCTTGAAAGGCAACATGAGAATTATCTTCTCTGCTATTTCTATACCATGAGATGATTTTTTTTTTTTTTTTTTTTTTTTTGAGACAGAGTCTCACTCTGTTGCCCAGGTTGGAGTGCAGTGGCGCGAAATCAGCTCACTGAAACCTCCGCCTCCCGGGTTCATGCCATTCTCCTGCCTCAGCCTCCCCAATAGCTGGGAATACAGGCGCCCGACACTACGCCCGGCTAATTTTTTGCATTTTTTAGTAGAGACAGGGTTCCACCGTGTTAGCCAGGATGGTCTCGATCTCCTGACCTCGTGATCTGCCCACCTCGGCCTCCCAAAGTGGTGGGATTACAGGCCTGAGTCACCGCGCCCAGCCACCACAAGATGATTTTGATAATAAGATGTAAACTAATAAATGACAATAATTATAGCGAACATTTGGACACACCATGTACTAGATGTGTGCTAAGCCCTTTTATAGACTCATCTAATGTTTTCAGCTGTATGAGATTATTGCTACTATTTTCTATTTACAGGTAGATAACCTAATTCAGAGAGGATAGGTGACTAGCTCAAGATCACACATTTAAGTGAGGGATGAAATTCAAAATTGGAACTTTCTGATTTCAGAGCCCAACCCAGATGTGAAACTATATATATGGCTAGACTATTTAGCACATTATATTGGAGCTAGATATTAACGTCTTAGTATGAACTAATAATTTATTATATCCTGAGCTCCGAAACCTGATGGAAAAATGAGTTAATCATATTCTGCTTGGTATTCTAGACATATTCTCCCCTCCCTTAACCTACTCTAAGCTAACTGTCACTGGAATATCTGATCATAAAATCCACACTAAGATATTACTTCCTGATAAACAGTTTACAATGTTTTCCTTCTTAGGGTCATTGAATTACAAGAGGAGGCATGAACCATAGGAATTGTGAAGAAGGCATTTTTTAGACTTACGAGTCTCCTTTAACACTCTTTGTATTACATTCATAGGCAATCACTCAGCCTATGCACAGAACCAACACTGAAAAAGTTTCTCTGTAATTATTTGTATAAGCTGGGACAAATACTACAGATCAAAATCTGGAAACACAGAAGTCTGTTATTCTAGAGCCATGCTTAGTGTGTTTATATAGAAAGCATTTCTTGAGCATCTTCTATATCTAAGGCATTTTTACATGCAGCATTTCCCTTAATGCTCACAGCCACACTGTGAGTTAGGCATTATTATACCTAATTTTGTAGATGCATTAACTGAGAATTTGAAAGGTTAGATAATTTGTCCAAAGTAGCATAGCTGATAAATATGCATATTAAATCACGAGTACTCTGGCATGCATGGTTGGCATCTGAGCCAAAAGTCATTTCTCACTCTTTCTCTCCTAACAGATCCCAGTGTTATTCTAGCAGCAATCTGTTCAGGCCTAGAGGATGTATCATAAATTATTTAAGCCAGCAATGGCAATGCTGTACCCCTTTGCCAGGGACTGAAAATCAGCTGGGGCATCTGAGAAAGGCATAGGAATAAAAGGCTCTTTTGGTGCCACTGATGCCCTCTTGGGTCCTGCTTTGGACACAGTAGTATGATGATGTGATATGTGGAGCTACAGCAGCCATTATCAAACCATGAGGAAAGACATCATGGACTCACTGAAGAGGGGAGGGTGGAAGGCATCACAGCAACCTACCTCCTTAAGGACATTGTTGAAATACCAGATCAACCCTGGGCCCTTCCTTCTTCATTGTTCTGTGATTCAGCTGCTGTTAGTTAGGTATTCTAATATTTGCAGTCAGAAGAATTTGTAACAACTACAACAAAATAAAATATACCATATGAGTCAAATGAATGGTGTACAAATTAAGTGCTGCCTGAGAGCAAGAAGAGGTTCTGTTGGTTGAATTTGTCAAAGAGAGTGACATAAAATAAGACTACTTGAAGCTAGGTCTTAAAGAATGATGGGCATTTCTAAATATAGAAATGAAGAGGAAGAGTATTTGAAGCCAGGGCCATGTTTGTCATATTCACTGCTGTAATTCCAGTTCCTAGCACAGTTGACAACACATAGCTGCCACTCAATGCATTTTTATGAAATGACTTAATAAATGAGCAAATACACAGAGACAAAAAAAGTATGGAACATTTTGGACAGATAAGCAACATGGAAAAGAGTACATAGGATGGGGAGTGGTAGGAGCTAATGTTGGTCACAGGCAGAGGATAGAGGATTGAGCCTGTCCCTTGAGAAATTTGCATTTCACCTTAACCCTTGCTTACTTTCTCAACCTTACCATCATAATAAAATCGAACAGGGGATTTGGCATGGTGGCCTATAGTATTTCAAGTGTACACTCAGGTGACAAAATAAATTAAGAAAGCCATGGGTCAGAAGCATTGCTGGGTGGCCTCAGAAGGCCAAATATCACAGACAACATCAAACAAATAACTCAGCACTTGGAAAGTGACTAATTCTGCTTTTCAGCCCCAAACCCCCACCCTAATAATGACTTTTCCCAAAGACAAGAAATATGTCTGCCTTAAGAAAGGCTTTCTCTGTGTTAAGCGATTGCTTCTCTTCTGATAACAATTTCTTGGAAAATGAGCTCTCACACCTTAAAAGTGTTCATTTACAGTTGCCACATTGAGTGCTCTGGTCTAAAAGACAGAATAACTTATCAGGAGTCATGACTTGCATAAAAATTAGAATTTGCATATCAAGGTCATTTTTCCCCCAATGTAGTCAAGAAAGTTAATTTTTAAACATGAAATAACATATAGATTTTTTTTTAAAAAAATAAACATCATCTGGAATGAGACTTATCCAAACTCTGGAAAAGGAAAAGTTTGGATTAAATTGGAATGCCATGAGAGACATCTCAGCCTCAGCAAGTACATTTGTGACCTGCCATTCTCTAATCCCAAACTCCACTCTCTACCCACACTGCCCTACTCTTTCCTTAGTAATTCTGGCTCAAGACAGAGTCTGAAACATATCCACAATGAGATATCAATGTCTGATAATAATAACACATACCATTTCTTGACTGCTTTTCATATGCCAGGTATTATTCTGAGTGCTTTACTTACATTATCTTATTTAATACTCAAAAAGCCTATGAGATAGGTGTAATTATTATCTCGCATTATTACAGTTAAGGAAAGAAAGGCTGGGAGAGCAAAGCAACTTATCCAATATCATTCAGTAAGTGGCAGGGCTTACATATGAACCCAAGCATTCCATCTGGAGCTCCTCTTAGCTTACCCACTGTCCTGTGCTACCCCTTCATACATTTGTTTTGCTTTCTTTTAATGTCAGAGATAAAAGCTTAGAATACAGAAATGAAATCCTTTAGGTTGAATTTCAAGTATCAGATAGGGGATATAATTGGCTTGGTATTCTAGCACCTTTCCGTCCAGACTGAGTATGTATTAACTCAAAATCTCCAGATTAAGACCACCATTTCAGTTATTGTTGAGTTATTTTTTTCAAAAAGATCATTTGGCTCTTGAAATCAATCATGTTAATTTGATTGGTGTTGCTGTGATCCATCGTCTCATATGACCTATTAAATGGTTTATGTGTTGACTGGGTATAAGTTCATGTTGATTTAACAAGAGAGTTTGCAGTCTTATGTTATTTTTACATCATATTCTTATATTTTTATGTTTATATTCTTCTTGAGTTTCTTTTTCTAACTTGATTCCTTGACTTTCTTTCTTAAAATTTGTTCTCACATGTAGACAATATAACCCAGACAGAAATAGGTTTTGCTACACTACCACTGTGCAAAGAATACTCTTTAGCTTGTCTGCTCACTCTGTGGACAAGAATTATTATTACAATTCTCAAAGGAGAACATCTAGTTTAAACACATCAGTAATAATGGAAAAGATTATTAAATAAAGACCTACAGATTGAGAGTAATAATGCCAATACTATGGAATGAACTATGTGTGTAATTTCTTAAACAGTTAACTTTAACATGAATATATATACACCAATATAGAAATAAGTTCAAGCATCATTAACAGGGATTTGGGTTTGACTTACTTCCCATCCCTTTATGAAACCCTTAGCCAGGAAACTCTTGTCCTGGTTCCACTACAGGTTGTTTTTATCTTTATTATCCTGTTTTCATAAATGATCTGTGCCCTCATTTCATTATATTAGGGCTAATATGCAAATTTCAAACAATTTTGAATCTATTTGTATGCAATTATTCAAAATTCCATCTTCTAAAGCAATGGCTCCCAAATTTGGCTGATCTTCAAATGTATTAAATCAGAAACTCTGCATAGCGAGACCTGAGCTATGTTTTTTAAAGCAACCCAGGAGACTCAGCCAGGTTTGAGAACCACTGATCTAAGAACAGATTTTATCAAATATATTTCCATAGCTTTTGCTTTGTATTTACTACTGCAATTATTATTATTATTATTTTTTGAGACGGAGTTTTGCTCTTGTTGCCCAGGTTGGAGTGCAGTGCATGATCTCGACTCATTGCAACCTCTGCCTCCCGGGTTCAAGCGATTCTCCTGCCTCAGCCTCCCGAGTAGCTGGGATTACAGGCACTCACCACCATGCCCAGCTAATTTTTTTTGTATTTTTAGTAGAGACGGGGTTTCACCATGTTGGCCAGGTTGGTCTCAAAGTCCTGACCTCAGGTGATCTGCCGCCTCCGCCTCCCAAAGTACTGCAATAATTTTTATAAATGTTCAAATAAGTAAAAGTGGTGTGACTCTTCCAGCATGTGCTTTGTTTAATATGTGATCTCCAAAACTGAATCTATTACAGCTGCCTAGAAATACTTCCTTCTCTCTATGCTATGGTGGGGGAAGAACTCTGGGGACGGTATTTTCCAAACTGTAGTCCCCATAACATTGATATCCTCCAGAATGTTCAGAGTTATTCATTAACTACTAAAAAAATGTTCTGCAGTCAAATGAGTTTGAGAAATGGTGGGCTAAAGAAAGGTGAACAAAATTCTTAATTGGAATGATTCTCAGCGCTAATATTATGCCAATATTCTGGATGAATGCCCCCCAAAAGATTCAAGGTACAGTGTTTCCTAAATAAACATTTTTATTCTGGTTAAAAAAAACAACAAAAAACATACAACATAAAATGTACCATATTAACTATTTTTAAGAGTAAAGTATATCAGTGTTAACTATATGCACATTGTTGTTTAACAGAGCTCTAGAACCCGTTCATCTTCCATGACAGAAAATCTATACCCATTGAACAATTCCTTATTTCCCCCTCTCTATAGCCCCTGGCAACCATCATTCTACTTTCTGTTTCTAAAACTTTGACACTCTAGACGCCTTATATAAGTGGAATCATGCAGTATTTGTCTTTTTGTGACTGCATTATTTCACTTAATATAATGTCCTCAAGGTTTATCCATGTTGTGATATGTGACCTGATTTTCTTCTTTTTTTAAGACTGAATAATATTCCATTGTATGTATATGTATATATGTGTGTGTGTGTATGTGTGTGTGTGTGTGTATATATATATATATATCTCTCACATTTTCTTTATCCGTTCATCCATAGATGAACATTAACGCTTCTTCCACCTCTTGGCTATTGTGAATTACACTGTAATGAACATGAGCATGTTAAAATCTCTCTGAGATTCTGATTTCAATTCTTTTGGATATTTATCTAGAAGTGGGACTTCTGGTTCATGTGGTAATTATATTTTTAATTTTTTTTGGCAGATACTTCGTACTGTTTCCCACAGGGGCTGAGCCATATTATATCCTTTTCCTAAATTAATTTTGAACATGGAAGCTTTTTCTCTTGGAACAAATATCAACATTTCATGGAAAACCAGAATACTGTTGAGGAAAGGATATAGTTTAGGAGACATTGTTATAGGGTGCCTTGGATTTTGACAAGGAAAAGAACAACTTCTAGGCTGAGTGCTACCTCAAAACATATTCCCCTATCTTGCTGGATATTTTCTGTGTTTTGCTACTAGACATCCTGCCTTCAGGAAGCCCACAATCCTTTACAGGACAGAACTTATTCACATTTAACAATTAGAACAATAGAAATATTTACCCAAGGCTTAAATGTAAGAGATAAGTACATTTTTTTAAATAATAAAATAATACAGAAAATGTTTGCATTTAGGACACTTTAGAAATACTGATCTCATTTAAAGGTTCTAGATTTGCTATGGCTTGTAGAAAACACAAGGACAGGCTGTCCTCATTATCCAAGTATTCACGATCTATGTCTGAGAAATTAAGGGGATGTGAAGGGAAGCACAACTTATCAGAACACAAATTATTCACTAACGAACCGACCCCCTTTAAAATTAGCCTCTTCTAAAGCACCTCTTCCTGCTTAATATGAGCCTATGTTGATCAGTCTCCGAATGATTTTCTGATACTGCCAGACAAAAAAAAGGAAACAAATTGCAAATCTTGCAAAAACATTCAGGATTGCACGAAGTTGGTAAAAGTGATGCTGAAGAACTTCTCCTATTACATGCAACACTATGACAAGTGGATGATCTAGTAGAGTAAGACCAGTTAACAAATGAAGAAAATAAAATTAACAAGAATGATACCAGAAAATAAAACTAACAAGAAGGATACATCAAAGGAAAACAATTTGGATGTCAAAGGATTAAGAGAAGTCCTTGGGAAAATTATAATAAAGTTCTCGACTTTTTGAGCCTTTTAAACATCTTATTCTAAAAATAGTACAAAACTATAAGTTTTGCCTGAGTTTGGGTACATTTTGGTGAAAATAAACTTTATTGTCATAATTTTTGTTTCCATTTTATGAAAATTGGAATACATAGTTACTATCAAGGTTTGAAGTGTATAGACATCACCAGTCAAACAGAACACTCCTTTATTCTGCTTGGAAAATTAGCCAAAGACATTGCATCTTCTCAGCTATTTTGGGAAAGAATGGTTGCACTTGGAGGCTTCCTTATTTACTTCAGTTGGCAAATATTCTAGACACTTGCAGGTGCCAAATACGTGTGATCTAAACAAACAGGGTAGCATTCGATTCCATTTATCTTTCCTCCCAAATGCAGTACCTAGCATAGTGCTGAGCATTTAGTTGGTGCTCAAAAAATGATTAAATGTATTTGAACCTCCTCCGTGAAGATTCACAATCAAGAAAGTTTACACACTTGGATACCTCAAGTACTAAAAATAAGTTCCAGCTGGGCGTGCTGGCTCACGCCTGTAATTCCAGAACTTTGGCCTGCTGAGGCCGGTGGATCACCTGAGGTCAGGAGTTCAAGACCAGCCTGGTCAACATGATGAAGCCCTGTCTCTACTAAAAATACAAAAATTCGCCGGGCATGGTGGCACATGCCTGTAGTCCCAGCTACTTGGGAGGCTGAGGCAGGAGAATCACTTGAACCTGGGAGGTGGAGGTTGCAGTGAGCCGAGATTGTGCCACTGCACGCCAGCCTAGGAGACATGAGACTCCGTCTCAAAAAAAGAAAAAAAAAAAAAGAAAAAAAAAGAAAAGAAAAGAAAAGAAAAAGTTCCAAAGCAGTTACCACTGGGTGCCTGTTCAACAGAGAAAACAGAATTTGGTAGCTAGGCTCTTTCCTGAGATGAAGTCATTGTGAGGATTTTGTGGATGCCACAACCTATACGGATGGAATCAGTGATTTCTGAAGAACATGACAGTTTGGGTATATAGATCACAATACCCTTTAGTTTCCTTAGATAGATTTGTCTGGGACAAAAACATATACTCTCTTAATTAAGATTAACATCGTACAGATATGATCTCAGTTGGAAAGATCCTAAAATTTATAACTTCCTTTCTTTTTCAGAACAGTCATGTCTTTAGAAATATATGGTATTTAGATGTACTATGATTAAAGTAAATTATTTAGTATCATTCCCAAAGTGCAACAAATGTATTAAAGCATTTTTTAATGAAATATGTTTGAATTTATTTTATTATTCTTGGTGAAATATCTGAAAAGATTTTCCATCAGCACACTTGGTACAGAGACTCATGATTACCATATTTGCTTAAAACTTTCCTCCTTTGTAGAGGCATTTTATCCATTATGGAGGAGACTATTAAAGCAAAGTACTTTGGTAGCTGGCTTCTAGGACCACTGCCACACCTAGCAGTCTAATTTCCTCCATGGATAAGCTTTTAAAGGCATGGTCAAGACAGCTAAAGAAGCCTAAACCATGATTAAGTTATCTTCCTTTTGCATTCGTGGAGTTGTTTATTTCTTCTCTACTCCCCAAAGCAAGCCTTCAGTGGGATTACTGCTGGTATATGTGGTGTCTTCCCAGGAAGAAAATCAGACAAAGTAATTCATATACTTTCCTTCATCACAGGGGAAGAGAACTTATGGAAAAGGAAATTTTTCTGATAAAAGGAAATGATCAAAATTGTTCCTGCCTTCAATAAACAATTGATCACTCTTCATTAAATGTATGAAAACTTCACAGATACTGATGTCTATGGAGAACATTCTATTAAAGATAGTTCTCAAATGTTCTCAGTCTTCAAGAAAAAAAATCAGGTTGCACCATCCTTACCTACTCTCATGTATTTATGCATCTCCTCAACGTATCAATGTATCCACTCGTGTAGCCAGCATTATCTATTGAGCAGCTTACTATTTACCTGCCATTTTTAATTCCGATTTTGAGATGTTTTAAAGACAAATCAGTATCCAGAAAATTTTAGGTTTTCTAAGAGATTCAAGCCCTATGACAACCAGAAAGTTCTTAGAGATATTTCTTTCCCAGGAGTTTCCTAGTGCCTGATATTTTTGTTCATGTCTCGCTTAATCAGAAGGCATCCAAGTAAATGATAATTTAAAGGAAAAAATTAGACTCATATCTCTCTTTGGCTTTGCTGTAAAAATAAAATCCTAAGACAAATATGTGCTCAGTTGCCACATGTTGAAGAAAAGGAACATTCATCAAGCTCATTTCCTGCAGAGCAAACCCTCCCACATCATTCAGTCCAGCCACAACATCTGGGTAATTGGCTGCAGCCTGGTGGGAGCCACCCTCCCCAACACACACAAACAAGATTTCTGGATAATTCCCAATCATTAAGCATGCAAACCTCCTCAGTGCTCACCTTGAATATCTGTCCTCCTTTCTTTCTCATCTATTGTTCATAGTTTCAGCTGCTCACCAACTACCAAATAATTTTAGAATAATCCTCTTTGAAATAAATGCTCTTTAAGAAATGTAAAAAAATCCAAAGGTGATAGGAAAATTTCTTTTCCTTGTGGTGATGCAGATGATATTCTCTTTCCTTCCTAGGCATTAGTCTTAAGGGTTGACTTAACTCAGTTCTTCTAGTCCAGCTCTTTGGAGCTCCCGAATTGCAAAAAAAAACAAAAAAACAAAAACAAAAAAAACATTCAAATATATCTTGTAATGATCTTGTACAAAGGAAAACTCAGTGCTTATCACTTTTAGATTGTCAAAACTATTAAGATGAGAGTTTTCCATCAGCCCAGAGTATTTATCTTTCCAGATTTAAAAGAATATTGAAGGTAGTTTCCAAATATTTTACAATTCTAGGACTAGATTTTGAATTTCTTTAGGTCATAGGCCTTATATAAACAGTACTTTATACAGGGTATGGGACATAGTAGGTTTGCAATAAAGATTTGTTGAACAAATGAAAGAATAAAAGACTGACCTTATATTTGTATTAATAAAATGCTTTAGTATTCATCTGGCAGGAATGTTACATCTAGTGCTGAGATTCAGCTGATATGCAGTTACAGCCTTACAAGTTTTAAGGCTTGCAAAGTCACCTTTGACTGTTGGTGCTGGTTGCATTCTGGTTGTTAAATATTTTGGAGATCTCTCTTAGCAACAGAATGCCATAGCACAGAGAATTATGTACTCTTTTAAACTTTAAACATGTGCTCACAGAGTGTTTAGGACCCAGACCCTTCCTTCTGAGTAACAGTGAATAGGTATATCTGAGTTTAGCAGTGGTCAAGGATAAAGCAGAGAAGTGAAACATTCAGGGAAAAAAAGTGCAGGTGGGAGTGTCTGTATGACATTGTTGGATAATGCCTGGGTTTTAAAATGGATATTAGGGTATAGAGTTGTGGTTTTCCAGAGACGAAAGTGTTACGCACACAGGACGTCAGAGTGAAATTGTTATTTAAAGGTCAAGAACAAGAGGCCTGGCACAGTGGCTCATACCTGTAATCCCAGAACTTTGGGAGACCGAGGCAGGCGGATCACCTGAGCTCATGAGTTCGAGACGAGCCTGGGCAACATGGCAAAACCCCCTCTCTATCAAAAACACAGAAACCAGCCAGGTGTGGTGAAATGCACCTGTAGTTCCAACTACAGAAGGCTGGGGCAAGAGGATGGCTTGAGCCCAGGAGGCAGAGGTTGCAGTGAGCCAAGATCACACCACCACACTCCAGCCTGGGTGGAGAGTGAGACTCTGTCACACACACACACACACAGAGAGAGAGAGAGAGAGAGAGAGAGAGAACAAGAGAGGTCAGAAGCATAGTCTAAACATAGAAACATAGCCTAAAACAGGATAGACTACTCTGAGGCCCACCCTGTTCCCAGCAGAAAGTTCAGGCTTTGCTGACCCCCACCCCCAGCACCCACTCTTTTTTGTTTGTTTTGTTTTGTGTTTTGTTTTGTTTCCTTTTGAGACAGAATCTAACTCTGTAGCCCAGGCTGGAGTCAGTGGCTCGATCTCAGCTCACTCCAACCTCTGCCTCCTAGGTTCAAGCAATTCTCCTGCCTCAGCCTCCCAAGTAGCTGGGATTATAGGCGCATGCCACAACACCTGGCTAATTTCTGTATTTTTAGTAGAGATGGGATTTCACCATATTGGCCAGGCTGGTCTCGAACTCCTGCTCTCGTGATCCGCTCACCTCGGCCGCCCAAAGTGCTGGGATTACAAGCGTGAGCCACTGTGCCAGGCTCCAGCACCCACTCTTAATCAACATAGGCCAGGTCAACCACTTGTTGCCCCGTCAGCCTGCTCCTCCACTTGGGCCTTAATAACTCTGAAATGTAGACTGCTAGCTTAATTAAAAGTTTTAGCTTGTGCCCTTCAGGGCCTACTGAATTTTACTCTTCCAATAAGCAAGGCAATGTTTTGAATAATGTGGGGAGCAGGTGTGGGGAAGGCACTCTGCTGCTATGTTAGTGTTGTTTCTTTGCATGCTCAATAAGGTCAAATGTACCAAGGGATTCTATTTGACCTTGAAATTGATTTTTTTAATGCTGGGCAGACTCATACAATGTTCCTGACCATTTATGGGTACCAAATATATGCCACTTGAACATCTCTCACCTTACTAAGTTCACCTGAGATCAATACATTGGGTAAAATTATCAAAAACTTAAAAAGCACATTTCTGCCTTAAGTTCAGAGATTTAAGTATCAAAATACTAACCAACAGCTCTCTGCTTACAACTCCAAGTTGCACCATCAGGCTCAATATTGGTTGATGACTTCTCAGATGATACGCTGCAGAATCACCTTGCATATGGAAGGCATGATAAAGCTCTTGACTGGATTCTATTTTATATTTTTAGTGTCAAAAAAAGGGTCCCAGATGTTAAAACAGAGAAAGGTCCCAGATGGCAAAACAGCATTGCTGAATGTCTTCTAAATCAAAAGAGCAGTTACCAATATTAATCCTGCCCAAACTATGACCAAATGAGTCAACAGAACACATGTGGCACCTGGCCCCAAAATTCTACAGGTCACTTTAGTGACTAGAAATGCATAGCTATGATTGTATTAAGTTACTGAAAGTGGGCTTCTAATTTGATTTGAAGCTATCTACTGGCCAAAATGAAGAAGAAAACTTGATCAGTTATAAAATTTACTGAGGGCAGGAAATAATTATTGGAATACAGCCTTTGTACTTATGTGCCTGAAACTTAAAGTTGTCTTTTTACATTAAGACATAAAATGTGGTAGTATCTGACCCTCAGGTACTTATACCCAAAAGGTCATAATAATAGTGTCCATCCTAAAAGCACTGAACACAAAAGACAAAGATCTTAAAAAGTAATCTCGAATTCAAAATAAGCTTGATCAGTTGATGAATGAATTCTTAACAACCAAAACATTCTTGCACTCAAATCTGCAATAGAAAAAAAAAAGAAAAGAAAAATCGCGCCGGGCGCGGTGGCTCACGCCTGTAATCCTAGCACTTTGGGAGGCTGAGGCGGGTGGATCACAAGGTCAGGAGTTCGAGACCAGCCTGGCCAACATAGTGAAACCCCATCTCCACTAACAATACAAAAATTAGGCCAGGTGCAGTGGCTCACACCTGTAATCCCAGCACTTTGGGAGGCCAAGGTGGGCAGATCATGAGGTCAGGAGATTGAGACCATCCTGGCAAACACGGTGAAACCCCATCTCTACGAAAAATTTTTAAAAAAAAAGTTAGCCAGGGGTGGTGGTGGGCTTCTGTAGTCCCAGCTACTCAGGAGGCTGAGGCAGGAGAATGGCGTGAACCTGGGAGGTGGAGCTCGCACTGAGCTGAGATCACGCCACTGCACTCCAGCCTGGGTGACAGAGCAAGACTCCATCTCAAAAAAATACAAAATACAAAATACAAAAATTAGCCGGGCATGGTGGCACACACTTGTATTCCCACCTACTCAGGAGGCTGAGGCAGGAGAATCACTTGAACCCGGGAGGCAGAGGTTGCAGTGAGCAGAGATCACGCCACTGCACTCCAGCCTAGGCAACAGAGCGAGACTCTGTCTCAAAAAAGAGAGAGAGAAAAAAAAAATCAAAATATCTGCCTCACAAAAACAAGAAGCAAAAACCCTGAAACTCTCAGCAATTGAAATTCAGATTTTAAATCACACATTGAAGTTTTTAAAGAATACTTTTATTGCCCAAGAGCAGAATGCAAGGAGAAAAGTCACAAGAAACTGCAGGAAAAAAAATCAGCTTTTCTATAAATTGGCCAAGACAAAAGCTACAAGCTATCCCAGAATTGAAGAAAGCACCAAATGTTAATTTTGATTCGGACCTAAAATGGCAGGACTCACAGTAATTGCTCCTCTGAAGCAATGGAAAGGGATCCTGTGGATGAATTCTAGGTGTTAAAGTCATTTAACTTCCTATTATACTTCCTGAGGAAACTTCAATGCCCCAAAGAAAAAAAAAAAAAAAAAGTAGTATTTCTTATGTGACTACTACAACTGCTGAAGTAGGATAACACGGAAATTCTAAGCAACCTCTTCTAGCAGAAACATCCTCATGCTAGAGTACTTAGGGTACTCCCCCAGTGATGCGCCACCCCACCTCCCCACAACCCTGGCCCCTGACAAATACGCCCTTCCTGGTTATAAGATTGTATTAGTCGGGTGGGATGAGTATATATGTTTTTAGGAGCCATTTATTTGTATGCTAGAAAAAAAAAAATGGAGACTCATGGTTGTGCAGTTCTTAGCTATAGTAGTGTTCTATTGCTGAAATCAGCTTAGCTTCTTCTTAAAAGAATCTCAAAACTCTAAGGAAACTTGGCCAAATCAAGCTGAAACTTTTGGCTCAGATTCAGTCCAGTTGTTCTCATGTAGATACATAATGAGTTCTTCTCTTCTAAAGAAAAAAATAATGAGGAAAAAAAAAAAAAACACCAAAAATGAAAACCCTAACAAATGTTAACTGTTTAACAAAGTCTGATTAAATTCAAAACCTGGAATCCACAGGGCTACAAATGTGATACTGACATTTGCAAGTTGCGTGTCTATAAAACAGTAATTTAGGCATTTGAATTATTGTCATGAAAACACCAATTCATCTCTTTTCCTAGATTTCAAATTTTATTGTCTTAGAGTTGAGAAAGTATAATGAAATAAAATTAACTAAGCTCTTCCAAAATGACTACTGATAAGGAACATTCTTAGAATTCAACATTTTACACCACTTTTTTAAAAAAAGTGCTGCTTGGTTCTTAAAAGACTTATCTACGCTTCCCCCAGCTTTAAGTATTAATGACTTAAACTTATTAAAAGTATACAAATTAGGCCAGGTGCAGTGGCTCACACCTGTAATCCCAGCTCTTTGGGAGGCAGAGGTGGCGGGTCACTTAAGGCCAAGAGTTCGAGACAAACCTGGCCAACATGGTGAAACCCACTCTCTACTAAAAATACAAAAATTAGCCAGGCGTGGTGGTGCACGCCTATAATCCCAGCTACTCCAGAGGCTGAAACATGAGAATCGCTTGAACCCAGGAGGCGGAGGTTGTAGTGAGCTGAAATCGTGTCACTGCACTCCAGCCTGGGTGACAGAATGAGAGACCCTGTCTCAAAAAAAAAAAAAAAAAAAAAAAAAAAAAGGAAACAAAAGAAAAAAAAAGAAAAGAAAGAAAAGAAAAGGAAAAGAAAACAAAATATTCTTAAGAAATAATTTCAGAATGCAAGTAGCTTCAATTGGCCAACACCTCCTCCCCACAGATCAAAGAAAGAACATTCTGTAGAGTTGTTCCCAGTCGTTCCTGTTCAATTCCCCAGCCCCACCCACAGCAGCACTCTCATCCTTTCCAGACACAGAAAAGACTTGGACCACCTGAAGTGTGCTGTCCCATGTCCCCTCCTTTCTATCTCCAAACATCACCTTAGCCACACCCTCCTATCCTAAATCAGAATTTTTTTTTTTTTAGTTTTTGTTTTGTTTTGTTTTAACTTTTAAGTTCAGGAATACAACTGCAGGTTTGTTACATAGGTAAACTGGTGTCATGGGGGTTTGTTGTACAGATTATTTCATCTCCCAGGTATTAAGCCTAGTACCCACTAGTTATTTTTCCTGATCCTCTCTCTCCTCCCACCCTCCACCTTCTGGTAGGCCCCAGTGTGTGTTGTTCCCCTCTATGTGTCCATGTATTCTCATTATTTAGCTCCCACTTACAATACCCTATCTCTACCAAAAAAAAAAAAAAATTAAATTAGACAGGCTTGGCGGTGCACATCTGTAGTCCCAGGTACTCTTTAGGCCAAGGTGGGAGGATTGCTCGAGCCCAGGAGATTGAGGCTACAGTGAGCCAAGATTGCACCACTGCATTCCAGCCTGGGGAACAAAGCAAGACTCTGTCTCAAAAAAATTTAAATTAAATTAAAAAGTGCCATCTTCTCCCTATCATTTGTGGACGTATTCTAGTTCTATTTTCCTGCACTCTCCTCTACTGGCTTTGCTAGCTTCTCCTTTGACTCCAGAAATGTGGATTGTCTCTAAGGTTCAGGCCTGCTGTCCTTTTCTCTTTCTATAGTCTCTCCCAATGTGCTCTCATTTATCTTTTAGCTTCAGCTTTCACCTCTGTACAGTTTTCTCCTCAATCTCTTTCTCTACAATTCAATTACTATCTTACGAAACCATTCTAGGCCAGGCGCGGTGGCTCACCTACAATCCCAGCACTTTGGGAGGCCGAGGTGGGCGGATCACCTGAAGTCAGGAGTTTGAGACCAGCCTGGCCAACATGGTGAAACCCCGTCTCTACTAAAAATACAAAATTAGCCTGGCTTGGTGGTGCACACCTATAATCCCAGCTACTCAGGAGCCTGAGGCAGAAGAATCGCTTAATCCCGGGAGGCAGAGGTTGCAGTGAGTGGAAATCATGCCATTGCACTCCGGCCTGGGCAACAAGAGCAAAACTCAAGAAAGAAAAAGAAAGAGAGAAAGAGAGAAAGAGAAGGAAAGGAAGGGAAGGTAAGGAAGGGAAGGAAAGGAACCATTGTACATTTAAAACAAATTGCTGAAGAGCATCACAGAATATTTTATCTGCACATTAAACTCAATCTGCCAAAAACACACTCATTGTCTTTCCTAAAAAATTAGAAGTTCTTTTTCCAGACTTCCATCTATCTGCTGAAAAAAATTTTTTTAATAATAATAATGAAAAACACTTATTGGGTGTTTTCTATGTGCCAAGCACTATGATAAAATGATTTACATTTAGGCCAGGCATGATGGCTCATGCCTGTAATCCCAGCACATTGGGATGCCAAGGCAGGTGGATCACTTGAGGTCAGGGGTTTGAGACCAGCCTGGCCAATGAGGCAAAACGCTGTCTCTCCTAAAAATACAAAAATTAGCCAGGTGTGGTGGCGTGCATCTGTAGTCCCAGCTACTCAGGAGGCTGAGGCGGGAGAATCACTTGAACCCAGGAGGTGGAGGCTGCACTGAGCCAAGATCACGCCAGTGCACTCCAGCCTGGGGAACAGAGCAAGACACCACCTCAGAAAAAAAAAATGTACATTTAATAACATTTGTACCTCATAATAAATAACTGTACAGATAGACACTATTATCATCATAATTCTACAGAACAGGAAATGGAGACCTTAAAAATTAACTTCCACAAAGTTAACAGCAAATAAGTGAGGAAGGCAAGCTTCAAACCCAGACACAGCAGGTTAAACTGTTAAGGACCAGTAATCCAAGCAGCAGAAATTTTGGTTTTTCAAATATTAATGCTTTATAATGATTCATTTTCAAACAGTCTATCCTGTCAAATGTCAAGGACATTATGACCCAATAGCTAGGGTTATAAGAAGTTGACTGGAGGAAAGTTATGATACTTGTTTTCTTTCTTTAATGGGTACCAGTGAGAAATCGAATCATCTCCTTTACTGTACAACATAATTACCTCTGAGTTCATCCATTCATTCGTTTCAGTAGCTCCTATGAGCCTAAATTTGAGGTCAATCTGCAATTTGCCATGAAAACACAGAGAAACTAACAATTGAGGGGGTGGGGGACTCTTTTATGAACACTCCGTGGGCGCTTTTGAATTTTCATGGCCAATAAATACTGTGGCATGATAATTCGGTGGCTCTATTTGTACTCTTTGATCTTAAGGGCATTAAAGCCTCCCTTTTTATGTGAATACAAGTAGTGACATATGAGCCTAACAAGAAATGTGAAGACATTAGCCCTTTTCAAATGGGGAAAGAGAAGAAATACATTCATATTTATCCAGTCTGTGGATATCCCACACACATTATGTACCCACAAAATCCCCAAGGGAACGGATAAGGAAGAACAAACATATCTTGACTCAAGGTGCACAATGACGATAATTCATATTTACACTGACACTCCAAACTTCAAAGGATGCTCACAAAGAGACATCATCTCATTTCACAGAAAAGGCAGCATGAAGCTTGCCTTCAGCAAAATAATAAACTACACTAAGTCTATCATTTAGGCATCCATCCAACCAGGTCCTGTAAGTTACACCCTCAGACACCACCCAGACATCCTTCTGCCATTTTCTGCTCATTCTACACATCCTCTGGATTTGCTTTTTCTGTCCCTCAGGCCAATTATCCAACACAAAACAGTAGGTCTTTAAGAGAAAACATGCTTCAATCATTCATTCACTGAAGAAACATTTATCAAGTAACCACTATGTCCCAAGCACTGTGCTGGGTGCTAGAAATACAGATGTTTGCAAAAGCACGCAGTGCAGTCTTTAATGGGGCCTACTCCACCACTATCTTAGTCAGTTTGGGCTGCTATAACGAAATATCATACACTGAGTAGCTTCAATAATGAACATTTAGTTCTCAGTTCCAGAGGCTGGAAGTCCAAGATTGGGGTGCCAGCATGCTAGGGTTCTAGTGAAAGCTCTCTTCCCGGTCATCTTTTTGCTGTATTCTCACAAGGTGAAGAGAGAGAGAGGGCAAGCAAGCATATTATAAGGGCACTAATTCCATCAGGAGGGCTCCACCCTCATGACCTAATTATCCCCCAAAGTCTTCACCTCCTAATACATCACAATGAGGATTAGGATTCCAACATGCGACTTTTGGAGATACACATTCAGTCCATAATAGCCATCAACACAAATTGGTCAGGAGATAATTGTCCTGGCTCTGCTTTATTGGTTCTTATATTGGACTTGTCCATCCAACTCTCGTTTTGTTTGCTCTTGCTCAGACTTGGAGATATATTTTCTTGAATTGGTTATCAGAGCTGGGTTCCTCAGCAATTCTGCTTTTATACTACATCTAGTCTTTGGTATCCTGTATCCTGTCTATAATAGAGTCTGCCCATTTGGCTTTGCTATTTCTACCTCAGCAATAAGAGCTCAACTGTCTGTAGCCCCATTATGAAAACTATCATAGGATCCCTGCCTCCTTTATTTGAATTCCTGCCCTTACATCTCTTATTTGTCCTATTATCCTCTATTCCATATTGATCTAATTCTCCCCCTTCCATTCCTCTTGGTTTACTCTCTTTGTCCTCTAACCAGCACCCTTTTAAAGCCCTGGTAATATCCCAAGTCACTCTATGATAAGACCTGAAAACCCATAATACATTTCTTAATGGAGTATGCATATTTTCCAGACTTCCTGGATCCCAGGGTTGCCACAGCTATCATGGAGTCCAGCTTGACCAACCAGAGAAACCTATATCAGTGAAGCCATCAGAGTCTCTCAAAGCTAACTGATCTTCTCCGGAATGTGGGAATCTTCTTCAATAGTCAGTCTTCTAAAAAACATCATCATCTGCGTCATTTGTTCCTCATGGTCACTGTTATTAGGCAAACATCAAAGAGTCTTGCTTTGGTAAGGGTAAGTCTTTGGTTTCTGATCCTCACCAAGAGGTTTTGAATATCCCTCTAATTTCATGGCATAAAAAGATGTCCATATTGCCTTTGTGGAAGGCTGCCACCCAGTCATGAAACATCTTCTAGAAAATGTAATGTAGTAGAACAAATAATGGATTGGATGTCAGAAAATCTAGATCCTTCTTCTTGCTATGTCACTGATTTATTTAGAGACTGAATCATTTGCAACAGGATTCAGGTAACTTATATGCATAATGTGGAGGCCAGTCTAGCTGGAAATATGGTTGTTTCCAGATTATAATGTTCACGATTCTATTTCTGTGCCTCTGTAACCAATAAGACAGATTTCGGTACCCTTTTTATTCTATTTGAAAAGCCCCATAATGTTATGGTTCCCTGGACCTTTGTGGCTGTGCTGGATAGAGCGATATGAAAACAAACAAATAAGCAAAACAAAGCAATCAGAATAAAAGGTTGGCTGCAGGTGCTTGTGTTTTAAACTTAGACACAGCCTAATTCCAGAAAAGCAGATGAGTGTCATGGAAACTGCCTATGAATGTTACAAGATTTGCACGTAAACTGAAAGCCCCATTGCTGGTTGAGGAGACAGAAGTGGAGAGGATTTTGTGCAGATGATTTTCTCCTTTTAATTGAACCACTCCAGTAGCAGGAACCAAACTGAAACTCCCTTAGACATTTAAATGACTCACATATTTTAGTGCTTGAACATCAGCTCTGTGAATACCTAAAATGGGGCTAAGTGAAAAGTGGATAACATTTGCTTGACATTGTCATTGGCCTTTCTCTAATGTCAAAGATGAATTTGCATAATTATGCTGAAAGCTAGGAAACTGCACCCAGCAGGAGGTTTCCTTGCTGGTGTTAGGTTTTAGTTCTACTCCAGCTGTGACTCTCAGGACGAACAAAATCTTTCAGAAATGAACAGACAGAGTGCACACTTTCTAAAAGTATAGTAACAGCCTAACGACAATTTAACTTGCATACTGATTTCCAAGGTATAATTAAGATAGGCCTGATAAGCAACTGATTGACTGAACAACCTTTTGCTTGGTATCAAAAGGGCTTCAGAGAGCAGAGTGTCCAAGCAATGTTACCTCATAAACCTCTTCCTGATTAAAATTCTTTTAAGCTGGCCAGATGCCTGATAGAAGCAAACTTCTAAAGGCTGCCACTGTAACAGGTGTGTGTCTATGGTGCAGTCCTGTCTTTCCAAGGTCACTGCAGTCATAAAAAGTCTCCTGAATGTATCTATAAGGGGAAAATGCTGAAGCAGGTGAGGCCTCTCTGGGTTCCAACTTTTACCCCTTACATGGGGCTCGTATTAACCTCAGGCTATTTCCCCATATGCATTTCATTTTCAAATCCTGCTCTCACAAAAGAATTTGAACCCCTTAACATCCTAGAGAATCACTTCTTAGTCTGTCAAGAAATCATCTCAATGTTTTTAACTTTCACTTGTAAATGACAACTGGTCTGTTTTGCTATAATTTTAAATAACACCGAAGTACTTGCAATATATTAATAAGAAAAATAATGAGAAGTGTAAAATTCCTAAGCTCCTGCAACGAAGCTCCAACAAAAAGTGAACATCCAGATTGGAGTCAACTGAGAGACACAATCCTGAGGACTACTAGTCGGTTCACCTGGTACTTGTGAAATCATAGAGTTTAGATAGCAATGAGCTTGGTTTTCCAAAGCAATATTTTCAAGCAGACCTAACAATGTATTTCTCATTGAGATTTCACAGCTTACAAAGCCTTTTATGCTTGCTGTTCACTCTCCTGTTAATGAAAACAATTTCCATGCTAACTCTGGGTTTCACTACAGAATTCATAAATATCTAAGACTATTTCATGGAGAAAAGCACAGATGAAAAGTAGCCCTTTTTCATTCACATGCCCTACTTGCTAGGTTCAAAATGTGATTGTTTGTTTGCTTTTACTGCTTGTATGGCACTAATAAGCAGAATCTGCACATGTAGTTCTCCTCTGACTATGTTACCCTGTCTTGCATATATAGAGAGATAACTTTCGTCAGACTTCAAATGCCAAAGAGCAGAGCATATCTTCCATCTTATTTCTGGTTTGAGCTAGACGTCGCAGCTTGTGCAATTTGCTAGACAGCAATTCGTCTTGGAACAAACTCATAAACATGGAATAGGCAGATAGACTGGTTCAGAATTTCTGATATTTTTTTAAAGGGCAAGAGAGCAAATGTCTAGGTTCTAAGGCAAAAAGGTAGCAGCAGACACAAAAGCCACACACATTTTAACCGAGTACTATTGTTATTATTAACACATTGCACTAGTATCACACTTTACAGTTTACAATGACCTTTTACAGCCATTATTTCATTTGATACACCCACCCTGTGGAACAGATGTTCATTAATGTAGGCATTTGACAGATGAAGAAATCCGGGCACAAAAAGCCTAAGTGACTTACCCAAGGTTGCACTGTAAGTTGGTATACATATGTTGCCTTTTGTGCTAGATAGATAAGGAATGGAGGCATCTGAAGAACTCTCAATTCTGTTTTTTATGAGTCCTGATTGAGAAGAAAATCCCACAGCAGTGCGTTGCATGCTCATCTTTATTTCAACTAATGTTTTCAGTATGTAAAACGTTGTGCAGAAGCAGCACACTGGCAAGTTGCTCAGTGAAACTGGCATGATGCAAATGTGATGGTAACGTTCAATAAGGAACTAATGCTCAACATTATCTGCCACTTAATCAATGTGCAGTGTGGCCTAGGCACCACAAAACATCCAGATTTATAGCATTAATTCTCATGGATTTTATGATTGCTTATTTACTGATAAATTTGGTAAATTAACATCTGCCCCTCAAGCAAGTCATGGAGTAATTATTCTCTTGGCTTGATTTTTACTCAGCATCAGCCAACCCACTTAACAAATGTTGAAAACTAACCTGTTGTTGATGTGTCTCCCAGACTGTGAGAGACACGTCTCAAAGCTGAGATATTCTGTGATATCTATTAGGATTAGTTTTCAAGATCTAAAATGGTCATGTTCCCCAATGCCTCTGGAGTGTAGCAACAAATACTAATTAGTGAGAACACCAAGATACTTCCTAATCCCCTTCCTACTAATTTTTTTAAAGGAAAAAAAAAATGAAATGGAAGTTATAGCATATTCCATGAAGGCAGTCTTTCAAACATAAAAAAGTGGGAGTTTTGCAGCATTTATGGCAAAACTTTGCTTTCCTTGGAGATATTTTTAAGGTAATTTGATATTCTGTATTTTAAAGGCTACTTCTGTAGGGAAAAATAAGGTTTACTCACCAAATTTTAATGTTGAAAAATAGTTACTAAACCTGCTAGCTGAAATGTGTTTATGTGAAAAAGCTGCACTTTGAAGATGGTAATTACCACTTTGTATGTTTCCATTGCCGCTGCTCAATTCTCATTTTCATAGTTTAAAAAGAAAAGCAGGTTTAAATAATGTAATGCTTATTAGCGTATGAATATGGACCTAATTGTCCCTTTTTAACTCTAAGAAGTAATTTGGTATATAGTCTACATAAGTGGGTTAAGAAGTGTGCCACATATGCAATTAGGACTAAAAACTTTCATTTTGAAAATTGCAACCTTATCTCATTGTCTTTTAGTAGCAATGTCTTGTGTGCTGCCTGTCACTCTGTACTTTCCTTAGAAGATGTTTATAGGAGTATGTGTAGAGTAGTAAAACCAGTGCATTAAATTCTAGCAGAGTTGATCAGTGCCTTGTAGCACTGCGTAATACTGCACATACTCAAGTTGCATCAAACAAAGCCACAAGGATAGTTGAAAAATGAAAACAAAAACAAAATGGTTATTTGGCATCAAGCAGACCCTGAGATAGACCCCAGGTTTTTCTTTTAAATTCAGTTTCCTTTTGAACTGGAGGAACCCATTCAGGAAGTGACATAGTCTAAAAATGTTCTAGAAGTTTCTCAGAGATTTCTTCAGTGACCTTTCCTAAGACTCGACAAAAAAATGTTTCCACCCAACACTGCAAGTTTCTTCTTTCTACCAGCTCAGAAAATGCCTGTCACATTTCAAAACATGTGCTAGAGATCAATGAGATTTTGGTTAAATTTGCTTAAGGATGATAAACATTCATTTTAAAAACACTGGGCTCATTTATATATATGATTGCTCAAGCTGTTAAAGTGAAAAACTCTCTTGAAAAAAAACAGATTTCTTTTGGACTGTGTATTGACAAATAGTAGTTTGGCTAATTGTGTTTGTTTGGTTGGATTTTAATCCAGAATGACGAATCAAACTGCCATTTCATAGACCACACATACATGAATTTCAAAATATCCTTGCTATGCACACTTGATATCCCATGCAACCATTTTTAATATATTTGTTCTAGGTTATACTGACATCTATGGACCCCATAAGAGAAATTCAGCTTTTTAGAAAAATCTTGTTAGCTGCTTATGAGCAATTTAAAATGTGGCTCAACCAGGTAAACTAAGGATCTTAATCTATTGTGTGTGAGCAACTAGTTGATCTTTGAACCTAATCACTTTTTTCAAAATCATTACAGAGTTCTTCTCCCTACCTACAATCAAAACTTAAGGGAGAGGGAATGAGTGAATCTCCCTTGGTAAAGAATTAGGGCATCTTGGCTGGGCGCGGTGGCTCACGCTTGTAATCCCAGCACTCTGGGAGGCTGAGGAAGGCAGATCATGAGGTCAGGAGATCGAGACCACCCTGGCTAGCATGGTGAAACCTTGTCTCTACTAAAAACACACACACACACACACACACAAAATTAGCCGGGCGTGGTGGTGGGCACCTAGTCTCAGCTACTCAGGAGGCTGAGGCAGGAGAAAGGCGGGAACCCAGAAGGTAGAGCTTGCAGTGAGCCGAGATCGTGTCACTGTACTTCAGCCTGGGTGACAGAGCGAGACTCCGTCTCCAAAAAAAAAAAAAAAAAAAAAAAATTCGGACATCTTAAATAAAAGAGTGGTCCTTATTGGTAAGATAGTAAGGGGGATCCTGTCAGGGCACTTGTATCCATTTATAATATTCATTCAATAAGTTTTATTATTGTAATTACTGTGTACTGAACACTGTGCTAACAACTAGGGGTACAATGACTAAAGATATACTGGTCCTGTCCCCCAAGGAATTCCCAATCTAATGGAGGAGACAAAGTACAAAAACATATAACATACAAGAGAGGATGATAAGTACTATGATACAGTGGTTTTGTCAGGATAGGCTAAATGCTATAACAAACCTCACAATTTCAGTGGCTTAAGACAGTAAAGATTTTTTTGCTCATTCAAGTCAAAGCCCAATGTGGTCAGTAGGAGCAGACGAGTGTCTAATCCAGCTAGTCATTTAAGGACCGAGACTCCTTCAGTTTCATAATGCTACCATCTTCAGTGCATGGTCTCCAAGGTCATTGTGAAGAGGAAAGAGAGAGTGTGAAGAAAACACATCCACTCCTACCTGCCTCAGCCCAGAAGGGACACATCACTTCTGCTCACATTCTATAGGGGAGACCCAGTCACAGTGCCCCACTTAGACAAAGGGAGACTGGGAGAGATATTTCAGCTCTGTTCCTAAGAAAAGGAAAGAAGTTTGGTGGACAACTATTGATAACTAGATGTAACTGGTAGTGACTAACTTGTTAACTAAAGGTAACTAAAGATAACTAGAAGAGGCCAAGATGCAAAAACCAAACAAAACCAAAATCCTCTTGAATCTAACTTATTTCATCTTAAAATCACAGTGATGACTATAGAAAACTAGAAAAAATAGAGGATCATCTTAACTAGTAACTAGCTAACTAGATAATCGGAATAACTGGAATAAGCCAAGAAACTCAGGATGATATTTTCATCTCAACTCTAACTTCTCATCTCTTGTTTGAATAACTAGGGATAACTAGATGTAACTAGTGTTGATTAGATAAATAATTAATTAGAGATAACTAGAGTAAACCAAGTTAGATTTAAAGTATTCCTCTTAAATCTAACTTTTCATTTCTTGTTAGAAAAGCGAGTGAGAAGTATAGAAAACAAAAAATAGAGAAGTGATACAATTATTTAACTAGTAACAAGCGAACTAATAGCTAAATATTATAGACAACACGAATCACTGAAGTAAGTTTAGAAGATCAGAAACACACATTCCAATCAAATATAACATCCTATTTCTTATTTAAATAACTGTGAGTAACTAGATATAAGTAGTGGTAAATAGGTAAATAATTAACTAGAGATAACAAGAATAACTAGAGGCAGCCCCAAAAAACTGAAAAAAAAAAACTGAAAAACACATTTCTCTCCAATTTAATTTCTTATTCCCACTTTCTGATCATTGTCCACCTCTCTATTTCCTCATTGTTGTAATATGTCCCCTATTAGGACACCCCATTGTTTCATTGTAAACCCTATCTGCTTCTACTGATGTTGAAGACCAATTCCTTTACTGGATGGCTACGTCCAAAACATCTGCTCCATTACTAGCTGGAGTGTAATACTGCTAGATTGGTGCTCAGTGTTGGTGGGCCACAGAGAGCCAGGTATGAAGTGTTGCCCTGTTTACACAAAAGGAGGAGGGGTTGCTGGAGCACAGACTATATCTAGGATATGGAGGGAGCCAGACAACCAGTTTGAATATGGCCATTATGGGAAGGTACATTTTCAAACGACAGAAACCCAAATTAAAGTCACTTGGGAAAAAAAAAAACAAAATGATTGGGTTATCCTACTGGGAAGTCCAAGGTAGATATGGCATATTTGAGCCAGATGCTGAAATGATACCATCAAGAATATTTCTGTCCATATTTTGCTTTCCTTTGTTTGTTGGCCCCATTTTCTACTCTTAAGATAGATTTTTCCATATGGCAGGAATGGTGCCTGTTTGTGGCTACCTTTCTTCTTCTAGATTTATGACTTCAAAAGTAAGGCCAATTTTCTCTAGATCGAAATTGAAAATTTCAAGGACGGAATTTGATGGGCTAAGCTTGGTCACATACTCAACCCAGAGTAATTAATATAGTTACAGAAATGGAGTTTTATGTTTGAATGGGCTTGGGTCAGCACCCAATCCCTGTGACCAATGAGATAGAGCACTATGACTAGCAGCTGCCTCAACAAAATTACATGATTGTACAGCACGAGGAGCAGTTCCACCAAATGAGGTAAGGGTGCTGTACTGAAAAACCAAGATATATCCACTACAGCATCCAAGCACTTGTAATCTAATTGTTTTGAGCAGACAGGTCCAGACCTCTATTGAGATGTCGTCCGGGGGTTTGTCATGGATTGGAACTAAGTTTATTCTAAGGTATTGCTTGCTGAAGGATATTTGTGCTGTTAGAATATTTGTCAGGTAGTCATCTATGATGAAAACAGCATTGGACACGGTTGGAATTGGAAGATACAAAGATGAAAACCACATTTGGTGTAGAGTGAAGTATTCTTGATAGATATGTAATGTGGTCAGTGTAAGAGACATCCAGTGAGGGTGGTAAGGCTACCTGCATATTTTGCTATAGCAGGTATAGAAATTGAGTCATTGCTCAAAAATCTGGGACTGATGTACAGAAGATAAGTTTGTAATCAGTAAGATGTCAAAGAGAGACTTTCTAGATCCAAGAGTTGAATTTAGATAGAAAGCAGAACATTTACCTAGGGATGCATATTTGTGCAACCTATTTTTAAGAGAATCTAGTTTCAAGGTAACGGATGGCATCATAGCCCCAAAGTCATGAGTCATCCATGATCAAAACCAGAAATATGAAGGCCCATGTTCTAAACAGTTTTGGATATATTAAATTATATAATACATATTAAGTGCTTAACAAAATCAGCACTTTTTTTTTTTTTTTGAGACGGAGTCTTGCTCTGTCACCCAGGCTGGAGTGCAGTGGTGTGATCTCGGCTCAATGCAAACTCCACCTTCTTGGTTCAGGCCATTCTCCTGCCTCAGTCTCCCTAGTAGCTGGGACTACAGGTGCCCGCCACCACGCCCAGCTAGTTTTTTGTATTTTTAGTAGAGATGGGGTTTCACCGTATTAGCCCGGGTGGTCTTGATCTACTGACCTCGTGATCTGCCGGCCTCGGCCTCCCAAAGTGCTGGGATTACAGTCATGGGCCACTGCGCCCGGTCACACAATCAGCACATATTAAATGTTCTCATAATGATGAGAGCCAATGGTTCTCTCATTATTATTACTGTGTACATGGCATCATGCCAGGTATTTTAGATACATTATGTGACAATAATCCTATTTAGATCAATATTGTTACAATATTTTAAATAATTTGCTAAGATAACATAAATTTTTATTTGCAGAGTTGAAACTTAGCCTAGGTCTATTTGACTCCAAAGCTTGTGTTCTTACCATTATGCCACAGGGCTCCCGTGAAATGTTGGTAACAGCCTATGAAACCTAGAAAGACTAGGTACAACAGTCTACCACTTCCTACTTCCCACTGCAGTTTCATAAGTATTATTGAGGCTTTAATGTCATCACTGTCCAGGATAGATAACTGATACTTCTGAACCATGACTTCTTAGACTACATTTGCTCTCAGCTCGGTCTCTGAAGGACATTCAAATTGAAATAAACTTGGAAGGAAAATTAGAAGAAAACTATCTTCCAGACTGAATACAATGTGCACCAATTCAGACACTGTACTCCCCATAACAGCCTTGAAGTCTTTCAGAAATTCATGAAAGTTGTATTTCATTATGTACTAGAAGAGTGTGGGGTTATCAGTCTACTTTAGCAATAATGGGATGTACTTCAATGTTCTTGCTTGAGTGAATAGAACAAAACATTCTGGAAAGATCAAGTAGCAGCATCAATTTTATAAAGAACTCCAGAAATGCCAATTTAACCTTCTAATGTCAGGTTTCTAATCTTGTAGGGAATTCAGACGTCAACTCCAAAATACCATACCATATTCTAAGCACCAAAAATATACCATATAGTACCTAGTCTTTCTAGGTTTCATGGGATGTTACCAACATTGCATGGGAGGCCTGTGGCATGTAGTTGATATAACCAAGCCAAGACGCTACCTACACACTGTGCTTCTGTGTTTCATGTAACACTAGAGTCCCACCACACATATATTGATAGATAGATAGATAGATAGATAGATAGATAGATAGATAGATAGACAGATAGATATTGCTAGAGAGAAAAGAAAATATATGTGGTGGTCAGAATATCTGGGAAACAGTGGTTTAAATGTTCAATAGGGCCAGGTGCAGTAGCTCACGCCTATAATCCCTACCCTTTGAGAGGCCGAGCCAGGAGGATTGCTTGAACCCAGGTCTATTGTCAAGACCAGCTTGGGCAATACAGTGAGACTCCATTTCTGCAAAATAATATAAAACTTAGCTGGGCATGGTGATGCATGCCTATAGTCTCAACTACTTAAGAGGCTGAGGTGGGCGATAGCTTGAGCCCAGGAGGTCAAGGCTGCAGTGAGCCAATATTGTGCCACTGCACTCCAGCCTGGGCAACAAAGCGAGGGCCTGTCTCAAAAATTAAAAAAAAAAAAAAATAAGTGTTCAACAGGTTTATTATGTACTAAATTCTCAGAGATTTTAATAAGCTTATGTACTATAAATCTTTAGAAGCATCTGCTATGAACTGTTTTCAAATGTATTTGACCAGGAATTTGTTTCCTTGTTTGTTTTTGATGACTATGTGCTAGCATACTATAGAAAACCAGTATGTTTCCATGAAATACTGTTTAGAGGATGCTGGTCTAGGCTAGCATAGGAATAGGTATGACACAAACCAATTGGTATCCATACTGGAAGATCAAGAACTAGATATTTCTGGCAGCCAACCCCAAAATTCTTGCATTAACCCAGAGAAAGCTTGATAAGAGTGCTTTCCTCACCACACAGCATGTCTGAAAAACGTCTTTTAAGCCCAGGAACCAATGTGCCTGAGGAAGGTCCTGTGAACTCTGGGCCCACATAGGTTACATACCCTCCCCAGGCCTTGCTGTGCTGAGTTCACTGATAGAGGCTGGGCTTCCTGTTTCCAGAGCACACTCCTATTCTCTCACTGGCACAGAAACTCTTCTCTGCATTCCAGTCTTTATGGCATTAACTCTGACCTCTTGCTTAATTTTTGTCAGATTCCTCTCCTTGGGGACTGTTGATGATTAAGTGATAAAGTATGATGAGTAAATGACATGGCCTATGTTTTAAAAGGTAAATTACACATGTAAAACACTCAACACAGTGTCATTTGGCATATACTCAGTAAATGTTAGTTTCTAAATAGATGTCAAAGATTTCTTTAACAAAGCCGACATCTACCCCAGACTTTTACTTTTCATTTTATACACTTCGGTGTTATTTGGAATTTTTAAAGCCACAAACTTAAATTACCTTCATTTAAAAAATTATAATAACTACATAAGCCAATCACAAAGAAAAAAAGCACTATGTGATTCCACTTATGTGACATACCTGGAGCATTCACAGAGACAGAACATACCATGGTTGTTACCAGGAGACATGGGGAGGAGGAAGTATTGAGTTAGTGTTTAATGGGTAAAGACTTCTAGGCTTGCAAGATGAAAAGAGTTCTGGAGATTGGTTGCACAAAACTGTGAATGTACTTACCACCTCTAAATTGTACATTTAAAAATGGTTGAGATGGTGAATTTTGCATTATATGTATTTTATCCCAATTAATAATTTTAAAAATTAAAATTAAAATAAATAAATGAAAACATGTCTCTCCCTTCCTCTTGTCCTGCTTAAAAGTCTCTGCTTACCCTTTGTCTCCCACTTAACCTATTTTCCATATTGCCACTGCAGTGGTAAATCTGACCATAGTACTCCCCATTAATCACTATAGGATAAAATGCAAAGTTTTCAGCCTGACACGCAAGGCTCTTTAACTAAAGCCCCCACCTAGCTCCGTCTCCTAACACTGCCCCATTTTGTGCCTCTGATCAAGCCATACCACACTGCTCTTTTCAAAATGTGGTATTTCATGACTTCTTGTCTCTGCCTAAAATGCCTTCTCAGAATCCTTTGTACGCCTGCTGAACACCTCATCTTTCAAGACTAGGCTTAGTGTCTGCCCTGTGGAGCTTTCTTTGACCAAGGAGAACACTGCCTCTTTTGTATCACCACTCTACCTGGTAGAGCACTCTATCACTGCAGGTAGTATGCAGTAGTGCAATGGTTTGTTTATGTGTCTGCATCCCTCAGTAGACTGAGAGGACCTCAAGGGCTCATTCATGTTTGTATCCCCAGGGTTTAGAGCACAGTGCCTCCTACATAGGAATGGATTAATACATTGTTGTTGAGTAAGTAAATGAATGTATAGAAGTAGAAGCACATATCTGAGAACTTTTATCCCTGTTTTCACTGCTACTATCAATAAAAATCCACCCCCCAAAAAAATCCTTAAAGAAACTGTGTGTTCTCAGGGTAGCAGGCAGACCAATACCTGGTGATAGAAAAGAAAAGGGGTGGGAGCAGCCTCAAATGCCTAAAAGTGTCTGCCTTCCTTCTCCTTTCCTGCTCCCAAAGAGATCACCACTATCTTGGAGTCAGGGTTTGTTCTCTTTCACACTGCCTGCCTGATAAAGGATTGAGTAAGGGTAGGGAACAGCACTGGAGGGGAGTCACCCCAGGAAAGGGGAATTTATTCTGGTCTTCCTATGTTGGATCAGAACTGTTTTTCTTTTCTTTTGTTTTTTTTTTTTGTTGTTGTTTTTTTGTTTGTTTGTTTTGTTCTGTTTTGGTTTGGTTTTTTACTTTAAGTTCTGGGATACATATGCAGAATGTGCAGGTTTGTTACATAGGTATATATGTGCCATGGTGGTTTGCTGCACCTATCAACCCATGATGTAGGTTTGAAGCCCCACACGCATTAGGTATTTGTCCTAATGCGCTCCCTCCCTTAGCCTCGCCCAACCCCCACAGGCCCCGGCGTGTGATATTCCCCTCCCTACGTCCATGTGCTCTCATTGCAGAACTGTTTTTCATAGAAATGTTATTATATATGATGTACATAAAGCTTTACTTCAAGCACATTATAGGTTAAGTAGCCTTGGGTGGACTGGTTTGGGAATATAACCATAATTTATAACATTGTTTGTACAGGAAATTTGTTTCTGAGTTCAAAAAAAAACAAACAAACTTTTGGAACTCAACATGAGGACGTCCTGAATTCTTTTTGAAAATACAATAAGTGTGTCAATAGGAATCTAGAGATTTATGAAAATGAAGAGTTTTAATTAGGGGAAAAGTGATCATGGCAATATTTAGTTGTAACACTGTAGGCATTATGACTAATTTATACCAATCCTATTCTGTAGTTCTCAAATTACCCATTATTACAACTAGTCTTAAACTCTATAACAAGGTAATTGAAATAAAGTTTTAAAATGCAAGTTTCCATTTTAAACCCAGTCTCATAAAGGTCTAACATCCAATACAACCTGTGTTGTGTCATACATGATGCCTGCAACTTGCTTTAGGACACAAGCAGCCTGTAAAAGCAGTGTACCCTGTCTCAAGCACTTTCACAGCAAAATGTCAGGCCATGAAAATGACTCACTAACTTACAGTTTGTCATCAGGATAAAATATTCCCTGAAATGAAACAGTCTCCTGTAGGAACCCTCTGTATGTAAACAGATGCATCTGAAACCCATATGACCTATATGGTTATTTCTGGCCATTCCCCTTCCCACATCCAAATGTTTGTGATATATTACTATGCAGTTGAAGGCTGCAAGGCAATATGCATGATTTGAGAGGAAACAGTTCATTTACTGACACTACACAGGAAAGTTGAAGAAAGAGGCTTTCTTTAAAAAAAAAAAAAAAGAAGAAGAATCTAAAACTGCTTTTAAGAATCACCCATTTTCCTGTTACAAAAAACAATCGTGGGTATCTGTCAAATACTAATGACAGTCTGTCAATCACACCCAACCCCACCCCTCCCTGTTTTCAAGAGCTTGTCTTCTTATTGTAAAACTAGCTTTTAACTGTTTCCAAAGCAACAGAATTATATTGCTGCTATGTGTGACTGAAATGTGTGACAGGTTGTTTGGATTGTAATTCCAAGGTCCCAGTTATGACCTACCAGCTAGTATGCTCTCCTTATTCAATAGAGCCTTGTGTCTACATAATGTCAAACAAATGGTAGGGCACTAAACAAATAATGAGCTGATTTAGTAACTTGTGGAGTGTCTCAGGTTATGCTGCACAGTAGGTTGGCAACTTGAGATTATTCTGAGAGGCACAGTGAGGCCTACCCCATGATAATACTGTGATGTTGAGTGATCGTCTGGGCCATTGTCCCCCATCTTGTCTGGGTACACAGTACTGAACATGATAAACACATTCATTCACTAAATACTTGAATGAACCCTGAGGAAAGACTTTCAGATCTTTCTGAGATGGACTAAACTCACCTAGATTTTTTCCTATTTTAACCAACCGATTCACGCACATTTCAAGGAATGAACTACTCAAACAGCGGCAATATTTTCAAATGTTCCCCCAGGGAAATCTTAGGCTATGGCAAATTAAGAGAATTGTTCTGTCTGTCTGGTGACTCAGGGCATGGCTGGATTAAAAGAAAAGGATATATTAAGTGTGGGTCCTGGTGAGAGCAGGAGTGGGAAATGGCCTGAATTATTCAGGGAAGGTAACAAAGAAAGCATGGGCCTTGGGGCCTGCTTTTTAAAACAGATGACACCTGTCCTCTCAAACTCTGCTTCTCTCTATCTCTGAATTCATGCAAGCATCTTTCTCTCCAATCCCAAAACATGATGTACACCTAGTCATTCTCCAAGTTCAACCTTCCTGACTTTCCTATGAACATTTCTAACGCTTATTGTCACATTCAGCAAGGACAACTCTCCTGACTCATATAGCTAGTACCATGGCTTGTCTACACAGCTGGATCATAACCTACCTGAAGAGAGGGGCCTTGTCCTCTACTTCTCAGGATAGCTGTGCAATGCTGGGTAACTCTTCTCTTCCTGCTTCTGCTGGATGATTTGACTCTCTCTTTGCTTACTAACATGCACAGGACCTTCTCACTGATTAAAAAGACAACAACAATAAAAACATGACTCTGCCTTCCCCAATGTTTTGTCATCAATCTTCTTCTTTTCTTACTGTATTCCTTTCCCTAGATGATATCATCCACTCTCAGGATTTCAACAATCAACTATGAAGACGGTTTGTAAACAGCAATCTCCAGCCCTGATTTTCTTAGAATTCCAGTACTACCTCGCAAAACTGCCCGATGACTTGCATAATTTTCCGTCATCTCACACTTGGCCTAGTAATAAAATCCCCCTCCAATGTCCAAACTGATTTTTCTCCCCTGACATTCTGATTTCTACTAATGGAGCATGAGTCTCCATATTATCACATTAAGTTCAGTTTATTTCAGCAAATATTAATTGGGTGCTTGAGACATTGAGTCCAGAAATCTTGCTAGCATATTTATTTATTTATTTATTTATTTATTTTTATTTTTATTATTTTGAGACGGAGTCTCGCTCTGTCACCCAGGCTGGAGTGTAGTGGCGCAATCTCGGCTCACTGCAAGCTCTGTCTCCCAGGTTCACGCCATTCTCCTGCCTCAGCCTCCCAAGTAGCTGGGTCTACAGGTGCCTGCCACCACGCCTGGCTAATTTTTTGTGTTTTTAGTACAGATGGGGTTTCACCATGTTAGTCAGGATGGTCTTGATCTCCAGACCTCGTGATCTGCTTTCCTCAGCCTCCCGAAGTGCTGGGATTACAGGCGTGAGCCACCGCGCCCGGCCCTTGCTAGCATATTTAAATCTTTCCTCTCATTTTCTATGTGATTCAGTCTAACCTGAAGCTCAGTATGTTCTTCCTTTGAAATATCACCTGTATCCAAACCTTTCTCTCTATTCCCCTTGCCACTAACCTCAGCAGTCCCAGGACTCGTGTTCTTACTATGCCTATGTTATTACAGCTTTTTGGCTAGTTTCTATGCTAGTATCTCTCTTTTCTCGATTGCAGTGGTTCTCAAACTTTGCTGAATATTAAGAATATCTGGGGATCTTTTTAAAATCTTAAGGCCAAGGCTATATCCCATACTATTACATCAGAATCTCTGAGGTTAGGAGCCAGACATCAGTATTTTGTAAATCTCCCCAGTTGATTTTAATGTGCAGTCAGGTTTGAGAACCCATGATTATTCCTCTCTACACATTATTGTCAGGACATTTACAAACACTGCTTCATCATGTAACTTACCGGTTCAGAAAACTTTAATAACCGCCCATTTACCAATTTCAAGGCTCTTTACATTCTGATTCAATACTAGCTCATGAAACCTATGCCTTCCCACCTCAATGACCATCCACTATTCGGAATGCCTTTCCTCTGTTTATCCAAATCTTACTTGCCCTTTAAGGTTCAGTTTATTTAAAAAAAAAAAAAAAAAAAAAAAGCGTTCCCCACTTTGGGAGGCCGAGGTGGGCAGATCACAAGGTCAGGAGTTCGAGACTAGCCTGACCAATATGGTGAAATCCAGTCTCTACTAAAAATACAAAAAAAAAATTAGCTGGGCGTGGTGGCACACGCCTGTAATCCCAGCTACTCAGGAGGCTGAGGCAGGAGAATTGCTTGAACCTGGGAGGTGGAGGTTGTGGTAAGCCGAAATTGCACCACTGCACTCCAGCCTGGGCGACAGAGGAAGACTCCGTCTCAAAACAAAAGCAAACAAACAAACAAAAGCAGTCCCTAAGGAATCCAGACCACAGTGATTATCTCCTCTCTGGACACTGATAGCACTTTTTGCCTACATAGTCCTTTCCTAAGTATCACCTTGTAGTAATATTTTCTGCTCTTAAGTCTCATTTTCTAACTAGTTTATATGGTTTTGAAGACATAGTCTACATCTACCATATGACCCCTACTGTACCTACTGTACAGTGCTGCAGCACTATGAAAATTATAGACATTCAATAAATATATACACTGGTTTATGTCCATCCAATCATAAAGAATATTTCAATCCACATGTAACTAACGTTATATGTTTGTGCCATGTTGTAATATAATAAAATTAGTCAGTATGCTTAATATTCTCTACTTTTTTTTTTTTTTTTTTTTGAGACAGAGTCTCACTCTGTCACCCAGGCTGGAGTGCAGTGGTGTGATCTCGGCTCACTGCAAGCTCCACTCCCTGGGTTCAGGCCATTTTCTTGCCTCAGCCTCCCAAGTAGCTGGGACTACAGGCGCCCGCCACCAAGCCCGGCTAATGTTTTTGTATTTTTAGTAGAGACGGGGTTTCACAGTGTTCGCCAGGATGGTCTCAATCTCCTGACCTCGTGATCTGCCCGCCTTGGCCTCCCAAAGTGCTGGGATTACAGGCGTGAGCCACCACACCCGGCCAATATTCTCTACTTTTTGTCAGTAGACAGAGGAACAGAAAAGAGGGTATCACTTTGAGATGGGGCTGCTTTTCTTGAATACCTCCTGACTGAGTATATTCAAAGTATGTAAATAGACTGCATGTAATAAACCCAAGGGAGGATATTAACAAGTCAACATTTCCTGTTCACATGGGAATGCTAATTCCATTTATCAAATAAAGATAGAAACATTATTCTTTTAGTCTGATCCTCCCTTTTTGGCTCCTCATGGCCCAAGACTATCATCACTAGTGGAGCCAAGAAAACAGCAAAAACCCTCCCACTGACCTTCGGACCAGAAAATTAGGCTAACAATAAAGATTTTTATGTTCAGAAATGTTTAAGTGGGCTATTTGTAACTGGAGGTAGCTATGGGTCACGTAAAAAGCAGGAGGCCTGGAGTCAGAGGAGCTGGGTTCAAATCCCAGCTCTGTCACTAAATAGTCCTGTGACTTTCTGCAAGTCACCGAGCCTCTCTGAAACTCAGTTTTGTCATCAGAAAAATGGAATGGGTAATAAATAGCATAGTGTTTGGGAGAGTATTAAATAATACAATATATGTGACTGTCCCTAGCACATAGTAGGTACTCAATAAACATTAGCAGATTTGAATAAGAAGGCTAAAATAATCAGGCTGGGCACGGTGGCTCACACCTGTAATCCCAGCACTTTGTGAGGCCAAGGCGGGCGGATCACTTGAGGTCAGGAGTTCAAAACCAGCCTGGCCAACATGGTGAAACGCCATCTCTACTAAAAATACAAAAAAAAATTAGCTGGGCATGGTGGCGGGTGCCTGTAATCCTAGCTACTTGGGAGGCTGAGGCAGGAGAATTCCTTGATCCCTGGAGGCAGAGGTTGCAGTGAGTCGAGATCACGCCACTGCACTCCAGCCTGGGTGACACAGTGAGACTCTGTCTCAAAAAATAAAAATAAAAATAAAAATAAGGCTAAAATATGTTATTTGTACATTCAGCATCAAATGCAAATATTTTAACAAAAGGGAGCCATCTAGCTCCCCAAGAATGTTCCATACATTTTTTTAAATGAGCGTCTTGTTTGGAAATAATTTCAAACTTAGAAAAATTACAAGAATAAAACGGCACAAAGAATACTCACCTATACTTTACCCATGATAATAACGCTATTATAAACATTTTACCCCATTTGCTTTATCATTTTTATCTATCTAAATTTCCAAATCATTTGGGAGTAAATCGCATACATCATGGCCTGTTGCCTCTAACTGCTTTGATGAATATTTCCTAGCTATGAGCATATTGTCTTACATACCACAGTGCAGTTCATAATTTCAGCAATATCAACATCAGTCCAATATTTTATCTAGTCTACTAACTCTTTTCCAGTTTTGTCAGTTGGCCCAATAATGTCCTCTAAAGGATATTGCTCCCCTCCTATACAAGATTCAGTCTAGGATAAGGTATTTAATTTAATTGTCATGTCTCTTTAACCCCATTTTATCTGGAACATTTCCACAGCAGTTCTTTGTCTTTTATGACAATGGAGGTTCCATAACTTAAAATGGAAACTGAGTACTTTCACAAAGTATAGCAGTTAGGAGCATAGGCTCTGAGGCCAGGCTGGCTGAATTAGAATCCTACCCCTGCCACCAACTATCTGTGTGACCTTAAGCAAGTTACTTAATGTCTCTGTGCCTCAGCTTTTTCATAAAAAATGGGGTTGATAATGCTACTTCATGAGGTTGTTGTGAAGATCAAATAAATTAATACACACCAGACATTTGGAAAGTGCTTACCACATGGTAAGTGCTCAATAATGTTACATATTAATATTATTATTATTCCAATGCCAAATCAAACATACCCAAATTTGCTGAGTACCTCTTACATGCAAAGTATTTTACTAAGACCAAGTCATATGTACCACACCAACTACAAAGTCATAGAATGTTGGACTTAAAAAGAGCTTAATGATTATGGGTTCTTAATTTTTATTTTTATCACAGCCCCCAGAGAATCTGGTAAAAATCTATAAACAGACTTCCCTGCCTGCCCCCTGCCCCCAAAATACACACACACACGGTAGTGGGAATGGTTGTTCCCAGAAAGATATGTTCACATCCTAATCTCCAGAACATGTGAATGTGACCTTATTTAGAAAAAGAGACTTTGCAGATGTAATTAAATTAAGGATCTTGAGATGAGGCGATCATCTTGGATTATCCAGTAGGGCCCTAAATCAAATGGCAAGTGTCCTTCTAGGAAACACAGAGGCAGGACAGAAGAGAAGGAAGCAATGTGAAAATGGAGGTAGAGACTGGAGTCATATAGCCACAAGTCAAGACATTCTGGCAGTTACCAGGAGCTGGAAGAGGCAAGAAACAGACTCTCTCCTAGAGCCTCTGGAGGAAGCTTGACCCTCCTGACCCTTTGATTTCTGACTTCTGGTATCCAGAACGGTGAGAAAATAAATTTCTGTGATAATTTGTTATAGTAGCCTCAGTAAATTAATACAAATACACATATTCACTCACAATTTGGTAGACTTTAGCTAGTCTGTGGATCCCGGGTTGAGAAACCCTACTCTTATCCTACTTTATAATTTACCAATCAGGAACCAAATTCAGATAGATCCACAGCTAGGTATTGAACTAGAGGGAGGGAGGGCTGATGGTGGCAACCCCAAGGCCCAGATATGGGATGAGATATGGCTGATCTCAGGAAACACAACCTAACTAGCCAGGCCTAGCAAATCAAGGGTCAGGGCTGGAACATTATCTCTGCACTTCATAGCGTCTCAGTCCTTCTTGCTTCCTCAAGAGCCGTCTTTTCCACCATCATCAATATTTGCAAACTAGAGAAAATAAACATAGTTACACTGAAAGAATTTGAACAAAGAACACTTGAACAAAGAAAGTAAACAAATCTTAAACAAGGGGGAGGTTATGCCATTTGTCCAAGTAAATTAAGATATTGAAAACATGACCATTCAAAAAAACATTGCACAAAGAAAGTTAGACAGAAAAAGTGAGAGCTTGCCCATAATAGAGATCAAGCCCAAAGCTAGGTCTGGAAAAAGATTATGTTCCCTAAACTTAATAACCAAAAAATGCTGTTAGGAGCCTGGGTTCATCTGGGCCCTGTGAGTCAAATTGTGTCACTAAAAAGATGTGTTGAAATCCTAATCCCAGTACCTGTGAACATGACCTATTTTGAAAATAGGGTCTTTGCCGATGTAATCAAGTTAAGATGAGGTCACTGGGGTAAGCCCTAATCCAAATATGACTAATGTCCTTTTAAGAAGAGGAGAAGAAACAGAGAGACACACAAAGAGGAGAATGCCATGCAGAGACACAGAGACACACAGAAAGAAGACAGCCATGTAAAGATGGAGGCAGACATTGCAGTGATCCTGCTACAAGCCAAGGAATACCTGGGGTTACTCGTAGCTAGAAGAGCCAAGGAAGGATCCTCCCCTAGGAGCTTCAGAGGGAGCCTGGCCCTGCCAGCACCTTGATTTGGGGGCTTCGGGCCTCTAGAACTGTGACAAAATAAATTTCTGTTGCTTTAAACCATCCAGTTTTTCTCACTTTCATATGGCAGCGCTACAAAACTAATACCAGCCCTTACTTGGGAATCCAAAAGACATTTACTGAATAACTAGCACGTGTCAGGCACTATGCTAAGCCCTGGGAAAATACAAAGATAAGACAGGCCATTTTCTTGCTTTAAAGCTGACTTCAGTTTTCTATGATGGAGTAGGTAATTTCTAGGGCCCCACAGATGCCTTTCTCTGTCCTGTGACCTGCAACCATATCTAGTTTTTGTCTTATTTGCTCATGTATGCAGAGTATGTAAGTGCTTTAAAGACAAGATGTCTCCTGGCATTTCTGACTACTCTGCTTAATATTTATCCAGGAACGCAGTCATTCAGACAGCTCCTTCTTCTTTTTAAGGTTCCAAGGAAAGGGGAGTGGGGAAGAGGAAAGGGAGAATGTTGCAGGATAGTTTTCATTTTATTTCCTGCCCATAGCTTTCCTGGTAAAGCCATATTACCAATGACATCTCCCCTGCTCTAAAATGAGGAGCTCCTCACACACTTTATCAAACTCTGTACATGGACCACACTGTGGCACTGTTTCATTCCCAAAATTTAATAAAATACATAGTTCATTTTATATCACAATATGAGGCCTTCACCTCATGGTTTATGGTGTGAGTGTCTGTAGGGTACACATTTAAGACCAATTAAAAGTCTACCTCAGTAATGGAGCCTACGCCTCATCACTTGGCGATATTGTGCTGCTATTATGGGAAGTCCTTGGCAAATTGATGAAATAGGCTGTATTGACCTTGATGTGATTCCCATATTCATGATTAGAGATCCCATTTTCTATCATGCTCTACCTTCTCCCCTCTGTTTACCCTAGTAAGGTGCTTCTTACGTTGGGTCCTTCTCATATTCTTCCTTTGGCTGACTACAGTAACTTATAACATGGTGACATCTTGAGATATGATCCTTCAGAAGTCATTTATCTTTAAAGTGGGATATCTTAGAGATGAAAAAAACTCTCGAATCTAGCTTACTGTATTCTGCACATCAACCTTGTGAAGTGGATATTCACATGTTCATTTTAAAGAGAAGGAAACTGAGGACCAGACAATTGAAGTGACTTGCCCACGGGCAGAAAGCAGGAATGCGTCAAAGTTAGAACAAGTTCTTCATGCCTCTCTGATTTCCAGTCGGTACTCTTTCTTCTATACCACACTGCCTCATTTGACATGTTACAGATGGAAGGAATGCCTTCTATGTGCAGGATTCTGCCTTGAGCCTTATGGGATGATGCAGAAAAGGGTACAGCATGTCCATGCCCTCTAGCAACTTAGAACCCATTTTCCATCAAATCGTATCATGCAGGCAGTGCCTCAAAACCAGACTATCTCATACCTTATCTTGCCCAAGTCTAAAGGACTCTCATTCCAAGTCACTCAGGTTAGGGGAAAGGGGAAGGTAGTTAACGATGCTTTCATTCAGATGCTTTCTTGTGACCGAAAGTCTGAAAATCTTTTTCCTTCTATACGCAATGTCTATTTTCCCCTGGGTGAGCAGTAGCCTTCTGTTCACCTCCAGCATCCTGTTGTGCTCTACCCTCCCAGGAAGTCAGCTATTTCTCCTGCTTAGGCTGGACTGTTTCTCTGTTGGAACAGAGATTCCTATCTTGCCAGGGCTTGCCCTCTCCAATGATGGGAAGTTTCTGTGGGACCTTCAGTGTGACTTTTTCTCTGTTCATGGCATCCCCTAATGTTCCACATAACAACATCTTCCTCATATTTTAAGTCCTCTGCCACCTTCATGCTTTCTTTGCTCTGTACCTATCAAACCTGCTGTTCTCCAGAAAGGGTCAGGTATCGGCCCTTTACATGTCACTTTGAACATGTTTAAATTCATTCATCTATCTATTCCAATTACAAATACTTTAAAGGATGTAGATATTGTTGATAGAAAAAAAAAGACATGGGCCCTTTCCTTCAAATAACTAATTTTCCTTTGGAAGAGACAAACAGACCATTATAATATAATGGAATGTGATTCCTTTTCTATTCGAAGTATGACTAAAGTACCATAGGGGCCACAGAGGAACATTTGACCCACACTAGGAGGGTTCAGGAAGGGTTTCTCAAGGAAGTGATGGTTAAGCTATCTTGAATGACAAGTAGTAAATAAAGAAGCAAAGAAGAGGTAAGAATTTCCAGAGAGAGAGTGTGCACACAGTGTGTGCTAAGGCACTGGGGCATGAGCAGGCACTTAAGGAAGGAAAAGCCGTTCTGTGTGAATGAAACACAAGGCATGAGTTGGAAAGAAGAGTGAGATACGCTAGAATACTTGTGAGCCAAACTAAGGAGTCTGGGTTTTATCTTGAGAGGAATATGGGGCACTACTTAAGCCCTATACATGGAGGAGTGGCAAGATTTAATCAATCACTAAAATATTCAATCAATATCTCTTCCTCACCACTCATATTTAATCAATCAGTAAAATATTTCAAATCTGTAAAATATCTCAAAGCTCTGAGATATTTTAGTGATTGATTATGCATGGTGAGGAAGAGGATTTTTGTAAATCTGTGTTTTGTGATCTCTCTGGGTAATTAGGTAATTAGTGGTACCATTCATGGAGATGAGGCATACAGGTAGAGGCAGAAGAGATTGATGGGTAGAGATGGAGGTAGATTATATATTTGGTTTTTATATATTCTTTTTTTTTTTTTTTCCATACAGGGTCTCTCTACGTTGCCCAGGTCTCTATATTGCCCACTACTCACAGGCGTGATCCCACTAGTGACCAGCACAGTAGTTTTTGATCTGCTTCATTTCCAACCTGGGCTGATTCACCCCTCCTTAGGCAACCTGGTAGTCCCCAACTCCTGGGAAGTCACCATATTGATGCCAAACTTGGTGTGGACACCCAATCAGCATAGCATACTATGGCCCTGAACTCCTGGACTCAAGCAATACTCCCACCCCAGCCTCCTAAGTAGCTGGGACTTCAGATGTTCAGAAATGTTGAAGTGTTGAAACTAGCACCTGGCGGGTTTTATACATTCTAATTTGAGGTGCCTATCAAACATTCAGAGGGTTCCAGCAGGCAGCTTGATACATGGATCTTATAAGAGATCTAGCAGGTGGTATTGACTTTGGAATTATTAGCCACCATGTTCACTTGTCATTCTTTGAGGCCATAATACATCTTTGGCTTCTGAATCTTCAAGAGCAGCTACCAGAGGCATTTTTAAGGGAGAGAAACTTCCAGGTATCTTTAAAACACTTTCATGGTCCTGCCACCTGCTGAATATGCACTGCCAGCCCAGTCTAGCTGCTCTTAACCCAGCAAGGGTGTGTCGATTTGGCTGCAAAATCTGAGGTATGCAGCGGCTAAGGTATTTTTCAGAGGATGGTAAAAGACTCAAGGAAGTCAAACTTTGTATTTGTCAGTCTTTCTCCCTAGCTAAACAGCATGTATGCACCAAGGAGAACTGAACAGAATAAATAAGATATTGTATACTCCTGTCGTTAGTCTTCTTGGTTCTTAATGGTTTATAAAGTCTTCCTAGCCTCTTGTTTATACACCCTCTAAACCATTCTGAAACACCACCAGGGTGCTCCGTGTAAAATACCACTCCCATCAGTCTCCAAAACTCTAAAAGAACAAGTTCCAATTGCTGTAGTTGGCATTCAAGTTCCTCAAAAATTTGGTCCTACTTTACAGAGCTAAATTTAACTTTTCCTAACCTCTAACAAATTATCTGCTCCAACCAGGCCAGGCTGCTCACTTGTATTGCAAACAATCCAAACTTTTTCTGATTATAAACCTTTGGTAATGCTATTATTCTATGAGGTTGGAAAGCTTTTCCCAACCTCTCTTCATAAAGTCATTCAAAGAATCTGCATTGAACACCTACTATGTACCTCCTTTGATACTCAAAGCTCATAATGATCTCTCTCTTCTCTATTACAGAAGGCATGGTTACAGTGACCGTTTATTCAGAATAAAGTAAGAGTTTTATATTTTTTAATATACATAAATATTTACATATATTAAAAATTAAAGCCATTCACTCATCAGGATTGTATCATAGAACCCTTTGAGTAGTTATTTAAACATTTTGTCTCTCCAGCTGCACTGGGGTTTTTGGAGGTTTAGAGTCCAATTTTAGACTTCTTTGCACCCTACATGGCACCAATCACATGCTAGGTATCTAACAGTTATTCAGTAAGTATCTGTGTTTGGACTAATAGCTAATGTTCTTTGTTTGACTCTGGCAACATTCTTTAGGTGTGGCCTACCCTAGTAACTAGGAAGGTAGTGCACAAGGAAAACCAATGAGAGTAAGATTAAATTCAGCAGAAAATACATTTTAACAGAGAAGATTAGCCCTTCTGCCGAGTAAGCTGAGCTCTAGTAAACTGATCCTGCCTTCTTCCAAAGAGCTATGGAAATAAATCACCTTGTGGGCGAAACAGAGTTAGTCTCCATTTGCAGGGGGATTTTAAGTGTCTCCATGGTTTAGTCGTCCACAAAAATCTTCCCATATTTAACATCTGCTCTGTCTTCAAATTACCCTGAGCATTTTTCTGAGACTGTGAAAATGAGCAAGGAGCTCTCACTTTCCGAAGTGTCCACAAAAGCCAAAGGGATATTAATTAGAGGCAGGAGGGGAGGGAGCAGGGAGCTGGTTTTACCGAAGGAAGTTACTCCCTGGGAAAGAAATGAAATGTGAGTTCAGGAGGTAGAACAGAAAACTTTTAAACTCTCCGTAACTAGACTGGAAATTGAATGCAAGGGATAGATAGAGATGGCAAAATGGGGCGAATAAAGTCAGAAATTTCCTGTAACCTTGGAAGAGAAGGTGATAGGGTTAAAACTGCTTCAAACTCTGTTTTTGGATACTAAGGAAAACTCTAGAAGTCAGCACACTTTTTCTGTAATGAACCAAACAGTAAATATTCTAGGCTTTGTGAGCTACATACCTATCGTCTCTGTTGTATAATCTTTGTTTCTTTTAACAACCCCTTAAAAATGTATATGTATATATACATTTTTATACATATACATACACACAGAGAGAGAGAGAGAGAGAGAGAGAGCGAGCTGAGGTTTCACAAAAACTAGCCACTGGTGGACAGTAGTTTCCCTGGTCTTGCTCTAGAAGATGGTGGTTTTTTGTGTAAATTCCAATTCCATTTCAACTTGAGGAATACTTACTGAGCACCTACTGCGAAAAGATCAACTATGCAAAGCCAGTGGTGGAAGCCCTCTATGATAAATATAAAGAGGGTTCTGAATGAGGAAAAGACTAAACCTGGCAATAAACTAATCAGGGTTCCTCAGCCTGCAATAAGACAACTACTTGGAGCAGGAAGAACTAGCTGGAGAGAGGGGCAGGTTTGAGTGAATCTAACAGTCTGTGCAAAAGCTATTCAAAGTGAAAAAAAAAATAAATGCTGAGTGCAATTTGAGCAGGACACTGAGCATCTGGCCAAATTAAAGCTGGGGAACTCCCTTAGGAGATTTCAGTGCAGACTCGAAAGCAGTCTGGAAGCTGGGGTCAAGGAGAGAGGCAAATGCTGAGGGTGTTTTTTGACCACAAAGGCAGGGGAAGTCCTGGGTTTTGTAATTACCAACCAGCTGACACCACTTTGGGAATGAGTGAAATATCTGCAAAATGTAACTTACCTGCCTGGGATCAGTCTAAAATATCTTGTAGTGTAGACTCTGAAGGATGTAAAGAAACTATGCCTGAACAATTGGAGTCTGGGGACCCTGGAAGTTCTGGTGCAAGGGAGGAAAAGGTTGGAAATGTTCCCTTTTCCCCTTCCCCCACAATAACCACTTTTCACTAGAGAGGACAAAGCTGGCCTGAAGGTAGAAGCTACCTAGTATCTAAAGAGCACCTGACAAGAAGATTTTGAGAAGCCAAGGGAGTGGCTCCCCTTAGATACTGATTGAAAAGACCTAAGGGCAACAAGTCTTAAGCCAAGATCAACATGTCAAGAAGATAGGAAGAACAATGCTTTCCCCACCCACCGATAGCCCGGGGCTAGAGTGTTTAAGAAGGAATCAATGCTTGGTGCCTAATGGGGGAGGAAGAGTTAGTATGGGTGGTAACCATGTTAACCACAGGTGTCCTGAAAATAACCATCTATTTCAGTTTCCAAGTTGTTTTCACAATCATTGTTTGATCTAAAGCTCGCAAGCCAGTGAGGTACCAAGACATGACAGCAGTTATTCTCTCATTTTTAACAGACAAGGACGTTGAGACTCAGAAGGGTTAAGATGCTTGCCCAAGTGTGCACAGCTTGTAAATTGCAACACTACAGTCAAATATCCTCCAAATCCAATGCTACTTTTACACCAAGGTGGGAAGTGACTGGCAAAGAACAACATTTTTAGGATAGGTGACCCTCTTGGGAGTTAGAGTGGGTGGAATGCAGATGAACAATGGAAAGATAAGGATGGTGGAGTCAGGAAAAGCAAGGCTTTCAGAGGCCTGGAAGTTTAAAAGGCTTTTAAATTAAAACAGTTCTGATTCCAGAGTTTGTGTTCCAAGGAAACAGAGTTGAGTCTACAAAAAAAATAAAAATAAAAATAAAAAATTGAGGGCAACCTGGGAAAGCTACTGAGATGCAATTAGGATGGCTTGTAGGGGTTTTCATCTAAGGCAGAGGAATACTCTAGAAGAGCAATGACTTTGCCTGCTGACTTGACTACAGATGTTAGAAAAAAATAGCTTTGGCCGGGCGTGGTGGCTCATGCCTGTAATCCCATCACTTTGGGAGGCCGAGGCAGGTGGATCATGAGGTCAGGAGTTCGAGACCAGCCTGACCAACATGGTGAAACCCCATCTCTACTAAAAAAAAAAAAAAAAAAAATACAAAAAAAAATAGCTTTGATTTTGGACTTAAACAGAAAGTAGGATGGGGTATCTAAAAGGATGATAAACAATTCATTTACACAAAAACCTGCATCATAAAATACATGTTTCCTTCATCCAACAAACAACTATGGGGTACCCACTACATGCCAGATAGTTTGTGCTAGGTGTTGGGGATACAGCAGTGAATTGAGATACTGTCTGTGAGATAGGAGGCACCTACGGCTTAGTTGGCAATACAGAGAATAAATTGTTACAAAACAATGTGATAAGTAATCTGATAGAGATAGGAACTAGGATGAGAACTGAAACCTAGGGAAAGGAAGGAAGCTAGGGGGACATGCACAGCTAGCCCAAGGCATACTATCTCTCCTTGAACACCTTGAGTTAATGCCTGCTCCATCCCTGGGGGAGAAGGGAAATAGTAATTAAAATGCTGGAAATGTGATAGTATATGAAACATGGCACTTGGTGAAATTAACCACATAAAGTGTGAAACATAGTCATAGTTCTGTTGTTCTGCAATAAGGCAAAAACTGCAATTGAAAAAAATCAAACTAGATGCTATGAACCATGAAAAAATATGAGCAGCATCTTCTCCTTCCCCCATTCTGACACACTATGCTTCTAGAAAGGGGGCTATGGAACTAGAGGAGTGGGACATAGAATTTATGTTGAAAGTTCAACTGGTTAATGTCATCCACATAAGAGTATGATGGGAGTGGTTGTAGGGGAATGTCATTAACCCAGATGCATGCTCTTTGATCTCCTAGAGATAATGAAGCAGGAAAGTTTATCCAAATAAACGTTAAGCCTACTACTGTTCAGGGCCACCCTGGGCTACATTTTACCTCAGGAGGGATTACTACTGAGGAAACCGTAGTAGAAAAAAGTACTGGTACTTAGAATGGAAAAACCCGTGCAAGCCACCTGCTATTACTATATTGTAAGAATCTCAAGTACTTTTTTCAAGCCACCTATTATTGTCCCTTGCATAGAAATTATCCAGTTTCACCTGAGTTTTAACAGATGGTAATTGCTTTATTAAAATATAGTAATAGTAACAGCCAGTATTTATTGAGTACCTACCCAATTCCAGGACTGTAAGGATATCATGGATTATCACAGATCTTAAATATCTCCCCACTATTCCCATATCCCTCCAAAATATAAGTGCCACTCCACAAGGGCAGGAATTTTGCCTATTTTATTCACCAATGTGTCCCCAAGTGCTTAGAAAGTGTTTAACGCATAGTGGATGCACAATACACATTTGTTCAACCAATCAATTGGAAAATTGAGACTTGAGAAGTGATTTATACAGGGTCCCACAACCAGCTGTATCTGGGGAATTTAGTCCAGTTCTATTTGATTCAAAATCTTTGTTTCTTCCACTATACTTGGCTCACTTTTGGTAAATCTAGTACTGCTTCACAGCTCTCATGGGGGAACAGGAAGTGACAACATCTGTTAAGTCATCTGGAACCATCTTCTTGCCATCACAGGCATTGAGTCAGCCAGTCACACTTTACTCCCTAGCACTCATGCCTGCACTCGTCTTTCTCATTTGCTAGTAGCAAATAAACACTCCACCTTTTGCTTAAAGCATTCACACCCACATTTCCTAGATATATTTCAAAACTCCCCATTTTACACCAAGATCAAATAACTGGGGGTGGGGGGGAGCGGGGCGGGCAGGAGGATGCCACTTCAGCTACAGCTTCCCACTCCAGCATTCAGAAAACTTGTCAGCATTCTGACAACGGTTAGCAGTTAACAGTTGCAAGGAACCCTGGAGATCATCCAGTTCAATGCCCTCACCTAGTGTAGGAATAGTTTTAAAAATTACGAATTCCTTAGGGGGTAGGAAAGAGGGGCCAGGGGGTGTACAGAGCTGCAGGGTACGCATGAAGCCTCCTCCTGGACCTGATATTTTCTAGACTGGGAAACAAAGTTAAATAATTTACATATTCAATATTTTAAATATTATTTTATATTAAAACCACTTCCAATATAGTTTATCATGTAGAATGCACAATTCATATAAATGTTTAAAGATAAACAAGAGAAGGGGGAGTAAGTTACCACTCAGGGAATATTTCCCTGAAAAGATGACATTTAAGTTGAAGCCTGAGAAATGAATTGAATTAGTGAGGTGAGGAGTGGGAAGAGAGTGGGGCTGAAGATGGGGTATGCAGCAGGAGTGGTGTGCACAAGGGTTCTAAGGCAGGGGAAAGTGTGGAATTAAAACAGCGGTAGGCCTGAGTGTCCCTGGCCCGTGCTCACAGAGCACATGTTCTATTATCTTGCAATCTCCTGCAGCAGCACCTCCTAGGAGTCTGTCTTTCCACTCACATCCTGCCAAACCCCTGTGAGAATCTTGGAGGCAGGAGGTCCAACACCTAGAACTGACATGCCTATGACTGCCCCATACCATCCCAAGTTCCCTAGCCAAGATCAGGAAGCCAGGGACATATAACTGTCGTTTGCTTAAGGGTTTTCAACACTCTTACTAAAAACCATTCACTGGCCTGGTGCAGTGGCCCACGCCTGCAATCCCAGCACTTTGGGAGGCCGAGGGGGCAGATCACCTGAGGTCAGGAGTTCAAGACCAGCCCGGCTAACATGGTGAAACCCCGTTTCTACTAAAAATACAAAAAATTAGCCAGGCGTGGTGGCACGTGCCTGTAACCCCAGGTACTCGGGAGGCTGAGGTAGGAGAATCGCTTAAACCCAGGAAGCGGAGGTTGCAGTGAGCCAAGATTGCATGATTGCACTCCAGCTTGGGCAACAAGAGCGAAACTCTGTTCAAAAAAAAAATTCACTGGTTTAAATTAGAAACTGCTGGTAGAAAAAGTAAACTCTAGTCAGTCCATTGTACAAAATATTATAAGTAATAATATCAGCTAATATTTGTATGCAACTGTCATTTTACCTTTACAACCATCCTCTGAGATAGATGCGGTCATTTTACAAATGAGGAAACTGACACTCAAAATTTGCCTGAAGTCACATCACTAGTGAGCAATAGAATGAAGACTATGAAACTAAGTCCTGGCCGGGCGCGGTGGCTCAAGCCTGTAATCCCAGCACTTTGGGAGGCCAAGGTGGGTGGATCACGAGGTCAGGAGATCGAGACCATCCTGGCTAACACGGTGAAACCCCATCTCTACTAAAAATACAAAAAAATTAGCCAGGCGTGGTGGCAGGCGCCTGTAGTCCCAGCTACTTGGGAGGCTGAGGCAGGAGAATGGCGTGAACCCAGGAGGCGGAGCTTGCAGTGAGCCGAGATAGTGCCACTGCACTCCAGCCTGGGCGACAGAGCAAGACTCCGCCTCAAAAAAAAAAAAAAAAAAAGAAACTAAGTCCTTTTGGTGCCGAAGCCCATAGCTTAGCCTCACACTGCCCTGTGGAGCAGATTTAGTAGAGAAGAGTGATTGTGAGGGCCTTATAGCTAGGTGCTTTTAATTGCTATAAGCCACCAAGCAAACCCATCGTCCTACACCCTGGAATGCCCTAAGAAGAATGAATGGAGGGGCATGAAGAAATAAACTGTGTTAAGGGACTACTATATGCCAGGCATCATGATAGGACCTCTAAATGTGTTATTTCATTTAATCGTCAAAGAAATCCTTATGGTGGAAAAGTTATTATCCTTATTTTACAGATGAGGGAATTGCAGTCCAGGGTGGTTAAGGAATCTGCCTCATTGGTAAGTTGTGGAGCTGTGACTTGAATCTTGACTTGGGTAACCCCAAAAGTCTATACCCCTTCCGCAGAGCACACCAAGGATGGCTTACTATTTAATCCTTCCCAGGTTAATATTTGCACTTTAACAAGGGTCTTTCCTGTGTGAATTTCACAGGACAGTGGCAGACCTGAAGAGAAGGCTGACTGGGGGCCTACAAGGTGGGTCTGCCTTAAATCACACTGGAATGGCATTGACCTGCCTTCTCCCTGGAGTTCCTAAAGTGGGGCAGCAAGCCAGAGAAGATAAATCTCGACTGCAGTCACAGCCTTCTTCTCCCCCAACTGGGATAACAACTCTCAGACACTCTGGCAACTACAGAAACAGAGAGAGCTCTGAATCAATCAAGAGTTTATTTGCAAAGGGTAATGTCAGAGGATGAACTTCCTCTAAATCCTGCTAACTCTGTACATTTAACGTGCTTACTGGTCCAGGAATTTGATTTTCCTCTGACTTGCTTTCAGAGATTTGTTTTTTACCATTGACTAAATTATATTTTCCCTCTCAGCCCACCACCTTCCAGGGTACAGACTGATGTACGTTCCTCAGCCTCCCTACTTTCCTCTTGCTCCGGCTAACCCAGGAATTTGCAAATAAACCCTACTGAGAAGTATGGACAGTCTGGGCCTTTCCAGAAACTCAAGCTGCTGAAGGAGATATGGTACTTAATTAAGCTGAAGTGAATCCCTGCATAAATCATAAAGAGGCGAGCCCAGGTTACTCAAACAAGACCTTAGGAGGTGTTTGGGGAATAGACTTGTAGGCAGCTTTATTTTTCTACAGCCGATTTACTTCCAAAATGCTGGGGCCCACAAATACCCCAGGAGTAACTTGGCTCCCAAACGCTGGAGCAGGTCTTGGCCTTGGAGCACAGTTCTAGTGTTGTTTCCTGAATTCCCACATTGCTGTTTTCCACACATGGATCGGGCTTCAAACTTCCTGTGTCTGGACTGTGTGTGCATGCGTGTGTGTGTGTGTGTGTGTGTGTGTGTGTGTGGTTGCGAAGGGTGGAAGAGGGGAGGGAGGGAATCCAGAAGGAAGATCATTTAACTGAAGTCTTGTATTGCATATGTGTCCCTTTGTTCCTTTCCTGTTCAGATAAACCTGCTATTTTCTGATAAGCTGGTTTTTGCATGTACAGGGCTAGTGTCCTTATGAATAAATAGGAGGCTGACTTTTGGAGGTGTTCTGGAGAAGGCTGCTTCTCAACGTTTGTCTTTGGAGGGATTAAGAGGGACAGTTATGCGTAGAGACATAAATCCTTAAGATTTATTTTTTCTAGTATACGTGCTTGCCTCTGCTTTTGTTCATAAATGCATTTAAATCATTTAGTTGTTCACTAGGCAACTAGAGGAAGATGTGCACATTCCATACTCCTAGTTCACTTGGTAAGTGGGAGAGAATGCCATTCAGTGCAAAGAACTATGATTTCATCATCTTTCCTTCAAGAAGAATCTAGCCAGGGATTGGGAAATAGACCATAGGTATACATTCCTTCCCATTTTTCCTGTACATTGGACAAAAATATTGCACATAAAGGGAAGACTTTTTAATTAAGACATTTATTAGTTGGCAACATGAAAAACTGGAGATTTTATATTAAAAACATTTGACTTCTGGTTTCTCTTGAAAACTCAGAAGCTGGTCACATTGGACTGCACTTCCCTGGAGTGGCAATCAGGCTGCCCCTTTCACATGAGTTCTGCCTTCTTGCAACCCCTATCACTGGCGTTGTCTCCTGACACTAAGCCTAAGGGTTATTACCTTGTGTGTGTGTGTGCATGTGTATGTGTGCGTGTGTGTGTATGGTAAGAGATACATAACAAAATTGACCATTTTAACAATTTTTACGTGTACAATTCAGTGGCTTTAAGTACATTCAAAATATTACACAACTATCACAATTATCTAGTTCCAAACCTTTTCATCATCCCAAACAGAAATTGTACTATTAAACACTAACTTCCCACTCCCTCTTTCTCCAGTCCCTGATCACCACTACTCTACTTTCTATCTCTATGAATTTACCCATTCCAGATCCCTCATGTAAGTGGAATCATACAATATTTGTCCTTTTGTATCTGGCTTATTTCATTTTGTGTAATGTTTTCAAGGTAGACATTTGATTTTTTTCAATGGACTTTATTTTGTACAGCACAAATGTTGATTTTTATTGTGCAATAAAGGCATATTTTAAGAAAAAAAATAAAGGTCGGCCGGGTGCGGTGGCTCACGCCTGTAATCCCAGCACTTTAAGAGGCTGAGGTGGGCAGATCATGAGGTCAGGAGATTGAGACCATCCTGGCTAACACGGTGAAACTCCTTCTCTACTAAACAAAATACAAAAAATTAGCTGGGCGTGGTGGTGGGCGCCTGTAGTCCCAGCTACTCAGGAGGCTGAGGCAGGAGAATAGTGTGAACCCGGGAGGCGGAGCTTGCAGTGAGAGGAGATCACGCCACTGCACTTCAGCCTGGGCAACAGAGCAAGACTCTGTCCCAAAAAAATAAAAAATAAATAAAAAATAAAAGTCAAACAGGACAGGTAGTTTGGGATGAGGAATCTTGACTTCTGAGCTTAAAATGATCCTCCTTTTTTCCATATCGTTATATGGAGGTTTTTAATGTATAGTATCTAGGCAACCCAGTGTCTTTACACAGGTGTTTTACAGCTAGTGGTTAATTTTCCTGGTCTTCCCCAGAGGGCTTTCTATACTTTATAGTCAGGATATGAAGACACAGGGATGCTGTGGGGATTAGTCAAATGTGTGTGGCACAGTTTGTTGTAAAAACTAACTCTCTGGAACTAGTTTTCACTCTCTGCTCTTAACTTCCACAACTTTTACTGTCAATACCATTCATTTGGCACTTAGCACATGCTTGTTAGTTGTCTTTTTATATCCTTGAAGGCAGGAGCTAAGTCTCATGCCTGTTTTTTCAGTACTGTCTATAAGAGCAGCTCAATCAATGTTTGTTGATGTTGGCCTCCCCCTCCCCCTCTCTTTTAAGTAGTGCAGGCAATGCATAGCTTTAAATCCAAACTCAACTCGGTTTAAACAAACTGAAAGGTTTTCAGGGTGAAAACAAAGAAGTCTTGCGTGGCAGGATAGAAGGCTTGGAAGACCTGGGTTAAACAGAAGTGCCAAAAAACTGTTTGCCACAGGTTAAGAAGTGACTTGCACACAGCGTGACTCACCATTAAGTTCAGAGTTCTGCTAACTCTACTCCATCAAAATTTGGAGAAGAGTAATAACCAAGCAGGGTTTGAGGAGTGGATGTTAAAGGAATTAAGTGTTTTAGAGGTTTCCATTGCTCCGGTCCATTGCTCTACAGCACCAGTCCCTGTGGGGAAAGGAAAGCATGTTAGAAAAGTGTTTTGAAGGTAATTTCAAGACTAGGGGCAGGTATACAACAAATGTGGCCACCAGGCCTTTGTTACCAGGATTTTTTTTTTAAATAGCATCTTCCATAGTAGCAAAATATGGGAAATAGCCCAAATTTGCCTCCATTTTTTTTTTAGAGATAGAGTCTTGCTATGTTGCCCAGGCTGACCTTGAACTCCTGGCCTCAAAGGATTCCCCTCCCTCAACCTCCCTAGTAGTTTGAACTATAGGCATGTGCCACCACCGTGTCTGGCTCCCAAATCCCCATTTAATAAGGGAATGAGTCATGAGTAAAGGAATTTTGGCACAGCTATGCAATAGAATACTAAGTTATAATAAAATAAATAAGGTAAACATAGTTATCCTGAGATGGAAGAATATTTCAAATACATTGTTGAGTATAGAAATGCAAGGTGTGCCATGATTAATGATTCCACTTGTAAGGAACAAAAAGGGAATACGCACTCAAGCTTGAATATGCAAATAATCTATTTGTAAGATGTCATACAGTCATAAAGAGAATGGGACTATGGGAGCAGAGTGGTGGAGAAAAACTTTTTCACTGTAGTCTTTCAGTACTTTTTTGTTTGGTGTTTTTGTTTTGTTTTGTTTTGTTTTGTTTTTTGAGACGAGTCTCGCTCTCTGACCCAGGCTGCAGTGCAGTGGCGCGATCTCAGCTCACGGCAACTTCCGCCTCCCAGGTTGAAGTAATTATCCTGTCTCAGCCTCCCAAGTAGCTGGGACTACAGGTGCGTGCCACCACCTGCGGCTAATTTTTGTATTTTTAGTAGAGACGGGGTTTCACCATATTGTTCAGGCTGGTCTCCAACGCCTGACCTCAAGTGATCCACCCGCCTCAGCCTCCCAAAGTGCTGGGATTACAGGCGTGAGCCACCGTGCCCAGACCAGTAGTTTTATCTGAATTTTTCCATGTGCATGTTTAACTTTTTTCACTTGGACAGCATTGATTTTAACAAATATCCTGTTGCCACTGTGATAGGTAGGGTAGTAGTCCTGCAGCATTTACCTGGCCCCCCATCTAGCTCTCCTGTCTACTCCAAATAACAAGGCTGAAATAATCTTTCCTTGCTTCACAAACCAGGTGTCTCCATATCTTGAACATTCAAAAACTCCCTTTCTCCATGAAAAATCACCCAAATAACCTCACTTCATACATAAACGGAACCATAACGATAATCATTTTGTGCACACTCCTGCTTCTGAATCTTTCCACAGCTCCTGCACACTCCATGACATGCAATCGTCCACTGCTTTTCCTGCAGTCAGAGTTGGATTCTGAGCCCCTATTTACTGTGTGATAGTGTTTCCTTTAAGCACACTTCCTCTTGCATGCCTTGATCCATGGCCCCCCAGATGGCTCCCATTAGGCAGGCTTGAATTGGATGTCACTCTTTCATTGGCATGAGTCATTATAATAGCCTTGCGCTGTCAAGGCCTTTACATTTAGGCTTGTTTCCTACTTGAAATGTTTTCTAGGAAATATGGATCTGTAGAGAATGGTGGTTTCCATGGTAAATGTTCCTTCATATTTGTTTTCTCAAGTTCACTTCGGAGATACACAGCATGATTTCCTCTTTCAGTACCAGAACCACAATAGCTTTAAGTTGTCATGAAACTGTTGAACGTTAAAAAAGAAATCTCACCCACCCTGCTTAGAAAAGGGGTAATTTATTATTCTAACTGCAGGGAGTCAACTTCATATCCACCCCAAAATTGTAGGAAAAGAGTTGACTTTTTAAAATAAAGCCACAAAACCTACACGACCTTGGATGTAAATGCTTAAAACAGATGAGCAGAATATTGGTCCCCTAACACATCTAAGACTCTCCATTATGTGTCATACACAAGTAGGAACACATACATATGTGGAGTGCTTTATAGTTTTCACACACATTTTCACATCAGTGCCTTTAAGTTAATAGGGCATGTCTTACAGCATTTATTTATAGGTAGAAAAGTTAAGGCTGAGAAGTTAAGCCACTTAAGAGAAGTCACACAATTAGCTAGCAAGTGCCAGGGCCCCAAATGAATTCTTCCTTTGGTTCCAAATTCCGTGTTATTTTGCTACCGGGATACTGTTTCTTTGTGCCTTCGTTTTCCCAGATGTAAAATGGTAGATTTTCCGTGTCCCAGGATGCTGTTCTCAGCCCTCTCTTGTTTTTAACCAATGTCAGTTTTTTTCGCAGCCAGCAGACCACCACAATGACACTTCGTGTACTTTCCCCCCTCCTGATTTAATGAATTAAGGGGGAAGAAAAGTTACCTATTCGCAGAGAGCTGGACACTACCATAAACTTAAAGGCGTACCAGAGTCGACCGACACACTGTTGCATTCTTTTATGAGACTGAGAAATAAAGCGTCTCATCTTTCTCTTCCCAGCAGTAGCTGGGGTAGAACACAGAACTACACAATAGCCTCTTGTTTAGTTTTATTAATTTTGAGGACGGGTGGGACAAAGGGATCAGACTGGCGACTCCAGGGCCCAATCGCAAGCGTATACTAGGCCAGGCCGGGCCAACGGGTAGCTGCAAAAGAATGGTGGGCGGGACTTACGCTTCAGGGGCCCACTCCCCCCAGGCCGGCGCTCCCAGCCCGCCCAGGGGCGGAGCCTCTGCAGAGCCCCGCCCACGACCCCTCCTCCCTCGCCCCTCAGCTTCTGCGGCCCGCCAACGGGAGCGGGGCAAGCGCCCGGGGTGGGGGAGCGGAGGAAGAAAGGAGGGTGTCTCGCAGAGCTGTGACCTGGGTGGGGGCCTGCTGGTAATAGGAAGCAAGAGGGGAAGGAAAACGAAGGAGCACTGCTCTTTCCTGCATTATTTTAAGCAGGCTTTGGTGGAAGGTGCTTTTCAGCATTTCTATTATTTGTTTTTCTTCCTCCAGCAGTGGGGCGGGGAGCTGCACTGCCTCTCCCACGCGACTATGCCGCGCAGTTGCCGCAGATTATTATTGTAGTCTTTTGCAAAACCCTTTCCTTCTTCCCAGCCAGTCACGGCGCAGACTCTCACGGCTACGGCAACCGAGTCGTGCCCCTCTAGTGGGAAGGCGAGAGCGAGGGTCCCCTGCTTTCGCCCGAGCTCCCGGACCCCGCAGTTCAATTGTTTGAAACTTCCCCGCCCCCCGGCCCCGCCTCTCTTCCGCGCTCCCCCCACTCCTCACTTCCAGGGTCCAGGCAGGCTCCCGCCCTTCTTTCCCCGCCCTCTACTCCGCCTTCCTCCCTAGTCCACCCCCCCCCCCCGCCCTGCTCCGGGGCGGTCCTAGCCGCTCACCGCAAGAAGAAAAGCCACCCGTTCGTCCCCCTCCCCTACCTCCCATCCTTTGCCCAGGAGCTGCCTTGGCAGTCACGCCCCTTCCTTCCGAGGAGCTTTCTGGCTGCCTAAACTGGTAGACCCCCTGAATTACTCCTCCGTCTCCTCTCTCTTTCGCCTCCTCTTCTCTTAGTTCTCTCCGCCTCCCCCCCAACTACCACCACCTCCAGTCAGTCTCGCCTCCGACCATCCGCTGCTCCACCCTCTGGCCCGGTATCCTGCCTGTCCACTGCCACCAAGGAGAGCCCGGACGGAGCAGCGAGGAGAGGAGCAGCCGGGAGTTGGGGCTTCCCCCCTGCCCATCCCTGGCCGCTGGCCCGGGACCGAAGCCACTTGAGCGAGCAGAGAGTCGTCACCTTGTCTTCGTTGCCTTCAGGGGTAGGAGACGCGTGGTTACTTTTCGCGGGGAACTGGGGCAGGAATCCATGGTGGCATGAACTTGGTCGTGCCCTCGGCGTGAGTGAATCGATCTAGGCGCGTGTGGGAACGTCTGTGTGTTCTACTTTCTTTGCAGCTCGCCATTAGTTTTTTTGGATGTGCAGCAAGTTAAATCGGTTAGAGTGTGCGCTGCTTTCCCGTCCTACTTAGGTGAGGAGATGCTAGTGGGTACCACTACTAGTTGGTACTTTTACTTCCTTACCTCCTGGGGTTCTTGTGGGTCTCTAGGTAATTAATCACATGGAGGAGCTAAAGACCCGAGGGAAGCTGAAATCTACATTTAACCCAGCATGCATGTCAGTGCTTATCTCAGATAACTAGATAGGTTTCTCCTAAGTGCTTAGGCTTGGGGTGGGGACTCACACTCCCTGAGGCGGGAGCAGGAGGGGTAGGACCGTGAATTCTTGAAGTTTTAAAGTCTGTGTAATCTAAAACACAAGGCTACTCTTTGAGATGTGTGGTGGTGTTTGTGGTGCCTGTGGTGGTGATAGTAATGGTGAGGAGGGAGTTGCCCCTATCTGCTTAGAAGATTCAAAGATGTTAGTAAATAGTTTTGGAGAATCAGGCAGGTGTCTTGAGGGTCCAAGCCTGGGCCACTGCACGTTGGTGCTTCAACAGTAAGATGGGCTTCATGGGTATGTGAAAATGAAGAGAAAGAAAAGTGGGAGGGAAAATAGCAGTCTTCAATAGACTGTGAGCAGTTCCTGGTAAATTGCTACTAATAATAATATAATAATTTGCATAAAGGGACTAAATAGAATTAAATGAGCAAGAAAAGAGAAAGTTGGTGAGAAACAGCATTTTCAATCTCTAGTGTATGTTTTAGAACGAATTTTTCAACAACCTGGGATGTTTAGTTCAGTTATACTCCCTCCCCGCCATGAAGAGTGGAAGTTGGGAGGCAGTTTAAAACTTTTATGAATATAACGCTCTTCTCCCCTTGAGAGAGGAAGATAATTAGTCACCATAATCTTCAATGATGAAGGGCTAAGGGTATTTAAGTCTCCTTGAGCTACGCTTTGTGAAAAGTTCTTTCTCAGGCCAGCCTTTGTGAAGCCTTCTCAGTTAGACCTTTCAGCACCCTCATTTAGTAGCTAAGAATAGTTTGAAATGCCATTTTGAATGTGGTATACATTTTCATCCATCTCCCACCTATCTTCAACTGGACAAGTGCGTCAAGGTTGTAAGTGATGGTGTTCAAAGACTTAATACTGAGATATCCTTAACCTATTGCTTATTTGGGAACACATTATTTACATACATTTAAAACTAACTTTGGTTGATTTTAATGAGGGAAAGGAAAGTAGGAAGGTAAAGAAGGAACGTTACAGGGTGACAATTTTAAAGGCTATCCTGTTTCAGATCAGCTGGGAGGGAAAAGCTGGCCTGACCAAACTACATTTTATAACTAGCCTGGGACATTTTAACAGCCAGGTGGTTGTAGAGTAGTTGCCTCTATTTACAGATGATAACTCAGGTTCCAGCTATTCTGTATGGGTTTATCCGGCGTCATTGACAGACACTTTCTGGCACTACATCATACTTCATTTTAAATTACTTCTTTCCTTGGAAAAGTTTGTGACTTTGTAAAATTGAAAGTGCTTTTTCTACCTTCATGGTCTAGATGTGAAGTAAGCCTCTGACCACAATTGGATGTGGAGTCACTTTTACATGAAATTTGCAGATCTGTTTACCTATTTAAAAGATTTTAGAAAGGGAATTTTAATAATTCATAGTCGATGCAGTTTTGGATTTGGAAATTAAAATCTCATTTCTGGTTTATGAATTTGGATTTATTAGACTAATTCCCAACTAGGACATTTGTAGAGTTGCTTTTTCTTTCTGAGGTTTTGTAAAGACCACATCAGACTCTAGAATACTTTAAGAATAGCCTAATCAGAAGGCAGGGGGATGGATACTATGACCTTGAGGTCCCATTGAGTGCCAGAATTCTAAGTGGGTACATCTGCTTCTGTGCCTCTCCCAAGAGCCCTCTCCCAGGGCCTGCGCCTTCTTTAAAAGGGTGTCTTTGTAATTAAGCGGCCCTTCTTCCCCATCCCCCTTTCTTCTTTTGATCCAGCTTTTTAAGGCCTTTTTTTCCATTTGGAGACAAGAGGGGTTTCTCACACTTTCCTGTTCCCCTCTTAACGCTTCTTTTCCTTTACCCCAGAAAAGTCGCCTGAAGTTCTCAGGATGGTTAGAAGTTGTTTTGTTTTGTTTGGGGCGTGGGGGTGGAGTGGGGGAGTTGTTACCAATGAGGAGAAATAGAGGATATATTCCCTCTTGGGAAATGCTTGCGACCAGGTAGCCTCCTCCATGGAGACTGAGCATTTGGAATGCATGAGAACAGTCTATTCTTGGGGACTGTCTGGTAGAAATTGTCCTTTGCACCCATTAAGCCCAGCTTAAACACACTGAAAGGGGTGGGGAGAGGTGTGTGTGGTCGTAGTGGAGCCTTTTAGGATGGTAAATGGGTAAATGTTTCCAAATCTCCTATTACATCATCTCTTTCTCCCATGGATTCAGTAGGTTTAGTGATCTGCTTGACAAGTTAATTAGCTGGGGACTAAACCAATTTGTTTAGAATTGTGATCCATTGATTTCCTGTCCCCAGGAATTTTTGTTGGTGTTTTACTATGATGTGTTGTCTTTAGTCTTACTTACTTTTCCCTCCTTGCCGCCTTTTGTGGACTTTGGTCCAAAATCTAGGGTTCCACCCCCAAGTCAAAGGTTAGAATTTTGTCCCAGGAACTAAGGGGGTATTAAACAGGCTAGCCATACTGCATTACTCTCCTCCATGGTGGGCTTCTGACCCCTTTTAACCCAGAGAAAGGAGGGAAGTCGCCCCTTCCACACACAACACACACAATCTGAACAAAAAAAAAAAAAAAAGAAAAAGAAAGAAAGAAAATAGGAGGTCATTTGCTTTATAAAAGAATCCACAACAGGTTTCTTTGTAAGTACTAGCTTTCCTAGTTAGTGCCTTTAAACTATGACTTGATATATAAAAATTCACTCTAACTGGGCCTTCTCGGAAGTATATTTATTGCATAAAGGAATGCCTAAGAATTTGTAATGATTATCACTTAAATTAAGTGAGGCCATTATTTGGCCTTTGAAATCTTTTTGTTATATGGAATGGAGTTAGTTAATTGTCTAAATCATCCTGGCTTGTAATAATACTGGCCACGTTAGCTCCGGCCTACAACTGCTTGCAGAAGAAAGCTAGTATTACTTTTTGAAAATAAATCAGACTTTATAGATTTTGAACAGTTCTAAGGATGAGACTATCCACCCCATATAGGTAAAATATTTTATTTCCAGTTACTGTATTTTACTAACCCAGGGATCTAGAAAGTTATTTCTAGTAAATAATGGCTACTGATGCCACTTTTAACCTAAGAATCTGCAATAAGATTTCCTAGTGAGCCTACTGGTGAGAAGGACCTGGGTTCTAGGCCCAACCGTAACTCGGTTTACTACCTCTGTTAAGTTTTTTTTTTTTTTTCCACTGTAAATTGTGGATTTGGACAGGGTGATTTTGAGAGCCAGTCTCATAAGTTTATGGTTTTCTTTCTAGGCCTCAATATCGAGTATGAATGTGAATGATTACTACTAGAATGAAGTGCAACCGTTGTTAGAAATTCAATCATCTAGTCATCATGTCAAAAAAAAAAAAAAGATCCTGTAAGGATATATGAATATAGATGCATCATGTTTTATATTTTAACAACCCAAAATTAAGAAGCTAAGACTCTATCCAAAACTTCAAGAATTCCATCATCCTAACAGATCACCTGCTTTCATTTTTTCTAGTTCCTTTCAAGTCCCGGTTCCTGTACTAACATGAATTTTGGAAAATTGGAGCCACAGATATATACAATGTTGCTTTTCAATAAGAGCCCACCTAAGACTTAGCTTTGTAAACCCATGTGGAGGAAAGAAGTCAGAATCTGATGGAGGACACATGAAGACTCCCATATATTTTGTTTCTCAAATGCCAGGAGAAGCTGATGGATATAATAAGTAATCCCTAAACACTCTGTGATTCAGGAATTGTTCATGTATCTAGCAAGGCTGTTAATTTAATTCCTTTGACCTCCTGTTATCTCTCCCCCATTCTTGTTAACAACAGCAACAACAGCAACAAAAACTAGGGTCCACTGTTTACCTTGTCTAAATCATTGGCAATGATTTTTAAATCACTGCATAGTGATATGCCATCAAGTGAGTACAAATTTGGGTGGATTATGAAATCTTCAGAATGAGAAAGGAGAAGCAGGACAGCACAGATATACTTGTTTTATAGCATGGAAAATAATACGTTTAAATTAGACTAAAAGCAAAGAAACTAAGGATTTTAGACAGTTTAAATAAAAGACAATACGTGCAGCAGCAGAATGGCCCACGCGTAATGGGTTCTTCATCTGAGATCTTCACCATGTAGTGAAAGTTCAGTTTCATAGTTCTTTAATTTTCCTTTGATAACAAAGGTATGGTATACATGTGATCTCTAAGATTTGATGGATTCACCGGACGTGGTGGCTCACGCCTGTAATCCCAGCACTTTGGGAGGCAGTGGTGGGCAGATCACCTCAGGTCAGGAGTTTGAGACCAGCCTGTCCAACATGGTGAAACTCCCGACTCTGCTAAAAATACAGAATTACCTGGGTGTGGTGGCGCATGCCTGTAATCCCAGCTACTCGGGAAACTGAGGAACAAATTGCTTGAACCCGGGAGGCGGAGGTTGCAGTAAGCCAAGATCACGCCATTGCACTCCACCCTGGGCAACAAGAGCAAAAAAAAAAAAAAAAAAAAAAAATTGATGGATTCATTCCTGGAAACCAGTGGCTCATCATAAATTACATTAAATTTCTCTAACTGGAGTAGAAAGTGCGGTACGGGTTTTTAGTATTTAGAAAGTACCAAATGAGGAACAGGACCTTTTTTTTTTTTTTGGTAATATATGATCCTGGAGAAAATGCAAATGGATGTATTTGCCAATGTTTCCTAAGGCAGCTGTTGAAAATCTACTCTTTTAAGTCTGTGGGTTTGCCTTGACATTTGTAAAGGCACTTTCACTCTTGCCCTAACTCTGTGAAATATCATTAGCCTGTGTGACTTGAAGCCGGGACCTGGTTTTCTCTGCCCAGCCCTTCTCTGGCTTACCATGTGACCAAGGGTAAATGAATTAGCCGCTCTAAGCTTCAGTTACCCTTCTGGGAAGCAAGGATATTAATACCTCACAGAGGTGTTTCGGCATGCTTCATATTGGGCACGTGCTTTGAGGTCATTGGATGAAAGGTGTTTGCATGATGGCAAAGCAGGCTTATTATAGGGTCTTGAGCAGGTGTTCCTTTTTAATGAGCTTTGCTCTCTCATAACATACAGTGCCCTTTGGTGCCCCATTGCCTTACTAACTGTAATTACCATTAACCCACCATTTGTATTATTGGCCCTCTCGGCTTTTTGAAAAAAAAAAATATTAAACAGTTTTGTACTGTGTGGTAAGTTGAGGTACAAATAAGAGAACTCTAGTATCTTACAGGGTGGTGAAAAATAGCTTCAAAAAGAAACATTAGTTGAAAAGGACTATAGAGATCAGTGACTTCTTCAAAGCTCCTCCAAAAGGTGAAAAAGAATAAAGCACACGTCTGTGTGTGTGCGCATGCGCGTTTTAAGGGAGAAAGTTTTCAGTAATATTTGCTTGTGACACATACTGATGATAGCCAGTAACTGAAACCCAGCCATTGTAGCGTTTTATACACAGCTGGTTTTTATTAATGATGGAATATTTATGCTTGCTGTACAATTCGTGGCTCATTTCCATGTGTATGTCAGAACTTAAATACCCCCAAAAGAAACATTAAGATAACATGAAATATAAATGTGGCCAAGCTAGAAAGGGTGGATTTGGTGGAGAGTCTCCCTTATTCTTATTGGTGTCACATCAGATCACAATAACTGTGCCGCCCCTCTACCAACCTTAGGCATTGATACAGATCTTTTTTTCCCCTTATATATACCCCATAGCAAACTTCACATTTCAGTCTTTTTGATGTGGACAAATGATCTGCTCTCCCCTTTATAATGCAGATAAAACTGATGTATGTGTTTTTTAAGAGCATATTTTCCCTGCACATGCTTCTCATTATCCGAGAGGCCTGGACTCAATCAGTAAAGGAGCAGAGAAACCACATAATTGAAAGGAGAATGACGGTGGTGCATACTTGGAATATTTGTGGGAAGGGGATTGCTGACATCAGAAAATGTAGTGGCCTGAGTGTTAACAGCATTGAAGAGAAATCAGCTTTCTGTGTTTCTGTGTTTTGAAAATTATTTTTAAGGGAATAAAAATATGGGCCAGGTTTGACATCCTTTTATGAAGTTGCCCTGGAAACTTTGATGAAGATTGTTAAAGAATAGCTCAATTAAAACCTTCCCCATTAGAAGCTAATTAGTACATCCCTTACTCATTTTGGATGTTTTCAAGGGGCATGTATTTGCATTGAATTAGTGACATTTGTTCCATGTGATAGCAAACTAAGATAAAAATCACAGATGGGGAAAATTATTTAGATTGCCTGTTTTGAAGAAACCTAATTTCCTCTTTATTACATTTAGATTTTCAGTTCAGATTTTTGTTTTACTATGTTTATATACAATGATCACATTTTAGTGTGGTAGCCAGTTTTGCTTTCTGGATCATGGACTGTAAACCAAAGGTTATTTGAATTTCCCGTATGAATTAGAGAAATAGAACAAATGACAATAAACCATTTTATTAAGGTAAGATTTCATTTTTTTTTTCTTGTACAATTAGTTTCTCTTTGGTCTATGTGTGTGTGCCTGAGAGAGAGAGTGGGGGAGGCAGATTTTTTTTTTTTTAAAGCAAACAATTTTTGAAGCTAAGAAAATTTTGATGACCCCCTTTACTCCCAGGAACATTCTATCTGCCTCAGGCTGCCAGTTGGGCTTTTGTTAGGGAAATATGATGAATTTTCTGACCTGGTGCTTTCTGTGACCAGGCTAAGCGGTTCTCCCCTGGAAGCCTGAAGGAGAGAAGTTATGGTGAGAACAGGAGTGCAAGATTTCTAGCAGGTTCTTTTTACTGTACTCCACCTTTTTTTTTTTTTTTTTAAGGGGGTGAGTATTTGCTTCTGAGATTTTAGAGTCGTTTGCAGTAGAGTCCATGCTGTGTAGCTAAATACAAAATATGGGCCTGTTGTGGCCCTCCTTTCCCCCATCACTTTAGGTGACGGTCATTCTGTACCTAGGTTCTCTGACACTGTGCCTACGGCGTAGGTGTATGCCTGCAGTAGTTTGTGCAAGTGACAAAGTTAGCTGGGTTATATGATTTGTGGTTTAATCTCACTCTAGTCCTTCTTGGGAAGGCAGGGTTTAGATTCAGTTCTGCAATGGCACCACAGGCAAGGCAGGTTCCCTGTGCTTGCAAGGCAACAGCAGGAGGAGGAGGGGCTGCCTTCTGCCTTCAGAGAGTGACTCAGACCCTTCGGTATGAAGATATGAAATGCTGGCTCCTGTCCATGCACCTGCTGGATGCCACACCTGCAGTCAGCACCTGAGCCCCACTCAGACACAAAAACCAGACTGAAGGCAGATGGGGCTCCCTTGAAAAGGGGCACAGCAAAACAGGGAGCTCTCAATTATGTTAGTAGAGCCCCACTGGGAATTGGGTTTAGTCATCCCAGTGTTGACGTGAGGGAACAGATTACTTTCTTTCAGATGCAGCTCACTCACTTGCTCAAGATACTGTTGGAGTGCTTCAGGAGTTTGCTTTCCTAATGAATTTCTCTTGTGAACTGTCCTCTCAAAAACTGGAGAGGCAGTTCTGTGGAGGGTTATGTCTTAGAACCAAGGAAGTCACAAGACCTGGGTTCCAATGTTGGCCCTACCAATGGGCAGCAGTGAAATTCTGTTCCAATTAGTTATGATTAGCTATCTGTTCTGGACTTGAGCTTCCCTCTCCAGTTCTAAAATGGAATTAATCACATCTGCCTTTATTTCCCCCACAGAGCTGCCGAGAAGGACAAATAAAATAGCAGAAGTGAAAGAGCTTTTGTTTCCTTAGAAGGAAGGCTGAGAAACTAAAGGTAACAATAACATTATTATTGTTGTTATTCCTTGTCTGTCTTTGTTTTCTTCTCCTGCTGTGGCCTCTAGCAAAGTTTTGGCAAAGTTATTTACTCAGAATGCAACTATTAAGCACATTTTATGTACCAGTTAATGTTTTAGGTATTGGGATGGATACAATGAAAAATCACACACCCAGCCCATGCCCTCTAAGATCTTACAGTCTAGCAACTTCCATTTCCATTTCTGGCTCAACCCGTAATGGTGATTGCTACCGGGGCACTCAGAAGCTTAAAAGGTGAGAGTTAACTTTTTTTTCTCTCCGCACTACAGCTGGGGATTTCTGTCCCTGGAGCTGAGTATTCCAAGGTCTAGATTGGAGATATATGGGAGGAAAGGCCATGGGGACAAATAAAGGAATTTCTTTCCCTCCCACATTTACAAAGTACCTAACCCTTAAATGACCTTTTTTTTTTTTTTTTCCAGAAGTCCATGTTTAGTTTCATCCTGGGTTCTGTTCTGTTCCTAGTCAATATGGTCTAGTCCTCTCTTATGACCTTAGCTGTCATCCATATGCTAATGACTCCCAAAGATATATCTCAACCTATCTTTGTTGTCAAGTTGGTTATCACATTCCATGTCTTCTACTCAGCTCATAGGTTTTTGGTGTTTTCCTCCTCTTGGAAGCTTTTTCAGGTAGCCCAGGGTTTTTTGCAGAGCGCTATGTGTTGCTGGAGCTATCGGCTCATACCTCTGTTCTCCTGTTGAGTTGGGCCTCCTCTGCCTGACTGGGAGCTCCTCAAGGACTGGGCTCTGTTTTATTTATTTATTTATTTATTTATTGCCACCCTAGGGCTTACCTAGCACAATGTCTGGCTACAGTTAAGTGCTCAATAAAAGTTTATGGAAAATTTGCTGTGATAAGTGTCATCATAGAGAATTAATTTTCCATATTGAGCAGAGTTGAGGTCAGGAATAGATGGAGAGGGATTAGGGAAAAATCTTCAAAGAGAAGGTAGAAAGCAGAACTGCCTTATTTTGAGAGTTCTGGCTAAGAAGTCACGGAAAGAATGCCTGTTGTGTCCACTCTTGCTAAGCCAGGGGCATCTCTGACCTATTGCCTCCCCTGCTTTAGGACTGGATGACTTTTATGGTCAGGTCTGCAAAATAAACCTCTGTCTATAATACATTGACCATTTAAGACAGGTGTCACTTAGTCATATAATACTAAACAGGACTGACCTTAAATGTGTCACCTTAACTGAGGCTGAAAATAGAGCTACACTCACAGGCTCATTGATCATGCCTGCTTAGTTCTATAAAGCAAAATGTCCCTTAAGATATATTGAAGATTGGGATTTAAAAACTGACAAATTCAATTCTCAGAATGTAAGCAGGTTGGGTCACAAGAACTGAATGTCTTCAAGCTGACTGTCAGATCTTTCCAAGGGCAAAAATGAAAGATGATATAAGCTATTACAGGCCATGAACCTGTTCTCACCCACCTGATGCTTTTACTAATTAGCTTCTTGGCTGGGTGGCAATTTGGGGCAAGTGCATGCAAGCTGGATTCACAGGGGAGCCCACATTCCACTCTGCCATTTCGCAAGCCACTGGGATACTACACTGCTTCTCTTGGCTTCTTTCCCTCCCAGGAGCCCTGCTCTGCCCTGGTGGAAAAATGAGAGCAGGATAATTTTTCATTAAATGAGGGAGGGATTTCATGGGACTCTGGTGTTTTGCTAATTTTATTTTTTAGTGGGTTGTCTAAAAACATTTATGCTTCTTGACCCATCAGTTTCACTTCTAGGATTCTATCATGAAGAAACAACCTACAGTATTGAAAAAGGTTCAATCACAAAGTGTTTTTGTAACATTATTTAGACTAGCATAAAATTGGAAGCAATTTACATGTCTTAATAATTGAAGAACGGGTAAGTGAATGCTGATACACTTGTTTAATGCACTATTATGCAGCCATTACGATGTTATGAAGTTATGCCACAACATGGAAAAAGTATTTATGAGGTAAAATGCAGGATCCAAAATTACATCTTATTAATAATTCATTGCTTTGTAAAAACACAAATACACATAGGAACACTAAAGGAAATATAATGTTAACAATGCTTAAGTTGAGGTGCTGGGATTATAAGTGATTTTTTCTTTATTAAAAATATGTGCATGCTGTGCTTATATTACTTGTAAAATAAAATATAAGTAGACATGAAAAATGGGCGGTCTGGCATTGGAGGTTAGAGATTGGTGAAGCAGGCAGCTTCTAGGTATATTCTTAAACTTTTCTCATTTTAGGCTCCATCTAATTACAGGGACCCTTTATACTTTTCCTGAGATAATAAAGAAGGGGATATGAAGACATAGTCTACTCCTCTTTGGGAATGGATGTGTGTGCTGGGGAATAGAGGGAGATGGCAACAGGATTCTCCTTGCTACACAGTATGTCACTGCTCACATCCACTTCAGGGTTGATCACTTTTGTTGCCTATAAACATGTTCAAGGTAATTGCTTCAGAGCAAGGCAAAGTCAAACTAGGACCAAAAACGACCAAGACCTTGAGTTACCATCCCAGAAACGGATCTCTCACACTGATCCTCAGTAAGATTTGGAAATGCCAAGGCCTTGCTGTGGTTCTTAAAATAATTTTTCAACCTAATCTAATAGGGTGGTGCAAAAATAATTGCGGTATTTGCAATAGAGTGTATTAAGTCGTCCTTGCATTGCTATAAATACCTGAGACAGGGTAATTTATAAAGAAAAGAGTTTTAATTGGCTCACAGTTCTGCAGGCTTTATGGGAAGCATGGTGCGAACATCTACTTGGCTTTGGGGTGGGGGCCTCAGGAAGCTTGCAATCATGGCAGAAGGCGATGGGGGAGCAGGCACATCACATGGCAAAAGCAAGAGATAACGGGGGAAGATGCCACACAGTTTTAAACAACCAGATCTCATGAGAACTCACTGTCAGAACAGCACCAAGAAGATCTGCCCCCATGATCCAATCACCTCCCACCAAACCTCACAATTCAACATGAGATTTGGGCAGGGACATACCTCCAAACTATATCATAGAGGTAGAAATAAGAACAAAGAAGAGTCGGGGCTGACTCTTCTCTTAAGCCTTTTCTTGAACTAATGCTAGAATTAAGTAAGAGCAAATGCCAAGCTGGTATGATATTGAACAGACCTGAAATAGGGGGCCTGGAGACATCAATCCATGGAGGTTCATGTTGCTGTTCAATCCACCTCACATCTTAGCCTAAAAAGTGAATTTGCAAAGCCTTTCTATAGTAGTACTTCTAGCTGAACACTTCCCCCTTACCTCCTTGAATTTTCCTTCCTTCCATTAACATTTTACTTCCAATGGAACTGGAAAATCAGTGGTAGCATTAAAGCAGGTTTATAGTCTTTTAAAACCAGGGTCAGTTCTATGTAATAAGTAGTTATTAAGCATCTTATTTGTACAGGCAAATAATGCTAGATAATATGTTGTAGTGGAAGGGTTCTTGCCCTAGGCATTATAAAAACTTTCATTTTGGTCCTGGCTCTCTCTTACCCTTTGAGGCCCTGGCATCTTCATCTATACAAGAAGAGGGTAGGACCACTGGGTGGTCTCCCAAGAGCCTTTCCAGTTCTGGGTTTCAATGATCTAAGGACCCCTGTGTAGTAGACTGAGTTGCAAATAAAGGTTCTTTTTTTTTTTTTTTTTTTTTAAGTTTCTTTAAAAAAAAAAAAAAACCTCCATAAAATTGCTGTACACTTCTAAAAAAAAAAAGGCTACTTTGAAATAACAGTGACAGTGATAGCTTACTTTTATTGAGGCCTTATTATGTGCCAGTCTCCATGCTTAGCACTCTACATGGATTAATTCCCGTAATCTTTATAACAACCCTGTGAAGTATGAGCACCATTATCCCTATTTTGCAGATGATGAAATTGAGATTTGGGAGATCAGGAGACATGTACAAGGTCTGTTAGCCATACATCCAGGATTTAAACTTGGGCAGTGTGACTCTAGGCCCAGACTCTGTGCCACGGTGTTTATGATGCCTACCCGTTACCTGTTGAAAGTTTAGAGATAACCTGCAAAAGGACCATTGTTTTTCACATCCCAGATGAAGTGAATTGGTATCTTAGGTTGCAAGAGTGTTGGGACAGGTATTCTCTAGGGTACTTTGGCTACAATATGGACCAACCTGAGAGAATGTAAGAATTTACTGGGGCCTCTCGCTTTTTGTGAGAGGTTGTGTGTGTGTGTGTGTGTGTTTGCACAAATACATACACATAGGTACAGGGAAAACTTTGAACTGGCCCAGATAAGGGAGTCAAATTGGATGAAACAAGTTGACCAAGATTTAGCAGAGAAACAGCTTTCTTAGACTTAGATTCTTTATCCTGGTTGGGTAGAATGAGAGGTAGGGGCAGAATGTGGGAGGGTATAGAAGAGGAGATAGAAAGAAGATCTTATAGGCATATAGCAAAATTTATTTGAAGGGTGGGAATTTGGTCTGTCCTGACCACCTTGTAATGTGGATTTTCTGGGACTTGTCTTGGGAAACATCTAGGCTTTCATTAATGTTTTGGCTCAACCTCACAGGTGTATTGAGAGAGGCCAATGACTGCAAATGGAGTAAGAATTTAGCTTGGCCTTGCTTTCCTGTTGTTGTTATAGAACAGTTGATTATATAGATTCAAATTGCATTTTTAAAGACAGAACCACAATTATTCTTTCTTTTCCTATCAAATATTTTCAGAGACAGTCTGTGTGCCCAGGAGAAACAAAGTTATTTTATTGATTGAAGATGATGTCAGACCCCTGGCAGTGGCATGATTAAAGCTACAGGGAGATTAAAGGTTACAGAGTTCATACTATTTTAGTTCTTGTGCATGAAACAAGGAGTCTTTTCCTTTCCTTTCTCAAATACATGGAGTAGTGTTTTCCTCATTATGTGACTCTTGACATGTAGATGAACGTAAGTTCTTCAAGAAGAAAATAGTAAACTGGAGAGGACTCTGCAAAGCTTTTTCCTTAGGCTGATTTCTTTTTCTGTTTTAAACAGAGACAAAGATGGCACGAGGGGGGTGAGGGTAGGGGAACGATCTGTGTCCAGTTAACATAAAGTGATTTGGGTTTTGAAAAGGATATGGAGGGGCCGAGTGTGATGACTCACGCCTGTAATCCCAACACTTTGAGAGACCGAGGCAGGCAGATCACCTGAGGTCAGGAGTTCAAGACCAGCCTGGCCATCATGGCGAAACCCCGACTCTACTAAAAATATGAAAATCAGCCAGGCATGGTGACACATAGCTGTAATCCTGGCTACATGGGAGGCTGAGGCAGGAGAATCACTTGAACCCAGGAGGCAGAGGTTACAAGGAGCCGAGATCCTGCCATTGTATTCCAGCCTGGGTGACATAGCAAGACTCCATCTCAAAAATAGATTAAATAAATAAATATATAAATAAGAAAAGGATACAGAGGACAAAATTGAGAGAAGAAAGACCTTGCATGAGTAAAGTTTTCTCAGTGAAGAGCTGAGTATCAGGAGAAAATCAGTAATATCAGCCTGAAGAATCTAAATCGTACTGGAAAATAATCATATGGTAGTTTCTCTCCAGGGACTCAAGTTTAAAAGCCCTGGGCGGTTTTCTGGTGTTTCAGTTGAAAAAAAAAAAAAAAAGGATGAATGTTTTGTTCAGAATTGGACAATAGAAGCCGGTGGTTATGTACCATAGCTCTGTTAAAAGTCCAGCTTTGATTCCAATTAGAAGTTGTTCCTCTGCTTCAAAATTAGGGGAGACACCCTAAAATAATTACCTTGCAGATTTGAGATGATTTTGCTTTTGATCATGATTATATGTTGTGCCAAAACAAGATGGAAAGACACATTTCCGTGTTTGTTCACTGTATGTCTGTTCACTTTATTTTTGGCAACATTGCAAGGAAATAATGTTAAATTAATCACTTTGTGGTTTTGTGGATTTTTTAAAAACTTGAATGTTTTGAACATGCTCTCAAAATACAGAGATGTTTGTGTACTTCTTTTGCATTGCTTTCCTCCTCTCATAGAGTGGATTAAGCCTTTCCTTTAAGTGATATGAATGAATCGTAGATAGGCCAGGACAGAAGATAGGAATGTGGTTCATGTGCATCTCACTTAAACTCCTGAGTCTTAGAATCATTTTGATTAGGCTGACAAGGCTTTGCAGAGAGTCCAAGCAGAAATTAGACGTAAGGACCATCTCAAATCCAGGTCTATTATGCATTTGCATCTAGTCTATATAATGTAAGTCTGTGAGTTTTTTTTTTTTTTGCTGAGACACCGGGGCAATGGAAGTGCCAAGAAAGCAAGTGGAGGCATCTTCTGCTTGGAGAAGGGTTGCACTCTGTGTTGGGAAGGGCAGTCTACTTTCCTACTCCAAGAATGGATGGACCGTTGATTAGATGATCAGAGTGTAAGCTCCATGAGGGCAGGGATTATATTTTATGTGTCTTTGTAGCCCTTATTATGTCTAGCATGAGGCTGACAAATGTGTGGAATAGTCGATAAATACTTAATAAATACTTAATGACTTGGTTGAAAAGAAGTTGCCCCCCTCCCGCCCCACGTATCTGAGCTTGAGGCACTCAAATTGGGAGCCTCACTGAGTGTTCTTTTTTTGACCAAAAACCTACCTTATGATGACTGCACTCCCTTCTGGGATGTGGGACAGTGAGCCTCACTAACCTCCCCTGCTACTAATAGCAGTTTAAAGGTTGTACCCTAAAGGTGACAGTGGTTTTGGCTTTTGTCATCATCCACCCTTCCAACTTGGAATGGAAGTGGTAGCTTTCTAGGGCTGTGAGGTCAGAACAGAGCAAGCCTTTCTAGTCTCAGACCTGAACATTTCCATCACTGGAGACCGGCCTGTCTTTCCGGACACAGCTGCTGGACACTGAGGTTTCTTTTCTGCCCTAGTGGAGATGGACTCTGCTACTCATTTAAAAGCCAAGCACCATAGGAGGACAAGTCATTCTCTTGGAAGAACTGGTTTGGTTAACTGCTGGCCATTGGTGGCAAAATAGAAACGACGTTTTTATTTCTCCCTCCCTTCCCCTCCTGAACATTTCAGAGTGACCAGTGGTTGGACTCTTGGCGGCGCTTACCCTGAACCTGAGTGTTAGGGGAGAGGGAATCTGCCGTTGCGGTTTCTGGAGCTGCTCGTAAGCAAGAATTCCCTATCCTGATCAAGGCTTTAAGCCTAAAAGAAAGCAGAAATAGGTATGGAATATTTCTGTGTGTGTGTGTGTGTGCATGTGTGTATGCATGTGTGACTGTGTGCATGCAGGGTGGGGTGGATGTGACGTGGGAGGGGGTGGTATACTTTTCAGGGTCCAGGGCAGCTCAGTGTCTGCATTTCCCTGCCTTGCAGGGAGCGTATGTAAGTCATTTTTGCTTTAACACCATACATGTTCCTGTTTCCATTTTTTGAGCAAGGAAAAGTAATTTGGTAGTCATCTCTCTAGTTTTGGGCACCAAAAAAGATTTATATATTTTGCTTATCAACCTATCAGAATATCCCAATTTGACAGTTCAAGTACAGGAGTCCTGGAGGCACATTGGGAGGAATGGAAAAGGGACTGGTTGCTTACCCCACTGGTGTGCACTTCCCAAGAGAATATGATGAAAGGGACTTTGGAGGGTCCCTTCGTGTTGTCAGACTGCCCAGCACAACAGTTGGAAGCCAGGTAGCAGTAACCAACAAGAAGTGAAGAGAGAAGATGAACTTTCTTCATATACTATATATACATTCTGGGTCACTCTGTCTCTGCATGACCAAAGGAAGGGGGTTCATGTTTCCAGAGAGATTGCAGGCCACTTAATATCATAGAAATAAGAGCCTGGGAGCCAGGGATCCAGAGTTGCCATCTAGAAACCTGATGCGGGTTAAATTGACCTTTATTGTGACTTTTTGTGTGACATTATCTTCATTCTCCACCAATTACTAAAGATCCTTAGAGTGAGAGTTTCATTATTGAACGTTATTATTTAATTCCAATACTTAACATGACAGATTCTGTCCAAAGAATTTTTGAATCTCTAATGAATTAGTGTATACTGTGCAGTGCTGAAAGAGAGAAGTCATCTACCAGTCATTTTTCAGTTGAGAAAATAGACGTCAAGAAAAGAGGAATCAGTTGTATACCCTGTAAACCAATAGTATGATTAGAATTTGAATATTAAATTGTGTTACTAAAGTTATCAGTTTTAGTCAACCCATATTACCTGTTTAGAAGAATTGGTGGTGAGGGAGGGGATACGCTAATCATACACCCTTTCCAGAAGGGTGGTCTTTATATTTTTCAATTTCTAAATTTTGTCAGAGGCACACTTCAAATAAAAGAGGCTTCCCCTTTAAGCTTCTCCTACCCAATAACAACAACAACAAATCTCGATGACTATTTCGGGAGGGCTGAAAGGCAACTTTGTCAGTATTAAGTATTCCAAGTCCTTCTCTTATTAAGCCAAGCAGCATCCAAAATGGACACTACAAAAATGATTTTTTAAAAAGATGTTTCAGAGCCTTATGAGATCAGAGAAAAAGATTTGCATCGAGGCAGGGATCATTACTATCTGGTGCAAGCCAAACTCTCTTCACCTTTTATTTATTTGAGTCTTTATTTTGCATTTTGTAGCTCGCTTCATATGCTGAGCTGCTTTACAAATCCTGTTATGGGGTAATTTTCCCCACTGTCCTGCCCCCACCTCCACAGTAATAAGATTTGGGTTTTTACCTTAAATAGAATACAGAGAGATGAAGCCTGTGAATATGGACCTTGAAAAGTTACCCACTTTAATTACCCTACTTGACTGTTCCAGGTTTCTCAAGCATTCTTAGGAGTTAAGTCCAGATTGAATATTTAACTCATGCCAAAAGTGAAAGAGGAAACCTAGAGCTCTTATGCCTCCACTTTCCTCATCATATCAGTGCTAGGGCCTGGAATCCCCAAAAATCTATTAATTTTAGGTTAAATTCTCTACTTTGTTTCTGCAATAGAATCCTCACCCTCCAATATCCATTTTCATTCCCTTTAGAGGACTAATTTATCCATCAACTGGGTGTTAAGCTTCCTGTTTCCCCTTCCCAGGTCAAGGGCAGCCCAGGTGCCCAATTTCTCTCTCTCTTCACAAGGCACCACCAGCAATAGAGATGAGAAATTCTGAAGAACAGCCAAGTGGAGGGACCACAGTATTGCAGCGTTTGCTACAAGAGCAGCTTCGCTATGGCAATCCTAGTGAGAATCGCAGCCTACTTGCCATACACCAGCAAGCCACAGGGAATGGCCCTCCTTTCTCCACTGGCAGTGGGAACCTGGGCCCTCAGAGTGATGTGTTGAGTCCCCAAGACCACCACCAACAGCTTGTGGCTCATGCTGCTCGACAAGAACCCCAGGGGCAGGAAATCCAGTCAGAAAACATCATCATGGAGAAGCAACTGTCTCCTAGAATGCAGAATAATGAAGAACTCCCAACTTATGAAGAAGCCAAGGTTCAGTCCCAGTACTTTCGGGGCCAACAGCATGCCAGTGTTGGAGCTGCCTTCTATGTCACTGGAGTCACCAACCAGAAGATGAGGACCGAGGGACGCCCATCAGTTCAGCGACTCAATCCTGGAAAGATGCACCAAGATGAAGGACTCAGAGACCTTAAGCAAGGGCATGTCCGTTCCTTGAGTGAACGACTAATGCAGATGTCACTGGCCACCAGTGGAGTTAAGGCCCATCCACCTGTTACCAGTGCTCCCCTCTCCCCACCACAACCCAATGACCTGTACAAGAATCCCACAAGTTCCAGTGAATTCTACAAGGCCCAAGGGCCACTTCCTAACCAGCATAGCCTGAAGGGCATGGAACACCGAGGCCCCCCACCAGAGTATCCCTTCAAGGGCATGCCACCCCAATCTGTAGTGTGCAAGCCCCAAGAGCCAGGGCACTTCTATAGTGAGCATCGCCTGAACCAGCCAGGGAGAACAGAGGGGCAACTGATGAGGTATCAGCATCCCCCTGAGTATGGAGCAGCCAGGTAAGAGAGTTCTCTTTCTGTCATTTCCTGACCTCATCCCCAACCAGCTTCTGCTGTGTGTTGGGAATCTTAGGGAAGGAATGGGCAGCTGTTTGGTATAACAAACTCTGCAATGCATGACAGGCTTCTGGCTTAGAGAATTGCCTGCCAGCCTGAATTTGTAGCCTCTGTAGCCATAATTAGCACTGTATTAACAATCCCTTAGCTTTGTAGGTTGAGCGTGGCCTCAACTGCCTAGTGGATGAACAGGAGCAAAAGTCTTGATTTCAGCAGCTATTCGCTGTCCTGTCTCCTAGGATGTTGAAGAAGGGGTCTGTGTTTCTCATAAGCCCTCCTTGAGAAGTAGAAGCAAATTACCTTGCACTTTAATTAGTCTGGAACATCCTATCACTTGCACATATTCCCCTCCATGAAGTTCTCATCATTTATTTTTGCAAACAAATCTGTGTATTTCTTGTCAGTTATCATTTTTCCATAGAATTACCATTATTCTTTTGGACACTAAACAAATACCCAGATGTTATGGTGGGGGAGCTATGTATGTATGTAGGTTCAGAATGTTACTTGCCTTATGCTTGCAGTTTATGAAATCTGGACTGTTGTATCTTTTTTTGGTAGAAAATTTATTAGTTGCCTGTCACATTTTTAAACCTTTGAGTTAAATTCCCATCACATCATATAGAAATTTTAGTCAGATGCTAAAATACAGAAGGAAAAATATTACAATTTCTGTCTTATATACTTAGTTGTTCCTATATATACTTCTTAATTATTCAGAGGTCCTTTGTCCCACTGCTATATTCACTAGATCTTATGATTCTATGATTCTGTTCATTGTTCCTGTTGTTAGTATTTGAGCCATGTCTCTGATCAGTAGTATTTCAACATATAGGGCAGGAGAAAAGGTTTAAACTGTGGGCACCGATGGTGGCATTTAAGTGTGGTATCCTGCCCCACGACCGTGAGTAATGATGGGTGGCCTTCAGGTTTGAAGTGCTTGGTCCTAGGCTGGCCTTCATCTATATGCAGCTCACAGACTAGGTCTGTGATGTCCTTTGATGTCTACCTCTTTGTCTCCTGTACCCTACTTGCTTATTTTGGAAAAAACCTTCTGGCTTGAAGTTCATTGAGTGACTCAGGAGAGAAGGCAGTCATGGGGTGGAGTAGGGTGAAAGTAAGAGAAGGCACCTAGCATTTCCTGATATTTCTTTGTTTTGCCCTCCAGGTCCTGTTTTTTAAGCCAGAGGCAGTTCGCTTTGGACTCCACCCCTAACATTGCCAGTTTAGGATTTTTTTTTTTTTTCCCTCTTAACCCAGGTTGATTTCCTAACCCTTTTCAACCTCCTCTGTGCAGCTTTCAAAGGGCAGGAGCCTATGTTCTGATAAGTGTCTTGGAACAGGAAATGGGGTAACCGACAGGGCCACTCAGGTTTAAAAGAGATCAGGAACCAGATTCCCATCTGACCAATGAAACGGAAGACCCGGGGAAAGGTTGATCTGTTCAAGACTGCTTCACTTAGTGGAAACCCATTCAAGCCAGCAAAATATCAATGAAGCTGGGGGTTTCTGTTTTACTTTTCCCATCAGTATGGAAGAGTCTGTTGATGGGCTGACGTCTGTTGCCTTGTGGGAGGGGAGTGTGTTGGCTGGGGTGTGGAGCAGAAGCCACAGCCCCACTCAGCACACAGCCCGCCTTCCTAGGAAAGCTATTTTCAGAACTCATTCACCAGTATTGTTTGTGATCTGAAATGACTCCCACAGTGTTTGAAGCTAGATGGAAAAGCCCTTTGATCTCCCTAAATAAATAATAGGGAGCCCAAAGAGGTTTTTTTTTTTTTTTCTTTTTTTCTTTTTTCCCATCCTGATTAAACCACCGGAGAAATTTAGCTGCATGTATTTTACAGGAAGATACATATTTTTTTATCCTCCCACCTAAGTTATCTGTGGATTTCTCTTTCTTTCTGTCCTCAAAAGCAACAGAGCCCATGCTGATCTACCCTTGTTGAGCAACATTTTAATACATAGTTTTGCTGTAACAAGTTTTTCTCTATGGGAGAGCAGCAGAGTGCTTGATAATGCTTGATGAATAAGCAAACCTAAAATGGCCCTAGTGGGAGGATGCTCCATATGAAATCTGGGTCTGCATCAGGCAAATTCTGACTGTAAAATTGTTGCAGGGCCCTGCGTGAGGGAGTGGCACCTATTGACATATTACTGGCAAAAGGAGGTAGTTGAACTGCTTTCCAGAAGTGTACTGCTTTAAGGTGGTGACACATTTTCCCTCCTCTATTTCCTTTAACCAACTAGCTATACAGTTTTTGAGTACCTTTCCAAGTAACTGCTGCTAGCAGCAGCCAATTAGAAGACTACATTCTGAGCCCTTAATCCACAAATTACAGATCAGGATGCAAAGCAAGCTTTTTGAACAAATTGCTATTAAGAAAACATTTGTTTGCTTTTAGAGATGCAGTGAACTGCTGGAGATTTGCTGTTAAAATGAACAAAATTATAAACAATCCTTTTATTACTTCATCTTTCTTATGTCTTCCTCTCCCCACTTAAAAAATAAATACCTTGAATGCCCAGAACTCCGGATGAGAAACATGGCCAAGCCATCTGAAGAATTTTAAAATTTCAGAGTCTTTGTCTTTCTAAGTGCTGAACCTTTTCTGCATCCTGGGTTTATATATTTATCAACTGCTTTTAAAAGTTAAATCATTTCTGTTTATAAAGCAGCCACCTCCTTTCAATTGTTGAAATCATGCCCAGATCTGAGGTTTCTTGAAATCCTTGTTTAGTGGAATCTAAGGGTGACCTAACTCTGTAGTTCAGAGCAGAGCTGGTTGTGCAAGAGAAACCATCAGGAATTTGCAGCCTGCTCCAGGATTCACAGATTCACCGATTCACCATTGCAGAGCCTGGGAAAGGCAGTTTCTGTGGTGAGGATCAGTCGAGTTCCAGGCTATTGGGTGGCACCTGCTCTGGTGAGAGTGTGTGTGCAGGATTGCACATGTGTGTGCCAGGAGTGTGGAGTGTGTGTGCATGCACATGTGTGCATGTGTGTGTGGCTGCAGAGGGTGAGGACTCCCAGTCATCGATGTGGCAGGGTGGAAGGTGCTATGTCAGCTGGGTGGAGTGGCTTTTACTTTCCCTTTGTGTTCTTACTACTGTCTCTGGGAGGGGTGTACCCCCTACCCCACCCCCCATTCCGCCAACTTTGGGGAGGATCCTGATTTTAGTCACTGGCCTTTGTCCTGCATGTATGCTATGTCCCCTTTTCTGCAGAGCCCCAGTTGCCCAGGTAGCCTTAGGAAGGAGCAGGATGAAGGGAGGGAAGTGGCGGGAGGCAGGTCAGGGCTTGCATGGAATCATGTGATTCTGTTGTCTGCAGGCGGCTTGTTGTTCCTGGTTAACGTGTCAGTGGGGAGCGATTCAGGCTGCTGTGTGCTGGAAGGACCTGGAGAGTGTGCTGCTCACGTGGCTGCCACCTTTATTATTACTGTCATTACTCTTACTGTTATTATTTAATTTGGGGTGTATTTTGGCTTCCTCTGACATCCCTCCCCCACCTCTCCGCCCAACACACACACACACTCTGCCTTACCCCCTGTCATTCCTTAATCCTTTTTTCTCAGGGGGAGCTTCACCCCAGTGTTCATTCCATCCTGCTTTTCCCTGGTGAGTGGATGCTGAAGCCCAGATTGAGTTCTTCACTGAAGGGCTTTCTCTCCCTTTGCGACTGCCCAAGCCGTTGCTTGTTTGCAAACCAGCCAGTGACGGGCTGCCTTGGTTTTCCCAACATCACAGTGCACTGAGATCTGCTTCCTTTTCCAGTCTGGGGAACTGAGGGGCAGCTGCCTTGTCTCTGTTTATCTTCATCCTCAGCTTATCTGACCCCAGAGACCTCCTTCTGGAGACCTCATGGTCTCCTCCTTCCCAAGGTCCCTGGAAGGCCATGTGCTGTCGTCCAGGGAGTGGAGGGGCCTTTCAGTCTCCAGGCAGGAGGGAGGCCAGTGGCTGAGTTTGTTTGAGAGAGAGGCCTGGGTTGCTTGATGAGGCCCAGGGGAGCTGTGGAGAGAAAGCCCAATTCAGAACTGGACGTTAAATCTTTAAAAGAGAATACCTTCCAGGCCTTGGACTTGCAAATTCTGGGAACAAAAATGAAGGTTAATATAGTGATTTTTTTTCCCCTTAAAATTTGAGAGCTGCATTGGAGAACATGAAACTTAAGCCCCTCTTTTCTGCCCACAAAGCAGAAAAGAGGCACACAAGCCCCAACAAATCTCAGGACATTATATTTTAACTCTGTAGACATGTAGAAATTATAATAGCTCTCATTCAAAGAGAGAAAAGAGCACATAGTCTTTTACCTGTGAGGAAACTGAAGATCCATAGACTGGAAAATAGGAACTCTTCACCAAATAAATGTATAAATAACTCCCAGGCTTTTGATTGAATGAGTGCTTTGAGCTCTGGGGAAAAATATTATGTATGGCAGCAACTTTCCAGTTGTACTCATGAGTACTATGTCAATTCTTCTTTGCCCAAAGAGTTCGCATGCCGTGTTCAATATTCAGCAATTATTTATAATGACAGATGTATGTGATTGGAAGAATGTGGGTACACCAGAGGCATAGATGGGGCTGAGCGACAGAATCCATGGTTTGAACAGGTTTGAGGACTCTTGGGAAGATCTAGGTTATTGAGTATCCATGAGAAAGTGTTTGGAATGATTTTATAGCTATACAAAGCCCTTATAGTGACGATCCCTTGTAAACATGGATAAATGAACAGTAATGGTAAATGGAGTGTGTGTGTGAGGAATGTGCTTTAGCATCTGGAATGCCAGTTAAAAGTTAATTGCTCCTGGTTATTTGTCCCAGTTCCACCATGAATTTTATGCAATTTATTGCAAAGATTAAATGGATATCCTTTAAGTAACAAGCTAACAAGATCAGCTTATCTCACTGGGAGGTAGAGAAGTGACTCTCTGTAATTCCTGTTGCGCCAAAAATGAGAAGACCTCAGTATTTTTGCAATTTATTTGTGACCTCAAGAATAAAACGGGCTCATGCAGATTAAGTGACTTGCACAAAGTTACACAGCTCGTGAGCAGCAGAAGAGGTCTCCAGACTCCCTCTGTTGGGATCCAGATCCCATGCACTTAGCCATCTGTCTTCCCTGGATTGAGAAATACCAACGGTAGAACAAGCGTCCACAGGACATGGGAGCATATGAGGTTAATTGGGCATGAGCTAGGGGATGAACAAGCTTTTTGTCTTCAGTGCACACTGACAGATATTATTCCTGGTAGTGGTGACAGTGGAAGTGATCCATCCACATACTCTAATTGTTTCCCTTAATGGCTAATAGTCATTAGGTATGAACTGTTTATACCTAGATGTTAGCATTTTGTACCTGGTAATTGGGTACAAAAATGGGAGAGCCACATTAAACAATGTACCAAAGGTCTCTTTCTGGAACTTTCTATGACCAATAGGCTGGAAATCTGAATATCAGTACACAGAAATCAATGTATTATAGTAGTAGAAAAAGCCAGAAAATGGGAATTGGGAAAGAAGGATTCTACCCTGGCACTACCACTCTAATATTTGGCAGATCATTTCCCCTTTCAGGACCTCATTCCCCATCTGTCCAGTGATGGGGTTGAACTAAATAAATTTCTTATAAGGCCTTTCCAGTTTTTACATTTTGTGATTCATTACACCAAAAATAGTATGTTAGCATTGCTTGTAACCCTCTTCAAGTCTTTTTATGGTTACTGCTAATGGGAATCATTAAATCATTAACAACTGGAAGCAACAATAATTATTTAGTGTCTGTAATGTAAGTATCTACCAATCCTTGAATAGTTTTTTTTGGTTTTGTTTTGCCTTTTTTTTTTTTTTTTTTTTTTTTTTTTTGGTGAATGTATGAATTACTAAAGGGAGGTGCAGATAGCAAGATGAGGGGTGGTTTCTATGGCTGTTCGTTGTTTCCTTCCTGGCAAATGGAACATAGTTTCTTAACTAGGATCTTTATGTGTGCTGTACCACATGTATAATGTCAGAAAAGGTTTAATTTAAAATAATGAGATGAAAATTACCTTGTAGAAGAATGGTTTGAAATGTTTAGACTTGAGCAAATGGGTGTACAAGTGTGTATCACTATGATTTTCACAAAGTGACCATGGAGGTTGTCTGGTTCTGACCCTCATGGGATCACACCTCTGTTTGTCAGGCAGAGTCACAGAAAGTCAGGCTGGAAAAGGGCTGTAGTCTTTGCAGAGATAGAGCAGGCAGGGTTAGACTTCCCCATAGTCAGACCCTGCCTGCCCTTCATTTTGCAGGTGTCCTGGGGGCATCAGAAGCCTCCTCATCTCACTTTTGTGAGCCCTTCTCCCCCAGTGCCTTGGGAGAGAAATTAACCCGCACCTGCCCTTCATGTTTTACAGGCAAGCGCAGGACATCTCATTGCCATTGTCAACCAGGAACTCTCAGCCTCACAGCCCTACTTCTTCTCTGACCTCTGGGGGGTCCTTGCCCTTGCTACAATCTCCAGCATCCACTAGATTGTCTCCTGCCCGACACCCCTTGGTCCCAAACCAGGGAGACCATTCAGCTCACCTGCCTAGGCCGCAGCAGCATTTCCTTCCTAATCAGGCTCACCAGGGGGATCACTATCGTCTCTCCCAACCTGGCCTGAGTCAGCAGCAGCAGCAACAGCAGCAGCAGCACCATCATCATCATCACCACCAACAGCAGCAGCAGCAGCCACAGCAGCAGCCAGGAGAGGCCTATTCAGCTATGCCTCGGGCTCAGCCATCCTCTGCTTCTTATCAGCCAGTGCCAGCAGACCCTTTTGCCATTGTTTCCAGAGCCCAGCAGATGGTTGAGATCCTCTCAGATGAGAATCGGAACTTGCGGCAGGAGTTGGAAGGATGCTATGAGAAGGTGGCAAGACTGCAGAAGGTGAGGCTTCCGTTTTGGGATATTAGGGCCTCTAAGTCTTATTTGTGGGACTTGTTTAATATCCACATTAAAGTGTCCACTTGTGAATCCCAGCATTACTTGTGGCAGATCTTCAGGACTTTTCTATCTGGAGGTTAGATATGGGTCAAACTTCGGAAAAAGCCTTCTACCTGTCTACCTAGGAGAAGTAATGTCTTACATTTACACAAGGAGAAAAATAATTATACAGTTTTTCCAGATGCTATAGTCCTAAAGAAAACGCAATTGATTCTTTTAGAATTCCAAAAGGCAGTGATACTTCTTGATAAGAATACTGGTGATGCCTGTATAGGTAAAGGATCTGACAGCACCTTAAGGCTCATTGTCTTGGTCACATTTTCCCAAATATGAATTTGAATCTTAAATGTAAAAATAAATGTAGTTCCTAGAAAAATCTCACCAGCTAAAGTTAGAGCGGTCCTGCCTTGTTCTGGAAAAGGCTCAGAATACTTTTCCTAGTGGGAGTTCTCATAGTAACTCTCTTTCAACAATCCCTCCTCCCCACCCTTTGATTTGGTCCCTCTCTGCAGCTCAAATTCAACATCTGCTCTCTTTCTCTGGTGTGTGTTGGGGGCAGGAGGGGCTTAACACCACAGCTGGGTGACAGGTGACAGCCCTAGGCTGAGGAAATAGAAAAAGGATTGTATCTCCAGTTCACATTCTTCTCTGCCCGCCCCGCTCCTGCAGTTGGGACTTTAGCTCTGGAGTACCCCAAGCGAGGAACCTTAGCTCTTGGCTTCCAGGGGCTGCTAGTGAATAGCGTTATGCCTGTGGCAGCTTCTTTGCAGCTTTTGTCATTGTGGAGCTCATGTGGTTTGGTCTCCCTACAATGTGAATTGTTCAGAGAGGTGAGGGTGAAGGTGGGGAAGGGACAGGGGGATGCCTTGTATTGTCCAGAAACTCTGTCCTTAGGAAACACCAGGAGTAGAAATTTCAGAGGCCTGAATGGAGCTGAGTATTTGTAAACAGACATCAAATCTGGGGGCCTAAAGGAGATGGGGGCTTATTATCAGCAGAGGATTTTTTCTTTTTTTTGGACACAGAGCCTCGTTCTTGTCATCTAGCCTAGAATACAATGGCGCAACCTTGGTTCACTGCAACTTCCGCCTCCTGGGTTCAAGCAATTCTCCTGCCTCAGCCCCCCTGAGTAGCTGGGATTACAGGCATGTGCCACCACGCCTGGCTAATTTCGTATTTTTAGTAGAGACGGGGTTTCTCCATGTTGGCCAGGCTAGTCTTGAACTCCCAACCTCAGGTGATCCGCCCGCCTCGGTCTCCCAAAGTGCTGGGATTACGGGCGTGAGCCACTACGCCTGGCAAACAGGATTTTTATATAGGAAAATGGCTTCCCTGTCCCTTAGTTTTCCTAAATCTGGATGAGGGTTGTTGGAGTGCTCTGAGAATTGTTTCTTCCCGGCTATTCCTTGATTTTGTATTTTCACCCCCTCATTTTAACTATATCCCTGCCCCCATCACTTTGGTGGAATAAATTAATTATATCCATACACTGGAAACCCAACCTGGCTGATTAGGTTAGCAGTTGACACCCCCTCTCCAAACTCTCTCTTCAGAGTGATCCCAGCCCATCTTTGATACAATCACTGAAGGATGAACCCAGCTCTTCTACGGACCCTTTTTGCCAAAGGATCCAGGGTGATTGTATGTGTGTGTGTGTGTGTGTGTGTGTGTGTGTGTGTGTGTCTGTGAGTGGGTTCAGCCAGTGACAGGGAAGAGGAACAGAATAGGATTGCTGTTGTTTGTTCCCCAAGATGGGAAAAGATGCCTCAAATAAGTAACTGGAACAGCTTGAGTGTTGGGAAAGTAGAGGCTGACCCAGTGTCGAGGTAGAGTAGAGGGGAAGGTGGAGCAGGAGAGGAAAAGAAAAGTGGGGAAAATTAAGGTAGATCCCAGGTAGTGCTGGAGGAAATGAAAAGGCCCGAGGCTCATGAGGGGAATAAGTAGACAGAGTAAGTCTGGAAAACCCGCTGCCACCCTCCTCTCTGCTCCCACCATCACCCAGCCCAAACCAGTGGATCTATCCTTCTGTGATGGCTTTTCCTGGAAGGCCCTACTGAGAGCTGTGGGACTTGCCCTTTTGAAGGATAGAGTATCTATACAGTGGGTAGGGGAAGGATTAGTATAAGATCTTGAAATAGCAGTCTGCACACCTTAAGGAAAGGTACTGCCTTCCAGGTGTTGCATTCTGTGCACAACTGGACAGCCTTGAACTACAAGTGCTGCCCAGAGCAGACCAACACCAAGCCTGCTCTTTCAGATAGAAATGTTTATTTTCTGTCCCCAGCGCTTGAGTTTCATGCAAAAGCTTCATCAGGCGCAGGCCTTGCAGATCTTGTCTCTAAATGCCATTCACCAGTTTTCACCTTCTGTGCTGCTATCTTGGTGCCATCTGTGAAGAGAAAAACACTTTTGAGTCTGCTCTTTTCTGTGGTGTAAGCCTTATTTGTTTGCAGGCAGTCCTGTCTCTGGCAGAATTTTGGACATGGAGGCGTGTTGAATCTGACTGGTTTGGCAACCTTACCTTTCCTCTAGTGTCCCACTAGGGGCCTGATATTTCTCCCCAGAAAGTACCCTGAGCTTTGTTAAACAGGATAGTGGAAAACACAGAAGGAATGCAGAATGGTTGCAGAGTCCAATTTAATCTGAAAATTGCTTAATAGGCCATAAGTTTATTTGTCTTATACACATTATATGGAAATATCTGTGTGGTTATTATATGTGCAATGGAGCTGTACTAGTTACAGAAAGACTGTGGAGTCTAATTTCTCATTTTCTGCCTGATTGTGGCTGATTCAGAGCAAGACTCTTTCTCTTTGAGTTTATTTTCCCCATTTTATGAGATTTGCAGGGGTGTCATAAAACACAACTCTGATTATGAATTTCTGTTCAAAAATCTATACTGGTTTCCCACTGACTATGGGATAAAGCCCAAATGCCTGGCATTAAAAGCATTTTATGATCTGACTCCAGTCTATCTTAGCAGCCATATCTCGCCAGGTTCCCTCTGTGTACCCCACAGTGTCCAGCCAAATTAGACGACTGGTCATTCTGGGAATGCATTTGCTTACTCAGAATAGAATACCCTTCCCCTCACCTCTGCTCATTGAAATCTGACCCAGCTTTCAGGATCTGACTCTAAATGCCACCTCTTCCCATCTCCTCCCCACTTCCCCCAAACAGGAATAACTTCTTCCTTGTCTGTACTTTATGGCACTACTTCTACTTTTCTTAAAGATATATCTTGCCCTATATTCTTTCATTCGATTGGATTGAAACCTCCTTGAGGGCAGTGAAAATGTTCTCATTCATATTTACACACCCCCAATAGTACTTTAAAGAGTTGGTGTAAATATTTGGTCCTTGGTAAATGTTTGTTAAATTGAACTGAACTGCTTCATGAAACTTGGGGTTTTTAGGGTTGGTCTCTGCTGCTGACAGTTGCTCTTCAGAGGCAATTTAACTTTTCTCTCTGCTAAAATGAGAAGAGATATCCTGCTTATTAGGCAGATAATCAGTACAGACTGGAACCAACGTGTGAAAGCCCTTTGAATGCTTTGGAATAAAGTATCTATATACTATATATATTATTACTAATATTTTCAAAATTAAGAGTTTTCTTCAGAAATTAAAATTCTTTATAACTATTTATAAAATTTATTCTGTCTTACCATCTCCTCTGAAGGTAGAAAGTGTCTATTTTTTTAACCCGAGGAAAGACCATGACACCATGAGTGAATTACTAAGCTTATGGTTGAAGGTGGAGATCCTTCCTTGAAACTTTTCTCGTCTGACTGTGTTATGCTTGCCTCCTGGCCATCTGTGAGCCCTGGAAGAAGCTGTCACCGAGGATTTGCATGTTTGTTTTCAGACCATTTTCCCCATCAACCTCCTACCATCACCACCATCTTCTTTTCTGTTGTTGTTAAGGTGGAGACAGAAATCCAGCGCGTCTCAGAGGCATATGAGAACCTCGTGAAGTCATCCTCCAAAAGAGAGGCCCTAGAGAAAGCCATGAGAAACAAGCTAGAGGGCGAGATTCGGAGGATGCATGATTTCAACAGGGATCTGAGAGGTGAGGGAACCAAAGACTTGTCTTTGTACTTCTGAAGCAACTGCAGGGTGGTGAAGGGAAGGGCTGAGCAAGATTCAACTAGGCTCCTTGGGGCTGTCCAACCCACCGGTATGGGCAGTAAATGGCTGGGCATGTGCCAGGCTAATTTTTTATGACTGCAATAGTGCTCAGTCCCAAGCTTGATTGATCAAAGTATGGATGCACCTCACTGGTCTTCTGAGCGATGAGCTGATGTGTTTATCAGGCAGGATCCCTGCTGGGACTCCTGGACCCACCTGGCCCACTCCCACAATAGGTGCTGCCTCTTCTTTTTAACAGGTTTTGCAGAGGCATGCCCTTGGACCGTGCAAGCTTGAAGTATAATGTCCTCTCTTATTTCCAGGACTCACTGACTCCTTTTATTTTTGACTTTCACCTGATAATATTGAAGACTTTGGGAAATATTTCTACTTTAAAGTGCCTTCAGCACGTTCAAAACTACTGACTTGGGGATGGTACTTTATTTCTTTTTCTCTCTCTCTTTTTTTTTTTTTTTTTTTTGAGTTTGAATCTTGCTCTGTCACCCAGGCTGGAGAGCACTGGCACAATCTTGGCTCACTGCAACCTCTACCTCCCAGGTTTAAGTGATTATCCTGCCTCAGCCTCCCCAGTAGCTGGCTGGGATTACAAGTGTGTGCCACCATGCCTGGCTGATTTTTGTATTTGTAGAGAAGGGGTTTTGCCATGTTGGCCATGATGGTCTTAAACTCCTGACCTCAGGTGATCCACCCGCCTCGGCCTCCCAAAGTGCTGGGATTACAGGCATGAGTCACCGTGCCTGGTCAGGGATATTACTATCTATCTTTGAATTTTGGTTATTTTATCTTTGAAGTCAGGCAGCCCAACTACGTGCTGCTAGTTGTCCCTTTCTAGCTTTGACATTACATGAGTTTAAAGACTTTATAGTAACTGTGATGCTCTTTTTCTCTGGTTAATGAAAGATATCTTTATATATTTGGGGAAGGATAATTTCATTGAAATTTAGAATTCTGCAGTTAACTTAGGTTTTGGCAGTGAGGAGTGAAAGCATTAAATACTTACCTCCTCCTCCCCGGCCATGGTCTAGTATTATTTTGGGATTCACATTTGCAAACTCATGTTAGTCACCCATTCCTGTTTAACAAGAAGAAACAGGCTTGTTTTACCAAAGGTCAGTATTTAGAGGGCCAATAGTATGTGCATGATAGTTTATATTTGAGACCCTGTTGATTGTCTCCAAATTCCACAGAGCGTCTAGAGACTGCCAACAAGCAGCTTGCGGAGAAGGAATATGAAGGGTCAGAGGACACCAGAAAAACCATCTCGCAGCTCTTTGCAAAAAGTAAGTCTGCAAGCTGCAGAAACAGGTATTCATGTGTGGATGGGAGCAAGGTGCGTGAAAAGATTACACTGTTCTCTTTAGCCTTTTAGAACAGCCAGGGCAGAGTCAATATCACCTAAGGATTGTTTTTCCTATTCAGGCATGAAGTTGGAAGATTCTGTTCTTTTCCTCCTAAGCCAAGAAGGCTGCTTGCCACAACATCTTGTCACATCACATTGCTCCTTCAGCATTAAACTAGAGAAGCTTGTTGAAATCCCTGCTAGTGTCATTGCTACCTAAATAAAGAGCCTTACTGAATATGAGGTCCCTTCATGTTGAAGGGATTTTCTTAGAAGATCCCGTGTGCTGGCTCTGGTAGAGATAGGATTAATGTGCAGGATTGATGATAGTGTTTGGAATACTTCACCTGTATCTGGGGCTCCCTTTGTTAGGCATCTAGTATTTATTGTTACACAGTGGCAGATTGCAAGGGGAGCTAATCCTATGGCCTGAACTAGTGACTCTGGCTGCACAGTTGGAGGATGTGGGGGAGGGCAGAGCTGTGTCTTCATAATAGTGTTTCCTTTGTCTGGAAATACTCCTAGGACCATGACAATGAATTAATCTTCTTCTTTATCGGTCTCTAATGGACCCCACCCAGCTAGACAATGTCTAATTATTTCCAATTGCCTTAATAAAACCAGCAATAAAAACTTCGTAGTGGATTGAGTCCACAGGGAGAATTACTCGGGGAAAAACAGATGAACTGCTCTCGTTTCTGCAGATGCCTGTAGCTGGTTTCCTCTACCCCCAGCCTCCCTCAGTGTAGCTCTGGCTGTAGTTGTGCTCAGTAGGGATTTGTCAGTCTCTTCCATCTTTGCTGGGTCTCCAAATGACCCTTTCAACTCATTCCATGCAGCTTCTAGCCAGCTTTTACAAGTTCGTTTGATCTTCACTTACAATACCGCCCTCCCTTCCTGAGTTATTCTGTTGTGCTCTGGCTTCAGAACAGGTTTTTTCTTTTTCTTTTCCGTGTACCTCCTGTTCCTTTGTCAACATATCTTAGAGTAAGGAATGTAGTTTTTCTGGTGTCATCAGTGCCTAGTATAAATTTTTGTGAAATTGCTTTTATGGTATCACAGTTGCTCTCAGAGCTAGTTCACTGGCAGAAAGAGGGTGGCAGACTTTCAGATCAAAACAAACAAAACGTATAGATTCTTTGTTCTGGATCAGCTAGATCATACTCCTCTCTGTATGGAGATGGTATTTCAGGTGTCCTAGGAGCTCTTCTACAGGTTTATACAATGTGCTAACTTAGTAAATCAGACGGTATTACCAGCAGAGCAAAAGACTGTCAAATGGCTCTAGGAGGGAAAAGTGAAGTTCACCAACTAGCCAGGGAAGAGGGCATGACTCTTGTCCCTCCTAATTTCTTTTGGCTTGGGACATTGACAGGGCCCTGCATGGTTGGAACTGTGGCAGGAGAAAGGAAAGCCCTCTTGAAAAGCCTCTCTGGAGAATGTACTGCAGGAATCCTAGAGAAACCAAACCAACTCAACCCTAGAAGAAGGCAGCCTAGTATAGTAGAACCAATCTGGGTGTAAATAGGGGCTCCACTACTTGTTTACCAACTGTGGGACCTTGTGCAAGTTGGTCAAGCTGTCTGGGTCTCTGTTTTCTCATATGCAAATGGGAGAAGAGAAGAGTACCTTCCTTGTATGGTTGTTCTGAGGATTAAGCTAGTACAATACCTGGTATGCAATACGTATTCAACAAATGTTCCTTTCTTTCCAAATGCAAAGTCAGAATGCGAAGGAAGGTGAGGCTGCCTTATTGAAGTTTCTCCTATAATTTAAGGTTTGAGTCTCAAGATGAAGAGCACTTAACCTCCAAAAAATCAAAACTACTTGTTTGAGTTTCTGGTGTGAGGTCTGTCTTAGTTAGGAGGAGAGGAAAGACATGGGACATGACTACTTGTGTCATGGTCCCCTGTAGTTATAATGAATTGATTCAGAAACATGGAATTGCTAATTTTATAGGTCAGGTGACTCTCAACCTTCTCATACTAAAAATTAGTATACACAATCTGTTGTATCACGATGAAAGGTTTTGAATCTACAGATTCTCATTATTAATCGTGGTGATGATGATCATCATCTGCTTTATGTAGTAAGTTCTTTTGGTGTTTGGTTATGCTTTCTAACATTTCTTTCACTTAAATAAATATTCTATCTCATTTGATCCTTACAAATATTGTGAGGTTAAACAAGATGGTAAAATTACCTGTTTTACCATCTAGCATTGTTGATTCTTTCTTAACATGTCTATCTTTCTGCTTATATTATTGATCTGATTTTGCATGCTGTCTACTTTTTTCATTAGAGCCCTTAGCATATGAATCATATTTGTTTTAAATTCATAGTCTGTTAATTCCAGTATCCCTGCCTTATCTCGGGGTCTGGTTCTGATGCTTGCCCTGTCTTTTCAAACTGTATATTTCACCTTTTAGTATGGCTTGCAGGTTTTTTATTTTTTATTTTTCATTTTATTTTTTTATTTTTTATTTCTTTGCATGTGTGAAATGGCAGACCTGATGTACGGGGTAAAAGGCACTGCGGTAAATAGGCCTTTCGGGATGTGATGGTAAAATCTGGGGGAAAGGGAAGTGCTCTAGACCTATGATTAGATCTCAGTCTTTTACTGAGCCTGTACCTCTGGACTGAACTTCACAAGTGCATCTTGGTTTTTTTTCACCCCTTTAGGTGGTGCAGGATCACTAGAAAGGGCTTCAGCTGGATATTTCTTTCTCTCGTGTAGAAGGCCAGAGCATACTGGAGTTGGATGTTTCCTTTCCCCTGGGTCAGTTAGGCTCTGGAAACAAACAAACAAGCAAACAAAATCCCCAAAACTCATAGATTAGGTTCTGGTTAAATAGTTTCTCTTGAGGGCAGGCCTTGTTAAGAACAGAATGCTCTGGCGTGTTTCATGATGGTTCATTTTTCCCTCCCCCTGCTGGAATCACAAGGGGTCCATTTCACTAACAGACATCTACAACTAGGACCAAGCAATGAAATCTTTAAGTGATCATTTGGGAAGAGTGAGAATTACTTTGTTGGAATTCAGTGATATCACTTCAGGTATAATATTCTGATATTCTCACTAGCTGTGGGTACTGGAACAAGGTACAGCCAGCCACTAGAAGAGGGCAGATTGAGATAAGAATAGTATGTGGAACAAAGTGTAAAATCTGTTTAGAGATTACTTATAAATCTGTATTAACTTATACGAATGCTAGCTTGTGATCATGTTCCTTCATTCTCCTAAAAATTATAGTTTTGGCTACTGTCTCATACTGGTTCTTTCTTCCTCTATTTTTCTTATATCCATCCACAGATATTTATTAAACCCTCATATAGATGCTGCTCAACTGAGCTCTCTTTAAAAACCAAGCCAGAAAGACCATTATGTGCCCACTAAGCTCTTCCATTCTAAGGTCAGAGAGTATATTTGTATACACATATACACACACGGAAGTATATGTACACACGTTTTTGTATATATGCAAGTATATATATATAAACACACACGTTTTTTATATATGTATATATACACACGTTTTATATATATGTATGTATACATGTATATGTGTGCGTGTGTGTGTGTGTAAGCACACAAGCATATTGGATTACTTTTTTTTTTTTTTTTTGAGACGGAGTCTTGCTCTGTCACCAGGCTGATGTGCAGTGGCGCGATCTCGGCTCACAGCAACCTCCGCCTCCCGGGTTCAGCCCCTGGGTTCAGCCTCAGCCTCCTGCCTCAGCTTCCCTAGTAGCTGGGATTACAGTTGTGCGGCACCATGCCCAGCTAATTTTTGTATTTTCAGTAGAGACAGGGTTTCACTGTGTTGGCCAGGGTGGTCTTTATCTCTTGACCTCATGATCCGCCCACCGCAGCCTCCCAAAGTGCTGGGATTACAGGCATGAGCCACCCTGCCCAGCCATATTGGATTACTTTATTTAAAAAAAAAACTGAACTTTCAAACGCTAATAGGCTTAAAGGGAGAAAAGGAGATTTGCAAATAGAGGATGTTTTTTCAGGTGAAATGGCTGCCTTTCTTCCTCTGATCCTGATGTTTTCCATCTAACTTTGCCCTGTTCTTTACAGTGTTCACTCCACACCTAGCCTATCCTACCAGAGAAGGAGTAGGATAAAAGCATAACATGGCTTTCAGTTTTACTGTATTATCTTTGACTGTGTATATACCCAAAGGATTATAAATCATGCTGCTATAAAGACGCATGCACACATGTGTTTATTGCAGCACTATTCACAATAGCAAAGACTTGGAACCAACCCAAATGTCCATCAATGATAGACTGGATTAAGAAAATGTGGCACATATATACCATGGAATACTATGCAGCCATAAAAAAGGATGAGTTCATGTCCTTTGTAGGGACATGGATGAAGCTGAAAACCATCATTCTCAGCAAACTATCCCAAGGACAAAATCCAAACACCACATGTTCTCACTCATAGGTGGGAATTGAACAATGAGAACCCTTGCACACAGGAAGGGGAACATCACACACTGGGGCCTGTCGTGGGGTGGGGGGAGGAGGGAGGGATAGCATTGGGTAATATACCTAATGTAAATGACGAGTTAATGGGTGCAACACACAAACATGGTCCATGTATACATATGTAACAAACCTGCACATTGTGCACATGTACCCTAGAACTTAAAGTATAATAAAAAAAATTAAAAGAAAAAGACATTGGATTCCCAAGAGAAGCAGATGCTGAGATAAAGTGAGTTGGGTTAGCGGGTGGTGTTGGGTTACGTTTTCCGTGGAGAGGACATGTTGTCAAGTAGGCTTGATCTCAGTTACAAAGTCATGTTAGTGCATGAAGGGTGGGCTTGAACTGTTATCCAGTTTATGAAATGTCATTTTTGGTTCTATTTAATGTACTGTCATGAGGAAACAATGGGGAAAATGTTTTGAGCTCAATTGCTCTTTTGCCAATGTAAGACAATTTGGAAGAAATAAAATTGAGGGGACGAGTCTACCTTTTCTTCTGAGGGGGTGTGTGTGTGTGTGTGTGTGTGTGTGTGTGTGTGTGTGTATTCTTTGTGTAATGCCTAATACTTTTTGGGACACATTGCACCTATTTTCTCATTGCTTCTGCTCAACAACCGTTAAGGTGTTAAGTGACTTTTCTGAATTTCTACAGCAAGTTAGTGGTAGAGCCAGTGATAGAGTCCAGATCTTGGGTATACTGGTTCTTCAGCTGTGCACTAGGACAGTAGGCTATCTAGTAAAGGGTATGATGTGTCAGTTTTGCTCAGGTAAGGCTTTGAGCCAGCTCCAGGCTGGCAGTGTTGATGTTTAATGTCCTGACAGATAAAGAAAGCCAGCGTGAGAAGGAGAAGCTGGAAGCGGAGCTGGCCACTGCCCGTTCTACCAATGAGGACCAAAGACGACACATCGAAATCCGAGATCAGGCCCTGAGTAACGCCCAGGCCAAGGTGGTAAAGCTGGAAGAAGAGGTATGGTTTCCTCAGGTAGCATATGAGCCTGGGGGTAGGAGGGCTGGGAAATCAGGCACACTGGGCTCCACATTGTGGTGAATTGGCAGCTGCATAATCCCCAATAGGGAGGTGCCATCTGCTGCTCCTAGTTTCCACTGTGCTGATGTGAGTGGACTTTGCTTTGCTTTCTTTTCTCTTCTTGGTAAATTCTTTTCTTTTGTTCCAAAATAGGAAATCACCAGGGTCAAGAAACAATTTCCATTTGTTCATTCGTATGATAAGCTCACTGCCCCCATATTCCAAGCTTTTACTCTATACTTAGCCCTATCTTAAGACTATGACAGATATATAAATGTATATATAGATATAGATGTATAGATATGTATATGTATAGATGTCTATTTTAATTTCTGCACTTACAGGTATTTTAAAACTTTATAAAACTAGAAAATAATTCGAGGTAGCTTAAAGTACTCTAAGGATTTTGAAATCTGAACAGCCCTTGTCTACCCGGGCTTAGTGGGAAGTCAGTCCCCTCTCAGGTCAGAAATGATTCTTGCTGGCCATATCTTTACTTACTTGGACTTACTTGGCAGATTGGTTTTTGAATAGAAGCAATCTTGGGAGGTCTGAGACAGGATGGGACCCAGGGACAGTTTACAGTTTATGTCAGAAAAAATGCACTGTCCAAGAGCTGTGCTGTGGTTCTCAGTGGCTAGCTCTAGAAAATAGTTACGTGGAGGAATGGACTTGTCATTTATTTGTGTGCAGAGATGAAGCCTTCCCTTGACAAATGCAAGGGCCCCAAAACTCTTAAGCATATGATTAATATGTATCTGATTAGACTTGACATAGATGCTATTTGATTGCAACACCAAACTGTACTCATGTGAAATAGAGGGAAATTTGCTGCTGGCTTGTCATTAATTTATCTTGGATGTCAGTTGTTATTGCACTGGACTACTAACTCTTAGATGTTTTGCCCTTCAGGGGATGGGTGTGTTCCAGCAAAAATTGATGCTAAAGTGTAACTTGGTAAAGAAAATTTCATATCTCACAGAATTCTGCTCTGAAATTTGAATTGTTTTAAGGGAAAAAGCCTTCATCATACAAAGTTGGGAAATAGATTTGAAACAAAAGAAATTTAATAGCATTAAAAAAGCATTCTGACTATTGTATATGAGGTATCTATACTACCTTCATTCATTACTTTCTTCCTTTCCCTCAATAAGAATAGGTCTAGTTCCTGGAGATTTCCCAACTTATCAATTTCCTCTGCTTTCTTTTTTGGATATTAAAATGCTTGTTGGAGTTGGGCTGTAAATTCACACTTTACCAGTGGGTAGTGCCATCTAATTCATGATATCCCTTAGCCTGACTTGGTAAAATACCAACTTCAGGTAGTATAAAATCAGGTTAATGTCTTGCTTCATCAGTTGTCTATGTCAGAACTATGCTAAGTTGCTTAACAGAAAATGAGAAGACTTGTATTTACCTGATGTCTAGGTTTAAGGAGCTTATCGCATCCTTTTGCTACACCCCATATGTTCCCTTCCCTCACATTTTTGTGAGGACATTCCAGAGAAAATTACAGGATGGGGTAAGACTGAATTCTTTTAGAGAAGGGCAAGCTAAGAGACCTGCTGAGAAGAAGTTAGCTTGCTGGTGGTCACATGGCCAGTGTTGGGTAGAGCCAGAAATAAAACTGGTATCTCATGACTCTTCATTCCCTAAACCCTGCTGCCTTTCTCCCTGTCTGAATCATCCTTTGGTTCACCTCCCAAAAAGAAAATGTGGGTGCTTGTTCAGATTTAGTAACCTCTGCATCTTTTAAGTTTTTAAAAAATTGCTTCACTCGTTGGGCCTTTCTTTTTTCAAAAGACTATGAGAAACTTGTCCAGACTGCTTTGAGATTGGGGCGTACAGAGGGTCCGGCTGCCCCTCCGGGAAGGGTGCTCAGCCAGTTGGAGATAAATGGGGACAGAGTGTCTGCAACCATTTTTCTTTGCAACGTCTGAGGGCACAGTGGTAACTGGTTGTTTGAAAATAATGAAAATAATATATGTTTTGGGAGAAAATGTTCATTTCTAGTTCCCACTGGGCAGCCCTTGCTGAAAAGGTTGCCTGAAATATATTTCTGGCTTCAGACTTCTGAGGCTTTTCTGGGCATTAATCCTAGAGATTTTTAGTAGTTTTCCAGGGGCCCTCCCCAAAATATGTATGTAGCTTTACAATATAAAGAAGTTCTAAGTATTGAGCTGGGATTGAATGATGGCATTTATTTCAAATGAGGTCATCAATTATTGTTAAGTTTTTAGTCCTCATCCAATTTGTGCTTTCACATGGAGTCTAATTGTTAGGAAATTCTGAGTTGCTCTTGCTAAAGGAGGTGAAACCTTTGACTGGGAGAGCAGGCTTACCACCCTCTACCCAGCGGAATCTCAGAGGCCATGTGATGTCTTCCCGACTTTCAAGCCGGCTCACTTCTAGCACATATAAAGGCTTGGAAGACCACATCTCAGAGAAAATCAACTGGTTCTTATTTCCCTTTTTGTTTTACCAGTCTCTCAGAGCTGGATTTGCTCCTGGGTGCTGTTTGTCGTGTCTCCTCTATGTTGTTCAAAGGAAAACATCCCTTTTGCTTATCCTCAGATATAGGAAATTGCTAATTAAAGTTTTGCTTTTCTGCTGTGACTCAAGTCTTCATTAGGTTTTGCTCTTTCAGGGCTGAAATTTCAAAGTTTGGAACATCATCAGGGAGGTATTTGGGGTAAGCAGGTAGTTCTGGAACAGATCTAAGAAGGAGCCTTCATTGTGATTGCTTCACAAAATCATTGAACATTTCTAAACCAAGAAAGGTATTCATGAATAGAAGAGTTATCCTTCTGTCTGTTGGAAATGGCTCAAGTAAGGCTGTGTTTGAAGGCAGATAGATATGTTAGATAACCTGCCTGTGTCCCATATAAACAGATAATTTAGTGATAGCTTACAAATGGCATCATGAACTTTCCTTTTTTCTCGAGCCTTAGAAGTTCTTCCAAGGAAAACCTCTCTGGCCTACTTAGCAAATCAAAATTAGGGAAACTTTCTCAAATTAGACCTTTTGTTAGGATACTATTTTTTTCAGCTTTCTAAGTACAAGGTCACTCAGGTAACTACTTCTCATTACATTAAGGTGGTCAGGGAAAGGTTATGACTACTTTAATGGTCAGAGGACCCTTGCATTTATTTATGTCTTTCTCTTTACAAAGACCTCATTTAGATTCTTTTCCTGAAATTCATTCCTTCTTGCTAATCTCATTAACTCTCTTGCCTGAAGTTCTCTACAATCACTGTGCTCTAAACTCTACATAGAATTGTTGCCTCAGGCTTACAAAGAACTTTCTCCTGCAATCACAGCTTTCATTTGCTCCCAAGTTCAGTGCATTCTTTCATGGACCTGGCTCTGCTGGCATCCAGGAAGGAGGTATCTTGCTGGGGAGGGGATAGCACTGTAATTATAAATTAGACCTGTTTTCTTGGTGAGTCACTCTGATCCAGGTCTTGAACCAGGGTGTACCCTGTGCCCCTATTGCAGCAGCAGCTGAACGAGGTAAATGGTGCCTTTCCGTCCTTGCCCTTATCTTTCGGGACACGTAGGTCCTATTGAAGTGGAGGCTCATTAAACTCCAAGTCAAAAGAGCTCTGTGTCCTACAGCAACCACGGTATTCTCCCATTCAAAGACAGCCTCCCCACCCCCTACCAGTTTGACCTCACTGGAGATTTTCGATGGATGCCTGGCATATCCTCTCACAAGGCTCAAGGCAGCCCAGGCTTCTGGCTGGCTGCTGTCTTATGATGATCTGGAGTGGAAGCGGCTTGGGTAATTGTTTCAGGGATGGTGGGAAAAAGGCCTTGGCAAGATCAAAGAGGGAAGATGCTGCGGGTGGGCTGCTTACTGAACTGAGTGCACAGGAAGGGAGAGTGTGGAATGTGAGAGGGCTGGCAGAGAGAGCCAGTGAGCCTTGTTCTTTGGCTTTAGGCTAGAATGAAAGCCATGGAGATTCAACAAGAAGGGGCCCAAATGTTAACCTTTTCTGAACTGCAGTGGCTAGTGATGATTTAGATGTCACACTGATAGCTCGTATTAGAGTAGCCAGTGCATTTTCTAGAGTCCCATTGCAATTCTACTCAGTTCTCTAAAGCTAAATTCATACTGTTTTACTCCATTTCCACCATTATTCTTAAGGGCTAATATTTTCCCTTCTTTCTAGATCTCTTACTACTTATTTGATTTGTCTTTTTGGGTTTAAAGATACATAATTTTCTGCTACCACACCTATCCACAAAGCATCATAACCAATTTCCTCCTTCCCTGATATTAGAGGAAGATGTCATAGGCATAGATATTTATATGTCTAATACTCCAAAATAATTTTCCAACAACAATAGGATTTCATTGGTGAAGGTAAATCTTATCCAGTGTTTTGATGGATTATAGATTTGGATGGAAGATCCAAGGATGTGAATTATGTGTGCATTTAGAGTATTGATAGGATACAGATAAAATACATATCCACCCAGGAATATTCCAAGGTGTTCTGCTGGTGCATTATTGATTTATTTGAAGATCATTTCATCTAAGGATGGCATTCTCCATATTTATCTCAGTGTATTTCCTTCTTTCCTTCCTTCCTTCCGTCCTTCCTTCCTTCCTTCCTTCCTTCCTTCCTTCCTTCCTTCCTCCATTTATTTATTTATTTATTTATTTATTTATTTATTTATTTATTTTTGAGATGGAGTCTCGCTTTGTTGCCCAGGCTGGACAGCAGTGGCATGATCTTGGTTCACTGCAACCTGTGCCTCCTGGGTTCAAGCGATTCTCCTGCCTCAGCTTCCCAAGTAGCCGGGACTATAGGCCTGTGCCACCACGTCTAGCTAATTTTTTGTATTTAGTAGAGATGGAGTTTCACCATGTTGGCCAGGCTGGTCTCGAACTCCTGACTTCAAGTGATCCACCCACCTCAGCCTCCCAAAGTGCTGGGATTACAGGAGTGAGCCACCGTGCCTGGCCGCGTTTACTTTTAAGTAGGTGTTTTCCCACCCAATGTGTTACAAGAAAGAAATTATGTCTACCCCCAAATAGAGATGGAGTGATCTCTCTGAGGTCAATTCTTTCAGTCTTTCCTATGATTTTGGCTTTTGAAATTCCTAAATTGGAAGCTTTGTGGGTTTCTCTTTAGTCGCCTTTACAACATGAGCCCTATTCCTGAGGTAGCAAGTTTTTAGAGGTGGTTTTTTTACTCTTCAATTCTTTTAATATCTACCAGTGGACCACAGCCTACTGGCAATGGATGGAGGCAGCTTGCTAATACCAGGGTAGTGTTACCAAATTGCTTCAGCATGAACCCTTACTTGGATCCAGTGGCTCCTGGGTAAGAGTAAATCAGATCAAACTAAAATCAGGCTCATGGAGCAACATATAACCCGTGGTATGAAGGAGAATAGCAGTAAAAATACACTTCAGTTGTGACATTTGTATAATAGTGTTTGGAGTTGTGGACAATACAAGGGAAGAGGAAAATTAGACAATGAAGGCACTGGACTTAGTTTTATATTTTTAGCCTTAATGTCCTTTAGCCAATGGAGTGTTTGTGTATGTTGGTGGTCATCCAGCTAGTATTAATAGTCTGTCCTTTCTGCCTACTGATCTGTATTTTCTTGTTTGTATTTTTTAAACATTAAAAATATTGACAGATATATTAGTATATCCCCAAAGAACCTTGCAAGTGTTATCCTCATTTGACAGATTAAGACATTAAAGTACAGACAGATTAGGTGATACAGTCAATGATACATTTAGGAAAAATTCCAGATCTCTTAAATCTAAAGCATTTTACCCCGTTCTTTGTCCACTAGTGAATAAATGGGAAGCTAAATGATTAAGTCACTTCCATGCAAATGGCTAAAACAAATGGGGCTCTAGAAGCAATTTTGTATATAGCCATCCTTTAAAAACTAAGTTTGAAAGACACCCACAGTTGTTGGAAGGAGGGAAGAGATGCCATCACGTGGTATTCATTTGCAGGGATCAGATTTTCCTGAGTCAGAAGAGGGTTAAGAGATCTGCCAAATATTTGGGAGCTGGTTCAAAATATTACAGAAGTGTAATGGAAAATCATATGATTGATTGAGCTCAAGAGTATTTGCCTTATGCTTCAATAGATTGCCTTCCCACTGTTCTTCCTCCCACTTTTATGATTTTCCTTTAAAAACTTACCTCTGAATAGGAATGATACGAAACTCTTATCTTGACTGGGCCAAAGCGAATACATTTATGAGGTGTGTGTTTGTTGTTTGTATATTTGCAGTGTTGCAGATAAGCTATACTATGCTCATTTTTGTTCTTGAATGTAATATTTAATATAAACTGTTCACCAAGAATATAGTGACCAACAAACTAGAACTAGAACTTAAGAGAGATACCAAGGAAAACAGAAGGGCTCTACCCTTAAGTTGCCTATGGATATTGCCTTCCAATTGAGGCAGAAATTTTGTCTTGTTTCCCGCTACATCCCTTCTGCTCTCATTTGCAGAATAGGGCCTGATGCATAATAAGCATTCAGTAAATATCTGTTGAATGAATGAATAAATCCACACATGAATGAAATCTTTAAAAAATGACTGCTAATACGGTACACATGATGAGAAGTTATAGAGAAAAGCAGCAATCAGGATCAGGTAAGATTATTCAAGGAAGAACTCTTAGAGAGTTAATGATTTAGTAAGGAGGGATAAGAAGTGATCAGACCAATATGAAATTTGAGTATTTGCATAGTAGACATGGTAGAATTTTAAGGCAGTAGGGCCCTAGATTGATAAGGGCATTTTAAAGAGCCATATCTAGGCTGAACAGAGGAGAGTGTGACGGTAGACTGAGTGGTAAACATAAAAGCATCAAGTAGTTTGAGGTATGGATGAAAGAGAGCAGCTCTGGTCTAAAGAAGAGAGGAGGTAGGTTTAAAAGTGCCTTGGATATAATAGGTACCTAATAAACACTAATTGAATGGGTGTGCAGTAGGTTAGTAGGTTGCTCTTTCTTTCTTTTTCTTTCTTCTCTCTCTCTCTTTTCTTCTCTCTCTCTCTTTCTTGTCATTCTTTCTTTCTTTTTTTGACAGAGTCTCTGTCGCCCAGGCTGGAGTGCAGTGGTGCAATCTCGGCTCACTGTAACCTCCGCCTCCTGGGTTCAAGCGATTCTCTTGCCTCCACCACCCAAGTAGCTGGGATTATAGGTATTCATCACCACTCCCAGCTATATTTTGTATTTTTAGTGGAGACAGGGTTTCACCATGTTGGGCAGGCTTTTCCCGAATGCCTGACCTCAAGTGATCCACCTGCCTCAACCTCCCAAAGTGCTGGGATTACGGGCGTGAGCCACTGCATCCAGCCGGTTGCTTTTTTTCTTAAATGACTATTTCAGGAAGTCTGTTACAGCAGCTGTGTATAGGATGGACTCATGGGTGTATGTGTGTGTGTCTCTGTGTATGCGTATGCATGTGTGTATAGATCAGGAGAGCAAATGAAAGTAAGATCTGTTAGGTGTTATTATAGCTTAAACTGTGTTGGCTATGAACATTTAAAGAAATGAAATAATATGAGAGATGTTAGAATTAAGACATGGTGGTAGATTGGATATGGTAGACAAAGGAAAGAGGGAAGAATGATAATTCCAAGATTCTGAGACTGGAAAAATTAGGTAAGTGATGATGATGACTGAAGTATCAAAAGGATGACATTTTGAGGAAAGATGAAACTGTCTGGGGCATGCTAAGTTTCAGAGTTAGAAATCTTACAGTCACCTAGAGGTCTGTGACTGAGGATAACATGATAACATTAAAATATTAGTGTGGCACAAAGGAGATCTCCAGTAGTGCTGCAGTGTTGAGCAAGGTTTCTGAACCTCAGCATTACTGACATTTGGAGCTGGACAACTCTTTAGTGGTAGTGGTAGGATGCTGTCCTGTGTATTGTGGGCTGTTTAGCAGCATTCCTGGCTTCTAGTCACTAAATGCCAGTAGCACCCCACCTCCAGTTGTGACAACCAAAGATGTCTCCACACATTGCTAAAATGTCCCCTGGAGAGTTGGGCATGGTAGGGAGTGGGGGGGCAATTGTCCCCAGTTGAAAACCGTTCATATAAAGCCAAAAAAAGGAAACTACCATAGATTGGACCTTGGAGTACAGTAGGAGGTGGGAGTCAGGTTAGGGTTAGAGAGAAAGTGGATCTAAAGATCAAGCCAGGGAGTAAAAGTGGTGTAGGGGTCTACATTAAGAAAACACAGAATTGGAGAAAGCAAGGAAAGGATTTGACAACTTCTTGAAAGTTGGCATTTTGTAAGAAAACTTTAATACATAAAGGATTCCCTCCATTCACTGAATGTTCAGGAGGGATTTGGCTTAAATGATAGATTTACTTAGAATCTTTAGGGCTCATGGGTACTGGTCTCTAGATTAGAAACTAGAGTCACTAATCTGTGGTCCTCACAACTCATATTATGCACAAACACTCGAACCACTGTCTTGGCTTTGGAAACTTTTTAAGTGAACCTTCAGTTCTTTGAACACTGAAAACAGAAAAATAAATCATCTAGGGTCTTATGACAAAACCACACATTATGTGGTATGTCTCTTGCATGTACATACACACAAACTAAAGCAAAACTTTTGTTTTTACCTCTAAGAATGTGTCAGTACAGAATTCTAGGACCCCATTTGGCTGAGCCCTCTTGGATATTGGTCAGTGTTGAAGGTGAGAAGGGGATTCTGATTCATAACCTATTTGGGAGTTAAAGACTCTTATAGATCTTCTGAGATCACGTATCTAGCCCTGCTTTTTTTTTTTTTTTTTTAACTTCTTAAATCCTGGTGGGGCAGGGCATTCCTAAGAGAGAGAATATCACCTCCAGAGGCAGTGAGGGAAATATTATGGGCTATTCAGTAACCTTAAGCTATGTAACTGTACTGAAGCATCAAGTATGAAAAGATGATGGAGCGAAATAAGGTGGAAGGCCCATTCTCTAGGGAAGACAGATATAAGACAACAAAAGTGAACATGAATATAACACACACAAAGCTCTGACAATTGTTTTTTCAAGTGAAATTTTAAATAGAACCCTAATACGTAAAGCACATAAAAGAGGAACTGTCTGATGTAACCCACCCACTATAGTGGCCCCTAAAGCACCTCCACCAAACACTAGGACTCTGCATCACCATCTGAAGACCTCTCCAGGGGTTTGCCAACTTTTCTCTAAAGGACCCTATTGTAAATACTTTGGGGTCTGTGGGCCATGCAGTTTCAGTTGCAACTCCAGCTGCTCGACTGCCATTGTAGCTATAAGGCAGCTATGGACAAAATCAATGGACACAGCTGGATTTGGGCGGCTGCTGACCATTTTGGTTTGCTGACTCCTGAAACTCCCTTCATTTTTTTTAAACAAATGAGATCTCTGTAGCTGAGAATAGAGAAGCAAGTTGCTATTAATAGCACAGATAGGACTAGGACCCAAGTCTCCTGATTGTCAGCTTGTTCCTTTACCTTTCATTGTGCTATCAGATAGAAATTTCTGATATGTATATCTGTGTGTGTGTCACATACACACACACACATACAAACACAGCGAGAAAGAGGGAAGAGAGAGAATGAAAAAGAGAGAAAGAGAATTAGTTTTGCCTAAGGGTCTTTATTTAAATAGTACTTTTGATCTTAGGTAAAATATTTCTTTCTCCTAAAGTAGAGGTACCTTGCAAATCATGTCATTTGGAGAGAAATATGGTATCTTTGCAGCTACTCAGTGGTTGCTTCTAATTGTATTTACAATGAACAACTTGCTATCCAAAGATATCTACAGCATAAAGTGTTTGAGGCCTAATGTTATATGTCTTTCTGTGGGGAAATCGCTATATTTGTGTTGTCTAATTAGACAATGAGGTGATCATTAGAGTTACTAAGAGAACGATAGCCATGTCAAGGATATCTGGAGGGAGTGTTCAAAGTTCAGAGGACTGGAATGTGTATGACTTGGTATTAATTTTTCTCTAAAAAAGAACAAACAACCTGGAGTACTTTCTGTACCATATACTCTACTAAGCACTTAATGCATCATCTCATTTGATTCATATAAAGATACATGGTGATTTGTCATGACTAAGGTAAAAGTGAAGCACATAACGTCCAAGATAGTAATGGAGTCAATAAAGCATGTAGGTCTTTGTTCCTTTTTACATGTAGATAAGATCTAGAAAATGTAGAGAGTGTAACTTAGAAGATGGTTGGCTTTGTTGATTGCATCTCTAGGATCTTGCACTGGTCACATGCAAGAGTTGTCTTTTTCTACCTTAACTTATCTAGGGAGTAGGCATTTACTAGGTGATTATGATGTTTATGGGTGAGTTGCACTTTTTCTCATTTTAAATGAGGTGGGAGAACTATGCCAGCCACAATGGTCCTGCTACCTTGTGGAAAATCATCCCAGTGGCAAATCAAAATGGGATATTTTTTGGCTTGCTTTGTGGTATTTATCTGACCTGCATGCCTATCTTCAGCCAACTCAGACAACTCCCCGGGCCTTTATTGCATTTCCCTTCCAGAGAGTTGGCTCAGTGACTTATATTGCGGGGGTGCTTTTGCTAGGATACTTTGGTTTCCTTTCTCAAGAAATCCACACGGCCCTGGATTGCTTATTTTTCAGTTTTCTGAGCTTGCATTGCAGTAGTTTACCACCAAGGCAAGAACTGCATGCTATCTAAGTTTAATTGCCTTTAAGTATAACTGCTGTAAGCCTTAGTAATTATAGTTAACTTTCTCTCTATTAACATTGCCCTGCTCCCTTAGGGCTTTCAGAGCGATTCACAAATAAATGCATTCAGCTTTAAATTGCTCATAAGGATTATAAGACCCAAAAGGTGAAGGATAGAGGATGTTTCCTTCTCTTCAATTATTCCAAGCTTAGCAAATAGGAAGACAGAGGCAAAAGTTTTGGTTGCCCTAGTCAATGTTGTTATAAACAGCCACAAACCCCGGGGAAGAAAGGTTTAAACTTATTGAGATAAAGAGAGTGATGGTGTTTTGTTTGTTTTATTTCCTAGGAAATGTTCTAATGGATAAAAACATCTAGGCTTCGAACTCACCTCAACTGGTTTATAAGGCTAGATTGAACTAGACTTGGAATGAAAGGAAATGTCAAGGAAGTACAACAAAAGTAGAAAAAGTTTTTGTTTTCCAGTCACCTAGGCAAGGCATAGTACAGGTCTGGTAGGAAAATACAAGATAGGATTCCTTTGACTTAGAGAAAGTTCAGCAATTCTAATTTGAGGAGGGGGCCATTATAAGACAAGAAGGTTTTTCCACTAGTACATGCTAGTGCTGTCTGACTGGAAATTCTACCAAGTAGTGATTTGGACTCATTACCATGAAGGTTTCTGCAATGAGGGAGTCAGGTTGGTTCTGCCAGCTGGGCCCCAGCTAAGTGGCTGTTAGGCAATGCTGGTAGGGTGGGTAACTTCTTATGTTGCAGTTATCTACCTAGGTAACTCAAGAGCTTGGGAATTTGTTGAAAAGTCAGAATCAGATGCCTGAATTTCTTTTTGACTAGGTTATCAATAATATTTTCATATTTTTATCTGAAGAGTGAAAGTGTCCCTAACATCAACTTCCATCAGAAGGATAATGACAGACGTGCCCCACTTGGAAGAGTTTCTGCTTTGGAAACAGCTATGAGTTGATTTATTAGCATTGAGGGGACCCCACAAGTGTTACAAGAAGCTTCATCTGCTTATTTGTTAACAAGTTGGGAAGCTTGTAGTTTCCCCATATCTTCTTTAAAGATATAGACAGACAGATAGATAGATATACCATAGGTGTATGTGTGTGTGTGTGTGTGTGTGTGTGTGTGTGTGTATCTTCTTTAAAGATATCTTTAAAAAAGATATAGATATATATCTATATCTTTAAAGAAGATATAGATGTATCTATATCTTTAAAGAAGATATAGATTATATATATCTTCTTTAAAGAGCTCTGAGATCTTTCTCATTATTTCATCTGCATAGAGCCAAACTTTTGCTTCTAAGCTACAAGGTTACAAAGAACTCACACTCTTATTCCCTGCTTGCTTCTTCATTTGCTTTTGGATATGGCTTATAGGCTTGCAAAGAGAAATAATAATGTTTGACTCATTTAGTTTCACTTTTGAGTCATTAGTTTGAGGCTTTCGGGATCTTTTATGGTTCCAGAATAAAAGTTATGAGACTATAACCCAGTGTCTCCAATTCAGGCTCATGAAGTAGCAATCACAAATAACCTAAAGAACTAGCAAGGCAGTGCTAGGCAATGTGGAGGGTAAAGGCTTTTGAACCATCGCATGACACCTTTACTTTTTGAGAAGCAGAAACTTCCCAGGAGAGCAGTGATGGATTATATGGGGTGATTACCAGGACCAAAGACTTCAAAAAGACAATTCTGACCTTGTACCTTCAGCAGTTAATCACTCTTTTTCTCCCACTTGGAGAAGAGACAGCTACATAAAAGGGGGTGGGCTTCCTTTCCATACCAAAGCAAACCTTTCTTCCTGGAGATCCCCCCTTTTAAAGCATTTGCCTAATGCAATAACCAAAATAAGATATGCCTTCCCCAAGAATATTCCATATGAGAGTGAAAAAGACCAGAGATAAGGATGTGCGTAATCGGGAATCTGAAAAACTTGGCCATCTAACATAGATGGTACTGATAGGAGTAGACTTTGGAAAGATATAGAGATGGGGAAGAAGGAAGAGGTTTAAAAGGGACTCTCAATTCCTTCACATTCTCTGTATGAGCAGTACAAGGCAGCCTGCTCCTCACCGTGAAGGACCTTCTCGCCATCCATTCCTTTTTGCAACTGGACTCTAAAACAAGAAGAGATCTAAACACAAGGCTGGATTTGGGGGATACATAATTGACCCTGTTGCTTGCTGTTTTTCCTTTCACCTTGCAAATTACCCAACGTGGATTTCCAGCTGAAAAAGAAGCAAGTGTACGTTGACAAGGTGGAGAAGATGCAGCAAGCCCTTGTACAGCTCCAGGCAGCATGTGAAAAACGTGAGCAGCTAGAGCACCGTCTCCGGACACGACTGGAGAGGGAACTGGAATCCCTGAGAATCCAGCAGGTATGGAGAACTTAAAGGAAGAAAGGGGAAAAAAAGTCAAGAAAATGACATTATTCCTGGTTGCTTATTTTTCAGTTGGCATTTGACATGAACACTGAAAGCACACACTTGCTCATCTTTACATTTTTCTCCCACCTAATCTTACTCCAGAGTGCCTCCCAATTGTGAATACAAAGTCTGTTTCCTTAGCTTCCTATCCCAGAAATATCCTTTAAGCCTATGATCTTGCACCTTTTATTTTCACATGAACTCCAGGAACAGTAGATGCTGTAAGAATTAGAGCTGCTACACAAATACATGCCTTGATATTGTAGAACTAGAAATGGTCTTCAGAAATCATCTGGCCATACCACTCTTCAGTTTTAGATGAATGAAAATCAAGACTAGGAAAAGTTGGCATAAATTGCTAATGATAACTACAAGTTATGGGCAAGATAGGAACTAAATCCTAGATTTTTTTTTTTCTTGAGACTGAGTCTCACTCTATTGTCCAGGCTGGAGTGCGGTGGCATGATCCCGGCTCACTGCAACCTCCACCTTCCAGGTTCAAGCGATTCTCCTACATCAGCCTCCCGAGTAGCTGGGATTACAGGCATGCACCACCACGCCCGGCTAATTTTTTTTTTTGTATTTTTAGTAGAGACGGGGATTCACTATGTTGACCAGGCTGGTCTTAAACTCCCGAACTCAGGTGATCCGCCTGCCTCAGACTCCCAAAGTGCTGGGATTACAGGTGCGAGCCGCCGTGCCTGGCCAGATTTTGAAATTCTCGTTTCTATTGTGTGTTATGCTGGCAGGCAGGGATGGCAGTTTTTAGCCCATTAATTCACTTTCTGAGTAGCATGACAGTTTGATATGACAGGCCCCTTTCCTGGCCAAGGGAATCTCACATTCAAGCCCATGATAGGAAGTCCTGTGGCCTTAGGAGGAGATCTGAATTCCCCCTGCTTCTTTCTGAATCAGAGTCGAAACAGAAGTAGGCTGGGCAGTAATCCTTTCCAAGAATAGGGGCTCAGACACCATGGCTCTTCTCTCACTCACTTGAGGATTCTCTGCATCTGGCCCAACAGCGTCAGGGCAACTGTCAGCCCACCAGTGTTTCAGAATACAATGCCGCTGCGCTGATGGAGCTCCTTCGGGAGAAAGAGGAGAGGATTCTGGCTCTGGAAGCTGATATGACAAAGTGGGAGCAGAAATATTTGGAGGAGAATGTGATGAGACATTTCGCTCTGGATGCTGCTGCAACCGTGGCTGCTCAGAGGTAAGTAGTTAGCTGGTAGGGCATGAGTGGGAAGAACAGAAAGGTCACTGATTCATAGATTTTTCCAGTGTTTTATTTTCTTTAATATTCTGGGTTCCCCCCCCCCCCCCCGTTTCTGCCTAAGTGTGTTTTCTTCCATCTGGTTATGCAGGGACTGAACGGCTGTAGAGACAGAGAGTCAGCGATTTGAACATAAAAGTTGTCTTATAAACTTATTAGAATCATAGTTCAGCTTTCCCCAGAAGCCAGAATAATTGCAGATGGGATCAGCTGTAAATTTGCACCCCTCCTTCCCCAGCGCCACAAGGTTCTTTCAGCCACATATGCAAGTTGTTTAGCCCCAGGACGGGAGTGAAAGCCCCTCCAGAGAAACTACCACTCAGAAACTAAATGTCACTGAGGAGTTGCTGCTGTCATTTGATAGCTCTGGCTTGTCCAAGGTATGTCAAAGGCTGTGCTGAACTTGAACCCATCCCTGCCCTTTGGGAAGGTCAATATTTGAAGGCTGCATTCTCTATGTGCACGACCTCATCACGTGTGAGCAGTCACATTTCATCTGGTAAGGGAGAGAATGTGGCTGGAGGATTTTTGTTTTTTGCTTCTTATTTGTTCCCCTTTTCAAATTATAAAAGTTCATTATTGGCCTTTGGAGGAAATAGTTGCTGTTACTCCATGTGTCTATCTTGCTACTGCTCATAATGATCAGTTGGGGTAAAAAGAAAAGAAGAAAGAGAGAGAAACAACAAAAACTGAATTCAAGTCAGGTGATGACTTGAGTTGTGGCGATAACAGAGCCTTGGTCTGGAATTGGGTATGAAAGTCAGGCTACAACATATTGCACCCAGATAGGTCTCTACCCAGAAAGTTATTAAAAACCACAGTGTTGTTTTTAACATTCTCCTAAACATGGTAAGCCAGCAGAGTCTGGAAGTGCTTGCCAGACTTTGGGTTGGTATATGTGTGTGGAGGGGGTGGTGGATACATTTATTTTTGAGTCCGTCTCATGCCAAATCAGAGGTGGGGAGGTTCAGTGCTAAGAGCTGAACCGGTGCTTTGTAAGCCCACTTCGATTCTTTAGGAAGACATGTCTCTCTAATGTGATCTGCTTGACTTCATTAGATACCATCTATGCCTCAAATGGATGGAAGCTGCATGTGGCTTGATTTTGAAGTCCTCATGGGCTTAAGCTTGCTGGCCTTGTTTCCTAAGCAAGGCATACTCAATACATGGCAGTGTGGCAATAGAGTGCACAGAAGGCCCAGCTATGCCAGAAGATGGTCTCAAAGTTTGTAGGCAGGTTAGAAGCAGAATTAAATGTAATTTTACCTGCTAGCTCCCAAGGAAACACCTGTGTCTAGCACTTGTTCAGAGGTTATATAAGAAACGCTGACGTTAAAAAAGCATTGTTATTATTGAGAGGTGGAAAGATACAGGGTAATTTTGTCACCTTTAGGGAGAAGCTTAGAAATGTTCAGGTCATGAGAGTGTGCAGTGTGAGAAAACACTAGAAAGCTAGGGTTCATGGTTCCTACTTCAGAATAGACTCCAGGTCAAAATGCAGGAGAGCTTAGGGGGTTGTCACTGGGGCTTTGTATAAAGAAACTACCTTCCTTCCTCCTTTGAAAGCTTTGTGTATTCGGGGAAACCCCTTTCAGATGGATTTTCAGAATCTATTGGCTCCCACAAGATAGATTTAATTTAAACTGAATTCCCTTTAATCATCAGGTAGAAACTTTTCATCTAATCACTGTTTTTGTCAAAATGTGCATGCCTATCACTCAATAGGATAAAGCACAGCCTGTTCCCACCTAGAAAGAACACTTTCTGATAGTCCCACAGGCGAACATTCCAGATCAGGACTGTGTGTCTTTCTGGCATGCTACTAATCTAATCCACAGGAGACACTGGCAGACAGACTGTATTGAAATTTCTGTAAAATAAGTGAATTGGATTAGGTGATTCCTTCAGACCTTCCTATTTCCAGGATTATATTACTCTTCCAATGATAGTGCCTCTTATGTTCTACCATGGAGGTTGGTTTTCTTTTCCTCTTTCCTTTCAAATGAGATTTTATATTTGGGTGGTAACATTCAGAAAACTTTATTTCAAAACCTGTGGGCTCTTCTGCCTTTCTTTCCAACATTTCTTTTTATTCCTTTTGTCTACTTGTTTTCCTCTTCTTTCTCTCAGTCTTAAATGTACCTATTGACCAAGGTTCTGCCCTTTGCCCCTTTCCATGGTAAAAGTTTAATATTTTCTTTTCTTTCAAAAAAATTTTTTTTCTTTTTTTTTTGAGAAGGAGTCTCGCTCTGTTGCTCAGGCTGGAGTGCAGTGGCGCTATCTCAGTTTACTGCAACCTCCGTCTCCTGGGTTCACGCCATTCTCCTGCTTCAGCCTCCCAAGTAGCTGGGACTATAGGCATGTGCCACCATGCCCGGCTAATTTTTTGTATTTTTAGTAGAGACGGGGTTTCACTGTGTTAGCCAGGATGGTCTCGATCTCCTGACCTTGTGATCCACCCGTCTCGACCTCCCAAAGTGCTGGGATTACAGGTGTGAGCCACCGCGCCCAGCCTCAAAATAATTTTTAAGTGTCTAGGATATTGGCTACAGTTGGAAAGTGCTCAAGTGTATTTGAGTAAGGAAGGAAGGAAGGAAAGAAGAAAAGAAAGAAGAAAAATGGCAGGAAGGAGAAAGGAAGATGTGAAAGCAGGAAGGAAACAATTTCTAAATGTATAAATTATATCCCTAAATCTGGTGCCACATTTTAATGATCTGCTTGGTTTCTGTGTATTCTACCAGGATCTCAAGCTTAATATATTCCAAACCTAATGGCTCATTGGTAAATGACAGATTTCACAATTAGGACATCTTGCTTTGGTGGTATCAATGATAGCTGGAGAAAGCAATTTTTTTTTTTCAATTGTGATATTGGTTACATATTAAAAAATCACGTGTTGTAAGTGTATGGTTTGATGAATGTTGGTAATTGTATACAACAGTGTAACCACCACTACAATTAACATAGAGGACCTGTTGTAAAGTGTTCTTGTGCCCTTGAATTTGATCGCTTCCTCCCATGCCTGACCCCAGGCAATGACTAATCTGTTATTTTGTCACAAAATTATACTTTTCTTTTCTAGAATGTCATATAAAAGGAATCATATTGCATTTACTCTTCTTTGACATATTGCACTCAACACAATGATTTTGAGACCCATCCAAGTTGATGCTGAGTAGTGTTCCATGGTATGGATGTATCACAGTTTATGTATGCATATTTGGATATATGCATATTTGGATTGTTTCCAGTTTTTGACCATTGTGAATAATAAAATATAAGAATAGGCAAGTGTCTTTTCTCAGGTGATAAGTCATATTAGGTGGTCTATTTATACCCCTTCCAACACTTAGATATTGGTTTTTAGCCTTAAAGAGTCCAGGAGGAGGCATTTTGATGCATATGGAAAGTGCTGGCATTGTCCTTTATCCTGAGATCCATCTTAAACATCAGATACAGCAACTCTGTGAGATTGGTCAGTTGTATGTTTAGGTGAATTTTACTTGATGAAAGGTTAAGAGGGCCGAGAGATAAAAGATAGATAGATAGATAGATAGATAGATAGATAGATAGATAGATAGTTAGATAGTAAATTAAGATATTTTGGCATATCTAAAATGAGTATTTGATACTTAAAATATTTGTTTTGTTGAAAGTGATAACAGGACATTTATTTCTTTCATTTTAGTTAGATAATTTGCCCAAGATCACACACAGCTACTAAATGACAGAAGAACTAGGATTTAAATCTATATTTTTGTCACCTTAGCTGCTATAACTCTGCTGCTTCTTAGAAATGGTGTAGCTCAAAGATGGTAATAATAGGGATTATTAGCTGTTCAGTAAGATGCTAATTGAAGCTAATTATTTAGTTACCTGGAAATATTATAAATAATCACAATAATATGGCCTGAATTAAGGCTCCATATTATTTTGTCCCTAGGGAGCCCTCTCTAGATGTTTAATATAGATGAGGGGAAATTCCTACTGAGTAGGAGTCCCTGTTCATTTGCAGAAGAACCAATTTGGCAATGCAGATTTTTAGTTTCAGCTCATAAACAATGAATTTATTCCTGAAGAGCAGCAAAAGGATGACAAGATAAGGCACCCAATCAACCATGCAATTTTTATCAGTTTGCATTTACTGAATTAGGTTACTGCCTTTCTCAGAATGTGTAATGTTTCATGTTTATTTTGAGCAAAAGTAAATTCTGGAAAGAAGGAAGTAAAGAAGGGGGAAGCAGAAGGTAGAAGCTGTTCACACACATAATGCATGTCTACTTATTCCCTCTTTGTAGGCATTTCTCAATTTCCTTCCTCTGCTTTCTTCTCATTCTATTCTTCTGTCTTAGTTATATCTTCTGCTCTAGCTTCTCAGTAATAATAGCAGTGATAATAACTGTAATAGTAACTCTGATATCTCTAAAATTAAAGTTAGAATTTTGACCAACTTGTTAGATATTGGCATATGGCAATTCTTAAGTAACTTTCACTCCAGTGTACCTAAAATCAAAACCCATTGCAGTGCTTTCCAAAAGAGCCGTTCCTCAGTTTCCTTTCACAGCAAACAGTATTTCATTTTTTCTAGGCATTTGAGTTCGAAATAACAAAGTTGTCATTCATTCTTCCATCTCCCTAACTCCCACATTGATATTGTCTCCAAATTGTATCAGTTCTACTTCCTACAGCCGTTTCCATTTCTCTTGCCACTTCGCTGGTGCATAGTTTCATGATCTGTTGCTGGGATTATTACAATCACCTTGCTGACTGGTCTGCCTGATTCCAGGGTTTCACTTCTCTTATCTCTCTGTCACATTTCTAAGAGAGATAAGGTCGTCTTCCTAAGGCATAGCTTAGATCATTTTATTCCCTTGGAAAGCTCTAATAATTTTCACTACCTTTTGGAATAAAGTCCAAACTCACTTCTGTACTAGTTAATTATTTACTTTTTTGTCTTCCCTTGTAAGTTTCCTACAGTTACAGACTAGTTTTATCCATGCCTCTCCCCTCTCCAGCCTCCCAGGAACTTCAAACACAGTGCTCCACTCGTGTAGAGTTCACACATTAAATAAACAAAAGGATGATGCTGATAGGAAAAGATAGGCTTGAAGTTTGAAAGGCCACTAGGTGTTTTAATTAGGAGGTTATTGGTGACATGCTAGAAAGCAGTTTGAGCAATGTGATGGGATAACTTTGTTGGAGAAAAGAAGTAGAAAGAAGATGACAAACTATTTACTTAAGAATTTGAGGTGGAGGATGTCAAAATCAGGAATATGCAGCTTGGGGTTTGCAGGTTTTATTTTCAGATTGTAGCCCAGCGTCTCTCTCCTGATGTTCTTAGAGAACGTCTTGGAGTGTTGGAAGGTAGCAGGTCAAGTTGCTCATTCAAATATTGTGCTTGCTTGCTTTTGCCTAAGCCATTAGCCTAGTAGCCCTAGTCTTCTAGAAGGAAGATTGATGCTGAGGGCTGCCCTGGCAGCCCTGTCGGAATTCACTAAGTGCCCCACATTTTCAGGCTCCATTCCTGAGGAGTTCACAGTGTCCATATCAATTAGCTGGCAGGGCTCTGAGTCCCCAAAATGGTCTTTTATGCGATGAAAGTGGCAGCAGGCCAGCACTAGTTCCCCCAGTGACAAACCGTATGCTCAATTCCCCAGTGTCCGTAGACACCATGCACTTTTCAACAGTCCTGGCTCTAAAGCCCCAACCTTCACGTTGGAATTCTGAAGTACAGGAATTGCTTCCAGGATTTTACCAAGAGCTGGAATTCTTTCAAGTCAGAATCTCTTGTAATCTCTGTATATAATCTCTTTCTTTTATAATCTCTTTCTTTTAGAGACAGTGGTCTTGCTGTGTCACCCAAGCTGGAATGCAGTGGCACAGTCGTAACTGACTGCAGCCTTGAACTCTTGGGCTTAAGCAATCCTTTTGCCTCAGCCTCCTGAGTTATGTGGTTCTCTCTTAATAATAGCTTTGTTGAGTGTTTTTACCATGACTGACACTGTCTTACTGCATAATTTTATCCTCTATGAGATGAAGTTATAAATATTGTTCCCACTTGGCATATGAAGTGGCTTGCTTAGAGCAGGTAACTTGACTTTCAGAGGTCATAAAGCTTGTTGGGGCAGAGAATACTTGGAGAAGCTGGGACCTGCTGAGTTGTCTGTATTCAGAGCCTGTGCTGTCAAGCACTATGCAAATGCTGCTTCCTCTTGGGTACCCAGTAGGACTACAAGCCAGTGAATTGCACTAGAGAAAGTATAGAATGCTGAGATGGTAAACTACTTTGAGTTTAGCAAATGATGAAAGCCATTGTATTCTTTCCCCTTCTTGCTCTCCAATTATTTCATCATTCCATACATGGTTTCAACCTTGCATATAAGGTACACATATATTTTGGGGAACAGTAATTTTACAGAGGCTCACCTAAATCCCCAACCTTAGTAGCAACTTTCTGCCCCTTTCTCTTGCCACTTCATCCTCATCGGCACTGGACATACTCTTGAAGCTAAGAGAACATAGTTAGCTACCAACAGAAAACATGCCTGGAGTTCTCCTGCAGATCCCCATTCTCTTAGGAAGTATAATGAAGCAGTGCCAGTTCATTGTTTTCTCAGTCTATTGTCTGATTTCCTTTAAGACCAATATAATTGCATCAGTATTCTCCCTAATCCTAATACCGCCCCCCCCAGCCCCCCACCACACACACACACACATGCACGCCTTTTTTCCTTATTAATTGGTCTTCGAGTTAATGGCCTGAGACACTTTCAGATGGAACATCATGGTCCTTTATGCAGTTAGAACTCTGGCAAGAGAACAGTCACTTTGTTGGGATAGACCCATTGATTTGGTGCTAGAATGTTTCAGATGTAGATTAGCTAGGAATCGAGTGGGACTGGCTCAAAGGCTCTATTTATTAGCTCACATGCCCCACCTGATCTTAGCTGATGTGTCTGTTGTTTGCTTCTAGTACTCAGGTGTGTTTACCAATGTTCATCTGTAGCAATAAGTTACTTAGTATACCCTCTGACTTTCTTGAAAGTCTGACCTTTCTCCCTTTATGACTTCCATAAGAATAAAATGGAAATAATATACACTTACTCCTTTTTTTTTTTTTTTTTTTTTTTGAGACAGAGTCTCCCTCTGTTGCCTAGGCTGGAGTGTAGTGGCTCGATCTCAGCTCACGACAACCTCCGCCTCCTGGGTTCAAGTGATTCTCCTGCCTCAACCTCCCAGATAGCAGGGATTACAGGCGTGCACCACCATGCCCAGCTAATTTTTGTATTTTTAGTAGAGACAGGGTTTCTCCATGTTGGCCCGACTGGTCTCAAACTCCTGACCTCAGGTGATCCACCCGCCTCAGCCTTCCAAAGTGTTGGGGTTACAGGCATGAGCCACCATGCCTGGCCCAATATATACATATTCCTATTGCTTGGCCATGATCTAAAAACTTGAAGGGGCTCTCTGCCAGAACTGAACATGGGATGATACCTGTTCAGTTCTGAAGGCAAGCCTGTGCCTATCTCATCCCTCACTGACTTTTGCAGCCACTTCTATACTAATAACGTTGTCTTCTATCCTGAACGCTGAACTGTCCTATTTTGGAGGTTCTTACGGGTTAGTTCCCCAGAAACCATCTGTTCCAGATGAGCTTGATTTCAGCGTAGGACTTTCCAGAAAAGCCTTTCTTGACTTAGAAGAAAGATAACATTCATTGATCTTGCTATGCTCCCATCTCATCACTTCCATTTTCCTCCCCAGGGACACAACAGTCATCAGTCACTCTCCTAACACCAGCTATGACACAGCTCTAGAAGCTCGCATCCAGAAAGAAGAGGAAGAAATCTTGATGGCCAATAAGCGTTGCCTTGACATGGAGGGCAGGTAAAATGTTGTTCTGAACCCTGAGGAATCTGAGACGTTGATATAGAGACCAGATAGGATCTTTATTCACAACTAGGAAATCTGATCATGCAGTCTCCCCCCTCCACCATCACCCTTGCCAGCCTATCACTTAAAGGTGTGAGAGACAATGACTTTTACCTTGATACTCTCCACTAAACATGGAATTCCAGGTAGGGTCTCTGTCCCTTTGGCCTTCCTAATTGCTTTTCCTCTGCCCTCTGCCTGAGCTTAAATTGTTGGCATTTGCACTCTGGGGTATTCTTTCTAGCACTGCACTGCAACCCTGTGGTACAGCAGATTGCTTAATAAAAGAGTAAAACAATATCTGCTTGGCCGGGCACAATGGCTCACGCCTGTAATCCCAGCACTTTGGAAGGCCAAGGCGGGCAGATCACCTGAGGTCAGGAGTTCAAGACCAGCCTGGCCAATATGGTGAAACCCCATCTCTACTAAAAATATGAAAATTAGCCAGGTGCGGTGGTGGGCACCTGTAGTCCCAGCTACTCAGGAGGCTGAGGCAGGAGAATCACTTGAGCCTGGAAGGCAGAGGTTGCGATGAGTCAAGATTGTGCCATTGCACTCTAGCCTGAGCAACAGAGTGAGACTCCATCTCAACAACAACAACAAAAGAACATCTACTCAAAGTGGGAGGTAGGATACCTGATTCCTTTTATAAACATATGATCATTGACTTATTACCTGAAGGTTGTCACTCATTCATAGAAGATCTCATCTTACTGCGTAAATTGTTTCCATCGACTGAGATTCTTCACTACAGCACCCAGTACATCAGTTCATTCTCTCATATTCAGCCTTTTTTTTTCACTGGTACTTTATTGTGACTTACTAAGGTTTAAGCAACGGCTCCTGATGCTCTGCTGTATCCATTTGGGTGTGCGGAAAAACATGTTGTTGTTTTTTTCTCACACTATTGCCTTTATTAATGAAAAGTCATCTTTTATATATATTATATATATTTTTTATTATTATACTTTAAGAAAAACATGTTTTAAAAACTGTAGCACACCATCCCTTGTCTTCCAACTCAGAACTAACTAGATCAACCTTTAGTCAAAAAGATGATGGGAACTCTATGTAGTCATGTAGTCAATTAGACCAAAATGTAGAGGTAGCAAGAACATCTTTTTTTTTTTTTTTTTTTTTTTTTTTGAGATGGAGTCAGTCTCACTCTGTCACCCAGGCTGGAGTGCAGTGGCACTATCTTGGCTCACTGCAACCTCTGCCTCCCAAGTTAAAGTGATTCTCCTGCCTCAGCCTCCTGAGTAGCTGGGACTACAGGTGCCCGCCACCATGCCCAGCTAAATTTTGTATTTTTAGTACAGACAGGGTTTCACCATGTTGGTCAGGCTGGTCTTGAACTCCTGACTTTGTGATCCACCCGCCTTGGCCTCCCAAAGTGCTAGGATTACAGGTATGAGCTACCGTGCCTGGCCGCAACAAGGTCTTTATATGTTCTTTGTCTTTGGTTCCTAGGATTAAGACCCTACATGCCCAGATTATTGAGAAGGATGCCATGATCAAAGTACTCCAACAGCGTTCCCGGAAGGAGCCGAGCAAGACAGAGCAGCTGTCGTGCATGCGGCCAGCGAAGTCTCTGATGTCCATTTCCAATGCTGGATCAGGCTTGCTCTCCCACTCATCCACCCTGACTGGCACCCCCATCATGGAAGAAAAGCGAGATGACAAGAGCTGGAAGGGGAGCCTAGGTAATGACAGTAAATAAGGAAGATTATAGTGATGTGTCTGAAGAGAGCCATGAGACAAGCACCCATGCTTAAGGAAAAGGGATGATGGTCCAGGTTCTAGAGAGGAAGGTGTACCAGGGTTTTGGGTTCATATTCCTCCTGAGACCCTAGTTCCACATTCTGGAGCTCCTCCACACTTTGAAGTCTCCTGGTGAGAATACTGATTGAGGCCAAAGCCTAGAGGACAAGAATCTTGAGTTTCATTTGGGTATGAAGGAAGATAACTCTAATTTCCTCTAAAATATTCTCACATTTGACCTTTGCCATGTGGCACCTTTATCTTTCTCCAGAACCCGTGTGGCCTTTTTGTCATTCAGAATTTCAAAATTCCAGCATTTCTGTGTTCCTTCCTCCTCTATAATAGGAGAACCCAGAGTTTTAGTTATGCTAAATCGTTTGGGTAGCAGGTTTTGTTCCCACAGTGTTCTGAGATGAGAACAGAATGTACTTTTTCATTCCATTCCTGTCCATTCCCTCCCCTCTAATCAAAACCCCAGACATATTGTGGATACCACGGGCACATTTTTAGAGCCTGAGGAAGGAAGCTTATATGTATTTTTATTTTAACCCTTTTTGTTGCTTTTAATTCCTTTCTTGGTCCTGGATACTTATAATATTTTTTGGTTAGAATAAGCATTTTGGAGACTATGGTCATGGTGAGAACCTTAGATCACACAATTATTACCACACTTAATCTGTGTCAATAGACTTCTTCTCCAAATCCTTTCTTGCTCCCTGGTAATGTGTGGTAATGGTTTATAAGTGGAGCCGAGTAGGAGCATTCTGACAACTTGGTGGAACCCAATCACCATTGGAAAAATAAATCAAAACAGATACCCAGGTCACTTACAGGCTTAGTATGTTGTGCCAGGTGATGGATGAGGACCAGAAGGGATCTTTGAAGTCTGTAAGAAACTTTTAGCCATGGTTGGAGGAGCCTCACACACTGATTTCTGGGTTCCCTGGAGGCAAAAATAAATAATTTAGACACATTCAAATTTCTTCTGAAATTTGAATGGGAGAACAGGTAATTAGATGTCTGGATTTGAATCACCTATTTTTTTCTAATGTCTGTTCCTCTTTCATTTGTAGGCATTCTCTTGGGTGGAGACTACCGTGCTGAATATGTCCCTTCCACACCCTCGCCTGTGCCCCCCTCGACTCCCCTGCTCTCGGCTCACTCCAAGACAGGCAGCCGAGACTGCAGTACCCAAACTGAACGTGGGACGGAATCGAACAAAACTGCAACTGTTGCTCCCATCTCTGTTGCTGCTCCAGTTGCTGCTGCCGCCACTGCTGCCGCCATCACCGCCACTGCTGCCACTATCACCACCACCATGGTAGCTGCTACTCCAGTTGCTGTTGCTGCTGCTCCAGCTGCTGCTGCTGCTGTTGCTGCTGCCCCGTCTCCAGCCACCGCTGCTGCTATTGCTGCTGCTGTTTCTCCAGCTGCTGCTGGTCAGATTCCAGCTGCTGCCTCTGTTGCCTCAGCTGCTGCCGTTGCTCCTCCTCCTCCTCCTCCTCCTCCTCCTCCTGCTGCTGCTGCTGCTGCTGCTGCTGCTGCTGCTGCTGCTGTTCAGGTTGCTCCAGCTGCTCCGGCTCCGGTTCCAGCTCCGGCTCTGGTTCCAGTTCCGGCTTCAGCAGCGGCTCAGGCTTCTGCTCCTGCTCAGACTCAGGCACCAACTTCAGCTACGGCTGCGGCTCCAACTCCAGCTCCAACTCCAACTCCAGCTGTGGCTCAGGCTGAGGTTCCTGCAAGTCCAGCTACCGGTCCTGGACCACATCGTTTGTCTATACCAAGTATGACCTGCAATCCAGACAAAGCAGGTAATTATTCCCTTTAGCAGGTAACTTTTGGTTTAGTTCTGCTCTCAAATACAGATTTATTTCTTGTTGCCTGATGTCTGGGCAGAGTTATCCTTTGGACTGAGTTTTTCATGTTCTAAGGGAGAGAGAAGAGAGTCTGTAAATGACTTCTCATCCACCAAGATGGGAACAGGCATGAGTAGAGGCCATTATCTTAGCAGAAGCAAATGAGGGAGGTGACAAGTCTCACTTTGCCATTGGCTTCATGAGGGCTCTGATGGTGTCTAGTTCTAGAAATACAGGTTTTTTCTTCATCCCTAAGTGTTTTCTAACCCTTATTTCCATTTAGATGGGCCTGTGTTCCACTCCAATACTCTGGAAAGAAAAACTCCCATTCAGATCCTGGGACAAGAGCCTGATGCAGAGATGGTGGAATATCTCATCTAAACGGCCAAATCAAGAGCTGCAGTTTCTCAGCAAAAATGCTTTTAATCATTTCCCCCTTTTATTGGTTCTTGTTTTGGGGGTGAGGACAAGGGTTGGGGGGAGGGGATGTTTTTTAACAGGACTTTTTGTTGGAACAATGTACTACTTGAGTAATACCATGTGAACCACCAGTCTATTCTGGTATGCTTAGGGAGTACCTCTAAAGACAGATTAATCAGAATGTGCTCTAAAGCTTATTGTTTGAATTTATACAAATACTGGGACTGTTAACGGGTGGGCATACATCAGTGTTTTCAATGTGCTTAAATTTGTTTAAAATTTCCATATTCTAGATCATTTTTAATTGAAGAGCACAGTATGTGTGGAAGACAGTGTGTAACACGTAGTTTGGAAGTGGGAAGCTGGAGAGAATTGAGTGTGTGCTGTTTTGTATAGTTACTATCCTGTGCAGCAGCCGGAGAAAGCTCTCACCTCAGGCTTATAAAAGGGAATAGTTTCAGGAGCTATGTAAGCTGGAAAAAAGGTAGGGAGTTTTGGGGTGCAGAAGGGTGCTGGAGCTAATTTTTTCTTCCAATTTCCCAGCTACCCTGCCCCAGGGAATTGTGTTTGTCTTCATTTCAGTGGTGCTTTGGAAATGGATTCTTTTGGTTCCCTCCTGGAGGTTCATACATTCATATATATGCTGTGGAATAATTTATGCATTTGGATAATTAATATATTGCTTTCAGATGCTGAGAGAGTACATTAACTGAATGATGCACAACTTCCTCTCTCTTAGGGAGTTAGACCATCAGAGGCCTTGATGGAGAGTTGCGTGAGGTGCTATATGCAGACTTTCATGGTCTGTGTGTAGCCATGAACACAGCTTGCTTGCATTTATTAAGACCAATCAGCTTAGTGTTTATTTCTTCTACAGCACAGATTCACTGACTGGGGCTCCAGTCTCAAATTGCCAATCATTTGCAAAATGAGGAAGGATCTTTGTTGACAGGTTGAATGCTTTGAATTTCTGGTGACTACTTTGAAATAACTTGTTTTGTGTGTCAGATTCTAAGCATATGTCTTAAAAGACATTTTTGACTATCATCTCCAAGGGAATAACATGAGAAACCCAAAGTACTATGCTGCAGTCGGGGGAGAGGTGGATTGCAGCAGTATCCTCAACTACCTCTTCTCACTGTCAGTGACTCCATCTTGGAATACCTTTGGGAAGCAGCGGGAAATGTGCATGTGGGTAGAGATCAAAGGAGGCAATGGTTCCAAGCCTTGCCATAGGGCTGCCTCCAAGAACACAGAAGGATGCCAGTTGCCACAGGTCCCTGCCCTGTGTCACCTGTCTGCCCTTCATTAAGGTGACAAATCTGCAGATAGCATCATTAAGATCAGTTTTAAGGGGTATAGGGAGGGTGAGGGAAGGTGGGGGGGGGTGTTAGGTAAGGGTGGGGGGGTAGAGGTTTTGGGATGTCTTAGTTAGAAACCAGATTAATAGAAGAGTAGGCCTGTTATATTACATCATGAGCCATAGTGGTGGGAGAGAACTTTAGCAATATAGCCCTACCCCCTCATTTTAGTGATGAGGAATCTGAGAACTGGAGAGGTTCAGTGACTTTTTAAAAGTCACACAACACAGCTAACCATTATGCCAATCACCATGCTTATTTTGGGAAACTCTTATCTTTTTTTAATTCCATTTTACGAAAAGATATCTTCATCTTCATGGTCCAGGGAATATGTATCTTGTAAAATGTCCCTGGCTGGAGTAGCTTGTCCAGTCTTGACAAACTACTGAATTTCTGTCTTGCCTCTCCTTCAGTGCCTTTTAAAAGGTGTTCCCTTTTCTGATCTGCATTACAACATCGAGTCACATAAATGTCCCCCCTAAGAAACCAATCCCACTTCTTACTAGGAGATTGGGTATCTTAGATAATCTTTTGGGGTTCCTCTGTGAGTATAGGAATGATATCTTTCCTAATTATCTTCCAAAGGAATTATTCTGTGTGTGTGTGTGTGTGTGTGTGTGTGTGTGTGTGTGTGTGTGTAGAGAAAGAGAGACATAAAGGAAGGATGATGTGATTTTCAGCTAGTCCTTTCACATTTTCAATAATGAGGTAATCATGTTACATACACATTAGTCCTCAGTTATAAAGTGAATCTCAGATAGAAATTAAAAATGCAGTTGTGTTAAGACTCTTTCATACTACCCTTTAGTCGTAAAGAGAAAAATAACCTCAAATAGTAGAAGCAGCAAGTAGCAAACTTCAGGAGAGCTACTTTCTATCCAAATAAATAATTTAAAAACACTTTTCACCTACTCCTTTCATGGTTATAACACATTGGCAGACTTTTTGCTGGCTCTGGAAACCATGATTTTAATCACATTCTGCAAGGTGACAAATGTCATACATTCCACATTGTGTGGTAGCCATCTCTTTAGACTCATGTGTTTGGGGGAAAGGAAGAAGTTCTTGGTTAAGTACTATTTTGAACTTTCCAGAACCTATCTGTCCTCTCATACCAGAGACAGTTCCTCTCTGCTCAGTTTCCAATCCCAGATAATTTGCTAAAATAACATTGTACATCTAAGAGAGGAAAGAAGTGTATGTCAGTATATTATGCAGAACATAGATAGAGCCTTTTCAGAAGATCTCCACTAGTTGTTGATCCAAAAATTCAACTTTATGGGAGAAATCTCAATTAGCCACCTTTTCACAGTTGTGTGGATGTAACATTTGGGGGCTCTTTCTGGACTCCTACCTATCTGTGCATTTTACTGGCACCTCAGGAAAGGAGGGTGACCAGGTTGTCTTAGCTTGTACTGCTTGGTGGTCTCTGAGGACCTTCTAAGTCAGTTGTACCCCAGTGTTCCATGTATAGAAAAACTTCATTAGAACAAACTTTACTTGATATGAAACTCCTATTAACAGTCTTTTTTGAAATTAAAGTAGCTTGAGCTTTCTTTTAAAATCATGCATCTTGATTGTTGATTTAATGAAGGATTTCCTTTTAATGCTGCTTTTGAGCTTCAAGGTAATAGGACAGCAGGAACCTAAAATATCTGCCATCATCTGCCATAGGAAAGATACCCAGAGACCCGTCATGTTCTGTTTTTGTTGTTACACAGTTGAGTGGGTATAACAATTGGAAGATGAACAAACTGATTGATTGTGCAAACTACTTTTTATGACAAGCCTAAACCCTGATAATGCGGCAGCTTAAAGTGTATACATATGCACTAACTTTGATCAATTATATTCTCATATCTGTTAGCCACACAATCTCCTATTATCTCAATTGCTTATGCGTATATGGAGTATGTTACTTAAAACATGTGCATTCTTACTGAAAATGTTTTCTAAGGAAGATATCAGCTGTGGGCTAATTGCCACCAATTTCAGCCTGCCACGATTCTTGGAAATGTATCTTCCAAGTGCCATCCATCATCAGTAGGACAAGTGTCGGGAGTTTGTTTATTTTTTTCCAGTAGCAACGATGGGTTACATGGAGCCATGAAACCTCCTTCTGGCCTCCCTTGTGATTAATGGCATGTGTTTGTAAAATGGATAGCTGGGGTTGGCAGATGGCTAGAGAAGAATCGCCTTTGGTTTAAAATGTATGTGGTCCCCTAATGATTGTGACCCCATTCTGTAATCAACTGAGCTAGTTCCAATAAAGTTAAGCAGGTTTAAATCCACTTTGTGCCTATCTTTTCACTGACAATAAAGTTAGCTATTTTAAAATGCAGTACCGTGTGGAAAATGCTTTGGTGTTTACCCGACAGAGGCTTTATTTGTGCTGTATCAGTGATTACTTTCAATTCAGTATGCAGTGAAATTGCCTTTCAAGGGCAGCGTGCAGCAGAATTTGCATTTGCTTGAAGTATGGAATGTGATTATAGATTATAAAGTATTAAGACAACACCACAGGCCACATGCTCTAATCGGTCTCTTTATATACTCAGGCAGCATATATTAAAAGCTTTGCATCTTTTTATCTCCTGGTTTCTAGGGATAAAATGATGGCCACCCAAAGCAGAGAATTCATCCTTTGGTTAGCATTTTGGAAGGCCCCTTGATATTCCTTTTGTACCCTTGTTCTGATGCCAATTCATCAGTTTTGGTTGAGGGAGCTTGTTATTAAAAACAAATCAAAACCACAAACGAGTTGGCTCTTCACTGAAAATGTTAAGGCTGCCTTTACACTGCCCTTTCTGTGCCTCCTGTTTACCAATGAGTTCCAAACCTGACTGGTGAGGCAAGGATCCCCAAGGACTTTGAAATGACACGTTTTCACAGGGAAATAGACTTGATGGGTGTTGCAAAAGGGATAGGGTAGGGGGTCTAGAATTCATTCAACTGTAAATTTGATTTTTCTTAAAGTTGGACTTGATTCCCTCCATATTTATGATGAGTGCTTTGAAAACCGTACGGATAAAAGCCTTCCCTCTTTTTCAGGACAAAGAAGATAAGGTATTAAGTTCACCAGACCTTCTTACAAAGCTTTGAAAAGCATTCTTTTCAGAAATGTATTGTGCCCATTTCTTAAGGGGCAGTCACTTGTTGGAAGAAAAAGCCAATGTTCCTTCAAAAATGTGTTAGATTGGCCAGGCGCGGTGGCTCACACCTGTAATCCTAGCACTTTGGGAGGCTGAGGCGGGTGGATCGTGAAGTCAGGAGTTCGAGACTAGCCTGGCCAAAATGGTGAAACCCCATCTCTACTAAAACTACAAAAATTAGCCAGGTGTGGTGGCAGGTGCCTGTAATCCCAGCTACTTGGGAGACGGAGGCAGGAGAATCGCTTGAACCCAGGCAGCAGAGGTTGCAGTGGGCCGAGATCTTGCCACTGCACTCCAGCCTAGAAGACAGAGTAAGACTGTCTCAAAAAAAAAAAAAAAAAGGTGTTAAATTGCATTGTAGGAGCATTTCTAGATATTATTATCCAGTTATATAACTGATCTGGCATCTGCATGGTACTTCATCTCTCCCTTTCTGTGTGCATTTCTTATTGAGATAAGTGATCTGCACACCCTATATGAGTTACACAGTGGCAGAAAAAAAAAATGTCCTGCTTCCCACCTCCATCTTATTCTGCAGGAAGGTTTTTATTGGAGAAAAAATGTAAATGGTTTGGTCTTAGATCACTTTTTACATTGACTGGCAACTGCCCTGGTATTTCAGTGAAGAGCCCTGTGTTACAGGACTTAGTTTCCAAGAAGAAAAATGTTCCCCACAGCACCAAAATTTTATAACACATTACAAATGCCCACTCTTTAGATGCACAAACTAACCAAGCCCATGGTATGTATTTTCGTCTCCATGTTTTTTTATTTGCTAGTAACCTCTACCAATGGATTCAGGCACATGTGGGTTGTTGAATAACTACTTACTAGATAGTGCCATTATGTAGATGGCCCTAGAATACAAAATTTAAAAATAGTCCATGATTCTAGTTTATTACAGAAAACCACACACAGACACACATTTATAATTCATTGTGATATATGAAATAGCAAAGGTTTGAACAAGAATACAGAACTAATGCAAAGGAGGGAATGATTGTTGGGATGGCACAGGGAGAGGGAAAGGGAGAGGAACTAAACTGAGCTTTGAAGGGTATGTAGATGTTAACTAGGTGAACCAGGGGATGGGGATCAATATTCCATGTGAAGGAATAGCATGTGCAAGGACAATCTCACTTTGTCAGACCTGCAATCAAATGAAGACTCCGTTACCAAGATCAAAGTCCCTAGAGAACTGCTCTGAATTTTAACAACCTACTAATGGAAACACAAACTCACTCAATCAGGTGGTAGAATGTACTAGTCTACAAGTCAAGAGAACATAAAGTTTCAGTCCTACATCTGCCACTAAACAGATATTTACTTGTGGGCAAGTTCCTTAACAGTGTCGGAGAAGTTTATCAGTAAAATGGGGATAAATACCTGTCCCTGTGAACCTTGTGGAAAGGGATAGGAGAGGCTAACAAAGAATATGAAAATGCCAGTCAAGGCTGGGCATAGTAGCTCACGCCTATAATCCCAGCACTTTGGGAGGCCCAGGCGGGCAGATCACCTGAGGTAGGGAGTTTGAGACCAGCCTGACCAACATAGAGAAACCCCGTATCTACTAAAAATGCAAAATTAGCTGGGCATGGTGGCGCATGCCTGTAGTCCCAGCTACTCAGGAGGCTGAGGCAGGCAGGAGAATCACCTGAACCCGGGAGCCAGAGGTTTCCACAAGCCGAGGTCACACACCATTGCACTCTAGCCTGGGGAATAAGAGCAAAAACCTCGCCTCAAAAAAAAAAAAAAAAAAAAAAAAAAAAAAAAGATACCAGTCAAAGCAAAGGGCTGAATCTATAAAGATGAAGTGGTTTCTTTAACTTTTTATTAAGGAAAAATTCAAGCATATGCAAAAACCGAATAGCTAAGGCACCTCCATTTACCCATTTCTAGGCTTCAGCAATCATCAATACATGGCTGATCTTGCTTCATTTGTCACCCCTACCCACCCTATGTTATTTTGGAGCATATCCGGGACATCATAGCGTTTCGTCCATAAATATTTCAATATGCATAACGATAAAATTTTTAATAATGAAAAAGTCAAGTATTACATCTGGAACCAAAATATGTAACACATCAAACACACAGAAAAAAATGACAGCATGTTTGCCACTTACAAAGCTGCTTCATCTGATCCCACAACTTCTGCTTTAAATTGAAACATACGATCTCAAAAACAGAGGGGTTCCTTCTCTCACAACCCACATATCAAAGGGCAGGATTGTTTTTTAAAGGCTCCCCAGCATAGGTTCCAAGCTATTATTTCTCCTTCACTCATATAAAAAGCTCTGGCTCCCTTAATGTCCCTGTCATCCAGTTGTTCCTTGTTTACCCTCGTCTACTAAGTTGGTCACTATCCCAAGTGCACTGATGGTTTTGGGCCCTGGATCACAGTTGTCTCTCTACCCCAAACAACCCAGACAGCATCTTGGCCCATCAGCTCCTTGACCTCTCTACCTTCACTGACCTCCACGTCCATTCCACCTCAGCTCACTGTGCCCATGGCCAACTCAGAGCTGATCATCAATCAGCACTGCTCCACTGTGGATATGTCCACCAGTACCCTACTCTCTGACCACAGTCTCCCACCCTCTCAGTTCGCCTGCTCTGACTCTATCTACTTTTTCACTTCAACGAGACCTCAAATCCCTCAATGCCTCCATTTCCTCCCAAACTTTTAGCTCTTATCCATCTATTCTTGGCCTCAAACTCGATCACTTGAACCTGCAATCAATTCATACCCTCCAAGAACCTCAACCATTCATCACAAAATCAGAAACTTACGAGTCATCCTTGACACCTCTCTTTCTCTGTTAGCTAACATCCAATCTATTACTGATCCTATCGAAATAAATCTCAAAATTCATTCACTTCGTTCCAACTCTACTGCCTACAGCCTATTCTAAGCCACCATTATCCTTCACCTAGTCTATTTTAGTAGCCTATTCACTGATATGCCATGCCGAATCTTTTTGTTGTTATTGTTTTTGTTTTTTGAAACAGAGTTTCACTCTTGTTGCCCAGGCTGGAGTGCAATGGCGCGACCTTGGCTCACCGCAACCTTGGCCTCCTGGGTTCAAATGATTCTCCTGCCTCAGCCTCCCTAGTAGCAGGTTACAGGCAACCGCCACCACGCCCAGTTAATTTTTGTATTTTTAGTGGAGATGGGGTTTCGCTGTGTTGGCCAGGCTGGTCTCAAACTCCTGACCTCAAGTGATCCACTCACCTCAGCCTCCCAAAGTGTTGGGATTACAGGTGTGAGCCACTGCACCCAGCCTGCCATGCTCAATCTTGTCCCACTGTTTTTATTCCAGTCACTAGTCAGCAACAAATATAATTAATATCATGTCATTTCCCTGCTTACAATCTATCAAAAGCTTCCAATTGCAGTGTGAGTAAAATGGTGCCACAAGAGGTAAAACAACTAACCCAAAGTTTTATAATTAGTGAATTTGGAACCAGGATGCAGATATCTTGAACTATTATTCCATCAGAATCATTGTCACACAATGTATTGAATATCTTTTTTTCTTTATGCTCAAAGGATACTACTGACATGACATCATTATTTTCTCTGATACTAACCTAGAGCAACTATTTTTGAAGTGTGCTCCAGACCATCTGTCTTGAAATCACCTTTTCTCTGGCCTTGCTCCCAGAGATGTTTATCCTGTACTTCTAGAGTAAGACCAAGGAATTTGCATTTTAACAAGCTTCCCAGGAAATTTTTTAAAAAAAATTTATGATAGACATACAATAATTGTACATATTTATGGAGTACAATGTGATGTTTCAATGCACGTACAAATTGTATAATAATCAAATCAGGAATATTAGTATATCCATCATCTTATAATTTCTTTGTAATGAGAAGATCCAGAAACCTCTCTTCCTAGCTATTTTGAGATATACAATATATTGTTAGCTCTAGTCATCCTACTATGCAATAGACCACCAGACCCTATTCCCTCTATCTAACTATATAGCTTTATATCTGTTGACCAATCTTTCATTATCTCTTCTTCCCCTTACCTTCCCCATCCTCTGTTAACCACCATTCTATTCTCTACTTCTATGAGGACAACCTTTTAGATTTCACATATGAGGGAGATCATGCGGTATTTCTCTTTCTGTGCCTGGCTTGTTTCACTTTGACATGATATCCTCAAGGCTCATCTATGTTGCTGCAAATGACAGGTTTTCCTTCTTTTTTACAGCTGACTAGTATTCCATTCTGCATACATACACACACACACACACACACACACACACACCCCACATATTCTTTATCCATTCATCCATTGGTGAACACTTAGATTGATTCTGTATCTTTGCGATTGTGAATAGTGCTGCAATGAACACGAGAATGTTGCTATCTCTTCAGCATGCTGATTTCATTTCCTCTGGATATGTACCCAGTAGTGGAATTGCTAGATCTTTGTAACTCCTTCTGAAAGCACATACGCTGAGAAACACTGACCAAGGATTTCCTGGCATTTATCTACTTCTCTTCATCTCTTCAGTTCCCTTGCCACATAACAGACCCCAACTGCATGTTGTCAAATGGGTAAGTCTGATGTGGGTATTAGCTATCACACACCCCGGTACTTCAGTGGACAGTCACCTTATTTTCTTAATTCACCCATAGTACCTATGGTGAAATGGCTGCCTATTCAGCTCCCCAGATATGACTCTAAGTAGTTGGATTTACTGCTCTGATCAAACAGGTCATGTTGTTGGCTACTTTTGTTGTTGGTTTACATGGCTTATAGTTCTTGAGGCAACCACAACCACATTTGTAATCTTGGCCAGCTCATTTACCTCCAGTGACCGTTCTGTAATATGAGGTCACTGGATTACGATCTCTAATGTCCCTTCTGGCTCTTACATTCCGTGATTCCATGAGACTAAATACTGCCTTTGAGGTCATAAATTATTTCACACGGATCCCAAATTAGCTATGCGGTACAGATAAAAAAAAAAAAAAATTTAAAATCTGAATATACTGAAAATATTCTACAGGCCTGCAAATTTATCCATGAAGCCTCAATTTTTTTTCCTCACTAGTTGTATCTGTATTTAATACTTTAGTCTCCCATTTTGGCTATACCTACTCCATTCTCCTACTTTGTATATCATTTTCCAAAGAAGACAGGTCTAGAAGAATGAATTTACCCCCAAATCTGAGGAGATCATAACAGAGGAAAGCCAGGAGAGATTGTATATATTTTTAGCCATGAGTCTATGGTAATTTGCATTTATCCAGTTTTATAAGGACTAAGTGGCACAAACAAAGGAGGGTAAAAGGGAAATATTCAAGGCATTTGTCATCTCAGTAGATGGTCAAGAAAAGTGTGGTGGTTGCTGAGCCACCATGATATCCATGGGAATAACTAGAGATAGGAAAAGGGGAAAAGAAAATTGCTTTTTTGTGAACTGCCAGGTGTCGAAAACTGGTTGTGTGACAGATACATAACTTAGGTATTCTTTGCAACAACCAAAGTTATAAGATCTAATAGAAAAAGGCTGGGGTGGGGCTTGGGGTGGTGCATATCTTTCAATACTCTTCTTTCTCTCAAGGGGCAGATCCACACTTTGTGAGTCCTGAAGCTCACACAATTTGGGAGGTCCTCTTTAAGAAAAATAATTTTAAAAATTATGAATACACAACCAGATACTGATTATGTAAAACTAGAAATCACAGCTAAGTACAAATTTTTTAAAGCTGAGAAATACCACAAACTTCACAATATAAAACCCTAAACAGTAATTTTTAATTAATTAACTAGCAAACACACCTCCATAGTACTTTTTTCTTGCATATTTGGCTTCATATTCTTCATTTCCTTCTTTATATGGTAATGGTTTTGCAATATTGAGATCATTCAGTCTTTCCACAAGCATGGTTGATAAAAATTTATTATTATTACTGATATTTGGGAAGCTAAAGCACACAACTTTACACACAGATGTTCTCATTGCTTGTAGAACTAATTCATGTTTGTGCTCTACAAACATAAGAATTCTGATAAATTATGCTTTATGCAATTCCCATCACAGATTAAATAAAATACAATTCATAGTTGCGTACATTGTATTATTGAGTATATTCCTAATAGAAGAGAACTTCCTCTGTGTTTAGGCATTAATGAGATCGGAAACTCTGCATACCATTTTGCACATCAGGTGATTGAAGGAATTAGTCATGGACTAGCATCTGAATCCATACATTTCAAATCTTGTTTCTTTTCCAATACCACACACTTTCAGTGCCAAATACCGTAAGACACGTTCATATAGTGATAAGACCTCTGGCTTTGCACCTTTGTAATTACCATGCTGGATAAGTTAGCAGAGTAAACCATAGGGATATTTCTGGAAGCCATTCCTTTACCAGGATAGGTAAGCAATGATTTGTCTATACACAGGACTGACTGAAAACCATATAAACATATCTCACTAAATACAAACTAAATCTCTCTCCAACTCAACCTTGCCTTTGTGGATCTCCAACATGAGAGAAAGTATAATACAGGGAAATCAGAGTAGAAAGAGATGATATTTGTATTAGCCAAGAATCTTCAAAGAAATATAACCAAGAAACATAACCAAAGAAATACAGCATATACAGGCAGGAATATAACATATATATGTTAATTTCTTTGGTTATGTTTATATATATACATATATGTGTATGTGTATATAGGTATATATATTGAAATTGTCCTATGTAATTCATACTACACATCCCATCCATCAGCAAATCTCATCAGTTCTACCTTCACAACTTACCCAGAATCTGACCACTTCCACTGAGTTCTGCCAGCTCAAGTTTCACTTTCTTCTGTTATATCAACATGTCTTCCACAGTTCATTAATCTCTGCTTTGTATTCTTCATTCAGATGGTTAATTACTTAACTATTTTTTAAATTTTATGGAGGAATGTTTTAATCTACTGAGCAGCAAAAGTTTTGTGGTATTTTGTTTTTGTTGCACTTTTCCACCTTTTAAAAAATAGCGTAGTTTTATCAATATTGTGCCAGTCCCTTTTTAATTATCCACCTTTGCGTCATTTGGATTATCCTGGCCCAACTACTTACAGGTGGCTCCCATGATGGAAAAATGGACCAAGGTAGTCCTCCACGTTTCACAATCTGAAAAAAAGAAAAAATTTAGACAAAATAAATTTAATAGTGTTTATTTGAGCAAAATATGATTCATAAATTGAGCAGTACACAGAACCCAAAGAGGTTCAGAGGACTCCAGTCTGCAACTTGGTCAGTGAGTGTTTATAGACAGAAAAAGGCCGAAGAAAGCAGGAACAAGAAACAAAAAGCAGTTCGGTCATTTGAAACGTACCTTCCTTGGAAAGGTTAAAGCAGAGGGGACTTTCTTATCACGCCGACTAAAACTGGCCTATTTGGGGATTTGGCTATTTTATTTCCTTCTCTCCTGATTTCTTGAAAGATCAGATAAACAACTTAGTTTCAGCTTGTTGGTGTATCTTTAGCATGGATGATTTCATTTTGGTTTGGTCTGTTGGGGCCTAGTGCAGGAGCTCAGTCCAAATCAATAGCCTCCTATAAATTTTATTCAACACAATCAAAAACCTCTTCCCCTACAGGCAGAGAAACAGACTGCTTACTCCAAATATGGCTCCTTTGTGTGGTTCTTTGTCTAGTCCCACCTCTTCAGCCACTCTAAGCCAAACTTAGTCTGGGAGGGAATTTGCCCCTGCTCTACTCATCCTAGTTTCTGAACTTGTTGAAAACTAGGGTATAGTTTTTACAACTCAGGTGGATCCCTCATCTTCAGGAAGTACATTTTTGTTAAGGCTTTCAGAGATCTATGCTGTCCTTTCTATATTCTCAGTGCTTCTCTTCACTGCCTCCCATCCCTTCCTCCTTTTCCTCCTGTTTCTTCCTTTTTTCTCATATTTTTGTTACTTTTGGCAGCTACTACATATATTTTTGAATCTGTACATCATATCTGTCTTAGTAGATACATGGAGCTTGTAGGGATTTTTTATTGTATTCCCCTTGTTGCTCTTGCATGATTTCCAGGAAATGAAAGGGAATATGCTGACTTCTACAGCCATTTTGGTATTGCAAATGACCTTGTCTATATCTGCTCATTACTGTATCTCCAGAGCCCAGTAAGTGCTCAGTAAATGCTTTTAACAAATGAATGAATGAATGAATGAATGAATGAATGAATAGATTAATCTAGCAAACTGCATTCCTCACTCCTGTATTGAGCTATTGTGGTTGCTGGAGAAAGATGTGCAGATTGGTGCCATCACACATTCATAGGCTCCAATTTCAGCTGGGACCTTCTGTACTTGTCCTTGGCCAGTGTCCTGTTCCCCTCAGCAAGTATTCCACACATAGCTTTCTTTTCACACAACCTGCAAATATTCACTTCCCTTACTCATAGATAGCAGTCAATGCCCATTTCAATGTGAAAGCAGAGTTTGCAGTTGGGAACATGAGGCTCATATTAAAAACGTATAGCAATAGGTAGAGCACAGTCGTTGAGCCAATCAGAAAGCATTTCAGCTGTAAACAGCTACTATTGCTGTGCTGATGTTTACCAGCTCAAAATCTGCCTCAGGAATAACCTCAATATCCAACCTTCTTCAATGGCAGACTTAATGACAGCTTCACCCAACTCACATTTTTCTCTGGTCTCTGAGGATGAAGGATCCTTCCAGACCAAGGTTAATTTTCACACCTCAGTCTTTGCTCTGGACCTCACCCCCTTCTCATCTTCCTCAGGCACCTTAATCCACCCACAAGCTCCCAGTTTCCCTTGTCTGCAACCTCTTCCCTCCTCCCTGGATCCTCCCCCAGTCTAGTCAAGGTGCTCAAGCTGCAGCCTCATCTCCTTCTCTTCACAGTCACGTTCCTAAAGCCAGACGCTAGGACGAGGGATCCAGCGAGAAGACTTCTTTTCCAAACTAGGGCATGGGTGGGGAAGAAGCTGCAATTCAGAAATGAATAGAAGAAGGAAAGTGCCCCAATGCAAAGCCCCAGCAACTGGAATTTAGAATGAAGGAACCTGAGGCAGGCTGCCTGAGTTGCTTCCTGAGGTGGGATAGAGTCCTTGGGGTAGATCAGTAGGTCCAGCTGTGGGGTAGTCCAGGCAGACAGAGACAGAGACAGGGAAGCTGAAGAGGGGGTGGCTGATGATGACAGTCGTCTTCAAATATTTGAAGGGTTGTCAAGTGAAAAGGAAGATTTACACTATATAGCCCCAACGCTAGGCCTATGAGCAACGGGTGGAACCAAAGGGGAGTGAAATTTCTGCAGTGAGAGCTTTCTGTCTAAATGCTCCAAAAATGGAATGAGCTGTTTAGAGAAAGATTAGATCCTCATTATTAGAGAAGTACAGTCCAGAGGCCAAATAATCACTTCCTAGACATTCATCATGCTGCAGTACTTATTTAGTCATACTCCTTTAGAAGAGTACATGTGATTTCTTTAGGTATCCTCAGCATTTGTCACAGTACCTGATTTAATGCCTGCTGCATAGTAGGTGCTCAATGAGTGTTAGTTGTTAATAATAAAAATAATGGTAAGTTCTCAATAAATGTTTTATAAAATGATTACACTATATGTAACAAACCTGCACGTTATGCACATGTACCCTAGAACTTAAAGTATAATAATAAAAAATAAAAAAATAAAATAAAATAAAAAAATAAAATAAGCATCATGAAGATTGGTAGACGAAGTGACCTTTTTAAACATGCTATTCTTGTAGTTTCCATAAAGATCAAATATGTGAAGGCCCTTTGCAAAATGTAGAGTGTTATTATCAACATTAGGTACTGGGCCAAGCATGGAGGCTCACCCCTGTAAACCCAACACTTTGAGATACCAAGGCAGAAGGATCACTTGAGTCTAGGAGTTTGAGACCAGCCTAGGCAACATAGCCAGACCCTGTCTCTAAAAAAGAATAAAGAAAGAAAGCAAGCAAAGCATTAGGTATTTTCAGAAAGCTCATCATCTTAGTGCAGTCCTATAGTAAGCCTTATGGGCAATACGATAATACATAAGCCTGGGCCCCTGATTTTGAGAAACTTCCAGTTCAAAGAAATCAAATAAATGCAAACAAAGTAACTGGAGGAAACCAGCGCTAAATTGTGTGGTGCTGTGTACATACAGCACTTCTGATGCCCAAGGAGCCAGTGTGGCCCTGTTACTTTGTTGATGACTGCTGACATTCTTTAAGACTTCAGTATTGACTTCAACAGTAACATGATTTGTGACTTTGGACACTGTCATAGCTCCTTGGCATCTGTTTCCTCATCTGATAAATGAGAATAATAACTCCTGGTTTACTTTGAAGACCAAGTGATGTAATGTACCAGAATATACTTAGTCAAAGTAAACCATACTCTACAAATGCAATTATGATTGTCCTTATGCAAGCATTTCATTTATCTGCTCTTGTGATACCTAGCTAATGTTCATTTTTCTTACTTATCATGCCAATAATTGGCACCCAAATCATCCCACTTCTCCTTCTCCTTCTTTTTGGAAGGAAGATAATTGAGCCCTAGTGAGCATACATCTACTTCCTGGGGTACCTGTTGAAATGTGGCTAAAGCGACACCCCTTGGCAGAGGTACACATCTATCCATTGGGGATGGCAACTGGTTGAGTGTAGAAGTGGGAGGTGAGGGTTGCAGAGTGCAGACTGACTGGCGTGTTGGTAGATAACTCTTTCCCTTGTCTAATACGTGCTTCTCTTTCCTGGTTGGACCTCTCCAGAAATTGTTTGCAGGCTGGCCTAGGTGTCCATTTTCAGTGTTTTTATACTGCCTTCCTGCAGGACTGTTTTCTGAATAGCCTTGGACCTAATCATTCCTTCCCCTTTTCTCACTCATAGTTCTCCAGAAAAACTGTAGAATGTGCTAGGAATGCAACGTTCTGAGATAAGTGGGGAGCTACCTGGAGCAGCCCAGATGCTGTTTCAGCACCTCCCTATCCCCAAGAAACAGGGATGCTTTAGCCCAGTGAGTCCTGTGACTCCAGGTATAATACCCAGGGTGGGTTGCTTTCTGGGGTCTCTCATTTAACAGTGAAAATAGGGCATACTCTGTCAAGACTCCATCCACCCCAGGCAGCTTTCCGAGCCTTGGAGGACCAGTTCGTCATGAATTCTAGGCATCTATTGTCCCTTGCTGCCTACCTGTAAGTAACAAATCTGCTTCATGTAACTCGTTGCATGTGTGAGTATTCTATTTCAGCAGACTCAGACAAGTTGGTAACTGCTGCACAGTGAGCCTACTTTATACTTCCTGCTCTGGACTGAATTGTGTCCACTCCCACCCAAATCCATATATTGAAGCCCTAACCCCCAATGTGACTGCATTTGTAGACAGGGCTTTTATAAAGAGGTAATAACGTTAAGTGAGGTCATAAAGGTAGGGCCTTAATCCAAAAAGCTTGGCAGCCTTTTAAGAAGAGGAAGAGAGCACTTTCTATCTCTTTCTCTTCCGACTCCTTTTCTGTTTCTTTCTCCTCCCATGAGCATGCACTGAGGAAAGACCATGTGAGGACACAGTGAGAAGACTGACCTTGCCTGACAGACTGATCTTGGACTTTGCAGCCTCCAGAAGTGTGAGAAAATAAATTTTTGTTATTTAAGTCATCCAGTCGATGCAAGTATGCTGGTCTATGGTATTTGCTATGGCATCCTGAGCTAAGAAACATCCCATCACACTTCAGGTACATGCAGATTTGCACACAGGAGCTGTGGAGGAAGTGGCTACAAATCAAGAGGAACAGAAACCCCAGCCTGATCTGCAGTGCCTAAACACAGGGAGGAGTGGTGTGTGGTGTGTGAACAATTGGCGCCTATATCCCCAGACAAGGATAGCTGAAATTCAGTGTTGGGTTGGTGGAATCCACAACGGTTTTTTTTTTTTTTTTTTTTTTCCAGCAGGGGGTCGTTTGTGTTTTAAACTAAAGCCATATTTCTGAGCAAATTGCCGAATCCTTCTGTGGTAAAGCTGGCGAGGTTGAACCATGAGAAGCTGAGTCGTTGAAGCAAGGAACAGTCTGTTTCTTTTTTTAGTGGTCAAGTTCTGTGGAGGCCTTCTGTAGCAGATGGGATTATTTCTGCACCTTCTTCTGGTATGTTTCTCCCCCTGCTTCTCTAGAACTGGAAGTATAAATAGAAATTGAAGTCAATTTAAAAATTAAAAGATATTTTTCTTTATTTGTAAATTATTGATATTGCTGTTTTTGATTCTGTGTTCCATTGAGCAGATTTATTTCCAGGGATGCAGAGGAACGGGGGCTTCTTCAGACTACATCACCTTACAAGTCAATGCATGGAGACAGAACGAAAGACCACAGCCTTGGGGGCTGCTTCCTGCACAGGCAAAACTGCCTGCTGTGCTTGCTTCACCAACCTGCCTAGGAAAACATTCAGTTTCCAGATGCTATGTGTGACAGAGCACTTGTTCTTTCTTATGATCCATGTGACCTGAGCTATGGATGCCTCTAGAATACAGTCAGAACTACTTTCTATAGTCATCGTTTTCAAGTAAATGTGTAAAGTTTAGGACAGCAGGACAGGTAGATGGTATAGGCTAGGAAAGATTCAGTGACATCTACTGGCCAACCTTGACTTTCTTTAAAGCACTGCTTAAAATTTATTTGGGCAGTATCTAAAAATACAAATTGCTGGGCCTCCATTCCCAGAGGATATGATTAAGTTGGTCTGGCATGGGATCTGAGTATCTGCATATTTAATAAACTCCCCACATTATTCTGATACACAGTCAGGATTGAAAAGCCCTGTCGGTTTTCAAGAGTCTCCATAAAGAAGAGGTGGACAGAGTGGCGCAAAAGTCCACATCACCTTTCTTTAGTTACATCAGTTTCAGACCCTCAGGCTGCCAGGTTTTGAAGAAAAGCAGCTGTTTCAGGGAGATGCTTGATATGTAAGGCAAAATAAATGATCTGTCATGCTTGCTTTCAGATGAAGAAATATGAAGTAGCATTTTGAGCTAAATGAAATGGAATATGCCATTTGAATGTTGCCATTTAAGGGACATTTATTAAATATTTAATAAGTCCCCACAGTGGGCAGAAGGGAGCTTTCCATTCTACTATTTGGCAAAAAAAACAAATTGGTCCCATCTGTAGATGTTATACCAGCCACAGAACTTCAGCCCAATTTTTCATTCTTTTGTTTATGTATTCATATTTCCATACAGACCCATTCATTCATTCATCAAATTATGTACCACAGACTGTGCTGGCTACGGGATTATAATGAGAAAGTCAAGTCTCTGCCTTTAAGGGTGCTAATGATTAAAAAAAATAAAGCAGCAGCAGCAGTCTGGCACAGATGTTACCAAAACAAAGTTGCATTTAGGGTGAACCATATATATGGGCAAAAGAGGCAAAGGCTTCAAATAAATCTATTTGTTATTATAAACCAACAGTTATGTAGTACAGTAGTCCCTCCTTATATGAGGGGGACACATTCCAAGGCCCCCAGTGAATGCCTGAAACCACAGATAGTACTGATATACTATGTTTTCTTCCGACACATACATCCCTATGGTAAAGTTATAAATTAGGCAAAGTAAGAGATTAACAACAATAATAATAACATAGAACAATTATAATGATATGCCAGCATCATCACTCTTGCATTTTGGGATTATTATAAAGAAAAACAAGGGTGACTTAAACACTGCAATACCACGGCAGTTGATCTGATCACCTAGACAGCCACTAAATGATTAACAGGTGGCTGACATCTACATGGACAAAGGGATGATTCATGTCCCGGGCAGGATAAAGCAGGGTGGTGAGGTATTTAATCATGCTACTCAGAATGGCAGGCAATTTAAAACTTGTGAATTGTTTATTTCTGAAATTTTCCATTCAATATTTGTGGGCAGCAATTGACCATGGATAACTGAAATCACGGAAAACAAAACTGCTTGATAAGGGGAGATTACTGTATTTACTAAATACCTGGTTTGTTCTATGTGTCTTACATCTATTAACTCATTTCATCCTCAAAATAATGCTAAGAAAGAAATACTGCTATCCTCATTTTACAGATGAAGAAATTTTGACGCAGAGAGATTAACTCATTTATTAAGAGACAGAGCTAAGATTCAAAATCCTGTTCTTAATCGCTTTGCTACAGTCTCTTCTCCTTGATATCTGAAATCCCCACCATTAGAGAATCATTGCTCTCAATCGCTGTAACAACCAACAATGGTAGCATTTGTGAAATACTTAGTATGTGCTGGGGACTGTTTTAAGCACTTAAATATATTGCTTATCTCATTTAATTTTTACAACCAATATCCCCATTTTAGAAGGAGGAAGCTGAGAATCAGAGAGGTTAATTCAGTTGCTCAAGGTCACATAGCTGGTAAGTGGCAAAGCTTTGATTTGAAACAAGTTCTGTCTGAAGAGCCCACACTCAACTGCTATATCATATTGCCTTCCAGAAACTAGTGACACAATTAAGGCAAGGTGATGGCAAGAGAGCAGTGATTAAAAGCACACACACTCCAGAGCTAGAATGCCTGGAATTGTACCTGCTCTATCACTTACAAGCTGTGTGACCATGATACAGTGTCCTCATTGATAAAATGAGGATGATAACAGTATCTATCTCACAGAGCTATCATGAAGATTAAATGGATTAATATAAGAAAGTAGATAAAGAATGCCTGCCACATGGTAATCGCTATATAAATATTAGCTATTACTATTATTATTCCTTCATATGTCCAAAAGAAGCCATCACCACACATCTCAGTATGAATGTCTATCAGGTATTAGCTAGCTTGTCACCTAGCAAAGCTCTGACAAGACGTACTAGAGGATTTGTGTGGGAGGGGGTTATGAAAAACGGCATTCCAGGCAAAGGCATGAAATTCAGAAGTAGCATGGTGTGTTTGGAGTTGGGGACTGCAAGATTCTCAGGATGACTGGGACAGAATGTATTTGAAAAAGTGTTTAAAGCTGAAGGAAGCAGGGCAGGTAGGCAGAAACCGCATCATAAGGAGTCTCACCTGCACATACAGGGATTTGGACTTGACCCTCTGGAGAGTTATAGAAGATTTTAAGCAGGAGAGGGACATGGCCAGCTTTGCATTTTAGAAAATAATTCTCTCAGTATCTTGGAGAATTGATTGAAAAGGGTCAGACTTAAAGCAAGTTGTGACAATAGTTTTCTCTCTCTCTGTCTCTCTCTCTTTCAACGAGTAGTAATGAGTACCTGAACTAGGGCAAGTATTAGCAATGGGAATGAATTTCAGAAACAATTAGGAGGTGGCATTCACAGAACATGGTGAATGATTGACTGTAGTGGGGGAAAGTGGAGAGAGAAATGTAATATGAATCCCGGTGTTTCTGGCTTGAGTCACTTTGTAGGGGCAGTGGTACAATGGACTACAAGTACACAGGAGGAGAAGGCTGGTAGAGTCAGGAGTAGAGATAATCCGTGCGGGAAACATTACATTCGATGCCCCTTTGGCACATTCAAGCTGAGATGCCAAGTAGGTAGATGGATATATGGGTCTGTAGCTCAGGAGGGAGCTCTAGACTAGAGATAAAGATTTTTGATTCATCCATCTGTATGTTGTATTTAAAGCCACAGGCCCAGTTGAAATTGCATCGAGTGTATACAGAGTACAAAGAGAAAAAGGACAAGGAAAGAACAGCAGCACTTAAGAAGTGAGCAAAAGAAAAAGAGGTTAGTAATGGGGCCTGGGATGGAACAGCCTAAGATAAAAAAGAGAACCAGGAGAGAAGCTTTCTGTTAGGAATTGGGGTAAAATTTTGCTAGTATTTAGATGGCATTAGTCTATAAAACCAGGGAATGCTAAAACCTTGCTTTGCCAACCAGTCTTTCCCCTTATAAGATCCTGTATGGAAAGATGTGCAAGGATCAGTAGCCAAAGGGTGAACAAAGTATCACTTTAATAGAAAAGCTGAAAACTCTGGGAGTGGTGGCTAATGCCTGTAATCCCGGCACTTTGGGAAGCAGATCACTTGAGGCCAGGAGTTTGAGATCAGCCTGGTCAACATAGTGAAAGCCCATCTCTATTAAAAATACAAAAAAAAAAAAAAAAAGGTGCATGTGGTGGCACATGCCTGTAATCCTAGCTACTCGGGAGGCTGAGGCATGAGAATCACTGGAACCTGGGAGGCGGAGGTTGCAGTGAGCCACAGTCATGCCACTACACTCCAGCCTGGATGAGAGAATGAGACTTTGCCCCCGCCCACAAAAAATAAATAAAAAAGAAAAAGAAAAAGAAAAAAAGGAAAATAAAAAGAAAAAATAAACAGCTGAAAACTCAATGTATGGCTCTCTAGGAAACATTGTTTAGGTTAGAGGCATTAAGTAGTGCTTCTACTTCTTGCTAAAACCTATCACTCTCTAGGTAGAATTCGGAGGAAGCTGCAAGGGCAACCAAGCCAAGAGCAAATTTTGTGACTCTTTTATCCACCAGTACCTGAAAAAGTGGCAACAGGATAAAAAGAAACCCCAGTTTAATGGAAGAGAGAAAACACAAGAGAACAGAAGGTGAGCCAAAGAAATAAATAGTAAGACAGGCTAATAGGACAACCCAGAGAGTGTTCAAGAAGAGATTGGTCATCAGTGTTGAAAGCCACAAGAGAAGTCACATAAGATAAGGCAACAGAGGCAAGTGCTGGAGTTTTCTCCTTATTTTCATTTCTGATCTTCACCCCCAAGCACTGTGACATCTGCAGTGGAACAAGTTATTTTAATGAGCTCAAATTGTTCTCTGCTTGCACCCTTGGTTTACAAGGATGGTAGAATGCATGGCCCTGACTTAAAATCTGAACTGGCTCCTTGTGTGTTCAGAGCCCTAGAACATTAGTAAACTGGTAGCTGGCAGATGTGATTTATTTAACCTTAGCAGTGTGTGCCAACATATAAAAATCAGATCAGGAGAATTCACATAACAATCTGGATTTCTGTATTCTTTTAAAACTTTAGATTTGGCAAAGCTGGGCATGCACTGTGAATGATTATAAATCCTGGTTGCCACCTTTAGATAGACATGTGTTCTTTAATTTTCTGCACCCTCCCGTATTGCTTTATTTCCAGGCTGTGTCAATCACTGATGTCAATAGCCTCGCATTTGCCAAGTACAGAACTTCAGAGCATATTAGCAATGAATAGATGGGCATGCACTAGAGCAGAGGTTGGCAAACTTATTCTGTAAAGGGACAGATTGTAACTATTTTAGGCTTTGCAGACCATACAGTTTTGTCACAACTTCTCAACTCTACCGTTGTAGTGTGAAAGCATACATAGACAAATTTGTATTCCAATAGGTGTGGCTTGTCCTAATACAAATTTATTTAAGGACTGTAAAATTTGAATTTTATATAATTTTCATGTCATCAAATATTTTTCTTCTTATGATTTTTTTAAACATTAAAAATGTAAAAAGCATTTTTAGCTCATAGGTCACATAAAAACAGGCTGCCGAGCAGATTTGGTCCATGGGTTGTAGTTTGCTGACCCTAGCCTAGGTAACCAAAAGCCTCATTTCCCCAGTTAGGACATGTGATCATGCAAAAGAACTGAGGAGATATAGTTATTACTATGAGGAAGGCAAGACTGGCTTGAGTATATCATTTTGAATGGCTAGGTGTGGGACCTGGCTTTATAAAGAGTTGTGTTCACTATGGAAGTGTCAAAGGCAATGCAAGAATTAAGAACCCAGAAAAAGTCAGCCATCTGAAACCAATCAGGCAAAGGGAGGCTGGTGCCAGACAGCAATCCAAATCAGGCAACCCCTCTAGTTAACCTCTTCAGATTTCCTCATTTTGATAAATAGCATGACTATTCTCCAAGTCTTAGGGGACTTTGGGTGGGCAAGCACCTGAGAGAGAGACTAGCCAATCCTTGTGGGAACAGTAACATAATGAAAAAGCTGTTAAAATGATCAAGGTCAACCTGACTGATATGAATTAGAATGAGTCTGGAGAGTGGATGCATGTGGCAGGGGAGGGGGAGAAAGAGGCTTTCTGAGGAAGGTTGGAAAGTTATTATTTGACTTGGGCTAGAGTTTGTAAAATGGATAGACGACAGAACTCACCTTATGGCTAACAACACATCCTGGGACCTTGTCAGAGAATCCATAAGGGTACCAGTTTGGGTAAGATATGAGCAGGTACCAAAAGATGTCTCGATGTCTCTTCATCTCTATGTGAGATGGAAATGGGATCTTTTCTTTTTTTTTTTTTTTTTTTTTTTTTTTTTTTTTTTTTTTTTTTTTTTTTTTTTTTGAGACAGAGTCTTGCTCTGTCTCCCAGGCTGGAGTGCAGTGGCGCGATCTCGGCTCACTGCAAGCTCCGCCTCCCGAGTTCACGCCATTCTCCTAACTCAGCCTGGTAACTGGGACTACAGGCGCCCGCCACCATGCCCAGCTAATTTTTTTGTATTTTTAGTAAAGACAGGGTTTCACCGTGTTAGCCACGATGGTCTTAATCTCCTGATCTTGTGATCTGCCTGCCTCAGCCTCCCAAAGTGCTGGGATTACAGGCGTGAGCCACTGCACCCAGCCAGGTTTCTTTTTTGTAACTAACTTAAAAAAAAAAAAAAAAAAAATTTGGTCCCAATGATCAAAACAACACACATTGACTGTAGAAGTGTAATATGGGTAGTATAGAAAAGTGTTAAAAAAACAAGTTAAAAACATTCCTAATTATTTCTTCACCTAGATGAATCTCCTGTTCATGTTCTGGTCCAGTTTTATTCCAGTGCCTTTAAAATACCTCCACATGGTTGATAATTATGTATTTGATTTTTAGCTTGCTTTTTTCACTTGATTTAAAAATTTTTCCATATCATTCAAATTGTTTTGCAAACGTGGTTTTTGAAAATTATATGTGTGTGTATACATATATATTCCCCCATTCTCCCACTCTGCACTTCAGCAACAGCAGTGTTAAACATTTAAGCATGCTTGAAAGATTTGCTATTATAAATAATGTTCCAAGTGGTGCTTTTATTTTAAATGATTTCATTAGGAAAAATATAGTTAGAAGTAGAACTACAGGGTTAAATGGTACAATATTTTTTAACTATTGCTAAATATTTTTGTCTGATTTTAAAGATCTGTATGGGAGTTTTCATGAAGGTTTTAATGATCTTCTTTTTTTGTCTTCATTATTTTATTTCAGAGTCTTCATTATTTTTACTCATTTAGTAAACATTTACCATCACCTCCTATATGTGAAAGTTCAGAGGTGGTTACAAAGAATTCAAAGGTATAAACTGCGTTCTTTGGAGCATGCAGGCTATCCAAAAAGATAAGACCCAAACACCAAATTCTACTGGAATTTCACTTGTAGATATACTTGCACAATTTCACCAAGACATATGAAGAAGGATATTCACTGCAACAACAATAACAACAACAACAACAAAAACTAAGAAACAAAAATAGCAAAAAATAAAAACAAAAGCCTGGCACTTTGGGAGGCTGAGGCGGGCAGATCACGAGGTCAGGAGATCGAGACCATCCTGGTTAACATGGTGAAACCCCGTCTCTCCTAAAAATACAAAAAATTAGCCGCGCATGGTGGTGGGCGCCTGTAGTCCCAGCTACTCGGGAGGCTGAGGCAGGAGAATGGCCTGAACCTGGGAGGCGGAGCTTGCAGTGAGCGGAGATCGCCCCACTGCACTCCAGCCTGGGTGACAGAGTTAGACTCTGTCTCAGGAAAAAAAAAAAAAAAAAAAAAGCCTGGTAATTACCAAAATGTCCACCACAAGGGCAGAACAGTGTGTATAGTGCCCTCTTTGTGTGTGTGTGTCTGTGTGCATGTGTATATTTGAGAAAGCAATAAAGAGAGACGAAGAGAAGATGAACATGAAGACACTCCATTATCTGCTGTTCCTTAATTCTAAAAAATCTGAACATTGAATATTTTCTTCAAAATCTGGCACAAACTCATTTGGGGGAACCTCATATGAACTGACATGTAGGTATTTGTATTCTTCATTTATCACACCTAATGTGATTATTCAAACACCTTGTCCCATAAATTTTAATGTTCAATTAATATTAAACATGTCTAATTTACGTCTTTGCTGTCCCAAACCCTGCTGAGGGGGTGACATACTAAATGTCACAGGCACTATATCATCATGTTAAAATCCTAAAAATGTTGCATTCCAACATTTTTCTGACCTCAAGAGTTTGGAATAAGGAATTATGTCTAGTACAGATACATTTGTGTGTGTGTGTGTGTGTGTGTGTGTGTGTGAGAGAGAGAGAGAGAGTTTATGTTGTTTTCATTTTTTCTGGATGATACTGCATGAAATATTTTATAGCAATCTCTGGGAAAGGGACTAGGAATTTTGGGGAGTGGATTTTACTTTTCATTTTGTACCTTTCTGTAGTTTGAATTTTCTGACCTTACATGCACATTATTTACTTATTTATTCATTTAAAAATTTTAAATTGCAAAAAAGCGTGTATATTTACAGTGTAGAACATGATGTTACAAAATATACGTATATTGTGGAATGGTTACATCAAGCTAATTAACATGCGTTACCTCACATAATTATTTTTTTCATGGTGAGAACACTTAAATCTATTCTCCTAAAAATTTTCAAGTATAAAATACATTGTGATAACTATAGTCATCATTTTACACAATAGATATCTTGAACTAATTCCTTCTGTCTAACTGAAGTTTGTATCCATTTATCAACATCTCCCCAGTCCCTAGGCCCTGCCATGTGTTACCTTGATATATATTTTAAAAACTCAACAGAGTCATAAGGATGAAGATTATGGTCCACTTTGTTTTCTTCTTTGTATCTCTTATTAAAGCAAACTATGGCCTGAAAATGACTCCGTACTTTTATATTTGAGTGCCTGTGGATGTACTGTAACCTAGCTTAATAGTCAGACAAAAATTGAAAAACTAACTTAATATTATACACCTGTGACAATATCTGAGTGTTGGCCAATCCCAGGGGCCATACTTCAACGTCTCAAAGACTGCTGAATGTTTAAACTGTATTCAAATAAGGCCTCACTATACCTCACTTCCGATTCCTGTACATCACTTTACCTTTTTTTGTCTATAAATGTGTTCTGACCACGAGGCAGGGAGTCTCTGTGAATCTGCTCTGATTCTCGGGGCTGTCCCACTCGCAAATCGTTCATTGCTCAATTCAACTCCTTCAAATTTCATTCAGCTGAAGTTTCTCCTTTATCGCTCTCCATATTTAATACCAATATGAAAGTAATTAAAATTTTTAAAAAGTGCATTTAAAACAATAAAAACAAAAGTACCTATGATGGGAGAGCAGTCTATGGTAAGAATTAGGAGGTGCATATCCCAAGAGCCAGAGAAGTCTGAGGGGTCCCTGTAACCTGAGAGAGATCCAGACAGCCTTCATGGGGCTGATGGGACTTGAGCTAGACTTAACACATATTTAGGATGCAACTGGTAGACATGATAGCGAGTTCAAATGGGGAAGGCCGTCCATAAGAAGACAATAAAGGAAGAATGAACTACTGTCACCTGAAAATGTGGAAGACTAAGTAGGCAGAAGGATACCAGCTATCTTGAAGGTAAAAGGGAGCTTTTACCTTCAAGTAACAGTGAAGGTGGCTCCATTTCCACCTTACATTTGACCCTGAATGTGCTCTCGTGGAATACAGGTACCACCAAACTGGAATGTATGAAGTTACCATTTGTCTTCCACCCATTCCCAACCCATTTCTTTTCTCTCTTCTATTCCCTTCATAGGCCTATCATTAAACAGCCACTTTAAAAAATGCTCAGGACTCTATCTCTAGAAATAGTTACCACTGACATTTCTGTGCATGTTAAAGACATGCACAGAATCATTTTGGGGAGAGAGAAGCTTGAGGAAATCAACCAGCCCACCCCACTCATACACTAGAAAAGGAATACAAGGTCTTGAGAGGTGAAACACCTTGCCATGTCACATAGCCCACTGGTGCAGAGGTCCAAATAAAACCCAGTCTTCCACCTTACAGACCAGTTTTAGACTACTCTTCTTTCTTTGTTTACTGATGATATATTCATTTTCCAGACTAGCCTGTGATCTGATAAGACTCCAGCATGTTATTGATGTCTGGGAAAGGTGAAACAAAACATAAAAGCGTGTGGAACCAGGTGGTCGCTAGAAAAGCTGTGCTAGCTTGTGTAGATTGGAGCTGTGTTCTAATGAGTTACCATGGCAACATCTGGGCATGCATTTCAGGCTCGAGGGAGAAGATATAATACTAATATCCTGCCTGGCCACTCATTCCTGTCAAGGTATGATTCATCACTCCAAGAGAATAGGTCTCCAACTGTCAGGTTGTGGGGAGGACAGGGGTGATGGTGAAGTAGACACTCCCTTCTTCTTGTTTGCAGTATCGTCATTTTTGAAGTGGAGGGAAGGAAGGAAGGAAAGAAGGAAGGAGGGAGGGAGGGAGGCAGAGATGCTTTTCTTTTCATTGATATTTTACTTGCAATATAAGACACTATGCTGCCATTAACCTTTCCCAGCCTGGAAAAATTTGTTCTAGCTATATCTCCTTCCTTTGAAACCTAACTTGCCTTACTTCTCTCTTCTGATTCTATATAACCCCACAGGATTTCACTAACAGTCTGACATGGCTGAGCGATTCACAAGCTTTTATAGCAAAATTAAATGTTATCATTCTTAAAGGACTCTTTTTCATCTGGGACAAAACCCAACAGTCAGTAGTGAAGCAAGTGATCTAGATCAGGACAAGTATGGAGCTATGATAAGATTCTGAAGTAGATCTAATTTGCTTAGATCAGGACAAGTATGGAGCTATGGTAAGATTCTGGAGTAGATCGAATTTGCTTTGAAGTCCTAAGGCAGGAAAGGGACCAAGTTTAGCTTAGACCTCACAATGCCCACTCCACTGACCCAACCTATACATCTTACTGCATCTCAGTGGGGTGCACAAAGGGAGACACAAAGGGATAGCCAAATTGGGAAGGGGAGATCACGACCTTGGAAACTGATGGTATACCATGAAGTTATCTTGTGGGGAGCCCTGAAGTATGATTTAAAAACATAATCATCTAAAGTGGACAGAGTAGGCCGGGATGGCAAAAGATTGCTGTTTCTGGCTCTGAGTCTCTGAAGAGGGCTGTTCCAGTACCAAGGCTCAATTGTTCAGCCCAACTTCCTACCTTTCTCCATTCTGTAGCCTCTGGAGCATTCGAGTCAGTCTATTCTCTTTATTCCACACACACCAGGCTAATTTCCACCTTCTGTTTCTGTGGTTTCTTCTACTCGGACTCCCCTCCTCATCCTCTCTGCTTACCCTACTCCTAATCTACGTTTCAAAATCAAATTAGAGTTCTGTATCCTCCATGGACCATTCCATTGTTGCCCCCAACTCATAATTATCCCTTGCACAAAGCTTATTTAAATTTCATATTACATAGTTATTTAATCTCTCCGTGCTTTGATGAGGAAAATAACAGCACCTACCTCCTAGGTTTTTAGTGAGGATTAAATAAAATAATTCATGTAAAGCATTTAGGGGAGTGCCTGAAGCACAGTCAGTGTTCAATAAGTTGTATCGGTTTTTATTTTCACGGCAAGGCATTATATAGCCCCAAGTTAGGGCCATCACCCATTGCTGTGATGTAGTACATAGTAATAACATCAAAAGCAGCAGGCAAGGCCTTTTGTCCTTTTAATATACAAAAAGATACCTTGCCTTCCAGAATAGATAAAGAATAATAGGTAACATTCTGAGTCCTAACTATGAGTCAGGGCGATACTCTAAGTGCTTTCCTTTTATGAACATGTTGAATTCTTATACCACTAAGAGTGCAGGACTATCATCATTATCCCCATTCTACAGATGAGTAAAGAGATCCAGAGAGGTTGGATAACTGGCCACAGGTCACACACTTAGTTAGCAAGTAATGGTAGAGCAGGATCCAAATCTAGACAGTGTGGCTCCAGAGCCTACACTCTTAACCATTACACTAGTCCCCTTGCAAATTGGAAGATAAAAACCCAGCCAAGGCCTTGGGGAGCAAGGAGCCTATTTAGAAAAGGGAAGAGGATTTAGCTGGAAAGTGTCCAGATGCTTTAAAGCACATAAGCTTTGGGGTGGGTGGCCTGTATCTGTGGGGAACAAGCCAGTCTTGCATGTGAACTGGGTGTGCTCATGCTATCCTTGCTGTCTGTCCCAGGGTAGTTTCAGTTGCGCTCAGGGAGCCTGTCCTGAGAGTCTGTGGCTGTCATAATGACTCACTGTGAGGAGGGCGACTGGAGATAAGGGAAAGGAAGAGTAGCAATCTCAGGCTGTGGGCACTAGAAGAGTCCCCGCAATCCCTGGGGTGGTGGCAGGAAGTCTTGAAGAAAGAAGCCAGCCGACTGCTGCCCAGCCACTGAGGGGTATGAGCATTTTCAGATATTTGCCTTCATAAATCAAACCTTTAGGTCTTATCTCTAACTTCTTTATTGGCTCCTTCTTGGCCACAATCCTGTCGTTTATCTGGAAGGAATTCTAAGTGTTACATAAAGCTGAGACAGAACATCAATACTTGGTTTTGAAGACATAGTGCTCAGAGAGAGATTGGCAAGCTCCTCTGAGTGAGGGCTGGGTGGGGGCTTTTAGTCAAAGGGTATGAAGCATGCCCTACCTTAAAGTACACAGCTCTGTGGGGAGATTTTACTTTTGTTTTCATGCTATTGTCAACTCTCTGATGACTTCACAATTACTTGGGAGATTAGGTACCACCAGAAGAACTGCCGCAGCCAGGACTGGAGACTTACATGGTGTTTAGTCATCAGGAATATTAGACAGAGCCTCATCCCTGAAATGCTGGCCTAACCAACACCTGTCATCTTATTATTGGTATTGGATGCCCGAGTCTTGAAGATTTTATTTTTCCATCTTCAAGAATGACCATTTAAGAGCTAGAAAAACACATGAAGTTCATCTGGTCCAATCCGGTTAATCTGTATTAAAGCATGAGCATTATTTGATGTGTTATTAGCATTCATTGAGTTAACCTGAGGTTTATAAGTAGCTTCTATGAGTTCCCTAACACTGTATGCCGAGTTTCATGTGAATGTCCACATGTGCATTTTTTACACATTGTAAAGCTCTTATCAAGCCAGAAGGTAGTGGGGTTGTGTTAATACTCAGGAGGCAGTATGACACAGTGGAAAGCATAGGCTTGTAGAAAGGCCTGGCTTTGAATTCTGGCTCTTCTGCTTACTAGCTGTGTGGCCTTGAACAAAATGCATAACCATTCTGAGCGTAATTTATAAAATGGAGAAAGTAACAGTGCCCAACTTGAGTTGGTATTGCGAGGATCCAATTAAATAAGGTAGGTAAAGTGCAGAACATAGTTCCTGGCACAAAGTAGAGGCTCAATAAATATTAATTCATTCAACAAATACTTATTGACTGCCCACTTTATGCCTTTCATTCTTCTATGTTCCATAGAGACAGCAGTGAACAAAAATTCCTGCTCTCGTGGAGTTTACATTCCAGTGGCTCATACTGTGAATATTACTCTGTCAAGCACTATTCGTTCACTCACTTATTCCTTCAGCACATTTCTATTAATTTCCTATTATATGTGATCTACTGTGCTGACAATGAGGCTAAGATGGAAAACAAGACAAATGTGGCCCTTTGTCTCATAGCAATTTGGTGGGAGAGACATCCAAAAAATAGTTAGAAATTCTATAAATAAAATAGCAAAAATTATGATAAAGACCATGAAGGAAGCAAAGAATGGACACAGAGGAGAATAAGGGGAATGGGAGAGAGGAGAATCATTTTGAGCAGGATGGTCAAGGTATGACCCTGATATATGGTGACATTTAAGCTAAGATCCAAAAGATTGAAAGGAGATAATTATGAAAAGGGAAGGATTGTATATTAGTTTTCGATTGCTGCCATAACAAATCACCACAACCTTAGTGAATTAAACCAATACTGATTTATTATCTCACAGTTTCCATGGGGCAGCTGTCCAGGTACTGCATGGCTGAGGTAGGTTCTCTGCTTAAGATCTTCAAGACCAAAATCAAGGTGTAAGCCAGCTGCATTTCTTGCTGGAGTCTCTGGGGAAGAATCCACTTCCAAGCTCATTTCCTTTTTGTGTTTTCCACATGGCTCTTTCCATCTTCAAGCCAGCAAGGGTGTCTGGAGACTTTCTCATGCTTCAAATATCTCTGACTTCCTTTTCTGCTGCATTTTTTTTTTTCTGCTTTTTAAGGGCTCATGTGATTACACTGGACCTACCTGGCTAATTCAGGACAATCTTTCAATCTTGAAGTCAGTTTACTAGTAACCGTGATTATATCTGCACACGACAATAGGTTTGATATCAGGCAGTGAAGGTTATGGGAGTCAAAATTCTGCCTCCCACAGATAAAAAGGGTATTGCAGGCAGAGGGAACAGCATAATGACCAAGTGCACTGAGATGGACTCCAGCTTGTCATATTTGAGGAACCGAGAAGACAGTGTATCTGGAATGTTGTGAGCAAGCAGGACAGTGGGACAAAATGAGGTTGGAGAGGTGAGCAGGGGTCAGCTCATGCAAAGCTTATGGGCCATGCACAGGAGTCTGGGTTTCAGTCTAAAGGCAATGGGGAGCCATTAATGGTCTAAATCTGGGAAATGACATGACTTGGTTGACATATTTGAAAGTTCATTCTTGCTACTGTGTGGACAATGAGTTGGAAGGGAGCAAAAATGAAAGTGAGAAAGTAATTATGAAGAATAAAGGTAATGATTCCAATCCTTAATTCTAGAGTTTCTCATTTTGTTCCAGTAACACAGCACAGGGAATCATAGAGTTCTCCATGGAAAACTATAAAATAGTCATATTTAAATCATAAAATGTTTACAAATATAATTCTATGTTAAATCAGATGCTAACTTTTTCATTCTAGTATAGGCACACGGAAGCAGGGACCAAGGGTTTCAGGAAAATTTACGGGAGCACATTCTATCCATAAACTTACTGCTTTTCCTTGAAAAACTTGGTGGAAAGACCATCATTTCATTTCATTTCATTTTTAGTGGCAGAATACTCTTATTTAGTTCACAAAACACAAAAGTTTCTGAGGGGATAGTTTAAAAAACATTGTGAAGAGGAGAGCAATGTCTTAAGGTATAGGCACTAATGTAGGTTAGACACAAGACCAAGGTCCTTCCCATATACTTTCAGTCTCTTTTGGACCGCCCTGTCAGGATTTTTAACTAGCTGTTTGAAATGTGTTATTACAGTGGGAAAAAATTCAAGGTCCAACGGCTATGCAGATGGAAGAAGGCCAAGTTCACAGAGTAGCCTAATTCGTCAACGGGAGGTGAGATCTTTTCAGCTTCATTGCTAGGTGGGCCCTTTGGTCCCAGATTGAAACTGCTCTGATTCTACCTGGTAGCTCAACCAAACAAGGCCCCCATAGTCTCCTCTTCTAAAGCTCTTTGAGCACAAAGCCCCCAGTCACTGGCAGTTTCCCACCCAGCCTCCTCCTCTTCTACCCTCTGGCTTTGAAGAATTCTGTGATCTATGCTCCTAGCAGGCACTTAGATTTCTTTCTCCTACTTTCTCATGCTGTCTGTTCATTTACACACCTCTCACCAAGTCCTTCAAACGTCCCATTTTTCTAAATAACCCTTGTGTTCCTTTCATCATTTCTAGGTCCCCTCTTCCCAGTGTCACACATCTGGGGCTTTGATGGCACTTGTCCATTTCTGTTCCTCACATCGACTTTGTTCAGCTCATCCATGCTCAGGACACACATTTGCATGTCTAAAGTCTGATTAACATTATGATTATGCCTTCCCTATTCATCCTCCAGTTTTCTCAACATCACATACATTGAGAAGAGGGAAAGGGTTTCTATAGGAGCCAGGATGCAGGTGTCAGAATTGTGAGAGAGGCCTTAAAGGTGGCACTGTTGGATTCCTGAGAGCCTAGGCTGAAGTAGCTAAGAGTGGGCTGAAGAGGCGCTGGAATGTTCACTTAAGGATTTGTGGGAGATTCTAGTATCTGAGAAACAAAAGCAATATTGTCATCCCCTTCGGACAAGTCTACCCAGATTCAAATGGAGTGGGGCCTGTGTCCTGCCACATCTTTTTATCTGTTTGGAACATTGGGGGCTTCTTTGGTGATGGTGGGGGAGGAGAGATGTTAGACGAGAAACAGAGAGCATGAGAGAGCGTGAGAGAGCTGGAGAGGGCACTAAAGCGGGAGAGAGATTGATAAAAGGGAAGTCTTTTCGGCGTTTGGATAATGCATTTGAAAAAGTATAGAAGGTACAGGCTAGTCTGGTTCCAGCAATTGCTCTGAATGAAATGGAGAATTTCTGCAAAATATGGCTCGGGGGCAGCTCTTTCTTGTACCAAATTATTATAGCAATGTTGAGCATTTTTTTTTGAGTGCCCACTACTATATGTTGAGCCCTGTGCCAGGCTTTTTATTTGCCCTAACTCATTTAATCCTCACAATGACATGAATAAATTGAGGTTATTATTATATTTCCATTATGGGTGAGAAAAATGAGGCATGGAGAGAGGAAGCAACTAGTTCAAGGTCACATATCTGGTAAGTGACAGAATCAGGATGCAAGGCTAGGTCTGGCCAAGTTCAGTGCCCATGCTCTTAACTACTATGTTCTGCGGGCATCATTGGCCAGTCAGTGAACCATTGTAGAGACCAGAAGTCCCTTCTCATCCAACTCACATCTGGTTTTTGTTGTTGTTGTTGTTGTTGTTGTTTTGTTTGTTTGTTTTTGAGAGTCTCAAAGATTAGGGAATGGGAAAGACTCGGAGTAGGAGTACAGCCAGTTCACAGCAGAAAAAACACCCTTTGGTGTCCATACCAAGGCAAGCATTGATGACTAAAGAATCACAAGCTGTCTTCATGTGAGCCAAATGCTTATTTTCTCCTTTTAACAAACAGAATTAAAAATCTCTACACCACTTCCATGTCTGCTACAGGATCAGGCACCTGCTGGATATGTTAAAGCCCAAGACTCCAAGCTGGATTTCTTCAACTCTGTCCTTCACCCTGCATTCCTCCCAGTTGCCTCAGTTCTGTCTCTTGTCTTCTGTTCCTTCATCTGTTTCTGTCTCCCACTTCTCTCACTCTCTCTTCATATTTACCTGCTAAGCCATCGCCAGAAAAGAGAGTTGTATTTTTACTTTTCAGAGTAATTTCCTGGCTGGTCACATTCTCCTTTAGTGACTGCCTCTGATTATTACATTCTCTCAGCAGCCACTCACATATATATTTAAGATTTAGGAAGAGGCCAGGTGCAGTGGCTCATGCCTATAATCTCAGCACTTAGGGAGGTCGAGGCAGGAGGATCACTTGAGCCCAGGAGTTCAAGACTAGCCTGGGCAACATAGTGAGACCCCGTTTGTATTTTATTTCAAAACAATTTAGGAAGAGAAAGGAGCCCACTTGTATTCTGTATGGACAAAGTTGGAATCTAGTTCCTCCATTGAGAAACAAAGTGAAATGCCAATTAAAAATAATAATTGTCATTTTGTTAAAATGTTACTTTCAATTTTGCAGGATTTTTTTTTCTTTTCCATTCTTCGATATTACAAGGCACAGTCAAAGTGTGGCCTGTGTAAGTGACTATAGAACTTTACATTCATAATTCTCTCTTTTTCTGTTTCTCTCTCTCTCTCTCTCTCTCTCTCTCTCTCTCTCTGTGTGTGTGTGTGTGTGTGTGTGTGTGTGTGTGTGTGTGTGTGTGTGTGTTTCAGGCTACAGCTGTGAGGTAGACTATGCAGGTACAATTAACCCCATTTGCTCACAAGCAAGTGACTTGATCATGGTCATACTGCTAGAGAGAGGCAAAACTAGAAGTACAACCTAGGCATTCCATCCTTTGCTCTAGAGATCTTTCCACTGAACCATACCTAGTGGATATGTTTCTTCCTCCATGTGTTCTGGATTTTAGGAGGCTGCAGTTGGAAGCAGCTGGTAGATGGCCCTCTTGAGTGACAAAAGATATGACTCAGGGGCATAAAGAAAGATTATGGCACTAAAGAGAATATCAAACTCATGTTTCTTTACTTTTAAGAGAACACATTTGGGCTAGATGAATTCACAAGTTCCTTTTAGGGCTACCAGTCTAGGAAATCTAAGCCTGTGAGGCCTCTCTTCTGAGCCAGCTTTATCTGAGTAAATGCGCTAGAAGGAAATTTATAAGGAAAGCTTGTACATTCCTTGGCCTCTTAGCAGAATTACCCCTTGACCAGCTCAAGCTTCTCCGATCCTTCTGTTCCTTAAGTCCTTCAGATTCAACTCTTCTTTTCAGTTGCACATTCCAATATTTCAACACGTTTTACAGCCAAATGATCACTGTGCACATTTAAGTTTTCTTTCTTTGGGGGATTCTTCTAAATGCAGTATTGGAACCTAGTTAGTAGATATCCATGAAAGGGAGACTTGGTGATGGCAGAGCTGGGTTAGGGCACTAACTGAACCAGTCAGAATGAATGTGACTCTCAATTTGAAGTAAGCGATATGTTGAAACATCAAGGCTCTTCAGGGAATATGAGGAGGTTGACTTTCTTCACACCTGACATTACTGAGCCCAGATGCCTGATGGGGATACTTGCTTCAGTTAGAAGTTTGGAATTTGGGTTGCAGCTTCAAATGTTCCCCTCTCTCAGCTCCCACTTAACAGAAAGAAGTACCTTAGTCCCCATCTCTCGAGCTCTTTTCAAGCAAACATTTCCTCCAGATAAAATATGGAAACCATGAAGTGTACAATTTAATCAAAATGCCAATAATCTTACTTTATATGATCTAGAAGTTAAAAGCCCTGGAGTCAGACAGAGCTGGGTGCAATTACTAGATATTGATCATCGCAAGCCAACCTCTCTTTAATCCATTTTTCTCATCTCTAAAATGGGGCAATAATAGCTTATCACATCAGGTTTTGTGGGAATTAAATGAGAACATGCAAGTAAAGCACAGGAAGCTTCCAGAAACTGTTTGCACTATTACTAGGCTTTTCGGCACACTTTCTGCTGTTACTTCTTTTAAAAGTCTCACTACCCATTCTGTGAGGTAGAAGCTGGGGCAGAGTGGAATAACTTGGTCAGGACCACACAGAGTCCTGTATACCCTTCTGACAGAATAGTGCTGTCTCCATCAGTGACAAGAGCTCCACCTCGGGGCTCGAGCTCCCAGCTGCCTGAACATGTTTTAAAGGATTCCATTGAAAACATATGTACTAAGTTCACCAACTCACTCCCTTCCTCCCTTCCTTCCTTCCTCCCTCCCTCCCTCCCTTCTTTCCTTCCTTCCTTCCTTCCTTCCTTCCTTCCTTCCTTCCTTCCTTCCTTCCTTCCTTCCTTCCTTCTCTCTCTCTCTCTCTCTCTCTCTCTCTCTCTCTCTCTCTCTCCCCTCTTCCCTCTCTCTTCTGTTCTTTCTTCTTTAAGGAAGAGAAATGAAACCAGATGTTATAAGACCAGGGCAAAATCTCAGGAAAGTCTTGTTTTCAGTTAGATTTTTATAGTAATATTTTATTGGTACAGTCTCTGTCTTTCCTCTCCTCTTCCTCCATCTGCTTTGCAATTCCGTTGCCTTCATCTGCACTTAAAAAGGCCAAAGCAAGCAAGGTAGGCTAAAAGGCAGTGAGGGCAAGGAGGCCTCCTCGAGATTTCCAGGTCAGGACTGCCGTAGATTTTGTGTCCTTGGAGAGATGTTTCCTTTTCTGCTGCGCTTGGAAATATCTCTGTCTCTCGGGTTGACACAGTCTCAGGTTCCCTCCTTCAGAATCCCAGGGCCTCTAATGGGGGCAAGAAACAGGCAAGCTCTCCTATCCTGGTCCCCTCCTCCCCCAAACACCCACTTCCTTTATAGCAGCTGCAGCTGTTGGGTCAGCCTGGGAGCCCAAGCCCTCCCCCCACACCCCTTTTCCCCAGGTAAAAATAAATAAAGTGTCAGTGAGCTGATTGCTTTTTGGATTGCACCTCACCTCTTTCTTCCTGTTTTGAGCTTTTTGGTTTCTTAGTGGAAACTACAAACCTTGCCTTGACTCCAGAGTGGGTGTGATTTCCTTCTTCCTGGCTCCCATCCCACTCTTCCCCCAGTTCTTCCTTCTCTAGCATGACTCTTTTATCATTCTAATTGGGATTTCTCACCAGCAAAGGGTTTTCATCTTCTCTGAAATTAGTAGGTGTCTGGAAAGGATGGTGGAACTAAGTTTTCTGTAACCCAGCAATTGGAGCCAAGAAATGAGAACTTCTAATCTACCTTTTATCTAAGACTCACTGTGTGACTGTAAGCCATTCACAGTGGTATTGCCATTTGACTTGGAGAAAGAAGTATTAGCCCAAATTAATCAAGTTATGCCAAAGAAGCTTACAAAAAGTGTGATTGCTCTACAAACACGTTTTCAAGACAAATCTTTTAATTTTTACCTGTCCCACCAAACCTCTTCACATAAAGAGAGAATGTAAATACAAACAGTAAAAGGGTAGGAGGTGAGTAGATGCAGCTTCTCTATATAGAAATTCTGGAGCTACTGTTGGTTCTTCACTTTCTATGTTAATCTCTTTTTTAAGACTGTAAAACAATGTCAACATTTAATATCTTTGGGATAGACTGAGATGCTTGCAGAGTTTACCTGGTATCTGTAGGTCCCAGATGGTAGTTTGGACAGAACCAATCAGAATATTGGCCTGTGTGGTACATTTGTAGTTCTGCTTATAATCATTATAAAACTATACCCAAAACAATTAATGAACATTGATTGAAACTCTTATGCAGTGTACAACCATATTCTGTTCACCTGAAGTGCTCTCAGGCCTCTTCATATGGATCTGGAAAGCATTAAAGTAACTGAGGCAATGGAAAGGAGCAAAGTGGTAGCTGGAGATAGGCTTAGAAATGTAAAGTATGTTGTTTTAGGGCAAGGTAGCTGAATAGCAGGGGGCAATTGAGGGAGGAGAGGTAAAGTAAAGTGCTGATTATCTAAGCAGAGTGGAGGGCTGGAAATCTGCATCCCTATCTCCTGTAGGGAGCCGACTTGAGAGAGTTAGAGACTGTGAGTCTAACTTTTGGATGAAGAAAAGAGTAGCTCCTGTCCTAGAGGAGTTCACATTTAGTAGGGATGAGAAAGTGTACACAGATGAATAGTGGTTAAGAGCATGGTCTGGCACCAGGCCACATGGGTTCAACCAGATCTTCAACTAACCAATTGTGTGACCTTAGGCAAGTAATTTCAGCCCCTCAGTCATCGTGTCCTCACTTAGAGTATGGAGACAATAGTTGTACTTACCATATGAGGACAATGAAATGAATTCATACATGTAAAGTGCCTGGCACATATTGAGAGCTCAACTGATGTCAGCTCCTATTTATCCAGGGCTACATGATTTGCATGCATTGTCTTTTTTACTTCTCACCACTACCTTATAAAGGAGAAATTGTTATTTCCCCTTATTTGCAGATGAAGAAACTGAGGCTAAGATAAGTTAAGTGGGTGATTATAATTGAGTGTAGAAAGTGCTAGAATAGACAGGTGCAATAGGAATGCAAAGATAAACATGTCTAACTGCCTGGAGAGATTTGCAGAGGGCGTCACGGAGAAGGGCACATTTAAGGTGGACTCTGAAGGGTAAATAAGGGTTCATCAAGAGGGGCACAGAACATGCAAAGGCAAATGGATGGTAGTTAAGCATAGCTGGAGTATAGATGTTGGCAGGTTAGGTATTAGCAGGAAATGGGCCTGAAGGTTGGTTGTGACCAGTTTGTGTATGCTACCCTAACGAGTTTGGACTCTACTCTTTAGAGAATCATCAAAGACTCTCTGTGTTCAAGTTATGTACAGGGAGGGAATTTAGATGAGTGATAACTAGGGTTTGTACTAGCATAGTAGCAATAGGAATAGAGAGATGAATCCAAATGGAGAGGTCAAAAGTAAAGCACTTCCGGGTGGGGCACAGTGGCTTATGCCTGAAATCCTAGCACTTTGGGAGGCAGAGGAAGGGAGATCACTTAAGGTCAGGAGTTCAAGGCCAGTCTGGCCAACATGGAGAAACCCCATCTCTACTAAAACTACAAAAATTACCCTAGTGTGGTGGCATTTGCACCCGTAATCCCTGCTACTCGGGAGGCTGAGGCAGGAGAATTGCTTGAACCCAGGAGGCAAAAGTTGCAGTGAGCTGAGATCACGCCAGTGCACTCCAGCCTGGATGACAGAGCAAGTCTCTGTCTCAAAAAAAAAAAAAAAAAAAGGTAAAGCACATCTGTTTCTTCACTAGAAATCAACTGAACAGGCTGGAGGCCGTGGCTCACTCTTGAAGGTGGAGGCAGGTGGATCACCTGAGGCCAGGACTTCGAGACCAGCCTGGGCAACATGGTGAAACCCCATCTCTATTAAAAATTCAAAAAAATTAGCCAGGCGTGGTGGCGCATGCCTGTAGTCCTAGCTACTCAGGAGGCTGAGGCAGAGAATTGCTTGAACCTGGGAGGCAGAGGTTGCAGTGAGCTGAGATAGTGCCACTGCACTCCAGCCCGGGCAACAGAGAGACTCTGTCTCAAAAAAAAAAAAAAAAAAAAAAAAAAAATCAACTGAATATAGTTCATGCTTGCTTGGGAGTTGCAATGTAGTCTCTACTCCCCCTCAAGGAGCTCACAATAAAGTACAGAAGACAGACCTCAAATCAAAGGCAAACCAACAGTTGCAATACAATATGGTATGCTCCGTGAGAAAGAGACACATACAGGGTGCTGGAGGAGCACAGAGGAAGAATATTGTTCTAGGGGTGGAGAGGTAAGTAAAGGCTACCCATAGGAGGGACCACTTCTGCTATGTTTTTTGTTGTTGTTGTTTGTTTGTTTTTGAGACAGAGTCTCTCTCTGTCACCCAGGCTGGAGTGCAGTGGCACGATCCCAGCTCACTGCAACTTCCACTTCCTGGGTTCAAGTGATTCTCCTGCCTCAGCCTCCTGAGTAGTAGCCGGGATTACAGGCATGCACCACCACGCCCAGCCAATTTCTGTATTTTTAGTAGAGACGGGGTTTCTCCATGTTGGCTAGGCTGGTCTCAAACTCCCGACCTCAAGTGATCTGCCCACCTTGGCCTCCCAAAGTGCTGGGATTAAAGGCATGAGCCACTGCGCCCAGCTTGGAACTAAGTTTTGAGGGGTGAAGAATAGTTACCCAGGCAAAGAAAGGATAGGAATGGTTGTCATTCCAGTAGCAGGAATAACAGGAGCAAAGGTATAGAGTATGCAACAGCATGGAATGTGGGAAGTGCTACAAGTATTTCAGGATTGCTGGAGAAGGAAGTGCATCAAAGGTAAATAGCAGAAGAAACAGGGCTAGAAAGTAAGGCAGAGACCAAGTTTGGGGGACCTTTGTACGCTATGCCAAGGAGTTTGAACTTACTCTCATAGGTGAAAGGGAGCCATTAAAATGATTTAATTAGGAGGCCACCAGATGCATAGATGTACGTATTAGACTGGTAGCAGAGTGGAGGATAGGATTGGAGGGGGTGAGATTAGAAAAAGCAGGCCAGAAGCAGAGAAAGCTGGTAGGAAATTATAACAGATTATACTTGAGATTAGGAGTGCCTGGTTTAAGGCAAAACAGGGGTGACAGAGAAGGGATAAGTGATTGGAGAATTAAAAGTGGCAGGACTTGGTAACTGATTTGATATGGTGGTTAAAGAAAAAGGAGTTGAGGAGGAATCTCAGGTTTTTGGCTTTAATGAAAAGTGAACTTTGGTTCACCAACCAAGAAAAATAATGGAGAACTGATCCTGGGAGAACAGTGATTTCATTTTGAGCATCTTGAGTTTCAGATGGTTATGGGAAATCCAGATGGAAATGTCCACTGGACACTTCTTTGTTTTTGATATGTGAATCTTGAGGCCTGGGGAGATGTTGAATAGGAGATGTAGAGTTGAAAAGCATCAGCATACAGATGTCAGTAAAAGTCATCAGAAGGGTTGAGACCACCTAGAGAGAAAATGGGCCAAACATAGAAACTCAGAGGACTATCAGTATTCAAGGGGCAGACAAAGGAGAAGTTCCAGGAATTGTTGGCACTAGCCCTGGACTATATCTTTTAGGAACCCTGGGATTGAATGAGAAGCCCCAACATAGTGGCCCCAATCTTTCCTCTTGGAACTTTCTAAAACTATTCTGTGGTGTACATGATTGAGAATATTAACACATTTTAGGACTGCGTATCTTCCAACTTCTAATATAGTACCTTTTTTTCTGAAGATTGTTGCAAATTGCTTTGCAATAATATTCATAATATAAATTTCTGAGTTCCATGATTGAATATTCTTTAAGCAGAAAATTGTATTTATTTTCTTCATCTCATTAACCTAAAATGCTTTTGTAGTATCACATCCCTTTTGACCTAGTATCTTAGTCAGCTTGGTCTGCAATAACAAATACTATAGACTTGGTGGTTTAAACAGCAAACATTTAGTTCTCATAGTTGTGGGGACTGGGAAGTTAAAGACCGAGGTGTTGACCAATTTCCCTCTTTCTGGTTATAGACTGACATCTCACTATGTCTTTATACAGCAGAGAGAAGATTATCTCTCTCATGTCTCTTTTTGTAAGGGCACTAATCCTATCATTAGGGATCCACCCTTATGACCTAATTACTCCCCAAAGGCCCCACTTCCAAATGCCATCACACTGAGCACTAGGGCTTCAACATACACATTTTGAGGGAATGCACACTCAGTTCATAACATTCAGGAAGAATATTTTTTCTTCTTGTTAGTTTTAACATATATAAAGCGTTAAGCCTTATGCATGTTAAGATATATATGTTTAAATAGTGCCTGGAACATAATAGGTGGCCCACACAATTCAAGTGGCATTACTCAAATTCATTGTCTTTACCTAAATATGCACACCCTATTCTGTAGTCACAGACACACACTCAAGTAAGCTAGGTCTTTCCAAACTAGCGATTGCTCAATGTAAGTCTTGCCTTTCAGGTTTTTGTTTCAATTTTTGGCATCGAAAGGCAAATTAGAAAAAGAAAAAGTACTGGTATGTAGATTTGGGGGTTATTTCCCTTTAGATTATGACAGGATGTTAAAAACTGATCACAGTTGATATACAGCAGCTTGCTGGAGTCTCTGCAACATGCCTCAAACACAAAAATCCCTGGTGATGGACGACTGTGGGTAAAAACACACATGCATCAGATTTCTTCTCTGATAGCTTCCAGACCCCATTTTAGTAGTTTTGGCTCTCAAGGCAAACTCCATTTGACAGCACAGGAGTAGCTACTCAGTCATTCTCCCAAACTAGTCAGTCATTCCCCCCACGCTTGGCCTCTTTTCAGCAGGCAGGCTTGACTAGCTGCTTACTTCCTCTTCTCTCTTAAGGGAGAAGGGAAGTGAGAGAACTCCCTGGTGAGTGCTGAGTTGCGATCTGTGCATACAGCTTTACAGGGGAGAACAAAACTACTCTATTTTCTCTGTTTCATTGTAATAAATCTCTGAAGAGATCTCTGGTTGGATCACCTCAGAGAGAGAGAGAGAGGGAGAGAAAGAGAGAGAGAGAAATTAGGAGAGAAAGAAAGAGAAAGAGAGAGAGATTGGGACAGAGAGAAAGAGAAAGAAAGAGAAAAACGAGGAGGAGGAGGAGAGGAGAAAGAAGAAGAAGGAGGACAAGAGAGAAAGGGAGCAGAGAGAGAAAGAGAAGAGACAATGTGCATTGTTGCTGATATGCACTGTTTTTGTTTCTGTGTGTGCTTTGTACTTGTAATGGTTAATGCCCAGATGTGTCCTAAACCCCATGAAGCTGTTTCCGTCCCAATCACAAGTGAGTAGTAACAGTCCAATCCAAATGCAACCCTTGATCTTTTTCATGAGTAGAGCATAGAATCCTTTGTTCTCACATACCTTTTTTAAGTACATCATTAAATTGAGTAGAATAACAATAATAATAAAAACTCAAGTCAATGTTCCAATAACCTACCCCTAACTGCCTCTCCCTACGAAGCTGCTACTGTTTGCTGCACCACAGCTTTGCTCACATCCAAGGCAAAACCTCAATTGATCAGTTGAGGTGATCTTGTTACACCCTTGCCAGGCTATAGGCTACCACACCCAATATGTCAACTTTAATCAGCGCTAAGTACCTATTGCTATTGCCAGTCTATTGATCTCTGTTTGTAGGAGATAAGGGTAAGAGAAATCGTTCTTTTAAAGTCTGTGACAAAAAGAGAAAGGAAGAAAAGGAGAAGAAAAGGTGAAGAAATGAAAGACCCAAAAAACAGAAGAAGAGGGAGAAAAAAAGAAGAGGAACCATATGAAGAAAACTCGGAAACAAGTGTCCCCAGGCTCCACACCTACCTAATTTGCTTTTTCCTGTTTCTCCACTTAGCAATGCATTAAACATGTGATCTTTCTTTTAGCCACAGCCTTTCCATTCCTTACTGTGGAGTCAAGAAAAATACATGATATGATGAAGATAAGACAGGTTTGGAATCAGCTCACCCTAGGTTCTCATTCTAGGACCTAGCATGGTAACTAACCCCTAATGCCAAATAAACTCCTTTTCGTAAGAAATTTGTTTGAGTCCCATGTAGCAATGGACTCCTGGACTGTATATATTATTCTACCATTGAATAGTACCAGTAAAAACTCACTGGGAATTCACTTTTCTCAACTGCGTTTGGCTATGAGGGCAAGGAATTTCAATTGGCAGGCAAAGTATGTTGTTGCTTAACACACATACATGAACATGCATACTTGTACACATACAATGTATACATGGTAAAAACAAACAAACGAACAAACAAAAACCCAACCCATACCTAAAAAAAGGTATACAACAAAAGGTCTCTACTCCCTCCTCTGCAACAACCCTTAGATCCTTTTGAAAATGTAACCACTGGGTCACTGTTAACTGTTTCTTGTTTGCCAGATATACTTCAACATGGAGAGGAGGCTGGTCCAAGTTGCTTTTCATTTGCACAGGGTGTTGAAGTAGAGAGTACTCAACAGTTTAGGGTGGGTGGCATCAAGACCTTGGGTTTTCATGGGGATAGTAGCCGTGAAAACAGGTAAGATGAGAGGATGGGAAACATTGCCTTCTTTACAGTCTTGCCTCTTTCGTGGTGTGACTCTTAGATTGTGAATTAGAAGGGTCCCATCAAAGGAAAATCTGAGACCCAGAAAAGAAAGGGCCTTGTCCAAGGTTACACACATGCAGCCATTTAGAGGCAGAGCTGATATTAGCCCCTAGTCCTCTAGCTTCCTAGGACGCTGTTCTTTCCCTAATTCCCCAGAGCCTCCAACAGTGAAACAAACAAAGCTAGAGCCTCTGCTTCTGGCACCTTCCACTGCTACTCCACTCCCTGTGTCTGGACTATGAACCTTACAGATCTCCTGGATTCTTCTAAGGGAGGACATTTTTCTTTTCTCCTTTTAGTGGAGACATGGTAGCTTGAGAGCATAAAGAGATAGTTTTCAAACTGTAGTATGAATCTGAATCACCTGAGTTGATTGTTAAACATGTTAGTCTTTCCCAGAAGACACTTACTCTCAAAGAACTTTCACTACTCTCTTGAGAAAGGTAGCAGACACTTACTGTTAATTTTTTGTATTCACGTGATGACTTTCTACAGAAGCCCCAGGTCTAGAGAAAAAACACCATCCCGTTTTAAAAATTTTGTTATATTGTTTCTGTTTGGTTCTAAAATTAATACATATTTACTGGCAAAAATTAATATTACAAAAGAATATTATGAAAGATATACATCAGCAGATGTTTTTAAAGCCTTTTCATCAACTCTCAAGAAAATCTCCATTCTGGACACAAGAGGGAGCTTTTAGTTAAAATGAAAATTTTAATGCAGGCAGTTTCATGGGGGATATACCATCTTTACTTTCTTTAACAAATTTGACTTTTTTCTTTTTAAAAACACATTCATTAGTGATTATGGAATTGTATAATGATAGAGCTGACAAGCTCCTTAATCATCATGACCTCTCGACAGCAGTTGATATTGTAACCACCCAATGGGTTCATTTTGCCTGCTGCCCACATACAGCCGATTTATCAAGACAGGGAAATTGCAATAAAGAGTTTCACACATGTTGAGCTGGCTAAATCAAATTAACCTCCCTGAAAATTTGGAGGCTAGAGTTTTTCAAGGATACTTTGGGTGAAGAGAGGTGGGGTGGCTAGGCAATTAGGTACTTGCTGCCAGCTGGTTGGGGATGCAATCGTAGGGGCATAGGAAATGGTTCTCATGCCCACTGAGTCACTTTTGGGTGAGACCACAGGAGCAGTTGGCAGGTCCAGGTGGAGCCATTGGTTATCAGACATGCAACAAACCTGAAAAGACATCTCAAAAGGTCAATTTTAGGTTCTACAATAGTTAGGTTATCTGCAGGAGTAATTGGGGAAGTTGCATATCTTGTGGCTTCTGGAATAATGGCGAGTAATCATTTATGTCTATACCTTGGCAGAATTCAGGCTCTTCTTATCCTCTTAGCCTGGTGGTCTGTCCTTAGCTTTACAAAGGCAGTTGCATTTTGAGGAAGTACTATTATTATTTAAATTATAAACTAAATGTATCCGGAAGTTAGCTTGGCCCAAGCCCAGGAATAATTAAGGGCAGCTTGAAGGCTCAAAGCAAGATGAGGGGTTGGTTAGATCAGATCTCCTTTACTACCATAATTTTCTCGCTGTTATAATTTTTGCAAAGGCAGTTTCAATATGGTTGCCTATTCCTGTCTTTAAAGATTCTCCTTCCTTGTCTCCTGAGATACTACTCTGTTCCTGGCTCTGCTCCTAATTTTTTGACCATTTCTCTTCCTTTGCTCTCCTTGAGTGTGGATGCTTCTCTGAGATCCTCAGTGCACTTGTCTTCTCATTCTGCAGTGTATACACAGGTTCTGTGGCTGACCTCATCCATTCCCATGGTTTCAACTACTACTATGGGCTGATGAAGAAATCACCATGCATATCTCTTGCTATTAAGCTTATTCGGAGGCATATTCACTTGCCTACCGGACAAGCTAAAAAATGCCAAAGCAGCCCAGAAAAATATCAATGAACCTGACCGAAAGGGTAGTAAATTTTAAGGCTGCATAATAGGTTGATTAGGGAATCTCTGAGTTTTCTGAGTCACAGGGATGACCCTGTGAACTGTGATTACAGAAACAGAAAACAAAACAAAAAAAGAGCAACAAAAACCACAATAACAAAAACTCTAGAGCACAACGAAAAGTTTCACTTAGACCGGATTGTCCAATATAGCAGTCACAAACTGCAAATGGCTTTTGAGCATCTGAAATATGTTTGGTTTTAATTGAGATGCAGAGTAAATGTAAAATACTATCAGTTTTAAAAGAAAGTAAAATATCTCTTCTTTTTTTTTTTTTTTTTTTTTTTACTGATTACAGAACAGTTCCTGGTTCATACAACATGCTCAATAAATGCTAACTGCTACCATTACTAGACACTCTCAATTCTGGTCACTTTAAATTTCTTGATGTTAGCCAAACCTTTGATGCATCTCTACCTTTGTGAATGCACTTTGATGCTTCTCTACTTTTGTGAATGTTGATTCCCCTGCCTGGAATGCTCTATTGCAAATTCTTCACCTATGAAACGACTACACATACTTCAAGATCTAGCTAAAACATTACCCGCTTTTTGAAATCTGCCACATTACCAGTGGTTGTTGTCTCCTCTGTGGCACCTTGTAGATATTGCTATTATTGCACAAATGGTAATACAGTTACACTTGTAATATAATGAGTGTGTCTGCTTCCTCAATGGACTTTTAATCTCAACAGAGATAAGAGCTTGTTGGTCTCCTCTTGGTATCTAGCACAAATGTCTAGCACAACATTTGCCACCAAATAGGTACTAAATAAATGCTTTTCAAACTGAAAATTGAATAATCTAATTAAACCATCTATCTTTACATATGAAGAAACTGAAGCCCTGGGAAGTGATGGACTTTTTGGACAAGCTTACACTTTGGTCCCTAGTGGACCAGGGGCCTTTTCTTTTGCCTCTGAAGAAAACAGGCAAAATGTAGCCCCAGAATAATTAAAATAAAGACTTACATTAACACAGATCCCTCACTTTCACTACTTGTGAGAAAATAATGATGGTTGTGAATCCCAAACCTCGATACTGAATTAAGCGTATAATATATGTCCAAACTTCCACTAGTTTCTGGTGTCGGGATAAGGATAAGAACATTTTGCTATTTACCATCCCTCTGTGGCTGGCTAGACAGTAGGACCTGCAAGCAACTGTAGAGTCCAATATTGTTATGTGCTTGATGGAAAGAATACTATGAGTCAAACGACCTAGATACTAGTCCTTACTCCGTTGCTAACTTCTTAGTTAAGTTACTCAAATTTTCGTCAACTATTTTCACATCTATATGATGAGTGGTTGGATTGGATCTCTAAAGTATAACAAACTCCTTTCTGATTGTGACTGTGACAGGATTCTTCATATACAATGAGATTCTCTCTTATTTTTCAAGCTCTCTAGAAAAAGTTAATATACATTTCCCTTAAGAATTCCTTCAGTTTTATATCTCTGAGCTAAGTAAGTAACAATGGAAAACTATATCAGATTGGATAGTGTTTATAGATTACAAATTACTTTACATGCAATATTTCAATTTTCAAAACCTCTGAGGAAAGTTGACCAGTTAGCTTTTTTGTACCAATTCTGCAGATGATGATGATTGTGATGATAATAAGAGCTAACATTTTATTGAGTATGCCAGACAGTGTTCTTAGAACTCTGCAAGTGCTATCATATTAAGTTATTCTAGATGAGGATTCTAAAGCCCCAAAATGTCAAGCGGCTTGCCCAAGTTAGTAATGACAGATTCAGGACTTGAATCCAATGTGACTGTCTCTAATTTCTGAGTTTTATGCTAATCACTCATCTCCTACAACAGTTTTGTAATATCATTGAATTAGAGAATGAGTAAACATCACCTTTTATGACAGCCCTTCACAATCGGAAGATATTGTTCATTATCCTTTTAATTTTCTCTTCTGTTTTGCATAGATTACATTTCTTATCAGAGATCTGGCTGGCTCACAACATTTTGTGAGAGCTAATTCTGTGTATCTCTTCTTAACTCTGCATTCAGTGACATCGCTTTGGTGGTGCTATGGCTTGAATGTGTCCTCCAAAGTTCACATGTTGGAAACTTAATCCCAATGCAACAGTGTTGAGAGGTGAGACTTTTAACAGATGATTAGGTCATGAGGGCTCTGTCCTCATGAATGGATTAATGTCATTATCACAGGCATGGGTTCCTGATAAAAGGATGAGTTCAGCATTCTTCTCACTTGTGTGTGCTCTTGTGTCTTTCTTGTGTCTTCCCACCATGGGATGATGCAGCAAGAAGGTCCTCATCAGATGCAGCTCCTCACTCTTAGACTTCCCAGCCTCCAGAACTGTAAGTCAATAAGCTCATATAAATCACACAGTCTATGTTACTCTGTTATAGCAGCAGCAAAAGAGACTAAGATAAGTGGCATAAAATCAGCCACAGTGGCAGATTTTTACACTATATAAATATGTTAATGCTACAGATAAATATCTGCTTTCCCCCTGGAGAGCCAGTTGTTAAATATTTACCAGCACATGTTTGGTTCAGGATAAAAGAGAAAAGTGCTAGAACCTCATTCTGGGTTCCATTGAGTAAAGTGGACATTTGTATTTTAGTAAAGATAACAGTATAGACCACAGCATCTTTCTTACTCTGTAGAAAGAAACATTACTCTTCCTTTGAAATGCCTTTGGTATATTCCAGATATTCCTAGACATGAAGAGAACTAATAGAGCTAAGAAATATTTTTTTCACCAAATTATTGCTATTCTCTTTTCTGTAATATCCTGAAAACTGCAAAGGTTCAGGCCTTAAACCTTTGTAGAATTGGCAAAGATTTTTACGTAACCTTCTTCAAGCATGGTACACTGATTTATGATGACAGCTACTGAATGGTAAAGACTAGATTTCTTTCTTCTTTCTTTCTTTCTTTCTTTCTTTCTTTCTTTCTTTCTTTCTTTCTTTCTTTCTTTCTTTCTTTCTTTCTTTCTTTTCTTTCTTTCTTTCTCTTTCTTTCCTTCCTCCCTCCCTCCCTCCCTCCCTTCCTTCCTTCCTTCCTTTCTTCCTTCCTTCTTTCATATGAGATCTTGCTCTCTCACCCAGGTTGGAGTGCAGTGGTGCAGTCATAGCTCACTGTAGCCTTGAACTCCTGGGTTCAAGTGATCCTCCTGCCTCGGCCTCCCAAGTAACTGGGACTACAGACACTTGTCACCATGCCCATTTAATTAAAAAAAATTTGTAGAGGTGGGGTCATGCCATGTTACTCAGGCTGGTCTCAATCTCCTGGCCTCAAGTGACCCTCCCACCTCAGCCTTCAAAGCATTGGGATTACAGACATGAGCCACTGCACCCTGTCCTGGATTTCTTGATTACCAGTTCATAGCTCTTGTCACCCATCATGGTGCCTGTAGAAGATATTATTTGGAAATATTTGCAGTATGTATTTATGGTCACTTGCTGTGTATGAATAAACTTGTATATCTAATAAATAATCATCTTGAACATTTTTACTTGGTGTTCATATTGTTTAGTCATCAGAATCCCTGCTTCTAGCTAGTATATGTGCTCACATTTAAGGAAAATTCTGGGACTCTTATATAACATTTTGGAGATGGAACGACCTTGGTCATCCTCTTGAGGAAAGGGAAAATGGAAGGTCTGATCTGATAGTGTGTATCATTGATCACTTGGACATCTAATAAAGTTCAGCTGACTGAGTTATGTTTATTTTGGTGAACTAGATTTTAGTTTCCTCCAAAAATCTAGTCTGGATTTACTTCCTGGAAACAAAAACTCTGGATTTCCCAAAAGCAGCCACAATTCCAAATTCTCTGGTTGTAAGTTCTTAATTATAGAACATATGCCCCACATTTTGGTTAATGAAAATATTATTTATGCTGAGAATGAGATTATTTTGTGGAAGGAGAATAAAATAAGTCAGCATTACTTACACATTTCATTAGGGTACTACTTTGGGGAGCTATTGTATAATCTGGATGAGTGGAGAGAGTTTTTGAGCTGAACTGACAGAGACTTGAAGGAAACCAGAAGAAAGAGTCACTAGAGCTCAGGCCTCAGCCATACCTCTTCTCAGTAGCTCCTCTGGAGAACTGTGACCATGGCATACTCCCCAGAACCTATATGTCCAGCCACATGCGTGTCCTAAGAGGAGAGCCAACTACTGGACAGTGACCATATGGTTCCTCACCCCAGACGCAGCCCTCTGTTGCCATTGCTACAACTCCTGAGTTGGATCCCATCAGGGCATTGTTTTGGCTCAGGATTCTGAAGGGGAGGCCAGACCACTTGGCCTATGGGACAAGGAAAATCCTAAGTAGGATTGACTGCAAGGGATGGTCTAAGGAAAATTTCAGGAGTAGGATCAGAAAGTGATTGAAGAATTGAGTATAACTCCCCTTCTCTGGGAATTTCTGCAGTGTCAAGGGCATGAAAAGAGAGCATCCTGGAAGAATCAAATGATGGTAGACAAGGTTAGATGTGTTTGGTTGAAGGATAACCAAACTAAGCCCCTGTCCTTGAGTGTTTCTGTGAGAGTAGAGGGATGAGGTCAGAACTTTCTGGAAAAGAGCTATTGAAAAAATGCAGAGTCTATCGGAGGCTCTTTCTGGATGGGGAGTGCCATGGTTTGAGTATATTCCCTCCAAAATTCAGGTGTTAAACCTTAATGGCCAATGTGATGGTATTAAGAGGTAGGACTTTTAAGGGATGATTGGGTGATGAGGTCTCCTTCCCTCATGAATGAGATTAAGCCCTTAAAAAAGGCTTCATGCAGTGTTTAGATCTTTTTCCCTTTCACCTTTTGCCATATAAGGACACAATATTCTTCTCCTTTGAAAGACATAATAATAAGGTACCATCTTGGAAGGAAAAAGCAGCCCTCACCAGACAACCAATGGCCATTTCCTTGATCTTTGACTTACCAGCCTCTAGAATTGTGAGAAAATAAAGTTTTGCTCTTTATAAATTACCCAGTCTCGGGTATTTTGTTATAGCAGCACAGGAAGAGACCAATTATCATACATAATCATGAATGCTTATTTGAAGGAAGAGGGTGAAATCACCAAAATTAATCATAGTGATATTGAACTCTGGATGAGTTACTCAGGTGTCTAATTCACATTAACAACCCCTTCTCTGAAGAAGGAGAGGCAAAAAAGCTACTCCCAAAATTACATGAAGTGATATCTGTTTCTAGACTAGTTATTTATATTGTCTAATCCTTATAAGTAAATGCTTATCTGAAGAGGGAGGGGGAAAAATGCCAACACAAAAATTGATTCCAGTGAGATAAGTTCCTGTACAAGTTAGTCATGGGTCTGATGTTCTGTGTAAATGCTGATTTGAAGGAAGAGGACAAAAAGTCTCATCCCAAAGTAATCATAATAATGCTTGTTTCGAGACTAGTTGTTTGCGTTCTCTGATCCATATAAGAAAATGCTTATCTGAAGAAATAGGCAGGCAAAAGTCATCACCAAACACATGGCCAGATAAGCTGCACTATATACCACAGGTTTATTGAAATGACTATGTGGCTGTGACAGGCATTAATTTTGTCTCAATGTGCAATTTTGGTGGAAAAAAAAAAACAGGAGTATGAGAGAGACTTCTAGCATGAGGAGAATGCTGGGGCAGGGTGGAGGCAAGCTCTACTAGACAGAAGTGGTAGAAGTCTTGTCTCAGAATGGGCCAGCAACTCCAGAATAGTGGCAACAACTTATTATCCTGGGTCACAGTGGAAAAGAAAGTGGACAGCTAAAGTGGGCAGAAACTCCAACTACATTGGGGAGTGGATAAGAAATCTGTCAGTGGATAGGAAATTCCAACTACAATAGAGGGCAAATCTGCTTTCTTAATAGAAAAGAAAGCAGGCGACTGTACAATCAGGGAAGCCAAATTGTGGAAGAGTAGCTTACAGCGGCCAACAACGTAGGCAGCTAGGAGAGAATAGAGAATTCCAGGAAGTGGATAGAGGTGCCTGCAGATAGTGGCCAGACAACCATAATCTGCAAGGTTAGCAACATAGAGGCAAGTACCTTGAAGGCTAGACTGTTATACTTATGGGAGGAATGCCAGTGAGCTCTGGAAGCCCCACCCCTAGTTGAAAGCAGAAAGAGAAGGATTGGAAGCCAAATTGAAAGTTGAAACCATTTTCCAGATGGGCAACACATCAAAAGGTATGTTGAATTTATTCCAATCATCTCAGTGAATAGTTTGAGGGAATTAGAAATTGTGCTTCATTGTTCTGAGGAGTATGCTTCCATGAGAAGGCAGTTGCAATACACTAAAGGAGGGAAGTCAGAATGGGTTCAGTCATGGAAAAAAAGCTACAGGCTTTTCTTTATGACAGTAGGGTAAATCTGGAACACTAATAATGCTAATTCACTGTTAGTAAGCATTTTTAATGCGGAGATTGTTTTTCTTACTGGGAAGCATTTTTTTCATTCAATACTTTTCTAGAAATGATTATGCTAATCACATTTTGAGTGTAAACATTATTATTTCCATAGGTGCCTTGTTAAGGTCAGGGTAAAACTGACCCTGAAATTGATCTGAAATGGAATTCTGATTGAACACACTTCTTTTTTTTTTTTTTAAACAAAAATTACACCTATTAGTTTGAGCATTTCATTGCATAGCAAGTCAGTGTATTCTAGTTCTTTAGAAAACAATCTCTCATTGTTTCTCCATAACTATGCTAGGGAAAATAATCGAAGGGATAGCAACTCTTTGGAATATCAGTGATTGTATATTTATCTAACACTTATATTGAAAAGTATTTCTTAAAGTGCTAATATATCTTAGCCATGTTCCTCTTGGAGCATGTTTCAATTATGGTTAACTGATTGTTAAGAGCACTTAAACTTTATCTTCTAACTCCATAGAAAGATAATGCTACTTGAAATAAATTTGTTAAAGTCTTAGAGATAAACAGCTTAAAAATTTTATTAATGCATAATAGATGTACCTAGTTTTGGGGTACAGGTGATAATGTAATACATTCCTACAATTCATAAAAATCAAATTTGTGTACCTGGAATATCCATTACCCTAAATATTTATATTTTCTTTATGTTAGAACCATTCAATTCTTCTCTTCTAGGTATTTTGAAATATACAATAGATTTCCGTAAACTAGAGTCACCCTACTTATCCATCTAACACTAGATCTTATATCTTCTATCAAACCATATATATGTATTCATTAATCTGCTTGTCTTTATTACTGCCTACTCACTACCCTTCTTGGCCTCTGGTAACCACCCATCTACTCTCTATCTTTATGAGATCCCCTTTTTTTTTTTTTTTTTTTTTTTTTTTAGCTCCCACAGGTAATTGAGAACATGCAGTATTTGTCTTTCTGTTCTTGGCTTACTTCACTTAACATAATGACATCTAGTTCTATCCACGTTGCTACAAATGACAGGATTTTATCCTTTTTATGGCTGAATAATGTTCCACTGTGTATACATACCACATTTTCTTTATCCATTCATCCACTGATGGGCATGTAGGCTGATTCCATATTTTGACTATTGTGAATAGTGCTGCAATAAACACAGGAGTGCAGACACATGTCTTTTTGATACATTGATTTCTTTCTTTTGATATATACCCAGTAGTGGAATTGTTGAATCATATAGTAGTTCTACTTTTAGTTTTCTGAGGAACCTTTATGCTGTTCTAATAGTAGCTGTACTAATTTACATTTCCACCAACAGTGTATGCAGGTTCCTGTTTCGCTGCATCCTTGCCAGCATCCGTTACTACCTGTCTTTTGATAAAAGCCATTTTAACTGTGATGAGTTGATATCTCATTAAAATTTTGATTTGAATTTATCTGATTATAAGTGATGTTCAATATTTTTTTCATATATGTGTTGACCATTTTTGTAAGTCTTCTTTTGATGAATGTTTAATCAGGCCTTTTGCCCATTTTAAATTGCATTATTTCTCTTTTTTTGGAATTGAATTGTTTGAGCTTCTTATATATTCCGGTCAGATCCCCAATCCCTTGTCAGACGGGTCTTTTGCAACTATTTTCTCCCATTCTGTGGGTTGTCTCTTCAGTTTGTTAATTGTTTCCTTTGCTGTGCAGAAGGTTTTAGCTTGATGTAATTTTGCCTATTTTTGCTTTGGTTGCCTGTGCTTTCGAGATCCTACACAAAAATCTTTATGCAGACCAATGTCATGGAGCATTTCTCTGCTGTTTTCCTGTAGTTTCACAGTTTCAGGTCTTAGACTTGTCTTTAATCCATTTTGATTTGATTTTTGTGTATGGTGAGAGATAGGGGTCTAGTTTCATTCCTCTGCATACGGACATCTAGTATTCCCAGCACCATTTATTGAAGAGACTGTCCTTTCCTCCTTGTATGTTCTTGGCACCATTGTCAAAAATGAGTTTTCTGTAAATGCAGGTATGTATACCTAGGCTATCTCTAGGTTATCTGGGTCTATTCCATTGGTCTATGCATCTGCTTTTATGCTAGTACAATGATGCTTTGGTTACTATAATTTGGTAGTAAATTTTGAAGTCAGGTAGTGTGATACCTCTAGGTTTGTTCTTTTTGCTCAGGGCTGCTATGACTATTGGGGGTCTTTTGGGTTTTAAATACATTTTAGGATTGTTTTTCTATTTCTGTGAAGAATGTCATTGATATTTTCATGGGAATTGTATTGAATTTTTAAATTGCTTTGGGTAGTATTGTCATTTTAACAACATTAATTCTTCCAGTTCATGATCATGGAATATCTTTTCTTTTTTGGTATCCTTTTAAATTTCTTTTTCAGTGTTTTATTGTTTTTCATGTATAGACCTTTCACTTTGGGGTTAAATATATTTCTAGATGTTTTACATATTTTGTAGCTATTGTAAATGAGATTGCTTTCTTGATTTCTTTCTTTCTTTCTTTTTTTTTTTTTTTGAGATGGAGTCTCGCTCTGTCACTTGATTTCTTTTTAGATTGTTTACTGTTGGTGTATATAAATGCTACTGATTTTTGCATGTTGATTTGTATCCTGCAACTTTACTGAATTAGTTAAGTCTCGCTCTGTCACTTGATTTCTTTTTTAGATTGTTTACTGTTGGTGTATATAAATGCTACTGATTTTTGCATGTTGATTTGTATCCTGCAACTTTACTGAATTAGTTAATCAGTTCTAATAGTTTTTGGTGGGATCTTTAGGTTTTCCTAAGTATAAGATAATGTCATCTGTGAAGAAGGCAAATTTAACTTTTTCTTTCAAATTTGCATGTCCTTTATTTCTTTCTCTTGCCTAATTGCTCTGGCTAGTACTTCCAGTATTATATTGAATAAAAGTGGTGAAAGTGGGCATCCTTGTCTTGTTCCACATTTTACATGAACCGCTTTCAATTTTTTCCCCATTTAGTACAATGTTAGTTCTGACTTTGTCATATATAAGGTCTTTATTATTTTGAGGTATGTTTCTTCTATACCCAATTTGATTAGGGTTCGTATTATAAAGGAATACTGAATTTTATTGAATGCTTTTTTGGCATTTATTAAAATAATCATATTGGTTTTGTTCTTGGTTCTGCTAAGCTGATGTTTCACATTTATTTATTTGCATATATTGGACCACCCTTGCATCCCTGGGATTGAATCCCACTTGACTATGGTGAATGATCTTTTTCATGTGCTGTTGAATTTGGTTTGCTAGTATTTTGTTGACAATTTTTGCATATGTGTTCATCAGTGATATTGGCCTGTAATTTTCATTTTTCATTGTGTCTTTATCTGGTTTTAGTATCAGGGTAATGTTGGCCTCATATAATAAGTTTGAAAGTATTCTCTCCTCTTCATTTTTTTTGAATAATATTGATATTAGTTTTTCAAATGTTTAGTAGAATTTAGTAGCGAAGTCATCAAGTCCTGGGCTTTTCTTTGATGGGAGATTTTTATTACAACTTCACTCTCATTACTTGTTATTGGTTTATTAAGATTTTATATTTCTTAATGGTTCAATCCTAGTAGGTTGGATGTATCGAGGAATTTACCCATTTCTTTTAGGTTTTCTAATTTGTTGACATATAGTTGCTCATAATAGTCTCTAGTGATTCCTGGCATTTCTCTAATGTCAGTAGTTATGTCCCTTTTTCTGTTTCTCACATTGATAATTTTGATCTCTCTTTTTCTCTTAGTCAAAGTTTTGTCCATTTTATCTTTTCAGAAAACCTACTGTTATCTTCTATTTTGTTTTTTGTCTCAATTTCATTTATTTTTACTCTGATCTTTATTATTTATTTTCTTCTACTAATTTTGTGTTTGGTTTATTCTTGCTTTTTGAGTTTTGTGAAGTGCATCATTAGGTTGTTCACTTGAGGTCTTTCTACTTTCTTGATATAAGATTTTACTGCAAACTTTCCTGTTAGTACTGCTTTTGATATATCCCATAGATTTCAGTATGCTGCATTTCCATTTTCATTTGTGTCAAGAAATTTCTAAATTTCCTTCTTAATTCTTTTGTTGACCCATTGGTTATTCAGAAGCATGTTGTTTAATTTCCATGTGTTTGTTAAGTTTTCTGAGTTTCCTCTTGTAACTAATTTCTACTTTTACTTCATTGTGGTCAGAACAAATACTTGATATTTTTTCTATGTTTTTGAATTTGATAAAACTTGTTTTGTAGTCTAAGATACAAAATATTCTAGAAAATACCACATGTGCTAATGTAAAGAAGGTGTATTCTGCAGCAGTTGGATGAAATGTTTTGTAAATGTAAGTTAGACCTATTATGTTTAGTTTATAGTTTAACTTTGCTCTTTTTTTTTTGTTGATTTTCTATCTGGATGATCTGTTCATTACTGAAAGTGAAATGTTAAAGTCCACCACTATTATTGCATTTTAGTCTATCTCTTTCTTCAGAGCTATTCATGTTTGCTTTGCATACATAAAAGCTCTGGATGCATAGGTGTTTATAATTGTTATATCTTCTTGCTGAATTGACCTCTTTTACATAGTGATCTTTTTTTGGCATTTTATAGTCTTTGATTTGTAGTTTATTTTATCTAATATAAGTATAGCTAGTATAGCTACCTTTCTTTTTCGTTTTCCAGTTGTATGGAATAGCTTTTTCCACCCCATTATTTTCAGTCTATATGTCTTTAAAGGTAAAGTGGGCTTATTGTAGGCAGCATATAGTTGGGTCTTATTTTTATCCACTTAGCTGCTCTATGTGTTGTAACTGGATAATTGAGTCTATATTCAGTGTTATTATTGATAACTAAGGACTTTGTATGACAATTTTGTTGTTTGTTTTCCCATTGTCTTGTAACTCCTTTCTTCCTTTCTTACCATCTTCATTTGTGGTCAAGTGATTTCTTTTTTAAGTAGGATGTTTTATTTTTTATTTTTCATGAACCTATTTTAGACTTTTTGGTTATTATAAGACTTACAGAAACATCAAATAGACATAATACATTATTTCAGAGGGATAAAAACTAATCTCAAATCAAAAAGAATAGAAACAAATTAAAAACAAAATAAATTCTTCTACACTTTAACTCTATCCTCCCAACAATTTGACTTTCAGTTATCTTAATTTACATGTTTTTTATATTACTTCTGTCTTAACAGGTTGCTGTAGCTATTGTTGTCTTTGAAAATTTTGTCTTTTGGGATTCACAATATGTTATGAGTGGTTTGCAATCTAACGTTACAGTATTAGAGTATTCTGGGTTTGTCCGTATCCTTCATTTACATTTAGCATTTTTTGTGAGATGGGTCTGGTGCTGAACTCTCTCAACTTTTATTTTTCTGGAAAAAACTTTATCTCTTCTTCATATTTGCACAATGACTTTGCTAGATACAGTATTCTTGAATGGCAGTTTTTTCTTTCTGTGTTTTTTGGTATTTTTAAATTAGCATTTATTTTAGGTTCAGTAGTACCTGTGCAGGTTTGTCACACAGGTAAACTATGTGTCATGGGAGTTTGGGGTACACATTATTTCATTACCCAAGTAATATACTTAGTCCCTGATAAGTAGTTATTCAATCCTTACCCTCTTCCTACCCTCCAGTAGTCCCCATGTCTATTGTTCCCTTCTTTGTGTCCATGTGTACTCAAGATTTACTTTCCACTTTTAAATGAGAACATGCAGTATTTGGTCTTCTGTTCCTGCATTAGTTTATTTAGAATAATGACCTCCAGCTCCATCCATGTTGCTGTGTAAGACATGGTATCATTCTTTTTTATGGCTGCATAGTATTCCATGGTGTATATGTACTACATTTTCTTTATTCAACCTACTGTTGATAGGCATTTATGTTGATTCCATATCTTCACTATTGTGAATAGTGCTGTGATGAACATATACATGCATGCATCCTTATTGGAGAACGATTTATATATTTTGGGGTAGATACTTAATAGTGGGATGGCTGGGTCGAATGGTAATTCTGTTTTAAGTTCTTTGAAAAATCACCAAACTTCTCTCCACAATGGCTAAACAAATTTACATTCCCACTGGCAGTTTATAAATGTTCTTTCTTTTCCACAATTTCATCAGTGTCTGTTTTATTTTGACTTTTTAGTAATAGCCATTCTGACTGGTGTGAGATGGTATCTTATTGTGGTTTTGATTTACTTTTCTCTAACGGTCAGTGGTGTTAAACATTTATTCATATGCTTGCTGGTTGTGTGTATGTTTTCTTTTGAAAAGTGTCTGATCATCTGCTTTGCCCACTTTTTAATGGAGTTATTTTCTGCTTGGAAATTTGTTTAAGTTCCTTATAGATTCTTGATATTACATCTTTGTCAGATGTATAGTTTGCAAATATATTCTCCTATTCTGTGAATTGTCTGTTTATTCTGTTGATAGTTTCTTTGGCTGTGCAGAAGCTCTTTAGTTAGATCCAACTTGTCAATTTTTGTTTTTGTTGCAATTGCATTTGGCACCTTCATGAAATATTTTCCAGGTCCTATGTCCAGAATTTTATTTCCTAGGTTCTTTTCCAGGTTTTTAAAAATAGTTTTAGTGGCTGGGTGTGGTGGCTCACACCTGTAATCCCAGCACTTTGGGAGGCTGAGGCGGGAGGATCATGAGGTCAGGAGATCAAGACCATCCTGGCTAACATGGTGAAACTCTGTCTCTACTAAAAAATACAAAAATTAGCCAGGTGTGGTGGTGGACACCTATAGTCCCAGCTACTCGGGAGTCTGAGGTAGGAGAATGGCGTGAACCTGGGAGGCAGAGCTTGTGGTGAGCTAAGATGGCGCCACTGCACTCCAGCCTGGGAGACAAAGCGAGACACCATCTCAAAAAAAAAATAGTTTTAGGTTTTGCATTTAAGTTTCAATCCATATTGAGCTGATTTTTGTATCTTGTATAAGGAGGGAGTCTAGATTCTGTCTTCTGTATATGACTAGCCAGTTATCTCAGCACCATTTACTGAATAAGGAGTCCTTTGCCTATTGCATGTTTTTGTCAACTTTGTTGAAGATCAAATGGTTGTAGGTGTGTGGCCTCATTTCTGGGCTCTCTATTCTATTCCATTAGTCTATGTGTCTGTTTATGCACCAATATCATACTGTTTGGTTACTGTCAACTTGTAGTATAGTTTGAAATTAGGTAACATGATGTCTCCAGCTTTGTTATTTTTGCTTAGGATTGCCTTGGCTATTCGAGCTCTTTCTTGGTTTCATGTGAGTTTTAAAATACCTTTTTCTAGTTCTGTGAAGAATGTCATTGGTAGTTTTATAGGGATAGCATTAAATCTGCACATTGCTTTGGGCAGTATGGCCATTTTAATGATATTGATTCTTCCTATCCATGAGCATGGAATGTTTTTCCATTTGTTGTGTTTGAGAGGTGTTTTGTAATTTTCATTGCAGAGATATTTCACCTCCCTGGTTAGCTGTATCACTAGGTATTTTATTCTTTTTGTGGCAATTGTGAATGGGATTGCATTCCTCATTTTCCTCTCAACTTGGCTGTTGTTGGTGTATAGGAACGCTAGTGATTTTTGTACATTGATTTTGTATCCTGAAATTTTGCTGAAGTTGTTTATCAGCTGAAGGAGGTTTTGGGCCAAGGCTCTGGGGTTTTCTACAGAATCACGTCATCTGAAAACAGGGATAGTTTGACTTCCTCTATTCATATTTGGATGTCCTTTCTTTCTTTCTTTTGCCTGATTGCTCTATACAGGAATTCCAATACTATGTTGAATAAGAGTGGTGAGAGAGGGAATCCTTGTCTTGTGTTGGTTTACAAGGGGAATGCTGTCACTTTTTCCCCATTCAGTATGATGCTGACTGTGGATTTGTCATAGATGGCTCTTACTATTTTGAAATGTGTTCCTTCAGTACCTAGTTTATTGAGAGTCTTTAACACGAAGAGGTGTTGAATTTTATCAACAGCTTTTTCTGCATCTATGGAGATATTCATGTGTTTTTTGTCTTCAGTTCTGTTTATGTAATCAATCACATTTACTGATTTACTTATGTTGCACCAAACTTGCATCTCAGGGATAAAGTCTACTTGATCTTGATGGATTAGCTTTGTGATATGCTGCTGGATTAAGTTTGCCAGTATTTTCTGAGGATATTTGCATCTATATTCGTCAAGGATATTAACTTGAAGTTTTCTTTTTCGTGATGTCTCTGTCAGGTTTTGGTAGCAGGATGATGCTGTTCTCATAGAATGAATCAGGAAGAAGTACCTCCTCCTCAATTTTTGGGGAATTGTTTCAGTAGGAGTAGTACCAGCTCTTTTTTATACATCTGGCAGAATTTGGCTGTGATTCTGTTTGGTCCTGGGCTTTTTCTCATTGGTAGGCTTTTTATTAGTGATTCAACTTTGAAACTCACTGTTGATCTGTTCAGAGATTCAGCTTCTTTCTGGTTCAATCTTGGAAGGTTGTGTGTTTTCAGAAATGTATCCATTTTCTTCCTGGTGTTCCAGTTTGTGTGCATAGTGATCTTCATAGTAGTCTTTGAGGGTTTTTTATTTTGTTTTTTATTTTTTTTATTTCTGTGGGGTAGGTGGTAATGTCCTCTTTGTCATCTCTGATGTGTTTATTTGGATCTCTCTGTTTTTCATTAGTCTAGCTAGTGATATATCAATCTTATTTATTCTTTCAAAAACAAAAGTCTTGGATTCATTGATCTTTTGCATGGCTTTTTGGGTGTCCATTTCCTAAAGTTCAACTCTGATTTTGATTATTTCTTGTCTTCTGTTAGCTTTGGGATTGGTTTGCTCTTGTTTTTCTAGTTCCTCTAGGTGTGATGTTAGGTTGTTAATTTGAGATGTTACTACATTTTTGATGTGAGCATTTGGCACTCGAAACTTCCTTCTTGACATTGGTTTACCTGTGTCCCAGAAATTCTGTTGTGCTACATCTTTGTTCTTATTAGTTTCAAAGAATTTCTTGTTTTCTGCCTTAATTTCATTGTTTACTCAATAGTCATTCAGGAGCAGACTGTTTAATTTCCATGTAACTGTATGGTTTTGCACAATTCATTTTTAGTTTAAAATTTTTTAAAATTTAAAAAATTTTTGTGGGTACATAGTAGGTGTATATATTTATGGAATATATTAGATGTTTTGATATAGGTATGAAATGTGAAATAAGCACATCATGGAGAATGGAGTGCCTCAAACATTCATCCTTTGAGTTACAAACAATTCAATTACATTCTTTTAATTATTTTAAAATGTGCAGTTAAGTTATTATTGACTATAGTCACCCTATTGTGCTATCAAATTGTAGGTCTTATTCATTTATTTTTTGTACCCATTAACCATTCCCACCCCCATCTACACTACCCTTTCTAGCCTCTGGTAACCATCTTCTACTCTCTATGTCCATGAGTTCAATTGTTTTGATTTTTTTTTTTTTTTTTTTTTTGAGACAGAGTCTCCCTCTGTCACCCAGGCTGGAGTGCAGTGGCACGCTCTCGGCTCACTGTAAGCTCTGCCTCCCGGGGTCATGCCATTCTCCTGCCTCAGCCTCCCAAGTAGCTGGGACAACAGGTGCCCACCACCACGCCTGCCTAATTTTTTTTGTATTTTTACTAGAGATGGGGTTTCACTGTGTTAGCCAGGATAGTCTCGATCTCCTGACCTTGTGATCCACCCACCTTGGCCTCTCAAAGTGCTGGGATTACAGGCATGAGCCACCGCGCCAGGCCAATTGTTTTTATTTTTAGATCCTACAAATAAGTGAGAACATGAGATATTTGTCTTTCTGTGCCTGGTTTATTTCACTTAACATAATGGTTTCCAGTTCCATAATCTATTTACATTCAATGTTACTATTGACGAGTAAAGACTTACTCCTGCCATTTTGTTATTAGTTTTCTGGTTGTTTTGTGGTCTTTCCTTTTTTCTTTCTTTCCTCCCTGTCTTCCTCTAATCAAGGAGATTTTCTGTGCAATTTTCTTAGTATTGATTTCTATTCACTTTGCATTGTGGTCCAAAAGTGCAATTGGTATGATTTGAGATTTTTTTTTTTAATTTGCTGAGGATTGTTTTATGGCTGATTGTGTGGTCGATTTTTGAGTATGTGCCATGTACAGATGAGGAAAATGTATATGCTCTTGTTTTCAAGTGGACAGTTCTGCAGATGTCTGCCAGGTCCATTTGGTCATGTGTTGAGTTTGGGTCCAAATATCTTTGTTGGTTTTCCGCTGCGATGATGTGTCTTACACTGTCAGTGGGATGTTGAAGTATCCTACTATTATTGTGTGGTTATCTAAATCTCTTCATAGATCTCTAAGAATTTGCTTTATACATCTGGATGCTCCTGTGTTGAGTGCATATACCTTTAGGATAGTTAGGTCTTCTTGTTGAATTGAACTCTTTACCATTATGTAATGCTCTTCTTTGCCCTTTTTATAGTTGTTGATTTAAAATCTCTATTGTCTGAAATTAGAATAGCAACACCTGTTTTCTTTTTTCTGTTTGCTTGGTAGGTTTTTCTCCATCCCTTTACTTTGAGCCTATTTGTGTCATTGAATGTGAGATGGGTTTCTTGAAGACAGCATATATTTGGGTCTTGCTTCTTTATCCAATCTGCTATTGTGTGCTTTTTAATTGGGGGCATTTAACCTGTTTACATTCAAGGTTAATATTGATATGTGCAGATTTGATCCTGTCATCCTGTTGTTAGCTTTATTATGAAGACTTGATTGTGTGGTTGCTTTATAGTGTCAATGGTCTATGTACTTAAGTGTGTTTGTGTGGTGGCTGGTAACAGTCTTTCCATATTTATTACTCTCTTATGGTGCCTTATAAGGCAGATCTGGTGGTAATGAATTCCTTCAGCATTTTCTTGTTTGAAAAGGATCTTATTTGTTCTTTGCTATGAAGCTTAGTTTAGCGGGATATGAAATTCTTGGTTGGAATTTCTTTTCTTTAAAGAATGCTGAATATTGGTCCCCAATGTCTTCTGGCTTGTAAAGCTTCTGCTGAAAGGTCCACTGTAGCTTGATCAAGTTCCCTTTGTAGGTGACCTGCCCCTTCTCTCTAGCTGCCTTTAACATTTTTTTCTTTCACTTTTTACCTTGGCAAATTTGACTATGAGTCATGTGGATGATCATTTTTATAGTATCTTGCAGGATTCTCTGCATTTCCTGAATTTGAATGCAGGCCTTTCTAGTGGGACTGGGGAACTTTTCATGAATGACATCCTCAAATATGTTTTCCGAATTGCCTGGATGATATCCTCAAATATGTTTTATCTTCCTCTCTTTCAGGGATGTCAGTGTGTCATCGATTTGTTTTCTGGTTTTGTTCATTCTTTACTCTTGTCTGACTGAGTTATTTCAGAGAACTGGTCTTCAAGCTCTGAGATTCCTTCCTCAGCTTGATCAATTCTGCTGTTAATACTTGTGATTGTATTACAAAATTTGAAGTGAGTTTTTTGGCTCTATCAGATTGATTCTTTCTTAAAATGGCCATTTCATCTTTCATTTCCTGTATCATTTTATTGTCTTCCTTACAATCCTTGGATTGGGTTTGACTTTCTCTGAATCTCAATGATCTTCATTCCTATCCACATTCTGAACTCTGTGCCTGTCATTTTAATCATTTCAGCTTGGTTAAGAACCATTGTTAGGAAACTAGTATGGTCACTTGGAAGTGAGAAGACACTCTGGCTTTCTGAGTTACCATAGTTCTTGTGCTGGTTTATTCTCATCTTTGTGGGTTGATGTTCCTTCAATCTTGGAGGTTGTTATCCTTTTCATGCGGTTTTTGTTTTGGGGGATTGACTGTGGTGTAAGGTAAGTTCCGTTGACTGGCTTCATTTCTGGAAGATTTTAGGGGACCAAAGGCTCAGCTCAGCACTTTTAGGCTTCATGCTTTAACTCTGGGGGTGGTATTATACTCCAGGCTCTGTTCTCTGGCGCTTCAAGGTTAGGAACCTGCTGTGCTGGAGGGAGCCAAGTTGTTTCTGGTCTGCTGGTCACAACATTCCAATGAGTGTTACTGGCCAAAGCACTTCACTGGGGTGGTGGCAGTGGGATCCATGCTTGCTTATGTGTGCCAGCAGTGGTGGCAACACTGAGGTGCACATATGTTGGCTGGGGTGGGATACTGGCAGAAGTGGGGCTGTGGTGTTCCTCTTTGTGCTTATGCTGGCAGTGTGACAAGGGTGGAGTGCTCGCAGGTGGGGGTTGCTGTTGTCCATGCTTGCATTAACACTAATGGTGGTTGTAGCAGAGGCAGGGTGCTGGTGGGCATGGGGCTGCCAGCCTCTGCTTGTTCATTCACTATGGCAGTAATGGTGCTGCAGGGGGAGGCCATAGGATGCACTCATGCCAGCAACAGTGGTGTATCAGGGTGTGCATGCACACATGTGCCAGTGGGGTAGGGGAGGTGAAGTCTGCTTGCAGGTGTGCACCAGCAAACTGGTGGGGGTGTGGCCATGCATAAGTACATGCTGGCAAAGACAAATGGAGGAGGCTACAGTGGGGGAGGGTGTGACTGGGTTGGTGCTTATCAGCAGGGGCCACTCTGCTGGAGCTCTCTGACTGTCAAGTACAGTCTGCCAGTGAAGGAGCTATGATAAGGGCCTTTGGGAAGCACCCTGGTTGTGCATCCAAGTCTGCACTGCAAGTGGATGCAGCCAGGCTGGGGCCCCAGGAGAGGTCAGGAGACAGGAAGTATTCAGATCAGATTGGTCCCATCTCATAGGCAAGACCTCCCTGCTCTGTCCACTCTGTCCAGATTCAATCGTCACCCCAAACCTAAAGTTTACTAGAGAAGCATGACAAGTCTTAGGGGATGGGGATTCCTGGCCATTCTCTAGTGCTGATGTTCCTGCACCAAACCCTCTGGGTTATGTGTAGCCTGGAATCCCGCTGCTATCACCTCTCCAAGCAGCTTTCCCTGCCAACTCAAGTGTCCATGCAGGTTGTGGGATCTCCTGTTGCCAGGATTCTGGTGGTCCATGGCAAGAGCAGACCACTTCTTGCCTGTTCAACTCATTTCTTCTCCAGGAGTTGCTGATGGCCAGAAATGAGTTCTAGTGCTTGGTAGCTCCACATAGGATCCCTAGCTTTCTCCCCCTCCAGTCTAGCATCTGTGTCCTCCCTCTATCCACTCTCAATGCCTTCTGTTTGAAGATCTGCTTGAAGTGTGCCAGTCTTCCTGATGACCCAGTCTCTTGGTGGCAGATGTTCCTTCTGGCTACACATAGTCAGCCATCTTGGTTAAAATTCTTATAGCATTTTAAAAATGTTGTTCCACTCCCTCCTGGCCTGTATGGTTTGTTGAGAAGTCTGTTGCCAGAAGAACTGAAACTCTTTTTATGTTATTTGCTTCTTTTGCTTGCTGTTTTTAGGATTATCTCCAGATATTCATATCTTCCTCAAGTTTTAGAAAGTTTTCTGTTATTTCTTTGAATAAGTTTTCTACCTCTACTCTTGCTCAATGCTCTCTTGAGCACCAGTAGTTCTTAAATTTTGTCATTTGAGGTAATTTTCTATAGCTTGTAGGCAATCTTTGCAGCTTTTCATTTTTTCTTTTTTCTCTTCTGTGTTTTCAAATAGCTTGTATTTGAGCACACTAATCATTTCCTCTGCTCTATTCTGCACTATTCTGCACTATTCTGCTGTTGAAAGCCTCTAGCAAATTTTTGAGTTCAACAAATGTATTTCTCAATTCCAAGATTTCTGTTTTGGCTTTAAAAAATATTTCAATATCTTTGTTTGATTTCTCTGATAAATTTCTGAACTGATTTACTGTGTTATCATGGAGATCATGAATTTTCTTATAACTGCTGTTTTAATTTCTTTGTTAGAGAGTTCATATATTGCCATCTCATTAGGGTCAATGTATTAGTCCATTCTCAAACTGCTATAAAGAACTACCTGAGACTGGGTAATTTATGAAGAAAAGAGGTTTAATTGACTCACAGTTCTGCAGGCTTAATGGGAACCGTGACTGGGAGGCCTCAGGACACTTACAGTCATGGTGAAGGCAAAGGAGAAGCAAGTAAGTCTTACCATGGCAGAGCAGAAGAGACAGAGAGTGAAAAGGAAAGTGTCACACACTTTTAAACCATCAGATCTCTCAAGAACTCACTTGCTATCACGAGAACAGCAAGCGGAAAATCCACTCCCATGAGTCAATCATCTCCCATCAGGCCCCTCCCCAACACTTGGGGATTACAATTCAGCATGAGTTTTCGGTGGGGACACAGAGCCAAACCATATCAATCAGTTATATGTTCCCTGCTTTATCTCTTCGAGGAGTCATGGTTCTCTGTCTGCTGTTTCTTGTGGATGTACATCTATGTCTTTGCTTTGAAAGATTAGCTGTTTATTCCAGTCATCTCTGTCTGGCTTGTTTATTCTTTTATGGGATATATTTGCTTAAAAATACTTTTTATTGTAAAATCTAACAGATATAGGAAACTATATAAAACAAACCAAACACCCTTGTAACCATAACTATGTTCAAAAAATGGAATTTTGCCATTCATCCTAATCACAGCCCCTTCCTGCTTTTCAAAGGTAATAACAGTCCTGATCTTTATGGTAATCACACCTTTATTTTATTTTATCACCGAAAAGTTCATTCCTAAGCACTAGTTTAGTTATGCTTCATATCTTGCTAAGTCTTTTTTTTTTTTTTAATCTGGAGACTGCCTTCATATTTTTTTCATTGTAATTCATTCAAGAAATATTGCCTTTTTTCCTCTAAGAGTTTCTTATAGTCTTAACTTTGCTTGATGGAGTCTCCTGTTGTAGTTTAATAAGTTACTCTGTCCTGTACTTCTTGTAAATCGGTAGTTAGTTCTATAGGCTGAACCAAATTTGAGTTGATGTTTTTTTCCTCTTGATTTCATCGTGGTGTGATCTATTTGGCGGTACAAAATTTTGGGTTGCCTCTCTTTTCTCTGATATTAGCTACCAGTAATGATTAATACCATCAGTCTTTGGGTTGGTGATATTTCACCAGGTGTTTCAGTTATTAGAAGCTTATTCTGTAAAATCAGGAAGAACTTGCAGGAACAGTATTTCCTGAGTTCTCACATGTTGATAAACTTGTCTTGGCATTTTTACTTGAACTCAGGTTGGTCACAAAATCTTTGACTCACATTTTCTTTCCTTGGGAATGTTAAATATGCTATCCCATTTTCTGCTGACATAAAAAAAATTGTTGTCAAAGTCTGATAATCTTGTTTTCTCTCTTTATTAGTTATTTTGGTCCTTTTATTGATTATTTTCTTTAAGGTTCAATAATTTTATTAGAATGTATCTCTGTGTTGGTTAATTTGCTAGGTTAATTTTCCTTTTTAACCTGAAGTTTTAAATCCCATTTCAGAGAAGTGTTCATGAACCATACTTTGTAAAAACAATTGTTCTGTTTTCTTCCTTTGGTTTTCTCATTTGAGGATTGAGAGTTTATGAAAAATGAAACATTTTTTAAAACAGCTGCTGAAAGGCATCAACATAGGGATGAATAAGGACTTGTCAAGCAGTATTGAAGGCTGAATTAAGAAGAAATGACATACATTTCTAGTGGAGCCAACTTTCTATAGCAGAACTCAGCAGCTACAAACAAAATAAATGGTTGGGTTTTGTGGCAGGTCACACAGCATAGAAAGACAAAGGCTTGGGAAATCCTAGGATGCTAGCTGAAGTACAGCTGAAACAGTTACCAGCATATTAATTGTACAAATAAGTAAAAAATACATGCAGCGATTTCTGGAATAGTTCCAAGTTATTTTATTTTATTTTAAATAAAGGAAATGTGAATGTTTGACTAAATGTGATTTATTTCTTATTCATTGGTAAGAATGTTCATTAACAAATCAGAAAAGAATATCTTGATAGACCATCTGTCCCAATTTTTAATTTGAAAAAATTTATTCCACATCTATGTGTCATCAGCCAGTGTGGTAATAATGTCAATGAAAACAGTGCCTGAGAGTGAAAGCCCTTTAATTGGAGACTTTTTTTATTAGTCATGTTGGCAGTGTTGGCAGATTTCAGATGTTTCAATAACATTATTTATACTAAATTTTTGGCCTGTGGAACTGAAGGTACTACTTGCTTAAACAATGAGTAAAGTCGATCTTTGTCTACAGACTCTCTGAAGTGGGAATCCTTGAGTATTTTCTACCTTTACAATTAGCTTAAGGTCAAGATAGACACAATTGTAACGTTAAAAAAAGTAGGTTGTTTTATTGGTCTCTCCTTTCCTCATAGGAATGGTAAAAGTGCCCTTAGTTAAATCTCTTTTTACTCTTCTTTAGGTTTCCCATTATTCCTCTGCTCTGATATTGTCATATCTGACACCATTGATGCTTATTGATTAATTGACTTTCTTTACCTCTTAACTCAGTATTCCTATTAAACAGGGGCAATGTAGGGAGATAAGATACAGATGGTTAATCCAGAAAAAAAGTCTTCATCTCCACATGGTCTTGACATAAACAGTGGGGCTAGTGTAAATATAGGTGGGGGTTGGGGAACTAGATACACAACAAATCTGATATATAAATCTGATGGAATTCTGCAGTTAACTTTAGAATCTTACATAGAGTTTTACTACATCTAGCAACCACTTCTTGTTCTTCCTGTTACTACAAAGCCTATTTCTCTTTCTTGATCTGTTTCATTGCAATTGTCCATTCAGTAGCCATTTTGTCATCCTTGCCCCCACTTCTCGTTTGCCTTGACTAGGATGGTGAAATGTATTTGAAATGTACTGGGAGTAGCAAAATAGGATATTAATGTGAAATTTTTGACTTATTTACCCAGCTTGTAGCTTTTGCAATAATATCCTTCTAAAGGATTTCAGTCAACCTCTGTCACTATCTACTTAAAGATGTCTTTTGCTACTGCTCTCCACAGATAGCTTCAGGATGCTGATGCTTTCACTGAGAACATCAATGCCTAAACTCTTTGTTGGACCAAGGCAACATTACAGGTGCGGAATCCCTCTTTGAGACTGCTGCAGATGCTTGTACTTAGAGTACTTAACCTGCATAAAAGGCAATACATTGTAATACTGCCAAAGCTCTTGGTACCAATGCTGCTAATTCTTTGGCTTGCAATATCTTATGGCGATTTTATCTCTTTACTGCAACCTCTTTGCTAAAGAATTCAGACTTAGGACTCTGAGGTTGGGAATAAAATTCAATCTGATATATACCATCCTATATTTAAAATTTACATCCCTTCTGTGTTCAAACACTTGTCTGTTTCTATTGAATCAAACTTGTTTATCTTGATTCTGCTTACATAATTCTTTCTCAGAAGAATTATTAGACTCTAGTATAGTATCTTTCCCAGCCCTACTGGTTCTCCTGATAGTACTCAAAATGTGCCTGGAAACCCTCCTATGACATTCCCTTCCCTATTACTCCAAGTAAAAATGTTGTTGTCTTTATTAAAGTCTACACCCACCCAAGTATCAGTTTGAGTAATTGGCATTCCTTCAAGTGAGATCTTACACAATACCAAGGCATTGGGAAGAGAGAAAGGTGGAGCCATCTGATTGTTGACTATTAGTTCACACAAATCATCACTGTCTTGTTGCTACTATCTCTATTTGGTGATTTATAGAATTCAGCAGAGAGCTGTTGTCCAGTGCCTGCCTGGGACATGGTAGTCTTTCTATTGCTTCTATTCCACATTTGGAATACTAGTATTTTTATAAGGATTGTTGTGGTCATCGTTAAGACACATACCCCATAGCCATTTCCTTTCTGGGTCATGAGACCCCACTATTCCCACCTCTGAGAATCAGATGCAGGGCCTATGCTTTTGTTACCTACATAATTCTTTCTTTCCATTTCTCTGATCTTTTAGCCCAGAGTAATATCCAGACTGTAGAGAAAAGCCCCTAATCTTCTCCACCACTCACTACCCATATGAATTAATTTAATTTAATATATTTCTTCCATGTAGCTCAGCTGGAGTGGGAGTGGGGTTAGGTTTACAAGAGCAGTTAAAATATCTGTTAGAAAGCCTTGGAGTGGGTGTCTAGCAGCTGCTTGATGCTTTTTAAAGAATATGTGTGTGGAGAGGTAGTCCAGTCTTACTATCTTCAGCTTTGGAATTTTAACTGAAATAGTGACAAAAAAGTCCCATTTATAAGTCTGTAAATCTTCACCATTACATTTCAGTCTTCTCACTAAGCATAGCAAAAGTGCACATCCTTCCCTAACTCTTACCTCTTCTCTTCGGAACATTCTTCTTCCAAGGCTAAAGAGGCTCCTCTCTAGTATCCTGAAATACAAGCAGGGTTAATGTAATCTGGGATAGATAGCACTCATACTATCTTGAGGGGAGGTAATGAGGACAGTAAAATAAGAGGGCACTTGAGTTACAATATAATAGGACAAACCAAGGTTATGTGCTTAAGTTTCTCTCACTGATGCAGTCAACAGTTAGTATAAATAAATTAGTTGTTGGCATACAATTCAAGGGGAAAAAGCAATAAACACTCCCATGGCCCAGAAATAAAAATATCTTGAGATCTTGCTAGGGATATGTAAAGAAGGGCATGAGATCAAGACGATGGAGAATGCAAGGCAATAGACTGCCTTGAGAGTAGCCAGTTTCTACTGTAGGCTACACTGCATATTAGAGAGCTGTATTACTACAAAGAGACCACTTTCAGTTCAACTTTGGGATACCATGAAGCACAAATTTCATAGGAAACTTGGAAACTAAAAGGTTTGAAATATGTAAAACAGACTTTATGAGTAAGAAGAGAATTTTGAGTAAGATGTAATGACTGTGGTGTGCGTATATGTGGCAATACTGCAAGTTTCTGAAGATTTGCAAGGAAACAGAGGTGTCCTAAATACCACCCTGAGAACAGACAGTTTGAAGAGTTATATTTTCACCAATATATGATAGCCATCACAATTATTCTTTTTTCCCCTCCTTCGTAGACTTTTCTCTAGCACCACCTGAAGTCATGTGGTCACTGAGGGTTGAGACTCCCTAACCAACATCTACTTGTGCTGTAATCTTTTAATAAAGCCCTTGGGCTAAGCTGACTGACCTTCTTTTGGATAGCCTCCACAGATTTTGGAGCAAAGCCTGGGGGAGTAAAATTCCAGGGTCTCAAGGGAACCCTTTGGGTACCATTTGACTGGGAAGACCTACACCACAGCTCTCTTCAAGTCTCATACATGTGCTAATGGTCATTGCAGTCAAGGCAAGACTACCAATAGACCTTGATGCTAAATTGCTTTCAATTGTGTTTTTTTTGACAGGGGGAATTGACTGGGTGTGTTACTGTGGAAGTCCAAACTTGGTAAAAAAGACACTGAGGTATCTTGAGTTGGAATCATGCCATTACAGAGGTCTGATAGAGATACTAGCTGGATGAACCGTACTTTTCCTCCGTGATTTCATAATATATTCTACAAACTCTAGTTGAATTGGTTATTCATAAGTGTGATGAGTTACTGTAGATTTTTGTATCCAAGGCACCTATAACACTTTCTGTAGTGGCCAACTTAGACTTTCTATGATTTGGAGACATTTTAGTAGGTACCAAATACACAGAAGTATTTTCCACTGAATTTTAAGAAAATATATGCATTCTGATGTTTGCCATAAACCCACCATAGCAGATTAAATGACCAGCTCTTATTAAATCATTGACACTCCAAAGGCAAACCTATGCATTCTCTTCCTGGATGGTGTAAGCAGTGCTGGCATTCATGTTTTCTGTTATAGAAAGGCTAAGTTTGGAGAGTTATCTTTATTCTTTAAAAAATTATATATATAAATTATAGATATATGGTATACAATGTGATGTTCTGATATACACATATACATTGCATTCTTGGGATAAATCCTATCTGGTCATGGTATGTAATTTTAAAATATTTTGCTACATTCAAATTGTATTTTGTTTAGGATTTTTATGTCTACATTCATAAGAAATATTAGTCTTTAGATTTCTGTTCTTATGATAATTTTGTCTGATTTTAGTGTCAATGTAATAGTGGTCTCATAGGATGAGTTGGGAGGCATTCTCTCCTCTTCTGTAGTTTTTGGAAGTGGTATTGCGGAAATGTTCACAAAAGTTGCTAAACAAGCTAAAAACAATAACAGCAACAAACAGCAACAACAAAAAATCCTGGCCAAGGGAGAGAATATGATTTTCAAAATTATCTCATTATATTATTTATAATGTCCAGTTTTCAACAATATAAAATATAAGACAAGCAAACGAATGAGAAAGTATGACCTATGCATAGGAAAAGAAGGCAATCAATAGAAATGTTCTTTGATGAAGCCTAGGTTTTTCACTTATTAGACAATAATTTTAAATCAGCTATTAAAAATACTTTAAAAGAAATGAAAGAAATCATGCCTAAATAATTAATACATGAAAATGTCTTGTCAAATTGAGAAATTAGTAAAAAGAAGTTATGAAAAAGAATAAAATAGAAATTCTTGAGTTGAAAAGTACAATAACAGAAATAAAAAATTCAATAGTGAAGCTCAATGGCATATTTGAGCATGCAGAAGAAGAATCAACAAACTTGAAGAGAGATCAATTGAGATATTCCATTCTGATTAACACAAATAAAAATAATAAAGGATATAAAAGAAAATTTCAGACCTGTGGGATACCATAATTTGTCCAACACACAATGGGAGTACCAAAAGGAAAGGAGAGAGAGAAACAAATAGAAAAAATAGCCAAAGAAATAATGGCCAAAAGCATCCTGAAATTGATGAAAAATAAGAATACACACATCCATGAAGTCCAACAAACTTCAAGCAGGATAAACTCAAAGGGATCCAAACAAGATACATCATAATCAAACTGTCAAAAGCCAATGCAAAAGGGACAATCTTGAAAGCAATGAAAGAGAAGTGACTTATCATACACAATAGATCCTAAATACAATAAATAGTTGATTTCTAATCAGAAGTCATGGAAGCCAAAAGGAAAGGATGAGAAATTCAAAGTGCTGAAAGAAAAAATACAGTTTAACAACAGTTCTGTAACAGGCAAAGCTATCCTTCAAAACTGAAGGAGAAATTAAGACATTCTTAGATTTAAAAAAAAAAAAAAGATAATTCATTGCAAGTAAATCTACCCTATAAGAAATAATAAAGGAAGTCCTAAGGCTGATATCCTTAAGGTTTTTTTTTTTTTTTTTTTTTTTTTTTTGAGTCAGAGTCTCGTTTTGTCGCCCAGGATGGAGTGCAGTGGCATGATCTTGGCTCACTGCAACCTCCTCCTTATGGGTTCAAGAGATTCTCCTGACTCAGCCTCCCGAGTAGCTGGGATTACAAGCCGCATGCCATCACATCCGGCTAATTTTGTATTTTAATAGAGATGGGGCTTCTCTATGTTGGCCAGGCTGGTATCAAACTCCTGACCTCAAGTGATCCACCTACCTCTGCCTCCCAAAGTGCTGTGATTACTGGTGTGAACCACCATGCCCAGCCACTTTAAGGATATTTGACAGTAACTTGAATGTACATAAAGAAATAAAGAGCACCAAAAAAGGTAACTATGCAGGTAAATATAAGACAGTTAAATGTATTTTTCGTTTGTAATGTTTTTTCTCTGCATGATTTAAAGGACAACTGTATAAAGCAATAATCATACACTTCTGTTGATGGGCATACAATATGTAACTATGTAATTTATTTGACAATAATAGCATAATAAAGAAAGAGTGAAAGGAGGTATATAAGGGCCAAGTTTTTCTATATTACAGAAATAAATTTATATTAATCAGAGCTAGATTATTATAAATTATTATTTTTGATCCCCAGAACAATGACTAAGAAAATGACTATAATGAAATGGTAAAAGAAAAATAAGTAGAATTTAAATTGCTCACTAGAAAATATCTAGTTAGAATATAGAAGGCATAAATGGGGAAATGGAGTGAAAAAAGACATAAGATATATAGAAAACAAATAGCAAAATGACCAAAGTAAATCTTACCATATCAGTAATTACAATTAAAGCAAGTAGATTTAGCACTTCAATTAAAATGAAGAAATTGTCGAAACAGATTAAAAATATCAATCAATTATATGCTGTCTACAAAAGATACTTTAGATTCAGAGAAAAAATAGGTTTAACATAAAAGATTTCTAAAACCATGCCATACAAATAGTAACCAAAGGAAAGTTAAAGTGACTACACTAATCATCAGACAAAATAGACTTTAAGATCAAAATTTTTACTCGAGACAAAGAGGACATTTCATAATGATAAAAGAGTCTATCCATCAAAAAGATATACTGGCTATATATATATACACACACACACACACACATATATATACATATATATACCCCTACAACAGAGTCCCAAAATATATGAAGCAAAAACTGTCAGAATCAAAGGGAGGAATAGACAATGAACAGTAGTAGTAGTAGACTTCAATACTCCATTTTGAGAAATAGATACAATAACTGGACATGTGATGAAAAATAAATGAGAAGACTTGAACAACACTATAAAACAATTGTACCTAACAAACATCTATTGAACACTCCACCTGACAACAGCTGAACACAAATTCTTTCCAAATGCACATGGAACATTCTTCAGGATAAACCATATGTTAAGCTACCATACAAGTCTTACAGAATTTTAAAAGATTGGAATCATGCAGGGTGCATTCTCTGACCATAGTGGAATAAAATTAGAAATCAATAGCAGAAGGAAATGACCAATTCACAAATAAGTGAAAATTAAGCAACAAATTCCTAAATAACCAAAGAGTCAAAAAGAAAATCATGAGAAAAATTGGAAAATATTTTGAGATGAATGAAAATAAAAATGCAGCATTCCAAAATTTGTGAGATACCACAAAAGCAGTGCTTAGGGGAAAATTTATAGCTCTCTCTCTCTCTCTCTCTCTATATATATATATATGAAAAATGTTAAATCAACAACCTAAACTTTCATCTTAAGAAACTAAGAAAGAAAGAGCAAACTAAATTCAAAGCAAGTGGATGTAAAGAGATACTAAATATTATACTGGGAGTAAGTGAAATAGAGAACAGCAAAACGAGAGCAAATTAACAAAACAAAAAATTATTTTTTGGAAATATTAACAAAATGGAAAAAAATCTTTAACTAGATTGACCGAAAAAGAAAGAGGACTCAAATTTCTAAATCAGGAACGAAAGAGTGATATTACAAGAACCTTTATAAAAGAAAAACGATTATAATGTTATACTGTGAACAATTATATGCCCACAAATTAGATAGCCTAAATGAAAAGAATGAATTCCTAGTAAGACACAAACCATCAAGACTGACTCAAGAAGGCATAGAAAATCAGAATATAACTATAAAAAGTAAAGAAATTGAATTAGCAATAAAAAAGAAAGCCCGGGACCATATCTTTATCCTGGCGAATTGTACCAAAGTTTTAAAGAAGAATTAACAACATTTTCTCAATACCACTTTAAAAAAATAGAAAAAGAGAGAACACCTCTCAATTCATTCTATGACACCAGTATTACACTGACACAAAAGCAAGACAAAAACACCACAAGAACAGAAATCAAAAGACTAATATCTCTTATGAATATAGAAATAAAAGTCCAAAACAAAATATAAGCTAACTGAATTCAGAAACATATAAAAATTCTTATATACCGTGACCAGGTAGGATTTATCCCAGGAATGCAAGGTTGATTGAGCATATTGAAAACGAATCATTATAATACAGCATATGAACACAGTAAAGGGAAAACATATGTTCATCTCAATAGATGAAGAAAAAGTGTTTTACAAAATGCAACATTCTTTCTTGATAAAAAACATTCAACAAGGTAGGAATAAAAAGAAACATCATCAACTTGATAATGGGCATATAAAAAAATCTACAGCTAATATACTTAATGGTGAAGGACTAAAGCTTTCCCCTAAGACCAAGAAGACAAAGATTTCTATTCTTGCCACTTCTGTTCCTCATTGCACTGCAGGTTCTAGTCATGGCCATTATACAACAACAATGACAACAACAACAAAATAGAAGACATCCAGAATGGAAAAAAGTAAAACAATATCTGTTCACAGATTACATGACCATGTGTATAGAAAAACCTTATGAAATCCAAAAAGATATCATTAGAGTTCAGCAATGTTAGGAGATACAAGATACATATATAAAAATAAATGTTATGTCTATATACTCACAATGAAAATTGCAAAATAATTTAAAGAAACATTTTCATTTTCAATATCACCAAAAATAATAAAATACTTAGGAATACATTTTTTAAGTTGCAAAACTTGTACATGGAAAACTAGAAAACATCACTGAAGGAAATTAAGAAGACCTAAATGAATAGACAGTCCATGCTCATGAGTCAAAAGACTTAATATTTTCAAGATGGCAATATGTCCTAAATTGATCTACAACTTCAATGTAATCCCTATCAAAATCCTCACTGCCTTTTTTACAAAAATTGAGGAGCTGATTTTAAAATTCATGTGGAAATGACAAGGATTTCAAATAGCCAAAATAATCCTGAAAAAGAACAGCTGGAGGAGTGACACTTCCTGATTTCAAAAATTATTACAAAGCCACAGTAGCCAATTCCGCATGGCATTTCCATAAGGACAGACATGAAGATCAATGGAATGGAATTGAAAGTTCAGAAAGAAACCAATGTAACTACGGTCAATTGATTTTCAGCAAGGGCACAAAAGCCATCCAATGAGGAAAGACTAGTCTTTACAACATATGGTACTGGCACAGCTGGATATCTACATGTAAAAGAGAGAATTTGGACCCCTACCTCACCTCACCTTACACATATAGAAAAATTAACTCAAAATGGATCAAAGACCTGAATGTAAGTGTAAACTATAACTCTAACCCTTAGAAGAAAACTTAGGTTTAAATATTTGTGACCTTGCATAAGGCAATGGTTTCTTAGATAAGACACCAAAAACACAATGGCAAAAAAAAAGTGAATAGAACTTCATCAAAATTTTTAAAATTTTGCTTCAAATGACAATCAGGAAACAGAAAAGACAATGCACAGAGTGGGGGAAAAATACTTGCAAAAAATAACATTTTTTTTTTAAATTTATTTATTATTATTAAACTTCAAGTTGTAGGGTACATATGCACAACGTGCAGGTTTGCTACATATGTATACTTGTGCCATGTTGGTGTGCTGCACCCATCAACTCGTCATTTACATCAGGTATAACTCCCAATGCAATCCCTCCCCCCTCCCCGCTCCCCATGATAGGCCCCGGTGTGTGATGTTCCCCTTCCCGAGTCCAAGTGATCTCATTGTTCAGTTCCCACCTACGAGTGAGAACATGCGGTGTTTGGTTTTCTGTTCTTGTGATAGTTTGCTAAGAATGATGGTTTCCAGCTGCATCCATGTCCCTACAAAGGACACAAACTCATCCTTTTTTATGGTTGCATAGTATTCCATGGTGTATATGTGCCACATTTTCTTAATGCAATCTGTCACTGATGGACATTTGGGTTGATTCCAAGTCTTTGCTATTGTGAATAGTGCTGCAATAAACATACGTGTGCATGTGTCCTTATAGCAGCATACTTTATAATCCTTTGGGTATATACCCAGTAATGGGATGGCTGGGTCATATGGTACATCTAGTTCTAGATCCTTGAGGAATCGCCATACTGTTTTCCATAATGGTTGAACCAGTTTACAATCCCACCAACAGTGTAAAAGTGTTCCTATTTCTCCACATCCTCTCCAGCACCTGTTGTTTCCTGACTTTTGAATGATCGCCATTCTAACTGGTGTGAGATGGTATCTCATTGTGGTTTTGATTTGCATTTCTCTGATGGCCAGTGATGATGAGCATTTTTTCATGTGTCTGTTGGCTGTATGAATGTCTTCTTTTGAGAAATGTCTGTTCATATCCTTTGCCCACTTTTGGATGGGGTTGTTTGTTTTTTTCTTGTAAATTTGTTTGAGTTCTTTGTAGGTTCTGGATATTAGCCCTTTGTCAGATGAGTAGATTGCAAAAATTTTCTCCCATTCTGTAGGTTGCCTGCTCACTCTGATGGTAGTTTCTTTTGCTGTGCAGAAGCTCTTTAGTTTGATGAGATCCCATTTGTCAATTTTGGCTTTTGTTGCCGTTGCTTTTGGTGTTTTAGACATGAAGTCTTTGCCCATGCCTATGTCCTGAATGGTACTACCTAGGTTTTCCTCTAGGATTTTTATGGTATTAGGTCTAACATTTAAGTCTCTAATCCATCTTGAATTAATTTTCGTATAAGGAGTAAGGAAAGGATCCAGTTTCAGCTTTCTACTTATGGCTAGCCAGTTTTCCCAGCACCATTTATTAAATAGGGAATCAAAAAATAACATTTTTAAGGATGCAGTATCCAGAATATATAAGGAACTCTTACAACTCAACACAAAAAGACAAATGGCTTAATTTAAAAATGGGCAAAAAACTTAAAACATTTCTCCATAACGGATAAGACTGGCCAATACATGCATTAAAACGTGAAAAACCTTTAGCTTAATAGCTAAATGCAAACAAAATCATCATGACATACCACTTTATATCCACTAGGCTAGCTATAAGAAAAAAGTATGGAAAATAAAATGTTGATGAGGATGTGGAGAAACTGGAAAATTTCTATATTGTTGTTGGAGAAGACTAGCAGTTCTTCATAATGTTAAACGTAGAGGTACCATATGACTCAGCAATTTCACTCCCAGGTATATACCCAGAAGAATTAAAAACATATTTCCACAAAAATACTTGTATGAAAATGTTTATAGCAGCATTATTCATAATAGCCAAAGACTAGAAATGACCTAAATGTTCATCAACTGATAAATGGGTAAACAAAATGTGGTATGTTCATGCAATGGAATATTATTCACTCACAAAAAGAATTGAATTTCTGAGAGAAGCTACAATATGAATAAGTCTTGAAAAGATTATTCTAAATGACAGAAGCCAAATAAAGGTCACATATTCTATAATTTCACTTACATGAGATGTCCAGAATGTCAAATCCACAGAGGAAAAAAGTAGATCAGTGGTAGGAAGGAGTTTGGGCAAGGGGAGTAAGAAATGGGGAGTGAATGCTAATGGGCATGAGATTTCTCTTTGAGTAGATGAAAATGCTCCAGAGTTGGATAATGGCGATTGTTGTCAAACCTTGTGACTATACTAGATGTTGCTGAATTGTAACTTTAAAAGGATAAATTTTATGATATACAAATTATATTTCAAAAATCTGGAGAATAAAAAGTATTACTTATAGTTGGGCCATTCAATATGGCAGCAACTAGTGACGTATAGCTAATGAGCACCTGAAATGTCACTGGTCAGAATTATGATGTGCTGTAAATGCAGAATACATATCACATTTCAAATAAGGTAAAATATCTCATTAACAAATTTAATATTGATTACATGTTGAAATGATGACATTGAAAGTCCAGGACCAGACGGATTCAGAGCCGAATTCTACCAGAGGTACCAGGAGGAGCTGGTACCATTCCTTCTGAAATTATTCCAATCAATAGAGAAAGAGGGAATCCTCCCTATCTCATTTTATAAGGCCAATATCATCCTGATATCAAAGCCTGGCAGAGACACAACAAAAAAAGAGAATTTTAGACCAATATCCATGATGAACATTGATGCAAAAATCCTCAATAAAATACTGGCAAACCGAATCCAACAGCACATCAAAAAGCTTATCCACCATGATCGAATGGGCTTCATCCCTAGGATGCAAGGCTGGTTCAACATATGCAAATCAATAAATGTAATCCAGCGTATAAACGGAATCAAAGACAAAAACCACATGATTATCTCAATAGATGCAGAAAAGACCTTTGACAAAATTCAACAGCCCTTCATGATAAAAACTTTCAATAAATTCGGTATTGATGGAATGTATCTCAAAATAATAAGAGTTATTTATGACAAACCCACAGCCAATATCATACTGAATGGGCTGGAAGCATTCCACTTGAAAACTGGCACAAGACAGGGATGCCCTCTCTCATCACTCCTATTCAACATAGTGTTGGAAGTTCTGGCCAGGGCAATCAGGCAAGAGAAAGAAATAAAGGTATTCAATTAGGGAAAGAGGAAGTCAAATTGTCCCCGTTTGCAGATGACATGATTGTATATTTAGAAAACCCCATCGTCTCAGCCCAACATCTCCTTAAGCTGATAAGCGACTTCGCAAAGTCTCAGGATACAAAATCAATGTGCAAAAATGACAAGCATTCTTATACACCAATAACAGACAAACAGAGAGCCAAATCATGAGTGAACTCCCATTCACAATTGCTTCAAAGAGAATCAAATACCTAGGAATCCAACTTACAAGGGATGTGAAGGCCCTCTTCAAGGAGAACTACAAACCACTGCTCAATGAAATAAAAGAGGACACAAACAAATGGAAGAACATTCAATATTCATGGATAGGAAGAATCAATATCATGAAAGTGGCCATACTGCCCAAGGTAATTTATAGATTCAGTGCCATCCCCATTAAGCTACCAATGACTTTCTTCACAGAATTGGAAAAAACTACTTTAAAGTTCATATGGAACCAAAAAAGAGCCAAGGCAATCCTAAGTCAAAAGAACAAAGCTGGAGGCATCATGCTACCTGACTTCAAACTATACTACAAGGCTACAGTAACCAAAACAGCATGGTACTGGTACAAAACAGAGATATAGACCAACGGAACAGAACAGAACCCTCAGAAATAATACCACACATCTACAAACATCTGATCTTTGACAAACCTGACAAAAACAAGAAATGGGGAAAGGATTCCCTATTTAATAAATGGTACTGGGAAAACTGGCTAGTCATATGTAGAAAGCTGAAACTGGATACCTTCCTTATACCTTACACAAAAATTAATTTAAGATGGATTAGAGACTTAAATGTTAGACCTAAAACCATAAAAACCCTAGAAGAAAATCTAGGCAATACCATTCAGGACATAGGCATGGGCAAGGACTTCATGTCTAAAACACCAAAGGAATGGCAACAAAAGCCAAAATTGACAAATGGGATCTAATTAAACTAAAGAGCTTCTGCACAGCAAAAGAAACTACCATCACAGTGAACAGGCAACCTACAGAATGGGAGACAATTTTTGCAATCTACCCATCTGACAAAGGGCTTATATCCAGAACCTACAAAGAACTCAATCAAATTTACACACAAAAAACAAACAATCCCAACAAAAAGTGGGCAAAGGATATGAACAGATCCTTCTCAAAAGAAGACATTCATACAGCCAACAGACACATGAAAAAATGCCCATCATCACTAGCCATCAGAGAAATGCAAATCAAAACCACAATGAGATACCATCTCACACCAGTTAGAATGTCGATCATTTAAAAAGTCAGGAAACAACAGGTGCTGGAGAGGATGTGGAGAAATAAGAATACTTTTACATTGTTGGTGGGACTGTAAACTGGTTCAACCATTGTGGAAGACAGTGTGGTGATTGCTCAAGGATCTAGAACTAGAAATACCATTTGACCCAGCCATCCCATTTCTGGGTATATACCCAAAGGATTATAAATATGTTGCTATAAAGACACATGCACACGTATGTTTATTGCAGCACTATTCACAATAACAAAGACTTGGAATCAACCCAAATGTCCATCAATGATAGACTGGATTAAGAAAATGTGGCACATACACCATGGAATACTATGTAGCCATAAAAAAGGATGAGTTCGTGTCCTTTGTAGGGATATGGATGCAGCTGGAAACCATCATTCTCAGCAAACTATTGCAAGAACAGAAAACCAAACATCGCATGTTCTCACTCATAGGTGGGAATTGAGCAATGAGATCACTTGGACACAGGGTGGGGAACATCACACACCAGGGTCTGTTGTGGGGTGGGGGTCGGGGGGAGGGATAGCATTAGGAGATATACCTAATGTAAATGACGAGTTGATGGGTGCAGCACACCAATGTGGCACATGTATACATATGTAACAAACCTGCACATTGTGCACATGTACCCTAGAACTTAAAGTGTAATAAAAAAAAAAATTTAAAAAATGATAACATTGTGCATGTATTGGATTAAATAAAATTATTACAATAAATACGTTCATTTTTTTAAAAAATGTGCCTGCTGAAAATTTTAAACTAACATATGTGATTTGGATTTTTTATTCTCATTTTATTTTCTTAGAAGGAAAATACATCAAGCCCACTATAATTTTTTTTTTTTTTTTTTTTTTTTTTTTTTTTTTTTTTTTTTTTGCTATCTAGATAGTTGACATTAAACTTTATGTTTCTATTAGCTCACAGAAGGAGGCCTGTGGGATCAGGCTGGAATATTGATTCCTGTGGGTGTGGATGGGTACAAGAAAAGGAGAGAATGGAAACAATGCTGGTTTCTAATTATCAAAACAATCTAAAGGGTCTGGGAATGCAAGATTATTGTTCATTCGTTTATTAGGTAGAATCATGTTTGGGGAATCATGATTACTATCTCTAAAGCATGTATGGCTTAACAATATGTATCAATCAGTGAGAAAATCTCTAAAACTCAAGTGTACATGCCATACATGTGTTTTAAACCATGTTATATTTTGTTAAAATAAACGTTTTTCCCTCTCACTGAAATAGAGTGAGAATAAATGAAATGGTGGCCTACTACATTGAGCCATTCCAGCCATTTACACTTCCCTGTGATTGACTTCTTAGAAAGTTTGCTGAGGAAATATTATCTCCTCTATGATAGATGCCTCTTAAGTAAGAAACCTAGGACTGTGAAGATTGCCCAGGCCAGAGTTCATTGGCCTGACCCAAGGGTAGGGTGCACTGTTATTTAAAGAGGACAGAACAGGCAGACACTGGCAAGTGCGCCTCTGAGCTTTCAGAACCCACAGTACATCACCTTGGCAGACCACACGAATTAATGGGTTATTGATGACATGGAGAAACAAAAATATATTCGAAAATCTTTTTTTAAAAGCTGTTATTTAAATACTACATAACAGGTAGATAATAAAGTCATCTTTGGCTTTCAAGACCCATATGGGTTCACCATAGCTGACCACATAACTTTGAGGCTATTGTTAATATAAAAAGATAACAAATGTAAATTCTAAAAGCCTAAAAAAAGGGTCAAGGAAATGTATCTCTTTGATGAATAATAACTCAGAAAGGCCATAACTCTTATGCGTGATTCTAGGACATATACTAGAAGATTTATGGCTTGAGTGGCTTTCTGTAAGCTACTGCTGCTGGTGGTGGTGGTCGTGGTGGTGGGCCTAGTCAAGAGTACAAATACTGTAGTTGTGGATGGAGATGGCAAGGAAAGGGGTAAGGCAAAAAGATCACTTTTTGTGAACAGAGGGCTGAAATGCAAACCACCTTCTGCAAAGGCAAGTTTCCAGCTAAGAAGGTGCGTTGGTTTAACTCATTGTTCAGGGAAGAGGTGCTTTCAGATTAAAACCTTAAGACTGTAAGATTTGAAGTCATTGGTGAGGAAATCGCCCACCTAAAGATGAATGCATCATATTTTCTCTAGTTAACTACAGAGTGATTTTTTTTTTTATTAAATGGAAATTCTTCCTTTCTTCTATTAAAGGAAAAAATAAGAAAAATGGTAAGGGGGTGATCACAGGGCACCATCCCTGTCATTTATACCTCCTAAAGGAGGGTCACTTCTGCCTGACACAAAGGTTTATCACATCTTCCTGTCTGAGGGCATCTCCAAACAGGCAAGCTGGGGAAAAAAAAATAATCAACCTTTCAAGTAGGAAGGAAAAACACATTTTAAAATGAGGAAGCAGAACAAGATGTCTGAATGGAAGCCTATACCATTACTTCCTCCTACAAGGACATCAAAATTTAGCAGCTAGCTACACACAAAAAGCACCATCAGAAGAACCAAATATCAAGTGAGCAATCACAGTACCTGATTTTAACTTCATATTGCTGAAAGGGGCATTGAAAGGGAGTAGGAGAGACAGTCTTGAATTGTCAATGCTACCCCTCCCCCATTCCCCAGTAGCAGAGAATCTGCGTCCTTGGAAGAGGGAGAGCACAGGAACTGGAGGACTTTACATTGAACCCAGTGAAGATGCCCTGTCACAGCAGAAAGCAAAACCGGGCTGTACCCAGCTGGCACCTGCCCATGGAGGGAAGCATTTGAACTGACCCTAGCCAGGGAGTAATCTCTCATCCCAGTGTTCAGAACTTGAGTTCTGGCAAGCCTTGCCACCACAGGCTGGAGTGCTCTGGGGTCCTACATAAACTTGAAAAGCAATCTAGGACACAAGGACTGCAATTCCTAGGCAACTATTAGTGCTGAGCTGGGCTCAGAGCCACAGAGCTAGGGTAGCATGTGACCTAGAGAGACACCTTCTGGGGTAGCTAAAGGAGTGCTTGTGCCTCTCATCCTCCAACCCCAGGCAGTGCAGCTTGAAGCAATGAAAGTGTCTCCTTTCTTCTGCTAAAAGGGGGGAGAGCAAATAACTAAGAGGACTTTGTCTTGTATCTTGGATACCAGCTCAGTCACAGTAGTATAGGGCACTGGGTAGAGTCATAAGGCCTCCATTCCCGGACCTAGCTCCCAGACAACATTTCTAGACATACTCTGGGCCAAAAAGGAATTCATTGCCTTGAAGAGAAAGATGCAGTCCTGACAGGATTTGTTACCTGCTGACTAAAGAGACCTTGGGCCCCAAAGAATGAGTAGCAATACTCAGGTAATATGCTATAAGCCTTGGGCTCTGTGTCAGCCAGCACATTCCCAGCTATGGTGGCTGTGGTGAAAGATTCCTTTTGTTTGAGAAAAGGAGCGGAAAATGTAAAGGGGAGTCTGTCTTGAGCCTTAGGTACCAGTTTGGTCACAGTGAGGTAGAGCACCAAGCAGGGTAGTGGGGTCCTCAATTCCAGGCCTAGGCTCTTGGTCAACATTACTGGACATGCCTTGGGGCAGAAGGGAGCCCACTTCCCTGAAGGGTGACTCCCAGGCCTGACGCATTCACCACAAGGTGACTGAAGATCCCTTGGACTTTAAGTGAACATTGGCATTGGCCTGGAAGAAACTGGTGGTAGTGGCCACAAGGAGAAGCTCTTCTGCCTGTGGAAGGGGACGTTCCACTAGGAAGAAATTTGTCTTGTGGTTTGAATGCCAACATAGCCACAGTAAAATAGAACATTGGGTAAATTTCTAAGGATTTTTATTCCAATCCCCAACTCTCAGAGAGCATCTCTGGACACACTCAGGGTCTGGGGGGAACTTGCGGCCCTGAAGGAAGAGACACAAACTTGGCTGGTGTCACCATCTGCTGACTGTAGAGCCCTAGGGCCTTGAGTGAACATAGGTGGAAACCAGGTATTGGTTACAGTGGGTCCTAGGTGAGACCCAGTGCATTGCTGGCTTTAGATCTGACCCAATGCAGTCCCAGTGGTGGTGGCCCAGAGGTGGTTGTGTCCACCCATCCCCAGTTCCAGGTAGCTCAGCACAGAGGAAGAGACTGTTTGGGAGAAAGTAAGGGAAAAGAACAAGAGTCTCTGCCCAGTAATCCAGATAATTTTTTTTGGATCTTATCCAAGACCACCAAGGTAGTAACTCTACAAGTGTGCAAGAACAAGAGTGCTGTTTGGTTTGGGGCCTAAGTCTCTTTTAATTCCTGGAAAGCCTTCCCAGGAAAGATAGGCACAAATCAGCCCAGACTGCGAAGACTGCAATAAATACCTAACTATTCAATACTCAGCTACTGAAGAACATAAAAAAGTATCAATATCTTCCAGGAAAACATGACCTCACCAAGTTAATTAAATAAGGCACCAGGGACCAATCCTGGAGAAACAGAGATATGAAGAAGGATTAATACCAATCTTACTCAAACAATTTCAAAAAATAAAGGAGAGACTACCACTAAACTTATTCTATGAGGCCAGTATTATCCTGACACCAAAAACAGATAAAAGCACATCAAACAAAGAAAACAACAGGCCAATATCTCTGATACATTTTGATGCAAAAATCAACAAAATACTAGCAAACCGAATTCAATGATACATTGAAAAGATCATTCATCATGACCAAGTGAGATTTATCTTGGGGATGCAAGCATCATTTAACATATGAAAATCGATCAATGTGATACATTATATCAATAGAATAAAAGACAAAAACTATATGAACATTTCAACTGATGCTGAAAATTACTTAGTAAAATTCAATATTTCTGTATGATAAAAACTCTCAAAAACTGGGCATAGTGGAACATACCTCAACATAAAAAAACCCATATATGAGAGACCCACAGATAGTATCACACGGAATGGGGAAATACTGAAGTTTTCCTTTAAGATTTGGAACATAACAAAGATGCCCATTTTCACGACTGTTATTCAATGTAGTATTGGAAAACCTAGGTAGAGCAATAAGACAAGAGCAGTAAATAAAGGGCATTCAAAGAGCAAAGGAAGAAAAATTATCCCTGTTTGCAGATAATATGATCTTATATTTGGAAAAACCTAAAGACTCTACCAAAAAAAGCTATTAGAATTGATAAATGAATTCAGTAAAGTTGAAGGATACAAAATCAACATACCAAAATCAGTAGCATTTCTATTTGCCAGCAGTGAACAATCTGAAAAGAAACCAAGAAGGTAATCCCATTTACAACAGGTACAAACGAAATACATAACCTAAGAATCAACCAAAGAAGTGAAAGATCTTCTACAACAAAAGTTATAAAACACTGATGAAAGGAATTGGGGAGGTCACCAGCAAATGGAAACATATTCCATATTTATGGATTGGAAGACCCAATATTGTTAAAATGTTCATACTACCCAAAGCAATCTACAGATTTTATGCAATCTCCATCAAAATATCAATGACATTCTTCACAGCAACAGAAAAACAATTGTAAAATTTATATGGAACTGCAAAATACCCAGAATAGCCAAAGATATTCCGAGCAAAATAAACAAAACTGGAGGAATTACTTTATCTGACTTCAAATTATGCTACAGAGCTATAGTAACCAAAACAGCATGGTATTGATATAAAAACAGACACATAGACCAATGGAACAGAATAGAGTACCCATACACAAATCCCTATATCTATGGTCAACTCATGTTTTTACAAAGGTGCCAAGAACAAGCATTGGGAAAAGGACATTCAATAAATGGTGCTGGGAAAACTAGATATTCATATGCAGAAGAATGAAACTTGACTCCTATCTCTTGCCATACACAAAAATCAAATCAAAATTGAATAAAGACTTAAATCTAGTCCCAAAATGAAGCTACTACAAGAAAACTTTGGAGAAACTCTCCAGGACATTGGTCAGGGCAAAAATTTCTTGAGTAATACCCCACAAGCACAGGTGATCAAAAAAAAAAAAAAAAAAACGAACAAATGGAATCACATCAAGTTAAAAAGCGTCTGCACAACAAAGGATACAATCAACAAAGAGAAGAGATAATCCACAGAATGACAGAGAATTTTTCCAAACTACCCATCTAATACAGGATTAACAACAAATATAGAAAAGAGCTCAAACAAGTCTATAGAAGGACATCTAATAATCTGATTAAAAAATGGGCAAAAGATTTGAATAGGCATTTCACAAAAGAAGACATACAAATGGCAAAGAGGTATATGAAAATATGCTCAACATCATTGATCATCAGAAATGCAAATCAAAACTACAATGAGATATTATCTCACTCCTGTTAAAGTGGCTTTTATCCAAAAGTCAGGCAATAACACATGCTGCAAAGGATGTGGAGAAAAAGGAACAGTTGTGTGCTGTTGATGGGAGAATAAATTAGTACAACCACTATGGAGAGCACTTTGGAGGTTCCTCAATAAACTAAAAACTGAGCTACCATATGCTCTATCAATCCCACTGCTGGGTATATACCCCAAAGAAAGGAAATCGGTATATGGAAGATATATCTGCACTTCCATGTTTGTTGCAGCACTGTTCACAATAACCAAGATTTGAAAGCAAGGTAAGTGTCCAATAACAGATGAATGGAAAAGAAAATGTGGAGTGGATACATAATGTAGTACTATGTAACCATAAAAAGAATGAGATCCTGTCATTTGCAACAACATGGAAGCAACTGGAGGTCATTATATTCAGTGAAATAAGGCAGGCACACAAAGACAAACTTTCCATGTTCTCACTTATTTGTGGGAGCTAAAAATCAAAACAATTGAACCCATGAACATAGAGAATAGAAGGATGGTTGCCAGAGTCTGGCAGGGGTAAGGGGGTACTGGGGGGAAATAGGGATGGTTAATGGAAACAAAATAAAAATAGAAAGAATACATAAGACCTGGTATTTGATAGCACAACAGGGTGACTATAGTCAATAATAATTTAATTATACATGTTAAGATAACTAATAAGTAATAAAAGAGTATAATTGGATGGTTTGTAACATGAAAGATAAATGCTTGAGTTGGTAGATACTCAGTTTTCCACGATGTGATTATTATGCATTGCATGTGTGTCGGAGTAACTCATGTACCTCCATAAAGATATGTACCTACTATGTACCCACAAAAATAAAAATATAAATAAAATGGGTGGGAAGGGGGAAATGATTGTGGGTTATGACATTCAAACTTATCAACCATTTATATTTGCATATTTTTTTCTGTTTTTTTTTTTTAACTTAATTTAATTTAATTTTAGGTTCAGGGGTGCATGTGACTGTTACATGCATATGATGCATACTGTATACCTGCATCTTAATGAATTTTTGTTTCCTGAAGAGAAGTTTTCACTTTTTAAATGTTTTGGAGAAAGACTTGAAGTAAAAGACATATTGAGAAGAGAAAGATTCAGAAGAGCCTGAGACAGAGGAGGGTCAACTTTGCCAGACTCAGTAGGACAGCATGTGCTACTTTTTTAAGATTACATAAAGTGGATTTACAAGCAAGTACATTTCTAGAGAGGCAACAAGAAAAAAAAAATGAATTTACAATGAAAAACAGCAGGACCCCCCAATCCTCTCACCCAGAAACAAATACCCCAAAGCGTTCTCAGATGCAGTTCTTTCAGACTTGTATACCGGCTTGCGTATGAAGAATTTTACAAATTTATTGAAGACACATTTTGTGTGTGTGTGTGTGTGTGTGTATTTGTGTATTTCTTTTGGGGCAAGGCTGAAAGTAAGATCCAAGCAGAAGGCAAGAGACTGAAGAATGATGTACAAGAGAAGGCTGTTATGTAGAGGCTCCATTTTACCTCACTCTTGGGACAGCGGGTCATTGTTAACGTATTACAGAACTTTGGGACATTGGAGACGGAGTCTCCAAGCTGATGTGAGGACCCACCAGATTTTTACCTTAGCTTGCCACAAGACTGAGGGGGCTGTCATCTAAATAGAAAGAGAAAACAAACACAAATTTCCAAAGGTGAAGACCAATAAGAAGTATCTCTGATGGATTATACTTGAGAATTACCACACCTGCCTTTAGCACCAGTGTATTTAACAGAAGTTCTGGTTTAAGTGACTCAAGGAAGGAGGCTTGGTGGGTTTATCAGGGACACTGATTCCTGTGGTAGTAGGTGGGATGCAAGGAAGGTCAGTCAAAACAGTGACATCTAGTGAATAACAAAGCCAAATGTAAAGGGCCTTTTGGGATGGCAAGCTTCCTGCTTAGAGGTCCATAGGCTAGAAACAAGGTCAGGGAGCAGTGAGTTCTGATTACAAACAGAGCAGAATAAACACCTATGTTTTTTCTAACTAACTAGACGGGGTTGTCCTCCATGAAAAGATACGAATTATTTCCTCTCACGGAAAAAATAAAACAAAACAAAAATGCAAGTCAAAATAAAACAAAACAAAAATGCAAGTCAAAAGAAAAAAAAACCAACAAACAAACCAACAACAACGACAACAACAAAACAAGGCACTGCCACAGCCAGAACTATCAGTCATTGATTTCTTCATCTAACTATTTTAATTGCTGGAGACTGTGGTGGTTTTTTGTTTTTACTCACAGAGGGTATGGATCAGGGTAACATGCTAACAATAAGCAAACCCAAGAGAGAGAAAGCTGCCCAGTATAAGGGCAGCTTGATCTGGCCCAGGGTGTAGTAGTGCCTAGCCAGTTCACTCTGAGCAACCACAGAACTTAAAGCATGCCCATTTAAACTGCAAATGAAAAAATTGATAGACCATTAGCAAGATTAACCAAGAAAACAGGAGAGAAAATCCAAATAACCTAAATAAGAAAACGGGAGATATTACAACTGACACCACAAAAATACAAAAGATCATTCAAGGCTACTATCAACATCTTTATGCACATAAACTTGAAAACCTAGAAGAGATGGATAAATTCCTGGAAAAATACAACCCTCCTAGCTGAAATCAAGAAGAATTAGATACCCTAAACAGACCAATAACAAGCAGTGAGATTGATATGATAATTTTAAAATTACCAACAAAAAAATTCCAGGACCAGATGGATACACAGCAGAATTCCTTCCAGACATTCAAAGAATAATTAGTACCAGTCCTACTGACACTATTCCACAAGATAAAGAAAGAGGGAACCCTCCCCAATTCATTCTATGAAGCCATCATCATCCTAATACCAAAACCAGGAAAGAATATAACCAAAAAAGAAAACTACAGGCTGATAACCCTGATGAACATAGATGCAAAAATCCTAAATAAAATACCAGCTAACCTAATCCAACAATATGTCAAAAAGATAATCCCCCATGATCAAGTGGGTTTCATACCAGGGATGCGGGGACAGTTTAACATAAGCAAATCAATAAATGTGATACACCACATAAATAGAATTAAAAACAAAAATCACATGATCATCTCAATAGATGTAGAAAAAGCATTCGACAAAATCCAGCATCCCTTTATGATTAAAACTCTTATCAAAATCGGCATACAAGGGACATACTTTAATGTAATAAAAGTCATATATGACAAACTCCCATAGCCAACATAATACTGAATGGGGAAAAATTGAAAGCATTCTCTCTGAGAACTGGAACAAGAGAAGGATGCCCACTCTCACCACTCCTTTTCAACATAATACTGTAAGTCCTAGCCAGAGCAATCAGAGAAGAGAAAGAAATAAAGGGCATTCAAACTAGTAAAGAGGAAGTCAAACTGTCACTCTTTGCTGATGATATGATCCTTTACCTCGAAAGCCCTAAAGACTCCTCCAGAAAGCTCCTAGAACTGATAAAAGAATTCAGCAAAGTTTCCAGATACAAGATTAATGTACACAAATCAGTAGCTCTCCTATACACCAACAGCAACCAAGGGGGGGGGGAATCAAATCAATAACTTTTACAATAACTGCAAAAAAATAAAAATAGAATACTCAGGAATATACCTAACCTAGGAGGCAAAAGACCTCTACAAGGAAAACTACAAAAAACTGCTGAAAGAGATCATAGATGACACAAACAAATGGAAACACATCCCGTGCTCATGGATGGATAGAATCAATATTGTGAAAATGACCATCCTGCCAAAAGCAATCTACAAATTCATCATAATCCACATCAAAATACCACTATCATTCTTCAAAGAACTAGAAAAAGCAATTCTAAAATTTATATGGAACCCAAAAAGAGCCTGCATAGCCAAAGCAAGACTAAGCAAAAATAACAAATCTAGAGGCATCACACTACCTGATTTCAAACTATACTATAAAGCCATAGTCACCAAAACAGCATGGTACTGGTATAAAAATAGGCACATTGACCAATGGAACAGAATAGAGAACCCAGAAATAAACCCAAATACTTACAGCCAACTGATCTTCAACAAAGCAAACAATAACATAAAGCGGGGAAAGTACACCATTTTCAATGAATGGTGCTGGGATAATTGGCTAGCCACAATTAGGAGAATGAAGCTGGATCTTCATCTCTCACCTTATACAAAAATGAACTAAAGATGGATTAAGGACTTAAATCTAAGACTCGAAACTATAAAGATTCTAGAATACAACATTGGAAAAACCCTTCTAGACATTGGCTTAGGCAAGGATTTCATGACCAAGAACCCAAAAGCAAATGCAATATAAAACAAAGATAATTAGCTAGGACTCAATTAAACTAAAGAGCTTTTGCATGGCAAAAGGAATAGTCAGTAGAGTAATCAGACAACCCACAGAGTGAGAGAAAATCTTCACAATCTATACATCTGACAAAAGACTAATATCCAGAATCCACAACAAACTCAAACAAATCAGCAAGAAAGAAACAAACAATCCCATCAAAAAGTGGGCTAATTACATGAATAGACAATTCTCAAAAGAAGATATACAAATGGGCAACAAACATATGAAAAAATATTCAACATCATTAATGATCAGGGAAATGCAACTCAAAACCACAATGTGATACCACCTCCCTCCTGCAAGAATGACCATAATAAAAAAATCAAAAAACTGTAAATGTTGGCGTGGATGCAGTGACCAGGGAACACTTCCACACTGATGGTGGGAATGTACACTAGTACAGCCACTGTGGAAAACAGTGTGGAAATTCCTTCAAGAACTAAACGTAGAACTACCATTTGATCCAGCAATCCCACTACTGGATATCCACTTAAAGGAAAAGAAGTCATTATTGGAAGAAGTCATTATTGGAAAAAGATACTTGCACATGCATGTTTATAGCAGCACAATTCACAATTGCAAAATTGTGGAACCAACCCAAATGCCCATCAATCAACAAATGGATAAAGAAACTGTGAGATATATATATATATATATATATCTGATGGGATACTACTCAGTCATGAAAAGGAATGAATTAACAGCGTTCACATCGACCTGGATGAAACTGGAATCTATTATCCTAAGTGAAGTAACTCAGGAATGGAAAACCAAACGTTATATGTTCTCACTGATACGTGGGAGCTAAGCTGTGAGGATGCAAAGGCATAAGAATGATGCGATGGACTTTGGGGACTTGGGGGAAAGGGCGGGAGAGGGGCAAGGGATAAAAGAGTACAAATAAAGTGCAGTCTATATTGCTTGGCTATGGGTGCACCAAAATCTCACAAATCACCACTAAAGAACTTACTCATGTAACCAAAGACCACCTGTACCTCAATAACTTATGAAAAAAAAGTTATTTATAAGCCAAAAAATAAAAAATAAAAATAAATTGCTAAGGGAAAGAAAAGCAAACATAGACAAATGTAAAAGAAATGCAAGACACAAAAAGAAGAAAGCATCTCTCTCTCTCTCTCTCTCTCTCTCTCTCTCTCTCTCTTTATATATATATATATAAAATCCCCCAAAGGGTCTAGAAAATAGCAGGTGTCATTTAAAAGGATAACATAAAGCCCACCACTCTTGGGTAGGGTGTGGTTCGAGGGCACTGTATTTGTGCCTCAAGTGGATTAGGAGGACTTGGAACAGGATGTCAGTTAGCATCACTATATTCCTCACACCAAGCAGAGGGGAGCACAGGGGTCTCCTAGCATGTGACAATTATGCCCTCTCTTGGTCCTCCTGGGTTTCATTCCCCTAAGGATTTTCCTTTGCTGCACTTTTTGGATGTCATTCCTCCTCACCGTCCCCAACTAGATTCCACCAGGTAAGTTGGGCCTGATTTATGTGAATACAATCAAGAATATTTCTATGTTTCCACTGCCCATGTCCATCAGTGAGAGGGAAAAAGAGCAAATAGCAGGCTTTTCCTAATGTGTCTGTGGGGTGTCCTTTTTGGCTGTCTCACTATTTCAGACAGGAAAAATCCAGTGTTTTCCTACTCTCACACACTCACTCAATACAGCACAGAACACTTCTGTGACCAGATATGCAGTTGGGTGCAGGGGGATGTTTCCCTACACACCAAGCAATTCTCTAGTGGACACTGAATGGGTATCTCATAATTTATCTCAATTCTGTCCCTATCTACCTGGAAGTAGTGTCAGATCCCAGAGGTTAAGGGTTTAGTTTCACAAGTTTGCCCCCTCTTCAGATGACAATTACAAGTAGTAGGTTAACACCTATACTGTTGACTTACTGGATATAAAATAAAGTTCCTGTGAGCCTCTCCTCAAGTATGATTCATTTGCTAAAGTGGCTCACAGAACTCAGGAAAATGCTTTACTCACGTTTACCTCTTTATTATAAAGGATACAGATGAACAGCCGAAGGGAAGAGATACATAGGGCAAGGCATGGGGCAGGGGAGTGGAGCTTCTATGCCGTCTCTGTGCATCCCACCCTGTAGGAACGTCTATGAGTTTGGGAACTAGAAAGATCTCCAAATCCTGTCATTTTAGGTTTTTATGGAGACTTCGTCATGTGGGCATGATTTATTAAATCATTGGCCATTGGTGATCAATTCCACCTCCAGTCTCTCTCCCCTCCCCAGAGGTTGAGGGGATGGGGCTGAAAGTCTCAATCTTCTATGCCTTGGTCTTTCCTATGACCAGCCCGCATTCTGAAGCTATCTAGGTGCCCCAGCCACCAGTCATCTCATTACCATACACTCTTGTCACTCCAGAGATTCCAAGGGTTTTAGGAGCTGTGCGCCAGGAACCAGGGGCAGAGACCAGATATATCTTATTATATCACAATGTCACATTCATTCTCATTTTTCTCAACATGAAAAAGTCATGAACCCTATTGTCTTTTCCTACTCTCTGTTGCATTCTGCCATCATCTTGTAATCTTGTCACTTATCCACCAAAGAGATGCGGATTTTCTTACCAGCAAGTGTTGCCCGAGAAATCTCCAAACCTTTCTCTCAGGATCCTCTCAGCCTATGCTCAAAGTAAGGGATCTGTTTTTTTCCCCTCTGATGGGGATTGAGGGCTGCTTTTGAGCTTGTGGGCTGGTGGAGACATGAGGAAAGCCAGTATAAAATGTCACTGAATATTTATGTACTTCAAACTGACTTTGGACTCCAAAGCACCCTCACTGAAGCCCAGGCCTCAGGCATACTTCTCCCAGCATTTCAACTGACAAGCTTCGGCCATGGTTCCTTGTACACTATGTAGGTCTTGCATGTTAAACCACATGTTTGCCCAGAGGTGAGAACTGTTCAGAAGCAGAGTTAGACATTGGCGAGAGAGAAACTTTTTGGACGGCAATGTTTCTCCTTGGCCAACCACGTGACTGAGATCCTGCTGTCTAAACAGAAGTTTTAAAAAAGTGTAAAACTTGAAAATTATAGTAATGGCTACTGTATCTGTGGAAAGGCACCCGAAGGTCATCATTCCTTTGTGTGGTGCCAGGACACTTAGAATAAGACTTTATGGTTTAAGGAGGCCTGGGTGATCTGTTAGGAATATGTATTCTTGTGGTGGTGCAAGCAAGAGACCAAATATCCGGCTTTTAGCCAAAATGTGAAGAGCCTTCTGGGAAGGCAGGATCCCTGTTTAGAGGGTCCATTGGCTAGGCCTGAGATAAGCATTCAAGGATGAGCAGAATGCTCAGATTGAAACATTTAAGGCTGCAGAATATGCAGCCTTCTGTAAGAAAACCTCCAGACTTCAGTAATACATGCTGCATACTTGTTCTAGCTAACTAAATGGTGCTATTCTCTGTTTTAAAGATAAGAAATCTGTCCCTCTGCCAAAGAGGTTAAGAACAAATAAAAAGAGAGTCTATCACATTGAGTCCTCTCAGTTGTACTTTAAATCACAAAGCCCAAGAGTGCCAAGTCTGCCCTGAGAAGGGCCTCTTGATATGACCCAGGTGGTAGAGTGCACCATTACTTGGAGATTAAGGAGTAAGTAGGTACTTGTGAGAAAGTCTTTTTAAGTTTTTAGGATCTACAGAGGTTTGCCTTGTCCAATTCAAGGATGTGCTGTTGGGGTACATGTGAAGGTTTGTTAAACAGGTAAATGTATGTTATGGGGGTTTGTTGTACAGGTTATTTCATCACCCAGGAATTAAGCCCAGTACCCAATAGTTCCTTTTTCTGTTCCTCTCCCTCCTCCGACCCTCTCCCCTCAAGCAGACCCCAGTGTCTGGTGTTTCCTTCTCTGTGTTCATAAGTTCTCATTATTTAGCTCCCACTTATAAGTAAGAACATGTGCTATTTGGTTTTCTGTTCCTGCATTAGTTTGCTGGGGATAATAGCCTCCAGCTCCACCCATGTTGCCACAAAAGACATGATCCTGTCCTTTTTATGGTTGCATAGTATTCCATGGTGTATATGTACCACATTTTCTTTATCCAATCTGTCATTGATGGGCATTTAGGTTGATTCCATGTCTTTGCTCTTGTGAACAGTGCTGCAATGAACATTCAAATGCTTGTGGTTTATAGAATAATTTATATTCCTCTGCATATATATCCAGCAATGTGATTTCTGGGACAAGGAGATACTCTTAAACAAAAGAAGAAAACAAACATTTTTAAAACAAACAAAAAAGTATCAGTTTCAGGGTATGTATATGAAGGCCATAACTCCTTTGGGTGATGCCAGAACATGTAACAGAAAACTTTATGGCTTCAGTGTCTCTCATAGTGAGGTCTGGCTAGTCTCTCAAGAGTACTGACTCCAGTGTAAGGGGGGAAGGGAGACCATGGAAGAGGTCAAACAAGAAGCTAGCAAAAGTAAAGACACAAAAGGACTTCTGAAAATACCAGATCCCTATTAGAGAGTCCATTGGTTAGGTTTAATGTCAGGGTCGGCAGTGGGCCCAGAATAGGCAGCCATAGGTGAGGAAGTTTCCTAACCTTTCCGATCTGTTCTGAATAGTTGCTTTCATAAAACCCAAGTATTTATCTTTCAATAAAAGATAATAATAGATTCCTCTCACCCCCCAAAAGAAAACAAGACGTTGAAAAATAACAACAACAACAACAAAACCTGTACACCACTAAAAACTCACTAAAATGGGGGCCACCACACTGAAATTTACCAAAGATGTTTTTATTTTCTGATGATCTCTTTTGTTCGTTTGTTTGTCTTTTTTTGGCAAACTTACCAATAGTTTATTTCTGGTGATAGAATATTTTTATTGAGGGCTTTCTTACCTCCCAAGGAAAACACCGGGCCCCCTGCACCCAGGCCTAAAGGAAGAAAACAAAACAAATGCCAGAGAGAAAAGCCAAGCAGAAACCAGGGGCTTATACACAAGTGATTAAATAAATCATACACTTTATGTACTCTGAGTTGTATATTGAAAGGCCAATTTTTTTAAATCTGTTTTTTTTTTTTTAATTACTATTATACTTTAAGTTCTAGGGTACATATGCACAACGTGCAGGTTTGTTACATAGGTATACATGTGCCATGTGGATTTGCTGACCCCATCAACTCATCATTTACATTAGGTATTTCTCCTAATGCTATCCCTCCCCCAGCCTCCCACTCCATGACAGGCCTCAGTGTGTGGTGTCCAAGTGTTCTCATTTACCAATTCCCACCTAAGAGTGAGAACATGTGGTGTTTGGTTTTCTGTCCTTGTGATAGTTAGCTGAGAATGATGGTTTTCACCTTCATCCATGTCCCTGAAAAGGACATGAACTTATGCTTTTTTATGGCTGCATAGTATTCCATGGTGTATATGTGCCACATTTTCATTATTCAGTCTATCATTGATTAATATTTGGGTTGATTCCAAGTCTTTGCTATGGTGAATAGTGCTGCAATAAACATACGTGTGCATGTGTCTGTAGTAGCATGATTTATAATCCTTTGGGTATATACCCAGTAATGGGATCACTGGGTCAAATAGTATTTCTAGTTCTAGATCCTTGAGGAATCACCACACTGTCTTCCACAATGGTTGAACTAATTTACAATCCCACCAACAGTGTAAAAGTGTTCCTGTTTCTCCACATCCTCTCCAGCATCTGTTGTTTCCTGGCTTTTTAATGATTGCCATTCTAACTGGCGTGAGATGGTATCTCACTGTGGTTTTGATTTGCATTTATCTGACGACCAGTGATGATGAACATTTTTTCATATATCTGTTGGCTGCATAAATGTCTTCTTTTGAGAAGTGTCTGTTCATATACTCAGCCCATGTTTTAATGGGGTTGTTTGTTTTCTTCTTGTAAATTTGTTTGAGTTCTTTGTAGATTCTGGATATTAGCCCTTTGTCAGATGGGTAGATGGCAAAAACTTTCTGCCATTCTGTAGGTTGCCTGTTCACTCTGATGGTAGTGTCTTTTGCTGTGCAGAAGCTTTTTAGTTTAATTAGATCCCATTTGTCAATTTTGGCTTTTGTTGCCATTGCTTTTGGTGATTTAGTCATGAAGCCCTTGCCCATGCCTATGTCCTGAATGGTATTGCCTAGGTTTTCTTCTAGGGTTTTTTATGGTTTTAGGTCTAACAGTTCAGTCTTTAATCCATCTTGAATTAATTTTTGTATAAGGCATAAGGAAGGGATCCAGTTTCAGTTTTCTACATATGGGTAGCCAGTTTTCCCAGTACCATTTATTAAATAGGGAATCCTTTCCCCATTTCTTGTTTTTGTCAGGTTTGTCAAGGATCAGATGGTTGTAAATGTGTGGTGTTAGTTTTGAGGCCTCTGTTTTGTTCCATTGGTCTATATCTCTGTTTTGGTACCAGTACCATGCTGTTTTGGTTACTGTAGCCTTGTAGTATAGTTTGAAGTCAGGTACCATGATGCCTCTGGCTTTGTTCGTTTTGCTTAGGATTGTCTTGGCAATGCAGGCTCTTTTTTGGTTCCATATGAAGTTTAAAGTAGTTGTTTCCAATTCTGTGAAGAAAGCCTTTGGTAGCTTGATGGGGATGGCATTGAATCTATAAATTACCTTGGACAGTGTGGTTGTCATTTTCGTGATATTGATTCTTCCTACCTATGAGCATGGAATTTTCTTTCATTTGTTTGTGTCCTCTTTTATTTCATGGAGGAGTGGTTTGTAATTCTCCTTGAAGAGGTCCTTCACCTCCTTCATACATTGAATTCCTAGGTATTTTATTCTCTTTGTAGCAATTGTGAATGGGATTTCATTCATGATTTGGCTCTCTGTTTGTCTGTTATTGGTGTATAGGAATGCTTGTGATTTTTGCACACTGATTTTGTATCCTGAGATTTTGCTGAAGTTGCTTATCAGCTTAAGGAGATTTTGGGCTGAGGCGATGGGGCTTTCTAAATGTACAATCATGTCATCTGTAAACAGGGACAATTTGACTTCCTCTCTTCCTGACTGAATGCCCTCTATTTCTTTCTCTTGCCTGATTGCCCTGGCCAGAACTTCCAACACTGTGTTGAATAGGAGTGGTGAGAGAGGGCATCCTTGTCTTGTGCCGGTTTTCAAAGGGAATGCTTCCAGTTTTTGCCCATTCAGTATGATATTGGCTGTGGGTTTGTCATAAATTGTTCTTATTATTTTGAGATATGTTCCATCAATACCTAGTTTATTGAGAGATTTTAGCATGACGGGCTGTTGATTTTTGTCAAAGGCCTTTTCTGCATCTATTGAGATAATCATGTGGTTTTTGTCTTTGGTTATGTTTATGTGATGGATTACGTTTATTGATTTGCATATGTTGAACCAGCCTTGCATCCCAGGGATGAAGCCCACTTGATCATGGTGGATAAGCTTTTTGATGTGCTGCTGGATTCGGTTTGCCAGTAGTTTACTGAGGATTTTCACATCAATGTTCATCAGGGATATTGGTCTAAAATTACCTTTTTTTGTTGTGTCTCTGCCACCTTTGGTATCAGGATGATGCTGGTCTCATACAATGAGTTAGGGAGGATTCCCTCTTTTTCTGTTGATTGGTGTAGTTTCAGAAGGAGTGGTACCAGTTTCTCTTTGCACCTCTGGCAGAATTCAGCTGTGAATCCATCTGGTCCTGAACTTTTTTTGGTTGGTAAGCTATTAATTGTTGCCTCAATTTCAGAGCCTGTTGTTGGTCTATTCAGAGATTCAATTTCTTCCTAGTTTAGTCTTGAGAGGGTATATGTGTCCAGGAATTTATCCATTTCTTCTAGATTTTGTAGTTTATTTGTGTAGAGGTGTTTATAGTATTTTTTTGATGGTAGTTTGTATTTCTGTGGGATTGGTGGTGATAGTCCCTTTATCATTTTTTATTGCATCTATTTGATTCTTCTCTCTTTTCTTCTTTATTAGTCTTGCTAGCAGTCTATCAGTTTTGTTGATCTTTTCAAAAAATCAGCTCCTGGATTCATTGATTTTTTTGAAGGTGTTTTTGTGCCTCTATCTCTTTCTTTTCTGCTCTGATCTTAGTTATTTCTTACCTTCTGCTAGCTTTTGAATGTGTTTGCTTTTGCTTCCCTAGTTCTTTTAATTGTGATGTTAGGGTGTCGCCTTTAGAGTTTTCCTGCTTTCTCTTGTGGGCATTTAGTGCTATAAATTTCCCTCTACACCTGCTTTAAATGTGTCCCAGAGATTCTGGTATGTTGTGCCTTTGTTCTCATTGGTTTCAAAGAACATCTTTATTTCTGCCTTCATTTCATTATGTACCCAGTAGTCATTCAGGAGCAGGTTGTTCAGTTTCCATGTAGTTGCGCAGTTTTGAGTTCCTTAATGCTGAGTTCCAATTTGATTGCACTGTGGTCTGAGAGACACTTTGTTGTGATTTCTGTTCTTTTAAATTTGCAAAAGAGTGCTTTACTTCCAATTATGTGGTCAATTTTGGAATAAGTGTGATGTGGTGCAGATAATAATGCATATTCTGTTGATTTAGGGTGGAGAGTTCTGTAGATTTCTATTAGGTTTGCTTGGTGCAGAGCTGAGTTCAATTCCTGAATATCCTTGTTAACCTTCTGTCTCACTGATCTGTCTAATATTGACAGTGGGGTGTTAAAGTCTCCCATTATTATTGTGTGGGAGTCTAAGTCTCTTTGTAGGTGTCTAGGGACTTGTTTTATGAATCTGGCTGTTCCTGTATTGGGTGCATATATATTTAAGATAGTTAGTGCTTCTTGTTGAATTGATCCCTTTACCATTATGTAATGGCCTTCCTTGTCTCTTTTGATCTTTGTTAGTTTAAAGTCTGTTTTATTAGAGACTAGGATTGCAACCCCTGCTTCTTTTTGCTTTCCATTTGCTTGGTAGATCTTTCTCCATCCCTTTATTTTGAGCTGATGTGTCTCTGTACATGAGATGGGTCTCCTGCATACAGCACACTGATGAGTTTTGACTCTTTATCCAATTTGCCAGTCTGTGTCTTTTAATTGGGGCATTTAGCCCATTTACATTTAAAGTTAATATTGTTATGTGTGAATTTGATCCTGTAATTATGATGTTAGCTGGTTATTTTGCCCATTAATTGATGCAGTTTCTTCATAGCATCATTGATTTTTACAATTTGGCATTTTTTGCAGTGGCTGGTACCGGTTGTTCTGAAAGGCCAATTTTTATAGAAATTTCTTGGAGTAGAATGAGAGCACTTAGAGACTAGACAGTTGATAATTCCACAAAGAGGGGAAAATCAGGTTATATGCATTAAGGATCAGCTGATCTTTTAGGAATAATGAAGAAAAGCTCCTGAGAGTTCCAGGTAAAGGTATAGCTCATCTGTGATTAAAAAATTTGATTGTTGTTTTTCATTCTGGCATAATATGGAAGCTATAAGGAGCAGCTGTTGTGTTGCTTTGGGTAACAACCCATGTTTGATGTTTTCTAGCCAAGTTCAGACCAGATGAACTTCAGGACAATTGGCCCATTAATCAGCAGGATTCCTCATGATTATTGGATGTCATTCAGCTCTCTACTTTCACAAAAAACCCTATTATTAGATTATTTCTATCAGAGACCTATCTGGCACAAAGCCAGTTGTAGCCAACCTAAATATCTGCATTATCGCAGAGACTATTTTGTAAAGGATATAAGTCAGTGAGAACTAAAACTGGCTGAGGTATGGGGAGATGAAAGTGGGAATGCAGGTAACTGGTAGAGTCTTAGCTGTAGCAACTAGTTCTCTTGCCATTGCTCTAGCTTATACATGGTCTTTCCTATATGCAGTTCTCCCAGAGATTACTTTGAAGGGCCCCACTTGGTGGAAGTCCCAAGAACAGCCTTGAAACCCAGGGACTCAGATATGGGCAACACGCCTCCTCTGAAGACAAGATGTTATGTTAGTTCACAGGACTTGACTTTCAGATAAGTTGTTTACAGATCTATCTAGAAGGCTCATTTTATGTTTTCCTTTTTCTGGCCTCATAAGAAAGACTTCAAAGACCTTCACTAGCCTTGACCCCTGCTAACTCTGAATTTTAGGGTCACAAGGCACTCTTGGCAAAAGATGAGAAGAAGGAGGCTGAAAGATTCAGGAGTCCTTTAAGCTTTGCTTCATTTCAGTGATAGGTAATATCAGAGACCCTTTGAAAAGGCTTTGAGTGGGACTCTTTGAAAATGCTTTGAGTGGTTGAAATGCCATCCTGTTGGTACCAGGTGGTTACTTAGCAACAGTGGGAAGTTTTAGAGAAGTGGTCTTATGAATGTGTATGCAAGACTCTCTGATATTCTACATATCTCCTTCCTTAAGGGTGCCATCTACACCCCTGGATTACCACAGGTCTTACTCATTTGTCCACTGGATTTACAGGAGAAATAATAAAATATCTTAGCACATACCTAACCCCTAGAAAGAACTCAAAGCTCCCTCTCTCTCTCCACAAGAAAAAAGTACTGAAGGGCCAGAGGGAAGGCAGTATGACATGGGGGCTAAAAGCAAGGGCTCCTATGCAAATGGCAACCAAAAGGGAGTATGGGTTGCTATACTAATATCACACAAAATAAACTTTAATAAAAAACTGTTACAAAACACAAAGAAGAACATTATATAGTGATAAAAGGGCAATTCACCAAGAAGATAGAGCAATTATAAATATTTATGCACCAAACCTTCTAAATATGCAAAACAAACTTTGATAGAATTGAAGGGAGAAATAGACAATACAAAAATAACAGTAGAAAACATCAATACCTCACTGTTTCAACAATGAATAGAACAACCAGACAGAAGATCAACAGGAAACAAAGGACTTAATAACACTGTAGACCAATTGGAACTAACAGACATGCACAGAACACTTTATCCAACAACAGCTGAATTTACATTCTTCTCAACTGTTCATGGAACATTCCCCAGGATAGACCACATGTTAGGCTGCAAAATAAGCCTTAACAAATTCAAAAAGATCGAAATTATAAAAGCATCTCTTCTGATCACAATGCAATGAAGGTAGAAATCAATAGCAGTAGAAAAAAATCCACAAATATGTGAAAATTAAACAAACCACTCAACCAATGGGTCAGAGAAGTCACAAGGGAAATTAGAAAATATTTTGAGACAAAACGAGATTTTCTTTTTCTGTTTTGAAAACAAAAACACAAATACAAAATAGTATGGGATATAGCAAAAGTAGTGTTGAGAGAAGTTAATAGAAAGAGGCAGATATCAAATCAACAACTTAGCTTTATATCTCAAGAAATTAGAAGAAAAAAATGAACTAAACCCAAAGTTAGTGGAAGAAAAGAAATAATAATTAGAGCAGAGATAAATAAAATGGAGAATAGAAAACATGAAAAAAATCAAAGAGTTTTTTAAGAAAAAGATAAACAAAATTGACACACTGTTAGCTAGATTAACCAAGAAAAAGAGAAAGAAGACTCAAATAACTAAAATCAGAAATGAAAGAGGCTACATTATAACTGATACCACAGAAACACAAAGAGATTTTAAGAGAGTACTATGAATGATTGTACACCAACAAATCGGATAACTAGAATAAATGAATCAAGTTCTAAAAACACACAAACTAGCATAACTGAATCACGAAGAAAGAGAAAATCCAAATAGACCAATAACAAGTAAGGAGATTAAATTAATAATTAGAAACCTCCCAACAAATAAAAATCCAGAACCAAGTGGCTTCACTGGAGAATTCTACCAAACATTTAAAGAGGAATTAGTGCCAATATTTCTGAAACTTTTTCCAAAAATTGAAGAGGCAGAAACACTTCCAAGTTCATTCTATAAGTACAGCATTACAAAGCCAAACAGACACTACAAGAAAACTACAGATAAATATCTCTAGTGAATATTGATACAAGAATTCTTAACAAAATACCAGTGAACTGAGTTCAACAGAACATTAAAAGAATTATACATTATGACCAAGTGGGATTTATTCCTGGAATGCAAGAATGAGTCAATATGTGCAAATTAATCAACGTAATACACTGCATTAACATTATGAAGGATAAAAACCACATCATCATCTCAACTGAGATTATAGAAAAAGCATTTGATGAGATGAAATAACCTTTCATGATAAAAACACTCAGCAGACTAGAAATGAAAGAAAATGCCTCAACATAAAAAAAGGCCACATAGGAAAAATCCACACTAATGTCATCCTCATTGGTATGATTAAAACTTTTCCTTTAATATCAGGAACAAGACAAGGAAACCTATTCTCACCACTCTCTCACCACTATTATTCAACATAGTTTTAGATATCCTAGCCAGAGCAATTACATGAGAAAAAGAAATTTAAAAATCCAAATTGAAAAGAAAGAATTAAAATCATTCTTCTTCACAGAAAACATGATCTTATATATAGAAAATCCTAAATATTCCACAAAGAACTGTTAAAACTAATAAAGACATTCTGCAAAATTGCAGGATACAAAATCAACATGCAGAAATAAATTGTATTTCTACACACTAACAATGAACAATCTGAAAATGAAATTAATAAACAATTTCATTTACAACAGCACCAAATACTTAGGAGTAAACCTAACCAAGGAGATGAAAGACTTTTACACTGAAAAGTACAAAATGTTGCTTAAAGAAATTAAGACATAAATAAATGGAAAGATATCCTGTGTTCATGGATTAGAAGACTTAATATTGTTAAGATATCCATAACACTCAATGCAATCTACATATTCAATACAATCCCTATGAAAATCCCAATGGGATATTTTGCAGAAATAGAAAAGTCCATGCTAAAATTTACACTGAATCTCAAGAAAGCCTAAAGAGCCAAAACAATTTTGATAAGAACAAATTGAAAGATTCACACTTCCTGATTTCAAAACACATTACAAAAATACAGTAATCTGAACAGTATGGTACTGGCAGAAAGATCAATGGAATGGAATAGACAGCCCAGAAATAAACTCTCATGTATATGGTGAAACAATCCTCAAGGTTGCAAAGACTTCCCCCTCAAGTAGGGGAAGAAACAGTCTCTCCAAAAAATGGTGCTGGGAAAACTGGGTATTCACATGTAAAAGAATAGAGTGGGAACCTTATCTTACACCATACAGTATACAAAAATTGACTCAAAGTGTATTAAATTCCTAAACATAAAACCCAGTGCTATAAAACTCCTAGAATACATGAGATTTGGCAATAATTTTTTTGGATATGACAACAAAAGCACAGGTGAGAAAAGCAAAAATAGACAAACGAGACTGCATCAAGCTGATGAACAATTTTCATCAAAGGTTGAAAGGGCAATCTATGGAATGGAAGAATATATTTGCAAATCACATACCTGATAAAGGGTAATATCCAAAATATAAAGAACTTCTACAATTCAACAACGAAAAGCTAAATCACCAGATTAAAAGATGGGCAAAAGACTTAAATAGACATTTCTCCAAAGATGATATACAACTGGCCAAGAAGCATGTGAAAAGATGCTTGACATCACTAATCATCAGAGGAATGCAAATGAAAACACAATGATATTAGCCCACTCCTATTGGGATGACTTCTATTAAAACAAAACAAAACAAAACAAAAAACACACAGAAAATAACCTGTGTTGGCAAGAATGCGGAGTAACTGCAACCTTTCTGCACTGTGGTTGGGATTGTAAATGGTGCAACCACTATGAGAAACAGTATGAAGCCTCCCTCCCAAATTAAAAATAGATCTACCATATGAATCAACAATCCCACTTCTGGGTGTATATCTAAAAAAATGGAAAGCAGTGTCTCAAATAGATATTTGCACACTCTTGTTCACAGCAGCACTGTTTTTACAATAGCAAGAGGCAGAAGCAACCCAAATGCCCATAGAAGGATGAGTGCATAAACAAAATGAATGGAAACAAAATATAAATGTATTACATATACAATTTATGTATATATATTTATATATACATTTTGTGTGTGTGTGTGTGTGTGTGTGTCTATACACACACCACACAATGGAATACCATTCAGCTTTAGAAAAGAAAAAAATTCTATCATATCCTACAACACCAATGAACCTGGAGGACACTATGCTAAGTGAAATAAGCCAATCACAAAAAGACAAATACTGTAAGGTGGTAAAATGTATGTCATGTATTTTTACCAAAATTTTTAAAAGTTAAGAAAAAAAAGTAAGGGTCCTGTGGTATGAAATGGACCTCAGTGTCAGTATTTTTATGAGCTGAGAGATCTAGCATAAGTTTGTTCTTGTAAATATGCTTTGGTTTTCCCAATCATGAAAAGGGGATGATAAAATACTACCTATTACTCAGACTACTTGTCGGGATCAAACAAGATAATGTATGTAAAAGTGCTTACTACAGCACTTACTAGATAGTAAATGATTAGTATCTCTTAGCTATGATTGCTAGCTAAGACAACTTTAGGCTATAATTCCAGAATAATGGCTTTCATGGGATGAGGGAAACAATTAAAGCTGGAATCCTGATAACAAACACATTTTTTCCTTCTTCCCTCATGGTCCTCAGCTGGGACAGAGAAGTGGCCTGATGAAGGTGTACAGATAGGATGTTTCTGGTTCTCTACCTATCTCCTCTAAGGCGGCCAGTTACATTCCTTGTTGGCCAAAATTTGTATATTTATCCCACTAAATTAATCAGATTAAAAAATTAAATGTATTTAGAGCATACCTCTAACATCTAGAAGGATCTCAGAGCTTCCTCTCATAACCCCACAGAATAGGAGTACTCCTGGGGGTCAGAAGGGACAGAGTAGTATGATGTGATGCTGAAGAACAAGTTAAGATGGACAGAACTTCTATGCCAGTTCTGATTATGAAATCTTAAGCGGGGTTTTGAACCACCTCTGCCACAGTTTCCTCAACTATTAAATTTGGGTTATAAATGTGTAAAATAATCACTAGATTGTTGTATGAATCAAATGAGATAACCTATGTAAAATCACCTAGCATAATGCCTGGCACACAGTAAGCATTGAATAAAATGTAGTTAATGTTAACCAAGGTGATCCTTGGGCCATCGTTCTGGAGAGAACTGATGTGATGTAGGGAGCCATTAAACAAACCTCCATGTCTTTGTGGCAAGAAGGACATCCTCTCCCTATTGTAGCCTCTCTCCATTGCTTCTTTGATTACTTTTTGATTCTTTTGATTACTCTCCATTTTTTATTCTTTTGATTACTCTCCATTGCTTCTTTTGATTACTCTAGACACACAAAGTGTGGAGTGGGGAGTTGGGAGGATATTCACAGCATTTATAGGACTAGGGAGAGTACTAGGACTACCTTTGCTCTAGAAACAGGGACAAATATTCTTTTTCTCCCCGAGTTGTTATAGGGATCTTTGTTCCTTTCTTTCGGAGTGCTACTTTCTAGAAGGAAAGAAAAGACCTTTTGCCTAGCTCAAGGAAGCTAAGGAAACTGCTAAGCTTATACTTAGCATGATGAGACTTAGACATTCATGGGGCCATAGGAGGATGACATCCTTAGGAAATTTCCATTTCTGCCCCTTCTGTCACTTTCCCTCTTGCTTACGATTTTCCTATCACATTAGCCTGGTTTTTGAAAATGCATAACAGTTTTATTGAGATATATTTCACAAACTGTACAATTCACCTAATTAAAATGGTTTTTAGTATGACCATAGAGTTGTGCAACCATCACCATTTTCTAGTTTTAGAGTATTTTTATTGCCCTGAAAGAAGCTCTGTAAATGTTTTTAGTCTTTATTTCATTTTTTATTTTTTCATGATATCCTCTGGTGTTGAAACTGATTTTAATTTCTTTTTATTTTTTTCATGATGTTTTAAATTATTTTTCTTTTTTTTTTTTCATGGTGATTTATTTTTCTTTTTTTTCACGATGTGTAAATGTTGAGCAATCTCTCCTGTGGGAGACTAGAATAGACCACCCTCAAATATGCCTCTTTGGCATAAGGATTGTCTTAAGCTGAAGGCAATTGAGAAAAAGCAGATGCAGGAAAGCTCTCTGCCCTCCCTCTTTTTGTCTAAAAACAGAATATAAATTTAGAAAGACAAAAGATACACCACTTCTTCCTTCTACCAGAGAGAACAAAGGCTAACCACTGAAGAAAACTTTAGATTCTCATAAGCCTTGAGATGGCAACACAGAAATCTACATTAACAAGCTTTACTAACAAGCTTTTATGTGCCATTTATTTGCATTCTCACAAGTTATCACTCCTAGAGACTCACAGTCCTCTTTCTTTGTCTTGCCACTTCTCTAAAAATTGACTGTTGTTTGTTGATGGTGCTACATAAGGTGGACTTCAAAGCCACCTTTCTGAGAATTACTCATTCTCTGGGTATCTTCCGTATTTATGTTATATATATTATATGTAATTACATATTATGTATTATATACAACATATATAATCTTATATAATATATAAGTACATATAATTATATATAACAAATATAAGATACATACTATATAACATATAAAACTATTATATAATATATAATATATAACATTGTATAATATATAACATGTATATAGAATGTGTTATATGTTTGTATTTATATAAGTATATAATACATTATATATATAATATTATATATTTATATTTATATATTTATGGAAATATATTTATATATTCATATAAATACATATATGTGTCTATATAATATGTATGTATAATATGCATAATATGAATACAGATTACATATATGGTAATAAACTTCCTTTTGCTTTTCTCTTGTTACCCTGCCTCTGCCTTTTATTACAGGGATCTGCTTTAACTGGAATTTATGAAAGTTGAAAACAAAATGATTCTTCCTTCCCTACACTGTCCGTTCTCCGTTCCCCCAGGCCCTGGCAACCAATAATCTACTTTTTATCCCTATAGATTTGCATGTTCTGGACATTTCATATAAAAAAATCATACAATATGTGGCCTTTTGTGTCTAGCTTATTTCACTTAGCATAATGTTTTCAAGGTTCATTCATGTCGTAGTATCTATCAGTACTTCCTTCTTTTATGGCTGAATAATTTGCCGTTATATATAATGGACACATTTTATCTATTCATTGGTTAGTGAACATCTGAGCTGTTTCTATTTTTTTTTTGGCCACTGTGAAACTATAAACACTGTGAATACTCATAGCTACTATGAATATTTACGCTCAAGTTTTTGCCTGAGTACCTAGCTTTTATTTTGGAGTATGTATACCTAGAAGTAGACTTGCTGGGTCACATAGTAACTCTGTGTGACTTTTTTGAGGAATTGCCAAGCTGTTTTTCACAGCAGCTGCATGATTTTGCACCTCTACCAGAAAAGTACAAGGGTTCTAAATTCTCTACTCCTTCCCAACACTTACTTTCTGTTTTTAAAATTGTTGTTATTATAGCTATCCTAGTGGGTCTAAAGTGGTATCTCATGTTTTTTTTTAAGTATGATACTGTTTATTTAACTTAAAAAACATTTCAGCATTCTAAACATAGAAAAAAATAACAGAACGTTGCAAATCGTATTTAAGTACAGAAGGTTCTTGAACTTCATTGATCCAGTGGATCTTTACTGACAATTAAGAATTCTAGAGTTTGTTTAAAAACAGTTTAAAAACTACCACACTTCACTAAAAACAAAAAAGCAAACACTTCTCATGCCAGCTGACCCCACTTTGTCCACAGCTAAGAATAGCAGCAGAATGCTATGTCACTATACCCCAGAAACAAGACCACCTGAAGCTAAATGGATGCCCATGCAGAGTCAACAGGTGGAGCCTCACAGCAGCACACCCTGAGCTACAGCCCCTCCAAAAGGCATCTTCCCCCACAGCTTCAACGCCAAGCAAGGAGCATGAATAGTTTGTCGGGATTGTTTTTTCTTTTTACAAATTATAGATATATGCAGTTGATAACTCAGCATTTCTAGCCAATAACCATAGACTTAATACCACCTTAAAAATTAAAAAACTGCCAAAAACATCTTTAAATGCCTTGACACACCAACTACAATGTACACAGAATAGGGAGAACACCAGAGTGACTTTTCATTTATAAAATGTTTGAAATATGTACAATTTGATAAAGTTTCAGGATGCTCCAGACACCCAGCCACTTCATGTAAACAACTGACAATTTCTAGAGCACTTTGAGAGACTACACTATGATCATGGTCAAATTTTGCAATTAAGCTTAATGAGGGCAACAGACACTTCTCAAATAAGAGATAAGTCAATTATGACACTCCCCTACTCTAAGGTATTCACAAGATGACAGATAAACAGGTTTTTTTATTCCACCTCTTCCTCCTTCTTTTCCTCCTCCTCCTTCTCTTCTTCCTCCTTGTCTTCTTTGTCTTTCCCTTCCACCTTTTTCCAGGTAACTTTAGTGGGACCCTTTGCACCATCGAACTTTCCTTTAGACTTATAGTCAGCAACATCCTTCTCATACTTCTCCTTCAGCTTTGCTGCCTTAGTGATGTAAGGTTGTTTTTCCCTGTCACTTTAGTTAATCCACACCTCTCTCACCTTTTTTGCCATGCCTCCAATAGAGATGCCAGGATTTGTGGATTTGATCTTGGGGCGGAATTCTGAACAGAACAAGAAGAATCCAGACAGTGGCATTTTGAGGGCATTAGGGTCCTTCTTGCCTCCCTCAGCTGGTCCATTATCCTTTATTTCCTGATCATAGTGTACTTTATCCACCTTTGTCATTTCATCAAATTTGGTCTTCTCTTTCCCAGACATGGTCTTCTGCCTCTCAGAACACTTCTTGGAAAATTCTACGAAACTGACAGGGACCCCTGGGTTTTTCTTCTTATGTTCTTCTTTTCACATCTGCGCGAAGAAGGCATAAGCAGACATCTTGCCCTTTGGTTTCTTGTGGTCACCTTTAGCCATCCTGACTGTATTGTTTCCTAGTCCATCTCATGTGTTTCTATTTGTATTATCCTAATGACTAATAATTTTGAGCATCCTCTCATGTGGTTATTGGCCTTTTGCATATATTCTTTGTAGAAATATCTACTCCAGTCTTCGGGGTGTTTTAAAATTAGGTTGCCTTCATGTTCTTTATATATTCTAGATACTAGGCTCTTACCAGATACACAATTTGAAAATATTTCCCCCCCATGTGGGTTATCTTTTCACTCTCTTGATAGTGTCCTTTGATGCGCAGAAGCTTTTAATGTTGAAGTCCAATTTATCTTTTTTCTTTTGTTGCTTGTGTTTTTGGTGTCATATCTAAAACACACTGCCTGATTCAAGGTCACAATGATTTATACCTATGTATTCTATGAGGTTTATGGTTTTAGCTCTTATATTGAGTTCTTTGATACATTTTAAATTAATTTCTGTATATGGTGTGAGATGAGGTAGAGGTTCAACTTTATTCTTTTGCATATAAATATACAGTTGTCCTTAATCTGCTTTTTGTTCCTTAAACACTTTGATCATTTGTATAACTTAAGGCTTCCTCATTTGCTGTTTTCTTTGCTTGGAAATTTCTTACCTCTCTTCTTTGTATGGCTGGCTTCTGACTTTTTAGGTTTCATGTGAAATATCACCTCATCAGAGTGTCCTAACTACTCCATCTAATCTAAAGTTGTCCTTATTCCCACCCCACCACTCTATCCTATAACCAAATTTTATTTTTGTTTTAAAATTTATCTCTCTACTTCATTAATGTTCACTTGTTTTATTGGCTGTCTTTACAACTAATAGGTGAGCTCTGTGAGAGCAAGGATCTTGTCTGTCCTGTTATCATTGTATCTCCAGCCTCTGACACATAATAGGTGGTCAACAAATTATTATAGAATGAATGTAGTGGTCCCATAAGTAGTAGTGATACTAATAACAATTACCTCAAAATTATTTTGCTACTTAATGATTTGTTCCCATAGTATAATGATAATTTTTTAAATTTTTTAAGCTTTTTCCCTAGGTAGAAGAATTAAGTCCTGAGAAGGGTGAAAGTGACTGCCCAAGGTGAAACAGGGAATCTTTGATTTGTGGAGCAATCCTCACAGCATTAATTTAGCTTGTGGTATCCCACAAGAGTAAAGGGAGAAAGACACAAGAGACACATTGTTTGAAGCTACTCAAGGCCAAATTCAAGGTGCTTGGACCTGCTTCCAGCCTCCCTGTATTTCCTCAAAGTTTGTCTAAATTCAAGAAAGAAAACCAGGTGGTACCAGAGTTGATGGCTCTTTGCCAAGCACAGCAAGTATCAGCCACTGAGTTGCCCCTTAGAACTCATTAAAAATGAAAAAGAATTGTTAAGGAAGCTGGAAATACTGCTTCATTTCTGGGTAAGATTGGTTTCTCACAGCTCATCCCTGGTTACCACCGGACAATAGTTGGTCGATACAGCACTTAAAGCTGAAAGGATATGTAACCACTTTGCCCCAGTCCCCACATCCTTCCTGAGTCACTTTTTCCTGAGCCACCTCTTGTCCTTGAGAAGCTGTGGTATGTGGGAAACAGGGTGGTTGGGGGAGGTCTGACCAATCTTTGTCTCCTTCACAAGTCCTTGTTTCTTTACCTATCCCTTAAGTGTGAGTGTTTCTCAGGGTTGCTCCTGTTCCTGGCCCTCGTATTTGACAAACACCTTTGTTCTATCATCTACCCGTAGGCTAGTATCTTCCCCATATGAACTTTCAGCCTGGAACTTTCCCCTGAGCTCTAGACCCATATAACTATGTTTATTGCACATCTCCACTGGGATGTACAGAGATGCTTTGAACCTAATAGCGATGCTGAACTCAATAATTTACTGATCCTCACCGTCCACTACCACAGAGAAAGAGTGTGGAGAGGTGGGGATATTGCCGTGTGCCTGTGTTCTTATTTTAATGAAGGATATATCTATGCACAAATTTTCTCAAAGCAGAAATTTAGGATTCATAAAATATTTCTCCCTTTCCTTTACTCCCTTTTGGACCCTGCCTTCTGTCCTCATCCAGCCTCCAGCCTTTCTTCTTTCTCCAGGGTTTTTTTTGTTTTTTTGTTTTTTTTTCTGAATCTGTTACTCAACAGACGTAAGAGCTCTGTGGCTTTGGAAAAGTCATTTAACTTTTCTAAGCTTAAGTTTCCTTCTCTGAAAAGGGGGGTAATGTTTATTTCATAAGTTTATTGTGAGGATCAACTTTACTATTCAAATTTTAGGAATCATTACTCATTAAAAGGCAAGTCCTGCTTGCAAGGATTAGGCAATGTTTGCCTGTAATTCCTAGCAAATATTCTTAATGACAGCCTCCTGGGAAGATCTTCTAAATGGAAGACATGTTAGAATCCACCAATGTGCCTATTATTTCCCCAGAGATCAGAATTACATCCCAAGAAGTGATGAAACGAAGTTGTTTGGCTGTCAATTGCTTTACTCATTGCTGCCAAGAAAACATGGTTTATATCGCAGATCACTAGGCAAATGCCCAAATGTTCTCTGGGGTGGTCTTAAGCTAGCACCCGAATACTTAGCCAGAGAACAAAGCTGAGGTTTATAGAGTAGGGCTTTTCTTATTGTATCATCTTTGCTTCCTGCAGCTGTTGCTTCATGGGATTTGGTGGGCAAGTAGTCTAGTTTGTAGCACTGTCTCCACTGGCCAGCCACTGGCCCTATCAGATTACCCCTGTAGAAAAGGTTGCCGTGTATTTCCTGAGCTCCATGTCTCATTTCCTGAGCATTTTTTTGGGGGGGCAGGGGACTATCTTGTAGCCTTCACTTTTCCTTCAGCCTCTAAGCCAGCACTGAAATGGCAGAAGACATGTTCATCCTTTTAGCTCTTTTGATGTCCTTCTGTGGTGTGGCTGCCCAGGTCTTTTGGAGCAGCCTGGCTGCCTATACTATTCAGCAAAGCCAGGAAACTATTGCAGTGCTGTAATAACCAACGAGAGGCCTGGAAACCAAAGTCTTTGTGAGTGAGATTCCAAAATTGTCAAAGCTCCGTGATTTGCTTTAGGAGACAGAGGCAAGAACAATGATTTCTTGGTTCTGGAATGCTGCTTCTCTTGTTTCACTGAATTTTCTAAAACTGACTTTTAGAAAAAATTCTCCAGGAAATGAATTGGGGTGGTCTGGAAAATCAGCCATGCCACCAATGGCCACTCCTCCACATGATTTGACTGACTGAGAAGAGAGGGATGTTTATGTTAGAAAGTGTTTGAAAGACACTGATGACTTTGTGGTAAGAGAGGTAGGATGAGGAAGAATAACAGAGGAAATACTGTTGAGAAAGTTGATAGAGGATTTGTTCTTTCAGCTTTCTGGACCATCATTTGGGATACTGCCTGGAGAGTAAAATTCTACTCAAATCTTCACTAACTGGACCATGAGAGAGTGGACTTTCTGTTCCTAAGCTAACCAATCTCATAATTAGCTCAGCATTGAGGTACTTTGAATACAGGGCCCCAAGGTATATAGAATTCTGATATATAGGACTTTTTCAGAGTTTTGTATTAACATCTTGATGGAAATTTTCACTAAATCTGTTTCCATTTATTTAATTATTTATTTTGAGATGGAATCTCACTCTGTCACCCGGCTGGAGTGCAGTGATGCAATCTCAGCTCACTGCAACCTCCACCTTGTGGGTTCAAATGATTCTCCTGCCTCAGCCTCCCGAGTAGCTGGGATTGCAGGCACCCACCACCATGCCCAGCTAATTTTTGTACTTTTAGTAGAGATGGGGTTTCAATATGTTGGCCAGACTGGTCTCAAACTCCTGACCTCAAGTGATCCGCCTGCCTCGTCCTCCTGAAGTGCTGGAATTACAAGCATGAGCTACCGCGCCTGGCCACTAAATGTACCAATAAAAACCAATATGTTTTTATTGGTACATAATACATGTATGTATTTTCAGAGTGCAAATGATAATTTGATACATTCATATAATGTGTAAAGATTAAATCAGGGTAATTGGAACCTCCATTACCTTAAATATTTCTCTTTTCTTTATCTTAGGAACAATTACATTATTCTTTGCTAGCTATTTGGAAGTGTACAATAGATTAATGTTAACTATAGTCGCCCTACTCATCTGTCACACACCAGGTCTTATTCTAACTGTATATTTATACCTATTGACCAATCTGTATTCATCCTCCTTCCCCGCTGGTTTCCAGGCCTCTGGTAATCATCAATCTACTCTTTATCTTCCTAAATCTGTTTTTTAAAAATTTACTTAAACATAAATATGCTTACAGAAAGATACTCATAGTGGTGTGAATATAATGCAATTTAGTTTAACTTACCCTATTCAATTTGGACCCAAAATTTGGTACATGATTTTAGTTAAAAAAGGATTTGCAATCTGTTTTATTTTCATCTACTATAAATATAATAAAAATCCTCCCTCAAAAGCTGTTAAAGCAGGCAGCAAGATCCATGAGCAAATTTATTTTTGGTTTACTTCTGAATAATACACAAATTGCACTGCAAAAGCTTAAAAGTTGGTGCAGCAAAATATTTTTGAAATGCATTTTAAAATATATTTTGAAACATATTGTGTAGTGGAGAGAAGCCTATGTGTAACATATGAAACAACTATAACAGCAATCCCATTTTTGTTAATATTGTGTGTAGCTTATAAAGCTACACAGACCAAGATAGAAGTAACTTCTTGAATCCGAGTTCCAGTGGTATGCTGGAGCTGGCTTGTAGCAGCTTCTAAGAATCGATTGTGCTTATCTCTTCCCAATTCTACTTTTACTGATGTCAAGCTGGTAGCTTGAAATTGGCCATGATGGGAGTATTTATACTACGGAAATCAGCAAATGCCACAAATTAGGGCTCTTTTGCAGTCCTCCACCTCCCACCTCCTGAAGCCAGTTACTAAATGTTTACCAACACACCACATCACTGCTTAACACTGTCAGTTCATCCTTCGAGGTCAAAAAGGAAACTCAACAAGAGAGTTATTGGTTCTCATTTTTATATACTAAAGAAATATAAGTTTCATCTCTAGGTTTTCAATCTATAACTGAAACTATAGTTTAGGCAAGGAGTACCTTCCATATCCAACCTGTATGGGTGAGAGGTCATGGAGTTCACATGATTTTAAATTTGCAAACACGTATATACAAATTTCCCAAAGTTCAAGGGCAACGGGACTCTAGAAATGATTTTTTCTTTTCTTTCTTTTTTTTTTTTTTTTAACAAAATAAATGCTTCTGTCTTTGAAGACTACAACAGAACATACTGATAAGAGAAGAAGAAACTTTGACAAAAGAGGAAAAAATAACTTAAAATATGTTGGAAAACAACATCAACAGGGGTTCAAAGGATAATTAACAGAAAAATACATTTTCATAAAACGACCAAATGTTTGGCTTAGCTGAACTCCAGTGTGTTGCTAACTCACAGGGAATAGATTTTAACTAGCGTGGGTTAACTGGCACCTTAACAAAGCTGACAGTAAGCAGTATTTCTTTTTATTTCACCATTTTCCCTTCCTTTCCAACCTCTTTCTCCTCATAATCAATATAATGTCTCTACCATAATCTATGGATGTGTGTTTAACCAGGGGTCAACATCTTTTCTCAGTAAAGAGTCACTTAGTAAATATTTTTAGGCTTTGTGGACCATAAGATCTCTGTCACAACTACTCAGCTCTGCAACTGTAGCGTGAAAGCAGCCATAGATGATACATAAGTGAATAAACAGTGAGAGTGTGCCAATAAAACTTTACAAAAACAGACAGCCTCCTGGATTTGGCATGCACAGTCTCTGGCTTGCTGACCTATTGTCTAGACTGCAAAATGCTGTGGGGGTGTTGATCTCATTTGGGAAATGCTATTGTATGCAACAGTGTTTGGCAAATGAGGGATGGGGATGGGGGCATATATCAGAATCACCTGTCACCCATATCTTACCCTTGCAGAATCTCTTATTCCAGACTGATCAAAGGCAGGATTTAGGTATTCCCTAGTTTCCTTTCCAATACCCATTTTAGCACCATCCCGTCCCCTAAATACATTACAAGAAGTGTTCCTTTCTCAAGCCTTTCCACATAATCTTAGGAAAGCATGGCTGAAGAGCATTTTTAATTGAAAACACATCAAGAGCCACAGATGCAAGCAATTTTTTTTTTTTTCTGAGAGAGCGTTCAGCTGTTAAGAACAGGAAAGAAAACTTTGCCCAATAAATTAGATTATTATTTATTATACACTTAAGTGTCTATAGAGAAAAGAGGATAAAAAGAAGAAAGTAAAACGAAAGCAAAATGGTACTCTTCTTAGAGTTTCAAATAATGATAGGTTCCCCAAATGACAGGTGTAATCATTAAGCAAAGGGCAATATTTACTGCTGTGCATAGAGTGGGGATAATCTATTTTTTATATGTCAACATTTTTCAGCCATATCTCACACAGTTACTATGTGTCAGTTAATATTAACCTATTTTTAATGAAGGAGGACCTAACATTTCTTTTTACATAATCCTATGTCTGAAGCAATGGCTCTTAAGGGAATGACAGTTTGGAGATTAAAACTTAGTTGGGGGGCTTACACTGCCAAAAGTCTGACATTCTACCTAAGGGGTCATCTGTGCTTCCCCCAGAAATATGGCCTCAGTAAGCCATGATTACAGATGGAAATGTGATTTATTACTGTGTTGTAGAACAAAACGGTAAAAATTGCTGATGGAAAGTTGCTAGATAGACAAATACATGCATTAATATAAGATTATATCACTGATAAAAGGCAGGATACAGGTGGTATACACAGAAGGCAGGAGAAACTTTGTAAATTCATTAAAGAATCACGGTACAATTAATATGTTAACTTATGGACATATTTTGAATTATTGCCACAAAATACCAGAAAATAGGCCTAATCACCTTTGTAGAATTCTGGTGAGGGAACTGGGCCATCAGAGAAGCATAGATACTTTGGATCCGTCCAGTGTGCTCTGTTAAGGGAACCATTCTTCCTTCTAATTCATTTGGATTTGTTCAACAAAGTGCTCCATTCACAGGACATCTAGGAGGGGAAAAGAGACATGTATGAAAATAATAATAATAACAATAATCATAATACAAGGTAGAAGATAATAAGTTTCCTAAAATATGAAGTGTCAGGGACATTCACACGTGGGAAATATGACATCAGTTTGGAGTAGAACATCAGGCAAAGCTCCATTCATCTCCAGACCACTCAGCTCTTTTCCCAAGCAGAGGAGCAGTTATTAGTGCACTGGGATAAATTAAACACTGACTTTTGATTGTATTATTACTATAAAAATATGTTAGTTATTCCTTTCAATGTATGATTTCCACAAATTCTTAAATGTAAGCTCATTACATCTTGGAGCCAAAGATTGCTCTGCGGGAGCATCTTCCCCATCAGGCAATGGAAATCAGTTTGGGGAGAAGAGGTTGTTCTGTCTTATTCTATTTAGGCATGTGTTCTCTCAGTCACTTCTAGCCACATGGGTCTGCTATCTACCATGGTAGAGATTATTTAGGTCATTGGAGGAAAATTAGAGATAATCTCTGTTCCTCAGCAGGCTTTTGGGCAGCAAGTGAGGAAGTAAGATAACGCAGTTCAAGAGCGGGCATGCCTGTGCGCACACACACACACACACACACACACACAAACACACACACACACACACAGCTGAATTGAATTGTCCGCTGTGAGGTTGGAGGTTTGGGGACTCTGTGCCCGCTAAGCTACTTTCTATTTCAAGTGCCTGTATGTCTGAGGCTGGGTTTGAAGCCTCCAGCGTGTTTGGAGTTAATCCCCATTAGGTTGGACTCCGCCCCTTTCTCCCAAAGGTAAAGCAAGGTTTTCAGGCATCACTGCAAAGGGCAGCTAGTATTCCCATCCTTGTTTAACAAGCTGTGAGGAGAAGTTGTTTCTGAGATCTGAGCCTGAAGAGAGGGAACAAGTCAGTCAGCCTTCGTGCTCAGAAGGTAAATATGCAACTTGGGCCAAATGCAATTCAAACAGCTGGATAAGAAACTGCTTTGCTCTCCCCTTGCTCAGCCCCCCTTCTCCCTTTCCTTTCTCAGGTTTCCTGTCCTTTCATCTCAAAGCTCAGAGAAGCCGTTTTCTACCCAAGGGCAGCCTGGTGCTTTTTTATTTCTTCATAGTCCGTTGTTTGCACAGAGGCTACGATGAATCAGGGCTGGATTCCTATTTCATATTGACAAGATTTGAGGACCTAAGGGTTAAGTGCTAGTTGGTTTCCCCAGGGGAGTTGGTAACCTGAGGAGAGGAAGTGCCTGTTTCTGGGAGTGGAGAGAGTGATTTTGTTATGACCTGTCTATACAAGTAAAAATGGATCCGGTTTGCTAATGTGGTAGGTTGATCTAGATTTGCCTAAATCTGGGGGGTTATGCAACTGAAATGGGGTAATGAAGTTAAACTGAAATGCAAATATTGAGGCCTCTCAGGCTGGAAATAAAAGAATGCATCCATTCGGTAAATATTTATGAGTTCCTACTATGTGCGCCAAGGCATGACAATTTCCAAAAGAACCTGAAATACTTAAACTACAAATCCATTCTTGCAAAGAACACTCGGCCAAGTGGTTTCCTTTTGTCGTGGGGAACTGAAAATAGAACGAAGCCTAGGGGTGAGGAAAAATCACCCAGGGCGTGGTTGTGGGGAGAGAAAGGGGAAAGGAGAGACGTTCTAATTCTTAGATGGCTTCAAATCTTTTCCATTACTTATGAGAGAATAGGGTCTCTTTTCTGGTAGAAAGGGAGAGAATTGATACCTACTGTGGTGTTAGGTATAGTGCAGATGTTGTTTCACTTGAATTTTATGCTTAATCATTTCCATTTTATAAATGAAACCAAAACTCACAGATTTTAAGTGATCTTTTTATGGGCATATAGCCTGTAAGGGGCGGACTTCAGGACTCTGATCTGATTTCAAAATTGTGACTCTTCCACTAAAACAGTATTCCTCAATCATTAGTTCCCATTAGAATCAATTGGGGATTTTTAACAGTATGAATTCCCATAAATTCGAATTCAGTGAATCTAGGAGGGGGTGACATAGTCTGCATTTTGAACAAGCATTGAAAGTGATTCTAAACAAGCATTGAAAGTGATTCTGTTGAGAAACATTCTTGATATACCATGCTGCCTCTCAACTTCTCTGAAGTGATTGGAAAAGCAATCAGCCCATCTTCTTCCCATATAGGCCAGATTCACTCAATGGAAGTGGTCAGCTGTGGTGACATTTTATTTCCAGCTTATACAATGGCGTAGAGAGACTAATGGGCAACAATAACATGGCTGGTGTTTAGAACTTAACAGTGTCTTACCAGGGATCTTGATAGGGGTAGTTTCTAACTAGCTGAGAGTGTGAGACAGAACTCGTAGCTAACCAGCTTATCACTGAAGATGATGGCACCTGTCTAGCCAGAATAAGAACTGAGATGAAGCTCTGTTATTGGCACCTCACTTTTAAAATCATAGGACAGATGGGGAGCTCAAGGAGCAGCATCTTGGGGAGAGGGAAGAAGAGAGAAGCTGATATGAAATTTGGGGAGTTTATTCTAGTTCCTACCTTTTCAGTCTCAAACTCTGGAGAAAGGAAATAGCCCAGGACCTGATGTAGAGGTTCTTTTTCTGAGCTCACTTTGTCTCTGCATCGTCAAATATATTTATTTAGAGTTGATCATTTCAAAGTTATCAATTGCTCAGTTAGTCCTTTCTCTCCACTTAGTCTCTGGCTTCCTGCCTTTTAATGACTTACCAGCTTGTGAGCATTCCCACCTGTGGATGGAGAGATGCAAATAAACACATGAACTCACCCAACACAGTTTTACTAGTCTTTCTACCCCAAACTAAAAGAGGAGGGAAGGAAGAAGAAGGCCCAGAAAGAGGTTCAGCAAACGTGAAATCTGAGGAATTTGAAATAAAAGACATAAGTCAAAAGAGAGATCTTCTTAGAGTCACCAAGGTAGAAATGGAAAATAAAGCCCTTTGAGTGAGTACATCGTGAGATGATTTCAGGCACAGGAGAACTCAGAGCACTTCTCATAATGGAGGTAGCCAGGGGAGAAGAAACCCCTGAGGGAGATAGGTAGCAGAACATGAGGAGAGACATGTTGGGGGAGTAGCAGTATTTTTTTTTTTTAAAGCTTTGTCTGAAACAGACAGATCTAGCATGGTCAGGCTGCTCATATACCCAACTTGATATAAGGAGTCACATCAGTCCAACACGTTTCTCTGGAGCAGGACTCTATTTACCCACTGGAAACATATGCCTGCATATCTCGTTCATTTCCTAGGGAAGTCTCAACTCTGGGTAAGATGTATTTGTAACAGGATTGGCAGGAAGACAATGCACACTGTCTGGGGGCGTGAGGAGAAAGGCCTGTTCACATTCCTTTGCCAACACCAGTGCCAAGAAAGCTTCTCTTCACAGACCAGTCCTAAACCAGCAGTCTTGCAAGCATGTTTCTCTCAGCAGCTGTTAAGTCACTGACTCCCTTTCTTACCACTTCATGTTCTAGTCTTTAATTTGCTTACTGTTTTGCCTGTACCCTCTTACCCTGGGAAAGGCTGTGCTTTCCTTAACTCAGAAGTTGCACAACAAGCTCAAGTGGGAACAAAAGGATTTGTGTCTTTTTCTGTGGGTACTGGGGAGGAGGTGATAGAGGAAGGAGTAGCTTTTTCTCCACCAAGAGAAATATAAAAGCAACGTTTCACTTTCACTGATACTTCATTGTAAGTGCCCATACATGAGCAGGTATACAAGAGAGCGAAAAAAAGAGTGAGAACAAATTATTAAAGGCTTGGCAATTGGACACCACAGGGAGAGGGAGAATGCTCATTATGGGGAAAAAGGCTAAAGATCTCATCTCCTGCTAGCAATCAAGTTGATGAAGGGTTCTCATCTGGAAGATGGTGGCTAGCTGTTCTCCATTCCCTCTGAGGACCCAACAAAATGATCTGGCCTTAGGTTGCAACAAGCAAAGTTTATAAAGGCATGTGACAAATCATTTATTGACAGTGAGAGTTGTTAAGCTACTCAGAGATATTATAGATTTCCCTTTCCTAGAGTTCTTTAAAAGTAGTAGAGATAACCATTTGCCATGTGTGGTTTAGGTGGGTTTCCTGCATCATATAGGTTGAGGTGACTTCTACCCACGAGGCTGTGCTAGAATGGCTAGCATTATCTCTAAAGATGAGCAAACATTAGGCTTTAGTAAGGATAGCAGATTCAGAACAGAACTCGTGCTTTTATCCTATTTATTACAACTTTCTGGCAGCATTCACTGCATCTCATACAACCAATCTCAGAAACAGGCTTGCGACCCATCTAGCAGATTAAAAAACCCGAGGAATGAGGGATAATGTGACACCTAGAGAGAGAGGTTCAGCTGCAGTCCTATCAATGCCTGGTAACTCGACCACTCAGCAGGAGCATCAGGGTGAGTTCTTGGTTCCCGAAACCCAGTGTGGCTATTTGGCTGGAAATTCTAGGGCAGGGAAACAAAGCTGTTACATACATGAAGTATACAACAGGAATTAAGATAGAATAAAATGTAGCATTGTTTGTGATTTCTAGTTATGTAAATATAAAGTGACTTAGCCGGTTTCTGGGAATGAACTTGGATTGCTTGGGAGGGTTGTCATGAAGGAGATTACTCCATTGCAGGTGGCATAACTAAAAGCATTTTCTAGAATACATTTCACTGTTCACCACATGTGAACATAAAGCAGTGTGTGTGAACAGACTACATGTGCCCTGCGGCTTCTCTATCCAGCCACAAGAGAAGTTGGGCTGAGACTCATATTGTGTTCAGAAACTATTAAGCAATTGGATCTCGGAGATGTCTACCTTGACTCCATTCAAGTGAAGTCTATGATTTAGAAAGGTTTACATTTAAAGTATATAAACTTCATATCTTCAATGTTTAATTCCACGGTCACTTTTAACTTTATATTGTTTGAGTCCTGAAAAGAGAATGTTAAATAATTATCTGTGGCAGTGATTCTTAAACTGCTGTCTATGGATCGTGCTAGCCCATAACATCTCTAGTCCTAAATAGGGTGACAATTTCATCCAAGGTTGTTTGGGACTTTCCTGGTTTTATCACTGCAAATTCTACATCCCAGGAAACCCCTGAGTCCCAGGGACACTGACATGGCTGGTCATCTTAGTCATAAATGAAATAAAGGCTATGAATTTTCCGTAAAGTTGAAAGTACTTCATCTAAATTCTGAAGGATAATGAGTTTTTCTAAAGCTAAACATATTTAATTTAAATTGAATTTTGAGAATTTGCCTTCCTATGTCTTGGCTTCAAAAACGTTACTTTTAAACTGAAATCATGGTAACAGTAGTTGAAGTATTGTAGTTTAATTTAACAGCTTCATTTGTCACAGGTGAGGACAACCATATATTACAACCCCTCCCCTCATTTCTATTGTAGTCTCGGTACTACACAGAGATAGTCCGATCCTCTGCCTTAAGTTCTCTGCCCCTCCTACTGGTTGTTATATTGGGACTTTTGAAAAAAAATTATTTTTCCGTAAGTTATTGGGGTACAGGTGATATTTGGTTACATGAGTAAGTTCTTTAGTGGTGATTTGTGACATTTTGGTGTACCCATCACCCAAGCAGTAAACACTGCACCATATTTGTAGTCTTTTATCTCTCACCTTCCGCCCAACTCCCAAAGTCCATTGTGTCATTCTTATGCCTTTGCATCCTCATAGCTTAGCTCCCACATACCAGTGAGAAATATGATGTTTAGTTTTTCATTCCTGAGTTACATCACTTAGAATAATAGTCTCCAATCTCATCCAGGTCGCTGCAATAATGACTTCTTTTCCTCTAGGTAGATACCCAGTAGTGAGATTGCTGGATCAAATAGTAGTTCTACTTTTAGTTCTTTAGGGAATCTCCACACTGTTTTCCACAGTGTACTAGTGTACACCCACCATCGGTGTAGAAGCGTTCCCTGTTCACCACATCCATGCCAACGTTTGCTGTTTTTTGATTTTTTGATTATGGCCATTCTTGCAGGATAAGGTGGCATTGCATTGTGGTTTTGATTTGCATTTCCCTGATCATTAGTGGTGATGAGCATTTTTTTTTCATATGTCTGTTGTCCATTTGTATATCCTTTTTTAAGAATTGTCCATTCTTGTCTTTAGACAACTTTCTGATGGGATTGTTTGTTTTCTTTTTCTTACTGATTTGTTTGAGTTCATTATAGATTCTGGATATTAGTCCTTTGTCAGATGTATAGATTGTGAAGATTTTCTCTCACTCTGGATTGTCTGCTTACTCTGCTGACCATTCCTTTTCCCATGCAAAAGCTTTTTAGTTTAATTAGGTCCCAGCTGTTTATCTTTGTTTTTATTGCCTTTGCTTTTGGGTTCTTGGTCATGAAATCCTTGCCTAAGTCAATGTCTAGAAGGGTTTTTTCAATGCTATCTTCTAGAATCTTTATAGTTTCAGGTCTTGGGTTTAAGTCCTTAATCCATCTTGAGTTGATTTTTGTTTAAGGTGAGAGATGAGGATCCAGTTTCATTCTCCTACATGTGGCTAGCCAAATTATTCCAGCGCCATTTGTTGAAAAGGGTGTCCTTTCCCCACTTTTTGTTTTTGTTTGCTTTCTCAATGACCATTTGGCTGTATTTGGGTTTTTCTGGGTTCTCTATTCTGTTCCATTGGTCTATGTGCCTATTTTTATACCAGTACCACACTGTTTTGGTGACTGGCCTTAGAGTATAGTTTGAAATCAGGTAGTATGATGCTTCCAGATTTGTTCTTTTTGCTTCATACTGGGACTTTTGATCTCCAGGTGATGACGTCCATGAGGGACATTTGGAGTTAGTTTTGACTGCAAGTGCTGAGATTGAAAGAAATCATGTTCTTGCCCTGACGGTGTTTGCACTATGTTTGGAGAATTTGGGTTTCCTTCTGTCTTCCCTGGAATTCTTTCCTGATTCTCCAACATTTTTTTTTTTTAATTCTCTATGGGAAATCATGGAGGCTTTTAATTGTAATACTTTTGGGGTAATACTGTAGGGGAAGCCTTCAGGTAAAAGAGAAGTGAGAAATTATGGCTTTGCCGTTGAATCACTGTGTACCCTTGGGTAGGTCACTTGTCTTTCTGAAACTCAATTTGCTCATTTGTAAATTTGGGATAATATCTTTCTTACTAACCTAAGAAGACCGTTGGGCAGAGCACATACAATAACGGATTTGGAAGGGATTGTGATGACACAGCTAATAGCTGTTTGTCAGCTTGTTTCCTCTCCTCCTCTGGCCTGGGCTTCTTCATCAGGAAATGAGTCTGTAACGGAGGGCTGCTTGCACTTTTTGTAATCTTACAAACTCTAATATAACAAGCAGAGGCATTACCTCATTGCGGCCAACCATACCTGCTGTCTAACAGCAATTACTCAAAACTAGTTCCACTTCTCCCCCTGTTGCCTTTCAATCCCTCATCACATCTTTCTCTCATTCCTCCCATTCTCAGCCACAAACCCCAATTCCCAGGGGCCCAGCTCAGGGCACTTTCTTCCCAAGCCCTAACATTCCAGAGTAAGCACCTGCAATTTACGATCTCTGCTCCCTTCCTGCACAAAACACATAGCACAAAATACATATGTATCAAGAGGGGAATTGTGGTTGAGTAAAAAAAGAACATTATATTAAGAATCAAATAACTGGGCTCTGATCTGGCCAGTGTACCTCACTAGCCCTTCACCCTTGAGTAAATCACTTCCTCTCCATATTCCCATCTGTAAAGTGATGGAGAGGGGGTAGTTTAACATTGCGTGGTAGAAAAGTACTGGCCTAGGCATCTGCAGATCAAGTTTCTGGTTCTGATGTTGCTGCTTGCTTACTCTGTGACTTGAAGAAAATCACTTCCTCCTTTACTGGGCCAAATTCTCCCATATGTAAAACAAGAAGGTTGGATTAAATGATTCATTAAGTTCCCTACCCATCTGGAAATTGAATGATTCTATGAAATGGCTTTCACTAAACAAACGTGAATTGAACTGCCTGCTCTGTGTCAGGCACTGTTTGACGATGGTTGTGAAAGGGCTCATGACTGAGACCCTGAGACACTTAGTACCTCTGCTGCTTGTTCCTGTCAGTGTCTAAAATTAGGAATGTGACAATGACCCCATACAGCCAGTTCCTGTACTTCCCCTGCTTTGGGTCCCCCAACCTCCTTCCCTGTCCTCTACACCACCACATATAACTTTAAGCAATGGTGGTGAATCATGGAGAAGTTTTTGAAACATATTCCACCATCTGCCTGCTGGAGACATTCACAGTCCTGTCATCAAGCTGCAGTGTGGTCTCTAGCCGGCCCAATAGAGAAACAGGCCAGAAAGAAATGGCAGATTAATGGAGTTGGGAGGAAAGTTGTTGATTTTTGACAGAGGGGTCTGTGAAAACCATTTGTGAGCTGAGCTGAGGAATTAGATCTGGAAAGAGACTCAGCGTCTTGATTACAAGATTACTTGTTCCAAAAAAGGACCTTGAAAGGTCCTTACAGCTATATGTTCCTTCTGCAAGGTAGGGACTGCCTGATCCTGATCTATTTCAGAATTTTGAGAAGCTTTTTGGATTATATCCAGCAAAGGACGAGGAAGCTTTTCTTAATAGCCAGTCCAGAGTTAACCTCTCCTGGTTGGAAAGTTGCCTCCCATTTCAATTGTGGGAAAAGTGACTGATCAGTGCTCTCTCAGTGACAAGCACGGGGTATGAGACTAGACACCCCTTATTTTATTCTATCCATTTTAACCTGGCTAATGCATCCCAGTTGAAAAGCCCACACTAACACACTGCTGGACATCTTACCAAAGTCAAATGGGAACAACCTGGAACTCCATGGCGAGGTCTCTTTCCCTCTTACCCCTTATAGTAGGGGCAGGTCCTGCTAAGTTGTCTTCCTTCTCCTTCACTCACTGAAAACAACTTTGTTCCTGATCCTCTTCAGATATTGCCTCCTTCCAAGCTACCAGGCCAGGAAGTCCATTCAGCTGGAAGCCGGGACAGCAGCCTTGTTTTCATTTAGTCTCCTTTCCTGCCACTTGTTCCACGATGTATGTCAAGAGTTAAAAGCTGTCTGATCCGGCTGTATTTGAGTTGGCAGAGCAGACCCTAATTCAGTTATCTGGTTCCTCCATTGCAGCCTAAAGACCATAGAACTCTAAATCAGGCAGAAGGAAGGGAAGGTGGGAAAAGTACTGAAAAGCAAAATCCCACAGGGATCCAAATGGTCCTCGAGAGAATAGTCTTATCCAGAAGCAATGAACAAGTGGCACATAATTGAGCCCCAGGACTGGCCAACCAGATGAAAAACAGGCCAGTGGAGCCTACATGGTAACTTACTGCATTTGGTGCTGTGATCCAACTCATCTCCCCATCCCTGCAGAGAAACCTGTGACCATGAGGAGCAGCCTGACCATGGTGGGAACCCTCTGGGCCTTCCTGTCCCTTGTTACTGCCGTGACCAGTTCTACCAGTTACTTCCTACCTTACTGGCTCTTTGGATCCCAGCTGGGGAAGCCAGTGTCATTCAGTACATTCCGGAGGTGCAACTACCCTGTGCGGGGAGAGGGACACAGTCTGATCATGGTGGAAGAATGTGGGCGCTATGCCAGCTTCAATGCCATCCCAAGCCTGGCCTGGCAGATGTGCACGGTGGTGACAGGTGCCGGCTGTGCTCTGCTACTCCTGGTGGCACTAGCTGCTGTCCTGGGTTGCTGCATGGAGGAGCTCATCTCCAGAATGATGGGACGTTGCATGGGAGCAGCGCAATTTGTTGGAGGTAAGACTGTGCTTTTAGGATTGAGTGGGTTGGGTAGCTTTGGGGCAGGGAGGAGTGGGGAGTGTAGCCTTATGGGGAAACCCATTCTCATCCCCTTCACTTTGTCCAACTCTAAGGCTATGAATGAAGTCTCCTTTAAAATATTTAGTCTAGGACTTCCCAAAGTGCAATCAATATCAGAGTTTTATTCACAGTAAATTTGGCTAGTAGGCAGAGTTGATATCTGTTGTTTACCCTCTATTTTTGTTACCTTCATCTGCCTGCAGGTAGCCCATTTAAAAACATTATCTATTAATATATCTGCCTTACAGAGGCAGCAACATACACTCTAGTATTACTGCTCTAATATAAACTTAATCTCTAGTAGTCCTGCTCTATGGTAGTTTATCAGAGAACAGTGATCTGATAAACACATACACACAGGTACAAATTACTAACAGTTCTCATCAAAGAAATACACCTCTAATAGTGAAATGCTAGGTATGAGACAAACTGTAGATGACTACTTATTTGGAACACATCTAAGGCTAGCCCTGTCTGGCAACTATTAGCAGTCTACCCAGATTTCTTGTGACCTTGACCCACCTTACTTGTTATTCCCCTCATTCAGGCTCCCCCTAACTTTAGTGAAGGGAACCTGAGATACTGGCAGTGTGTGGACTGCCTAGAAAAAAACAAAATGCAAAAATGGGAGACTTCAGAAAGACGATGAGAGCTGTATAATTTGAACGTCTGAGAAGAAAAAGCAAATTTAGAAAGACAGGAAAATATATATGTGAATATTTGACTGTTTTGCAAAACCTAGATTAGGCACTGGGAAAAAGTGCTGGTAGAATCTACTGCTGAAGTTTGTTGTTACAGAGTTTTAGAATTATTATCCAATTCATTATCATTATTATCTCCATTAGCATGACAGTGTGGGTCACTAGGGCCAGGAAACTTGGATTTCACTTCTGTTTTTTTCACTAAGTTGCTGTGTGATCATAGTGGGAAAATGACATGACCTTTCCTATGCTTCACTTCCTTTGAATTTGTCCCCTGGTGATATAGTCCAGATCTGATCTTTCTTTCTTCTGCCCAATGACTGCATTCAGGTGGCCTTGGAGTAAGATGGCAGTGATGAGCTAAGACAGTGGTTCTCAATGGGGACTACTTTTGCACGCCCCTCCCCTTGGAAGACATTTGGTAATGTCTGGAGGCATTTTAAACTGTCACAACTTGGGGAGGGTTCTACTGACATCCAGTGGGTAAAGGTGAGGGATGCTGATGAACGTCTACAATGCACAAGACGAAGACAACACTCCCCCACAACCACAAAGAGGTATCCAGCCAAAATGTCAATAGTTCCAAGTTTGAGAAACCCTGGGCTAGGCTACCATGGTTTCCTGGCCTGATTATGAAAAGCATCAGACTCTTTTTGTAATACCAATTAAGGTGATGCTTTCTGGTTTCCTCTTTTCTCAGACTTTAAAAGTTTTAAATCTGAATTACCATTCTAGCCTCCTTCATTTCTGATTTTTCCCACCGTTTAGCCACTAATGGGTTTTTAGCCACATTGGAATGTATAATTAGGTTAGTTTCTTCCCTTTGAAAACTGTAATACTACACCAGTTGCTAAGGCTAATCTAAGCCAATTATCTTAGCTGGCTTTCGAAGCTCCATGGGTATTACAAATAGGTCTTAGGCTTACCTTTCACTTTTATTTTTAAACATGCTATAATTAACTCAGCACTGCTATGAACACATTATTTCAGGAAGTGACACTTGGCTGATAGGGCAGAGGGGTCATCCTTGCAATTCGTATTCATAGCCCTGGAGCCCAGTTCCGTGCCTGGCACAAAGCAGATGTTCAGTAACTGTAGAAAGAATGAATGCATGGCTAAGGCAATATCTAGCATATGTTGGGATAAACTGATTGTGTGAGAGCTGGATTAGTTTATATCTTTTCCTCTTTTTCCAGCCTTCCATGCAGGGATGTTAGCACCCTGAGTTCTCATCTCTTCTGACAAAAGAGTGACAGTTTAGTTTCACTTGTATTTCTAAGAGTTTCCAGCAGAGTAAGGAGGGGCTGACTGTCAAGAATCAGAAAGCTTAGCAACAGCCTCCATCCGATTCCACACATTAAAGCAGCTCCCATACCCCCAGCTTGCTTCCTCTTTTGGGCTCAACTGAGACTTTCACAAAGCATTCGTAATTCTCCATATGATGTATTTCAGTTGATTTCACCTACTAGGTATAGAAACTCAAATGAAATTGTTGATGGGGAATGTGGGAAGGTAGTGGAGATCTGGATATTCACAGCTTGGGCGGGACAGAACTTTGAGTGGCAGGTATCATATAGAGGAAATAAAAACATGAGCATCATTTTAGTTTCACATGATTCTGCCATTCTATATCCACAAGAGCCTTGCTCATAGGAACATAGTCACAGTGTTCACATGTAGATGAGGGTCTTTAAAGCTCAAGAAGAAAATGCCGTTTGGCAGTAGTCCTACAAATCTTCAAGACCCTGGGTGTGCTACCAGGTTTATCCCTGGGCAGGGAATTGATATTGGGACAGATCGCTAGACATCCACAGCTTCCCCATCTGTAACACCAGTCAATTAAGAACCATTCCTGCCTCCTTTCTAGAGACTGGTGGCTGTCCAGGTTATATCAGATGTGAAAGAATGGTGAGGGTTGCTTGGATGAACTTACTAGAAGCCCCTTGGCATATGACTGTGACCTAAGGATCTTTGGACATCTTCGGCCTGACCCTCTGAGACAGGCTTTGCCAGTGGAAGGAAACCATAGCTGGGCAGCATTTTGGGCCCAATGGATAAAAGACAGTAGGGAAAGAGTTTGGGAGATTAAGTTCAAACTTGTGTAGCTGAGGAGAATTGATTTTGTTGCTTCAGGCCTGGCCGCTTCTCAGCAGCTAGTGCATTAACTGAAATACATTGGAGGAGGAGTCAATTTCTGTCAGGTCTGGTTTCTCTCTCCCAGACCCCAAACCACTGAAGAGATGGAGTATCCATTAAGAACTACCCCCTCCCCCACCTGACTCTTGTTCCCCCATTTGGCGGCTGCCCACAGAGATGAGTTGTGGGAAGTGGGAGAGACAGGAAGAAATAAAGAGCTGCTGGCCTGACTCATACTCAGCAAGGTGACCTGATGGGGCCCATGGGTCCCATTTGCTCCACCTGTAGCTGATCCATCTGGACAAGCCTCGGGTCCAGAGAGCCTTCCACTGGGACCTCCATGCCCTGCTCCAATCAATGAAGGAAACACCTGGCCAGGAGATTATTTCAACACTGGGAATGCTGAGATTTCCAAACAGCTGGCTCCCAGTCCCTGAGAACATGGCCATTATTCACATTCCCCTGTGTATACATATGCAAGATGCTTATGAGATCCTCTATCTTCAGTGAGAGCTAAACAAAGAACAAATAGGTAAGTAGTAAATATAAGGAACTTCTTGGCAGGAAAACAATGTAAGATCTTGGATCAGGTTACTCATGGGAGGCCAAAAATCTTTCTTGACCAAGGAGTGTATCAGAATCACCTGGGGTGCTTAAAAAATGTGAGCTTTCCAACTCTCTGGTCTTGTTTCCCATTTTGACATACACAACAAGAGGTGTAAGGCTGCACATTTAGTAAAATCTCCCCAGTGACTTTGATGTGTATGTGTGTTCCCTTTCCCCAGCCCAAGGGAAGATCACTACCCTGGACATTATTTTTTGTTGTTAAGAGAACAGCATTCAACACACCAGTGCTTTTCCCCGTATAAGATCCTAACATTATATGCTTCAAACTGAATAAAAGTTGCCGTTGGAGGCATATCACTGAGAACTTGATTTCAGGAAGAGTGCCATGCTTCTAAAAATCATTATCATCTCTGGAAACCATTTTTTTTTTCCGGAAAATCTTTCAAAGTTTCACCAGATATCATTTTATTTATCCTTACCATGCTGAGAAAGGATTATGAAAGTGATTTTCTGTTTGGGAAGTGGTATTCAGGGAAGTTAACCCACTAGCAAAGACTTATGTAGCAAATTGGAGCAGAGCTGAGAATATGGTCCAGGACTCCTGACTCTCAATCCTGTGCTTCATACACTGATGCTCTTGATTTTTTTTCTTTTCTCTGTTGGAAAAGAAATGCTATCACAGTGTTTTCCAGAGTGGTCCACGAACCACTTGGATTAAGAATTACCTGGGGTGCTTGTTATTACAGATTCCTTAGTCCTACAGACTGCACCAGGTCCTGCTAAAGTGCATAATATACAACCTCTCATGCTCATATGTTTTTGAAAATATGTTATAAAATATTTCAGATGTACTCACTACTCTGTGTAAGAAATGGAATATTAGCAATATAGCTGAAGCCTCCTTTATACCCTGATCACATTCCCTTGTCCCCACTGAAAAGGTAACAACTGTCTGGGAGTTGTTACTTACCATTCACTATCATGATTCCAGGACACACTAAAATTTGAGAAACTCTGCTCAGCCTTGTTTAGGGTGTTGTTTCTTTCTGGAATTCCCTTTTCTTCTATCCCTCCCTGTAAATATCTACCTATCTCTCAAAGGCCAGGTCCAATGCAGCCCTTCTGTGAAGCCTTCCCTGATCTACTTTTGACATCTTTAGCAGGTATGAACTATCCTGTAACTCCAAGAGGAATATGGGGTAGAATGAATGGGGGAGGTAAGTAAAGGAACTCCCTAGGAAGGGAAAGCTGAGATATAGTTGAAAGTCAGGTTTGTAAATTTTCCTCTGGTTTGTGTTTGAGTCAAAATTGTTATAATAACAAATTAACCCATACTAGGCTTCTGCTCAGGGCAGTAATTCCAAGCTACCCAATAATTATGTTTGGAAAGCAGGATTGGCAGCTATGCAAAGATAAGAGAATTGAGAACGAGAGCAGGAAGTTTAACAAATGCCCACCCAACAGTTACACTTGTGAATAGTGGAGGGGTGTGCAATGGGGGTTGGTAATACCCAACGAGGAGGTTATCCCTGCCAGAAGACAAAGATTAGGCATCTACCTATTTGAGAATGTGTAGTTGGGAGAGGATTATATAGCAGCTGGGATATAGGTAACTAGTAATGCTGGGAACAGGGGAAAGTTGAGAGCAGCTGTGGTATGGCTGGAGGGAGGGTTCCAAGTTCTGTATCAGATTTTGCACTTGAGGGTATGTATTGGTGTCCCAGTTTCCACAAGGGCTGAAGCTGAATAAAGTAACTCCAGCCCTCTTCTTGGTTAGCTCAGTAAATTCAAACCATGGCAACTATGTCAGGGAGAACATTTGGTATTTTTTTTGATAGGGGATTCTTAGGGAGGGGAGCAGTTGAGGAAGGGAAACAAAATGGCAGCCTGTTGGACACCTGCCCACGTGTAGTAGGGGAGTAAAGACAGTAACACACTCTAAAGGCTTTCTTTTCCTTCCTAGAGGCACGTGAGATTAGAAAAGTTCCCAGCTAAGCATATACAGTTGAAACAGACTTCTTCAAGGGGCATATGTGGTTGAAGCGGAAGTCAAACTGGGAGTTAGCAATGACACAGAAGAGAAGTGAGAGCCAGGGCTGCAGCTCATATGTGGCAGAGCTGGAATTTAAACAAGTTTTCTCTGCCACCAGAGCTTCTGCTCTTAACATTTTTAGTGGTGTTTTTCTTAAGTGTTGGTACCAGGACAAGATACCTCCACATTACAGGGTGCTTTTAAAATGCATATTCCTGGGCTGCAGTTACTGAATCAAATACCTGGGGCTGAAGTTCAAAAATCCACATTTTTAATGAACCTCCATTCTTTCAGAAGGTGGCAGGTACTGACACTTGTGAATGACTTCCCTGTTGCTACCTGAAGCACATCTTCACAACTCCAAATTAATGAGAACTGCTGGAGACAAATATAATTGAGAATGAATTACTCAGTGAATCCATTTTTATTTTTAATGTGTTCCCAGGGGCATCTTTCTCCAGCTATGATAAAATGTAATGGAATCAGCTGTCAGTTACAAGTCAAATATCTTCATGAAGTATGTTTACAACCTAATGTGCTCACCTGTCTAAAAGGCAGGATGGAGGGCTGAGGAAGATGGCAGGGGTGGGAGGGCAGGTTGGGCAGAGCATGGAACTACATGCACTAGAGCTGAACAAATGCTTTGCAGAGATTCCTGTTCTTTCAGCAGGTACCTCTGCAAAATTGCAAGATAACTCCAACCAGGCAGCTTTTGAATCAAGCCCTGTTCAGGTTTGGACTTTTTAGCTATTTGTTATGAGGTTAAAGGGTTGAAGAGGTGAGGAAGAAATTACTATGGAGAACACAGGTAGAAACTGGGAGAGGAGCCACAGGAAGAGTCAGCTGCATAAGAATAATAAATTTTTCTTGAGCACTTTCTATGTATGAGGCACTTTATGTATATTAATCTCATTAATTCTTGGAACAGCTCCATAAAATACAGTCAGCCCTCCATATCTGCAGGTTCTGCATCCACATATTCAACCAACCATGACTCAAAAATATTTTTAAAAATCCAATAAGAATACAACTATTTACATACCATTTACATTGCATTAGGTATTATAAGTAATCTAGAGATGATTTAAAATATACAAGAAGATGTGGTAGGTTATATGCATACTACATCATTTTATATAAGGGATTTGAGCATTCGCAGGTTTTGGTATCTGCAGGGGTCCTGGAGCCAATCCCCTGTGAATACCAAGGGACAAGTGTATTATTATTACTCCCATTTTACAGATGAGGTGAATGAAGCACAGAGAAATTAAGTAACTTGCCTAAACTCACACAGCTTCCAAGTGGCAGGGCTGGAATTTGAATTCAGGTCTAGTTCTGCATTCTGACTACAGAACCCATTGTTTTAAGCCACCATGTTGTGCTGTCACTCTCCATCTAATGCCTAGAAAATTCCTAGTGCCAGCTAGAAATATTGTTGCCAAGAGATAATCATCCCTGGACACATGTCTCTAGAAGGACAGAGCCTTTAAGGGTTGATGATCTCTTTGATCAGTGAAAAAAGGCATTGCTAGTTACTGCTATGTGACTTTGGGTAAATCATTTTCCCTTTCTGTGTTTCAACATTCACATCTGTAATAAGGAGAGATTAGGGTAGGTTATGTCCAAAAGCCTTTTCCTTTCTAAGTTTTTTTTTGTTTTTTTTTTTTTTTTTTTTTTTTTTTTTAATGGTGTCAGGTGTCTGGGATGATTTCCCAGCCATGATATTGGAGTCCCTTCAGAAGGGACTTTCCACTTGGGCAATGTGGGCAAAAGAAACTGTCTGTTATATAGCCTGTGCATACTCTGAAACAGATGCATTTATCAAGTACTTATTATCTACCATGTGCCAAGGACACAGAATTGAAGGTAAGTATGTCTCCCTCCTTCAAGGAATACACACTCTAGTGAGGGAGGCAGATGATAAACTTTTGTAAAGAATATATATTACAGACTATTTTAGTCACAGGAGTAAGCACTGGGTGCTATGGGAACAGAAAGAAGGAGCATGTAATTTAGCCTGGGGGTTGGGGATGGCGAGGGAAGACTTCCTGGAGAAGGAAATCCTTGACCTGAGCTCCTCAGTATGGTAAGATCTGAGGGGCAGGGGTCTGAAGAAGATGGAAGGTTCCCTCTACTGTGCCAAGAAAGGCACTTGGCCAGCTCTAGTTTCCGCTTGAGAAGGCAGAGTTCGTGCCAGTCCCAGGGATCTGAATGTGAAAGTTAGAAAATAGAGCTGGTGTTCTTTTATAAACTTGTGTTCTTTTCTTCCTAGTCTGTGTGGGAAAACTCAGTCTTTATTAAATTTTCCCTCAAAGGGTATATACTGGCAGCAGGAAAAGGCTTAGGTTTCATTTCTACTTTTGTCCTTAACCCAGTGTGCATACTCTGGACGACCTCTTCATATCCTAGGATTTCAGTTTATCTGTGGAAAAAACAGGGGGTGTTGTTGTATTACCACTGGATGAATTCCAGGGCCTAGAAAGGTCTTTGAGTGACCAGTTTCACTTCCTGTGACACCACGAGACAGATAAGAATGTGTTCTAATTTTAAGCATTCCACTGAAGAGAATTTCTAACCTTAATTGGTCATTGTTTTAGTTTCTAAAACCATTCTCACTGTCAGTAAATTCTCCATATTTTCTTATTTAAATCCTTCTTGCTATTTCTTAAGGTCCTTCTCTTCTTCTGTGGCCTCAATGAGTACTGAGAAAAGCTAGTTGCCATGGCGCAGTCAAGCTTGGAGGCTACTTTGAGATCTTCCTAAAGGATTCATCTGAAGGCAATATGAGTTCCTTAGAGTATATATGGCTTCTTCCTCAGTGAGAAAAGTGAAGTGAAGATGAAGCTGGCAGTCCCTGGAGCAGCCTGCTTTTCACTGTCCAGTTGAGCCCCAGAGCTCTGGAACCTGTAAATGTGCTATTCATTCACCATTAATCAAGCAACTGCTTTGTGACAGTTCTGTGCTATGTGTTACTTTCTGCATCCACATTCATGGCAGGTGTCCCTCCCATGATCATTAGTGTGGCACCCAAGTATGGTGTGATTGTAATTAGACTCTTGCTTGCAAGTAGCAGAAACTCACTTGAGTTTCCTCAGTGAAAAAGGAATTTATTAAAACAAGGAAAGTAGAATTGGAAAGCCATCAGGAAGGCCTGGCTTCTCTTTTTTCTAGCGGTTCCATTGACAGTATGGAGTTTTTCTCGTGGTATGTCTGCTTCATGTCACTATTCTCTTCTATTCTCTCCCTCTACCAATCAGTTTGCTCAGCTTATCCAGAATTGATACCCACTCATAACTTTGAATTGAACTTGGCTTTAGCTTGACACAGACTTGATTCTACCTTCTGGTGTTGTGGGGGTGTTTTCAACTTCTGCATTATCTGTTAACTAGCTCAGCATCTTTATGATTTTTTTCCCTCCATTTTAAAACAGACTAGTCAAGTGCAGTCGTGAGAAGGGGGAAAGAGTAGAACAATAAGTTCAATCTATAACTGACTGTGAACAATCAATTGAGACAACTCACTACCTTCAGATCTTTATGTTTCTCAATTAAAAATTCCAGAAACAAGAATCTAACCCAGGTCACCTCTTCATGCCAGGCTACAATGTCACCCATCACTGACCAGCCAATGAATTTGTTTTAGTTGTCAGATGCCAATGCTTGATAAAATCCTCTGTGACCAGAGGCAGGGTAAAAGCCATAGGATATAAAATGTGAAAACGTATGCAGCAAGAAAAAGTTGTGAGCAACACAGTTGCACTTAGAAGGCAGTGTTGGCAAGCAGATCCAGATTTGTATCTCTGGTTGGAAGAATAAGATTATCACTAAGGTACAACAGAATTTCCCTGTAATGACTAAATGACCTAAATAAAAGGGCTTTAATCCTTTTATTTAGGGTAAGGGTTCATGATGGAAGGCATATGGAAACCAAAGAAGGAAGGACTGCTTGGTATAAAGCTGGAATGATTTATTAGGGGAGGAGTGTGGTTCCCTGCTCATCAGTCCAGCAGTTGACTCCAAGTTACAGAAATCATTACATGTTTTCAGCTAGTAGGGACCTACCTGATGTTTAGAAACAGCTGGATTTTGGAAAAGAGTAGCAGCCTTTACATTGTTATTCTCTGTGTATCAGACCAAAGCAAAAGAAGTTGGAGAAGCCAACCTGGCCTTGTAAGTCATTGACTAAAGTATTTTGACTGTAAAAAGTTTATTGGGTTGTCTCAGTTTTCAACACTTTTTAAATTTATGAGTTGTCCCCTCTGTTACCTATTACACCCCACTACCTGTGGCATGGCCAAAAAAAAAAATCCTGTTGAGTTGGAACTCTCATAGAAATTTAGGGTAAAGGGGGAAGTGTAAGCTCAATTGAGGAGGCAGAATTTGCGCTGAGCTAATCCAAAGGGAATGTTGGGGTGACAGAAGACGTTATATTTTTTTCTACCTGTGTGTATGCTTTCTTTCTAGGGCTGCTGATAAGCTCAGGCTGTGCCTTATACCCTTTAGGATGGAATAGCCCGGAGATAATGCAAACATGTGGGAATGTCTCCAATCAATTTCAGTTAGGTAAGGTGGCCTGGGCAGACGGCAGTGATGGTTCATGGGAAATCTGTTTTCCAAAGCGCTTTACCACTTGGAGGGGACTCTGTTAGTGGTACTTGCCTGAATCTCTCTCAATGTGTTAGCTTATGGGAAGTGGTGGCTTAACTCACAAGAGTTAGCTGTAAATTTCCCTTCTTTAACTATCTCTCCATACCATTTATGCACTTTTACCCAGAGACCTATGACCTGTTAGGGCAACCTTATCTTCAGAGGGATTTAAAATGCTTGGAGACTAACAATCTGCCATCTTCTGAATAAATCTTAGTTCCTACTAGTGTTTCCTTCTAGGCACAATTTTCCAAATGTAAATCAACAGTATTGCTTGTCAGTCTCCACTGAAGATGTAACACAACGTTATTTAGTTTACCTGATGCATGAGGAACCTATATAAATATTCAAAATGGTTTCTAACGGCAAGAGTTGTTAAATATTAGAGTAGGTGACAGAAGTAGCCCTGAACCATTCTCTGGTTGCCAATTTTCATTGAGAATGTCTCAGATTCACTGTTGTGAGTTGGTAATAGATTAGATTCTAATTGGAAGATTTCAAAAATACTCCCCCACCTATCATGATGAAAGAGTAGGAGAGGGAATGTCTAGGTTTCCTTGGGTATTCTCAATTGTACAGAAGGATTTGGGAACAACAAGGCCATCCAACCACTTATAGCTTGTGCTCCAATACTTCCCTTTCTCTCTGTTGCCTCAGATTGTTTTTTGAGTCTTGCTTGACTCATTTTTGAGAAAGTTTTTCACTATGCAAACATAACACGAGGGAAAGTGTAACTAGTGTGGACGCTCTAATGTCCGGTGTTCTTCACTCAGGGCAAGGCTGACTGGTAAATATAATATTTCTGACGTAAAGGAATGAATAAATACTTGGGGCAGGTGCTGAAGAAAGGGAAGCAAGCTACTAGTCCTGCTAGCTGAGGTAAAAGCTAAAGATTGAGTACATTTTTCCTAGTTGGTTGTGGGGACTGATTCTACTTTTCGAAAATGACAGTTTTGTTGATATATAATTCACATACTATAAAATGTACCCATTTAATGGGTATAATTAGTGGGTTTTAGTATAGTCACAATGTTGTCTAGCCATCACCACTATCCAATTCCAGACCTTTTTTTTTTTTTTTTTTTTGAGATGGAGTCTCACTTTGTTGCCCAGGCTGGAGTGCAGTGGCCCGATCTCAGGTCACTACAACATCTGCCTCCCAGGTTCCAGCGATTCTCCTGACTCAGCCTCTCGAGTGGCCGGGACTACAGGCTCACACCAGTATGCCCAACTAATTTTTGTATTGTTAGTAGAGACAGGGTGTGCAGCGGGGGTTTCTGCCATGGCTCAAACTGCTGACCTCAGGTGATCCTCCCACCTTTGCCCCCCAAATTACTGGGATTACAGGAATGAGCCACCGCACCCTGCCCCAGAACATTTTTATCAGCCCAAAAAGAAACCTCTTATCCATTAGCAGTCAGTGCCTATTTCCCTTTGCTCCCAGCTGCTATAACCACTGTCAATATGGATTTACCTATTTTGGATATTTTATGTAAATGGAATCATATAATATGTGTTTTTTTGTGTCTGGCTTTTTCACTGAGCGAGAAGTTTTCAAGATGTATACATGTTGTAGCATGTGTCAGTACTTTATTTCTTTTCATGTCTGAATAATATTCCATGGTATAAATGTAACACATTTTATTTATCCATTTATCATTTGATGAATATTTGACTTGTTTCTACTTTTTGGCTATTATTATATAATGTTTCTATAAATATTTGTGTACACATTTTTGTGTGGACATATTTTCATTTCTTTTGGGTATATATCTCAAAATTGCTGAGTCACATATTAACTCTATGTTTAAGCCTTTTGAGGAACTGCCAGGCTTTCCGAAATGACTGCATCATTTTACATTCCCACCAACAATGTACAATGGTTTCAATTTTCTCAACATCTTCCTCAATACTTATTTTCCACTTTTTTGTTATAGCTGTCCTAGTGGGAGTAAAGTGCTCTCTTATTGTGGTTTTGATTTGCATTTCCCTGATGGCTGATGATTTCAAACATCTTTTCATGTACTTATTGGCTGTTTTTACATCTCCTTTGGAGAAATGTGCATTCAAAACATTTGCTTGGTTTCCTTCCTTCCTTCCTTCCTTCCTTCCTTCCTTCCTTCCTTCCTTCCTTCCCTCCCTCCCTCCCTCCCTCCTTCCCTCTTTCTTTCTTTCTTTCTTTCTTTCTTTCTTTCTTTCTTTCTTTCTTTCTTTCTTTCTGGATGGAGTAACACTTTGTCACCCAGGCTGGAGTACAGTGGTGTGATCTCTGCTCACTGCCACCTCCACTTCCCAGGAGGAACTTTATTAGGTTGAAGAAGTTCCCTTCTATTCCTATTTTGCTGATTGTGTTCATAATGAAAGGGTGTTGGAGTTAATCAGATGCCTTTTCTTCATTTACTGAGATAATCATGCAATTTTTGTCTTTTATCCTTTCAATATGGTGCATTTCGTTGATTGATTTTCATATGTTAAACCAACCTTGCATTTCTTGGATAAATCACAGTTGGTCATGATGTATAATTTATTCTATACCTTGCTGGATTTAGTTTTCTACCATTTTATTAAGGGTTTTTGCATGTATATTTATTAGGGATATTGACCTGTATATTTCTTTTCTTGTGATGTGTTTATTGACCTTTGGTATTAAGGTAATATTGGCTTTACAGAATGAATTGCTATGATTCTACTTTGATTAAGGTAAAATGCCAAAGTAAAAAGTTGGATATGTGATTTGCATGGAGATTACCAACTTTGTTTTCTGCCCTAATCACCACCTAAGGACCTAGTTCATAAATGGGTAGTTCTGGGCTGAGTGCAGTGGCTCATGCTTGTAATCCCAGCACTTTTGGAAGCTGAGGTGGGTAGATCACTTGAGCCCAGGAGTTCAAGACCAGCCTGGGAAACATGGTGAAACCCTCTCTTTACAAAAAGTAAAAATAATTAGCTGGGCATGGCAATGTTCACCTATAGTCCCAGCTACTTGGGAAGGGAGATACACAGAGCCAAAAAAGAAAAGACATGGTCCCTACCAAAGGAATAAGCTTTTTACCCTGACATGGTTCAGAGAGATGAAGAAGGTAGGGAGGAGAATAGAGGCAGGCATTATCAATCTGTCAGAGTAAGTAAAAAGGATTTACCACTCTAATACTCTGATAGGTTTTCTGCAGCCTCCTATATGAAGAAATCACATTCATGTCTTCAATCTATCTTTTCTTAGGTTTTCATTCAAGTTATCCTAAACCATCCACATTATTTTTCAGTCCTAATTTGAATGATCAAAAATACAATTTATATTAAGGCACTGATCTTGATGTCTGCATTGGATTAAAGATAGCCACAAATTTCTTGACAGTCTTCCCATAGAGAAGCTGGGTCTATCTCCAATTCCTATTCCCCAAATCTTAAGTGACTTATAGCTGCTTTAAGTTAATCTAATTAAATCTAATTAGAGCATTAGACTTCATAGTCTAGTCAGCTTCATTATAGAAGATAAATAGAGTATGACAGAAGTGACGTCAAGCTTATTCTAGGCCTATGGTCTAAAGAACTTGCAGTTTCCATCTTGGTTTCTTGGAGCTCTGAGTCATCATGTAGAAAGTTTGACTATCCTGGAGAGACGACATGGGATTTCCAAGAGTTACTTAAAGACAGAAAAGTTCAGCTAGTACAGCCATTCCTGCCAAGGCACTAGACATGTGAGTGAAGTTGTTCTGAACCCTCCATACCGGTTAACTGAATATCACTGAATAACATCAGTTAATACCATTTAAAGTAGAAGAATTGCCCACCTGAGCTCTCAACAAATTGTGATCCGCAGAACCACGAGATATAATAAAATGGTTGGTTTTAAGCTGCTATGCTCTGAGGTAGTCTGTCATACAGCAATGGATAACCAGAAAAATGCCAAACCATAAGTATATTTCAGAACGTTATTTTAAATAAAAATAATTCATGTATGTGACAAAATAAAACAATACATATATAAAGGTTTAAAACTTAAAATCAGTCTTTTTTCTGACCTCAATCCCATTCCCCAAAGTGACCATTAAGTTCCTTTTATATTCTCCAGAATTTTTAATAAATACAACACATTTTTTCCAACTGGGATCATATTATCTAGCTCTCTATCTAGCTAGCTAGCTACACTGTTCTGTACCATGGATTTTTCACTTATTCATGTCTCTTGAAAAGCTATCAATGTTTATAGATCTTCCTTCTATATTTTAGGTATGCCATATTTTTCCATTGTAGGGATAACATGCTCTGTGAGGGCATAGATTTTTGTCTGTGTTGTTTATTGCTATCTCCCCAGTGCCTGCTTAAAGAGTACCAAATAGTACTGAATATTTGTTGAATGATTGAATCATGATTATTAACCACTTCTTTATGGATATTTAGGTTGCTTCCAGTTTTTGGCTTTTCCAAAACATATTTCAGGGAACAACTTTATGTATATGTCTTAGCATACTAGTTTATCTGTAGGACAGATTCTTAGGAGTGGAATGATTGGGTTAATGGTTATTTTAAATTTTCAGAAGTCACTGGTGAATTAAATTCTCTCCAAAGAGACTGCACTAAGTTATTCTCCAACCCACAGTGTGAGTTTGCCTGATGTCCCATAGCCTCCTCGGTTTTGTGGATTGTCAACATTTCAGTTTCTTCCACCCTGGTATCTTCTTTTAATCTGCATTTCAATAATTATGAAAAGGAGTAAATAACATTTCATTTTTATTGCTCATTTCAAATAATATATTCAACCCCAGCAACTTTAAAGTGTAACAGTGTCTATTTACAATTACAATTCTTTAAAAATCCTTAACTTTTATCCATTTATATTTAAGTCTACTTGATTTCAGACCCTGATTAGAATGTTCCTGAGATTTGCCTTGGTGTATTTTAGCTTGGAGTCAAAGCCCTTTCTAGCAGTTCATCTCCAACTCCCAGGCAGGCTTGCTATCGAAGGACCTCCTACTGCTTCTCTTGGAGAGAACAGTTTTTAGCATATGCCATCTTCCTTCAGCAAGGAAAAGAAATAGAAAGGGAGGGGGCAGAGGATGGGAGACCCACTTTATCCTTTCAATTCACTTATTCGTAACTCTTTTTCTTTTTTCTGTGCATAGGATTGAGGATAATAAAAACGATGTTAACAATAATTAATATGTTTTTGAGAATTTACTATATCCAATACATTATTTTACTTAAACATTGATGACAGGCAGAGAGGGAATAACTGAAGGAGCAAAATTCTTGACAAGGTGGTTTTTAAGTTACTCCAGGGCACAGAGCATGTAATTGGCAGAACCAGGATTTAAAACCAGGCCTGGCAGTCTCCATTGCCCTAGCTCTCAACTATTACTTAGGTGCTGTGATCATTATGTAACAATAATTGCTATCATTTATTGAATGCTTGCATAGGCATCATATTAATTACATTTTAGAATTATTATTTTTTTTTCTTTTTTGTACTTAAATTACACTTTATTTTACTTTATTATTATTATTATTATTATTATTATTATTATACTTTAAGTTCTAGGGTACATGTGCATAACGTGCAGGTTTGTTACATATGTATACTTCTGCCATGTTGGTGTGCTGCACCCATCAACTCGTCAGCACTCATCAACTCGTCATTTACATCAGGTATAACTCCCAGTGTAATCCCTCCCCCCTCCCCCCTCCCCATGATAGGCCCCGGTGTGTGATGTTCCCCTTCCCAAGTCCAAGTGATCTCATTGTTCAGTTCCCACCTATGAGTCAGAACATGCGGTGTTTGGTTTTCTGTTCTTGTGATAATTTGCTAAGAATGATGGTTTCCAGCTGCATCCATGTCCCTAAAAAGGACACAAACTCATCCTTTTTTATGGCTGCATAGTATTCCATGGTGTATATGTGCCACATTTTCTTAATCCAGTCTGCCACTGATGGACTTTTGGGTTGATTCCAAGTCTTTGCTATTGTGAATAGTGCTGCAATAAACATACGTGTGCATGTGTCTTTATAGCTGCATGATTTATAATCCTTTGGGCATATACCCAGTAATGGGATGGCTGGGTCATATGGTACATCTAGTTCTAGATCCTTGAGGAATCGCCATACTGTTTTCCATAATGGTTGAACTAGTTTACAATCCCACCAACAGTGTAAAAGTGTTCCTATTTCTCCACATCCTCTCCAGCACCTGTTGTTTCCTGACTTTTTAATGATTGCCATTCTAATTGGTGTGAGATGGTATCTCATTGTGGTTTTGATTTGCATTTCTCTGATGGCCAGTGATGATGAGCATTTTTTCATGTGTCTGTTGGCTGTATGAATGTCTTCTTTTGAGAAATGTCTGTTCATATCCTCTGCCCACTTTTTGATGGGGTTGTTTGTTTTTTTCTTGTAAATTTGTTTGAGTTCTTTGTAGGTTCTAGATATTAGCCCTTTATCAGATGAGTAGATTGCAAAAAATTTCCCCCGTTCTGTAGGTTGCCTGTTCACTCTGATGGTAGTTTCTTTTGCTGTGCAGAAGCTCTTTAGTTTAATGAGATCCCATTTATCAATTTTGGCTTTTGCTGCCGTTGCTTTTGGTGTTTTAGACATGAAGTCTTTGCCCATGCCTATGTCCTGAATGGTACCACCTAGGTTTTCTTCTAGGTTTTTTATGGTATTAGGTCTAACATTTAAGTCTCTAATTCATCTTGAATTAATTTTCGTATAAGGAGTAAGGAAAGGATCCAGTTTCAGCTTTCTACTTATGGCTAGCCAATTTTCCCAGCACCATTTATTAAATAGGGAATCCTTTCCCTATTTCTTGTTTCTCTCAGGTTTGTCAAAGATCAGATGGCTGTAGATGTATGGTATTATTTCTGAGGACTCTGTTCTGTTCCATTGGTCTATATCTCTGTTTTGGTACCAGTACCATGCTGTTTTGGTTACTGTAGCCTTGTAGTATAGTTTGAAGTCAGGTAGCATGATGCCTCCAGCTTTGTTCTTTTGACTTAGGATTGTCTTGGCAATGTGGGGTCTTTTTTGGTTCCATATGAACTTTAAAGCAGTTTTTTCCAACTCTGTGAAGAAACTCATTGGTAGCTTGATGGGGATGGCATTGAATCTATAAATAACCTTGGGCAGTATGGCCATTTTCACGATATTGATTCTTCCTATCCATGAGCATGGTATGTTCTTCCATTTGTTTGTGTCCTCTTTTATTTCACTGAGCAGTGGTTTGTAGTTTTTCTTGAAGAGGTCCTTTACATCCCTTGTAAGTTGGATTCCTAGGTATTTTATTCTCTTTGAAGCAATTGTGAATGGAAGTTCATTCATGATTTGGCTCTCTGTTTGTCTGTTATTGGTGTATAAGAATGCTTGTAGTTTTTGTACATTAATTTTGTATCCTGAGACTTTGCTGAAGTTGCTTATCAGCTTAAGGAGATTTTGGGCTGAGACAATGGGGTTTTCTAAATATACAATCATGTCATCTGCAAAGAGTGACAATTTGACTTCTTCTTTTCCTAACTGAACACCCTTGATTTCTTTCTCTTGCCTGATTGCCCTAGCCAGAACTTCCAACACTATGTTGAATAGGAGTGGTGAGAGAGGGCAACCCTGTCTTGTGCTAGTTTTCAAAGGGAATTTTTCCAGTTTTTGCCCATTCAGTATGATATTGGCTGTGGGTTTGTCATAAATAGCTCTTATTATTTTGAAGTATGTTCCATTAATACCGCATTTATTGAGCGTTTTTAGCATGAAGGGCTGTTGAATTTTGTCAAAAGCCTTTTCTGCATCTATTGAGATAATCATGTGGTTTTTGTCTTTTGTTCTGTTTATATGCTGGATTACCTTTATTGATTTGTGAATGTTTAACCAACCTTGCATCCCAGGGATGAAGCTCACTTGATCATAGTGGATAAGCTTTTTGATGTGCTGCTGAATCCGGTTTGCCAGTATTTTATTGAGGATTTTTGCATCGATGTTCATCAGGGATATTGGTCTAAAATTCTCTTTTTTTGTTGTGTCTCTGCCAGGCTTTGGTATCAGGATGATGTTGGCCTCATAAAATGAGTTAGGGAGGATTCCCTCTTTTTCTATTGATTGGAATCGTTTCAGAAGGAATGGTACCAGCTCCTCCTTGTACCTCTGGTAGAATTCAGCTGTGAATCCATCTGGTCCTGGACTTTTATTCGTTGGTAGGCTATTAATTATTGCCTCAATTTCAGAGCCTGCTATTGGTCTATTCAGGGAATCAACTTCTTCCTGGTTTAGTCTTGGAAGAGTGTAAGTGCCCAGGAAATTATCCATTTCTTCTAGATTTTCTAGTTTATTTGTGTAGAGGTGTTTATAGTATTCTCTGATGGTAGTTTGTATTTCTGTGGGGTCGGTGGTGATATCCCCTTTATCATTTTTTATTGCGTCTATTTGATTCTTCTCTCTTTTCTTCTTTATTAGTCTTGCTAGCAGTCTGTCAATTTTGTTGATCTTTTCAAAAAACCAACTCCTGGATTCATTGATTTTTTTGGAGGGTTTTTTGTGTCTCTATCTCCTTCAGTTCTGCTCTGATCTTAGTTATTTCTTGCCTTCTGCTAGCTTTCGAATGTGTTTGCTCTTGCTTCTCTAGTTCTTTTAATTGTGATGTTAGAGTGTCAATTTTAGATCTTTCCAGCTTTCTCTTGTGGGCATTTAGTGCTATAAATTTCCCTTTACACACTGCTTTACATGTGTCCCAGAGATTCTGGTATGTTGTATCTTTGTTCTCATTGGTTTCAAAGAACATCTTTATTTCTGCCTTCATTTCGTTATGTACCCAGTAGTCATTCAGGAGCAGGTTGTTCAGTTTCCATGTAGTTGAGCGGTTTTGATTGAGTTTCTTAGTCCTGAGTTCTAGTTTGATTGCACTGTGGTCTGAGAGACAGTTTGTTATAATTTCTGTTCTTGTACATTTGCTGAGGAGTGCTTTACCTCCAATTATGTTGTCAATTTTGGAATAAGTGCGATGTGGTGCTGAGAAGAATGTATATTCTGTTGATATGGGGTGGAGAGTTCTATAGATGTCTATTAGGTCTGCTTGCTGCAGAGATGAGTTCAATTCCTGGATATCCTTGTTAACTTTCTGTCTCGTTGATCTGTCTAATGTTGACAGTGGAGTGTTGAAGTCTCCCATTATTATTGTATGGGAGTCTAAGTCTCTTTGTAAGTCTCTAAGGACTTGCTTTATGAATCTGGGTGTTCCTGTATTGGGTGTATATATATTTCGGATAGTTAGCTCTTCCTGTTGAATTGATCCCTTTACCATTATGTAATGGCCTTCTTTATCTCTTTTGATATTTCATGATTTAAAGTCTGTTTTATCAGAGACTAGGATTGCAACCCCTGCTTTTTTTTTGTTCTCCATTTGCTTGGTAGATCTTCCTCCATCCCTTTATTTTGAGCCTATGTATGTCTCTACATGTGAGATGGGTCTCCTGAATACAGCAGACTGATGGGTCTTGACTCTTTATCCAGTTTGCCAGTCTGTGTCTTTTAATTGGAGCATTTAGTCCATTTACATTTAAGGTTAATATTGTTATGTGTGGACTTGATCCTGCCATTATGATATTAACTGGTTATTTTGCTCATTAGTTGATGCAGTTTCTTCCTAGCCTCGATGGTCTTTACATTTTGGCATGTTTTTGCAGTGGGTGGTACCGGTTGTTCCTTTCCATGTTTAGTGCTTCCTTCAGGGTCTCTTGTAAGGCAGGCCTGGTGGTGACAAAATCTGTAAGCATTTGCTTATCTGTAAAGGATTTTATTTCTCCTTCACTTATGAAACTTAGTTTGGCTGAATATGAAATTCTGGGTTTAAAATTCTTTTCTTTAAGAATGTTGAATATTGGCCCCCACTCTCTTCTGGCTTGTAGAGTTTCTGCCGAGGGATCTGCTGTTAGTCTGATGGGCTTCCCTTTGTGGGTAACCTGACTTTTCTCTCTGGCTGCCCTTAAGATTTTTTCCTTCATTTCAACTTTGGTGAATCTGGCAATTATGTGTCTTGGAGTTGCTCTTCTCGAGGAGTATCTTCGTGGCGTTCTCTGTATTTCCTGGATTTGAATGTTGGCCTGCCCTACTAGGTTGGGGAAGTTCTCCTGGATGATATCCTGAAGAGTGTTTTCCAACTTGGTTCCATTTTCCCCCTCACTTTCAGGCACCCCAATCAGATGTAGATTTGGTCTTTTTACATAATCCCATACTTCTTGCAGGCTTTGTTCATTTCTTTTTCTTCTTTTTTCTTTTGGTTTCTCTTCTCGCTTTATTTCATTCATTTGATCCTCAATCGCTGATACTCTTTCTTCCAGTTGATCGAGTCGGTTACTGAAGCTTGTGCATTTGTCACGTATTTCTTGTGTCATGGTTTTCATCTCTTTCATTTCATTTATGACCTTCTCTGCATTGATTACTCTAGCTATCAATTCTTCCACTCTTTTTTCAAGATTTTTAGTTTCTTTGCACTGGGTACGTAATTCCTCCTTTAGCTCTGAGAAGTTTGATGGACTGAAGCCTTCTTCTCTCATCTCGTGAAAGTCATTCTCCATCCAGCTTTGATCCGTTGCTGGCGATGAGCTGCGCTCCTTTGCAGGGGGAGATGCGCTCTTATTTTTTGAATTTCCAGCTTTTCTGCCCTGCTTTTTCCCCATCTTTGTGGTTTTATCTGCCTCTGGTCTTTGATGAAGGTGACGTACTGATGGGGTTTTGGTGTAGGTGTCCTTCCTGTTTGATAGTTTTCCTTTTAATAGTCAGGACCCTCAGCTGTAGGTCTGTTGGAGATTGCTTGAGGTCCACTCCAGACCCTGTTTGCCTGGGTATCAGCAGCAGAGGCTGCAGAAGATAGAGTATTGCTGAACAGCGAGTGTACCTGTCTGATTCTTACTTTGGAAGCTTCCTCTCAGGGGGGTACTCCACCCTGTGAGGTGTGGGGTGTCAGACTGCCCCTAGTGGGAGATGTCTCCCAGTTAGGCTACTCAGGGGTCAGGGACCCACTTGAGCAGGCAGTCTGTCCCTTCTCAGATCTCAACCTCCATGTTGGGAGATCCACTGCTCTCTTCAAAGGTGCCAGACAGAGTCGTTTGCGTCTGCAGAGGTTTCTGCTTCTTTTTGTTGTTGTTGTTGTTTAGCTGTGGCCTGTCCCCAGAGGTGGAGTCTACAGAGACAGGCAGGTTTCCTTGAGCTGCTGTGAGCTCCACCCAGTTTGAGCTTTCCAGCGGCTTTGTTTACCTACTTAAGCCTCAGCAATGGCGGGTGCCCCTCCCCCAGCCTCGCTGCTGCCTTGCAGTTAAATCGCAGACTGCTGTGCTAGCAGTGAGGGAGGCTCCATGGGCGTTGGACCCTCCCCGCCAGGTTTGGGATATAATCTCCTGGTGTGCCCGTTTGCTTAAAGCGCAGTATTGGGGTGGGAGTTACCCGATTTTCCAGGTGTTGTGTGTCTCAGTTCCCCTGGCTAGGAAAAGGGATTCCCTTCCCCCTTGCACTTCCCAGGTGAGGCATGCCTCGCCCTGCTTCAGCTCTCGCTGGTCGGGCTGCAGCAGCTGACCAGCACCAATTGTCCGGCACTCCCTATTGAGATGAACCCCATACCTCAGTTGAAAATGCAGAAATCACCGGTCTTCTGTGTCATTCGCGCTGGGAGTTGGAGACTGGAGCTGTTCCTATTCGGCCATCTTGCTCCGCCCCCCGACATTTTAGAATTATTATGCAATACTTCAAATATTTTAAGAGACATGAAGTAATACCATGAACATCCTTGTACGTGTCACTGATTAAGCAGCTACTTAAAGTTATGTAGCTTGCCTAAGTTCACTCACTCAACTGGTAGAGTGGCAGAGCTGGAATTTGAATTTCAGCTTAGAAAATAAAACCTTACCAATATGTTTGAATCTCTGTGTATCCTGCCCCAATTACATCTCTGTGCCTCTTCAACAGAAGTAACTACAATCTTGAATTTGGAGGTCTTAAAAATGTTGTATGTACCATTATGGTGATTGTGCTATGAACATTAAATTCATTACCATATTGGTTTCTTAAAACAATTCCGTGAGGTTGATTTCATCTACTGATATTATCCTGAGAGGAAGAATAAAACTCTCATATCCCTGCACTGAGAGCACAAAGCCTTTGGTGTCAGTTTTAATGAGGCAGCTCCCTCCTTTATGCTACTTGGCATACTTAGCTATGTGTGGCATACAGAATCATAGAATGTCCAAGCAAAATAGATCTTAGCTATCATTTGGGTTGGGCTGGTTCTTTATTATCCTTTGTCTTCAATGTCACCACCTCAAAGTCACTCACCATCATACTTTTCTATCACAGCATCATTTTGGTGTCTTTTGTAGCACTAATCACAATCTATAATTATTAGATTTGCTTATTTGATTACCTGTGTTCCTTATTAGAATGTAAGCTTCATGTTGGCAGAGACCTTGTGTGTCCTTTTTCACATTTAACAGAGGCTTACTGAGCAAATAAATCTAATCCCACCTCCTCAATATAAAGACAAGAATCCTGAGACCTGGAAAAGGACTTGCCAAGATCACACACCTTAGGTTTTCTGAATCTCAGGCAGGCACTGTGCTATGAGGGAAGGAACTTCAGTGGTTATAAAAATGATAGATGTCCTCATGGTGTCTGATTAGTGTTGATAAAGGATATGAAGGAAGAGATAGGGTTTGGTGAGAGAATTCTAGAGGGGCATCTGACTTCAATTAGAGGAGGATTAAGGAAGTCCTCTTCCAGAGGGTAAGATTTAAGAAGAAACCTGAAAGGTGGGTAGGCTTAACCAAGTGAACTACATGAAGAAGAGAGTTCCACACAAAGAGGTAGAATGCTGTAAAGGCTCTAACGTGGGAAAGCACATGTTGCATTTGGGTACTATTCTAAGGCCAGTTTTACTGAATCAGAAGAGTGAGTAATGGGAAGAGTAATAGATGATCTCAGAGACATAGGCATTAGTCAGAATTTAAAGGACTTTGTATTTTATCCTAACTGTAATGAGAGACTATTGCAGGGCTTGAAGAAGAAAAGAGATAGGATATGATTTCTATTCTAAGAAGTTTCCTCTGGCAGTGTTATAGAGAATGGCTATGGGGATGGTGACAAGAGTGGAAGCAGGAGACCAGTCAGGAGGCTGAGCCATAGTCTAGGCAAAGACATGAGCATAGCAAAGGTGACTGTGGAGCTGGGGAAAGTAGGCTGTTTCAAAATATATTTTAAAGGTATAATCAATTGTACAGGTGGTAGATTTGATATGGGTATGGAAGAGATGTCCGGAAATGGGGAAGACTAGAGGAGAAGCAACTGTGGCTGGGATTGGGAAAAGAGAAGGAAACTCAGTTTTAGGTAGGTTTTGGAGATACCTGTGTGAGAAATCCAAGTGGAGATGTCAAGCAAGCAGTCTGGAGCTCAGTGAGGTATCTGACCTTGAGTTTAGAAATTGGGAGTTCTTAGTACATAAATGATGTTTAAAGTACTAGGAAAGAGGATTGTAATACTAACAGTGGTTATCACCTAGTGAATGTGACCTATGTGCCAGACAATGTTCCAAGTGTTTTATACGTATCATCTCATTTAATCTTCACAGCAACCAAGTGAAATAGATGCTGTCATTATCTTCATCTTATCATGAGGATGAGAAGTTTACAGAAAGGTAAAGGGACTTATCCGAGATGAATTTAGCTATGCAGAAAGAGTTGAGTGAGAAGAGACGAGAGCCCAGTCTTAGTAATGGGAAATTCTTCATATGTAAACAATGGGCAATCATAGCGAACTCCTATGTGGCACTCACTATACATCAAGAGCTCATTACATCTTTGCCACAATCTATAAGGAAGATATTATTAGCCTCATTTACAGAATGGGAAATTGAGGTTAAGAGAGGTTAAGTAACTTGCCTAAGGTCATTCAGCTGTGGAGTGGCAGACAGAAGTCCGATCTAAGCAACACCATCTAACAGAAGTTTCTGCAATGATGGAAATGCTCTCTGTGCTGCTGTCTAACGTGTTGCTAGTCACATGTTGTTGAACAATTATAATATGGCTGATGGGACTGAGGGACTGAATTATTACTTTTAATTTTATTAAATAAATGTCTAATTTTATTAATTAATCTAATGTAATTTTATTAAGTGTAATAGACACAATGTGACTAGTGGCTACCATATTGCATAGCATGACTTGAGAGAGTCTGTGCTTTTAGTTGCTTCTCTGTACAGAAACTTACTAAGGAGACTCAGAGGAGTAGCCAGAGAAACATAAAAAAGAAAATCAAGAATGTGGGGGTCACAGCAGCCAAGAGAAAAAGAGTATGTCAAAAAAGAACGTGTAATCAACTATGTTTAATACTGCTGCATTAAACTCGATGAGGACAGAGAAGTGACCATTGGAGTCAGTCAGACAAAGGTGATCTAGAAGAGAAGTTTTGGAGTTACAGATACTGGCAGTATTGTGAGATGAGGGAAATGAAGCCAATGTGTGTAGATAGTTCTTTCAAGCAATTTTGCTAAGAAGGAGAGCAGAGAAAGTAAGCAGTAGCTGGAGGAGAATGCAGGATGAAGAAAGGCCTTTTCTAAGATGACCAAATGCTTGGATGCTGATGGGAATGATCCTGTAGTGGAGAGAGAATGATGCAAAAAAGAACAGTCTCTGAGAAACTGAGGGTGCAATGAGTAGGATACTTTTTTATTGTATTATAAAGAAATCTAAGTAAGAGCCCTGAACAGAGATTTCAAGTGATTTCTTGATATACTTATTTCAACTTCGATGAGATTTTCAAAATCCTCTTAAATCCACCACACAACTAGAGAATTCTTTCATATTCAATGGCATATGGACAGGGGACACCCAAATAGGTCCCACTGAAAACTTAGAGAAGCTATATACTTCTTTTTTTTCTTCACAAAAAACTAGATGTTTATTTGTTCCACACATGAAAAAAGGGATGTGAGAAGTCATGTTCAGCAACATAAAAGGTCTCCCTGATTACTCTGCACAATGAGAATAAAAGGATTCATGAATACACATATTATGATAAAATTTCAGAACATTAAAGATAAACAGAATGCCTTAAAAACTCATAGAGAATAAAAAAGTTATAAAAGACAAAATACATATAAAAATCAAAATCCTTCTGGCATAATATATTTTATCAAAGTCAATGGATGCTAGATGAAAAGGGTACAATGCTTTTAAAATTTTATACCCAGAAAAACTGTCATTCAAGTAAAATAAAATAATGAAGATTTTCAACATGGAAGGCCATATAACATTTATTTCTCATGCATTTTTCATAAGGGAATATTGGAAGATACATTACAGTCAAAAGAGAGAATAAATCCCAAAAGAGGAAGGCAAGTAATCCAAGAAACCATAACTACAAGTCTGCAAATTTTTGAAGAATGCATGAATGACTCCTCTGTAACATATTAGAAGGCAGTTGTTCTCAATTGGAGGAGGCTTATGGCCTTCAGTGAAAAGGTTGATAAGAAAAAGGGAGTCTTGAAGAAGGAGAAATTCTGACTGAAAGGTTAGGATAATTTGTGAATAGGAAAATGTCAGATGACAGATAAAAAGAATATTAGAAATGCCCAGATAAACAAACATGCAATAAACATACATAAGAAAGTCATGGTCCAAATATAAGTCAAATGAAAAAGAAGTATACTTTAAAACAATTGGGAGCTAAAGTAAGAATATATTTTAATTTTAAATATGGGTTCATTTATATTAAATTAGCTCAAGAAAATAACACTGTACATGTAACAAGTGAGAAGTATCTTAGTAGAGAACTTGGTCCCTTATTGAACAATATTTACTACTTCCTATTATTGAAGGCGCTATTTATTGGTAATAGAGTCAATCTATTGTCAAGGTATGGGAGACTACATTGTGATTATAAGATAAAAATAATATGTTTCAACTTACACCTTCTATACCTAACACAGAGTCCACAATAAATGTCCTCATTAATATTTGAAGAATAAATAAATACATAAATTTCTTTTTTAATGTTGCAATTTTTATTTTACAGATGAAAAAGGTGGAAGATAAAAGAATTTAAGAAGTCCTTTTTTGTCTAGCATAGGGGAAAAGAGAACACAGTTTTGTGAGTTTTTAAAATATAATATACTTTAAGTTGTAGTCTATTAAGGTAGAAGTCAAACTATTCCTATGTTAAAGTTTTAGTTTAATCAAAATGAAATGATCAGGAAACAGATTTTTTTTTAGCTGATTCTTACACTATTATTTTCCTTTACTCTTTAGTTCTGAGGAAGAGGACATAAAAATCTTGAATTTTACTCCTGTTGCTCAGTGACAATGTTCAGAGAAATGTGGCATTTTAAACATCATTTTGGTAAACTTGGTTATTTTTGTATGGCCATCTGTCCCTAAACTACATTATTAAGGATATTCTTTTTTAAAAATTATACTTTAGGTTTTGGAATACATGTGCAGAACATGCAGGTTTGTTACATAGGTATACACCTGCTATGGTGGTTTGCTGCACCCATCAACCATTCATCTACATTAGGTATTTCTCCTAATGCTATCCCTCCCCTAGTCCCCCACCCCCCAACAGGCCCCAGTGTGTGATGTTCCCCTCACTGTGTCCATGTGTTCTCATTGTTCAACTAGCACTTATGAGTGAGAACATGCGGTGTTTGGTTTTCTGTTCCTCTGTTAGTTGGCTGAAAATGATGGTTTCCAGTTTCATCCATGTCCCTGCAAAGAACATGAACTCATCCTTTTTTATGGATGCATAATGTTCCATGGTGTATACGTGCCACATTTTCTTTATCCAGTCTATCATTGGTGGGCATTTGCATTGGTTCCTAGTCTTTGCTATTGTGAATAGTGCTGTAATAAACATATGTGTGCCTGTGTCTTTATAGTAGAATGATTTATAATCCTTTGGGCATATACCCAGTAATGGGATTGCTGAGTCAAATGGTATTTCTGTTTCTAGATTCTTGAGGAATCGCCAAACTGTCTTTACCCTCACACCAACAGTGTAAAAGTGTTCCTATTTCTCCATATCCTCTCCAGCATCTGTTTTTTCCTGACTTTTTAATAATCACCGTTCTAACTGGTGTGAGATGTTATCTCATTGTAGTTTTGATTTGCATTTCTCTAATGACCAGTGATGAAGAGCTTTTTTTCATATGTTAGTTGACCGCATAAATGTCCTCTTTTGAGAAGTGTCTGTTCATATCCTTTGCCCCCTTTTGATGGGGTTGTTTTTTTCTTGTAAATTTGTTTGAGTTCCTTGTAGATTCTGGATATTAGCCCTTTGTCAGATGTATAGATTGCAAAAATTTTATCCAATTCTGTAGAGTGCCTGTTCACTCTGATGATAGTTTCTCTTGCTGTTCAGAAGCTCTTTAGTTTAATTAGATCCCATTTGTCAATTTTGGCTTTTGTTGCCATTGCTTTTGTTGTTTTAGTCATGAAGTCTTTGCTCATGCCTATGTCCTGAATGGTATTGCCTCAGTTTTCTTCTAGGGTTTTTATGGTTTTAGGTCTCTAATGAGACATAGCTGCTTTTAAGTAAGCTTATAAAACTGTTGTGTTATAAATAGCACTTAATTCTAGGGTCATGTCTGTATCGTCCACCAGTGGATCACATTCACAACATGTTTTCATGAACATAATATAATAAGACCCTAAAAAACTCAAGCATAACTGATGGTAATATGCCATTTTTATAATGAGGAAAACCTGAGATGGAGAGCTAAAGTGATTTGTATAAGGTCACACAGCAAACTAAAGGCAGAATAATGAATGAACCTATCTTCTAACTGACTGCCTGTGTGCTACAATGACTTTTTTCCTCTCCATTGGTGAGGGTATGTCTTGAGTCATTTGAGAATTTGTTTTCTTTAGGATACACTTCAGCTCTATTGTTTTCAGAAACAAATGTCTGAAACATCATGGAAAGTACCTAGTGTTGCATCCTGTATCCCCACCTCAACCCCTATCCCCACCCCCAGCCCCCTTCAATCTTTTAGTATAATCAGATTAAACATAAATAAGGAAGTGGCTGGACCTGATGGGATTTTGAAAGAGATCCCAATTGGAATGGATATATATGAGAAATTCTTAAATGCCTCTAGATTTGATTTGCACTAATAAAGGAACCTAAATGGTCCTGCTAAACTCAATCAAATAAGAAATATCTACAAAAATTGTGTTCCACATGTTCTAAGAGTATATACAGTTTATCTGGGGCCTCTCTCTGGTCTTCTGGGGTATGTGTTTGGGGGATAGGGAGGATGAATGATTGGATGGGGTTTGGGGAAGATACAGCCTTGAAAACAAAAGCGTACAATTGCAAAAAGAATATACCAGCCCCAACCCCGCAAACCAGGAAAGTTTGACCTCCTTCCTTCCACCGCCTCTTTTGTTTCCAGGTTCTTCTCTTGTGTCTTCTAGTCCATCTTCCAGGTCTCTTGCTGTCCTGAGACTCCCTTGGTGCTCACTCTACCCCCACTGGAAAATTATGTACCTGACCCTGTCCCACTAGTCTTCAGTTGAACGGTTTAGGAAATTGATTCCTTTTCTTCTTTTCTTCACTTAAAGAAGAAACTAACAGCCAAATATTTAAAACAGAAAATGAACAAACATTAACCAGAACTTACACTGAAACTTAAACTGAGAGGGACCTTGAGATCAGTCAGTGGGGCAAATAAGAGCAGGTGACTTTCTCAAGGCCCCACAACTAGTGACCTAGGACTAGTTTCCTTACTCCCACATATACGGTAGATGCTGCTTAATGGCAACCCAGTATCTGTTTCTTGAATGAATCACCCATTCAACAAGAGGGAGAAAATAGGTAAAGGCTCCTTGCAACAGCCCTGTCAAGTGCAATGCCTTTCATATACCTTAATTTTATTAAATAAATGAAAAAAATTTAAGTTGAGAAAAAAGCTTTGCTGGTTGTTAATTGAATTCCAGCCATCAAATGAAGATTTTATGGACTTGATGCCACACAGATGAATTCTTGAGAAGTCCAATTCTAAATTGATGCTATTCTTCACCAAGCATCTAATTGAAAGGGAGGGTTGGGCATAGATTGCCTAGTTGTAAGACTGGGCTTTTGTTGGCCGGGCGCGGTGGCTCAAGCCTGTAATCCCAGCACTTTGGGAGGCCAAGACGGGTGGATCACGAGGTCAGGAGATCGAGACCATCCTGGCTAACACGGTGAAACCCCGTCTCTACTAAGAAATACAAAAAACTAGCCAGGCGAGGTGGCGGGCGCCTGTAGTCCCAGCTACTTGGGAGGCTGAGGCCGGAGAATGGCGTGAACCCAGGAGGCGGAGCTTGCAGTGAGCTGAGATCTGGCCACTGCACTCCAGCCTAGGCTACAGAGCGAGACTCCGTCTCAAAAAAAAAAAAAAAAAAAAAAAAAAAAAAAAAAAAAAAAAAAAGACTGGGCTTTTGCATAGCTACATTCTTAGCTCTGTGACCTTGGACAAATTATTCAGCATTTGTGAGTTTGTTACTACCTCATGGATTGTTATGAGGATTAGATGAGATAATTCATGCAATACACTCAGTATAGTATTTGGTATATAGTAACCAGTCAATAGTTGATATCTGATATCATCATCATCATCATCATCAGCATCATCATCCTCATACCAGTTGTTAAAATAAAAATGTTCCCAGTACTTTAGTTTCCAGAAAAAGAACCTATTACAGCCAGGAGTCAGTATATGCAGCATGAAGGATAAATGCACAGGTTAATAGTAGAATGACCTGGGTTTAATGAGAAGAATAAGTGAAGTATAGACACATACAAAGCACAATAGGCTGCATTATATGTAACTTGCTATTAGTAGCAGCCCAGTTCTCAAGAGCCTTTTTGGAGGGGATGCCTCAGACTTGGCTTCTGGGAGGGAAGGAGGGACTCCCTCCAACACACACTTGGCAAAGGCCTGCAGTAGAGCCTACCCAAAAGCCATGTGTGTGCTCCCTCTGTTTCCTCTCCTGGAGGTTCATTTCCTTTGCTCTCCCATCATTTCCGCTCATTCTTGCCAGTTCAAAGCCTTTTATGGTGACTTGGGGTTTGACCTTTGTGGGTTCAGTTTCCAGGCATTTCCTGTTACCTTTTCTTTCTGTCAGTTTCCTTCTTTATGGACAGTTTGTTTTCTTGTGCTCACCAGAGCACAAAGAAGCAGGCGAATACATTTCTGTGCCCATAGGGGGGGCATCAAAGTGTGGTAGAAACAACCATGGCCAGGGTATCAGGGCACCTGGGTTTTGATCTTCTTAAGCTTGCTTGGGCATGTCACTTTGGCACTCTGAGCCTTAGTTTCCTTGTTTTCACATAGAGAGCATTGGACTAGATCAATAAGTACTCAGAGGCCCCAGATACATGCCTAGCTCCCTGTGTTGTGATATGCCTACTTTTATGGTGAGGTCTTTGATCTAATTTCATGTCTACCTATTTGTTTTTAAATAACAGAAGAGCAGATATCAGGTCCTCTTAATGTGTACACACACACACACAGGAGAAATATATGTTAATTTGCTTGACTATAGTAATCATTTCACTATAAAAACATATTGTATATGTTTAAAATGTACAATAAAAACTAAAGCAATCTACTTAAGGCATCCCTTCTAGAGGAAAGGAGCTTTTTAGTAATACCCACCCCATCAAGATTAGGTTATAGAGGAAAAGAAAAGAAAAGAAAGTAATACCCACCCATGGAAGCAGGGGCCAGAGATTGGCCAAAGGGATTGTCCAAAGCAACTCATCTATAGAAGGCCATCCGCCCCTCACAATTTTCCTGCAGCATCAGCTAGAATGCCCTGGCAGACAGTCCTTGAAAATCCATGGCTTAGGTGTTGCTTAAGATGTTTTAGTTGCCCGTCTAGCCCACACATAGAGGGGTATCAAACCAGAGAAGCAGCTGTGTTGGGCTGGAGCAGGCAGCAGGGAATCAGTCAGTTAAAAGGCAACTTAAGCAGCTGCTCTGTGAGGTAGGTAGTATTGCTTCTGTTTTACTCATGGGGAGCTAAAACTCAAAAAGGTTTGATGACTTGCCCCAGAGGTTAAGTTTGTGACAGGACGTGATTTCAACTGCACATCTGTAGTGCTTGGCATGCTAAGTGTTGCACTGAATGGAATGAACAAATTGTAGGGTGGCTCTGTTTCTATCTGACTGTATGACCATAGATAAGTAATTTCACTTCTTTAAACCTGTTTCCCCATGACTAAAGTTAGGATGATATTTCCTACTGATATGGTTTGACTGTGTGTCCCCATCAAAATCTCACCTTGAATTATAATAATTCCCACGTGTCTAGGGCAGGACCAGGTGGAGATAACTGAATCATGGGGGGTTTTCCCCATACTGTTCTCATGATAATAAGCGAGTCTCACAAGATCTGATGGTTTTATAAGCATCTGGCATTTCCTCTGCTTGCACTCATTCTCTCTCCTGCTGCTCTGTGAAGAGGTACCTTCTGGCATGATGATAAGTTTCCTGAGGCCTCCCCAGCCATGTGGAACTGTGAATCAATTAAACCTCTTAAACCTCTTTCTTTTCTTTTTTTTTTTCTTTTTTTTTTTCCTTTTTTTTTTTTTTTTTCTTTGAGATGGAGTCTCACTCTGCAGCCCAGGCTGGAGTGCAGTGGCATGATCTCGGCTCACTGCAGCCTCTGCCTCCCAGGCTCAAGCAATTCTTCTGCCTCAGCCTCCTGAGTAGCTGGGATTATGGGCGTGCGCCACCACGCCTGGCTAATTTTTGTATTTTTAGTACAGACAGGGTTTCACCATGTTGGTCAGGCTAGTCTCGAACTCCTGACCTTGTGATCCACCCACCTCGGCCTCCCAAAGTGCTGGGATCAGGCTTGAGCCACTGTGCCCGGCTTTTTTTGTTTTTGTTTTTGTAAATTACCCAGTCTCAGGTATTTCTTCATAGCAGCATGAGAATGGACTAATACACCTACCTTCAAAAATTGTTTTGGCCATAACATGACAAAATGCACATAAATGTGCTTTATGAAAATAATGCTCTATAGGTACAAGGCATAACAGATTAGAAAGCTAATTTACCATTAGATTTTCTTACTGATCATCTTCTATTAAAAATAGTGAGGTGCTTAAAGTAATGAGACTCTATACATCCCATGGGCCACTAAGCTACTTTCATTTTGAACAGAAAATTAATGACGGTGCTTATAAACATTTCTATCTTTTCTGACATAGTCTGCATGAGAATGGGGTGCTCACCACTGGAGTAGTTGGTGACTAAGGTGACTTCCAGCTTGATGACTCCAGAGGAAAACAAGGCTGTTACAATAGCCTGGAGGGCAGGTCTTCTGCTTCACTTGACCTTATTTTCATATTGCCTTGCAGAGGGCCTAGTAGGCTCAATGACTGGAAAAATGAATGCAGAATTGTGAGCCAGTTGTCTATGCATCAGATGACCACACGATGGCAGTAAAGTCAGGTGAATTCATTCTCTGCAGCTTTCTCAGTCCTGCCTCTGATCCTTAGCTCAAAGAATGTGAATCACACTTTATCCTTGCTTCTGTTTCTTCCAGTTAATGTCTGGGCAACATGGTGAAGCCCCGTCTCAACAAAAAAATATATTTTTAAAAAAATATTTTTCACCATGTTGCCCAGGCTGGTCTCGAATTCCTGGACTCATGTAAGCTGCCCACCTCAGCCTCCTAAAGTACTGGGATTACAGGCGTGAGCCACTTGGCTTGACATTAACTGATAGTATTACTGCTGTTATTAGTATAGGTTGGACAATATAGAAGGATTTTTAATAAAGTGAAATGGGTTTCAAAGGCAGGAACCAGGAGGAAAACTAGGGACAACTGTAATCCTAGGACCAATTCCCTGGAGAGGCTAGAGTTACAGGGGTGAAAATATATGTTATATCTGGGTTCTATGTCATATGACTTTTTCAGATCTTTGTCACCAAGCCACACCCTGGTGAACTGTGAGAAATTATGAGAAGGAGACAAATGTGTCTTTCAAGTGAAAGCCGCTAGCACTGCATCAAGCACAAGTGTAGGTTTCCAATAAATGTTGATTCCTCTTGCTTTAGACTGATGTGGACTAATGATATGGTCATATCCAGTGGTTCCCCATGGAGCTGTGTATCAGAATCATCTGGGCTTTCTCCCCAGACATACTAATTTTGTAGAGCTGGAGTGGGGCCTAGGAATCTGTAGTTTACTACTCTCTCAGATGCTTTTGGGAACTTGTGGGACCAGTTGGGAGCGTGTTTAGCTGAGATGAAGAGGATCTGAGAAGTATTAATTATTCTAGGCCTAGTGCTAAGTGTTTTGCATGTGTCATCTTTTTGACCTTCGTAGCTGCTCTGTGAGATAGGTGGTATCACTTCCACTTTACTCTGGGAGAAGCTGAAACACAGAAAGGATAAGTGGCTTGCCTCAGAGGTTCATTTTGTGCAAGGACATGATTTCCAGCCCAGTTCCCTGTAACTCTCATCCCAGACTCTTCTCTCTGTATCACACTGACTTCCTGAGCACACACAGACCTGGGCTCAGTCTCTATATTCTCTAAGTGGGGACCTTGGTCAGACACTTTATCTGACTGTTCGATTCTTTCCTCTATAATAATTCCTGCCTCTGGCTGGGACTTGAAGAATGAATAAAACAAATGAAAAATAAATAAATGAGATAATGGATTGCAAAATACCTTAAAAATGATACAGGGCTAAGCTCATATTGGGTGGTATTTGTGGCATTTGTCATTACCCAGGAACCTTGGACCTGGAAGTCTCTATGGTGTTTATCCTTTGGCTGATAAAGCATGGATGGAAATAGCTAATGTTCAAAGCTGACATTGCTGGTATGGGGCTAACTTGATGGCTAGAATGAGGGAACATGCACTTCTGAGTCCTGAGGTAAGTCAGCTCACTGGGTCTGGCTTTCTAGCATTCTTGAATATTTGAGGATTAGGTCAAAACTTAGTAACAGTCACTCAGTAAGCATATTCTGGACATTCACTGTATTCAAGATGCTGAATAAGGCATTGTAAAAATTACAAAGAATTTAAGGATATAGTCTTCAACAAGCCTGTAGTTTATTTGAGGAGACATGATCCATACACACACACACACAGATGGAATCTAACAAAAGCAGCCATAATGATGTCAATCACAAATGTGTAGTGTCGTCAGAAGGAGTAAATTACTGTTGTTATGCTAAGGCACACAATAAGAACTCTAGAATCTATCTTCCTTCTCTTTATGTAAGTTCTCATCTAGATTACTGAAAATATCCCCTGACTCTCTCTCTCCCTGTTCCACAAAGGTACTGCACATTAACCCCTTTATCTATCTCCCATTTGGTGGACAAACTGACATTTCTAAAATGCAAATCTGATGTCATTGTCCTTCTTTAGTAGTGGTTCCCCATTGCCTTCAGGATGAAGTCCGGATTCTTTAGCAAGGCCTACAGGGACTCTGACTATCACTTCCATCACGACCCTATCTTCTTCTCTTGCCCAGCCACCTCGAAAATACCATGTTCCTCCGCCCTTTGCAACTTTGCATGTGCTACTCCGTTTGCTAGGAATGCCCTTCTTTTCTTCCTTACCTAGCTAACTTCTTATTTTTCCCTGAAAACTCCCCAGCTCCTTTCAATTGGATTTGATATCTCTCACCTATATCCTTGCAGCAGTCCATATCGGAGCACTTGTCACACTAATAGTCTATTTTCTTGTCCCATTTCTGCTTCTGACTCCCTTTCACTCATCTAGTTTGTTGATCTTACCTATGAGAAAACAATATGTTTACAGAGCTTACTATAGTGACTGGCATATAGAAGCATTTAACCAATATTAGCTATTACTATTCCAGTAACTGCCTTATTTAGCTGAGAAAGTTTAAGTGGAAGCAAGCAGAGGGCTACTGAGCAGATGTTAGGGGAGAGGAACCAATTTCCTAGAGGCTAAGTGTCCTCAAGAGCTAGCGCTGAATCAAATACATCCAATATTTGGTCAGATGGGTTTTAACCCGACTCCTTGAGGAGAGCGCCCAAAGCTCTTCTGAGAAGCTGCTCCAGGTGTAGCTGACAGGCTATATAAAAGGCAACACGGGGTGACACAGAAGTGTTTTCCAGAGGCAGCTAAAGGTAAATCTGGAGAGAGACCTAGAAGCACAATTTAACTTGGCCTGAGACATGGTAGATGAGCAGAGTAGCTAAAACTCAGGACAGCTCTATGAAAAGTGATATAAATAAGCAATACAGGTTGGCAAAACATGAGGAAAGGTCAGAAGCTAATGCTCAATAGTTGCAAGGAAGATTTTAATCGAAAGATTCAACTTGTTTGGCAGAAGTGTGTGAGAGAGAAAAGAAAAATCAGCCAAATCAGGGCATTTCTGTCATCATGAGGGCTTGGCTCTTCTTTGAGTACTCGCATGGACTTTCTAGCAAGTGCTCTGGTCTTCCCTTACCCTTTGGAACATTGGGTTGAACCGCGATGAAGTTAAAAACCCAGAATGTCCTACCCCTCCAGCAGACCTGACTGGACCAAAAAGTCAGTGGCTACTCACAATAGCATATTTACCTGAACAACTGAAGTTTTCAGTGGGTTTTTTTTTTATTCTTCTTCTCTGGCAAAGGAGCCTGGCAGGCTTCTGGAATCTTCAGTAGGTTCTGGGCCTCCAATCTGGGCTGCTGTTGACACTCACGCCCAGCTTGGAGAGTGAGAAGAGAGATGTTCTCATAGCTTTGGCTGTCTTTTTGCTGGGGGCCGTGGTGGGGGTGGTAGGATGTTTGGCAATTGCTCTTGAATTCGTTGGCTTTGCTTTATCTTTGTGGATTATTCATCTGTGTTTGCTGAACCTAGCAGAGAAAGTTCTCTGCTCATTTAGCTTGGCTGCATTAAAAATGTTTTTATGTTGCTACCTATAAAGACCCTAAAGTCAACAGCATGTTTCTGAGCAGATGCGACCACCAGCTCTTGCTAACATAAAATTCAGGTCCTCATGGCAAAAATATGTTGAGTCAGCGAATAGCAACCACCAATTCCTCCCTTACCCTACCATGTGTACCAAACGGTAGTTTGGGAGATGGGTTGTTATGTGGTTTCATGACTTTAGATGGTGCCACAGTGTTGAGAAGAACAGCTGACTTTCCTGAACTGAGTTTGCTTTGGAAAAAATAATATCCTCAATAGGAAGAGGTCTGTAAAAGCTTAACCTTCCCCAGCCATCAGTCTCCATGTGCCATGATCCCTATCTCTAGTGTTCTAATCTTCCACCTGCCCCATTGATTCTCCTTTAGTCTCTTTCTCTTCTTTGATTTCTCTCTATTCCTTCGCCTCACTCCCTACTCTATCAAATTCCAAAGGATTCCTAGACATTTCTCTGTAGCTGAGGATTTTGTCCTCAGGGCCAGTATAGGCTACCTGGCTTGATATGTGGAAGCCTATGAAGGCCATCGAGACCCCCGGGTCACTCCCAAGCAGACTTCTCTGCATATCTGTCCTGTCCCTCTACACTGGGTGGTGAAGTTGAGGATGATATGCAGGTTCCCATTTTAGGTTCTTCTCTATCCTTGGTGTCATTGCTTCCCTTCTTTTGCCTATCTAAGGCCAGGGCAGTGTCTCTTAAACTTCTTGATTATTGGAGTATATTAGATGAAAAAACAAATGCTAACATTGTTCTCTTTGCCCCTTACCTGAAACACTCTCCAGTCTTCTGATTGCAAGAATTTCTAGAAATTGGATCTCATCTTTCTAGTGGAATACAACCCTCTATCTACACCTTTGAACTATTCACATTGTCCAAATGGATTTTTCCCTTCTTGCTTGACCCTGAAACTCCAAACTGCTTCACAATTCTTACCCCATCTTCATGAGCCTCTCCCCTGCCACACCAATATTGAACACTTCTTACCATAATCTGGGGTCCTAGCATGCTTGTTTTTTTCCTTCTACAGTAGCAGCTCTCAGAACTTGACTGTTGGCAACACTTGTGTGAAATTAAATTGTCATAGATCTGAAGGTGCCATTACATTTCATGCAGCCCTATTCAGTTTTGGAGGTGTTAGTTGTCATTATGGGCTTGCTATATCCCTGCTTCCCTGACTCTTCCTCCAACCTTTCAGGAGCCTGGAATTTCATCAGATGATTCTCTGAAAGAGAAGACTCAACTCACTCAAAAGACAGACTTACCTCACTTTTTCTATGCCCTTTCTTTTTGACATTGTTTCCTTCTTCCTCCAAAGAGAACTCCTTTTTTTGATTCACTCTCGAGCATTCTTGGTTTCTAAGCTGGCATTCTGCACATGCCCCCTGAATGAGGGAGCCACTCTATCAGATTCTGACTCACTCTGGTCCATAATTTTGATGCTCACACCAATGCTAGGTCCCACCACAAGCACTGGTTTAGGGCTAACTCCCCATAGCTCATCATGACCCATTGACAACTAGCCAGACACCACAACCCTGAAGGGCATACGACTGCGGCTCTAGGGAGGGTGGTCAGTTTAAGTGGCTGCCAGTGACAATTTATCTCTAAACAGTGAGCTGTAAAACATAACATAGTGCTGCATCAAAGGAAACAGAGTCAAATTCCAAACCAATTTGATTTGCAACTTGGAATAAAAGCAACGTGTCTTGATTTAAATGTCAGGCCCACTGCTGAGTGATGATTTAATAACTCATATGAGGGATTCTGTCACAGCAAATTCAACACTGGAGTTGAGTGACTCACAGATAGAGTGTTAGAAATGATACAGAAGAGCACAAAAAGGAATAGGCTTTTCTCAGGGCTCATCCAGAATCTTTGCATAAAGCTAATTTGCAGTTAGAACCTCTTTTCTCCCCCTATCCTGCCACCGATCTTTCTCTTCACAGACACCCATGCATAGATATGGAGAAAATTTCTAGGTGTGATGTCATCTCCCTGCAGTATCTTCTAAGGACACAGACTTTTAACAATTCTAGCATGGAAGTAGAGTCAGTGCATTTAATCTGAAGGCAAGGAAGCGGTTAGTCTGGTGTTTCTCAAAGGACTTTAAGAACGCATCTGATCCTAATGTGATGTCTTTAGGCAGGTACTTAATTATTTTTCCCCATTTTAAGGGTTAAAGAGCTGAGACCTGGTGGAGTCAAAACATTTATTCATATGTTTATCCTGTCTCCTTACTCCCAGGGAATCAGTGCTTCCTCCTCAATACCTTGTGAGATCTCTCCCCTTGAGTTTCCCTTACCTTCCAGGGGGTAACATACCAGAATGCTCAAGACTGACCATGCCTCAGTCCCAGTCTGCTTCCCAGGTCAAGAAGGAACCATGCATGGCCGTTCTTAAGGGAGGAAATTCCATTCTGTTGGGCTAATCTTTTAGTCATCGAGATTTATTTTGAATATAATTTAAAGTATAAATATCTGGTGTTTGTCTACATGAGGATTGCTCAACCTAGACAATATCGATACTTTTTGGCCAGATCACTTTCTGTTGAGGAGAACTCTTTTATGTATTGTTGGTGTGTAGCAGTGTCCCTGGCCTCTGGTTAACTCGCTCTGCCTATGTCCTCCATGTACCTCCAATCTATTTGACACAGACCTTTCAGGTTAATATTTCCAAACAATACCTCTAACTTAGTGGTTCTCAATAGAAAGCAACCTCCCCTCACACCAGGGGACATTTGGCAATGTCTGGTGACATTTTTGGTTTTCACAACTTGATGGGGAGGAAGAATAAGCTGCTATAGATATATAGTGGGTAGAAGCCAGGGTGTTACAGTGTACAGGAAAACCGCCCCCTGCCCCCGCCCTCACACCAAATAAATGTCCAACCCCAAATGTCAATAGCGCCAAGGTTGAGAAACCTTGCTCTAGCATATCATTCCCTGCTCAGAAACTTTCTATTGTTTCACACTGCTTGTCAGAAAGATGACAGATTTCATGACCTCTCCTGATGTAGATTCAGTTTATTATTTTGTCAACTATAGCTCCTTTTTGGAAACAACTCTGAATGTTATGCTTTTTCTGAAACATGTCATGTGCTTTCTCACTCACATAACTTGGCTCACGCCAACCACTCCCTCTGCCTAGAATGCCCACTTCCCACTACTAAAGCCAAGTTGAAATGTAGCATCTACAAAGGCTTACCTGAGCTCAAATTTTCCCAGCTGCAAATAATTCCTCCTTCCCTGGATATTCCTATAGTATTTTACACATATATCTCTTAAAGCACTTATCATAGTCATACTACAATAGAAAATATGAACTGGAAGGGGCTTTTAGAATTCTCTTCATTAAATCCTTCCACTAAAAACAAAGGAAACGGAGGTCCAGAAAGGTGAAGTAATTGGCTGAAGGCATTGTATATTCTCGTAAGACTTGGACTGTAGTAATTTGTGTTCTTGGTTTCATTCTCCTAGCATGGTTGAAATGGATGATCATGAACTTTGAGTTAGGTCTGGCAGTCAAATTGCAATTCTGACACTTATAAGTGGGCCAAGTCATCTACCTTTCTGAAACTCAGTTCCCTGAGCAGTAAATGGAAATAATCATGGCTATTATGAGAATTAAATGAGATTGTGTATTAAAAATGCCTAGCATATAGTTGGTACTCAATACACGTTTGTCAGATGAAAATAAGGATCAATAGTACTTTAAATAATGGGATTTAGGAATGGATGATGGTCCACAGGACTTCACTAAAAGGCGACAAGAGGTAAAATATGGCAACTCATTGCCACCTGCTCCCTACTTTCGCACCCTTCCATAGAAGGTTTCCTCAGTGAGCCATCAGACCAGCATGCAAGTTTTCTGTGGAGTAACTGAGTGCTTACGGTGGCTCTCCAAATCGTAAGGTAGTTCTTAAAAGGTCTGCTTTTTCTTTTTCTTTCACAATGCCAATGATATAATCTCTTCCTTTCCTCCGGTAGATAACAGGTAGAGTTGTGGGGAGGGATGTGGATGTAAGAGATATTTCCCCTCTTTCTCCTTAGTTTCCTTTATGACAGCAGACTGGGGCTTAGATGCCTTCAGAGGTCTAACAGGAATCTCTGTGAGAGGGAATTCACAAGGCACTTGGGATGGCAATAGGAACACTTTAGTGTTGGCTTCTAGCCCAGTGATACCTGGTTCTGGCTTCAGTGAGGTTTATTGGGGCCTTTCTAGCCAGTTCTTCACTCTGGAGCTGACCACTCTGTCAGCTTTCTTCCTGCCTAGGGCTTTGGGGTAATGGCATGCTATGCATTTATTCTCTTCATTCAGAGAAATGAGTCTTTCCCTGATCCCAGGGTGCATGTACGTAATAGAAATATCCTTGCTCCTTGAATGAGGGGATGATCTGACAGGCAGCTGAAGAAACAAAATGAGACTTTTGATGTCTTACCTAGACTAGATTTGGAATAAGCTGGGGAGGATGAAGTTGCTTGACAATGGGCCCACCTCAGAGCTGGCTCCTGTCCGCTCTGCCAGGTGAGTACAGGAGATTTTTGTTGGAGGGGGTTAGAAGAGAAGCTCAGGTGAGTCTATTACAACTTGACTTAGGAACCCCCCTCCTTAGGGCTTACAGGTCAAGGGTCCTGTAAGAGGAAAATGCTTTTGGGTGTGATGAAAAAACCTGCAGAGGGAAGAGCACTGAATTGGGAGTAAAGAGACTTGGTCTGGATTTCTGCTTCTACCTCTCTGTTTCTGAGAGAGTTCCCAGGGCTATCACCAGAGCCTCATATTATGGTTTGTGAAGTAGATGCAATAAAATCTGCAGTCTTCCTCCCAGTGATGGCAGAAGTTGAAGGTTTTCCAGTCTCTGGAGTTTTCACTCTGTGAATTCCAAAACATTGTTCAAACCTTCCTACTTTGTGTATGTGAACCAGGGAGTCTGTGTGTGCATGAGTGTGTGTATGTGTGTGTGTGTGTGTGTGTCTAGGGGGAGGAACAACAAGGCGGGGATACAGCTCTATAGGCTGCTTGTCTCTATACGTTATTCTTCAGTTTTCTGTCTTCAGAGTCCACCATTGTTGTTCTTGTTTAAACTACTTTGGAGATAGTTGAGCTCCTTTCTCAAAGGAGGCTTCTCTTTCAAATTTGCTCTTTCTGAGGTTTGTACTATTTTCATAGCTGCTGTAATTGGCTTTCACCATAATTTTGGGTGGGACCACAGGAGTTCAGGAACTTATATGACTGCCCAGGTCTATTGGTAAAGTACTATTTCCTCTGAAGGACTGTAACACTTGACACTGGTCATATGAGGGGATAAGGGATCCATTCACCCATTCAAGTAGAGAGGAAGGATACATGGTATTGTGAGAGCCTCTGATGAGGGAAGTTGACTTAGGAAGGTCAGAGAAAACTTCACTGAAGAATTAATGATTATGTTTAGTTCTGAGGAATTATTAAACATTGACTAAGTAAAGAAAGTAGTGGAAAGTATATGCATACACGTGCACATGCAGTAAATATTTTAGGCAAAGGAAACAGAACGTGCATAAGCCTTAAGGTACAAGGGATCAGGGCACATTCCAGAAAGAAATAAAATACTATATTCACTGGTTTTTCAACTTTAATTCAAAATTTAAGCCATAGTTTTAGGTGTTAAGGGTTGAAAATGCCAATGTACTCAGCTTTGAAGTACTGTTAGGCTAAATCACACATACTGAAATGGTACCCACTGTGGATAGAGCACATTAAAGTATAATCACAAAAAGAAACAAATGCATCTGTACTATTGAGCCAACAATCTGGAAGAGAGGAAAGGACAGATAAAACTGTGAAATGTAAATCTTTCTCCCAATATTTTGTCCAGCAGGTACATCTGTCTATGGAGTATACAGATACATTCCTGGAGGGCTACTTGGTTGAGGTGATATGAGCCCAATGGAGTGAATTAAGGGAGGGCTTCAAGCAGGTGCCAAGTTCTGGATTGTGCTCTGAGGAAGCTATAGATTGGTGAATAAGAGGAGAGAAGATGTTTCTGGCAGGATAAACAGCATGAGACATGACTTGGTGGTAGACTATTTTATTTCTGAGATGGGAAATGTGGGGATAAATTAGGCTGGCCTGAATGGGAAAGGAAAGCAGCCAAGCTTGGGGCCATCTTAGACTCTTTCTAGGACACACCAACTAATCAATTAAAAGCAGTAAAATTAAGGTTCACCAGGTACTATATGAAAATAAATAATTGGTTATTTGAATTTAGCTTTTTAAAAAATAAATTGTCATACAGATCAATCTTGACATCTTCCACTGACTGTAGTCAGGATTAACTTTCTTCAAGATTTAGAGGCCGGTGAAAGTTGCTGCCTATCTTTCTTTTCAGGGCCTTTCTGCAATTTTGTATCACTGGGACCCTACCATAATTTATGGAGTCCTGTTTGCTTAACTTTATTTTAGCAGTTAGTTACTTTGATACCTTGTAAAGTAATAGCTCTTATTTCTCTAGGCATTGACATTTTCTGGAGGATGGCTGAAAAGTCACAAATCTTTCAGACAAAGGAACCAGTCTCTGATGGAATAGCAGGTGGTGGGGTGGATGTCTTTGAGCAGGTGACCTTCCCGTTACCTTATAAAGAGAAAACTACCTACTTCAAAGCTTGGCTTTGATTCCAATGCATATTTCTTTCCTGGGTGTTGAAAGGCTAGGTTAGGCTAGAGACATGATGTAAGAGGGAGTGGATTTTATTTTACCTGTCTAATCCCCTGATGATGCAGGCAGCCCATGTGCAGTATTCTATCACTGTGGTTAAAAGTGTGGAGTTTTGAAGTCATGATGAGTCAGCATTTATATCTTTAGCACTTGCCAGCTGTGTGGTTTTCAGTTGCCTCATCTTCTGTGCTGTGTGTGCCTCAGTTGCTTTGTCCTTTGTAAAACAGGGAAAATAAGAGTACCTATCTCATATAATTACTGTAATGATCAGTGAGGTATATGTTTAAAGAGCTTAGCATAATGCTTGACATCTTATCAAGTTGTTCTTGTCATCATTGTCATTAGCATTGCCACCCATACCACCCCCAGGCTCCTACTCTAACAAAAAAATAAAATCTTACAACCTCTTGCTAAAAAGCAAAGATCAGCAGTCAGCACAGAAGGAAAGAAAAAAATAGGAAGCCCAGGGGCATTCACTGTTTCCTATTCTCACCCTAACCATAGCATCTCAAAGAGAATGTATAAAAACTATACTTTCTGGAATCATTTCTATAGTTCATTACCAAAGAGAAAATATGAAAAGACAACCCAATCCTCATTCTCTGTCCCTGTTCTCACAGGTACGTGTCGGCTTGGCTGGGCCTATTACTGTGCTGGAGGTGGAGCAGCTGCAGCCATGTTGATCTGCACCTGGCTCTCTTGCTTTGCTGGAAGAAACCCCAAGCCTGTCATATTGGTGGAGAGCATCATGAGGAATACCAATTCTTATGCTATGGAGCTTAACCATTGCCTCAAACCTTGAGCTTTGAAAGAAGATTGGAGAGGGTGGGAAATGGGAGGAGAGAGCCCTGAAAAGAGGTACTAAGGATTAGGCCATTTGTCATCTAACTGTCATTAGTGTAGCCTAGTGTTTGCATGTTTTTTAAACTAATTGTCATTCATTTTCACTTATCTTTTAGCCAGTAGGTCACTGGCTGTTTATAAAATTCATCTAGAGGAAACATTCTCAGACATTCACCCAACTGGCAAGTACCTGCTAACCCGAAGACCCAAAGTACTCCTTTATGCAAAACAGGATCCAAAGCTAAGGCTGGGTAAGAATAGCTGTGCAGGGAGGGAGCACAGAATGGGCAGGGCTGGTTCCTACCACTCCATTCACACAGTTCATTCCCAAGTATTTATTGCCACCCCCAAACATCTCTGGAGTACTACTGCTCAATTTTTGTGTCATTATCAGGAGAATACCTTGACTCTTCCTTTTTTTCTTTCCTGCTTTTCTTTTTCCCCCTGGTTGTGGGGAAGCTTCGGGAGAGGGGGGAGGGTGACTCACAGTGAGGAAAACGTTAGTCAAGGATACTTGCATTTAGTCTGGAGCCCCTTCCTCATTATGCTTTAGAATATTCATAGGCATTCATTTTGTGTTCTGACTGGGTGATGAGCAAAAAAATATATAGTAGCAAATATTCCCTAATCTTTTAGAGATACAGAAATGGCATTCATCAAATGTACTGAGAATAGACTAGCATTTGTGGGGCACTCAATCAATTTAAATTCATGGTGACAGTGACAAGGATGTTTCTGTTAGATACTTATTGAAATTTCTATCAGAGATCATTTTTATTGACTAGGAAATCCACGGTGGCCTTTTACCCCCAATAGTCACTCCTAATGTGACATAAGTTCATCTGCCTGTTTCAAAGACTGTTCGTCAAATGATCTCTCCTTCATCTGGGGCGAGTTAGCCACAAAAGAACACAGCACTGATGTCACCTAGGGCTGATGTATTTTTAGGCCTGGACTCCATCCCATCTGTGCTCAAGGTTGACGGATGGTGTAGAAGAACTTGGTGTCTCCTGGGGGCAGAGTTTGTCTCGCTCCTCCCCCCCCCCCAACCCCAGTTAATTCAGGTCAGCTCTATTGTTCCATAACTACAGCTTTAGGGAATGGGGAGGGCCTGTGATTCAAAAGGCCAGCTCATCTGTTTCTATTCTTAATAATTCCAGCATGTTTTTGGTACAGCCCTACCTAGAGGGATAGAAATAGAAAAAAACTGGCTTCATAAGTTACATTCCATCTCATGAGAGGTCAGAATTCTTCCATTGGCTTTACATGGGTAAGTGAATTTAAATGCTTCCCCCATCTATAGTTGATTCATTACTGAGTCACTCATTCAGAAAACATTTCTTGAGTATCTTACTGTGTGACACATTCTGTGCTAAGTTCTGGGGATAAAAGGACAAAGACAGTTTCTCACCTTAAAAGGGATAGTGGTGAGGTATTGAGAGACATGTCGACAAGTACTTGTCAGTGTGTTAAGTGCTAGAAAAGTGAAGAAGAACAGCTAAATGATCACAGAGAAGTCATTAAACCAACCTGGCATGAAGGGGTTCATGGGAAAGCATCCTAGCAAAGAAGATACCTAAGATGGGTCCGAAAGATGAATAGCAGGAGCTTTGTCAGCAAAGGCAAAGAGTGCACAAGACAAGCAATGATGGCAGCCAAGTAATGGAGACAGCATTAGAATGACAGATGGGTGTAAAAAGAGGTGGCAAAAGCTGAAGTTGAAAAGGGAAGCAGTAGCCAGATTCCGTGGGACCTTTTACTCCATAATAAGGCATTTGAATTTTCTCCTGAAGAAGGGTCATTGAAAGGGAAGTGACATGAACAAACTTGTAGCTTTCAAAGATAAGTTTGGCTAAAGTGAGGAGAATGAAAGAAAAGAAGAGGAGAACTAGAGATATTTCAATAATCTAAGTATAAAACAATCAAGGCCTGGAGGAAGGTAGTGACTGTGAGGCCGGAGAAGACGGATGAATTTGAAAGAAGATATTTAGGAAGTACATTGTCTAATGGATATGTGTAGGTATTGGCAAGTGAAAATTTTGGGATGACCACTCTGGTATGTGAGCGACTCCTATCATCAAGATGGCAAATGCAAGATGAATAACAGGTGGTAGGGAACTGGTGATTGAATTCATTTCAAGTATTATCTCCCTCATGGAACTGCATTAAGTGTTTAAGGTAAGGCCAACTTGAACATACCTCACTGGGAAGGAAGCAATGTAATATGTTTGCAGCACCTCTTTTCTTTAAGAAAGATGACTAAGAACAGCTAAAATAAAAATGCAACTAGCTTAAACCTCAATTTTATTGTGTCGGCACAATAATGTAACTTTAATTTAGGAAGGCCCACGGTATAGAGAATATGTCAAATATTTGAGAAAAGGCAGATAGCTCACTTCAGAAAAGATAGTTGGATCAGGCGATCTCTCTTCTCGGGCTAGGCAACCTTCTGGATTTCTGTAGGATAGACTTTGTCAAAGTGAGTGTATAAGTCAGAATCCTGCCAAGAAACAGACGGTATACTCAAGGAGTTTAGCGGAGATGAGCTCAGTGAAAGGACAATTTATGATGGTGTGTGCAGGGTTAAGGGAACTTACCACTGATGGTGAGGCATAGAAAGAGTATGAACAGTGAGGGGCTATTATGATGACTACTCCTAACACTGAAAAGACAAAGGGAAAAAACAGTGTCATTGGCATCCAGTAAGTACTGCACATGTACAAGAGGGATTGCCTTACAGGAGCTGTTGCTTCAGGTAGCACAATGTAGTCTCTGCCCAAATGCAGTAAGGAGGGAGAGAGGGGAATGAACACCCATACCTCACTCTCTTTCCACTCTTTGATCTCCTGCCAGTGCCCATCATTAGCCAGATCCAGCCATACAGCAGCTGGAAAAGAAGCCTGTTGCTATAGTCAGTTGAGGTCAGACTCCTTTGGCACAGAGCATGGCAGGGAAGGGTGGAGAATGAAGCTTCGGGGTATGAGGGGCCGATGGAAAATAACATTTCAGTGAGTGCTCTTAGCCACCAGACAATGCCATTGCCTTATGCACTGCTTCCCAGGAAGTATATGCTTTGCTTTCCTCCATGGCCCAGATACCTAAACACACTGTGAAGTAATTGGACCCTGGAAAGGAGACTGAAGAGGAAGGGGGTCATTTGAAATAACACTTTAAATAACTATCACCTTGCAGGAGTTAGTTGCAGGTTGAATTAAGTTGGAATGTTTTCTCCTGTTTTCCAATGAAAGGAAAATGGATTTAAAAGAGATTATTTTTTTTCTGTGAAGAAACCAGGCCTGCAGGGGCTTATATTCAAAGACGGATCTAGCCCCATGTTCAATTCAAATTTAAATTCCTCCTTCCTGTGTCTGGTTTCTTTCCTGCCAGGCCTTGTTTTTACATAGATGTCTGACAAGACTAGGTTCTTTTCCCCATGGCCTGGAGAAAACTTTTAGAAGCAAAATCTGTGTCTTGGGCTGCTATTGTACAGAAAGGAAGGAGAGCCCATGGGTCAGGTGGAGACTGAATGAGTGAGGTAAGAACCTAAAAGACTCTGCGGTTTGTCCCATGCCTGGCTGGCTGTCATGTTCCTTGCCTGGGCATGCAGGCTGAGTGCCTAACTATGGGCCCATTCTGACCCTGGAACCACTTAGATCTTGGGGAGGGGGAGAGAGGTGGGAAGTGATTCTTCTGGACTAACTCACAGTCCATTTAGTATTTCATAAGAGCCCATTTTGCAAGATACTCGTTTCAGAAAATAATGTCAGATGGGCAGCAACTACCCAGTTGGCATGCTTTTGTGTCTAGAGGATTGAAATTTCTACACCTGGGCTAGCAAGTGTTAAGTCACTGGGGTGTGTCTTCAGTGGTGCTGTCTCTCTAATGTCACACCTCATTACCTCTGCTCTCAGAGGAGAAGCTGCTTTCATTCACTTACAGCTGCTAGTGACTTCCAGGCAGTGGGTTCTGCCTTGCAGGAGCGTGTGACCTGAGCCAAGATGGAAATGTTCTGGTCTCTGGGAAAGGAGTTCTGGCTTATGTAAGAGTAGATGGCAATATTAAGTCTTGGCTGGATGAGAGAAAACCCCATGAGGATGAGGGAATGAGGAAGCTTCTGGGAAGCAGAGGCTTTATAAATTTGTCACATAAATTGTGCCAAGGAAAGGTCTAGCTCCTTCAATATGTGATGGGGACACTTTCTTCAGAGTCTGGCATTCGCTTTCTGTAGAAATATTCATATTAATTTAAAGTAGTTTCAAGATTGTATTTGGTCCCAAGGAAGCCTGGTGATGGGAAAAATGGAACTTTCAAGAAAACTAATACTCAATATATTTTGTAAAGGATGGAAGGCATCCTACTTGATGGCTTGAGGGGAAAGGTGTGCTATTTCTAGAACTCACAATCAATCTCTGGCCATACACAGTAAAGCTTTCTTAGTAGACAGCAGGCAGAGCCCCTCCAAAGAGTCATAGCCACCTTCTGTTCTTGGTTAAAGAGCATTTTCTGAGCTGGAGTGGGGCTGGAGTTGAAAGATATTTATTACTGGCCTCTCTCTCAGATGTAGAGAAATGCATTTTAAGCTTCATTTTTTTCATCTGCTTCTGAGATTTGGCTCTCCCAGGGTTGATCTCTTCTCTAAACTCGTCAAAACCCCACTGAGTCCTCAAAGCTAACAGCAAATAAACAGTTGCTATGTGTGCACACAAATAATTTAGATTTTCATTATACAGAGCTGCTGATACATTAGGAGGCAGAAGTAGGGGGAGACAAAATGCTAGGTTTTGAATATGGCAACGCCGTATTCTCCTTCCTTCCCCTCCAGAAATGAGGCCCAGAAAATAGTACTTGGGAGTCAGGGGGTGGTGGGGTTGGGGGGCATCAGGGCCAGCCAGCATCCACATTGGCAAGACCCTGATGTTGGCTCCCTTTCATGTAGTATCTCTGCTACATGAAAGAGACATTAGAAGAGGTGGTAGAAACTATAGATGAGAATCAAAGCTGGTAGAAAGTTCAAGAGAGAAAAAGGGTAAATAAAGCGGTAAATACCAGAACCATTCCAGAGAAAGTGTCTCCTCCCACTGTAGCTTACTAGAATTTCATTTGGGGCAATTTGACTTTCTTTCCAAGATATCTCAGTATCTTCTGCACTAAAACATTGTCCTCCTAGGCAACACGGTAAAGTGAAGTCAGTCCAGGCTTTGGAGTCAGACAAATCAAGGTTTGAATTGCAGCTCAAACATTTATTAGCTGTGTGTCCTTGGGCAAGGCAGTTAACTGAGCTTACTAACATTCTAAGTTAACACTGGCTATTGGCTCCACAATTCTCAGCAACTATAGAAGGAGTTAATCATTCGGTGGCCCCATTCATTTTAATTTGCATTGATTATTCTAACACAGTGATTTTTAATCCTGGTGGACGTTAGAATCTGCTGGGAAGCTTTTACAAAATTTGATGCTTTTGTTCGTCCCAGTTCAACTGAGTCAGAATCTGTAGATGCCACTACACCATACCACCCTCTCTTTATTTTTGCCATCATCTACTGACCTCCTAGTCATCCCTCATTCATAAGGACTTTAGCACCTGGCTCAGTCTCTTCTCTATTTTTAAATCTTTCGTCCTTTTAGAAATTCCAACATCATGTGAACCAATCTTCCAATTTACTGGCCTCTAAACACTTTGACTTCTTTACCTCCAATAATATATTTTTTCTGCCCAACCTTTTTAGCTCCCACTCTTGACATCAACAATAAACACACAATCACTAAAGTCCTGATGTCAAATCTCCCATTCCTGACCAACACTTCTTATTCTTTCATCTCATGTTTCTTAACATCCCCACTCTACCAACTATTTGACCCCATCCTAGTTACACAACTAGAGTCCCTAGTTTATCATAGTAATCACCCCTTGCATAAATGTTCCACTCTTTTCCCCTCTTTAATTCAGCCATATATTTATTAAAAAAAAAAAAAACCCTAACCCTGGTTAAATGTAATAATTTCCCTGCTCAATGCTTACACCAAGTTCTCAACTATTTAGAGAGAAAAACTAGCTACCCTTGCACCTTTTCCTTGTCTATACTCACCCCCTTGGTGAGTTCATTCAATCTCACGGCTTTACATGTTATCTATACCCTTGCTACACAAAGGGTGGGCTATGGTCCAAAAGCATCAGTATCACATTGGGAATGTATTAGAAATGTAAAATCTTGGCTCCACTCCAGACCTACTGAATCAGAATCTGCATTTTTAACAAGATCCCTAAGTGATTCATTTGCATTAAAGTTTGAGAGGCACTGGTCTATACCAATGGTTATCATCTTTGATTGCAAACCAGAATCAGCTATGATTTGCTAGTGCCAATATCTACTTTCAGAAACTCTAATTTAATTGGTCTAGGGTAGGGTTTGGATATATATAAATTTTGTAAGCCATCATGTGATTTCAATCTTCAGCCTAGATTGACAACCACTGACTTAAGTACTGATGACTCCCAAGTTAATATCTCTAGGCCAAACGTCTCTGAACTTCAGGCTCAAATGTTCAACTACTTATTCCAAGTCTCTACTTGGATATCTAGTAGACTTGACAGAGTGTACATATCCATAACCAAGATCCAAATCTTCCGATCCTAAACCCATTCCTTGTAATCATCCCCATCTTACTAACTAAAGGGCACTATACTTACTGGGTTTTCCCTTCTACCTCCTTGGGTGGCCCTTCTCATCCTTTTTTTTTTGGATCATCTGCCTATGTTCAACCTCCCAGTGTTGAAATGATCCAGGGTACATAGCTCCTCTCGATATCTAGAATCTCCCCAGGTGATCTCATTTACATGCTGATGATACTCTGATTTAAACATAGTCATGTTGCTCACAATTAACCTGTGCAACAGGAAATTATTAGTTTTCTCCTCCAACCCCATCAGCACTTCTGCCAAAACCTCGGAATAATCTCTGATGTTTTTCCTTCCCTGGGCTGCTACCTCCAATCCATGTGCAAATCTTAACAAGTCTACTTCCAAAATATATTCGTTATCTACACACTTCTCTTATCTCTACTATTACAACCCTAAGACATTAATGACAAAAAAGTTTTAGCAAACTGAGACTAAAAAGGAATATTCTACTATGGTAACAGGTATCTAATAAGCCTCTAGCAAACATTGTACTAAAAAAAAAAATTAGGAACATTCTAGTTTAAAACAGAAAAAAAGGACAAAGATATTTCAGCTCACAATTGCAACAAAAAATATAGGGTAACTAAGACTAAATCTTACAAAAGATGCAGAAAAATTATAAAGCAACATGGGAAAAGACAAAAAGGATTCATAAATAGGTTTCATGAATGGAAAGACTTGAGATGTTTTTTAAAGCATGTCAGGTTTTTTTCAAAATGAATTTATAAATTCAACACCATTCCAATAAATATTCTGTCTTTTTTTAGTGTAAGTTTACATGCTCATCTTCACATTTGTGTTCAGATATAAAGACTTAAAGTTATAATCATTAACAAGTGTGGTAGTGACACAGAGATGAACAAATGGATAAATGGAACAGAATAGAGGATAAGAAACAGATTCATGATTATAAGGAAACTAGATAGATACGATAGAAATAGCATTATTAACCAATGAGGGAAGGATAGACAAATCCAACAAACGATAACATTTGGGAAATGAAATTATATCCCTAAAACACTCCATTTATAAGAATCTTAATTCCAGATGGATTAATGACCTAAATGTGAAACAATTCAAACTTTGAAAAGATAACTTAGAAAAATATTGTTTTGACTTTAATATAGAAAGAAACTTCTAAAAAAGACACAAAAGGCAAAGCCCATAAATCAAAAGAATGATGCACTTGACTACATTAAAATTTCAAAATGTCTGTTTAATGAAAAGGTCAGCTTGACTTTTCTGGTCCCCTTCTGTTGGGAGTGGGCCATGTGACTAGTTCTAGCTAGTGGGTTGTGAGCAGCAGTGATATGTGCCACTTCCAGGCTGAATTATTAGTATTTGCCAGTGTGAGCCCTTCCAGAGATCTCCTTTCCCTCTCCCATGGTGACACAAAATACTCTTGTTGAAAACAGCCTGGATCCTGGAGTGAGGAAGCAGTCCCAGCCAACTAATAGTGCACCTGTGATCAAAAAAGATACATTTGCTACTTTAAAAAGCCTCATTAATGAACAGTATCATAAGCAAAATGAAAGGGTAAGCCTCAGACTGGGAGAAAAATATTTGTAAAGGTATAGCTAATGAAGGATTAATATGAAAACAATTTAAAGAGTCACAAATCAATAAGGAAAACCTAAATAACTCAATAAAAATAAAACACAGGCAGAAGGTATGATTGAGTAATGAACTTAGGAGGAAACTTGATAGGACGCTTAACTACCTAAACTCAGGGAAATACAAATTAAAGTAACAAGAAGATACAATTTGCATCTGTAAGTTTGGTAAAAATGTAAAAGTCCATTTATAGCAAGTGTTGGAAAGAAATAAGAACTGTCATCATTGCTGGCTCAAATATAAATTGGCATAGACACTTTGGAGAAGAATTTGTCAATATCTTGTAAAGATGAAGATGTAGGTGTAAATGTAGTTTCTCCTTTATGAATTTGCTGTGGAGAAACTCTAGTACAACAGCAGACAAAGACATATACAATGATGACTGTCAATGTCATTGATATCTGGAATAGAAAATGTCAAATATTTACCAGTGGGAGAATGGAAAAATAAATTTGATATATTTACTTAATTAAAATGAATGACTTGGAGTCACATGTATGAATGCATCTCAAAATCATAATGTTGAGTGAGTAAAGCAAGTTGCAGAATGACTTCAGGGCATACCTTTTCCAAAAGTTTGAAAACATGTAAAACAATACTACATATTTGTTATGGAGTATATTTTTGTTCATCAAGTATTCATGCCTCCTCACACTACATCTTTTGCATCATTTGGAAGAGTATATTTTCCCAGTCTATTGATGCCTTGGCCATGAGATTCACTTTGTCCAGTAGAATATTTGGGTAGAACTGATAATGTAAGAATTCTGAGCCAAGGCCTTAAGAAGCATCATATTTTTGTTTTGTTTCTTTGGGAGTTTCTGACCTCCACAATGAGAAGCACATGTCACTTGAGACTATCCCTTCAGTTTCTAACTCAGAATGAAAATACATGAATCATTGCTGCCCCAGCTGACATAGAGACCTGGGAACAAGAGAGCAAACGCTTGTTGTTGTATGATACTAGGTTTGAAATACATGAAAAACTGAACTATGCAATGTTCATATGCCGGAACATATGTAATGTATGTGTATGTAATACAAACAGGAATAATAAACAGTAAATAATAAAATAATAAACAGTAAATTCAGGAGAGTGGTTATTTTTGAGGAAGGAAACAAGGAATCCTTATCCTTGTTTATTCTGTTTTATTTTTCTTCATAGCACATTTATTTATTGTTTCTCTCTCCTTCCCACTAAAATGTAAATTTTACAAAACCAAGCAACGAGCCTTATTTGTTGACTGCTCTGGTGCAGGCATCCTACTGGCACACAATAGGCACTCAGTAAACATTTGTTGAAAGAATGAGACTGTTTACTCATCTGTAGTAAGGACAACACTAATGGTCATGCAGGATTATACTGAGGGTTAAACAAGATTATACCTGGGAATATGCATCGTATTGAACCTGGCATCTACGCGCTCAATTATGTCAGTCTTTTTTCTTTTTCTTTTTCTATTCTGGATATGTGGTTTCTCTGTTGAACTGTCTCAGTAATGTACAGAGCACTTTGTAATGTGTAAGGTGTAGACAAGAAACTGTTTCTTAACTGTGTAATCTCTAACAAGTTATTTAACCTCTGTGTTCCTGATCTGTAGACTGAGGATAATAATACCCATCTTATATGTTAGTTGAGAGTATTAAATAGTGTAATGATATGAAGCACTTAACATGGGGCCTGACACATAGTAAATGCTCAATAAACATTAGTTATTATTACTGCTACAAAATAGACAGTTGCCTATGTGGTATCAGTTCAGGAATATTTGGCAGGCTGCTTTACTAAAATAATATCTTCCACACCAGCTTGTCATTTCCATATCTACTTTTATTACTATGGAGTTATTCTTTTGGTTTATGCCTTGTTCATTCCAGCTACTTCTTACAAGCTTCATTGGGGATATCCTCCCAATAGTTTCTTGTGCTTAATATTATGTGATATCTTATTTTCCTCTACTCCTGGACAGATGGGCAACATAAGGACCCCAGGCAAAGGTTTAGGAAGAGAAGTGAAGAAACACATTCCAGAGGCAACCTTGGGATATTTGCCCCTTTTCCTTAAGGATGGCTCTATTCAGAATTGCCTGTAGTCATCGCTCTGTGTCTCAGCAGGAGCTAACTCTCTAGCTTCTGTTCCTTATGATATAGGTGAGAGATTAGTAATCTATGATAACTGCTTTCTCTTAGGGTTCCCAAGTGTTCCATGTTCTGAGGACTATCTCCTGCTGTACTATCTTTTATGATGCATCATCTCTCCTATTTGTTGGGGACCTGCCAACTGAAACCATGCCCAAACTCACTATATAGATGCTGTTGGCAAGACTTCTTCTTGGGCCGGGGGATATTATCCTTAGCTCTCCTGATTATAAGGCTGCATTATTTAGCTCATGCCATATTTGATGGCTTTGTACTTAGGAATCCTTGAAGTATATTTGAAAATAATTGTGATCAACATGCAAACATGTACAAAAATTTCTGAAAATGTCCATAACTTGTTGGCTTTTTAAAAAACAACCTTCTTAACATATATTTTATACATCATAAAATTTACCTGTTTTAAGCATATGATCGAGTTATTCTCAGTATATTCATAGAGTTGTGCAACCATCACCACAATCCAGTTTTAAAACATTTATGATTGGATTCTGAATGTATTGCTTATACCAATAATCAGTAATCTTGTTGGGAATCCTGGAAAATGCCTAAAATTTAACTACATTGTTTTACAGAATATGTGGCCTCCAAAAAAATGATACAAATACATTTACATAGTATCAATACAATTTTACCATCAATCTTTTCATACAATTAAAAATGCATTTAATGACATATGGTGGGGGGATGTAGGAATCATGTAAAAAACTGACCAAATTGAATATTTCCATGAAGGTTAGAAACTACATTAGGATCAGTAACTGCTAACTGCCACAAAAGAAAACCAAAGTTTCATTAATCTCAACACAGCAAAAATTTATTTCACCAAGTTTAATGCAGATTGGTGGGAATTCTCTTCCAAGCAGGGACTTGGGGATTAAGGCTCCCTTCTTTCTGTGGTACCGCCATCTTCATATATAGCATCTAAGACCACAACGGGCAAAGATGAAGAACACCAGCTCTTAACCTCCTGGACCTAGAAGTGGTACACGTCACTCCCATTGGTCAGAACTAGCTTCATGGCCCCAACCTAACGGCAAGTTTGAGGAAGGTAGGTTAATGCATCAATCATTCAGTGAGCAATTTCTCAGCTATGTTGCTGTAGGGGCAAAGACGGAAAGCTTTCCCCTTCATCCTATGAAAGTTCACTGAAAATGAACTGACAATAGGCAAATTAATATGTAAAAAAGGCATACAGATTTAGTTAATGTGTGTAGCACAGGGGAATCACAGAATGAATACCCCATAACCCAATGGGGTACAGAAGCATATATACCCTTCTTCTTAGAGTAAGGGAAGATGACGGTTGTTGGAGTAAATGTTTTTTAGGGGGAATGAATGGACCCAGTGTTCAGACAATGGTTAGTAAATAATTATTTTGGGGAATTGAATGGGATTTGAGAACAGACAATAGTTTGGGACAAAGTTTGTCTGGGCTCTATTATAGGTGTGGTGTTTAATTTTCAGTTTCTTTCTCTATGACAGGAGTTTTAATCTTCTCTGGTTAATGAAATTTCAGGGAAGAGATTGAAGGCAATTGTATTCTTTTTTGGTGGTCCAGTTTTAAAGTAGATAAGGGGACATCAGAGAACAGCCTCATTCTGTGCTTTGGAAGAGATAGAAGATTGAGTGAAAGGGAAGCAGGGAAGGTCAGAGAATCTTTGAGGCTGCTTTTTCAGTTTAGCATGTCAAAGTGCCATACTTTGGGGTATTATTTATTGAGCCCCCAAAGTGGTCAAGCCTGTGATGCTTTATTCTTCTTTTGCTCCTTCCTCAAGCGCTAAGAATGGCTGCTATATCTCACAATATTATCGTTTTATATTCTTCACTTCTAGAAATTAGATTCACTCTTGGTCATTTAAAATGTGCAGTTCTCATGTATGCCAGCAGTTAAAGTGAAATTTTTTAAAAATGAAATAAAATGTGCAGTTTCAGCTAGACTGCAATGTCATCTTTCACCAACAGGTGACACAAGTCAACATACTTGCCCTTCAGCCTGCAAAATCGTCATCTAAGATTGTTCTGCACAATAAAATGCTTATCAATTCAGTGAGATTAATTCTTTATAAAATTAATATATTTGTACCAACAGATATCATATGTTTATGAATCTTTAGATTGTCATCTATCAGTTAGCTCACTAAGTAACCAATGATTTTGGTCATTATTTGATGACCCTTATTTAGTGTCTGTGGTAAGTGTAATGAGGGGGTCTCTTTTTTTGTCCTCTAATCTTCTTTTCCTAAATCCTTGCCATACTCAATAACATATAACAAGAATGTACTCAAGGTCAAGAACCTAGACGTGAAAACTGTCAAAAAGGTCAGAAGACATGGGTTCCAAACCTGGCTCTGCCTCTAATTAACTGTATGATGTTGGGCAAGCCTCAACCTCTCTGAGTCTCTGCTTCTTTGTCTGAAAAAAATTATAAATTTTAATATCTGCTAATGAAAATGAGTGGTTAGTGTGGCCTTCAGAAAACAACCTTGTAGCCTCTGTTGCTAGCTAACTCTCCTTTCCTGCATTCCAGGGGTGTGTTAGTCCATTCTCACACTGCTATGAAGAAATACCTGAGATAAGGTTCTGCATAGCTGGGGAGGCCTCAGAAAACTTACAATTATGGCAGAAGGCACCTCTTCAGAGGGTGGCAGGAGAGAGAATGAGTGCTGAGCAAAGGGGAAAGCCCCTTATAAAACCATCAGATCTTGTGAGAGCTCACTCACCATCATGAGAACAGTGTGGGGGGAAACTGCCCTTATGATTCAGTTATCTCCATCTGGTCCTGCCTTTGACACATGGGGATTATTACAATTCAGAGTAAGATTTGGGTGGGGACACAGAGCGAAACCATATTATTCCACTTCTGGACCCTCCCAAATCTCATGTCCTCACATTTCAAAACAATCATGCCCTTCCTACAGTCTTCCAAAGTCTTAGCTCATTCCAGCATTAACCCAAAAGTCCAAGTCCAATGTCTTATCTGAGACAAGACAAATCCCTTCCACCTATGAGCCTGTAAAATTGAAAGCAAGTTAGTTACTTCCTAGATACAATGGAGGTACAGGCATTGGGTAAATACACCCATTCCAAATGGGAGAAATTGACCAAAACAAAGGGGCTACAGGGCCCATGCAAGTCTGAAATCCAATAGGGTAGTCATTAAACCTTAAAGTTCCAAAATGATCTCCTTCGATTCCATGTCTGACATCCAGGTCATGCTGATATAAGAGGTGGGCTCCCATGGCCTTGGGCAGCTTTGCCCCTATGGCTTTTCAGAGTACAGTCCTCTTCCCAGCTGCTTTCACGGGCTAATGTTGACTGCCTATGGTTTTTCCAGGTGCATGGTGCAAGATGTCAGTAGATCTACAATCCTGGGTTCTGGAGGATGGTGGCCCTCTTCTCACAGCTCTACTAAGCAGTGCCCCAGTGGGGACTCTGTGTGGGGGCTCCAACCTCACATTGCCCTTCCATACTGCCCTAGCAGAGGTTCTCCATGAAGGCTCTGCCTATGCAGCAAACTTCTCTGCCTGGACATCCAGGCGTTTCCATACATCCTCTGAAATCTAGGCAGAGGTTCCCAAAACTTAATTATTGACTTTTGTGTACCCATAGGCCTAACACCACATGTAAGTTGCCAAGGCATGGGGCTTGCACCCTCTAAAGCAATGGCCTGAGCTGTATCTTGACTCCTTTTAGCCATAGCACTGGAGATGAGGGAGCTGGGACACAGGGTACCATGTCCCAAGGCTGCATAGAGCAGGGGGGCCCTGGGCCTGACACATGAAACCATTTTTCCCTCCTAGACCTCCAAGCCTGTGATGGAAGGGGCTGCTGGGAAGGTCTCTGACATGCCGTGGAGACATTTTCCCCAATGTGTTGGTGGTTGACATTTGGCTCCTCATTACTTATGCAAATTTCTGCAGCTGGCTTGAGTTTCTCCTGAGAAAATGGGTTTTTATTTTCTATCACATTGTCAGGGTGCAAATTTTCCAAACTTTTATGCTCTGCTTCCTCTTGAATGCTTTGCCACTTATAAATTTCTTCTGCCAGATACCCTAAATCACCTCTCTCAAGTTCAAAGTTCGACAGATCTCTAGGGCAGGGGCAAAATGCTGCCAGTCTCTTTGCTAAAGCATAGCAAGAGTCACCTTTATTCCAGTTCCCAACAAGTTCCTCATCTCCATCTAAGACCACCTCAGCCTGAACTTCATTGTCTATATCACTATCAGAATTTTGGTCAAAGCAATCCAATAAGTCTCTAGGAAGTTCCAAACTTTCCCACATTTTCCTGTCTTATTCTGAGCCCTCCAAACTCTTCCAACCTCTGCCCATTACACAGTTCCAAAGTTGCTTCCACATATTCGGGTATCTTTACAGCAAGACCCTACTACCTTGGTACTAATTAACTGTATTAATCCATTCTCATGCTTCTATGAAGAAATACCCAAAACTGAGTAATTTATAAAGAAAAGAGGTTTAATTGACTCACAGTTCTGCATGGCTGGGGAGTCCTCAGGAAACTCACAATCATGGCCGAAGACACCTCTTCATCAGGTGGCAGGCGAGTGAATGAGTGCCAAGCAAAAGAGTAAGCCCCTTATAAAACCATCAGATCTTGTGAGAACTCACTCACTATGACAGGAACAGCTTGGGGGTGAAACTGCCGCCATGATTAAATTTTCCCCAGCTGGTCCTGCCCTTGACACATGGGAATTATTACAATTCAAGGTGAGATCTGTGTGGGGACACAGAGTCAAACTATATCAAGGAGTTTCTTTTCTGAGATCCCTGTTCCTGAGATTCCAGTCCTTCCTTCAGTTTCTGTGGTGCTTCTCTTCAAATGTGTTTGTGGAGATTCTGACTTAATAGGTCTACAGTGAAGCCTAGGAATCTGTTTTGCAACAAGCTCTGGAGGGATTTTGGATTATTAGCCAGGTATCACTGCCAGATTATCACACTTCACTATTTAGAGTGCACAGAGTATGCAGAGTTGTCCCTCAGTATCCAGGACCCCTTTGGATACCAAAACATATGGATGTTCAAGTTCATGATATAAAATGACATAGTATTTGTGTATAACCTACTCATATCCTCCTGCATACTTTACATATCTCTAGATTATTTATAATATGCAATACAATATAAATACTATGTAAATAGTTGTCATACTGTGTCATTTAGGGAAAATCAATAAGAAAAAAATTATACTTTTTTTTTTCAATATTTTCAATCCATGGTTGGTTGAATCCATGAATGAAAATCTCATGGATATGGATGGCCAGCTGTACTTCTAACATCAATAGGAATTTCTGGTTCAAGGTAAATGCCAATTAAGAAAATCAAACGTACATGATCTCTATTTTGATTTCAGCTTATTGTAGATTAAAATGTATATTGTGCTCTTACAGTTTTCATTGGTTCATTAAATTTACTTATACTTTCATATTCCCAAATTCCACAATTCTGTTTCAGTCCCCCATCCCCAAGAATGCAAAGTGTTTTTTTTTTTTGTCTGACCCTTATATATTTCATCTTTCTAGGTCAAACATGCTGTCATTACTTATACAAAATTCTGATGCAGTAGCATTCCAGGTTCCTAAACCAAACTCTGAACTCTTTGGCAAACAACTTAAGAAGAAAAGTATTTCTCATTGTTATGCAAGCTTTCCTCCTCTCTTTGACACTACAGTTCCCCACAGATCTCTAAGCTCTTTCACAGTTCTGCTCTCTCAGCCAGCACCAGCCCATCTCCACACCATACTTTTAGGTCTGAGTCAGCTGGTCCTGTAGAACATTAACTCATTAACAACACAATTGTCCCTTATTTCTGAGCTCTCACCCGACTAGGGTTGTTTCAGTGAGCAAATACAATGAAGGACTTTTTTTTTTTTTTTTTTTAATTGCCATTCTTTTTACAGGGTAGTTGGGAAGCTCAAAGGAATCCATAAAAATGTACTCTATGATAGATATAAAACATAAGTCAAATATAGAGTGGAGGTATAAATGGGTGCCATCCTCTATAATTTATTCTTCCTCCATTTATTTTAGAGAGAAAAAAATTGAATCCTCATACACCTTAAATTTCAAGGACATTTATCATTTGCATTGCTGGCATAGTACCATCCAAACATAATCATATTTATCTTCCATCCCTATTGGGTTCTGGAGAATTATGCATATTTTCTTCTGTAAATCTTCATACCAATACAGATATTAGCCCCTACTCAACCTCATTCCCAGCTGCACCACTAACTCTAACCTATCCTGCTTTCATGTCTTCAGTCACATGCACTATCTTCTCTTTGAATTTACATTTTAGACTGTTAGATGGGACCACAGTCAAAAGTTCATTTTATTTCTAAATGATGGAAAAGTCATGAGCATTGAGATAAATAGAAGTATTAGTATTTTCAAAGTCAACAACTCAAAGAGATTTGGGGTCCGAGGTAGCTTATGAAATGTGAAGGGCCACCACACAGTGCCCCACACTATTGAGCACTTTTGTAAAAACCAACAAACAAAAATGGTTTCTATTCTTTGGACAACCATGAAGGAAAATTTGTTCACAAAGTAGTATTCTAACATAGCTGTAAATGCAGTCACTCTTTTGTGGTTTAAGCTCAAGGACTACACTGGTTTCTGAGATGATGGGATCATTATCTTTCCAGAGTGACGACAAGAAAATAAGTTGGGGGAAATTTTGACTATTGCTGGTTCCTAGATATGTACTCATTTATGGACTCACAGTTCTGCAAATCTGTGCATGGTGATAAGCGGGGGTAGAGAACCTTTGTGGGTGCACACACATATACAAGTTTCCTTTTATTACTTGTGGTAGTTAGAATTCTAAAAATATACTCCTAACCCCTAGCCAGGTGCCACTCCCTAATAAGTTGAGATATCACTCCTGTGATGACATTACATCATATGACACAGTTGACTTCCAGATAGGAAGATTATCTCAGTAGTCCTAATCTAATCGAGAAGCCCTTAAAAGCAGAAAACATTTTTTCCAGCTGGTGTCAAAAAGGAAAGCAGAAGGAGAAGTCAGAGAGATTCAAAGCATAAGAAGGAATTAAAGTGCTGTTGCTGATTTCAATATGGAGGAGACCACATGACAAAGAATGTGGGTGGTCTCTCAAAGCATAGATTGGCTCCCCTGGCTGACATCCAGCAAAAAAATGGGTACTTTCAGTCTTATAACTGCATCAAACTGAATTCTACCATAACCACATGAGTTTAGAAGAGAGCTCTGGGCCTCTAGATGAGAATGCAGATCAGTTGATAGCTTGATTTTAGCTTTGTAAGACCCTGAACAGAGATTCCAGTTAAACCATGCTGCACTTTTGAACTATAGAACGATGAGCTAACAAATGAATGCTATTGTAAGCCACAAAGTGTGTAGTAATTTTTAGGCAGCAATACAAAACTAATACATTATTGAATTAGTCTTTTCCCTGGATCATGGAGCTCCTGAAACCATAGATCATGTTATCTCCATGGGAAAGTCCCACTGTCCCTCATTCAAAGTCTTGTGTTCAGGAAGTACTCCACAACTGTTATCTGTTAACAAATAAGGTCACTGAACCAGGTGCAATTGCTTAGTGTCCTCACTGACTTAGAGCATAATTGAGCTGCTTCTGTGGTTCATGGTTACTATTAAACTGCTTACTGGTCAGAAGGTGAGGGCCACACAACTAAGGGGTTCAGCTTAGGTATTCTCTCCACTCTATAAAAGACAGGAAGCGTTCTTCAGACACACACGAGACTAACAGTCACATCATGTGGCCTTAAATAAGCCAGACTGGGCTTCCTCTGGGATCAGGGAGATGATATCAGAAATAAAAATAAACCACAAGGCACTTGCTGCCCTCGTTCTTGGGCTGATGAGGAGCCAGATAACGAGGTTACACATTTTAACATGATCATGAGAATGAAACAGGGCTCACTCCTCTCTCAGTTTCCATTAGGGACTTTGTCCAGAGAAAAAGCTATATTAACAGGTGCTTTACAAAATGTGGCTTCCTTCCTGTTCTCAGCAGGGAGGGCGTCAGTGCCTGCTCTAATACTTGATCATCCTTCTTTTCCACTTCTGTTCATTCCTTTTCTTCCTTTTTCCTTCCCTTTCCTCACTTCCTCTTCCTAATTTTATTTTTTGTTATTGAGCTCTTTAGTTGGGAGAGTGAGAGCCCCAGCAGCACAGAAAAAACCTCAGCCTTTCAGAGTGAGATAAATGCCCTTTATTCTTATTTGAGTTTCTCACTGCCTAGAGTGTAAGTGTAGAAAATAGAACAGTCTAACAGAAGCAGAGAGCAAGGCCTTTTTCATGGTGTTTGAAAAAGACTAGGAAAAGGTGGCAGAAAGGAGGATGAGGTGACCCTGTTCCTATCTCTCAGTAGTCACTCAGTCAACATTTCTGGAGTGCCGTGACATTTACTCTCATTTTATGTCATTAAACAGGGTATGAAGTAGTTTCAGCACAAGTGTAGATTATGCACAGACATTTGCTGTCTGTTCTTGGGAGCCAAGGGAAACATAAGATTTGGTCCCTATCCTTAAGGAACTAATAGGGCTGCCAGGCAGCATAGAACCCATATATGAAAAGGACTTGTGGAAGACACAGATAGCCCCAGGATAGTGCAGAAGAACTAGAGCGATAGGGTATTGTGGCATTGGAGAACAGTAGAAGGGATGTGATTTAGTGGAAGTGGCAGTGATGGTTATAGAGGAGCAGAGGAAGGTTTTTTTGTGGCAGGGAATGGGGAAGGAGTGCAATGTAGTTTCATGGATGCAGGGTGAAGCTGGAATGAACATTCTTTATGCCTAGTTGTCACAGTATTCATGTTGTTATGGACCAAATTGCGTCCCTTACAAATTCATATGTTGAAGTCCTAAATTCTAGTATCTCAGAATGTGAGTGTATTTTGAGACAGGGCTTTTAAAGAGGTAGTTAAGGTTAAATGAGTTCATATGGATGGGGCCCTGATCCAATATAACCGATGTCCTTATATTAATAAAAAGAAGAAGAAACACCAGGAATGTGCACACACAGAGAAAAGGCCCAGTGAGGACACAGTGAGAAGGCAGCTCTCTGGGAGTCAAGGAGAGAGGCCTCAGGAAAAGCCAAATCAGCCAACTCCTTGATCTTGGACTTCCAGCCTCCAAAACTGTGAAAAAAAATATTTCCGTTGTTTGAATCTCCAGTGTATGGCATTATGTTGTGGCAGCATGAGCTAATACACATGTGAAAGAAGATTGTTCTCAGTGCTGAGTGGGGGTTGCTCTAAATCACTTACTCTCATAGTCAAAGCTTTAAGTGGGCTAACAGTAATGGGTGTATCAGCACTTGAGGAGACAGGCAGGTTCTGGCAGGACTCTTAGCTGGGTGACCTTCCGTAGGTCATGTTGCTTATCTGGGCCATTTTTGTCTCTTTGGTAAATTAGGAAATTAATAAGAGTGACTTGCTAATGCATAGATACAAGGTTCAAGGTGGAGATCATCATAACTTTTGTAGATTTTTCAAAATGCTCATGCTCTACTGCTTTGCTCCCTGCCCTTGCTGAGAATCTCTGGTTTTTATTATTTTATTTTATTATGTTAGGAACACTTAACGTGAGATCTAGCATCTTAAAACATTTTAAGTTAAGTGAAAAAAGCCAGATACAGAGCGACAACTACTGAATGATTTCACTTACATGAGGTAGCTAAAATAATGAAACTCATAAAACCAAAGACTGGAATGGTCATTATTGGTGCTATTGGAATGACAATATGGGGACTTATTAATCAACAGGTGTAAAGTTTCAGATAAGTAAAATGAATAAGCTCTAGAGAATCTGGCTTTTGTATTGAAGGTCATTCAAGGTCAGTCAGTCTGCTAGTCTTGCATACCCATGCATCCCTACTTCCTATTATTGATAAGTGGCCTCATCCTAAAAGGACCAGTACCTTCTGCTTTTTGCTTGGCTCAAGAATTTACCCCATCCTATGCGTCCACCATTAAGTGCTAGCAGAGTGATAAATGCCTCTTTTGAGGTGAGAGTTGAGGTAAACCATGAGAGTGGCAAGTTGGGGCTCTCAGAGCTGTCAGCTAGCTGAGATTGTTCAACAGGTAAGATGCAGTCTAGGAAACACCAGTGCCTTCACCTTCTGCTTTGTGTTTACTTTTAGGAAAGATGTCCCTAGCTCTGGAGGAGGTGGTATGAAATCGTGAGGCTTCTCATGGTCAGAGAGAAGCCCCTGTCCTTAGCTCCCTTTGTTTCCCATTAGCTGAGAATATATGTCCCGGTTGTAGTTTTCCATTGACAGTCTGAATGTGAGTGTGTGCATAGGGGCCAGGGACCTAAGTATAAGAATGGAGTTTCCAGCTCATGGGTACAGACCTCCTTGCCTCTTCCCTGCCACTAAGCCCAGTTACATTGCCTGACCTGTTCCCAAACTCCATTACTTAAACGCCCACACCATCTACCTGATGTGGGGAGGGAGGCAGTCCTAGAACCCCCTGAAGCCCATACTAGAAATCCTGAGTGCAGCTGAGTAAGTGGCAGAATGATTGAGCATCTCCTTCTTCTGCTTTGATGAGCCTCTAACCCAGGCAGGAGATTTATTTCTGTTGTCAATGTTATTTCAGGACTCAGAAACCAGTTGTCTACCTTGCTCTTCAGCCAATCACAGGCAGGGATAAAGAGGGGAATGGCAGACAATAAGGTCTACTGGGGATAGTGCAAGTTATTTTGAGCTTATCTTATTCTTAGCCAGCAGCCTGGGGTGTCGGTGTCTGCACATGATTCAGTTTTGCCTGGTGGTGGTGGCAGCAGGACACTTTGCTTCAGGTGCTTGACGTTCAGTATTACAGAAATTAATTATGGGAAAAGCAGTTTCCTGATGCTAACACAGTCTCTAAGTAGACTCCTGAAGGATCGGGAGGAAGACTTCATGTAGACAGCTTGCTATGTGAGCAGATGTCGAAATGCCAGTGCCCACTGGGGAACATGGTCCTTATAAAGGAAAACAATCCACCTGGCACCCCAATATGCTGGATCTGATTTTGAGATGAAAGAATATAAGGTCCTGTCATTCTGAGGTTCAACCCATGAGGCAAGACTAGCAAAGGAAAAGATAAGAGGAGAGTGACTGGTAGAGAAAACTGGGAAAGGGATGCCCTACTCTTTGTTCTCACTCCTCTAAGAGAACAGTGATGGAGCACCACCACCTACACCTTCTCAGTGCATCAAACACTAGGTGTTGAGTTATTCTGCTTCCTAGAAATGACTTTCCCATTATCTCTACACTACAAAGTTCTTGATGTGTAAAATTCTTCAACAACTCCAGCCCCCAAGTCTTTCTGTTTTCTGGCTGCCTATAAGAATATTAGTGCATTGATGGACACATAGTAAACGTTCAACAAATGTTGAATGAATTAATGAATGGTCTGTATTAGTAATTTTTATACTTAAAAACTCAGCAGAACCTTTACTTTCAAATATAATCTTAATCTGAAACTCAATACACAGAATGAATCAGAGTTGAACACTCGAGGAGTGTGATCAAATCCTGCATCACTGCATTTATTTCTTCTTGTGTCTCTAGTGCTGTAGCCAGCCTTTGACAATTTGCAACCTGACTATGACTCAGATATCCACATGTAGACTCCAATTTTAGGTGTCCTGTGTAGGGTATGGTATTGGGAAAAGGAGATAGGAGTGGTCACAAGTAAAGGGGTCAAAAGGCCTAGACAAAGAAAACTCAAAGAGAAGAACACATCAGGAGAGGCGGATGTGACAAGCTATGAACTTTCGCTGGAAGTTAGAAATGTGACAGCTATCATTATGAGTGAATATGACTCTTTATAAAAGGCACAAGAAAGAATAAAGAAACAAGGAGTGGGAGGCTAGGGTGGGGCCAAATGTGACTGTGAGGGAAGTATTTAATGAGACACAATCATTCATTTCACATATTCAATACATTTTTAATAATTGCATTGTTATGGGCACTAGAGAAACACCAGTGAGTAGAAATACCTACTCTCATGAAGCTTACATTCTAGTGTGGGATAGGAGACAGGCAAGAAACAAAGTAAACAAATAGACTCTTTCCCTGAATGATTTCATCCAGCTTTATGGTTTTATTTACCTTCTATATATTTTTTTAACATTTTCTGCTTGCAGTATTTATTTATAATTTTAATTTTTAACTTTTTATAATTTCAATAGCTTATTGGGTGCAAGTGGTTTTTGGCTACATGGATGAATTGAATACTGGTGAAATCTGATATTGTATCCAATATGCAACACTTCATCCCTTGACTCCCTCCCACCCTACCTCTTCTGAGTCTCCAATGTGCATTATACCACTCTATATGCCTTTGTATACCCATGTCTTAGCTCCCACTTATAAGTGAGAAGATATGATATTTGATTTTCCATTCCAGAATTACTTCACTTAGAATAGTGGCCTCTAGCTCCATTCTAGTTGTTGCAAAAGACATTGTTTCATTCTTTTTTTGTGGCTGAGTAGCATTCCATGGTGTGTATATACCACATTTTCTTTATCCACTGATTGGTCGATGGACACTTAGGTTGGTTCCATATCTTCGCAATTGTTAATTGTGCTTCAATAAACATGCGTGGAAGTGTCTTCTTGATATAATGTCTTATTTCCTTTGGGCAGACACCCAGTAGTGGGATTGCTGAATCAAATGGTACATCTACTTTTTGTTCCTCAAGAAATCTCCATACTGTTTTCCATAGATGCTGCACTAATGTACACTTCCGCCAGCAGTGTATAAGCATTCTCTTTTCAACATATCCACACCAACATCTATTGTTTTTTGACTTTTGAATAATGCCCACTGTGGCTGGGGTCAGGTAGTATTTCATTGTGGTTTTAATTTGCGTTTCCCTGATTAGTGATGTTGAACATTTTTTATGTGTTTTTTGGCTATTGGTATATCTTCTGAGAAATGTCTGTTCATGTCATTTGCCCCCTTTTTGATGGGATTTTTTTTTTCTTGCTGATTTGAGTTCCTTGTAGATTCTGGATATTATTCCTTTATCAGATACATACTTTGTAAATATTTTCTCCCACTCTGTGGGTTGTCTGTTTACCCTGATGATTATTTATTTTGCTGTACAGAGGCTTTTTAGTTTAATTAGGTCCCACTTATTTATTTTTGTTTTTGTTGCATTTGCTTTTGGGGTCTTAGTCATCAATTCTTTGCCTAGGCCAATGTCCAGGATAATTTTTACAAGGTTATCTCCTAGATTTTGTTATGGTTTCAGGTCTTAGATTTAAGCCTTTGATCCATCTTGAGTTGATTTTTGTATAAGGTGAGAGATAGGGATTCAGTTTCATTCTTCTACACGTGGCTAGCCAGTTTTCTCAGCACCATTTATTTAATAAAGTGTCTTTTCCCCGATTCATGTTTTTTGTATGCTTTTTTGAAGATCGGATGGTTGTAGGTATTTGGCTTTATTTCTGAGTTCTCTATTCTGCTCCATTTTTACCATTATATTCAGACTCCTAATTTATATATCCAGTCAGAAGTTTAGATTCACGTATCTAATTGCCAGTTCTAATGAGTCCCTCAGGTTTAACATGACCAAAACAGAATGTTTGATATTGTTCCTCCCACAGCCTATCCCATCTTGATATGGTTTCCCCATTCCTCAGTTGCTCAGGCCAACACCTAAAAGTCACCCTTGATTACTTTCTTTCCTTTACCTCCCTGCTTTCAATCTGTCAACAAGTCTTATTGGTTTCACTGTCAAAATACATGCTAGATCTAACCATTCTTCATCACCTCCATGGCTACCACCCCAATCCAAGCTATTATCATCTCATACCTGAACAACAGCAAGATATCCCTATTCAACAATTAATAATTTCCCATGACTCTAAGAATTAAACAAAAACACTTTTTTAAAGCCACCGATTTTGGTCAAGATCTATCCCCAATTTATTTCTACAACCTCATCTCCTATCAGTCTTTCCTTCTCACAAAGCTCAAGACACATGGGTCTCCTCTGTATTGTTTGAACCAGGCAAGTCCTTCTCCACCTCCTGCTTTTTGCCATTTATTTTTCCCTCTGCCCGCAGTGTTCTTTCTCTTGCTCTTCATATAACTCATTCCTTCCTCTTTCCACTATAACCACCTCAGAGACATCTTTCCTGACTCTCTAAAGTAGACCCAACTCCATTTTTCTCTGACATAGAACCCTATTTGTTTCTTTCATAATTCTCAACACAGCTTGAAATTATTTCAGTTGTTCATGTGTATATGTGCATATGTGTGTGTGTATGTGTGTTGGTTTATTTGTGTTTCTGTCACTCCCATTACGCTGCAAGTTCTGTGAATATAGGGGCAATGTCCATCTAATTTTCCATTGTATTTTTAGTGCCTGGCATATTAGTCACTTAATAAAAATGTTTTGAATAAACAAATGGGTGGGGAAGGATTCTGGAACTAGAATATCACGAAGGTTTGAAGAGACAATGAATTTTCTGGGCCCCATACCATCAATCACAGCAATGACTGATAGGTTAGGCACAAGCTTCCAGGATATAGTCAGGGCCAGATATTTTTGTGGCCAGGGAACATAGTATGGAGGCTAGAGCATTAATTGCATTTGCATTAGGTTAATGGAAAAAGACTGGAAGAAGAAATTTAAGCCCAGAGTGAAGCTGGCCTTAATAACCAGTGGACGGGGCTGGGTGCCGTGGCTCACGCTTGTAATCCCAGCACTTTGGGAGGCCGAGATGGGCAGATCACGAAGTCAGGAGATCGAGACCATCCTGGCTAACATGGTGAAACCCCGTCTCTACTAAAAATACAAAAAATTATCTGGGTGTGGTGGTGGGTACCTGTAGTCCCAGCTACTCGGGAGGCTGAGGCAGGAGAATGGAGTAGAGCTTGCAGTGAGCTTGCAGGCCTCTGCACTCCAGCCTGGGTGACAGAGCGAGACTCCGTCTCAAAAAAACATAAAAATAAAAATAACCAGTGGACACAGAGCTTTCTATGTTCAGAGGTGGAACACTACCTAAAGAGACGAAATAAATACTTTGATAACAGGCAGACCTGAGTTTGAATACCGGCTGAGCCACTGACAAGCTAGGTGACTTTCATCAATTTATTTAGTCTACCCAAGCATCAGATTTCTCATCAGCAAAATAGATATGATAATGTTGCCTACTGCATAGGGTTATTGTAACAACTAAGTGAATTAAATATGTGTAGCACTTTGAATAGAACCTAGTACATAATATGCACCAGTAATGAACAAAAGGAAGAAGGAGAGGGAGAAAGGGAAGAAATGAGCTCTCCTGTGGGTTGAAGATTGTCCTAGTCCTTGGGGAGAAATCCAAATAGAAAGAGAATAAATTTGCAAGATACGCTTATGTCTGTGCCTATTAATTTATAGCAAACTTGCATCTTTTTGCTTACAGAAAAAAAGTGTATAGAGTCCTAGATTCTCTATCTCTGTATTGTTACCTTGGCCTTCTTTCTCAGTTAGGTGACTGTGCTGACCTGGATGTGATTACATGGGTTACATTCCCAAAGGTATGGTAATGGTTACATAAACACACTAAAAACCAGTCAATTCATCAGGGGAAAATAGAGTCACTCAAGCTAATTATATGTCCCAGGGCCCAGACCATAAGCCAGCAGTGGCTATCTAGCACAGCAATTTCATGCCATCCATATGCATATTGGTTACTTTAGACCAATAAGAAATTTCCTCATATTGTAGTTTGAGGTGGATGTCTTGGTGTAGCATGGAGTTGCAGATGGCTCAGGAGCCAGGAAAGGCTTTCTTCAAAGAATGCCATAAATGCAGGACAATCAAAAGAAGTCACTTTGCTCCTAAATGAGGGCATAAATTCTGAGAAATAATCCTACCAGTAGTCATTCTGGATGTACGAAACAGAAGCAGCAGTGAGTTATCAATCCTAAAATTAGGGAAAAATATTTTCTATGAATATTTGTAGTTCGTTATTGACTTTTGAGGCTCATTATACAAGTACTAAAATATGGAATTTTATGATTACTTTGTATAATTATGTATAGACAGGGAGAGCCAAGCTCCCTTTAAAGTTAGTGAGAGATATGCATGAAGAATGAGAGATAAAATTAGTTTCTATTTTTCAATTTTGTGCAAAGTAGAATTCAATATTTCAAAATGACAAAAGACTCATCTTGTTTTCAAATAGACTATAAAGCACAATAGCACAATTTATTTACATACTTTCCTTCCGAAGTTCAAAGCATTTTTCAGGTGTTCTTTTAGTTATTTTCATAATGGAAAGGGTAAATGGTTTTAATCTGTACTTTTTTCCAGATATGAAAACTGAGGCACAGAGTGACCGAGTCATTTACTAACAATCACAGTAGATTGTTTTTACGTTTTTCCCTTTAAAATGAGATGAATAATAATTTCTGCCCTATCTCATAGTGTTGCTGTAAGGATATGTATAGAACACCTCTTGTGCGATTTAAAATAGTCTAGACCTTACTTTGTACTCCAACCAATACCGTATTAATGATTTTGTTGCAGACTTCCACCCACTTTATTGTGTGCAACCTGACAGTGCTTCATCTTGAACCCACTGCTGCCATGTCTTGCTCCCTACCCTGTGGTTTTGATGGCACCTTGGCATTGGATGTCCTTGGGACCTTCCTTGACCAATGTTTTCCCCTGGACTGATAGTCCCGAGATATACTCCTTCATACCCCTTTAGGTTTCTCAGAAGGTCCCAGCCATCCACAGAGATATCCAACTCAAGAATTCCTACCTGCATTTTCATTCCCTCCTTACCTGTTTCACTTCCCTAGCCCTCTTGTCTGTTTTCTGGAATCACTTCCCAAATATACTACCTTCAAGCAAGCCTTTTCCTCAAGCTCTGCTTTCCAGATTATTAAGCCCAAGACAGAGTGACATGAAATAACATATGTAAGATAATTTGAAAACCCAAAAATGCTATGCAATACAAGCTATTAATCTGATTTATGTAATGTTAGTAGTCTTCACACCAATTATAACCATAATAATTATGCTCATAATGAAGCTATTAAAGGATTGAAGCAAAAATTGGTAGTTTTTTTTTTGTTCTTTTTTTCTCTGAAACTCTGGATCCTCTACAAATTAGAAGTATTCCTTCCCCTGGAGGAACACTAGATTTCTCAAGGGGTATTCGGGCAAAGGGAGAATTAAAAGAATCAATTCCCAGTGTTATCTCAACTTCCATATGATTCAATTCTTAATATTGATCTACCAGAGTCCATGCTTGAAGTCAAGATGTCTTACCATGGTTCCCTTTTCCTTCCTCTCCATTCATAGTTGCCCTTCCCCCACTCCACAAAAGAAAAGCAGAACATTTATCTTGAATCTTGCTATGATGTATTCTATCACCCAACTATGTTTAAAAATAATAGCAACATTGCTGAGAAAGAGAAAAGCAAAGAGAGCACTGATAAAAAAAAATAACTTTGGTGGACCCGTCAGTTACTAATGACCCTATAGCTTCTCTATATGTTTACATGCAGAGATTTCCACACAGAGATTTAAAATGACCTTATAAAAGTAGAATATTTACTTATGCACAAGTGTAATACAAAATGTTACTGAAATGCTATCAAGAATGTGATGCCCAGAGCTTCAGAAAACCAGTTTCACCTAATTAGAAGAAAACCCTTCCTTTTCAGCTAATATGCTGCCCAATTATGTCAAATGAATACTTATAAGCAATAATTTTTACCAATAAAACTAAATTACTAATCTATCTATATATAATAACTCTCAAGTGTCTTACTCTCTGTCTACCATAAATTTTAGAAGTGCTTGTAGAAGATTTTGATTAGAAAACTGAAATATGACCTGTAAAATATATGGCTGTATGTATGTGCCTGTGTTTGTAGTCCATGAGACAAATCCTAAAATAAACAATTTCTAATTTTTTAGTTTGTTTTAACTTCTTATTTTAAAATAATTTTAGACTTTCTCTTTGCAATTAATATATATTTTATTATTCAGTGTTTTCCAGAGAAACAGAGCTAACAGGTATAGATATACGGAAAAATGTTTTTATGAGGGATTGGCTTATGTATTTTTGGAGTCTGAGAAGTCCCATGATCTGCTGTTTGAGAGCTGGAGGCCCAGGAAAGCCAGTGGAACTTCCAGTTCAAATCTGGAGGCCTGAGAACCAGTGGAACAACGGTATAAGTCTCATTCTGAGTTCAAAGTCCCAAGAATGAGGCACATCGATGTCTGAAAGCAGGAGAAGATGGATGTTCCACCTCAAGCAGAGACAGCAAATTCACTCTTCCTCCACCTGTTTTACTCTATTCAGGCCCTAAACAGATCAAATGATCCTCACATACACTGTTTTTGTCTTGTTTTGTTTTGCATGTCTTGAATATCTTCATTTCTATTTATTTATGTTTTGGTTGACAATTTGTGTATTTTTTATTTTTTGAAAGTTTTATTTTAAGTTCTGGGATACATGTACAATGTGCAGGGTGTGCAGGTTTGTTACATAGGTAAACGTGTGCCATAGTGGTTTGCTGCACCTATCAACCTATCACCTAGGTATTAAGCCCAGCATGCATTAGCTATTTATCCTGATGTTCTCCGTTCCCATGCACAGCCCTCCAACAGGTGTTCAGCTCTCACATATAAGTGAGAACATGTGGTGGGTGGTTTTTTGTTCCTGCATTAGTTTGCTGAGGATAATGGCTTCCAGCTCCACTCATGTCCCTGCAAAGGACATGATCTCATTCCTTTTTATGGCTGCATAATATTTCATGGTGTATATGTACCACATTTTCTTAATCCAGTCTATCATTGATGGGCATTTGGGTTGATTCCATGTCTTTGCTATTGTGAATATTGCTGCAATGAACATATGCATGCGTGAATCTTTATAATAGAATGATTTATACTCATGCACATTGTTGATGATGATCTTTTTTAGTCAGTCTACTGAGTAGACAGAGTATATGCTAATGCAAATGCTAATCTCTTCTGGAGACACCCTCACAGACACACCCAGAAATAATGTTCACCAGCAATCTGAGCATCCTTGATCCCAGTCAAGTTGACACATAAAATTAACCATCACATGTATCTTGGAGTAGATACTTTGAAACAATGCAAATATCCTGTTTCTCCTTAAACTTTTGCCCATTGATTTGAGCATCCATTGGTGGATCTTCTTTGCAACAATAATTACTGTGGTGTTCTAATGGTGATTTTCTATTTCCCTCAATCTTTCTACATTTGTTAATTGGAATTCTTCTGTAAAGAAGAGCTGTTCCTTCATAATTTTGTGTTTGACTTTTTTTAATTCTACAAGTTATTATCCTATACTGTTGTTATCTATTCTGTTGCTCAAATTGTTCTCATTTTGATCATAGGGATCTCTAATAATATAGAGAGAAATTTCTTTAAAAGTCAAATGTTTTAAATCATTTGCTTCCAATAAAATTGAGCTAGTCATATTACCAGTGACTGATCATTTAAAAGTGCGTTGAGGGTAGAACACTGTGTAACATTTCACATGTAACACAGAAGACATTCAAAGAAACTTCCATTCTTATAAACTTTTTTATATGAAAAAAATTTCTCAATACTTTTTCTACAAAAAGTAAAAATTAATGACCAGTGATGAGCTTTTTTCATAAAAGAAAGAAATTGAATTGATACTGAGACATACCTAAATCTAGCAATTTTCGATAACATTTTGCTTTTTTTCCCCATAGGTTATTGAGGTACAGGTGGTGTTTGGTTACATGAATAAGTTCCTTAGTGGTGGTGAGATTTTGGTTCACCCATCACCTGAGAAATATACACTGCATCCAATTTACAGTCTTTTATCCCTCATCCCCCTCCCATTCTTCTCCCCAAGTCCCCAAAGTCCACTGTATCATTCTTCTGCCTTTGCACCCTCATAGCTTAGCTCCCATATATCAGTGAGATCATACGATATTTGGCATTCCATTCCTGAGTTACTTCACTTAGGATAATAGACTCCAGTCTCATCCAGGTCGATTTGAATGCCATTGATTCCTTTTTATGTCTGAGTAGTATTCCATATATACCACAATTTCTTTATCCACTCGTTGATTGATGGGCATTTGGGTTGGTTCCATGATTTTGCAATTGCGAACTGTGCTGCTATAAACATGTGTGTGCAAGTATCTTTTTCGGATAATGACTTCTTTTCCTCTGGATAAATACCCAGTAGTGGGATTGCTGGATCAAATGGTAGTTCTACTGTTAGTTCTTTAAGAAATCTCCACACTATCTTCCATAGTGACTGTGCTAGTTTACATTCCCACCAGCAGTGTAAAAGTGTTCCCTTATCACTGCATCCACGTCAACATCTACTGTTTTTTCATTTCTTGATTATGGCCATTTTTGCAGGAGTAAGGTGGTATTGCATTGTGGTTTTGATTTGCATTTCCCTGATCATTAGTGATGTTGAGCATTTTTTCATATGTTTGTTGGCCATTCACATAACTTCTTTTGAGAACTGTCTGTTCATGTCCTCAGCCCACTTTTTGATGGGATTGTTTGTTTTTTTTCTTAATGATTTGTTTGAGCTCATTGTAGATTTTGGATATTAGTCCTTTGTCAGATGTATAGATTGTGAAGATTTTCTCCCACTCTATGGGTTGTCTGTTTACTCTGCTGACTGTTCCTTTTGCCACACAAAAGTTCTTCAGTTTAATTAAGTCCTAGCTATTTAGCTTTGTTTTTATTGAATTTGCTTTTGGGTTCTTGGTCATGAAATCTTCGCCTAAGCCAATGTCTAGAAGGGTTTTTCCAATGTTTTCTTCTAGAATTTTTACAGTTCCAGGTCTTAGATTTAAGTCCTTAATCCATCTTGAGTTGATTTTTGTATAAGGTGAGAGATGAGAATCCAGTTTCATTCTCCTACATATGGCCAGCCAATTATCCCAGCACCATTTGTTGACAAGGGTGTCTTTTTCCCACTTTATATTTTTGTTTGCTTTGTCGAATATCAGCTGGCTGTAAGTATTTGGGTTTATTTCTGGGTTCTGTATTCTCCATGGATCTATATGCCTATTTTTATGCCAGTTCCATGCTGTTTTGGTGACTATGACCTTATAGTATAGTTTGAAATCTGGTAGTGTGATGCCTCCATTTTTGTTCTCTGTGCTTACTCTTGTTTCGGCTAAGTGGGCTCTTTTTTGGTTCCATATGAACTATAAAATAGCTTTTTCTAGCTCTGCAAAGAATGATGCTGGTATTTTGATGGGAATCGCACTGAATCTGTAGAATGCTTTTGGCAGTATGGTCATTTTCACAATATTGATCCATGAGCATGAAACGTGTTTCCATTTGTTTGTGTCTCCTGTGATTTCTTTCAGCTGTGTTTTGTAGTTTTCCTTGTAGAGGTCTTTTGCCTCCGTGGTTAGGTACATTTCTAAGTATTTTATTTATTTATCTATTGCAGCTATTGTAAAAGGGGTTGAGCTCTTGATTTGATTCTCCGTTTGGTTGCTGTTGGTGTATAGAAGAGCTATGTAGAGAATGTACTGGTTTGTGTACATTAATCTTGTATCCAGAAACTTTGATAAATTCTTTGACCCATTCTAGGAGCTTTCTAGAGGAGTCTTTGGGGTTTTTGAGGTACACGATCATATCATCAGCAAACAGTGACATTTTGACTTCCTCTTTACCTATTTGGATGCCCTTTATTTCTTTGTTTTGTCTGATTGCTCTGGATAGGACTTCCAGAACTATGTTGAAGAGGAGTGGTAAGAGTGGGCATCCTTGTCTTGCTCCAGTTCTCAGAGGGAATGCTTTCAACTATTCCATATTCAGTATTATGTTGGCTGTGGATTTGTCATAGATGGCTTTTATTACATTGAGATATGTCCCTTGTACACTGATTTTCTTGACAGTTTTAATCATAAAGGGATGCCAAATTTGTCAAATGCTTTTTCTGCATCTGTTGAGATAGTCATGTGATTTTTGTTTTTAATTCTGTTTATGTGGTGTATCACATTTATTGACTTGCATATGTTAAACCATCCCTGCATCCCTACTATGAGACCTACTTAATCATAATGGATTATCTTTATGATATGTTGTTGGATTTGATTAACTAGTATTTTGTTAAGGATTTTAGCATCTATGTTCATCAGGGATGTCGGCCTGTAGTTTTCTTTTTTGGTTGTGTCCTTTCCCGGTTTTGGTATTAGGGTGATGCTGGCTTCATAGAATGTATTAGGGAAGATTCCCTCTTTCTCTATCTTGTGGAATAGTGTCAAAAAGATTACTGCCAATTCTTCTTTGAATGTCAAATAGAATTCTGCTATGAATCCGTCTGGTCCTGGAATTTTTTTGTTGCTAATTTTAAAATTACCATTTCAATCTATCTGCTTGTTACTAGTCTGTTCGAGGTATCTAATTCTTCCTGATTTGAGCTAGGAGAGTTGTATTTTTCCAGGAATTTGTCCATCTCTTCTAGGTTTTCTAGTTTATGTGTGCAAAGGTGTTCATAGTAGCCTTGAATGATCTTTTGTATTTCAGTGGTGTCGGTTGTAATATCTTCTGTTTCATTTCTTAGTGAGGTTATTTGGATTTTCACTCTTTTTTTCTTGGTTAATCTTGCCAGTGGTCTATTAATTTTGTTTATCTTTTCAGATAACCTGCTTTTGTTTCATTTTATTCTTTTGTATTTTTTTGTTGTTTCAATTTCATTTAGTTCTGCTCTGATCTTGGTTATTTCCTTTCATCTGCTGGGTTTGGGTTTGGTTTGCTCTTGTTTCTCTAGTTCCTTCAGAGTGTCAATTTGTGCTGTTTCAGTCTTTTGATGTAGGTGTTTAGGGCTATAAACTTTCCTCTTAGCGCTGCCTTTGCTGTATCCCGGAGGTTTTGATAGGTTATGTCATTATTGTCATTCAGTTCAAAGAATTTTTAAATTTCCATCTTGATTTCATTTTTGACCCAATGCTCATTCAGGAGCAGAATATTTCATTTCCATGTATTTGCGTAGTTTTATAGGTTCCTTTTGGAGTTGATTTCCAGTTTTATTCCACTGTGGTCTGAGAGAGTGCTTGGTATACTTTCAATTTTCTTAAATTTATTGAGGCTTGTTTTATGGCTTATTATATGGTCTATGTTGAAGAAAGTTTCATGCACTGTTGAATAGAATGTGTATTTTGTGGTTGTTGGATGAAATGTTCTGTATGTATCTGTTAAGTCCATTTGTTCCAAGGTATAGTTTAAATCCATTGTTTCTTTGTTGACTTTCTGACTTTATGACCTGTCTAGTGCTGTCAGTGGAGTATTGAAGTCCCCCACTATTATTGTGTTGCTGTCTATCTCATTTCTTAGGTCTATTACTAATTGTTTTATAAATTTTGGAGCTCCAGTGTTAGGTGCATACATGTTTAGGATTGTGATATTTTCCTGTTGGACAAGGCCTTTTACCATTATATAATATCCCTCTTTGTCTCTTTTAACTGCTGTGGCTTTAAAGTTTGTTTTGTCTGATATAAGAATAGCTACGCCTGCTCACTTTTGGTGTCCATTGGCATGAAATGCCTTTTTCCACCCCTTTACTTTAAGTTTATGTGAGTCCTTATGTGTTAGGTGAGTCTCCTAAAGCCAGCAGATAGTTAATTGGTGAGTTCTTATCCATTCTGCAGTTCTGCACCTTTTAAGTGGAGCATTGACGCCACTTAAATATTCAATGTTAGTATTGAGATATGAGGTACCTTTCCATTCATTTTGCTGGGTACCTTTTTTTTTTTTTTTTTTTTTTTTTTTGGTTTTGCTTTTTAAATTGTCGTTTGTTTTATAGGTCCTGTGTGATGTAGATTTTAAAGAGTTTCTGTTTTGATGTGTTTCCAGGATTTGTTTCAAGATTTAGAGCTGCTTTTCACAGTTTTTGTAGTGGTGGCTTTGTAGTGGCAAATTCTCTCAGCATTTGTTTGTCTGGAAAAGACTGTGTCTTTCCCTCATATATGATGCTTACTTTCATTGGAGACAAAATTCTTTATTGATAATTGTTTTGTTCTAGGATGTTGAAGATAGAGCCCCAACCCCTTCTAGTTTGTAGGGTTTCTGCTGAGAATTCTGCTGTTAATCTGATAGATTTTCTTTTCTAGGTTACCTGGTGCTTTTGTCTCACAGCTCTTAAGATTCTTTCATTCATCTTAACTTTAGATCACCTGATGACAATGTGCCAAGGCAATTCTCTTTTTGTGATGAATTTCCCAGGTGTTCTTTGTGCTTCTTGTATTTGGATGTCTAGGTCTCTAGGAAGGCTGAGGAAGTTTTCCTCAATTTTTCCCCCAAATAGTCCAAACTTCTAGATTTCTCTTCTTTCTCAGGGACACTGACTATTCTTAGGTTTGGTCGTTTAACATAACCCCAGACTTCTTGGAGGCTTTGTTCATATTTTCTAATTCTATTTTATTTGCCTTTGATGGATTGGGTTAATTGAAAGGCCTTGTCTTCAAGCTCTGAATTTCTTCTACTTGTTAAATTTTATTGCTGAGACTTTCTAGAACATTTTGCATTTATATAAGTGTGTCCAATGTTTCCTAAAGTTTTGATTGTTTTTTCTTTATGCTATCTATTTCCTTGAATATTTCTCCCTTTGCTTCTTGTATCATTTTTTTGGATTCCCTTTCATTGAGTTTGCCTTTCTCTTGTGCCAACCTGATTAGCTTAATAACTAACCTCCTGAATTCTTTTTTAGGGAAATATGAGATTTCTTCTTGGTTTGTATCCATTGCTGGTAAGCTAGTGCGATTTTTGGGGGATGTTAGAGAGCTTTGTTTTGTCAAATTACCAGAGTTAGTTTTCTGGTTCCTTCTCATTTGGGTAGGCTCTGTCAGAGAAAAGGTCTAGGGCTGAAGTCTGTTGTTCAGATTCTTTTGTCCCACGGGGTGTCTCCTTGATGTAGTACTCTCCCCCTTTTCCAATGTATGTGATTTCCTTAGAGCTGATCTGCAGTGATTGTTATCTCTCTTCTGGGTCTAGCCACCCAGCAAGTCTACCAGGCTCTGGGCTGGTACTGGAGGTTGTCTGCATAGAATCCTGTGATGTGAACCATCTATGGGTCTCTCAGCCATGGATACCAGTACCTGTTCTGGTGGAGGTGGCAGGGGGGTGAAATGGAATCTGTAAATGTTCTTAGCTTTGGTGGTTTAATGTTCTGCTTTTGTGCTGGTTGACCTCCTGCAGGGAGGTGGTGCTTTCTGGAGAGCATCAGCTGTGGTAGTATGGAGAGGAACTGTTGGTGTTCAGGGCCCTAGAAGTCTTAAGAGTATGCATTATTTGTCTTCAGCTGCCATGGTGGGTAGGGAAGGCCCATCAGGTGGGGGCAGGGCTAGGCGTATTTGAGCTCAGACTCTCTTTGGTTGGGTCTTGCTGTGGCTGCTGTTGGAGATGGGGGTTAAATTCCCAGGTCAATGCACTTGTGTACCTAGGAGGATTATGGCTGCCTCTGCTGAGTCATACAGGTTGTCAGGGAAGTGGGGGAAAGCCGGCAGTCACAGGCCTCACCCAGCTCCCAGGTAATCTGAAGGGCTGGTTTCACTCCCACCACACCCCCCGACTAACAGCACCGAGTCTGTTTCCAGGCAGTGGGGGAGAAGGGCTTGAGCATTTGCCTGAGGCTACCGGCCTCCCAGCTGTGAAAGAAAAGGGCTTTGGTTCTTCTCCCACCTGTGGAGTCTGCACACCTGATTAGCGCCCTCCCCTGAGTTCTGATCAGGAGACGTCTCGCCCTATTTAAATTGTTACAAAGTTCAGCTGGAGACTTTTCTCCTTGTGGTATTTTCCCCTCACCTCTGACTGTCCTTTTGAAGGATCCCTGTGGTACCAGGCAAGAATGGCCTGCTTGGGGACCCAGCCAGCTCCCAGGACCTTTCCTGTTGCTTCCTCTACCCCGTATTTCACTCAACTCCAGGTTGAGCGAATTCACTCAGTTCCAGGTAAGGTCAGAAACTTCTCCCGCAAACTAGACCTTCAGTTTCCCCAGTGGGAATGTGTGTTCACGAGCAGAGGATCTCCCTTTCTCACTACCACAGTTTGGGCACTCACAGTATTGGAGTGTCTCCTGGGTCCTTCAGGGGCAGTCCGCTTTTTTCAGAGGGTCTGTGGGTCCTCTCAGGTTTCCTGGTTTTCTGCTTTTTCATATTAATTTTCCAAAAATGTGTGATATAGTCATGTAGTTTTATCAATTATGTGCTATGCATAATAGTAATGGCAACTCACTCTAGGAAATAAAAGCAATTAGAGACTCATGGTCACAAAAATAAAAATAAAATTATATATATATATAAATACAAGTATGTGACAGTGATCAGTAAGACATTTCTAAACATATTAATATATTGTAATATTCTGTGGGGGAAGTAAAACAGAAATACGAGTTCAAGGAGAAAAGATGTTCACATATTTTTTATTTTTTCCTATTGAAACAATCTTTTAATTTAAAATTTTATTTGTAAAAATTAGTACAAAATTTGATTAGTTTTTGGTGTACAAGTTTATGTAACGACCACCATAATGATGACACAAATCAGGGGCATAAGCCCTCAAACCTCCTTTATGCATCTCTTTATAGCAACATTTCCTTCCCATGCAAAATTTTCTCCCATTCTGTAGGTTGCCTGTTCACTCTGATGGTAGTTTCTTTTGCTGTGCAGAAGCTCTTTAGTTTAATTAGATCCCATTTGTCAATTTTGGCTTTTGTTGCCATTGCTTTTGGTGTTTTAGACATGAAGTCCTTGCCCATGCCTATGTCCTGAATGGTCTTACCTAGGTTTTCTTCTAGGGTTTTTATGGTTTTAGGTCTAACATTTAAGTCTCTAATCCATCTTGAATTAATTTTCATGTAAGGAGTAAGGAAAGGATCCAGTTTCAGCTTTCTACTTATGGCTAGCCAATTTTTCCAGCACCATTTATTAAATAGGGAATCTTTCCCCCATTTCTTGTTTTTATCAGGTTTGTCAAAGATCAGATGGCTGTAGATGTGTGGTATTATTTCTGAGGGCTCTATTAATTACAATATCTGTTATCTACTTGAAAATGCCATAAAAGTAGAATTTTATAGTATGTAATATTTTCAGACTTGTTCATTTTACTCAGCACAATGCACTTCAGATTTATCTAAGTTGTTGCAAGTATCAATCGTGTATTTTTTATATTACTGAATATTGTTTAAAATACCCTTTTCTATTGCATTGATTTATATCTTTGCCAAATAAATTGGTTATGTGTATGGGTCAATTTTGGGACTCTTTTTCTCTATTCAGTTGGTTTATGTGTCTTTTTGCCAGTAGCATGCTGTCTTAATCACTGTGGCATTATAGTAAACCTTAAAATTGGATAGTGTGATTTATTCCTCTTTTTCAAAATTGTTTCAACTATGCTGGCTCTTTTGACCCTCAGTATAATTTTCAGGATTAGGTGAATTTGTTGAAATCTTTAAAAACAGTTGAGATTTTGATTAAAATTGCATTAAATCTCTAGAACAGTAAGAGAAGATTTGACATCTTGACTATGTTGAAACTTCCAGTCCACAAACATGGTATGTATTTTCGTTACTTAGGTCTTTTAAATAATATTTTACCTACTTGTTAGTCCTTGAGAATAAAAAGAATATTTCTAGATGTACAACTATGTTGCTTACAAATAAGAGGTTTTTTCCTTCCTTCTATGTAAAATTGTTATTTATTTTCCTTGCCTATTACACACTAGATAGGACTTCAATTATGGTGCTGAATAAAAGTATTGCAAAAGAACATTAGTGCCTTTTCCCCAAAATTAACGTTAAAAAATGTAATCTTTCACCATTATGTATAAAGTTAGCTGTAGATTTCTTGTAAAAATCTGTTGTCATAAATTGGTGCTGAATATCGATAAAGGAATTATTTGCGTCAAAGTTTATATAACTACATAGTTTTTCGTTTTCCCCCCAGCTTTGCTGAGGTACAATTTTATACATAAAGCTGCACATAATTAACATATATAATTTGGTGACTTTGGATATATGTATTCCCTTGTGTTTTTATTATCACAATCAAGGTACTAAACATATTCATCACCTTCAAAAGTTTGTGTCCTTTTGTTTTTTGTTTGTTTGTTTTGTTTCTGTTTTTGCTAAGTTTATATTTTTTTGGATAGTTCGTTACTAGTTTATAGAAATTCAACTTTTTAATGTTGATTTCATATTCTACAACTTTACTGAGTTTGTTTATTAGTTCCAACAGTTTGTGTGTGTGTGTGTGTGTGTTTAGTCTTTAGTGCTCTCTACATACAAGATCATGTCATCTGTATACAGAGATCATTTTACTTGTTCCTTTCAATTTCAGATGCCTTTCCTTTTTGTCTTGTCTAACTGCCCTTGTTAGGACTCTCAGTACAATGTTGAATAGAAGGTGGTAAGCATAGGTATCCTTGACTTATTCCAGATAAAAGAGAAAAACTTTCAGTATTTGACTTTGAGTATTGATATGGTTTGGCTGTGTTCCCCCGCCCCACCAAGTCTCATCTTGAATTTAACTCCCACAATTTCTACATGTGGTGGGAGCAACCAGGTGGGAGGTGATTGAATTATGGCAGCGGGTCTTTCCTGTGCTGTTTTCTTGATAATGAATGAGTCTCATGAGGTCTGATGGTTTTTAAAAAATGGGAGCTTCCCTGCACAAGTTTCCTTTGCCTGCTGCCATCCACATAAGATGTGACTTGCTCCTCCCTGCCTTCCACCATTATTGTGAGGCCTCCCCAGCCATGTGGAACTGAGAGTCCAATTAGACCTCTTTATTTCATAAATTGCCCAGACTCAGATGTGCCTTTTACAGCTGCATGAAATGGATTGATACAAGTATAATGTTAGTTGTGGGCTTTTCACATATGGCCTTTATTGTGTTTAGGTAATTTTTTTCTATTTTTTCCTAATTTGTTGACTGTTTTTATTGTGAAAGCGTTTTGAATTTTCCCAAATGCTTTTTGTGCATCTGTTGAGATAAACCCGTGATTTTTGCCCTTCTTTCTCCCAATGTGGTGTGTCACATTTATTGATTTGTGTATCTTGAACCATTCTTGCATCCCTGGGACATCCCACTATATCATGGTGATATGGTTTGGATGTTTGTTCCCTCCAAACCTCATGTTGAAATGTAATCCCCAATGTTGGAGGTAGGGTCTGGTGGGAGGTGTTTGGGTTATGGGGGTGGAGTCCTCATGAACAGATTGGTGCTGTCCTTGCAGTAGTGAGTGAGTTATTGTAAGATCTGCTTGTTTAAAATGTGTGGCACGTCCCCTCACTCTTGCTCCTGCTCTCACCATGTAATATGCTGATTCTTGCATTCCACCATGAGACCTTACCAGAAGCCAAGCAGATGCTGGTGCCATGCTTGTACAGTCTGCAGAACCATGAGTCAATTAAACCTGTTTTATTTATAAATAACTCCTAGCCTCAGGTATTTCTTTATAGCAATGCAAATGGACTAATATTTGTAGTGTATGATCCTTTTCATGTGCTGTTGAATTCAGTTTGCTAATAAATTGTTGAGAATTTTTGCACCCATGTTCATCAGTGCTATTGACCTGTAGTTTTCTTTTTGTGTGTGTGGTGTAATTGGCTTTGGTATCAATGATGCTGGCTGCAGAAAATGAGTTTGAAAATGTTACCTGTTCTATTTTTTGGAAGAGTTTAACAAGTGTCAGTATTAATTCTTCTTTAAATGTTCAGAAGAATTCATACATAAAGGCATCTGGTCCTCTGCTTTCTGTTGTTTGGATGTTTTTTGATTACCCATTCAATTTATATATTTGCTATTGGTTTGCTCAGGGTTTCTATTTCTTCTTAAATCAGTCTTGGTAGAATGTATATGTCTAGGAAATTATGAATTTCTTCTAAGTTGTTCAATTTGTTGGTGTAAAACCTTTCTTAACAGTCCCTTCTGATCTTTTAAAAATTTTCTTGGCATAAATTGTAATGTCTCATTTTTCATTTCTGATTTTATTTATGTGAGTCTTCTCTCTTTATTTCTTAGTCTAGCTAAGGGTTTGTAAATTTTATCTTTTCAAAAACCCACCTCTTAGTTTCATTGATTTTTACACTCTTTTTTATCCTCTATTTAATTTATTTCAGATCCAGTTTTTATTATTTCCTTTTTCTGCTAAATTTGTCCTCACTTTGTTTTTCTTTTTATAGTTTCTTGAGTTTTAAAGTTAGTTTGTTTAATTGAGACTTTTTTCTTTTTTAAATGTAGGCATTTATCACTATAACATTCCCTTCTACACTTCCCTACTGCACTTGCTGTATCTCATAAGTTTTGGGATGTTGTGTTTTTATTTTCATTTTTTGAGATATTTTCTGATTTCTCTTTTGATTTTTTCTTTGACAAAAAGGTTGTTTAAGAGCATGTTGTTTAATTTCCATGTATTTGTGAGTTTTCTTTATTTAATTTTATTATTGATTTATAGTTTTATACCAGTTTGGGTGAAAAAGACACTTAAAATTATTTCAAACTTCTTTAATTTGTTAAGATCTTTTATGTTACCTAGCATGTGATCTAGCCTGTAAAATATTCTGTGTGCACTTGAAAAGAATATGTATTCTGCTGCTATTTGGTAGGATGTTCTGTATATGTTAGGTTCATTTTGTGTCCAGAATTGGTGGGTTCTTGGTCTTGCTGACTTCAAGAATGAAGCCACGGACCCTCACGGTGAGTGTTACAGTTCTTAAAGATGGTGTGTCCAGAGTTTGTTCCTTCAGATGTTCAGATATGTCTGGAGTTTCTTCTTTCTTGTGGGTTCGTGGTCTCACTGACTTCAGGAGTGAAGCTGCAGATCTTCACGGTGAGTGTTACAGCTCTTAAAGATGGCGCAGACACAAAGAGTGAGTGGCAGCAAGATTTATTGTGAAGAGTGAAAGAACAAAGCTTGAAGGGGACCTGAGAAGGTTGCTGCTGCTGGTTCGGGTGGCCTTCTTTTATTCCCTATCTGGCCCCACCCACATCCTGCTGATTGCTCCATTTTACAGAGTGCTGATTGGTCCACTTTACAGAGAGCTGATTGGTTCTTTTTACAGAGAGCTGATTGGTCCATTTTGACAGAGTGCTGATTGGTGCATTTACAATCCTTCAGCTAGACACAAAAGTTCTCCAAGTCCCCACCTGATTAGTTAGACACAGAGTGCTGATTGGTGCTTTTACAAACCTTTAGCTAGACACAGAGTGCTGATTGGTGCATTTACAATCCTTTAGCTAGACAGAAAAGTTCTCCAAGTCGCCACCCAACCCGGAAGTCCAGCCAGCTTCACCTCTCAATCCCCCCTCTAAACAGGACACCCCAACTGCTGTTTGGAATTTGGCTGATGACTGCTCCAGCTACTTCCTGCTGGATAGGGGCAAAGAAGGGGCCCTGCAGTTGTAGTGCACACCAGAGGGGAGCTCTTTAGGCCAGTGGAAGGGCCAGCAGGTCGGTCCAGGGGTCCTCGGTGGAAGTCGTTAGTTGAACTCATTTGGGGTTCCATTTGTAAGACCATCTGTAGCTTGATGGCCTCAATTCTAGAGGAAACAAATTTGACAAGAAGGTTAAAGATACAGGGCCCAAAGGTGAGTAACAGCAAGATGGCTGTCACGCGACCTAGAAAGGGGAGAAGCCATGTTGCCCAACTCCAGAGGTTGGTATATGAGTTTGAAAGGCGTTTCATTTCAGAAGCCTTTGCTGTAAACACCGGGTGGCATCTCGTACTATCCCTGAATGGTTAGTGTAAAAACAACACTCTTCCCCTAAGAAGGTGCAGACTCCTCCTTTCTCAATAGTGAGGAGGTCTAGGCCTCGGTGGTTTTGGACAGTCACTGCTACCAAACAGTCTATTTGGGATTGTAGAGTAAGGATAGATTTTGTTGTTTCTTGCAAACTGTCTGAGAAATCCTTTGAGAGTGTGTGGTAGTAGGATAATACATGTTACACTGTTAACTTTTTGCAAACTTTACGTTTGTTGAAAACCTTGTAAGTTTGGGATTTCAATTATTCTTTGCTATTAATAAGACCTCGTTCAGTCCATATTAACTTAAAATTGGTATAGATGGCTCCTTCCTGATTCTGGAAGTACTTTAAGGTTTGGCTGAGTGCAAACAACTCTCACGTTTGAGTAGACCAGTTATTAGGCAATTTTCCTAACTCTGCTTCTACAAGAGTTTCCTTATCATTTACTGAATACCCATTGTGTCTTTTTTCCTTAATCGCCCAGGAGGAACCGTCCTGGTCCTGTCCTGTCCTGAAAGGAATTCCTCCTAGATCTGGTCGGACCTTTGTATGGTAATTAATTAAGATTTAGATCCCCTGTTAGGAAACCTGCTGGGTTAAGGAGTTTTGATAGGAAGGCTGTGGGTTATCAGTGACCTCAGTGCTTTTGGGCTGCGACTTTGTTTACACTGACAACAAGGTGGTATTGGAGTGTTACAGGGTTACAGAGAAGACCTTCAATTATCAATTATAGGTTTTAAATTTACCCTGGCTTTTAAAGGAATAGGGTACACTGTTTTTTCTTTACTACTTCTATCTTTCTCTTTCTCTCTCTTTGACTTCTTCTTTGTCTCTCTCTCTTTCTTTCTCTGACTCCCTCTTTGTCTCTTCATTTTTCCTTCTTTGACTTTCTGTCTCTCTCTTTCTCTTTCCTTCTCTTTCTTTGACTTTGTCTTTCTCTTTCTTTCTCTCTGACTCCCACTTGTCTGTCTCTGCCTGTCTTTCTCTTTCTTTCATTCTCTCTTTCTCTCTTTGTCTCTCTGTCTCTTCCTATCTCTCTCTCTCTGACTTTCTGTCTCTTTCTCTCTTTCTTTTCTGCTGGTCTTTCCCTGCCTTTGCCAGCGGCTTATGCTGCTGTTCTCCCCTCTCCTTCCCCTTTTTGATGGCTTCGGCTGTGTAAGACTGCCATCTCTTTGGGTTTTTGCACTGCATGCAATAACTCCATGGTTTCCTTGTGGTATTTAATGGGGTTTCCCCCAGAGGTTAGGAACTCCCTTTCTTTCCATATTGCAGCATGGGCATGTAGGATTAGATAAGCATACTTGTTATCTGTATACACATTTATTCTTCTTCCCTTTCCCAGTTCTAAGGCTCGATTAAGTGCCACTAGTTTTGCTAACTGGGTGCTGGTCCCTGGGGGAAGAGGCTTACTTTCAAGTATGGTTACATCACTAACAATGGCATAACCTGCCCTTTGTATCCCATTCTCCACAAATGAACTTCCACCAGTATATAGGTTAAGGTCAGGATTAGCTAAGGGGACTTCTAAGAAATCATCCCGGGCAGCATAAGTCTGGACTATAATTTGTTGGCAGTCATGCTCGATTGGTTCCCCATCCTCTGGGAGAAAAGTGGCAGGGTTGAGGGCCATATACGTATGTATTTGAAGCACTGGTCCCTCAAGGAGTGATGCCTGGTATCTAAGTAGGAGGTTGTCCGATAGCCATAAACTTCCTTTGGCACCTAGCATGCCATTTACATCATGAGTAATCCAGACTGTGAGGTCCTTTCCTTGTATTATTTTGATAGCCTTTGACACTAAGCTGGCCACCACCACAATTACCCATAAACAGTGAGGGCAGCCTTTTGCTACTACATCAGTTTCCTTACTTAAGTATGTCACTGGTTGTGGGGTTGTCCCACGAATCTGAGTAAGGACTCCAAGAGCTATCCCTCCTGTCTCTGTGACATATAAAGAGAAGTTTTGTCCTGTGGGAAGGCTTAAGGATGGAGCTTGAGTTTGTTCCTTCCAGTGCCCAGACTTCAGGGTTGATTCCCTCCTCAAGTAGGGCAACAAATGGCTAACTTGTTCCCCATATTCATGTAGACAATACCTCCAGCTTTGGCTAATATATCCCTCCCTAATAAGGGTGTGGGACTTTCAGGCATAGCAAGAAAGGCATGTGAAAAGAGCAAAGTCTCCCAATTACAACTGAGGAGGTGGGAGAAATACCTGGTTACAGGCTGTCCCAGGATTCTTTGGATGTTAACGGATCTTGAGGACAGTCATCAAGGACAGGAGATTAACACTGAGAAGGCTACACCAGTGTCCAGGAGGAAGTCAATTTCCTGGCCTTCAATGGTTAAGCGTACCTGGGGCTCAGTGAAGGTGATGACATGAGCTGGTGCTTGCCCTGGGCACCCTCAGTCACATTCTTGGATCATCTGGTTGGGGGCTTCTGGCCCAGAGAACCATTGCACTCTGGGGCAGTACGTCTTCCAGTGATTGCCTTGGCATAGTAGATATGGACAAGGGGTGGCTTGTTTCTCATTGGACAATCTTTTTTAAAGTGTCCACACTGATAACAAGCCCTACCGGGTGATTGGCCTGCTCCGTTTTCTGTCCTCTCTGAACCACCAAGGTTTGTTTGTCTGAGGGCCATGACTAAGGCTGTGACCTTTCTCTGATCTCGCTTTTCCTTTTGGGCCTGTTCCTCTTGATCCCTATTATAGAACACTGAGGTTTCCAGGTTTAATAATGCCTCCAAATTTTGTTCAGGGCCCAGGGCTTGCTTTTGGAGCTTTCTCCTGATATCTGCAGCTGATTGGGTAATAAACTTATCTTTTAGAATCAATTGACCATCGAGTGATTCAGGTGACAGGGGAGTATATTTTCATAAGGCCTCCTGTAGCTCCTTGAGGAAGGCAAAAGGATTTTCTTCCTTTGCCTGAGGTATGGTAGACATCATTGAATAATTCATGGGCTTTTTCCTAATTCTCCTTAGCCCTTCTAGAACACAGGTCGACAGATATTTACGACTCCAGTTCCCATGATCTGAGTCAAAGTCCCATTGGGGATCCATACCGGGGACGTCTTGCTGACCGATAGGGAATTTATCCCTTTCTTTGGCTGCCATTCTATCATTGACTTGACTAAGACACCAGATATCTCCAAACTCTCGGGCTGCAGCTAAAGCCTCATTCTTTTCATTAAAGGTCAGGGTTTGATCTAACAATAGCATGACTTCTCTCCAAGAGAGATAGAAGGTTTGCCCTAGACCCTGTAGGACATCTGTGTACCTATCAGGATCATCTGAAAACTTCCCCAGGTCTGCCTTGATCTGCTTTAAATCAGAGAGGGAGAGAGGGACATGTACCGCGGTTGGGCCAAATTCCCCTCCCCCTACAGCTTGAAGGGGACATAAACGATAGCCTGGGGTTTTTTGTGGTCCTTTGGAGATTTATTTGCTTATTTCCTTCTGGGCATGGGAGATTAGAGGAGGGTTAGCATTAATAGGAAGGGGAGCTACAGGGAGGCTAGGATTTGGGAGTAAGCTGAAGGTCCTCCTGTAGGATGTAAATTGCAAGCTTTGCATAGTTGTGTATTCTCCTTCAATGAAAAGAAAGTTTGGACATAAGGCATTTCACTCCATTTGCCTTCCCTCTTACAGAGAAGGTCAAGCTACAGGATAGTATTGTAATTTGTACCTCCCTCTGGTGGCCATTTTTCCCCATCAGAGAGAGAATATTGGGACTAGGCCATAGTGCAGAAAAAAGAAGAGCTGCCTCTTTTTCAGGGTTTGTGGGTCAAATTGGTCCCAATGGCTTAGGATGCATTTCAATGGTGAGCCTGTTGATGCCTGAGTGTTTCCCATCTGAAGGACAAAACCACCCATGGTTTAGGTTTGTTTTGTTTCTCCCCCTACCTAGGAACTCACAAGGGTCTCTGGAACCTGCTGATTGGAATAGTTGTGCTCACCATTGCAGCAGCAGAAAAAACCCCTGCCCAAGAATCTGCAACAGTCCCTGGACCCTGCTGATCGGAATAGTTGTGCTCAATGACATAGCAGCAGAAACACTAGTTTTCCACCCAGACCACAAGGAGGACCGAGAAATATTGGATTTAGTGGCCCTTACTGACGCATTCTCAAAAACCTGTTAGAGTCCTAAGCATTCTCCTGTTAGTACTGGGACTTGACCCATGTCCTATAAAGATGTTATGCCCCAAAAATGAAGTGGAGGGCCATACCCTGAGGGAGCGTAGGGATCTCCAGGGTTGGAAGAGTGACGCCTTTTGTCCCCACTTATATGAATAGGAAGGACACAATTTCTGAGGCTCCCCATACCCTAGCTTCAGGAACAGCTTTTGTAAGGCCTGCTTGTCTGAGGAGGGATCCTAAAATTCCAGATAGTTCCCCCTACATCGGGGCTTTGGGCAAAAATTATGTCTTTCTGATTGGTGAGCCCAGGTGGCTAAAGAAGGTAACAGAGTCCTGGAGTTTATACTAGAAATCATTCTTATAGGAGAAACTAGAAAAGCACCAGAGACAGGGAGTGGTATTTAGAAGCAGGACTAGCCTCGGAGAAGAGAGGTGAGTGGAAGTTTGTCTGGCAGGCATTAGGACCCAGGAGGCAAGAGCCAGGGTAGATAGAATAGATGGTGAGTCTCCCTTGGGTGACATGACTTTGAGAGTTCTGCTCATGGTTGCAGGGTCAACCAACTTGTTGTCAGGACCCTGGAGCTGAATGGCTTTCCTCTCTGTCGAACCTCAGCTCAGCCCAGAAGTACAGGAAAAGCAGAAGCTGGTTCCAGGCAAATGAACACTCCTAACTCCAAAGATTCGGGGGTTGTTAGAGAGTCCTTTCCCTGAAAGCCTGACACCTGTGTCTTTAGTCCGCTGCCAGTGCTAGTCGCTTTTAACTGGCTGATAGGTGCCTGGTATTTAGCCCCCAAATTCTAAGGAAAAATAGGACAGAATAGCAGGCAAAAGAGGTCCGATAGTACTCACCGCTTGGCGATAGGCAATAGTCTCACTGCTTGGTGATAAGTGATAGTCCCTCCATGGTTGCCAAAATGTGTCCAGAATTGGTGGGTTCTTGGTCTCGCTGACTTCAAGAATGAAGCTGCAAACCCTCACGGTGAGTGTTACAGTTCTTAAAGATGGTGTGTCCAGAGTTTGTTCCTTCAGATGTTCAGATGTGTCCAGAGTTTCTTCCTTATTGTGGGTTCATGGTCTCGTTGACTTCAGGAGTGAAGCTGCAGAACTTCACGGTGAATGTTACAGCTCTTAAAGGTGGTGCAGACCCAAAGACTGAGCAGCAGCAAGATTTATTGTGAGGAGTGAAAGAACAAAGCTTCCACAGCGTGGAAGGGGACCCCAGAGGGTTGCCGCTGCTGGCTCAGGTGGCCTGCTTTTATTCCCTTATCTGGCCCCACCCACATCCTGCTGATTGGTCCATTTTACAGAGTGCTGATTGGTCCATTTTACAGAGAGCTGATTGGCCCGTTTTACAATCCTTTAGCTAGACAGAAAAGTTCTCCAAGTCCCCACCCAACCCAGAAGCCCAGCCGGCTTCACCTCTCAATTCAATCTATAGTGTTGTTCAAGTTTGCTATTTCCTTATTGATTTTCAGTCTGGATAATCTATCCATTAGGAAAAATAGAGTACTGAAGTTCCTATTTTTTGGCTATGTATTTCTACCTTCAGATCTGTTAATATTTGCTTTGTATGTTTAGGTGCTTTAATGTTAGGGTATATTTTTATAGTTGTTATATCTTTCTTTTGAATTCAAGCTTTTATCACCATACAATGAACATCTTTGTCTCTAGAGAGTCTATTACTTAAAATCTATTTTGTCTAAGTATAGCCACCCCAGCTCTCTTTTGATCAAAATTTTCATAGAATATTTTCATCTGTTCTTTTTTAGCTTATGTGTGTTCTTAAGTCTAAGATGAGTCTCTTGTAGACAGCATGTAGTTGGGTCTTTTCAAAAAATTCATTCCATGGAATCAACCCAAATGCCCATCAGTGATAGACTGGATAAAGAAAATGTGGCACATATACATCATGGAATACTATCCAGCCATAAAAAGGAATGAGATCGTGTCCTTTGCAGGGAAATGGATGGAGCTGGAGGTTGTTATCCTCAGCAAACTAACACAGGAGCAAAAAAACAAACACTGTATGTTCTCACAAGTGGAAGCCAAATAATGACAACACATGGGCACATGGAGAAAACAACACCCACATGGGTCTGTCAGGGGGTGAGAGGAGGGAGAGCATCAGGAAGAACAGCTAATGGATGCTGGGCTTAATACCTAGGTGATGGGTTGATCTGTGTAGCAAATCACCACGGCACACATTTACCTATGTAATGAACCTGTATATCTTGCACATATACCCTGGAACTTAAAAGAAAAGTTGACGGAAAAAATTATTCAACCACTGTGTATCTTTTAATTAAAGAGTTTAATTCATTTACATTTAATTGAATTACTGATAGGGAAGGTTTCACTCTTGTCAAGTCATTTTTTTCTGTTTGATTTGTATTTCACTTGTTCCTCTCTTCTCTTGATGTTTTTCTTTGTGGTTTGACAACTTTTTACAGGGATATGCTTTCATTATTTTCTGTTTATCTTTTGTGTATCTTGTGGTTACCATGAGGCTGACATTGAACCTTTCATAGTTATAAAAGTCTATTTAAAGCTGATAATAAATTAACTTTTGTTGCATACAAAAGCTGTAACCTCTTATCCCCCCCACACAAACTTTATGTTATTCATGTTAGAGTTTATTTCTGAAAAATATTGTGCATGAATCAACACATTTTTGAGGTTACTCTAAATATTTTTGTCTTTTAATTTTTTTTTTTTTAATTGAAATTCCACATGTGATTTTATTGCCTCACAGGGAACACTTCTTTTTTTTTTTTTTTTAAATTTATTTATTATTATTATACTTGAAGTTGTAGGGTACATGTGCATAACGTGCAGGTTTGTTACATATGTATACTTGTGCCATGTTGGTGTAATGCACCCATCAACTCGTCATTTACATCAGGTATAACTCCCAATGCAATCCCTCCCCCCTCCCCCCTCCCCATGATAGGCCCCGGTGTGTGATGTTCCCCTTCCCAAGTCCAAGTGATCTCATTGTTCAGTTCCCAGCTATGAGTGAGAACATGCGGTGTTTGGTTTTCTGTTCTTGTGATAGTTTGCTAAGAATGATGGTTTCCAGCTGCATCCATGTCCCTACAAAGGACACAAACTCATCCTTTTTTATGGCTGCATAGTATTCCATGGTGTATATGTGCCACATTTTCTTAATCCAATCTGTCACTGATGGACATTTGGGTTGATTCCAAGTCTTTGCTATTGTGAATAGTGCTGCAATAAACATACGTGTGCATGTGTCTTTATAGCAGCATGATTTATAATCCTTTGGGGATATACCCAGTAATGGGATGGCTGGGATATATGGTACATCTAGTTCTAGATCCTTGAGGAATCGCCATACTGTTTTCCATAATGGTTGAACTAGTTTACAATCCCACCAACAGTGTAAAAGTGTTCCTATTTCTCCACATCCTCTCCAGCACCTGTTGTTTCCTGACTTTTGAATGATCGCCATTCTAACTGGTGTGAGATGGTATCTCATTGGGGTTTTGATTTGCATTTCTCTGATGGCCAGTGATGATGAGCATTTTTTCATGTGTCTGTTGGCTGTATGAATGTCTTCTTTTGAGAAATGTCTGTTCATATCCTTTGCCCACTTTTTGATGGGGTTGTTTGTTTTTTTCTTGTAAATTTGATTGAGTTTTTATAGGTTCTGGATATTAGCCCTTTGTCAGATGAGTAGATTGCAAAAATTTTCTCCCATTCTGTAGGTTGCCTGTTCACTCTGATGGTAGTTTCTTTTGCTGTGCAGAAGCTCTTTAGTTTAATGAGATCCCATTTGTCAATTTTGGCTTTTGCTGCTGTTGCTTTTGGTGTTTTAGACATGAAGTCTTTGCCCATGCCTATGTCCTGAATGGTACTACCTAGGTTTTCCTCTAGGATTTTTATGGTATTAGGTCTAACATTTAAGTCTCTAATCCATCTTGAATTAATTTTCGTATAAGGAGTAAGGAAAGGATCCAGTTTCAGCTTTCTACTTATGGCTAGCCAATTTTCCCAGCACCATTTATTAAATAGGGAATCCTTTCCCCATTTCTTGTTTCTCTCAGGTTTGTCAAAGATCAGATGGCTGTAGATGTGTGGTATTATTTCTGAGGACTCTGTTCTGTTCCATTGGTCTATATCTCTGTTTTGGTACCAGTACCATGCTGTTTTGGTTACTGTAGCCTTGTAGTATAGTTTGAAGTCAGGTAGCATGATGCCTCCAGCTTTGTTCTTTTGACTTAGGATTGTCTTGGAGATGCGGGCTCTTTTTTGGTTCCATATGAACTTTAAAGCAGTTTTTTCCAATTCTGTGAAGAAGCTCATTGGTAGCTTGATGGGGATGGCATTGAATCTATAAATTACCTTGGGCAGTATGGCCATTTTCACGATATTGATTCTTCCTATCCATGAGCATGGTATGTTCTTCCATTTGTTTGTGTCCTCTTTTATTTCACTGAGCAGTGGTTTGTAGTTCTCCTTGAAGAGGTCTTTACATCCCTTATAAGTTGGATTCCTAGGTATTTGATTCTCTTTGAAGCAATTGTGAATGGAAGTTCATTCCTGATTTGGCTCTCTGTTTGTCTGTTACTGGTGTATAAAAATGCTTGTGATTTTTGCACATTAATTTTGTATCCTGAGACTTTGCTAAAGTTGCTTATCAGCTTAAGGAGATTTTGGGCTGAGACAATGGGGTTTTCTAAATATACAATCATGTCATCTGCAAAGAGTGACAATTTGACTTCTTCTTTTCCTAACTGAATCCCCTTGATTTCTTTCTCTTGCCTGATTGCCCTAGCCAGAACTTCCAACACTATGTTGAATAGGAGTGGTGAGAGAGGGCATCCCTGTCTTGTGCCAGTTTTCAAAGGGAATTTTTCCAGTTTTTGCCCATTCAGTATGATATTGGCTGTGGGTTTGTCATAAATAGCTCGTATTATTTTGAGATACGCTCCATCAATACCGCATTTATTGAGCGTTTTTAGCATGAAGGGCTGTTGAATTTTGTCAAAAGCCTTTTCTGCATCTATTGAGATAATGATGTGGTTCTTGTCTTTGGTTCTGTTTATATGCTGGATTATGTTTATTGATTTGCGAATGTTGAACCAGCCTTGCATCCCAGGGATGAAGCCCACTTGATCATGGTGGATAAGCTTTTTGATGTGTTGCTGAATCCGGTTTGCCAGTATTTTATTGAGGATTTTTGCATGGATGTTCATCAGGGATATTGGTCTAAAATTCTCTTTTTTTGTTGTGTCTCTGCCAGGCTTTGGTATCAGGATGATGTTGGCCTCATAAAATGAGTTAGGGAGGATTCCCTCTTTTTCTATTGATTGGAATAGTTTCAGAAGGAATGGTACCAACTCCTCCTGGTACCTCTGGTAGAATTCAGCTGTGAATCCATCTGGTCCTGGACTTTTTTTGGTTGGTAGGCTATTAATTATTGCCTCAATTTCAGAGCCTGCTATTGGTCTATTCAGAGATTCAACTTCTTCCTGGTTTAGTCTTGGAAGAGTGTAAGTGTCCAGGAAATTCTCCATTTCTTCTAGATTTTCCAGTTTATTTGCGTAGAGGTGTTTATAGTATTCTCTGATGGTAGTTTGTATTTCTGTGGGGTCGGTGGTGATATCCCCTTTATCATTTTTAATTGCGTCGATTTGATTCTTCTCTCTTTTCTTCTTTATTAGTCTTGCTAGTGGTCTGTCAATTTTGTTGATCTTTTCAAAAAACCAACTCCTGGATTCATTGATTTTTTGGAGGGTTTTTTGTGTCTCTATCTCCTTCAGTTCTGCTCTGATCTTAGTTATTTCTTGCCTTCTGCTAGCTTTCGAATGTGTTTGCTCTTGCTTCTCTAGTTCTTTTAATTGTGATGTTAGAGTGTCAATTTTAGATCTTTCCTGCTTTCTCTTGTGGGCATTTAGTGCTATAAATTTCCCTCTACACACTGCTTTAAATGTGTCCCAGAGATTCTGGTATGTTGTATCTTTGTTCTCATTGGTTTCAAGGAACATCTTTATTTCTGCCTTCATTTCGTTATGTACCCAGTAGTCATTCAGGAGCAGGTTGTTCAGTTTCCATGTAGTTGAGCGGTTTTGATTGAGTTTCTTAGTCCTGAGTTCTAATTTGATTGCACTGTGGTCTGAGAGACAGTTTGTTATAATTTCTGTTCTTGTACATTTGCTGAGGAGTGCTTTACTTCCAATTACGTGGTCAATTTTGGAGTAAGTACGATGTGGTGCTGAGAAGAATGTATATTCTGTTGATATGGGGTGGAGAGTTCTATAGATGTCTATTAGGTCTGCTTGCTGCAGAGATGAGTTCAATTCCTGGATATCCTTGTTAACTTTCTGTCTCGTTGATCTGTCTAATGTTGACAGTGGAGTGTTGAAATCTCCCATTATTATTGTATGGGAGTCTAAGTCTCTTTGTAAGTCTCTAAGGACTTGCTTTATGAATCTGGGTGCTCCTGTATTGGGTGCATATATATTTAGGATAGTTAGCTCTTCCTGTTGAATTGATCCCTTTACCATTATGTAATGGCCTTCTTTGTCTCTTTTGATCTTTGATGGTTTAAAGTCTATTTTATCAGAGACTAGTATTGCAACCCCCGCTTTTTTTTGTTCTCCATTTGCTTGGTAAATCTTCCTCCATCCCTTTATTTTGAGCCTATGTATGTCTCTGCATGTGAGATGGGTCTCCTGAATACAGCAGACTGATGGGTCTTGACTCTTTATCCAGTTTTCCAGTCTGTGTCTTTTAATTGGAGCATTTAGTCCATTTACATTTAAGGTTAAGATTGTTATGTGTGAACTTGATCCTGCCATTATGATATTAACTGGTTATTTTGCTCGTTAGTTGATGCAGTTTCTTCCTAGCCTTGATGTTCTTTACATTTTGGCATGGTTTTGCAATGGCTGGTACCGGTTGTTCCTTTCCATGTTTAGTGCTTCCTTCAGGGTCTCTTGTAAGGCAGGCCTAGTGGTGACAAAATCTCTAAGCATTTGCTTATCTGTAAAGGATTTTATTTCTCCTTCACTTATGAAACTTAGTTTGGCTGGATATAAAATTCTGGGTTTAAAATTCTTTTCTTTAAGAATGTTGAATATTGGCCCCCACTCTCTTCTGGCTTGAAGAGTTTCTGCCGAGAGATCTGCTGTTAGTCTGATGGGCTTCCCTTTGTGGGTAACCCGACCTTTCTCTCTGGCTGCCCTTAAGATTTTTTCCTTCATTTCAACTTTGGTGAATCTGACAATTATGTGTCTTGGAGTTGCTCTTCTCGAGGAGTATATTTGTGGCGTTCTCTGTATTTCCTGGATTTGAATGTTGGCCTGCCCTACTAGGTTGGGGAAGTTCTCCTGGATGATATCCTGAAGAGTGTTTTCCAACTTGGTTCCATTTTCCCCCTCACTTTCAGGCACCCCAATCAGATGTAGATTTGGTCTTTTTACATAATCCCATACTTCTTGCAGGCTTTGTTCATTTCTTTTTCTTCTTTTTTCTTTTGGTTTCTCTTCTCGCTTCATTTCATTCATTTGATCCTCAATCGCTGACATTCTTTCTTCCAGTTGATCGAGTCAGTTACTGAAGCTTGTGCATTTGTCACGTATTTCTCGTGTCATGGTTTTCATCTCTTTCATTTCGTTTATGACCTTCTCTGCATTAATTACTCTAGCCATCAATTCTTCCACTTTTTTTTCAAGATTTTTAGTTTGTTTGTGCTGGGTACGTAATTCCTCCTTTAGCTCTGAGAAATTTGATGGACTGAAGCCTTCTTCTCTCATCTCGTCGAAGTCATTCTCTGTCCAGCTTTGATCCATTGCTGGCGATGAGCTGCACTCCTTTGCCAGGGGAGATGCGCTCTTATTTTTTGAATTACCAGCTTTTCTGCCCTGCTTTTTCCCCATCTTTGTGGTTTTATCTGCCTCTGGTCTTTGATGATGGTGATGTACTGATGGGGTTTTGGTGTAGGTGTCCTTCCTGTTTGATAGTTTTCCTTCTAACAGTCAGGACCCTCAGCTGTAGGTCTGTTGGAGATTGCTTGAGGTCCACTCCAGACCCTGTTTGCCTGGGTATCAGCAGCAGAGGCTGCAGAAGATAGAATATTGCTGAACAGCGAGTGTACCTGTCTGATTCTTGCTTTGGAAGCTTCCTCTCAGGGGTGTACTCCACCCTGTGAGGTGTGGGGTGTCAGACTGCCCCTAGTGGGGGATGTCTCCCAGTTAGGCTACTCAGGGGTCAGGGACCCACTTGAGCAGGGAGTCTGTCCCTTCTCAGATCTCAACCTCCGTGTTAGGAGATCCACTGTTCTCTTCAAAGCTGTCAGACAGAGTCGTTTGCGTCTGCAGAGCTTTCTGCTGCGTTTGTTATTGTTTACTGTGCCCTGTCCCCAGAGGTGGAGTCTACAGAGACAGGCAGGTTTCCTTGAGCTGCTGTGAGCTCCACCCAGTTCGAGCTTCCCAGCGGCTTTGTTTACCTACTTAAGCCTCAGCAATGGCGGGCGCCCCTCCCCCAGCCTCGCTGCTGCCTTGCCGGTAGATCACAGACTGCTGTGCTAGCAATGAGGGAGACTCCGTGGGTGTGGGACCCTCCCGGCCAGGTGTGGGAATGATCTCCTGGTGTGCCTGTTTGCTTAAAGCGCAGTATTGGGATGGGAGTTACCCGATTTTCCAGGTGTTGTGTGTCAGTTCCCCTGGCTAGGAAAAGGGATTCCCTTCCCCCTTGCGCTTCCCAGGTGAGGTAACGCCTCGCCCTGCTTCAGCTCTGGCTGGTCCGCCCTGCTTCAGCTCTCGCTGGTCGGGCTGCAGCATCTGACCAGCACTGATCGTCTGGCACTCCCCAGTGAGATGAACCCAGTACCTCAGTTGAAAATGCAGAAATCACCGGTCTTCTGTGTCCCTCGCGCTGGGAGTTGGAGACTCGCGCTGGGAGCTGTTCCTATTCGGCCATCTTGCTCTGCCCCCTTCTTTTAATTTTTATACTAGGATTAAAAGTGACCTATGTGCAGCCATTACATTACTACCACGTTTTGTGTTTTCTTATATATTTAACTTCAGCAGTGAGATTTCTACTCATATGACTTGTGTTGCTGCTCAAAATCCACTTTTTTCAAACTTGAAGAACTCCCTATAGTATTTCTTGTATGGTAAGTATAGTGGTGGCAAATTTCTTGGGTTTTTTGTTTGTTTGTTTGTTTTTCTGGACAAGTCTTTCGCTCTACTTCATTTTTAAGGACAGTTTTTCTTGGTATAGTATTCTTAGAATGCAGTTTTATTTTTCTTTCAGTACTTTGACTATATCATTGCACTCTTTCTTGGCCTGGAAAGTTTCTGTGGGAAATGCATTTATATTCTTATAGAGGCTCCCTTGCATATGACACATCACTTTTCTCTTTCTGTTTTCAAAATTCTCTAATTTTGAGTTTTGACAGTTTGATTATAATTTGTCTTGGTGTAGACGGCTGAAAGTTTAACCAATTTGGAAAATATATGGCTTGATGTATCTGGATGTTCATTTACCTCCCCAGATTTGGGAAGTTTTCAATAACTATTGCTATAAATATCTTTCATCTTCTTTCTCTTTCTCTTCTCTTTTTGAGACTCCCATTTTGCATATATTATTTTGCTTGATGATGTCTCATAAGTCTTCATTTTTTTCATTATTTTATCTTTTTATTCCTCTGACTGGATAATTTAAAATGATCTGTCTTTGAGTTCACTAATTCTTTCTTTTACTTGACTGGTTCTGCTGTTGAAGTTTTCTTTTAAATTTTCTGTTCAGATATGTACGTTCTTCAGCTCCATGATTTTTGTTTGGTTTTATTTTGTGGTTTCTATTTCTTTGTTGAAATTCTCATTTTGTTCAGATATCTATATGTGTTATCTTTCAGCTCACTGAGCTTGCTTAGGATGGTTATTCTGAAATATTTCTCAGGAAATTTGTGGATATCTATTCCTTAAAAGTCAATTACTGGAGCGTTATTTATTTATTTATTTATTTATTTATTTATTTATTTGGTGATGTCATGTTTCCCTGATTCTTTGTAATCCTTGTATTCTTGTGTTGGTGTTTGCAAATTTGAAAAAGTAGTCACTTCTTCCAGTCTTTACAGATTGGCTTTGGCAGGGAAAGACTTTCCCCAGTCATCCAAGATTGGGATTCTGGGCAGGCCAACTAGTGTGATCTGTAGGTGGGTGAGGTCTGCTGCATGGGCCTGATGATGGTCAGGGCCTGCCATCGTGGTCTTTGGAGGGCATGGGGTCTCCTTCTTGTGTGTCCAGTTGGACAAGGCCAGCTGGAGGGACTTCATGGTCAGACAGGGCCAGCAGGCTGATTTCCGTGTTTTGCTGGTGTTAATGGCAAGACTGCATTTGAGCAAGGCCACTGTTGAGGGGTTTTCCATGTTCAGGTGGAGCAGCTGGCTGGGCTTTGCATTCAAGCAGGGCCAGATAGTAGAGGGCATACTTTTGCAGGGCTGATGGCAGGGACTGCATTTGGGTGAGGCCACTGATGGGTGCTGTGGAGCTACTGCCAAAATCTGTGTGCAGCAGCCACTGAGAGCTCCTGCCACTTTTCTTTATTTCTAGCTGTCCCTGAATTTGCTAGCTCTTCTAATTGCTCAAATATTTTTCATTAAGTGAGACAGAATGAACCTCTTGGGCAGTGCCCTGGAAGGAAGTAAATATCCACTTCAATCTCTCTTTTCTTCACTGGAGAAATCATAGGCTGAAGATACCTTTCTAGGCACTGTGCTGTGCCAACATGGGGAAGGTCAATTTGAACATATTGCAATGGTTTTTTTTTGCCTTTTAAATGTTTTTTTCTCAGTTTGGGTGCTCTTCTAGGGTGCTGTAACCTTTTCCTTGGTTCCAAAATTCTCATACAGGCATTCTAATGCATGGATAGTTGTTAAAATGCTGTTTTTGTGGGAGTACTAGTACTGCGGAGCTTGTATTCCACTGTCTTGCTGATGTTCCACATATTTTTAAATGGTTAAGGTTGGATATCAAATCTCTGCAGTAGTTAGATTCCACTGGACACACTTAGAATGGTGATATAGCAGCTTTATTTGACAAGTCAGTATTTTCAATATACCAGATAGGATATCCTTTTAGTCTAGTTAAACTTAAGACACATGTTAGCCTAAACATGTACCAGGGAATACATTGTTTTAAAAAGTCTTTGAGGGGTTCTGTGAGAAAAAGAAATAAAACAACTGCTACAAATGAATGGCAACAGTTTTCAATGCCTTGATGGTGGGTATTTTCTCCTCCACGTGTTCAATATCACTAGTGATTTACAACCCAGCCTGAGCACACAGACATGCTCTTGGGAAAACCATGTCTGAGAAAGGTTCCAGGAGCCACTGTGGTTGGTTGGTGGTTGACTCCCTGGACTGCCTGGCTTTCTTGGGCAAGTTCCCAGGGGGTTGTGCCCTTCAACAGGGCCCCTTTGTGATAATGTTGTGATATAAGATATGGCTGGTTTTGCTGGATACAACTCTGTTTCCCCAAACTCTTTCATTCTCACTCTTTTTCTAAACTCCATCTATCCAGAAGCTGATCCTGGACAAGGATCTGCATTTCTTTTTTTTTTTTTTTTGGCAGTGCATAAAAGCCCCCAAGTGGTCCATGTCAGTGAGAACTCCTCTGAGATGGTGGAAGGACAGGCTCTGACCACAAATGATCAGATAAATGGAAAGCAATGGTTGACTTTAGCAAGAATATGTGGTGGATGTAAGTGATAGTGATCCTTTCCAAGGAGTACACCAAGAACACTGACTCAGTCTCCTAGACAGCCAGTTCTGCTTTCACCCCTGCTGATATGCTGTGGTAAAGGCATAGTGGAAATAGATTTTGCAAACTTCTCCACCTGATACAATCATTCTACCTCTCATCTGAGATACATGTTTGTTTTGTCCAAGTCTCAGATTCTTGTCCACTTTGCCAAGATGTCACTAATAGGGCTACCCAGAAAACTTCCAGAGAAGGATTTGAGACTTGAGCAAGGTAAATATGTATCTCAGTTGAGAGATGTAAATCCTTTGAAAAGCAAAAACAACCATATAAATTCATTTATTCCACAAATACTTTAAGTACCTACTCTGTGATATACACTCCTTAGGCACTTGTGCTAGATATATTAGTAGAAAAACAGACCAAGATCACTGCCTTCCTGAAGCTTATATTTGAGCTAATGATCATAGATAACAGGTAGATATGTTCCTTGATTTATGATGGTTTTATATCCCAATGAACCCACTATAAGTTGAAAATATCATTAAGTCAAGGGCCATCTTGGTACCTAATGTGGTACCTATATGATACCTAATGTGCCAAGCCCTGTTTTAAGTGCTTTACATGTATTAACTCTTTTAATGCTTATCACAACCCTGCAAGAAAGGAACTATTGTGTGCTAATGTACCACATATTGGAAAACCAAAAGAATCCACAGACTCTTTGAAATAAGTGGCAGGCTGCAGCCTACTCTGTGAGATGGGTGAAAGACTGTCAAGTCCCCAGAGTGTGAGTGAGGGAGAGTCTGCTTCTGAGTACACATTCCCACTGGGAAATCTGAAAATCCAGACTACAGGAGAAGGCCTTAGCATTACCCAGAGCTAGAATGGATTTAGGGAGTTGTGTGAAATTTTAAATTAGAAGCAGCAGTGAAAAGTGCCTTGCAGGCATTCCCAGTTTCCACTGTGAACTGAGGGAAGCCATTCTTGATGATATTTCACAAGGGCCCTGAGGGAAGTCAGCCAATGAGCTCAGAGAGGGATCGCAGGGTGAAAGAAGCTCCCAACTCTATTTTGTGATTTAATCTTGGGTGGAGACAAACTCCCTTGACCAGAACCTTGTTTGGGTGGTCAGAAAGTGAAAAGTACACTGCAGACACCAGTGCAGGAGCTGGGCACCTGGCCTTGTGGCAGATGGAGAAGGGCATGGCCTCAAAGTCATGGTTGCTATCTCTGCAGAGATGCTGCTGGCCTGGGGCAGGTCTGAGATGAATGCAGACTGCCTGGATCTAAACCTGTTGCTGTTAGCAGAGCACTGCAGGATAAAGATTGGCCTCACCAACTTTGTGGGAGCCAGGGGAGGTTTACTGCTGCCTGCCACTCCCCACTCCCTTTGTGAACTCTTCTGCGCAGTAGAGGCAGTTATATTCTCCTCTATACCTTACCACAGTGGACTGAGTACCACCTCCCAAACTTCTCAGGGGCCTCAGCCTGCCCCGCACAAGGAGAGTCAGAGTGCAGAGCCACCTAACCCTACCCCCACCTTGTGGTATCCTTCCACCTGCCCTGGTAGCTTAACACAAATGACATAAACTTTTGGGAGCTTTATAACTGCCCTCTGCCCACCCTGCCCCCTGCTTTACTTGAGAAACCAGAATACTTTCCCTGGGCAACTTAGGGAAAGCTCAAATCCTACTGCTACTACCACAGCTGGTGCTCTTTTGCAAGTGCCACCTCCTGAATGGAGGTCAACCAACACAGGCCAGTAGGCATCTCTAGGTAGAAAAACAGTGTGCCCAGGAAGGAGAAAACAACTGAGTGATCTCAGCCATTACCACCACCTGCAACATCCTGGCTAACCAGAGGTCCTGAGTATGTCCACATGAAAAGTTCACTACTATTATAACCAGTATTCAAGAAAGCCAGCACACTAAGTCTATCTACAACCAAGGAATTTCAGAGTCTATGTCATGACCCTGCCACCCCCTTCAGAGCTGGTGCTGGTATCCACTGCTGGGAGACTTGAAGACTGGCCACATCACTGGATCCCTTGCAGACATTCCCCAGCACTAGCCCAGAGTCTGGTAGCCCCACTGGATGGCTAGACCCAGAAGAACAATAACAGTCACTTTAGTCTGGCTATCAGGAATATATCATGATCAAGCGGATTTCATCCCAGGAATGCAGGGATGGTTTAACATATGCAAGTCAATAAATGTGATACATCACATAAACAAAATTAAAAACAATAACTGTATGATCATCTCAATAGATGAGAACAAGCATTTGATAAAATCCAGCATCCCTTTATGATAAAAACCCTCAATAAAATAGGCAGAGAAGGACATACCTCAAAGTAATAAAAACCAATTCAAAATGGATTAAATACTTAAATCTATGACCTCAGACTACAAAACCACTACCAGAAAACATTGTGGAGACTCTCTAGAACATTGGACTGGGCAAAGATTTCCCAGGTAGTACTCAACAAATATAGGCAACCAAAGCAAAAATGGACAAATTAGATCACTTCAAGTTAAAAAGTTTCTGCACGGTGAAGGAAACAATCAACAAAGTGGAGAGACAACCCACGGAATGAGAGAAGAGATTTGCAAACTACTCATCTGACAAGGGATTAATAATCAGAATATATAAGGAGCTCTACAGGAAAACATTCTGATAATCTGATCAAAAAATGGACAAAATATTTGAATAGGCATTTCTCTAAAGAACATATAGAAATGGAAAACAGGCAAATGAAAAGATGCTCAACATAATTGATTATTAGAGAAATGCAAATCAAAACTACAATGAGATATCATCTCACCCTAGTTAAATGGCTTACATCCAAAAAACAGGCAATAACAAATGCTGTCAAGGATGTGGAGAAAAGGGAACCCTTGTATACTGTTTTTGGGAATGTGGAATTAGCACAACCATTGTGGAGAACAGTTTGAAGGTTCCTCAAAAAACTAAAAATTGAGCTACCATAGGACCCACCAATCTTACTGCTAGGTATATATTCAAAAGATGGGAAATCAGTACATCCAAGAGATATCTGAACTCACATATTTGTTGCAGCACTGTTCACGATAGCCAAGATTTAGAAACAACCTAAGTGTCCATTAACAGATGAATGGACCATGAAAATATGGTAATTATACATAATGAAGTAATATCTAGCCAAAAATATGAGATACTGTTATTTACAACAACATGGATGGAACCGGATGTCATTATGTTAAATGAAATAAGCAAGGTACAGAAAGGCAAACTTTACATGTTCTCACTTACTTGTGGAAGCTAAAAATGAAAACAAATGAACTCATAGAGATAGATAAAAGAAGGATGGTTACTAGAGGCTGGGAAGGGTAATGGGGGGTGAGGGATGAGGTGTGGATTGTTAATGGGGATAAAAAATAGAAAGAATGAATAAGACCTAGTATTTGATAACACAACGGGGTGACTATAGTCAATATCAGGTAATTATACATGTTAAAATAACTGAAAGAGTATAACTGGATTGTTGGTAACACAAAAAATAAATGCTTGAGGGAAGAGATACCCTATTTTTCATCATATGATTATTACACTTTGCATGCCTGAATGAAAACGTCTCATGTACCCCACAAATATACACCTACTATATACCAACAAAAATTAAAATAAAAAAAATTTAAAAAAGACTGACTCTTCCCCAATTAAGAGAACATTCCTCTTGCCTGAATGCCTTTGAGCTGGGTCATTGGCTTTTTCCTGCCTTCAGACTCAAACTAAAACATCAGTTTTGCTGGGATCTTAATCTTGTCATCCTTCAGACTGGAAATACATCATCAGTTTTCCTGGTTTTCATGACTTTGGATCCAGATTGGAACTATATCATTGGCTCTCCAGCGTCTCCAGCTTGCTGACTCACCCAGCAGATCTGGAAATTTGTCAGTCTCCATAAATGCATGAATCAATTTCTTACAATACATCTCTTTCTCTATACATGTACAATCCATTTATTTGCTTTCTGTGGCGTACCATAATACATGCTCCTATCTTATCCTATATGTTACTACTGGACTTGGAGTCGGAACACTTGGGAATAACTTCACGGTTTTCGACAATTATTTTATCTCTCCTGGCCTCTATTTACATGTAAAATAAAAAAATGGATTAGGTAATCTGTAAGCATCAATCTTCTATGGGTCTTCAACTCTGGGAATGTGTGGTCTAGCTTATGCAGCTGAGAAATGAAAACATTTGGCCAACCTAAGTAAATCCTCTTCTGTGTTTACAATGATTTCTGCAAGCAAGAAAGAGTATAGTGGTTTTGAGGGATAGACTAGGTGTGGGTGATCCTGGATTCTTTGTCTATCTTTCTGTCCTTGACTATGCTGCCACTAATGTATGCTATTAGTGTAGCATAGAAATAATCTAGACTGTTCCATTTTAAGCAGCCAGAAGCTCTGTACAAAATGGAATAAGCTTGTTTACATTTGCTTTGCTCCTTCATTTAATTTGGGGTAGATTTATTTTTTATTTTACTTGCTTTTTGAATTAAAAAAGTAATTTGAGCTCATTGTAATCAAACAAAACAAACTTTATATATATGTTTATATATGTGTGTATATTATATACATACACACATATTTGTATATCATACATACACACATGCATATATATGTGTGTGTGTGTATATATATATAAAAATATAAAATATATATATGTAAAGAGTTTATACTCCTCCACTATCATCCCACCCCAGCAAAATTAACTGCACTCCAGCCTGGGCGACAGAGCCAGACTCCGTCTCAAAAAAAAAAAAAAAAAAAAAACAGTTTGGATTAAAAACCAGTATATTGTAGTATTCTGTTTTATTTGATATTTCCTTTATTAATAGCAGCTATTTTATTTTTTGCATAGGCTTGTTGGTGATATAAAACTCCTCTTGGGTCATGACCTGTTTCTTTTTCCCAGTTTTTCATTTGACAAATGTGTACATTCTTGTAATCACCACTCTGATGAAGTATATGACATTTACAGCATCCCACAAGTTTCCTTTAGTCCAATACTGCCCCCAAGAAATAACCATGGTTCTCACTTTTATTATCACAAATTGAATTTAGCATGTTCTTGAATTTCATATAAATGGAATCATTCAGTGTATACTTTTATTGTGACTCCTTTCCCCTAACATGATGTTTTTGACATATATCTATGTTTTAAGATATATCAGTAGTTTGTTTTTTTAAAAGACTGTACTATATTCCACTGTGTGTGTGTACATATGTAATATGTGTGTGTATATCTATATATGTATGTATATATGTATTACTCCGTTTTCACACTGCTGATAAAGACATACCTGAGATTGGGTAATTTACAAAAGAAAGAGATTACAGCTCCACGTGCCTGGGGAAGCCTCACAATCATGGCGGGAGGCAAGGAGGAGCAAGTCCCATCTTACACGGATGGCAGCAGGCAAAGAGAGAATGAGGAAGATGCAAAAGTAGAACCCCCTGATAAAACCATCAGATCTCGTGAGACTTATTCACTGCCACGAGAATAGTATAGAGGAGACTGCCCCCATGATTCAATTATCTCCCAGCAGGTCCCTCCCACAAAACATGGGAATTATGGGAGTACAATTCAAGATGAGATTTGGGTGGGGACGCAGAGCCAAACCGTATCATTCTACCCCTGGCTCCTGCCAAATCTTATGTCTTCACATTTCAAAACCTATCATGCCTTCCCAACAGTCCCCCAAAATCTTAATTCATTTCAGTGTTAACTTAACGGTATACAGTCCAAAGTCTCATCTGAGACAAGGCAACTCCCTTCTGCCTATGAGCTTATAAAATGAAAAGCAAGCTAGTTATTTCCTAGGTATAACAGGGGTACAGGCATTTGGTAAATACAACCATTCCAAATGGGAGAAATAGGCCAAAACAAAGGGGCTACAGGACCCATGCAAGTCCAAAATCCAGTGATGCAGTCAAATCTTAAAGCTCCAAAATGATCTCCTCCCTCCTGGTTGCTTTCACGGGCTGGTGTTGAGTGTCTGTGGCTTTTCCAGGCACACGGTGCAAGCTGTCAGTGGATCTACCATTCTGGGGTCTGGAGGATGGTGGCCCTCTTCTCACAGCTCCACTACGTGGTGCCCCAGTAGGAAATCTGTGTGGGAGCTGCGATCCCACATTTCCCTTCTGCACTGCCCTAGCAGAGGCTCCCCATGAAAGCCCTGCCCCTGCAGCAAACTTCTGCCTGGGCATCCAGGCATTTCCACACATCTTCTGAAATCTAGGCAGAGGTTCCCAAACCTCAATTCTTGACTGCTGGGCACCTGCAGGCTCAACACCATGTGGAAGTTGCCAAGGCTTGGGATTTGCACCATCCGAAGCCATGGGCGGAACTCTACATTGGCCCCTTTCAGCCACAGCTGGAGCAGCTGGGACACAGCTTGAGGACCCTGTGCCTGGCCCAGGAAATCACTTTTTCCTACTAGGCCTCTGGGGTTGTGATGGGAGGGGCTGCCATGAAGACCTCTAACATGCCCTGTGGACATTTTCTCCAAAGTCTTGGGGATTAACATTTGCCTTCTCATTATTTATGCAAATATCTGCAGCTGGCTTGAATTTCTCCTCAGAAAATGGGATTTTCTTTTCTATCACATCGTCAGGCTGCAAATTTTTCAAAGTTTTATGCTCTGTTTCCCTTTTAAAATTGAATGCTTTTACCAGAAACAAGTCACCTATTAAATGCTTTGCTGCATAGAAATCTCTTCTGCCAGATACCCTAAATCATTTCTCTCAAGTTTAAAGTTCCACAAATCTCTAGGGCAGGGGCAAAATGCTGCCAGTCTCTTTGCTAAAACATAACAAGAGTCACCTTTGCTCCAGTTCCCAATAAGTTCCTCATCTCCATCTGAGAACACCTCAGTCTGGACCTTATTGTCAATATCAGCATTTTGGGCAAAGCCATTCAACAAATCTCTAGGAAGCTCCAGCCTTTCCCATATTTTCCTGTCTTCTTCTGAGCCCTCCAAACCGTTCCAACCTCTGCCTGTTACCCAGTTCCAAAGTCACTTCCACATTTTTGGGTATCTTTTCAGCAACACCCCACTCCACTGGTAGCAATTTACTGTATTAGTCCTGTTTTCATGCTGTTGATAAAGACATACCCAAGACTGGATAATTTACAAAAGAGGTTTAATTGAACTTGCAGCTGCATATGGCTGGGGAAGTCTCACAATCACCACGGGAGGCAAGGAGGAGCAAGTCGCATCTTACATGGATGGCAGCAGGCAAAGAGGAAGATGTAAAAGCAGAAACCCCTGATAAAACCATCAGATCTCATGAAGCTTATTCACTACCACGAGAACAGTATGAGGGAAACCACCCCCATGATTCAATTATCTCTCACTGGGTCCCTCCCACAACATGTGGGAATTATGGGAGTACAATTCAAGATGAGATTTGAGTGGGGACACAGCCGAACCATATCTATAAATATATCTACACCTAATCTCACAATTTATCCATTCTACTATTCATGAATATTTGAGTTGTTGCCAGTTTTTGGCTCTTATAAATAAAATGGCCGTGAACATTTGCAACAAGGCTTTGGATAGTCATATAAGCTATATTCTCTTGGGTAAATATCTAGGATAGGAACCACAGGAGAGACACATGTTGAACCTTAACAGATAATACCAAACTTCTTCCAAAGTGGTTGAACAAATTTAAATTTCCAAAAACAACATATGAGAATTCCAGTTGTTCCACATCCTCCCCATCACTTGGTCTTGTTGGTCTTCTTTATTTTAGCCATTTGGTGGGGGAATAGTGGTAACTCATTTTGGTTTGAATTTATCTCTGTTTATATTTTCTTTTGTGGAATAGCCTCGTTTAGGAATTAGTGGCATTTACCCCTTGCAAGGAAAACCAGGTTTTGAAAGGTTCCAACAAATGTAAATACAGACACAGAGGAAGAGGGCCAGGGAGAAGCATCTCTATCTACCCCAATTTTTCACAGATTCCATCACAAAAACCTAGCCACCAGTCAGTAAGAGCTTAAACTAGGTCACAGTTCTTGAATCCATACAAGGTAAAATACAATCTGAGTTTTCTAAGTCCAAACCTCTCACTGTGCCTTAGAGGTGGAGTGACTTTTACATGTGGATTACACAGTTTAGTTAAAGATACTGGTTTGGAGAATAAGAAGACTGCTTGAGGACACCCAAGCCTTCTTCAATGTAAAGCAGAAATCCAAACTTGTTGGTTCACAAGATGAAATATTTTATTTGGCTTTCATGTTGTTGTAGTTTTGAGGCCAGCATTTAAAAATTCAGGCATTTCATATGAAAATCATTTGCATCTGTCTACAATCAGCTGGAGCTCAGTAGCAGCTGGCTCCACGGTCCTCACTACTCTTTTTTGCTCTCTGACATGGAGGAGGCTTGGTGTCAGGTTTTCTGATGACAGACTCACAGTATTCATTTATGTTACCCATTTTGTACCTACAGGTAATTGAATTTGTGGCCTGATGTAAAATACTGTTATGGAAAGGCAACAGACTCAGACTTTTTCAGTGTATCATTTCCTAATAATTTACATGAATGGGAGAGGAGAGAGAGAGAGTTTAAAGTCCTGCGATAAATTGCTTTTCTTCTTTCTTAAAAAATTTATTTTTTATTCTACTTTAAGTTCTAGGGTACATGTGCACAACGTGCAGGTTTGTGACATATGTATACATGTGCCATGTTGGTGTGCTGCACCCATTAACTCGTCATTTACATTAGGTATATCTCCTAATGCTATCCCTCCCCCTATTGCTTTTCTTGTCAGCTCTGTAGTACCCTAAAGTTAGAAAGGTACTTCTCTACAATTTTACATAGCTCAAATATGCCAAACTAGCTAGGAAACTTTAGGAAGCTCAAAGTGGTCCCTTTTCCATTATGAGACAGCAGTGCATTGTGACATGGAGTTCAGGATCATATCTAATAACATAGAAGAAATGTGGATGCTCCTGACAGAAGAGAAGTAAGTTCAGTCTTTTTAAAACAGAGCAATCTTTTAGAAAAGATTTTATTCTTGGACTTTCAGAGGGTTTCATCCCTTTCTTGACCCAGTTGAGAATGACCTACCACTCCAGCTAACAAGGAAGTTAACTGGGAGAGGCAATAGTAGTGGCTTCCTTCTTAAGTGTAGAGCAGGGTTTCAGTAGTTCAGTGCACCAGAAGCACATAAAGGGTATGCTGAATTCAAGATCACTGGGCCATACCCCCAGAACAAGTCCCCTAGGGAGCTTGTTAAAATGCAGATTTTATTCATTAGGTCTGGAGTGGTGTCCCCAAATTTACATTTCTAATAAGTTCTCAGGTGCTGCAAGTGCAGCGGTGGGTCCAGGGACAACACTTGTAGAACCACTGGTGAAGAGGGATAACTCACAGGTTACTATATTAAGGATTTATATTCCAGCAGGGTTAGACAAAAATTATAACACAATAGATTTAATTGAAGGTTCTTAATACATGCCTTCCATTGCTAATTAGCCTGATTTTTTTTTTTCTGTAAACAGCTCAGGAATTGGAAAGGTTTAATAGTTTTTGTTTGTTTGTTTGTTTGTTTGTTTGTTTGTTTTGCTGTTGTTTGCTTGTTTTTTAGAGGGAGACAGGGCACAAAAGCAATCAGTGAATAATTGACTCAATTGAAACTGAGACCTAAATTCTTCAGTTCTCTCTGGAGAGTCACTTCAGTAGCCAGTCATAAACACTCTACTCTCTGGTTTTGTTGCTGAAGTTTGGAAGTCCCCATGATAGATCAGAAAGTGCTGGGCTTGCATGACATTGAAAGGGACCACTGTTAAACAGCAAGACCAGGCCAGTTCTAAAACTAGAATGGGCAAGCTGGAAAACAGACAAAATGATTCCTTCTCTCCCTGGTGAGTTAAAAGGTAGGATCTTGCTCTCAAGAACTACTCTAGAGCCTCTCCCTAAGGCATTCCTTCTCTGTTTCTCTGTCTCTGTCTTTCTCTTATTTTCATTGCAGTCAATCATTCTAAGGTAGCCAATGTATATCTTTTTGTGTTCTTGAGAAATCGGCATAAACTTTTAATTTATATAAATGGTGTTATCAATCTCACTCTGCTTTTCCCACTCAGATGGAAGATTTTATGACACATCTACCTTGATAGGTGCACCCCTAACTTCAGCAAACATCAAAATCACCAGGGGATGTTAGAAAAATATAGATTTCTGGTTTACTTTAGGAGATTTTTTTCAGTAGGTTCAGGGTAGGGCCTAGAAATCTGCATTTTAAACAAATTTATTGAGGTATAATCAACTTACCATAAAATTCACCTATTTTTCAGTATATACCTGTTTCAGTAAATTTGTGGAGTTGTGAAACCATTACCATGATCTAGTTAGAACTCTGCATTCTTTTTTAGGATCAATATTAAAGATGCTTTAATGGCACCAGATGAAAAGTATACCCAAGTGTAGAGGATCACATAAATTTCAACTACAGACCAGAAAGTTTCATATTTTTAGCAGCATAAATGGTAATACTCATTAGTTTACAGTTTTCAGTTTCTCATTAGTCTTAACAATTTTCTTTTTTCTCCCAAACAGAATTATGAGTCATAGATGAAAATCTTACAGCCTATTCTCATCTTTTACATCATTGCCTACATTGTGTGAAAACTATAGTAACTGTTTTAATAACTTTGCAATGTCTAAAAACAAGTAAGGACAATGTACCACTGTCATATGGGATTTAGTAAACAATCTAGCTGAGTTAAGAATGTATCCTTGGCTAGATGCAGTGATCCCAGCAGTTTGGGAGGCCAAGGGAGGAGTCTCTCTTCACCTAGGAGTTCAAGACCAGCCTGGGCAGCATGGTGAGACCTCATATCTACAAAAAATAAAAATGAAATTAACCAGGTGTGGTGTAGCATGCCTGTAATCCTAGATACTCAAGAGGCTGAGGCAGGAGAATTGCCTGAGCCCAGGAGTTTGAAGCTGCAGTGAGCTACAACTGAGCCACCACATTCTGGCCTGGGCAACAAAGTGAGATGCCATCCTCTAAAAACGAAAAGAAGAAGAGAAAAAGAATGTAGCCTCAACAGAGAATTTTTTATTATGTCAAAAGGAGCACAACGAAAACATCCCCAACAATACATAAACCTATATATAAAATATAGAATATCTCCAATATTTTTACTTTATATGGCAGCATGCCATATGCAAGAGAACATATTGATGGGGCAAGGGGAAAACTGATTTGGGTAATGACTTAATTAGTCAGGCATTAACATTCAGAGACCAGGTAAACAGCCATTTTAATCAGAAAAGCAATATGAGAAGAGTTCCTATGAAGCTGGGATTTACATACTTCATTCTCTGTTCCTGATCATTTCATCCACAGCTTGACTGTTGTCAATCATGGTTCTTTCCCTTTGGAGTGGTACTATAAAGGTACAGAGAATGCCCATCTCAGTACCAAAATTTCACAATTTTCAAAATTTCAAATTTTCAAAATTATGAAAAATCATAATAGGACAAAGCTTAAAAAAAAGTATGCCAGATTTCAGAAGTATTTACCCTAATAATTTTTAAGAAAGCTTACCATAAATACTTCCAAAAACATAGAACTGTGCATTTTAACAAGCTTCCCAGAGCTTGCAATGCAGTAGGTCTTCAGACTGCACTTTCAGCATTCTACAGATGAAAAGTATGTGTTTCGGGACTCCAACAGATCAGAGCTCAAAGTCTCGCTCTGCCACTTTTTACTAAATCTCCTCATAGCACCCAGCTCCTTTATGCTCTTACTCTCTTATTCCTCACTTGCCCTGTATGCTGGCCTTTTAGAATGTGTGCTTATGGCTCCCACTTCTCTCATTTATCTTTGCTTTTGGCCCTCTCTCCCACACACCAACAATCCCCTGCTAGATGAACTCCATCTAAAATGCGTATTCCAACTCAAACAGTTGCACATTCTCTGATTCCTGTTCTTTGAACTCACTTTAAAAAATACTTTTCTAAACTCTGCAAAGTGAGATCATATGAAGGTTATACAAGCTTCATATCACAGCATGGCATGTTGATCAGCCAGGGAGAGTGGTGTTGCTTGATTGGGAAAGACACTGTTTCTCCATGTGGAGTAAACAAGGCTGATCCCAAAAAGCCTTAACCGAATGGTTCCTGAGGAAGAGGTGAGCCATGGGTCTCAGTCAGTCTACACCTATCTGCAGAGCTGCAAGAGCAGTACAATAAAAAATTTGGACTTGTGACCTCATATATAAAGCACCATTTGTCAAACAAGGAACAGTACCTCAAGTTCTGTCTGGGGCCTAATTCAGGCATGAAAACCAAGCAGCTTCTGGTTTTCAGGTAGATGCTGGGATAGATATCACTCATAGGTACATCAGACTCTGGGTCTACAGGCAAAATCCAAAGTTCCAGATTACTATTAAATGCAACCTAATGAAACACTGAAAATTATCAAGAGATTTAAATTCAAGTAGAAATATTTATTATGCATTTATAATGCACCAGGCACATTAGTTTTTGAGTCCTTGGAGTATATCATTAAAATCTAATAAATAAATTCAGTAAAGTTGCAAGCTACAAAATTAATATACAAAAATTACTATTTCTATATGACAATAATGAACTAGCTGAGAGAGAAATCAAGCAGGCTCCAGAATAAAACCGTGTAGGAATGCACTTCACCAAGGAGATGACAGATCTCTACAACAAAAACTAAAAAACACTGATGAAAGAAATTGAAGTGGACACAAACAAATGGAAAGATGTTCCATGTTCATGGAGTGGAAGAAATAATATCATTACAATCATTGTACTGCCCAGAACAATCTAGAGATTCAATACAACACCTATCAAAACACCAATGTCATTTTTCTTTTTTTCTTTTGAGATGGAGTCTCACTCTGTTGCTCAGGCTGGAGTGTGGTGGCACGATCTCAGCTCACTGCAACCTCCGCCTCCTGGATTCAAGTGATTCTCCTGCCTCAGCCTTCTGAATAGGTGGGACTACAGGCACATGCCACCACACCCAGCTAGTTTTTATATTTTTAGTAAAGATGGGGTTTCGTCATATTGGCCACGCTGGTCTTGAACCCCTGATCTCATGTGATCCACTCCACTTGGCCTCACAACGTGCTGGGATTACTCGCATGAGTCAGTAATTTTTCTCAGAAATAGAAAAAACAATCCTAAAATTTGTATGGAACCACGGAAGAGCTCAAATAGCCAAAGCCATCCTGAGCAAAAATAACAAAGCTGGAGGCACAAAATCAATTCAAGATGGTTTAAAGACTTAAATGTAAAACATGAAACTGTAACACTACCAGAAGAAAACATAAGGAAAACACTTCAGGATATTGATCTAGATAAAGAATTTATGGCTAAAACTTCAAAGCACAGGCAATACAAACAAAAATAGATAAGTGTGACTATATTAAACTAAAAAGCTTCTGCACAGCGAAGAAAATAATCAACAGAGTAAACAGAGAACCTGTTGAATGAAAGAAAATATTGGCAAACTATTCATTTGTCAGGGGAGTAATATCTAGAATATACAGGCAACTCAAACAATTAAACAGTAAAGAAACAATAATTTCATTTAAAAGTGGGTAAAGAACATGAATAGCCATTTCTCAAAAGAAGACATACAAATGGACAACAGGCATATGAATAAAATGCTCTACATCACTTGTCATCAGGGAAATGAAATCAAAAACCTTAATGAGATGTCATCTTACCCCTGTCAGAATGGGTACTATTAAAAAGACAAAAAACAAAAACAAAAACAAAAACAAACAAAAACAAACATGCTAGCAAGGCTATGGAGAAAAGGAAATCCCCCAAATACTATTGGTGGGAATGCAAATTAGCACAGCCACTATGGAAAACAATATGGAGATTTCTTTAAAAACTAAAAATAGAACTACCATATGATCCAGCAATATTTGGTTAAATATCACTACTGAATATTTATCAGAAAGAAAAGAAATAAGTATTTCAAAGGGATACTTGCATTCCAATGTTTATTGCAGCACTATTCACAATAGCCAAGATATGGAATCAACCTGTGTCCATCAATGGATGAATGGTGATATTATGTGAATTTGTGTCCCTGCCCAAATCCCATGTTAAATTGTAATCCCTAATGTTGGTGGAGGTACCTAGTCAGAGGTGATTGGATCATGGGGGTGGATTTCCCCTTTGCTGTTCTCATGATACTGAGTGAGTTCTCATGAGATATGGTTGTTTAAAAGTGTGTAGCACTTCTCCTTTACACTCTTCCTCATGCTTGAGCCATGTAAAACATACTTGCTTCCTCTTAGCCTTCTGCCATGATTGTAAGTTTCCAGATGTCTTCACAGCCATGTTTCCTGTACAGTCTGTGGAACCATGAGTCAATTAAACCTCCTTTCTTTATAAATTACCCAGTCTCAGGTAGTTCTTTATAGCAGTACGAGAATAGGCTAACACAGAAAATTGGTACCAAGAGTGAGGTATTGCTATAAAGATACCTATAAAGCTTTGGAACTGGGTAGCAGGCAGAAGTTGGAACAGATTGGATGGCTCAGAAGATGGCAGGAAGATGAGGGAAAGTTTGGAACTTCCTAGAGATTTGTTGAATAGTTTGGATCAAAATGCTGATAGTAATATGGACAGAGATGGCTAGGCTGAGGAGGTCTCAGATGGAAATGAGGAACTTATTGGGAACTGAAGAAAAGATCACTTTTGTTATGCATTAGCAAAGAACCTGGTAGTATTGTGTCCCTGCTCTAGGGATTTGTGGAACTTTGAACTTGAGAAAGATGATATAGGGTATCTGGCAGAAGAAATTTCTAAGCAGCAGTGTTCAAGGTGTGGCCTAGCTGCTTCTAAAAACCTATGCCCATATGCATGAACAAATAAATGACCTGAAACTGGAACTTACATTTAAAAGGGAAGCAGAGCATAAAAGTTTGGAGAATTTGCAGCCTCATCATGTGGTGGAAAAGAAAAACCAATTTGCAGGGGAGGAATTGAAGCAGGCTGCAGGAATTCACATAACTAAAAAGAAGGGAAGTACTAATAGCCAAGACAATGGGAAAAAGGCTCTGAAGGCATTTCAGAGATCTTCATGACAGCCCCTCCCATCAGAGGCCCTGAGGCCTAGGAGGAAAGAATGGTTTTGTGGGCCAGGTCCAGGTCCCCCACTGCTCTGTGCAACCTCAGGACATGATGCCCTGAATCTTGGCAGCTCCTGCTTCAGCTGTGGCTAAAAGGGGCCACTGTCTCAGAGGGTGCAAACTGTAAGCCTTGGCAGCTTCCACATAGTGTTAAGCCTGCAGGTGCACAGAGTGCAAGAGTTGAGGCCTGGGAGCCTCTGCATAGATTTCAGAGGATATATGGAAATGCCTGGATGTCCAGGCAGAAGTCTGCTGCAGGGCAGAGCTGTCATAGGGAACCTCTACTAGAGCAGTGTGGAGGGGTAATGTAGGGTTAGAGCCCCAACACAGAGTCCCCACTGGGGCACTGCCTAGTGGAGCTATGAGAAGAGGGCCATCATGAACACTAGATCCACTGACAGTTTGCACTGTATGCCTGAAAAGACACAGACACTCAACACCAGCCCTTGAGAGCAGCCATTGGAGATGAGCCCTGCAGAGCCACAGGGGCAGAGCTACCCAAGTCCTTGGGAGCCCATCCCTTGCATCACTGTTGCCTAGGTGTGAGACATGGAGTCAAAGGAGATTATTTTGGAACTTTATGATTCAGTGACTGCCCTGTTGTGGTTTGGACTTGCATGGGGCCTGCAGCCCCTCTCTTTTGGTTGATTTCTCCCTTTTTGAATGGGTGTGTTTACCCAATGCCTGTACCCCTATTGTATCTTGGAATTAACTAACTTGTTTTTTATTTTATAAGCTCATAGGTGGAAAGGACTTGCTTTGTCTCAGATTAGTCTTTGGACTGTGAAGTTTTGAGTTAATGCTGAAATAAGACTTGGGGGACTGTTGAGAAGGGATGATTGCATTTTGCAATGTGAGAAGGACATGAGATTTGGAAGGGACCAGGAGCAGAATAATATGGTTTTGATTTGCATCCCAACCCAAATCTCATATCGAATTATAAACCCCAATGTTGGAGGTGGGAGGTGATTGGATCATGGGGTTGGATTTCCCCTTTGCTGTTCTCACGATAGTGGGTGAGTTCTCATGAGATACGGCTGTTTAAAAGTGTGTGGCACCTCCCCCTTCACCTTCTTCCTCTTGATCCAGTCATATAAGATGTGCCTGCTTCCCCTTTACCTTCTGCCATTATTGTAAGTTTCCCGAGGCCTCTTCAGCCATGCTTCCTATATAGCCTGCAAAACTGTGAGCCAATTAAACTTCTTTTCTTTATAAATTACCCAGTCTCAGGTAGTTCTTTATAGCAGTGTGACAAAAGATTAATGCATATGGATAAAGAAAATGTGGTATATATACACTTTGGAATACTATTCAACCATAAAAAAGAATGAAATCCTGTCATTTGCAGCAACATGGATGGAACTGGAGATAATCATATTAAGCAAAATAAGCCAGGCACAGAAAGACAAGTATTTTATGTTCTCAGTTATATGTAAGAGTTAAATAAGTTGATCTCATAAAAGTAGACAGTAGAAGGATAGACACCGGAGATTGGGAAAAGTACGTGGGTGTGATGGGGGGAATAAAGAGAGGTTTGTCAATGGGTAAAAACATACAGTTAAATAGAAGGTATAAGTTCTAATTTTCAATAGCAGAATAGGGTGATTATAGTTAGCAAAAATATGTTGTATACTTCAAAGTAGCTAGAAAAGAGGACTTGAAATACTCCCAACAAATAGAAATGGTAAATACTCAAGATGATGGATACCCCAAATATCGACTTGATCACTATTCATTCTATGTAGGCAATAAAATATCACATATATCCCATAAATTTGTAAAATATTATGTATCAATTTAAATAAGGTAATAAAATTTATCAATGAAGGTATCAAACTAAAATACAGATATTTTGATCTTGGTCCAAGTTCTTACCAGTAAGATTCACTAGGTTTGAAATGAGGCTTAAGTTCTTAAGCTCTAATTCAGTAGGACTGAGGTGAGGCTTCAAGTATTGCTGAGGAAAGACAGGGTTTGGAATCATGGCTTTAGAGCATGGGTTCCTAAACTTTTGTTTTCTTGGTGTCAAAACCACAATGCAGACATGCTGGTTGCTATTTACTATTACTATTAAGCCCTGTCCTGTGATGGTAACTTCAGGATGCAGCTTTTTTTTTTTTTCTTTTCCTCCAAGCCTCCTGTCACGTCATGACTACCCATCTTACTCCCCAGAATGAGTTGCTATGTAACTGAAATTCAGCATTCCAACCATTATGAGACCCCAGGGGTTCCCTGTAAGTTACATTGTTTTGGCTCACTACTCTGGTATAAAATCTCAAAGAGAAACTGAGAGTATCTATGTTTTCCAAAAAATGATACAGGTGCCTTTTATGGTAGTCAGGATCCTAACTACTATACACGGAGGGGCCATATAGCAAGGAATGCAGGTGGTAAGAGCAGTCCTAGACTAATAGCTAGCAAGAAAATAAGAACCTCAGTTCTACAATCATAATGAAGTGAATTCTGGCATGACGACACCAACTTGGAAGAGAATCCTGAGGTTCAAATAAAAATGCAGCCCCGCTGACACCTGAATTTTGGCCTTGGGAGACCTTGAGCAGTGAACCCAGTCACACTGTGCCTGGACTTCTGACCTATAGAGCTGTAAGTTCTGTAGATAGGTGTTGTTTTAAGCCACTCATAAAAAACTAAGTGGTAATTGATTGTGCAGCAACAGGAAATGAATATACACTTTTATGGAGAAAGCTTATTCTGTACTATCTTCAAACTAAAATAGGTATCACAATCACTTGGAAGGAATTGTTAAAAATACATATTCCTGGGTCCCACCCCCAAAGAGTTTGATTCAATATGTCTGTAATAGATCTATTTAGCAAACTCTTCAGACGATTCTTTTACTATTGGGTTGAGAACCATAATATGGGAAGCAAGCTAATTCATTGGTTTCTTCATATTCCTGAAATGCCTCACGGACTGCTTTGAGGTAGAAGAGAATTTGGGTCGGGGGTTGGGGGGCTGTTAAATAGGATGCTAGAGCAGAGTTCTTGGGCTCACACTCCAAGTTCAAGCAGAAGATTGCTCTTTCTTTTAATTTTTAGATGGCAGTTTTTACCTTCCCCCATCTCTCATTTATTTGATATATTAGGCTTTCAGGCAAGATTTCCTTTAAAGGGAGTGTTCTAATACTTAGGAAAAAAATGCTGCAAAAACCTTAAGGGTGAATTATGCCCTGAAAGTTTATTTATTTATTTAGCCAAGACCTATCTTTTGTGTTGGACAGAATGTTGGACGTAAGGTACTTGGGGAACCAATATATGGAAGATGTCTCTTATCTTTTTTGCTTACAAATATATGTGCAGTGCCTAGTGAAGTATTTGTCATATACATTTTATAAGGTGCTCAATAAATGTTTGTTGAACAAATAAATGAATAGAACTAATTACATTGTGTTATAATTATTAGTTTACCTGTTGGCTTTCTCAAACAAACTATGAGCTTATTGAGAGCAGAAACCATGTCTTGTTCATTGCTCTATCACCTGCACCTTCCACATGAACTTATACATGGTAGGCCCCTTGTATTTGTTGAATGAATAAATGAATACAAATCAAGTATAAAAACTTGTCTATGGCAATATAGACTAAACATAGTAGATCCATGAACAGAACTGGCAGTTGCTGTTTTCTAAACTTGTGCTGATTGCACAAGCTGTAAGACCCCCCCTCCCTTAAAAGAATGAGACATTTTTGGTGCATGGGGATTGGTCAATACTTCTGTGACCTCATCTTTGCCCGACCTTCTGCTTTGGCAGGATTGGTTTCCAGGTTTACTGACAAATGTGCTGGACTGTTGTTTCCTTCTTAGCAAACAGTCAGATGAGATGGATTGTAACTGGAATCTGAAAGGGACACTAGAAAATCCCCTGTATGTTCTCTCCAAGTACAAATACCACTGAGTGGAGGAAGTCTCAAATCGGTATTTCTCCACTCAGAGTGAGTAACTTGAATTAGATAATCAGGTCCCTTTCATCTACTACCTAACTCTAACTTGCTGTAATTGAAAATTAAGGCTTTAGTGAGAGGACACTGTAGATCCTGGTCATGTACTGCAGAGGTAGGTTGGCCATCTAGAGGGCAGTGGGCAACATGAGCTGAGTTAGGGTCCAAAGACAGTATGTGTTTGGCAGGGCATTAGCATGGAAGACACCAGCCGTGATACCACACTTCTTATAGTTTTTATTTTACCAAGAGTCTACTTGGACTCAGTTAATAAACCATGCCAGGCCAAATATTTAAGCACCAGCTTTGATATAAAAGATTTGGCTGCCCCTGATTGGAGTTACCACTGCATAAGGTATGGTTCTACTAACCCTATACTTCCTCATCATTTTAACCTACAGAGGAGTTTTTTCTTTACTTCTCACAGGTTGTATGAACCTTGTCTGTAGGTCAAGAATCATTTTGCTAAGTACTGTACATTATCAGACCTGGGAACTTTATGCTGATTACTAGGGTCATTAGAGTTGAACACATGTCTTGAGAATGAATGGGGACAGCACAGCAGTATAGTTGGGAAAACACACAACTAAAAAATAGAAATCTCAGTTATGCTGTTTATTAGCTTCAGAAAAAATAATGTACTTTTGCTTTAGTTTTTTCATCTGTTAAAAAAGTATAATAGCACCTGCTATTACCCCATAAAGTTGTTGTAAATATTAATGAAGATTATGCATGAAAAAGTCTAATGAAAATTATAATAAGCTATAAAAATAGAAAGTATTTCTCTTTAAAATAATGGACTTTATAGAATAACCATATAATTTCCTTCCAAATCACAATAAATTTTGAAGTTACATAATTATTAGCAGTTATTAATTGGTCTACAACAGGCATAAAATGAGAATGTCCTAGGTAAATCCAGACTACGGTAACCCTTGCATTGATATTTATTTCATTCTCTCTTTTCTGCTTATCTCTTCCCCATCAGTTTACTGTATTCAGGAGACCCATCTCATGTGCAGAGACACGCGTAGGCTCAAAATAAGGGGATGGAGGAAGATCTACCAAGCAAATGGAAAATAAAAGGCAGGGATTGCAATCCTAGTCTCTGATAAAACAGACTTTAAACCAGCAAAGATCAAAAGTGGCACTATTCACAATAACAAAGACTTGGAACCAACCCAAATGTCCATCAGTGATAGACTGGATTAAGAAAATGTGGCACATATACACCATGGAATACTATGCAACCATAAAAAGGATGAGTTTATGTCCTATGCAGGGACATGGATGAAGCTGGAAACCATCATTCTCAGCAAACTATCACAAGGGCAGAAAACCAAACACCACATGTTCTCACTCATCGGTGGGAGCTGAACAATAAGAACACATGGACACACATTGGGGAACTTCACACACCGGGGCCTGTTTGGGGGTGGGGGGGCGCTGGGGGAGGGATAGTATTAGGAGAAATACCTGATGTGAATGACAAGTTGATGGGTGTAGCAAACCAACACAGCACATGCCTACATATGTAACAAACTTGCACATTGTGCACATGTTCCCTAGAACTTAAAGTATAATAAAAAAAAATCCAAAAAAAAAGTGACACATCATTTGATTCTATTTGAAACATTCCTGTTTGCGATGAATGCTTGATAAAGCAGACTCTCAACAGGTCAGTCTGAAGCTACTATTCGCCATATGCCCACATTTACCATGCACTCATTCAGCTAGATGTGGGGAATACACTGTAATATTTCAGAAGGATTGCCATCACACATGGGTCTCTATATCAAGTTCACCTCTAAGGGATTCTGCCACCTGAAGTCAGGTGGATATGGATATACCCAAAGCTCTGGAAATAAGAGCTCTCCCAAGATTTTTGGTGTATCTGTGGGGGTAGGAAAGGTGACAGCAAAAGGAATGACCATGGCCTTATCTAGCCACAGGAGGATGGCAGCTGAGCTGCATTACTTGATTCATTAATTCCACATTCATTGATCATCTACTGTATGCCAAGTACTGGGCTAGGTGCTAGGATAACAGATATAAATAAGACATTGCAGAACTTGTAGATGCACCTGGGAGAGACAGCCACATAAACACATCATTGCAATATGATATACCAAAAGTTCAAGGCACAATGACAGTAGGAATGAGGGAAAATGCTACAAAGAGAAGACACTTCAGAAAAATTAACTGACAACGTGTGATGATGATTCATCCCTGTGATGAAAGAAAGGAGTCGAGTTCTGTTTTATTCACCATTTTACCTCTAGCATCTTTCAGAAATGTAGTTGGACAGAGGACTACTCCTCTTCCTTTTTTGTTATCCTTTTATCATTCAGCTTGCCTATTCTGTGCCAAACACTATGCAAGGTACTAGTGATATAAAATTATATAAGATATTGTTGCTTCCCTTGAAGAGCTCACAGTATAATGAAAGAGGAAAATGAGTGAACAAATATATATTTAGATGTATCATTGATGCAATACTGTGAATGATGGACTAAAGGAGTAACTGGAGATTATTGCAACAGATGAAAAATATTAATGTCCTAAACTGAGGCAGCAATACTGAGGATAAGTACAAGGAAAGGATAAACAAGGTATTTAGAACATAGAATTGGAAAAATGTAGCAAATAATTGCAGTGGTGGTAGGGGATGGTGAAAGGAAAAAAAAAATCGAAGTTGAATAAATCCTAGATTTATAGCTTTGGTGACTGGATGCTACTATTAATATAGAGACAATCCAAAAATAAAAACAGATTTGGAACAAGAGTTAGGATAAGATTTTAAGGCTTTAATTACAGAGTTGTTGAGTTTGATGTTTTTGTGAGATATCTTGTCACAGATGCGCAATAAACTTTCAGATATTTGAGTCTGATGCTCAGGAAAAACATTAAAATCAGGGATAAAGATTCAGGAATCTTTAGCTTACTTGTAATAGTTACAGTTGGAGGAGTGGCTGAGATAACCCAATAAGATTATGTAGCATGAGAAAAAAACCTGAGAAAAAAACAAAATATAAATATTGAGAAAAAGAAAAGACCCCATATGCAATTCACTTTACAAAATGCTCTTTCCCTTTGGAAGAAGAGATAGAAAAGTATTTAATGGGAGCCAGTGACTCTCTGTTTAACTTGGAATTCAGCATACTATGTGTGTATGGTTCACGGCATAGTCTATACCCTGATTCTTCAGCCATACGTCATAGGTCAGCCATGGTTGACCCTGATTCCCAGTATGTGTGAATATTATGAGGGGACTGGTTGGAAGTAGGGACCAGTCCTGAGCAGTTTTCTGATGAAGGATTTTTTCCTGACATAGAAGTTATTTTCCCTTGGAAAAGAAATCCTAAAAGGAGATGATGGAAAAAGGAAACCATGATTATGATGGAAGAGGGATAGCGGTAGGTGAAAGATTCAACCACGAATCACTCGGCATACAGATCAAATGGCCTTGTGGTCAGGAACAAAACTGGAGCTTTCTTCTCATATGGGTTAAGATGTAGGCCTCGTGTGTGTGTGTGTGTGTGTGTGTGTGTGTGTGTGTGTGTGTGTATTCCTTCATGTTTGGGGCACATTCACAAAGCCTATTTATCTCCTTCTTAATACCAGTAGTGGATCTTGCCCTTTCTTTATGGAAGGATTGACAGTCTAGTAGCCATCTGGATGTCTGGATAAAAACATTTTAATAATCAAAAAGCTGGTTTATACAGGTTTTAGTTGCGATGTAAACAATCAGAAATGATAGAATCACTTCATGCATTACCATCCTCTCTCTGAATAATTGATATTGCTTTAGCAAACTTGGAATTTACCTAAGTCAATTTTTTTTCATTGGAATTTTAGTAGAACATAAAAACATGGTTGTGTTCACATTTTATTCTTCATCAGAAAGTACTATAAGTTAAGGCAAATTGTCTGAATGCAGTTGTTTTAATATATTAAGGTATAATTTATACACAATAAAATGCACAACACCTTAGTGTTCAATTACATGAGTTTTGAAAATTATATACACCCAAGCCTGATAATTTTATCAACTGCTCCCATTTTCTCTGAATATTTTTGCACAGGGCTTTCAGGAAAATTCTCTACTGGCTAAGAGCTTCTCAGGCTCAAGACTTTCACTCAGTTCTCCCAAATGAGTAGGTCAGGGTGTGTCTGTTCCTTGACCTTCCTTCTTTTCTTGGTCTGGGTGCCTGGATCACCTAAACTTCATGAGCTCATTCTTGTGCTGCTACAGCCTTTTCATGTTGCCTATAGCAACCAGGATGCTTTCTAAAAAATTAAAAAAGTGGCCCGAATTATATTTCGATCACAGATACTTTTATATAAAATAGGAAGCCCCTCCTTTTTCTTTCATAGCACCCTGTTTTTTTCTCTTTATAGTATTTAACACCACCTATAATTATATTGTTTATCTTTGTATCTTCAACACTTAGCACCATGCCTGTCATAGAGGAGTTTTAAAATAATTGTTTTTTGGCTGAACACATTAATTCAATCATTATTTCATTAACAAGTTGATCTCCCTACATTGACTCTTGCTGTCTTTCAATCTGTTTGCAACCCTGAAGTCAGACTCATCTTTGAAAAATGTATGGTTGATTATGTGACTTATCCTGCCCAAAACTCTTCAATAGCTTTATGTTTTAACACAGTCCAATTTTTTTAGTGTGACTGCTTTCCTCAAGATAGACTAAGTTGTGCAGTGGTAACAAACTAACCCATAAATCTCAACAGTGATTTGTTTATTGATCATTACATATTGCTGATATAGGCTGGGGAGGAAAAAAGGGGACTTGTTTCACAGTCACTCAGGTTGCCAGGCAAATGGAGGCACCATCTTATACCTCACTCATCTAGAGTATAGACACATTCTACTTCAGAGACTTTGTTCTTCACAAATTGTTTCTCTACTAATAGCCTTTATCAAACCTAAGAGAACTAAATCCTAATGTAGTAAGGCAACTGTTGTATATAACACATTCATTATTTTCCTATGCATGTATAATGTTACTCATTATGAACTATCCTTAGGAGAATTAAAATGATATTTACACAAATCATTTTCTGTGCTCTGTGGTTCAGTTGAGAAACCTCGGTTGAGAAAGGCTGCAAATCTAGGAAACTTCCTGGCACGTGATAGGTGGTGGATCTGTGTCTCTCTCTTTTTTGTAAAATAAAGGAACCTATAAATGTTAGGTCTAGCAGGGATCTTGTAGATCATCTATTCTATTGGCTTCTCAACCCTGACTAAGCCTTGAAATCACTTGAAGAACTTGTTAAAAATTCAGATTCTTAAGCTCCTCTTCTAGAGATTCTGATTCAATACATCTGGCAGAAGGAACCAAGAATGTGCATTTTTAAACAATGCCTCCAGTGATTTTCATGTGGCCATTTAATTACTGCTTTCGGAGTATAGGCAGACATTTGAATACCACCATTCTAGTTTAAACCATTCATTTTCACATTTGGAGTAGTCGCTGTCTGCTAGATTCAGAACACAATTCGGAATAAGAAACTAGTGTCTGTTTGTTGGGGAGGGGTTGGGGGTAGGGGTCCAATGTCCAAATCAGTTTCTTATAAGGCAATACTCTTACCCTTGAGTTTTAAAGACAATTCCTGCTAGAATTAAATTGAGTCACAAGAAGTCTAGATGCTTTCCAAGGTCTTCTTGAGTTCTAATATTCTGGGAAATTGGACTTTTAAGCCAGAGCTTCACTCCCAAATTAAGGAAAGCAATTGGAGCAACTGCTCTTAGGAATTATACCATCTTTTCCAAAAAGATGGGAGAAAGAGCAGGAATAAATCTGGCTGTGTTGGAAAACACTGTGTAATTATGTTTGTTTCCAATGTCAGATTAACCAAGAGTCCCAGAAAAATCACACAGAGACCCTTCAGGAGTCTACTAAGACAGTTTATGCCTATGCTCATCTCCTAAATCTGAAAAAAGTCAACTGTAAGTCCAGGATTATATTCTGGGTTATATTCATTGGCCTAACACTGGTCTTTCCTTTCTTTCCCAGGATTATGTCTTTCAAAACATACCAAGTCCAGAAGCTTCGCCATACTCTGAAGCTTCCTAGGATATTTGGCTGAATAATGGAGCATAGCCTATAATTGTTTAGGGCCTGAACAGAGGGCTCAGAAAGCATGCCGGGATAGACAGGTGCCAGCTCAGTGGAGAGATTAAGTGTTTGGCTCGTTTTTCAAACTCCACTTCATTTCACTCGTAGTTAAGAGAGAAGAGCTTTTCCTTGTTATTGGAAATAAAACAAATTTTAAAACAGTTCCAATGTGCAATTCCTTACATGAGTCCCAGCAAGCCACAGCCTAGAAGACTTTGTGTGTTTGGTGCAATCATTTTTCTTCATGGTTTCCAGGACATGTGTATTAATATAATAAACTTTCAAAGCATGATTTATGTAGTTCATAGACCTACATTTCCCAAACTATATTCTGATATATTCCAGTCTTTCAAGATGCTCTGAGAAAATCAATTCCAATAAATTTGCAATAAATTTGGTAAAGCTGCATGTTTTAAAACTGATCTTGTTACTTTGCATATTATCCTTAATAAGGCACCGAGAAGCCCTGAAGTAAGGAAATCTGTTTTATCTTTGTTAAACTCATCAGGTTCTCATCACATAAACATAGTACCTTTCCTTAGAGGAATACCTTTTGATATATTGTGGATTGCTACTTGGAAAATGCTTTCAAAGACTAAATGACATTAGGTGCCTCTGGAAATCATCCAATGCAACATGAAACTTACAATCGGGGCTTATTTGTGTTGCATACATGAAACCATTTCTGTCATTACCTAGGTCAGAAAGGAAAAACAAATCTTTTATTTATTGAAAGGACCAGTACAATTATACAGTAATGAGCAGTGACATTTCTGTAACACTTTCTTCTCAAGGAATTTCCCAAGCAACATGCAATAATTTTTCAAAAGGGTGTTGCATTAGAAGTCCAAAGACCTGTCTTCTCCACCAGCTCTGCCACTAACTACTTGTGTACCTTTATACCAGTTGATTAATTTCATGGGTATCAATTTGGTGATCCATAAAATAGGAACAACAATGCCTTCCTTATCCACTCCATAGGCTTCTTGTGAAGTTCAAACATGAAATATATTGGATAATTATTTCCTACTATTGCGAAAGGGCACAAAAGACAGTGAGGCAGGGCTACTAAGGTGAGATCTAGGACCAGTGGAGAACTGGCACTGTAGCAGTGTCTGTGATGATTTGCATAAAGCACTGTGTTGTCATTGCTCTAGAAGGACTAGAAATAAAAAACAAGGCAGCATCATTTAGGGCCCAAGTTTTGCAAATCTCTTTCACCCCATCCCCACCCACCCCATTTCAATAGATCAAATAAACCCATGAGTTAAGGTAGCTGGAGCATAGGTACTGGAAGCACTTACTTGCATGTTGTCTCAGCTCTGACTTTCATCCTGCCCCACATCATCCCCCAACTTCTATCCCAGTAATCAGTGAATAGGTTCAGCAACTGTTGCAGACACTCTGCCTTCCTCTCACCATCCTGCTCAAGTTAATATTCTTCATTTGTCTCCTTATTGACTTCCTCTGTGATTTACACAGCACATCTAGGAAGCTACAAACCTAACAGGGACCTTCTATTTCCCCTTCCCATCCAAGTCCTTGTGATTCAAGTGAATACTTGCGAAGGAGGTCACAGGGAAAATTTCTGTCCCTCCAGGTGACTGGTAAATATAGATGTCTGGGCTAACTAGACCATGATACTGACTCAGGCTGTGAATTCCTTTGAGTTTCTTACTCAAAAGAATTGGATCTTAGTTGAAACATCCTTCTCTATGTCCTTGATTCTGTTTCCATTATGCGTCCATGGTAAACGATAGGTAAAGCACAAAGGGCTCTAATAGGATCTTGTTTCTAAAATAGTCCCCTTCCCTGCTGCCTTGTAATGATCAGCACTGTAATCTAATATTTGCTGCCACTCGTATCCTTAAAATGTTAAAAGCCCACTTCACTTTCACCCTTGCATGAGCACAGAGACTGCTTTCTCTGTTTTATCAGTCATCCATTGATATGGCTTGGCTATGCCCCAACCCAAATCTCATCTTGAATTTTAGCTCCCATAATTCCCGCATGTCACGGGAAAGACCCAGTAAAAGGTAACTGAATCATAGGGGTGGGTTTTTCCCATGCTATTCTCATGATAGTGAATAAGTCTCACGAGATCTGATGGTTTTATAAAGGTCAGTTCCCCTTCACATGCTCTCTTGCCTGCTGCCAGGTAAAACATAACTTCGCTCCTCCTTGTCTTCTGCCATGATTGTGAGGCCTCTTCAGCCATGTGGAACTGTGAGTCAAGCCTCTTTCATTTATAAATTACCCAGTCTCAGGTATATCTTTATTAGCAGCGTGACAACAGACTGATACATCCACCATGTGTAGCAAAATACCCCAAATGTTAGCAGCTTACAACATCACACATTTATCACTGCACAGTATCTGTGGGTCAGGAATCTGAGGGTAGCTTAGTTTGGTTCTCCGACTCATAGTCTCTCAAAAGTCTGCAAACAAGTTGATGGCCAGGGCCACAGGTACCTCCATGTTCTAGTGGGACAGTGCTTTCAAGCTTACTCAGGGGTTGTTGGTAGGATTCAGATCTTGGGGGCAGTTGGATTGAAGGCCTTAGTTCCTCACTGCCTGTGGGCCAGAGCCAGAAGATGCTCTGTGTTCCTTGCCATATAAGCCTCTCTGTAGAGCAGTTTGTAACATGGAAACTGACTTCATCAATGTGAGCAAGCAGAGAGCAAGAGGAAGTCTACAAAGACACTGGAAGTCAAAATCATTTATAACTGAATCTCAAAAGTAACATTCCCTCATTTTTGCTATTTTCTATTAGTTAGAAGCAAGTTACTAGGTCCACTCTACAAACTAGGGGAGTAGATTATACAACAGAAGGGAATTACACAAGAATGCAAATCCTAGAAGACAGAGATCATTGCAAGGGGTGGGGAATCTTAGAAGGCTACCTACCACACTGTCCTGTGTTAGACATGTGGAAAATTCTGGAATTTGGGCTCCTCTTCGCTCCACAATTTTGATCATCTGGGCTCTACTTCCCTGGCAGGATTCTTTATCCCCACGTTTGATCAGTTGTGCTCTGAGCATGTCCTACTCCCTGCAATTTTCTTGCCATCTTCTAGTATGTCATCCCTTTGTGGCCTCTGATCATTCTTTGAAATAAGCCAGAATCCTGTTACTGTTGTTTAACAATCAAGAGTTATGGGATCTAAAATTTCTTCCATACTTTCTAGTCCCTTTTTCTTGATTAAAGAGAAAACATAAACCATCAGTCATCTCACTGAAGAGTTTTATGTCACTCATTCCAACTTCCCACACCAGAGGTACATAAGCCTTCTATTCCTTAATCATAACAGACTTGCTGTTCCACTAGGCAATGAAAAACAATCCCCAAAGGATAATAGAGCTATTCTGTGTGAGAAGAGCCTAGCTTTTTATTTAATGAAGCCAAATTAAAACTGTTTCCACAGGAGAGGGATTATCTCCAGCAGTCTGTAGAGTCAGTTTTCTATTCACCATGAATCAGGCAAACAAGAAATATTTATTAAGTCCATATAGTAGGTCCAACACTATTCTAGGTGCTTGGAGTATCAAGAAGAGAAACAGAAGACATGTTGACTTACATCAAAGATATAAGTCTGTTGTTTCCCCAAAGCACAGCTTATTTGGATTGAGACCAGAAACAAAACATTAATTTCAAAAACATTCTGGAGACCTTTGGAACTGTGCCTTAAAGAATAGATAAGATTTCATAGGCAGAGGGAAGAAGGAGGGGAGAATAGCACAAATGTAAATGTGGAACTGAGAAAAAGTTGAGATGATATTTTCCTTTTCATTTTATTTGTCTTCATTAATGTCTTCTCATTTTAAAAAGTCTTCTCGATGGCAGGTGACATAAGCAGTTTGAATTTTCCTGTAATTCTTGCTGATAGGGAAAGGCCACTTCCAGCTCAAATGTTGGTCAGAGTTGCAGTCTGTCCATTTTTATGCTCTTTTGTCACTTCTTCTGTTCTATAATTGCTTTTTTTCTACTTTGGATTCAACTGCTGACACTTGGTCCAGATTTGAAAGTTGCCCCACACTTCCTCTTCTGTTGCCCATCTTTCTGTATTCTGCCACAGCTTTTATTTTATAAACATTTATAAAGTGTCCACTCTAAGCCAGGCCTTATGCTAAGTGCTGTGAGTAAATAACAGAAATGAAAAAGACATGGACCTTACCCTCAAGGATTTCACAGTTCAGAAGCGTATGGGGACAAATAAGATGATATGAATAACGCTCATACAAGACAAAAGTGGCCAGTGCCATGGGGAATGCTAATGCACATCACTATGAGGAATATTCCTCATCTGGGTATATGGTATTTGGTTTTTACCTATGCATTTTGTAGGACTCCATTCTGCCATGTTTTGAAATAAAAAGTGTGTATGTTTGCGTCAGTCTGTATGTGTGTGGTTTCCCTGCTTGGCTGTTGCATGGCCTCTATTCTGTCTTAACAGTGGCCAATTAATCTCTGGAATGCCTGGAATGTCACTTAATAATGAGCTGATGCTGTAGACTCTGGTCCATTCTCCAAAGGGCTTTGGTGGTGCTGGGGTAAGGGTGGGGGTGGGAGAGCAGCTAAGACAAAGCTTTCCTTTTTGGCCAGGAAGCATCCCTTTGACGCCACACCTGGGATTGGTGGGCAGCACAATCAGTGGAAAACAGTAATTAAACCAAGCCATTGGCACCAGTGTTCTGTCAGGCCTTCCAATGAAAAGGCGTTCCTTTCATTTTTGCAGGACTGAGAATTGAAGTCTCATCAGAATAAGTCGTTTCTTAATCCGACAGAAAGTAGACTACTCTGTGCTGACATTTGGGTCATAATGAAAATGTGATAAGACAGTAGGCAGGAGGCAGAACCTGGCTGTGCTGGGCTGATAACAGCACGATGCAATTGATGGTATGTGGCTGTGGAGAATAAGACCTGTAAATATGGCACACACTTGACATAAGGGCAGTAGGAGAACTTTCAGAATATATCTCTGTTAGGAAAATGGGTCCACCTCTCTATCCAGTCTCCTCAAACTTGTAAGCATTACTGCACACTGGTGCCTGCTAAGACCTTGGCAATCACCGGGATGAAAAGGAATGGGCATAGGGTTACAAGGGTTATAAAGTTGCTTGTCATTCTATAAATGGAGAGAAGAACCTGTGGTATGGTAGGGGTAGAAAATGGCTGGCTAAGTAGTACTGAAGAAATCTACTATCTGCTGAGTCATGATAGAGACAACAGGCACATTTTATAAGAACCGGACTGACTTTCTGTTCTGTTTGCAAGCTATAACTCTGATAGTGGTCCTCAAAATGAAAAAAAAATCACTTATTCCAGAACCCTCATTTATGATTCATTGGATGAGGCCCTGTAATATGTGTTTTTGGAGAAAGGCTGTTTTCTAACCATTGAGAACTACTGCTCTAGGAAAAATCCAGACCTTGGTTCTAATTTAAAGGGTCCTGGTTGGGTGACTTGAAGTCACTTACCTCTGCCTCATTGTCCTGTCCTGATTCAGTTTAGTTCTAGTGAACAAGGGACTTTGTTATTTCTCTTTGACCAAAGCCCCCACTTCACACTGCTGTTTCAATAACTGCATCCTTCTCCAGTTTCCTTAACGCAAATTCTTGGAAAGGGAATTTGTCCAGAACTCAAGCGTTTTCTAAAGGAGTGCTTCTCTAATTTCTGAGTACATCAGAATCAGGTGTACTCTGCCAGACCAAATACAGGACACCCCGTTAAATTTGAATTTCAGATAAATAACAAATAATTTTTCAAATTAAATAACAAATAATAGTATAAGTATGCCACTTACAACATTTGGAACAATTTGTATTAAAATATGATTTGTTGTTCATCTGAACATAACGTTCAATTGGACATTTTGTATTTTTATTTCTTAAATCTGACAACCCAAATTTGGCACTTTATTAAAAATGCAGATTCTTGTGTTCCACCTCCAGAATTTTAATTTGCATGTCTGGGTAGGGATTTTTTAACATGTACATTGAGACAGGTAGCTACAATATACACATTACAAAACCCATTTCTAACACTAGAGACCTGCTTGTGGCCCCTGTTCCATGGTACTTCTTGGGTCTGGAGTCCTTCCCTAGGATCATAGTTCTATACTTGGCTCTGTTCCAATTCCAGATAGCCCAAGTTCCCAGCACTTGTCTGTCTATGCAAGGAAGCAAATCAGTACAGGAAGGCGTTTCCCAAGGCCCATACCTCCAGAGAATAGAGGGAAATGGTGTAAATGATTTAAAATACTCTCAACTGATGATGATATAATAATAATGATGTTAATAACTATGATTTATATAGCACTTACTGTGTGCCAGGTAATGTTTGTTATAAGTGTTTTTACATATGTTAACCCCTTTAATCCTCACAACAACCCAATAAGGTAGACAATATTATTATTCCCACTTTAAGTTTTTTTTTTAATCAAAATCCCCATTTAGCTAGGCAGTTTTATCCATTTACAGTCACCTTCAATCAAATCCTTGGAGGGCAGGGTCCAGTAATGGCCCTAAATAAAATGTGAAATGGGCACTTTGTTTTCCTTATCCCTCACGCTCCCTATTGGCCAACTGCCTCCAGCCCTTAATCATTTTTCTATATTCTTTAATTTCCTCCTCATGTTCCACAACCTAACTCAGCTCTCTGATTTCCCCAAGTATCACTGAAAACTCCAAAGCCACTTACTAATGAGGCCCTTCTTGTTCTCAAAACAACTCCAACAATAGCTACCTTGCTGAGCAAAGGATTTGGCAAGTGTGTGTGTGTGTGTGTGTGTGCGTGCATGTGCACGTGTGTGTGTGTGTGTTGGGATAAGGGTAATATGTAGTACTTAAGTAAAACTTTCTAGGCAAATGTAGGCATTTCCAGGGAAAATGGATGGCCCATTATTACTGTTAGAATGAATTATATCTGACAGCTTTTGTAAATAGAACAAGCAGGAGGCTTGTTTCCCAACTCAAAAAATGGAGGTAAAATTACCCCTAAGTTCAAGCCTAATGCTAATAAGCTGACTTATATATATGTCTTCTCTGCTCCCTGGAAACAGTCCCTGACTCAAGGAAAACCTTCTACTTTAGCTGCAGATCTCAGAATAGAACACTTCCTGTCTATGTCCTAATTAATACCTCAGTTCAGCTGAGTATAATTGGCCTAGAATACAGAGCTGTGTTCAGTGTCTCTTGGGCTGGTTGCACAATATGAGTTCAGCTGAAGCTACAGAAGAACTTGTCAGCAGCAGGCTGAAAGCCTAAGAAATAAACCTATTCCTGAAGGGGTGGGGAGAAGTAGAATGCTTTTGGAAGACATAAAACAATGCAAGAAATACATTGGCGAAGCTAAGCAGGGTTATTTTAGTCTCTTTCCATAAGGAGTGCTGGAAATAATTCATTCATTTATTCATCTACTTATCATTCATCCATTTATTCAACAAATATTTAACGTGGATCTACTATGTGTCAACCACTATTTAAGGATCAAGTGATGTTAGTATGAAAAAGAAAAGGGTCTAGCTTTTATGAAGCTTACATTCTAGCGAGGAAAGATCTGGTGTAGAACCCAGTGATTTAGAGTCAGTAACATGGATCAGGACCATGGCTTATTGACCCACTGAAATCACCACAAGCAATGAGCCTAGGGTCAATAGTGGCCTAAGTTCATTGTCTAAGGTCAAAACTAGGAAGCTGAGCTAAACATCCCCATTTGGATGTCCTTCTCCCTTTTTTCTTCTAAGTTAAAGCCTCCTTGTCTCTCAAGGTCTACCTTCTGTTTCGCTCACTCCCTAAAGCCTTCTTCATGAAAACAGCCCACAATAAAATCTCCTTCCCTTGCTTTCCAAGTCTGCAGTCTTGCACTTAATTATACAAGGTCTCATTTCCTAGTCTTTTTTTTTTTTTTAATCTGTGTCTAATATCTGTTCTTACCTTGCTGGTAGTGAGGGGGCTGTAGCTGATAAATTATAGACAAAGTAAATCTGATTCTTTCCCATAGGGATCCAGGATCCCACAGGATTGGGCTCTATCGAATTTCCTGCAGATACTAGTTCATCCTGACCCTAGAATATGTCAGTGCACATCTAAGGAGTCACAAAGACAATTCACTCTTACAAGGGATCCAGAAACTCCTTAAAGCCAATATTGTTTTGTTTTGTGTCTTAAGGGGGAGTGACAATCTGTGTTTTCCAGGGGGCTGGGGTATAGGTGTGGTGGTAATGCTTATCAGTCAGGGATCTTACTTGTGAAGAACCAAAACATAAACTGACAGTTTAAGGATAAAGTAAATTATTAAAAATAAATTATTTGAGGCTCTTTAGAAGCTCACAGAATCTCTGAGAAAGACAGAGTACCATAGTTGGAGGCAGTGCAGTAAAAAATAACACTCAAAATCACAATGTAGAAATGGAAATTCCACTGACAATACTGCTGGACATAAAGACCACAGCTTAAAAGATGAAGAAGAGAAAGGCAGACCCTGTATTGAGGAAGCTTGCCTGGTGCTATCACTGATGCTATGGTGTTGCAAGGAACTGGTCTAGAACTCATAGCTAGGTCTTGGTGTTCTCTTGTTGAACATGTATAGTTTCTAAGACTATCAACCTCAGATGGAGGTGCTCTGTGAGGGTGATAGATCAATGCAAAAACATGAACATTGCCCCAAACAACAAAAATGACCACCTACCCCCCAGCCAATATGAGTAATTGCTGCTTCTTTACAAACTGCAAGCTTAGCCTTGGGCTAGTCTTTCCCACTCCTAGGTGAGATTTATTGAGAAACCAAATCATAGAAATATCCCCACTTCCTGACAGCATCCAATCCAGAGCAAAGCCCCACTTCCTTAAACTCTTCCCCAAATCATCTAACACAAACCCCAATCTTGTAATAAGTCCCCTCTATCATTCTCCCTGAACTGCACATTTGCCCTTGTAGCAATGAGGGATAAACCCAACTTGTTCAACTACCCAGATGTGTTCCTGGCAGTCTCTGGCTACAGGGCATTGACAACTGCCAATACCACTTATTGTGAGCACCAGATGCTACCACTAGAACCTTTGTGACTGCTGCTTCTGCCAACTAAATGGGACTGACACTGCCATGACCAGAAAGGACGCCATATAGTTTCTATTTCTCTGCATCACTAACTTCTAATTCAAGTTCTGAGTAAGTGCATTTGGTTGAAGGGGAATGGATCACAAGCCTCAACTCTAGCAGCAGGGAGGCTTGAAAAGCAATTATCTGGTTTCTTCGAGGAGTCTGGGACTTTTAAGTTGAGGAATTCCCAAAACAGGGGAAGGGTGTTCAAAATAGCTGAGCAGTTCTAGACGACATTGTAGGTTCTCCACCTAGATCCCCAGGGATCCCATTTACTGGTCTGATGTGCCCATACTTCAGCTGAGGTGGGTGCTGTTGCTAAAGGCTCAAACTTATTACCTTCTTGGTAGGTTTATCCTTGGACAATTTGAGCCACATCACCTGAAGGTGCTCGAGAGTTATGTCTTTCTCCTAAGCCTGTCCATAGCTAATGACTAATTAGGTCAGCAGTACAAAATTCCCAACCCTTTATCTCAAAATAAGACAGGCTTTTCAGAGCATTTTATATATGGGATAAGATTAAGTTAACTGGGGGATACGATTAAGACTAGATTTCATCTGAAATTACATCCTTGTTTAGCCCCATCTCCTTTTTTATCCTGCTTCCCTCATTCCCTCACAGGATTCTCCTGAGAATATTCTCCTAATAAATCACTTACATCAGAATATCTCTTGGTAAAGATCTATACACTGAAAACTATAAACCTTTGATGAAAGAAATTAAGGAAGACACAAATAAGTGGAAAGATATCTCATTATGTGGATTGGAAAATTAATATTGTTAAAATATCCATACTGCCCCAAATGATGTACAGGTTCAATGCAATCCCTATCAAAATTCCAATGATATTTTTCATGAAAGTAGAAAAAAACAATCCTGAAATTCGTATGGAACCATAAAAGACCACAGCTGGAAGCATCACACTCTCTGACATCAAAATATAGTACAAAACTATTGTAACTAAAACAACATGGTATTGGCATAAACACAGTCACAGAGACCAATGGAACAGAAGGGAGAGTCCAGAAATAAATTCATACATTTATGGTCAACTGCTTTTGATAAAGGTGCCAAGAGCATACAACTGGGAAAAGAGAATCTCTTCAATAAATGATGTTGGGAAAACTGGATATTCAAATACAGAATGATCAGACCCTTATCTCACATAATACACAAAAATCAACTCAAAATACATTAAGGACTTAAATGTAAGACTTGAAACTGTAAAACTACTAGGAGAAAACATGGCAGAAAACTCCATGACATTGGACTTGGCAATGATTTTGTTTGCATATGAACCCCAAAGCACAGGCAACAAAAGGAAAAATAAACAAATGGAATGACAGCAAACTGAAAAGTCCATGCACAGTCAAGGAACCAATCAATAGAGCAAAGAGACAACATTCAGTATAGAAGAAAATATTTGTGAACTATACATCTGATAACAGGTAAATATCTGAAATGTAGAAGGAACTCAAGCAACTCAATAGTAAGAAAACAAAAATCCAATTTAAAAAATGGGCAAAGGATCTGAATAGACATTTCCCAAAAGAAGACATAAAAATGGCCAACACGTATATAAACATTACTCAAAATCACTAATCATTAGAGAAATGCAAATGAAGAACCACAAGGAGATATCACCTCACACTTGTTAGAGCAGCAGCTATTATTTTTTTAAAAAAGAAGTTTTAGAAAGGATGTGGTGAAAAACCTTTGCACACTGTTGTTGGGAATGTTAATTAGTATGGCCACTATAGAAAACAGTGTGGAGGTTCCTTTTAAAATTAAAAATAGAACTACCTTATGACTCAGCAGTCCCACTGTGGGGTGGGTATGCATCCACGGGAAATAAAATCATTATCTTGAAGAGTTATTGGCACTTCTACATTCATTGCAACATTATTCACAATAGCTATGATATGGAATATACATAAGTGTCCATTAATGAATAAATGGATAAAGAAAATATGTTGCATATACACAATGGGATACTATTCCACCTTTGAAAAGATGAAACTCCTGTCATTTGTGACAACATGGATGAACCTGGAAAACATTATGTAAGTGAAATAACCCAGGCACAGAAAGATAAATGCCACACAATCTCACTTATATGTAGGATCTTAAAAAGTTGAATCCCTAGAAGTAGAGAATAGAATGGTAGTTACCAGCAGCTAGGGGCAGTGGTAACCCTGCTCCTGGGGGCTGGGGAAGATATTGGTCAAAGAATACAAAATTCCAGTTAGATAGGAGGAATAAGTTCAAGAGATCTACTGAACAACATGGTGACTGTAGTTAATAGCAATAGTATTGTATTCTTGAAAGTTACTAGGAGAGTAGATTTTAAGTGTTTTCACTGCATACAAAAAAAGCATGTTTGATAATACATATGTTAATTACCTTGATTTAGCCATTCCACAATGTATACATATTTTGAAACATGTTGTATATGATAAATATATATTTATTTGTCAATTAAACAAATTAATTTTTAAAACAGAATCTCTCCTGGAGAACCAATCCCAAGACAGTGGCCAAAAAGAATGTCTAATGCCTTCTTGACTTCACATTTTTGGCTGACTAGTAACAATATATATCCTTTTATCATACTTAAACTTCACAACAATAAATGCCCCACATAACATAATGTAATTTTTCCTTATATAAGTGAAAACATGCAAAAGGGTGGCATCTCAAATTCTGACCAGTTACTATAGCTAGCTCTAAGTCCAGGATCTTTGGATGGCACGTATTCATCTTCTGGTTCCATCACAATTCCATCTTGATAGTCTGTACACTAGAGAAAATGTTATAAAGTTAATCACTGTATGTAAAATGGTAGAATGGGAGGGTGCTATGATTTGGATATTTGTCCCTCCAAATCTTATGTTGAAATTTGATACCCAGTGTTGGAGGTGGGGCCTAATGGGAGGTGTTTGGGTCATGGGAGCAGACCTCTCATGAATAGATTAATGCCCTCCTTTAGAGGTGAGTTCTTACTCTATTAGCTTCTGTGGAAGCCGGCTGTTAAAAAGAGCTTGGCATCTCTGCTCCACTCTTGCTTCATTTCTTGCTATGTGATCTCTGCACACTCTGGCTCCTCTTCACTTTCAACCATGAGTAGAAGTAGCCCGAGACTCTCACCAGATGCCCAATCTTGAACTTTTCCAGGGGTCAGAACTGTCAGCCAAATAAACCTTTTTTCTTTATAAATTACCCAGTCTCAGGTATTCCTTTATAGCAACACAAAACGGACTAAGACGGAGAAAGGGATAAGTCACAGCAAGGACAAAACTCAGGCAGAAGTTATAAAGTCTTCTTTTTGTAACTTTTCCTCTACTACTCAGTCCATGTTTTCTTTGCCCTCAATCAGCACCTAAGCTGATCAAAGTTCTTACCTTAGGTATGACCTAAACCTTCATTCCTAATGTATCAGAGACCTCAGTGGTCCTGCCTGCATGTGGTTGTTCAAATTTTCCCTTTTAACATTTACTACTGAAATGACAGCAGAAAGAGGTGCCTGGAAGCATCCTCTGTGTCCAAAACATACCCTTCTCTACATTCACTCCACAGCAGCAACCTCATGTGATGCCATCCAGTCCTGAAACTCCCACTTTGGCTGTTGTTCTAATGGCATAAGCAGTCCGAAATAGACAGGTGGCTGTCTCATCTTCTCAATAATAGAGATGTTGTCTATCCCAGAGGAGGCATACCTCCCTCAAGTACTGAAACCTAAACCGTGGAATCATACTTTTGTGAATTAGCTATTAGATGTAATATTGATAAAAGCCACTTCAACTTCCACCTCTTGGTTCCAAGAATACTGGTTATGACAGAAACAGCACTGTCTTTTGGCCGCTGATTCATATCATATGACATTTCCTGTAGAATAACACCCCAGTTTTCTGGTGTTGGCTCCTAGAGACTCTTTAACTGAATTTTTAATAGGTTGTTGAACTCTTCTGCCAGAGTATCTGTTCCTGGTTTATAAGGTCTGTGATACAATGACTATAAAATGGACATTCATTAAGTTTATGGGTGGCAGTGCTGGTAGAAACATTGCAGGCTGGAAAAGCAAATCCTTATCAGAATAAGTACTGTTTACATTGAGGACAGATGGCTTCCCCCTCCACAATGGAGGGCATCCACAGTAATCAACCTGCTACCTGGTGGCTAGTCTCTGCACAACGGGGCCCAACTAAGGGCTTAGCATGGGTCTCTGCTGATAGCAGTTTGGGCATTCTCTAGGGACAATAGTTGTCAACTCAGCCTTTATGAAGGGGTGTCCATGTGGTTGATTCTTTGCATAACTTCTGTCTCTGTCCCCGTGGACATGATTCATAAGCTCATTGAGTAAGCACTGTGGGGACTGGGAAAAGAGGCCGATGATGTCCAAGATTAGGACATTTCATTCACTTGATTATTGAGAGATTTCCCCAGAGTGATAGCCTTTTGTTGAGCTGTGACCTGACATATAACATTCTCATAAAATGGTATCATACAAATGCTAGTTCTGTAAATCTGACATGATGTTGAGGGTCAAGTGTCACAAAACCAAACAATAAAAAAGCAAGCTCCAAACCAAGGTAAAAATATGGTTCAGAGATCTGTACTCAACCTCACTGGAATGCCTAAACTAGGAAGAATTTGAGCGATGATTAAAGATTAGCATGTAATTGACAAGGTTACGCCCTAGAAGACAGGAAAGTTTTGGGAGGTGGTTTGTTGACAAAGAGGTAGAGAGATCATTGAATTTCGAATCTGCAAATCTGAATGTGATTCTCAGTTCTGTTATTATGAGCTATGTGAACATGGGCAAAGTGCTTAATCTCTCTTGGTTTGACCCTCCTTGTCTATAAACTAAGGTTAATAGTTTCCTCACTCACCTCATGGCGTTTTAAGATCTAAAATGTGATAATGTATTCGGAAACATTTAATAAATTCTGAAGTGTCACACGAATTTAAAATAAATTCTTGCCATGCAGAAAGAATTTCCATGAAATCTGTCTAACATGGAAGGGAAAGAAAAAGTATGAGGCCATATGCCATGAATTCCTTGGGCCATGGTCCAGGACAATGGACAGGGTCCATAATTTCTAACGTCTTTTTCCCTTAGCTTTAGACCAAGGGGCCAGTGGAGCTGGCAGAAGTGCCGTACTTTGGCAGAGTCCGTCTGAGAGAAGGCTTGCAGTCTATTTCTGTCTGTGCCCTTTGAGTTATTCTCAGTAACTGGAAAATTTAACATGTACTGACATGTTCTGGATTAATAACTCTCTTGATGGGTGACTCTGAAAACCATGGGAACAGATAATGAGGAAACCACAGAGAGTTTTTATTGGCACTAGAGCCAAATGAATTACTTAAAAAAAAAGATATTATAAAACAACCACCTTTTTTTCTACCTCAAATATTAGAACATATCTTCAACAGTACAGAGTGAAAGACAGAGTGAGGAATAAATGATGAGTGTGGTTCCTTGAACTAATATAGATAATCAGTTCGAATAACTCACAAAGATAGCCCACATGGCTGTGTGTATATGTGTGTAAATAACCTATCTCATGCATGTACTATCACCCTTCCTTCCCCAACAAAACCCACACTGCCATGCATTATGATGCAAATTTAATAAGTTGTTGGGGAAACAAAGGACTCCAGAGAGACTGGAAACTAATGACTTTGTAGAAGAAGAGAGGCCTGATACGAGCCTTTGCAGAATGTATAGACTATGGATGAGAGTAAAGAGCAAAATTACTTTTGGTTAAAACTGCTGGGTTTGCTATTATGCTGGTAGCTATAAGTCATCTTCCTAGTTGTGCAATGCTACATTATACACAGCTACAAACTATGAGCAGAAAGCACTTGTTTTGACACTTTATTGAGTATCTGCGACTTGTCTTTCTCAAGGTCTTAACTCTCCAGCAGCTTAGAGTGAGAGCAGCAAGTGATACTGTCACACGTCTCAGACAACAAAAAGCCAAAGCAATAGAGGCTTTTGAGTTAAAGCCCTCTGTGTTTTTAACTTCAGTATCTGCTTTCTGATCTTTTGCTCCTTCTTTCCAAAAGAAGTCACATAACTATTAAGAGGCAGAGCCAAGATCCACATCCAGGCTTCCCACCTTCAGATCCTGAATTTAGATGACCCAATCTCTGCTTGCTGAGATCGGTGACATTGTATAGGTTGGCAATCTCCTCAATTTTGCAAACCTCCACTCAGGCTTAGTAAAATACCTACAGGTTATTTTACCACAAGAGGTCATCCACTATTACTCACCTACCACCAACCTCATTCTTTTCCATTCCCTGTACCTGAACCTTGAGGTGTTTCCATCATATTTTTAGACCTCTCCTGAAGTTATGTTGCAGAGAACCAGCACCAATTACATCCAGCTACAAGCCATTGAAGTACAGGTCTGCAGGTTTTGTGTGCAGAAGATAGGGTTCTCAATTACATTCTCTCTGCTCCTGTGTCCTGCATCCTAGAGAATAATGAAACTCAAGAAGCAAGGCATAGAGCTTAGGGGGATTGGCCATTAGTCTTCAGGGATGGAAGCTTTAATGTGGCTCTGTAGAGCAATGAGAGATGATGAGGATACTGTATGTTATTTTAACAGACACCAAGGGTTCTTTCTGACTGTCCTTTGCATTAGACTAGCATGCAATTTCAATACATAAGGATTTGTTGAGCAAGCACCCTGTGCCCAGCAATGTAGTAAAATATTATGGGAGATTCAAAGTCCAATACATGGTTCCTACCCCTGGGAGCTTTCAATCTAGTTGAGAAGACATGACACACATTTAACAGAAAAATACAAAACACTTTATAATTAAGTAAAATTGTACATGGAATCTAGTACTTTCCATCTCACATGTGTACCATCACACTTGATGATATGAAAGATGCTGTGGAAAGTCAGGATGAAGAGGGACAAATAATAACACATAGTGTTTACTGAGCACCAATATATGTGACACATATTTCCTAAGTTCTTAAAACTATTAATTCTTTTAATCCAACAATTTTATTGAGCATGATACTATTTTTATGCCATGAGAAGATTGATGAGAAGATTGAGATACACAACACTCAGGAAATATGCCCAAAGTCACAAAGCTGGAAAATGGCAACATCTGGATTTCAACCCATGAAGTGTGGCTCTACAATCTGTTACCTGGTGCTCTATTATGCCTGCATTCTGGTGAATTAGTTGAGGTAGACTTTATAAATGGCATAGGACTGTCTTTCAGCTGTATAGTCTACATTATAACAAGGCTTGAAGGATGGTGTAGAAGAGATGGCAAAATTCATCAAATGCTTTTTCAGTATCTTTTGAAATAATCATGTGATTTTTTTCTTGGTTCTGTTATGTGATATATTACACTTATTGATTTGCACACGTTGAACTATCCTTGTGATATGGTTAAGTTCTGGGTCTCCACCCAAATCTCATGTTGAATTGTAATCCCCAGTGTTGTAGATGGGGTCTAGTGGGAGGTGACTGGACCATGGGAGTGGTTTCTAATGGTTTAGCACCATCCTCTTAGTGCTGTCTCATGACAGACTTCTCACGAGATCTGTTTGTTTAAAAGTTTGTAGCACCTTCCCCTTCACTCTCTCTCCTGCTCCACCATGTGAAGAGGTGCCTGCTTCCCTTCACTTTCTGCCATGGTTGTAAGTTTCCTGAGTCCTCCTCAGCCACGCTTCCTGTACAGCCGGTGGAACTGCGAGTTAATTAAACCTCTTTTCTTCATAAATTACCCAGTATCAAGTAGTTCTTTATAACAATGTGAGAACAGACTAATATACCTGGCATCCCTGAGAAGAATCCCACATGATCATGGTGAATGATGTTTTTAGTGTGTTGTTGAATTCTGTTAGTCAGTATTTTGGGGAGGATGTTTGCATCTATGTTAATCAGTGAAACTGGCCTGAGGTTTTCTTTTCTTGTTTTGTCCTTCTCTGGTTTTGCTACCAGGATAATTCTGGCTTTGTAGAATGATTTTTGGAAATATTTCCTCCTTTTCAACTTCTTTGAAGAATTTGAATAAAATTGGTACTTTTTTTCGTGAAATGTTTGGTAGAATTCAGCAGGGAAGCCATCAGGTTCTGGGCTTTTCTTTGCTCAGATATTTTTTATTACAGCTTTGATCTCATTGCTTGTTACTCATCTGTTCAAGTTTTTATTTTCTTCATGGTTCAATCTTGGGAGGATGTAGTGTGCAGGAATTTATTCACTTCCTCTACATTTTCCAATTTGTTGGCATATAGTTGTTCGTAACAGTCTCTAATGATTTTTTTTTTTATTTCTGTGGTCTCAGTTGTTATGTCTCCTCTTTGTTTCTGGTATTATTTATTTGGTTTTCTCTTTTTTTCTTAGTCTAGCTAAAAGTTTGTTGATTTTGTTTATCTTTTCAAAAAAGCAACTTTTTGTTTCATTGATATTTTGTATATTTTAGTCTCAATTTCTTTTATTTCAGTTATGATCTTTATTATTTCTTTTCTTCTAATAATTTTGGGTTTGTTTTATTTTTGCTTTTCTAGTTCCTTGAGGCACATTGTTGGGTTGTTTAAGTCTTTTTTTCCTACTTTTTTGATGTAGACATTTATAAACTTCCATCTTAGTATTTCTTATGTTGTATCTCATTGACTTTGGTATATTATATTTGCATTTTCATTTGTTTGCAGAAATTTTACTATTTCATTCTTAATTTCTTCATTGACCCACTGGTCACTCAGGAGCATTTTGTTTAATTTTCATGTATTGGTGATGTTTTGAGGTTCCTCTGGTTATTAATCTATATTTTTATTCCATTCTTGTCAGAAAACCTACTTAATATGATTTCCATTTAGTTTTGAATTTTTTCACACTTATTCTGTGGCCTAAGCTATAGTTTATTCTGAAGGATGTTCCATGTTACAATGAAAAAAAAGTGTATTCTGCAGCAGGTTCTGTAAATATCAGTTAGGCCTAATAGGTCTAGTGTGTAGTTTAACTCCATGGCTCTTTGTTAATTTTTCATCTGAATGATATATATATTACTGAGAGTGGGCTGTTCAAGCCCTCTACTATTATTATTGTCAGTCAATCTCTCCCTTTAGAACTATTCATGTTTGCTTTATGTACTTGAGAGCTCTGGTCTTGGGTGCATAGACATTTATAATTGTTATGTCTTCTTGCTTATTTGACCTCTTTGTCATTATTTAGTGACTTTTCTCCTCTTCTTATAGCCTTTCATTTGTAGTCTATTTTATCTGATACAAGTACCACTACTCTCACTCTTTTTTGGTTTCCAGTTGCATGAACTATCTTTTTCCACCCCTTCACTTTCAGTCTTTGTCTGTCTTTATAGGTGAAATGGCTTTCTTGTCAGCAATATAGAATTTTGTCTTTTTAAAATTTTTTTTTTGACAGACTCTTGCTCTGTCACCCAGGCTGGAGTGCAGTGGCATGATCTTGGCTCACTGCAAGCTCCCACTCCCGGGTTCACGCCACTCTCCTGCCTCAGCCTCCCAAGTAGCTGGGACTACAGGTGCCTGCCACCACACCCGGCTACTTTTTTGTATTTTTTAGTAAATTCGGGGTTTCACCGTGTTAGCCAGGATGGTCTCCATCTCCTGACCTCATGATCTGCCCTCCTTGACCTCCCAAAGTGCTGGGATTACAGGCATGAGCCACCACACCCAGCCTAGAATTTGCTCTTATTTCTTTATCCATTCAACTACTCTCTATTTTTAAATTAGAGAATTTATTCCATTTGCATTCAGTGTTATTATTCATTGGAAACTACTACTGCCAGTTTGTTGCACGTTTTCTGGTTGTCTTGTAACTCCTCTCTTCCTGTTTTCCCTTTCCCAAAACATACAGAGAAATGATTTTCTCTGGTACTATATTTTAATTTGTTGTTTCTTATTTTTAGATAATCTATTATAGGTTTTTGCATTGTGGTTACCATAAGGCTTACATAAAATATCTTATAGATACAACAAATTATTTTTAAGAGACAGAAACTTATATTAAATCACAAGGAAAATAATAGAAACAGAAAAAAAAATTAAAACCTCTACACTTTAATTCCATGGCCCCTACAATTTGACTTTTTGTTGTTTCAGTTTAAATATCTTTATATTGCCTATCTCTTAACAAATTTCTGTTGCTATTATTGTTTTTAATGGATTTGTCTTTTGAATTTCCTACTAGAGTTCTGTGTAAATTGCATGCCACAATTATAGTAATAGAATATTCTGAATTTTTCTGTGTACTTACTTTTACCAGTGGGTTTTTTAACCTTTAAATATTTTATTTTGCACGTTAGTGTTTTTTTTTTATTTGAGATTGAGGAATTCTCTTTGCATTTCTTTTTTTTTCTTTTTAGAGATATAGTCTCCCTCTGTTGCCCAGGCTGCAGTGCAGTGGAGCAATCACAGCTTACTGCAGCCTCAACCTGCTGGGCTTAAGTGATCCTCCTGCCTCAGCCTCCTGAAAACCTGGGACCACAGGTGTGCATCATCATGCCCTGGTTATTTTTGTAAAATTTTTTGTAGAGACAGAGTCCCACTATGTTGTCCAGTCTGGTATTACACTTCTGGGCTCAAGCAATTCTCCCACCATGACCTCCTAAAGTGCTAGGGCTACAGGCATGAGCCACCGTACTTGGCTCTCTTTAGCACTTTTTATAAGACAGGTGGTGAGTTCTCTCAACTTTTGCTTGTCTGGGAAAGATCTTTTCATTCCTTCATGTTGGGAGGTTAATTTTGCTGGGTACAGTATTCTTGAATGGCAGTTTTGTTTTGCTTTTATTTTTGTTTTTCTTCTCAAGAACTTTGAAAATGCTCTTGACTCCCTTCTGGTCTGTATGGTTTCCATTGAGAAGTCTGTTGCCAGAAGAATTGGCACTCCTTCGTATGTTATTTGCTTTTTTCCTTGCTTCTGTTAGGATCTTCTTTTTGTCCCAGACCTTTGAGTGATTGATTATTATATGCCTTGGGGTGGTCTTATTAGGGTTGAATCTATTTGGCATTCTCTTCGTGTACCTGGATATTTATCTCTTTCTCAAATTTTGGAAAACTTTCTGTTATTATTTCTTCATTAAGTTTTCTACCCTTGCTCTCGCTCAACTCCCTCTTGAAGGCCAATAATTATTAGATTGGGTCTTTTGAGGTAGTTATCTATATCTTGTAGGAGATCTTTGTTCTTTGTCATTCTTTTTTTTCTTTCCTCCAAGTGTGTATTTTCAAATGGCCTGGCATGGCGCTTACTGATTATTTCCTCTTCTTGACCCATCCTGATGTTAACAGACTCTAATACATTTTTCAGTTCAACAGATGTATTTCTTATTTCTGTTTGTTTGCTTGTTTTCATTATTTGAACCTCCTCGTTAAATTTCTCTCCTAAATTCCTGAATTGCTTTTCTGTATTATCTTAGAGATCACTGAGTTCCCTTAAAACTGCTACTTTTATTTATTGGTCAGAGAGCTCACATATCACCATCTCACTGGGGTAAGTCAATGGCTTCTTGCTTTGTTTAACCTTACCACATTCTGCTTCCCTATTTGCTGGCGTGCCTTGTGGATGTAGTCTATGCCTTTGCATTGAATGATTAGTTATTCATTTTAGTCTTCTCTGTCTGGCTTGTTATATTCTTTATTAGATATTTGCTTATCTAATAAGCAAATTTGCTTAAAGATTTGCTTAAAGATTCCTGGTAATTGACTTGTTGAATTTCTTTTTTTCCTGCTAGATTGCTGCCTCCTTTTTGTCACTAGATTATGCCTTAAGCCAAGCTTTGTCTTGGCTGAAGTAAATGATCAGAGGGCTGCTTGTCCTAAATGCAGGAGGTCCCAAAGGGAATATCCTTTCAGCATGGGAAGACTGGCTAGGGCTTCACAGCCAGGAAACCTGTGGAACATACCTCATAGAGCTTCTTTCATTTGATATCTCCTTAAGACTGAGTTACAGAGCAGTTTCCAGGGCTGGGGATTATAGCCTTACCTCCTCACTTTGTCTTCAGCTATCTTCAGGGATATTTCTCCATTCAGGCACTTGTGATGCTTTCCATGGGTTGAAGCCAGGGCAGAATTCCTGCTAGGGAACCCAAGATGGTGGGAAAATTGGTTGTCCACCTCACTCTCAATTTTTCCAGCGTAGAAATCATGAGTTGGGAAGAAATTTTCCATGCACTTGGTGCTGAGCAGATTGAGGGGAAGAGTATTGCAGATACAGAATGCTCTTATCATCTCTCAGAGTTTCCTCACTTCTCTGTGGCCCCTGAAACTGTCTTATTCTCATATTTAAGTTTTGGTGTATTTCTGGTGATAACCTTCGTGTTGTATATTTGTTTTTGGTTTTTTGTTGGTGGGGGTGGGCATTGAAACCAGCTTGTTTCTACACTTCCATTTTGGAATTGGAAGGTCTCTGCTGAGCATCTTTATGCGTGTTATTTTCCATAAAATTCACTAAAAGTCTATGAAATAGGTATCACTCACTTCACTTCTTTTTTTTTTGACAATGTCTCACTCTGTCACCTGGGCTGGAGTGCAGTGGCATGATCATGGCTCTCATTGCAGCCTCGACCTCCCAGACTCAGGTGATTCTCTTGCCTCAGCCCCCTGAGCACACACAGGTGTGTGCCACCATACCTGGCTAATTTTTGTTTGTTTGTTTGTATTTTGTGTAGAAATTAGATTTCACCCTGTTTTCTGAGCTGGTCTTCAACTCCTGAGCTCAAGTGATTCACCTGCCTTGGCTTCCCAAAGTGCTGGGTTTACAGGCATGAGCCACCATACCCAGCTGGTATCACTTACTTTCATTTTCCAGAAAAAGAAATATAAGTCAAGAGAGATTAAGAAATTAGGCCAAACACACAACGCATGACTACAAAGTCAGGACTTGAACTCAACTTTGTCTGACCCCCCAGGTCATTTGCCTCCTATTACATCACAGTCTCAATATGATTGCAACTATGCAAACAATCCACTGCATAGTAAAAACAAGCTTTGGGGAGGCCACATAGCAAAATAGTAGTAGCACTTGTGTTAGGGAGGATGTGCTAGATTTTCATTTTTGACTTTTAGCTATTGCCTATGTATATAATTAAAATCTTACATTGTTTACAAAATAATAAATAATAGTAGAGGAGAGAGAGAGAGAAAGAGTGAAAGAGAGAGAGAAGTAAATAAAAAACCAAGATGATAGAAAGAGAACTCTTTCCATTTATAAGGAAAGTTTCCAAGGACTAAGATCATGCCTCTTTAAACTGCTACGTTAACCTTGATTATTAGAGTATTAACCTTACCTGAAATGGCAAAATATTTTTTCTTTATACTATATTTTTTCCAGAAAAGCATTTGGTGAGTGGTTAAAAAGACCTGAATTTACTTGTCTGAGACAATTTGCCTACTGCCTTTAGCTTAAACTAGAGTCTCAGGACTGGAGAGTAATATGTATAATAGCTAGTAACAGGGGATATCTGGGAGTTAGGGAAGCTATCTTGTTTTTTCGCTATCCTGTGAGACAACAAATTTAACAGTGCCCTCTGGCCAGAATCCCTCAGAAGGGATATTGGGAGAGAGCTTATCCTAAACAAACACACTCTAAAATCTAGTCCCAAGATTCATATGTGCTATTTCTGCATAGCAAAAATGTAGTCTGGTTGAAGTGATTGACGAGTTGGTAATTTTCAGTATAAAAGGCTTTTCTTTCCTAAAGAAGGTTTGAAGGCAAAGTAAGTATTGGATAATATCATCATCATCAGCAGCAGCATTAACATTATCTGAGTACATAATATTTGTTACACCCTGTTATAACTGATTTACATGTCATTTAAGACTCACAACAACTCTGGTAAGATAGGTAATACTATTATTACCATCCTCATACTAGAGGAGAAGGAAGTAGAAAGACAAAGGGACTTTCCCAAGAGCATACAATTGCTTAGTAGAGAAATCTCTTCTCCTACCTTTAACACTGATAGATATTTTTGCCTAATTACATCTGAATTAAACCTGGAAGGAGGACAATGACATAGGATGATTTTCTCTACCCATCACCAATTCACTTACTGTAGGGCTGGTTTTGTCTGTAAAGTGATGGGAGCCAAGAGGCTGAGGCAGGAGAATGGCGTGAACCCGGGAGGGGGAGCTTGCAGTGAGCTGAGATCGTGCCACTGCACTCCAGCCTGGGCAACAGAGTGAGACTGTGTCTCAAAAAAAAAAAAAAAAAAAAAGTAGGCAGTTGGGTATTATCTGGCCTTTCTCATCTAAAATGCCTGCACACTTTCTGCCTGGCTCTCAAAGATGTTTTTCTATAGAAGGCTCTCTTGGTATATCATGGTCTGTTTCATTTTTTTGAAAGGATACATCGTCAATCATAATTCCTGCTCTTAAGGTGCCTACCATCTAGACAAATGGTAATGATGTGTATGGATAGCATAATTGTTTTCACTGTGAAAATTGTGGGGAAAATGCACAGAGATGCAATCCTAAGTTCATTGAAGCAAAGAAGGAGCATTTTCATAAATTGACGGTTGGGGAGAGTGAGTGTGAGGAAGGTTAACCTGTTTGAAGTTCAGGATATCACCAATTTGAAAAGATCATGCCCAAAGAGATTTTGCACTAAGGTTTTACTACCTGAAGGAACTGAATCATAGAAACCATTTGGGAAAAAAATGAAAGGATACGGAAAACATGGCAAGTAAAGGTGTGAAAGAAATCTTGATATTGGGGAGTAATTTTTAATCTTTCCTTCCTCCTCCAAGAAGACTTGGAAGAGGAAATGAAAAGCTTGAGTATGGATGTATTCAGGGGAGAATACATATAGCTAAGAAGAACAATAACTTGTTTTTATGAAATGGAGAAGGCAGAAATAAAATGAGAAACAGTTAAGAAAATTCTCATACTCAGGCTGAGTGGTAAATGTGGATATTGAATGTTTTAGAGTGGGAAGAAACTAATGAGGCACTCTGGACTGAATTAATCAGTTGTATTACATCCTCTGAATACCTCCACTTGCAGATAAAGGCTAGCTTCTTACATTGATAATAACTAGAATTTATCTCATACTTTTCATGTGCCAGAATCTGGCTACATGTAGTATCTCATGCAACGTGCAAAACAACCCCACAAAGCACAGTCCCCAACAGATGGGAAATTTGAGGCTTGTGAAGATTAAGTGACAGGTCCAAGTTCACACAGATTGTAAGCAGTTGAGCTCAGGGCTGTTTGACTCCAAAGTACACATTCTCTTCCAGACTCTCAATCTTTGGCAATACACCAGTATTTTCATCCTTTACAATATGAGACAGACCCTGAGAAAATAGTATCATTGGCAGACAACTGGCAGCTCTCTGATGAGTCTTCTTGTAAAGGATGTTGGCAATTATTTATGAGTCCATCTACTTCTATTATTGAAATCCACACATAATCTGAAGTAACAGTGTCACCCTACTCTCCTCACAATTGAATTTCTTACCACGATGCTCCACAAGAAATAATACTGACTTTTTAATGCATGATTTCTCTCCCAGGAAAAACATCTGAGTATAAGTCAGTCAACATGTAGAAAACAGGATAAAGGAAGAGAAATGAAGGAGGATTTCTAGCCATTAAGAGTCCACTAGGCCATTAAGACATCATCAATGGCTCCCTATTAGCTACAGAAAAAAAAAACATAGATCCAGAAAACACTGAGTACCACCCAGTAACAGGTAATATTAATAACATGGGGCGAGACAAAAGATATTTTTTCTAAGAGACTAGACCACAAGGCTTTTCTTAAAGTTATTTTTTATAGCAACCTCTAGTGGATCTAGAATCCCTAGGGTTTCATCATTCAAATCCTATTATAACAGGTATAAATAATCCCAGACTGTAAAGACTATAATAAATACCTAACTCTTCAGTGCCCAGATACTGAGGAACATTGAGGAGCATCAAGACCATCCAGGAAAACATGACTTCACCAAACAAACTAAATAAGGTCCCAGAGATCAATCCTGCAGAGACAGAGATGTATGACCTTTTGGGAAGTAAATTCAAAAGAGCTGTGTTGAGGAAACTCAAAGAAATTCAAGGAAACACAGAGAAGGAATTCAGAATCCTACCAGATATGTTTATCAAAAATTTGAAACAATTAAAAAGAAGCAAACAGAGATTTTGAAGTTAAAAAATGTGATTCACTTGCTGAAGAACGCATCAAAGTCTCTTAATAGCCGAATTGATCAAGAATTAGTGAGCTTGAAGACAGGCTCTTTGAAAATACAGTCAAAGGAGACAAGAGAAAAAAGAATAAAAAAGATTGAAGCACACGTACAAGATCTAGAAAGCCTCAAAAAGACAAATGGAAGAGTTACTGGCCTTATTGAGGAGGTAGATAAAGAGATAGGAGTAGAAAGTTTATTCAAAGGGATAGTAACAGAGAACTTCCTAAACCTAGAGAAAGATATCAATATCCAAGTACAAGAAGGTTATAGAACACTAAGCACATTTAACCCAAAGAAGACTAACTCAAGGCATTTAATAATAAATTCCAAAGATCACGGATAAAGAAAGGATTCTAAAAGCAGCAAGAGAAAATAAAAAAATAACATGCAATGGAGGTCCAATACATCTGGCAGCAGACTTTTCAATGAAAACATTACAGGCCAGGAGAGAGTGGCATGACATATTTAAAGGGCTGAGGAAAACACTTTTACCCTAGAATAGAATATCTGGTGAAAATATCCTTCAAACATAAAGGAGAAATAAAAACTTTTCCAGACAAATTAAAGCTGAAGAATTCCATCAATACCACATCCGTCCTTTAAGAAATGCTAAAGAGAATACTTTAATCAGAAAGAAAATGACATTAATGAGTGATAAATAATCACCTGAAAGTATAAAATGTACTAGTAATAGTAAGTACACTGAAAAATGCAGAATACTATAACACTGTAACTGTGGTGTGTAAACTGCTCTTATTCTAAGTGGAAAGACTAAAAAATGAGCCAATCAAAAATAATAACTACAACAACTTTTCAAGACATAGGCAGTACAGGAAGATATAAATAGAAACAACAAAAAGTTAAAAAGCAGGGGATGAAGTTAATGTAAATAATTTGTATTAGTTTTCTCTTTCCTTGTTAGTTTATGCCATCAGGGCGAAGTTGTCATCAGTTTAAAATGATAGGTTATAAGATGTTATTTGCAAGCCTTATGGAAAACTCAATCCAAAAAACATGCAAAGGATATAGAAAAAATTAAAAGTGAGAAATCAAAATGTACCATCAGAGAAAATCATCTATACTAAAAGGAGGACAGGAAGGAAGGAAGGAAGAAAGAGAGCACCACAAAACAAACAGAAAACAACAAAATAACAAGGACAAGTCCTTATTTATCGATCATAGGATTGAGTATAAATAGACTAAACTCTCCAATCGAAAGAACTGCAGTGGTTGAATGGATTAGAAAACAAGAACCAACGATATGTTGCCTAAAAGAAACACACTTCACCTATAAAGACACACATACACTGTAAATAAAGGGATGGAAAAAGATACTCCAGGCATATGGAAACCAAAAGCAAGCAGGAGTAGCTATCCTTAGATCAGACAAAATAGATTTCAAGACAAAAACTATCAGAAGAGACAGAGAAGGTCATTATATAATGACAAAAGTGTCAATTCAGCAAAAAGATATCACAATTATAAATATATATGCACCCTATGCTGGAGTACCCAGCTATATAAAGAAATGCTATTAGAGATAAAAAGAGAGATAGACTCCAATGAAATGATACCTAGAGACTTCAAAACCTCACTTGTAGCATTAGGAAGATCTTTCAGACAGAAAATCAACAAAGGAACATTGTATTTAATCTGTACTACAGACCAAACAGACCTAATAGATATTTACAGAACATTTCATCCAATGGCTACAGAATACAATTTTTTTTCCTCAGCACATGGATTATTCTTAAGGATAGACAATATGTCTGGCCACAGAACAAGTCTTCAAAACTACAAAAATATGAAATTATTATTATTGAGATGGAGTCTCACTCTGTCATTCCAGGCTGGAGTGTAGTGGCATGATCTCAGCTCACTGCAACCTCTGCCTCCTGAGCTCAAGCGATTCTCCTGCCTAGCCTCCTGAGTAGCTGGGATTAAAGGTGCCCACCACCATGCCTGGCTAATTTTTGTATTTTCTGTAGAGACAGAGTTTCATCATGTTGATCAGGCTGGTATCAAACTCCTAACCTCGAGTAATCCACCCACCTCAGCCTTCGAAAGTGCTGGAATTAGAGGCATGAGCCACTGCACTTGGCCAAAAAGATGAAATTATATCAAGTATCTTCTCTGATGACAATGGTATAAAACTAGAAATCAATAACAGGAGAAATTTTAGAAATTATACAAACACATGGAAATTAAAGAATATGCTACTGAATTACAAGTGGGTCAATGAAGAAATTAAGAATAAAATTGAAAATTTCTTGAAACAAATGATAATGGAAATACAACACAGCAAAACCTATGGGATATACTGAAAGTAGTACTATGAGCAAAGTTTATAGATATAAGCACCTACATCAAAAAAGTAGAAAAACTTCAAAGAAACACCTAATGATGCATCTTAAGGAAATAGAAAAACAAGAGCAAACCAACCCAAACGTTAGTAGAAGAAAATAAATAATAAAGATCATAGCGGAAACAAATGAAGTTGAAACAAATAAACTAAAACAGTAAATTGGTGAAAGGAAAAGTTAGATTTTTAAAAAGATAAAATCAACAAACCTTTATCCTGATTAACTAAGAAAAATGAGAGAAAACCGTAAGAAATAAAATCAGAGACGAAAAAGAAAACATTACAACAAATGCTGCAGAAATTCAAATTATCATTAATAACTACTATGAGCAACTATATGCCAATAAAATGGAAAATCTAGAAGAAATGGAAAAATGTGTAGACACATACAACCTACCAAGATTGAATCATAAAGAAATCCAAAGCCTGAACTTACCAATAACAACTAACAAGATTGAAGCCATAATAAACAGTGGCCCAGCGAAGAAAAGCCTGGTACTCAATGGTTTCGCTGCTGAAATTTATTAAACATTTAAGAACTTTTAGCAATCCTACTCAAACTACTTCAGAAAAGAGAAGAGAAGGAAATACTTACAGACTCATTTTATGAGGTCAGTATTACCCTGATATCAAAAGGAGACAAAGACACAACAAAAAAAAGAAAACTATAGGTTAATATCCCTGATGAAAATTGATCCAAAATACTTATCAAAATACTAACAAATGGCATTCAACAATAAATTTAAAAGATTGTTCATTAAGACAAAGTGAGTTTCTTTCCAGGGATACAAGGATGGTTCAACATAGGCAAATCAATAAATGTGATATATCATAGAAACAGATTGAAGGACAAAATAATATGATCATTTCAATTGATGTTTAAAAAGCATTTGATAAAATTTTAGCATCCCTTCATGGTAATAAACCTCAAAAGACTGGATATGAAAGGAATATACTTCAATATAATAAAAGCCATATATGACAGACCCACAAATACTATACTGAATGGGAAAAAAAACTGAAATCCTTTCCTCTAAGATCTGGAACATGACAAGGTTGCTCACTTTCACTACTGTTACTCAATGTAGTACTGGAAGTCCTAGCTACAGCAGTCAGACAAGAGAAAGAAATAATGAGGCTGCTCTTCCTATGGAGTAGCCATTCTTTTATTCCTTTACTTTCCTAATAAACTTGCTTTCACTTTACAATATGGACTCACCGACAATTCTTTCTTGCATAAGTAGCAAGAACCCTCTCTTGCAGTCTGAATCAGGAGTTCTTTTCAGTAGCACCTTCCTGGCAAACCACAAAGGAATAATACTGAGACTCCAACCCAAAGGAAGTAGGCTGCAACATCAATTGACCAACTTTGGGTAAGTGGTGGGGTGCATTTTACCTAGGTAAAGTATGAGATTGGGTTAGAGGCTCAACTTAGGGGAGTTAGAGTCTCTCCTAAGACAGAGAGAGTTAAAGGCCCCTATTAATAAAAGTCGAGGATGCTTGAACAATCTTGGATTCCAGGCTCACCTTATGAAAGTTAGAGTCCTTCCTAAGATTTAAGGGGTTAGAAGCCCCCTCAGTAAATCCCTCTTGGCTAAGAAGGGATTTGGCATTATGGGATGTTAACTGCTATTCTCTTTGGATTAATCTGCCTTGCATTCTTTGCTGATGGCTGTGAGTGACAGGAGTAAGCATGTACAGGATCACAGGACATGAGGAGCTTTTTCCTTCCTAAAGAGGGAAACTTGAGAGCTGATGGGACTGCTGGACAATATCCCTTCTGATTGACAGGTGGCCACCTGAACTTTTGATTCAGTGTCATTGCAATGAGTGGGTCGTCTTTCTCTGGTCTCCCTGAATGCTTGGCCTTCACCACCCTGCCACAGGCAGTGCTTTATTTCCCTTTCTCTCCTTTCCCTTTCTTACCTTTTCTGTTATTCAGGATGACCATCTTGCCCAGAGACCACATGTTGAAACTCTTTTAATACACTTTGAATGGATTAAAGATGACAGGGCACAATCAGGGGCAGGACCGAGCCTTGCTAGTTCGATATTAGGTGCTAAGCAGAGTGGCCAATGTGTCTTGAGATGTAGCGAATCTGGTGTACTTTGTGGTGTGAATTTGCCTTTCTGTGTCATTTGGTCATAAAGAAGAGTACCTTAGGATAGAGCATGGGCTTAGGACCCCATAAGCCCACTGTTCAAGACAGCCCAGCAAGCTGGTCAGTAACAATCTTTGCTACAGGTCTCTGAAACAAACAAACAAACAAACAAAACTGGATGAAGTTTCTGTCTCATCTTGTTCTGTGTTCTTGGGAGCTTAACCTTGTAACCACATGGCAGTACTTCTTTTTGGTTTCCACCATTGAGGGAACAGAAATTTTGGAGTTCACATCATAGCCTTAAAAATTATCTTAAGCAGTTAAAAGTCTTTACAAGCTCAAAATTGGCTACTCCAGACTCCTTCTTGGAAGAGTAATGGAAACTGCCCAGTGCTGTAGCTTAGTAGCTAAGGTTTGTCTTTTCACACTGGCTGTCTGGGTTAACGTTCAATTCCTAGCTTAGGGAATGATTCCTTTCTGGTTTGATATCCGCATGACCTTTACAATTTGTTGATTCTCTTCCCTTCTATGAACCATCTTTAATTTTCCTTCCTCTGAGCACCTGGGAGGTTACTTTTGGTAAAGTTCAAAAACTAGAAATATTGGCTGTTTGGCCTGGCTAAAGTTGGGTAGTAGGAGATTTAAAAGGAATTTTTTAGAGTGCTATGGTTAAAAGTCAGCTTAATTAAAAGCGAATATTCAAGCTCTAACAACCTGGGACTCCTCAGGAAATATATAAGAGGCACCATAGACCCCATTTTGGGAAAAATCTCTGTTTTCCTCATGAAACCCCAGGAATTAAAAGTGGATAGTTCCCTCTCAAAATCTAAGGCTTTGTTATGTTTTGCATTGCATTATCTGACATTTTTTGCCTCTGGGGGTATCAGAAATTACTTTACATTATGAGAGAGCGTTGGTGTATAATAACTAGGTAGGAAATATAGTTTTGGGGATAACTGATGACAGTCATGGGAAGATAGTCAGCTCTTTGCATGTTTGAATTAGAGAAGCGTGCTCTTGACAACCTAGAAGATACAGAAATGTCCCCAGGCCCCACTGAGAGATGAGACTCCCATGAGAGATGGGTTGCTGGACTCTTTTTTACAATCTAAGATCTGGTATAAAAATTCAACCTTTAATTTTTGGGGGTTTGTTTTGCCTTCTAGTTGTGCCTGCTTATTAAGTCAGAAACTGCATGCTTTAAAGAGAAACTTAAAAACTGGCAAATGGAAAATCTTACAATTAGAAGATCTTCTGTCTGTATTCATATGTGTTGTGTGTGATATTTACATATAAAAGAGCTCTGATTAATTGGTTTAAAAATAATAAGCACTTAAGCCAAATATTTTGTCGAAAGAATAAAAGCTATAATGACTTTAGTAAGCTTTGGGAAAGAAGAACAGTTTTACATGCAAGGTGTGTAAGGAAAGTGAAATGTGGTTTTGGTAAAAAGTTATAAGAAGGCATGGGAATGTGGAATTTTTTTTTTTTTTTTTTTTTTGGTCTGGTTTAGAGAATCGAACAGTTGTTTCCAGTTAGATAGGAAAAAGGTAAATGTTTGAACAAGTTGTGGATGGTTTGTGAAAAATTAATCTTATGAAAGAAATTCTATGTGTGAACATATTGGCTAAAATTAAAGGGGTACTACTCAGTTTATTTGTAAATTGAGCATTGGAGTAAAAGCACGACAGGGTTTCCTGAGAGCAATGATCTGCTCTTTGACAAAGATTGTAAACTGTTATAAAAGATTTATGAGAATCTTACCTTACGGTTAAAGTAATTAAGATTGGATAGATTTAACTATAAGATTTTAGTGAAAATTGGGTTGACATTAATAGCACACTAATGCAAGTGTGAAATGTGACTTTTTCTCTTGAAAAAGATTTTCATGTAATCTTTGAAAAATTAAAGATTTTTGTTTGCCTTTTGAATAAACTACAGGAAAAAGAAGGGAAAAAAAGACAGATTGTTTGGAAAGCTGCATCCTCCCTCTTAATGAGTAACGGTTTTTGCCTTTTAAAATTTTTGAGCTATCATTTTGGCTAAATGAATGACTTATGGTAATCTGGGATTTGATTTTATAATATAAAGTATTTCAAGCCTTTGATATTTGACAAACTTTCAAAAATCAAATTATAAATTATGTCTTTCTGACCAAATTAATCTTTTAAATATTAAGTCCCTTAAAGTCCCAAACTGACATATTTGGCTTATTTGATATAAAAGTCATACAGGAAGCATTGTCAATATGAAATGGTGTTTGACTTACTTTGGACTGTATTTGTTTAAATATGTTGTTATTAGTATGTGTTCCAAAATTATGAAAAACTTCTGTAGTTCTGATATGATTTAGTATATATTATTAATAGTTATAATTTTTATGTTAACCTGTTGTATGCTACAGAAGTAACCAAAATTCTTATTCAATTATGGCTTTAATAGTGGCTGTCCTAAGACTTTTTTTGTCATCCACAGGCAATTGTTGTCTTGTTTTGATCCTTTACAAAAGGTGGTTTATAATCAGCTATGGGACTTTGACAGGTGCTCCTGAATGCAGTTTGCTAAAAACTTTGGCGATTGTGACATTAGAATAGAGGGAAAAACTTTCAGGACTCTCATGGAGAGCTGAGATATTTATGAATATCAAATGAAACAGGAGTTAACAGCATGGACTGAACTAATAGAAGACTGAAGTATTTTTCTGACTTTTTGCTTTAAATGTTATTAATCCTTTGTTTTATTTTTCAGAGTCAAAAACCTTTTCTTTGGAGTTATTTACAGCTTGTAACAATTGAGTAAAGTATACTCTTGTTAACCAAAATTTGGAGCATATTTGTTTCTCTCTACCTGATTTCTCCAGAGTTTGGAAACCATTTGTGACTATGCTTAATTGATGGCAATATAGTTATTTGCATAAGTGCAATAAGAGTGTTTTGCAACAGGACACAACTGGAGAAACTGGTTACTTTACAAAGGCTTTGACTGGACTGGCATGCTTTCCTTTAAGGAATCAAACTTGGCTTGTAGAGCTAATAAAAGCTCCTTGGGAAAACTGGCCTCATACATTGTGTACACAGTCTCTGTACGACCTAGGGTAAGTAAAGAATGTCAATTTCTGACAGGCCCAGGAGCCCCAAGTTATCTTGGGACCTAAGAGTAGAGGAATTTACTCAAGTCATAGGTGTTTGAGAGTACAAATCTATGGCTGGGATCAGTTTTTTAAAAAGTTTTATCTGAGATTCCTTATGGAACAGAGTTCCATCAAAGCCAATTTTAAAAGCTTATGTTGAAAATAATTATTCTTGCTGCACTTTATAAAAACAATCAGGGTAAATGTAAGACTAAGTTTTATTTTTGCAAATGAATTGGTCCTGTTATGATTTATCTTTACTGAAAATGGGAGACTGAAGAGAAAAAAAATACTTTTCAAGAACTATGGTAACCTGTTATTAGATTCTAGTCTCATCAGTGATTTTTAAGTTTTTTTTTCTTGCAATTTAGACTAACCCTGCTTATTCCCGTCAACCAATCAGTGATCTCTGATTGCAGCTCAGAAGAAACAGGAGGGATGGGTAATGTAAAAATCTGGATCAATATTCTAATTCTGGGCATATATTGGAATCAGCTAGCAGCCCCATATCAGCTTAGTTCCAACAGTTTCCCAGTTCATGGAAAGTCTTCTAATTTATTTTACTTGGAATAATTTTACTTATTTTGCTTTACTGTTGTGAAATATATTGCTTTTGTACTCTTTGAGTAGGAATGCAGGATAAGCTTACTGAATATTTTCTTAAATTGAACACTTATTAATCTCCTATATATCATCTTTTGTCAGAACTCAGAGTTATGAATGGTCCTCGACATACCAATCATTTCTAACTGGACTGAACTCCTCTCTACACTGAATACAAGAGACCATAATAGACAGGAATATCGTTGCCCCTATTCAGCCTGAAGAAGTTATAGAAAATGGATCTTCATTCCTCTACAACCCTTAGGATTAAGGGTTCCTTTATAAAAGGGAGGGAAAAAAGTGTCAAAGGCATTCGAACAAGAGCGATTCCATTTTGAATAGGTGCTGGGTAAAATGAGGCTGAGACATACTCTACTGAATTCCCAGAAGGTTAGGTATTTTAAGTCAAAGAATGAGACAGGAGGTTGGCACAAGACACAGGTCAAAAAGACCTTGCCGGTAAAATAGATTGTGGTAAAGATGCTGGCAAAAACCCACCAAAACCAAGATGGTGATGAAAGTGACCTCAGGTCATCCTCACTGCTCATTATGCACTAATTATAATGTATTAGAATGCTAAAAGACACTCCTGCCAGCACCAAGACAGTTTACAAATGCCATGGTAATGTCAGAAGTTACCTTATATGGTCTGAAAAGGGGAGGAACCCTCAATTCTAGGAATTGCCTACCTGTTTCCTGGAAAACTCATAAAGTAGTCATTCTTTCATTGCTTTACTTTCCTAATAAACTTGCTTACACTTAAAGAAAAAGAAAGAAATGTCATCCAAATTGGAAAGGAAGAAGTCAAACTATTCTTGTTTGCAGATGATAAGATCTTATATTTGGGAAAACCAGGAGACCCCCAACAAAGGACTATCAGAACTGTTAAACAAATTCGGTAAAGTTACAGGATAATAAATCCTCATTCAAATATCAGTAGCATTTATATATGCCAATAGTGAGCAATCTGAAAGAAAGTAAAAGAAGTAATCACATTTACAATAGCTACCAAAAACCCCTAGGGATTAACCAAAGAAGTGAAAGATCTTTACAATAAAAACTATGAAACACTGATAAAAGAAAATTGAAGAGGACTCAAAAAATGAAAACATACTCCATGTTCGTGGATTGGAAGACTCAGTATTGTTAAAATGTCCATACTACCCAAAGCAATCTACAAATCCAACACAATCCTCATCAAAATACCAATGACATTCTTTATAATAATAGAAAAAAAATCCACATATTTTTATGGAACCACAAGAGACCAAAAATACCCAAAGCTATCTTGAGCATAAAGAACCAAACTGGAGGAATCACATTACCTGACTTCAAATTATACTACAGTTATAGTCACCAAAATGGTATGATACCAGCATAAAATCATACACGTAGACCAAAGGTAGGCAATAGAGAACCCAGAAACAAATCCATACAACTACAGTGAACTCATTTTCAACAAAGGTCCCAAGAACATACATTGGCAAAAGGTCAGTCTCTTCAATAAATAGTGCTGGGAATCTTGGATATCCACATGCAGAAGAATGAAACTAGATCCCTATCTCTCATCGTATACAGAAATCAAACCAAAATGGATTAAACAAACATTGAGGAGACTCTCAAGGACATTGGACTGGGCAAAGATTTCTTGAGTAATACCTCACCAGCACAGGCAACCAAAGCAAAAATGGAAAAATGGGATCACATTAAGTTAAAATCTCCTGCACAGTAAAGGAAACAATCAACAAAGTGAGGAAACAACCTGTAAAATGGGAGAAAATGTTTACACACTATCCCTCTGACAAGGGATTAATAACCAGAATATATAAGGAGCTCAAAGAACTCTACAGAAAAAAATGGAATAATCGGATCAAAAAATGGGCAAAGGATTCAAATAGGCATTTCTGAAAAGAAGACATACAAATGGCAAATAGGCATATGAAAAGGTGCTCAACATAACTGATCATCAGAGAAATGCAAATAAAAACTACAATAAGATATCATCTCATCCCAGTTAAAATGGCTTATACTAAAAAATCATGCAATAACAAATGCTGGCAAGGATGTAGAGAAAAAGGAATCCTTGTATACTGTGGATGGGAATGTAAATTTGTACTATCATTATGGAGAACAGTATGGAGGTGCCTTAAAAAAGTAAAAACTGAGCTACCATATGATCCAGCAATCTCACTGCTGGGTATATACCCAAAAGAAAGGAACTCAATATATCAAAGAGATAGCTGCACTCCTGTTTGTTGCAACACTGTTTATAATAGCTAAGATTTGGAAGCAACCTAAGTATCCATCAACAGATAAATGGATAAAGAAAATGTGGTACTCACACACAATGGAGTACTATTGGCCATAAAAAGAAAGAGATCCTGTCATTTGCAACAATATGGATGGAACTGGAGTTCATCATGTTAAGTGAAAGAAGCCAGGTACAGAAAGACAAACTTTGCATGTTCTCATATTTGTGGGAACTAAAAACTAAACCAGTTGATCTCATGGGTATAGAGACTAAAATGGTTGTTACTAGCATCTGGAAGTGGTAATGGGGTGATAGGGAAAAGTGGGAATGGTTAATGGGTGTGAAAAAATAGTTAGAATGAATAAGATCTAATATTTGATACCACAACAGGGTGCCTACAGTAAACAATAATTTTTGTATATTTAAAGATAACTAGAAGAGTATAATTGAATTGTTTGTAACACAAAGGAAGGAAAGATAAATACTTGAGGGGATGGATACCCTTTTACCCTGATGTGAATTTTTTTTTTTTTTTTTTTTTTTTTTTGAGATGGAGTCTAGCTCTGTCGCCCAGGCTGGAGTGCAGTGGCCGGATCTCAGCTCACTGCATGCTCCACCTCCTGGGTTCACGCCATTCTCCTGCCTCAGCCTCCCGAGTAGCTCGGACTACAGGCGCCCGCCACCTCGCCCGGCTAGTTTTTTGTATTTTTCAGTAGAGACGGAGTTTCACTGTGTTAGCCAGGATGGTCTCGATCTCCTGACCTCGTGATCTGCCCATCTCGGCCTCCCAAAGTGCTGGGATTACAGGCTTGAGCCACCGCGCCCGGCCCCTGATGTGATTATTATGCATTGTCTATCTGTATCAAAATATAGCATAATCCATAAATATGTAATCTATTATGTACCCACAAAGATTGAAAGTAAGAAATTAAAAGAAACACATCCTATTTTATATATGTATATATAATTTTAAATTGTAGTAAAACATAAAATTTTCCAACTTAACCATGTTTAAGTGTATAGTTCATTAGTGTTAATTATACTCCCATTGTCATTTAACAGATGTCCAGAACTTTTTCATCATATTAAAACTAAAACTTTCTACCCACTAACCAAGTACTCCCAATTATTTCCTCCCCCAGCCCCTGGCAATCACCATTCTTTTGGTCTCTATAAATTGACTTCTTCGAATACCTCATGTAACTGGAATCATAGAATATTTGTCTATTTGTGACTGAATTATTTCACTTAGCATAATGTTCAATCAGATCCTATGTAAAATCTCTTGAAGGCCCTCCTATATATCTGAGTGAGAATTATGACTTTTTATTGTGGTAAAACACACATAACATACAATTTACCACTATTGACATTTAAAATATTCACTATGTCATGCAACAATCACCACTATCTACTTCCAGAACGTTTTCATTATCCCAAAAGAAAACCCTATAGCCATTAAGCAGTCCCTCTCCTTTCCTCCTTCACCCTTGTCCCTCGCAACCACTAATCAGTTTTCTGTCTCTATGGATTTACCTGTTCAGGATATTTCACATACGCAAAATCACACAATATGTGGCCTTTGGTGTCTTGGTTTCTTTCATTTAGTGTAATGTATTTTAGGTTAGCATTCCTTTTTTTAAAATTTTTGTATTTTTAAAATTATACTTTAAGTTCTAGGGTACATGTGCACAATGTGCAGGTTTGTTACATATGTATACATGTGCCATGTTGGTGTGCTGCACCCATTAACTCCTTTGTAGGGACATGGATGCAGCTGCAAACCATCATTCTCAGCATTCCTTTTTAACGCTGAATGCTATTTCATTGTGTGCATATACAACTTTTTAAAAATCCATTCATTGGTTAACAAACATTTGGGTTGTTTCCAATTCTTCATTACAGCAAAGAGTGTTGCTGTGAATATTTCCATGTGAGGTTTTGTTTGAACATCTGTTTTCAATTCTTTGGAGTATATACTGAAATTTGTGACATTTTATTAAATCATATTTTTCTTGTATGTCTTGCTAGAAAGTTGTATAATATTCTGCATCTTTTCACCTTCAGGCCAGTTGCCATTTTGTCCCCAGTGGGAAATTCTAGTACGTCTTTATTAGAAAATAATTCTATAAGCTGTAACTTAGAGCAATATTAAAATTTTCAATATCAACAACACCTTCTAAATAACATTCTAATATTACCAATTTCATAAAACATCCTCCTATAATAGTAACACAGAATTCACAGTTCTTATTCCTAAGAATAGGGTATCCTTGAAAATGAGCATAAGACAAGAATACCCTCCCTCATTATTCCTGTTCAACATGGTACTGGAAGTCCTGATTAGGGCAAGTGGGCAAGAGAAAGAAACAAAGTGTATTCAAATAGAAAGAGAGGAAGTCAAACTGTCACTTTGTGCAGACGACATAACCCTATATCTAGAAAGCCCCATCGTTACAGCCCAAAAGCTTCTTAAGCTAATAAGCAACTTCAGCAAAGTCTGCAGATACAAAATCAATGTGCAAAAAATCACAAGCATTCTTATGCACCAACAGACAAGCAAAAAGCCAAATCATGAATGAACTGCCATTCACAATTGCTACAAAGAAAATAAAATACCTAGGAATACAGCTAACGAGGGAAGGGAAGGACCTCTTCAAGGAGAACTACAAACCACTGTTCAATGAAATCAGAGAGGAATCAAGCAAATGGAAAAACATTCCATGCTCATGGACAGAAAGAATCAATATTGTGTAAATGGCCATACTGCCTAAAGTAATTTAAAGAGTCAATGCTATTCTCATTAAACTACCATTGACATTTATCACAGAATTAGAAAAAACTGCTTTAAAATTCACATGGAACCAGAAAGGGGCCCGTAGAGCCAAGACAATCCTATGCAAAAAGAACAAAGCTGAAAGCATTATGCTACCCAACTCCAAACTATACTACAAGGCTTCAGTAACCAAAAAAATCATGATACTGATACAAAAACAGACAGGTAGACCAATGGAACAGAATAGAGACCTCAGAAATACGACTACACATCTACAGCCAGGTGAGACCTTTGACAAACCTGAAAAAAACATGCAATGGGAAAAGGATTCCCTGTTTAATAAACGGTGCTGGGAAAACTGGCTAGCCACATGCAGAAAATTGTAACTAGATCCCTTCCTTACACCTTACACAACAATTAGTCTGTTTAGCGTATCTATTTCTTCCTAATTTAAGCTAGGAGGGTTGTATTTTTCCAGAAATTTATCCATTTCTTCCAGGTGTTCTAGTTTATATGTGTAAAGGTGTTCATAGTAGCCTTGAATGATCTTTTGTATTTCAATGGTGTCAGTTGCAATATTTCCCATTTCGTTTCTTAGTGAGACTATTTGAATTTTCTCTCTTCTTTTCTTGGTTAATCTTGCCAGTGGTCTACCAATGTTATTTATCTTTTCAAAGAACCAGCTTTTTGTTTCATTTATCTTTTGTATTGCTTTTGTTTCAATTTCATTTAGTCCTGCTCTGATCTTGGTTATTTCCATTCTTCTGCTGGGTTTGGGTTTGGTTTGTTCTTGTTTCTTAGAGTGTCAGTTTGTGCTCTTTCAGTCTTTTTGATGTAGGCATTTAGGGCTATGAACTTTCCTCTTAGCACCAACTTTGCTGTATCCCAGAGGTTTTATAGGTTATGTCATTACTGTCATTCAGTTTAAATATTTTTTAAGTCCCATCTTGATTTCGTTTTTGACCCAATGCTCATTCAAGAGCAGGTTATTTAATTTCCATGTATTTGCATGGTTTTGAAGTTTCCTTTTGGAGATGATTTTGAGTTTTATTCCACTGTGGTCTGAGAGAGTGCTCAATATAATTTCAATTTTCTTAAATTTATTGAGGTTCATTTTATGGACTATCATATGGTCTATCTTGGAGAAAGTTGCATGCACTGTTGAATACATGTGTATTTTGCAGTTTTTGGATGAAATATTCTATATATATCTGTTAAGTCCATTTGTTCCAAGGTATAGTTTAAATCCATTGTTTCTTTGTTGACTTTCTGTCTTGATGACTTCTCTAGTGCTATCAGTGGAATGTTGAAGTCCCCCACTATTATTGTGATGCTATCTGTGTCATTTCTTAGGTCTAATAGTATTGTTTTATACATTTGGGAGCTCCACTGTTAGGTGCATATATGTTTAGGCTTGTGATATTTTCCTGTTGGACAAGGCCTGTTACCATTATATAATGTCCCTCTTTGTCTTCTTTAACTGCTGTGACTTTAAAGTTTGTTTGGTCTGATATAAGAATAGCTACACCTGCTTGCTTTTGGTGCCCATTTGAATAAAATGCCTTTTTCTACCCCTTTACTTTAAGTTTATGGGAGTCCTTATGTCTTAGGCGAGTCTTCTGAAGGCAGCAGATAGTTGGTTGGTGAGTTCTTATCCATTCTGCAGTTCTGTCACTTTTAAGTGGAACATTTAGGTCATTTACATTTAATGTTAGTATTGAGATGTGAGACACCATTCCATTCATTGGGCTATTTGTTGCCTGTGTACCTAGGTTTTTCTGTTTTTTATTTTTGATTTTTAAATTGTAGTTTTGTTTTGTAGGTCCTGGGTGATTCAGACTTTAAAGTGGTTCTGTTTTAATGTGTTTCCCAAATTTGTTTCAAGATTTAGAGCTTTTTTTTTTTTTTTTTATAGCAGTTCTTGTAGTGATGGCTTGGTAGTTGTGAATTCTCTCACAATATATCTTTCCTTCATATATGATGCTTACATTTGTTGGATACAAAATTCTTGGTTGATAATTATTTTGTTTGAGGAGGCTGATGATAGGGCCCCAATCCCTTCTAGTTTGTAGGGTTTCTGCTGAAAAATCTGCTGTTAATCTGATAGGTTTTCCTTTACAGGTTACTTGGTGCTTTGTCTCACAGCTCTTAAGATTCTTTCCTTCACCTTAACGTTAGATAACCTGATGACAATGTGCCTAGGCAATGATATTTTTGTGATGAATTTCCCAGGTATCTTTTGTGCTTCTTGTATTTGGATGCCAAATTCTCTAGCAAGGCCAAGGAAGCTTCCCTCGATTATTCCCCCAAATAATTCAAACTTTTAGATTTCCCTTCTTCCTCAGGAACACCAATTATTCTTAGGTTAGGTTCTTTAATATAATCCCTGACTTCTTGGAGGCTTTGTTCATATTTTCTAATTCTTTTTTCTTTGTCTTTGTTGGATTGGGTTAATTCAAAGACCAATTCATAGCAGAATTCTACAAGACATTCAAAGAAGAATTGTTACCAATCCTTTTGACACTATTCCACAAGCTAGGGAAAGAAGAAACCCTCCCTAATTCATTTCATGAAACCAGCATCACTCTAATACCAAAACCAGGAAAGGACATAACCAAAAGAGAAAACTACAGAAAGATATCCTTGATGAACATAGATGCTAAAATCCTTAACAAAATACTAGCTAACTGAATCCAACAACATATCAAAAAGATAATCCACCATGATCAAGTGGGTTTCATACCAGGGATGCAGGGATGGCTTAACATATGCAAGTTAATAAATGTGATACACCACATAAAGAGAATTAACAACAAAAATCACATTATTATTTCAATAGATGCAGAAAAAGCATTTGACAAAATCCAGCAACCTTTGTGATTTAAACCCTCAGCAAAACTCGCATACAAAGAATGACCATTCTCACCACTCCTCTTTGACATGGTAGTTACTGGAAGTCCTAGCCACAGCAATCAGCCTAAAGAAAAAAATAAAGGGCATCCAAATCAGTAAAAAGGAAGTCAAAAACGTCACTGTTTGCTAACGATATCATCATTTACCGTGAAAAACCTAAGGACTCCTACAGATAGCTCCTAGAACTGATAAAAAAAATTCAGCAAAGATTCCAGATACAAGATTAATGCACACAAATCAGTAGCTCTTCTATACAACAACAGCGACCAAGCGGAGAATCAAATCCAGAACTCAACACCTTTTAAAATAGCTGAAAAAAAAAGTTAGGAATATACCTATATACCTAACCAAGGAGTTGAAAGACCTCTACAAGGAAAACTACAAAATGCTGCTGAACAAAATCATAGACAACATGATTATATGGAAACACATCCCATGCTCATGGATGGGTACAGTCGATATTGTGAATATGACCATGTTGCCAAAAGCAATCTACAAATTTAATGCAATCCCCACCAAAATACCACCATAATTCCTCACAGAATTAGAAAAAAAACAATTCTAGAATTCATATGGAACCAAAAAAGAGCCCACATAGCCAGAGCAAGACTAAACAAAAAGAACAAATCTCGAGGCATCACACTACTGGATTTCAAACTGTATTATAAGGCCAGATTCTCCCCAACAGCATGGTACTGGTGTAAAAATAGGCACATAGACCAGTGGAACAGAATAGAGAACCCAGAAATAAACCCAAATACTTACAGCCAACTGATCTTTGATAAAGCAAAGAAAAACATAAAGTAGGGAAAGGACACCCTTTTCTAGAAATTGTGCTGAGATAATTGGCTAGCCACATGTAGGAGAATGAAACTGATCCTTATCTCTCACTTTTCACAAAAATCAACTCAAGATGGATTACAAACTTAAACCTAATCCCTGAAACTATAAAAATTCTAGAAGATGACATTGGAAAAACTCCTCTAGGTATTGTCTTAAGCAAGGATTTCATGACCAAGGACCCAAAAGCAAATGCAATAAAAAGAAAGATAAATAGCTGGGACTTAATTAAACTAAAGATCTTTTGCATGGCAAAAGGAACAGTCAGCAGAGTAAACAGACAACCCACAGAGTGGGAGAAAATCCTCACAATCTATGCATCTGACAAAGGACTAATATCTTGAATCTACAATGAACTCAAACACATCAGTAAGAAAAGACTAAACAATCCCACCCAAAAGTGGGCTAAGGACATGAGCAGACAATTCTCAAAATATCATATACAAATGGCCAATAAACATACGAAAAAATGCTCAACATCACTAATGATCAGGGAGATGCAAATCAAAACCACAATGCAACACCATCTCACTCCTGCAAGAATGGCCATAATCAAAAAATCAAAAAACAGATGTTGGCGTGAACGTGGTGAACAGGGAACCCTTCTACACCGCTGGTGGGAATGTAAACTAGTGCAGCTACTATGGAAAACAGTGTGGAGATTCCTTAAAGAACTAAAAGTAGAACTACCATTTTATCCAGCAATCCCACTACTGGGTATCTACCCAGAAGAAAAGAAGTCATTATTTGAAAAAAGATATTTGCACACACATGTTTATAGCAGCATGATTCCCAATTGCAAAATGGTGGAACCAATCCAAATGCCCATCAATCAATGACTGGATAAAGAAACCATGGTATATACATATGATGGGATCCTATGCAGCCATAAAAAGGAATGAATTAACAGCATTTGCAGTGACCAAGATGAGATTGGATACTATTATTCTAAGTGAAGTAACTCAGAAATGGAAAACCAAACATTGCATGTTCTCACTGATACTTGGGAGCTAAGCTATGAGGACGCAAACACATAAGAATGATATGATGAACTTTGGGGACTTAGGGGCAAGAGTGGAAGGGGGGCAAGGGATAAAAAACTACAAATATGGTGCATTGTATACTGGTCAGGTGATGGGTGCACCAAAATCTCACAAATCACCATTCAGGAACTTACTCATGTAACCAAATACTCCTGTTAATTTTTTAAACTTATGAAATAAAAATAACTAAGGATGGATTAAAGGCTTAAATATAAAACCCAAAACTATAAGAACCCTAGACGATAATCTAGGCAATACCATTCGGGACATGGGCATGGGCAAAAATTTCATGACAAAACACCAAAGGAATTGCAATGAAAGAAAAAGTTGACAAATGGGACCTAATCAAACTAAAGAGCTTCTGCACAGCAAAAGGAACTACTGTAAGAGTGAACAGACAATGTACAGAATGGGAGAAAATTTTTGCAATCTATCCATCTGACAAAGGTCTCATATGCAGTCTCCAAGAAACTTAAACAAATTTATAAGAAAAAAGCAAACAACCCCATTAAGAACTGGGCAAAGAACATGTACAGATACTTCTCAAAGAAGACATTTATGCTGCCAACAAACGTATGAAAAAACCTCAACATCACTGATCGTTAGAGAAATGCAAATCAAAACCGCAATGAGATATCAGCTCACACCAGTCAGAACGGCAATTATTAAAAAATCAAGATACAACAGATGCTAGTGAGACTGTGGAGAAATAGGAATGCCTTTACACTGTTTGTGGGAGTGTAAATTACTTCAACCATTGTAAAAGACAGTGTGGCGATTCCTCAAAGATCTAGGACCAGAAATACCATTTGACCCAGCAATTCCATTACTGGGTATATACCCAAAGAAATATAAATCATTCCGTTACAAAGATAAAATCACACATATGTTCATTGCAGCACTATTCACAGTAGTAAAGACATAGAATCAACCCCAATTTCCATCAATAATAGACTGGGTAAATAAAATGTGGTACCTATATACCATGGAACACTATGCAGCCATAAAAAGGAATGAGATCATGTCCTTTGCAGGGACATGGATGGAGCCGGAAGCCATTATCCTCAGCAAACTAATTCAGGAACAGAAAACCAAACACTGCATATTCTCACTTATAAGTGGGAGCTGAACAATGAGAACAAATGGACACGTCAGGGGAAAGACTACACACTGGGGGCTGTTGGGGAATGCCAGGGAGGGAGAGCATTGGGATAAATAGGTAATGCATGTGAGGCTTAATACTCAGGTAATGGGTTGATAGGTGCAGCAAACCACAATGGCACACGTTTACCTATGTGACAAAAATGCACATCCTGCACATGTATCCTGGGACTTTAAATTAAATTGAATTAAATTTTAAAAAAGAAATAGGCTATTCTAATTTATTTAAGAAGATCATATGTGAATGCTTAGTCTCTCAAACTAGAACCTTATCAAGTCCTTCCAGGGCCATAACTAACTCTCTTATTTCTCATATGTCCTTAGACACACATAGACTAATGTTGAGTACAAAATATTGTTTAAGAACATGAATTCCAATTCTAGCTTCATCACTTATCAGCTCTATGACCATGGACAACTTTATTAGTTAACTCACGTGTGTTTCTTTTTGAATTCATAAATTGTGAGCTAATAGTAACATTTATCACTTTAGGATTTTGTGAGGATAAGTGACTTAATGCATATGTAAGGCACTTAAGATAATGCCTTATTCTAAGTCATAATTAGCTGTTATTATAGCTATTAGATGTCATTAACTTTATTAGTCAATATAGCAAATATTAACTATTATCATAATATTTTCCATTAGTAGTGGTAGTTGGGGTCAGGTGAAACTAAGTTCAAATTCCAGATCCGGAGGACACAAATAAATGGAATGATATCCTGTGCTCATGGATTGGAGGAATTAATATTGTTAAAATGTCCACACTAGGCACAGCAATATATAGATTCAATGCAATCACTATCAAAATCTCAATGCTATCCTTCACACAAATTGCAAAGAAATCCCTGAAATTCGTATAGAAACAAAATATCCCCAAATATCCAATACAATTCTGTGAAAGAAAAACAAAGTTGGAGGTATCACACTTCTTAATTGAAAATTATATTACAAAGCTATAGTAATAAAACAGTGTGGTACTGGCATAAATACAGTCATACAGCTAAATGGATTAGAATAGAGAGCCTGGAAATAAATCTAAACATATATGGTCACCTAATTTTTGGCAAGGGCACCAAGACGACACATGGGGAAAGGACTATCTCTTCAATAAGTGGTGCTGGCTAAACTGGACTTACACGTGCAAAAGAATGAAGTTGGACCCTTATCTTACACCAAACACAAAACTTAAATAAAAATGAATACAGACCTAAATTTAAGACTAGAAACTTTAAAACTTCTAGAAGATAACAAGGTAACATAAGGATAAATCTCTTCTGCAGAATATATATATATTCTACAGAATACATACATATATATGTAAATAAAATAAAATAGCAACCTATCGTTTGGAAAAAATATTTGCAAACCATATATCTGATAAGGGGTTACTATTCAAAATGTATTAAGAATTCATACACCTAAATAGTAGAAAAACAAGTAACATAATCATAAAAATGAGCATATGATCTGAATAGACATTTCTTCAGTGAAGACATACAATTGGCCAATGGATATATGTAAACATGCTCAACATCATTAATCGTCAGGAAAACGCAAATCAAAATCACTACGGGATATCATCTCACATCCGTTAGGATGACTATTATCAACAAGTTAAAAGGTAACAAATAGTGGTGAGGGTGTTGAGGAGAGTGAACTCTTGTACACTTTTGGTGGAAATGTAGATTGGTACAGTTGTTATAGGAAAAAGTAGAGAGCTTTTAAGGAACTTAAAAATAGATCTACCATATGATTCAGCAGTTCCACTTCTAGACATACTGTATTAGTCTGTTCTCATGCTGCTATAAAGAACTGCCCAAGACTAGGCAATTTATAAAGGAAGGAGATTTAATTGACTCACAGTTCCGTAGGACTGAGGAGGCCTCAGGAAATTTACAATCATGGCAGAAGGGGAAGCAAACACATACTTTTTCACATGGTGACAGGAAGGAGAAGTGCAGAGTGAAGAGGGGAAAAGCCCCTTATAAAACCATCAGATCTCATTAGAACTTACTCACTATCATGAGAACAGCATGACGAAACTGCCCCCATTGATCTAAACACCTTCCACGAAGTCCATTCCCCAAACCATGTGGATTACAATTTGGACTAAAATTCAAGATGAAATCTGGGTGGGGACACAGTGCCAGAGTAAATCATTCCACCCCTGACCCCTCCCAAATCTCGTCTTTCTTACATTTCAAAACACAATTATACCTTCCCAACAATCCCCCAAAGTCTTAACTCATTTCAGGCTTAACCCAAAAGTCCAAGTACAAAGTTTTATCTATGAGAAGGCAAGTCCTTTCTGCCTATGATCCTGTAAAATCAAAAGCAAGTTAGTTACTTCCAAGATACAATGGGGGTACAGGCATTGCGTGAATGCTCCCATTTTAAAAGGGAGAAATTGACTCAAGGTCTGCAGCCTGTACAGGAAGCATAGTGGCATCTGCTTCTGGGGAGACCTCAGGAAGCTTCCAATCATGGCAGAAGGCAAAGGGGAAGCAGGCACATCACATGGCGAGAATGGGAGCAAGAGAGAGAGAATGGAGCTGGGGAGGTGCCACACATTTTAAATGACGATATCTCACAGGAACTCACTATCACAAAAACAGCAGCAAATCACGAGGGATCCACCCCCATGATGCAAACAGCTTCCACTAGGCCCCACCTCTAGCACTGGGGGTTAAAATTCAATGTGAGATTTGGGCGGGGACAAATATATCACCAAGATATAGAAACAGTCTAAATGTCCATTGACAGATGAATAAAGAAATTACAGTGTATTTATAAAATGAACATTGTCCATCACTGAAAAAGAATGAGACCTTGCCATTTGCCATAATATGGATGAGCTTGGAGGAAATTATGCTAAGTGAAATAAGCTAAATACAGAAAGAAAAATAATTCATGATTCACTTATATGTGGAATTTTTTAAAAAATCAAACACAGTTGGCACTTCATATCTGTAGTTACGGTATCCACTAATTCAACCAATCGTAGTTTTAAAATATTTGGAAAAAAAACAGAAAATACAACAGTAAGAAAAGTAAAAAATACTAAAAGGTACTACAAATAATAAACAATACAGTATAACAACTAGTTACATTGCATTTACATTGTATTATATATCATAAGTAATCTTGAGATGATTTAAAGTGTACAGGAGGCTGTGCATAGGTTACATGCAAATACTACACCATTTTATATAAGCAATTTGAACATTGGTCAATTTTGTTATCCATAGGGGTCCTGGAACAAATTCCCCACAGATACTGAGGGACAACTATATACAGAGATAGGGATCAAAACAGTGGTTACTAGAGTAGGGTTGAAGAGGAAATGGGGAGGTTTAGGCCAGAGAATACAATGTGGCAGATATATAGGATGAACAAGTCTGGAGATCTATTGTATATCATAAAGACTAGAGGTAAAAAAAAAAAATTGCACTGTATTTAAGAACTACGTAAAAATAAATAGTTTTTAGTTGCTCTTGCCAAACACACACACATACACACACACACACACACACACATATACATAATGGGTAACTATGTGAGATGATGGATAGGCTAATTTGTTTCACTACAGTAACCTTTTTACTATCTATATGTATCTCAAAACATTGTGTTGTATACCTTAAATGTACATAGTGGAATTTATTCTTTCAAAATCCCAAACCTGTCAATTACTAACACTTTCTGTGGCTCCCACTTCCATTCTGTGTCACTGTGAGCTTGCTGCTTAAAATATACACATGCACATACATGTACACACATGTGCAGTCTCCTGTGTTATATCTCTGTGTCAGAGACTTGCTAATTTTCCACCATCATCCATGTTTTTCCCTTTGGTATTCTACATTGCAGTTAGGTAGGGGCATGTAACTGCATTCTGGCCTTTGGGATGTGGGTGGAAGGGATGTGCATGATTTCCAGATTGGGCTCATAAAATCTCCCGTGAGGTCCTCCTTGCATTGGTCTCCAGTTTGGACGCAGAAAGTGGAGTAAAATACCAAGGCCCTAGAAAATGATTGGAGGAGATTGGACACCAGAGTTACTATGTGGGAGGCTGCTTGTCAACCACCTGATTGGACTATGATGTGAATGAGGAATAAGCATTTTACTATGTTAAATCCCTAAAATGTTGGGGTTGTTTGTTACAGCAATTAAAATTTTACACTAATATAATAATCCTCTAATTTGCATGGTCAATGCCCAATTAGGGCACATGCCTGTGGATTTCTTAAATGGGAGAGCTATAGCTACAGGGTCAAATACACTCTATTTAGAAACCAAACCATTTTCAGGCCTGGCTCTTACGTTGACCAAGGGTGGCTGCATGTATTCCCTCTCTACCAGCTGCTTTCCCTTGCAGAGCTGGCTGACCTGCCCCAGCCTTGCCATAAAAAATGGTCTGCTCTGCCATAATTTCCTTGTGAATTAATTTGCCCTTTGTTTTGGCTTACTAACTGTCTCTATCTCAGGGAAATCTCTTCGATAGCCTAATTTGGCCTGGAATGGGCGCCAGATCCACCATTTTGAGCCTAGTGATAAGCCAGGCCTAGGGGAGCACTATCAGTCCGGCAATCTCCACCCACAATATGGTTTTGACATACATACCTACACACCTACTTGTGTGCCTGTTGCTAAAATATAATCACCTAAAGATTCCAGTAGAAGTAGTTCCTAGGCTGGCTGCTCCAACTCTCCCAGCTCATATTAGTAGTCTAAGGGAATGGGCTCCCATTCACTTTAATTTGAAGGAGAGAAGCTACGGACTGGGAAGAGGAAAGGAAATATGGAGAACGGAGATGTTCCGCTGCTAAAAAATGTGGAGAGAGAGAAAGAGAGAGACGGACGTATGCAAGGGGATAGAAAAACCAAGATAGAGAGCTCTGGGGAATGCTATGCTAAAGGAGATGGGAACAAGAATTAAAAAAAAAAGAAAGAAAAAAAAAGAAGGAAAATAGACAGAAAACTGTTCCACATAGTGGCTCTACAGTTCCTTTTTTTTTCTCTCTGTCTTTAAAAAATTCCTGTTCCCATCCCTTGTAGCATAGAATCCCCCATACATTCCTATCTTGTGTTTTCTATGCCCTGGTATATCTCCACTTCTCTGTCTTTCTCTCTCTCTCTCTCTTTCTCTCTCTCTCACACACACACACACACACACACACACGCACACAGCATTTTTTTTTTTTTAGTAGCAGAGCTAAAAATTAAAAAAATCGAACCCATGGACATAGAGAGGAGAAGAATATTTACCAGAGATTGGGAAGGGTAGTGGGGGGCTGGAGAGGAGATGGGAATGATGATTAATATGTACAAAAAATAATTAGAATGAATGGCTAAGACCTAGTATTTGATAGCACATCAGGGTGACTATAGTCAATAATAATTTAACTGTAAATTTTAAAATAACTAAAAGCATATAATTGTATTGTTTCTAACACAAAAGATAATTCCTCAATGTCTCCTTTGTTACTCCACAAGGAATCAGATAATCATGATTTTTTAAAGATAAGCCAAGAGTGCAAAGAAGGGGAAAGGAAAGGTGGAGGTGGGATACTATAGAAAATCACATTACTGTCCACCCTTCCTGGACCTTGTCTTAATGATGCTGGGAGGAAAGAGGAAGTACGTGCTAATACAACCAGTCTGGGAGACCCAGTCCTGTTCCTCCGCCTTGCCCCATACCTGAAGCCTCTTGGAGTTTACGCCAATTCTTAAAGGCACAAGGGCCTCGCAGGAGCATGAAGCCCAGCTGAGCCTCTGATACCACTGCTCTTGGGGTGACTGTGTAGGACAAGTAGAGTTGGTACAGAGTTGCTAGGGGCCAAGGGTGAGTAAGGAGCATTGTGAATTAAGTAACTATCTTCTAAATCTTTCCAATTCTCCAATATTTTCTGTCTCTTTTCCTATCCCTTTCTCCCTTTCTTTCTTGTCACTCTCTTTTTACATCTGGTGTATATGGTTGGAATATTTATACTCCTTGGTTCATAATACACTATTATCTCTGGCTCCTAAATGGCCTTGTTTATGTATTTATAAACCAATATGATAAACACACCTATTAATCTACCACTCAATGAACAAAGCACATTACCAACAAACTTTCATCTACCAATGTGCTCCTACTCTGTCTTATCCCCTTATGCATGCACTTCCTTGCTGCAAGAGGTAACTATCTTGTAGTCTTTGTTTATTGTTCTCATGATTTACTTTTCACCTTTTCACCTACACACACACACACACACACACACACACACACACACACACACATCTATCTACCTGCACCAGCACTTTGGCCATTCAACTATTTACCTAGCTGTATGACTCTGAGTCTTAGTTTCCTCTTCCATAAAATGACAATAATAACAATACTTACCTTAGAGAGTTGTTGCGAAGATTCAGTGCCTTCATGAATATAAAGTACCTAGAGAAGCACTTGGCATCTGATTAAGAGTAGTAGAAGTAATAATACCCTGCTGTTCCCTGAATCGTCCTTTTCTTCTTTTGCTAGGTCATGTGCTGCCTCCTCCAGGAAGACCAACTTGATTTCCCCAATTTAAACCAATTCTTAATTTTTCTACATTCCCAGGATACCTATTCAAACCTTCATTCTGGCCCAGAGGTCTAATCCCGCTCATTGCCTATTTTGTAAATAAAGTTCTATTGGCTCATTTATGTGTTGTCTATGTCTAATTTCACACCACAATACCAGGGCTGAGTAGCTGTGACAGAGACCATACATCCAGCAAAGCCTATATTATTTACTATGTGGGTAATTACAGAAAAAAGTGTGTTGATCCCTGCCTTAGAAAATAGTCTCTCTAAGTATAGTGGCCATGTCTTAGGCATCACTATAGTCCCACACTTGCCTAGCACAGTGTTTTGCCTATAGTTGGTTAATAAACAAAATGCTCAAAGAATAGATATAAGTGAGGTAGAAGGTCTTGTTTGCCAAATTCAAAGCTGAAGTTTTATTTTTCTGACAGTGTTGACATCAGCCAGTGTTTCAAAGTATGTGGATTCCAATCTCCTTGTTGGTGGGAGAAGATGACTTGGAGAGGGCACTGGAAACATGACGTCAGAAAAGCTAGCTTGCTTTGCTCCCTGCATTGATACTCAGAGCACAGCACTGGCCTCCTCATCACTGCCATCTGGCACTTTTTGATTTTAGAATCTCTAGTTGGCTTCCATCTCTTCCCAGTCCCTCCAGTTTGAGAAACAGTTGAACTGGTTGGCCTTTGGAGATCTCACCCAGATTTTACACACATGTTGGATCTTAGTTTCCCTCTGTGTGGTGGTTCAATTATTTATGTCACACTGGTTACAATGAGAGGATTCAGACTCAGGGAAACCTGAGTATGATTCTTGATTGTGTGACCCCGGTCCTGTTGCTTACTGGCTCTGAGCCTCTGTTTCTGGATCGACAAATTGGACACAATAGTACATATCTCACAGGGTTCTTAGAGGGTGTAAATGAGATAATGCCTGTACAACACTAAGCACAGTCCTGGGCAAATAGTGAGCACTTGTTAAAGGTAGCTATTGTCATCTTTATCATAGCTATCATCAGCACCAGAGGACTCATCTTTCCTGCCATGTTTAAGCCACTTGAACACAGGGGCTGTGTCTCAGCCGTTTCTGCATTCCCACCATGCCTGGTACATAGTCAGCTCTCAATACGCATTAATTGCTTGAATTTTAACCTCTCACCCCAAAACTGAAGTTCATGGCAGGGACATAGATGTCAAGCTCTGCCTTACCTCACACTCTCCACTGCCTGCATCTCAAGGCATCTGGGTGTTAATCAATGCCATATATCAAAAACGGCATGACATATGTGGTAAGTATACCAGCTTTGGGGTGACTCCAAATTAATCTGTCTACATTCTCCAAATGAATAGTTGCTCCATTACAATTCCCACCTGTGACAAATACATAGTGCATTTCTTTCTTTCCTGAAGAAAGAAACTGCCACTGGGGTGGTATTTCAAGATGTTTGTTTCAACAAGTCTAAATTGCTCAGAGAATGTGCTTAGATTCAAATCTGAAGGACTAGAAAGTCTAAACGCCAGAGTTTCAGTCTTTCATAGACACAGAGAATAAAAAGGGCATTCAAAAGCTGGCAACCATTTTTCCTGATTCACCACTGAGTTGGGCTGAGAAACTGATACGTTAGCCTGGGAATAATGTACTGCGTTTTAGAAATGTCATTGCTTATATTAATAAAACGCCACTGTACAGAGGCTCCCAGCATGTCTCGACTTGGCTATTTCCATTGATTTATTTAACACTATCCTCAGGAGGATAAATGGGATAAACAGCCAGTGAAAGATGGCTACGGGGGCAACATCCAAACCCTTGTCAATTCAGCGGCAATCAGCACAAAATCTGGGATCCTAATTAAAGGTCAAGCCTCCAGGTACTCAAAGCCAACAGCAAAACCCAGGAATGGGGGAGTTTGCTCTCCTCAGCTCCTGTCTCCTCTTTCTGTATGGTTTGCCTGACCAACATCCCAATCCCACATGAGGTGATACATTTCTTTTCTTAATTTTCTTTTGCTTTAAAACATTATTTAAGTAAAATTAACATAATATAAAAATAAGCTTTGAGAAACAGCTTTATTAATGTATAATTGATATATAAAACTGCACATATTTAATGTATACAACTTGATGAGTTTGAGTATAGGCATGTAACTGTGAAATCATCACCACAATTATGGTAATAGACATATCCATAACCTCTAAAAGTTTCCTATGTCCCTTTTTTGTGGTAAGAACACTTGATATAAGATCCATTTTCTTAAGAAATGTTTGCCTGCAGGTTCTAGTCATCCACACTTAAATGAATGATATAGCTTAGTGTGGGCCTTTACCAGGGTCATTTGCATTCACCTGGAGGTCACTGGATTCAGTGTAAAGGAATGACATGCTAACTAGAATTTCGGGAGTGGTAAAAGGCATTCTGGGGGACACGGTTCTTCCTTGGCCACCATCTCATTTTCTCTTGTTACAAAACATAGTGAGATGCTTTAATGGATATCAGTGTTTTTAAGTAGACAACAATTAAACAAAACTAAGATGAACTTTAGGAGAAGCCAAGAAGAATCTTGACATATGCTGATATTTCTAGGGGCTACTGCTTAGTTTCCTAACTTCATGTATCAAAAAGGTCTGTGAATGAAAATTGTATTATAGAATTAAGGTGAAAGAAAGCCACTGGATGAAGCTGAAAACATAGTTTTGCTAGAGGTTTACTTGAGAACAAATATTCACTGGATGGATTGTAAATAAGATTGGCTTCATGGGCATGCAACCAGTGCAGTCTCACAGGGCACCACACTCAGAAGGGGTCCCATGTTTGGTGTTTAATGCTCTGCAGTTGCTGTCCTGAAATTCTTAATTTTACTTTTGACCTTGTGTTTTCTAAGATAAGCCTGATGGCACAATGAAGAATGTGCTGGTGGGCTACAGCCTTGGCTTACATGTGCTTTCATTTCCTGCCACCTCTCCACCTCCCTGGAAAGGGTTCCTCTGCTTTCTAGTGCCCCAGACCCCACCTGGCCTTTCCTTCTCCACCCCTGCTTAATGACTACTGTCTTTCTCCATCCCCAATGGGGACCTGGCACAGACATGCCTAGAGTCAGAGACAGGGGCATGTGTTCAGCAGTGTCCTAGACAAGGGCATGCCATTCTGATGTGACAGCTTCATGGCACATTTGGCAGGTGATTCAGTGGGAGTAAACCTCTTACCTTCCTCAATCCAGGTACAAAGTATGTCCCACTATGGAAGTTTGCAATCCCTTGGGATAACCCATTCACTGTGGGTTGGAGTAGCAGGATTGTGGGAAGAGGAGTTAGACTTTTCTGTCCCCAGATATAGCACAGCAAGTCAGCCTAGTGGCTGGTGGGAGGAGAAACCTCATGGGACTGGGTCCCCAAGCACTTGTGAGAAGGTTTCCATTCACCTGGCATTTATTCCCATGCCCAAGAAAGCATGACATTAAATAGAACAGAAAAAAATACCATCACAGTGGATTTCAGTTCTGGATAAAGATGGAGTAGATGCATTTTTCCCTATTCTTCCTAATAAGGGCAGCTAATAATCCTGTATATTATATTTTTAATTTCTTTTACGACTCTGAAAGGTAAAAGAAGAATGCATACCAATTAGGGATCTCAGTACCTGAGGAAATATGTGGCAGTTACTTCCCTGGGTTTCCTTTTTGCCTTATATATCCTGGACTGGCTGCTAGAGAGAATGCCAGCTCAGAAGCAATAACCCAAAAACACCAGCAGGCAGACACAAAAAGTCCGAACAAAAAAACCTGCTCTCTCTAACCAAAAGACTAGAAAAGGAGCAGTCTAGCAAGACAGAAAACTTTTAGACAATGCTCTACTCCAGCCACACACCATAGAACAAAACTGTGGTCCCATCCTTCCATGCCAGCAAAGGTGGAATGGGCAGTGTGTACTCCACCCTCAGCAGATGCCTAATTGCCCACCTGCTGGGATGGTGTCGGAGAGGGCCAAATAAGGTAATGAGCCTCCATGGGAAGCCTGGACTTCCACTTCAAACCAATGATAATAAGACAATCCTCCTCCTTTCCCAGTGAGGTGGTGTCAGAGACGGCCAAGTGGCAAGCCAGGAATTTCACCATTGCTCAGTGGTCATGAAGTTTCTGCCTCACCACTCAGTATCAGTGAAGGCCATGTAAGAAGAGTGCAAGGCACTCCTCCACTTCTCAACCAGGGTAGAGCAAGTGAAAATTTAGTGGGGAGCCCAAACTCCCACTCATGCCCAGCAGTAATGAGGCACCCTTCTCCCACAAGGTATCAGAGGAGCCAAGGGGAAACCTGGACTTTTACCCTCATTGTACAGTAACATAAAATCACCCCTGTTCTCTACTGTTGCAGCATCAGAGGAGGCCTTTTAAAACAGAAGGCTTAAATAGACCCAGGGTTGCCTAATGTAGTACCCCAAATGTCCAGAATATTGTAAGAAAAGAATCACCTCTTATGGCAAGAAACTGGAAAATCTCAAATTGAATAAGAAGACGGATCAACAATACCAAGATGATAGATGTGTTAGAATTATCTGACAAGAATTTTAAAATAGCCATCATAAAAATGCACTAATAAGCAATTATAAATATAAAAATAAAAAATAGAAATAGTGAAGGAAATCTAAGCAAAGAAATAGAAAATGTAAAGGATAATCAGATGGAAAGGTTTGACTTAAAAATATAATAACCCAAATATTTTTTAAAAACTCAATGGATGGGCTCAATAGCAGAACAGAATGGACAGAGGAAATAATCAAAGAACTGGAAGACAGAACAACAGCAATTAACCAACCTGAACAACAGAGAGAAAACAGAATTTAATAACTGAACAGAGCCTCAGGGACTTGTGAGACTATAACAAAAGATCTAATATCCATGTTACTGGAGTCTCAGAGAGTGGAAAGAGGCAGAGCTGAAAATATACTCAAGGAAATAATGACTGAAACTTTCTAAATTTGGCACGGACATTACAGTACATATTCAAGAAGTTTAGCAATCCCAAACAGGATAAACCCAAAGGGATTCACTCCAAGAGACATCGTAGTCAAACTTTCGAAAATGAAAGACAGAAAAAATATTAAAAGCAGTAAGAGACAAACAATAGTTTACCTAGAGTGGGGAAAAAAATCAAATGACAGCAGATTTTTCATCAGAAATCATGCGGACAGAGGGAAGTGGCATAAGACTTACTGAATAATAATAATAATAAACTATCAACCGTAAGTCCCATATCCAGCAAAATTATCTTTCAGGAATGAAAGGGCACTCAAAATTCTTAGATGAAGACAAAGAAAGAAAATTTGTTGTTAAAAGACCTACCATAATAGAACTTTTCTGTTTCAAGAAGTTATCAAAACAGAAAGAAAATGATAAAAGAACATCTGGGAATGTCAGGAAGGAAAATAAATTGATATTGCATTAGATAGTAAAATAATTATTAATTCTACAATAATAGTAAAGAGAGAGAAAGAGAGGAAGCCCTTTTTCTTTAGGGAAGAATGTCAGCTAATAAATGTAGAAAGAACGGTAGAATTAGTAAGTTACCATTTTATATCACCCCAGTGCAATAGCAAGTATAAGCATAGATCATTAAGGGAGGTTAAAGCCATTGGGTAAACAGTTGTTAGGATAGACAGTCAAAAGGTCTCAGGGTATCACCCCACATTTAATTTTAACTATCAAAGAAAAAAGATACATTTACAGTGTAGAGATCTGATAGATTCGCTACTTAACCATGGGATCAAACCCAGAATCAGCAATATAGGGACAAACCAACACTTTGGGCATTACCTATGTAGTGGCCTTTTTAAAAATATTTAACTTGAATACAGTCACGAAGAAACTATCAGAAAATTCCAGAATGTGGAATATTATACATTATAGAATAGACCTGGGCTTTTGGAAACTATCAATGTCATGAAAATCAAACTAGCAACAAAAATAGCAGGAGACTAATCAAGATTAAAAGAAACTAAAGAGACTTCACAACTCAAATGCAGTAGGTGGGCTTCAATTGAATCCTGAATCATAAACAAAATTATTAAAGACAGTTTTAGGAGAAATGGAAAAATAAAATATGAAGTGAATAGCAGATGATACTATTGTATTAATGTTAAATTTCCCAAGTGTCATGTGGAAAAATCTGTTATTTTTAGAGGTGCCTGTTGAAATATTTAGAGTTGAAGTGCCATGATATTTGCAATTTTCAGAGAAAGAGAGAGAGAGGGAGAGAGAGAGAGAGAATGGTAGAGACAGAGAAAGCAAAAATATATATATATTGCAAAATATTAAAAATTGGTGAATCTAGTTAAAGGGTTGTAGTGGGTTGAAGAGTGCCTGCTGCCCCAATGCCCCCCAAAATATATTTCCAAGTCCTAATTCCTGGTATCTGTGAATGTGAACTTATTCGGACAGTACGGTCTTTGTACATATAATTAAATTAAGGATCTCAATCCTAAATACTGGATTTAGGGTGGCTAAATCCAATGACCTGTGTCCTTAGAAGAGAAAGTAGAGGACACGAGGCACAAAGAATAATGCCATGTAGAGACAGAAGTGGAGATTAGAATTTTACTGCCACAATCCAAGGAATGTCAGGAGTCATCAGAAACTGGAAGAGGAAAAGAAAGATACTTCTTTCTTATAGGGAGCTTGGCTCTACCACCATTTTAATCTCAGACTTACAGCCTCCAGAACTGTGAAAAAATAAATTTCTGTTCTTGTAAGCCACCAAATTTGTAGTTGTTGCAAAAGCCACAGGAAACTAATACAAATGTATACCAGGTTTACAGCACACTTTCTTTCAGGCTTTCTGTAGGTTTGAATTTTTTTGTAATGGAAGAATTATCTCTTACTATGATAGGGTAAGAGTGAGACTACATGAGAAACAAATTATGTAGTACCTTTAATGATACTTTTCTCCCCCTGCTTTTTAAACTAGAGGTTCCATATGTTCACTTTGTCTTTGTTCCCACAAATTGTATAACTAGCTCAAATGTTGAAGGAGTTGTGGCATTAGGATAGATTTCTTTAAACGTTTTCTATCTGTGGTCAGTATTGGTTAATGCAAGCCTGAATATGGGAGGACAAGAGACCCCTACAGGAGAGCCAAGGGACCCCTACAGGAGAGCCAAGGGCTGCATAGCCTTTGAGCAAAGTCTCACAGGGGACCTTGATGACCTTGAAAGTTTAAAAACAAAACCATTCATTTCCTTGCATTGTTTGCTTTGTTTCCTTCTTGCCTTCTCAATCATATTGTAAGATTTTCAAGTCTCAAGACCTTGCCTTTCACTTCTTTGCATCCCTTATATTTTGTGGCATAGTGCTAGGCACAGGGTTAGGTAAGTGTTCAAAGATTATTTGAATTGGGATTGTCATGGACTTAAGGGAGTGCACGAAACATAGGTGACGTCAGAAGAAATTTACGAATCTTCAATCTAGTCCTTCCCAGGTGCTAAAATGAAACAAAAGCACATCTCTGAAATTGAGATTCATGTCTTTTGGGGTAAAGGGAGAGAAGCAGAAATGCATCCCTGGTTGAGAAAGGGAGAGGCATTTATATGTTCATATTGACTTCTATCCATATGTAGTCTCCAAGCAAGACCATGTCTACAATAAGTCCCAAGAGATAAAAGAAGAATCCATGTAATGGGATTGAGAGTTTGACAAGAATAACCTATTCTGAGTATCAAGTTAAACGTCATTTCTTTTCCAAAGTTATCTGTGTTATTATTTCCATCATATGTTATATGGTGTGGGACCACGTATATTTTGACAGAAACTCTACATATATATTTAAAATGTCTGTAGAACTTCTGTATGCCTTTTATTAATTTTTTAATGTAACAAACACATGGTGCTTATTGTGTGCCAGGCACTATTTTAAGTTTGCATAAATACTAATTCATTTATTCTTCATAACAACCCTATACAGAATAGGAAACTGAGGAGCAGACAGGTTAAGGAAATGGCAAATGGTTATGTGGTAAGTGAGAGGTAAAGCCAACATTTGAACGCAGGCAGTCTGACTGCGGAGTTCCCCACTCTTAACCACTATATTTTGCTATCTTGCCATGTACTTGGCAAAGGTTCAGGTGTTGATCATGAGAAAGATCTCGGGCCACAATTTGCCCCACAAACCCTATGCAGCCGTCTTACATTTGTTTATTAAGTAATGACAGGACTTTGGAGCAGAAGCTTGTAATCCTTTTGGAGGGTGATTGGCCTACACAGGGTCAGCCTGTATCTCCCCGGTGGGCCAAACAAAAACTCATGAATCCAGAAGACTCTGAAAAGCTTCTCCTGGCAGTAAAGCTGGGAATTTCTGTATTAAAGGATTAAAAGTGGGGCAGAGTGCATAATACTGACAGTTTTTGCCTAATACCACTACTACAATGTGAGAACTTTGTTGCTGTTACTAGGCATCTAACAACTTTTTGCTGTCACTACTCAAGTTGCTACAAGCAATTGGGATAAAAATAGTGTAGTTTCAATAGGAAAAATCAATGTATCAGACTCTTTGGTCGCAAAAGAGAGAAAACCCTACAAAGATTCCTTTTATAAAAAATTTTCATTAGCACACATGGCTAGACAACTTCAGGTGAACCTGGATGCAGTGATTCACGAAACCATCATCAGGATTTGATTTCTTCCTCCCTACCCATCAGTTCTGTTTTCTCAGAATGTCTCCACTCTAATCAAATGGGGTATCCTCCTAATCAAAAGATGACTGTCATCAGCAGTCAGAGCTACTCCTATGTCCCATTCCAATAAATACAAAATCAGAGCCCTCTCCCAAAAAGTCATAAAATTCATTTCACTCTTGGAATAGTCGCAGTGGCCAGGCAAAACCCATATGATGATTTACTTAGGCCTGGGTACCAGGTCTGGAGGTGAAATGTCATGCAGGAAGGTGGACTAAAGTGGGAAAAAAGTTAGATTTCCACATGAAAATTAGAAACCGTTGCGAAAAGTAGAATGCTTGGTGAGGAGGCAAACAGCGAATATCTCCCACAACCATACCTGGCCAATGTATTAGAGTAGTTTGATGCAGAAAGTATGGGTATTGATAAAGAGCACCAGAGAAACATGTATTCAGTCTATGAAAAATGTTGTAGATAAGTCTCTAAACCAAGACTATTTAATCTCATCAATTCATCATATATATAGAACTAATTTAGAAGCAGGAAACAAAAACTAGGGACAAATGGGCCGTTTGAAACAGGAAATCTAGACAGTCAGATGTCCCAGGGTTTGATTTAATACTTTAATATATTATAAATTCAAGGTCAGGAAAGTTGTAAAGAACCAGATAGCAATTTTTTTGGCTTTGTGGGCCATATAATGTCATAGTATGAAAGCAGCTATAGACAATATATAAACAAATGGGTGTGACTGTGTTGCAATAAAATTTCATTTATAAAAATAGGCAGTAGGCTAGATTTTGCCCATAGACAATAGTTTGTTGACTCCTGTTGTAGATAGATAGTAATGTACTATGTAGGAGTAATGTCTCTCATAATAGATGTATATATATTTGAGTCCTCCCTCTAGTACTAGCTCTGTGTCCATTGTTAATTTCCTTTACTGTTATAAGACTCAATTTTCTCATCTGCTTAATAGGTATAGTAATAGCATCTATCTAAGAAGGTAGTGAGAATTTAAAGAGAAAGTGAACATAAATCAAAGGATACAATGCCTCACATGTAATGAATGGTCAATAAATAGTAGTTGCTACTTATAATTATTATTAAGCAAGCCAGTGTGGGAAAACCTTGTGAGAGCACTAAGAAGGAAGAAAAAAACTTCAATGTCAGGTTTAAAATATCAACTTATTACATCATATTCCAACTACATTTTTATTTTTATTATTTATCTTTTTTTAATTATACTTTAAGTTCTAGGTTAGATGTGAAGAATGTGCAGTTTTGTTATATAGGTGAACACAAGCCATGGTGGTTTGCTGCACCCATCAACTCATCACCTACATTCGCTATTTATGCTAATGTTATCCCTCCCCTAGCCCCCTACCCCCCACAGGTGATGATCCCCTCCCTGTGTCCATGTGTTCTCATTGTTCAACTCCCACTTATGAGTATAACGTGGTGTTTTGTTTTCTGATCTTGTGATAGTTTGCTGAGAATGATGGTTTCCAGCTTCATCCATGTCCCTGAAAAGGACATGAACACATCATTTTTTATGGCTGCACAGTATTCCATGATGTATATATGCCATATTTTCCTAATCCAGTCTATCATTGATGGACATTTGGATTGGTTCCAAGTCTTTGCTATAGACTGCCATAATAAACATATGTGTGTAAATGTCTTTATCGTAGAATCATTTATAATCCTTTGGGTGTATGCCCAGTAATGGGATTGCTGGGTCAAATGGTATTTCTAGTTCTAGATCCTTGAGGAATCGCCACACTGTTTTCCATAATGGTTGAACGAATTTACACTCCCATCAACAGTGTAAAAACGTTCCTATTTTTCCACAACCTCCCCAGCATCTGTTGTTTCCTGAATTTTTAATGACCACCATTCTAACTGGCATGAGATGGTTATCTCATTGTGGTTCTGATTTGCATTTCTCTAATGACCAGTGTTGATGAGCATTTTTTCATATGTCTGTTGGCTGCATAATGTCTTCTTTTGAGAAGTGCCTGTTGATATCCTTTGCCCATTTTTTGATGGGGGTGTTTGCTTTTTTCTTGTAAATTTGTTTGAGTTCTTTGTAGATTCTGGATATTAGCCCTGTGTCGGATGGATAGATTGCAAAAATTTTCTCCCATTCTGTACGTTGCCTGTTCACTCCGATGATAGTTTCTTTTGCCGTGCCGAAGCTCTCTAGTTTAATTAGATCCCATTTGTCAATTTTGGCTTTTGTTGCCATTGCTTTTGGTGTTTTAGACATGAAGTCTTCGCCCATGCCTATGTCCTGAATGGTATGGCTTTCTTCTAGGATTTTTATGGTCCTAGATCTTACGTTAAAGTCTGATCCATATTGAGTTGATTTTTGTATAAGGTTTAAGGAAGGGGTCTAGTTTCAGTTTTCTGCATATGGTTAGCATTTTCTCAACACCATTTCTTAAATAGGGAATCTTTTCCCCATTGCTTGTATGTGTCAGGTTTGTCAAAGATCAGATGGTGGTAGATGTGTGGTATTATTTCTGAGGACTCTGTTCTGTTCCATTGGTCTAAATATCTGTTTTGATACCAGTGCCATGGTGTTTTGGTTACTGTAGCCTTTAGTATAGTTTGAAGTCAGGCAGTGTGATGCCTCCAGCTTTGTTCTTCTTGCCCAGGAAGAACAAAGCTTCCTGGGCAAGAAGCTTTGTCTTGGCTATGCAGGCTCTTTTTTGGTTCCATATGAGATTTAAAGTAGTTGTTTCCAATTCTGTGAAGCAAGTCAATGGTAGCTTGATGGGGATAGCACTGAATCTATAAATTACTTTGGGCAGTAAGGCCATTTTCACGATACTGATTCTTCCTATCCATGAGCATAGAATGTTTCTCCATTTGTTGGTGTCCTCTCTTATTTCCTTGAGCAGTCTTTTGTAGTTCTCCTCGAAGATGTACTTCACATCCCTTGTAAGTTGTATTCCTAAGTATTTTATTCTCTTTGTAGCAATTATGAATAGGAGTTCACTCATAATTTGGTGCTGTTTGTCTGTTATTGGTGTATAGGATGTTTTTGATTTTTGCACATTGATTGTGTATCCTGAGACTTTGCCGAAGTTGCTTATCAGCTTAAGGAGATTTTGGGCTGAGACGATGAGGTTTTCTAAATATACAATCATGTCATCTGCAAACAAACACAATCAAGACAAGGCACATCCTTGTCTTGTGCCGGTTTTCAAAGGGAATACTTCCAGCTTTTGCCTATTAAGTATGATATTGGCTGTGGGTTTGTCATAAATAGCTCTTATTATGTTGAGATATATTCCATCGATACCTAGTTTATTGAGAGTTTTTAGCATGAAAGGCTGTTGAATTTTGTTGAAGGACTTTTCTGCATCTATTAAGATAATTATGTGTTTTTTGTTGTTGGTTCTGTTTATGTGGTGGATTATGTTTATTGATTTGTATATGTTGGATCAGCCTTGCATCCCAGGGATGAAGCCAACCTGATCCTCATGGATGAGCTTTTTGATGTGCTGCTGGATTCGGGTTGTTAGTATTTTATTCAGGATTTTTTCATTGATGTTCTTCAGGGATATTGGCCTAAAATTATCTTTTTTGTTGTTCTTGTGTCTCTGCCAGGCTTTGGTATCAGTATGGTGTTGGCCTCATAAAATGAGTTAGGGAGGATTCCCTCTTTTTCTGTTGATTGGAATAGTTTCAGAAGAATGGTACCAACTCTTCCTTGTACCTCTGGTAGAATTGGGCTGTGAATCCATCTGGTCCTGGACTTTTTTGGTTGGTAGGCTATTAATTTTTGCCTCAATTTCAGAACCAGTTATTGGTCTATTCAGAGATTCAACTTCTTCCTGGTTTAGTCTTTGAAGGGTGTATGCATCCAGGAATTTGTTCATTTCTTCTAGATTTTCCAGTTTCTTTGTGTAGAGGTGTTTATAGTATTCTCTGATGGTAGTTTGTATTTCTGTAGGATTGGTGGTAATATCCCCTTGATCATTTTTTATTGTATTTATTTGATTCTTCCTTTTCTTCTTTATAAGTCTTACTAGCAGTCTATCTATTTTGTTGATCTTTTCAAAAAACCAGCTCGTGGATTTGTTGAATTTTTGAAGGATTTTTTGTGTCTCTATCTCCTTCAGTTTAGCTCTGATCTTAGTTATGTCTTGTCTTCTGCCAGCTTTTGAATTTGTTTGCTCTTGCTTCTCTAGTGCTATTAATTGTGATGTTAGGGTGTTGATTTTAGATCTCTCCTGCTTTCTTTTGTCGGCATTTAGTGCTATAAATTTCCATCTACATATGGCTTTAAATGTGTCCAAGAGATTCTGGTATGTTGTGTCTTTGTTCTCATTGGTTTTAAAGAACATCTTTACTTCTGCCTTCATTTCATTATGTAACCAGTAGTCATTCAGGAGCAGGTTGTTCAGTTTCCATGTAGTTGTGCAGTTTTGAGTGAGATTCTTTTATCCCGATTTCTAATTTGGTTGCACTGTGGTCTGAGAGACAGTTTGTTGTGATTTTTGTTCTTTTACATTGGCTGAGAAGTGTTTTACTTCTAATTATGTGGTCAATTTTAGAATAAGTGTGATGTGGTGCTAAGAAGAATGTATATTCTGTTGATTTGTGGTGGAGAGTTCTGTAGATGTCTATTAGGTCTGCCCGGTCCAGAACAGACTTCAAGTCCTGCATATCCCTGTTAATGTTTTGTCTTGTTGATCTGTCTAATATTGATAGTGGGATGTTAAAGTCTCCCTTTATTATTATGTGGGAGTCTAAGTCTCTTTGCAAGTCTCTAAGAACTTGCTTTATGAATCTGGGTGCTCCTGTATTGGGTGCATATATGTTTAGGATAGTTATCTCTTCTTGTTGAATTGATCCCTTTACCATTATATAACAGCCTTCTTTGTCTCTTTTGATCTTGGTTTAAAGTCTGTTTTATCAAGACCAGGATGGCAATCCAGCAATCCATGCCTTTTTTTTTTTTTTTTTTTTGCTTTCCATTTGCTTGGCAGATCTTCCTCCATTCGTTTATTTTGAGCCTATGTGTGTCTTTGCACATGAGATGGGTCTCCTGAATACAGCACACTGATGGGTCTTGACTCTTTATCCAATTTGCCAGTCTGTGTCTTTTAATTGGGGCATTTAACGCATTTACTTTTAAGGTTAATATTGTTATGTGTGAATTTGATCCTGTCATTATGATGCTAGGTGTTTATTTTGCCCATTAGTTGGTGCAGTTTCTTCATAGTGTCGATGGTCTTTACAATTTGGCATGTTTTTGCAGTGGCTGGTACAGGTTGTTATTTTCCATGGCTAGTGCTTCTTTCAGGAGCTCTTGTAAGGCAGGCCTGGTGGTGACAAAATCTCTGCATTTGCTTGTCTGTAAAGGATTTTATTTCTCCTTAACTTATGAAGCTTAGTTTGGCTGCATATGAAATTCGGGGTTGAATATTCTTTTCTTAAGAATGTTAAATATCGGCCCCCACTCTCTTCTGGCTTGTAGGGTTTCTGCCAAGAGAACCACTGTTAGTCTGATGGGCTTCCCTTTGTGGGTAACTCGACCTTTCTCTCTGACTGCCCTTAACATTTTTTCCTTCATTTCCACCTTGGTGAATCTAACAATTATGTGTCTTGGGTTTGCTCTTCTTGAGGAGTTTCTTTGTGGCGTTTGCTGTGTTTCCTGAATTTGAATATTGGCCTGCCTTGCTAGGTTGGGGAAGTTCTCCTGGGTAATAGCCTGAAGAGTGTTTTCTAACTTGGTTCTGTTCTCCCTGTCACTTTCTGGTACACCAATAAAACGTAGATTTTGTCTTTTCACATAGTCTCATGTTTCTTGGAGGCCTTGTTCATTTCTTTGCAGTCATTTTTCTTTAATCTTGTCTTCTCACTTTATTTCATTAACTTGATCTTCAATCACTGATATCCTTTTTTTCCACTTGATCGAATTGGCCGTTGAAGCTTGTGTATGCTTCATGAAGTTCTCGTACTGTGGTTTTCAGCTCCACCAGGTCATGTAAGCTCTTCTCTACCCTGGTTATTCTAGTTATCCATTCGTCTAACCTTTTTTCAAGGTTTTTAGATCCCTTGCCATGGGTTAGAACATGCTCCTTTAGCTCAGAGAAGATTGTTTTTACCGACCTTCTTAAGCCTATTTCTGTCAACTCATCAAACTCATTCTCCATCCAGTTTTGTTCCCTTGCTGGCGAAGAGTTGTGTTCCTTTGGAGGAGAAGAGGGGCTCTGAATTTTGGAATTTTCAGCCTTTTTGCTCTGGTTTCTACCCATCTTTGTGGTTTTATCTACCTTTGGTCTTTGATGTTGGTAACCTAAGGATCCGGTTTTTGTGTGGATGTCCTTTCTGTTGATGTTGATGCTATTCATTTCTTTTTGTTAGTTTTCCTTCTAATAGACAGGTCCCTAAGTTGCAGGTCTGTTGGAGTTTGCTGGAGGTCTACTCCAGACCCTGGGTATCACCAGTGGAGACTGAAGAACAGCAAATATTGCTGCCTGATCCTTCCTCTGGAAGCTTTGTCCCAGAGGGGCACCTGCCTGTATGAGGTGTCTATCAGCTCCTGCTGGGAGGTGTCTCCCAGTCAGGCTACACGGGATCAGGGACCCACTTGAGGAGGCAGTCTGTCTGTTATTGGAGCTCAAATGCCCTGCTGGGAGAACTGCTGCTTTCTTCAGAGCTGTCAGGCAGGGACTTTAAGTCTGGAGAAGCTGTCTGCTGCCTTTTGTTCAGATATGCCCTGTCCCCGGAGGTGGAATCTAGAGAGGCAGTAGGCCTTGCTGAGCTGCGGTTGGCTCCACCCAGTTCGAGCTTCCCTGCTGTTATGGTTACACTGTCAGCATGGAACCACCTCCTCAAGCCTCAGCATTGGCAGACGCCCCTCCCTTCACCAAGCTCCTGTGTCCCAGGTTGATCTCAGACTGCTGCGCTAGCTGCAGCAAGGCTCCGTGAGCATGCGACCTGCCAAGTCACGCACGGGAGGGGATCTCCTGGTCTGCTCATTGTGCAGACAGTGGGAAAAGTGCAGTATTTGGGCATGAGTGTACCGCTCCTCCAGGTACAGTCACTCAAGGCTTCCCTTGGCTAGGAAAGGGAAATCCCCCGACCCCTTGTACTTCCTGAGTGAGGTGATGCCCCGCACTGCTTTGGCTTGCCCTCTGTGGGCTGCACCCACTGTCCAACCAGTCCCAATGAGATGAACCATGTACCTCAGTTGGGAATGCAGATATCACCCATCTTCTGCATCAATTTTGCTGGGAGCTGTAGACTGGAGCTGTCCCTATTCAGCCATCCTGGAAGAAAATCCCCAACTACATTTTTAAAGTAATGTGCTTTGTGTCATGAATTTCAACTCAGTGAAGACACCTGTGGCCTTCAAGGAAGAATATACAAAGACTTTTTTTCTCAAGGTGTGGACAAAACCCAGAAAGGCCAAAAAGTTTTTGGAATCATTTTTGTGAAGTATTAGTAATAAAAAAGAAAACTGTATCTTGTTCAAATTTATTTAGTGCCCACACCTGGAATGCTGGGTATATTTGTGATGATTGTCATTTGCTAAAGACAGGAGAGCTGGTGAAAGTTTGGAAAGGGCATGATGGGTGATTACTGGTCTAGATGGGTGAATACATGAGCATACACTAAAAAGATGAGGACTTTTCAGCCTAGTACACTAACTTGGGAAGGACAGGTAGTATAGTAGTGAAGAATATGGCTTTTTCTGTCAGAGAGACCCAAATATGAATCCTGGCTCTACAACCTATTGGCTGGTGACCTTGGACATGTTACTTAAACTCTGTGAGTTTACTTTTTTTCACCTGTAAAATGAGAATACTGATAGTGCATTTCTCATGAGGCTATTGTGGAAATTATGCACATAATTCCACCACTCTTATATTTGGGATATAATAAATGCTCAGTAACTTATTATTTCAAAACTCTAAAACCATGTATAAGGTGACAGCATCAACACAGACTCCTTCACATCCTGGAATAATTGAATGGAATGAGGGATGCCTTTACATTATACATAGGTGAAGTTAATGCATGTAAAGGCAAGTCTGATTTAAATGGCAGGTATTAAACATGTGGTCTCCATTGCTCCATGAGATGTTACAGGCTGAAAACAAGTAGACTTAATAAAAAACTCATGGATGATATAATTATCATAGGCAATTAAGGGAAACATGATGTTTGATAGTTGTTCCCAAACTCACGGTTAATGTCAAAGAGAACAAGGCTATCTTCTCATAAATTCTCATCAGAGTCAGATTGTTAGACCGGATATTCCCTGAGGTTGACACCATGAAGGGAGTTCTCAAATTTAAATGGCTAACTGCTATCTGAATTAACCAAACTCTTATTTTAATATAGATTTTCTAGTGACCATGGCAGATAACAATAATCAGAAGACGTTGAAATTGTCTGCTGGCATTCCTGCAGCTACTATAAACATCATTTTTCAAAAAGACTCAATGGCTTTGTATGAAGAGCTGCTGAAATATAAAGCCTTTATGTTAGTCAGAAACCTTTGTTAAAATCCTAACTCAACAAGCAAGAGCCTACCCAATCAGATAATGTAGATTCAGTGTATTTTTAGAGGTGTCAAGGAATTTTCCCCACCTCATTAGAAACACAAATGAAATTACAAATTCCTAGAAGGCATTGATTTATTTCATGCTTCCTTTATAGGCTGTTGTTTAGAACAAGAGTTTCAATCAGTGGCTATGTGAATACCAGTTACTAAAGTAGCCTCTCTTCATGAAGTGGTTATAGGATGTGTAATTGAGCAAGTTATGGTAATCAGGAAGGGTGTGAACTAGAGAGTTTCCCTCTTCTATCAGAGATCACAATGCTCTGGCATCAAAAAGATACACTTTCAAATTCTAGTTCAACCACTTACTGCTTGATGAATTTGGAAAGGTTGCCTAACTATTCTAAACCTTAGTTTCATCATCTTTAGATTGAATTTATAACACCTATCTCATAAAGGTGTGGTGAGCATTAAATAACAGAAATGGATATTCCATCTTTCAGTGATACGGTATTTAAATAGGCATTATTAATAAAGCTTTCAGCACAGTGCCTGGCATAAAGTAGGCATTCACTAACTATTAGTTCCCTTTCCCTAGATGTCCCCAACCCACATTTCATGTCTAAAGGGATGAGTGTTCTATGTATAGGGAAGACTAAAATTCTACGTAAGTCTTTCACTGGGTTACTATGAAGCAAATGGGGTTTTTGGAATACAGTCACAACTGACTTATTACTGAGTTGGCTAGATAAGAGAACCAGGGCCATCTAGAGTAAATACTAGAAATCAATGAGCAGGAAGCAAATCCAAACAGACCTAAGAATCACAGCCAATACCAGGAAGTTATACCAATAAGCATGAATGCTCAAAACCATAGTGGCTGTAAATGATGGGACAGTGTGGTCTGGGCACTAAGACAAGTTGACCAAGATAGTTCTCCTGACTCTACTAAATGGTGTAACTCACTTCTGGGACTCTTGTTTTTGAAATGTGGTCAGTGACTCTTGCCACAAGATGACATTGAAGATTCATGACACTAAATTCCCTTGAAGGTTTTTCTATTTGCTTGGCCAAATGAAGTTTGGACCATCATAGGGAGGGAATGAAATGGCCACCAATGTGACAGGGCTTTACAGATATGAAACAAGCACCCAGAGCCCTTTTAAGGACATGAGATGTTAGATTTTGCCTAGATGGTGGTAGAAATTCTGTATATCCTAAATTATTTATTTTGCTTCAGAGATGACTATTATGGTCATAGGCAAGAAGGTGTGACAATCATCATTCTAGAGATTATCTTCTAGAATTAAAAAAAAGGTGATGTTTATTGTGTCATCCTGAATAAAGTAAGGAAAGTGACAGTATGGGTCTTGTGCATTGTCATATGGACAGAATGGAGGTGATGAGAATGAGGCCAATCATACACTTCTCCCTCTCTAACGATGCATTTCAGTGGCTCATGTCTACCGTCATGTGTTAAGTTTCCTCCATGACAGATCATTCTGACAGGTAGACTGAAATCTGAAATATTGTAAAAGGCAATTGCTGATGGCAGGTACCATGCTTCTGGATGTAAGTGAAGGTAAATGCAGAAAGTGAAAACTGTAGGTATTTAGAAATTTTATTACAAATGAGGGAGATAAGGGAAGCTGGCTGACTGTTGAGGCAAAGTTCGCAGGGAGGCCAATGTTCAGTGGACTCACTATGATTCACACTATGGTGCTGACTTTGCAGAGTGAGAATCTTATTTTATTCAGTGTACTCAGAGGAGATTAGAATCAGGAGGACTGGTACTATTTAAACCCACAAAAACTGACGTACAAGCCAAACACCAATTTATTCAATTATTATGAGAATTAACTGAGAAATAGGTTAGAACACTCATGTCAGCTAGTTAGCAAATTTTCTCTCCCTAACAAAGTTTATAAGGGAAACTAATTACAATCAAATTACTTTGAGAGCATGGGATCAGAGCAATGGAGTTAGGTGACCATCTTAATGGCTGACACAAATTGGAATGGCCATTGCTGGGGTGGACATGCCAAATAGTCTGCTGGTCAACAACTCATCTCTGAATCTAGGGGGATTACCAATGTTCTGTTTAACTTCTTGCTTTTCTGTGCTCCATGAATACTATTCTCTTGTTAACTAATTCTTCTTCAGACTTACCATTAAATGATTAGATTATATCTTGCTGGGTGGCATCAATATGTAGCAGACCTGCTTCCTTAAAAAACAACCTTGTTTGGATCTGGTGGTTCCCCAAAACTTTGCAGTTGCTGACTCCATCTTTGAGTAGGTTATATCTCATCTGTTCTCTGTAGATTCTAAGTGGTTTCACTTTCAGAGGAATTCACATAGATATTATTTCTTAGGACACACCCTTGTAACTCTCTTTATGCTAAATCATAAGTTATTCTAGTTGAAGTGGATGGCATATAATGGATGGTGTCACTATAACAAAAATTTTGAATTGGTAAAATGGTTGCTAGCTAGTAGGCAGTAAAGCATTATTCCAGCATCCCATTCATATGCTCAGTCTGGCTGTTGGATTGTATTTCATAGTGTACAAAAGGTCTTTGATTTGGAACACCTCAACAAGGGACACCCAGAAGTAGAGGGCGAATTGAAGTTCATAGCCCTGGATTGGTTATATTTTCTGAGAGCCTATGAAGTCTGAAGATTTCTAAGGAAAGAAGGTAATGTTGCTGCAAAGAGAAAATCCAAATAGGAAATAAAATGATGTATCTCTGGGAAAGAACCCAAAATGATGAATCCTGGCCCTAAAATAAGGAAAGGTTGTTGATTAAGCCAACTGAATGCCCCTATCAGCATTCCAAGACCATACTGGGTTTGGTAAGGAAAGTGACTAGAGGCCATGAGGTTGGTCTTTTATTATAGAATTGATGGAGGTAGAACAAGATACTTTCAGGTAATTTCAGAGTCACTCTAAGTTCAATAACTCTACTTGTTAGAGGATCTCATACAATCCCAGTACTATAGTCGGAATTTCTTAGCATAACTGGAATATGTTCACTCAGGTCTCTGTTGTGGGATGTACAATGTGGTTGTACAGCGAGCCATTGTTAAAGGAAACGCTTCGTGAATGCAAATAAGAATTGGTATAGTGGCTAGCAAGGCACAACGTGAAAATATCTGTTTGTTAGTACTACGGAATCAGAGTAGTAAGGTCCTAGCTGGGTTTAAGTATTGTCAAAGTCAGCATAATTCTCCAGAAACAAAGCCAAAGTACAATGGCATTTCATTTTCTGAGAGGCCTTCATGGTTGCTAGGGAATATGTGATTACTGATATTTCTCCAGGATATACATTTTGGGGACATACATCAGCAACAAGAAGCAGGGAACAGAGGGCTGTTAATTACCAGCAAACAGTGATCATTGCTGAATAGTTTTAACATTTTAGGGAGTTGTGCCTTTCTAGCATAACACTACTTTTGTTCAGAAGCATCAAGAATCTATACACAAAGCTGGTGTGTACCAAGAATGAAACATAAGCAATAAAACCCTGATTTCCTGAGTTTCATGCACAGATGGTTTTAATGTATGTGCCTCAGGATTTTTCAGATGAGATAGTGTAGGAAGTTGTTTGCCATTCATTGTTTTTTAAGATCCTCAATTAGATGAAGGACCTCAGAGGTGGTCCATAAAGGTAGAGCTCAATAGCAATGAGTAGTAACCCTAGATGGTGACTATATTGAGGCTTCTAGAGTCAGAAACTACTGCAGGGTCTGGCTGTCAGTCTTCAGTGGAGATTTATTTGGCCGGGTCCTTTGTCCAAGGCAGCAAGGACATGCTACAGACACAGTAATTATGAGACATCATTCCCAACTCTCACTAAATACCTTACAGAAATCCTTATCCTAGAGCATATTGACTTGGCTATAAGACATGCTGGAACCTCAAGTTGTTGGAGAAGAGAAGAGTAAGCTGGAATTGGTGGGCTTAGCTAAAAGAATATACCTGCCTGATGGGCTAGCTTGCAAAGAAAGGGACCAACAATTCCAAGCAGTATTGAAATGCCCATTCAATCTGGTTTGTAAATAGCCAGGAGATTCTGTTTGTTGGGAAAGCATGAGTCTTTAGATGGAAACAAAATGCATAGCTTTATGGAAGGGTGGCAAAGCTGAGGTTCCAGGAAGGTTGATTTATGCTGACGGTAGATTCTAGTCCATAGGTGAAACATGGTCCAAGCTCTAGGAAGAGAATATTAGCAGAATAATGGAATGTCATTTGAACTTCAGTCAAAGGTCCTAAGCCAACACAAAACTAAGATACAGACCAATAAAGGTGAAGGTAAAAGTCTTGGGCTCATTTCTAGGCACACGAGATTCAGGATTTTGGCCACAAACTCAACCCAGATGTCACCCATTGGTCAGGATGAGGTTCCCAATGTGCTTCCAGAGTTATTTTCATTGGCTTAGACTGGGCAAAGTTTTGCCTGCAGGTTTTTGGTACTCTTGGAGAATTAATCCCAACTGCAGAAAGTGCCTGTGAACTGTTTTCATCATTCTTGGGTTAGGTTTGGTGAGGGGTAATTTGCCAATGAACAAGATATGATTGTTTAAGTTCCTCAAAGCGTGTCAGTTCATAACTGTCTATAAAGTGGTGTCATAGTTCCCCATCCATATTTTAAAAGTTAATGCAGGATATAAATCGGTAAGGCTGGGAGTGAGAGGGATATAAGTTTAAAAAGTGACTTTCCTGGTCTCCTCTTACTGGTGAGCTGTGTTATTTGTCATTGCTGGAGTTCGAGAACGTTTGGCAAGGCAATCTCTTGTGAAGTGACCAGATTGGCTGCAGTAGAGGCACAACTGAGTTTCTTGCTGGCGGGCTCGTTTGCCTGGGGTGAGAGGCAGCTGGCCTTCTCGCAGTTGTATAGGCCCTTTCTTGGGTGGTGGATCTGTGGGGCTAAAGAGGGCTTGGTGCTGGATCAAGGAAGCCAACAATGGGAGCTGTGTCTCTGACTGTAGGAGCTCTGGCCTGTCACTCTGTTTCTTGTCCAACTGAATGCACTGAGTGATCAGGTCTGGTAGATTGTCCATCGTATCAGTGACACTCTCTTCATCCTGGTTGAGATCATCTACTGTCTTTTTGAACTGACCATTCTGATTGGTTTCATTACAGATCAGATTTTGAGCAAGGAGCTGGAAAGTAGTAGGGTCCAGTTGAGAGGAGTTGTCCCCTTTTTCAAACTTAGCATTCATCAGAGGGTTCATTTCCTGTTTTGTGGGTTTACCAAATGACTGCTGGAACTCAAGAATACAATTCTCATATTGCTTCAGTAAGGTACTCTTGTCAGACCCAGATATGATTCCACAATTTTCTAACTGCTGAGATAGGTAATCAAAAAAGAGTTTGATCTGGGCATCATTTGCAGGATTAGAAATCTGGAGAGCTGTCAAGTAGGTAGTCACCTGAGTGAGGAACTCTGAGCGATTGGCAGGATCACCATGAAACTGGGTGAGATGCTCGAGTGAGTTCGGTACAGGCATCACTGTGGTGGCCAGGGCAGGCATGACTTGGCCCCTTTTAGCAGTGTTCTCCATGGTTGGATGCTGCATTTGAGGCCGCAGAATCAGATTCTCTGCCTGAAGAAAGGAAGGCTCTACCTGTAAGGTAGGTGGTGATTTTGTGCACTTCTCCATTATATCTCTTGGAATCAGGTGGGATTGAGTAGAATTGAGTACTAGTACTGGAAACCAGTGGAGACAGTGGATTTGCTCTGTGATCAGAGAGGGAGTGCCATGAGCAAGTAGCCAAAGTTGTTAGCTGTGAAGAAGACACTAGGAGATGCTAACAGCTGAATTGGAGAGATGCCAAAGAGTGTTGTCCGCCACTCAGTATTGTCTCTTCTTCAAGGAAAAGGCCAATGTTCTGCACATTTGGAAGAAATAAATTACCTTAGAACACATAAAGGACTTGGGATTAAGAAGATATGTACAACCATCACAGTACCTTTCTCTTCTCCTTCGTTTTCCTTGTAATATAAGGGCAATTTGCCCTCTGACTTAACCTTTTCTCTAAAGCAAGCTTGGTCAACCTGTGGCTGGTGGGCCACTTGCAGCCCAGGATGGTTTTGAATGCAGCCCAACACAAATTTGTAAATTTTCTTAAAACATTATGAGATTTTTTTGTGATTTTTTAAAAGCTTATCAGCTATCATTAGTGTTAGTGTATTTTATATGTTGCCCAAGATAATTCTTCTTCTTCCAATGTGGCCCATAGAAGCCAAGATTGGACACCCCTGATAAAGTATCTTTTTTCCATCAGAGAGTTAAAGAATTTGACAACCCAAAGTGATCTCAGGAGATTATCCAGGCCAAATTCATAATTTTTCAAATAAGAAAACAGAGACGCAGAGAGGTAAAGATGTTTTCCCAAGGTCACTCAGCTAGTTAATATCACAGCTGGCATGCTCATCAGAGCTATTGTCCAAATGGCACTTCCCCCAAGACCATAAATGTGCTTATTTGCATATACTGCTTGGACCTGATGGTTCATGCACCTGGCTCCTCAAAATGTGATCTGGGAACAAGTGGCATTGGCACTACCAGAAAGGTTGTGAGAAATGCAGAATCTTGGGTCTCACCCCAGAACTACTAAATCATTTTTTCACACTTTAATAAGATTCCCAAGGTGACTAGAATGTGTGTTAAAGTTTGAGAAATGCTGCTGTAAAGAGCACTTAGTTTGAATTGGAATAATCACTGGTTGGACTTGACCATTAGTGCCCCAAGCCTAGTCTGCATTGCTGTGGGGGATATGATTGCTGTGATGGCAGTTAATCTATGTTTTCTATCTTTCTAGTCCCTGTCTGAGGTCACAATTTCTTGCCATGGAAATGATTAAGATAGCACAGGCAAGACTAAGAGGTAAGGTTAAGAACCTAGCAAACAAGAACTGAATATTCTTAAAAGTAAAAAGATCAAAATGTTCAGCAGTCTTTCCAGCATTGATAACAAAAATAAAGCAACCAGTAAAAGTTAAAAACAACCCCAAACATATGGCATAGCAGTTCAACTATTCTAAACTTCAATTCCTCTCATTGCCCTTTCCTTGTGTAGCATACTATTTAAATATATTTAAATTGTCCACGGGTGGGAAAAAATGATGTATCATTGAATCTTTTTAAATGTAAGACTTGATTTCCCTAGGTTTTATTTGATGGTTCATTTTCTCTAGACCTATGAAAAAATTACTGGAAGACAAATAGTATAAGATTGGAGGCCACAAACATGAATCCAACCACTAGCATTAAACAGTTAGATGACCTTAAAGAACTCATTTAGGTCTCGGTTTCCTTTTTTACCTAATGAGGATATTTTTTTTTTTTTTTTTTTTTTTTTTTTTGAGATGGAGTGTCTCTCTTGTTCCCCAGGCTGGAGTGCAGTGGTACCATCTCGGCTCCTTGCAACATCCGCCTCCTGGGTTCAAGCAATTCTCCTGCCTTAGCGTCCCAAGTAGCTGGGATTATGAGCACCTGCCACCACACCCGGCTAATTTTCGTATTTTTAGTAGAGACAGGGTTTCACCATGTTGGGCAGGCTGGTCTCGAACTCCTGCCCTCAGGTGATCCCCCTGCCTCAGCCTCACAAAGTGCTGGGATTACAGGCGTGAGCCACCGTGACCGGCCAGGATTACTATTTTGCTTAGCTCAGAAGGTGGTTATATCAATGAGATAACAGATTGGTGCTCTGAGTGGCAAAAAATGAAAGATTTACTTCCAAAATTTTTCCAATGTAGATGAAAAATGCCCAGTGGAGAGGCTCTGCCTTTATCACATATTGCCAAAGTAGGGAGATGCTATCATACCCTCCTTTTTTTCTTCCTTTCCATATCTCACCCTTCTAATTTCCTGATCTGTCTTCCAGACATCTTCCACTTCCCAGATGTCCATCATTGAGTTCATTACTGCCATTCCAGCTAGGTGTCAACTGATAGCTAAGATGTTGTTAAATAAGGGTTAATGATTGGCCTTTCCAGGCCACGCACGGACGGTGGCTCATGCCTGTAATCCCAGAACTTTGGGAGGCTGAGGTGGGTGGATCACGAAGTCAGGAGATCAAGACCATCCTGCCCAATGTGGTGAAACCCTATCTCCACTAAAAAAAAAAAAGAATTAGCTGTGCGTGGTGGCACGTGCCTATAGTCCTAGCTACTTGGGAGTCTGGGGCAGGAGAATCGCTTGAACCCGGCAGGCAGAGGTTGCAGTGAGCCAAGATCATACCACTGCATTCCAGCCTGGGTGACAGAGCGAGACTCTGTCTCAAAAACAAACAAACAAACAAACAAACAAACAAACAAACAAAAAAGATCTTTCCCAGAGCATTTACAGTTCACTCAAACTTTAATGTCATAAGAATCAACTCAGACCCAGTCCCTAGCAATTCTGATTCAACAAGTCTGGGATGGATCCCAGTAAACTGTATTTTAACAAGCTGGCCAGTTGATTTCTGATGTAGGTGGCTCTTGTGCAAAGCACTGTCCAGATAAATCTCAAAGAATAAAGCATTATTAGCAGTATCACAAAGAAGTAGGTATGGGGAGGGGACATATTTGGAGGTAGAAGATTGACTTTCAAATAACATAGAATGGGTGGTACACTATTCTACTTCCACATCAAGCACACAAAGAGCCCACACTGTCCTTCACTACTGCTCATCTCTCCCACATGGTAGAGTTCAACAGTTAAGGATGTCACTTCTAAACTCAAAGTGACTTGGTTTGATCTATGAGCTGTGTGATTCTGAGCAAGTTATTTAGCCTCTTTGAGAATCAGTTTCCAAATTTTAAAATAGACATGATTATAATACCTGCCTCATAATGTTATGAAAATTAAATGAGATGAAGAGAGATTAGCATGGCTTCATGCATATAGCAAGTTCTCCACACATTTTTTTTTTATTTTTGAGACAGTCTCACTCTATTGCCTAGGCTAAAGTGCAGTGGCATGTTCATAGCTCATTGCAGCCTCGAACTCCCAGGCTTAGGTAATCTTCCCACCTCAGCCTCCCTGGTAGTTAGGACTACAGGCACATACCACCTTGCCTGGCTAATTTTTTTTTTTTTTAAAGATGAGTTTTCAACACTTTGCCCAAGCTGGTCTTGAACTCGTGGGCTCAAACAATCCACCTTCCAAAATCCACCCATTTCGGCCACCTAAAACGCTGGGATTACAGGCGTGAGTCACTGCACTCAGCATCCATAAATGTTAGCTATTATTATTATAGGTCCACAAGCTGTTATCTGACTGTGTTTTGGAATTTAAATTTTTTCAGATTTTTAGAAAGGTAACATGGAGTATGTACTGCTTATTATATAATACCTTCAGCAATGTCTGGAAAACATCCCATCCCATAATTAAGCCATTAACATTCCTGTAGGAAAAAAAAAATGTCTGAATAGTCATACTAAAAAGGATAAAGACTAAGTGCATGACAATTCAGGTCAAGTTTTGCTGTCAAATGAGTTTTGGCACCAAATTAATGAAAAAAAATTGCTTCCATTTTACAGAGCTTTATGATTTCACAATTGAGATAAGAGATTACACAAACCTTTACATTATTATAACAATGTCCTTTGATTGGAAATGTGAGATTTTACATTTTCCTTCCTTTCCTTGCCTTCTCTTTCCTCCACTCTCAGAAGTTCCAGAATCTCTGTTGAGTTCTGTTGCTTTACAGAATTATGTATTCAAGGTGGCACAGCATTCAATTTTCTTAATTATGTAGCACTGGTGAAGCACTTGCTAAGATTATGAGCATTAGCCCAAATGCAAATCATACAATGGCACTGTTGTCAGTGGCAATTGCTTAATCCCCCCCAAAAAATCTACCTTGCCTCATCATTTTGGAAATTGTTCTCCTTTAAAGGTCAGTGTCCTTATATTGGATTGTCCCAGAGGATCCTAGGACAAAGCACGCCGGTTCAGAGGTGTTTCAGACTACAGCTTTGAACAGAAAAAGCAGAGACAGAGCCAAAACCTGAAATACACAGGCTTGAGGGATCAGACTTGTGAGCTCGGACAAAGTCTAACACAAAACTGCATACATTTAAGATTTATTTAGTAGGTATGTGATTCAACTACAAAAACAAAAAATGGGTTTGGTAAATTATTAGAGGTCATTTTAGTGTTTGTATTTGGTCTGGCTCAAAGCTATAGTTAACAGTTTTCTCAAACATAAAACTACTTTACTCTGGAGTACCTTGAGATCCCATTTGGAGAAGAGTCAGCAGTAACCTGTTGCTTATAAGAGAGCTTTTTGACTTTACACTGCTTTAATTTCAAACTGTTCTACATAATCCCTTGGAAGAGGAGCTTTGACCTAGGGTCATGCAACTACCCAGAGCAGTTGTATATTTTACTCTTGATCTCCAAACCTTCTGAGGAATGCTGTGGCCACAGAAGCTAAACTGAGACATAAATTGAGCTATCCAAAGATGCAGTTGGAGGATGGGGATGAGGATGGGGATGGGATGAGTATCTCCATGAAGTAAGTTACCAGTTCTATATCACTGGGGAATAAGCAGAGCTAGGATTACCACCTGCTGGGGAGTTAGAGTAGGGGGCTCTCAAGAGGTGGCCAGAAGGGCAAACTGTTTGGACTTGTGTGGAGACCTGTGTGTGGGCCTAGCTCTGCCACCATCCAGATCGATGGCCACATGGGCAAGTCACTTGCTTTCTCTGGGCTTGTTTCCTTACCTGTACAATGAAGGCATTGGGCTTCCCAAACTTTAGCACACATACAAAATTCTGATTCAAGAGGGTTAGCAGGAGACCCCAACATTGAATTTGTTACAGTCCCTTCAGATGATATTGAAGTAAGAGGCCTTCAGATTTTACCTTGTGAATATCGGGTGACTGACCACACAGAGCACCAACATTTCTCAGAGGTTCTCAAATTTCACGTCCATCAGAATCCCCTGGGATTTTAACATGCAGATTCTCAGACTCACTCCTGGAAAGTGTGATTCAGTGGGTCTGAATTTTATCTGCATTTTAATCAATCTTTGCAGATGACGCAGTAGAAGTTCCCTTGATAACACTTTCAAGAAATTCTAGGTTGAATACTCTCAAAAGGTCCTTTCTGTTTCAACATTATCTACATTTTTGAAAGTAGAAAATATTTGGCTCCAACAGGAGCCCCTGAGGTGCATGATATGTGGATTGCTTCTTTTCATGGCTCTATCTGAGGCTCCATAGGCCCCCGTAAACAGTGGACTGGTGCAGGCCTGTCTCAGGCATATGACATGCAGCTGGCTTAGGGGCAAGAGAGAGGGTAGCAATTGAGCTGAATCTGCTCTCAGGGCTCTGTGGGTCCTTCTGGAAAGTATGCACTGCTCTCTTCTTCTCTGCCTGGGGATGAGATAAAGAAAGTCGTCCCCATATCCCTGTCAGAGCTAGAGCAGCCCCGCTGAGGGTCAATTTGGCCATTGCTATGTCTCAGACCTCAGAACTTCCTTTAAGCTTCAATCTTCCTTCTGGCTCAGCGGGACCCATGGCCTAGCTTCTTATGAAGTTAAAAGTGTCATGAACACTCTCAATAGTATTTCCTGTTACATTTTCCCAGTTTTCCTTTTTAACATGCCTAATTCTATTAAGGAACCACACTTGTTCTATCACCCTTTCTGCCCATGGGCTTCATGATCTGTGTATACATAGATTTAAATCTCAAAAAACCCACCTTATATTCATTGTTTCATCCCATCTTTACTGCAATTTTCCAGTTTGGAAAACAAAACACTGAGATAGTAAGTCAAGTGAAAGAGGAAGGGAAGCTTGGTATGTAAATAACTGGCTCCAAAGGACTCTCATTGTTCTCAAGAGACAAGGAAGAAGCTATCCAAAGATGCAGTTGGAGGATGGGGATGAGGATGGGAATGGGATGAGTCTCTCCATGAAGTAAGTTACCAGTTCCATATCACTGGGGAATAAGCAGAGCTAGGATTACCACCTGCTGGGGAGTTAGAGTAGGGGGATCTAAGAATCAGAGAAGAGGGGGCATCATGAAGAGAATCTGGTCCTTTCAAACACATAGATTCTATAACTTGCCTGAGCACACAGCTAAAAAGTGGGTGAGAAACTGGCTGTTAGTTTTCTGCAATCTAGAATATGACCCTCAGACCCACAGCCAACCTTAATCTTACCCACTATGCTCATGATCCCTCTGTTCCTGTTCCTGGAGCAGACTCAATGGCTAAGATACAGCCATCGTGGTTTACCAATATGAGGGCTTAGTTTGGTTTCTCTGGCCATTCCCAATGTGACTATCATTTCAAAGAGTACATGCTGTTTCAAGTAAACAATTACAGAAAGAATGGAAAAATTTTGATCTGCAGATTCCAAATTGTCATATAATGAGCCCATAAATTTGAAATAAAAGGTCTTTTCCTGCCTTCGTGCTCCCTGCTGTCTCTTTCATCTTTAATTCATTAAGTGCAGTTCACTTACTACTGTACACCACTTGCAACCGATGAGATGACAGAACCTAGCCTACTTAGACTCAAACTTTTTTTTGGATTTCCAGGTCCCTGTGGTACACAGGCAATCTATGACCCTGGTCATGGTGGAGAAAGCTTAATATAAGCAACTTAGGATATGTCCTGGTTTTTGACTATGAGAATCCTCTTTCAAATTTACAGATTAAGACTCTGAGGATCAGGAAATAAAAATTATTTGGACCATGTTTAAGACATTCTGTGTCAATGTTCCAACCTGAAACTCTTCTTAGTTAGCATTTCTCTCCTCTCTAAGTCTTGACTATGAGTGAATGAGGAATACAGGTGTTAGAGAGTATGGAGCAGAAGCAACCTTAAAATGTCACTTAATAATTGGTAACATTCCACACATGTGCAGAGCATTTCATGTGATCTGAATATTTTCTTACTGTTCCATGTATCCTTTTAATAACATGTGATGCAGGCAAGGCATGTATTCAACACTCCCTCCCAGAAGATTAAAAAAAGAGTTGTCTAAGGACATACAGTTACTTAGTATTAAATTTGGGACTAGAATCCTCCAAATTTGATCCTAACACCACTATGTTCTGGAAATAGTTTCAAACAGTAGAAAAAACTCATGGGCTTCAGAGTTAGATGGATGTTGGATTAAAATCCCAGTCTAGATTCAAATTCCAACCTATGAGACCTTGGGCGAATTACCTCTCTGAGACTTAGTTTTCACATCTGTGTTGCAAGAAACTATATGTATTTACACATAGTTGAGATAATATATGTAGAGTTCCTGGCATCCAGCAGATACCAAGAATAGAAGCCACTATTTTCTAGAGACACTGGAAGGTTGCCTACCAAACATCTTTGTCAGTAGCTCCAGTTTCTGTCTGAGAAACCATGTTTTTCTGGGGAAGGTGATTCTACCTGAATTTCTTGGTATGGAGCAACTGACTTAAACTAAGTCACTTAGCATATTACTTGCTCTAGTGTTTCTCCTTTGCAACTCTCATATCACTTGCAATTAGTTATTGCAGGCCTGTTGCCCCTATTAATTCAATATGGCAATATTTAAATATGGGAATTTTTTATTTCTGTATTCCCAGGACCTAGCACTAGCACACTTCCTTATACATAGAGGCGCTCAGAGATTCTTTATCAAATTTATAAGATCTGTGCATAGCAGCAATAGTTAGAACTAGATTTTAGCAAAGGTGATTCTACTGTTCCCCATTCAGTATCTGTTCTTTAATTATTCCTTTTTTTTTTTTTTTTGGAGATGGAGTCTCACTCTGTTGCCTAGGCTGAAGTGCAATGGAGCGATCTTGATTCACTGTAACCTTCACCTCCTGGGTTCAAGTAATTCTCCTGCCTCAGCCTCCCGAGTAGCTGGGATTACAGGCATGCACTACCACGGTGGGCTAATTTTTGTATTTTTAGTAGAGATGGAGTTTCGCCATGTTGGCCAGGCTGGTCTCAAACTCCTGGCCTCAAGTGATCCACTTGCCTCGGCCTCCCAAAGTGCTGGGATTACACCATGAACCACTGAGCCCGGCCTATTTCTTGATGTAAATGGAAAACCCAGCCCTGCTCCAGTGTACCTCAGTATGTTTTCACATTACAGATGCCCAGGTTAACCAGATAGAAATACAGAACAAGACTGGTGGCAGTGGGAAAAATGTCCAGGAGGCAGATGTCCAGGCTGTGGACTTCAGTGGATTTGGCCAAAATAGTGAGAAACAGTAGCCTTGGAGACTCCTTGAGAATGTGTTTTGTTTGGATGAATGGGTCATTTAGTTTGTGGCTACTCTCCTCTTGGAAGAGTTTCAAATTAGCCCAGGGCCTATGTCAACATTATCTAAAAAAACTTGGAATAAAACAAATGCAAAATAATCCAGATAACAATTGTCTAAAGATAATGGTATTTTCAACCACCGTTAATGAAAACAGAATAATTACCTACATCTCATGTGTTGTGTCCCATGCATAATTGGCCTACAAGTTTGAATAGCAGAGCAGATTCTGGGGAGTGTAAAAAGATAAAGTAGGAATGGGTGGGCTTCTTTCGCAGCCCAAATAGCAGCAGCAGCTGCAACCTTCCTTCTGCACTATTACTATTAGAACTCTTCCTTTTCATTGTCTGACATTTCTCAACCCCTTGACATTGGGACAGATACGGGGTGGTAGAGCTTTGAGCTCTGCTAGTTGCTAGCTGTGTAACCTCAGGCAAGTTAATCTCCACAAGCTTTATTTTCTTTATCCATAAAATGTGGCCAATAATAAGCACCACAGAAGGTTGTTCATTTATTTATGTAATAAATTTTTATTGAATATCTGTTTTATGCTAGACACTTTTCTGAGCACTGGGAAACAATAATGAGCCCTCACTGAGCATGGACATTCTGGAATTACTGAAGCTGAAGCAATATATGGAAACTCCTTATCTCAGTACCTGGCTCACAGCAGCTGTTTAACAAACAATAGCTGTCATTTTAATAGTCCAAGATATAAGGATGTGTTGATTACAGACCCATGATCTGGAGTCAGATCTGGATTTAAGTTCTTGTTTAGAATATAGCTCCATAAGAACTTGGCCAACATTTTTAACTTCGCATACCTTAATTTTCTCACGTACAAAATAAATGTTAATGATCATAACTTTCTTATAAGTTTGGGAAGAGCAAAGAGTAGATGTGAAGCTTCCAGCAAATCTCTCCTCTAAGGACTAACAACTCTAGTTTGAAACAGATTCAGTTGGATCAAAAACAAAAAGCTTTTCAAGGAACATGGCTCTTGAGCTGCTTGAAATTTGTCTAGAGCAAAAAGGAAAGTAAATGGAAGAACTATTTTTAGGAGGGCAGATAACTCTGATGGAATTCTAAGTACTGATATTGCAGGGAAAGACAATTTGTAGGTGACAAGCAAACAGCTCCCTTCTTCACACCCATCACAGGAGAGGAAACACTGTCACCATACTTACGATCTTTGCTTATAATAGAGTCAAAATGGCCCCTTTGTAAAGCCCTTCTTTCCTGAGCCCCAGATTTCAGCAAGGCCATGTCTACTTCTCTCATCTTGATAATAGTTCATATTTTCAATAAAGCTTAGCTCAAGTAAATTAAATTGAAATGAAGTAAACAACAATACAAAAGATCAATAAAACCAAAAGTTGGTTTTTTGAAAAGTTAAACAAAATAGATAAACCTTTAGTGAGACTAAGAAAAAAAGAGAGAAGACCCAAATAAATAAAATCAGAAATGAAAAAGGAGACATTACAATTTATATCATGGAAATTCAAAGGATCATTATTGCCTACTATGAGCAACTATATGTCAATACATTGGAAAATATAGTAGAAATGGAAAAATGTGTAGACACATACAACCTATGAAGACATCCAAAACCTGAACAAACCAATAACACGTAATGAAACCAAAGCCATAATAAAAAGTCTCCCAATAAAGAAAAGCCTAGAACTCAATGACTTCACTGCTGAATGTAAACCAAACATTTAAAGAAGAAGCAATATCAAATCTACTCAAACTCTTTCAAAAAAGAAAGGAGGATGGAATACTTCCAAATGTCCATACTACCCAAAGCAATGTATAGATTAAATGCAATCCCCATCAAAATACCAATGACATTCTTCACAGAAATGGAAATAGTAATCCTAAATTTTACATGAAACAACAAAAGATCCAGAATAGCCAAGGTTATCCTGAGCAAAAAGAACAAAAATGGAGAAATTATGTTACCCGACTTCAAATTATTCTACAGAGCTATAGTAACCAATACAGCATAGGACTAGCATAAAAACAGAAATGTTGGCCAATGGAACAGAATAGAGAAACCAGAAACAAATCTACACACCTACAGTGAGTTCATTTTTCACAAATGTGCCAGGAACATACACTGGGGAAAAAACAGTCTCTTAAATAAATGGTGCTGAGAAACCGGGATTTCACATGCAGAAGAATGAAACTAGACTCCTTTCTCTTTCCATATATAAAAATTAAATGAAAATGGATTAAAGACTTAAAACTAAGACCTCAAATTATGAAACTACTAAAAGAAAACATGTGGAGACTCTTCAGGACATTGGACTGGGCAAAAATTTATTGAGTAACACCCCACAAGCATAGGCGACCAAAGCAAAAATGGACAAGTGGGATCACATTAAGTTAAAAAGCTTCTGCACAGCAAAGGATACAATCAACAAAGTGGAGAGACAACCCACAGAATGGGATAAATAAAATATCTGCAAACTACCCATTTGACAAGGAGTTAATAACAAGAATATATAAGGAGCTCAAACAACTCTATGAAGAAAATCTAATAATCTGATTTAAAAATAGGCAAAAGATTTGAATAGACGTCTCTTAAAAGAAGACATACAAATGAAAAACAAGCATATGGAAAAGTGCTCAACATCATTGATCATCAGAAAAATGCAAATCAAAACTACGAGATATCATTTCACGTGAGTTAAAATGGCTTATACTCAAAAATCGTTCAATAACAAACGTTGGTGAGGATATGGAGGAAAGGGAACCTTGTGCACTGTTGGTGGGATTGTAAATTAGTACAAGCACTATGGAGAACAGTTTGGGGATTCTTCAAGAAACTAAAAATTGAGCTACCATATGATTTGGCAATCTCACTGCTGGGTATATACCCAAAAGAAACAGAATCAGTATACAGAGGAGATATCTGCACTCCTATATTTGTTGTAGCTCTGTTCACAATAGCCAAGAATGGGAAGCAACCTAAATGTCCATGAACAGAAGACTAGATAAAGAAAATGTGGTACTTATACACAATGGAGTACTATTCAGCAATAAAAAATGATGAAATTCAGTCATTTGCAACAACATGGATGAACTGGAGGTCATTATGTTAAGTGAAACAAGCTAGGCACAGAAAGACAAACATCTCATGTTCTTACCTATTTGTTGGATAGAAAAATCAAAATAATTGAATCTGCAGAGATAGAAAGTAGAAGAATGGTTACCAGAGTTTGGAAAGGGTAGCAGGGTGGGGTTGGGTGTTGCTGGTGGAGGTGAGGGTGGTAATGGGTACAAAAGAGTAGTTAGAATAAATGAATAAGGCCTAATATTTGATAGCACACAGGGTGACTGTAAGTCAATAATCATTTAATTGTACATTTAAAAATAACTAAAAGAGTACAATTGCATTGTTTGTAATACAAAGAATAAAGGCTTGAGGGGAGGGATACCCCATGTTCCATGATGTGTTTATTATGCAGTACATCTCATGTACTCTATAAATATGTACACCTACTATGTACCCACAAAAATAAAAAATAAAAAATTATTTTAAAAAACAAGACTTAGCTTTTCCTCCCTTCTTGTGTTTCTGTGCCTTTGATGACCTCTGTATTCAGGATGCTGCTGTCATTGCCACCTGAGTGTCAAAACGATAGCTGGGGTTGCAATTGGACATGACTCTGTGCAGAATGTTAGCTTTTAAAATCCTATTCTATTGGTGGTATAATTTACATACAATAAAATTCATTCATTTGGAATGTACAGCAAACAGGCCAGGCACAGTGGCTCATGCCAGTAATCCCAGCACTATGGGAGGCCGAGGTGGTTGGATCACTTCAGACCAGGAATTGGAGACCAGCCTGTCTAACATGGTGAAACCTCATCTATACTAAAACAAACAAATAAAAAATACAAAAATTAACTCAGTGTGGTGGTGGGCACCTGTAATCCCAGCTACTTGGGAGGCTGAGATGGGAGAATCCCTTGAACCCAGGTGGCGGAGGTTGCAGTGAGCTGAGATTGTGCCACTGCACTGCAGTCTAGACAACAGAGCAAGACTCCACCTCAAAAAAAAAAAAAAAAAAAAAAGAAAGAAACAAAAAAGGAAGAAAGAGAGAAAAAAGAAAAGAAATGCACAGCAATGAGTTTTTGACAAATGTATACATCTGGGTGACCAATTCCACATTCAAGATATAGACTCTTTCACTACTCCCCAAATTTTATCATGTTCCTTTGCAGGAAGTGCCTCCACACCCAGTCCCAGGCAACCACTAATCTACTTTTTGCTCACATTGATCTGCCTTTTCTAGGCATCTTATATATAGGGTATCATATAATATGTGGGCTTTTGTGTCTGACTTCTTTCACTTAGTATGTTTTTAAGGTTTATCCATGTTGTGACACATTTCAATACTTCATTTCTTTTTGTTGCCAAAAACATTCAATTGTATGGATATATCACATCTTATTTTACTTCCTGATGGACATCTGAGTTATTTCCAGTGTGAGGCCATTACAAATAAAGCTACATTTGTACAACTCTGCATGACTACATAAATTTTCTTTTTTCCTCTAGCTTTACTAAGATATGATTGACAGGGATCAGTTCCAAGACTGGAGCCAAATAGGAACAGCTCCAGTCTACAGCTCCCAGTATGAGCAACGCACCCAAAAATCAATTGGGTGATTTCTGCATTTCCAATTGAGGTACTGGGTTCATCTCACTGGGGCTTGTCAGACAGTGGGTGCAGGACAGTGGGTGCAGTGCACCGAGTGTGAGCCAAAGCAGGGTGAGGCATCACCTCACCTGGGAAGTACAAGGGGTCAGGGAACACCCATTCCTAGCCAAGCGAAGCTATGACAGATGGCACCTGGAAAATCGGGTCACTCTCACCCTAATACTATGCTTTTCCAATGGTCTTAGCAAATAGCACACTAGGAGATTATATCCAATGCCTGGCTCGGAGGGTGGCATGCCCACAGAGCCTTGCTCATTGCTAGCACAGCAGTCTGAGATAGAATTGCAAGGCGGCAGTGGCAGCAAGGCTGGGAGAGGGGCACCCATCATTGCTGAGGCTTGAGTAGGTAAACAAAGCACTGTGAAGTTCAAACTGGGTGGAGCCCACTGCAGCTCAAGGAGGCCTGACTGCCTCTGTAGACTCCACCTCTGGAGGCAGGGCATAGCTGAACAAAAGGCAGCAGAAACCTCTGCAGACTTAAATGTCCCTGTCTGACAGCTTTGAAGAAAGTAGTGGTTCTCCCAGCATGGAGTTTGAGATCTGAAAACAGACAGACTGCCTCCTCAAGTGGGTCCCTGACCCGAGTGGCCTAACTAAGAGGCATCCTCCAGAAGGGGCAGACTGACACCTAACATGGACGGGTACCCCTCTGAGACGAAACTTCCAGAGGAATGATCAGGCAGCAACATTTGCTGTTCAGCAATATTTGCCATTCTACAACCTCCATTGCTGATACCCAGGCAAACAGGATCTAGAGTGGACCTCCAGCAAACTCCAACAGGCCTGAAGCTGAGGGTCCTGACTGTTAGAAGGAAAACTAACAACAGAAATCCACAGATATCCACACCAAAACCCCATCTGTCTGTCACCATCATCAAAGACCAAAGGTAGATAAAACCACAAAGGTGGGGAAAAAATAGAGCAGAAAAGCTGAAAATTCTAAAAATCAGAGCACCTCACCCCCTCCAAAGGAACGCGGCTCCTCACCAGCAACGGAACAAAGCTGGATGGAGAATGACTTTGACGAGTTGGGAAAAGAAGGCTTCAGACGATCAAACTTCTCTGAGCTAAAGGAGGAAGTTCAAACCCATCGAAAAGAAGCTAAAAACCTTGAAAAAACATTAGACAAATAGCAAACTAAAATAACCAGTGTAGAGAAGTCTTTAAATGACTTAATGGAGCTGAAAACCATGGCACAAGAACTCCATGAAGCATGCACAAGCTTCACTAGTGGAAGAAAGGGTATCAGTGATTGAAGATCAAATGAATGAAATGAAGTGAGAAGAGAAGTTTAGAGAAAAAAGAGTAAAAAGAAATGAACAAAGCCTCCAAGAAATATGGGACTATGTGAAAAGACCAAATCTACATCTGATTGGTGTACCTGAAAGTGACAGGGAGAATGGAACCAAGTTGGAAAACACTCTGCAGGATATTATCCAGAAGGATTTCCCCAACCTAGCAAGTCTGGCCAACATTCAAATTCAGGAAAAACAGAGAATGCCACAAAGACACTCCTCGAGAAGAGCAACTCCAAGACACATAATTGTCAGATTCACCAAAGTGGAAATGAAGGAAAAAATGTTAAGGACAGCCAAAGAGAAAGGTCAGGTTACCCACAAAGGGAAGCCCATTAGACTAACAGCAGATCTCTTGGCAGAAACTCTACAAGCCAGAAGAGAGTGGGGACCAATATTCAACATTCTCAAAGAAAAGAATTTTCAACCCAGAATTTCATATCCAGTCAAACTAAGTTTCATAAGTGAAGGAGAAATAAAATCCTTTACAGACAAGCAAATGCTGAGAGACTTTGTCACCACCAGGCATGCCCTACAAGAGCTCCTGAAGGAAGCACTAAACATAGAAAGGAATAACCAGTACCAGCCACTGCAAAAACAAGCCAAATTGTAAAGATCAATGATGCTAGGAAGAAACTGCATCAACTAATGAGTGAAATAACCAGCTAACACAATAATGACAGGATGAAATTCAAACATAACAATATTAACTTTAAATGTAAATAGGCTAAATGCTCCAATTAAAAGACACAGACTGGCAAATTGCATAAAGAATAAAGACCCATCAGTTTGCTGTATTCAGGAGACTCATCTCACGTGCAGAGACACAAATAGGCTCAAAATAAAGGATGGAGGAAGATCTACCAAGCAAATGGAAAGCAAAAAAAAAGGCAGGGATTGCAATCCTAGTCTCTGATAAAACAGATTTTAACCAACAACTATCAAAAGAGACAAAGAAGGCCATTACATAATGGTAAAGGGACCAATTCAATAACGAAAGCTAACTACCCTAAATATATATGCACCCAATGCAGGAGCACCCAGATTCAAGAAGCAAGTCCTTAGAGACCTACAAAGAGACTTAGAATCCCACACAATAACACCCCACTGTTAAAGTGGGAGACTTTATCACCCCACTGTCAACATTAGACAGATCAATGAGACAGAAAGTTAACAAGGATATCCAGGAATTAAACTCAGCTGTGCACCAAGCAGACCTGATAAACATCTACAGAACTCTCCAACCAAAAGCAACAGAATATATATTCTTCTCAGCACCACATCACACTTATTCCAAAATTGACCACATAGTTGAAAGTAAAGCACTCCTCAGCAAATGTAAAAAAAAAAAAAAAAAAAACAGAAATTATAACAAACTGGCTCTCAGACCACAGTGCAATCAAACTAGAACTCAGGACTAAGAAACTCACTCAAAACAGCTCAGCTACATGGAAACTGAACAAGCTGCTCCTGAATGACTACTGGTACATAACGAAATGAAGGCAGAAATAAAGATATTATTTCAAAGCAATGAGAACAAAGACACAACATACAAGAATCTCTGTGATACATTTAAAGCAGTCTGTAGAGGGAAATTTATAGCACTAAATGCCCACAAGAGAAAGCAGGAAAGGTCTAAAATTGACACCCTAACATCACAATTAAAAGAACTAGAGAAGCAAGAGCAAACAAATTCAAAAGCTAGCAGAAGGCAAGAAATAACTAAGATCAGAGCAGAACTGAAGAAGATAGAGACACAAAAAAACCCTTCAAAAAATCAATGAATCCAGGAGCTGGTTTTGTGAAAAGATCAACAAAACTGATAGACTGCTAGCAAGATTAATAAAGAAGAAAAGAGAGAAGAATCAAATACATGAAATAAAAAATGAGTAAGGGGATATCACCACCGACCTCACAGAAATACAACCTACCATCAGAGAATACTATAAACACCTCTACACAAAGAAACTGGAAAATCTAGAAGAAATGGAAAAATTCCTGGACACATACACCCTCCCAAGACTCAACTAGGAAGAAGTTGAATCTCTGAATAGACAAATAACAGGCTCTGAAGTTGAGGCAATAATTAATAGCCTACCAACCAAAAAAGTCCAGGACCAGATGCATTCACAGCCCATTTCTACCACAGGTACAATGAGGAGTTGGTACCATTGCTTCTGAAATTATTCCAATCAATAGAAAAAGAGGGAATCCTCCTTAACTCATTTTATGAGGCCAGCATCATCTTGATACCAAAGCCTGGCAGAGAAACAACACAAAAAAAGAGAGAATATTAGGCCAATATTCCTGATGAACATCAATGCAAAAATCCTCAACAAAATACTGGCAAACCGAATCCAGCAGCACATCAAAAGCTTATCCACCATGATCAAGTGGGCTTCATCCCTGGGATGCAAGGCTGGTTCAATATACGCAAATCAATAAATGCAATCCAGCATGTAAACAGAACCAAAGACAAAAACCACATGATTATGTCAATAGATGCAGAAAAGGCCTTTGACAAAATTCAACAGCCCTTCATGCTAAAAACTCTCAATACATTTGGTATTGATGGAACGTATCTCAAAATAATAAGAGCTATTTATGACAAACCCATAGCCAATATCTTACTGAATGGACAAAAACTGGAAGCATTCCCTTTGAAAACTGACACAGGACAGGGATGCCTCTATCACCACTCCTATTCGACATAGTGTTGGAAGTTCTGGCTAGGGCAATCAGGCAGGAGAAAGAAATAAAGGGTCTTCAATTAGGAAAAGAGGAAGTAAAATTGCCCCCATTTGTGGATGACATGATTGTATATCTAGAAAACCCTATAATCTCAGCTCAAAATCCCCTTAAGCTGATAAGTAACTTCAGCAAATTCTCAGGATACAAAATCAATGTGCAAAAATCACAAGCATTCTTATACAGCAATAACAGACAAACAGAGAGCCAAATCATAAGTGAACTCCCATTCACTACTGCTTCAAAGAGAATAAAATACCTAGGAATCCAACTTACAAGAGATGTGAAGGACCTCTTCAAGGAGAACTACAAATCCCTGCTCAGTGAAATAAAAGAGGACACAAACAAATGGAAGAACATTCCATGCTCATGGATAGGAAGAATCAATATTATGAAAATGGTCATACTGCCCAAGGTAATTTATAGATTCAATACCATCCCCATTAAGGTACCAACGACTTTCTTCACAGAATTGGAAAAAACTACTTTAAAGTTCATATGGAACCAAAAAAGAGCCCACATTGCCAAGTCAATCCTAAGCCAAAAGAACACAGCTGGAGGCATCACGTTACCTGACTTCAAACTATACTACAAGACTACAGTAACCAAAACAGAATGTACTGGTACCAAAACAGAGATATAGACCAGTGGAACAGAACAGAGCCCTCAGAAATAATACCACACATCTACAACCATCTGATCTTTGACAAATCTGACAAAAACAAGAAATGGGGAAAGGATTCCCTATTTAATAAATGGTGCTGGGAAAACTGGCTAGCCATATGTAGAAAGCTGAAACTGGATCCCTTCCTTACACCTTATACAAAAACTAATTCAAGATGGATTAAAGACTTAAATGTTAGACCTAAAACCATAAAAACCCTAGAATAAAACCTAGGCAATACCATTCAGGACATAGGCATGGGCAATGACTTCATGTCTAAAATACCAAAAGTAATAGCAACAAAAGCCGAAATAGACAAATGGGATCTAATTAAACTAAAGAGCTTCTGCACAGCAAAACAACAACAACAACAACAACAACAACAACAACAACAACAACACTACCATCAGAGTGAACAGGCAACCTACAGAATGGGAGAAAATTTTTGCAATCTACTCATCTGACAAAGGGCTAATATCCAGAATCTACAAAGAACTCAAACAAATTTACAAGAAAAAAACAAACAATCCCATCAAAAAAAGTGGGTGAAGGATATGACCAGACACTGCTCAGAAGAAGACATTTATGCAGCCAACAGACACATGAAAAAATGCTCATCATCACTCGCCATCAGAGAAATGCAAATCAAAATCACAGTGAGATACCATCTCACACCAGTTAGAATGGCGATCATTTAAAAAGTCAGGAAACAACAGGTGCTGGAGAGGATGTGGAGAAATAGGAACACTTTTACACTGTTGGTGGGAGTGTAAAGTAGTTCAACCATTGTGGAAGACAGTGTGGCAATTCCTCGAGGATCTAGAACTAGAAATACCCACTGACCCAGCCATCCCATTACTGGGTATATGCCCAAAGGATTATAAATCATGCTGCTATAAAGACACAGGCACACATATGTTTACTGTGTCACTATTCACAATAGCAAAGACTTGGAACCAACCCAAATGTCCATCAACGATAGATGGATTAAGAAAATGTGACACATATGCACTATGGAGTACTATGCAGCCATAAATAAGGATGAGTTCATGTCCTTTGCAGGGACATGGATGAAGCTGGAAACCATCATTCTCAGCAAACTATCACAAGGACCAAAAACCAAACACTGCATGTTCTCACTCATAGGTGGGAATTGAACAATGAGAACACTTGGACACAGGAAGGGGAATATCATACACTGAGGCCTGTTGTGGGGTGGGGGGGTATGGGGAAGGATAGCATTAGGAGATATACCTAATGTAAATGATGAGTTAATGGGTGCAGCACACCAACATGGCCCATGTATACATATGTAACAAACCTGCATGTTGTGCACATGTACCCTAGAATTTAAAGTATAATAAAAAAGATATGATTGACAAATAAAATTGTATATATTTAAGGTGTACATCATGATATTTTGATATACACACACATTGTGAAATAGTTACCACAATCATTTATCTTTGTTTAGATATCTAGTGGTGGGTCATGAGGTAAGTCTGTGCTTAACTTTAAAAGATACTGCAAACTGTTTCCCAAAGTGGCTCTACCCTTTTGCATTCTCACCAGCAGTGTATGAGTGTTATAATCATACACTCTTGCCAACATGTGGCATTTTAAGTCATTTAAAATTTATTTGTGTGTGTTTCTACAGATGCTCTTGAAGGGCCATGAGCCATTTGCTCTCTCCCCTATTGGCTGCTCACTCTAATCTCTATCCGGCTGTCTTTTGAAAAATATTTTAAGAAATGGTAGGAAAAGCTTAATCAGGGGTAGGGATCAGGAAAGCTGTCTTTACATATCAGAGAGCCTTCGTGGGTAAAAGGAGGCAGTCTAATTCTATGAAGAGCAAACATCAGTAGTATGGAACCTTCAAGGTAGCATATTTGGGAATCCTACAATATAGAACCTTCTAAGTTTAAAACTGCATAACAATAGAATGAGTTTCTTCATTAAAAAAAGAGGTTCCTATTACTAGAGGTATTCAGAGATTGGATTAACACTTAATGGGAATGTTTCAAAGCAGATTCATGCACCAGATAAATGCTGGTTACATGTACTTAAATGTTTCTATGAGAATGTGAAGCTAATAATATAAAAATTTTGTGACTTCTGACTTTTCCTTTCTGTTCTCTGCCCTTTCACCTGACTTCTGGCTGACCTCCAATTCCTAATGCTTTAGTACAACAAATGGATGGAAATCAATCCTCATTAAAGTAATCTGAAGATTTCCCTTTTCCAGAGTTTCTGAGTTGTAGTACATTTCCCAAATAAGAAGCTGTGATGGTGAAATTTCAGGCAAAGCAACAATCAGTGAACAACATGTTTTAGCTAGAATTTCATGCCTGTCACCACTCATATTAGATATAGCACCTAAGTCATCATCTAGTCTACCTACTGGCTAATAATGTAGGCCTTAAAAAGAAATCAAAGAGACAGAAAGCAAAGCTCCTAAATATGATTTGCAAAGCAGGGCAACAGATGAGGACTAACAAACTTCTTCTCAGCTTGGTTTTCACATCCGCATAGACCTGACTATCAAAAATTGTCCATCTGCCAACCCATTTTTGTATCCAACACCCTCTAGCCCTGATATGGTACTGTATGTTTTTAGAATACTGCTTACATCAACTGACAGCTTTTTAAAATATACTCATCAGGAGTGATGTATCTTTTATTCATCTTCACACTTTAAGTGTCTGTCAGGCTGTCAAGTCTTCCTATCTTCTGCAAGGATGTATCATCACAAAGGAAACTGGTTGTGACCTGCCACCAGGCCTCGGAGATTCAGTCTGCAGGGAGGCCCTGCAGAGCTGTGCCAGAGAAACTTGTTCCCAAGCCATCTGATCTTCTTCATAAAAAATAATCCAAGAAAGAAACAGAATGAAATTGCGTCCAGGAAATGTTCATTTAACTTGCATTATATGTGAATAAAAAATGGAATCAATATCTGTAGGGATGGCTAAAGAACCAACCATCAAATGGGTTTGAGTTGATTTTATAGTGGAGGCAGTACATTGAGCTAGGCATCCTCAAATGCATCTGTCACCGTAGTAGCAACTGTATAGAGGACACTTGTGTTCCTCTTTCTTCCATCTTTTTTCTGTCCAAATGGCTTTTAATCATTCTCATTCGCAAATATCTTTTCCAGATGTGTTTTGGTCCATTTGTGTTGCTGTATAGGAATGCCTCAGTCTGGGTAATTTCTAAAAAGAAAAGTTTGTTTGGCTCATCGGTCTGCAAACTGTACAAGAAGCATGGTATAAGCATTTACAGCTGAGGAGGGCCCCAGGAAGCTTCCAATCATGGCAGAAAGAGAAGGGGAGCCAGCATGTCACATGGCAAGAGAGGGAGCAAGAGAGAGAGGACAGAGGTGCCAGACTCTTTTTAACAATTAGATCTCACAGGAACTAATAGAGCAAGAAGTCACTCATTATCCAGAGGACAACATCAAGATAACTTGTTCATGAGGAAACCATCCCCATGACCTAACACTTCCCAACCAGGTTCCACCTCCAACATTGGGGATCAAATTTCAATGTGAGATTTGGAAGGGACAAATATCCAAACTACACCAAGGGGTATTGGCAGATTCTTCCATATAAAAATCATGGGAGAAGTATCTAGCATATGGATAGTATCATCTCAAAACATAAAGTCCCCTTGTTTCTAGGTCATTCCAGGAAGATGTTTAAGACTCAGAGAGGGCAAGTGATGGACTCTGTGTAATTCGAGAAGAAAGGAGTGAAACTCTGACCTCTTTATTACATCCAACTCCAAGCTTCAGAGAGAGTGAGGACTGAGAGTTCACATATCAACAGTGGCATAAGTCATGATTTTCAGTAACTCAAGTTTGGCCATTACTGCAGAAGATAGAGGAATGCTGAAAATTGGCCATTACTCTTACCATTGATACAGAGTTTTCTGGCAGCAAGACTGTATTCCAGCTCCCCTTATACCCTAACTCTCATAGTCATGTAGATGAGGAGTTAAACTGTCAACAGTCTTCATGACCTTATGAGTGCTAGCTCAAGAACTGGTGGAGTTGAGGCCTACTGGTGATGGCCGTGAGGAAATGGAGCTATGAGGAACTGGAGAAAGCGGATATGTTTACTTCCCTGCTTCTGGACTCCATAAAGACATTGGTTTCCCCCAGAATTTATTATTTTAAAGCTTACTAGCTTCGATGATTTTCAAAGTGACTGAACTCTGCTGGGTTAGGGCCTCCGAGTTTAACCCTCCCTACTACAGGCCTTACCACTTAGTTAAGGATGAGTGGCATAAAACAAGCTCTCAATTCAGCTTAGCTGAATGGCTCCTCTTGTCCCATGAGCATATTAGGAAGGAACTTTTTCTCAAAGCTCTGGGTAATTAGTATGACAACCAACTAATCATGACTTAAAATAAATCTATTTATTGACTGCCTGAAAAATCTCTAGGATCCAGAATCATGACCTAAAATAAACTTGTCTTCATAGAGATGAGTAGGAACAGGGGAGATCTGAAGTATAAGGAGCACTGGGAGAAGAGTTTGTTCCCCTGGAGAAGGGAAAGTGATTCTGAGCAGGGCAAACCCTAGTGAGTCAGAGTAGGACTTGAGTTGGAACTTGCAGTCTCACTGCCTACTAGCAAGGAAAATCAGATTTCAGGAATGCTTCTATGCCACTGCTGCCACCCATGGGCTAGAACTACAAATCTCAGTCTGGGAGAGTCCAGGAGTAGGGGCAGAGGAGGGCAGTGGTGGGAAGAAAGTCATGCTGGGAACTGTAGTAGTGTTGCCTCCAAGTTCACTGGAGCCAGCTGCAATGCATCAGGATACTCAAGCAGCCTTATGGAGAGGTCCACAGGGTAAGGAGCTGAGGCATCCTGACAATAGCCAGCATCAACTTGCCTACTATGGGAGGAGCCATCTTAGAAGTGGAATCTCTGGCCTCAATCAAGCCATCAGATGACTATAGCCACAGCCGATATTTTGACTACAACCTCATTAGAGACCCTGAGCTGGAACCACCCAGCTAAGCCACTCCTGAATCTTTTACCCACAGAAATTATGTGAGAAAATAAATGTTGGTTGTTGTTTTACCTCCCCTCCACACACAATAAAAGGTGAGTAGAAGTTTTACAAAGACAGAAGTCATCTTTTAAAAACGACCAAAATAGGCACCTAACTGCTGAAGACTCATGGCCTTTTGTACCAGCTTACAAAACGGGCACTAAGCCCGCCTACAACAATGCTAAAAGAAACCAGACATCTGACGGATATAGATGTCAAAAAAAAGGCAAGACATAACAACCTCTACCAACACCACTACCACCACTACCACTACCATGACTTACAGAGTGTTTATTTTGGGCCTAATACTGTATTTCTTTTACATCTGAAATTTCATGTAATCGTGAAAGCAATAGAATAAAATCATTCTTATCCTCATTTTACAGAGGGAGAAAATGATTCTGAAAGGTTAGTGGCTTGCTGCAGATCCCTCCATGAGTAAGTGGGAAGGCTGAGATTCAAACCCAAGTCTATTTGGCTCAAAAGCCCTATATTCTTTTTAAAATGATTTTTATTATATATTGACAAACTGTTGTATATATTTATTGGGTACAAAGTGTTGTTACATTTTTTAAACACAATATAGAAAGACTAAATTAAACTAACATCCATCATCTCAAATATTTAACGTTTTTGTGATGAGAAAATTAGAAATTTATTATCTTAGTGATATTGAAATGTACAGAACTAAATTGTTAGCTATATTCACCATGCTGTGCAATTAATTACTCTAAAAAATCAAACTTATTCTTCTTGTCTAGCTGAGGAAAAGCTCTATATTCTTAACTAATTATGCTAGACTGTCTTGTAGAGATCATCTGGTGAAAAATATGCTGGTGTTGAGAGAAGCATCAACTTCTTAATTGGTAGATTCCCTCGACCTCCCAACTTGTTCCCTCTTCATCTTTCCATCTATTGTCTGCCAAGTTGTGACTGAGACAGGAAAGTAGGTAGAAGCTAATAGCCCAGAAGAAATAAGGCCTCTGTGTTTGGATTTAATAAATTTGGAGATTTTTCTGCAAATGTGTTCATCATCTCCATTTACTATCATTGGTATGTGAAAGACACCGGTTGTTCCTATTTTACAGATGGCAAATCCAAAGGATAAAGTATCCTCCATCACGGAGCCAAAATGCCCTAAATACCAGCCCAATGTTTCTCATTTCACAGGTTTTCCTGTGGCTCCCAATGAAGCTCCTGGGTGACTACCGACTTTTTCGGGATGGTAAGGAACTCCTCCAGCCAGCAGAATTAATGTTTAAGGACTGTTTTGGGTTTATCAGACCAAAGAGACGGACTGAAAGTTATGGTGAACAACAGGCTTTGGTTTATACTTGTCACATCTGGGGCGCTGGAGAAGTCGTGGAAATTTACTCTGAAAGTTCCATGATACAAATAAAAAATTCTTCCTTCTCTCACAATTGGAGAAAAAGTGATTCATCAGGGGCTGCCATGGAATTTTCTGGTTATTCATATCTCCTATTGATTTGTATAAATATACATGTAGAAAAGAACAACAAATCATATTTGCTTTCAGAAACATTGTTTTCTGTTCATAAAGAGACTGGTAATTTTATGAGACCTATTGATTTTTCCTAAAATAACATGATTTAGTCTTGAACTCCCACACAAACAGCTGAGAAGGCAAGGTGTTGGAACTTTAAAATACTGATTTTTTTTTTTTTTTTACTGTAAGGAGGAATTTGAAGTTTTTTTTCCCCCAAGTATCTATGCCTTCTCCCTCCTACCCATTCAACTCCACTTTTACATTTTCTTATTAAACATCCCTAGCTTTGATAAAGGAGAAATGAAACAAAGTTCATTAGGAAGAAACCTCTAGTATGGTAGTTTTGTTTGTTTGTTTGTTTTGAGATGGAGTCTCTGTTGTCCAGACTGGAGTACAGTGGCATGATCTCGGCTCACTGTAACCTCCATCACCCAGGTTTAAGCAATCCTACTGCCTCCACCTCCTGCGTAACTGGGATTACAGGCATGTACCACCATGCTAGGCTACTTTTTGTATTTTTAGTAGAGACGGGGTTTCACCATGTTGGCCAGACAGGTCTCAAACTCCTGACCTCAGGTGATCTGCCCGCCTTGGCCTCATGAAATGCTAGAATTGCAGGTGTGAGCCACCGCACGAGGCCTAGTATGGCATTTTGAATAAATCAATAAGCAAAACTAAAAAGTTTGAACATGACCATCTGATAAATATTTTTCTTAAAAGAACAGAAGGGAGAAGTAAACACGCATGTATGGATTTAATAACCTAATGAATTATATCCTTAGGCAAAAATGAAGCTTAAAAAACAAATTTTAAAAGTCTTTTGTTTATGCTTTGTCAATAGTTCTCAAGATAATATCACTTGTCTCATTTTGGATTTTTTCTAGCTTCCCCCTAACACTGAGTTTTTCTTGAGACTTACCTTCTGAACTTTCCACTTTCCTTTTACCGCCATCTCTACTACTGAGAGTGAGCTCAAATTCAAGGGAATCCAATTACTTGGAGATGTGTCATGAGGGCATGGGAGTTTGTTAGCAATCACTTCTTTCAAATTTATTTCCTTTACGAAACATATTTTCCTACAATGAAAAAAAAATTCTCTCCAAAGACAGTAATGTTATTTTTTAAAACTTTCAAGAAGATACTAAAAGTAACTGCAAAAAAGGTTGTACCATAAATTATAAATAATCACACAGGCCCTCCATAAACATGCAGCTATCTCCTTGAGAAAACTGAATGAATACCCAGTGGACATTCAATCTGAGCATGTTCTGAAGAATTGAAACATGTGTAAGGGGTTGTCAGTATAGAAGGATGCTTGGTAGTGTTGGTTGGTGGTGCGGTGGTGGACTAATATTAGTGTGACTTTACCCAGTAATATGGTTTGGTTCTGTGTCCCAACCCAAATCTCACCTTGAATTGTAATTCCCATAATCCCCAAGTATTAAGGGCGGGACCAGGTGGAGGTAATTGGATCATGGGGGCAGTTTCCCTCATGCTCTTCTCATGACAATGAGTGAGTCTCATGAAATCTGATGGTTTTACAAGCGTTTGGCATTTCCCCTGCTTGCACTCACTCCATCCTGCTGCCATATGAAGAAGGTGCCTGTTTCTCCTTTGCCTTCCACCATGATGTAAGCTTCCTGAGGCCTCCCCAGCAATGGGGAACTGTGAGTCAATTAAACCTTTTTCCTTTATAAATTACTCAGTTTTGGATATTTGTTCATAGCAGTGTGAGAATAGACTAATATACCTAAAGACTCACTAAGCTGATGCCGAAGAGATCCATCAGTAAACAAAGTGCCCAGAAGATAACAATAATTTGTTTCTAAAATTCCAAGCTTCACTTTTAGTTTCTAATCCAGCATGTAAGAAGCTTTAGAAATAACCACTCGGGCCTAATAACAAATAAAAGGCTAAACAAACCGAAAAAGACAAACAACTCTTCTTAAATGTGTCAGAGAAGTGAGGTCACAGGGCAAACTGCTGCCCCCTAAATTAGAGAGACAGACAGGCAGATGGAGATAATTCCAACTTACAAAAGCAGAAACCCAGGAGCAGAAACTTCCGTAGGAACCAGTGCTGGAGTAGGAAAAGCTGAATTGTAATTGACAAATTGCTGGAGGCTTAATGTGGACAAGTAAGAGTTAAAAACTCAGGGTGACTCTGTCATGGGGCTTCCACATTTTTGTGAATTTTATTACCAGGAGCTCTACTAGGTCCTCACAGTGAATACGTAGAAAATTCCCTTTATTCTTCTGGTAGAGAAGGAATAGGAAACATTTTGAAATAAGCCAAAGCATTCTGTTCTTCTTAACGATGTCTGCCTTTAACAAAAACTTTTTTTTTTCACCAGAGCCTAACAAGCTAGGGTTGTACCAAAGCCTAATCTTCTTGGATGAAAGGAAATATGCAAATCCAGCCCCCTCCAACCTACTATGTGGGAGAAGGGAAATATACAAATCCAAACCCCTCCAGTCATCCTGTGATACTTAAAAAGAGAGAAAAAAGAAAACAGAAACACTGGTGAAGTTCACAGTCCAGAGGCATATGCTTATTAAAGGATTGATACCTAATCATAGGATTATGGAATGCTTACTCTTCTCCTCCACCTTACTACTACATTACTAAAGGTGTTTTTGATGCAGATCTTTTTGCCCAATACATCATATCTATCGTTCAACAAAAAATTACAAGGCATACTAGAAGATATGGGCATGGTGGCTCATGCCTGTAATCCCAATACTATGGGAGGTCGAGGCAGGTGGATTGTTTGAGTCCAGAAGTTCTAGAAGAGCATGGGCAACATGGTGAAACTCCATCTCTACAAAAAATACAAAAAATTAGCAGGGCATGATGGCTTGCACCTGTAATCCCAGCTGTAATCCCAGAAGGCTGATGCGGGAGGATTGCTTGTGCCAGAAAGTGCCCACTGCAGTGAGCTGAGATCGTGTCACTGCACTCCAGCCTGGGTGACAGAGTGAGAATCTGTCTCAAGAAAAAAATGATAAAAAAAACACATTGTGAAGAAACCAGACAAGCACCAGAGCCCGAGTCAAATATGGCAAGAATGTTGGAATTATCAGAACAATAAACTTTTAAAACCATGATTAATATGCTAAAGCTTTTAATGGGCAGGTAACATTCAAGAACTGATGGATAATGCCAGCAGAGAGATGAAAATTCTAAGAAAGAAAAAGAAATGCCATATATCAAAAACACTGTAACAAATGAAGAATGCCTTTGATGACCTAATTAATGTACTGGACACAGCCGAGGATGGAATCTATGAGCTTAAAAAAAAAAAATCATAATAGAAACTTCTCAACTTGAACAAAGAATAAAGAAAAAAAACTGAGAAAAAACTCTCCAGAACAGAATATCCAAAAACTGTGGGAAAATGAAAAATGCATAAAACGTATGTAATGAGGATACAAGAAGGAGAGGAAAAAGAGAAAAGAACAAATGAAATATTTGAAACAATAATGACTGACAATTTTCCTCAAATTAATGGCAGACACCAAACCACAGATCCAGTAATCTCAGAGAACATTAAGCATGATAAATGCCAAAAAATATACCTAGGCATATTATATTTAAACTTGAGAAAATCAAAGATAAATAAATATCCTCAAAGGAGCAAGAGACAAAAAAAGTCTTATCTATAGAGAAGCAAAAATAAGAATTACATCCTATTTCTATTCAGACACCATGCTAGCAAGAAGAGAGTAGAGTGAAATAGTTAAGATGTTAACAGAAAACTCCTCTCCCAACATAGAATTCTATACCCTGCAAAAGTATCCTTCGAAAGTGAAAGACAAAAAGAATTTCTCAGATGAAAAATAAAATTGAGGAAATTTGTTGCCAGTAGACATGCCTTGCAATAAATGTTAAAAGAAATGTTTTAGAGAGTGGAATGGTATTGGTCAGAAACCGAGATCTACAAAAAATAAGGAAGAGTATTAGAAAAGTAATAAGTAAAGGTGAAATAAAAACTTTTATTTATTTTTTATTTTTTTGCTTAACTGATCTAATGGACAACAGTTTGTTCTACATAATAATGGCAACATAAATTTGCTTATGTATGCCTATGTATAAGTGAAATACATGACAACAATGATACAAGGAAAACGAGGGAAGAATTAGGAATATTTGTTATTATAAGGTACTTGCATTATCCATGAAATGGTATGGTGTTATTTAAAAGTCAACTTGGGTTAGTTGTAAATGTATATTGCAAACACTAAGGCAATCATCAAAAATTATAAAAGGCAAATATTATAAAAAGAAATAAAATTAATATTCTAAGAAAGGAGAAAAAAGGGAATCTCCTAAGACGTTTAATTAAAACCAAAAAAAAGGCTGAAAATCTGTGGAAGATAAAAGAGGAAACAAAGAACAAGGGCAATAAAAAGAAAACAGTAACAATATAGTAGATATTAATCCAACCATGTCAATGATCACCTTAAACACCAGTGGTCTCAATACATCAATTTAAAGACAGACTGTCAGATTGTATTGAAAAACAAGACCCAAGTATATGTTGTCTACAAGAAATCCACTTTAAATATAAAGATATATTTAGATTAAAAATAAAGGGAAGAAGAAAGACATACCATTCTAGCACTCATTTTTTAAATTTTTTTATTTTTTAATTTTTTTAATTTTTTTAATTTTTTATTATTATACTTTGAGTTCTAGGGTACATGTGCATAACGTGCAGGTTTGTTACATATGTATACTTGTGCCATGATGGTGTGCTGCACCCATCAACTCGTCAGCACCCATCAACTCGTCATTTACATCAGGTATAACTCCCAATGCAATCCCTCCCCCCTCCCCCCTCCCCATGATAGGCCCCGGTGTGTGATGTTCCCCTTCCCAAGTCCAAGTGATCTCATTGTTCAGTTCCCACCTGAGTGAGAACATGCAGTGTTTGGTTTTCTGTTCTTGTGATAGTTTGCTAAGAATGATGGTTTCCAGTTGCATCCATGTCCCTACAAAGGACACAAACTCATCCTTTTTGATGGCTGCATAGTATTCCATGGTGTATATGTGCCACATTTTCTTAATCCAGTCTGTCACTGATGGACATTTGGGTTGATTTCAAGTCTTTGCTATTGTGAATAGTGCCACAATAAACATACGTGTGCATGTGTCTTTATAGCAGCATGATTTATAATCCTTTGGGTATATACCCAGTAATGGGATGGCTGGGTCATATGGTACATCTAGTTCTAGATCCTTGAGGAATCGCCATACTGTTTTCCATAATGGTTGAACTAGTTTACAGTCCCACCAACAGTGTAAAAGTGTTCCTATTTCTCCACATCCTCTCCAGCACCTGTTGTTTCCTGACTTTTGAATGATCGCCATTCTAACTGGTGTGAGATGGTATCTCATTGTGGTTTTGATTTGCATTTCTCTGATGGCCAGTGATGATGAGCATTTTTTCATGTGTCTGTTGGCTGTATGAATGTCTTCTTTTGAGAAATGTCTGTTCATATCCTTTGCCCACTTTTTGATGGGGTTGTTTGTTTTTTTCTTGTAAATGTGTTTGAGTTCTTTGTAGGTTCTGGATATTAGCCCTTTGTCAGATGAGTAGATTGCAAAAATTTTCTCCCATTCTGTAGGTTGCCTGTTCACTCTGATGGTAGTTTCTTTTGCTGTGCAGAAGCTCTTTAGTTTAATGAGATCCCATTTGTCAATTTTGGCTTTTGCTGCCGTTGCTTTTGGTGTTTTAAACATGAAGTCTTTGCCCATGCCTAAGTCCTGAATGGTACTACCTAGGTTTTCCTCTAGGATTTTTATGGTATTAGGTCTAACATTTAAGTCTCTAATCCATCTTGAATTAATTTTCGTATAAGGAGTAAGGAAAGGATCCAGTTTCAGCTTTCTACTTATGGCTAGCCAATTTTCCCAGCACCATTTATTAAATAGGGAATCCTTTCCCCATTTCTTGTTTCTCTCAGGTTTGTCAAAGATCAGATGGCTGTAGATGTGTGGTATTATTTCTGAGGACTCTGTTCTGTTCCATTGGTCTATATCTCTGTTTTGGTACCAGTACCATGCTGTTTTGGTTACTGTAGCCTTGTAGTATAGTTTGAAGTCAGGTAGCGTGATGCCTCCAGCTTTGTTCTTTTGACTTAGGATTGTCTTGGAGATGCGGGCTCTTTTTTGGTTCCATATGAACTTTAAAGCAGTTTTTTCCAATTCTGTGAAGAAACTCATTGGTAGCTTGATGGGGATGGCATTGAATCTATAAATAACCTTGGGCAGTATGGCCATTTTCACGATATTGATTCTTCCTATCCAAGAGCATGGTATGTTCTTCCATTTGTTTGTGTCCTCTTTTATTTCACTGAGCAGTGGTTTGTAGTTATCCTTGAAGAGGTCCTTTACATCCCTTGGAAGTTGGATTCCTAGGTATTTTATTCTCTTTGAAGCAATTGTGAATGGAAGTTCATTCCTGATTTGGCTCTCTGTTTGTCTGTTACTGGTGTATAAGAATGCTTGTGATTTTTGCACATTAATTTTGTATCCTGAGACTTTGCTGAAGTTGCTTATCAGCTCAAGGAGATTTTGGGCTGAGACAATGGGGTTTTCTAAATATACAGTCATGTCATCTGCAAACAGGGACAATTTGACTTCTTCTTTTCCTAACTGAATCCCCTTGATTTCTTTCTCTTGCCTGATTGCCCTAGCCAGAACTTCCAACACTATGTTGAATAGGAGTGGTGAGAGAGGGCATCCCTGTCTTGTGCCAGTTTTCAAAGGGAATTTTTCCAGTTTTTGCCCATTCAGTATGATATTGGCTGTGGGTTTGTCATAAATAGCTCTTATTATTTTGAGGAACGTTCCATCAATACCGAATTTATTGAGCGTTTTTAGCATGAAGGGCTGTTGAATTTTGTCAAAAGCCTTTTCTGCATCTATTGAGATAATGATGTGGTTCTTGTCTTTGGTTCTGTTTATATGCTGGATTATGTTTATTGATTTGCGAATGTTGAACCAGCCTTGCATCCCAGGGATGAAGCCCACTTGCTATAAATTTCCCTCTACACACTTCTTTAAATGTGTCCCAGAGATTCTGGTATGTTGTATCTTTGTTCTCATTGGTTTCAAAGAACATCTTTATTTCTGCCTTCATTTCGTTATGTACCCAGTAGTCATTCAGGAGCAGGTTGTTCAGTTTCCATGTAGTTGAGCGGTTTTGATTGAGTTTCTTAGTCCTGAGTTCTAGTTTGATTGCACTGTGGTCTGAGAGACAGTTTGTTATAATTTCTGTTCTTGTACATTTGCTGAGGAGTGCTTTACTTCCAATAATGTGGTCAATTTTGGAGTAAGTGCGATGTGGTGCTGAGAAGAATGTATATTCTGTTGATTTGGGGTGGAGAGTTCTATAGATGTCTATTAGGTCTGCTTGCTGCAGAGATGAGTTCAATTCCTGGATATACTTGTTAACTTTCTGTCTCGTTGATCTGTCTAATGTTGACAGTGGAGTGTTGAAGTGTCCCATTATTACTGTATGGGAGTCTAAGTCTCTTTGTAAGTCTCTAAGGGCTTGCTTTATGAATCTGGGTGCTCCTGTATTGGGTGCATATATATTTAGGATAGTTAGCTCTTCCTGTTGAATTGATCCCTTTACCATTATGTAATGGCCTTCTTTGTCTCTTTTGATCTTTGATGGTTTAAAGTCTGTTTTATCAGAGACTAGTATTGCTACCCCTGCTTTTTTTTGTTCTCCATTTGCTTGGTAAATCTTCCTCCATCCCTTTATTTTGAGCCTATGTATGTCTCTGCATGTGAGATGGGTCTCCTGAATACAGCAGACTGATGGGTCTTGACTCTTTATCCAGTTTTCCAGTCTGTGTCTTTTAATTGGAGCATTTAGTCCATTTACATTTAAGGTTAAGATTGTTATGTGTGAACTTGATCCTGCCATTATGATATTAACTGGTTATTTTGCTCGTTAGTTGATGCAGTTTCTTCCTAGCCTTGATGGTCTTTACATTTTGGCATGTTTTTGCAATGGCTGGTACCAGTTGTTCCTTTCCATGTTTAGTGCTTCCTTCAGGATCTCTTGTAAGGCAGGCCTAGTGGTGACAAAATCTCTAAGCACTTGCTTATCTGTAAAGGATTTTATTTCTCCTTCACTTATGAAACTTAGTTTGGCTGGATATGAAATTCTGGGTTTAAAATTCTTTTCTTTAAGAATGTTGAATATTGGCCCCCACTCTCTTCTGGCTTATAGAGTTTCTGCTGAGAGATCTTCTGTTAGTCTGATGGGCTTCCCTTTGTGAGTAACCCGACCTTTCTCTCTGGCTGCCCTTAAGATTTTTTCCTTCATTTCAACTTTGGTGAATCTGGCAATTATGTGTCTTGGAGTTGCTCTTCTCGAGGAGTATCTTTGTGGCGTTCTCTGTATTTCCTGGATTTGAATGTTGGCCTGCCCTACTAGGTTGGGGAAGTTCTCCTGGATGATATCCTGAAGAGTGTTTTCCAACTTGGTTCCATTTTCCCCCTCACTTTCAGGCACCCCAATCAGACGTAGATTTGGTCTTTTTACATAATCCCATACTTTTTGCAGGCTTTGTTCATTTCTTTTTCTTCTTTTTTCTTTTGGTTTCTCTTCTTGCTTCATTTCATTCATTTGATCCTCAATCGCTGATACTCTTTCTTCCAGTTGATCGAGTCGGTTACTGAAGCTTGTGCATTTGTCACGTATTTCTCGTGTCATGGTTTTCATCTCTTTCATTTCGTTTATGAGCTTCTCTGCATTAATTACTCTAGCCATCAATTCTTCCACTTTTTTTTCAAGATTTTTAGTTTCTTTGCGCTGGGTACGTAATTCCTCCTTTAGCTCTGACAAGTTTGATGGACTGAAGCCTTCTTCTCTCATCTCGTCAAAGTCATTCTCCGTCCAGCTTTGATCCGTTGCTGGCGATGAGCTGCGCTCCTTTGCCGGGGGAGATGCGCTCTTATTTTTTGAATTTCCAGCTTTTCTGCCCTGCTTTTTCCCCATCTTTGTGGTTTTATCTGCCTCTGGTCTTTGATGAAGGTGACGTACTGATGGGGTTTTGGTGTAGGTGTCCTTCCTGTTTGATAGTTTTTCTTCTAACAGTCAGGACCCTCAGCTGTAGGTCTGTTGGAGATTGCTTGAGGTCCACTCCAGACCCTGTTTGCCTGGGTATCAGCAGCAGAGGCTGCAGAAGATAGAATATTTCTGAACAGCGAGTGTACCTGTCTGATTCTTGCTTTGGAAGCTTCCTCTCAGGGGTGTACTCCACCCTGTGAGGTGTGGGGTGTCAGACTGCCCCTAGTGGGAGATGTCTCCCAGTTAGGCTACTCAGGGGTCAGGGACCCACTTGAGCAGGCAATCTGTCCCTTCTCAGATCTCAACCTCCGTGTTGGGAGATCCACTGCTCTCTTTAAAGCTGTCAGACAGAGTCATTTGCATCTGCAGAGGTTTCTGCTGCGTTTTTTATTGTTTACTGTGCCCTGTCCCCAGAGGTGGAGTCTACAGAGACAGGCAGGTTTCCTTGAGCTGTTGTGAGCTCCACCCAGTTCGAGCTTCCCAGCGGCTTTGTTTACCTACTTAAGCCTCAGCAATGGCGGGCGCCCCTCCCCCAGCCTCACTGCTGCCTTGCCGGTAGATCACAGACTGCTGTGCTAGCAATGAGGGATGCTCTGTGGGCGTGGGACCCTCCCGGCCAGGTGTGGGATATAATCTCCTGGTGTGCCCAGTTCCTTAAAGCGCAGTATTGGGGTGGGAGTTACCCGATTTTCCAGGTGTTGTGTGTCTCAGTTCCCCTGGCTAGGAAAAGGGATTCCGTTCCACCTTGCGCTTCCCAGGTGAGGCGATGCCTCGCCCTGCTTCAGCTCTCGTTGGTCAGGCTGCAGCAGCTGACCAGCACCGATTGTCCGGCACTCCCTAGTGAGATGAACCCAGTACCTCAGTTGAAAATGCAGAAATCACCGGTCTTCTGTGTCGCTCGCGCTGGGAGTTGGAGACTGGAGCTGTTCCTATTCGGCCATCTTCTCTAGCACTCATTTTAAAAGTAGGAGTAGCTACATTAATTTAAGACACAGCAGACTTCAGGGCAAGGAAAGTTATTAGGGGTAAAAGGGAATTACAGAAAAATACAGGGACAGCACAAGAAAACCTGGCAATCTTTAGTGTATATGTGCCTAATGAGAGAGTCTCCAAATACCTGTGGCAAAAACTGATAGAATTGCAAGAAGAAATAGATGAATCCACTGTTATAGTTGGAGACTTTAACATTTCTGTCTTAGAAAAGGACAGACCTAGCAGGCAGAAAACCAGCAAGGACATAGTTCAACTCAAAAGCACCATCAAACGAATCTATACAATTGACATCCATAGAAAAATTCACCTGACAGCAGGATCCACATTCTTCTTAAGATCACATGGAACATTCATCAAGATAGGCTACACTCTGGGTCAGAAAATACCCCTTAACAAATTTAAAATTATGGAAATCATGCAATGTCTGCTTTCAGACCACAGTACAATTAAACCAATAATAAATAACAGAAAGGTAGCTGGAAAATCACAAATACTTGGAGATTAAACAACCCAGTTCTAAAAAATACATGGGTCAAAGAGGACGTCTTCAGAGAAATTTTAAAAATATTTTGAAATAAATAAAAATGAAAATACAGTATGGAGATTTCTTAAAGAACTAAAAATAGAACTACCATTTGATCCAGCAATCCCACTACTTGGTATCTATACAAAGGGAAATAAGTCATTATATGAAAAAGATGAATGTACACACACATGTTTATAGAAGCACAATTTGCAATTGCAAAGATATGGAACCAACTTAAGTGTTCATTGACCAATGAATGGATAAAGAAAAGTGGTATATACATACCATGGAACACTACTCAGCCATGAAAAGGAACAAAATAATGTATTTTGCCACAACTTGGATGGAACTCGAGGCCATCGTTCTCAGTAAAGTAACTCAGGAATGGAAAACCAAATATCACATGTTCTCACTTATAAGTGGGAGCTAAGTTGTGAGGATGCAAAGGTGTTAAGAATAATATAACGAACTTTGGGGACTCAGAGGGGAAGGGTGGGATGGGGATGAGGGATAAAAGACTACATGTTGGGTACTGTATACACTGCTCGGGTGATGGGTACACCAAAATCCCAGAAATCACCACCAAAGAATTGATTCATGTAACCCAAAACCACCTGTACCAGAAAAACTACTAAAATAATAATAACAAAATAAAAAACACGAAAATACATTTTATCAGAAGTTGTAGAATGCAGCAAAAGCAGTTCTTAAAGGGAAATTTATAGCATTAAATGCATATATTAGAAAAGAAGAAAATGTTTAAATTATTAATGTAAGCTTCTACCTTAGGAAACTAGAAAAATAAGAGAAAAATCCAAAGTAGGAGAAAATAAATAATAAAAAATATTCAGTACAACATTGAAAACTAGTAGTGAGAGGTGATACCTTGCTTTGTTCCTGATCTTAGCAGGAAAACTTTGAATTTCTCACACTAAGCATGATGTCAGCTCTAGGTAAGCAATAGATAGGGATGTTCTTTATCAAATTGAGAAGTTTTTTTCTCTATTCCTAGTTGGCTGAGAATTTTTCTCAGGAATAGATGTTTGATTTTGTCAACCTGCTTTACTGCATCTCTTGATATGATCATGTGATGTTTTCCTTTATTAGCCTATCGATGTGAAGGATTACATTAACTGACTTTTGAATGTTGAACCAGCCCTGGGTACCTGACATACATCCCACTTGGTCATAGTGTGTAATGACTTATACATTGTTGGATTTTATTTCCTAATATTTTGTCAAAGATTATTGCATTTATGCTTATAAGAAACATTGGGCCTCAGTTTTCTTTTCTTGTAATGACTTTATCTTGTTTTAATATTAGGGTAATGCTGTTCTCATGTAAGAGTTAGGAAGTATTGCCCTTGCTTATATCTTCTGGAAGATATTGTAGAGAATTGGTATAATTTCTTTCTTTTATGTTTTATAGAATTCACTGTTAAACTCATCTGGGCCTGGCACCTTCTGTTTTTTGGAGTAATTACTTGTTTATTTGATTTTTTTTAATAGATATAGGCCTATTCTCATTTTATTTATTTTATTTCATTTTGTTTTGTTTTGTTTTACTTTAAGCTCTGGGATGCAAGTGCAGAACGCGTAGGTTTGTTCAACGTTATACTGAAAGCCCTACCTAATCTAATAAGGCAAGAAAATGAAATAAATATAGATAGATAGGGAATAAAAAATAAAACTTTTTTTGCAGGTGATATGATCATCCATGTAGAAAAATCTGACTGCTTTCCTATATAACAGCAATTAACAAGTGGAATTTGAGATTAAAAACACATTACCGTTTACATTGGCACCCCCAAAATAAAATACTTAGGTATAAATCTTTAAAAACATGTACAAGATCCTTATAGAGGCACTACAGAACTCCGATAAAATATATAAAAGAAGAACTAAATAAATAAAGAGCTATTCCAGATTCAAGGATAGGAAGATTCAATATGTTTGTCAGTTCTTTCCAATTTGATCTATGTATTCAACACAATCCCAAATCAAAAATCATAGCAAGTTGTTTACTGGCTATCAACAGACTAATTCTAAAATGTATGTGGAGAAGAATAAAATCAGAGGACTGATACTACTGGATTTCAAAATTTAATATAAAGATACCAATGTGGTATTGGTGAAAGAATAAACGAATAAACTAATGAAATAGAATAGAGATTTCAGAAATAGACCTATATAAATGTAGTCTACTGATCTTTAATAAAGGCGCAAAGGCAATACACTGGAGCATAGACAGTCTTTTCAACAAATGGTACTAGAACAACTGGACATCCACATGCAAAAATCATGAATCTAGACACAGACCTTATACCTTTCAAAAAATTAACACAAAATGTATCATAGACCTAAATTAAAAATAAAAAATAATAAAATTCTCAGAAGACAATATAGGAGAAAATCTTTATGACCTTGGATATGGCGATGACTTTAGATACAACATCATATGTGCAAACCAAGAAATAAATAATTGAGAAGTTGGACTTCATTAAAATAAAAACCTTCTGCTCTGTGAAAGACAATGTTAAGAGAGTGGGAAGATAAGCTGAGGATTGGGAAAAATATTTATAAAAGGCACATCTGATAAAGGACTATTGTCCAAAATATACTGAGAATCTTTAAAACTCAACAATAAGGAAATTTTTAAAAACCTGATTAAAAAGTAAGCAAAATACCTGAACAGATATCTCACATATAGATGGTAAGTAAGCATATAAAAGGGCATTCAACACATATGTCATTAGAGAATTGCAAATTAAAATAACAGTGAGTTATTACTGCATATCTATTAGAGTAGCCAAAATCCCAAACACTGACAACACCAAATGCTGGTCAGGATGTGGACAACAGGAACTCTTATTCATTGCTGGTGAGAATGCAAAACAGTACAACCCCTTTGGAAGGCAGTTTGGTGGTTTCTTACAAAACTAGTCATCCTCTTACCATATGATCCAGCAATTACACTCCTTGGTACTTACTTAAAGGAAATGAAAACTTAAGTGCTTACAAAAATTTGCACACTGATGATTACAGTAGCTTTATTCATAATTACCAAAACTTGGAAGTAGCCAAGATTAATAAAGGTGACTCAATTAATAAACTGGGGTACATCCAGTTATGTATTTACTGTATGTAATGTAATACTATTCATCACTAAAAGAAATGAGCAATGAAGCCATGAAAACACATAAAGGAAACTTAAATGCATATTACAAAGTGCAAGAAGAAGTCAATCTAAAAAGGTTATTACTGTATAGTTACAACTATATGACCTTCTGGAAAAGGCAAAAGTACAGAGAAAGCAGAAAGATCAGTGATTGCCAGGGGCTAGAGGAAAGGGAGGGATGAATAGGCAGAGCACAGAGGATTTTAGGGCAGTGAAACTATTCTGCACAATAGTACAACAATAGATACATGCTATTATACATTTATCAAAACACATAGAATATACAACAGCAAGAGTGAATCCTAATGTCAACCATGGACTTTGGGTGATAATAATGCATCAGTGTAGGTTCATCCATCATAAAAAATATACCACTGTGGTGCAGGATGTTGACAATGGGGGAGTTTGTAGGGGGCGAGGGCGTCAGGGAACATATGAGATCTCTCTGTACTTTCTGCTCAATTTTGTTATGAGCCTAAAACTGCTCTAATAATAAAATATATTAGTGTAAAAAAAACCAACTTCAGTAAAATATTTCTTAAATTCCCAGCTTTACTCTTTATATACCTTTCACATATGTTAGAAAAAAAGAAAATCCAGGCAATTGAAAGCCTTTTTCCTAGGGAGACATGACATTAGTGCTTTTAACCTGCTTCTCACATGGGGCCATTTATTAAATTGCTACCCAGTATGCTTCAGATTAGTTGTAACCTTAGCAGAACTGTGCACATGAAAGATTCATGTCTTGGGCACTAATCCAAGAAGGTCATTCACCACAACCTCAGATGTAGCAGTTGCCAGAAGATTTATTTTCAGCCTCCTCACACAATGATAATCAGCCTTTATGTTTTCAATGAGTGGTTTGCAATGCCTGTGAACTTTTCTACAACCCAAAGTCCAGAAGATTAATCAGATTGTGTTTAGCTAGACCAAAGAGAATCTGTAAGTGGAAATAATTTTGTTAAAGCCAAAGCTCCCCAAAGATATTAACATCTATGCGTTTGCTGCCTTGTAAATAGTATATTTATTAAAGATTTTTCATCAACATTCTTCCCAGCATGTCCTGGGATTGTTATAACTGTATTTGAATTAATTTATGTTCTTTCATTTATATTAAGTCTACAAGTATTAAGTTCCAACTGGAAAAAACTCTCCTTTTGGATTTACATAATTGATTCTTATTAATCTATGAGGGGAGTTTACAGAATCATCCCAGACATTAGGTGCATGAACTAAAGACTGGTTTCAGCAATCGGGACTGAGTATCCTGATTTAGAAAATGAACCTGGGCAGAGAGAGAAAACATGGGAAAGTACAACCCATGTAAGTTAAAACCAAATTCTGGATTTTAGGATATTAGATAAGCAGGATGTTAGATAAAGATAAGTACAGCCCCAGGACCTGGGTAGGAGGTCAACTGACAAATGTACTAGTTTGAATGAAATAGGGATTTGAAGCCAGGGAGATAAACCACATAGTATATTTTTCAAATTTTGCATTAATTCATTTGTAGCAAGACCATTTTTTTACATCACATAAGGAAGCTCATGAGACATCCTTGTGGAGCCCTAGGAAACTAGAAACATCTTCTAAAACAAGAATCAGGAACACAAGGTGGCCAAAACAAGAAGTCAATACAGCACAAAACGTGGAGTACAGTTGGTCAGTATGGGATTTATCAAGCACAAACTTCTAGGTTCCTTGCAATGAGAGTTTCATATAGAGGTAAAAATATAATTTTCAGGTGACAGCCCAGAACTTCTTTATAAAAGAATCCATTTTTTAGTACAGCCTAATGGTCAGAGTGGATTGAGTCTTCCGTAAAACTGGCTTATTATGTGATCTTTTTTCGTAGGCTCATGCTATATAACCAGGGCACTTGGGGGTGGGTGGGAGGTGCCATTGACCAGTAGATTCTATGAACCTCTGTTTCCTTTCCTGTCAAAGACTGACCACTAGTTTGAGTTGACAGCTAAGTACCTGGGGGGATCGGTAAGTTGCTTTGCCTTCATACATCCATAATTCACATGTATGGACAAAGTCCCTTTATCTATACTTGAAAGGAATTGATCTCATCACCAGACAGATGGTTAAGGAGTTAGTCAATCGATTCTCCTGTCGTTTACATTTTGGCATAAAAATCACGGGAACCCCCCCCCCCCCATACACACACACACACACACACACAATGAAATAAAACAACACAAATACCTGCTTGTAAATTAATCACTCAATTTAAATATTATTTTGAGCCAAACATAATTCCACCCAGCAATATGGGACAAAATATTTGAGTCATAGTGACATAGAATAAAATAATCAAAAAAGGAAACAAATAGCTTAACACTTTCATAACAAGCCACTTGGTAGTTGAGGTAGGTATTACTATCTCCATTATTCAGATGGGAAAGCTGAGGCTCAGGGAGGAGAACTATAACTAAGGATGCAAAGACAGCACTAGAAGCAAGGTCCATCTTAATCATAATCCAATTCTTTTCCAGTTACATCTTAGCTTGCAGGGGAGAACTGAAACTAAAGAAGCAACTTACAAGCAGAATCTAGACTCTTAAGAGTTTATAGTCAACATTATATTCTTAAGGCTTTTGAGGGCTTGGATGTACAAGTCAGCAGACAACAGTGATCTTGATCCCTGAGACCCTCTTAAAGGTGTCTCATGCCAAGTAAATTTATTTTCTTTCACTTAGAAAAAAAATTGCTGGTGGCGTGTCAGGGACGACCAGAGCAACAGTCAAAGATAAGACCAGGGAAGGAACCCTCCTTTGCTGACCAGCATCAGAATACTACAGACATAGTGATTATTGGAGTTTGCTATCTATGATGCCAGCTATCTCTTAGCTTGCAAATAATCCATGTTTTCTGGGTCATAGATAGCAAATAGGTTTCATTTCACATGCCAAATCTTGTCAATCGGTAGTGGCCATTTGCAGTGCTATATCAAGAATGATTCTAAGGTTGTCTAGACAATAAGAAAGAATACCGTGATCTATTTAAAACCATTTCCATGGACCCAGGAATGGGGAGGGACAGCACCTGGGCCAAGCATTTGCAATTCTTGAGTTGGCATGAGTCTGTGCAAGAAGATCGCATAATAAGGCAGTTTTATAGAATACTCAATCCACTCAGACCATTAGGCTGTACTGAAAATGGATCCTTTTAGAAAGAAATTTTGGGCTGTCACCTTAAAATTGTATCTTTACCTCTAAGTGAAGCTCTCTTTGCAAGGAACCTACAAGTTTGTGCTTGATAAATCCCGTACTGACCAACTGTACTCCATATTTTGTGCTTTCTTGACTTCTTATTTTGGCCTTCTTATATTCTTAATTCTTGTTTTAGGGGACGTTTGTTTTTCTATAAATTTCTTCTCCTCAGCTCCACATGAAGATCCATCCTCTTTCTGCTTATCATGCCCATAAGGAAAAAAAGATTTTAGGAGTGCTGGGCTGCCGCTTTGGATCCAATATGTTATTTAAACTTTGGAGACAATTTTGTTAGTCAAAAATCTATCCATTATTCTGGTTACTGTACTGTGAGTTGGTATTGTTTTTCTCTTCTCAGATTATTTTCTAGACATGAGGCTGTAAAGAGTGTTCTCAAGCAGCTCTGTTTAGTTACTCTTGTGATACAACTTCCTTGCAGATTAATTGACTTAGTCTTTTTTGGTAGAGGGTTGTCTTCTATCAGTTACTAGCTGTGTAACCTTAGGAAAATGAATTCACCTCTCTAAGCCTCAGTTTTTTCATCTAAAAATCAGAACCCCCACACATAATGAAATAAAACAACAAGAAGACATGCTTTTAAATTAATCACTCAATTTAAATATTGTTTTGAGCCAAAAATAATCCCATCCAGCAATGTGAGACAAAATATTTGAGTAACAGTGACACAGAATAAAATAATCAAAAAAAGAAACAAATAGCTTACACTTTCACAACAAGCCACTTGGTAGTTAAGGTAGGTGTTAATATCTCCATTGTTCAAGTGAGGAAGCTGAGGTTCAGGGGAGGATAACTATAACTAAGGATGCAAAGACAGCACTAGAAGCCAGGTCCATAGATAGAATTTGCTATCTATGATGCCAGCTATCTCTCATCTTGCAAACAATCCATGTATTCTGGGTCATAGATAGCAAATAGATTTCATTTGACATGCCAAATCTTGTCAATTGGTAGTGGCCATCTGCAGTGCTGCATACCTCTTTCACAGGGTTGTTGAAAGGATTAAATAAGAGAGTACCTAGAAAGTACTTAGAAGCATGCCTGTTTTATAGTAGTCACTCTATAAATGTTAATTTTTGCTCCTCTATTTCTTAGAAATAATATTTTTCACTTTAATTATTGATTGGACAGCTAAACACTTGACTATTTTCACTCAGATTTGTTATTTTCAGAGAAAGAGATTATGAAAACACTTCATAAATAACAAACCTTATAAAAATATTGTTAGTAATAAAATTATTAAAATATTATTACCAAATTGGATAAAATTGATTCTCAGATTAATCCATCTGTTTGTTTAACGTTTTTTTGGGCTAAACTGTCTCTTTATTCTATGCATTAACTGCTTTACATATTTCCCTCAATTCAGTTATGTTCAACCACTACTTATCAAGAGTTCCAATGCATCTAGCAATTCTGCTAAGCACTGTTGTGGATAACACATAAATAGAAGACCAAGTTCCTTATTACAGAGCTTATGGAGTACAAGTCAAAATCAGACTCAAACACAAGTATAGTAAATGTTTCAGTGACATAAAATACTGTATCATTTACATTGTCTACAAATTCCCAAATACCAAGGAACCAGAACACTTTTCCTTTTGTAAAAGTTCATGATAATTCAGAAGGCACTTCATGAGCTGTAAATGCACTGGGATCATTAATATGCATATAGATTAACATTTGCCAGGACTAGAGAAAAATTTTCTTTATTTAGATTCTCCAGCATGAATTCTGGGTAACTAAGACCTTACATTTGTATAAATTATCCCATTTTTTAGTGTTTTCACATATATTCTCACAATTTTTCTTTATGGTAGCCTATTGTGAAATAGGTGGAATAGGTGTCAACAATCTTGACAAATCCAGTTTTAGTCAATAAACTCTAATGAATGCTTACTACATGCCAGTTACTTTGCCAGTGATATAAAAATACAACAGAACCCTTGTTCTCATAAATTCATTTAGATCACTAACACATGTACAGCTATTGATAATGCTAGTATGGCACTTAACACATTATAATAAAAAATATAATAGGAATACAAAAAGGGAAGTTTTAATCCCACCTGGTTTTTACCTGGCAGAAAAAAAGGAAGGGTATACTAGGCAGAAAGATGAGCATAAGCAAAGAATGTAAGATGTAGATAAGTATGATGAAATCTGGGGCGGGTGAACAATTCTGTGGGCTCTATGTAGCCAGACGTATGATATGTGGCTATCAGTAATGGGACATAAAGCTAGACAAATAAACTTGGGTTGAATTGGGAAGGGCTTTGAATGGTCTGCTGAAGAGCCCATAATGACTACTGCTACTTTTAGCACTTCCTATGTGCCAAGCAATGTGCTACCTGCTTTAAGTATGCATTCATTCGCATTTTTCTCCTCACAAAGACTGCATGAAATCAGTATTGTTTTAATTCCATTTAAATTTGGCCCAGGACCTAAGTGGCAGAACCAGGATATAAATCAGGTCTGTTTGGTGCCACAGCCCATGGTCTTAATCTCTCTGTGCACTGCCTAACATATTACGTGTCTGTTGGCAGGGCTCGCTTATCCTCCTGTTGTGTCCCAGGAATATTTTCACCTTATTTCTCCTCTTTCAGCTCCCTCCTTTAACTCTTTTATAGTAAAACATCTCGACACAACAAAATGAGTTAGAAGGAGGGGCTGGCGACTACTTCCACCAATTCCAACTGGAAGGTTATTTTGGGGAACATTAAGAATTAGCTGTTCCTCAAGCCTTGGTACTTCCAGGCCCCACCAGAGGTAAATACACCTGTGCTTGGTTCGTTAGTGCAACCTACTGTTTCACTGGCAAAATGCCCCTACCTATTCCATAGTCATTGGATGAATTATCTGAAGTTATCTGGACTTCTCTGGAGAAGAAGATATAACAGGGTTAATCCATTTCTAAACCCCTCTTAGAATTTTAGGAGATTCATCAAGAATGTCAGAAGAAAAAAAAAGTCACAGCCACCCACCCACTCTCCTAATGACAGCTTAGATCTTCTCAGAGAAGAAATTTCCCATTTCTGGGTGTGAATGTAATTTTCTCTGCTTTGGAGTCCTACCCTGTAATCTAGGGAAGCTGACATTTTCCATTCTGTAATAGGGTAAGGACATTGGTTTGATGATTTTGCTTTGCCAGAAGCTCTTTTTCTTTCATGGCATATGGTAGCCCTGGCTGCATCTGTTCTGATTGCCAAGAGCTTCACCATTTTCTAGGGAGTCTTTACAAAGACAATGGTTCAAAAACCATAAATCCATCCCCTCTATTGTTAAACGAGTCTTAGCCCCCTTACCATTTCTGTGAGGGTATGCCTGTCACCTGATTGGGGCCACACCTGTCATCCAATTAGGGTCAGATTTATATATATATCTTATGTGAATTTTTTTTGCCATTCCAAGTATCTCCCGTGCTTGCTTTCTTACTTGGTCCGTGAGGTGGGCAGAATAAATACCATTGTCCTTCAATATATGAGGAAATTCAAATGTAACAAAATTAGTACTTTTTAAAGGGTAATCCAATTTGGAGTGGAAACAAAATTAGAACAGAGGTCTCCTACTCTCAGCATTGTGGAGACTCTACTATATCACTTTGCTTAAATAAGGCATAAACAGGTTTCCCCCACTTCCCTACATACTCCAGTATTTGCATGCTAATTTTTTCCTTCATGACTTAAGAGCCTCTGAAGCTCTTAATGTTCTGGTTGAGGATCTGTAACCACCTAGAACTGACCAGATATTTGGAGAGGCCCTGGGGAGACCTGCTCCAGATTCAGGGTGCTGGCTGAGTGTACAATCTCAGTGTTATTACGCTAAGTTTTGTTAGGTCTCTTCTGTGTCATAGTAATCAATAATACCTAACATTCATCCATTGTTTTCTATGTACCAGGAAGAGTGCTGTGTGCTTTACAGGGATTGTCTTGTTTACTTCTAGCAACCCCATGGAGTAGGTACTACTTTTTCATCTTAATTTTTCAAGCTCTTAACCACTCAAATTTGCTTCCACCCCAAAACTGCAATACTAGGGACCTTCTAAAGAGTTTAATGACAGAGACTAGTATTGAGGAGTTGATTTGTCATTTGTGTTTCCTTCCCTGAATCTTTGTCCGATGTCTATTTTTAACAGCTTTTGGAGATATGTCACACCACATAATTCAGCCATTTGACATGTATAATTCAGTGTTTTCAGTACATTCACAAACTTGTGTAATAATCACAACAATCAATTTTATTTTATTTGTTTATTTGTTTTTTTGAGACAGAGTCTCGCTCTGTGGTCCAGGCTGGACTGCAATGGTAAGATCTCAGCTCACTGCAACCTCCACCTCCGGGGTTCAAGTGATCATCATGCCTCAGCCTCCTGAGTAGCTGGGACTACAGGCACACACCACCGCGCCTGACTCATTTTTGTATTTTTAGTAGAGACGGGGTTTAACCATGTTAACCAGGCTGGTCTCAATCTCCTGGCCTCAAGTGATCTTCCCTCCTTGGCCTCCTAAAGTGCTGGGATTACAGGCGTGAGCCACTACAATCGATTTTAGAACATTTTCGTCACTCCCTAAAGAACCGATCTCTGTTTTGATGGTGTTTTGATTTGCTTAGTTTTAGTATTGTGAAGAGTTGGAACTGGCCTGATTCCAAATCTTTTCTAGTCAAAGATCTAGAGCAGAGATCACAGACTCAAATGATGCAGGGGTCAAGTAGATAACACCAAAGAGTGACCAGTCATCAAATCTGAAGTAGACCATGGCAAATCAGGAGTCTGCCCTTTGAAAGGGAGTCCCTGCTACTGAGCCATGTTGGAATGTAGTCCCAATTGCCTTTTTAAAAATAAGCCAGAAATACAGGCTTTTATAAGAAATTCCCTGGATTTTTTGGGTGACAGCAACTGAATTTCTTCAAAAACAAGAAAACTATGTGGGGTAAGCAAATAATGCCTGTGGAATAGATTCAAAAGTTGGGTCACTAGTTTGTGACCCTTGCACTGAAGAAACAGGGAAACTCTCTAAGTTTTTTTGGACATAATCCTCCCCTACCACTTGCCCATCTACCTAACTGGAATTTAAGTTATCTGCCCTTAGGGCTTTGATTTGAGTATGTTTTTGCCCCAGTATAAGAGCATGGACTAGGTAGCTTCTTGAGGGGCACGATACCTCTCTCTTCATGCTGATTCATCTTCAATCTGTGCCCACTTCCGAAAACAGATCTGAATGATATGTCCCTCATAACTTTCAAGAGAGACTGCACCTAGCAGATTTATCCTACTGGACACCCAAGCCTGAAGCCTAGACTCAAGATGTCCCATCTGAAGCAAAGTGAGTCAAGCTCTTTTGGTCTCTAATTATATCCATAACATCAAGATTGATGATGCCACAGAGCATCCATCACTGATACATGCTCTCCTCCTTTGGATTACATGGTCCACCAGGTGCTATGACTTGCCTTTCATCATTATGGCTAATTCTAAGGGCTGTATTTGTATGAAGAACTACCTTAAAGGTTTTGTTAAGAATTAGAAATGATATGCACCAAATCTCTTGGATACTGTGTGGCCCCTGGCAGGTGCTCATTACGAAACACAGGTACTGATTATTCTTCTTCTGAAGTTTGAGAGGAAACAAAGATTCCTGGTGAGAGAAAAAATAGCAGCACTTGACAAGTTCACCTTGCCAACAATAGAAATTCAAGGTTTTTGAAATACTGCAGCCTATCTACAGAAATAAATAGACATAGCCCTCCTCAACCTAGGCCTTGCCTGATCTCTATATCTCTTTGTCCTAGTATATATGAGAATGCAAGGCCCCAATTAGAATACTATCCAGTGTTATGGATGTTTGGATTGCTGAGCCGATCAAGTAGAAAAAAACATTAGTCTTGAACTAAACTCAGCACAACCACTGCATTCTCCTGGCAAGTCACATAAAAGTGCTGTTCCTGCAGGTGCGTATCTCACAGGCATTGACTCTAGGTAATGAAAATCACAATTTTAAACAACATGGTAACTTTTTATCCACTATGATGCATGGGTTGAAATTACTAAGAAGGAGTGTGAGTTACACTGTGTCCCCCAGAAAGCTATGTTGAAGTCCTAACTCCCGGTAGCTGTAAACTGATTTGGAAATACAGTCTTTACAGATGCAATTAAGTTGAGATCATACTGGAGTAGGGTGGGTCCTTAGTCCAATATGACAGGCGTCCTTATAAGACCAGAAGAGACATATACACAGCAGTTACACGAAGACACAGTCGCATAGAGGAAAGGTGGTCATGCAATGAGGGAGGGAGATATTGGAGTTATACAGCTACAAACTAAGAAATGCCAAGGATTGCTAGTAACAACTAGAAGCTAGGAAAGAGAGCCTGACTCTGTCAACACCTTGATTTCGGACGTTTGGCCTCCAGAACCATAAGACAATAAATTTCTGTTGTTTTAAGCTGCACAGTTTGTTGTGCTTTGTTACAACAGTCCTAGGAAACTAATACAGGATGTATAGTAGAAGAAGCATGCCCTTGGAAGTCAGACAAATCTGGGTACAAATCCTGGTTCTGTCATTTTCTAACTGTGGCCTTGAGCATATTATTTAACATCTCTGAGCCTCAATTTTTCATTAACAAAATACAAATAATACCAGTTATCCCACAGGGTTATTATGAGCATTAAATAAAATCTTTAACAAAAAGTGTCTATCACATAAGAGTGGAGTTTTTTTCAACTGTCATAAACATACATTCTGGAAAGCAATTTGGTTTAAAAATCCACAATAGCTTCATACATGCATACCCTATGATCCAGTAATTTCTAAGGTATATACACAATAGTAATTTCTAATGTATACAACCACTTCTAAGTGTATATCCAACAGAAATGCATATACTGCAGTGTTCACAGCAGCATCATTCACAATTGTAAAAAAAATGTTATATATCCATTAACAGTAAAATGAATGAATAAATTATGGCACATTCACACAATAAAATAGCTATTAAAAATGAATTGATCTGTAAGTATATACAACAAAGAGGATAAATATCTCAAATAATTTTGAATGAAAGAAGCCAGAAACAAAACAACAACCTGCTCTATGATTCAAAACATATATAAAATTCAAAAATCAGGCAAAACTAATATATACTGTTAGAAGTCCTGATGGGCCTTACCTTTGAGAGGAAGAAGTAATTGAGAGGGGCATGAGTGAAGCTTCTGTTTCTAGATATGGTGGTTGGTTATATTGTGTTCATTTTGAAAATTTTTCAAGCTGTACACTTATATGTGCATTTCTTTTCATGTACATTTTATTTCAATAAAAAGTTTAAAAAATTTGTGTCATTTGACCTAGTAATTTCATATCTAAAACTATGACCTAAGGGAAAATAAAATGTACATCTGAGAATAGCATGATGATATATATATAACAGCTAATGCAGAAAAAACTATGCAAATATCCAACAGGAGAGGCATGGTATAATTATTTGTTATATGCACATATAATGGAATATTAGATGTGGAAAGGGTTTTATATCTATCCTTCAACAGGAAACTTTTATTTCTTTGAACAACTCTCACAGGCTCTTAAGAGATGTTACAGTTAGGCCAAACCTGTTACATTGTGCCTCTGTATTTTTCACTTATAAAAAAGGAAAGTGACTTGCCTAAGTAATATGTCTGCTCAAGTCACCTTCTCTTCATGTCAAATGCAGAAGAAAAATGAGAGTGAGAAGAATTAGGATTGGGCCACACACTGGGTTTGAAGAACAATAGAACATCAGTCACCTGTTAGATGACAAGGATTTCACCTTACATAGGATATTCAATCAATAGTACTGGAGCAGCTGGCTAGACATTTCAAAAAGAAAAAAAGGTAGAACACGATTTTACTTCTTATACCAAAATAATGTCCAGATGGACCAAAGGGAATAATTGTAAAAGCAATACAAGAGAACATAAGAGCCTTTTCAAAAAGTAATTTTGAAATGGAAAGGCCTTTCTAAACAAGACTTAAACTTCTGAAACCCTAAAAGGAAAAGACTACACAAATTTAAAATTTATTCATGAAAAAAGTAATGCTATGGAAAATAATTTGTAGACAAATAACAAGATGAGAAAAAAGTTTTCAAAACATGACAAAGAGAAATTTTTTTAATACATAAAAATGCTTTACAAATCTGAAGAAAACAACCATAACCCAACAACAGCAACAAAAAAAGTAGGGAAGGGAAATGAACAAGCAGTTCACAGAAAAATGTAAATGGTACCTGAAAAGAGCTAACCTTACATATAACTGTTACCAATTATTGAGTTCCTACTATGTGCCAAATAATGAAATTTAAATTCTTATTTATTACTCAAACAATACTATGAGGTAGTTACTATTTTTTAACTAAATTTTTAATTTTTGTGGGTACATAGTAGGTATATATATTTATGGGGTTCATGAAACACTTTGATACAGGCATGCAATGTGTAGTGATCACATCAGGGTAAATGGGATATCTATCACCTTGTCAAGCATTTATCTTTTGTGTTACAAACAATCCAATTCTACTCTTTTAGTTATTTAAATATGTGCAATTACATTTTTTTTATTATACTCACCCTGTTGTGCTACCAGACACTAGATCTTAGTAACTCTAATTTTTTCTACCCAGCATCCATTCTCACTTTCTCTCCAGCTGTCCACTATCCTTCCCAGCCTCTTGTCACCATCCTTCTACCCTCTATCCCCATGAGTTCATTTGTTTTAATTTTTAGCTCCCCCAAATAAGTGAGAACATGCAAAATTTGTCTTCCTGTGCCTGACTTAGTTTACTGAACATAATGAGCTCCAGTTCCATCTATGTTGTTACAAATAAGATTTCATTCCTTTTTAAGCTGAATAGTACTCCACTTGTATATGTACCATATTTTCTTTATCCAATGTTGATGGACACTTAGATTGTTTTCAAGTCTTGGCTATTGTAAATAGTGCAGCAATAAACATTGGAGTGCAGATCTCTCCTCAGTATACTGATTTCCTTTCTTTGGGGTATATATCTAGCAGTGGAATTGGTAGATCATATGATAGCTCAATTTTCAGGTTTTTGAGGAACTTCCAAACTGTTCTCCATAGAGGTTGTATTGATTTACATCCCCACCAACAGGTGCATGGGTTCTCTTTTCTCCACATCCGTGCTAGCAGTTGCTATTCCCTCTCTTTTGGATATAAGCCATTTTAACTGGGGTGAGATGATATCTCATCATAGTTTTGATTTGAATTTCTCTGATGGTTAATGATAGTGAGCATCTTTTCATATGCCTGTTTGCCATTTGCATGTCTTCCTTTGAGAAATGTCTATTCAAACCTTTTGTCCATTTTTATATGATTATTTATACTTTTCATATTGAGTTGTTTGAGCTCCTTATATATTCTAGTTATTAATCCCTTGTCAGATAGACAGTTTATACGTATTTTCTCCCATTGTGTGAGCTGTCTCTTCACTTTGTTGATTATTTCCTCTACTGTGCAGAAGCTTTGTAACTTTCCATGATACCATTTAACCATCTTTGCTTTGGTTACCTGTGTTCATGGAGTATTACTCAAAATATATTTGCCCCACCCAATGTCTTGAAGAGTCTCCTCAAGATTTTCCTTTCATAGTTTGATAGTTTGAGGTCTTAGATTTAAGTCTTAAATCCATTTTGATTTTGTGTTTGTGTTTGGTGAGAGATAGAGGTCTAGTTTCCTTCCACTGCATGTGGATATCCAGTTTTCCCACCACCATTTATTGAAGAGACTGAACTTTCCTTAATGTATGTTCTTGGTACCTTTGTTTAAAATGAGTTTAATGTACACGTATGAATTTGTTTCTGACTTTTCTACTCTACTCAGTTGGTCAAGGTGTCTGTTTTTATGCCGGTACCATGCTGTTTTGGTTAATATAGCTTTGTAGTATAATTTGAAGTCAGGTAATGTGATTCCTCCAGTTCTGTTCTTTTTGCTCATGATATCTTTGGCTATTCTGGGTCTTTTGAGCTTTTATATAAATTTGACAATTGTTATTTTCATTTCTGTGAAGAATATCATTGGTATTTTAATAGATATTCCATTGAATTTATAGATTGCTTTGGGTATTATGGATATTTTAACAATATAGATTCTTCCAATCCATAAACATAAAATATATTTCTATTTCTTTGTGTGTCCCCTTCAATTTTTTCATGAGTATTTTATAGTTTTCATTGCAAATATCTTTCATTACTTTAGTTATGTTGATTCCTAGTATCTAATTTTGTTTCTAGCTATTGTAAATGGCATTACTTTCTTATTTCTTTTTCAGATTGTTCACTGTTGGCATATAGAAATGCTACTGATTTTTGTATGTTGATTTTGTATCCTGCAACCTTACTGAATTTGTTGATAAATTCTAATAGTTTCTTGGTGGAATCTTCGGGTTTTTACAAATAGAAGATCGTATCATCTGCAAATGGAGATAATTTGGCTTCTTCCTTTCCAATTTAGATGCCCTTTATTTCTTTCTCTTGTTTAATTGTACTAGCTAGGAGTTCAAGTACTATGTTGAATACTAGTGTTGACAGTGGGCATCCTTATCATTTTCTAGTTCTCAGAAGAAAGGCTTTCAGATTTTCCCCATTTAGTATGATGCTAACTGTGTGTCCATCACATATGTCTTTTATTATGTTGAGTTATATTCTTTCTACACCCAGTTTATTGAGGGTTTTTATTGTGGAGAGATATTGAATTTTATCATATGCTTTCTAAGTATCAATTGAAAAGATAATATGGTATTTGTCCTTCATTCTCTTGATATGATGTATCACACTGATTGATTTGCATGTGTTGAACCATCCTTGTGTCCCTGAGATAAACCCTTGGTCATTCTGAATGATCACTTTAATGTATTATGGAATTTAATTTGCTAGTATTTTGATGAGGATTTCTGCATCAATGTTCATCAGGGATATTGGCATATAGTTTCCTTTCTTTGATGTGTCTTTATCTGGTTTTGTTATCAGTGTAATACTGGCCTCATAGACTGAGTTATGAAGGATTCCATCCTCCTCAATTTTTTGGAATAGTTTAATTAGGATTGGTATAAGTCTTTTAAATGTTTGGTAAAATTCAACGACAATCCATCAGTTCCCTGGCTTCTGTTTGCTAGCAGACTTTTTATTACAGCTTTGATGTTGTTCCTTGCTATTGTTCTGTTCCCATTTTGGATTTCTTCATGGTTCAATGTTGTTCCTTGCTATTGTTCTGTTCCCATTTTGGATTTCTTCATGGTTCAATCTTGGTAGGTTGTATGTGTCTAGGAATTTATTTATTTGTTTATTCTAAGTTTCTAGTTTATTGGCATATAGCAGCTTCCGGTGAGCCTTTGCATTTCTGCAGTATCAGCTGTAATCTCTCCATTTTCAACACTGATTTTATTTATTTGAGTCCTCTCTCTTCTTTTCTTTTTCATTCTGGTTACAGTTTTGTTGATTTTGCCTATTCTTTCAAAAAACCAACTTTTCATTTTGTTTATCTTCTGTGTTCTATGTTTTAATTTTATTTATTTCTGCTCTGATCTTTATTTATTTTGTTGTACTAATATTGATTTTTGTTTGCCCTCGCATTTCTCATTCTTTAAGATATGTCACTATGTTGTTTATTTGAAGTTTTTCTTATTTTTTGATGTAGGCACTTCTAGCTATAAACTTTCTTGTTAGTACTACTTTCGCTGTATCCCATAGGTTTTGGTATATTGTGTTTCCATTATCATTTGTTGCAATAAATTTTTAAATTTCCTTGTTTATTTCTTCATACACCAACTTGTCATTCCAGAGCATATTGTTTAATTTCCAAGTGTTTTTATAGTTTCCAAAATTCCTCTTGTTATTGATTCCTCATTTTATTCAATTTTGTTCAGAGAAGATACTTGATAAAATTTTATTTTTTTTAATTTAAGACTAGTTTTGTGAAGTAACATATAGTCTGTCCTTGAGAATGATCTATGTGATGAGGAGAATAATGTGTATTCTGCAGCCAATGGATGAAATGTTCTATGAATATCTATTAGGTCCACTCGGTCTATAGTGCAGATTAAGTTCAATGTTTCTTTATTGATTTTCTATCTGGATAAGCTGTCCAATGCTGAAAGTGGGTTGTTGAATTCCACAGAAATTATTGTACTGGGGTCTATCTCTAGTTTAATAATTTTTGCTTCATATTTATATATCTATGTACTCCAGTGGTGGGTGCATATACAGTAACAATTGTTATATCGTCTTGCTGAATTGATCCCTTTATCACTATATAACCTTCCTTGTCTCTTTTTATAGTTTTTTTTTTTTTTTTGTCCTAAAGTCTATTTTGTTTGATATAACTACAGCTACTCCTGATTTTTAAAATTTCTATTTGCATGGAATATCTTTTGCCATTCCTTCATGTTTAATCTACATGTGTCTTTACAAGTACAGCATAATTCTTGTAGACAATGCATTGCTGAATCTTGCTTTCTTTTAAATTCATTCATCCACTTTATGTCTTTTGATTGGAGGTTTTAGTCCATTTACTTTCAATGTTATTATTGATAAGTAAGAACTTACACTTGCTATTTTGTTATTTGTTTTCTTGTGGTTTGGATCTTCTCTTCCTTCTTCCCTTCTTTCCTGTATTCTTTTTAGTGAAGCTGGTTATCCCTGGTGGTATGTTTTAATTTATTGCTTTTATTTATTTATTTTTTTCAAGATGGAGACTCACTCTGTCGCCCAGGCTGGAGTGCAGTGGTGAAATCTCAGTTCACTGCAACCTCCACCTCCCAGGTTCAAGTGATTTTCCTGCCTCAGCCTTCTGAGTAGCTGGGATTACAGGTGCTCGCCACCATACCCAGCTAATTTTTTGTATTTTTAGTAAAGACAGGGTTTCACCATGTTGATCAGTTGATCAGGCTGGTCTCGAACTCCTGACTTCGTGATCTGCCCAACTTAGCCTCCCAAAATGCTGGGGATTACAGGCATGAGCCACCACACCTGACCCTATTGCTTTTAATTTTTGAGTCTCCATTGTATGTTTTTTGAGTTGAGGTTACCATGAGGCTTGCAAATAACACCTTATAACCCATTATTTTAAACTGATGACAACTTAACACTGAATAAATAAATGAAGCAAAAAACAAAACTAATAAAAATTCTACACCTTAACTTTGTCTCCAAGCTTTTTAACTTTTGGTTGTTTCTATTTGTTTTTATTGTACTGCTTATGTCTTAAAAAGTTGTAGTTACTATTTTGATTGTTCCCTGGTTTGGTCTTTCTACTTAGTAGTAGTTTACACACCACAGATACAGTGTTATAATATTCTGTGTTTCTCTGTGCACTTACAATTAACAGTCAGTTTTATACCTTCAGACAATTGCTTCTTGCTCATTATTATCCTTTTCTTTCAGACTGAAAAATGCCCTTTAGCATTTCTTATAGGAAACATCTGCTGTTGATGATATCCCTCAGCTTTTGTTTGTCTGGGAAAGTCTTTATTTCTCCTCATTTTTAAAGGATACTTTCACTGGATATACTATTCTAGGCTGAAATATTTTTCCTTCAGCACTTTAAATATGTCATGCCACTTCCTCCATGGAAAGATTTCCTGTAAGATTCCCACTGAAAAGTCTGCCGCCAGACATATTGAAGCTCCATTGTATCTTATTTGTCCCTTTTCTCCTGCTGCTTTTAGAATCTTTTCTTTATGTTTTACCTTTGGGAGTTTGAATATTAAATGCTTTGAGTTAGTCTTCTTTAGGTTAAATCTGCTTGGTGTTCTATCATCTTTTTGTACTTGCATATTGATATACTTCTCAAGGTTTGGGAATGCCTCTGATATTATCCCTTTGAATAAACATTCTACCCCATCTCTTTCTCTACCTACTTCATAAGGTCGATAAATTTTATATTTGTCCTTTTGAGACCATTTTTCTAATCTTGTAGATGTGCTTCATTTTTTTAATTCTTTTTTTCTTTTATCCCTGCTGACCGTTCATTTTCAAATAGCCTGTCTCCACACTCACTAATTCTTTCTTCTGCTTGATTAATCCTGCTATTAATAGACTATAATGCATTCTTCAGTATGGAAATTGCATTTTTTCAACTCCAGAATTTCTGTTTGACTCTTTTCAATTATTTCCATTTTTTCGTTAAATTTATCTAGATTCTGAATTCCTTCTCTGTGTTACCTGGAATTTCTTTGAGTTTCCTCAACACAGCTATTTTGAATTATCTGTCTGAAAGGTCACATATCTCCATCTTTTTGGAATCAGTCTTTGGTGCCTTATTTAGTTTGTTCTATGAGGCCATGTTTCAATGGATGGTCTTGATGCTTGTGGATATTTGTTAGTTTCTAGTCATTGAAGAGTTACATATTGATTTTACTCTTTGTAGTCTGGGCTTGTTTCTACCCATCTTTCTTGGGAAAGCTTTCCAGAAATTCAAAAGGACTTTGGCGTTATCACTTAAGCTGTAATTGCTTTAGGGGGCACCTCCAGCCCAGTAATGCTGGTGCTCCTGTAGTCTCGCCAAGGTACTGCTTTCATGCTCAGACAAAATTTGGAAGAATTATTGGGTTTAGCAGGCAGAAACTATTATTCTCTTCTCTCACTTTCTCCCAAACAGAGTCTCTATGTCTGTTCTGAGCTTCCTGGAGCTGGGGGTGGAGTAACACAAGCACCTTTGTGGCCATCACTACTAGGACTGTGCTGGGTCAGATCTGAGGCCATCACAGTCGTGTGTCTCATACAAGGCTTGCTATAACCACTCTTTGCCTACCACTTGTGTTCACTCAAGGCCTTGGGGCTGTACAATCAGCAGGTGGCAAAGGCAGTAAGTCTTGTATCCTTCCCTTCAGGGTGATGAGTGCCTCCAGGTCCCAGGTGGGTCGAGAGTTGCCATCCAGGGGCCAGGGACTGCAGTCAAAAACCTTAGTAGTCTACCTGGTGTTCTAGTATATCGTAGCTAAAGTGGCACTCAAACTACAAGATGCAGCCCTTCCTACTCTCTGCTACCATTTCCAAAGGTAGAGGAGCCTCACTCCATGGTCACTGCCACCACAGGCCCACAGGGAGTACTACCAGACTACCACCAATGTTTCCTTGAGGTCCAAGGCCTCTTCAGTCAGCTTGTGGTGAATTCTGCCTGGCCTGGGACTCATCCTTCAGAGCACTGGGCTTCCCTTTAGTTCAGGCAAGATCCAGAACTGCTGTCCAAGGGTCAAGTCCTGGAATCAGGGACCCTAAGAGCCCACTTGGTGCTTTACTCTCCTGTGGCTAAGCTGGTTCCTTAGGTATAAGACAGAGTCCACTTTACCTTTGCCTTTGCTTTTCTCAAGCAGAAGTCTTGCCTCATAGCCATCACATCTGGGGATGTGCAGAGTCTCATCTGAAGCCAGCAAGTCTGTGTATCTCACCCAAGGTCCTCAATGTAGTATCTGGGTATCACTGCTGATTATTCACGGCCACAGGGCTCTTCAGTGAGCAGGTAATAAAGTCTGCCAGAACAAGGTCCTTCCCTTCAAAGAAGCAGGTATCCTTCTGCCCCAGCATATATCTAGAAATGTCATCTGGAAACTAGGGCCTGGAAAGGGGGCCTCAAGCCTCTGACTGGTGTTCTATCTTGCTGTGGCTGAGCTGCTATCCAAGATGCAGGACAAAGTCTTCCCCATTCTGTCCTCTCCTCTCCTCAAGCAGATGGAAGGAGTCTCTTTTGCAGCTGCAAGCTCTGCAGCTTGGGGTTAGGGTAGAGGTGATGCCATCACTCCCTTAGTCACTTCAGTTGGTGTCTCAGTAGATTGCATATCCCCCAGTTCTCTGGCACTGATATAGTTTAAATGTTTTCCCACCAAGTCACATGTCAATATGTAATCCCCAGTGTTGGAGGGGGCCATGGTGGGAGGTGGTTGGATTATAGGGGTGGTTTCTCATGACTGGTTTAGTATCATCCCCTTGTACTGTCCTCATGATAGTGAGTTCATTCTTATGAGATTTGGTAATTTTAAAAGTGTGTGACACCTCTCCCCTTACTCTCTCTTCCTCCTGCTCTGGCCATGTGAAGTGCCTGCTCCCACTTCACCTCCCACCATATTGTATATTTCCTGAGGCCTCCCCAGAATCTCAACAGAGGCCAGTACCATGCTTTCTGTACAGCTTGTGGAACTATGAATCAATGAAACCACTTTTCTTTACTAATGATCCAGTTTGAGATATTACTTTATAGCAATGTGAGAACAGACTAATATAGGCTCGGAGCCCAGTTCAGCTCTAGGACTTGCCTAGAAGTTGCAGTCATTGTGGCTTGGACTTCCTTTCAAGTTTATTTAGGTCCCTGAAGCACTTTGGCCCATGGTGGCAAGTGTTACAGGAACTCAAGTTCCAACTGTTGGGATCAGAGATTTCCCTCTGGCTAGGGGTGGTTTAAATGCTCCCTCCATGCGGAGGGTCGGCTGAGTTAGGTATGTTCTTTCTTTCTGCAATAACAGGATAGCACTGAGTTCATTACCTCACAGTTGCTGAATTCTCCCTCTCCCCAGGGGACAAAAACATTCTCTTCACTATGCCACTGCTGCTGGGAGGTGAAGGAGGGGTGGTGTTGGTGATTCAAGACTTTTTCCCTGCCTCTTTAGTGCCTCTTTCAGTGATATGAAGTTAAAACCAAGGAGTGTTAGTGGTCACCTGTATTTTGGTTCTTTTTTTGTTTGTTTGTTTTGTTATTTTTTGAGACAGAGTCTCACTCTGTCGCCCAGGCTGGAGTGCAGTGGCCGGATGTCGGCTCACTGCAAGCTCCGCCTCCCAGGTTTACGCCATTCTCCTGCCTCAGCCTCCCGAGTAGCTGAGACTACAGGCGCCTGCCACCTCGCCCGGCTATTTTTTTTTTAATTTTATTTTTAGTAAAGACGGAGTTTCACCGTGTTAGCCAGGATGGTCTCGATTTCCTGACCTTGTGATCCTCCGGTCTCGGCCTCCCAAAGTGCTGGGATTACAGGCTTGAGCCACCGCGCCCAGCAATGTATTTTGGTTCTTATAAAGGTGCTTTTTGTGTAGACGGTTGTTAAACTGCTGTCCTTGCAGGGGGAGGACAATTGGTAGAGCCTTCTCTTCCACAATCTTGCTCTGCCTCCTGAACCTATATTGTTAATAAGCACTTAGAATGCATAGCCTCCATCTACTACCTCAAGCAGCTAAATTTTCCAAGCAAAAGCTGCTACCAACTTCTGAACTTTGTTCAGAGAAAAGCAAAGCATGTCCTGGAAAGAGAAGCAAGCTACTTCATTCACTTAAAGAACACCCACACCGGAAGAAATAACATCACGGGGATTGTGTTGTCGTATTTGCCCGGCATTTGTAAATGGGAAAATAGTTCATTTGAGGTTTGGAGTGTGATTTCCCTACATCCTTGTCCTTTAGACACCTTTATGTGTTGGGTTTGTGTAATATGGATAAAAGTAAGTGATGGTTTTTTCTGATCTATGCCTATTAGTGGCCAGAAAATGGGGATAGGAAGCTCTGGTCTGTGTTTAGGGTTTTTATTTTCTTGTTGAAGTTCTTAAATTGTAGTAGTATTGTGTTAATCTGGTTTCTGACTCTTTTTTTGAGTGTGTGACCCTAAAGTGAGTTACTGAGAAATTTTTTAAATGTTTGTCTAGATAAAGAAAAAGGCAAGGTTTGCCTTTCCATGCTGAGGCAGCATGGCTAGCCCTTCATAGATGATCGTTTCTTAAAGTGTGAGTCACTGATCACCTGGATCAGCACCTCCACTGACATATGCAGACATATATACTCCACCTTGACCTGCGCAATCAGAATTTCTGAGGATGAGGCCTTGGAATAGGCATCACCTAGGTGACTTTGATGCAAAAAGAAGTTAGCAACTATGTCAAGATTACTATTAGAAGGAAGCATCTGTATAGGTATTGTACTTTCTTAAACTCTTTAAATGTGTGTTCCAGGGAAACAGACCCAAAAAATGTCACGGAACATCAGCATACTTCAGCTGTGACAACTGGGAACAGAAACTCCCATGGTGCAAAGCTATGACTAGAATGCTATTAAAGCACTTTTTCTGCCTTTGCAGCAAATCTGCAATATTTCTCCATGGTCCCTTTGGAAGTGATGTGTCAGATTTAAGCGAGTTCAAACAAATGTTCTGTCTTGAATCAATACCAGGTTAGTACTTTCCTTTTTACTATAAAACTTTAAATCTTCTAGCTGGCTTCTTCTATTATAGGCCACCAACAAATTCCCCCAACTACTTTACGTGGAACAGGCAGGCATAAGAAGGGGATGCAAAGAGAAAAAACAGAGACTCTGGGGTAAATGTCTTTTGTGAAGGTGGAATGTATTGAGAATATATTCAACTTAGAGTAGAGGTTACAAACACAAATGAAGTCAGGAAGGGAAAAGAAAACTGCACATTGAGTTGGACAAATGAAACACTCGGCTCTTTTAGTTTAATACGTTTTCTTACTTTTGATAGAGATGCAGGTATAATATATCAGTTTCATTTCAAATATGGCATACGAATACGACAATGTAAGTGTGCTAATAAACAGTAACTGACATCCATCCTCAATGTCATAAGAAGTGGTAGGGGTTGTAGTAAACTGGAGGAGCCCATGCCACACATAAAGAGTGAACCAGCAACACAAGGCATAATAATAAATGGCAACTACATTTGGCCTCAGTGCCAGGAAGACAATGAGACGGGAGAAATGGGGGGTGTAAACTGGAGAGCTCAGGCTAAAAGACGGTATCACTCCTCTAGCTGATCCCTTAAGAAATGAGCACCCTTTGTTTCTTGATTTTATGATTCATTCAGAAAAGTTAAAAATCTGGATATTTATGTGTGATCTCTTGATTTTTAAATGCTGGTAACTAATTCCATGTTTCATAAAAGAAGTTCAAAAGGGAAAAATTAATTAAACTAAACACTGTGTTTGCCAGGGCTGTTTTTGACTTCTGAACTGAGGAACATTTAACCCATTTACAGTTTTCAACCATCAAGAAAAAATAAACTAACAAAAAGAAGAGCCAGGCAATAAAACCAAGAATTTGTCTAGGAAGTGAGAAAAGAAGAGTTTCCTCAGAATCTAAGAGTAGATAGAACAAGAAGGCAGAGATAAATATCAGGAGCACTAGAGGCAGCAGAGTGGTCACAAACCATTTGTCAATCCTGGATGGTACCTCAGAGATAGTATAGTTCAGCCCTCTAAGTTTACAGATGAGACACCTAAAGCACAGAGGTTAAGTGAGCTGCTCAAAGTCAAATAGCCAGTTAGGGCCTTAGTCTCATGATGCCCAGTCATTCCACTAGACAAAGTTTTCTGTAGGGGTCAGTTCAGTGAACTCACTAATGAAGTATCTGTGAAAAAAGAGATGACCAATATCTTCTAGCAATTCAATTGTCATGCCTTTGATTATTTTTCTCCTTGTAGCTGGCTGTGAAACACCTGATTGTGGGTGAAACTTGTGGTTCCTATGCACAACAAACAGCTTTGTGGATTATAGTCTGTTTACTAAAGCCAATTTGGTGGGGCAAGTGAATGAAAAAGAAAGAAGGGCAAAACTGTGAGCATTTTCTTTTGGTAGGGAAAAGGGCAGTGGTTGCAAAGGTGTGGGGAGGGGGATGCATTTATTCCAACCACATGTACGTAAAACCAAGAAGCTGCGTTGTTTCCATTTCACTACTTCAGAAGCCTAAGAATGAATTCTGAGTTGAACAGGGCAAAGTGTGATTTCAGAAGCCTTAAAATACTATTCATACCGCATACTAAGTTACTCAAAACAAATTCAAGACGTTTGCTTCTGTGAAATCCTTTCACAGTTCCCTGCTTCCTTTCCTTTATTTAGCACACTTTCATTTCCAAGAAAGTCTGCTGACAAAATTTTTTCTCTGCCCTTCCTTAAAGCTGTCTGGTTCTTCAGATTTTGACCAGTATCCGATTGCTCATCCTAGAGGTATCATGACATAGTTGTGTCATCTTTCACTTTCTCTCTTCCTTTTCTATAGAGGGATGCTTATTCCTAAGCCATCAAGGTCTAGAGCTCTGAGCTTTTCTCTCCTTCTTTATCACAATGACTCACTTACAGATTTACCAAGAAGGAGCTGCCAAATTCACTAAGGAATGAGTGAAGTGATGCAAGCACAGCTCCTGCCATCAAGACAGGTCTGTATTCCAAATTCTAAGCTCAGACTCACTAATCAAGGATTTGCTTCTGAAAACTTAGGAATGAGCAGTGGTCAGAAATCACAAGTGAATTTCAGCATAACATGGACTAACACGGTCTCAAACTGTCTTAGGACACAGCATTTTTACACACACACACACAACAATTCAGCAAAGAAATGAGCTAAACCTCAGTTGAATGGCTTTTCACTAGTCAATGAGTATTTACTGATAAACACTATGTGCTTGCAAGATACCGAGAGAAGGAAAAGGTATGATTTGCATCTCCAAGAACCTTAAATTGTATATGAGAAGCCAAAAACTTATCAGGCATGAAATAATCAGATAGATACTTAGCAGTTAGAGTATGAGGTATCCTGAGGAAGTACAATAAGAACTTATAAAATAAAGACATCTGCATATTCTGAAGCATTAAGCAAAAGCTTCATGGAAGAAGAGAGGCTTGAGTTGGTTCTTGAGAGATAGATAGGACTTGGATGGATGGACAAGAAGGTACACTAAGCTAGAAGAACAGTAGGAATGGGGGCAGAAATAGTAGGATGGACAATAGGGAAAAACCGGTCCAGAATGAGGCTGAATATTCATGTAGGTGAGTAGTGGGATAGAAAATTATATAGAAACATGGAATAAGTGTCCTAAAAGTAAAGCAGAAGGGTTGATGTTTAATGTGTCAAGCAACAGGGAGCTATTGAAATTTCTTGCACAGGGATCTGAGTTGATTAAAGTATTTAAGGAAGAATATCTGGCAGTAATATCCAACAGAGGGGGAAGAAAGAAATGAAGTTTGTTAGGCTATAGCATTAATGCAAATCTGAGGTGAAGGCAGCTAATTTTCAGAAACAGAAAGTGGGTAAGGTAATGAAAATTTAACAGTTTTAATCAGAGTTACTTAGAATTAAAGGGTGTTAATGTAAAAAAAAAAAAAGACTATAATTTTTCTAAAGAGGGTATTCACTTCATAAGTTAGTAAATTGAAGCCAAGAATATATAAGTTATTTCTCTCTAAGGTTACCTAACTAGGTAGTTAGTGGCACAGCATGGACTAGAATCCAGGCATTTTGACACCTTAAAAATTGCACCTTGCGATACAGCAAGCTGTTGAACTGAAATGAGAGCAAGACATTCAAATAGAAATCCTTTCAGGCAGCAGTAGATAGGATATAGGTATACAGATGGGATGGTATCTGGACCCACAATGGTGGATGAGCCTCAAGAGGGGAAAATGTAGAGATAAGAATAGAGACATATTGATTATGGGGTGAGTGGAAGAAGGGTAATAACAAAAAACAAGGGGATAATCAAGAGGAAATCATGTCACAGGAACTAAGAGAAAGGAGATTTTCAAAAGTAAAGGATAGAAAACTTCTACTTTGGGCTAAGATGGAATAACCGAGACTGGATTTGCCCTCTGGACTGAAACATTGAAAACAGAGAACAAAATATATGAAATAACAGTTACCAAGATATTTGACATCAGACAATGAAATGCAGTGATCCCTGAGAGATGGACGAAAAACAAGGGGAGCCCTATTGTTGGCTCATCTTGCTGCTCTGAGAGTGTTTCCAAGCCCCAGTACGAGGAGTGGGAATCTGAGTCAATTTTGATCATCTCCTTGAGTTGAAGAGACAGAGCTGAGAGTGTAGGGAGACCAAGGCAGCTTGAATTTGCAGAAGAGAGTACCAAAGAAGGCAGAGCTTCACAAAAGAAGAACTATAGAGATATGCAGAGTGTCCCTTCAAGTATTCAACTGAGTACTTACTTTAGTAATGGAAATAGCCCTAGATTAAGCACTGCTGCAATATTCCACCTATTAAATCTTTAAAGCAAGCCCAGAAAGATTATTCTGTTTTCAAGTACATGTCCAAGAACAAAGCTCAAGACTATCGAAATAGAGAAATATCCAGCATCCAGTAAAATAAAATTCACAATGTCTGTCTTCCAAATAAAAATTACCAAGCAGACAAAAAAGGAGGTAAATATACATATTAAGGGAAGAAGACAATTAATCAAAACTGACACAGAAATGACACAGATGGTAGAATTAGTAGACAGTGACATTTAAAGTTAACTGTATTCCATATGTCAAGAAACTAGAAGGATTGAACATGCTAAAAAAGATTTCAAAAATAAAAAAGAAAACAATTCAGTTCTAGATATGTAAACTTAATTAATGTCAGAGCAGATATTACCGAAGAAAAGATTGGTGAACTTGAATAAACAGCAATAAAAATGATCCAAAATGAAACATAATAGAAATAATACTGGGGACAATAGAGCATCAGAGAGAGCTGTGAAACCACCTCAAATAATTGCTATAAGTATAACTGGGGGTCTCTGAAGTAGAGGAGAAAGCAGAGGGATAAAAAATATATTTGAAGAAATAATTTCCAAAACTTTTCTACGGTTGATGAATAATATAAATTGGTAGATATGAGAAGATCAAAAACCCTAAGAACAATAAATATTAAGACAATTATAGCAAAGCATATCAGAATTAACCTGCTGAAACAACTGATAAATAGAAAATCACACAAGCAGGAAAAAAGGACACATTAATTACAGAGGAACAAAGATATTATAAAAATGACAGCAAATATCTCTTCAAAACCAGAAGAACACAGTAGAGTAGTAGCTTTTTAATATTAGAAAATGAAGAATGAAATAACCTGTCAAACTATAATACTTTACCCAGAGAAAATATCTTCCAAAAACAAAAAAGATACCAAGGCTTTTTGAGCTATATAAAAGCTGAAATAATTCCTCTCCAACAGACCCATTCTACAAGAAATGTAAAAGGAAGTCTTTTGTAGAGAAGAAAAATGATGCTACATGGAAATCTAGATTCATCAAAATGAATGAAGAGCCCCAAGAATAGCAACAACACGGGTAAATATACAGACTTTTCTCATCGACTAAGTCACTTTTAAAGATAACCAACGTTTGAAGAAAAAAAAATGGAAACTAGATAACAACATTCTTTAAAAAACATGGGTCAAGGAAAAAATCAAATGGGAAATTATTTTGAGCTGCATCAAAATCAAGACACAATATATCAGAATTCAAGGGATGCAGCTAAAGCAGGAATTAGAGGGAAAGTTATAGCATTATGATTTCTTTTACATTAGAAAAGAAATAAATCAAATCAACGACTTCAGAGTCCACCTTTAAAAACTAGAAAAACAAGAGCAAATACACACCAAAATACAAAGAAAGGATATAATAGAGGCCAGAGCTGAAATCTATAAAATAGAAAAACAATAGAGAAAATCAATGAAATCAAAAGCTGACTCACTGGGAATATCAATAAAATAGGTAAACCTTTAGCCAGGTTCTTCAGCAAATAAAAGAGAGGGTCAAAGGCAGAAAGAGAGCAAATACTTACATAATCAATATCAGAAATGAGAGTGGCAACATTAACAAAGATTCTATAGTTATAAAAATGAGGAACGATAATGAACATTTTTATGCTGCAAAATCCACAACCTAAATGAAATGAATGAATTCCTTGAAAGACACAAACTATCAAGGTTCAACCAAGAAGACATAGAAAATCTCAATAGCCTGACATTATTTAAAGAAATTAACTTCACACTTTGAAACCTTACCACAAAGACATCTTTTGGTCCAGACAGCTTTATTGGGAAATTCTATGAAATATTTAAAAAAGAAATAATAACAAGTCTACAGCTCATCCCGAAAATTGAAGAGGTGAGACTTGTTCTCTAATTAGTCTATGAGGCTAGCATTACTCTGATATCAAAAACAAAGCCTTTACAAGAAAAGGAAGCTACTATTCAATATCTCCCATAAACATAGAACCAAAAATGCTCATCACCACTGGCCATCAGAGAAATGCAAATCAAAACCACAATGAGATACCATCTCACACCAGTTAGAATGGTAATCATTAAAAAGTCAGGGAACAACAGGTGCTGGAGAGGATGTGGAGAAATAGGAACACTTTTACACTGCTGGTGGGATTGTAAACTAGTTCAACCATTATGGAAAACAGTATGGCGATTCCTCAAGGATCTAGAACTAGATGTACCATATGACCCAGCCATCCCATTACTGGGTATATACCCAAAGGATTATAAATCATGCTGCTATAAAGACACATGCACACGTATGTTTATTGCGGCACTATTCACAATAGCAAAGACTTGGAATCAACCCAAATGTCCATCAGTAACAGACTGGATTAAGAAAATGTGGCACATATACACCATGGAATACTATGCAGCCATAAAAAAGGATGAGTTTGTGTCCTTTGTAGGGACATGGATGCAGCTGGAAACCATCATTCTTAGCAAACTATCACAAGAACAGAAAACCAAACACCACATGTTCTCACTCATAGGTGAGAACTGAACAATGAGATCACTTGGACTCGGGAAGGGGAACATCACACACCGGGGCCTATCATGGGGAGGGGGGACGGGGGAGGGATTGCACTGGGAGTTATACCTGATGTAAATGACGAGTTGATGGGTGCTGAGGAGTTGATGGGTGCAGCACACCAACATGGCACAAGTATACATATGTAACAAACCTGCACGTTATGCACATGTACCCTAGAACTTAAAATATAATAATAATAATTTTTTTAAAAAAAGTTAACATTTTAGAAAATCTGATCCAATAGGCCAGGCGTGGTGGCTCACACCTGTAATCCCAGCACTTTGGGAAGCCGAGGCAGGTGGATCACAAGGTCAGGAGATTGAGATCATCCTGGCTAACATGGTGAAAATCCGTCTCTAAGAAAACTACAAAAAATTGGCTGGGCGTGGTGGCGGGTGTCTGTGGTTCCAGCTACTCGGGAGGCTGAGGCAGGAGAATGGCATGAACCCAGGAGGCAGAGCTTGCAGTGAGCCAAGATCGCGCCACTGCACTCCAGTCTGGGCGACACAGCAAGACACCGTTTCAAAAAAAAAAAAAAAAAAAAAAAGAAAAAGAAACAAAGAACATCTGATCCAACAATATACAAAAGAGACAATGTGACCAAGTGGAGTTTGTCTCAGGAATAAAAATTTAGTATAACAAACATTTAGAAAGCAAAAAATGTATTACAATTCACCATCTTCTCAGATCACAAAAGCAAAACCACATGACCATCTCAATAGATACAGAAGACGAATTTGACAAAAGCCAGCACCAATTCCTGATAAAAGCTCTATGCAAACTAGTAATAGAAGGAAATTTCCTCAACATGATAAAGAGCACCTACAAAAAACCTGAAGCTAACATCATACTTTGGTGAAAGAGTGAATGATTTCTCCCTAGTATTACCCTAAGAATGTAAGAATATCCACTCTCAACACTCTTAATTAGCATTATATAGGAAGATCTAGCAATTCGATAAGGCAAGGAAAGGGATAAAAGGCAACTGAAGAGAAAAAGAAGTAAATCTGTTCCTATCACCAGACAATATGATTGCTCAGGTAAAAAATCCCAAGGAATCTTCAAAAAGCTACTAAAAATAAGTGAATTTAGCAATGTTAAAGGGTATAAGGTCAATGTATAGAAATCTAGTGTATTTCTATATATAAGCAACATACAAATGTAAACAAAATTTTAAAATCAGTTCCATGTGCAATATGACCAAAGGTGTAAAATTCTTAAGTATAAATTCTTAAAACATGTATAAGATCTATATGCTGGAAAGTATAAAACACTGATGAACGAAGTCAATAAAGACAAATAAATGGAGATATATATTATGTTCATGAATTGGAAGGCTCAACACTTAAGATGTCTGTTTTCTTCTCACTGATCTATAAATTCAACTCAATTGTAACAAAAATATCAGCAGAAATTTTTGTGGAAATTGGCAATCTGATTTTAAAATGTATATGGAAGAATTTCAAATGTGATCAAGAAGAATCATACAGAATTCCAAATAAACTACAGTTGGCCCTCCAAATCACAGGGTCTGCATCAATTAATTCAGCTAACCATGGATGAAAAAAAAAAGCCTAGAACAATAATAATTTTAAAATAAAGAACAAATAAAAACAATATAACAGAACAACTATTTACACAACATTTACTCTGTATTAGATATTTTAAGTAATCTAGAGATGATTTAAAGTATACAGGAAAATGTATATAGGCTATATGAAAATACTGCACCACTTTATATGAGAGAATTGAGCATCCAAATTTTGGTATAATGGGGATACGTGAAGCAATCTCCAATAGATACCAAGAAATGACTGTATGTAGACGCGCCACACCTTAAGTAGGCACTGTGCATAGTGCCATCTTTCAAAAGACGATAGTATGAAAAATGGAAGTAGAGGTGGTAGAATAACTGTACATGGAGAGATCTGTTTTGTCCAGGTGATTGTAAGTCATTTTAAACTCATGCAATTTACCTCTGTGATATTCCTCCCCAAATTCTAGAACTCAGTCTAATTATAAGAAAAACATCAGACAAATTTCCAAGAAGGGGCATGCTATAATAAACCTGACCAGTATTCCTCAACACTGTCAAGGCCATCAAAAACCAGAAGTCTGAGAACCTGCCACAGTCAAGAGGAGGCTAAGGATACCTGATAACGAAAGGTAATGTAGTATCCTGGTTGGGATCTTAAATAGAAATAGAATAATAGATAAAATCTAAGGCAATCTGAAAAAAATGTATGAACTTTAATTAATAATAATGTGTCAATATCTTTTCATTAGTTGTACCAAATGTCTCATACTAACATACAATATTAATAATAGGAGAAATTATGTATGTGGGGGGTATAATTTGAGAACCCTGTACTTTCTGCTCAATTTTTCTGTATGTCTACAACTAGTCTAGGAGGGTCAGAACAAGGTGGACAAATAAAAAGCTCCACTGATTATCATTACCACCCCCACAACAAGAACACCAAATTTAACAACTATCTACACACAAAAAGCACCTTTATAATAACGAAATATCAGGTGAACACTCACAGTACCTGATTTTGACTTCATATTGCAAAAAGAGGCACTGATGAGGGTAGGAAAGACAGTCTTGAATAACAGATACCATTTTTCCACTATGCCTTGGTAGTGGGTAGTGGCCACATGGTGAATAGAGAGAATCTGTACATTTGGGAGAGGGACAGCACAGCAATTGAGACATTGCATTGAACTCACAGCAGAATGTATAACTGTGCTGAAATTCGCTGACATGCACCCATGGATGGTGTACTCAAACCAACCCTAGCCAAAAGAGAATTGCCCATTCCAGCAATCAGAATCGGAACTCTGGCAAGCCTTATGTGTCAAATAAAAATTAGTTTAATTATATGATTTTCCAGATTGCTATTTGATAATATAGAGTCAAATAGTAGATAGGTTCTTGGAGTTTAAAAGAGCCTAATTTCTAAATTCTTACCATAACAATCTGGAAAATCACATAGTTAAACAAATTTTTATTTGACACGTAAGAATATCCTTCATCAATCTCAACCTCAATTAACAATGGGTACATGACACAATAGTGCCATGTTTGACTTTTGTATTGTCACCTCCCAGGACATGCTAGTGAAATGGTGTCCCAAAGTAATACTTGAGGCTCAGCCAAGGGGCTCAATCTAATTACTGAGAGGATAATTCTGCCCTCTAGAGTTGCTTCTCTGAAGCCGTTTATGTGCCACTTTGACACAGGTTGCTTGTGTTAAAGAGTCATGCGTGACAGGATGAGGCAGAGGTGAAAACTTATTGAAGGACAGACAAGTCTATTAAAATCATATTTTCAGGACTCTTCTAAATTAGATAACCACGTATTTTAATTAATATAGTGGCCTGTCAGCTTTCTATTTCAGGGTGAGAATAAATTTTATTTATTAAGATAAAGAGTTCTTCAACATTAAATAATTTCTATATTTATTGATTTTAGGAATTATGTTAGTTTTAAATTTTTTTTAATTTATTTTTTATTATTATACTTTAAGTTCTAGGGTACATGTGCATAACGTGCAGGTTTGTTACATATGTATACTTGTGCCATGTTGCTGTGCTGCACCCATCAACTTGTCATTTACATCAGGTATAACTCCCAGTGCAATCCCTCTCCCCTCCCCCCTCCCCATGATAGGCCCCGGTGTGTGATGTTCCCCTTCCCGAGTCCAAGTGATCTCATCGTTCAGTTCCCACCTATGAGTGAGAACATGCGGTGTTTGGTTTTCTGTTCTTGTGATAGTTTGCTAAGAATGATGGTTTCCAGCTGCATCCATGTCCCTACAAAGGACACAGACTCATCCTTTTTGATGGCTGCATAGTATTCCATGGTGTATATGTGCCACATTTTCTTAATCCAGTCTGTCACTGATGGACATTTGGGTTGATTCCAAGTCTTTGCTATTGTGAATAGTGCCGCAATAAACATACGTGTGCATGTGTCTTTATAGCAGCATGATTTATAATCCTTTGGGTATATACCCAGTAATGGGATGGCTGGGTCATATGGTACATCTAGTTCTAGATCCTTGAGGAATCGCCATACTGTTTTCCATAATGGTTAAACTAGTTTACAATCCCACCAGCAGTGTAAAAGTGTTCCTATTTCTCCACATCCTCTCCAGCACCTGTTGTTTCCTGACTTTTTAATGATCGCCATTCTAACTGGTGTGAGATGGTATCTCATTGTGGTTTTGATTTGCATTTCTCTGATGGCCAGTGATGATGAGCATTTATAAATGTTCCCTTTTCACCACATTCATGACAACGTCTATTTTTTTTTTTTTTTTTTGATTATGGCCATTTTTGAAGGAGTAAGGTGGTATCACATTGTAGATTGATTTGCATTTCCCTGATCATTAGTGATGTTGAGCATTTTTTTTCATATGTTTGTTGGCCATTTGTATATCTTCTTTTGAAAATTGTCTATTCGTCTCTGAATTGTCTATTCGTCTCTGAATTGTCTATTCGTCTCTGAATTGTCTATTCGTCTCTGAATTGTCTATTCGTCTCTGAATAGACAATTTTCAAAAGAAGATATACAAATGGCCAACAAACATATGAAAAAAAATGCTCAACATCACTAATGATCAGGGAAATGCAAATCAATCTACAATGTGATACCATCTTACTCCTTCAAAAATGGCCATAATCAAAAAAAAAAAAAAAAATAGACGTTGTCATGAATGTGGTGAAAAGGGAACATTTATAAACTGCTGGTGGGAATATAAACTTGTAAACTAGTACAACCACTTTGGAAACAGTATGGAGATTCCTTAAAGAACTAAAAGTAGAACTAACATTTGATCCAGAAATCCCACTACTAGGTATCTACCCATAGGAAAAGAAGTCATTATTTGAAGAAGATCCTTGAACATGCAGGTTTACAGCAGCACAATTCCCAATTGAAAAAATACAAAAGCAGCCCAAAAGCCCATCATTCAACGAGTGGATAAAGAAATTGTGGCATACATATACAATGGAATACTACTCAGCCATAAAAAGGAACTAATTAATGGCATTCACAGCAACCTGGATGGAACTGGAAAACTATTATTCTAAGTGAAGTAACTCAGGAATGGAAAAGTAAACATCGTATGTTCTCACCCGTAAGTGGAAGATAAGCTATGAGGATGCAAAAACATAAGAATGGTACAATGGACTTTGGGGACTCAGGGGAAAGGGTGGGAGGGGGGTGAGGGATAAAAGACTACACATTGGGTTCAGTGGATACTGCTCGGGTGATGGGTGCACCAAAATCTCAGAAATCTTCACTAACAAATTTACACATGTAACCAAATACTACCAGTTCCCGAAAAACCTATGGAAAAAACAGTTAAAAAGGAAGAATAAATAAGACCTAGTGTTTGCTAGCACAACAGGGTGACTTTGGTCCAAAATAATTTAACTATAAATTTTACAATAACTAAAAGAGTATAATTGAATTGTTTGTAACACAAAGGATAAATGCTTGAGGTAATGGATACGCCATTTACCCTGATATGATTATTACGCATTGCATGCATGAATCAAAATCTCCCGTGTATACCACACATCTATATACTCAAAAAATTAAATATTAAAACATAAAATAAAACTATTATAAAATTAAAGCCTATTAATTTAAAATTTTTAGTCCATGTGGAATTTGAAAACCTAGACATTAGTTCCCTTAAAACGATTCTAAGTGCTCTTCAAAATGTCTTTGTGTACCTGCAGGGAACTAAACCCCAAATGTCACTTAACACCCCTTCCCAGTAAATCCAGATATCTTCTGCAAGGAAGCACAGAAGAACAGCAGAAATATAAGCACCTGAGCATCTTTATCCAAAAATCTGAGCTTTGTTTAAAAGGAATGTTTAAATTTCATAATCTGGATCAATTTTTTTTTTTTTTTTTTGCCATTCCCCAACCCCTGACTAACATGTGGTTGTTTCTGTAAAATATCAAATCAGATTTAGACAAAGTAAAGACTCCTTTGCCAGAAAAAAATGTTATATCCAAAGATACAATAACTGGAATAGGTAAGACAGTTTTGAAAGAGAATAAAGTAGAAAGAATCATTCTCTCCAATTTGAAGATTTTCTATCCAGATACATACAATAGTCATCATTGTGGAGTACTGGTGGAGCGATAGACACGAAGATCAAGTAAACACAAAAGAACATCCAGAAACAGACCTACACGTATATGGTCAATTGATTTTTGACAAAGGTAAAAAGCCTTTTAATGAATGATAGTCTTTTCAACAAATATTGTTGAAAATAGTGTCTTCAAGTTTTACAAACTGTTACTGCAAAAAAATAAATACACTTTTACCCCTCTCTTGTACCTTATTTGATAATTAATTTCAAATGAATCACAGACCTGGATGAAAAGCCTAAAACTATAAAACTTCTAGAATAAAACATAGCACACAATCTGGGGATCATAGGTTAGACAAAGTTTCTTAGATACAACATCAAGTTCATAATCTTAAAAAAGAAAAAAATTATAGACCAGATTTCATCAAAATTTAAAATATTTGTTCTGTGAAAGCCTTAAGAGAGTGAAAAGAGAAGTCACAGACTGGATGAAAATATTTCCAAAACAGATATCTGATGAAAGTCTTGTTTCCAGAATAAAAACCTTTCCAAAATCAATAATAAGATATAAAATCAATGTGCAAAAATCACAAACATTCCTATACACCAACAGTAGACAAGCAGAGAGCCAAATCATGAGTGAACTCCCATTTGCAATTGCTATAAAGATAATAAAATGCCTAGGAATACAACTTACAAGAGACCTGAAGGATTTCTTCAAGGAGAACTACAAACCACTGCTCAAGAAAATAAGAGAGGACACAAACAAATGGAGAAACATCCCATGCTCATGGATAGGAAGAATTAATATTATGAAAATGGCCATACTGCCCAAAGTAATTTATAGATTCAATGCTAGTCCCATCAAGCTACCAGTGACTTTTTTCGCAGAATTAGAAAGAAACTTTAAATTTAATATGGAACCAAAAAAGAGCCTGTACTACCAAGACAATCCTAAGCAAAAAGAACAAAGCTGAAGGCATCATGCTACCTGACTTCAAATTATACTACAAGGCTACAGTAACTAAAACAGCATTGTACTGGTACCAAAACAGATATGTAGACCAATGGAATGGAACAGAGACCTCAGAAATAACACCAGATATCTAAAACCATCTGATCTTTGACAACACCTGACAAAAACAAGTAATGGGGAAAGGATTCCCTATTTAATAAATGGTGCTGGGAAAACTGGCTAGCCATATGCAGAAAACAGAAACTGGTCCCCTTCCTTACACCTTATACAAAAATTAACTCAAGCTGGATTAAAGATTTAAATGTAAAACCCAAAACCATAACAACCATAGAAGAAAACCTAGGCAATACCATTTAGGACATAGGCATGGACAAAGACTTCATGACTAAAACACCAAAAGCAATTGCCACAAAAGCAAAACTTGACAAATTGGATCTAATCAAACTAAAGTGCTTCTGCACAGCAAAAGAAACTATCATCAGAGTGAACAGGCAACCTACAGAATGAGAGAAAATTTTTGCAAGCTACTCATCTGACAAAGGTCTAAAATCCACAATCTACAAGGAACTTAAACAAATTTACAAGAAAAAGTACATGAAAGACAAAGAAGCTCATAAAAAGAGAATCACATCATTTTTATTAGGGAAATAAAAATTAAAATATAATAGGCTACTACTATACCTATTAGAATGTGTAAAATAAAAATATTAACAATACCAAGTGCTGAAAAACATGCAGAACAACAAGGGCTCTCATACACTGATAGTGGGAATGTAAAATGTTTCAGTCACTTTGGAAAATTTGGGGTATTTCTTACAAAATTAATCATGACCTTATAATATAATCCAGAAACCCCACTTCTAGGTACTCATTCAAGTGAAATTAAAACTTACGCTTACACAAAAATCCCTTACAGAAATCATTTGTGTGTTTTAAAATAACTTCAACTTTTATTTTAGATTCCGGGGGTACCTTTGCAGGTTTGTTACATGGGTATATTGTGTGATGCTGAGGTTTGGGATACAAACGGTCTCATTACCCAGGTAGTGAGCATAATACCCAACAGTTAGGTTTTTAACCCTTGCCCCACTCTAGTATCCCTCTGTGTCTATAGTTGCCATCTCTATGTCCATGTGTACCCAATGTTTAACTCCCACTTGTAAGTGAGAACATGTGGTATTTGGTTTTCTTTTCCTGTGTTAATTCACTTAGGATAATGGCCTCCAGCTGCATCCATGTTGCTGCAAAGGACATGATTTCACTCTTTTTTTATGGCTGTGTAGTATTCCACGGTATATATGTATATTTCCTTTATCCAATCCACCATTGGTGGGCACTTAGGTATATTCCATGTCTTCCCCTTCAGAAATATTTTGAGTGATTTTATTGATAATCCATAATCACAAAACTGGAAACAATCCAAATTTCCTTCAGCGGCTGTATGGGTAAACAAACTGTAGTTCCTTCTTACAATGAAAAACTACTCTGATAAAAAGTTTAAAAAAATTGATCCCAGGTTAGGCACAGTGGCACATGCCTGTAATCCCAGCACTTTGGGAGGCCAAGGCGGGCGGATCACGAGGTTAGGAGATCGACACCATCCTGGCTAACACAGTGAAACACCGTCTCTACTAAAAATACAAAAACAAAATTATCCAGGCATGGTGGCGGGCGCCTGTAGTCCCAGCTACTTGGGAGGCTGAGGTGGGAGAATGGCGTGAACCCAGGAGGCGGAGCTTGCAGTGAGCTGAGTTCGTGCCACTGCACTCCAACCTGGGCGACAGAGCGAGACTCTGTCAAAACAAACAAACAAACAAACAAAAAATCCTCATGGTTGAATGAATCTCAAATCCATTATTCTTAGTGAAAGAAGTGAGAGTCAAAAGGCTACTTACTGTATGATTCAATTCATATGACATTTTGGAAAGGCCAAGCCTGTAAGGATCAAGAACAGATCAGTGATTTCCAGAGGTTGAGATATGTGAGTTTAGTACAATAGGGAGTATGAGGAAATTTTTTCAGGTGACTGAATTATTCTTTATCTTGATTGATGATGATGGTTGGCGGACTGCATGCTTTACACAAAAATCACAGAACTGTACTCCGTAAGAGTGAAATTTACTGTATATAAGTTAATAATTACTATTAAAATATTGCAACTAAAATCAGCTAACGTATATCACATTAAAAGCATAAAAAATCTTATGATCATGTCAATAGATGCATAAAAAGTGTTTGATAAATATCAACAACTACTGAGAAGCAAAAAACGAATTGTTAGAAAATTATCAATAAAAAGAAGTGTCTTTGATCAACACACATTTAAAACATGTGCAGCAGACATCATATTCAGTGGTGAAATGTTATAACTTTCCTTCTGAGATGAGAAATAAGACAAAGAGGTTTGCTATTACCACCTCTATTCAACATTGTACTTGATGCCTTAGCCAGTACAATTAGGCAAGAAAAAGATAGAAAAGGCAGAAGAATTGAAAAAGAAGACATAAAACTATCATTATTCATGAACAATATGATTATGTAAGTAGAAAATAGAGGAAAAATCTTCTCTAGATTTAATTACTGGAATTAATAAGTGGGTGACTTGGAGTTTATTGTAAGCAAGGCTACTTCAATCCTTTGTTTTCCAGACCTATGTAATCTACTTATTAGTGATTCAACACAATATAGTGGTCATTGATTTAGGGTGTATACTACGTTCTGAAGGATGGCACTTCATTCTCATAGGATATCATCTTCAATCTGGTTATCACTTTCAAAAAGCTGTGCTATTGCTCTATCAGGCTAGTAACTTCTGGGTTTTGTAGATATGATAAGACCAGTGCATCTTATGGTGAGACACCTACTGCTGCACTTCCTTTGCTGTAAAATAAGTTTCATAGTCTATGCAATACATGTGGGTTCACATGTCAGTGGATCAAACATTCTGTGAGCACTCAAACAGTGGTATTTGAGGCTCTGTAGACAAAAAGGGCACACAATACCCAGTATATGAGTCAGTTTCAGTCAACATGAATTGTCCTTCCAACGCAGAAGGCATTTGATGTAATCAATTTGCCACCTAAACACTGGCTCATTTCCTTGAGGGATGGTACCTTGTTGGAGACTCAGCATTGGTCTCTATTGCTGGCAGGTTGGATTTTTGGTAGGGGCAGTAGCTAAATCAGCTTTGGTAGTGGCACTCCACTGTATTTGGACCATGCATAGCCTTCAATCCTGCCACCTTGATTGCTCCATTTATGTTCCCTTTGTGTCTGCACACTGAGGTTGTCAATGACAAAGGCTAGGCAATGTCATCTTTCCAAATCATTCTGTCTACTTGCTTGTTAGTGCTTTTAAATGTCAGATTATTTTTGGTGAGCTTTAATATGTGATTCAAAAGTCTTCACATCCAATGCCCACTCCTGTAGGTCTATCCACTTCTCCTGGGTATATCACATGCCTCTTTCTTGGACTTTCTTGTCCTTGATCTTTCTGTTACACACTCTCAGCTCAGACCACTTCTTTTTCCACACAAAATGAATAACTAAGTGTACTACCTGAAGATATGTTCCTTGGAAGAATTTCCCCTGAAATCTGTCTTCTAGACAGAGTGAATGACTCAGTGTATTCAGGCTCAGTGCCACTCTGAGCAGGGCTGTTGTGCACCAGAAGTACACTTTTGGCTTACATCCCCATACTGAATTAACCCATCTATGAACCAAGCTTGGTATTTTCACTCACCCCTCAGTCAACCCTAAGGGATACCCTGTAACTACCACCACCATAAATAATGTGGCCTCAATGTGGGCTGAGGGAGAAGTGCAAATGCAACAGTGATGGATTACATGGAAACCTGGTCCATCTACTCGTGCAGCTTACTTATGCCCTCTGGCCCTGAGCATGGCCAATTTCAGATGTACCACATCTGCCTTTAGGTCCATCAAACCTTACAATCCAGTCTAGGATCTCTTAGAATCTGACTCACATTGTGTAGTTCTGGCTATATGACAAGATCACTTGATGTTCCATGATGAGATACTCCATTTCTACTATGGCTCAAAAGCATTTCAAATGGTATATAATTTTCCACTTCAGGTGGCATGACCTTGCACTGACACATGGGGTCTAAATTGTGATTCTGCTATTGGGAATGTGTGATAGATTCAACATGACATCTTTTCCCATCTCTGGTATCTTGAATACCATAGTGCGTGTTGTGTCATGTATCTGAAACAACAAGGCTACTTACATGGTAGCCTGGTCTTGCTCGAGAGCCTTTTTATGCTCTAAACCCTGTACAAAGTTGGCAGCCTTTCACATCATCATGTAGTGTATTGAGTAGTACAGACAGTCTCCAATTTATGATGCCCTGACTTAATGATTCTTTGACTTTACTATGGTGGAAAGTCATACGTATTCAGTAGAAATTGTACTTAGATTTTTGGTCTTTTCCTGTGCTAGTGATATGTGGCACAATACTCTCTCAATACTAGGCAGCAGCAGTGAGCCCCAGTTCCCAGTCAGCCAGACAAAAACAAGGACATACAACTGATAGTCTAAAGTACATTGTGTTGTAAGATGATGTTGCCCAATTGGATGCTAAGTGTCCTGAGCATGTTTAAGGCAAACTAGGCTAAGCTATGATGTTTGGTAAGTTTGGTGTATTAAATGCATTTTTGACTTACAATATTTTCAACTTATGATGGGTTTATTGAGACATAACGACATCATAAGTTGAGGGGCATCTGCATCCTAAAATATGGAATATGCTGCCTCTAGAACCCCTATTGGGCATTGTTCTCTCTTCTTAGTGGTGAGAGGTATGATGAAATAAATTGCCTTTTACTTTGAAGGGGTTGTTTTAGCATACTGCAGATCACTGGACCCTAAAAAAAATTAATAATGTCATGAGCTTAATGTTTATAGAGTTTATCTCCCACTTCCTGGTACTAACATTTCTTTCTAATGCCTTTAAAATACTTTCTACTTATTTACCATCTTGCCTGATTAACATAACATCATTGATATAGTGCTCCAATATAATGCTCTGCAAAATATTCAGAAAATTTAGAATTCTTAGAACTACATTAAATAGAATAGATTACCTAACAATGCTTGTGTCAAGAAAATAAATGTAGATCCTCTGTGTTCAACCGAATGCAAACTGCTTCTAATCCTCCTTGATAGGAATGAAAATGAATATATTCACCAGTTCAGTGGCCATATACGGAGTAGCTGAGGCCTCTTTAGTTAGCTCTAGCAAAGGTACAAATGATGGTGCAAAGCTAGTATTGAGGCTTATTATTTGCTTGAGTCCACTGTAAACCTGAAATAAATATCCAGTTATTCTAGACCAGACTGATGAATTAAATGAGGGCATGATAGTGACTAGTACCCTTACATCCTTAAGGTCTTAAAGGAATGCACTAATCAGTGCCATTCCATCTGAGCTGTAATATTATTTCTTTTATTTACTGTTTTGACTGGGTTTTAGTGGAGGAGAGTTTCAGAGACTTCCACTGGATCTTGAGAAATAACTATTGGCTTGGTCTGTAGATCCATTGTAAGTTGAACTTGGCCTAGATCTCCATTTATTACTTGGTTCCCATGTATCCCCACTTAAACTGGGAGTGAGTCAATGATAATGATTTTAGTCTTTGGGTATTAATGTCAACTCAGATTCAACAGACTTTGACGTATTTGGAGATTCCCTTTTACCCAGTGTGCAGTCATCTTAGTAAATGACCACTTATACAATGATACCTTTAGAGTAGAGTTTCTCAACCTTAGCACTACTGGATTTGGAGCTGGATAATCTTTGTTTTCAGGGACTGTCCTATGCATTGTCAAATGTTTAGTAGCATCTCTGGCCTCTATTCATGAGATTCCAGTAGCATCCCCCCAATCATGATTATCAAAAATGATCTAAAAACTTACTCATATCCAGTCCTGAAACTGGGCTAGGTATTATGACTTCTTACTGCTCTGATAGCCCTCAGCCCTCTGATTATCCATCTGCGATTTCTCTTGATTATATAGATCAGGGCTCAGAAAACTTTTTATTTAAAATTCCCTATAGTGAATAGCTTAGATTCACAGGCTATTTTGTCTCTGTCACAACTAGTTCTGCCATTTTAGTGTGAAAGCAGTCACAACCAGTGTGAAAACAAATAGGCATGGTTATGGATGTCAGCAAGATGGCAAAATAGAAGCATTCTACCGTCATCACTCCCCAGAGAAGCATCAATTTTGACAAGTACCCACAGATTAGAGCATCTTTGTTGAAGTCTGAGAGTCCAATAGAGAAGTTTCAGCACACTGTTGGAGCAAAAAAATAATGAATAGATGCCTCGAAGAGGGTAAGAACAGTGCTAATTTATCCATATCATCCCTCCTCCAAGGCAACAAAGTTTAGTGCTAAGACACCCTCTACCTGTGATTTCCCCCATGGAAAAAAGTGAGAATGTAGTGAATGAGCACCTGGTTCCCCCCATTATACAAGATGCTATCAAAGAGGCCCAGTTCTTTCTGAACTCATCCAGAGTACTGAAGTGATCTGCACAGCTGAGTGGTTAGGAGAGACCGTGAGCAGGAAAGAGAGGCTGCAGAACCTTGATAACCACTCTACAAACTCAAGCAGAAAGCTTGCCTAAGAACCACTTGGGACAACTTGCCTGTAGACTTCTGCCCCCGCCTCAACTGGGTCATGATCACCCCAAATGTTCTGCATGTCTTTCCATCCCTCTTCCTCCTAGCCAGCTCTCCTAGCATAACCATATGGATGACAAGTGCCAGGGTCTCATGCAGTCAGATTGACTCTGTGGGACTGGAGAAGGCATACTTAAGCATTTTAGGGCAACACCCTTGAGAAGACAAATGTGAAACCCTCACACCTGGCCTGGCTTTGCAGGACCAAGAAAAGACATTCAATATTAAAAATTCCCTCCTAAGTATTAGTATAAGTACTCATTATCTGAAATTTAAACTTTAACTGGGTGTCCTGTATTTTATCTGACAACACTATCCCTTGTTGCAAGGTAACAAGGCTTCATAACTTTTTTCTGGCAACAACCAGTCATTGGGAGGGAGGGAGACCTGTGGCTAGGCAATTCCCTTCAGCTGAGGTCAATGTCTGCAAAACCTCCAGCCAATAGCCTTTAACCACCCAACTCCCAGCACCTAGGCGAATGAGTTCTTCAGTTCTGAAGGAAGAGAGAGATGGGCAGCGCACCAGTGTTTCCACTTCGCCATAGCAGTAAATCTAGCAAAAGATGTGCAAGGTGTCTACACAGAAAACTGTAGAAAAATCTGGAGACAAAACTCATAAAACTTAAATAAACAGAGGGACATTACATGTTCATGGATTGGAAGGCTTGATACTATGAAAATGTCAATCATTCCTAAATGGATCTATAAATCAATGAAAATTTCAGCAGGTACTTTTTTGTGGAAAAATGATAACCTAATTCTAAAATGTATTTAGAAATTCAAAGGACCATCAATAGCCAGGAAAATATTAAAGAGGATTAAATTTGGATGAACTAAACTAACCTGATTTTAAATTTTACTATGAAGTTACAACAATCAAGGTTGTGTGGTATTGCCATAAAGACAGACAAGTAGATCAACAAGCAGATAGAGAGTATCCACACTGTTGGAGCACTGATTTATGACAAAGGTGGCATTCAGTCAAGGGTAGTTATTTTCAATAAATGGTGTGAGATAATTCGGTTATCTATATTGAATATAAAATTCGACCTCTATCATAATATAGACACAAAAATCACTTCTAGATATATTTTGATCTAAATGTGAAAGGGGACATAATAAAGCTTCTAAAAGATAATATGAGAATATCTTCATGAAATTTAGGGTAGACAAATATTTTTCACGCTCAAAAAACTCAAAAACATTAGCAATAAAGGAAATGATGGATAAATTTCCTAATTTATATTAGGAAGAGTATGCATCAACAGTCAACATTAAACTACTCATCAATAAAAAGAAACAAACTACTGATAAAACATGGATGAATCTAAAAGACTTTGTGTTGAGCAAAGAACAAAGAAAAGAAAAAGGAAACACAACATACCATATAATTCCTTTGATGTGAATCTCTAGAAAAGACAGATCTAATGTATAGCAACAGAAAGTAGACCACTGTTTGCCTGAAGCTAGGAGTAGGGGATTGAGATTGACTGAGGAGACAGAAGATGAATTTTTGAAGTGTTAAAAATGTTCTATACCTTGATTTTGGTGGTATATATATATTCCAAAACTCATTGAGCAGTATAGTTAAAAATGGGTATATTTTATTTTATGCATTCCATTGTACTTGTTGTATATAAGTTAAACTTCAATAAAATGGACTTTTTAAAAAGGTACTATTAAGAGAGCAAAGAAACAAGCCACAAAGTAAGGGACAGTATTTGTAACACTTAAAACTTTCATAGCTCATTTCTAGGTTATATAAAGAATTCCTACAATCAATATGAAAAAGATGAACTACTCAAAAGAAAACTGACAAGCAACTAGAGAAAAACATCACAAAAAAATTAAAAGTTGCAAGTGACAATGTTCTGCACAGAAAAATTCAAGTTAAATCACAATAAGTTACCACTATATGCCTATGAGGATGGCCAAAACAATAACAACAGCAAATGATGATACCAAGTGTTCACGGTGCTCTCATATACTACTGGTGGGAGTGTAAATTGGTAAAACACTTTAGGAGACTGGCAATGTGCACTAAAGTTGAATGTACACATACATACATGGCTCACCTATTCTACTTCTAGATATATACCCAATAGTAATGTGTACATGAGTTACACTAAAAATATGTACAAGAATGTCCATAGTTGAGAGTTCCATTCATGCTTAGGATACAGAAAAACACAAGAGTAAATTGTTTCCACCCTTACAATGAGAAGATGGGGAATCTACAAAATAACTTTTCTTGAGCCTGTCAGAGAGTTAAGGTTGCAAGACAACCAAATAATTTCTCAAAAGAGTGACAAGTGTCTCCAAGGAAAGACACAACATAGAACCTTTTCATCTTTGGCAGAGCACAAGAGAAAAGGTACCACCACATATACAGGCAAGATGAAATAAGCTAAAATTTTATCCAATTCTTAAAGGCAACTATGAGTGAAAGAGTCAATTTGAGAGAACTAAAAGTTTTAGATACAAGAAGAACTCAGCCTTACTCACAAACGCTCTTCTAGGGAAGTCTCCAGGTGCTTGTGAAGAAGACTGGGGGCAAAGTAGGAGAGCAGGAAAGGAGAGAAACTTCTTTCCTTAGTGGTGCAGTATGTGATTGGCTGCTGCTGGCAGATAGGCATGAAGCTCAGTTGCTTCCCAGGATCCTTCTTTTCTACAATGTGAAGGTTGAGCTATTGGTGGAGGGGCAACACATCCTTCCTCCCCAAAAGCCTAGACAAAATCTCACTGCTTCTGCGACAGGAATAGAAGAAAAATCGTCAAGGGCAGGTATAGAATATGCTGTTACCCTCAGGACACACGCATAGTAACACTGTTTGTAATAGCCCAAAACTGGAAACAGCTGTAATGTTCATCAACCGTAGAAATGATTAATTAACTGTGCTATAGCCGTCCAACAGGATATTATACAGCAAAGAAAATAAATGGATACTGCTACACTAAATAATGTACATGAACCAAGCAAATATTTTGAGCAAAAGAAACCAAGTACACTAGAACATATGCTGTAGAATTCAATTTAAAAAATTAAAAAACAAACCAGACAAATCTATGCTATTAGAAGTCAGGAGAGTGGTTACCAGTGAGAAGGAAGAATGAGATAGTGATTGGAAAGATTAAGGGGCCTTCTGCAGTGCTGTAAATTTTTTTAAATTTTTGATTAGTTACATGGGTCTGTTCACTTTGTGATGATTTGTTAAGATGTACACTTATCATTTGTATACTTTTATGTTGCATATTATACGTCAAATAATAGCAGTTTATTTTAAAAATTTAAAAACATATTAGTTATATATGTAACTCACTTAGAGGCATCTTGTCTATGGAGCTAAAATTAGACAAAATTGAAGAAGCTTAAAAACATAAAATAAAAAGTATGCATATTATTGTTTTTCCCATACCTTGTGAATTAGGATCTAAATATTTCATGCCAAATTTTAATTTCTGATATAGATCGTTTGAAAGTGCCATTAAATGATGTGACAGATGAATAGAGAGATGGACATGAGAATGATTATACATAGATAAGTCAATAATTTTATTTTATGGTTGAAAACAATTTGACAAAAATAGAACATATCTGAGAAGGAGAAATTAACCCTAATCAAATGAAGTTGGTATTCTAAAGTTCAAGTCATTACACATTAGATGGCACATTTGGGGAACATCTTGTCCTACTTCTATATATAAGTAGATGTTCTGCTTTTAAGACTTCAGTTTAATGTACTTTGTGGAAATTAACTTCGAGAAGAGAAGGTATTGGGTCACCAGTAAAGGCAGAACTTAGAAAAGATGTTTCTTACCAAGGTTGATTTGTTTTCTTAACAGGTCTCCCATCAGAATACTGCTTTCTGTAACAGTAATGAGAGGATAGACTGCATCATAGTAAGATTTAGAATGGATGATGGGTGTGTCTTTCTTTTGTAGAGAAAGCGATTGAAGAGTGACATTGACAGGAGATATGCAAAAGAAGAACTGGTATGACACTCCAACTACAGATGTATTTTAAGAAATAATACCACTGAAAATTAAGAATCTGGTAATTGATTTTCTTAAAACTGTGTCTAAATATCCCTTGAAATATCTTCATGTACCCTCAAAGGTACTTACATTCCAGGCTGAAAACTATCTTAGAAAGCAAGTGTACCTCTGCACCTCTGTCTTGTGAATTGCCATTGTCACCAGAACCATGGAGCTTAGAAATCATGATTGATTCACTTGGGCCTTGAAGAGCCAGGACCAATATGAAATATACCTGAACACTTTCAAGGGAATTAGGACCAATTCTGGGTGCAGTCCTATCTGGGAGGCAGAGCAGGGAACATGATGACCTCAGAGATGTGCTTCAGCTCTGACATTTGTTGCTTCTCTTTTTCCCACTCCTCAATTAGAAATCAATGCTATAAACTCTGCCTATACCCCAAGAGGAGTGAAAGTGTACAAGGGTGCCCTCAAAGGAAGAAAGGAATGCTTCTTAGTGATGATAAGTACTGTGCAACAACTTTGGATGTGGATCTTCTACTTAAAATAACACCTACAATATGAACCTTTCAGCATGCAAACAAGATGAAGATGCATGGAGCAAAGTGAATGCTTGCTCTTCTCAAAATTCAGGGACAATGGTGCCTTTCCCTTCCTTGCAAAAAGCAAACTGACAGGTGGCAGCTTGCATTTCACACTGATTTTCAAAATATTTGCATATGAATTATGCAGATAAAAAAGTCTTCTCACACTTGTAAGAATGGATTCTTATTTGGCTGGGATTAATAATCATTATATTAGCCTGGAAGAAATGATAAATATGTATAACCAAGTAACCTCTTGAGGTTTAAAATCACATGAAGGATTTAGCTGTTGTTGCTGTGAGAGTAATGCAAAATGGGACATAGTCCAGAGAACAAAGACTCTATACTCCCAGTCCTCTTTCAGGAGGCTTCTGGGGGCAGGGGCTGCTGCTACGATCACTCCACAAAAAAGAGGCAGAGAGGGTTAGTCTCTGGTCAAATGATAGGCTTTTGTCTATTAATGTTGTGGCCCCCCAGGGTCCAGTTCTTGGTTCTTTTCTCTATCTTTATACTCATCCTTGATAATCTTACTTAGTTTCATGGCTTTCACATCTTCGCCCCATACCAATCTCCAAACTTGATTCATATAATGAACTGCCTTAATGATATCTTCAGTTGAATGTCTAATACACATTTAAAAATACACATTTAAAACCAAGTTCAAAACTAAACTCCCAACCCATACACAACGTTCCTCATGTCAACTGTTGACAACTCCATACTTCCTATTTCTCAAGTCAAAAACCTTAGAGGTCTCTCATCTCAGAGTCACTCTTGCAGCCACATTCAATCCATCAGGAAATCCTGCTGGCTCAGACTTCAAAAAATACCCAGAATCTATCAATTTCTTAACACATTCATTTCTACCATGCTGGTTTTGACCACCATTGTAGTTGCCTCAATTACGGCAACAGACTCCTAGCTGGTCTTCTAGCTTCTAGCCAAAGGAATAATATTAAAGCATAAGTCAGATTTGCTCTGCTCAAAACCCCTAAGCACCTCAAATAGTGCTTCCACATAGTGGGCACTCTAAATATCTGCTAATAAAAAGTAGATTTGTCTTCTTTTTCTCTTCCAAAAAACTCAGGGGTTCCTTTTCCCCCCTTCTTCTGCCCCCCTCCCCCAGTGTAGGGATCTCATTCATTCATTTATTCATTCATTCAACAAACACTTATTTATTGAATTCCTACTATGTGCTGTGAAGGCCTAAGGTAAGGACTCCACTGCCCAGACATTATGAAAGATTCTGAATGGGAACTCCATAGTCTTCCACAGATGGTCTGAGGTTTAATTCCATTACCATTTGGAAGTCCCTGGATAGTCCAAGTCTGAGGGGGAGAGACATACCCTCAGGAAAGGTGTCTCTTAGTACAGAATGAGAAAGTAGCACCTATCACAATTTAAGCTATACCCTAATGCCAAAAGATTGTAAAATGTCTTTACCTGGAGTGAATACTCTGTAGTGCTCTGCCTGTGGTTCCATACATGGGGCCTAAAGCTACATAAGTAGGGCTTCTGGTGCCCAGGATAATTTCAGGAGACAGCTCAGGCAGGGGCTGCCACCAGCCCTCATCATTTCTCACATGTTCTTGCTGTCACAAAGTATATGTAGGTACATTGCATGCTGGCCAAAAAGAATATGGGCAAGAGGCACTCTAGGTCTCTGAAAGATCAGAATAAGTTTGCAGATGCACTCTAAGTGCCATGTGCACACATACTCCAAGTACTTGTAGTGTACAATTCATCCCCATGCTCTTGAAAACTGACTTAGGTTATTGGGACCACATATATCAACATCTGGTTATTATTAATTGGTGAATTATAATAATACCACATTTATCAATTTGGTCCACAAAAGAGAATCTTCCAGGCCACTAAGGCTTATCCCCTAAAGTGTCAAAATGTAAATAACCATTCTAGCTTGTCAATTCATAAGCTTTGAAGAGGTCTCTGAGTTTATTTACTCTAAGTTCTTTATGTTGTCTAGCCCAAGATTTTATAGCCTTGGTACTATTGACATTTGGTGCCAAATAATTCATTGTTGAAGGAAAAGGGTTATCCTATGCATTGTCGGATGTTTAGTAGCATCCCTAGCCTGTGTCCACTAGATGTCAGTAACCCCCTCCCAGAAGTGACAACCAAAATGTCTCCAGACATTGCCCAAGTATCCTGGGTAGGGGTGGGGACTGAAATCCCTGATATTGAGAACCAGTTATCTAGTTCAAATTTATTTTACAATTGAGGAAAATGAATTTGATTTCAAGGCTAGTTTGTGCTTAAATAGTGACTACCAAAGGAAATGGCACTACCGTCATCTATTAATACTTTATGTCCATGCCAGAAAATTTGGCATTATCTCTGATTCTTCTTTCTCCCTCACCAGACGTTCACAATGTTCTGTCAACGGCATGTTCAAAACATTTTTCAAATCCACCTTCTCTTCATCAACACACCGTCTTAGACCAGGCTATCATTTTCTTTCACTGGATCACTAAAACAGCCACCCAACCGTACTACCTGTCTCTAGTCTTGCCCCTTCTAATTGATTCTCTATACTGTAGTCAGAGTAAATATTTTAGAATATAAATTTAATTCATGTTATTCAGTAAGTTTATACCTTTCAATGGCATCCCATTGTCTTCATGAAAAATGTCCAACATCTTAACCAGTTAACTGGTATTTGTTTATATTTCCCTTACCACCAAACTACTAGCATTTTCACAAACATGCCAAATTATTTTTCATTTTCAGACTAGAATATATGATATGCTCTATGCATAGAATGTCTCAATCCAACTTAATTTTGTCTGGATAACGTATTAACTTAGACATCATATCCTGCAGGAAGTGTTCCCTGAATGTCCAGGTTAAGTGTCCCTTCCTGTGTAGTGTCTCAGCACCCTGTTAATCCCTTGATCACTCTGTGTTTTAATTGCTCATTCCCTTGTCAGTTTCTTCCACGAGAATGTGATCTCCACCATGACAGGGACTATGTCTTTTATACCATTGGATCCCCAGTGCCTGGCATATAGCAGAGTGCTTAATTCATATTTGATGAATAAAATAATCAGTGGAAGAAACTTGGGATATTTTGAGTTTCAGCATATTGTTTACTTTCACATGCTGCCTCCTTATAAAATTAAAAGTATAAAAACAAAAAACTTGTGATAGAGATTTAGGCTTCCTAAAACAGAAGTTATCTAATATAATTTAGAAGTTTTTTTCCTGATGACTTAATGCCATCATTAAGCACAGTGTGGTGCTTTCATGCAATAATGCCTTTAAGAACGAATAGTACAGGTATTATTATTTTCTCTAGCACTCACAAGTCTTGAACAGTTGAAGTTTTCTTTTCTTGGGTCTTTTTAGTTATCAGTTTCAACTCATGTGTCATTTCTTGCAGCTATCATCATGATTGACACTAATAACCTAGCAATAGGAGTGGGGAAGCTTGATGCTCTGTTCTCTTTCTATTTTTCTGTTTCTAAACTTCTCTTTACAGGGGAAGGAAGTGGCCAATTATGTTAGAACTGTTTAGGGAATTAAACTATATTGGCATAGGGTGAAGATGGAGAGGTGCATTTTTTGCCCTGTGTAAAGGACATGAGCTTTAGGGCATGTAGCAGCTATTTTGACCATTAGTAGCTCTTTGTACAGCTTCCTTGCTTTTCAGCTGTGCTCCAGGCGGGAGAAGCTTCCTCAAAGGTGACTGTCTATCATTTTCATTATCCCTGTAGCAGAGAGCCCATGCCTTGTTTGCTGAGATCAGAATGTACCTCCCAGGATTCTATTACAGGGCTGGTCAAAGCTGCCTTACACTGGGCCTCCAGTCTTGACTTGACATTTGCCACTTCTGAGCACAACCAAGGAAGAAAGACTGTGGTCATATTTATCAAGTACACACAGAGAAAACAGTTACTTACTTATTGTCTGTGCATGCTGCAAACACAAACATATTTGATGTTTGCACAAATTTGTGGAGTGTGGATACAAAAAAATAGGGGGGCTACCTACAAAAGAAGAATTTGGCAGACAAGGACACATGAGGAATGTGTGTCAAAAAGCCTGGAAAGGCAGCCTAGCATATTCATAAAATAAGCCATTCAATAAACAAATACTTAACCCCAAAAAGCAGAACAGTTGTCCAGGTGGAGAAACTGAATTACATGAGCACACATTCTGCCATAAACTGCATCACGTTTCATCTCTCCCTGCGGGCAGCTTCTAGGCAGGGAGGGGACTGGGGCACATACAGAGCTTGTGAGGAACCACCTGCCAATGCATGTATTTGCATGTATGATCTGTGTAGCATATGTCAGGCTTGTACATAATGATGGTGATGATGGTGATTATACTAATTATTACTTTATCTTTCCTGAACATTTCTACTTTTCAGAGTACTTTCACATCTATTATTTCCTTTTAGTCAAATGTAAACAAAGGCATAGCAAAAATAAGTGACTTACTTAAGGTCCCACAGTCAGAGCAGGGCAGAGCTGAACTAAAGCTCAGATCTGCTAATGTGCATTTGCCTTCCATCCAATCACACTGCCTCAACTGTCATGACTTACTGATATTAATGGCCAAATGAGAGATGACTTTCTGGCTCCCCCAGGAAGTTGACAATGCCCATGGGCTACTATAAGCCACAGCTCAAAGCAGAATCTAAGTTTTCAGGAGGACATCTGAAGTGAAGGAAAAAAAGTAAGGTCTTTAATTCAGTAAGTGCTCTTCGCCAGAGACAGAAACTTCCCAGAGACAGAACAACCAGAGAAGCCCACCAAGTAGCATTGACTGGGATCAAAAGGGGCACTTGGCATGAATAAGCAGGGTGGGAGGACCTTAACTGGAGTCCAGTTGACTGGGTAAAGATAGCAATGATTAAGAGAATGGAGTAAGACCTTTTGCCAAGTGCATGAAGTTGGGCCCATTGCCTATGTGGGCAGGCAGCATGGGATTACAGAAAGAGCACAGGAGTGAAAGGCAGAAGATGTAGGTCAAGAATCAGAGGCATTCAAGTCAGAAGGGCTATTAAAGAACAAATTTGCCTGTGTGTGGGTTAGATAGATCTTCTATATCATCATCAGGTTCTCTGGGTAACTCTTTCTAGTTTGTGTCACGTGATCCTCCTAGGGAATCTACAAACTTCTTTTATTTAAGTAACTTGGTCAAAAAGTATTCCACTTTGGTGGTTTGAAAACCCAAATCTATGACCCTTACATAACTGAGTCTCTCTTAGCCAGAGGAATGGCATTAGTAGAAATAAGTTGAGTTTCTGACCCCAGGTGATCTGGGAAAGCTTTTATGAAATGATTGACTTCTTACAGCTCTTAAGATTAAGTATAAGTACATTAACACGACTCTTCATGATCTAGCCCCTGCCTATCTCTCCAACCTAATCTCTCATTCTTTGTGTCTTGCAGCGTGTGTTCTAACCAGACTACTTTGCTTTTCAGTTCCTTGAAAGTGCCAACATGTTTGGCCTCCGGACTTTTGTACATGTTGTTTCTTCTGCCCGGAACTCTCTTTCTACCCCCACCATGTCCACATGGTATACTTCTACTGATCCTTCAGGCATCAACTTAGACGTATATTCCTCTGAAAGGCTTTCTTTTTCCCTTTTAAAGACTGGATTAGGCACCTACTCCATGCTCCTTTACACAATTGACTACCCACCATCTTATATTCTATCACACTAATTGCAATTACAAAAAATCTTCACCAGACTGTAAGCTGCATTAGGGGCTCTGTCACTATGGTTTACCTGTACCTACCACAGTGTGTAACACACTCTAAATATGCACTAAATATTTGTTGAATTGAATTAATATCAGCAATGACTTGAATTCAGAAAATGTATTGTGCCAAAAACGTTCATGGTGGTAGGATATTAATTAGTCCATACCAATGGAAAATCCAGACTTTGTTTAACCTAGTTCATTATATTTTCCCTATCTGCTGGTCATTTTAGTATTTCTGTTTCTTCACCTTGCTCTTACCTCTCAATATCACTTCTGCTCTCTATTACTTCCCAACCTCTAGACCTATAGCTGCTCAGAGTTGCCATTCCTCCTCTTCTTCTCAGCAATGCTCCATGCTTTCGGATTGATCTTTATTGTCTGTACTCCCATGACCATCACCACCCCCCACCAGTCAAAAAAGATCCATCATAGTTTCCCAGATCTCAGTGAGATGTTATGATGAAATGCAGTTCTAAGTTACTAAATTGTACCAGGATTCTGAGGCCTAATCCAACAATTGGATTGAGTCTTAGGACTTTCAGAATGGTTATATATAAATAGTCAATTCCTAAAGCCTCGATGCCTTAAGCAGGAGAAATAAATCTGGGATACTGGAATTTCAGTCAGACTTCATGTTTATGAATGGGTTCTCATGGGGAGTAGAGGGTGTGTTGTGGAGGGGGTACCTCCAAACCACACAATCACCTAAGCAATGGCCTCTATGGTCTCACTGTAGTTGCATTATTGGGCTAGGGAATCCACAGAAGAAAAATATCCAAGTCCTTTACTTCTTTGAGAGGAATTCAGAATATCTGCTAAAATTAACTCTGCAGCTATTAGATAAAGTAGATTCCCATTACCCACGTTCTTCCCATTCCATTATATTCAACAAGTCCTGACTAAGTGACTCCCTATGACACATAGTATTGCATGATGGGAACACTTGGGTTGACACTAATGCTTCTGAAACAACAGATATTTCGTGCTCCTATAATGGTGAACTAAAGCAAAGAGCCTTACTAATCAGAAATGATTTTGCTCCCTTCTTTCCTCATCCATCCCTCCAAAAATCTCATCCCCACATCACAGCCTCTGGGTCACCATCTGGCTATGTATCTCACTGTGATCACAGCCTCAATGTCCTGCTTATGGTCAGTCCTCGAGCTGCTGAAAAATTGTGTTTAATATGGAGAGTGCGTCATATTTATGTCAATGGTGCTGAAGGTTATGGTGCTTCAGATAATGAGCTTTTATTTTAAAAAAATAGTAGCAAAAACGGGAGCATCTTAAATTAAAGGGCATTTCACAGAGTGTAATTGAACAGGGAATAGGTGTCTATTTTTGTAGAAAAGCTGTGATTCAACTTCTGTCTCTTGCTTATATTTTCCAAATGGTTATATTCTAGATGGAAAAATCAAAAGCTTACGACTTGTCCTTCTCTTGGCATAAGTATGAGTATGCAAGACTCTCTGCTTCTGTGTTCAACTGGCAAACTGCTATGGACTCTTGGATGTGATACCAGAATAAGCACAGAGTTTATCTCACAAGTGACCCTACCATTCCCCAAATAATTTCCCTCTTGCCCTTAATTTAAAAGCAGTTGTCCTCTGGGCCTTAATGTCAATGCAGATAGCACTTCCCCCTGGAGACCCTCCAACCATTTAATAGGAAGAAATGATTATGTATGTCTTTGTTTCCCTGCAGATAGGAAGGGTCACAGAAACTTGCTGGTTCACTTCCAAGTCATGCTGTCTGGCATGAACTGGGCTTTTGCTGACAATCAGCAAGTCTCCTATTGTTTTTAATTGACTTCCAAGTGTTCCCATTACAAAGGCTGTTTCAGAACTGATCTCTGCTTAGGTCTGAAACTCTCTTCTTCTCCCACCTTTACCCTTTTCTGATCAGATAACTCTGCCTCCTCCATGGGAAAAGAGAAAGGGGAACTGCATATTGAAATAAGAGAAGGGAGGGAAAGCCACTCACAGAGCACACTTTGTGCTTTTTCCATACAAACTTGGGGAAGATACAGCTCAGACCTTGGGATGGTATTTCTGCATGTTAGGGGCAGGGTCTGATATGTCACAGGATAACTAACCATCTTGATTTGCCCAAGGCTGAAGGATTTCCTAGGACATGAACTTGCACTGATAAAATCAGGATAGTCCAGGAAAATCAGGATGGTTGACTACCCTAGATATGGGTAAGGAACTGAGAGAGTCTGTTGGGAAGGGGACTGTAATAGTCACCTTAGTCTGTGTGGACCCTCAAGCTATGTTTGTTATCATGAACCTTATCCAAAACTTGCCTCAACAGAAGCTTCCCCTGTCCACCTCTGTAATCTCATTTATGACTACTCTCTCCATTGGCCATTTTGCTCCAGCTGCACTGTACTTTCTTTTTCTCAAACACCACAAGCTTATCCATACTGAAGCTGTTCCCTCTGCCTGAAAACAGTCTTTCTTCAGATGATAGTCTTCTTCACATGAAGATCTGAAGAAACACATCATTAAAGAGACTTTCTTTAACCATTCATTGTAAAATGGATGGTTAGGAAACCTCTACTTCTGCCCAGTTTCTAGCATGCTATCCTCTTTTCTTCCTAGTCCTTAGTATTACCACAATTGATCTTATTAATCTGTTCACTTGTTTGTTGTGTATCTCCACCACTACACGAAAGCTCTATAATGAGGGGAACTAGACCTTTCTTGTTCATTTCTCTACGTCCAGCATCCAGAAGAGTAGCAAGAGCTCAATATCTATCCATTGCATGAATGAACAAATTCAAGTGCTGGTGCACTGCAAGACCCATGACTTCGCTGGGAACATTACAGAAGTATTAGCTGAGATATTGTAGCTGTCATTTCAGGGTCATATCTGAATAACTTCTTAGAAGAATATTTGCATAAAAGGTATCTGAATAGATGTGTGTCTTGCAAATACTCCCTGGATCTTTGATAATACCTATGAAGGGGAAAAGTGAGTCTATAAACATTTGGGAGTGGCATCTATTATTGGTAGAAGCAGATTGTTGAAGCTGAATAATAGGGAAAGAAAGAAAGAATTTAGTCAATTCCAACTGAAGGGCCATCCTCTTTTGCTGAAATCGTAGTTGCTAAGAAGGGGTGTAAAGTCTCCTATTTTGGGATAAAACCTCCTGATACCAGAATTTTCAATTAACCAAAATGAGCCACTACAACTAAATGGGAGGGCAAGCAAGCAAGAGAACAAGCAAGAAAAGAAGAGATCAAGGAGTTAAAGTCTTCACACATTCACGAGACCCGAACTCTTCTCATGGAGGACATTCCATGAGATTGTCCAGACTTGGCAGAGGAATCTCTCTCTTGGATAGAAAAGATGGAGGGTGTAGAGGTTGCATTGCAGAGGGGAGGGGAAAGAAAGAAATCCCATAAAGTCCATGGGGTCACTTTTAGCAAACTCTTGGAACTGCTTTTGAAGAGGAAGTTGTCAAATTATAATCCTAACATAGCCTAGAATTCTCAGTCTTGAAATAAAAAGGATGAAAAGCATGTTTGACTTTTTAGAGATTAAAACCAACAAGTAAACTGTAAAAGTTATCTATCCCCACGGGTAAGATTAGGAGGCAGTGGGAGTAGGAACCATGGAATGACTAAAAACAGAGAGCCTAGGAACAAGAATAGGAGTAGAGAGACTGTTAGTTGAATTCTTCTAAAGCTATCAACTAAAACTGTTGCTAATTGTGTATATGTGTGTGTACGTTTGTGGTAGCATATAACACATGTGCTTTTTCCCCAATTGTAATAGCAACTTATCTGGGGAAGAATTTTGTCCCTAGAGAAAGAAATACCTGTGCAATTGTGAAAATAAACTCTCAGGCAAATTTTGGATTTAGTTTTTGTGTAAGGTTGTGTGTGTGTGTGTATGTGTTTAAGTGCTATGAATGTGTTCTTTCTTTGTTATGTGAAGTGCTATGAATGTGCCCTTTCTTTGTCTTGGCTAACTCAAAGTTGATTTGATTTAAAAGAATGAAACTTTTTCTTTTTTAAATTTTTTTTTTTGTTTCTATTCTGTAACACAAAGAGTACTCTGCCTCCCTAGGCCATAAATAACTCCAGGGACCTTGGAATATGACATACGATTATGAATTGAGTTTCATAACTATCTTAAATGACTCATTGTGACTATCAGGTTTAATGAAATGCTGCTTCTCCATTTTTTTTTCAGAAGCATAGAGTAGGAAAGATGCCACAACATTACTGAGAGGAATGGAATGATAAACTAGCGTGCCAAAATATTCTTGTGAACAAGAGGCCAAAGAAAAATGGTGAAATGAGTTTTCGAAAAAGAATCAAACAACAGAAGGCAGGCATATGTAGTGATACAGTATGATGATAGAAGAAGGAGGACAAAAAGTTCAAAGACCTGTCAAGTGAATATAAACAGAGTCAAAGTAAAAAGAAAAATAAACACTAGATATGTTATGTTCTAAAAGAATTCTTAGGACTATTCTGATCTGGGTCCTTTGGTAAGCAATATAAACAATGGTTGCCTGGGGTCTGTGTTGCCTTAGGTTTTCTCAAATTTCTTATTTGTGCTCTATTCTCCTATACTTTAACACTCCTAAATAACATATCTTTTGTTTGAATCCTTATACTATGAATTTGGGTCTTGATACTGAGCCCATAAACTGAATCTAGGACTTGAAACCTGAGACAGGGAAGGATAAGTGGATCTGGAACTTCAAAAAATTGTTGTGTCTCAAATCCACAATTTGATTTAAAAGGACCTAGAGAAATGGAATCAGTATTAGAAGAGGTCAAAGGAGAATGAGGTTCAGTAGTAGAATCATATCTGTAAAAGGATGAGTAAGTGATAAGATATCTAAAATGAGACAATGAGGTTCAGACAGTGAGCCTGAGACAGAAGAGGCTTATGTATACAACTCATGTGAAAGAAGAGTTAAAACAGGATGCTTATATAGCCAATATTTCATCCTTGCAATTGCTATTATTATGATTATTCTGCATTAAGTATATGTAAGAGCCTCTGGGCCTTTCCATATTTCTACAAGAACTTCATTCTAATTTAATAAATTACTGCTCCCATTTGAAAAATTGTAGCTTTCAAAATGTCCATTAGTCCTAGTCAGCAGGAGCATATATTGCCTACATCAGAAAACTATGTGGTATTGTGGCACCTGGGAAAGTGGCTTCAGGGAACCTACAAACTTGCATCATTAAGGAGCCTGGATTTCAATGCCTGTCACAACGGGCAGCCAGAGTTACCCAAGAGAGAATTGTCAGAAGCACCAATTAAATAAAAAATGATGCTTATTTTTCTTGAATCCCAAGAGACAGGGGAATGAAAGTATAAGGGGTGGAAGACCCATCAGGAATAGAGAAAGAGAGATTACCTACTTCCTAATTGCAATGTTCAAATTATAGCTATCTTTATAATTGAAAGTACTTGAGAAGGTACACAATCTTCCAAGGAGTCATTGTGCAGCGAGGAGGTGGTGAAAAGTAAAGCTATTTCCATTACCTGGAAAATAAAACATTTCTGAATGATAGTTGTCAGAGACTAGTAAGGGTAGTCGGGGGTGGAAAGTGGGAAATGAATAAGATTGATCATCTGATAGCACAACAGAGTGACTATAGTCAGCAATAATTTATTGTGCATTTTAAAATAACTAAAAAAGTATAGTTCGATTTTTCATAACAAAAAGTAAGACCAAATGCTTTAAATGATGGATACTCCATTTACCCTGATGTGATTATTATGCATTGTGTGCCTTTATCAAAATATCTCATGTAACCCATAAATATATACACCTACTATGTACCCTCACAAAAAAATTGTTAATGTATCGTCCTAGATTTTTTTAAAAACATATTTAATTAAAAGGTATAGTTCTGAAGGCTTGATATATTATAGACCCACTGTTTTCATTAGCTAAAAATAGACATTTGTTATGTGCCTTTCCAGCAACTGTACTCCCTTCTTCCAGACATGATGCACTGGTTACCCTTTGAGGAATTCATTTCTCTTTGACTTTAAGTCAGTATAGTTTGGATGGGGTTGATTCTATCCCCTAAATCCAGGGATGGGCACCGATTGACCTAAATGAATCAGCAAATCTCATTCCCCTAACCAAAGGGATTAATTTAAGGATGAGCACTCAATCAAATTCATACCAGTGATGGAGAGTGAAAAGGACTAAGTCCAGAAAATACTGGAAAAATTTATGTGTCTTTCCCTAAATAATATAGTAAGAGTAAGAGATCCGGAATGGCAGCCACCATTTTGCTACTATGATGTGGCAGAGGTTAGAGCTGCCGCGTATCCACCATGTGGAATACGAAAATAAAACCAGTACTACCGAAGTCAGAGTAGAAAGATGTAGAGCGACTGGGTTGTCATGACATTGTTTGGCTTGTTGTATCAAGCTTTGTTCACCTCTGGAATTGTAAGTTATATGGGCCCCTCCATATTTCCTTTATTACATAAATAAAATTAGAGATGTGTTTTCAGTCACTTAAAACATAAAGTTCTATTCTACAAAATGGGCAAATTGACTTTGACTATGCTGTATCTGTCACTTAAGTGTGACCACCTGTTTCACAGATGCATCCTAGTTTGGTTGAAAGTGATTTTGTCACTTGAGTCCAGGAGCTGGAGACCAGACTGACCAACCTGGTGAGATCCCATCTCTTAAAAAAAAAAAAAAAAATATATATATATATATATGTTAACTGGTCATGGCAGCACATGCCTGTAGTCCCAGTTACTCAGGAGGCTGAGTTGGGAGGATAACCTGAACCCCAGAGGTTGAGTCTGCAGTCAGTTGTGATCATGCCACAGCCTGGACAACAGAGTGAGACCCTGCCTCAAAATAAATAAATAAAAAGAAAGAAAGAAAGAAAGAAAGAAAATAACTTTGGATGATTCAGTAGAAACCCGTTTCTATAACTACAAAGAAAAATTTAAAGCACAAAGCCCATATTCAAGGTATCTGAATAGTATTTATTTTATAAAAAAAGATTGAATTACTGTCTATTACTCTGGGGCTCTGAACTTAAGAATCAGTAAATGTTTAAATACTTGCCTTATATTCTTTCTAGTGGTTGCAGTCTGAGAACCTGAGACTAGCATGCATGTCAGTGTTTGAAAGGTCCTTAGCAAGCCTGTCCAGTAAAAGCCCTTTAATTTACACATAGGCAAACTGAGGTAATTAGCCATAACATTAGTAGCCAAACATAATGCTCTGATTATATCAGTGTTGTTTGTACAGCAATATATAAGCCTCTTGCACATACAGATAAGGTACTAGGAAAGTTGCTATCAAAGCAGCATGCTTAAGCATTAGTTATCATTTTGCCCAATATCTTCTTTTCTGGTTAAAGAGTCTATCTCTTCCTGTTGGCTTAATCCCTTCTTCCAGGTACAGAAATAGACAAATGACCCAGGATTGGTCAATAAAAGCACAGTATCTTCCTGGACACAGTGATCGGCTTGGAAGTGAGCAGATGATCCAAATCAGTTGAATCAAAGAAAATTCTGGGACACTTGGAGTCAACACAGATGAGGAGCTCTTTTTTTGGTGAAGTAGTTAAGCTAGCAGAAAGTAAGATTAGAGGTGCTGAAGGTTTTCTTTATCACTTTGTTGGAAATGGCTTCCAGCACAAACAAAAGCAGAGCAGAGAAATGATAGCGATTTCTAAGGATATCATTTGGATTCTCTATTCCAGTCAGCCGTACTCCTGAAACTTGTGGATACATAATCTAATATATTTCCCTGCCTTGATTAAACTAGCTTGAACTGTGCTTTCTGTCACCAAAAGAGTACTGACTATGGCACACTTTTATTTCTCTCACATTTACAAGTGGCATATATAGTAGATATGAATTGCCAACTAGCAAAAGCTTCAGTTTTTGAAGTTGTTCACGTAATCTTGGTCCCTGATCAAAGGACAATGGACACGTTTTGGGTTAAGATGAACATATGATCCAGGGTTTACCAATCCATAAAATGGGCTAAGATAATTATTTGGACATGGTGACTAAATGAATTAGCTATAACATCATCTAGAGTTGGGTCAGAGTTGGTGCCATGGCAAGACAAAGTTACTTACAAGCTAAAGCTATGGGAAAGCTGAGAAGCATGTGTAGAGAAAGCTAATCTGTAAAGAGAAAACCATAGACTAGAAAACATACTCAAAGAAGAGATCATATTACACACACTTCCCCCTGCAAAACAAATGGGATTTAATTCATATAATATAGTTGCCTATTTTCTACACACAATGTGGTATTCTCTTTACTTCATTTCTTCCAGAACCTTCCCTCTCTCCTTTATCCTTTTAATTACTATCCTTTTTGTGATTTGAACTAGCCTAAGTGGGATTCTCTTCTTTGCAACTGATCAACCTTTCACCTAAGAATCCTAGCACTAAGGCAACGGATGAGGAAAATGCATTACAAATCAATCTGGACTAGAGGAAATACATTCAAAAGCAGAAGACTGTGGGTTGGTCTGTAGCATGATTTTGAGCATAAAGGAGACGGCTTGCTATGCCTCAATTTCTTGACTCTCGATTTGGAGCCTGAAATCTGTGGACTGGCTTACTTGTGCAGGAGCTAGGGAAAATCTCCCCCACAAGTGTTTATAACAATGTTTAAATTATCATCTCAATTACTCTCTGTGTACACATCAATGAGCACTCTGCATATCAATAAATGAACTCTGTGTGTATTCAGAAGGCTACTGTGGTAACATCAACATTGAGATCCAGTCCTCATTTGATGGGCACCTTCCCAGCTAGTTGTGAATGGCTTAGGGGATTATGGCTGAGATTTAAGGGAAAACAGATGATTCTCATTGTCCTACATGAGGTAAATTTAAACAGTCTGAAAATGAGTGCCCTAAAATGTGATATTATTCTGTTCCTGGTCTGTTCTCCAGCTGTACAGAATAAGCGGACCAAAATGCTCATGAGGAGATAAAAAGATTCGAATATGCATGTAAGGATGGGACCACATGGCCAAAGCAGGCTGGCACCTTCTGTGAAATTCAGGTTCACCAACTAACTCGAGGTCATCTTCCAGCCTGCCAGACAAATATCAAATTCATCCTCAGGATCACCCCACCCCAGTGCAGAGAAAACTAAACATCCTGGAGTTCTGGCCACATCTTGCTCACTATCTGTCTGTAAGGCTTTTCTGAGGTGGCCCATCCAGCAGCTCAACTCTTGGAGAAGTAGCAAGGGCCCAAAAAGGATGACTTTTGTTGGCATGAAAGAAAAGTTCTAGTCCTTTTCTTTGACCCCAGAGCTTACTCACTCTTCTAGCCTTCTCTCCTTTTCTAACGCAAAATGAGAAAAAGAAAAAATATACATGTCTTAAATACTGACGATATTATGTTCTAGCCTGTCATTCTAATCACTTTGGTAGAGTTGTCTCTCCTTCCTTACTCGTCCTTCTTCCCTCCTTTCCTTTTGTTCTCTTGCTCCTCTTAGTCTCCCTTCCATTTCTTTGAGGGGGATGCTTTTTTTCTGGATCATTAAAATGAAGCTGTCATTAAAAATGCCTACTTTGCCAAGGTTATATAAGGAATTAATAATTCAAAGTGTTGTTAAAACAACTTAGAGGTAGAGAAAGGAGAGGGGAATAGCTTTTTTTCCCCATTGTCAGACAAATAGAACCCAACTTTATTTTTTGTGAAGTCTTACTTATTTCATCCCAGCTGAAGAAAAGGAACAAACCAGTTCTCAGAGACTTAACAACAGAAACAGAAGCGTTCAAGAAGCATTTACGTGAAATAATTCATGTGAAGCATTAACACATTTCCTGGCACATTGTAAGAACATAGAAAGTGTTGATTATTTATATTACCACTATTACTGGTAGTAGTAGTAGTTATTGCTGTTGTCATTGTTGTTTTAGGGGTTCACACTTATAGTTCTGGGCAAAAACCCTTGAAAACTGGACATCTCCAAAGGGTGAACCTCAAAGAGTTTTAGGCACCAGAATCTCAGGACCTCTTAATGTTCTAAAGTGCTTTCACACCTATCATCTTACTTTCCTTCTGTCACAAGATTGGATTTGTCACTGAGGCTCAAAACAAAAAAAGGCAGTGTTCTAGCTGGAATTGTTACTGGAGTAAAATGCTATTGTGTTAATGTCATCCATAATCACTGCAGGAAGAAAATGCTAAGAAAGGCAAGGTTTCTCTTTTTAAAACACTAAACAACTTATCTTGCAATATTCTAGAGATGCAGAGATTTCCATTTATACCAACACATAAAGACAACTCTTTACATAATGAGCAAAAATTAAGTAATAAACAGCTGTGAAAACCAATTTTATGGGGCCATCTTTCTATTTTAATAAAAACTTATGTGGCACTAATCATGTGACAGACACATAAAGGATTTACAAATATTAATCCATTTAATCTTCATAACAACCCAGTGAGGTAGGTTAGGTACTATTATAGTGCCATCACCATTTTAATGTTGAGAAACCTAAGGCAAAGAGGGGCTAGGCGAATGGTCCACTGTCATGGAGCCAGTATGTCATAGAGCCTGGATTCAAACCCAAGCAGCCTGGCTCCAAGTCCATGTCCCATACTATAATGCTGCGCTGCCTCCCTTATGCAACTGCATCCCCTCAAAAGGCCAATGCTTCCTCAGGTAATTCCCCCTTCTATGCCTCAGTCTCTCCAGCTTTAGACTTCTGATACCAAAACTATGCACACTTTAGTCTATTGCCCTATTTAGGAAATAGAACTGTTGGCCCATGGGAGGCATGAAACAATTCCACAGTTGCCCACAAAAGCTGCAAAGGTGGTAGCCAGAGCCATGAAAATGACTTTACCTTCAATTCTAAGACACTAAATATTGTATTTTTTGCTGATTAATTTTTAAAAATCATTTGTCTTCCCTTTCTGGACATTCTAACCCACAGCACACCAAAACCTCTTCTTGATTAGACAACCAATTTCCTTGTTTAAAGAAAAAAAGGCTTTCCACTCCATCTTTAACTGGTTATCAAGTGATAAGGAATTCTGAAGCAAAAAGGGGCATGAAATTGGATTCAGAGAAAGGTAAGAATAATGTCAGACACCAAAACAAAGTCACACTCATTCTGTAGGGAGGAAAACCTACAAGCTGGTATCAGAACCCATCATATATTCTTTATAGTTCATTGTATATAAATGTTTAAACTGAATGCAATTATTTTTTAAGTAGTATAGTATTTAAGAGCAGACTTCATACATTCAAATCTGAGTGTTACCACCTACTATGTTATCCTAAGCAAGTCATTCAACTTCCTCACTTCTAAAATAAGGATACTAATAGTATGAACTATATGTGCAGCATGTTGTGAGAATTATAGAAGTAAATATTATATTTAAAGTTCTTCTAAAAGTGTCTGGCAGTGGTAAATGTTCTATATATTAGCTAATAGTAGTGGCAGTATTGAAAAATTACACAGGGAGATATTATCCTCCTTCTTGTATGACCCATAGTCTCCACCACACTATTTATTCAGGACATTGACTTCATTTCACTTCTAATTGCCTTTAACCACTTGATCCTTGGTTTCTTTCTATGATCAAACAGAAGAAAAGGCACCAACACATATAGTCATGGATCAGCACATGCACAATTAAGATTTTGCCATATGGAAATTACTTTAAGACCCATGCAGTCTCTAGGAACACAGTATATACAGATGCTGGGTCTATCTGAAAAGTTGAAAAGTACCACTTTCTGATGGCAACAATCCAATCATGGTAGGTTTCTGTTACTATGAAAAAGATGGTTATGTGGTTTGTTCCTTCTCTCTCTCTCTCTCTCTCTCTCGTCTCTCTCTCTCTCTCTCTCTCTCTCTCTCTCTGTGTGTGTGTGTGTGTGTGTATGTGTGTGTCTGTTTACTAGTTTGTTGATTTTTTTTTTTTTAGTTTGTGGAAGAAAAATGAGAAAATGAGACTGAAGAAATATCAAGGATCACCTAAATGATATGAAACACAAAAAACACAAATTAAGGTTATTCCTTTAATTTGTGGCAATCAAGTATAGCGATCATATCACTCATCAAGGATAGAGAAAGAGAAGCCTAACTGCTAAAGGAATCAGTTGGGAGTCAACCTAACAAAATTCTAGCATCTGAACTAATTGTGAGGCCATGTCTAATCAGAAATAGAACATTTAAATAAAAACCGAAGGCCAGGATTCAAAAGAAAAAAAGAGTTAATATCAGCTAGTGAGACATATACCAAAGTATCTCTAGGCGTTATTTATGCTTGCTCTGTAAGATTCTACTTAGAATTTAGGAAAGTTATATCTTGATGAAAAGTAAAGTTCTGAAAACATTTCCTGGTTCCTATCTGTATATTACATAAAATATATGACTTAGCTTTTCGTTTATGAGACTGTATGAGGCAAGGGATGTGCTGCCACAATTACTCTAATTACAGGAAAACAATTTGGGGAACAAAGAATCTCTTAGATGCCAAACCTGTAATCTCGATAGTATGAAGTTATAAGAAAAATTATAGTCTGATGTTTGGATAAGGAACTACCCAAAAGTCCTGCAGGACTACCCAGCCTTGTATCTCCATTCCTTCGTTAGGTTGGAGATATCTCAATGGAGGTCAGATTCTGTGGCTTTTTTATTTGATGATTGATTAGCCACTCAGTTATATAGCACAAAATTTTACTTTCAGGTCTGCCTAAACAGTGCAATTGGTCCTAGTGGCAGTATCTAGTTAAAGGAATAGAAGGTCTCAGAGTTCCTGTTCCCCATCTCACCTCAGCTACCGATTTGCCAAAGATGTTTTCTTAATTGTATCTCAGTCCACCTGGATTTTGTGGTCTGCTTTTCTCTAGGCTTGAACCTTGGAATAATTGGTGAGTAAGACAAGTTTGACTCCTATACTATCTCTGTGTATCTTTTCTTATTCGCACCTACCCAGACCATTCTTATCCTTTCAGAACTTAGTTCAAGTTGCACTTTGCTGGCTTAGAGTTTCTCGACCACTCCGGAAGGAAGAAATGATTTCTCCCCTTTTGCAACTCCTATAGCATATCATATATTTGTCATGCTTTTCACAGCATATGCCTTGATGATGATCGTGATGGTATATGTAGAAGAAAAAAATTGTTGAGTGTGTCTTGTACTTGAAGCTCTTCATGAATTATCTCACTCCTCACCTCTTCCTTTTGAGGTAGGTTCTTGTTATCTCTATTTGGAGAGGAAGAAATGGGCTCAGAGCATTTCAGTCACTTTTCTTTAGTCATATAACTAATAAATGGCAAAACCAGACTTCAGACAGGTTTTTATCTGTCTCTAGCTTTTCTCTACTGTTTTTCAGAGTGTAGTTCATAGATAACAAGCACTAAAATCACCCAAATATAGGTTGCTGAGTTTTACCTCAAACTTTCTGGAGAACAATTTCTGAGAAGTGAGTCTGGAACCTCAATATCTTCCAGTGGTTCAGATGTCTATTGAACTTGGTGAGAATCTCTGTACTAAAAACTACTAGTAGCAGCTCCCTTGCATTTGTGTAGGTTCTCATGCTCATGATGACCTTTAACATCTATGTATCTATATGTAAACCTTACATGGGTTTACGTCTTGTGTCTCCTAACTAAAGTTTAAGACACATGGTTTCTACTACACGGCCTCCTCACAGCATACCTCAGTGCTTTACACACACCCAAAGTATTCAGTAAGCCCGTTCTTTCATTGTGATTGCCAGATGGTATCTGCTGCTTCAGAGAAGACACCAATCTGTATTTCATACTAAAGGAGGATATTCTCAATCCCTGAACCCCAGCCATTCTTTATGACTCCAATTTCAAGCATTTTTGTGTTGTACCTTTTCCATTAAAAAGGGGGTGTCACGAGGGTATGACTTTTTGGTCTTCACAGGAAAAACAGCTTTTGAGTCCATTGATAAGATTTTCCTTCCCTTCCTGTATGCCCTTCCCTCATCATTGGCTCCTTGCCATTGTCTCCCAGGGATAAATGTACTTATAGAAGAAATTGAAGACAATGGTAGCCAAATGCATGCTGGGATGTGCTGTGAGATTATAGATAGGGGGAGTATGTCTTTGGCCACAGCAAGGAAACTAAAATGATGACCACAGTCACAACACTTTTGTCAGAAAATTTTACCTAAAATAAGGTATTTTAAAAACGATAAAAATGCAACATAATCATTATAAATTGTTTGAAAAATAGAGAAAAATTTATCCCCATTATTCAAACAAAATCTTTGTCAATATTTTTATATATAGTTGTTCAGTCATTTTTTTCTACGCAAGTATGTGTGTGTGTGTGCATATGTGAGAGAGAGACACACACATATGTATTTTTTAAACAGAATAATACTGTATACAAGCTTTTGGATCTTGACTTTTATCCTAATGATAAATCATCATAAACATGCCTTTTCATTAAATCTCCTTCTTCAAATATCGATGTTGGAAAACCTGGTAAAGTGTTTAAATCAAATTCCTGTCTTGGTTTAAAAAAGTCTAATGACTATCTTTCCTGGTTCAGGGAATCTTGAAAAATAAGGCAAGCAAAAACAGGCCAGAACAAGGGGCCAAGTTGGGATGGTGGGCCTGTGGCTAGTAATCTGACTAGAGGCCCATTGGGGACCCTATTCCCACATCAAAGTAAGTAATAAGGATGATGCTGGGAACAGTACCTGAGCGATCGGAAGAGACAGAAAAGAGCATAGGTAAAGTTCTGAACTCCAGTATATAAGCTGAGGACAATACTCAGAGAGGTCCAGATTAGTTGGAGGTCAAGCATAGGTAGAGGTATAGGTCAGGGATCAAGGCCCAGAAGGCTAAATGTAAGTAGGAGGGCAGCATAGAGTCTGAGTGTACAAATAGGTCCTGGTTGGGGATTCCAGACAGGGATAAACAAATTGTTGGAAAACACAGGGAAACTGAGCACAGGAATTGAGGATCTGTATCACAGGGAGTATATCACCACAACAGTGTGACAACCAGTCCCAGGAAAGGAGCTGTTTGGATATCAGCAGTCTTAGTGAAGGTAAATAAGGGTACAGTAAGAATGAACTCAAGGAATTGTAGTCCGAGGTGTCCTGAGAGTTCTAACTGACAACCAGAGAAGCTCTCCTGGCTGATTGAGAAAAAGAGCACTCGTCATCATCTCTGGAGCCATCAGCAATCAATAGCCAACAAGGGACATAAGGGAAGTATAGGAGGCTAGGCTGGGGGTGACCTATGGGCAGACCACCCCTTGCATGGTGATATGGTTTGGCTGTGTCCCCACCCAAATTTCACCTTGAATTGAAATAATCCCTATGTCTCCAGGGCACGGCTAGGTGGAGATAATTGAATCATGGGGGTGGTTTCTCCCATACTGTTTTTGTGGTAGTGAATAAGTCTCACGAGTTCTGATGGTTTTATAAATGGGAGTTTCCTTGCACAAGCTCTCTTGCCTGCCACCATGTAAGATGTAAGTCTGCTTTTCTTTCACCTTCCACTATGATTGTGAGGCCTCCCCAGCCATGTGGAACTGTGAATCCATTGAGCCTCTTTCCTTTGTAAGTTACCCAGTCTTGGGTAGGTCTTTATTAGCAGCATGAGAATAGACTAATACACCTGGTAAGTTTTTCAAAAACCATATAAAAATGGAAATTGCCAATTTTGTGAATAAAAAATAATGGCCCTTGATATGGTTTAGATTTGTCTCCCTGCCCAAATCTCACATGTCAAATTGTAATCCTCAGTGTTGGAGGAGGGGTCTGGTGGGAGCTGACTGGATCACGGGGGGCAGATTTTCCCCTTGCTGTTCTCGTGATAGTGAGTGAGTTCTCATGAGATCTGGTTGCTTAAAAGTGTGTAGCACCTCCCTCTTTGTGATCTTCCTTTTGTTCCTTCCATGCAAGACGTGCCTGCTTCCTCTTTGCCTTCTGCCGTGATTGTAAGTTTCCTGAGGCCTTCCCAGCCATGCTTCCTGTACAGCCTACAGAACCTTGAGCCAATTAGACCTCTTTTCTTTATAAATTGCCCAGTTTCAGGTATTTCTTTATAGCAGTGTAAGAACAAACTAAAACAGCAATTTGTATGGTTTAACTCTTATAAATCCTCTGTAAAAGAGGTGGGTGTTAGAGTGAGGGGAGGTGGGCTTGAGGAAGTTGTGGAATATGGATTAACTGGGAAGTTTGGTTACAATGACTCATGGCTTTACTATACTAAGAAAAGCTAACTTTCAAGACTGGAATATGGTAGATGTTCAGTAAATATTTGTTTAATCAATTTTAAAAATGTTAAGGCTAGCACTCGGCTAGTTACTGTGGAATATGTGAAAGAATAATGTACTGCTATTCCCTAAAAGAACTTATTCTTTTGGTGAAGAAAAATGAAACATTTAGACAGAAAAAAACACTCATTATTCAGTATTTAGGACAAGAGCACCACAGCCAGTAAGCACTTAAGAATTTAAAGAGAATCTAGAAATCAGTATTGGCTAGAGGGGCTGAAGAAGCCTTTCTGGTAGAGGAAAAAATCAAGACTATTAAAGGTTTGTATATAAAACACAAGAAAAGGGACAAAGTACCTCTCAGCACCAAGTTTCCTCTCACGTATGACCCTGTTTTCCAAACAAATATTCCTTAAACCAGATTATAGTGATGACCAGGTTGCTTTCCTGAAGAATGTTCTTCAATACACCAGTCCTGGGCTGCTGCTTCATTTTAAAAGATTCTCATAGTCCAAGTTAGAAAATGCTGCAATTTCCTCTTGGAGATTCACAAGTATATTAGCATATTGAACTCTCTAAAAAGTCCTACAATAAAGAACCAAACAACTTGACTACGGAAACTTTTGTTTGAAAAAATTATGAACACTCCATGGTGCTGGTTTGCTACAGAACATACTATAGAAGATACCATTATAGAAGAGTAAACAATTTAAATCCTCTATCAGGATCCCCAAAAGTAAGGGATAACAAGATGGGAAACAGGGTAAGAGTCTCAGGAGCTAGGCTCCAACTGCTATCACTAAAGGGTGGAAGGGAAAAGAAACAGGCACAAAGCGTTTTAAAAGATGGATCATCTACAGAGTCATGGTTGGAAAACATTGTTCTAAGCCAGTATCTATTTCAAATGTTTTTAGCCCTGATTATAATGCATGACATTTGGACTTGTTAAGTATGATGAGCAAATAACCATTTCAGTTGCAGTATGAGAATAGACAGACATGAAAGTACCTATTTTTTCTCTCTCTCTCTCTCTTTTTTTTTTTTTTTTTTTGAGATGGAATCTCACTCTGTTGCCCATGCTGGAGTGCAGTGGTGCGATCTTGGCTCACTGCAAACTCCACCTCCTCCACCTCTCGGGTTCAAGCAATTCTTCTGCCTCAGCCTCTCGGGTAGCTGGGACTACAGGCACATGCCACCACACCTGGCTAATTTTTGTAGTTTTAGTAGAGACGAGGTTTCACCATGTTGACCACTCTGGTCTCAAACTCCTGACCCCGTGATCTGCCTGCCTTGGCCTCCCAAAGTGCTGGGATTACAGGCATGAGCCACCATATCCGGCTGAAAGTACCCTTTTTATTTGAACTCCTGATGGTAAAACTCACTTTCTGCCCCTTCCACTTGCTCTCTTGCAACTGTGTCAGAAAGGATTTTGTGGGATTTGCTTTGAATTTGTTTGATTCCTGGTTACTGAGGATTGGGGTGTATCTGTCATTGGCTTTCAAAAATAGAGACACTCCCATGGTTTCTCTTGTCTTCCAGACGACTGTCTTGGCTGTAGCTGATGATGACAATCATGTTTAAAGATGAAGAGCTTCCTAGAGGAATGCTTTCCCTGGAAATGTTCAAGCAAAAAGTAAACAAGCACTTGGCAAGATTGTCATAGAGATAGAGATTGGTCTTCATGACTTGTGAGGTCTCTTCCAACGTTAAGAATCTAGAATTAGGTGGACGTTTCTCAAATATCTCTGCACATTAAAATCTCCTGGAAAGTTTTTTTGAAAATTCCAATGCCTACAATCTACTCCAGACCAATAAAATCAGAATCAAAATCTGTGGAGGTAGGTCACAGGCATCTTACTGTTTAAAGGCCCCAAAATGATTCTAATGTGCATCCAGAGTTAAGAATGGCTGAGTTACATGATATTTTTAACCTTTGTTAAAAGTGTTGATCCTGGTATGGTAGATACCATGACTCTATTATTCTACACTGAATTTATACTTAACCAGAGTAGGTGTCTGCCAACACAAAGTGATTTGAGGCCCTCGGTAGATTTACCTCTCATGTACCCCTAAATTCTTTACAGACTAACTACAGTGCTAGAAACTCTCCCTTTAGAGATGTGTTCTTTTATATTAGGCCCCCAGAGTCCTCTTAAAATGTAAATATCCTCTGGAGAAGCAGTACATTAAACTTATTATTAGTCACTGGCACCGTGTACTATAATGGATCAGCCTGTCACCTACCAAGGCCAGGAGAGAGTAGGGAGGGTACAGGAAAAGAAACATTACTTACATAGTGATTGTGCCAAGAATTGCATCAAAAGTTTACTGTCTTCCTTTCCTGTACTCCTCTATTGCTCTCCACTTTCAGTTTTAAGATTACTCATCTGACCCTCTACATTTGCTGCCTGTGAACTAACTGTGAGTCATTGTTATCCATTTTGTACATAAATGTGATATTTGGAATCTTATAAGGAACTGGAATAAGAGAGCTATTTTTTGATGTTAATCATTTATTCCAGTCATTTTCTACCCTAAACGATGAAGTCAGAATATAGGTTGTGTCTATACAGGCCACCAAATTACCCAACTAGTCAAATTGATGATACAGCCAGTCAATTTAATAAAGCCAACATGGTGAACTTTAGCATACACCAAAGGCAATTTGATCCCCTGGTCCCACTCATAAAAGGACCAACTATTTGAGGGAGCTGACCAAAATGAACAGAGGTTCTGGTACCATGTTGGTGTAGTCTCATTGACATCTCCTCAACGTATTGCTCATTCACTGACTAGACAACTGGATAAAGATTTGATGCTCTAACGTCTTAGGGGATAGTTTCAGATGTCCACTGGATCCAGGATGAGTAAGGATAATTAATGAACTTATTTTATTGTCAGAGTCTCTTATGTCAACCTTCCCTCCTTCCTACCACTAACTTCGTTAGCCACACTTAACTGTCATTTGACAACTGCATTTTTATTTTTTTGTGTGTGCAATCAGGTCTCAATGATATCATTTTTTTCTGTCCTCTAAATATTTCCATTTGCCCACATCAAGCATTTCATAAATAAGTTTTATTTTCAGTTAATTTCATGTCACATAATGCTCAATTAGTCGTGTTTAAAATGCTTTTACTAGGCAAGGCACGGTGGTTCATGCCTGTAATCCCAGCACTTTGGGAGGCCAGGGCAGGCAGATCACTTGAGGTCCGGAGTTCAAGACCAGCCTGGGCAAGATGGTGAAACCTCATCTCTACCAAAAAATACAAAAATTAGCTGGCATGGTGGTGCATGCCTACAGTTCCAGCTACTCAGGAGGCTGAGGTATGAGTATCACTTGAACCCGGGAGGCGGAATTAGCAGTGAGCCAAGATCGCACCACTGCACCCCAGCCTGGGTGATAGAATGAGACTCTGTCTCAAAAATAAAATAAAATGCTTTTATTTCCTCCTTAATAGAGGAAAAATGCTCTGTGAGTTGAGGACATCAAAAGCTTCCTGGGAGTTTCCGGGTTTTTTTGTCCTAATGACCTAAAAAGGTTTCCCTCCCACCCCGCCCCGCACCCCGCCCCCCCGCGAAAAGATAAAGATAGCATTACTATTCCCATGGGTCTTTGTTTCAAGATGCCTTACATGACTTAGCTTCTCAGATATTTCATTCACCTTCTCTGGCTAATTTTTGGTATTTAATAATCCTTCTGAATATATTGATTCATTTTGTTTGTAGTTGCATTTTCATCATTCTAATTGGATTCAAAATCCACTGTAGTGAAAATTTCAGCTAAACTGATTATATGGCATCTGTTTAAGTGACTGGGTTCATAGTTTGCTTTTTTATTCATGGCAATCTCTTTGGTATATGCATAAACAGATCCTTTCTGAGGGCTAGGACTGTATTCATGGAGAGAAAGCAAAGGGGAGATTTGGACAACAGAAGTGAAAAGTTTGTTTGCAATTATTTGGCTCTTCAGATGACTAAAAATAAAATTCTGACTAAATTACCCAGGAAACTACAACTATTTAATATTTTTGAGGTTTATTTTATATATTTGTGTTTTTATTTTTTGATTCCCTCTGACAAACCTAGCCCTCGCTAAAGGCTGAACTACTGAAATTGCCATTCAATCAGTATCTCTACCTGTAGTTCAAGGGTCAGCAAATTATGGCCCACAGGCCAGATCCATCTTGCTGTCTGTTTCTGTAAATTAAGTTTTATTGGCACATAGCCACACTCATTTGTTTACCTATTAACTAATGCTGCTTTCAGACTACAATGGCAGAATTGAATAGTTGCAACAGAGACCATATGTCCTACAAAGCCTAAAATATTCACTACCAGGGTATTACTAATTTGCCATTACCTACTCTTGTCTCTTCTCATTGATTCTGCACATCACTGCCATTTTTACTTTTCTAAAATGTCAATTTCGTCCTGCAGTTTTCCTGCACAAAAAAACTTAAATGCACAATTGATATTCAGCTATTATACACTGTTATGGCTTTAGTCTTTTCATTGTTATTGCCCATGACATGGTGATTGTTAAATATTTTGAGAATCACTCATGCTTAAATGGTTCTTATTTTCATGGAACAAAATAAAACTCCTTAGCCTAACATCCAAGGCACTTTCTAATCCTCTTTCTCATTTGTTCTTTATTAGGAACCACCTTTTCTGTATCCAGAACACACTCAACTCACTCTTATCTTTGTCTTTTTCTTTATAAACCATTTCTCTAATTTGGAATGCTCTGAACCTTCCTTTCTGCCTTTATGAACATGGAGATCATCTGTCCCTGTTTACCTGGGACAATCTCAGTTTGCACGTTATCCTAATGTAATTATTAACGATGCCTCATTTCACTCTCAGAAGTATACTCATTTGAACAACAAATTACATAGTTATCCCAGCTATATTCTTCCTTCAAGGATGGCTTCAAACTCCGCTGCTTCCATGAAGCCTTTGATGTCTTCAGACAACAGAGCTCTTTCTCTCTTTCAAGCTTAGTATGTAGAACACTCACTGTCACTTACGGTATAGAGTCTCAGACTAGATTGTTTTTTTACTTTTATAATATCGACCCTCGATTAGAAAATATACTCTCTTCAGTTAGGAGCCATGTCATATATTTTGTACCTGTTTATTTAGCTCCTAGACTATCTCTCACATACATAAAATTTATTTCTGTACATATGTTTATTTGCTGGTTGATTTCTATACAATGGCAATCTCTTTGGTATATGCATAAACAGATTCTTTCTGAAGGCTAGGACTTCAGTATATATATATGTATAGAAATATATATATGTATAGAAATACATATACATATATATATATATAAAATCATGACATGGGAAATGCATCTTGAAAGAAGGAGTTATATTCTTTATAATCTAAAATGATGATAGCTTATGCAATTCTATTAACCCTTCTCTGCTATTACTTTACTGACAAATCTTTAATTTTCAAATGATTTTTGAGGCCTGCCCATTCAACTAGAGAGGCTTGACAATTTTCATTCTCAGAAGAGTGTAGTAGAAAGGGGATGACAATAACATCATAGGACTAGGGTTTCTAATCTTGGCTCCATCACAATCACTTATACACTTCAGGCCTCAGGTTTGCTCATCTGTCAAAGAAACAAGATTGGACTAGCTTACTTTCAGAGCTAACTATATCATACTCAAGGAATTAATTAATATAATTAATAGATGATTTGTACAACATAGATTAGGAAAAATACGGTAATATATTCCATAGAACTACCTGAATTCATCCTCAGTTATCAACCTTAAATTGATTTTTTGTCAGTCACTTTTAGTATACTCCAAATTGTGTTTCTGAAAGATAAAAATTTTATTTAGAGTGCACGAGACTGTGCATATAATAAAGACATATGTTCTGATAATGAACTGATCTGGTTAATTAAATTTTGGGAGAGGGAGATTCTGAAAATATAGTGAACTGAACATTACGCTTTTTCCCTTAATTCCCAATTACAAGCTATTTGTTTTTCTGAACCAAATGGGTAATAGTGCCCATGGGCAACTGGGTGCAAATAAGGCCTTGGACTTTCTTAGGTCCTAGTGAGAAAAGTGATACAGGATTTCATCTCTTCCCTGCCCATTGTGTGAGTGTATGAAAATGATTATCATGGAACTTCTAGGTGAAGACTGTAAATTGGTAAAGCTTGACTTTTATAGATTTATGAATCCTCACAGAGAAGGTTGATATAGGACTTGCATAAGATTGCCAAGTCACCCTGCCTCCTAAAAATCTAAAAAGACAGTGAAGAAGTGATCCAAGTCCTTCCTTTCTGAGACAGGAAGTATAACAAGGAAATAAGAGAGTCTAGAGAATTTGTTCAAGTGCCTCAGTAGGAGACTAGTGCCCTATGTATTTCCATACTCTTGACTTACAGGGATAGAGAGCACTTTGCATGCACTATAGGACTACAGACACCTAGGACATGCCATCTACCAAAATCCTAACGAGCTGGCAGTAGAAAGTAACAACACTATCTCAGGGTACCTAGAAGCCAGAAAGAGGAAGATAAGGCAGAACAAACTGAATACATGCTTAGAGAATTAAAACTATTAAAAGGGACAGATAAAAACTTGAATAAGAAATAAGAGCATTGAAGGAGATTCAAGTGCACCACAGAAAATGTTTTTTGGAAAGAAAAAATAATTATGTTTGGCCAGGCACGGTGGCTCACACCTGTAATCCCAGCACTTTGGGAGGCCAAGACAGGCAGATCACCTCAGATCTGGAGTTCCAGACCAGACTGGCCAACATGGTGAAACCTTGCCTCTACTAAAATACAAACATTAGCCGGGCATGGTGGCAGGCGCCTGTAAACCCAGCTACTCGGGACGCTGAGACAGGAGAATCTCTTGAACCCAGGAGGCAGAGGTTGCAGTGAGCTGAGATCATGCCACTGCACTCCAGTCTGGGGAACAGAGCCAGATTCCATCCCAAAAACTAAACTAAACTAAACTAAAATAAAAATATTAATGTCTATCTTTCCAATTCTGTAAATGAATTGAAAAAGAAGATGGTTACTATTATGATATGAATTGGTATATATACATTAGGATAGGCAGACTGGGAATATGTTTAAAATGCTTAATGAGGACTCAAAATCAAAGTGACATAATTTGAGTGAAATTTTATAACAGGCTAAAGCAAGAGCTGGCAATCTACAGCCCACAGATCAAATCTGGCCTGCTACCTGTTTTTGTGTGGACTATGAGTAAGGAAACTTTTTACATTTTTAAATTGTGGAAAAATATTTAAAAAAGAATTTTTATAACATGTGAACACTATAGAAAATTAAAGTGTTAGAATCCATGAATAAAATGTTATTGGAACCTAGCCATACTCATTCATTTATGTATTATCTCTGGTTTATGGGAAAAGCAGAGCTATGTAGCTGCAATAGGGACAATAAGCCCTGTCAAGTCTAAACTATTTGCTGTTTTACTCCTTATGGGAAGTTTGCCAATCCCTGTTCTATAGTAGTGCTATTCAATAGAATTTCTCAGTGATAACAGAAATGTTCCATATATGTGCTGTCCAGTAGAGTGGCCATTAGCCACGTGTGGCTATTGAGTATATGACATGTGGCTAGACTGAGTTACTGAATTTTTATTTTAATTGATTATCTTAAATTTAAATAGTTACCTGTGGCTACTGGCTTCTGTATTGCACAGTACAGCTTAAGACAAAAAACAATAAATAATTTAGACAAAACATAGGCATTATAGTTGCAGTGGTTGTAGTCATAAAACGAAAAAGCGTAACTGGCAATCAAAATATCAAACAAGAGGAATGTGAGATTTAATGCACAAGACAGAACTAGGAGGATGTTGAGCAATGGTAAAAATCACAAACTAGTACGCACAAAACTAAGTAAAACAATAACTATTAAAAATAAAAGGAAAACTTGGTAAAGTAAAATGAGGGTGGAAAATAATATATGCCTTTCTCAGGTAAAACAGCTCTTGTAAACAAAAAAATAGGAAGTTAGAATAATAGAAGGAAACAATCAACAAGCTTGATTCACTACCTTTCTATATGAACTTACATCTCTCAAAGAGAGAAAATACGTTTTGTGGTATGCCTATGGAACTTTAACAAAATCGATCAACTACTTGGCCACGAAGAAAACCTTAATGCAATTAAAAATAAAGATTTTGGCCAGGCGCAGTGGCTCACGCCTGTAATCCCAGCACTTTGGGAGGTCGAGGTGAAACCCCGTCTCTACTAAAATACACAAAAAATTAGCTGGGCGTGGTGGCAGGTGCCTGTAGTCCCAGCTATTCAAGAGGCTGAGGCAGGAGAATGGCTTGAACCCGGGAGGCGGAGCTTGCAGTGAGCTGAGATCACACCACCGCACTCCAGCCTGGGAGACAGAGCGAGACTCTGTCTCAAATAAATAAATAAATCAGTCTTTCTTTTTTTTTTTTTTTTTGAGACGGAGTCTCGCTCTGTCGCCCAGGCTGGAGTGCAGTGGCCAGATCTCAGCTCACTGCAAGCTCCGCCTCCCGGGTTTACGCCATTCTCCTGCCTCAGCCTTCCCAGTAGCTCGGACTACAGGCGCCCGCCACCTCGCCCGGCTAGTTTTTTGAATTTTTTAGTGGAGACGGGGTTTCACCGTGTTAGCCAGGATGGTCTCGATCGCCTGACCTCGTGATCCCCCCGTCTCGGCCTCCCAAAGTGCTGAGATTACAGGTTTGAGCCACTGCGCCCGGCCGGCTGCAGTCTTTTATCATAATTTAACACTATTAGAAATAAAAAGATGAACATAAAAATCTAATGAGTTGGAATGAAAAGAATAAGATTCAACTAATTTAGTTTAAAAGCAAATTAAGAAAGATTTTTAAATAAGTCTTGGGTTAAAGAGGATATAAAAGAGAAATTATAAAATACTTAGAAGGCATGGAAATGAGAACACTTTATAATAAAACCTATAAGGCATTGAAAACTGCAGGCAAAAGAAAATACTTAGCCTTAAATATCATCATCATAGGAGAAAAACATAACAAATAAATTTATTTACCTTCAAAAAGTAAAAAAAAAAAAAACCCAAACTTTAAGAAAACAGGAAGAGATAAAAGCTAAAAATGAATGATACTTTTTAAACAATTGAAATGGCAAATAAATGTAAAGTTTGGCGTTTTTGTTTGTTTGTTTGTTTTAGGAGAGGATGACCTTTTATGTTTCTGTCTTAGGAAAAAAGAGAAAAAGCCAAAATACAGAAGAGTAGGAATAAGAAAATAAACATAATCCCCAAAAACTAAATAATCAAACTCCGTGATAACAGTATTGAAAACCTTTCCAAAATCAATTCAAGAAGAAGTGGGAAAGTTGAATAGATCAGCTATCAGAGAGGAACTCAGCAAATGTGACAAATACGTTACCTTTCAAAAAAGCTTCATTCAGCACCACAGGAGTTACAGGGAAGTTTTATGTGATCCTAAAGATTAAATATTCCTGTTATGTAAATTATTCCAGGCCATAGAAAATAATGGAAGTTTCCCAATCCATTTTATTAAACCCAGCAAAACTTCAACTCTAAAATCTAATAAAATAGTATTAAACAATTTGTATACAATTAAAATGAAGTTGACATTAATCCAACCAACACTGTTATGAATTAAGATGTTAATGGTAATCCCCAGGGAAATGACTAAGTAAATAAAAAATATACTAAAACCAAAAACAAGAGAATTAAAATGATATGTTAGAAACTATCTACTTAACACAAAAAAGACATTAATGGAAGAACAGAGAAATTAAAAAGACATGAGACATATGAAAAAATAAGTATCAAAAAGACAAATGTATATCCTGCTTTATCAGTAATTACATAAAATGTTTATTCATTAAACAGTCCAATTAAGATGCAGAAATTGGCAAGGTGAATAAAAACATGACACAGCTCTTCAGGAGACACTTTATCATATTTATTTATATATTTGCTTTTATTGTATATACAAGTTGATCATCCCAAATCCAAAAACCCCAAATCTGGAAGGCTCTAAAATCAGAATTTTTTTCAGTGCTGACATGATGTTCAAATAAAATGCTCATTGAAGGCTGGTAAGGATGTAGAGAAAAGGGAACCCTGTACAGTGTTGGTGGCAATATAAATTAGTACAACCACTATGGATAACAATTTGGAGGTTCATCAAAAATCTGAAAATGTTGCTACTATCTGATCTAGCAATCCCACTGCTGGGTATATACCCCAAAGAAAGGAAATCAGTATATCACAGAGATATCTGCTCCTGTGTTTGTTGCAGCACTGTTTACAGTAGCTAAGATTTGAAAGCAACTTAAGTGTCTTCAGCAGATAAATTGATAAAGAAAATGTGGTACACATACACAATGTAGTACTATTCAGCCTTTAAAAAGAATAAGATACTGTCATTTGCAACAACATGGATAGAACTGGAGGTCATATGTTAAGTGAAACAAACAAACAAAAAAAAAACCACACACAGAAAGACAAACATTTCACGTTCTAACTTATTTGTGGGATCTAAAAGTCAAAACAATTGAACTCATAGACATAGAGAGTAGACAGATGATTTCCAGAGGTTGGGAATGGTAGTGAGGGTGGTTATGGGGGGAGGTGGGGATGGTTAATGGGTACAAAAAATAGTTAGAAAGAATTGATAAGCCTTACTATTTGATAGCACAATAGGGTGACTATACTCAGTATTAACTTAATTGTACATTTTAAAATAACTTGAAGAGTGTAATTAAATTGTTTGTAACTCAAAGGATAAATGCTTGAAGGGATGGATATCCCATTCCCCATGATGTAATTATTATGCATTTCATACCTGTATAAAAACATTTCATATACCTCATAAATATATATACCTACAATATTCCCACAAAATTTTCAAAAAAAATAAAAAAATAAAAAATGCTAATTGGAGCATTTCAGATTTCACATATTCAGATTTGGGATGCTCAGCCAGGAAGTACACTGCAAATATTTCAAAATAGAAAAGAATTCAAAATCTGAAACATTTCTAGTACTACACGTTTCAGATAAGGGATATTCAACCTGTATTGAAAGTATACAAAGTAATGTTTTGATACACATAGTGAAATGATTACTATAGTAAAGCAAATTAACCTATCTATCACCTGATACACATAGTGAAATGATTACCATAGTAAAGCAAAGTAACCTATCTAACACCTTCCATAGTTACCTTTGATGTGTGCATGCTAAGAGGACCTAATATGCTCTTAGCAATTTTTCAGTATACTATACAAAATTATTAACTACAGTCTTCATGCTGTACATTAGATCTCCAGACTTATTCATCCTGTATAACTGCAAATTTATACGCTTTGACCTACATCTCCCCATTTACTCTCACTCCTCACCCAGGTAACCACTGTTCTTCTCAGCAAGAGTCACTTTAGATTCAAGGACACAAACAGTCTGAGAGTGAAAAAGTAATGCATACATACACACCATTGAATATATTCACACAAACACACACACACACACCATTGAAGGAGTAACCAGAAGACAGGTAAAGTGGATATATAATATCAGACAAAACAGACTTTAAGACAAAAATTGTTACTATAGACAAAGGATATTTTATAATGGTAACAGCATCAACCCACAAACAAGATGCAACAATTATAAATATATATGCACCTAACAACAGAGCACCAAGTTGACAGAATTGAAGGAAGAAAAAAGCAATAGAACAATAATAGTTGGAGATTTTAATACCCTATTTTCAATCATGGATAGAACGACTAGACAGAAGACCAACAACAAAAAAAATAGAATATTTAGGCAACACTATAAACTAACTAGAGTTAATAGACATGAAACTCTACTTAGAAACAGTAAAATTCACATTCTTCTTAAGTGCACATGGAACATTCTGCAAGATAGACCAAATATTAGGTTACAAAAAGCTGAATAAATTAAAATAATTAAAATTGCATGAAGTATATTTTCTGATCACAAGAGGAAAAACGGGGAAATTAGAAGCTAATTTGAGATAAATGAAAATTAAAACACAACATTCAAAACATATGAGAGGGATCTAAAAGAGTGCTACAAAGGAAATTTGTAGCTATCAAGGCTTATATTTTAAAAATTTAAAAACTATTGTAAATCAGTAATCTAATCTTCCTCCTTAGAAAACCAGGAAAAGAATTAAACCCAAGACAGTGGATTAAAGACTGAAACATAAGATCTGAAACAGAAAAAGTTCTAAAAGAAACGTAGGGAAAAAACCATATAGCATTGGTTTCAGCAATGAGTTTTTGGAGTTGACCCCAAAGCTCAGGAAACAAAAGCAAAAATCGAGAAATGGAATTACTTCAAACTAAAAGGCTTCTGCACTGCCAAGGAAACAATCAACAAAATCCATGCAATGAAATATTATTCAGCCACAAAAAGAAACGAGGTACTGATTTATGCTACAACATGGATGAACCTTGAAAACACACTAAGTGAAAGAAGCCAGATACAAAAGGCCACATATTGTATGATTTTATTTATATGACATGTCCAGAATAGCCAAATCCATAGAAAATAGATTAAAGATTACCATCACTTGGAGTGAAGGAAGATACGGAGTCACTTAAAATGTGCACAGAATTTCTTTTTGGAGTGATGAAGATATTCTGAACTTAAGTAGTAGTGATGGTTGCACAACCTTGTGGACACACTAAAAATTTCTGCATTGGATATACAGTTTAAAAGAGTGAATTTTATGGTATGTTAATTATAGCTTTATAAAATAATAGTACAATCATGTCATTGGAAAAATCAGGATACTACATGTTATAAACTAAAGAGTATATGAAAAATCTAGGAAAGCTATACTCTTTAGAACAAAAGATAGATGTATTTGATCATTTAAAATTGAAGCCTGGCCACGGTGGCTCATGCCGAAATCTCAGCACTTTGGGAAGCTGAGGCAGATAGATTTCTTGAGCCCAAGAGTTCAAAACGAGGCAAGGCAACATGGTGAAATACCATTTCTACAAAAAAATACAAAAATTAGCTGTGGATGGGGTATGTGCCTGTAGTCCCAGCTACTCTGGAGGCTGAGAGGTAGGAGGATCACTTGTGTCAGGATGTCGAGGTTGCAGTGAGCCGTGATCCCACCACTGCACTCCAGCCTGGGAAACAGAGTGAGACTCTAAAACAAAAGAAAAAATAAAATAAAATAATAAAATAAAATATAATTCAAAATTTATATATGGTAAAATATATCATAAGCAAAAATATAATAAACAAAAATGTATAATGCTGATAAGAGACACAAGGTTATTACACATAAACAGAGTTCTTTTAAAGTGAAAGAAAATTGACAAACAATTCAATAGAAAAATGGTCAAAGGTAATGAATAATCAACCCATTGAAGAGTAAATCCAAAAAAGTTAACAGACAAAAAGATTCACTAGTAGTCAGGGAAATGCAAATTAAAGTTAAAATGAGGTAATACGATAAACCCATCAAACTGACAAAGTTGAAAATCAAATAACACCCATACGTTGCTGGTGGAAATGTGAAGTTTTACAGCATTTTTGGAAAGCAATCTGGAAACATCTATTGAAATAAAATATTAATTTACTCAACTCAGCAATCCCATTCATTGTAGTTTATTCCATTGTAGTAAAACCATGTGTACAAGGATGTTTATTTCAGTATTCTTTATAGTGTCAAACAGAAACAAAAACCTGGAATAATCTAGATAATTTCCTCTATTGGGTGAAGGCTGAGTAAATTATAGTACATCCAATTCATAGACTATTAGACTGCAATTAAAACTAATATACTACTGTTATCCCAGATGACCAAAGATATTTCTCAAAAGTATTCTTAATTTAGAAATGCAAGATACATGAAGTCCCTGCCCATGCCTATGTCCTGAATGGTATTACCTAGGTTTTCTTCTAGGGTTTTTATGGTTTTACGTCTAACATTTAAGTCTCTAATCCATCTTGAATTAATTTTCATATAAGGAGTAAGGAAAGGATCCAGTTTCAGCTTTCTATTTATGGCTAGCCAATTTTCCCAGCACCATTTATTAAATAGGGAATCCTTTCCCCATTTCTTGTTTTTGTCACTCATAGGTGGGAATTGAATAATGAGATCACTTGGACACAGGAAGGGGAGCATCACACACCAGGTCCTATTGTGGGGAGTGGGGAGGGGGGAGGGATAGCATTAGCAGATATACCTAATGTAAATGACAAGTTAATGGGTGCAGCACACCAACATGGCACATGTATACATATGTAACAAACCTGCACGTTGTGCACATGTACCCTAGAACTTAAAGTATAATAAACAAAGAATAATTTTAAAATAAAAAAAATGCAAGAAACAAAATTATACATAGTACAACCCCATTAAAAAATAATGACGAAATCCTATATATGTGTGTACACGTATGAACATGAAACAGTATCAAAGAATATATCCTAAGGGCAACATAGTTTGTCATGGGTTACCTAATGAAACAGAAAGAAGAAGAGAAATGAGAGCCAAGGAAAAAAGAAAAGGGAAAAAATAAACCTGCAGGTAATGACCACACTTATATAAAAGTAGATATTCTTGTATATATATATCTCTATATATGACATTTAAAATGAATGTAAAAAATTACATTAAGGCTGAAGTGAGACAGTGTAAGTGAATGTGCTTTGCTTTGTGAATTTAAGAGATTATACAAACAAGAAATATTATGATGTAAAACTATAGCATTCTAGTAGTCGGAAATGAAGAAACATACATAACTCTAAGATATCCTCTACAACAAAAAAATGAAAAGAGCCTTACCTTAGGCAAGTCATTAATGAAAACATGATGGCCTTATCTTATTTGGTATATGGTATTAAAATTGGTTGAAGAAGAATGACCTTGGTTAAGTGGGATAAGAAACTTCCTGTATAACTCACCTAGCAAATTCAAGACTCTTTTAGTCACTGAATGCCACAAAGCTATTAGGGGAGAAAAGCTACACTTTTTGTTGCTTTACAACAACTTTGATTTTAACTACTCAGTAGTCCTTCAGAATCCCACTTATGCTCATAAAAATTAAGGGTTGAAAAAGGCATTATAGTCTACTCTGGAAAAAATACATAGTTGGATTGAATAGTCGCTGATAAATTAATGTTGCACTTTCTTACTGTGGAGTTTCTAAAAGATGATTTTATTTATTTATTTATTGTACAAATGTAAGGGGTACATGAAAAATTTTCATACATGTATGTAATATATAGTGACTTGTTCAATCCATTGAAACATATTGTTTAGCAGGGGAGTTGTACAGAAAAGATGAGATGTGGAATTTAGATTCAAAGATCATGTTCACTCCCAATTCTACTATTACATAGTTGTTTGACTTCTGGCAGTTTACTAAATTCATCCATGAGTTTCATCATCCTCACTTCATAGGGTTATGAGAAGATTAAACTAAATAGATATATAAAACCAGTTACTACAATATCTCTGTCTTTGTAGGCATTCAAACATTTAGTTTTATTTTCTTTCTTTTTCTTGTTTTTTTTTTTGGGGGGGGGGAGGGAGGATGGAGTCTTGCTCTGTCACCAGACCGGAGTGCAGGGGCACGATCTTGGCTCACTGCAACCTCCACATCCTGGGTTCAAGCAGTTCTCCTGCCTCAGCCTCCCAAGTGGCTGGGACTACAGGCACGTGCCACCACACTCAGCTAACTTTTGTATTTTTAGTAGAGACAGGGTCTCACTATACTGACCAGGATGGTCTCAATCTGTTGACCTCGAGAACCGCCCACCTTGGCCTCCCCAAGTGCTATAATAGCCATTTTTTTTTTTTCATTATACCTAGGGAAGCTTCTCCACTCAATCTGTGACTCCAAAACCCCAGAAAATACCATACAGCAAATAGTTGCTCAACATAGAAGGAAACAAATAGTTCCTTGAAAGCAGGTCTTACAAACCTAAGATGAGGTGAATGTTGTTTTGATAGCTACCTCAGTCTCCCTCTAGTGTTTAATGAGTCTATAATAACCATTATCTTCCCTGAGCTACACATATGCCCCTACTCCCCTCCCTCTTTTAGAAGCAAAGCCAAACCCTTTCTACATAAATATGTGGAAATGTTTAAAGACAGATAAACCAGTACTTGTGAGATTTAATTTTTCATTGATCTTATGTGAGGAGTGGGTAAGAAAATTGGAATTTAAGACATTTGTGTTAATATGACTTTGAAGCCACAAAGTGAAGCTTGTAGCTAATAAGCTCATAGACTTATTAACTGTAGTTAGAGTGAAGAAGCTCTTATCCTTGAACTGAAATTCCAGACACATGGCTCAACTAACAACTTTGAGTAGCTTCTACCCCTTTAATCACTTCACCGTTTCTTTTTCTTTACCTCCATCATTAATGAAATCTGGTCTATTATCTCTCCACACAGAAAACAAATTACTTGATTTTGTTTGTTTTGTTTTTTAACATTTTGCTAGCTTCTTGCCACTGGATTTGAACATAGGAACACATCTAGATTAAATGTCAGGCTCAGAGGTCCTTCCTAAAGGCAAGCACCAGAAGCAATGAAAGTATATTATGGTCACCGAGAAACAAGTGGAAGTGTTGAATATCTTGTTTAATAAGAACCCATACCAAAACTCAAGCCTTCAGAAATAAACAGCTTCAAAAACGGTCATACATCCGATGGTGCTGCAGGTTTGGTTCAAGAATTATGGAGTAAAACTCAAGAATGCAATCTATGAGCACATTCAGGAAACACAAGAGGCTTAACAACAGTAATTACCAGGGGGAGGCATCAAGACCAGCCCTTCCAAGGGAAACATGGTAATACGACCCAGATCTCCTAATGATGACTATTCTATATCCCTCATATATAGAGATCTTCTGATACTCTCACTGCAACTCAGCATATGTCTCAATTTGAAGGTTCCCACAGATCACTCTGTTGATCTAAAAATAATCCACTGTGGCTGCTGCCAAGATCCTAACCTATACTGCCTCTATCCCATTTTGGAATCCCAAGTTCTTTCCCCAAGTTTCAATTTCCAATTCTTTTGGCTCTCCATTTCTACAAAGAATGAATCAGTGAGAGAAGCTAGACACAAAACACCACATGTTGTAATGACTCCTAGACAAGAGAATACTTTTCAGCAATAAAAAGGAGCAAACTAGAGATATACTCAACACGGGTAGATTTCAAAAACATTAAATTGAGTGAAAGAAAAAAAAAACATGAAAGACTACACACTGTATAATTCCATTTATACAAATCCTTAGAGCAGGAAAAACTAATCTATAGTGGCAAAATCAGATTAATGGCTGTCTATGTGGTGGAAGGAATTGATGGAAAGAGCCATAAGCAAATTTATACGCGCGGTGGAAATGTCTTATGTCTTAATTAGGGTGGCAGTTTTCTGGGTGTATAAATTCATCGAAACACATAGAACTATATATTTAAAATGCATGCACTTTATTTTACATAAATTGTGTCTCAATAAAAATAAAGATATAAAAATGAATAAAGGTTTGCTGGTTACCCTATTACTGTGGAGACTGCCCTACACATGAAGGAAAGGGCACAGTGTACAGATCCTTCAGTGTGTCCATCAACCTTGTCTATGCTGTTAAAATTTTGAATGGCCTTTCCATTAAAGAAGAAAAGCAAAAGGAAGCAATGGAGGGGAACTCATTTTCTGACTAAGCAGTGGGTACTTGTACAATACATGAAGAGCGCAAATAACTAACTAGACTTTACAATGTCTGAGACCTTCACTACTCCCCATTATTCATGGGCCTAAAAGAGACATCCAGGGGTCAAGTATCTTTATAATAAACTGTTAGTCTACAAAAGTTGAATCTAGTTACAGTATCAGTTTTTTGGCACCTTGCACCCATTAGAAAGCCTCGCACACAGGTCCTGCACATGTTTAGTTCAACCCAAGCCTGTAGTGTTTCTTTACTGAGCTCCCATGTAGGAAATCTCAGTTTTTGTCTATAGTACTGACCTTGGAAGAGCTAAAAGACTTTATAATGTTCTCTTCCTCTCCCTCTCCTCTCATCTTTTTCTCTTAAGTTGATTAATTCATTCTGTTCTCTATTTATAGGCTGTTATGAAATCTGGCTGTCAGTAATCAATAACCCAGGTCTTAAAAGTTTCTGAAGGAAAAGTCTCTTTTGTAGATATAAAAAGTCAAGCTTTTTATAAAGAGTAATTAAGGTAATGATGTCTGAATTGGGGTGGGGGGTGTTGAGATTCCATCATCTATAATGTTTCCACTATGTAATTCAAGTGTCTTACTTAAAGAAGCTACTAAATGAGAAGCCATGTAAAGAATAAGAAGAAGCTTCAGTATAGGTAGCTCAGTAAGAAAAATAACTCTTAAGAAAGCTATTTTAGATGACTGCTAATAACATTATACAATAACCTAATCATACATGTTTTGTTTTACTTTATCAAAACGATGATGGTATAATTAATTTAGATGACTGCTAATAACATTATACAATAACCTAATTATACATATTTTGTTTTACTTATCACAACGATGATGGTATAATTAATATAGGCAAATATAAGCTCCTTCGATGGTGAAAATAATTTCCTTATACATTCACAAATATTGAGTACCTAATGTGTGCCAAAGATTGTTCTAGATAGCAAGGAATACATGAACAAAATAGACAATGTACAAATCTGATGATGATAAGTACAATGGAGAAAAATTAAGAATAGTAGAGGATAGGGAGTAAAAGGAACTTCCATATTGGATAAGATGTTTAAGGAAGTTCTCTCTAATGACGTGACATTTAGCCTGAGAGGAAAAGTGTTCCAGATAGGCAAAAGACTAAGTTCCATGTTTCTGAAATACAAGATTGAGAAAGACTGTGGTAGGTTCTGGCATACATGGCCTAAAGCAACCTGGGGGTTGGGGGAAAGGTGGAACACAAGTCAAAAATGTATTTGTAAATTAGAGTTGTTTGCAGAATTTTGTTGGTGATGTTTTGCTTGACACACACAAGATGATCAATAAATATTTTGAAAATAAGTGCTGTGTGTTGTTGCAATGAGCACCAGTGGTCAGTATATTCCGATACAAGAGCTATTTTCCTTTAGGAACTTCCTATGTCATTGTTGAAGCAACATCCACAAATAAAGTTGTTAGATACTATTGAAGCTCTGATAAAAAGCAGAATGAGCATTGGGAAGAGCATAAGCTTTGGAATCAGACAAACCTTTGAGTCCCAACTCTACCACTTACTAGATATGTGACCATTAGCATGCTATTTAACCTCTGTGACTCAGTCTTATTCATAAGATGGATGTAAAAGTGCCTTTCTCACACCATTTCAAAGATTATAATACATGGTGCATTTGAAAAGTTGAGCACCATATCTGACACATACCTAATAAATAGCAGCTCCTCCTCATTCCTTGCATACACCTGGTGCTTTAAAAGTAGGTACGCGGGGGCGGAGCAAGATGGCCGAATAGGAACAGCTCCAGTCTCCAACTCCCAGCGCGAGCGACACAGAAGACCGGTGATTTCTGCATTTTCAACTGAGGTACTGGGTTCATCTCACTGGGGAGTGCCAGACGATCGGTGCTGGTCAGCTGCTGCAGCCCGACCAGCAAGAGCTGAAGCAGGGCGAGGCATTGCCTCACCTGGAAAGCGCAAGGGGGAAGGGAATCCCTTTTCCTAGCCAGGGGAACTGAGACACACAACACCTGGAAAATCGGGTAACTCCCACCCCAATACTGCGCTTTAAGCAAACAGGCACACCAGGAGATCATATCCCACACCTGGCCGGGAGGGTCCCACACCCACGGAGCCTCCCTCATTGCTAGCACAGCAGTCTGTGATCTACCGGCAAGGCAGCAGCCAGGCTGGGGGAGGGGCGCCCGCCATTGCTGAGGCTTAAGTAGGTAAACAAAGCTGCTGGAAAGCTCGAACTGGGTGGAGATCACAGCAGCTCAAGGAAACCTGCCTGTCTCTGTAGACTCCACCTCTGGGGACAGGGCATAGTAAACAATAACAACAGAAAGCTCTGCAGACGCAAACGACTCTGTCTGACAGCTTTGAAGAGAGCAGTGGATCTCCCAACACGGAGGTTGAGATCTGAGAAGGGACAGACTCCCTGCTCAAGTGGGTCCCTGACCCCTGAGTAGCCTAACTGGGAGACATCCCCCACTAGGGGCAGTCTGACACCCCACACCTCACAGGGTGGAGTACACCCCTGAGAGGAAGCTTCCAAAGCAAGAATCAGACAGTTACACTCGCTGTTCAGAAATATTCTATCTTCTGCAGCCTCTGCTGCTGATACCCAGGCAAACAGGGTCTGGAGTGGACCTCAAGCAATCTCCAACAGACCTACAGCTGAGGGTCCTGACTGTTAGAAGGAAAACTATCAAACAGGAAGGACACCTACACCAAAACCCCATCAGTACGTCACCATCATCAAAGACCAGAGGCAGATAAAACCACAAAGATGGGGAAAAAGCAGGGCAGAAAAGCTGGAAATTCAAAAAATAAGAGCGCATCTCCCCCGGCAAAGGAGCGCAGCTCATCGCCAGCAATGGATCAAAGCTGGACAGAGAATGACTTCGACGAGATGAGAGAAGAAGGCTTCAGTCCATCAAATTTCTCAGAGCTAAAGGAAGAATTACGTACCCAGCGCAAAGAAACTAAAAATCTTGAAAAAAAAGTGGAAGAATTGATGGCTAGAGTAATTAATGCAGAGAAGCTCATAAACGAAATGAAAGAGACGAAAACCATGACACGAGAAATACGTGACAAATGCACAAGCTTCAGTAACCGACTTGATCAACTGGAAGAAAGAATGTCAGCGATTGAGGATCAAATGAATGAAATGAAGCGAGAAGAGAAACCAAAAGAAAAAAGAAGAAAAAGAAATGAACAAAGCCTGCAAGAAGTATGGGATTATGTAAAAAGACCAAATCTACGTCTGATTGGGGTGCCTGAAAGTGAGGGGGAAAATGGAACCAAGTTGGAAAACACTCTTCAGGATATCATCCAGGAGAACTTCTCCAACCTAGTAGGGCAGGCCAACATTCAGATCCAGGAAATACAGAGAACGCCACAAAGATACTCCTCGAGAAGAGCAACTCCAAGACACATAATTGCCAGATTCACCAAAGTTGAAATGAAGGAAAAAATCTTAAGGGCAGCCAGAGAGAAAGGTCGGGTTACCCACAAAGGGAAGCCCATCAGACTAACAGCAGATCTCTCGGCAGAAACTCTTCAAGCCAGAAGAGAGTGGGGGCCAATATTCAACATTCTTAAAGAAAAGAATTTTAAACCCAGAATTTTATATCCAGCCAAACTAAGTTTCATAAGTGAAGGAGAAATAAAATCCTTTACAGATAAGCAAATGCTTAGAGATTTTGTCACCACTAGGCCTGCCTTACAAGAAACCCTGAAGGAAGCACTAAACATGGAAAGGAACAACCGGTACCAGCCATTGCAAAAACATGCCAAAATGTAAAGACCATCAAGGCTAGGAAGAAACTGCATCAACTAAAGAGCAAAATAACCAGTTAATATCATAATGGCAGGATCAAGTTCACACATAACAATCTTAACCTTAAATGTAAATGGACTAAATGCTCCAATTAAAAGACACAGACTGGCAAACTGGATAAAGAGTCAAGACCCATCAGTCTGCTGTATTCAGGAGACCCATCTCACACACAGAGACATACATAGGCTCAAAATAAAGGGATGGAGGAAGATTTACCAAGCAAATGGAGAACAAAAAAAAAGCAGGGGTTGCAATACTAGTCTCTGATAAAACAGACTTTAAACCATCAAAGATCAAAAGAGACAAAGAAGGCCATTACATAATGGTAAAGGGATCAATTCAACAGGAAGAGCTAACTATCCTAAATATATATGCACCCAATACAGGAGCACCCAGATTCATAAAGCAAGTCCTTAGAGACTTACAAAGAGACTTAGACTCCCATACAATAATAATGGGAGACTTCAACACTCCACTGTCAACATTAGACAGATCAACGAGACAGAAAGTTAACAAGGATATCCAGGAATTGAACTCATCTCTGCAGCAAGCAGACCTAATAGACATCTATAGAACTCTCCACCCCAAATCAACAGAATATACATTCTTCTCAGCACCACATCGTACTTACTCCAAAATTGACCACGTAATTGGAAGTAAAGCACTCCTCAGCAAATGTACAAGAACAGAAATTATAACAAACTGTCTCTCAGACCACAGTGCAATCAAACTAGAACTCAGGACTAAGAAACTCAATCAAAACCGCTCAACTACATGGAAACTGAACAACCTGCTCCTGAATGACTACTGGGTACATAACGAAATGAAGGCAGAAATAAAGATGTTCTTTGAAACCAATGAGAACAAAGATACAACATACCAGAATCTCTGGGACACAATTAAAGCAGTGTGTAGAGGAAAATTTATAGCACTAAATGCCCACAAGAGAAAGCAGGAAAGATCTAAAATTGACACTCTAACATCGCAATTAAAAGAACTAGAGAAGCAAGAGCAAACACATTCGAAAGCTAGCAGAAGGCGAGAAATAACTAAGATCAGAGCAGAACTGAAGGAGATAGAAACACAAAAAACCCTCCAAAAAATCAATGAATCCAGGAGTTGGTTTTTTGAAAAGATCAACAAAATTGACAGACCACTAGCAAGACTAATAAAGAAAAAAAGAGAGAAGAATCAAATCGACGCAATTAAAAATGATAAAGGGGATATCACCACCGACCCCACAGAAACACAAACTACCATCAGAGAATACTATAAACACCTCTACGCAAATAAACTGGAAAATCTAGAAGAAATGGATAATTTCCTGGACACTTACACTCTCCCAAGACTAAACCAGGAAGAAGTTGAATCCCTGAATAGACCAATAGCAGGCTCTGAAATTGAGGCAATAATTAATAGCCTACCAACCAAAAAAAGTCCAGGACCAGATGGATTCACAGCTGAATTCTACCAGAGGTACAAGGAGGAGCTGGTACCATTCCTTCTGAAACTATTCCAATCAATAGAAAAAGAGGGAATCCTCCCTAACTCATTTTATGAGGCCAACATCATCCTGATACCAAAGCCTGGCAGAGACACAACAAAAAAAGAGAATTTTAGACCAATATCCCTGATGAACATCGATGCAAAAATCCTCAATAAAATACTGGCAAACCGAATTCAGCAACACATCAAAAAGCTTATCCACCATGATCAAGTGGGCTTCATCCCTGGGATGCAAGGCTGGTTCAACATTCGCAAATCAATAAACATAATCCAGCATATAAACAGAACCAAAGACAAGAACCACATCATTATCTCAATAGATGCAGAAAAGGCTTTTGACAAAATTCAACAGCCCTTCATGCTAAAAACGCTCAATAAATTCGGTATTGATGGAACGTACCTCAAAATAATAAGAGCTATTTATGACAAACCCACAGCCAATATCATACTGAATGGGCAAAAACTGGAAAAATTCCCTTTGAAAACTGGCACAAGACAGGGATGCCCTCTCTCACCACTCCTATTCAACATAGTGTTGGAAGTTCTGGCTAGGGCAATCAGGCAAGAGAAAGAAATCAAGGGGATTCAGTTAGGAAAAGAAGAAGTCAAATTGTCCCTGTTTGCAGATGACATGATTGTATATTTAGAAAACCCCATTGTCTCAGCCCAAAATCTCCTTGAGCTGATAAGCAATTTCAGCAAAGTCTCAGGATACAAAATTAATGTGCAAAAATCACAAGCATTCTTATACACCAGTAACAGACAAACAGAGAGCCAAATCAGGAATGAACTTCCATTCACAATTGCTTCAAAGAGAATAAAATACCTAGGAATCCAACTTCCAAGGGATGTAAAGGACCTCTTCAAGGAGAACTACAAACCACTGCTCAGTGAAATCAAAGAGGACACAAACAAATGGAAGAACATACCATGCTCATGGATAGGAAGAATCAATATCGTGAAAATGGCCATACTGCCCAAGGTAATTTATAGATTCAATGCCATCCCCATCAAGCTACCAATGAGCTTCTTCACAGAATTGGAAAAAACTGCTTTAAAGTTCATATGGAACCAAAAAAGAGCCCGCATCTCCAAGACAATCCTAAGTCAAAAGAACAAAGCTGGAGGCATCACGCTACCTGACTTCAAACTATACTACAAGGCTACAGTAACCAAAACAGCATGGTACTGGTACCAAAACAGAGATATAGACCAATGGAACAGAACAGAGTCCTCAGAAATAATACCACACATCTACAGCCATCTGATCTTTGACAAACCTGAGAGAAACAAGAAATGGGGAAAGGATTCCCTATTTAATAAATGGTGCTGGGAAAACTGGCTAGCCGTAAGTAGAAAGCTGATACTGGATCCTTTCCTTACTCCTTATACGAAAATTAATTCAAGATGGATTAGAGACTTAAATGTTAGACCTAATACCATAAAAATCCTAGAGGAAAACCTAGGTAGTACCATTTAGGACATTGGCATGGGCAAAGACTTCATGTCTAAAACACCAAAAGCAATGGCAGCAAAAGCCAAAATTGACAAATGGGATCTCATTAAACTAAAGAGCTTCTGCACAGCAAAAGAAACTACCATCAGAGTGAACAGGCAACCTACAGAATGGGAGAAAATTTTTGCAATCTACTCATCTGACAAAGGGCTAATATCCAGAACCTACAGAGAACTCAAACAAATTTACAAGAAAAAAACAAACAACCCCATCAAAAAGTGGGCAAAGGATATGAACAGACATTTCTCAAAAGAAGACATTCATACAGCCAACAGACACATGAAAAAATGCTCATCATCACTGGCCATCAGAGAAATGCAAATCAAAACCACAATGAGATACCATCTCACACCAGTTAGAATGGCGATCATTCAAAAGTCAGGAAACAACAGGTGTTGGAGAGGATGTGGAGAAACAGGAACACTTTTACACTGTTGGTGGGATTGTAAACTAGTTCAACCATTATGGAAAACAGTATGGCGATTCCTCAAGGATCTAGAACTAGATGTACCATATGACCCAGCCATCCCATTACTGGGTATATACCCAAAGGATTATAAAGTATGCTGCTATAAAGACACATGCACACGTATGTTTATTGCAGCACTATTCACAATAGCAAAGACTTGGAATCAACCCAAATGTTCATCAGTGACAGATTGGATTAAGAAAATGTGGCACATATACACCATGGAATACTATGCAGCCATAAAAAAGGATGAGTTTGTGTCCTTTGTAGGGACATGGATGCAGCTGGAAACCATCATTCTTAGCGAACTATCACAAGAACAGAAAACCAAACACCGCATGTTCTCACTCATAGGTGGGAACTGAACAATGAGATCACTTGGATTCGGGGAGGGGAACATCACACACCGGGGCCTATCATGGGGAGGGGGGAGGGGGGAGGGATTGCATTGAGAGTTATACCTGATGTAAATGACGAGTTGATGGGTGCAGCACAGCAACATGGCACAAGTATACATATGTAACAAACCTGCACGTTGTGCACATGTACCCTACAGCTTAAAGTATAATAATAATAAATAAATTAAAAAAAAAAAAAAGAACCTTATCATTCTTCAGTTGACAATTGTATTTGCCACAGCAATTGCAGGGGAGTATGAGATCATCAGCAAAAGATATAATTTTTAAAAGAGAAAATTGGGAGGGGGACATGGATTGTATTCTTCTGACTTATTAAACTTTTTTTCATTTAAAAAAAAAAATAAATAAAAAAATAAAAGTAGGTACGCTGATTTACCTGACACCATCAAATTTGATTCACACAGCAGCCCCAGGAGGCAGAGTCCCAGTGAGCAGCATGGTCTACAAACACTCAAAATACTCAAGGAAAGGCAGAGTCCACGGCCAATTTAGTTGGGGGAAGCATGGCTTTTTTTCTTCACCAGTCGTTCAACATCAACAAAGCAATAGTTTCCCTTGTTTAAGCCCTGACTACCTGGTAAAGAATACATGTCAGTCCTATTTGGAAAGGGAAAAGAGGGTATTAATGGAGCCGTTGGTAATTACGTCTCTGGGATTTTTAAGAGACTGTGATGCGATCTCGGCTCACTGCAGCCTCCGCCTCCCAGGTTCAAGCTATTCTCCTGCCTCAGTCTTCCGAGCACCTGGGACTACAGGTGTGCGCCACCACGCCCGGCTAATTTTTGTATTTTTAGTAGAGATGGGGTTTCACCATATTGGTCAGACTGGGCTTGAACTCCCTTGTTTATTTGTTTGTTTGTTTATTTTCTTTCCATGAAAACTGAGTCAGAGAAGGTTTAGACATTATTCGCTCCCTCCCACCATCTGCAAAAAAGAGACATAAATGACCTTTATTTGGTGCAAAGAATAATGAGTACTATGTGATTGCCTGATCATAATGTTATATTATCAGCCCCCTTTGCATTTCGTATTTACAGCGACATGTGGCTGAGCTCAAACTTGTCTTTTAATCTTCCCCTTGTTCTGATTGGACAGTGGAGTTGATAGGTCTGTAATTTCAGCAAATGCTGTGTGGGAAACTAAAGAACAGCAGGAACAAATTAGTGTCATTCTTTTCACATGTCATGGACAGAGTGTAAAAAGGCAGTTTGCTTCTCTGGTTGGGAGAAGTGGGAGGGAAGGATGTGTACTATTAGTAGAGAGTAAGTTGGTAAAATGTAGAAAAATGAGCTGAATGAATTTTAATTTTTTGTTGGGGGGTGGTTAGTATAGAAGAGGTAGTGCAACGTTTAATGGTTCAAGATGACATCATTTTTTTTATTTTATGAGTTTAAAAGGTAGAAGCGTAGGGTTTTACATGGATATATTGCATAGTGGTAAAGTCTGGGCTTGTAGTGTAACCATCACTCAAACAGGGAACATTGTCTCCATTAAATAATTTGAATTGCAAAATGTTAAATCCTGAAGGGCCCTCAGAGATGACCTAGTCCAGTCCTCCTTTATAGATGAGGAAGTGGAGATCTAGAGAAGGAAAGCAACTTTCCCAATATCACACAGCTAGCAGCTGCACTTCTCAAAATAAAACATGCCTAAGCCAGGGAACACATTAAGGTTTTATGAGGGGAACCCAAAACAACAGGATTATTGATTCTTGGTGCATCAACTTTACTATAGATTGGTCATTTAATATAAACAGGAATCATTCATAATCAGAGATATGCAAATTAAAATAGTCACTGGGCTGTCACTTTACACATTTCAGGCTGGCAAAAGTAAAAAATTTGGATAATACTGAAGGTTGGAAGGGATGAGGGAAAAGAGAAACAAACCCTCCTCCACTGCAGGTGGGAGTCAAAGCTGGTACAGTCATTCCAAAGAGCAGTCTGGCACAACTCACTCTCATAAAGAAAACACACATTCTATGGCCCAGCAGTTCTTCTCCTGGTATATACTCCAAAGAAAGTTGCACATGAATCCACATGTAGACATGTACAAAGATACTCTCTGCATCTTTGTCTAGGGAGGCAGGAAGTTGGCAGCCATCTGGGTGCTTGTCCCTGGGAGAGTGAACAAGTGAAACGTGGCAGATGTACATGCTGGAGTGTAATGCCTCAGAATAACATCAGGTTAGATGTATACAAAGAGCATGGATGGTTCTTACATCAGTGTTGACAGAAAAGACATAAAAACTGAAAGGAGACGTGTAATAAATGCCATTTCCACACATTAAAATGCACGTACATAAAACCATATATTTTGAATAACACATTCAAATCAAAAGATACTCCAAAACACATGAGGATGGCTGTATATGTTGGGGGAAAAATGGGAAAGGGAGTGGAGACTAAAGGAGAATAAAATCACAATGAAATAAGAGGTAGAATGCCAGATTCACATGAATTTTTAAAAGAAAACAGTAGATTTCAAATAAACGTTCTGCTTGTGGCTGGCATTGGACCACATCTCCAGTCTTGCCGAGAGTAGAGGTGGGAATAGTGTGGGGGGGCAGGGGTCATGAGTTCTTCCCCTAGAGCTATTTTGCTGGAAGATTTTGAGAGGCCCCGAACCACTCAACCACTCAGTGTAACCATGGGCTTTGTTTATGAATCAATCCACTCCAACTCATCTCTTCAACAGTCCCTGAGGGGATATCTAGGCCAAAGGAGCCTGCTAGATCTACTTTCTCTGATTCTTTATGTCAACTCTTTCTCACATGGCTCCTGGAGGGAGAGCTGTTCTCCTAATCACCAACACGTGGGGCCTGACTTCTGGAACTTTCTCTCTTCAACAATACAAGGTTTTTTCTGCTTCCCCTGATGGCTTCTCCCAGGAGAGTTTGTTGTAAGGACTGCCATTATATATTTAATTTTGAGGCAACAGGAAAACATTCATCATGGCCAATGACGGGCTATGATTGTTTTACAACTTCACGGCTTCACAATATGAAGGAATATTTTAAAGCCTGCAAGTCCACAATCTTGGGGCATGGAATTACTCTGAAGGTACATAAGAAAGGCAGAAGAAAACAGGGACATCTCTCCATCAAGATCACCAAAAGGGACTTGGTCAGAGATAGTGTGCATGGAAAAGGGGAAGAACTTGAGAAGGCCTATAATTTGTAGGAGAGTATGAGAAAAGTGGGGCTGGTAAAATAGGTCCTTGTGATTAATACCTTATGTTTCTAAAGAGCACGTTGATGAGGAAAACAAAAGAACAATCTGAGAGGCTCCAATGAGAGAGATGTGAAATCAATGTTAAATTGCAAGCTAATTATATCATTTAAGCATTTTCATATTTACAACCTGCCTAGTTGCAGAAGCTGACAAAATTTCCAAGAAACTATGGCTTATCATTTTCTCAGAAACACAAAAATGTCAAAAGTCCTTAATGTAGCTTTCACCTGGATCCCCTTCCTCATCACTACTATCTCATCGACTCCTTTTGGCCCTTTTGCCCATTATACAGGTGCAGCATCTCTGTTGTTTTGTAGTATTTATCCTCACCTCCAACCAAACAGCAAACCAAGATGGGGAACTCCCAGGACCAAAAAGTTCCCACTACTAGGATTACACATGGTGTTAGGAAGTTGCACTTAACTCCCAGAAAGCTAGCACTGGAAATTGCTTGATCGGTTTTATCTAATTTTCTAAATTTTTAAAACTCCAGTGAATGTGCTGAAGGGTGGGTTTTAGAATGGGTCAGACAAGGGTTGAAGACTTGGATCTACCTTGGAGTGGCAAGTTACTTAATCTCTCTCAATCTCAGTTTCTTCGCAGTAGCCAGTACTTGGCATGTAACTGATATTTGTATATCTGGAGAACTGAATGCAAAACTATACAATGATGATGAGCATAACTTTCTCACAGGATCTTTGTGAAAGTTAGGTAGTGTGGTGATAACTTATTAGCACAGTATAAGTTTTACATATATTATAGTGTTTAGTATATGAGAGGCATCAGAATTTCCCCACTTCCTTTTGATCTCTCTTTCCCCTCTAAATTCCATGCTGAGAATACTCAACTCCCCAGCCTCTTTGCCTTTTTTTCTTAAATTTCCTTTTGACATCCATCTTTAGGACTTTGTCATTTGAGTGATATTTGCTAGTTCTTACATACCTTAATCACTCCTCTTCTTCCTCTGTCCTTGTCAGAGCAACGTCATCTCAAGCTCTATAACTGAATTTGGCCTTCAGATAATCATACCCTTTTCAATCTAACCCTCTCAGATAAGATATGGATTTGAAAGAGGGAGAGAGAGAGAGAGAGGGAGAGAGAGAGGGAGAGAGAGAGAGAGAGAGAGAGAGAGAGAGAAGGGAGAGAGAGATGTTCTGAAACAATCTAGATATCTTTATTTTATTCCACCTGTCGTTTTAAAGTTATGCAGCTCTTGGACAAAGCCCCAACTTCATCTGAGTGATATTAGGCAAAATACTTAACTTCTGTAAGTCAGTTTCCTCACTTGCAGAATGGAGATGACAGCACTCACTGTGCAGGGTGTTGTGAAGACTAAACAAAATCATGCATGGGGCATGAAGTACCACATCAGAGGTTTTCAAACTTATTTCACCCCTCAGAGCTCATCTTATCTCTCCTAACTACCACAACTCTGGACCTGGGTTTTGAGGTTTTGTTTTGTTTTTACTAAAATACATAAGGTAACAATTTTTTTTTTTCTTAAAAACATAAATAGCCACCAGTCAGAATCGTCCCACATGGTCAGTATTACCTCTGTGGATTACTAAACTCCTATACAAAAGAAAAAAAAAATGTCCTTTCTAGCCTAAACAACTATATTGTGAGTAAGTGTACAATTTCAATTGAGTTAAATTACTCTGAACCGAGAAAAGTCATTAATTAATAAGTGTTTGCAATCAACTTCCCACTACACTCCCATTTTCACCTCAACACACATACGAATGCACACACACATTCCCTGCACTCCCTGACCGTGGTCAGGCTATCTAGAACATGTTACTAATCCTCCTTTTTGATGTACAATCTGGGTAAGTGGGTCTACGAAATAAAGAGCTAATATAAGGAAAGGGGGTGGGGGAACAAAAAAAAGACATGAGAGGCTCCATGGGCTCTATTTGTGAGAAAGGTTTTGGGAGACAGAGTTGGGGAGAAACAGGACCTGGAGGCAGCTGTGGTGTTTGGAACATACTGAGAATGCGGGACATTGAAAGGGGATTTTGGAGAACTCTTTCTGTTTCTTATGAATGTACTCTGTCTTTGGCACTTTAGAGAGAGCTTGCAATGAAGATTTCAACTGCTCTTCAATTCGTTTTTATGTAGGATTGGTGTTCCTCTGATTGTAACACTGTGAGACATGGGGCCATGAGGCAACTGGGCTTTGTTTAAGTTACACAGCACGACCTCCTAAACTAGGTCAAATTGTTTGCTAAACCTACTGCCTCATTTCTTAGGGGAATGAACACAGTCTTTAACTGTGAAATTTTTCCAAAGTTCTCCCAGGAGCCCTGAGGTATTTTCTCCAAAACACATTAACTTCTTCTACAGCTGAAAATCAAGCTCTGCTCCTTATTTGGCAGGATCTGTATCACTTCCAATCTGAATTGTAGATTATTAATGACAAGCTGTCATTTATCTGTTAGCACTTTACAGATACCATCTCATTTAGTTCTTATAATAACTCTGGTACATGGAACTTATTGTCCTCATTTTACATATAAGAGATCCAGGGAGTGGAAGTGACTTTTCCAAGGTCACCAGTAGAGACATAATTCAAACCTAAATCTGTCCAATGCCATGACCTGTACTTTCAACTACTACACTTTGATGTCTGGAAATATGCTAATGGATTATTACCTATGCTAAGAATAGAAGGATTTTAATTGAGTATCCAATATTACTGTTAATATTATTGTCAAGAGAATGAATGAATTTGTGTAGAGGAAGCAGTTCATTCAAGTGAACTATGATAGTATTGGTTGTGAATAAGATACCACATGTAGAGTATCAATTATTTTTAGAGTGAAATTAACAAGAAACAGTGATTTGGGTTGGAAAGATATGAGCAGCTACTCTGTAGTGAGTGAGAGACCTTTCTGAACAGGGGGGATAGAGGAGAAGGCTTTTGTGAAAGTGAAGAAAGGGGATAAAAGGATTAAAAGGAAGTGAATGTGAGCACTGTAGAAAAATGAAGAAAGGAGGATGAGTTAGGAGGCAGGCCAGAGCGCCTACAGAAATGGTTTCAAAGCAAAGCTCCAGAAATCCTAAATACACTAATGAATAGAAAATACCACTTAAGCTGCACTTACTTTTGGCTTTCAAGGTGTAAAGGAAGAAATATGCTTTCATTAGGTGTTACTTTTCTAATACAGCAGGCAGGGGTGGAGGGAGGGAACAAGTCTCAGTGATCTTGGCCTAAGGGACTTACAGGGGCAGCTGCTCCCACACACACGTTGTAGAAAGTTTAAACGAGGTTACTGCATCAGAATTCTTGTCCAGTGCTCCCATCCCTACCCCCAGAAATGAAACCTGTTAGGATCCAGTGATTAATATGTTTCTCTAGAACCCGTCTGAGGGCACTTTTAGAAGTACAGCCAATATCCTATAAAATGCAGAGGGAATCAGATGGAGAAAGAGGTCCCAGAAAGGGCAATCTTTTCGCCAAAAAACAGTGAAATTAGAGAATAGAATTATCAAGGGCCCCAGCTTCTCAGTTCTTCCTCTTCTTCCCACTCAGTACTCTTCTCTTCTCAGCCTTATCACACCCAATGCCTACTCACAATCCCCAAAATGTCCTTTCAGATCTTTCATTCACATCCAGGTATAAACTATTCCTAACAACTTCAAAGAGCTTAAGGCTTGTGTAGGACACAAGGAACACCTTTCATATTGGAGCTACTTTCATATTGGAAAGTAGCACCTTTCATATTGGAGCTACTTACACAGGCCTAGTAGTGCTTCTTAAACTTCATCTCAAGTTCCCCCTTTGCAGAAGAGAATGAAAAAATACCTCCCAGGAGGTCAGAGACATAGCTGCAAGACTGGAATTTAATTTAATTGCAAGACTGGAATTTCTTTGCTGTCTCCTGTTTTATATATACATATATATGTGTGTGTACATATATGTGTGTGTGCATCTATATGTGTATATGTGCTCCATATAGCCGGCTGTGGTGGCTAGCACTTTGGGAGGCCGAAGCAGGTGAATCTCTTGAGGTCAGGAGTCCAAGACATTCCTGGGCAGCATGGTGAAACCCTGTCTCTACAAAAAATTAGTTGGGAATGGTGGCACGTGCCTCTGGTTTCAGCTACTTCGGAGGCTGAGGTGGAAGGATTGCTTGAGCCTGGGTTGAGGAGGTTGCAGAGAGCCGAGATCGTGCCACTGCACTCCAGCCTTGTAAACGAAGTAAGATCCTGTCTTAAAAAAAAGATACATGAATTTCATAGTCCATTCTATTAGATACTGCTATGGACTGAATTGTACCACCTTCCAAATGCATATGTTGGAGCCCTAACCTCCAATATGATGGCATTTTAAGATGGGGCTTTTGGGTGGTAGTTAGGTTTAGATGAGGTCATGAAAATGGAGCTCTCATGATAGGATTAGTGCCCTTAGAAGAGACACCAGACAGCTTACTTGTCTATCTCTGCCACTTGAGACAGCAAGAGGTCAGCTGTTTGCAAGCTAAGAAGAGAGACCTTACTGGAGAACCAAATTGGCCAGCACCTTGATCTTAGACCTTTCAGCCTCCAGAAGTGTGAGAAATAAATTGTTGTTGTTTAAACTACCCAGTCTATGGTATTTTGCGATGGCAGCTGAGCTTACTAATATCAATGCTTGCTTCAATATATAAACAATGGTTTAAATACTCTAAAAGTCCGTAACTTCCCTTTCCTCAAATCTTGGAGTAAAAATTGACACTCCACGAAGATACACCTTATTTAACCTATTACACAATCCAGGAAAATTTGCATCTCAAGAGGAAGCAAAGGTCTAATCTGAAGGGCACTGGGTAACAGAAGGAAGCTTTGTTTTTGTTTTGCTGGAATCATTCTAATCCCCCTACCCCTCCGTGTTTCCACACTATGTGCAGTGGCTTATTACATCTGGGGTTTCAGCCATACTGGCTCTAAGGAGTCTCTAAAAAGGACAGCATAAGCTGGTACACTGAATGAAAACCAAGAACAAGCAATCAATGTACAACAGTTTCCCAAATCCATTCATCCACGTAAAAAGTTCCTACTATGTGCCAAGCAACAGGCCATGTACCAGAAGTACACAGAGAGTTTCGCCATAATTCTAAATGGAGAAATCTGACCAGAAAGGTATGTCTGGTATTCAGAAAAAAAGGAAAGATACTCTTTTGCCCCTAAGCGTAACCTGTCCTCCATTTCCCTGCCTACCATCATTTTATCCAATCAGAGAGCTACAACTGCTACTTATAGAATATTGTAAAACTAAATACTAACACAAAAATAGGGCCCTCTCCAACAATAGCTCATTCCTCACAGCACTGACTTCTAAATATCGTTAGCCATGTGTTTTCATTTGATATCCTTAATCATTAGGGTACATTAGGGTACTGGGAAGATATAGCCCAGAAATAAGAGGATGATTTTTTAAAGTTATCAGACTCAACCTGGCTTTGTCTCAGAGTGGCAGGTGATTTACTTTGCTTATATTTGAATGACACTCTAAGTACCAAGTTTATCTTCTTCCAGTTAGGTAGTAGATTTGAGACCCCTTAGAAGCTTTTCTAACCCCACTCACCCGATTCTAGTTGTAGCACTTTAGCAAAAACCCCCAGAAAGTGGCATGATTTTTTGTCAAAATTTAGAGGTCCCCACATAACTCAAGCACTCTTAACACCAACTTTTGCTTATATCAAATAGTACCAGAGAGTACCTCCCAATTGGAGAAAAGATAGTAATAATCCCTTGCAAGTCACTTAAGCCATTTGAACTTCCGTTTCCTCATTTATCAAATGGGGCTAATATAACTACTACTTTGCCTCACAAGGACAGTATGACAGAAAATGAGTCCCTCTTGTAAGCGAGTGATGATGAGGAAGTAGAAAACACAGCAAAGGAATTGTGAGGGCAGATATCAGGCAGTTCTTGTTGAGAGAAGGAAAAATAAAAGAACAACAGAAGAAATATCGTTACAAGATTAAGAAAGCTTAGCAGTACTCAAAAGTTTGAATTAGCCAATCTGTAGCACAGTGAGGATCACAAGTGAAAGTTAACCGTGGAGGCAACAAGAAAAAATGTGCTGAATTTGGGTAAGATGAATGGAAGGAAGGAATGGAGGGAAGATGAGAGAGAGATAAAAATATCCTGGGGATCTTATAAGGTGTGTCCTGTAAGGCCTATACAAAGACATTGAGAAGGGATCACTTGCAGTGGGAAGATCTGCTAATGAAAAGAAATTGCTATGAAGTTACTTGTTCAGAGAGGAAAGAAATCTAACCAGGCAGACTGGGAATCCTGCTTATTGATACAATATCAATGACGTAACATGGACTAGTGGACATGCACATAAGCATGGACTTTGAAGTTAGAAAGACCTGACCTAGCTGTGAGTCTTTCTTAACCACTCATTAGTTAGGTGACTTGGACAAGTTAACCTTTGTGAATTTCAACATCCTCCACTGTGAAGTAGGCACAATAAGAGTTTTACACAGCATTGCTGTAAGTATTAAATGAGATACTGCATGTAACTGCTTAGAACACAGCCCAACCCACAGAAAATGATTAATACATGTTAGCTATTATCAGCTATTTGCAATTATTATCTCGGTTAATAGCAGACACAGAGTCAAGAGCTATTAACAGGAAGAATGGGGACAGAAAGATCTGAAGCAATGAAAACTGTGGAGAACAATAGGCCCATGGAAGGAATGGCAACATGAAGAAAGCTGGGATCCCAGAGGTGTCATACATACACAAGGTTTCTAGCAGATGCTGAGCAGAGGGAGGCAGAGATCCTGTGAGAAGGACAGGAAGTGCCAAGGATAAGCTCGTCATCTTTCAGGATTTAGCTCCTGGACAGTCATGTGCACAGACAGCACTGGAACTAGCTTCCTGTTGTGGCCACTGCAGAAATAGTTCCCGCTTGGAGGTAGAGTTTCCCACGGAGGAGGTAAAGAGTACTGAATACTGTGGGAAGACTCTGGGTAGCTGGGAATCTGCATGCACTGCTTCTACATAAAGCCAGCATAGGACAGATAGCACTTGACAAGCTCAGTGCTCACCCAGCCAAAGCAAGGGGCTCTGCTTCCCTTCTTCCATCTTTCCCCTCTTCATAACTGGTTACTTTTCATGCTATCTGTTTGAACCAATTAAAAGAAAAGCATGCTAGTTAAGAACTCTGGAGTCAGCCTGGCTAGGTTTGAAAGCTGGTTTCTCCAGTTACTGTGTGACCTTGGGCAGGTCATAGAATCTCTCCAAGGCTTGGTTTTCTCACTTGTAAAATGAGGATAATAGAATTGACCTTTCTTACAGGATTACATGACGCTTAAGTGAGATTACACATGGTAAATTCTTCTCCTGGAGCCCTGCATGCATGTGCATTCTGGAAAAGTGATAGTTCTGGTTACTCAATTGTCACACGTTGTTCTTTATGAGCACACCTCACACTGTAGCTTACTCCCAGAATGCAAACATCATCTGAACCAATTGTGCTTCCACAACAAATATTCATTAAGCAGGGGAATGCTGGGGCTGTTCTGGGGGTGGGGGGTGAGATTTAGAAATGGACACATGAGCACCAGCCCACAATCAGTTTCCACTTGCAAATTTGTCAGTCTTTCCTCTCTCAAGTCACACTTGGTATAAGGCTTTTGAAAACCAGCAATAAGTTTTGAAGGGAATAATCTCTGCATATCCCATCTCATTTCATCCTCAAGCCACCACCAAGGAGCAGCAATCCCACTAGACAGATCACAGAATTTCAGATCAGGAAGGGACGGGCTACTCCAGGTGATACAGTAAAATCTCCTCTGAGGCCCAGAGAGGCCAAACGGTTTGATTGAAGCGAGGCAGCAAGTCTGTGCCTGAGCTGGCCACCAAAACCAAACCACCTAATTCAGTGCAGCTTCCCAAAGAAGGCAGCACATGACAAAATCTGAAAATTACACAATGTCCCTCTGAGAGTACAGCACTGGCTGTACAATGGCATACATTATAGAAGGAATAACAATAGTGTTTCTTCTCTTCCTGCTGAGCTGTGTTGGCAAGTTCTTAGTACTTATTTTAAAAGGTATGGCTGTTGGCTGGGTGTGGTAGCTTACGCCTGTAATCCCAGAACTTTGGGAGGCTGAGGTGGGAGGATCACTTGAGGTCAGGAGTTCAATACCATCCTGGCAATGTGGTGAAACCCATCTCTACTAAATATACAAAAAATTAGCTGGGCGTGGTGGCAGGTGCCTGTAGTCCCAGATACTCGGGAGGCTGAGGCAGGAGAATGGCGTGAACCTGGGAGGCGGGGCTTGCAGTGAGCGGAGATCACGCCACTGCACTCCATCCTGGGTGACAGAGCTAGACTCCATCTCAATAAATAAATAAATAAAAATGAAAATAAAATAAAATACAACAATTAGCCAGGCATGGTGGTGCATGCCTGTACTCCCAGATACTCAGGAGACTGAGGCAGGAGAATCACTTGAACCTGGTAGGCAGAGGTTGCAGTGAGCTAAGATTGAGCCACTGCGACAGAACAAGAGTCTGTCAAAAAAAAAAAAAAAAAGATATAGCTGTAATTCACTGAGTACTCCCCTTCCCCTCCATGAGCATGCCATGTGTTCAGTCATTTGCCTGCATGTAGATTCTTATGTTATAGAGAATCTGCAGATCTACCCAGCCGAGATCCATAAGCTACTGACTGCTTCTCAGGGGCAGAAGCAGGGAGTATTTTTTTCACGTTTTTGACAGCCCTTGCTATTGTTCCCAATGCTAAAAAAGTCATTGAAATGCTTTTGGTGACGGTCAGGTTTCTTACTAACATGCCAATGAATGTGGAAAGGAAAAGAGGAAAGATAAGGAAAGAGAGATGCAGGAGTGGGATGGGAGGTAAGAAGCATGAGGAAAGAGGGGGCAGGAGGGAGTAGGAGGATAATGAATGGGTCAAGAGGTTTATTAAATTCTGTCATACCTCATTCTAGAACAATTTATAACAGTGTTTCTTAAAACATGTGCTGTGGATTAGTGTTCCATAGGCTGCCACACAGAAAAGATATCTGTGAGCCAAAAAAAAATAAAATAAAATAAAAAAGGTTTGGGAAAACTCTAGTAAGTAAAGAGTAGTCAGGTTGCTTTCCTGCAGTACCTCTTGGAGCCTTTTATATGTTGATGACATCCCCCAGGAAATACTGCAAACACTGTTCCCCCAAATGTCTTTGACCAGGGGGCTTGCCCTTTGGTCCTTTCATCAGAAACAGGTCCTTTAAAAATTTTTTAAATCAGTAATAAAACTGCAATTCATTCTATATTTGCCCATTCAGGTGTTTATCAACACTGTCAAGATAACCAAGTGCCGTTGCAATACCCTAGGGGACAAGATAGTCACATACACACACAAACACAAACACACACACACACAATCACCAGGCAATGGCTGGTGCCTTTGGAGTAGGGCATCTTTGGCTACTCTTCCACATGAAGTATTCTTTCCCAATGCAAACACCCTTGGATTTGATGATCTCTGACTTCCTGGAGTGACCTGAGGGCCACAAAAAAGACATGACTGGAGTTGCGCTCTTTATCCTTAGGCAGCCTTGCTTGGGTATCAGCCACAGAAAGGTCCAGGTCCTTCACTTCAAGAATTAGGCTCCACACCCAACCATATGACCACACTCAAAGAAGAGAAAAAGGGTCACATTAGCTACTGTAAAGACTATACATGCAACACTTCGAGACAGTAGTTTGTGGAAGTCAGTAGGTAGCAATCATTAATTTGCAAGTACTAGACGGTGGGTGGTAGTAATGTTGTGCTAGTAGTTATAATCCATGCATCCCTGTGTATTCAAATATAAAATGCAATAGAGAATATGTTGCATAATTAACATAAGCAGAAGCCTATATCCCATTATTTTAAATAGAGAACTAACAATACATTCCCAGGCCATCCAAAAACTCCAAACAATTTTCCTAATCATTATTAAAACATTTAAAGAGCTATACATCAATCCCTGAAGGACATATGAGTAATATAATTCACTTAAAGTGCCAATACCTAATTAACACATAATGAACTCATTAATGGGTATTTTTTGTGTTTGGTATACAATCATTTACAATTTCGGGAGCAAACTGTTTCTCTTCTAAACTGCAATGAACATATATTGTAATATAAACGATGAAATAATGTGTTAGAGATTCTCAGCATGTGGTCTATGTGGACCGTGGTTGATAGTGTTCCTAGGTACTTGAAAGAAGCAAACACTGGGTTCATGAAGGACTAAACCCTTAGGAAAATGGTGCAGAAGATGAGAATGATCATGCACAAGGCATCTGGAGCCAAGATGCTGTCGTATCCAGAGAAGGGTACATTCTATGTCCTCCGGATAGGATTCCTGTGTAACTCAAATGTTTTCACCTGAGGACTTCTGATTTGAATAGTGAAGTTTGGGAAAACATTTTTGTAATTTTTAAAAAATAGTGAACGTCTAGATAGTGAGAGTTCAAATAGCAAGGGATACCTGTTTAGTAGTAGTAGCCGTAGTAATGGTAGTTCTCATTTATTAAAAACGACTTAACAGCAAGGCCCCTGTTTGCCTCATTCACCAATTTACTCCCAGTGCCTAAGCACAAAGCCTAGCACATTGTAAATGCTTGACAAATATTTGTTCAATGAATGAACTGAGTACTAATTGAGTATCAGGTACTGAGCAATTTGCCTGTGTTACCTAATTTAATTCTAACATTAATAACCCTATAGGGTGAGGGATGAGAAATTGCTTAATGAGTGCAATTTACACTATTTACACAGTTTACACTATTAATGAGTAGAATTTACACTATTTGTAGCCATCACTACAATAAAACCCCAAACTTCACCACTACTCAATATATTCACGTAACAAAATAGCAATTTACCGCCTAAATCTGTAATTTAAAAAACCTATGTTGTGGATCCCCGTTTTTCAGATGAAGAAACCAAGGCCCAGTATTAAAGAGGAACTTGGCTAATATTACACAACGCATGTGTGAGAGCCAGGAACGTAAACTCCTGTTTCTTAAGTCCAAAGCTAATGCTCTTTTTTTTCTTTGACAGGGTCTTGCTCTATTACCCAGGCTAAAGCATTGGCACGATCACAGTTCAGTTGTAGCCTCGACCTCCTGGCTTCAAGCAATTCTCCTGCCTCAGCCTCCTGAGTAGCTGGGCCTACAGGTTCAGACCATCATAAATGAGTAATTAAACAAAAAATTTAAAGACAGGGTCTCATTATGTTGCCCAGGCTGGTCTTGAACTTCTGGACTCAAGTGATACTCCCACCTCGGCCTCCCAAAGTGCTAGGATTACTGGTATGAGTCACTGAGCCCAGCCAAAGCTAATGCTTTTGGCTACCATCCCCTCTACACTTCTCTTCTCTCATTTAGAAATTTGTACACTTGCATGGGTTCTCTAGACTACAGAGTTTCCTGACACCTCATGCCAGAGACCTTGAAAAAAAAAAAAAACTGTCTGCTTCTGAGAATTATGAATCCCTTGCACATGACTTCATTGTTACTATTAAACCAAGTTTTTAAATGCTATGACATATGTTGTTTTCTTTATTAGTATTAATAATAATTACAGCTACCGTATGTAGAGCATTTACTATGTGCCAATCAGGCACGGCACTGTGCCATTATTTCAGTTAACCTTTAAACAACCTGATGAGGTAGGTATTGTTATAATTTCCATTTTACGAATGAGTAAACTGAGGTTTGAAAAAGTTAAGTAGCTTACCTAGGCAAATATCTTGTAATCAACAGAGATGCAATTTGAAACCACATATGTCGGATTACAGGGCACATCCTCTCAGTTACTCTGTACCACTTTGGTAACTAGCTGACAAACCAGCTAATTTGACAAAACAGAAGATCTTATTGCTGCCCTACCAACCACTGTCAGGGCCTGTAGGAATCCTACTCTCCTCAGCTTGGCCTCTGCAAATCCTATTGCCCTTCCATATTGAACCCAATTCCCACTTCCCCTGAGAAGCATCCCCTAACTCTCATTGATATACTCCACAGGGATTGTTCCCTTGGCTCAGTCCCCCTCAGCACTGTCTGTGTGAGTCTCAAAGGGTTGTTGATTCCTGCTGCCTTGCACTGATCTCTGGCTTCTTTAGTGTAATTGTCTTCCCCGGTCTTTCTCACTAGATTGAGAGCTCACACAATATATGGTCTAGGCTAACTAGTTCTGACTGCCTAGTTCTCCACCCGCTGGTATAGTGCCATAAACACAGTAGGAACAGGAGAATGTGGCTGCAGTGCCATATGAGGGATGCAAATCTGTTTTTTAAAAAAGTAATATTTGTTGTATTGCTTTTCTAACTACTAAAGCAATATACATTTATTGTTGAGAATTTAGAAAATACACTCAAGCAAAATGGAGAAAAAATTTAAAACCCTATCTTGCAACCACCTAGAGAGAACCTTTGTTAACAGATTAACAGTTTAGTGAACATCTTTTCACATCTGTTCTATGCATGCATGCTCACAGTTTCTATCCATTAGGGCCCACACTATTCAAATGGATTTGTAACTTGCTTTTTCCTGTATAAAGACATAGTTAACACTTTGCTATAGCCTTGAATGTGCTTTTACAATGTCATCTTTAAAAGACATCATATTACAGATTATGATACAGTATAATACAGTTGATTTAATGAATTACTGAATATTGAACATTGAGATGGTTACAAATCCTTTGCTACTCAGATGACGGGAAACAACCTAAATGTTATCACCAGAGGACCAGTTAAATAAAATATGATACAACCATTCAATGGAATATTATGCAGCTGTTATAAAGCTTAATGTAGAATATAAGTGATGATATGGAGTGATTACCAAGATGCATTATTAAGCAAAAAGATAAAACTGTAAAATCAGATGAGTGAAAGGACCTTTATATATATTAGATGGATAGATAGATCGATAGATAGATAGATGTTTACATGTGCAAAGATATTTCTGAAAGAATATATAGATACAAAAAATACAAAACTGTCAGCAATTATTTTACCTGGGGAGGCATAGGACTACCAATGGACAGGGAGAGGTTTTCTGTTTATTTTATACTCTTCTGAAATGATTGAATATTTTATTTTGTGTGATATATGTGTGTGTATGTGTGTATGTGTACACACACACATACAGTATGATGATGAAAAACCTCGTCACTAATTAGTTTATATGTATGATAAGTAATTTTTCAACCTGTTGGGGAGGGAAAGTCAGGAACACGTTATATTGCCATCAAGTTCCTGAGAAGGTTGACAGAGGACACACTGTCAGGAAGAGTATATATGCCCCATGGGAAAGCCCAGGAGGCAACCTCTGCCCTGTCACAGAGTTGCCGAAGGGTTGGTTTCACAGAGGAATGCACTATTGCAGACGCCAAAGTCCAAGGGTGAGAGCAAGGCTTTTGACTCTTGCTCTGAAGTAATGCTTCCTCAGCTGTGTTCTCTGAAAACCTCAAAGTCCACTGAGAGGGATGACAAGGTTCCAGGGCCCAGCTGCCATTTTACTCAAAACAGATTTACTTTTAAAAGTTGTGGTAAAATGCATATAACAGAAAATATTTGTCATCTTAGCTATTTTTAAGTGCTCAGTTCTGTGTTATTGAAAATATTCACTTCTATTCTGATTCACATATTGTGGCTCAATAGTTAAAAGACACTTGATAACAAATGCTCTAAACATAGTACTTCCCAACTTTTTCAGTACATGACACAAATGGAAGATGACAATGTTTATGTGGCACACTGAAGTAAAATAAGTTTGCTCATGGCCAGAAGCAAAGACTGCTCATGGATAATGGCTGCCCTATTATCTATCAGACAACCTAGAAAGATCAATAGCTCAGCACATTTGCAACCGACTCAGGGCACATCAGTACACCACAATGTCCCAGTTGGAAAGCATCATTGAAAAGACCGAGGGAACCAACTCTCAAATCTCAGAGTTAAAACTGAAATACCAGTGTTTAATGCCCCGTCTTGAATGACCTATGATTGGCAAGAGCAGCCTACAAAAACGGAGAAGGACATAAAAGGTCTTCGAAACTAACTGATGCAAACACAGCTGCAGTTCTCTTAACACAACTTAGAAGAGAGCCCTGGGCATCAGTTGGTACATTTTACAGAGTGTTGCTTTGGTAATTAGAAAAGCAATACAAGAAGTATAAGGAAAGGTCAAATAACTTCTTTTGTCATCAGAAACATGCACCTGAGTACAGGTGAAAGCTCACCTTGCTTCTGGGATCTAGAACAGAAAAGAGGCTCCAAATAACCCCACTATCCACAAAGGGGTGTTTGCACACTGTCACTGGGGCTACAACTGTTGGATTCATTGAAATCAGGCAAAGTCTGGAGTCAGGAACACTAAACAAACCTACTGTGCGGAAGAGCAATTATTAAGACCCAGAACACACATTTTTTCTGTCCAATTATCGACCCAAGTTCCTGAGGAATAAGGACAATGAAAGAACCATGTGGAATGAAAAATCTCAAGAATAAGAAACCGAGGACCCTAAAGTAATTTGCTCCCATGATAAGGGATTCTGAGAAGAAGAATCCTAATTTGTAACATTGTAAAGGTAGAATCAGGCTGAACCTCTAAAGCTCTTCAGGATCTAGTTTAGAGGCAGAATTTCATAGCTGTGCCCAGGTAGTCTCTCTTTCTTTCATAATAACTAATGTTTACGAGTATTTGCTATATGCTAGACAAAACACATGCTTTATTTAATTTCATCTGGAAGATTAAGTGAGTTAATCTATACAAAGCAGTGTGAACAGTGTTTATCACATAGTAGACAATAGATATGAGTTAAAACAAACAGAAAGTACTCTGAGGTGGATCCAATATTATATATTGCTTAATGTCTAGGGAAACGAATGCCCAGATAGGTGAGATAATTTGCCTAAGGTCGAAACAAAAGTAAATGGCAAAGCTGGGATCCAGACACTCTGATTCTGAATCACTCCACTATGTTATCCCATCTATCCAACCAGCCAGCCCATCAACCAACCGATAAGCATGTTTCTAGGAACCTATTCAGTTTCATGCACTTTGTATACAGACATGATTAAGTCTTAGACCCTGTCCTCAAGAAACCCAGAGTCTAGTCAAGCAGCTCTCAGACAAGTGTCATGTATGAGAAGAGATAATGTTATAGCTTGTACTGACCCAATAGGAGTTCCAGAACATCTTTTCTATGTCATATGTCTAAGTTAAGTAGGTCTATGAAAAATCTAGTGTAAGTGAACATATGTGTTGCACTTTAAGAAAAGGGTTGTGAGCCACTGTTTGTTGGGGAGACAGACCTAGAAATCAGTCGCTCCAATGGCTTGTTTATCAGGCTGGTAGGCATGTAAAGGAGGGAATCATTTGATATGGTTTGGCTCTGTGCCCCCACCCAAATCTCATGCTGAATTGTGATTTTGAGTGTTGGAGGTGGGGCCTGGTGGGAGGTGATTGGATCAGGAGGATGTGTTTTCATGGTTCAGCACCATCACCATTCCCCTAGTGCTGTCCTGTAATACAGTTCTCACAAGATCTGGTTGTTTAAAAGTGTGTAGCACCTTCCCCTTTGCGCTCTTCCTGCTGCTCCAGCTGTGTCGAATGCGCCTGATTCCTCTTTGCCTTCCGCCATTATTGTAAGTCCCCTGAGGCCTCCCCAGTCATGCTTCCTATACAGCTTGCAGACCATGAGCCAGTTAAACCTCTTTTCTTTACAGATTACCCAGTTTCAGGTATTTCTTCATAGCAGTGTGAGAATACACCATTAAAACCACTTGGGACTAAAGAAAGATTGAAATTGGGAGTAGTTAAGTTGCTCCCATGATAAGGGATTCTAACAAGAGTCTTAACTTGTAACACTGGGGAGGCAGAATCAGGCTGAACCTCTAAGGCATGGAGGACATTCCTTCTGTTCCAAAACATTACCACAGATGAGACAGAGCTCCCTGGAAGGCAGGGAAAGGCAGTCAGCACTGAATTAGGAAAAGGGAAAAAGATGGACAAAACCTGTCTTTCCACTTCACCTAAATCCTATCTTTTTGACCTAAGAATAACTTGGGGAGAGAAAAGGCCAAGGAAGAGATGGAAAAGAAAAGGGATTCTAGACCGGGCGTGGTGTCTCATGCCTATAATCCCAGCACTTCCGGAGGCCGAGTGGGGCGGATCACAAGGTCAGGAGATAGAGACCATCCTGGCTAATACGGTGAAACCCTGTCTCTACTTAAAAAAAAAAAAAAAAAAAAAAAAAAAAAAAACAATTTAGCTGGGCGTTGTGTGGTGGCGGGCGCCTGTAGTCCCAGCTACTCAGGAGATTGAGGCAGAAGAATGGCGTGAACCCAGGAGGTGGAGCTTGCAGTGAGCCGAGATTGTGCCTCTGCACTCCAGCCTGGGCGACAGAGTGAGACTCTGTCTAAAAAAAGAAAAGAAAAGAAAAGAAAAAGGATTCTCAGTTCTCAAGAGGGGTAAACACAGATGGAAGGGAAAAACAAAAAACAGGGAAATGATTCTCTGAGGTCATACTGAGACCAATTGCTCAGTATGGGGTTTGGTGGAGGGATGTATGTATGTGTAGGGAGGAAGTCACAGTATCTCTATGAATTAGTGGGGAACAAAATACAGGGTGTAGTACAACTAAAAGGACCTTATTTGATTCTGCTATAACTCCTGGAACACATTCAAGAATTCTAGAATAAAACCAAAGTTAGAGCCAAGTCTTTGAAAACCCACATTAATTAGTCAGATAAAGGGGAAATGGGCTAATAGCAAGAACTAAGGTACTAAGGCAACTCAGAGAATAACAGAGTTGGTGAACTTCAGGTCCTTTGACTCTGCTGGAGTTCTGGGATGCATAAGAGAAACAACAAGAGATGAGGTTGGATAGAAAGGAAGGAAGGATCAGCGGCAGTGACAAATGGTCTTATGTCCTCTGAGGCAGTCCCTGGCAGTGGCCCCCTCGGAGCCTCAGCTTCTCTGGAGGAAAACCAGTTTTCATCCTTTCCCCTCTCTGCAGTATGGTAGAGGACAAACAAGGAAATAGGCAGAGAGTTCATTTCAGTATAAATGAATATATTTCAGCAATATTTTTCAGCAATGTATTTCAACAATATAAAATACAACTGATTATTGTCACTTACCTGACTTTGGAATTGGGACATTTGGGTACAATCTTCAGGCAGTTCAATATAAAAACACTCTATGCAAATTGCACAGTAATTTCGACAGAGAAAAAAAAGAGAAATGCAAACTTAATGAGCTGTACTCAGAGTGCTTGATGAAATTGGAGTTATAGATGATGAAGGCAGGAATGGAAATAGACCCATTAAGCTCTCTTTTTCTGGGATCCCTCCCATCAGCTACAGTTGAAAATGATTGGTCATAATGCCCCGGAAGGCTCATAGTACTGAATTTTTCTCTGAGCCTTGGAGTTGCAGAAGGACATAAGTAGAAGTGGGATGGCCCTTGTGTGGGCTACCAGCAGATCTCATGTGTGGGCTGTCCCCATGGCTCCTGATTTGTGCTGGCAGGCAGGCACCTGCAGTGAGGGTGAGTAATACACGTGGAATGATCCTTTGAAGAAAAGGGCTCACGGAAACCACTTGAAGGCAACAAATGAAGAGAAGAGAAGAAGATTTATATACTTTAAGTAGGAGTGGTAAAAGGAACCTCTTGAGCAGGACCAAAAAGCATACTGCCCTAGAAGCCAGGGAGATAAGGCGATGTTAGTAGGATGGGGAAGACAACAGCATGAAATGAGGAGCAGAAGGTCCAATGGCGGAAGACTATGAGAAGAGAGATAAAAAAAGATACCAGCTCTTACCTGGAGAGGTTTAATTCAAGGTCTCTGAGAGGCCAAAATCATTTTGGATACACTTAGAAGCAGTAAAGTCATCCACAAGGAACAAGTAGCTGCTATGTTGCCTCCAAAAAGCCTTCTATAGTGAAACTCATGGACATACTGATTCAAATGTCCTAATCTTTGGGAGGCATTGTTTGATGACAAAAAAAAATTGTATTTTAAAGTTGAATTGTAAGAAAATGCATTTGTAGCAATATTTGATTATATTAGTCAAACCAGGGTCTGCTCAGAGACTGGTCTTTATGATTGTTGGCTGGTACACTATGGTGAGTCTCTTAGAATGTACACATGAACATTAAAAAGAGGTCATCTATTACTCAATGGTCAGATCAGGTATTGAGCTAACTGCTAATGAAATGAACTTCCTAGGAAGTTGGTCATCTAAAAAACATCCAGAAAATTTCAAAGAACATATTATAAATTCCCAGAAGATTAAGGCTGATTCAAAGTATCGGGATTAAAAGTAGATGTGAGATGTCAAACTACATAGCACATATGAAAAGTAGTTTTGAGGGATTAATGGTTGACGGTTTTTGTTTTGTTTTGTTTTGTTTTTTGAGATGGAGTCTTGCTCTGTCTCCCAGGCTGGAGTGCAATGGCATGATCTCGGCTCACTGCAAACTCTGCTTCCCAGGTTCTAGTGATTCTCCTGCATCAACCTCTTGAGTAGCTGGGACTACAGGCATGTGCTACCATGCCTGGCTAATTATTTTGTATTTTTAGTAGAGACAGGTTTCACCATGTTGGTCAGGCTGGTCTCAAACTCCTGACCTTAAATGATCTGCCTGCATCAGTCTCCCAAAGTGCTGGGATTACGGGCATGAGCCATCGTGCCTGACCATGGTTGATATTTTAAGTAATCCTAGGACACACTAAAAACATTTGATCCACTACTCTCATCTGCCAAATCTCTGCCTATGTTGTGGGTCCCAAGGCTGTAGAGGCTTAAGCACTCAGCAATTAGTACAAAATTGATCTAGACCAGAGTTTATAAGATCAATGTATCTCCCATAATTATCTACAAAAAATATGTGCACACAGGCGTTTCTTTGGGGAAGAGAATCAATATTTTTCATCTGATTCCTAAAGTGGTCAAAGACCTCTCCAATGGAAGACCTCTTCTAGATATGTTTTATTTATAAAGAATAGCTTATTTAAATAAACAGTGGTTTATTTACAAACTAGTGATGTTTTCTGAGTATTAGCACTTGCTATTTCATACCTCTCAATTGACACTACCCAATTGAGCAAGATGCATGGAAACCTACTTTGGAACATGAAAACTCTCAAACTGCTCAAGCTAGTAGAGGTAGGGAATTTGGCCAAGTGACATTTTAGCACAGAATCTAATATTTGGAATAACCACTGGCTTTCCTGTAGGTACTATTTCCAAGCCTAAAAATTTGGAGGATGTCTTGTAAACAATACAATCTTAGCAACGGTTTTGTGGCCAGGAAATATTATAGATTTGAAGCTATTGTACTTTTAATTAATTTGATTTCTCTTAGTGCCAGAAAGGAAATCACTTTTAACCAAGAACTATCCCAACTCCCTTTGATCTTCGCCAAGGTAGACAATTCCACCAGACATCCTGCGGTTTAGATGATTGCATGGAAAACTGTTACCCCATTCTTATAGATTAAGACTATCGAAGTTATCAGCACATACTATTCAGATAATATTGGCAGATAATTATATCACTCCAGAAATTTCACTGGAAGTGTCTGATTCATTAAAAAAATCTGAATGAATAGTGAATACTGTGTTATACAAAGTTGGCAGCTAAAGGGCAAGAATAATGCAGAAGAAAAATGGAGAAGACAAGGAATATGTATCTATTAATGGAATGAGTGTTTTCAGAATTACGTGTGTGCCTCTATAGATGGAGGTCCTTAATAGAGACCTTCTCTGACCTCGCCAGCCATGGGAAGAAAGATGAAAGTACTGCTAACAAAGGGGCCAGCTTATCACATCTATCTCTTCAGTCATTTTGCCTACATGGGGAATAATGGCCATCCCTGGCATTACCTTTGAGTTACAGAGAGAAAATAAGAATCATAAGAAGAATATCAAAGAGCTGACTGAGGTCCAGATTGGTTGGTTCTTTGATTCTCCATAGGCTGTCTGTGTTACTATTAGCAATTCTTTGGATGGAAGCTTTCACAAGCGCTGTAGGAAGAGCAAAGGTGCCTGCTTTACACAGTAGATATGTTCTTGGGAAGTTAGGTGTAAATTGGAGACTAAAAGTCAGTGAGTCAGAGAGTCAGTGATTTTCTAGTATGATCTTTCTCAAAAAAATATACATATAAAAATGTTTTTATGTTATTTTTATGATACATATTTTTCCTGTTGAACAGTATATACATACATACACTGGATTGAGCTACTGTGCTCTGTACATTGAGGGGATAAATCTTTAGGTTAGTTCACAGTTCAAAAAGAAAAAAGTACTGAGTTTTAGTTAGGTGTTGATGCAAATTAGCATTTTCCAATATTTTAGTACATGGAATTTTTTAATTAGTTTTACAAATCAGATCCTATATTAAATGCCTATTTAAAGGAAATCTGTAGGTAAGGAATCATCTTTTGATCATTGTAATGTTAAACACCCAAGTATTGTGGAACAATATATTCACAATTTTGCTTATCAGGTGTTCTGGGAAATGGAGGCACATGGATATTCAATGTGAGGAAGAGGCTTCAGAGGTCCTTGCTTTGCTAGTCATTATCCAGCAGCACTGTCAGTTCTCTTAATTTGATGAGAAGGGTCTATGAGGAGATACTGGACCACAGGTAGTTTTTCATTCATAAATAGAAAGGAACAAAACAAAAGCAAAGCACAACTAAAGGTCTTCTGTCCTAGATCTTTTTCCTTAAGTGAGAAAATAATTCTGGTCTGAGTTTCCGTCCAGTTTTCGGCTCTGAGGGATGTGGGAGCATCAGAAGTGACAAACACATTTAGTATTTTCAGAGACCTGAATAGAAGTATAAAGCATGGAAAATACAGAAAATGCACATTCACTCCAGAGGTTATTGACAAGATTAATTACCTCATAACTGCTTTAATAAAATGACTCCAAGCATATTACAACTATAATTATCCATAAAAATCCTAATGAATTCAATTTCTCCAGAAATCACCCCGCTACAACTACTGAATGTAGGAGAAGTAGCAGGAGGAGGCAATCCTGCTTTTAGGAGGGAAGGAGAGGGGGAGTTGGTTGGTAGAAATAAAGGTTATCTAGGCTGGGCATGGTGGCTCACGCCTATAATCCCAGCACTTTTAGAGGCCGACGGGGGGTGGATCATGAGGTCAGGAGATCGAGACCATCCTGGCTAAGACAGTGAAGCCCCGTCTCTACTAAAAATACAAAAAGTTAGCCAGCCTGGTGGCGGGCACCTGTAGTCCCAGCTACTCAGGAGGCTGAGGCAGGAGAATGGCGTGAACCCGGGAGGCGGAGCTTGCAGTGAGCCGAGATGGTGCCACTGCACTCCAGCCTGGGCGACAGAGCAAGACTCCATCAAAAAAAAAAAAAAAAGAACTAGAGGGTATCTAATTAGGTCAAGTACATAGGGGTAGATGGTGTTTCTTCCGGTTTTCACCCTGTGATGTTTCATATTGACCTATGAAACTATGAACTCCAGTTTTAGATGTCAATGTTTCTGTTGAAAACAATTCCAAACATCGCTATTATTTCTTTTCTTTTCCACCCCACCACCCCATCAGTTTGTGCGTGTGTGTGTGTGTGTGTGTGTGTGTGTATACAAACATACATATATCTATATTCATGAATTTGGCTCAAATCTTCTTTGCAAAATGCATATTATAAGATACAGAGCCAACACTCATCCTGGATGAACTTGTCTGAGACAAACTGAGAGGAAGACAATGTTGATCTGTGGTGGTCTCCACACTTTCTGCTTCCTGCTCCCTACTTGGACACCTATCCCACCCATCAAGACCTCATCCTACCTCTGGGCTACTTAGGCCCCTTTTCTACTTCCCTTCTCCCAGGCAATAACCGACTCAGAGCTGGTCCTGTCTCCCTCTCCCTTATGCAAAGTATTCTTATCTTGAGTCCTAGTCCCACAAACTCCTGCCATCCCCTAGCTCTCTAACTAGAATGTATTTTAGGGAATGTATTTTAGACTGGAAATTACAATGACCCTATCCCACTTAATAGCCATGTAGTTCAGGGGCAAATCACTTGGATTCTCTAAACCTCAGTTTCTCTGAATCTGAGCTTCCTTCTCCCAAAAGATAAGGTTCAATAATGAAGTTTGCACCATGTACTTCATAGACGGGATCCAATGAGATGTAGAAGAAAAAAACAAACATTTGTGGAGTGGTTTCACTATTTTCATAGCTATTCTCTCAATTAATTACTAAAACAACTCTGTGCTAAATATTCTATTACTATATTCAAATTATAAACAGGAAATTGAGAATTAGAAACAGTCAGTTATGTGTCTAAGCTTATTGAGCTAGTTAATATGTTATAGCAGTAGCTTATGAACCTGGGTCCACAAACTGTCTCAGTCCAGTACTTTTTCTATCACATAATACTGAACAGTACAAGCGGAATTATGCAATATACATGGAAAGCATTAGCATTACCACTATCCTGATTTTATTGCCATGCTAACTGCTTGTCCCATAACTCCCCGAGATGATCCTCCCTTTTTGGTCAAGACTGTCTGTCACTGTCCATCATTACTTCTCCACATGTCATGCCTTTGCTCATCTTTTAAATTTAAAAACATAAATCTTCAGATTTTATCTCCTTAATAAAGCCATCCATCATTATTTCACCCTGTGCTGATGGCTTCCTTCTTTGAAGACCAAGAAACCTTCTCATGGCTATCAGGAAATATAGCCCCGGTTTATAAATACTTTCACATCATCTTCTGGTTAGTCATTCCAATGAACAATAGCTACCTTTTTTAGTCTCTACTGCATTCCAGATAATAATTTCAATAATCGCAGTTTATCTACTTCTAAAACTCCACAAACTTTCCTTGAGCAGCTCTATAGCCTGCTGCTCTCTGACATACACACTCAGGCCATATGCAGTCTTGGCTACTTCATGTTGTCTGCACATGTCCCGCTCGTGCTCACAGTGCAGCATTGTGATTAAGAGTACAGCTGCTAAGGTCAAGCTTCTTCAGTTCAAATGTCAGCTCTCACTTACTATCTGTATACCTTGGCAAGCTACATAATCTCTCTGTGCCTTAGCTTTCTCATCTATTAAACGTGAATAATAACAGTACCTACCTCACTTACCTCAAAGGGTTGTGGTACAGATGAAAAGACTATGTGTATGTATGTGTATTATACACACACACACACACACATATATTATACACACACATAGTACTTAAAGTAGCCCAGTCACATGGTGAGTGTTCAGTAAATATTAACTATTATTTCTTGCCTACTATGTGCTAGGTTTGTGACGTACATTATCTCATTTAATATACACAACAACCATGTGACATAGGTCCTATTATTATCCCCATTAAACAGATGAGTCATATGAAACTCAGAAAGGTTAATACACATGCCCAAGGTCATACAAAACAAAATGGTCTATGCAGGACTCAAATCCAGATTGATCTGGCTCCAAGTCAATATTTTTTTCATTGTATAGTGTTTATTCTAATTGTTTTTATTGTATATGCTTTGTCTTTCCAATCAGACTATAAACTTTCCAAGAACAAAATCTGTCTTATAATACTTCTAGATCCTCTGTTCTCTTCATTGTAATCCTTAGTTGTTTGTCACAAAGTTGGCTTTTCATAAACATCCACTGACTTGAAAGAATTACAGAATTCTCTTTGTAATAGCCTTTCCTATATTTATATTCACTGATGCATGTATTCATTCATTACACATTGAGTACCTTCTATGAGTCAGGCACTGCGCTAGGCACTAGAGAAACAAAAATAAGTAAGACATGGTTCCTGCACATATCTAAGCATACAGCCTAGTGAGGCAGAGAGATATTAAATAAATAATCAAATGAATAAATATGTATCCACAATTTGCCATGACTGCTATGAGAGAAAATAACAAAGAACTGCGGTAACATGAAATGTGGTAAGATAATTTAGGTTAGGGGAGGAGTTTGACAGGGTCATTCCATGTAGTGATATTTAATCCTGGATGCTGTTACCTTAATTAGTTTCCTTGAAAATAGTCTGTGGTCTAATCAATCCTACTAAACATTTTATTTCAGTTCACATTCTTCTCTTTCTACCAGAAATGTTCTTCTCTGTGTGGGGAGAATCAACAGACTCTAGCAATGGATTGGCTGTAGGGTTGAATTAAAAAAAAAAGAGTCAAGAATGACTTCTAGGTTTCTGACTTGAAATTGGTTGGATGGTAGTGGTGCCATTCCCTTAGATAGGCAAATCCGGTTGGCACTACTTATAAAACATAAGTTGCATGTAACCACTCTTTACCACACCCACTGCTATCACTCTAGTCCATCATTTCCCCGAGACTTTTGGAATAGCACCCAGATTGGTCTCTGTTCGCTTCCACTCTGGCCTTCTACAGTCTATTCTCATCATAATGGCAATAACTCCTTTAAAAACCTAAGTCAGACTATGTCACTCCTCTGCTCAAAACCTTACAATGACTTCTCATCACACTTGAAACAAAATTCCAATTCTCCTATGGCCTACAAGTATGTATATGATCTGGACCCTGGTTACCTCTCTAAACCATTTCCTAAAACTTTTCTTCTCACCTACTACTCCCCAGTCATTATGCTTTTCCTCAAATGCACCAAACGTATTCCTACCTCAGAGCATTTGCACTTGCTATTTTCACTGTGTGAAATATTCTTCTCCCAGATACATAGTTTATTCTTTTTGCTCAGTTTTTTTCTTAATTAGTGTTTTCTCAGACTTTCTTCCATCACCCTATCAAACACAGTATCCTCCCCATCACTCTCTATCTCCTTGGTTCACTTTGTTTCAATACACTTTATTATATATTTTATGTATAAAACACTCATTAGACTTCTTTATTTGCTTTTTAAAAATTATTACTCCCTACCAATAAAATGTAGATACCAGAAGTCAGAAATCTGTTCACAGTTAAATTTTCTATTACCAAGAATAGTGTTTGGTACCAGCAAGAATGGGAAAAGACAACAAGTTTAGCTTTAGATGTGCTGATTTGGAGGTGAATTGGGGAAATCCAAGCTGAGATGTCCAATAAGAAGTTACATAGTACAATCTGGAGCTCAGATCAAGCTGGAGCTATAAATTTGAAAGTCATAAGTATAGAAGTGGTATTTAAAGCCACGAGGCTGAATGAGATAACCTAGATAGGAGTATACAGTGAAAAAGGTGAGGATCCAGGACTGGGTCATGGCAGTTACCAATATTAAAGACTGATATGATGAAGACCATCCATCTTTATTTTTCCTTTAGCCTCTCCCAATTCTCCCTTTGACTATTGAATGTCCATTTCCTGTAGGGTTGCCTTGATTTGGGAGGATGTTGGATTTGAAAAAGGCAATACTTCTATATATGCAAAATAAAACCTACCTTCAGAGGGAAACTCTGAATATTCTAAGGGATAAGCCATATTTTAAAAGGATCCATCTATTGAAAATATGTCTGAACGATTTTTGTTATGGTTCTTGATTTTCAGTTGCTTAAGAAATCTATTAATACAACTGTTACTGGAAATTCCACTAACATTAAAAAGCCAAGCATATGTCACTGTAACCACTGGATTATCCCTGGACTTCATTTAGTCTACTTCCTGTGTTTGTTCTGCCTTTTTTTAACTAGAGAACATTTGAAACATCCTAGAACAAACTTAAACCACTTGTCACTCTTCAGTGTCAAGAATTCAGCTAGAGGCAGATTCAAAGATACCAGCTTCCCAAAATGGTTATTCAACTTTGATAAGCAAATATATTCTGATCACCTGGCATGTTTACTGGGCCATTGTTTTTAGAGGAATGAAAGCATTAATATTGGTCATTTAGCCAGTTTGGCTTAGGTTATAAGAACAATGACAAACCAGGAGCCTTTAACTCTGTGGGATGTTTTGAGAAAATGTCCTTTAAATTATTCAGGGTCCATTTGTCTCCATCTGAAAGTGCACAAAGTGTCAGATTGATTTTCAACAGTTAAGAATTAAGGCTCTAGAGTGTCTCTGGGATCAGAACGGGCAAATTGAAACATACTAAATTGATGACACCTGGGACAATATGTTTTTTATGTCAGAGGCACAACGAGTTGTCAAGAATTAAGCAGTGTGAGCAGGGGACTCATAGAGGACTGGCTGCCAGTTGCTTGTGAGTCATGCCCTAAAGAAAAAATGGATGAGTTGCACCTTCCGGTTATAGAATGATTACAACCTGACCAATGCAAAGATTCCTTTGGGCCACACACAACTACCAAAGGCCATAGAATGGTACTTGGGCTTTTCATATAGTTTAGAGAATCTTGACTGCTGGCCCCCAAATTTAGCATGAGCAGGGAAAAGGTGGTTTGTTGAAGGTTACAACCACCTGAGAAGTTATAATGAGAAAGTTCAGGAGGAATGAAAAATAATATTCCCTAACCTTTGGATTCTGCTTTTTCATTATATATAGTATGTTACAGTTGATAAAACTGAGGCACAGGGAGAGTTAAGTGACTTACCCATAGTCACAGAACCCATAAGTGAGAAAACTGGGATTTCAATCCAAATAATACATTTTTTTCACATATATCACATCAAACATTTGTATTTTTAAACTTCATTTTTTGAAGAATTATTCTGCCAAAGACTTGCCCAGAAGCTAAATAGATATAAAAATACATATTATATATAAATTTTATACATATATGTATATATAATAAAAGTAGAGGTGATCTAGTTGAAAGGGATGTTCTAAAGTGCTATGAACTAGGCCTCAGTTACTTTTCCCACTCCTTACCCCAGTCACTCTTTGGATCCTAAGGCATCAGTATTAACTTCTAGGGTTTTGGAAAATAAAATAAAATAAAATAAAATAAAATAAAATAAAATAAATAAATAAATAAATAAAATATGGCATTATATCACTTGAGGATGTGTGCACCTTTTCTATGTAGGTGCTAGATTGGTAGGGAATTAGGATTAGAAATAAAGACCAAGTTCTGGAAAAGATATGGTCACTAGAGCAGGTTATGAGATGTCTGCAAGCAAGGGTGACAAAAGACAAGTCAGAGTAGGGTTGGCATAATAAAAATATGAAAAACTGGGTGCCAGGACAAAAGCTCAGTGAGAGAAAGGCATAGGGAAGGCATAGTAAAACTAATTAAATATTAATAGGTATAAATCAAAAGAGGCATTTCATTTACTCTATTTGGAAGTGGTTGTGGGCTCCTAGATATCTCTGCTGTTAGGAGTAGATGTTGTGTGATTTTTAAAGGACAGTAGGCTTGCTATAGCAGCTTTGTGTCTTTATTCTCAGCAGCTGTATTCTTATCTATTCAATAAGCCTCTGATCCTGTTGGGGATACCACATCCCTGTGGGATAGTTTGGGTCTCCTCTGTAGAGCTAAGGTTCCATTCTGACTTAAAATGATTTATACTCTTGATAGTCTTTGTTGCCTCTTTACCAGTCTTTCTCTCTGAGATTTCTTGATCTCTCTGGCACTGGTGCTGGAGGAGAGAACTTCTGGCTCATAGCATGATAGTAGACACAACTGCTCTTACTATATTCATTTGACAGGTGAGAAAACTGATGTCCAAAAAAGGTGAATGAGTTGTTCTAAGTGGTACAACATTCAGTGGCAGCATAGATATTTGAATTAAAGTTTCCTGATTCCTAGGTGATCCTTACTTAAGAACAACAGTATTCTGTTACCTCAAAACAGTATTTTTCTCATAAATGATAAGAGTTAATTTAAACATTCCAGGACCCAAAACAGATTTTCTGAAAGAGAAAACCCTTTCTACATGGTTGTTTTAGATTAAGTCCATAAGCCAGAATCCCTTACTAAAACTTGGACTTCAAGCCAGAACCAAGTACTTAAGTTTCCAAACTCCAATATCAGTTGTTTCTTTAATCATGACCCCAACAAAGTTATTATTCCTTTTTATTTAAAAAATTATCAAAGTTTCACATACACCTACTATAATAAACCAACTAATTCTACACGGTATCTTAGGTCAAATAGCAGTCTTTATTCCTCTTTTTTCACCCAATTTCTTCTTCCCATTAAGAAAGCATCTTCAAATATTATTATTTTCACTGTCAATAAACTATCCAAAAAATAAATTGAGAAAACAATCTGATTTATGATAGCTATGAAAAAACTTATGAATAAATTTATCCAAGGAGATAAAAGACCTGTGCACTGAAAACTATAAAATACTAATGAAAGAAATTGAAGAAGACACAAATAAATGAGGAAATATCTCATATTCATGGATTGGAAGAATTAATATTTTTAAAATGCCTATATTACTCAAAGTTATCGACAGATTCAATGCACACCCTATGAAAATTCCCATAAGATTTTTCACTGAAATAGAAAACACAATCCTAAACTTCATATGGAACCACAAAAGACCCCAAATAGCCAAGGCAATCTTGAACAAAAAGAACTACATTGTAAGTATTATATTACCTGACTTCAAGGTAGTATAGTATACTACGAGGCTATAGAAATCAAAACAGCATGATACTGGCATAAAAACAAACACATAAACCAATGGAACAGAGTGGAAGGCCCAGATATAAATTCATGCATTTATGGCCAATTGATTTTTAACAAAGGTCCCAAGAACACACAATGGAAAAAGGTCAGTCTCTCCAATAAATGGTGTTGAGACAAGTGGATATCCACATGAAGAAGAATGAAATTACACTCTTGTCTCACACCATCTACAAAATCAAGTCAAAATGGACTAAAGACTTAAATGTGAGAGCTAAAACAATAAAGCTATTACAAGAAAACAAGATGCAAGCTCCATGATGTTGGTCTGAGATACAATATTTTGGATATGACCACAAAAGCACAAGAAATAAAAGCAAAAATACACAAGTGAGATTATATCAAACTAAAAACTTCTCCACAGCAAAGGAAACAATCAACAGAGTGAGAGTCAATTTACAAAATGGGAAAATATATTTGTAAACCATGTATCTGATAAGGGATTAATAGTAAAAATATATAAGGAACTCAAACAATCGAATAGTAAGCAAACAAATAACTGAATTTTAAAACTGAGTAAAGGACCCAAATAGACATTTCTCAAAAGAAGACAAATATATGGCCAACAGGTACGTGAAACAATGCTCAAAATCAGTAATCGTTGGAGAAATGCAAATTAAAACCACAATGAGATATCACCTCGACACCTGTTAGAATGGCTCCTGTAAAAAAGATGCAAGACAACAAATGCCGTGGAGAAAGGGGTACTCTTATACACTGTTGGAGAAAGGGGTACTCTTATACACTGTTGGTGGGAATGTAAATTAGTAGAGTCATTTTGGAAAACTGTGTGGAGGTTTCTTAAAAAAACAGAAATAGAATTCCTGTATCATCCCGAAGTCCCACTACTCGGTATATGTCCAAAGAAAACAAAATCAGTAGTCAAAAATATATCTGAACAAAGACATGTTCATTCCCAACAGCCAAAATACAGAATCAACCTGTGTTCATCAATGGATGAGTGGATTTTTAAAATGTGGAATATATACACATTGAAATACTATTCAGCCCTAAAAAAGAAGGAAATCCTGTCATTTGTGACAACATAGATGACCCTGGAGGGTGTTACATTAAGTAAAATAAGTCATGTACCAAAAGACAAATGCCACATGATCAAACTCATATGTTGAATCTAAAAATGTTGAACTCATAAAAGTACAGATAGAATGGTGGGTAACAGAGGTTGGAGGAATGGTTCAGGAGATGTTGGTCAAAGGACACAAAATTTCATTTAGATAGGAGAAATAAGTTTAAGAAATCTATTATAAAAATACAGTGACAATAGGTAATAACCATGTATTCTATTCTTGAAAATTGCCAAGGGAGTAGATTTCGTATTCTCACCACAAAAGATGATAAGTATGTGAGGTAATGCATATGTTAGTTAGCTCAATTTAGCCATCCCAAAATATACACATGGTTCAAAACAACATGTTGTACATGATAAATACATATAATATGTATTTTTCTCTGAAAAATAAATAAATAAATAAATAAATAAATAAATAAATAAAAGTTAAATATATTCACTCTGATTTTTTTTTAACTTTTATTTTAGGGCCAGGTTTGGTGGCTCACACCTGTAGTCCCAGCACTTTGGGAGGCCAAGGAGGGAGGATTGCTTGTGGCCAGGAGCTCAAGACCAGCCTGGGCAACATGGTGAGACTGACCCTATCTCTACAAAGTGTAAAAATAAGTTAGACAGGTATGGTGGTGCACGCTTTTGGTCCCAGCTACTCAGGAGGCTAAGGTGGGAGGACTGCTTGAGTCTGAGAGGTCCAGGCTGCAGTGAGCCATGATCATACCACTGCACTCCAGCCTGGGTGACAGAGTGAGACTCCATCTCCAACAAAACAAAGAAACAAAAACAAACAAACAAAAAACTTGTACCTTAGATTCAGTGGATACATGTACAGGTTTGTTACCTGTGTATATTGCATAATGCTGAGGTTTGGGTTATGAATGATCCCATCACCCAAGTAGTGAGCATAGTACCCAATAGTTAGTTTTTCAACCCTTCCCCGCCGCTTCCTTCCTCTTCTAGTAGTTCCCAGTGTCTGTTTTTCCCGTCCTTATGTCTATGAGTACTCAATGTTTAGCTCCCAATTATAAATGAGAACATGTGATGTTTGGTTTTCTGTTTCCACGCTAATTCACTTAGGATAATGACTCTGATTCTTTTTATGCATATCTCTGTATCTCCAAATTTACATGTTTGTATTGCTGACTCATAGATTTTCAGTTTTAGACAATATCTATTGATTTGCCAGGTTGGAAGATGAAGATTTGGCATTCTTTTTTTTTTCCCCTGCCCACCACAAACATACACATTTTGCATCTCTTCAAAATCTCAGTATAATTGGTTTAGATCAGTGTTTACATTATTTTGGCAATATAGTAACCTTTGATTACTTTAACTTTGTTGCACGAGTTCTTATTTTCCCTGCAATTAATAATTACTGGAGATTTTTGTTTGTTTAATGTAGTACATACTTATCATTAATTCCACCCCAAATTTTCTCCGGTTGTCAAAATCTACTCTCAAGATATTATACATCAATTATTGAATCAATATCAAATTAATGGAAAAGTTTATCTCAGAATCTTCTGTTCAACAATCTGGACAAGTTGTCCTTTCTGCTTTAGTACACTGTGTTACACTGATTTCTCCCTTTAGCTTCAACCTGGAGATTCCTCTGGCATCTCTCCTATGTTTCAGATCCTGCTTCATATATTACATCTTTTTTTTTAAGTTAACCTCCTCATTTTGGTGGAATATATCCCTCAGTACGTACTAGAGAAAGTGTGCATGGAAAGAACTTATTTTGAGATCTTTCATGTCTACAAATATATTGATTCTACTCTTTGAGTAGACAAGATCATACTTGATAATTTGGGTTGCTAAGTTAGAAATAGTTTTTCATCTGATTTAAAAAACATGGCTCCATTTTCTTTTGTCTTCTTGTTTCTCTGTTAAATCATTCTCAATCCTCTATGCTTAATATATGACCTTACCCTACCCCATCCCAAAAGCTTGTAAGATCTTCTATTTGTAACTAATAGTATAAAATTTCATAATAATGTGCCTTTCTGTGGGCCCATTTTCATTAATTGTGCTGGGCACTAATTTGGCCCTTTAAATATGGAAATTCATATTCTTCAGCATGGGAAACTCTTCTCGTTTTACTTTACTGATGATTTCGTCTTTTCCATTTTCCCTGTTTTCTCTCTTTAAATTTTCTATTATCTAGATGTTGGGCCTATTTAATTAGTCCTTTACTTTTCTTATTGTTTTTCTCTCTTATTTTCCATCTTTTGTCTTTGCTCTACTTTCTGTGAAATTTCCATAACTTTATCTTCTAATCCTTTCACTCATTTTTGCTGTCATGTTTGAAATTTTCAAAGGTTTCATTGCAGCTGCTCTCTAAATGCTCTGTTTTCTTCTTTTTAAATCATCCTTTTCTCATTTCATAAATTCAACGCAAATTTTAGCTCTCTAACGTTACTTATGGTAGTATTTTTTGGGAGGAGGAAACTTTATTATCCTTGTATAGCTTCTGTTCCCTCCACGTTGCCTTTAACTGTTTCTTTGTTTTGTTCTGTCTTTCAAGTTAGAAGCTTTCATCAAATCCTTGTGATACTTTGTTCTCTGCTCATATATAGGCCAGCTAAAAAGCTGATTGGAAATTCTTACTGCATGAATGGGATTGTTGACTGAGAACTTCACTATAGGTAGTATAGTCATATATCCTGGTATTACCAGGACAGTTCTAGGTTATGCTTATTGTTCAATAATAACTAATAAAGTCTCCTTTTGCTCAAAAATGCCCCATTTTGTAGGATAAATTATATGGTTATCCTAAATACAAAGTGATCTGCCTGGGCCATTTATTAGAACAGTTAGATGTCAGTATCTCGAGGTTTTTCCTCTTTGGGTGGTCAAATTTCCCAGGGAATACTCTTTCAATTTCCTACCTAGAGGTAAAGGCCTGACTGCCAATGTTTTAGAAACTGCCAAAGTATAAAGTTCAAAAATTAAAAACATGATTCTTATATACAAATCTAGGGTCAAACAGATTCAAATAATATTTTGAGAAGCTGAACATTATTTATAGTCATTTAGAAAAAATTTAAAGTCAAATTGTTAGGTTATATGTACAACTGGTGAGTGTCCAATAAGACAATTAAAACCAATAATCTTTAGAGTTATATTTTCTAATGGACAAAAATTATTTATATCTCTCTCGGGTAAAATCTTCAAGTAAACATAAATCTTCACTGAGTTTAAGAGAAAATAGTAAGTAAAGTCAAATAGAGGTATATTTCCCTGAACAATTAAATCATTATTGGATGGGTTTGTTAAACAGTGCTCTATATAACATCAGAAAAAACATGCTGCAAATTTTTAGTCTTATTTCAACTTTTGGATCCTTTTTCTGAACAGAATCTACAAGGAAGAAAAGGCTGGGATTTCAGTATTCAGGATTCATTTTATTTAATCCCATGTTCCTTACGATATTCAAGCTGTCAGCTGTTTATGGCATTCCGCAGTTCAAATACTCTCTGTTTTACCATCTCTAGAGAATAAATCTCTAGTTTTCTGCTGAGGTAGAGGGGGCAGCTGCCTGGAAGTGTGGAGTAAGTGAGCACATCCAGGGATTTACTTCTTAAATAGCTTTCAATCAATCTTCCTTATCATAGCTTCCACTTTATCCCCAGTTTCAGAGGTACAAGTTGCCTCCAATTGTGGGCCTTTTGATGATTCTGCATGGTGAACCAGGTTGGCTCTCAGCTCTCCCCACTGACTGTCTAAAATTCATCTTTCTTAGGTTTGCTAATTCAGTTAACCTTGATCTATTTGCTTTCCATCTTCCAAAATATTGCTCTTGTATTCCCTCCAGTTCTCTCTATCCTTTTGGGCTTTATATCTTTTTAAAAAATCATTTGATTGTAGTTTAGAGTCATTTCAGGTTTGATGAACTCTCCAAGGTCAATATCTTTGGGTCTTTCCTTTTAAAGTGCTCAGATTTCCCAGAGAATGTGATTCTAATCTCCAGCCACTGGGATGAAAATCTGGTTGCCGACATTTTGAGAGCTGAGGTTGGGAAGAATCAGGAGGTTTCTGACTTCAGTATGCATAGATTTACTCAATCCTCCTAGTTTTTGTACATACTCCTTGGTGTCATCTGTATTACATCAGAAGCTTTCCCTGGACCCAAGACATGGGAGAAACTCTTGGAGTGAAATTAGGTCTCTGTGTTTAATTCACCAGCACTGTGAGCCCCAAAGTCTTATAAATATTTCCTTCTTAACAAAATCTACAGGGATAATCATAAGAAACACTTGGTGCTCAAAACCATTGACTTTGAAAAAACTTAATGTCTGTTTGTGAAACTGAACATGTTATTCATTTCCATACCACAAAATATGCACAACTAGGGCTCTGTTAAGTATATGCAAAAAACATAGAATAGTACCTAGTACTTAATAATGTTAATTATTTTTTACTATTATCTGAAAACAAATGACCAGTTTAATAGTTTCATTTTAATGAATTGATGAGCTGCACTAGCAGATCTCTATCCCCAGTATGTTAAAATACCAATCTATTTTCATTTGCTTTTCACCGTATATTAAAATTAATTTGATAAATCATACGATGCAGTCACCTTAATTTGGTCTTTGAGCCCTTCTTGCTGTGTGCCCTCTATGCTATGCTAGTTGCCTGGTAGCATACTTGGAGAGGACCATTGCATCCAGGTAATTTCCCACTCTGAGAGTAGAAAAGATGTTCTGAGGTCAAATTAATTTGTGTAAGTGTTGAGTAAGACAGAGTTAAACATATCTCCTTATTGCAGACTATTTAGAGCTTTTAATAGACTAGCGGGGAGTATGACTCTCTAAGAAGAAAATATAGCATGCTCTATTTCCCAAACTTTTTGACAATGTAAACTGAGTTGGTTTTGTTTTTGTTTTGTCTTTTGTTTTGTTTTTACTTTTGGGAGCATCTCATGAGACTAATTACACATAACACACTTTGGGAAAGGCTTCATTAAGAAAATAGATACTGCCATCTTGGTGGCTTTTCAACATCAATCTCCTGTTCATGTTTCCTTTCACTCTGCCCCCAAGCAAAAATGATTAAATTTACTGACACATCTTAGCAAAGAATATGATGGAAGCTGTCAAAAGGTTGAGTGGTCTGAATAAATGCTCTCTTTCTTTATATTGAAAGCCAAATGTAGGGGAAAGAAAATCCATGGAGACAAATGAATGGAGACCTTAAAGAACTTCTGAAAAATGACAGAAGAAAAAAAGAATGGCTAGTCAGGCTTGGAAATCAACTACTAAGGCTGCCAAACACTCCCAGAGAGAATAACAGCAAAATGAGCTTGCTTACTCTTAAAAAAGTGGAGGATGGAGTCTTGCTCTGTCACACAGGCTGGAATGCAGTGGCGGGACCATAGCACACTGAAGACTTGAACTCCTGGACTCAAGCAATCCTCTCGCCGTAACCTCTGAGTGGCTAGGACTACAAGTGCATACCACCACATCTGGCTAATCTTTATGGTTTTTTTTAAACAGAAAGGGTCTCTCTGTTGTCCAGGCTGGTCTCGAACTCCTGGCCTCAAGCAATCTGCCTGCCTTGGCCTCCTAAAGTGCTGGGATCACAAGCATGAGCTACCATATCAGGCCAAGTTTTTTCTTTTTAATACTGGTTTATTTCATTTTTCCTTCTAACAATCTGGTGAGATTGATACTCGTTTTCTCCTCATTTTACCAGCATTATTGATACACAGAAAATTTAAGTAACTTGCATAAGGTTAGATAGTTAGAAAATTTCAGAGCTTGCATTTGAACCCTTTTGTTTGCCTTCATAGCTGATGCTCTTAAACACTACATTGAATTACCTATCAGAGAAGATGATGGTAAAGGAGTCCACCATCACAATTCCTGGGAAAAGACAACAGTTAACTCTAAGGCTAGTCCAAAGCTAATCTAACTGGCACACTCCTAATTTGAACCACAACATCTCTTCCCCTAGAGGGAGGCCCAGAACTTTATTTAGTTCTGTGGCTGGTTCTCGGATGTGAACATGGTGACTGCAAGATTTTCTTTACCCAGCTCTCAGCTAGCTACCACACTGGAAAAAAAAAAAAAAAAAAAAAAAGAAGAAAGAAAGAAAGAACATGAGATCAAACTAAAATGTTAGCGTACTCCAGATAATGGCTCAATGAGGCAGTATAACGTGGCAGTTAACCCATAGATGCTGATGCCAAACTGCTTGGCTTTTTCACGTATTAGGTGTATGATCTTGGTAAATTCCCTATTTCTCTGTGGCTGTTTTATTGTCTGTAAAGTGGGGATAATAATAGCATCTTTCTCATGAGATATTTTTGGGACTAAATGAGTTAATATATGTAAAGCACTTAGAATAGGGTCTAGCTCATGATATGTGCTCTGCTAGTTTCAGTTATGTTCATTATCCCACTAGGACTATTCTTATTTGATTATGGGAAGTTTCTAGAGCTGAAGAAGTGAATCCCGAAAAGTAGACCTTAATATTGCAACACTCTAAAAGAAAGCAGAAAAATAAGGATTAACCTGTAAGTCAAGACCATGTGGAAAAGGAGACCCTAACCAAGTACTGTCAAGTGGTTAAGACCCTAGGATCTTTTCTTCTTGTTGGTGCCCTGTCTTCTTAGCTCTACTCTGTAGCTGTGGATGTGACCTATGAGTCTTTTACAATGCCACCTACCTCTGCTCTTTTGTGTTCCTAACCATTCTTCCTGTTTGATTCTTAGTTTTGTACTTGTTTGGCATAGCTGACCTTTCTCAGTCAGGAGGTTTGCTCTTCATTTTTCACCAGTAGCATTTTGCCCTTTAAAGTAGAAGTTTGTGTTATTGCTATTTTAAAATACTGCCTAAGTTTTTAAATTAAGCACTGCAAATCCCCTAAAGTGTTTATAACATGGGCTCAGAACAGACTGCTTACTTCTAATGGGAACACAGATTTCTACAGGAAATAGCAAGACATCCTCCCCTGAAATTTCCCTCCAGCTTTTCGAACTCAATATATCTCACATCCAATTCACCTTCCTTTCCAGATCAGCTCTCCTCCATTCCAATTCTCTTATAGTGTACCACACTTAAACTACTCTCCTATGAAAAGCAGGCCTTACTATATAGAGCAGTAGTCAAGAGGATTAAAGTCTTTAGGGTCAGACAGACCTAATTGGAGTTATTTGCTAGTGGTGTGATCATAGACACATTACTAACTAGAATTTAATTTATCTGAGCCTCAATTTGCCTCTCTATAAAATGGGGATAATACTGTACTAATACCTATCTCATAGAGTGTTTGAGGATTAAATGAGTTAAAGCATATAAAACCTTCAACATAGTACCTGGCACATAATAGTGGCTAACACTTGTTGAGATTTGCTATGTGTCAGGCAGCATTTTAGCATACTTTACATGCATTTACTTATGTAACCCTCATAACAATTCTGTGACATAATTATCATTATTGTCTTCATTTTGCAAATGAAAACATTCAGGCATAGAATGGTTAAGTTATTTGCTCAAGGTCACAAAGCACAACTGGTATTCAAGTCAAGGCAGCTTAGCTCCAGAAGTCGTGCTCTTATCTTAACCACCCCACTCTGCTACCTTCCATGCAGTTTGCACTCAGAACTGTCAGTACCACTTTCAACAAATGATGGAACTTATTGAATGCTTACCACTTGCCAGACTCTGTGTTGAAATCTTTGCATGCATGATGTTCATTAATCCTCAACCCTATGTGGTATGAATGTTTCTCCTCATTCTACAGATGAAGAAACGGAGGCACAGAGAGATGAAGAAACTTGTTTAAAGTGACTCAGCTAGGAAGTGACAGAGTCAGATTCTAATCCCAGATATGTAAGACTTTACAGGATGCTACAATTTATCTTCCTGAAAGTTCTTTCTTCATGTAATGGAAAAGAATATTCTTGTTTAGACAGTTATTGTGAAATTTGTTATAGCCGCGTGGTGATTGTCCATACAAGTTGAAAATCACTTCGTTAAACAGAATGCTTCTTTCATCAGGAGATTTCACCTGGGTATATAGCTATAAAGTAGGGATAATAATAGCATCTTTGTCATGAGATATTTTTGGGACTAAATGAGTTAATAGATGTAAAGCACTTAGAATAGGCACACTTAGGCCAAGGAGAGTGTCACCATAATTCTCTTAATTACAAAAAACAATTTTAGAGCCTAATTGGCCACATGGACACTAGAAGTAAAAAATCTAGGGAAAAAAGTATAGATCTTAATATCTTAATTTTATTTAATTGTTCCAACTTAAAATTGAGTCTTTACAAAGACTACATGATATGTGAAATGGACATTCTATACTGTGAAGTAAGTAAAAAGGATATAAAATCGATCATGCCATTCTTCTACTCAAAAGCCCTATAGACTTGAAGTGAATATGTTAAGACTTACATTCAAGGGCCTCCCCATTCACAACCCATCCCACCTCCCAATATGAACCCCACATTCCAATCAAACTTTTCTACTTACTGCTACCAAGTGTACTTTCTGCAATTCCTGCCTCTGCATCTGTGCCTGTTGCTTTCCCCCTCCTCCATGTCCATTCATCCAGACTCAGCTCAGGATCCACTGAGCAGATAAATCCTAACTCGCAATGACCCTTTTGCCTCAAATTTATCACTCAGGGTTTGTTTCCATAAAGAAAAAAATGTTAGATATAATCATTCATTTATGGCCAGCCTACTAAAATCACTATTTAACCCATGATATGCTTAAATTATGTTAAAATTTCTCTATTACCACAATTTTTAATTGTTGACTAACTGAAAATCTTTGGGGAAATGTTGGCTAATGAGTACAGTCTCAGTTATGCATGCAGGACAAATAAGTTCCGCAGATCTAATGCATGGCATGATAACTATAATTAATAGTGCAGTATTGTACACTCAAAATTTGCTAAGAGAGTAGATCTTAAATATTCTCACTACATACACAAAAATGGTAACTATGTGAGGTGATGGATATGTTAATTAGCTTGATTGTAGTAATCATTTCACAATGTATATGCACATGAAAACATCGTATTGTTACATTTTAAAATAACTAAAAGAGTATAATTGGATTGCTTGTAACACAAAGAAAGGATAAATGCTTGAGATGATAGATAACCCATTTACCTTGATGTGACTGTTACGCCTTGTATGCCTGTATCAAAATATCTCATGTAACCCATAAATATATACACTTACTATGCACCCACAAAAATTCAAAATTAATTGTTCAAAAAACTAAGTAAGAAAAAACATCATGTTGTATACTTTAAATATATACAATTTTTACTGGTTTATTAGACTTTAATAAAGCCAAATTTTAAAAATAATTGGGAGTCTTGTCTCTAAAACAATGTTATAAACTCCTCAAGGGCAGGAATGATGTATGCCTTCTTTGTTTTTTAATTGCTCAGAGCTTTCCCCCTCAGTTCTAGGTATACAAGAGGTTTTTATTAAATGATTAATGAATAAATGAAACAAGGTAGCATTATGTGCAAACATATAAAAAGCACAGGCAAAAAAAAATTATTTATGAGAATGAGTGTGTCTTTGAACAAAGTATGCAGTTCGCTTTTGGCAATTTGGTCTATACCACTTCATGCTAGATCTTCAACATATTCAAACTGTCAATGCTTTATTTGCTTATCTTGTTCTTTTCAGAAGATTGATCTCAAAACTGAGCTCGGGCTTTCAGCCATTTGTCAGTCATTGCTAATCTCACACTCTGTCTTATGTATGAATTGCTTGATCCTCCCACTTTATCCATTTGTCTCTGAAAGCCCTGGTTTTCCTTAATCCCATCAGAGTATCAGCTTAGTTCCCATTGTGCTGTTCTTACCTCTTTCCTGCAAACCCTAACTGATGTGGCTTACCGTTGTTCCATTCTGGTTTTCTTTTTTTTTTTTTTTTTTTTTGTTTGCTGTCTCCAGGACTAAATCTTTCACAGCAGTTCCACATCTTAGAGTGGGGACCTCATTGATTCTTGATTGTGCTTCTTTACCCCTTAGGAACTATGTTACAGCTGGCTTAGGCATCAGTTACCTCTATGTTACTGAATGGCCTTGAAAAAAAGCCGATTGCCCTTCAAATGTCTCTTCTTTACAGGCTCTGACAGTAAAAAGGCAGCATTTCACATTCCTTACTTCCCTAGGTTAAGGCTTGAGAGAGCCTCCTTTACTTTAGATGCACCCTCCTTCCTCCCAACAGAACTCCTTTTCTCTCCCAGGCACCAAGCATCATCATGCCACCTCCTAATTGTCAACCCATTTCCCTTTCAGTGATTACCACAGGGCTGTCTGCTAACTGTCTAGATGAGTGAGACTAGACACTGAAAAGACAGAAAAGAGAATGAAATAATAGGCTAATTCAGTTATAGCAACTGGAACCATTGCCCCAAGGTCCACATCCTCTCTTTTTCTTAACAAAGTTTACCTGTCCTACATCTCCCTCCTTAGGGATCCTGCTGGGTAAAGCTACGGATATAAAAACAAATCTGAGCAAAGGCATTAAAGACTAGTATTATCTTAAAGTATCCTGCTCCTCATTATATTAATCCAAAAGTCATTTGCTGGCAATGGAATTGAAAAACAGATATCCAGATATGTGACTATATTTTTAGCTATTTAAGGCTTTGTGGTTTTTACAAGTTTGTAGAAAGCACTTTGATTAATCTATTAGCAGTTTTTAAAGCAATCCTTCAAAGCAGTCATGCCACATAAGAAGACTTTAAAGTGCCTGGCAAATTATGCTGATTCCTTCACTTTCCAACTGGTAGATATGACCTCAATGGATGTGACTGAACTTCATCTAAAGCTGAAATTTCCCAACAGAGAGTTTTTCCAGGGGTCCGAAAAAAGGGACTTGATTAGAGCAGAAGAGGAAAGGAGTGAGTCCTTTCTTAGGATGTTGCCAATAATGTGACTTGAATGATATTGTAAATGATACTACTTATCAGTCTAATTATCCTTCTCCATAATTAATCCTGCTCATGCCACAAAGCTATGAACAATTATGTTTTTCCCTGGAGGGAACAGCATGCTTCAACATTACTGCAATGTGTGGTTAGAAGGGAAGTGGACAGTAAGAGGGAGAGAAAAGTGAGCTCCAGAGTTCAAATGATTATAACTGACATTGAGGTGATTGGTTCAGTGCACTTGATTTGAAAAATGAATTGTCTTGAGGATTGAGATCAAAGAAAGGCAACTAAGTGAAAAAAATATATACAGGAGTACATTTTATATCTGTATCTGGGAGGTGGGCTTTCAAGGCAAGAGCCTGGTCAGGCCCAGTCTTTGTCAAGTCTGTGACCATAAAAAGTATTTAAATTGGCCAAATCTCAGTTTCTACAACTGAAAAAATAGGCATAACCTTATCTACCTTACAGAATTGTGATGAGTAATATATTACAAAATGGATATAAAGAGTTTGGTCCATTTTATAAGTGTTAAGTATTGAGATGCTTAATAAGTGTTAGTTTCTCCTCTTTTTTTTTACCCTGATATCAAGTGTGATTTGGAGCAAAAGGTTGAGAAATTTGGGCTGTCAGAGCAAGAGGAAACTAAAGGTCCCTCTAAATCAATGCCTTCAGTTTTCAGATGAGAAAACAAAAGTTTAGAAAAGTTGAATGTGGTTTACGAAGTTGATTTGTAAAATGGGAATGGGGCTAAGAATTCATAATTTAATATTCTGAGGAAATCTATAAATCACTCTGCATTACTCACTCTTATTCAGATAAGGGACATGAAAAGGAGATACTCCTGATCCAATCTTTTCCTAGATTTTATACTTACGCCAGCTGACAGTTTAAATGGACTATTATCCATCTGTAGCCCACAACTTTCATAGCTATTTGTTGAGGCAATTTCCTAAGCAGCTCTCAGAATTAGTTAGAACACGGTTATATTCAAGTGGAGACAATAGATCCTAGGGGTGCAGAGACAAGAAATGTCACGGAGATGGAACTGAGAGAAATTGAAACTCTGCATTCAAATGGCAGGAAGGAGTGGGAGGATAATGCCAGAGTTTGGAGCTTGAATAACTGGGAAAATGATTATGCCATTAAGGGATATTTGGAAGTCTAGAACAGGAGTGGATTTGCAGTAGAGGTAGAAAAGATAATGAGATCATTTTGTACATGTGTTTGAGGTGCCAGTGGAACATTCAGGCAGTGATGCCCAGCAGGCAGACTTACAGTTAGCCTTTTTAGAATTTTTGTGTGGATATCTAACAAGATGCTCTCTCCAGATAGACAGAGCCCTGAGCACAAGACTTAGTGGACAGACAGATAGTACCTTTGTGTGAAGAAAAAAGCACCTCTTTATCCAGTTTGACACAGGCTGGTACAGGGCTTGGTGAGCAGAGCACCAGCTGGATTATACCTCCCACTTCTCCCAGAACCTTTTGCAATTGTTCTGCTGGTAGCTAGCTGGAGATGTGGATCTGAAGTTTGGTAAGAGATATCTGGGTGGAAAATACAGATTTGGGAGTCATGAGCTTATAGGTAAGAGTTCAATCTGCCCTAAGAGAGTATATGTAAAATAAAAATATATAAAGGAATTGCTTTAAGGGCTTTGGTATTGTGAGGGTTTCAGAAAGTTGTTTATCATACATTCATGTTTTGGTTCTTTCATTCATTGAGAGAACAAGCCATGTGGACACATGGGGGAAGATCCTTCTAGGCAAAGGTAACAAGGGAGAAAGCCCTTAGGCAGGAATATAACCACCATGTAGTAAAACGAGTCAGGAGATCAATGTGGTTAGAACAAAGTAATAAAAAGAAGGGAGTAGTTGGAGATAAGGTCAGAGTACATAAAGGATGGGGACTGGTGCCAGATTAGGTGGGATCTTGCAGGCCATTATAAGGACTTTTGCCTTTCATCTGAGTGAAATGGCAGCCATTGGAAGGTTATAAGCAGAGGGATGACATGACTTGGCTTATGTTCCCAAATGTTCATTTATGCTTCTGTGTGGAGAATAGAATGTAGGAGTATAGAAGAGAAGCACAGAGTCAAGTAAGATGAGGCTATTGCAATGATCCAAACATGACATCATGTTTTGGACCAGAGTCATGGCAATACAAAATGATGAGAAATAGTTGAATTTTGGATATTTTGAAGGTAATGCTAACATAATTTCCCCCATGAGTTGGATGTGGAGAGAAACAAATGGGGTGGGGTGGGTAAATAAGGGGGAAGAAAGAGAGAGCGAGAAAAGATCCAAGGATGAAAGTGGAATTGCCATTTACTAAGCTGGGAGAGACTACAGGAGAAACATGTTTGGAGTTGAAGATCAGGAATTCCATTTTGGAAGTACGAGTCTGCAAACTAGGGAGAAGGCTTGGGCCTAGGATATAAACTTGGATTCATCATTATATAGTTAATATTCAAAACCATGAATCCGGATGAGATTGCCAAGGCAATGAGTACAAATAGAAGAGAAGATTGTGAGACTGGGCCATGGAGATCACAGAGATTGGAGGAAGAGGGAGGAAAAGAAATCAGCAGAAACTGAGAAGGAACAACCAGTAAGATAGGAGAAGAATCAGAGAGTGAGGAGTCTTGGAAGTCAAGTGACGAAAGTATTTGAGAAAGGATGTTGATTGTGTTCATTGCTCCTGATAGGTCTAGAAAGATAAGGAATAGGAATTGATCACTTAATGTAACAAAGTGGAGGTCATTAGTGATTTCTACAAAGAACAGTTTTGATGGAGTGATCGAGGCAAAAGCTTAATTTGAGTGGGCTCAAAAGAAGATTGGGGACAGTAAGTAGAGAACACCTTTGAGGAGTTTTGTTAAGAAGGGAACCAGAGAAATGAGGCCATACATGCAGGGCAAGTGGGGTCAAGGGAAGGTTTCTTTAAGATGTGAGTGATAACAGTATGTTTATATAGTGCTGGGAATGAACCAGTAGAGCTCCACTGATGCAGGAGATTAAGCAAAAATTGCTAGAGCAGTATCTTTGAGTAACCTGGAAGTGTTGGGAGATAGTGCAGAAATGGAGGGTTTGGCCTTAGATAGGTGCAGAGATGGTTCTTTCACAGTAACATGAGAGAAGAGAAAAAATGTGGGTACATTCACAGGTAGATGGGTAGAAATACAAGTGTTTAGTAGGTACTTGGCAGGGCATTTCTTCCCCATCAAACAGAATGACTGTCATAACTATGAGAGCTATGACATCTGTTAGGAAACAGGTGGTCTAAGGATTATGGGCTGAGAGTGCATACCAAACATGTTGACTGAAGGGAGAAGGTACTGATATTATCTGTAAGATTACAGGGGCAGCAAAAGACCATGTCAAATGGCCAACTTTAAAAAGGTTCTATTCCAGTGTATGGTTATGTGGAGGATTTTGGCTTGGACTCCAGCAGTATCAACGGAGACCACGTTATCTGGCAGGGGAATTCCTCACTCTCTGGCAAGAAATACCCTATCCAGCCTAAGGGAAGTTGCCAGTCCAACCCCCATTCAAGTGTCCCCTCCCCCTCCCCTAGTTCAAGGTCTTGAGGAGTCCTAAATAACATTTGTCATAGGCTTTTTATGTGCTGTGGTACAAATGTGTCTGGTTGGACTTTCTTTACAACTGTCAATGGACCTTATCCTGCCGTGGTTTCGAGTCATTGGTATGTTGCCAGCCCAGTATTTGTTTCAACCAAATTAAGGTTTTTAGTGGCCTGAGGCAAAACCTTCACCCACCCATGCAAAGAATTGGATTGCAGAAGTGTTCACAGTTGTGCCTTTGAAATGGCATTTTTTTTTCCTTTCAATTAAGTCTGCTGCTTGGGTGTTATATGGCAAGTGAAAGCAATCTATGTCTTTTTCATGTTCCCAATCTTAGCCCTCATGTCCAATGAAATGGGTGCCTTGAGGGTATCCATACATAACAGTCCTTGATGTTTGCCCTTTTACAAGGGAAGGCCTATAACACTCCCGTCAAACTGAAGAAGCAGCAGATTTGAAGTGGGAAGAAGGGAAAGTTAGGTTCTGGAGAGGGTGACTGTGAGGTGTCTGTAGGGGGATCTGAGTAGAGTTTCAGGCGTAGGGCTCACATTAGAGTTCTAGAGTGAAGGTGGCACAGAATTGGGAGGTGGTTACATGAGGCCAAGAGAATGGTTGAGGTTATGCATGGAGGAAGAAGAAGGATAAAGGGAGGAGAAAACAGGAAGGGAAGGGGAAAATGGAGGGGGAGAGAAGAGAATATGGTCCAAAACAGAGCTGTGGGGCCTGACCACATTGCAAGATCAGGGGCAAGAAGAGAAAGATTTGCTAGGGAATTGAGCAGAGGACAAGCTACCTGTCTCACTTGACTGCTATTAGGCAGGAAATGTTTGAAGAAGCACAAGTATGAACCCCACAATATTTCATGTATTTTTCATTACATCATGAATTGGTTGCAGCCTCACTGCTTTACAAATTCTCCTGTCCCTGAAGATCTCAAAGGACAGAATGTTCCACATGTAGTACCAGCTTGAATCATGGAAGTTGTTTTAACAAGAGGAAAACAAATTAAAGCCCCCTTATGTCTGGGTTACGCAGGGACTCTCCCTTCCTGTCTTCTTCTGAACCAAGGCCAGGCTCTAGGAGTTATCATCCCTTCACATCTGCACACCTTTCACTTTGCAAAGAGCTTTCATGACTGTCATCCAAACTGAATCCTTAAAGAACCTCTACAAAGGAGGCAAAGTAAAGATTATGACCTTCACTTTACAAGTAAGAATCCAAGTAGTAGAGATTTGAATAGGGTTACCTGTGAGTGGCCTCCTGGCCTGGTGGCCCATCACCTGCAGAGCACTGCCAAGAGGGTCACTACTGGGTGGCTCCAGCTGCTGCTGTCTGTGAGCTCATTAGAACCTCTCAGCTGTGGCTCCACCTGCCTCAGTGATCTCTGAAAATGTTGATGGTGCCAATAATCAGGACCCCCAAGCCGAGACTGGCCTCAAAGAGTTTACTGAGTACCTACCACATACCCACCACCATGTTGGTGCTTATGGGGAACACAACAAGGGTACCACATAGGTACTGTCCTTGAAGAAATTATAACTTCAATAGGAAGAAAACTCTTAGACACCAAGTCCAAAGACAATTCCAAGGGCTTCTCTCTCTTCCACTAACCAGTCTCTTGTCAGGGACAATAACACAGAGACCCCTTCTGCATTCACCTCTCTTATCCCAGTTCTGGTGTGGGAGGGGATTGGTGGATGACTAGGAAGAGTAATGAGGAAAAGAAGGAAGATGGAGGAAGATAGGGAAAAATTAGAGCTCCTACTAAACACTAGAAACAGTGTGAAGTTTATATGTTATACATACGTCATTTGTATTACATTTATCATACATATACATGAACATATACACACAAGCACATACATACACAATCACTTTCCATGAATTAACTCATCTGTTTAGTCCATTCTCATTCCTGGAAAGAGCTTACGACCATGTCTGTCACTTAGAAAGCACTGAATGAGTACTAACTATTCTTCCTTCTTATCATGTTCATCATCATCTGCAGTCATATTTCAAAGTCTTAGCACCTGCAGTGTGTGTGGAGCTGTTTACAGAGGAAAATGAGAAGGCTCCAAATACTAATATTATCTACCTCACTAACATAGCAGGGCCCTGAAACTAAAGAGATTGTTGAGCCCTGCTTACTGATGTCCCATCCCTCTACACACTAGCCTAATTTCCAAGTGTTAGAGTTGTTGAATAGAACTTTGCAAGTATTTATTACTAGTAATGGTAGCAGTCGTCATTATTTTCCCTCATATTCTCTCCTGGGCACCATGGTTTGGGCCAGACACTTGACTGTCATGAATCTTACTCTTCAATCTCTTCCATCACTGCCTAAGGATGCCTGAGCCTCTTATTTCATTGAGTAAATCAAGTCCATCCATCAGGGAGACTTTCTTATCCAGCAACTACACCCACTATTAGCTCCTTTTCTCTAGACCAAAACAGTGAGATGACTCCTTCAACTCCTCTCTCTTCCTTTTGCTTATTTAAAAATATTTAATTGAAAAATAAAAATTGCACAAATTCAAGGTATACATCATGATTTTACATACATATACAGTATGTACTGATTCCTACAATCAAAGTAATTGATACATCCATCACCACCCATAGTTATCATTTTGTATGTATGTGTGTGAGGGAGGGGTGAGGACACTTAAAATTTGCTCCCTTATAAAATTTAGGTAAACTATACGATATTATTAACCATAGCTACTCTGCTGTACTTTAGATCCTCAGAAGTATTCAGCCATAAAAATAAGGAAATCCTGCCATTTGCAACAAGATGAGTAAACTTGGAGAACCTTATGCTAAGTAAAATAAGTCAGACACAGACAGACAAATACTGCATGACCTAACTTACATGTGGAATCTAAAAAAGTTGAGCTTATGGAAGCAGAGAGTAAAACAGTGGTGGTCAGGTGCTGGGAGTTAGAAGAAATGAGGGGACATTGCTCTCTTTCTTTGACTTCTTTGAAGTCCTCTTCTACCAGTTTCTCTCCTCTTCTGGCCATTTATCCTTGCTCATTTTCTGGCCACTCATCCAGATCCCCTTGCTCTGCTCAAACCTCAAATTGTGTTGTGCTCCAAGACTCTCACCTTATCCCCTTAGGTGATCACCTCTGAAACTGAGGCCTCCAAACCCAATGCTTCTCTCTACCACTGCATTTATTCATTTACTGCTTCTTTTATAATTGTCTTTCAACTAGTCTGCCTTGAGAGCAGAGCCCATGCCTCATTCATTCTTATATTCCCATTCCTTTGCACAGTCCCTAATGTGTTATGGACACTCCATCAATGTTTGTTTCATGAATTAATGTAAGTCAAGGTTTAATCGTAGTGATGCCTTACCAAATTGTAAGCCCTTAAGGATCAGGGTCCAGAGTTACAATTTACGCTTTAAATCAAATAACCACTCAGTGTTTCTGAATGAGACTGGATACACCCCTTAGCCTGCTTATGAATCAAAGCAAAGTTGCTTATCTAAAATTAGGTATTCATGGGTTTCCTTATGCTCTTGAGGCCCAGAATGAAAAACAGAAATGTCTGAGAATGTGCTTAGATTCAGCACAAGGTGTGTAATGAAATGTGTAGGTATAGCAGGATTGAGGCAAGAAGAATGGGGATTAAATAATTGAGAAAGGAGAGGCCTTATGTGTATATGTTCACTTTCTGGAGCCTTGCAGATAGTCATTTGCATGGATCTATAAAGTTAGTAACACTGACGCCAGGGTATAATAGAGATGGTGATTTTGTTAATTTTACTGTTAGTGTATTCAAGTTTGGCTTTAAAGAAAATTGCCTTTAGCAAACCAACCCTCCGCTTTTTAAAACCATTATCAATACTCCGTGGTAACATCTCTTCAATATAATACCTGTTCCAGGCATTGAAGGCCCTCTTCTTATAAAAATTAGCCAGCTAGCCAAGTCTTTTGTTCTGAATTAACCTCACATTACTGCAATCCTTTTCCTGTGGACTTCTTTTTCAACCACAGAGTAAAAGGCCTCTGTAAGCTGACAGAAGGACTCTAAAGGGCAGTGAGGCATGCTCAGAACCCTAAAAATCATAGAATATAGGCCAATCTTAAAAGCTGTACTTGCTTCCAAGAGCTAGACCTATTTCCTTCAGGGGCCCCTGTGAACTAGAGCTGATATGCATGGATGAGTTAGGTACTGCAACCACCAGCCCTAGATAAACTGTTGTTGCTTCTAGGCAACCAAGATTTGGCACCTTACCGCAAAAAACTCAGAGCATTCTATCCAAAGGGGATCAAAAATGGAAATTCTATCTCAAGCTTCAAGGATTGGCCTCATCAGGACCTAATGCTCAGACTACTAGGAATGACTTAACATGGGTGTACAGAAGCAGAAAGCATCTGTCCAGTCTACCAAATTCCCTTCTATAATAATCCAAATCTGTTCACCCTGCAAAAATTCCCAACCATGGCTAGAGATTTCACATTATTGCCTTCTCCGTAATTAGGGAAGTGTTGAGTGGGTATGAAGAAAATATATTATGCTCTGGTATTTTATTAGGCAATCTGGACAGAAGGATTGAAATTCAGAGAACAGGATTTCTGAGAATTGCTTTGATTGCTTATGATTAGTGACTGAGTCATTTACATCATAGCCACCACTTTTTCTTGAACTAGAGATTGGAATTGCTTGTCTTATCTTCCAACAAGGATACTGAGGCACAGTCCAGATGCTATGGCAAGGAAAGAGAAAACTGGGTAGCACTGTATGATTATTATGTGCCAGGCACTGTGTGAAGTGCTTTTATTAGGTTGGTGCAAGAGTAGTTGCGGTTTTTGCCATTACTTTCAATGGCAAAAAAACACGATTATGTTTGTACCAACCAACCTAATTGTATTTCATTCAATCCTCGTAGCATCTCCGGGAGCTAGCAACTATTATTATCATCACCAGTTTACAAATAGAAAATGATTAACTTTCATATTGTTAGAAACTCTAAATGGAAATAAAGATTCTATTTCAAACAGAACTAAACAAAAATATATAAGATTTCTATGAGGACTTGCTTAAATGTTAAATATTACTAAGAAGCATAAAACAAAACTTGCACAAATAGAGAGATATACTGTTCTTGAATATGTGAATTCAATATTTTAAGATGTCAAATCACATATAGGGCTAAAATTTAGTCTATTAATTTAATTATGATCCAAATGAAAATGCCAACAGGACTTTTTGGATTTAAACATGCTGGAAAATAAACATACAAGATTAGCCAGAAAACTACTGAAAAACATATTATAAAACTATAATAATTTCAATAACCTGGGGCTGGATAATAAGAAAACAAACTGGTCGATGAAACTCAACAGAGTATCCAGAAAGAGCACCTATACATACAGGAATTTTTTAATTGTCTAGATGGTATTTAAAATGTGCCAGGAAACAAATTATTCAATAACTGATGTTGGTATAATTGGCTGACTCCTTACCCTAAAATACATTCCAGATAGTAAAAGACTTAAGGATCAAAAATAAAACTGTAAAAATACTAAATGAAAATATGACAGAATGTTTATAAAATAATCTAATATTGAAGAAGGCCTTTCTTTTTTTTTTTTTTTTTTTTTTTTTGAGACGGAGTCTTGCTCTGTAGCCCGGGCTGGAGTGCAGTGGCCGGATCTCAGCTCACTGCAAGCTCCGCCTCCCGGGTTCACGCCATTCTCCTGCCTCAGCCTCCGGAGTAGCTGGGACTACAGGCGCCCGCCACTGCGCCCGGCTAGTTTTTTTTTTTTTTGTATTTTTAGTAGAGACGGGGTTTCACCGTGTTAGCCAGGATGGTCTCGATCTCCTGACCTCGTGATCCGCCCGTCTCGGCCTCCCTAAGTGCTGGGATTACAGGCTTGAGCCACCGCGCCCGGCCGAAGAAGGCCTTTCTAAGCAACAGAAAAACTGAGGAGTCATGTAGGAAAACTGATATATTTAAATACAGAAAAGTTTTAATTATCTGACCGTAAAAACTATCCAAAATGTAAAAGAGAAGTGAAAAAATGTAACATAGGACGGAGATCTAATTCCATTTATATAGAGAGTTCTTAGAAGTCCATGAAAAATCCCACTGACAATTCAATTAAAAATGAGCAAACAACATGGACATACGGTTCAGAGACAAACTTTAAAATGTCTTTAAATATATGAATACTTAACTTCACCCATAATTAAATACATTTAAAAAATGAATAGATTATTTTTAGAGCAGTTTTGGGTTCACAGCAAAATTGAGCAGAAGGTACAAAAAATTACCACATATTCATTTTCCCAGACATGCACGTCTTTCCCTATTATCAACATCGGCCACCGCAGTGGTACATTTGTTACAACTGATGACCCTACATTAATCCATCATTAGCACTTAAAGCCCTTAGTTTACAATAGGGTTCATTCTCGATGCTGTATAATTTATAGGTTTTGCCAGATATGTAATGATATGTATGCACCAATTTCATTCAATGCATTTTAATGAAAAGATTTTTAAAAATCAAAAGAGAAGACTATTGAGAACTTTTTAAAATAAAATTAAACTTACGGAAAACACTCTCTAAGCTGAGCCATAGAGAAACAGAAAATCTGATTAGTCATTCAATTATTGTTGAAAGATTGAATAAATATTTAAAAATCTACCCCCTCTGTTGCGGTAAGTCAGGGACCCCAAACAGAGGGACTGGCTGAAGCCATGGCAGAAGAACATAAATTGTGAAGATTTCATGGACATTTATTAGTTCCCCAAGTTAATACTTTTATAATTTCTAATACCTGTCTTTACTGCAATCTCTGAACGTAAAATTGTGAAGATTTCATGGACATTTATCACTTCCCCAGTCAATACTCTTGTGATTTCCTATGCCTGTCCTTACTTTAATCCCTTAATCCCGTCATCTTCGTAAACTAAGGATGTATGTTGCCTCAGGACCCTGTAGATGATTGCATTAACTGCACAAACTGTTTAAACAATATGAAATCTGGGCACTTTAAGAACAGGATAACAGCGATTTTCAGGGAACAAGGGCGATAACCTTAAAGTCTGGCTTCCTGTGGTCCAGGCAGAACAGAGCCATATTTCTCTTCTTTCAAAAGCAAATAGAAATATTGCTGAGTTCTTTTTCTCAGCAAGGACATCCCTGAGAAAGACAATGCATTCCTAAGGGGAGGCCTCTGAAATGGCCGATTTGGGAACATCTGTCTTTTACGGTTGCAGATAAGGGATGAAATAAGCCCCGGTCTCCTGTAGCGCTCCCAGGTCTATTAGGATGATGAAATTCTCGCCTAACAAATTTTAGTCAGACCAGTTGTCTGCTCTCAAACCCTATCTCCTGATAAGATGTTATCAATTACAATGCGTGCTCAAAACTTCATTAGCAATTTTAATTTCGCCCCAGTCCTGTGATCTCACCCTGCCTCCATTTGCCTTGTGATATTTTATTACCTTGTGAAGCATGTGATCTCTGTGATCCAAACCCTATTTGTACACTCCCTCCCCTTTTGAAAATCACTAATAAAAACACTGCTTTTACGGCTCAGGGGCATCATGGAACCTGCCAACATGTCATGTCTCTCCCGGACACCCTGCTTTAAAATTTCTCTCCATTGTACTCTTTCCCTTTATTTCTCAGACCGGCCGACACTTAGGGAAATAGAAAAGAACCTACGTGAAATATCAGGGGCTGGTTTCCCCCAATATCCCTCAACCAAATTTCAAAAACAAACTTTCAAAGAACATACAATCTCTAATTTAAATAAATGTTCCATATATACATACAATTTTGAGCTATATATATATCAAAACATTACATTGTACACCCCAAATATTTACAAGTTTTACTTGTTGATTATATCTTGCTATGTTCTGAATGTTTGTGTTCCTCAAAACTTCATGTTGAAACCCAATCCCCGTTGTGATTGTGGTGGTATTAAGAGGTGAGGCCTTTAGGAGGTAGTTAGGTCAGAAAAGCTTTGCCCTCGTGAATGGGATAAGTACCCTTATAAAGAGTTGAGGACCCAGCAACAAAAGCATCATCTATGAAAAACAGGACCTCACAAGCCACTGAATCTGCTGGCATCTTGGTCTTAGACTTCTAAATCTCCAGAACTGCGAGCAATACATTTTTGTCATTTATAAATTACGCAGTCTAAAGAAATTTGTTATAGCGGACTGAACCGGCTAAGACACAACAATGCTAAATTAAAAAAAAAAAAAAGCAGAAAAGGACATAAGTAAAATGAACTACTATAGGACAATCTCAAATATGAACATAGACAGGAAAATACTAATAAAATATTAGAATAGCAATCTGTCGACATATCACATCATGGCCAAGTTTGATATATCTGAAGACTGCAAGGATAGTTTAGCATTCAAGAAAAATAGATACGTCCTTTAACATTATTAGATCAAATAGGACAATAACTGATGAAGTGTAAAAAAAGCTTCTGATAAAAATCAGCCCCCTTTCAGGAAAAAAACTGGAAGAAAACAGAATAAAAAGTAATTTCTTAACTTGATAAAAGTTCACTACCAGAGAATGTATAACAACCATAAACTGATGGGCAATATCTTTGAAATTTTTGCATTAACATGAAGAATAAGTAAAGATTTCCTACTACTACTCTTTTTGGAAAATCTGGCCAACATAATTAAACAAGTTGATGAAATCAAGTATGTCATTACAAAGAAGAAAAAATGAAAATGACATTATCTGGAGATGAGTTGATTGCCTACACAGAAATCTCAAGGGAAACTAAAAGTTTTTAAAACTAAAAGATTGCTGGATATACAATTAATGTGCAAATATTGTATTCTTATACACCATCAATAAACAATTCAAAAGTAAAATAACAAATATAGATACTATTTACAATAAACAAACTATCACATGGACTAAAGAATATATCTAACAACAGAAGTGTAAGTCTTTTATGAAGAAAACTATAAAATATTATTAGAAGCATAAAAGAAAACCTAAATTGATAGAGAAATGTAAATGTTCATGTGTTATATTCATGGATGAGAAAATTAATATCACAAAGATTATAATTTCTTCCACATTAATCCATAAATCCAACACAATTCAAACAAAATATTTGCTTGTCCAAATATATTGTTCAGCATTCAACGAATATTTATGGAGCCTCTATATGTCAGATATTTTTCTAGGTGCTGAAAAACAAACAGAAATTTCTGTCCTCTTAGAGCTCATATTATGTTGAAATTATTAAGTGTAAAATACGAGGTGCAGACCAGTGTGTGCTATCATTTTTACTTCTAATTGTACATTTAATTGCATAGAAATAGAATATTTTTGAAATGACTTATAAGAAAATGAAAACAATGGTTCTTTCAGGGCAAGGTGACTATGAGAATATCTCAATGGGGGAAAGCTTACTGTTCATTCTTATGCCATTTCATAATGTTTGAACAAATATATACTACATTTTATATAAATTTTTAAGTTAGAAAGCTAGTCCAAAATAAACAAAAACGGAATTTAGCGGACAAAATAAAATTCTATCTTTAAGTTAAAAATATCGTTGCATATGCTCTGAATGAAGGAAAACTCACGCAAGCAGGTGTTTATATGAATTATAATCTGGGCATTTTGTTAACTATAAGCTAAACATGAAACAATCATATGATACGGTTGCTAAAAAGGCTAATGAGATTTTAGGCAATATAACAGAATCTTATCCAGATCAAGATATATCATTGTTCCACTTCATACTGTTTCATCTGTACCTAGAGTATTATGGTCATTTCATTTCTGTGTACCATAAATTAGGAAAGACACTTGCCGCCTCATCTAGAGAGAGCATCTAAGAGACAGAGGAAGAACTGATGAAGTAACTGAGAAAGATTAGTTTCAAAAACGAAGACTTAAGGGAAACAAGAGATAAATCTTCAAATATGTGGAGGCAAGAGAAGTTAGACTTATTTTACATTCTTTCAAACAGCACCACTAGGACTTCCATAATCATATAGGTTAAGGGAAGCAAGTTTGGGCTCAGTATTAAAATGTTCTAACAGTTTGGCTGTGAGGTGGGAACAGAGTGGAATGAAAATAATATTTACTGCCTACTACATGCCAGACTCAATGCATACATAATAGTAATCTTCACAGCAGTCCTGCAAGGAATGTATCATTATGCATTTTCCAGAGGATAAAATTGAGGCTCAGTAAGGTTCAGTAATTTCACTTGAAACCCTACAGCTAGTAAATGCAGAGAAAGGATTTGAATCCAGTTTACAACAGTCTCCTAATTTGGTCTCCATACATTGTATCTTGTCCCTCCAATAACAATGCAGCCAGAATGTTCTTTGTAAAACATAAATCTGTTCATATTATTTTTCCTGCATAAATTTCTTAGCTTAGCTTACAAAGTCCTTCATAATCTGGCTCTTGCTTACCTCTCTATAAATCACTCTCTATTTGGAACTGTTCTGCAGCCACACAGACTATCTTTAAACTACTCAACTATGTATCGAAAAAATGTGCTGTTTCAATGGAAAACTATGCATCCTATATAGCACACTCTTTTGGGTCATCAGATCTAGCCCTGTTCATTGTCATTGAGGTATTTTGCAAGTTTTTGTTAAGTTGTAAGTAACTGAGAGACATGTAAGTTATGTCCTACCCAGCAGTGATTAATTGACTTCCCCAACCCCTGCAGAAAAAACAGTTTTGTATTATTTGCAACTAATCTCAATATTCCTTTACTCCATATAAAACTATGGTGTTTTGACTTTTCTTTTGAACTAGTTATAACATGTGCCTAGTTCACTCATTTCTCATGAGAAAAACAAATTCTTTAACATATACTTATTTTTACACTTGTATGAGAGTCATGACTTCATCTTCTTTGCTGAAAATTATCTTTTAACATATACCATGCTCTCCTCTTTCTTGTTTATTTCTTGTCTCTGGGACTTCACATAGCCTGTTTCCTCAACTTCGGATAACTTCTTAATCCCCCCTCCCCTGTTCAAAAATGTTTGTTGAATGAAAGTCAAAAGAAGATGGCCGGGTACAGTGGCTCATGCCTGTGATCCCAGCACTTTGGGAGGCCGAGGCAGGTGGATCACGAGGTCAAGAGATCGAGACCATCCTGGCCAACTTGGTGAAACCCCGTCTCTATTAAAAATACAAAAGTTAGCCGGGTGTGGTGGCATGTGCCTGTAGTCCCAGCTACTCAGGAGGCTGAGGCAGGAGAATTGCTTGAACCCAGGAGGCAGAGGTTGCAGCGAACCGAGATTGCACCACTGCACTCCAGCCTGGTGGCAGAGCCAGACTCCGTCTCAAAGAAAAAATAAATAAATAAATAAAAACAAGGTTAGAAGGAAGGAACCACTTAACCCAGGTCCGTCTGATACTGAAGACTATGATCTCTGCAATAAGTAGTTGCCTTTCACATCTTTTACATCATCTAAACAGAATGATCTACTTCAAAGCAACAAGCTTCTTGTCACTGGAAGCTTAACCTATGTTATCATCCATTAGGGATGCAGTAGGATGGGATTCTAATATTGGGAGTATCGAAGAAAAAAAAATGTGTCTACTGAGTAGGATTTTAAAGAGAAAAAAATATTCTAATACTTGTTAAAATGGTAAGGAATAATTTATTTGAGACACTTACATTGAGAAAGAGAGAAAGGGCTTAACTCTAAATACAGCAAGGGTAAGTGGAGATTTATAGCCAAGGATCAGGGTGTGAGTGGGGATCAATGGATGGAAAATTACTAAGAGGAGGCATCAAAGATTGGAGAATTATTGCTAAACTGGTGTTACAGACCAAGAATTTAGACATTAAGGCTAGGGCATGAGGAACTTGATCAGATATCAAGGGTGGAGGCATAACTTAGCAGAATTCTAAGACTGGGCTGGGCAGGCCAAACCTAGAACAGGGGCTAAGATTGAGGCCTAGTCAAGAAGTGGACTCAGAGGAGGCTAATTAAAGTTTGGCTAAGAAGAGAGTCTTTGTGAAGAGTTAGGCTGTCATAATCAGTCTGTATGGTTACTTCTAACTCTAAGGTCATTGAAATGTAATATATTAAAACCAAGTCCGCATCATACTTCCGTGAATACTTTTGAGAGAAAGGGAGCCTGAGAAAAAATGAGCTCCATCTCTGTAAGTCTCCCATAGTTCCATAATACCAGCCAACTTGGCCTTTCTGTTTTTGGTATATTAAGTTCCAAATAGAATATAGGAAGCACAGCATAAAGATGGCTGTGTTTTCTAGAGTGTTCCTGGATGACTTCCCACTGTGAATTTCATAGGAAACAGCCCCATGCATTTTTAATTGGAGCTGCTTCTTTCCATTTGTGTGGGCAAGTCACATTAGTGATTTACAAAAGAGAGGGAGTGGAAATGAGCTCAATGAAATGGTGAAAACAGCTTGCAATAGACTCATTTCTTCTCAGGCAGCCATTTCTTTGACTTCCATCTGAGAAAATACCAGAGGTAGTACCTATGGCAAACAGCACAAGCAGCCTAGACATGTGACAGGTACAACCAGCTAGGATGACATACTCACTGCTGCCACTCAGGAGGTGGAGCCAAAATGGTTCAAAACCTTTTCATATCTATTGCTCTCGAGTATCAGAAAATTCCACCATTAGCCACTGTTTTGGGCTGAAGCATTAAATCCAGAAGATTACATTTAAAATAGGAGAGAAGGTGCGGGAGTGTGTGTATAACCTGTTAGCCCTCATTAGCAAGCTGTATGTCTTTGATTGAGATACTTTCCATCCTGGGATCCAGGATCACCAAGGTATATAAAAAGGGAGGTTTAGATCAGTTCTCATTCAGCTCTGATTTTCTGTACTTCTATGTTTTTCAGCCAAGAAAGGCATTCATTATCAGCTAGCAAGTGGCACATAATTAACAGGATTCAGAATAGAAAAATTGTGACAGAAAACAGGGAGAAATAAATGTCCAGGGCAGGGGCCATGCATGGGGTCAAATATGATAGTGACACTATAGCCAGACAATTTGGGCAGCAATGGAGCAGAGCCAGCAGGGAAAAAGGGCACCCACAGTGGGTGGAGCACGGAGCATACTAATGACAAACTTTATTTACTTCATAAATTTGCAGTGCTCAGACTCTACCCTCCACATTCTCACAGACAGTCGTATGCATATACAGTCTGACTCTCACAATCTCTGTCTCTCTCTCATAGACTGTGTCTCTTGATTATTCTCATTCTCATTCTCTTTCTCCAAATACAGTAGTTAAAAGTAGACTTTAACTTTTATTTCAGTAATCAACCTGGCATTGGAAGTGGTAAAGCAAACACTTCCCAAGCTCATGTTATCATAGCTGTACTTGTTAGGAGATTGATTTTAGGGAGGAATGAGCTTACAGCTTGGGAGAAAGCTTTTTATTTTTTAATCGTTTACTTTTATTTAATAGCAAGATTCCTTGTAGGAGACCTGGAAAAATTTGGGCCAGAGTGGGAAAGTATGAACCAGTTTACTTGAAAAACAGTTCATTTTAGATTGATTTAATTTCACTGAGAGATGTTGTGTTTATCTTTTATAAAGAGGACAGTAGCTGATAGTTTGGAAAGGGTTCCACTCAAATCGTCCCCCCAGAGCCTGGATGGCAGAGGGATCAGAGATTGATGACTCTGTGGGTATCCTTTAGACGATGCTCACCTTCCATGCTTCAGTATATTTCATTTTCATAAGGTTCAAAGACACATTGTTATTAGAATGGCTACAACTTCATCCAGTAAATTCTATGAATCAAAGTGCACCTGTTTCTCTATTAGGCATGGGGATATTTAAAAAATAAAGCTGTGTATCTGCTTTAAAATAAAAAGTTGTTTTATCCTGGGTTTATCATCACCAGATATTTCAGGAATAGAAATTGAGAGCTATGGTTGTAAGCCTTTTAGAAGTACAGTGCTGGTCTGTAAGGTCAATGTGGGTTGCTTTTAATCCTTTATCCTCAATTCTAACACACACATGCGTGCACGCATGCACACACACACACACACACATTATATATTATCTATGTAAGGCTGTGCAATAGTCAAAGATAGACAAAACTACCCTGATACAAAACCTGCTTAAATGTGGACTTAATTTATTTTTTCTAAACATTGTTAGGTTGTAAATATTGAAAAATTATCTTTGTAGTTCAGAAGTTTTCAAATGGCCTGATGTGTAGTGTTATCTTTTGCAGGATATAAACAGGGCCCACACCACAAATAAAGAATGTCTTTCATGTTTCTATACCTGACCACTGAGGAAAGGATGAAGAAGAGAGGGATAAAAACAATAGGAAATAATGAGCAAAGGGAAGAAGGCAAGGATAAAAACAACAGAAAGAATTTGATGTTTGCCAAAGTCCCAAGAAGCAAAAATCTAACACATGACTTTTTTTTAAAAAAAAAGAAAATAATATAATCCTTTACATTTTAACAGTAGGTAAAAATTAACAGAATTTAATTTCTATTTAAAGTTCACCAGTGCAGGAACTCCTAAAATACTTCATTTTTCACACTTAGGGAGCATCCCCAAATGAAGATAAGTAGTTGAAGGTAATCTTTCTGAAGACTAAATGAGTTGTTATATGTAAAGCACTTAGAACAACATCAAGCACTTAGTAAGTACTCAATACAAGGTAGCTATTATTATCATAACCATCATCATAGTCATCATCATCATCAGTATATTTTTGCTAAGACAATGATCGTGAATGAAAAAGTATTCCTTTTTTTAAATATATACACACAAAATACTTTAAATGTCATGTTTGTGTTCCCAACTACATACATAAACAGAATCGTCGCCTAATGTATGACCTGTGAGAGAATTTAAAATAAGCTGTAGGTCTGATCTTCTTCCTCTGGGGGTATAAATGTTCCCTGTCCCTAAGAAAATCCAGACATGGTCGTGACTGATTGCATTTTTCTTTTATGACTTTAAATACATTTTGCCATGTAAACAAAACAGTGCTTCTAGTTAGTATTCTTCTTCCCAAGAGATCTGCATACAGAGGGAAAATTACCAATTGTATCATCAAATAACTCTGATAAGCCCTTGTCTATATGTGACACTATCCTGGACACTGTCCACACGATACAGTAAGGCAACCTCTGCCCTACGTATACTTAGAGCAGTGACACCCTCAGGCACAAGTGATACACAGACTGGGTCTACATCACATCCTCAATCATCTGTTGGCCAGTCAATTAAGCCAGAAGAGCTGATTTTGGTCCCATACAGCTATAGCGACAGACAATTGAGCAAGCACAACACTGAAAAAGAAAAAAAAAAGCTAACAAACAGCTTCACTTCTGTTATCCAGTTTTCAAGCCTACACATGTGTCTTTGTGACTGTATAGAAGAAAGGTGGCTGTGGTTGACTCAGAATATTTTTTTTCCTCTTGCAGAGGCATTACAAGAATACCCATCTCTGCTTTCCCAAAAATGTCACCACTAGAAAAACTGGACTGATTACGTGTTCTCTCTCTCTCTCTCTCTCTATATATATATAATCTATATATCTGTATCTACATATCATTATCTATATATTATCTATATAGAGAGAGATAATTACATATATAGATATAATTACATATATATATGTAATTGGCTCATGCAATTATAGAGGCTGAGATGTTCAGACCCAGAAGAGCTGATGGTATTGCTTCAGTCCTAATCTGAAGGCCTGAGAATCAGGAAATCCAATGATACAAGTTCCAGTCTGAGTCCAAGTCTGAAGGCAGAAGACAATCAGCAAGAGAGAAATAATTCTTACTCAACTTCTTATGCTATTCTGTCTTTCAACAGACTGAATGAGGCCCATGCTGATTTGGGAGGGCCATCTGCTTTACTCAGTCTACCAATTCAAATGTTACTCTCATCCAGAAACACCTTCAAAGACACACCAAGAACAGTGATGAGCCAAATATCTGGTCATTCCATGGCTCACTCAAGTTGCCACAAAAATTAACCATCACAAATACTCAGAACCCCTTGGTCTAAATCTCAGAGCTGATCCAGATGAATGGTCAGATGGAAGACTAAGGTACTCACATGAGCCCACCTTGGACTCCATTCCTGTCCCCTAAAATCTGCATTAATTTACATCAGTATAATCCAAGGTTTATTACCCACCAGCACTTCCTATTTTCCCTAGCAAGTGTCCATAAATGAATTACTTGATGTTGGGAATGTGAAGAAATAAGACTGTTTCCTTAATCCACTGGGCTGCATTTAAAACTATTGAATACGCAACTTTATTTCTCTCCCTGGACACTTGAGAATCCTGGGCTTTGGTTGAAGCGTTAAAGACAAAAAGCGGTTCAACGTACAAGGGATGCTCCCAGGACTTTAAAAAGAGGTCTGTGCCAGCAATAGATCATCACGCAGAATAAAGTTAGGCTACTTTTATCTCATTTTCTAGTACCATCTTGCTATCATATTGCTAACCTAGGTTATTATTCATGACTCCACCTCTGATACGAATTCTACTCAGCTAAAAATAATGATACTTATTGCTGTTGGCCCTTATACTTTCTACTTGATTTAGGTCTGAGTTTCACTACACCCTAGCCTATTTTCAATTTGGCATCACTTCCCTTGCTCAAAGGACAAACCACCATGGGACAGTTATTCTCCTACAGAAGAGATACTTCACAGAAATATATTGACGACTCTGGTTCCACCTTTTCTTCTTCTTTCTTTTCCCAATGCCAGGATTCATTCTCCAAATGGCCTGGCTCCCCCAGAAGCTGTAAGAATTATAGGGTATATGAACACTGCATTCAAAATAGGCACTCTCCTAACAGATGGTGCAGAATGGCGAATTGAAAGGAGAAAGCTATTGTAAGGCAATATTTCAAACAACAAAAATAAGTTGTACGGGCTTGGAGAGGAAATTGTGTTTTGGTTTAAAGCAGCAAATTACCTGGATGGCTTAAACTATCTGACAATCTAAGAATATCAAATTATCCACTGAAAATCTGGCTACTCAAGCTGCTTTTCCCAACTGCACATTATTTGCTCAACAAATTTTCTGCTCTTAAGTCTCTGAGAGAAAATTTTAAAATGCTCTTTTCACCACTAAAGAAAAGTAGATTTTTTTAAAGAGACTATAGAAAGAATCTACAGAAGGAAACACCAATTTCAAGTTTTTCTTGGAAATAATTATAGCTATCTGTAGTAAACAAGCAATGTCTTCCACTTACATTGATTACTCACGAAAACCTAGATAAATCACTGCCAACTGTAGTACAAAGTTAACATATATTTCTCTTGTCTAAAAACTCAAAGGTTTGAAGCCAGTTAACCCCTTTGGTGTAGATGAGGAAGAATATTAGCCAAATCTGTTTACATGCAGCAGAATTGGTCACAAATGAAAGATATGGGAGGTTCGGCAAGATACACCCAGTTCTCCAAGGTCAGCTTTTACAGTTGGAGGAAACCAGTCCTTCCTGTTTCCAAGGGAACTAGATCAAGTTGAGGCCAATAGGACCCTCAAGTACTATTTTTATGGCCAAAAAATAACCATCACTGATCACTGGGCAGATTCCAAACTGTCTTCTGGAACAGATCCACTCTGTTTTGGACAGTGAAGTGGCACGGCATAGTGGAAGGAACATGAGCTTTGGCATCAAACTGGGATTTAATTTCTGGCTCAGCCACTTATTAGCTGTGAGATGTTGAGCAAATATTTAACTTTGCTGAGTTTCATTTTCCAGATAATCTTACTTGTCTTTAAAGTATTGTTTTGAAGAGAAAACAAAATGAAGCAGCCAAAGAACTCATCATAATTCCTGGCATCATGTTTTGTGCCTAATAGATAACAGCTTAAAAGATGAGGGGCTATGCCACAACATGGATGAACCTTGAAAACATACTGTTAAGTTAAATAAATCACTTACCAAGGACTGGATGTTATATGATTCCATTCATGGGTAATGTCTAAAATTGGCAAATCCATAGAGATAAAGTCATTTTTTACTTGCATAGGGCTAGGGATAGTGAAGAGGGTGGGAATGGGGAATTACTATTAATAGGTACCTTTTTTAGGAGGGGATAATTAAAATTTTGGCTTTTTAAATGGTATATTTAGAACATTTACACTTCAAGTAATTAGTAATATGTATAAGGCTTAAATTAAGTCTGCCATTTTTTGTTTGTTTGTTTTTGCTTATTCTGTTTCTTGTTTCTTTGTTTCCCTTTGAGGACTTCTTTTGGGACACTTGAACATTTTACAAAATTCCATTTTGATTTATTTAAATGTATTTGAATTATATAATTTATTGTGTAGTTTTTTGAATAGTTGCTTTTGCTATTACTACATACATATACAGAACATATCACAGCCTACTTATACCAATGTTTTGCCACTTCAAGTGAAGTGAAGTGAAGAACTCTTACATCCATTTAGCTTTACCTTCTCCACTCTTTAAATATAAATACAAATGATCAGAGGTCCATTCGAAGACAGCAGAATAGGAACAGCTCTGGTCTGCAGCTCCCAGCATGATCTGATGCAGAAGACAGGTGATTTCTGCATTTCTAGCTGAGGTACCTGGTTCATCTCATTGGGACTGGTTGGATAGTGGGTGCAGCCCACATAGGGCAAACCAAAGCAGGGTGGGGCATTGCCTCACCTGGCAAGCGCAAGGGGTCCAGGGATTTCCCTTTCTTAGCCAACAGAAGCCATGAAAGACTGTACCTGGAAAATCAGGACACTGCCACCTAAATACTGTGCTTTTCAAACAGTCATAGCAAACAGTACACCAGGAGATTATATCCAATGCCTGGCTCAGCAGGTGCCATGCCATGGAGCCTTGCTCACAGTAGCACAGCATTCTGAGAATGAACTGCTAGGCAACAGCCTGGCTGGGGGAGGGGCGTCCACCATTGCTGAGGCTTGAGTAGGTAAACAAAGTGGCTGGAAAGTTTGAACTGGGTGGAAACCACTGCATCTCAATGAGGCCCACCCGCCTTTATAGACTCCACCTCTGGGGGCAGGGCAGAGCTGAACAAAAAGCAGCAGAAACTTCTGCAGATTTAAACATCCCTGTCAGGCAGCTTTGAAGAGAGCAGTGGTTCTCCCAGCATAGTGTTTGAGCTCTGAGAACAGACAGACTGCCTCCTCAAGTGGGTCCCTGACCCCCATGCAGCCTAACTGGGAGACACCTCCCAGTAGGGGCCGACAGACACCTCATACAGCTGGGTGCCCCTCTGAGACAAAGTTTCCAGAGGAAGGATCAGGCAGCAATATTTGCTGTTCTGCAATATTTGCTGTTCTGCAATATTTGCTGCTCTGCAGCCTCTGCTGGTGATACCCAGCCAAACAGTGTCTAGAGTGGACATCCAGCAAACTCTAACAGACCTGCAACTGAGGGACCTGACTGTTAGAAGGAAAACTAACAAACAGAAAGGAATAGTATCAACATCAACAAACAGGACATCCACACCAAAACCCCATCTGTATGTCACCATAATCAAAGGCCAAAGGTAGATAAAACCACAAAGATGGGGAGAAACCAGAGCAGAAAAGCTGAAAATTCTAAAAACCAGAGTGCCTCTTTTCCTCCAAAGGATCACAGCTCTTCACCAGCAATGGAACAAAGCTGGATGGAGAATGACTTTGATGAGTTGACAGAAGTAGGCTTCAGAAGGTCGGAAATAACAAAATTCTCTGAGCTAAAGGAGGATATTTAAACCCATAGAAGGAAGATAAAAACCTTGAAAAAAGATTAGATAAATGGCTAACTAGAAAACACAGTGTAGAGAAGACCGCAAATTACCTGATGGAGCTGAAAACCATGGCACGAGAACTCTGTGATGCATGCACAAGTGTCAGTAGCCGATTAAATCAAGCGGAGGAAAGGGCATCAGTGACTGAAGATCAATTTAATGAAATGAAGTGAGAAGAGAAGTTTAGAGAAAAAAGAGTAAAAAGAAACAAACAAGCTTCCAAGAAATATGGGACTATGTAAAAAGACCAAATCTATGCTTGATTGGTGTACCTGAAAGTGATGGGGAAAATGGAACTAAGCTGGAAAACACTCTTCAGGATATTATCCAGGAGAACTTCCCCAACCTAGCAAGGCAGGCCAACATTCAAATTCAGGAAATACAGGGAACACCACAAAGATACTCCCTGAGAAGAGCAGCCCCAAGACACATAATTGTCTGATTTACCAAGGTTGAAATGAAGGAAAAAATGTTAAGGGCAGCCAGAGACAAAGGTAGGATTACCCACAAAGGGAATCCCATCAGACTAACAGTGGATCTCTCGGCAGAAACTCTACAAGCCGGAAGAGAGTGGGGGCCAATATTCAACATTCTTAAAGAAAATAATTTTCAATCCAGAATTTCATATCCAATCAAACTAAGCTTCATGAGTGATGGAGAAATAAAATCCTTTACAGACAAGCAAATGCTGAGAGATTTTGCCACCACCAGGCCTGCCTTACAAGAGCTCCTGAAGGAAGCACTAAACATGGAAAGGAACAACTGGTACCAGCCACTGCAAAAACATGCCAAATTTGAAAGACCATTGATGCTAGGAAAAAACTTCATCAACTAACGGGCAAAATAACCAGCTAACATCATAATGACAGGATCAAATTCACACATAACAATATTAATCTTAAATGTAAATGTGCTAAATGTCCCAATTAAAAGACACAGACTGGCAAATTGGATAAAGAGTCAAGACCCACTAGTGTGCTGTATTCAGGAGACATATCTCACATGCAGAGACACACATAGGCTCAAAATAAAGGGATGGAGGAAGATCTACTAAGCAAATGGAAAGAAAAAAAAAAAAGCAGGGGTTGCAATCCTAGTCTCTGATAAAACAGACTTTAAACAAACAAAGACCAAAAGAGACAAAAAAGAGCACTACATAATGGTAAAGGGATCAATTCAACAAGAAGAGCTAACTCCCTTACATATATATGCACCCAAGACAGGAGCACCCATATTCATAAAGCAAGTCCTTAGAGACCTACGACGAGACTTAGACTCCCACTCAATAATAATGGGAGACTTTAACACCCCACTGTCAATATTAGACCAAAGAGACAGAAGGTTAACAGGGATATCTAGGACTTGAACTCAGCTCTGCACCAAGAAGACCTAGTAGACATCTACAGAACTCTCCACCCCCAATCAACAGAATATACATTCTTCTCAGCACCACATCGCACTTATTCCAAAACTGAACATAATTGGAAGTAAAGCACTCCTCAGCAAATGGAAAAGAACAGAAATCACAACAAACTGTCTCCCAGACCACAGTGCAATCAAATTAGAACTCAGGATTAAGAAATTCACTCAAAACCACACAATTACATGGAAACTGAACAACGTGCTCCTGAATGATGACTGGGTAAATAACAAAACTAAGGCAGAAATAAAATGTTCTTTGAAACCAATCAGAACAAAGACACAACGTACCAGTATCTCTGGGACACATTTAAAGCAGTGTGTAGAGGGAAATTTATAGCACTAAATGCCCACAAGAGAAAGCTGGAAAGATCTAAAATTGACATGCTAACATCACAATTAAAAGAACTAGAGAAGTAAGAGCAAACAAATTCAAAAGCCAGCAGAAGGCAAGAAATAACTAAGATCAGAGCAGAACTGAAGGAGATAGAGACACAAAAAACCCTTCAAAAATCAATGAATCCAGGAGCTGGTTTTTGAAAAGCTTAACAAAATTGATAGACTGCTAGCAAGACTAATAAAGAAGAAAAAAAGAAGAATCAAATAGATTCAATACAAAATGATAAAGGGGACATCAGCACCGATCCCACAGAAATACAAACTACCATCAGAGAATACTATAAACACCTCTATGTAAATAAACTATAAAATCTAGAAGAAATAGATAAATTCCTGGACACATACACCCTCCCAAGGCTAAACTAGGAAGAAGATGAATCTCTGAATAGACCAATAACAGGCTCTGAAATTTAGGTAATAATTAATAGCCTACCAACCAAAAAAAGTCCAGGACCAGATGGATTTACAGCCGAATTCTACCAGAGGTACAAAGAGGAGCTGGTACCATTCCTTCTGAAACTATTCCAATCATTAGAAAAAGAGGGAATCCTCCCTAACTCATTTTATGAAGCCAGCATTGTACTGATACCAAAGCCTGGCAGAGATACAACAAAAAAATATATAATTTTAGACCAATATCCCTGATGAACATTGGTGCAAAAATCCTCAATAAAATACTGGGAAACCAAATCCATCAGCACATCAAAAAGCTCATCCACCAAGATCAAGTTGGCTTCATCCCTGGGATGCAAGGCTGGTTCAACATTTGCAAATCAATAAACATAATCCATCACATAAACAGAACCAAAGACAAAAATCACATGATTATCTCAATAGATGCAGAAAAGGCCTTTGACAAAATTCAACAGCCCTTCATGCTAAAAATTCTCAATAAACTAGGTACTGATGGAATGTATCTCAAAATAATAAGAGCTATTTAAGATAAACTCACAGCCAATATCATACTGAATGGGCAAAAACTGGAAGCATTCCCTTTGAAAACAGGCACAAGAGAAGGATGCCTTCTCTCACCACTCCTATTCAACATAGTGTTGGAAGTTCTGGCCAGGGCAATCAGGCAAGAGAAATAAATAGAGGGCATTCAATTAGGAAAAAGAGGAGTCGAATTGTGCCTGTTTGTAGATGTCATGATTGTATATTTAGAAAATCACATCATCTCAGTCCCAAAACTTCTTAAGCTGATAAGCAACTTCAGAAAAGTCTCAGGACACAGAATCAATGTGCAAATATCACAAGCATTCTTATACACCAATAACAGACAAACAGAGAGCCAAATCGTGAGTAAACTCCCAATCACAATTGCTACAAAGAGAATAAAATACCTAGGAATACAACTTACAAGGGATGTGAAGCACCTCTTCAAGGAGAATTACAAATCACCGCTCAATGAAATAAAGGAGGACACAAACAAAGGAAGAACATTTCATGTGCATGGACCGTAAGAATCAATATCATGAAAATGACCATACTGCCCAAGGTAATTTATAGATTCAGTGCCATCCCCATCAAGCTACCAATGACTTTCTTCACAGAATTAGAAAAAGATACTTTAAAGTTCATATGGAACCAGAAAGGAGCCTGCATTGCCAAGACAATCCTAAGCAAAAAGAACCAAGCTGGACGCAACACACTACCTGACTTCAAACTATACTACAAGGCTACAGTAACCAAAACAGCATAGTACTGGTACCAAAACAGAGATATAGACCAATGGAACAGAACAGAGGTCTCAGAAATAACACCACACATTTACAACCATCTCATCTTTGACAAAGCTGACAAAAACAAGAAATGGGGATAGGATTCCCTATTTAAGAAATGGTGCTGGGAAAACTGGCTCTCCATATGTAGAAAGCTGAAACTGGATCCCTTCCTTCCACCTTATACAAAAATTAATTCGAGATGGATTAAAGACTTAAATGTTAGACCTAAAACCATAAAAACCCTAGAAGAAAACCTAGGCAATACCATTCAGGACATAGGCATGGGCAAGGACTTCATGACTAAAACACCAAAAGCAATGGCAACAAAAGCCAAAATAGACAAATGGGATCTAATAAAACTAAAGAGCTTTTGCACAGCCAAAGAAACTACCATCAGAGTGAACAGGCAACCTACAGAATGGGAGAAAATTTTTGCAATCTACCCATCTGACAAAGGGCTAATATCCAGAATCTACAAAGAACTCAAACAAATTTACAAGAAAAAATCAAACAACCCCATCAAAAAGTGGGCAAAGTATATGAACACATACTTTTCAAAAGAAGAGATATATGCTGCCAACAGACACATGAAAAAAATGCACATCATCACTGGTCATCAGAGAAATGCACATCAAAACCACAGTGAGATACCATCTTACATCAGTTAGAATGGCGATCATTAAAACATCTGGAAACAACGGGTGCTGGAGAGGATGTAGAGAAATAAGAACGCTTTTACACTGTTAGTTGGAGTGTAAACTAGTTCAACCATTGTGGAAAACAGTGTGGCGATTCCTCAAGGATCTAGAACTAGAAATACCATTTGACCCAGTGATCTCATTACTTGGTATATACCCAAAGGATTATAAATCATGCTAACATAAAGACACATGCACACGTATGTTTATTGTGGCACTATTCACAATAGCAAAGACTTGGAACAAACCCAAATGTCCATCAATGATAGACTGGATTAAGAAAATGTGGCACATATACACCATGGAATACTATGCAGCCATAAAAAAGGATGAGTTCATGTCCTTTGCAGGGACATGGATAAAGCTGAAACCCATCATTCTGAGCAAACTATCACAAGGACAGAAAACCAAACACCACATGTTCTCACTCATAGGTGGGAATTGAACAATGAGAACATTTGGACACAGGATGGGGAACATCACACACTGGGGTCTGTTGTGGGGTGCAGGGGTGGGGGAGGGATAGCATTAGGAGAAATATCTAATGTAAATGACGAGTTAATGGGTGCAGAAAACCAATATGGCACATGCATACATATGTAACAAACCTGTACGTTGTGCACATGCACCCTAGAACTTAATGTATAATAAAAAATAAAAATAAATAAATACAAAACGATCTTCAACTTACCCTTTTTCACCTTCACAATGGCACAAAAGCAATATGCACTTAGAAGAAACTATACCTCGAGTACCCATACAAGCATCCTGTTTTTCACTTTCAGTACAGTATTCAATATATCATATGAGATATTCAACAATTGATTATAAAATCAGCTTTGCATGTTAGATTATTTTACCCAACTGTAAGCTAATGTAATAGTTCTGAGCACATTTAGGGCAGACTAGGCTAAGCTATGATGCATTGCTATTTCTTCAAATAATTTTTCAACTTCCATTCCTTCTCCTCTCCTTCCAAGACTCCAATAACACAAATGTTAGATCTTTTGTTACTGTACATTCCCTGAGGTTCTGTTCATTTTATATTTGTTCATCCTATTTTCCTCTTTTTTTGTTCATATTGGGCAATTTCTATTCATCTGTCTCTGAGTTTACCGATTATTCCTTGTCTTGTCACCAGTCTTCTAGTGTACCTGTTCAGGGAGCTTTTGTTTTTTAATTTGAGTTAGTGTATTTTTCAGTTCTATAATATCCCTTTGGTTCTCCTTTATATTTTCAAATTCTTTGTTGAGATGTTTCTCATTTGTTTTAAAAATGTTTGTTAATGCTCATTGAAGCATTTTTGTGATTGCTACCTTAAAATCCAGATTATTTCAGCATCTGAATCATCTTATTGTTGATGCTTGTTGATTATGTTTTCATATTGAAGTTATAATTTTCCTGGTTCTTGGTATAATAAGTGATTCTCAGCTGTATCTTGGGATATTTAAGTATTATTCTGTAAGATTCTGGATCTTATTTAACCTTCTTTATAGCAGACAAACACCATGTTTAAGTGCAGTATACAGATATAGGTGGAAATGGTTGTTCAGTTTCTGTGTGTGCCTGTTAATATTACCCTGGCAAAAACGAAGGCTAAATCGTAACACCCTACTGCAGATGGTGGAATGGAAGTTCAGCTCCTTTTTTGGTCCTACTGACACCTTCCTTGTGAATATGGGGTACGAACTCATACCAAGTGGTTGCGTATGGTCAGCACCCCACTGGGCCCTGCTGACACTGAGGATAGGGGATAAAATAGAGGCTCAATTCTCACCACCTTACACACCCATCTTCTAACTTGTTGCTGCCATGTGTGTTGGAAGTTCACCTCTTCTGTGGACCAAGCTGACACCAGGAAGGCGAAAAGCAGAATTCCCACTTGCCCTGCCTTACACCTCATCATTCAGTCTCATGGTTGCTGGGTGGGAATGAAGAACAGTTTTCTACTGGGCCGTACTTCCATGGGGTGGGTGGAAATGCCTGCTAGCTCCATCTTGTTCCTCTTTATCACACCTTATTGATAGTAGGCAGGGATAGAGGCCCACCTCCCCACTAGGCCCCACTGACACTACCCTGACAGGGACTCTGAGTGCCACCTGCCTCTGCCGGGTAGGGGGATAGAAAATCAGCTCCCTCTTGCACAGCCCTGCCAACATCATCCCAGGCCAGGGAGGAAACCAAAATATTACCTGTTTCTGGGAATAGGTGGTGATGGGGTAGAGGAATGGAAGAGGAGAAGATCAGCTTCCCATTCTGCCCATCAATACCATCTGAGTGGGAGACTCAGAGAATGACTACCTGCTTTCACTAGGTGGAGGCAAGGTGGAAGAACTGTTTCCCAGTGGGGAGATTGGAATATAGTCATCTGCTTCTGCAAAATGGGAGGATGTGGCGGAAGATCAGTTTCTTTCCACTGCTTTGGTGCTTGGCTCCACTGAAACCCTGAGGGATGGGATAGCTTTTCCGTTAGTAGTTATCTGTAGTAGAGCAGGTATTGCCAGTCAGATTTTCTGGTTTTAGACCGCCATTTCCCAGTGCTTTAGCTAGTGGGGACAGGTTTTTCTTGGAGCTTTTTGTCTGTGCCTGTTGGTTCCAGGTTGGATGCTATAGCAGCACACCATCTGGGATATACAGGAGGCAAAAAATCACCGTTGTGATGTTCCTCAAGTCCCGAGGTCCCTAAGGCAGTCTGCTTTCTTCCTTTTCTTTTCATAGTCTTCCTATAATTGTTTGTTCCAATAAATCCAGAGATTTTTGTTTTTAAGAGAGAGAATTTGGGAGAAATGGGGCTGCTCCATCTTATCCAGAAAAAGAAGGTCATTCCAGCACGCTTTGTAATAGCAGTAAGAGTAAAAACATCCTAGGTGTCTTTCAAGAGGGGAATAGAATAATTTATTTGGGCATAGTTTTAAGATGGAATATAAGAAATGAACTAGATCTGTATATATCAATCATCACGGGCAAATCTAGAACAATGATGAAAGAAAAAAGTAAGATGTAGAATGATAAATGAAATATGATTCCAACTATATAAATATAAAAATCATATACATAGAAATCAATATCAATTGTTTATGGTGATATACATAAAAATATGAAATATACTACTTGTCTCTAATGTGGAGGGGTAGGAGTCTGAGCTGGTGGTCAAAGGGGCCTTCAACTGAACAGTAATGTTATATTGTCTAAAAACAAACTAGAAGCAAATAGGGCAAAATGCTAATAGTTAATTACAGGGCTGAAGGGATAGGAGTGTTGTTATTTGCACTTTTCTGTATTTTTTAAATGTCTTAATGGAAAACAAAGGACACATTTGTTTTGTAGTAGCGACCATGTTAGTGAAATAGGATTTTCTCTGAAGAAGTGGTCATTATGCAGCTGTAGTGGGCCACCTTCCTAATGCTGGAACAGAGTGACATATTCTTCCAATAGAGCATGACTTTTAGCTTTCCTTATGTCTCAACCTCACTGAGACTCAGCTAACATCATTTAGCTCTCTGAATAAATCGCTCTTCATTCATTCACAAAGAATGTGGTAAGTGTCCCCTCTCTATGCTAGGTGCTGAGCAAATATTGTTGAATAATATACAGGTAACACTTAGTAATAAAACATTATAAAGGAACTATAATAGAAATGTGTGTATTTACCTCCATTATAGCAATACTTAGACTAATTTCTCCTTAAAGTTCGATAGGATGTTAAAAATTGGGCTGTATAAGCTTAGAGGAAGAAAAATCTGTTTTCCTCATTTTATACTTAAACTAGAGTAATACAGGAGCTGTTTCCTGGAGAAACTGCCAATCAGCAAATAGCAGCCTTCTGCCCCCCTGCTGGCTATAATACTTCCATCATGAACTTGACCTTCAGAGGCCATTCAGTTTCAAGAAATACCAAGCTGAAGGTCACTTCTCTGATCCTCAAAGAATTCTGAGGGCAAAAGTCTAGCCCCTGCCCATCCTTTGAATTGTCTGAGTGAAGTAGATATGTGCAAACACTCTGCTCCACAGGCCACTATCTAATTGTCTTACCCCCTCAACAAACCACACGCCTTCCTTCCATAACTCTAATGTGAATTCTTCTGAGCAAGGCACCTCTTCTTGTTGCCCCTAAAATAAAAACGATCTTGGCAGCCAACCTCACACTACAGAACGTCAGTCCTAATCAAGAGGAGACTGTCCTAAAATTCAGAATTCTTTACTAGGGGCCATTTAATTCTGGGACTCTTTGGTTCCTTCCTGCAAGCTCTAGGGGGGAATCCCTTTCCTTGCTTTTTCCTGCTTCTAGGGGCTGCCTACTTTTCTTGAATTGTCATCCTCTTCCATCTTCAAAGCCAGAAATTGCATCATTCCAACCTGTGCTTCTGTCATCACATTGCCTTTTGTGTTTGACCCTCTGGCCCTCTCTTATGAGGACCTCTGTGACAACATCAGTCTCATCCAGATTATCCAGGATAACGTACCCATCTCAAAATGCTTAACTTAATCACATGTGCAAAGGCCCTTTTACCATGTAAAGTAACATATTCACAGGTTCCAGAGATTAGAATGTGGACATATTTGTGTGGACTGAGGCATTATTCTGCTTACAACAGTACTGCTTTGCTATTTTATCCATCTCCTAGTCATGACTCCTGATCCACAATCTGTCTCTGATGTCTCTACTGATTGTTGATATTGACCCTGATTTAAGCCTGGACATTGTGAATTTCTCTGCCTTTGGGTTTATCTAAAAGGGATACACACACACACACACACACACACACATATATATATAGATGTCAAACTCTGTCTTCACAGAAGACATATATATATTCCTAAGAAAGTGAGGAGCAGGCACTGTACCATGGAGAAGAGAAAGGAAGGGCATTTAATTCTCATAATAATCTTATGAGCTAGATACTATTATTCTGATTTTTTAAACAAGGAAGCTGGGGCTCATAAAGTTTCCATCATTCATCTAGATAATGCAAATAGGAAGAGGCAAATCACATTTGAGAGAATGCTGTTGTGACACTGGGTTTCCTGAACCAATTCATCAAAATTAGGCAAAAATAAGTTGGTAGGTGAGCTTCTATTCTCTTCACCTCTCTAGCACTTTGGCCAACTTTGCAGTCTCAATTGTTTCACACTTTCCCTCCTCTCTTCAACTTTTTCCTACTCCGCCCCCAAAGCGATAGCTTTCTTGGTTGCCAGAAACATTTGGTACCACCTGGGATACATGAGTCCATATGAGTACTTATAAGAAGCCATTCCACAAACATTTACAGCTCTAAAATGGATCATTTCCTCAGCCTTACTCTGAGTACTCTTGGGAGCTGAGATTTCCCAATATACTCATGATACTATTTCCCAGATTTAAACAGCCAAAGACAGAATGGGAACAAAGTCAGAATCCTTGCCTCAGGAGTGGCTCTTTCCTTGACGTACCAATAAAGCCAGTCTGTTGACCTTCTGGGAAGGGTGCCAGGCCCAATTTTTCATTGAGGCTTTGGCTAGACCTTAAAGAGTTCTGAACTGGTGGGGCATTTTTATTAGATACAACTAAAATTTATACTTGTGCTCAAGTCAGAAAAGCTAAGAAGGTATTCCCCAATAATTTGAGAAGTGTTTTAGACCTTTGGGGCTCAATCCCACCAGATGATGTGTAGTGAAACTCTGTCTTCACAGAAGACATAGTCAGAATCCTGTGCTGCCTCTCAGGCAGAAAACAGTCCTGTCAGTGAAGCCAATTAGGGGGATTGCTTTGGGCCCAAACCAAAGGAACATGGATATTATAAAGCACAAAGGCATTCTGGGAACTTAGCAGAGGCAGCACAGAACATCGCAACCAGAAACTGAAGCCACTACCCCTTATTAAGTAGACTCTAGGTTCAAGTTTGATTCACACTGGGATGTGGTCATGCCACCTTCCATAAAGGAGACTGTATTTTGGCCTAGGGTAGCTATTTGCCATTTTTCTTTGAGTCCATTGATATCAGTTGGCTGCAAAGGAAAAGTGGTGAGTCTTAAAGAAGCCAAAAATGAAAATGCCTATTCATTTGAGTTTGATACCATCTGTGGCAAGTAATTCTATGAGCAGCCCTTGATGATATTTCTGTTTTGCTGCCAGAAACAATTTGGGGTTAAAAAGGGAAGGAAAGCCACCTGGATCCCGAAAACAGGAAAGTCTGAATAATAAGCTCTAAAAGCAGAAGCCCCAAACACACCTAAGAAGCCAAATCTACCCTCCCACTTGATAAATACTAGCCAAACAAGGCCAGGGTGAATAGAAGCAGTCATCAGACCAGAATTATAAGTGCTCTACTGTGCGCTTCCCCCCCTTTTTGCTCCATCAAAAACAAATTGATATAATGAAATTGTTTGACAGTGATAAATCAAGTCATTCAGGCTTGTATTTTACTGGGAGGGGAGTGATGCTGATCCCACCTGTTTGAAGTAGAAATTCAAAATCAGACTTTCTAGAGTATAAAAAGAAGCCCGTCGACCTGGCTTCTCTACCGCTACTCATTAGTTCTGGCAAAGACGGAGGAAAGGGAGGAGCATGTACACGTGGGCGGGTGGGATTTAAGTATGACTCATGGCTTGCAGCCCTTGCCCCAAGTACAACCTGTGAAAGTCACAAACCTTGGCGAGTTGACCACTAGTTCTGAAGCTGACCATAATTACAGAGCTAGCACTCTAATATTTAGATCCCAAAGCCAGGGACTCCTAGTCTCCAGGAATATATAGAGTTAATGATGGTCTCACTGCAGTGGAGGTGTGTGGCCTACTCCCCCGGGAAATTCAACTATTTTGTATGAATCCAGGGTCGGTTCTCAGACTAGCTGGTTTCTCCTTTCCAAGGCCATGTCTTACTTGTGCAGCACTGATTACCCAACAGAAGAAACAAGGAGATAAGAGTGTATAAATTGATAATCTGGCCTTTAAGTTACAGAAGATAAACATCGTGTTGGATTTACAAGCCAACCGTTTACTATGTGTTGCAGAAAGTTTTTATTTTTGTTTTTAAGGCAAATTGGCATCCATGTCACTTTGCCAAACAATGCGAAAACAGACAGGGAATTGGTACTTGTTGTATGTCTACTTCGTGGCAGGGCATTATACTGGTTGTTTTATGTATGCACTTAATCCTTATTGCATATCTGTGAGGAAGGCACTACAACTCTGTTGGACAAAGCAAAACAAACACTACAGCTCAGAAAGATTAGGTGCATCACCCAAGGTTACATAGCCAATAAGGGTTCCATCTAACTCCAAAGTCACAAGAAATGGGTCATCATGATTGTCGAGAAAATCTTCCATTAAATAAAATACAAGTGTTAGAGTTAAAATAGAAAGATTTTTAAAGTCCAAAAACATTGCTTTTGCTGCTCTTTTTTCAGTAACAAATAGCTGACTCCATACAAGGTGTCCAGGAGCTCAGTCATGGCTAGACTGAGAATAGAAGGTCCTCTCTTCACCTCAAGGCCTATAATAGGACTCAGCTTCAAAGTCCATTGACTCTGGGCCAGAAAAAAAATGTGTTTAGACTTCTTCTGTGCTCTCTCTAGCATGAAGAAGCCACAAACCAAAATACAGGTTCAACTCAGATACAACCATGTCATAAATCAACTAACCAACTTGGAATAGATGGATGTTAGTTGTTTTCTTGAGCTTCCTTTCTGCCACATGCTCAACTATGCCCGTTGTGACCTTTCGACAAGTTTACACTCTGTTGGTAGGTGTATGGTTGGTGGATGACTGAGATGACAAGTGGGAAGAGGGGATGAAGCCTGTTCCCCCACTTTATGCCCACCAGGATACATGAATGTTCTAAATCCAAAGGGCTGATTTAATCCTACTGCACTTTACTGCTTCTTGATCTCAAAGAAGCTGAGAACTATGTCACTGGCTGAACATCCTTCCTACTGCCTTATGAATGGTGATGGTAGCTGTAATACCATCACCATCCCCCTACCCTGAGGATCAGATCCAGCATAGGGTGAGGATTTTTGGCCTTAGCTCAGCTCCCCTCAAGAAGTGGCGAAACTGGGGCTTGGGGTGTGGAATGAAGCTTCCAGGAAAGTCTCCTGTCTCCTAAAATGTTTAACTTGCATTGAAAGGTAAAGCAAATCATAGCTAACACTCCAAACAGTAAAGAAAAGAGGGATTTTCTGTCAAATTCAGGAAAGCCCACTTCGGTCTTTTCTGCCGTCACCAGATGGGCAAGTTGAAAAACTAAAGTCCACAGTAAAAGTGACTGAAAGTCAGCTCTGCCTTATGCCCAGAACACTTAGCGGAAATCCCAGGGAGATACCTGCTGAATAATGATTGACTCTTATTTTTTAGGTATGTCTAAAGGCAACTGGTAATTCTTTTTGGGTCAGTCAATCACTAAGAGTCAAATAAACTCAAGCTGTGTGCTATGATGCAAAAAATACATAAAATGGGTCTAATATAACTTCAAAAACCAATTTAATAAAAAGAGACATTTGGACAGCACTTTGATAATACTATTTTCTTGTATTCTCACAACATCTTATTCTTACATTCGTGTAAGATAAACAGAGCAAGAATCCTAATTATAACTTTACATATGGAGGCTCAAAGAGGAGACCTAACTTGCCCATCACCTAGAAAGGTGATGGTAGAGCTTAAACTAAGACCCAGATCTTCTGACTTCTGTGAGGATACCAGATATGACTCTTTGCTGAGGGAAGCTGTGCTGCTGCCTGCCTTAGCTGATGTTTCTAGGCTTTCCCTCCTGTATCTTAACCTAAGACTTCTGCTCCTTGTCTCAGGTAACCTCACTGGTCCACTTGGAATTAAAATACCTGCTAACCCCAAGCTCATCTACACGGGCTTCTGGTTCTAGTTGTTGACACTAATATGTCTTATTTACCTTTTTATCCCCATTTAGTGATCATAGATTTCTTTTATGGAAGCAGTGGAACATAGCAATTAAGCACATGTGTTCTCAAGTTAGAGGATCAGGGCATGAATCCCAGTTCTACCAATTATTCCTCACATAACCTTAGACAAGCCACATAATCCTTCTCAGTCTCAGTTTTCTCATCTGTAAAATAGGGACAATAACAAGGTAATTACTTACCTTATAGCAAGCTTGCTTGTGAATTGGTAACACAAATTTGTAAATTATGAGATTTTTTGTGATTAATTATAGCTCAACAGTTATCTTTAGTGTTAGTGTATTTTATGTGTGGCCCAAAACAATTTTTCTTCCAATGTGACCCAGGGAAGGCAAAATATTGGACACCCCTGCCTCATAGTGTTTTCTTTCACAATCACATGAGATATGGAAAAATCCTTATCACAGTAACGTACATGTTACAATGAGAGCTTTGACTCCCGTACCAGAGAAAAGTAGGTTTAAAGTTCTACTTCTACCACTTATGACCATAAGCTAGGTGCTTAATTTCTCTATGCATCTATTTCCCCATCTGTAAAGTGGGGGTGATAATAGTACCTATCTGCATAGGGCTGTTGGGAGGAATGAAAAGATAATACATTTAAACATGTTTTTAGCCTCCATGCCTGGCACAGTGCCTGACACATAATAGAAGCTCAGTAAAAAATTATTGAGTAGAAGACAATGACTTAGCCCCTCCAACAGGAGGAACAAAATAAAATATCATCCCTCAAGAGACTGGATAGGAGTAGAAAAGATATTTAGTGGGATGAATGAGGATGAATGATCTTGAGTCCTTAAGGAGGCAGTTATTTTTTCCCTAGAGGGGACACATTTTTTGGCATAAATGTCAAGCTTCACTCGCTTCATATAGGTTTTGACATCTGGTTTTTTATCTTTATTAGGAAGTCAGTGGAAGAACACTGTGGGTACAGTTGCTTGGTTTTAGTAAATGGATTTGAATTTTCTTCTGAGATAATTCTCAGCTAATCAGATCTTATTGAGACAAAATTAGAATTATAGGAAGACAAAAACACATCTCACTAACTGAAATAAGCCAGACACAGAAAGACAAATACTGTATGATCTCACTTATATGTGGAATCTAAAAAAAATGAACTCATAGAAACAGAGAATAGAACTGAAGTTCCCACAGGCTGAGGTGTAGGGGAAATAAGGAGATGTTGGTCAAAACATACACACTTGCAGTAATAAGACGAATAAGTTCTGGGGATCTAATTCACAGCATGGTAACTATAGTTAATACTGTATGGCATACTGGAAATTTGATAAGGGATCAGATTTTAAGTGTTCTCACCACATACACAAAAAGGGTAACTATGTATGATGATGCATGTGTTAATTTAATTTGACTGAGGTAATCATCTTACACATCATCACACTGTATACCTTGAATACATATAATTTTGCCAATTAAATTTTTTAAAAATTTAAAAAGGCAAAATAATCCCACATGTGTCACAGACTTCACTGTGTTACAATTAAAATTAAAATGGTTCCTTTGAACTTATGGATACGGCAGGGAAGAAATCCAACCAAAGTCAGTCATGATCCTGGGTACCTGCCCTCATCAGTTACCACTCTTCTCAACTGGGGACTTTCAGGAAAAGGGATCAGCACTAACTTTCTTTTTTTTTTTTTTTTTTTTTACTGAAATCCTTACTTCTTATTCAGTGATATGCCCCACTTCCCAGCATCCACAGGTAGGGAGACTGAGCATTGAGAAAGCCTGTGGAAATATAGCTCAGTAATGCCCTCAGTCCCTGGCCTGTCAGCAAAGTGCACACAAGTATGTCCAAATATTGTCATACCATTATCTACAGTTTTTCAGTGCAGACTAGCAGAGAGTGAAGTCACTTGCAGCTTGGAAACTCAGGGAGTTTTTCTGAGCCTGGGACCCAATATCACCCTGAGGCAAGACGGCAACATTTAGAGAGTTTGTCTCCTAAGCCACAACACCTCCACTTATGAAGGGCCAAGTTGACTTTAAACACTACATCAATATTCTCCCTTCCATCATACTCTACTATTCAGGTGTTGTGTTTAACCTCTGCCCAGTTCTGATATGCAAGCAGTCCCCATTCACCCACCCTGGGCACAATTCTAAACCTCATTTGCCTGAATCTCACTCAGTATTACTGAATGACTAATCTAATAAACTCATTTCTGCACAGATGTTAACAGTTGAAAACGGCTCCATCTACAACTATTACACTTGGAACAGGAGCCTTCAATAATGCCTTAGCTTAAAGAAGAGCATTTTGGAAAGACTTTAGACACCATGAAGTTACATAGGGTAGGATATCCACTGGCACATCAACCCTGCGGCAATGACCCTGGAGTACCCTGGCCTAGGGTTGTGACCTTCAGACACGCCTGGCTCTTTTCTGCCTGTGGGTCAAAATTTGAGTTGATGGACTGGTATTGGCTATTTCTTGACAACCTCTTTATCACTTCGACAGCCCACTGAGGCTGGCTACCATTCAAGTAGACCACAGTGCATGAAAAGTGAGTTTTGATATACTGGTATTGTAGTACACAGGCCCCATCTCAATGCCAACTTCATCCCTTCCTATTTACTCATAGCCCTGACAGCCAAAAAGAAGGTGAGGTAAGAGGTGCAAGTGAATGTCAGGCAAGTCAGCCATTTGCAGCTTGGTGAGGTGTAGGACAACTAAAGACTTAACTTCTGCATGCGTTGGCAGCCCTGACCAAAGCTTGGGGTGAGGCCAAATCACCAAAGACAAGCTCAAATGCTGACTTTTTGGTTGAGTAATTGGGAGAATGGTATTCATGGGGAAAGCTATACTATAGGCTGTACTCTATTTTATTTTAGTTTTCGAGACAAAGCCTTGGTCTGTCACCCAGGCTGGAGTACAGTGCTCACTGCAACCTCCGCCTCGCGGGTTCAAGCGATTCTCCTGCCTCAGCCTCCTGAGTAGCTGGATTACAGGCACGTACCACTACACCTGGCTAGGCTGTACCTTTGATATCAAATAATTGAGGATGCAAAGTATGAATGACATTTGTCTGGTGTAGGCCAAATACATGAATAATAATGTCCCCCATTTATTGGGCATTTAATGAGTGCCTGGCACTTCCCATAAATTACTACTAATCTTTACAATGATTCTGCAGCATTGCTCTTACCCCCATTTTACATCTATGAAAACCGTAGTTTAGAGAGGTGACTATCTCTCTATATATCTGATCAATATTGGAGCTGGAACTTGAATTTATATATGACTCTAAAATCTATGTTCTTGTCATTATGTCCCAATGTTTTTCTGCACCAAGCTACTTGTTTTAAGAAGAGTAAATCTGCTTGAAGATCATGCTTGAAATAATAATATCTCTCCAATAACCCATCCTATAGTGATGGGAAAAGACACATCTGCTGGAAGTGGGAAGATGATACAGGGAAGGCTTCATAAAGCAGGTTGTAGCTGAGGTAGGCCTTGAAGGATGGACAGAATTTTCACAGACAGAGCTGGAGGGAAATAATGTTCCTGAAACTGGTTGCAGTGTGCACAAAGGCTGAAAAATGCAGCTTTGGAGTAAGAAAGAGCTGAGTTTTAAGAGCCAGGTTTAAATTCCAGCCCTGACACATTTGCATTCAATGCTCTGCCCCTTCCTATGTTACTGCCAACTTCCTACTCACACCCTCTCACATTCGCCCATCCAGGGTGCTGGTGACAGCTTGTACTGGCTTGCAAGAACTAATTGTACACTTGTCTTCCCAAGTCTGAGTTCAGTGACTTCACATATATAACTTAAAATAAGCCATGGTGGAATTATTTACACCATGGAAATAGGCAACTGCTACAAATAAGTTTTTTGTTTGTTTTGAAGTGATGGTTTGACAATGAGTACACCATTGTGCAAACACTCCAGGTTAGGGGTCAGGGAATCTGCATTTTTTCAAAAAGTCCACATTGATTCTACAGCTTGGCCATTCACAAAGCTTTTTGGGGCAGTGGACCTTAAACTTAAGTATGCATCAGAATGATTAAAGAGAAGTTTGATAATATGTGTATTCCTGGGTCTCCTTCCTGAAATTCTAATTCATTGAGTCAGAAGTGCAGCCCAGGAATCTGTATTTTAACAAGAGCCTCCCTCCACTCATCATTCTGTTGGAGGTGATCTAGGGCTCATTTGGTCTCATCTCAAGTATACAGGCACTGGAGAGAATGGAGGCAGAGCAAAGTTCAGGGATCACAGGCTATGCCAATCACGGACGTCTGAGAAATTAACAAAATTGCCCAAGTTTCTCTCCAGGCTTTCTTTTTTTAACCATCAGAAAATCAATTGATTAAGCAGCTGGAGAGAAAACTGATCATAAAGAAGTTGGCAACAAAAAGCACAAGAACAAAATGCACTAAGTAAAAGAGAGCTTACCATTTAGGCAGGGCCATTACACCCAGCCATCCTCCTCTCCAAATCTTGCACTATGTACACACCTAATATGCCAGCGAAAACTACTAGAAAAACAAGAGCTTAGGAGAGACCAAGGTTTAGTCTTGAAAAAGAGGTGGGTTTGGAGCATGGAATACAGAAGAAAGTCAAAAGGCAGATAAATGTAGTAGTCAAGCAGGCAAGCTCTGGTATCAAACTGCCTGGGTTTCTATTTCTGTCCTACCACTTGTTAGTATTGTGACCTCAGGCAAGTTATTTAATAACTCTGTGACTTAACGTTTCTTGCCTGTAAAATTAAGTCAATATTAGTAATTACCTGCTGGGGTTGTCATGAAGATTAAATAAATTAGTATTTGTCAACTATTTAGAACACTACCTGGCACATAGGAAGCACTTTCTATGTTTGTGAAATAAATAATTGACTAGTCAGAAAGAAAAATGTTGCTGAGGGCTATAGGTCAGATACTGTTTCATGGCTGAGTTAGAGTGTGTCCACCTGCTTCATAAAGTTGGTAGGGAGTGCAACATTGAACTCCCACCTACAAATTTTCACCTTTCAGGAATGGTAACCATTGTAGTTGTTTCATGTGACTAGTGTGAAAGCTTGACTGCCATTGAAATAATGTATAAGTGAATGGGAAGCACACATCTCTCTGCTGTGTGTGCCCGAAGCATTTCTCTAAAAGAGTCTGGAAGGACCAGATGTGGTGCCTCACGCCTGTAATCCCAGGGCTTTCAGAGGCTGAGGCGGGCAGATCACTTGAGATCCGTTCAAGACCAGCCTGGGAGGCATGGCAAAACCCCGTCTCTACCGAAAATACAAAAATTAGCCAGGCATGGTGGCACATACCTGTAATTCCAGCTACTCAGGAGGCTGAGGCACAAGAATCGCTTGAACCTGGGAGGCGGAGGTTGCCGTGAGCTGAGACAGTGCCACTGCACTCCAGCCTGGGTGAAAGAGTAAGACTCAGTCTCAAAAATAAAAAAAAAATAAAAAATAAAAATGTATCTGGAAGATCTGTGATTCTTTTTTTTTTTTTTTTTTTTTTTTTTTTTGAGACGGAGTCTCGCTCTGTCGCCCAGGCTGGAGTGCAGTGGCCGGATCTCAGCTCACTGCAAGCTCCGCCTCCCGGGTTTACGCCATTCTTCTGCCTCAGCCTCCGGAGTAGCTGGGACTACAGGCGCCCGCCACCTCGCCTGGCTGGTTTTTTTTTTTTTTTTTTTTGTATTTTTAGTAGAGACGGGGTTTCACCCTGTTAGCCAGGATGGTCTTGATCTCCTGACCTCGTGATCCGCCCATCTCGGCCTCCCAAAGTGCTGGGATTACAGGCTTGAGCCACCGCGCCCAGCTCATTTTATTATTCATAATGCAAAAATGCAATTCTCCAAGCTCATGTAGTGTTGTCCAAAATATGAAGCTGCACTATTTCACTTCGCAGGCCATGTCTCTACTGGTATAATTCTTAGTCAGACTGACTGTTTCTGACCGCCCAGCAGTGTCAGTCTGCATCTCTTCCGACTGTGACAGTAAGGACCAATTATGGGCTCCATAAATTTGAAGCATGCAGAGATTCAGGAAAGGCCAGGGAGAGTAGATAACTAACTGATTAACAGATATTCAGCACTGAGACCTCAAAGGAAAAAATCAAAGAAATTGAACTATTTGACCAGGAGAGACCAAAGAGTGACTTGATTGTGGTTTCCAGGAATCACAAGGCATCACTACATAAAGAGGAAGATAGTATTAAATCTCCATCGAGGAAAAATGAGCACTAGGTTACATTATCTGTAACTTAGGTCAGATATAAAGAGGAACTTCATGAGAGAAAAGGGTAATGAATATTACTATGAATTACTGGGCGGGGGGCAGGGAGAGAATCTCTCTCACATAGTTTTTAACTTGGGACAGGGTCTGCTGTCCAGTGGAGTCCCTCCTACAAGGTCTCCTTCCTAAAATTCTAATTCATTGAGGCAGAAGTACAGCCCAGGAATCTGTATTTTAACAACAGCCTCCCTCCACTCATCATTCTGTTGGAGGTGATTTGAAATCAATTGGTCAATGATTTGCTAAGGTGACAGGATTCAAGCCTAGCACTGTTGGTGCCCATCTTTCCTATCATTTGGAAAGAGCTTGGCTGAGAACAACACCAACATAGAGAAAGAACAAAGGGATAGAGACAGGTTCTTCATGACCTGGCTGGAGGTTGGTCAATGAAAGTAATTGACCAACCCCAAAGGAGCCACATTCGGCCAATGTCCTTTCAAGATCTCTTCCTATGAGTACAATAATTAGAACCATCCATAGAAATAGCCTGAAGCTACCACAGATGTCCCTAGGGACATGAGAATGTAGAGCTGGGGGCTGTGGCCTCCTTAGTGATGTAGATTACACGGAAGATGCTATCTCACAGTGGAGGCAGAAGTAGCAACTACCTTAGCCCATCCCCAGTTTATCCTTTTGTCTTTAAACTATCTGTCTCATTTAGGATAGTCAAGTCTAAGATAGATTATATTACAGCAAGGAAATAGGATTCTTTTAAATAGATAATACGAAACATGTCTAAAGAAACTCAATGATAATTGCATTATCTCTGGCACATTGTCAGGGAATTATCTGTATTGTATTAGGTGGTGGAAGGATGCCAAAAAGCTATTTAAAATGCAAGCCCAGTTGTGTTAGTTAATTGATCTTTGGTTACAAATGAATTTAAAAGCTTAAAATTTTCATATTTATAATTCCAGTTGCCCTCCTTTACCAATGGTGACAAGAGCTGAATACAATTAACTAGTGACAGCTTGAACAGGCAGAGAAAAATATCTGTGATGATAATCTGATCTCCTGGCCCTTCTTCCTCTTTCTCTCATCCAGTTCAAACTATTTGCAAAATGTCAGCCAAAGGAAAAGTGTTCAGCATCCTGTGCACACTTCAGCCACTGCTGAGAATTGTCAATAACTCTGTTTCCATGATACATTAACATTTGTATCATAATGTGTTCAATCTGGTCTAAATGAAGGTGAAACCATTCGTAATGATTTCCCTTCCCTCACCCACACTTCTTTCACTGGCAACAAGACAGTTGTCAGCAATACACCAAGGGCAGGGGATCTTCTTGCTAACTACAAAAGCCCCATTCGGCATTTCCTTGACTGAATCCTTATGAATGACAAGAATATCTTTTTTTTTCTTTTTTAAGTCATGGTTTTGCTCCGTTTCCCAGGCTGGAGTCCAGTGGCATGATCACGACTCACTGTATCCTCAACTCCCTGGGCCCAAGTGATCCTCCTGCCTCAGCATCCTGAGCAGCTAGGATCACAGATGTGCATCACCACACCCAGCTATTATTTTTTCAATTTTTAGTAGAGATGAGGTCTCACTGTGTTGCCTAGGCTGGTCTTGAACTTCTGGGCTCAAGAGATCCTCCTGCCTCAGCCTCCTCAGCCCTCCCAAGGTTTGTGGATTACAGGCATGAGCCAGAGTGCCCAGTCAGGAATATCCTTACTATTGCAGAAGATATGAAAAATGTGCTCCACTGGCTGTGCATACTGGAGCCGGACCTATCCCTGATTCCACAAGTCCATAATCCTATTTGATCTTCCAGACTTTAGAATGTATATCCTGTCCCCCATTGCATGAAGATTCACTGTAATGAGTAGGGTAGAAAATAGATAGGAGATGTCTGAAGAGGTGGTAAAAATTTTAGTTCTAGTCTCCAAGATAACACATGGAGAGAGTTGTCTTCCCATCAACTGTTTTTCTGGTCATGACTAGATCTTGTGGGTCTAGTGGGCCTACATATATTCTAGAAAATAATTGTCCTTAGCTCTTCATGACGCTATACTGTTCCCACAGTGATATCACAGAACTTACCCTTCATCCCAAGAGAATATTTGCATAAGATGAGAAAATTAGGGGCACAAAATGAACCTGAGAATGAACTCAAGATCTTTTATTATTTCACATTCATTTCTGTTGTCTAGGACACAGTGAAAACAAGAAGAGCAAGGCCCTATTTTTAACAAAAGCTAGGAAGCTCACAGGTAACAGGACCATCCAAACAATGAAAGTAATTGACCAACCCCAAAGGAGCCACATTCAGCCAATGTGATGTCACAATAAGGAAGCTAAATCTTTGTGTTTGTAAGTCCGTTGTCCCTTCCTTTGGTAATAACACCTTGAATTTCCTTCGGAAAACAACCTCTCCATCATTCTCAGTTTATGTGGTTTACATGAAACTGAAGCCATCCCTCTGATTCCACAGAAAGGCACATGACCCAGGCTTGGTTAATAAGAATGACCCTCAAGCTATAAACTAAAATTATTGGTAAAGAAAGCATTTTCCTTCTAGGGTTGCTAAGGTGGCAGGATTCAAGCCTAGCACTGTTGGTGCCCATCTTTCCTATCATTTGGAAAGAGCTTGGCTTAGAACAACACCAACATAGAGAAAGAACAAAGAGATAGAGACAGGTTCCTCACGACCTGGCTGGAGCACCTTGATGCTGATACCAAATATGTCCCTGAACTGTTCAGTTATGATAAGGCCAGGCTTTGTGTCTCCACCTAAATTGCATCTTGAATTGTAATCCCCAGGTGTTGAGGGAGAGACTCGGTGAGAGATGATTGGATCATGGGGGCAGTTTCCTTCATACTGTTCTTATGACAGTGAGTGAGTTCTCACGAGATCTGATGGTTTTATATGGTAATTTTCCCTGCTCTTGAATGCTGTCTCTCACCTGGCACCATGTAAGATGTGTGTGCTTTCCCTATCACCATAATTGTAAGTTTCCTGAGGCCTTCCCAGCCATGCAGAACTGTGAGTCAATTAAATCTCTTTTCTTTATAAATTACCCAGTCTCAGGCAGTTCTTTATATCAGTGTGAGAATGGACTAACAAAGAAAATCGGTACTGAGATTAGGTTACTGCTATAAAGACACTCGAAAATGTGGAAGCAACTTTGGAACTGGATAACAGGCAGAGGTTGGAACAGTTTGGAGGGCTCAGAAGAAGACTGGAAGATGTGGAAAAGTGTGGAACTTCCTAGAGACTTGTTGAATGGTTTTGACTAAAATGATGATAGTGATATTGACAATGAAGTCTAGGCTGAGAAGATCTCAGATGGAGATGAGGAACTTGTTGTGAACTGGAGTAAAGGTCACTCTCGCTATGCTTTAGCAAAGATACTGGAAGCATTTTGCCCCTGCCCTAGAGATCTGTAAAACTTTGAACTTGAGAGAGATTATCTGAAATTGGAACTTATGTTTAAAAGGAAAGCAGATCTTAAAAGTTTGGAAAACTTGCAGCCTGACAATACAATAGAAAAAAAAACCCATTTTCTGGAAAGAAATTCAAGCCTGCTGCAGAAATTTGCATAAGTAACCGGGAACCAAACATTAATTTCCAGGATAATGGGGAAAATGTCTCTGGGGCATGTCAGAGATATTGGCAGCAGCCACTCCCATCACATGCCCAGAGGCTTAGGAGGTAAAAATGGTTTCATGGGCTGGGCCCAGGGCCCCCTGCTGTGTGCAGCCTTGGGACTTGGTGCCCTGCATTCTAACTGCTTCAGCTCCAGCCATGGCTAAAAGGAGCCAAGGTACAGCTTGGGCCATTGCTTCAGAGGGTGCAAGTCCCAAGCCTTGGTGGCTTCCACATGGTATTGCGCCCGTGGGTATACGGAAGTCAAGAACTGAGGTTTGGGAACCTCCACCTAGATTTCAGAAGATGCATAGAAAAATCTGGATGTTGACGCAGAAGTCTGCTGCAGGTGCAAAGCCCTCATGGAGAACCTCTGCTAGGGCAGTGCAAAGGGGGAATGTGTGGTTGGATCCCCTACACAGAGTCCCCATGGGGGTACTACTTAGTGGAGCTGTGAGAAGAGGGCCACCATTCTCCAGATGACAGAATGGTAGATCCACTGACAGCTTGTGCCATGTATCTAGAAAAGCCACAGACACTCAGTGCTAGCCTGTGAAAGAACCAGGCTGGGAGGATAAACCCTGCAAAGCCACAGAGGTGGAGCTGCTCAAGGTCGTGGGAGCTCACCTCTTGCATCAGCATGACCTGGATGTGAGACATGGAGTCAAATGAGATTATTTTGGAGATTTAAGATGTAATGACCGCTCTGCTGGATTTCTGGCTTGCATGGGGCTGTAGCCCCTTTGTTTTGGTCAATTTCTCCCATTTGGAATAGGAGCATTTATCTAATGCTTGTACCCCCATTGTATCTTGGAAGTAATTAGCTTGCTTTTGATTTTACAGACTCCTAGGCAGAAGAGACTTGCCTTGTCTCAGATGAGACTTTAGACTTGGACTTTTGAGTTAATGTTGAAATGAGTTAAGACTTTTGGGGGCTGTTGGGAAGGCATGGTTGGTTTTGAAATGTGAGGACATAAAATTTGGGAGGGGTCAGGGGAAGAATAATAGGCTTTGTGTGCCCACCCAAATCTCATTTTGAATTGTAATCCTCAGGTGCTGAGGGAGACACTTGGTGACTGGATCATGGAAGCGGTTCCCTCATGCTGTTTGTGTGATAGTCAGTGAGTTCTCACAAGATCTGATGGTTTTATAAGGCAATTTCCTCTGCTCTTGCATGCTCTCTCATCTGCTGCCATGTAAGACGTGCATGCTTCCCCTTTGGCTACGATTGTAAGTTTTCAGAGGTCTCCCCAGCCATGCAGAACTGTGAATCAATTAAACCTCTTTTCTTTCTAAATTACCCAGTCTCAGGCAGTTCTTTATAGCAGTGTGAGGATGGACTACTACAAGTTACGTGAGTTAATTTTTCTTCTAAAGACAGTTTCAGTTGCTTTTTTTCTTGCACACAACAGAAAAAGTCACAAGTCACAAACAACTAAGCCATGATATCTGTTATTTGGAGGGTATCTTCAGAGTTCTTTTGAATCATTTAAATGAATAAGTATTGGCTTTTACTTGGGTAGTTAATAGTGTCATCTTTGTCTCAATTTCAGTGGAATTCAACTTTACTGGAGTCCTTTTTAAAATATATATATATTGTGAGCCCAAAAGAATAAATCTATTTTTCAATTCAGGAAATACAATTTAGACTAGCAAAACAACTTGACCTTATTCTTAAAGAAGTCATTATTTTATAGGATTATTTTAAAGCCCAATTGTGTTCTAGGAGAAAGGGGCAGAGTTCCTTTGAAGAGATATATTAGTGTCAAAAGCCAGGCTATAAAACTTCTATGAGAACTTTTTAATGAGTAAGCATAACTGATTATATAGAGGTGAGAATAGGAATACTGGCATGATTTGCATCTGGACCTAAACAACTAGGGAAACAACCAGAGGAGGAGAAGGTGAGGTGCCTAAGTAACAGAAGAGGAGGTGTGGAGAAAGCAAGGTTTTTCTATCTTAAGCAATTATTAGATTAGGGCTCCAAGTGTCTAACCAGAGTCAGGCCCAGTATAAGGTGCAGAGGCTCTAGACCAGTGATCTCCAGTTTTTTAAATCATGTATCACATTACAAAAAAATTTGAGAATATGTCCAAATATATGTAAGATTACTTATCTATAAATTATGTACATGTTTTACTGTGATTCACTAATATCTCAAGGCAAAATATTCACTAGGATGAGAGACGATCACTAATGATAATGGACATCATTTTTTCAAATAGTCTTCTTGATAATTTTGGTTTCTTTTGATTTGTTTTTGAACGACAGCTTTTCTAAACTATATAAATCACAACTATTTTTATCCAATAAATCAATAGCTGACGAAAAGTTCATACCAGAAAGAGGAGAGGTGTTAGCTCTGCCATTTTAGTGATATTTGTTTGTGCTAACATTACTAGCATGATCTTCAAGCCAAAGGTGCCTTGAAGAAATATTTATTAAACCACATGTCCATTTTGTGAGGATCTGTTTAAAGAATAAATAAATAATACTCATAAATACCCTGATCTGGGCATATGTGAACTTCAATACATGGCAATGTTTTGAAAGCAAACCAATGAGTTTATATTTCTGGAATTCTTATTCCCTTGAGATGCCTTGTAAATCTCAGATGGCATGAGATCCTGTGACATAGATACTGAATAAGGGTACCAGTGCCAATCTGAGAATTAAATATAAGTACATTCTAATTATTTTCTTATAATGATGTTAAGATATCACCATTTTGGAGACCACTTCTCTCGAACCTTCCTCAACACAACGCAAAGACGTGTACCATTATTAGAGGCCTCAGTCAGGTCCCATTTATTATCTGCTAGATGGGTCTAATGTGGTATCAGGAACAATTCTGGCTACTTCTTAAAATCAAAACCACTCTATCACCTATATGAATCCTAAAATGCATTTAGGAAGGCAAACTTGCTTTCTTTTCTTACTTATTGGTAAAATATTTAAAAGGCGATTTCTCTTAGAACTAATATAAATCCTGGACAAAGTCAATCAGTCACCCACAACTATGACAATTTCCAAGCACTCAGGTCTTCAAACCACAGGCTTGTCTACATGGTGGCAGCTACTTAACTTGCAGACAGAATGTCTAATAGTCTCATATCTAACAGAACAGAATAGAATATCCAATAGTCTTATGGACTGTTGAAAAACCAAATCCTGAATCACAATCAGAGCCAAGAGCTAGAAAGAATTAGAAAATGGTGATCATACCACATCTAGAACTGTGTATGAGAGTATGGTAGGGAGCAGTAGCTAGCTAGAATGTGCTGAGAACTGGCTTAAGTTACTTGGTCTTCAACTAAAGGACATTGAAACTGAGTGCAGACAGAATGGGAATGCCAGTTGCCAGTGTGCAGACAATGGAAGACTGGGAAACAAATAAAGGACAATAGTGTTTTCAAGGAGAGAGCCTACGGAAAAAGGGCATGAGGCAACCTGATCACAAACTGGCTCTTAACTTTGGCACCAGTTAACAACACATGGCTTGACTAGTTGACAGTTTGGTAGAAGACCTGATGGAAGTCAGCATCACAGAGATAGGGAAACCAGGACAATAAGAGATTAGTTCACTTCAGCCAAGGAAGGGATGACACAGAGCCAGAGCTCGTGTCTATTGCATATATGCAGTGTGCTGTTCACTTTTGTCCCTACCAAAGTTACCACTATTACTAAGTATCCTGAACTCTTGACAAGCTACTAGGCAAAATTAACCCTATGATTATAATTGCTTTTAATATTCCCTACTTCTCTTTTTGTTTCCCTTGCCCCATTCCTGGTACCCTGACGCTTCCTATACTAGCTTAGACTTTGTTCTCAAAGAGCTTTTACCTTTTGGTTGTCAAGTAACTCTCAATATGATTTGTTGTTTAATTGATTAAGTGTCTAGTGATGGCTTACAGTATTCCTTTTCCCAGAGATTCTTTTTTTATCTTTTTGATTTCCATTTTGCAAGGTACTCCTAACAACTAGAAAGTCTCCTGTAGAAAAGAGAATTAAATCTTAATGAAATTTCAGACACCATGATAGAGAATGAGGAAAATATTTCATTCAGGGGCTCTGCTCAACCATTCAAATTACACCACTTAGGATCCTTTAAGGCCAACTCTATGTTAAGCAGAACAATTACATATTTATTGTGCACATGCTATTGGCAGAAAATATGACCGGCATATTCTTTTCTCCTTACCCAACATTTGATTGTTTATTATGTACATCATCACATTTACTACTCACCACAATCTCATATGATCTCCTGTTATGACTCCCCCACCACTAAGAAATGACTAAATTAAAATCCAAAGAGATCAATGAATTGAGTGAGAGCATACAGAAAGTAATTGTCAGAGTTGACACTGGAGCCCAGGTGATTTCTGGAGTTCATGTTCTTAAAACTCGATTCTACTCCCTACTGGGAATTAGCAAGAAAAGTTGCTAATGTTGTTGACAATGAGCCAGTTACAATGGAAAAGGCAGAATCTTCCTTTCATAAAATATGCCTCCTCTGATCACCACCAACTTTCTTCAGGTGCCCAATTGATTTGGGGCATTCTCAATGCCCTTAATTTTTTTTTTTATTGTACTTTAAGTTCTAGGGTACATGTGCATAACGTGCAGGTTTGTTACATATGTATACTTGTGCATACGCTCTTAATTTTTAGAACACTCAGGACACTGCCTATGTCACTATTTCAGAACCCTGTAGGAAGTCAAGAGGAAAAGAAGGCTCTGTCCCTCTTGTGGCATTCCTGCTCACATTGCCCAGTTTCCCTACAATCAGAAGTAATGAGAAATTTGTATCTATTCTCCCCTCTCATTCTCTAATCTCCTTTCACCTATGGTAGCATCAACCAGTGCTAACCTCTGACCAAGGAATGTCTATTTTCCTAATGTTAATGAGAGTCATTGACTTCAGGGCTGATAATGTTCTGGAGGATCCCTGTTGTCAAAAATGGATCATTAACTCTTTGCACAGCTAGCAAAGGACTGTTGGATTAAATTTCTCATTAAGTATGTAGAAGCCAAACACTTTGGAATAAGCAACAAGATGACCTCAATATATGGGTAGATTTTAATGGTCTGTTCCACTACCATTGGGGGAAATGAGCCAATTCCTCATCCTACAAATGCTGGAGAGAACTTCTTACTTCCTCTGTACTAAAATAAACATGCTTGAGAAGAAAATTCTACTCCAAGTCTCTCTAAGCCAATCATACCATTTACAAGTCCTTTAAAAACAGGGGGGTTGGAGAGCCATCTATCATTGTAGGAAAGCTTTTTATAGGGAGGAAAAGAAAGTAGAAGAAGAAAAGGCTACAGACCCCAAATGTAACCCAAAATTTTAAAGTAGTTTTTATATAAGTTCGTGCAACTGGAATTCATGGACAAACTATTAGTAGGTAACAGGCTAGGGTGGGCAAAATAGTCCTCCAGTGCCCAGATGTTAATCCCCAAACATTCTTCCTTTAAAGATAGCTTCATTATTGGGGCTTTATGGCTATGAAAACTATTAAAATACGTGTATTCTATGGTGAGGAGTATGGTGATTATAACTTAGTGATATTCTAAAACATTTATGAAAACCACACTTCTATTTAATGGTAGGGTTAGTGTTTACTTTGGTGGAATAATTGATTATAAGAGACCAAAGAGTTCTTCTACTTCAAACTTTCACTCAGCTCTCCTCTGCATTGTCCCTGCCATACAGAGCTCCAAAATGTTACTGGAAATTTTACTTTGCAATGCAGTAGGTGTTTCAAACTGAGTCTGGATTGACCTAGCTGGAACCTCTACTCCTTGGTGTTGATGCTTCCTTCTAAAGCTACAATTTTTAAAAATTATTTATTTATACAATGAAAGAAAATACCATTCCCTCTCCCCATCTCTTAACATAAAGGAAAACCTTTGACAGATACAACGTGCAACCTCCTGATTTTTATATGTTGGCAACTAATTTCAAAACCTTTAAAAATACTCAACGGTGAGAAATTAGAACCCTTGTGCAATGCTGGGAGGAATGTAAAATGGTGCAGCCACTGTGGAAAACAGTATGGTAAAGCAGTTCCTAAAAAATTAAGCTTAGAATTACCATATGATGCAGCAATCTCACTTCTGGAGATATCCCAAAAAGCATTGAAAGTTGGGCTTGAACAGGTATTTGTACATCCATGTGCATATTAGTTTAATTCACAATAGCCAGAAGGCAGAACCATCCCAAATGTCTATCAACAGATGAGTGGATACCCAAAGTATGGTATAGACATACAATGGAATATTATTCAGCCTTAACAAAGAATGAAATTCTGACACATACTACAATATGGATGAACCTTGAGGACAGTACTGAGTGAAATAAGACAAACTAAAAAGGACATATATTGTGTGACTCCACTTATATGAAATATCTAGAATAGTCAAATTGATAATAAAGAGTTAATATCCAAAATATATAAGGAACTCCCACAACTCAATAGTAAATAAACACAGATAATCATATGAAAAATGGGCAAAGGAACTAAATAGGCATCAAAAGAAGATACGTAAATTGCCAACAGGCATGTGAAAAGGTACTCAAAAATAGCGCAGTAAGGAAATTATTGCTAACAATAATTATTATCCATTTCAAAATAGCTAGAAAAGAACTATGATGTGCCCAACACAAAGAAAAGATAATGTTTGAGGTTATAGATATCCCAATTACCCTGATTTGATCACTAAACATTGTATACAGGTATCAACATGAAACATGAACCCCCAAATATGCACAACTGTTAAACATAAAATAATTTAAAAATAAATAAATAATCTTTTCAAAATCACTAATCAACGGGTCACGGTGGCTCACGCCTGTAATCACAGCACTTTGGGAGGCTGAGGTGGGTAGATCACAAGGTCAGGAGATTGAGACCATCCTGGCTAACACGGTGAAATCCCATCTCTACTAAACACACAAAATATTAGCTGGGGGTGGTGGCGGGCGCCTGTAGTCCCAGCTACTCGGGAGGCTGAGGCAGGAGAATGGCATGAACCTGGGAGGCAGAGCTTGCAGAGAGCGGAGAGTGCACCACTGCACTCCAGCCTGGGCGAGAGAGTGAGACTTTGTTTCAAAAAAAAAAAAAAATCGCCAATCATCAGGGAAATGCAAATCAAAACCACAATGAGATATCACCTCACGTTTTAAGAATGGCTATTATGAACAAAACAAAACAAAGCAAAACAAAAAACAAGTGTTGGCAAAGATGTAGAGAAAAGAGAAGCCTTATATTCTGTAGGTAGAAATGTAAATTGATGCAACCATTATAGAAAACGGTATGGAGGTTCTTCAAAAATTTAAAAATAGAACTACCATATGATCCAGCAATCTCACTTCTGTCTATATGTCCAAAGGAATTGAAATCAGGATCCAAAAAGATATCTGCCTGCTCATATTCATTGCAGCATTATTCCTAATAGCCAAGACATGAGAGCAACCCTAAATTTCCATCTGCAAATGAATGGATAAATAAAATGTTGAATATAAATGTAATGAGGTATTATTCAGCTTTACAGAAGAAGGAGATCCTGCCATTTGTGACAATGCAGATGAACCTGGAGAACATTGTGCTAACTAAAATAATGCAGACACAAAAAGACAAATAATACATGAAACCACTTGTAAGAGGAATCCAAAATAGTTAAACTCGTAGAGGAAGAGAATAGAGTGGCAGTTTCCAGAGGCTGAGGGGGAAACTGAGTGGTATTAGTCAGAGTATAAAGTTTTAGTTACACAAAATAAGTACGTCCTAGAGATCTACTATACAGCATTGTGCCTATAGTTAACAATACTGCATTTTATACTTAATTTGCTAAGAGGGCAGACCTTATGTTAATTGTTCTTATCCTGAAATATAAATAAATAAGCAGGGCAAGGGGAAACTTTGGGAGATGAATAAGTTTATGGCATAGATCGTAGTGATAGTTTCACACGTGTGTATACTTATCTCCAAATTCATTAAGTTGTATACATTAAGTATATACAGCTCTTTTTATGTGAATAAATATCACAGTGAAGTGGTACTTTAAAAAGAAGAAAAGAAAAAGAAAGTAAGACGGTGGTGGCCAGGGGCTCAGGAAGAAAGTCACGGGGAGTTGTTTAATTGGTATAGAGTTTCAGTTTGGAAAGACGAAAAACTTCTGGCAATGGATGGTCATGATGATTATACAACAATTGGAATATACCTAATCCCATTGAACTGTATGCTTAAAAATTGTTAGCATTCTAAGTTTTATGTTATGTATATTGTACCACAATTTTAGAAATGGTGAAATCCATATAGTCTGGAGCTCACTGAATAGTAAAAACAAACAAAGAAACAAAACACTCAATGGTACAAATAAAACAAAATATGTTTGTATGTCACCAAGCACTGGACTCAACTGTGGTCTGGCCAGCACCAAGTATAGCAGACCTTGTCACATTTCTTGATCTGGATCAGAGATTTTGATAAGCATAGGCTTAATCTCATACTATGATAGTGGTACTTCCTGAATGCTTATAATAGGCAAAGCACTGCTCCAAGCACCACCCACTTATTAACTCATTTAATCTTCCCCATAATCCTGTGAAGTAAACGTTACTGGCCTTATTTTGCCAAAGAAGAAACTAAATCATGAAGAGCCAACAACATTATGTGACTCCTAAAAATATAATACATAGCAAACTTGTGGTCCATCATAAACCCCCAGATAATTTTTCTTTCCCACAAGCAGCTGCCTGGTCATTTGTCCCCCAATGCCGTGACTGATGATTCTGTTATCTATTTTACTGGCTATTCCTCCCAACTTGGAATAAAGACACAGAAGTGAGCTTATCAAATCTCCCATAGGGAAAACATATTGAAAAGAACAAATATTACTACTCACATAACATGCAAGTATATCTCCTCCAGGGTTATTTGGTGTCTAAAAGCAATTTTGCAGGGTGGGCTGGGGGTCGCAGTCAGCCTCTACAACCCACTTTGTAAGCTAACTTACTCATTTAATATAGCACCGCAATTATGTATAGCAGCTTCAATGGGAATAGGCTTCAGTAAGGAGAAACAGTCTTGGTTGAACTTGGAAAGAAAAACATCCACTGACTGAGACACACCAAAAGGTGACTAGAGGAATATTAAACACTGATTGTCTTGCTAGCTTTTTTTGCCTCAGGCCCACTCTGCTAATGTGTTTGCATTTTAACTTTGCCGTTAGCAACCCTCTCTCAGTAGTCAGATGGGTCCTCTTTCAGTTCTAGTTTATAAGATTGTAAACATAATACTCAAAATCCCAGTCTTTGTGTCAGGTAGGAAGACAATCATAACAGTGAGAGATCAGGAAAGCATTTTAGGAAAGTATATGAAGGAAGCCAAGATGTTTTGTTTGGAGAAGAGAAGGTTTAGAGCCACTAGGCCTTGTCCTAATAGCAGTAGCAATGATTATACTAAGTGCTAAGAACTGACCTAGGCACTGTATGTACTTCACTTCTTTTAATTTTTACAAAAACGTATTCTATAAAGAAGGCACTATTGTTATGCCTAGTTTATAGGTGAGATAATTTTAGGATAAGAAAGGGTAAGTTTGCACAGTGAGTAGGTAGTAAAGATACAATGCTATCTGATTACACACTCCCTGTTCACTTCTATCACCAACCCTGTTTGCTTCTTCCATAGCAGTTCCGACAATTTGTATTTATTTTATTTGTTTGAACATTCCACAACTAAACTATGAACCCCAAAGGGTCAGGAATCATGTCTATTATTGTTCCACATTCTATGAACGTGTCTAGCACAGTGCTTGTATATAACTTAGCATTCAACTAACACTTGTGGGAGAGAGGGAAGCAAAAAGGAAGGGAGGAACTATCATCTAGGTAAGATCTAACTCCAGAGCCTGTGCTCTTAACCACTACAATTACACTGTTGAGTCATTGTGGGCTGCCAGCACCAAATTTTTGCCAACACCCTGGTTTAGTCATCTGTAAAGTTCGCAACAAACCTAGCTCCCTGTGCTGTGCAAAGCAGCCAAAGCAACAAAAGGCAGAGCTCCTTAGACAAGATATTAAATACCATCTTACACTGTTTGCCATGCTCATGGTCCAATTCTAGGCAGCATTGTTGCAAATGTTAGAAAATATATTCTAACAAAGCATCCTACCACATAAGACAGGTCTTAAAATTATGGTTCACACAAGCAAACCCATGACTTTCTTGAAAATCAGCTATGTCAATGCACTCATCTGCATTTCAGTAGTCTTGTTACAGAGTCATCTATTTTACCCTCTGTCCTCTTGTTTTAATTAGTCCTCTTTCTAAGCTTCTCAGTGGCTCTGCTATGAAAAACCGTTAAAATTAAATGAACATTTTCCTGATTAAATCCCCTCCCTACATTTCCAAGCCTTCAGTTGTCTATTTATGACTGTGAGCTTCATTTTACCAAGTTCTATTTCTAGGCCACTAATATCATCTCATGCAGAGAGAGATGTATGCAGCATTCCATGTGGTGTCATTTTCTGAAGGGGGCGAAGTCTCAGCTCCAGTGCTTTACTATTCTTTTATACAGAGAGTTTTAGAACACATAAACCAACTGTTTTGAACGAATAGCTTCCTTCTGTTCTTGCCATTCCTATTACTGGATTCTATTGGTGAAGAATGAACACATATCCTATGTTATAGTGGAGACAGTTCTCGTGGAAAAATCACTTTCCTTCGGGGAAAACTCGATGTTCTCTGGTACTTTGTAAAATCCAGGCTAAAAGGCAAACATTTTTTCTTAAGTTCTCACGAGAGCTAAAAAATCTAAGGCCTGCTAACAAGACGCCTTTTTTCCCTTGGATGGGATGCCCTAAAACCCATCTGAAAATTTCAGCTGGGACTTTACAAAATGCAAATCAACTGACTAGATTAACTGGTTTGTGTTGCTGTCTTTGTGGAATACCCACAGGCATAGCAGGGCTCAGCTTGAATCTGAGATGACAAGATCCAGGGATTTCTGATCTGTAGGAAAGTAATCAACCTGAATTTTGCATGATATAATGAAAATGTGCTAATGTACAAGAAACTCAAATATTAGCTCTGTATATCAATATTTTCAATGTTCTCATTGCTAAAGTCATACAGAACCTGCCATGGCACTATGATATGTGTTTTTTTTTTTTCCCATTTATTCAGTTACTTAATCTTAACAACAACACTGTAAAGAAGGTGCTATTACTATTCTCATTTTATACATGAGAAAGCTGAAGTACAGAGCAGTAAATAACTTGCCCCCTGATCACAGACCTTGTAAGTGACAGAACTGAGATTATGACGCAGGTCTGTCTGACTTTAAACATCACATTATTAAATACTATCCTATAATGGCTCTCAGGTAAGGCAAGGAGGAAGCGTTTAAGAAGGCTAGGTTTGATGGTTAATACTGAATGTCAACTTGATTGTATCGAAGGATGCAATCCAATTGGATTGATTGGATTGAAAGGCTGCCAGTTTCTAGTGGGGTCCAGAACAGGAAAAGGTTCTGCAACAGGTCCAGGCTACTGTGCAAGCTGCTCTGCCACTTGGACCATATGACCCAGCAGATCCAATGGTGCTGGGGGTGTCAGTGGCAGGGAGACTGTTTGGAGTCTTCGTCAGGCCCCCATAGGTGAATCACAGCAGAGGCCTCTAGGATTTTGGAGCAAGGCCCTGCCATCTTCTGCAGGTAACTACTCTTTTTGAAAGACAGCTCTTGGCCTGGACTTTGGTGGAAACTGAATATTTGACTATGGGCCATCAAGTCACCAGGCAACCTGAACTGCCTATCATAAACTAGGTGCTTTCTGACCCAGCTAGCCATAAAGCGGGTCATGGGTCCAGCAGCATTCCATCATCAAATGGAAGTGGTATATATGTGATCAGCCTCGCGCGGGTCCTGAAGGCACAAGTAAGTTACATGAGGAAGCGGCTCAAACGTCCATGGTCTCCACTCTTGCCACTCTGCCTTCTCTTCCCCAGCCTGCAATGATGGCCTCATAGGGCATTCCCTATGGTCAGTTAACAGAGGAAGAGAAGACTAGGGCCTGGTTCACAGATGGTTCTGCATGATGTGCAGGGACCACCCGAAAATGGACAGCTGCAGCACTACAGCCCCTTTCTAGAACATCCCTGAAGGACAGCAGTGAAGGGAAATCTTCCCAGTTGGCAGAACTTCAAGCAGCGCACCTTGTTTTCCACTTTGCATGGAAGGAGAAATGGCCAGATGTACAATTATATACTGATTCACGGGCTGTAGCTAATGGTTTGGCTGAATGGTCAGGGACTTAGAAAAAGCATGATTGGAAAATTGGTGACAAAGAAATTTGAGAAAGAGGTATGTGGATGGACCTCTCTGAGTGGTCAAAAACTGTGAAGATATTTGTATCCTATGTGAGTGCTCACCAACGGATTACCTCAGCAGAGGAGGATTTTAATAATCAAGTGGATAGGATGACCCATTCTATGGAGACCACTCAGCCTCCTTCCCCAGTCATTCCTGTCATCGTTCAATAGGCCCATGAACAAAGTGGCCATGGTGACAAGAACGGACGTTATGCATGGGCTCAGCAACGCGGACTTCCACTTACCAAGGCCGACCTGGCTATGGCCACGCTGAGTGCCCAATTTGCCAGCAGCAGAGACCAACACTAAGCCTTTGATATGGCACCATTCCTCAAGGTGATCAGCCAGCTACCTGGTGGCAGGTTGATTATATTGGACCTCTTCTATCATGGAAAGGGCAGAGATTTGTCCTCATTGTAATATACACTTATTCCAGATATGGGTTTGCCTATCCTGCATGCAATGCTTCTGCCATGACTCCCAACCATGGACTCACAGAAAGCCTTATCCACCGTCATGGTATTCCACACATCATTGTCTCTCACCAAGGCACTCACTTTACAGCTATAGCAGTGCGGCAGTGGGTTCATGCTCATGGAATTCCATGTTCCTCATCATCCTGAAGCAGCTGGATTGATAAAATGATAGAATGACCTTTTGAAGCAACAATCACAACTAGGTGACAATACTTTACAGGGCTGGGGCAAAGTTCTCCAGAACACTGTGTATGCTCTGAATCAGCATCCAATATATAGTACTGTTTCTCCCAAAGCCAGGATTCATGAGTCCAGGAATCAAGGTGGGGAAGTGGGAGTGGCACCACTCACCATCACCCCTAGTAATTCACTAGCAAAATTTTTGCTTCCTGTTTCTGCAGCATTATATTCTGCTGGCCTAAAGGTCTTAGTTTCAGAGGGAGGAACGCTGCTACCAGGAGACACAAAAATGATTCCATTAAACTGGAAGTTAAAATTCCCACCCGGACACTCTGGGCTCCTCCTACCTTTAAGTCAACAGGTTAAGAAGAGAGTTACAGTGTTGCCTGGGGGTAATTGACCCGGACTATTAAGATGAAATCAGTCTACTACTCCACAATGGAGGTAAGGAAGAGTATGCATGGAATACAGGAGATCCATTAGGGCATCTCTTAGTATTACTATGGCCTATGATAAAGGTCAATGGGAAACTACAACAGCCCAATTCAGTCAGGACTACAAATGGTACAGATCCCTCAGGAATGAAGGTTTGGGTCACTCCACCAGGAAAAAACAAAACAAAACAAAACAAAACAAAACAAAACAAAACAAAACAAACAAACAAAAAAAAACGACCTGCTGAGGTGTTTGTTGAAGGCAGAGGGAATACAGAATGGATAGTAGACGAAGGTACTCATCAATACCAGCTACGACCACATGACCAGCTACAGAACCGAGGACTGTAACTGTCATGAGTATTTCCTCCTTCTTTTGTTAAAAACATGTTTGTGTATGTATACACTTGTACTGAGAAAATATCTACATTTTATTTCATTTTATTTCCTTTTCCTTTATCACGTGACATAAGATTTATTGACTTCATATCGGCATTTAGGTACTGTTAACTTTATGTAATAGTACTTGGGTTGGGGATTGGTGTATTTTTTATTGTATAAAGCATAGTTGTATTATGTTGGGTGTAATTATGACCTTATTATTGTCTTTATTTAAAGATGATGTATGATCTCAGGAGATGTGTATAGGGTTCAAGTTGACAAGGGGTAGGCTTGTGATGGTTAATATTGAGTGTCAACTTGACTGGATTGAAGGATGCAAAGTATTGATCCTGGGTGTGTCTGTGAGGGTGTTGCCAAAGGAGATTAACATTTGAGTCAGTGAGCTGGGAAAGGCAGACCCACCCTTTATCTGGTGGGCACAATCTAATCAGCTTCCAGCGAGTATAAAGCAGGCAGAAAACGTGAAAAGGCGAGACTGGCCTAGCCTCCCAGCATACCTATTTCTCTCATGCTGGATGCTTCCTGCCCTCAAACATCAGGCTCCTAGTTCTTCAGTTTTGAGACTCAGACTGACTCTCCTTGCTCCTCAAGCCTGCAGACTGCCTATTGTGCGACCTTGTAATCATGTAAGTTAATACTTAATAAACTCCCGTGTGTGTGTGTGTGTGTGTGTGTGTGTGTGTGTGTATCCTATTATTTCTGTCCCTCTAGGGAACCCTGACTAATACACTAGGTAAAAATAAAATAGCATGAAATGATCATGGTTGGTTGTTTCAAGGATCCAGATATTCTAAGCTAGGTTTGAAAGAAAACTGAGAATTATCTTAATGTCTAGGAAAACATTTTTGGAAAAAGAATGCAGCTAGGAGGAGAATTTCTAGAATAGACAAATGTATAGAGACAGAAGTAGCTGCAGGGACGGAAAAATGGGGAGTGACTGCTAACATGTGTGCAGAGTTTCCTTTGAGACGATAAAAATGTTCTGGTATATATATACATATATATATATTAGTGATGGTTGCACAACTCTGTGTATAATAAAAACAACTGACTTTTACAGTTTTAAAGGGTGAATTTCATGGTATATGAATTACATTTCAATAAAGCTGTTATTTAAAACAAGAAGTGAGAATGAAATCAGAAGATGTAAGAACACGTTCATAGAAACTTGCCTCAGAATCAGAGATATGAAAGGGCCAAAGGCCCTTATCAAGGTCATTTGTGATCTACCTCTCTGAAGACACCAGGAGCTCTATTCCCAAGCTTCCTAGGACATTTAGAAGATAGCAGCGCTGCCTGGCCACACTGTAGTATCTCCCCTGGGCATTTGTGTATGGTGGTGGGAATGGGTGTAGAAAATGATACACAGTTACACTGAACCTTCTCTTTTCAGGTGCATTTTGGTAAACAGACTGATTCTATTTCTAACCCAATCTTGCTTGTGGAGAGTGGATTGGTGCCCCAATCTAAAGGGTTACGTTGTCACCAGCAGGAACCCAAGAAGCATGTTCTGTAAACTGATAACAAAGGTCTTAGAGTGTGGACAAAACAAAGTACAGTCCTTCAGTTGTGATACCACATTGGAGCTTGGATGCATTCCACACCTATAAGGTTCTTGAAACAGACAGAAAAACAGCCATTTCTCCCAAGGACTTCCGAATGCAGTTGAACTATGCCCCTGAGGTCTGTCCCTGGTCTGAAAACAGGTTAGAGTATTTATATTTGTGTCTTTACATACACACCTAGAATTTCTAATAGTTTGACCTGTTTTTTAAGCAGTTTAAAAGGTTCCCTTATCTAGCTAGTGAGACACATATTGAAGCTGACTTTCTTCCTTGATTAGAATGCCAGCGTAATTGAGGCCATAGATAGATAATAACTATACTGACTTTTTCAGTCTCTCCAAATGGCCCTTTCTATTGAATACTATCCTAGTTCCTGGAAACAATCTTAGAGAAGAGCTCAGGGATCTTATTTTGTGAATCAATTACTAAAACAATACAGATAAACTATGACTAGTCTGAGAACTTGGCCTTAGAACTACCCACTATTACAGGGACATGATTCTGAAAGCAGAAAAAAATATCTGAGTTTGAATAATGACGGTGAGGCCTCTTACATCAAACATGTCTTGTGAACTGGTTACTCCCAGGAGGACCTACTTCCCAGCACCGCAGAAGTCATCATCTGTGTAAGCACCAGTGATTTATTAAGAAATGAGGAACATGAACATCTTCTCTACACAAACAATTATTTGCCAACCTTCTCCACTGAACTCCTTTTCAGCTAATAGCAATTTGAAGTCATAGCATCATCCATTAATCTCAAGGGTAATTTCCCCTGGCTTTGCAGGAGACGCTTTGATTAAACCTTTGGTCTCAATGCCACAAGTCTCTATTCTTAGCAAATTGAACAATGCACTGGTCTAATATCTATCGAAATGGGACATGTTCTCAGGCCACGCAACTCAATGGGGTCAATTTATGTAGGGTCTCCAGTGTCTATTACTACTGTTAAATATGTATTTAGAATGAGCATAAGCTAGAAGACTAGGGCCCAGTGTTGTGTGCAGTACAGTCCTGTATTCCATTCTATTAAACCTCCAATCCAGTGGATCAAGCTGTGCTTTAGAGCCCCAGGATTCCATGGTGAGTCTTAGGGGCCTCTGGAGGAGTTTTAAAGAGAAAGACTGACTGGGCAGGCTCAGTATGCTACTCTATCTCCTGCTTCACCAGAGCAATTTTGTTTTTATCTGTTTGATATATTGGGGTTCCACAGAAGATTTAATTTGAAAAACAAAACAATGCCACTAGAAAACAAAATTCATAAGCCATTACTGAAATCTATCTACACAGTTGACCATGAGCATGGACAGAATCTCCAAGTAGTAAAACTGGCATGTCAAAGAAAGCTTCCTGCTAAAAAATACATGGTTAAATTTGTCATCCATTAATTTATCACATCCATTTTGAAACAAATTTTTCAGCCTGAAACAAAGTTAAGTACTTTCAGGTAGTCATAAGTCCAAAGAAGAAAATAAAATAGGGTAATGGGATAGAGTGACCAGAGTAGCAGGTTTAAGGACTATTTTAGATAGGGTGTGGGTTGAAGAAAATCCCCCAGAAAGGTGGTGTTTGGGATGAGATGATATAGACAGAAAAACAACGCAACTGGAACTCAGTAAGCCAGTGCAAGAAATGTAGATGAATGGAGTTAAGATAAGAGAAGTGGTTCATGCACCCACTAAATGAGTTTAAAGCATGGATTGATTAATATTCGCAAAGGATTAGTCCTGGGGCTGGTTGTGGAAGAGGGCAAGAGAGGAATTGGGAAAACATTAAGGAGACTATTATAATAACTGAGGTGAGCAATGATGGTAACTTGAACTAGATTGGTAACAGGAGAGATAGAGAAAAGTAAACATGTGGGATATACCTTCAAAAGTAAAGTTGAGAGCATTTGATGATGGATTGCATGTGAATTGTGAGAAGAAAACAGAAATCAAGGATGATTCTTGGGTTTTAGTATTAAGAATCTGAATGCTTAGTAGTGCCCTTAAGTGACATGACAAATATTGTGTAATGAAAAGATACATTTGACCAAGGCCAATGAGAAGAGTAGGGGTCAGAATCAACTGAATTATGTTTTGAGCGTATGTGTTTGTGATACTTACTGGATACTCAAGACATGTCCAGAAACCAACTGGATAAAGGTATCTGGAGTACTAGAGAGGCATAAATTTGCAAATTATCAGCATAGAAATGATGTAAAAGCCATAAAACAAAATGTGCAAAATGTGATCACCTACGTAATGGGTGTAGAAGGAGAAGAGACGGCAGGCCACAATTAAGCCCCGAGGAAGCCCAACTTTTAGAAGCCAGGGAAAGGGGGAGATAACAAAGGAGCAGAGAGGAAACACTGTCAGATAGGAGGAAAACCAGGAGAGCATGGTGTCATGAAAGTCTAGAGAGGAGAGTGTTTTGGGAAGGAGAGTGTGGTCACTTCTGTCAAAGTTTCTGAGAGATAGAGTAATATAAATACAGAAAAGTAACGCTGGCTTTTCAAGATTTGGCCAATGGGTAGGAAGATTTGAGGAGGGGCAAGGAATTACAGTCTTTCCACTCTGTAAAATACTGTCACCTGGCTGGCCTCTTTGTTTTGAGATATAAGAACAGCCATGAGTAGTAGAATACTGCATAAAAGAACTGGAGAGAAAGTTGTAAAGAGAAAGCAATGCAAATAAACATCTTTTTCCCAGTTGTTTAATATTGTCACTGGAGACGACGTCCAGCCCAGCAAAGTTTAAAAGATTAAGTCTTTGATTTCTGGGGAGCTAAAGACAATAACATCACCATAGATGTGCCTAGAGAAAAACATACTTCCTCTCCCACCTTAAGAGAAGAGCACAAGTCAATAAAAAGACATTCAAAATGTGCACAGGGAAAAGCCAGTATTACCTGTGTGCAAACATTTACATCATTTCAGCAGAAAGATGTGTAGGCAATTTAAAACCATGACCTATATTTAAGGAACATATCCTAAAAGCCCCAGTCCCTTATTAATATTACAGCATATAATTATCCCTGATGCCCAGCCTATCTTGCTAGACCATGTTTAATCAGATCTTTTCTCACTGACTTGGCTGTTTCCCCTGTATATATCCCCTAACACATGGTAGAGATAAGGTTTGTGATCTATACTAGGGAAAGAGATTTATGATTACCATTGGGCACTCCTTGCTGGCCAATTTAAAAATAAAGAGTCTTTTTACAACTGTTGGTCTAAATTCCTCAATGGAGAGAGGTATGTGTATGTGTGCGTGTGTGTGCATGTGTGTGTGTGTGTGTACCTGCACATGTGTATCTGTGAACATACACTCTAAAATCCAGGCACACTGCACATTTGGGAAATGAGATACTCAGGATGATCAACCAAGCTGCATTTACCTCACTTAAAGACCAAGAATTGGATTCAATCTTTGTTTTGTATAGGTATATTTACAAAATTATTTGATATATGCTTCCTTTTCTTAAGGTAAAATATATTTGTATAGCTTCCACATTTTTTCTTAGGTCTATTAAGAACCTCGTTTTATGACCTAAGAGGTCATTTTATGACTCTTATACAAGGTAAATCTTAATGACCTTGTATAGGAACCTTAATTATACAAGGATGTTTTGAGGGAGTATAATTTGCATGTCCCCTTGCCAAAAAGTCTCAGAGCTCTGTGCTTTTGGGGTTTTTGCATCTATCTAATAAAATTGTATCCATTGTACCCTCTTCCTCTCATGTCAGTGTTACACTCCTGTAAGTGCATCTGCCTAAAGCAATCCCTCTCCCTCCTAATTATCTGCAAGTTTGGAAACAGGATTCAGAAGCTTTTGAAACTCTAAGTGGAATAAAAGTAAACAGATATCAGCAAGATTGCAAAATAAAAGCTCAACACAGGAGAATCAATCACATTTTTTACATACAAACCATGAACATGTGGAAACTAATATTTTTAAAAAGTTGTGGGTGCATATGTGTATATATTTATGGGGAAATGAGATGTTTCAATCCAGGCATGCAATGTAAAATAAGCACATCATTAAGAATGGGGTATTCATCCCCTCAAGCATTTATCCATTGAGTAGCAAACAACTCAATTACACTCTATAAGTTATTTTAAAACATACAGTTATTATTTACTATAGTCACTCTGTTGTGCTATCAAATAGTAGGTCTTATTCATTCTTTCTAACTATTTTTTTGTACCCATTAACCACCCTCACCTCCCCTGCAAACCCCCACTACCCTTCCCAGCCTCAGGTAACCATCTTTCTACTCTCTATGTCCATGAATTCAATTGTTTTGATTTTTAGTTTCCAAAGATAAGTGAGAACATGAGATGTTTGTCTTTCTGCACCTAGCTTATTTCACTTAACATAATGATCTCCGTTTCCATCTATGTTGTTGGATATGTCCAGATCTCATTCTGTTTTATGACTGAATAGTACTCCATTGTATAGAAGTACTACTTTTTCTTTATCCATTCACCTGGTGATGGACACTTAGGTTGCTTCCAAATCTTGGCTATTGTGAACCATGCTGCAACAAACGTAGACATGCAGATATCCCTTCGATATACTGATTTCCTTTCTTTTGGGTATATGGCCAGCAATGAGATTGCTAGATCATATTGTAGTTCAATTTTTAGTTTATTGAGGAACCTTCAAACTGATCTCCATAGTGGTTGTACATTCCCACCAACAGTGCACAAGCATTCCCTTTTCTCCACATCCTTGCTAGCATTTGTTATTGCTTGTCTTTCGATATAAGGCATTTTAACTGGTGTGAGATGATATCTCATTGTAGTTTTGATCTGCATGTCTCTGATGATCAATGATGTTGAGCACCTCTTCATATGTCTTTTGGCATTTGGAAACTAAAATTTAAAACACAATGCCATTTGCAATTGCTCCAACGACAATGAAATACTAAGATGTAGACAAAACAACATGTACAGCATTTCCATACTCAAAACTACAAAATGCTGATGAAAGAAATCAAGGACCTCAATAATTGGAAAGACATATCATGTTTATGGATTGGGAGATTCAACTAGTGAAGATGTCAGTTTTCCCTGAATTGTTTTATTTTGTGTTTAAGCAATTATTATCAAAATCCTAGCAAAATTATTTTAGACATGGACAAGCTTATTCTAAAATGTATGTGGGAAGTCATAGGCCCCAGAATAGCTAAAACAACCTCAACAAAGAAGAATAAAGTGGGAGGAATCACTCTACTTGATATGAAGGCTTACTATATAGCTATATAGCTGATACAACCAAGACAGAGTTGTATCAGTGGAGGGATAGACACATAGATCAATGGAACAGAACAGAGAAGCCAGAAATGGACCCATATGAATATGCCCAACATATGAGAAAAAGGAAGAAAATGCAATGAATGAAGGAAAAGTAGTCTTTTTAACAAGTGTTAGAACACTTGGACACTAGGGCATAAAAATGGACCTTGACCTAAACCTCACTCCCTATACAGAAAGTATCTCCAAATGGATTACAGACTTAAATATAAAACTAAAAATGTAATTTTGAAGAATAAAAAGTAAGAGAAAATCTTCATACTCTAGGAATAGGCAAAGATGTCTTAGCTTTGATAATCTACAAAAGTAATTCAGAAAAGAAAAATTTGATAAACTAGACTTCATCAAAATTAAATACTTTTGCGCTGTGAAAGACCTTTTTAAGAGGATGCAAAGATGAATTACAGGTGGGGAGAAAATATTTGCAACCCCTATGTTCAACAAAGGACTAGTATTTAGAACTCTCAAAACTCAACAGTAAAAATACAAACCATCCAACTAGAACATAGGCAAGAGATACGAAGAGACGGTTCTATGAAAAGGATATGCAGAGGATAAATAAGCACATGAAAAGATGTTCGACATTATTAATCAGTAGAAAAATGCAAATTAAAACAACAATGACAAAATGTTGACACCTATCAGAATGACAAAAATTAAAAATAGTGAAAACAGCATATACCACAGAAGATGCAGTAAAACTGGATCACTTATATATTGCCATTGAGATTTTAAATGGTACAATCACTCCGGAAAACAGTTTGGGAGTTTCTTATAAAACTAAACATGCTGAGGCAGGCAGATCACTTGAGGTCAGGAGTTCAAGACCAGCCTGGCCAACATGGTGAAACCCTGTTTCTACTAAAAATATAAAAATTAGCCAGGCATGGTGGCATGGGCCTGTAGTCCCTGCTGCTTAGGAGGTTGAGATGGGAGAATCACTTGAATCCACGAGGCGGAGGTTGCAGTGAGCTGAGATCACACCACTGCACTCCAGCCTGGGTGATAAAGTGAGGCTCTGTCTCATAATAATATTAATAACAATAATAATATTAATGAATAAAACTAAACATGCAACTACCATATGACTCAACAAGAGCACTCTTGGGCATTTATCTCAGATAACTAAAAATTCATGTGCACTTAAAAACCTGTACAGATATCTGTACCAGCTTTATTTATAACAGCCACAAACCAGGAGTAAGACAGATGGTCTTGTGCGGGTAAAAGGTTATACAAACTATATTATGTTTGCAAAATGGAATATTACTCAAAAGTAAAAAGGAATGACCTATTGATAGAAGCAACAACTTGGATGACTCTCCAGAGAATTATGATAGGTGAAAAAAAGCCAACCCCAAAAGGTAACGCACTGCATGATTTGAGTAACTTTTTGAAATGACAAAATTACAGAAATGAAGCACATATTGGTGATTGACAGGGGTTGTGGAAAGGGTGAAGACTGTGAGAGCGTGTTGAGTTTGGTTATTAAAGGGCAACACAGAGGATCCTTGTAGTCATGAAACTGTACTGTATCTTGACTGTGGTGGTGATTACACAAATATGCTCATGTGATGAAACTGCATAGAAGTAAACACACACACACACACACACTACGGAGTCCAAGTAAAACTGAGGAAATCTAAATATAATAAGTGGGTTTTATCAATATTAATTTCCTGGTGTGACATGTTCTGTAGTTATGCAAGATGTCATTATCGGGGAAACTAGGTAGTGTACTTGGGATATCTCTGCATTATTTCTTACAACAGCATGTAGCTTCAATTATCCCTAAATAAAATGTTTTTTAAATCAATGCATATTTAAAAAGTAAATACATAATGTAAAACCCAAGTCCTAAAACAAATGCATTTCTCACACAAAAGGAGGCTCTCCTGCAGGCTCTCATTTCAACCTATTTTGTTTTTTCAGAGGCTATTTTCTCCTTATTATCTGGTTCTCAGCTGTGTTCCCGGTGGTTTAGGTACTTTTCGGTCCTCCTCTACTTCACTGTTTATTACTTGTATTTCTCTGGTCCTTGACATGTTTCAAGTGCACTCTAACCACGAATAAAGGCACTTACTCTCTTAAAGATGACTTTGGGATACAGGTGAGTGGAAGAGAATTCCACTTGAGGGCTGTAAGACTGGATGCAAGTTATGTACATCACTTACAACATACAACATACACATACAACAAAATACAAATAGTAGAATGATATAACAAGAAGGAGGTGTGATATGGTTAGGCTTTGTGTCCCCACCCAAATCTCACCTTGAATTGTAATCCCCATAATCCCCACGTGTCAAGGGAGAGACCAGGTGGAGGTAATTGAATCATGGGGATGGTTCCCCATCTGTTCTCATGATAGTGAGTGAGTTCTTACGAAACCTGATGGTTTTATAAGGGACTCTTCTCCCTTCACACAGCACGTCTTCTTGCCGCCTTGTGAAGAAGGTGCCTTGCTTCCCCTTCTGCCATGATTGTAAGTTTGCTGAGGCCTCCCCAGTAGTGCTGAACTGAGTCAATTAAACCTCTTTTCTTTTTAAATTACCCAATCTCAAGCAGTTCTTTATAGCAGTATGAAAATGGACAAATACAAGGTAGGATTCAAATAGTGGTAATAGAAGAGATCCTTCCTCATTATTCCTTTCCCTCCTCTTGCTTTTTACACTCTCTGAATTCCAACTCTTTTGCTTTTCTATCCTGCCCCTGAAAAATACAAAAGCCTACCTTCACATGGGGCAGCAACACCAGGATTTCAAAGGGAGCATGTCTTCAAATCACCAGAGCTAATCCAAATGATTGAGGACTCATGGACAATAACGGTGTTTCCACCCTGACTTCTGGTTCCTTTTGGCTTTTACTCAGGATCGCGTCACTCACTTTGGTGTTCAAATCTACCCCATTCAGGTTAGGATGCCCTGGGTAATTCACCCCATTATCTGAACCTGTCCTTCTCACCAATTCTTAATTCAATAACTGGATTCTGTTGTCTACTTGTCAACTCCTGGCATTTTTGACGCCTTCGTTAGTTTTTGGCCAGAATTCTAGTTCTCCCAGCTTCAAGCCATTTATTCTCTTATACGTTCATTCAACAAATATTTATTGGAACCCAACTATATGACAGACACAATTATAGGCTCTGGGGACACATGATAACAAATAAATTATGTATCTGATAAATAAATCAGACAAAAATCTCTGACTTCATGAAGCTTATATACTAGTAGGGGGAGAGAGAGATAGAATAAATCAGATAGGTAACTCTGATATGTGTTAGAAAGTATAATATCCCAGTCTCTTTCCCACTGTCACATTGCATGTTGAAACTGACAGTCTGTGTTGACTTAGGTCACAACAAAGCCAAGTAGTTTTAGGCCCAATTCCTGAAGTCAGACTACCTAAGTTTGAATTATGAGTTCCCTACTAACATCTGGGGGACCTTAAACAACAAACTTACTCCTTCCTCTAGGTTTCAGTTTCCTCAGCTGTAAAATGGGGATGATCATGATTCCTACCTCTAGGTTGTGGTACGGATTTAACGAGTAATATAAAACACATAGAAGAGTGCCTGGCACATAACAAGTAAAATACTGCATAGAACACCATTAATAATGTGCCCATCACATAATAAATGCTCAATAAAATTTAACTATTATGACTACTATCATTACTAGTCTTTTTATAATTAAGAAAGGAAATTATTAAAATGTGAGGATGATCCAGAGCAGAACTTTGCTGTGCAATGTGACTAATAGCTCCTTTTGAAAAGTATCTATCATTATTGAAAAAATGTTTGAGTAATTTTCTGGTACTGTTTAATGAGCTTGCAGGCCCCTTCTAGGAAGTGAGTTTCATCCAAATGGTCCTATGAGGAGTGACCTACACAGCAGTTAGTCTTGTGACAAACCTAATAACTTTTAACTAAATAATCCTTTCTTGAATCTAATCTAACAATGTCATCTACCACTCTTTCATTGTATACAAAGTCTCCAATAAAGAAATACAAAAGCAGAAAGGAGAGATAGAATGAGGTTAATGGGGCCTCTTCCACCTACCATTCATTCATTCTTCCCCAAGTAGCTAAAAGGAAAGACAAGATGTGCCCATAGTTCGTTTCTTAGCACTGTTTCAAGGCCTTACTGGTGCATTTCAGTCTCTTGAATCTTACCTCATACCATTCTGCCCTTAGCTGACTAAATCCCTCCAACGCATCTTTCTTTCCCTTATACAGGTAAAGCACTTTTCTGCCTCAGATCTTTATATCTGTTGTTACCTCTGCTTGTAATGTTCTACCCACTTCTGCAATTCCACTGCTCTCAACTAGTTAGCTCTTAATCTTCCTTCAAGTTGTGGCACAAAGAACAGTACCTAGCCCCTTAGCTTAGAGGTTATGTACAGCTATATACTCCATGACACTCCATATTTCTCCATAGTAACAATCTGCACAATTTTCATCACATGCTCTATCTCTGATATAAATCCTTCTATGTCTTAGAGGCCTTGGCACATAGTCAGCATTCAAGAAATGTTGAATGGAGGGATGGATAGTTAAATAGATGGATGGGGAGATGGATGGATGGGTGACTGGAAGGGCAAATGAATGAGTAAATAAATAGATATTTTAGATAATTTATAGAAAGAGTATAAATATTCACAGAACTATCGTAATAGAGGACAAAAGGACATGAATGGTCTTTTACTGCAGTTCTCATCTTTTGTAACTTTAGAAACTGAGCCCAGAAAAAGGAATGTGGTCTGGTTAAGATCTCTAGCTAGTGGTAAAGTCAGGATGAGAATGCTAGTTCTTCCGGCTTCAAGCCATTTATTCATTCATACATTCATTCAACAAATGCTTACTGGGAGCCTACTGTATGACACATACCATTCTAGGCTCTGGGGATGTATGATAATAAATAAATCATGTATCTGATAAATAAATCAGAGAAAAATCTCTGACTTCATGAAGCATGTATACTAGTGGGGAGAGAGAGACAATAAACCAGATAGGTAACTCTGATATGTGTTAGAAAGTAGAATGCCCCAGTTTCTTTCCCACTGTCCCATTTATCTACACATGAAAGTATGTTCTTCAGAGCATGCTTCCCCCTGTGGGCAATACCAACCCCAGATCTCTTTAGTGCTCCATTTTCTGCTTAGTCACATTTTTTTTTTTTTTTTTTTTGGTGAGTCCTAATCTCCCACCAGCTGCTCAGTATCAGACTCTCAGACAAGGCCTTCTGCTCCGAACTTATCTTCTTCTATATCCCTGTACTATACAGAAACGCAGTTAGAGATTAGCTATTTATGAAGCTGTGAAGAAAAATGATCATAAAAATCACGTCTACAGAAACTAATTTGGGACTTCTGTTTCCAGAAATATTCAGTAGATGTACTTTTCTCTATTTCCCCCACTAAGTACAACTATAATCCTGAAAAATACAAAAATACAAAGACAAACAAATGCAAAATACAAAAAAAAAAAAAAAAAAAAACCAAATATAAGAAAATTCTGAAGGGTGGAGAGAAGAAAGCACAGCAGTGAAACACCTTGGGACCCAAGCAATGACATGGAGGGGAGGGCACTTGGTTTTAGTTTTGCCTCATATACCTCAGACTTGTGGCTGAAAAAGCCAGTAATGTCAATGGTGCAGACCAAAAAAAAAAGGCCCTCCAAAAGCTTTGTCTCTCTAACCAGTAAAGAAACTTAGCAAGAGAAAAAACTTTTATACAATACTACTCTATTCCAGCCATACACCACAGAAAAAAATTGTGACCCCATGCCCCCACACCAGTAAAGGCTGAATAGACAGCTAAATTTCCACACTCACAAGGTTGTAATGAGGTGGCCCATCCACCATGCTGAAGTTGTACCAGATAAGGCCAAGCAAGCAGCTGAGACTTTCATCACTGGGGAGCCAAGAATGAGCTGTCCCTCCACAGTGTCAGTGAAGACCAGATGGGGAACTTAGACTTCCATCTCTACCCCAGCATTAACAAGGACCTATCCCTCTGTTTACTCCACCTAACAAGTGCAGACTACATTAGTGATATTGAACATTTTTTTTCATATAACTATTGACCATTTATATGTCTTCTTTTGGGAATTGCCTAGTCAGGTCTTTTGCCCATTTAAAAAATTGATTATTTGTTTTCTTGCTATTGAGTTGTTGTTTTTTAAAAGGGCAAAGGACCTGACTAGGCAATTCCCCAAAGGAGACATACAAATGGCAAATAGTTGTATGAAAAAATGCTCAACATCACTAATCATCAGGGAAATGTGAATCAAAACTGCGATGAGATATCACCTAATTGCTGTTAGCATGGCCATTAACAAAAAAACAAAAGACAACTAGTGTTGGTGAGGATGTGAAGACTAGACTAGTGTCTGAAGTATATGAAGAAATTTTATAATTCAACGTTAAAAGAAACCTTAGAACAATCTGATTATAACATAGACAAAAGACATGAAGAGACATTCTACTAAAGAGTATACACAGATTAAAATTATTTCATGAAAAGATATTTAACATCATTAGTCATCAGGGAAATGCAAATTAAAACCACAACGAGATGTCACTACACACCCATAAAATTGACAATTAAAAATTGTGACACCACCAAATGTTGGCAAGGATGCAGAAAAACTGTACTCATACATTGCTGGTTAGACTATAAAATAGTACAGTCATTCTGGAAAACAGTTTAGCTATTTAAAAAAAAAAAACTACTATGCAAATACAATATGATCCAGCAATTGCACTCCTGGGCATTTATCCCAGAGAAATGAAGACTTATGTTCACACAAAAACCTGTATATACATGCTCATAGCAGCTTTATTCATGATAGCTAAAAACTATAAACAAATTCCCTTCAACAGGTAAATGGTTAAACTATGTAACATTTATACCACATACTACTAACTCAGCAATAAGAAGGAACAAACTATTAATGCATGCAACAACTTAGAGGAATCTAGAAAATTACGTTGAGTGAAAAAAAAATCCCAACGGTTACATACTGCATGACTTCCTTTATATAACATTCTTGAAATGACAGAATTATAGAAATAGACAACAGATTAGTATATGCTAGGGATTAAGGTGTGGGTGGGGATGGGAGAAATGGGAGTGTCTATAAAAGAGCAACATGAGGGATTCTAGTGGCAATGGAAACATTATTTAACTTGACTGTATCACTATCAATATCCTGGTTGTGATTTCACACAATAGACTGCAAGATGTTACAATGGTAGAAAATGGGTAAAGAGTGCATTAGATCTCTCCTTACTGTTTCTGATAACCATATGTAAATCTATAATTATCTCAAAATAAAAAGTTTAGAAAATGAATTTGGGCCACTCAAAAAAATTATTTGCTTTTTTCCCCTCAAAGCTGTGTTTCTATCACTTTTATCATTGTAAGTATTTACTGTCTTTCTATCATGTTTGTCTAATGAGGTACCAGAACTAAACACAAAATGCCAACAGACAAATCCTAGGAATCAGGACATTGTACACTGAAAGATACATAGCAATTAATACAGTTACTGTGGGGCAATTTCTAGGCTCCATGAACTAGAATCCTATGTGAAATACTCAAGCAAAATATAAATCTCATGCAGCAACCTCCGTACTACTTATCCCCCAATCAGCAGACCAGTACTTCATAGCCATAGTGTTTTGAGTTAGAGGGTCTGTTTCTTTAAATACCCAAGACTCCAAAGCGGACAACTTCATGCTCACCAAGCCTATAGCTTATTCACAATTAGGAATCAAGTGGGACTTTCCAACTCAATTGGTGATGGGGCATGACAGAGGAATGAGTTGATTGTTTAAATGAGTAGACAGACGGGACAAAGCAATAAATGAAATGGCTCGAATGAAAGAGAATGTGACGAACTGAATGTCTTCTATAATAATATGTTCCTAGTCCCAATTCACAGACCTGAACATTTACTTACTTCACTCTTTAAATTTTTCAAATAGCTTCCTGTCTCTATGCTTGAAGTGAATGATCATCTTCGCTAGGGAACATCATAGTCACCATGTCAACTCTCTTCTTTCACCAACTAAAACAACTGAAAAGGCTCTGTACCTCCTGCAGAACAAAGTTCACATGCTTCACATTTAGGAACCTCCACATTCTGCCTCAATCTGTCTTTCAAGCCTCATCTATTCTTATTACTCCTATGTTGACCATCTTGTCCAGTCAAACTGGTCTGTTCACTTTTCCTAAAAACAGAAATCTTGCATTATCCTATTTCCATGCCTTTTGCTCATGCCATTAACAGTGCCTGGCATGCTTTATCTTCCATCTAAACCTTACTTATTCTTCAAGCTCTGAATTAAATGGTGTATGCTCCATTAAGCTCTCTTTCCTTCAGAACCCCGTTGCTTATAGCTTTCATTTTAAACTTAGTATATTCCACTTGGCACGTGAGTTAGTATTTCCCTAGTTATCATTTCATGTGTTCACAACATTATGTAAAAACAATGGGAGGCCGGGCGCGGTGGCTCAAGCCTGTAATCCCAGCACTTTGGGAGGCCGAGACGGGCGGATCACGAGGTCAGGAGACCGAGACCATCCTGGCTAACCTGGTGAAACCCCGTCTCTACTAAAAAATACAAAAAACTAGCCGGGCGAGGTGGCGGGCGCCTGTAGTCCCAGCTACTCGGGAGGCTGAGGCAGGAGAATGGCGTGAACCCGGGAGGCGGAGCTTGCAGTGAGCTGAGATCCGGCCACTGAGCTCCAGCCTGGGTGACAGAGCGAGACTCAGTCTCAAAAAAAAAAAAAAAAAAAAAAAAAAAAAAAAAAAAAAAAAACAAGGGAAAGGCTACACAATAACTGTTATGATTTAATTAGCATATATCTTTCAGTGTGTGGTTTCCTGTTCCCACTCTGCTCTAGAAGAGGGTTGGTCTGTTGATGTTCACTATTTGGCTCTAGTGCATTTTCAGGTTAAGGTCAGAGTCATAAAATTAGGAAAAGAAGACTAATTTGTCAGCTAGGGCTGCCATAACAAAATGCCATAGACTTGGTGGTTTAAACTACAAAAATTAACTCTCTCATAGTTCTAGAGGCTAGAAGCCCAAGATCAGGGTGCCAGCATAGTTGAGTTATGGTGAGGGCTCCCTTCATGGCTTGTGAATGGTTGCTTTCTCACTGTGTCTTCATATAGTACAGAGACGGGAAGCAAACTCTCTGGTGTCTCTTCATAAAAGGGCATTATTCCCATCTTCAGCCCAATCCTCATGACCCCATCTAACCCTCATTACCACCCAAAGGCCCCATTTCTAAATACTATCACATTGGGGGTTAGGGCTTCAACATATGAATTTTGAGGGAACACAAATATTTCATCTATAACAGAGGCATATAATGAAAGACCCAATAATTATAACGAAAGTAACTAAAATAATTACATCAAATTAAAGATAAACTATTGGTATGCAATAATCACTCACTGGAGAGCAGAGAGCACGCAGGCTACTCAGGTTGTACCTCCCAAAGTGCCCTTCCTGAGTGGACCCTCACAGGATCAGTATCACTCTGGATTCTACTTTGTGTGTTCAAGAGCTTGATTTTAACCATTTACCTCAGAGTATTCCAGCCATACGGAACTAATTAAATTCTAAGGAAGCTCACGAGACCCTGCTTTATAAACCAGAATGCGAATTTGTTTATATTCAGGATAGTCTCAATGAGTATCCTGCTTTTCTTTAAATATAGAAGAGGTTCTGAGTGTCTAACCATGAGAAGAGTTCAACAGCATATGTCAGAAAGCATAAGAATGACTCAGACAACTTGAAGATAGGTCAATCGAAATTATCCAATCTGAGGAACAGAAAGGCAATAATAGAGGAAAATAGACAAAGCCTCACAGACGTGGGATGCCATCAAGTATGCATAAAGGGAGTCTCAGAAGGAGAGAAATATGCAGAAAGAATACTTGCAGAAACAATGGCCAAAAACTTCCAAAATTTTATGAAAGACATGAATTTATACATTTGAGAAGCTGAATCAAGTCCAAGAAGGATAAACTCAGGGATCTATATTTATATACTATATAATAAGCTGTTGAAAGCAAATACAAAGAGAAAATTTTGAAAGGAACAAGAGAGGAACTCATCACATACAAAACATCAGAAAGGTAGTCAGAGGGAGGATAAATAGGGATTGGTTAAAGGGTCAAAATACAGTTAGATAGAAGAAATAAAATCTAGATTCAGTAGCAAAATAGGGTAACTATAATTAACAATAATTTATTGTATATTTCAAAATAACTAGAATAGTAGATTTGGAATATTCCCAACACAAAGAAATAATAAATGTTTGAGGTAATGAATAACCAATTACCCAGATTTGATCATTACATATTTTATGCATGTATCAAAATATCAAATATACCCCATAAATATATACTACAATTATGTTATCCATAAAAATTAAAAATTAAACATTTTTAAAAAGATTAGCAGCTGCTTTCTCAGCAGAAACCATAAAGGCCAAAAGGCAATGAGATGACATAATCAAAACACTGAAGAATAAAAACCTGTCAACCAATAATTTTATATATGGAAAAACTATCTTTCAAATAGGAAGTACAAATGAAAATATCCCCACATAAATAAGAGCAGAGAAAGTTCATTACTAGTATACCTTCTCTACAAAGAAATACTAAAGGAGTTCCTCCAGGCTAAATGAAAGACACTAGGCAGTAACTTGAGTCCACATGAAGAAATAAAGAACTCATAATGGTAAATACATAAGTAAATACAAAAGATAGTATCAATGTTTTTGTCGTTAGTAAGTTCTTCCTTTTTTTCTATATAATTTAAGATATCTGCACAAAGCGATCATTATAAATCTCTGTTCATGGCCATACAATATATAAAGATGTCAACTGTGACAAAAACAGCATAATGGAAGGGAGAGAATGGAGCTATACAGGAAAAAAATTTTTGTATATTATTAAAATTAATTTGGTATTAATCTGAAATGGATTGTTATAATTAAAGTGTTAATGATAGTTCCTAAAGTAACCACATAGAAAATAACACAAAAACATAAGAAAAACTACAAAGAAATTAAAATGATACACTGGAATATATCTACTTAACACAAAAAAAGGCAGTGCTGGATGAACTGAGGAACAAAAATGACATAAGACATAGAGAAAACAAATAGCAAAATATCAGACATAAAACACACAGCTACCATCATACTTAATGGTGAAAGTCTAAAAGCTTTTCCCCTAAGATTGGAAATAAGACAAAGATATACAGTCTCACCATTTCTATTCAACATTGTACTGGAGGGTCTAGGTAGGACAATTAAGCAAGGAGAGAAATAGGATGTATGTAGATTGGAAAGGAAGAAGTAAAACTGTCTACTTAAACATGACATAATCTTGCATATAGAAAATCCTAAAGAATCCACAAAAAACCTATTAAAGGTAATAAATGAATGCAGCATGTTTGCAGGATACACGATCAACATACAAAAAAAAAAAAAATACCCTAGTATTTCTCTGTACTAACAATAAAAACTCCGAAACTAAATTAAGAAAACAATTCCCTTTACAATAGCACCAAAAATAATGAAATACTTAGGAAGAAATTTAACTCAAGAAGTATAAGACTTGGACACAAAAAACTAAGAAACATTGTTGAAAGAAATTAAAGAAGATTGAAAAACATGTGAAAGACATTCCATGTTCATGGGTTGGAACACTTAATACTCCTAAGATGACAATCTTCTCAAACTGATCTACAGATTCAATAAAGTTTGTATCAAGACCATTCAAAAATCACTTGATGAGTTCACTGAGTATAACATGTATGAATTGGGGGTGAAGGTCACATTTGCAGGCCTACTCTTTCCATCAGTCTTTCTTTAACTACCTATGCCCTTTTTCTTTGGTGACAGGAGAAGATGACTAAAGTAGAGGAAAATCTTACAGTGGTGAGAAAGGAAATTAGTCTTACCAAAATGCAGTCAGAATTCCAGTAGAATTTGTGCTTACGATACTTAATGCCTAAGCCCATGGTGACAGTAAGCGTAAAATCAACAAAATTTCTAAAACTTTTTCAAGCCAAACGAGTCTAGGCTTTTCTCTGTGATAACCTAGGATGCCAGCGAAGCCACAGATACAAAGAGTGGTGGTTGTGGGCAGTGGTAGAGAGCAGAAGTCAAGAAAAGGGCTTTCAGGAGCCATTTCATTTATAGTCTTTAAAGTTAATGAAGACTCTAGATATGCCAAATTCAAGTTTGTTGTTCTGTCCATGGCACATGTATGCCTTCTAATGGGAATATGTCAGAAACTAGGACTTTTTTATGGGAGGAAAGTATCATGAAAGGACACATACAACCTTTCAAGAGAACAGGCCAGGATGGGGCACTTGGAGAAGAAGCAATGGTTATAAGGAGGCAGAAATGTCAAGTAAGAAAGCATGAAGGCCACGCTTGACATTTTTGCTATTTTGTCACTCACTAGCTCATTGTTATGTACCATCCCTACCTTCCAAGACACAATTCTGCCAAATCCAGTGACTGGGTATTACGGCATTTTGCCAGGCCTGCTCCAGAGAATCGTATTAGCCCATTATCAGAGTATGGGGAAAGGGATTTTTCTATTTGAGTGGAAGTCAAATTGTGACCCTCTAGCTCAGGAGTCTAGTCAGAAGATCAGTACATGGATACTATTGCCATAGCACCAAATTACCCACCATCAATTACCATGTCAGTGACTAATCACAGGCAGGGAGCTGACCTCAAAAGGGGATGAGAGTTCCTTCCATCAGACAGCTATTTCATTTACAATGCCTCTGGCAGTGCTTCTAAACCACTCTCAGACTCCCTAGCCCCAGAAAGAAGGAAATCAAACTGATATTATATATATCTAATTATGGCTCCTGATGAGAGAAGACGGACAAAAAAATTAGTGGAAAGTGTTAATAACATTTATGAATTCTCCATGTGAAACGGCAAATTAGGAGCACCTCCTGTGGCATAAAAACTGTAAGAATGATTCTCCAATGAGATTTTACCAACTCTTGGCTCTCAAGGAAAGAAATAGAGTCAGGCTCTGTTAGAAAGTTTGTGTTTTGAGAATCTTTTCTGAGAATTAGATGATGTCCTTTGGGGAGCCGGACCTCTTTGATAGGCCCTTTGCTAAGTGAAAAGATTCCCATGTGGCCTTTCTATTGGACCAAAATGAAATTAAAGTGGAAAAGATGGTTCCAAATGCAGCCAGTGGCCCAAACCAGTAAGAGAACTGCTTTGCTTCAATCATGGTCAACTGAACAAAAAAAGTTTAATAAATAAACATTTACTGAGAATCCACTGTATGCCAAGATCCTTTACAAATTTCATAGGTATACAGAAGGAAGGAAGGAAGGAAGGAAGGAAGGAAGGAAGGAAGGAAGGAAGGAAGGAAGGAAGGAAGGAAGGAAGGAAGGAAGGAAGGAAGGAAGGAAGGAAAGAGAGAGAGAGAGAGAGAGAGAGAGAAAGAAAGAAGGAAAGGGACAAGCTACTGTTTTTTTTAATTAGACTCCACAAAGATGCATTATCGCATTACTGACTGTGTTTAAGCATTGTGCATGTATGTAAAAATGTTGAAAATTCCTCAATAAATGAAGAGAGAAGGCTTCTCTTGTATATCTGCAATTCTGAAAAATAAAGTTTTTTGAGATAACTGAATTTCTCAAGATCTGTTTTGTTGTTGCTGTTGTTGTTGCTGTTGTCGTCATTATTGGGTGAGTCCATATACAGTGGTGCCCCATTGAGATTTTGGATCAGTCTCATTAAAAGGCTTATGTTGTTCATCATGGCATTTCAGATGATCACAGTTATAAAAGCTATTTCCTTTTGTTTGTTTGTTTTTTTGAAATGGAGTTTCACTCTTGTCGCTTAGCCTGGAGTGCAATGGCATGATCTCGGCTCACTTCAACCACTGTCTCCTGGGTTCAAGTGATTCTCCTGCCTCAGCCTCCCCAGTAGCTGGGATTGCAGACACCTGCCACTATGCCTGGCTAATTTTTTGTATTTTTAGTATAGACGGGGTTTCACCATGTTAGGCAGGCTGGTCTCGAGCTCCTGACCTCAGGTGATCTGCCTGCCTCGGCCTCCCAAAGCTATTTCTTTATTAATATAGTTCATCTGCTCATAACTGTTAACCATGTGCAATTGTCATTAGTATAACTGAATGTTTATGCTTACAACAATATGTATGTTATTATTGCTTATTTTCTTGTGAAATGTGGTCTGTGAAGTATCATGTTTTTATGTTTGTCAAATAAATCCCCTTTTTAAAATGTAAAGAAATTTTTTTTAAAGAATTTTAAAATTATTTTTTCCAAAATTATATTCTAGGGATTTTGATCTTTCAGGATTTCTTTTTCTCTTTCCTTTCTTTTTTTTTTTTTTTTAATTTATTTATTATTATTATACTTTAAGTTGTAGGGTACATGTGCACAATGTGCAGGTTTGTTACATATGTATACTTGTGCCATGTTGGTGTGCTGCACCCATCAACTCGTCATTTACATGAGGTATAACTCCCAATGCAATCCCTCCCCCTTCCCCACTCCCCATGATAGGCCCCGGTGTGTGATGTTCCCCTCCCCGAGTCCAAGTGATCTCATTGTTCAGTTCTCATCTATGAGTGAGAACATGCGGTGTTTGGTTTTCTGTTCTTGTGATAGTTTGCTAAGAATGATGGTTTCCAGCTGCATCCATGTTCCTACAAAGGACACAAACTCATCCTTTTTTATGGCTGCATAGTATTCCATGGTGTATATGTGCCACATTTTCTTAATCCAATCTGTCACTGATGGACATTTGGGTTGATTCCAAGTCTTTGCTATTGTGAATAGTGCCGCAATAAACATACGTGTGCATGTGTCTTTATAGCAGCATGATTTATAATCCTTTGGGTATATACCCAGTAATGGGATGGCTGGGTCATATGGTACATCTAGTTCTAGATCCTTGAGGAATCGCCATACTGTTTTCCATAATGGTTGAACTAGTTTACAATCCCACCAACAGTGTAAAAGTGTTCCTATTTCTCCACATCTTCTCCAGCACCTGTTGTTTCCTGACTTTTGAATGATCGCCATTCTAACTGGTGTGAGATGGTATCTCATTGTGGTTTTGATTTGCATTTCTCTGATGGCCAGTGATGATGAGCATTTTTTCATGTGTCTGTTGGCTGTATGAATGTCTTCTTTTGAGAAATGTCTGTTCATATCCTTTGCCCAATTTTTGATGGTGTTGTTTGTTTTTTTCTTGTAAATTTGTTTGAGTTCTTTGTAGGTTCTGGATATTAGCCCTTTGTCAGATGAGTGGATTGCAAAAATTTTCTCCCATTCTGTAGGTTGCCTGTTCACTCTGATGGTAGTTTCTTTTGCTGTGCAGAAGCTCTTTAGTTTAATGAGATCCCATTTGTCAATTTTGGCTTTTGCTGCCGTTGCTTTTGGTGTTTTAGACATGAAGTCTTTGCCCATGCCTATGTCCTGAATGGTACTACCTAGGTTTTCCTCTAGGATTTTTATGGTATTAGGTCTAACATTTAAGTCTCTAATCCATCTTGAATTAATTTTCGTATAAGGAGTAAGGAAAGGATCCAGTTTCAGCTTTCTACTTATGGCTAGCCAATTTTACCAGCACCATTTATTAAATAGGGAATCCTTTCCCCATTTCTTGTTTCTCTCAGGTTTGTCAAAGATCAGATGGCTGTAGATGTGTGGTATTATTTCTGAGGACTCTGTTCTGTTCCATTGGTCTATATCTCTGTTTTGGTACCAGTACCATGCTGTTTTGGTTACTGTAGCCTCGTAGTATAGTTTGAAGTCAGGTAGCGTGATGCCTCCAGCTTTGTTCTTTTGACTTAGGATTGTCTTGGAGATGCGGGCTCTTTTTTGGTTCCATATGAACTTTAAAGCAGTTTTTTCCAATTCTGTGAAGAAGCTCATTGGTAGCTTGATGGGGATGGCATTGAATCTATAAATTACCTTGGGCAGTATGGCCATTTTCACGATATTGATTCTTCCTATCCATGAGCATGGTATGTTCTTCCATTTGTTTGTGTCCTCTTTTATTTCACTGAGCAGTGGTTTGTAGTTCTCCTTGAAGAGGTCCTTTACATCCCTTGGAAGTTGGATTCCTAGGTATTTTATTCTCTTTGAAGCAATTGTGAATGGAAGTTCATTCCTGATTTGGCTCTCTGTTTGTCTGTTACTGGTGTATAAGAATGCTTGTGATTTTTGCACATTAATTTTGTATCCTGAGACTTTGCTGAAGTTGCTTATCAGCTCAAGGAGATTTTGGGCTGAGACAATGGGTTTTTCTAAATATACAATCATGTCATCTGCAAACAGGGACAATTTGACTTCTTCTTTTCCTAACTGAATACCCTTGATTTCTTTCTCTTGCCTGATTGCCCTAGCCAGTACTTCCAACACTATGTTGAATAGGAGTGGTGAGAGAGGGCATCCCTGTCTTGTGCCAGTTTTCAAAGGGAATTTTTCCAGGTTTTGCCCATTCAGTATGATATTGGCTGTGGGTTTGTCATAAATAGCTCTTATTATTTTGAGGTACGTTCCATCAATACCGAATTTATTGAGCGTTTTTAGCATGAAGGGCTGTTGAATTTTGTCAAAAGCCTTTTCTGCATCTATTGAGATAATGATGTGGTTCTTGTCTTTGGTTCTGTTTATATGCTGGATTATGTTTATTGATTTGCGAATGTTGAACCAGCCTTGCATCCCAGGGATGAAGCCCACTTGATCATGGTGGATAAGCTTTTTGATGTGTTGCTGAATCCGGTTTGCCAGTATTTTATTGAGGATTTTTGCATCGATGTTCATCAGGGATATTGGTCTAAAATTCTCTTTTTTTGTTGTGTCTCGGCCAGGCTTTGGTATCAGGATGATGTTGGCCTCATAAAATGAGTTAGGGAGGATTCCCTCTTTTTCTATTGATTGGAATAGTTTCAGAAGGAATGGTACCAACTCCTCCTTGTACCTCTGGTAGAATTCTGCTGTGAATCCATCTGGTCCTGGACTTTTTTTGGTTGGTAGGCTATTAATTATTGCCTCAATTTCAGAGCCTGCTATTGGTCTATTCAGGGATTCAACTTCTTCCTGGTTTAGTCTTGGAAGAGTGTAAGTGTCCAGGAAATTATCCATTTCTTCTAGATTTTCCAGTTTATTTGCGTAGAGGTGTTTATAGTATTCTCTGATGGTAGTTTGTATTTCTGTGGGGTCGGTGGTGATATCCCCTTTATCATTTTTAATTGTGTCGATTTGATTCTTCTCTCTTTTCTTCTTTATTAGTCTTGCTAGTGGTCTGTCAATTTTGTTGATCTTTTCAAAGAACCAACTCCTGGATTCATTGATTTTTTGGAGGGTTTTTTGTGTTTCTATCTCCTTCAGTTCTGCTCTGATCTTAGTTATTTCTTGCCTTCTGCTAGCTTTCGAATGTGTTTGCTCTTGCTTCTCTAGTTCTTTTAATTGCGATGTTAGAGTGTCAATTTTAGATCTTTCCTGCTTTCTCTTGTGGGCATTTAGTGCTATAAATTTCCCTCTACACACTGCTTTAAATGTGTCCCAGAGATTCTGGTATGTTGTATCTTTGTTCTCATTGGTTTCAAAGAACATCTTTATTTCTGCCTTCATTTCGTTATGTACCCAGTAGTCATTCAGGAGCAGGTTGTTCAGTTTCCATGTAGTTGAGCGGTTTTGATTGAGTTTCTTAGTGTTGAGTTCTAGTTTGATTGCACTGTGGTCTGAAAGACAGTTTGTTATAATTTCTGTTCTTGTACATTTGCTGAGGAGTGCTTTACTTCCAATTACGTGGTCAATTTTGGAGTAAGTACGATGTGGTGCTGAGAAGAATGTATATTCTGTTGATTTGGGGTGGAGAGTTCTATAGATGTCTATTAGGTCTGCTTGCTGCAGAGATGAGTTCAATTCCTGGATATCCTTGTTAACTTTCTGTCTCGTTGATCTGTCTAATGTTGACAGTGGAGTGTTGAAGTCTCCCATTATTATTGTATGGGAGTCTAAGTCTCTTTGTAAGTCTCTAAGGACTTGCTTTATGAATCTGGGTGCTCCTGTATTGGGTGCATATATATTTAGGATAGTTAGCTCTTCCTGTTGAATTGATCCCTTTACCATTATGTAATGGCCTTCTTTGTCTCTTTTGATCTTTGATGGTTTAAAGTCTGTTTTATCAGAGACTAGTATTGCAACCCCTGCTTTTTTGTGTTCTCCATTTGCTTGGTAAATCTTCCTCCATCCCTTTATTTTGAGCCTATGTATGTCTCTGCGTGTGAGATGGCTCTCCTGAATACAGCAGACTGATGGGTCTTGACTCTATCCAGTTTGCCAGTCTGTGTCTTTTAATTGGAGCATTTAGTCCATTTACATTTAAGGTTAAGATTGTTATGTGTGAACTTGATCCTGCCATTATGATATTAACTGGTTATTTTGCTCGTTAGTTGATGCAGTTTCTTCCTAGCCTTGATGGTCTTTACATTTTGGCATGGTTTTGCAATGGGTGGTACCGGTTGTTCCTTTCCATGTTTAGTGCTTCCTTCAGGGTCTCTTGTAAGGCAGGCCTAGTGGTGACAAAATCTCTAAGCATTTGCTTATCTGTAAAGGATTTTATTTCTCCTTCACTTATGAAACTTAGTTTGGCTGGATATAAAATTCTGGGTTTAAAATTATTTTCTTTAAGAATGTTGAATATTGGCCCCCACTCTCTTCTGGCTTGAAGAGTTTCTGACGAGAGATCTGCTGTTAGTCTGATGGGCTTCCCTTTGTGGGTAACCCGACCTTTCTCTCTGGCTGCCCTTAAGATTTTTTCCTTCATTTCAACTTTGGTGAATCTGGCAATTATGTGTCTTGGAGTTGCTCTTCTCGAGGAGTATCTTTGTGGCGTTCTCTGTATTTCCTGGATCTGAATGTTGGCCTGCCCTCCTAGGTTGGGGAAGTTCCCTTGGATGATATCCTGAAGAGTGTTTTCCAACTTGGTTCCATTTTCCCCCTCACTTTCAGGCACCCCAATCAGACCTAGATTTGGTCTTTTTACATAATCCCATACTTCTTGCAGGCTTTGTTCATTTCTTTTTCTTCTTTTTTCTTTTGGTTTCTCTTCTCGCTTCATTTCATTCATTTGATCCTCAATCGCTGACATTCTTTCTTCCAGTTGATCGAGTCGGTTACTGAAGCTTGTGCATTTGTCACGTATTTCTCGTGTCATGGTTTTCGTCTCTTTCATTTCGTTTATGAGCTTCTCTGCATTAATTACTCTAGCCATCAATTCTTCCACTTTTTTTTCAAGATGTTTAGTTTCTTTGCGCTGGGTACGTAATTCCTCCTTTAGCTCTGAGAAATTTGATGGACTGAAGCCTTCTTCTCTCATCTCGTCGAAGTCATTCTCCGTCCAGCTTTGATCCGTTGCTGGCGATGAGCTGCGCTCCTTTGCCGGGGGAGATGCGCTCTTATTTTTTGAATTTCCAGCTTTTCTGCCCTGCTTTTTCCCCATCTTTGTGGTTTTATCTGCCTCTGGTCTTTGATGATGGTGATGTACTGATGGGGTTTTGGTGTAGGTGTCCTTCCTGTTTGATAGTTTTCCTTCTAACAGTCAGGACCCTCAGCTGTAGGTCTGTTGGAGATTGCTTGAGGTCCACTCCAGACCCTGTTTGCCTGGGTATCAGCAGCAGAGGTTGCAGAAGATAGAATATTTCTGAACAGCGAGTGTACCTGTCTGATTCTTGCTTTGGAAGCTTCCTCTCAGGGGTGTACTCCACCCTGTGAGGTGTGGGGTGTCAGACTGCCCCTAGTGGGGGATGTCTCCCAGTTAGGCTACTCAGGGGTCAGGGACCCACTTGAGCAGGGAGTCTGTCCCTTCTCAGATCTCAACCTCCGTGTTGGGAGATCCACTGCTCTCTTCAAAGCTGTCAGACAGAGTCGTTTGCGTCTGCAGAGCTTTCTGTTGTTATTGTTTACTGTGCCCTGTCCCCAGAGGTGGAGTCTACAGAGACAGGCAGGTTTCCTTGAGCTGCTGTGAGCTCCACCCAGTTCGAGATTCCCAGCAGCTTTGTTTACCTACTTAAGCCTCAGCAATGGCGGGCGCCCCTCCCCCAGCCTGGCTGCTGCCTTGCCGGTAGATCACAGACTGCTGTGCTAGCAATGAGGGAGGCTCCGTGGGTGTGGGACCCTCCCGGCCAGGTGTGGGATATGATCTCCTGGTGTGCCTGTTTGCTTAAAGCGCAGTATTGGGGTGGGAGTTACCCGATTTTCCAGGTGTTGTGTGTCTCAGTTCCCCTGGCTAGGAAAAGGGATTCCCTTCCCCCTTGCGCTTTCCAGGTGAGGCAATGCCTCGCCCTGCTTCAGCTCTCGCTGGTCGGGCTGCAGCAGCTGACCAGCACCGATCGTCTGGCACTCCCCAGTGAGATGAACCCAGTACCTCAGTTGAAAATGCAGAAATCACCGGTCTTCTGTGTCGCTCGCACTGGGAGTTGGAGACTGGAGCTGTTCCTATTCGGCCATGTTGCTCCGCCCCCCCCTTTTTTTTTTAATTGAGATAGGGTCTTGCTATGTTGCCCAGGCTGGTCTCTAGCTCCTGGCTTCAAGTAATCTTCCTACCTTGACCTCCCAAACTGCTGGGATTTTAGGTGTAAGCCACCATGCTCAGCATCAGTATTTCAACATTCAGGATTATGGCGTTTGGGACTGTGTCTTTCAAAATTATGATAGACTCTTTAGGAGTTTACACACTAGCTATAAAAATAAATCATAAATAAATGGTAAAAGGAGTCAGGAAAGGACAATTGGTCTGGAGGCCAGGATACCTGGGCTCTAGTCCTGGCTCTAACAGGTTGCTGTGTGACTGTGGGCAAGCCCTTTCTTCTCTATTGGCCCCACTTTTCCCATTTGTAAGCTGAGAAGTTTAAACTAGATCCTGAAATGCTTTCCCAACTCTGACACTACTTAAAGTAATGAGTATAGGAAAATGGGAGAGGGGCGGGGGGGACAGTTGAGCTTCCCATGCTAAAGAGGATTTAGGTTTTTTTTTTTTTGAGGGTGAGTTTTTGTTTGTTTGTTTGTTTGTTTTCTATTCCAAGGACACAAGGTGTCTTCCCAACGCTTTGGAGTCACTGAAAGTGTAAGGCCGTAAAAGCCTAATGCCAGAACGAGGGAACATTTTCTCTCCAAGGATCAGTAAAATGCAGTCAGGAAAGTTGGTGACTCATTCTAAGTAAGACCTCCTCAGGGAAATTCTGGAGGGCAACTCCAAAGTCAACTTCAAAGTTTCCAGACTCTCCTTTTTTATCATTTGCTGTCCAAATGCAGAAGGATTAGAGTAAGATTTCTATCAGACCCATTACTTTGGCAGAGAGCCCAGTATCTGCCTGGGGATGAAGGCAGTGTTTGGTGCTCATGAATAAGGCTTGTAAATTGCTATTCTTTGTAACATTGCTGAGGAGGCAATGCCACATTCAAGACAAAAGACCATCAGTAGACTGGAGATGAAGAGAAAGTAGTGGAATAATGGAGATGGTCTTTTATGGAGATTATGAGCAAAGGGTTTGGAGTTATTCAGCCCTAGGCTCAATTCCAGCACCAGCATCTTGAGCATAAGTGTTTAAACATTTTTCGAGCCTCAGTTATTTCATGTGCAAAATGAAGATAATAATAATACTGATTCTACAATGATTATTGTAAAGATTAAATAAAATATTGTGTGTAAGGAGTGGGCACATGTGTCTGGCGCCTAGTAGATGCTCAGTAAATGGTAACTGCTAACATTAATTAACATAGCTATGATCATCCTTATCGTCATCATCATCATCATCATCATCACTGATTTCTCTCCATACTGGCAGTAAAGACATTCCTAAATAATGAAGATAACAAATGACTTACCAAAGATCATTGATATTAAATGCTCAGAAATCATCAATGGCTGTTCATTTTCTATGGTTTCAAATCCAAACTCCTTTGTTTGGCACTTGATGTCCTCCACAATTAGCCTCATCCAGTCTCTTCCATATCATTAATTTTGGAGGTTATTCACCTGCACTTCACTCCCAGGCCTGCTCAATTACAATACAAATTCTAACCATGGCTGCGGGATATATTGGGAGCTTTATATCCTTCCGTGGGTAGGTTTGGCCTTAGTTACTATGCCCCATGCATGGTATTCAGTGAGCCTGGAGTTGTCCCTGGACTTATATCCCTGTAGCATATCGGGTCCTAAACCATGGTAATTTGATTCAATCTAGATAACTGAGTTTTGTCTTAGCTTCCCTAGAATGAAGGCTTATCTTGTCTGTCTGCCTAGATCTAACCAGTTCCTTCACAGAATGTTCGGTTCTGTACCATGGTGGCCCCAGCTTGCCTGGGGTTCTTAATACAAGACTGATGATTGAGAACCAGGATACCAAGACACAACGAATTCTGGATGTTGTCTGTCACCTAGATCTTCTTGCTTTCACGTCTCACAAATCCTAAAACATCCCTTTGAGAACTGTATTGGACCAATAATATTTTACTCCAGGCCACAAAAGGAAACAGAAGGCTCACTCAAAGAGAGTAACTGGGGAAAGTTTAATGAAAGAGCTATTTAAATAATTTGAGAAGGGTTAAAAGAAACCAACAAAGGATGGTGAAGTCCCCCAAAGTTAGCAATACCAGCAGAGCCTTTATCATTCCTAGCCCTAAATAGATAAATGGAGGGAGTAGTTACTGGATCCCAGAGGGAAAAAGATCCATAGCTGTGACTGGAAGAGATGACACTCCCTACCGAACAAATGTGTCTTTGGGGGAGGAATTCAGCCACTGACAACTAACATCAACCTGGGAGAAAAAATATCCTGACTTCTCTCTCCTCTCATTCACTACCACTGTCTCCAATTGGCTGTATCCAACGGATAAGTCAAAAGGCAAAATAACCCAGTTGATACATCCATAAAGGTCAGCCTCCTGGGACAAAGAGAAGAATGCAGAAAGGTAAGGGTTAGATGTAAAGGGACAAATGGAAAATATTCAGTAAAGGCAGGTACTTCTGTTGGAGACTACCCCAAGAGTTCGACCAGTTCTACAATCACAGCTCATATCCTGCTCAAACTTTCTTGGTGCTACTGAGGTTTCTGATACCCCAACATCCAATTTCCCAGTCCTCAACTGCAAATTATGCCAGAGACTAGATCTTATACATCTGTCTATATTCCCCCGTAACATTATAAAAACTTACTGATGCACTGTTTTGCAAATGTTACAGATTTTCCAGTTTCTCTTCTTTCTGTCTGTCTCTCTCCTCATTCAACAATATTTCATAAGCTCCACCATACATCAGCAACTGTGTTAGATGGTGGGGACACAATGGTACATAAAAACATATACATTCCCACCTCTCAGGGCACTTAACAATCTAGCAGAAAAGAAAAACACGAATCCAAAAACACATTAGCAAGCAGACATTAAAAGAGCTAATATTGCCGGGCGCAGTGGCTCACACCTGTAATCTCAGCACTTTGGGAGGGCGAGGCGGGCGGATCACGAGGTCAGGAGATGGAAACCATCCTGGTTAAGACGGTGAAATCCCGTTTCTACTAAAAATACAAAAAATTAGCCGGGTGTGGTGGTGGGCGCCTGTAGTCCCAGCTACTCCGGAAGCTGAGGCAGGAGAATGGCGTGAACTCAGGAGACGGAGCTTGCAGTGAGCCCAGAGAGTGCCACTGCACTCCAGCTTGGGGGACAGAGCAAGACTCCATCTCAAAAAAAAAAAAGAAAAAAAAGAGCTAATATTTACTGAGTGCTTATAGTATGCTACTGTGGTGACTTTGTGTCTAACTGGTTATAATCTGGAGCTATGTTTCCCGAAATTACTTTCCCTATATGATACCAAGTTAGAATTAGTCCCAGGAGACATATGCACAAGATTTGAAAGGCAAAAGTGAAGGTGCAGCCATTTGCAATACACTGAAGGTCATTGTGGTAGCAGGTACTGTTTCAGTTTATGAACATGGCCGCTAATCTGCTGGCATGAAGCAGGAGTGCTGAAGGGTGCCAGCTTCTCCTGCAGGTCACCTACATCATCAAGAATGGAGGTGGTGAAAGGTAAGCATGGGTTTCAGATATCCTCATGGGATCCAGTTTGTCTTGCTAGGTTCCAATTTGTCTTTGTTATCCCCCACTTCCCCTTGTGACCTTAAGCTCAACACCAAATGCTGAAATTAACCTTATGGAAACTAATTAGCTCCCACAATTGCATAATGTCAATTCCTAAAATAAAATCCCTTACTATCTATAACCTATAGTGGTTCTGCTTCTTTGATCAAACCTTAATTGAGACTGAGATAGGTACCATTATTATCTCTATATTAAAGATGATACTAAGGCACAGAGAGATTAAGCAACTTGCCCAATGTCAAACAATTAATAAATAGAGAAAGCCGAGTTTTGAATCCAAACAGTTTAGCATAAGAGAAAATGTGTGTGTGTGTGTGTGTGTGTGTGTCTGTGAGAGAGAGAGAGAGAGAGAGAGGGAAAGAGAGAGATTAACCACCATCTTATTACTATCTACCTTTCAAACCTGTTTGTAATTATGTACAGGTAATTATGCAGAAGTGGATAAACACTATGAGAAAAGAAACACAATTCTATGAGAGCACAGCATATAACAAAGTATCTTGTATTAGATTATCTACCTCTCTGCCTACTTATCAGTCCCATCTATCTGTCTACTATATATATATATTTTTTTTAATAAAATAGCTGATGCAGGAAGAAAAGCCTAACCTCCGTAAATTTGGGCAAAAGTGAAGAAAAAGCAGGAATCCTTCCCTTCCCCTGATACCACTATTTGGACAAAGTGTTGTCTATTCCATAATAGGGAAACTACCCTACTGAGAGCATAATTATGCAGAAATTGTTTGCAGTGCTAAACATTGATGAGGGGATAGTATAAAGTACACTAGATTGGGAATTAAGAAACTTGTCTTCTAATTCTAGCTCTGCCGCTGTTTGCTGTGTAACTCTGGGCAAGTGATTTCCGTTCTGTGGAGTGTCCATTTTCTCTCCCTAAGGTGATATGATTGAAATCTACAATCTCTAAGACTCCTTCTAATCTACTAGGAGACTATAACCATTGGCCTGTGAAATTGCGGTCTATCCAAGTTTTCAGATAATTCAAGAAAGCAGTGGGATAATAAACCTGGGATTCCTGGGTGATTATTTGCAGTTCCAAAAGAAAACAATTTTGTTGGAACTCCTGAAGAGAAAGAAGGGATGGTAGAGCCACTTTACCTAGTCATAAATCAATCTGGCAATCACTGTAGGCTATACACCATTTTTCTTACCAAGATCTCTGATGAATTCTTGTTTTGCAATAAAAAAAGATTAACACATTCATTTTGAAGAGATGATCTCTTCATCCCAAAAGTCCCCAGGGGAACTTTTACCAAATAGCAGAATGTGGAAGCACAGCATGATTCAAGGAAGCCACATGGCCTTCTACCCAGAGAATGATGAATACTTTTTACCTCGGCTAGGAAGGAAACGTGGACTAGAATTGATTTCCTCTCTTCTCTTGGGAGAAAGTGGGAGTAAGGGCATTAGAAATCCCATTCTGAGAAGTTTGCATTAAAATCTTTGTGTTTTATAGATATGTGAGAGTTAAGAGAAATAAAATACTTGTCCTGTTCAATGTCTGTTGTTTTGCAGTTTGAACTGAATATACTTATTTTCTAATTAAATTTTTTATTATACTTTAAGTTCTGGGATACATGTGCAGAACGTGCAGGTTTGTTACATGGGTATACACGTGCCATGGTCGTTTGCTGCACCCATCAACCCATTATCTACATTTGTTTAAGTTCCTTGAAGATTCTGGATATTAGCCCTTTGTCAGATGGATAGATTGCAAAATTTTTCTCCCATTCTGTAGGTTGCCTGTTCACTCTGATGATAGTTTCTTTTGCTGTGCAGAAGCTTTTTAGTTTGATTAGATACCATTTGTTAATTTTGGCTTTTGTTGCCATTGCTTTTGGTGTTTCAGTCATGAAGTATTTGCCCATGCCTATGTCCTGAATAGGACTGCCTAGGTTTTCTTCTAGGGGTTTAATGGTTTTAGGTCTTATGTTTAATCTTTAATCCATCTTGAGTTAATTTTTGTATAAGGTGTAAGGAAGAGGTCCAGTTTCAGTTTTCCATATATGGCTAGCCAGTTTTCCCAACACCATTTATATTTCTGAGGCCTCTGTTCTGTTCCGTTGGTCTATATATCTGTTTTGGTACCAGTATCATGCTGTTTTGGTTACTGTTGCCTTGTAGTATAGTCTGAATTCAAGTAGCATTATGCCTCCAGCTTTGTTCTTTTTGCTTAGGATTGTCTTGGCTGTACAGGGTCTTTGTTGGTTCCATATGAAATTTAAAGTAGTCTTTTTCTAATTCTGTGACGAAAGTCAATAGTAGCTTGATAGGAATAGCATTGAATCTATAAATTACATTGGGCAGTAGGGCCATTTTCATGACATTGATTCTTCCTATCCATGAACATGGAATGTTTTTCCATTTGTTCGTGTTCTTTCTTATTTCCTTGAGCAGAGGTTTGTAGTTCTCCTTGAAGAGGTACTTCACATCCCTTATAAATTGTATTCCTAGGTATTTTATTCTCTTTGTAGCAATTATAAATAAGATTTCACTCATGATTTGACTCTCTGTCAATTATTGGTGTATAGGAATGCTTGTGATTTTTGAACATTGATTTTGTATCCTGAGACTTTACTAAAGTTGATTATCAGCTTAAGGAGATTTTGGGCTGAGACAATGGAGTTTTCTAAATATACAATCATATCATCTACAAACAAAGACAATTTGACTTCCTCTCTTCCTATTTGAATACCCTTTATTTCTTTCTCTTGCCTGAATGCCCTGGCCAGAACTTCCAACACTATATTGAATAGGAGAGGCGAGAGACGGCATCCTTGTCTCATGCCGATTTTCAAAGGGAATGCATCCAGTTTTTGCCCATTCAGTATGATATTGGCTGTGGGTTTGTCATGAATAGCTCTTATTTTGAGATATGTTCCATCAATATCTAGTTTATTGAGAGTTTTTAGCATGAAGGGACGTTGAATTTTGTTGAAGGCCTTTTCTGCATCTATGGAGATAATCATATGGTTTTTGTCATTGGTTCTGTTTATGTGATGGATTACACTTATTGATTTGCATATGTTGAAGCAGCCTTGCATCCGAGGGATGAAGCCAACTTGATCGTGGTGGATAAGCTTTCTGAAGGGCTGCTGGATTTGGTTTGCCAGTATTTTATTGAGGATTTTCGCATCAATGTTCATCAGTGATATTGGCCTGAATTTTTTTTTTTTAATCTCTGCTCAGTTTTGGTATCATGATAATGCTGTCCTCATAAAATGAGTTAGGGAAAAGTCCTTCCTTTTCAATTGTTTGGAATAGTTTCAGAAGAAATGGTACCAGCTCCTCTACATACCTCTGGTAGAATTCAGCTGAAAATTGATCTGGTCCTGGGCTCTTTTTTGCTGATAGGTTATTCATTACTGCCTTAAGTTCAGAACTTGTTATTAGTCTATTCAGGGATTCAACTTCTTCCTGGTTTAGTCTTGGGAGGGTATAGGTGTCCAGGAATTTATCCATTTCTTCTAGATTTTCCAGTTTATTTGAGTACAGGTGTTTATAGTATTCTCTGATGGTAATTTGTAATTCTGTGGTCTCAGTGGTGATATCCCCTTTATCATTTTTTGTTGTGTCCCTTCGATTCTTCTCTCTTTTCTTCTTTATTAATCTGGCTAGCTCTCAATCTATTTTGTCAATCTTTTCAAAAAACCAGTTGCTGGATTCATTGGTTTTTTTTGAAGAGTTTTTCATGTCTCTATCTCCTTCAGTTCTGCTCTGATCTTAGTTATTTCTTGTCTCTTGCTAGCTTTTGAATTTATTTGCTCTTGCTTCTCTAATTCTTTTAATTGTAATGTTAGGGTGTCGATTTTAGATCTTTCCTGCTTTCTCCTGTGGGCATTTAATGCTATAAACTTCCCTCTACACACTGCTTTAGCTGTGTCCCAGAGATTCTGGTATGTTATGTCTTTGTTCTCATTGGTTTCCAAGAACTTATTTATTTCTACCTTAATTTCGTTATTTACCCAGTAGTCATTCAGGAGCAGGTTTTTCAGTTTCCATGTAATTGTGTGATTTTGAGTGAATTTCTTAATCCTGAGTTCTAATTTGATTGCACTGTGATCTGAGAGCTATTTTTATGATTTCAGTTCTTTTGCATTTGCTGAGGAGTGTTTTACTTCCAATTATGTGGTCAGTTTTAGAAGGAATGTGATGTGGTGAGGAGAAGAATGTATATTCTATTGATTTGGGGTGGAGAGTTCTGTAGATGACTATTAGGTCCACTTGGTCCAGAGCTGAGTTCAAGTCTTAATATCTGCCTTGTTGATCTGCCTTATATTGACAGTAGGCTGTTAAAGTCTCCCACTATTATTGTGTGGGAGTCTAAGTTTCTTTGCAGGTCTCTAAAAACGTGCTTTATGAGTCTGGGTGCTCCTGTATTGGGTGCATATATATTTAGGATAGTTAGCTGGTTAGCTCTTCTTGTTGCCTTGATCTTTTTACCAATATGTAATGCCCTTCTTTGTCGTTTTTGATCTTTGTTGGTTTAAAGTCTGTTTTATCAGAGACTAGGATTGCAACCCCTGCCTTTTTTTTTTTTTTTTTTTTTTTTTTTTTTTTTTTTTTTTTTTTTTTGCTTTCCATTTGCTTGGGAAATACTCTTCCATCCCTTTATTTTGAGCCTATGTGTGTCTTTGCATGAGGTGGGTCTCCTGAATACAGCACACCAATTGGTCTTGGCTCTTTATCCAATTTGCAAGTCTGTGTCTTTTAATTGGGGCATTTAGCCTATTTACATTTAAGGATAATATCATTATGTGTGAATTTCATCCTGTCATTATGATGCTAGCTGGTTATTTTGCCCATTAGTTGATGCAGTTTCTTCATAGTGTCAATAGTCTTTACAATTCGGTATGTTTTTACAGTGGCTGGAACCGGTTTTTCCAAGTGCTGCCTTCAGGAGCTCTTGTAAGGCAGGCCTGATGGTGACAAAATCTCTCAGCATTTGCTTGTCTGTAAAGGATTTTATTTCTCCTTCGCTGGTGAAGCTTAGTTTGGCTGGATATGAAATTCTGGGTTGAAAATCATTTTCTTTAAGAATGTTGAATATTGGCTCCCAGTCTCTTCTGGCTTGCAGGGTTTCTGCAGAGAGATCCACTATTAGTCTGATGGGCTTCCCTTTGTGGGTAACCCAACCTTTCTCTCTAGCTGCCCTTAACATTTTTTTCTTCATTTCAACCTTAATGAATCTGACAATTATGTGCCTTGGGGTTGCTGTTCTCCAGGAATATCTTTGTGGTGTTCTCTCTGTTTCCTGAATTTGAATATTGGCCTGTCTTGCTAGGTTGAGAAAGTTCTCCTGCATGATATCCTGAAAAGTGTTTTCCAACTTGATTCCATTCTCCCTGTCACTTTCAGGTATACCAATCAAACGTAGGTTTGGTCTTTTCACATAGTCCCATATTTCTTGGAGGCTTTGTTTGTTTCTTTTCATTCTTTTTTTCTCTAGTCTTGTCTTCACACTTTAATTAAGTTGATCTTCAATCTCCAATATCCTTTCTTCCACTTGATTGATTTGGGTTCATGAAGTCCTCATGCTGTGTTGTTCAGCTCTATCAAGTAATTTATGTTCTTCTCTAAACTGATTATTCTAGTTAGCAATTCCTATAACATTTTTTCAAGGTTCTTAGCTTCCTTGCACTGGGTTATAACATGCTCCTTTAGCTAGGAGGAGTTTGTTATTACCCACCTTCTGCAGCCTACTTCTGTCAATTCATCAAACTCATTCTCCATCCAGTTTTGTTCCCTTGCTTGCAAGGAGGTATGATCCTTTGAAGGAGAAGAGGTGTTCTGGTTTTTGGAATTGTCAGACTTTTTACACTGGTTTTTCCTCATCTTCTTGGATTTATCTACCATTGGTCTTTGATGTTGGTGACCTTCGGATGGGGTTTCTGTGTGGATGTCTTTTTCGTTGATGTTGATGCTATTCCTTTCTGTTTGTTAGTTTTCCTTCTAACAGTCAGGCCCTTCTGCTGCAGGTCTGTTGGAGTTTGCTGGAGGTCCACCCCAGACCCTGTTTTCCTGGGTATCACCAGCGGGGGCTGTAGAACAGCAAAGATTCCTGCCTGTTCCTTCCTCTGGAAGCTTCATCCCAGAGGGGCAACTGCCAGATGCCAGCTACAGCTCTCCTGTATGAGGTGTCTGTCGACCCCTGCTGCGAGATGTCTCCCAGTCAGGAGGCACGGGGGTCAGGTACCCACATGAGGAGGCAGTCTGTCCCTTAGCAGAGCTCGAGCACTTTGCTGGGAAATCTGCTGCTCTCTTCAGAGCCACCAGGCAGGAACTTTTAAGTCTTCTGAAGCTGCGCCCATAGCCACCCCTTTCCCCAGGTACTCTGTCACAGAGATGTGGGAGTTTTCTCTATAAGCCCCTGACTGGGGCTGCTGCCTTTTTTTCAGAGATGGCTTGCCCAGAGAAGAAGAATCTAGAGATGCAGTCTGGCTACAACAGCTTTGCTGTGCTGCAGTGGGCTCTGCCCAGTTTGAACTTCGTGGAGGCTTTGTTTACACTCTGAGGGGAAAACCACCTACTCAAGTCTCAGTAATGGCTGACGCCCTTCACCCCACCAAGCTTGATTGTCCCAGGTTGACTTCAGAGTGCTGTTCTGGCAGTGAGAATTTTAAGCCAGTAGATCTTAGCTTGCTGGGCTCTGTGAGGGTGGGATCCATTGAGCTAGACCGCTTGGCTCCCTGGCTTCAGCCCCCTTTCCAGGGGAGTGAACAATTCTGTCTTGGTGGCATTCCAGGTGCCACTAGGGTATGGAAAAAAACTGCAGAGTGAGCTGAGATCTGGCCACTGCACTCCAGCCTGGGTGACAGAGCGAGACTCCGTCTCAAAAAAAAAAAAAAAAAAAAACTCCTGCAGCTAGCTCAGTGTCTGCCCAAATGGCCACCCAGTTCTGTACTTGAAACCCAGGGCCTTGGTGTTGTAGGTATCCGAATAAATCTCCTGGTCTGCAGGTTGCAAAGACCGTTGGAAAAGCATAGTATCTGGGCAGGAATGCACTGTTCCTCACAGCACAGTCCCTCGTGGCTTCCCTTGGCTAGGGGAGGGAATTCCCTGACCCCTTGCACTTCCCAGGTGAGGCAACGCCCCACCCTGCTTCTGCTCATCCTCCGTGGGCTACACCCACTGTCTAACCAGTCCCAATGAGATGAGCTGGGTACCTCATTTGGAAATGCAGAAATCACCTGCCTTCTGTGTTGATCTCACTGGGAGCTGCAGACCGGAGCTGTTCCGATTTGGCCATCTTGCCAGCCATCCTAATTAAATTTTTGATAGAGTTTTAAAGCAAGTGAGAAGTTCATGTAGTATGGCTAAGGTTATAATTTAGGCAGCCATCTCTTAAATGAAGAAAAATAATAACTTCAGATTTAGTCTGACATCCTGAAGCATCTGAATCAGATAACTGTAAAACTGGGGGGAAAACGTATTCCTCCTATCTTTAAAGAGAATGAGACAATTTAAAGAGATTGCTCTTAGTTCCATGAAGACTAAGGTCCTCAAAGTATAAGGATGGGATGAGATCACATTTCTTTGACCTACATCAATAAGGCACATTAACTAGTTATTTAAATGAACCAACCCCATTTAACAAGCTTGAGGTTGTTTCTAATAGAAAAAGAAAGGCTTAATTAACCCCTTGTAAGTGTCCTTATTTCAAAAAATGCAAAATCCACAGTGGGAATTTGTGTTTAGAGAAAAAGTCGTATCACAGAATGCCATTTTTATCACCTTTTCAGTTCTAGTTGCTCCTTTTATTGTAGCATTTGTTCATTCAAATATCTATTATGTATGAGTTTTACATCAGGTACTGTGCTAAGTATTGGCTTACCTCTTTGACTCTTGGATTTTTACAAGCTGCATTTAGATGTTGAGCCTCCAGAGCTGGGACTTCAATGTCAATTTTAAGATTTTTTCCTTTGCTTGGGAATGTTCTCCCTTTCTGGTTTTCCTACAACAAATCCCTTTTATTCACACACAGGCTATCAGAAAAGTGGAAGGGGGGCTGTGTCATACAAGATATCATAAGTGCAAACCTCAGTTGGCATATAAAGGAATGCTTCCAAATGTCAAGACATTTTAGTGACCATATACAGCAATGTATCTCACCATCAATCAGAGGCAAAATATGCCCAGGTTCGTCAGACTCCTTTAGGACTCTGATCAATACCTGTGAATTCAAGTCTGCCACATCCAACAAAGAATAAGTCACAGTGGGTAGCGATTGCTTCTACCCTAGAGCTAGCATTTGTCTTCAGCATCTCTTGCCCATTAGTGCTAGTTTGCTGCTGTATTGGACTTTTCGGTCTCTATCTATTCCCTTTCCTTGATTTTTAAATGCCATATCCCTTATCACCTCCTAATATATTATATTTGAAATATTATATATGCTGTTTGTAATCTGCTGAAGCCCCATGAAGACAGGGAAGTTTGTTTGTTTTGTTTACTCAATGCCTAGAATAGCACCTGGCTCACAGTTAAGCCCTCAAAAATGTGATGAATAAATGAATGAATAAGTGATACCTGTTTGTTCCTTTTTGCCTTAGTTGACTCTTTGGGCGTCAAGCCCACATTTGTCTAAGATCCACAGCAAAAACCTGATCCTACTATTCCTCTGGCATCAATCCTTCAGGCTTGTCCTACCTGACATACCAGATTCTTCTTGGTGAACTGACCTAACATACAACCCAGATCGGAATATAGCCAAGTCAAAGCATTTTTGCATACACAAGGACCCACACACAAAACTACTTGTTTTTTTCATTTGTCCTTAAAGCTGTTTTTTTTTTCCTTTTTATGTCCCTATATATGTGAGTACATAAAATGGTTTTGCCTTCAACATATGAAACAGAAACATCACTACCCACCTCAGATCCCCTCTAGACCCCCACCCTTCATTCAGGCTGTTTAGCCTTACTTGATTTATTCTCCCTCCTTGGTATCAGCATTTTAATATTCCCTAGGCCTAACTTATAGGAATGAAAATCTATGGGCCACATTAATTAGGGGGCAACAAAAACCAGGGGCCTTTTAACCTACTGTAATGTCACTCTGTCTGGCCCCTTCTTCCACAACCACATTGGGTAGGCCATGCTTGACAAAGAGTTTAGAAAACATTGAATTCGAAGAATCTGTTCCTCAAAGCGAGTTCAATTCAACCAATCACATTTTTCTTTGCCAACTACCTTAGCTATGTCTGTTAGACCAGAAACCCAAGAGGACTCTTTATTTTTAATTGACAATTCAAGAGACTCTTCACACTCTTTTTGCTCCCTCTGTGTGTCGTGGATTTATTTTCTAAGAGGTGTGTGGTCAGAGGGGAGACATAGAATGAGCAATGAATTTCTTTCTGCTTTGGAAGTGTCCCTGGCATATATGATGTGATTCTAGGAAAGCAATGTAGGAGTTGGGGTTGAGGTAAGGGGAGTTGCAATTCGCAGGTGCTATCACAGATGAGATCATCATAAATGAGATATCTGTGATATCTGACAATAAAACAGGAGGGATGAGGAGGGGAGATCAGTTAGGCAAACAATTTTTTAAAAACTATGTATTTTAGAATAATTTTTAATTTACTGAAAAGTTATAAAGATATTACAGACTGTTCCCAAACACCCTTCACTCAGTTTCCCCAGTGTTCACAGCTTACATAACCATGGTACAGTTGGCAGAGGCAAGAAATTAACATTGATATGTTCCTGTTACTAAACTACTAGATTTCACTCATTTTTCCACTAAAATCCTTTTACTGTTTCAAGGTCTAATTCAGGATTCTACATTGCATCTAACGGACAATTTTTGGCATAATGTGAGAAGATCTACTCAAGAAGCCAAGCCTAGGTCCATCGGGGAAAGCTGCTCACATTGACCTGGGCTCTTTTTTTCCTGACTACAAGTCCTGGTTAATCTGCACTATATGGTGTAGCCAAGGGGAGCTTGGCTAAACAGCAGGGGTATGCTCAGGCATCAAAAGGGGAGTACTGCTACATTGAATGGATTTCCTACCTTCAGCGCTATTAAGAATGACAAATCTGTATTATGAAGCAGACATGTTAGAGTCACTATATTAAATATGTCAAACACATGGGACAGTCTAGACTGGGGGTTGACAAACTGCAGCCTTATAGGCCAAACTTTGCCTGTTGACTGTTTTGTGTGTGTGTGTTTGTTTTTTAATGAAGCTATTTATTGGAATACTTAGACACTCCTGTTTGATTATGTATTGTCTATGGCTGCATTTGTACCACAAAGACAGAGTAGAATAGTTGAGACAGAGACTGTATGACCCACAAAGTCTAAAATATTCACCATCTGGTTCTGTGGAAATAGTTATCTAAATGTGATTAACAGGTAGAGAAATAAGAACCTGGATGGTCTGTGTCTAGTAGAAGTTGCAAAACTGTTAGACAAAATGTACAGCCTATGTCAGAAGGCTGGGACATGGGATTATATCAAGCTAACAACCTTCTGCACAACAAAGGAAACAGTTAATAAAGTGAAGAGACAGTCCACAGAATGGCAGAAAATATTTGCAAACTACCCATCCAACAAGGGATTAATAACCAGAGTACATAAAAAGCTCAAACAACTCAATAGCAAAAAAAAAATCCCAAATAATCTAATTTAAAATGGGCAAAAGACTTGAATAGACATTTCCCAAAAGAAGACATATAAATTGCCAAGTATGTGAAAAAATGCTCAATGTCACAAATCATCAGGAAAATGCAAATTAAAATCACTATGGGGTATGACCTCACCCCAGTTTGAATGGCTATTATCAAAAAGACAAAAAATAACATGCTGGAAAGGATGCAGAGAAAAGGGAACACTTATATACTGCTGGTGGACATGTAAATTAGTACAAACTCTATGGAGGTTTCTCAAAGACCTAAAAAATAGAACTACCATATGATCCAGCAATGCCACTGCTGGGTACGTACCCAAAGAAAACAAAATGAATATATGAAAGAGATATCTGTAATCCCATGTTTATTGCAGAACTATTCATAATAGAAAAGACTGGAATCAACCTAAATGTCCATCAACAGATGAATGGATAAAAGAAAACACAGTGTATATACACAATGGAACACAGCCACAAAAAAACAAAATCCTCACACTTGCTGCAACATGGATGGAACTGGATGTCATTATGTTAAGCGAAATAAGCCAGGCACAGAACAACAAATACTTCATGTGCTCACTCTATACGGGAGCTAAAAAAGGGAATCTCATGGAGGTAGCAAGTAGAATGGTAGTTACCAGAGGCTGAAAAGGGAAATGGGGAGGGGAGATGAACAGAAGTTGGATAATGAGTAAAAAAATACAGTTAAATACAAGTAATACATTTTAGTACTCAATAGTACAATAGGAAAATTATAGTTATCAATCATTTATCTTCTATTTCAAAGTAGCTTGAAGAACTGTAATGTTCCCAATGCAAAGATAAATGTTTGAGGTTATGGATATCCCAATTACCCTGATTAAGTCATTACGTACTGTACACATCCATCAGAATATCACATATACCTCAAAAATATGTTATGTCAATTTTAAAAAAGAAGTCTAATGCATAGCCAGTGACACACCCAGTAATGAATGAGGCTTCCTTGGAGATTCTGTGAACATCACATTGCTGAACTTGGCTTCTACCCCAGACCCAGCTCCTGAAATTTCTAATTAAGGGGAGATCACTAAACCTTGGAAAGGCTAGATGGTTGTGGAAGGGGGGAAATCACTTCTTACCAATGCTCTGAGAGTTCTTTGTTGTAAGTTAATACGGAGAAATGAAAATAAGAAAACCCATGGGTATAACCTATTTAGATATGTTCCTACTTTCCTTTGACAAGATTGTCTATTTAGGATGACTTTAAATTATTAGATTACCATAAGACAAGAGAATGTTTTTATTACTCAAGTCATTATTGAATACTTAGTATATCTATGGCCCTGTGGGATTACAAAGAGGAGATAAACCCAGTCTATGTATTATGATTCTAGTGAGAAAGAAAACACATGCACTTAACCACTTATTATAAAAGTACAATAAAGTATCAAAACATCTACATGTCTCCATTTAGTCTCAATCCTTTCTCACTCCTAGGATGGCTCAGTCCTTTCTTTTCCTACAGCATCCTTCCAAATTTTGCTACTATGCCCTCTGAAGACACCATTTCAAGGTAAGCAAACTCCCTGACATGCTTCACCTCCTCACATAGCAACTCTTTTTTTAACTGAAATCTGGCCCTATCACAAGAACCCTGCATCCCCTTGAACTCTCTCAAGAATAGGGTGTTTATCCCCACATACTTCAGAAATCTTATGGCCACAATTGCTTTTATTGTCCCCATTTTAGTAAGGAGAAAACTGAGGCTTAGAGAGGCCAAGTAAATTTCCCAAGGCCACACAACCAGTAAGTGGCAGAGCTGGGATTAGAACCCAGATGAGAATGATGGAAGCATCATGCTCTTTACAACCACACTACAGAGTCTTGCAGATCCTCTACAATCCTCCATCATCACTTGATGCTAAAGGTGAAACATCTAAGAAACAATAGAATTTTTTAAAAATCTAGGATCACGTACTTTCTTTTTTCCCAATATTACCCTGCACTTATTTATTCGTTTGTTTTCTTCTTGAGAACTTGGTCTTTATATGATTTTTTAAATCAACTTTTATTTTAAGTTTCAGGATACATGTGCAGAATGTGCAGATTTGTTACATAGGTAAACGTGTGCCTTGGTGGTTTGCTGCACTAATCAACCTATCACCTAGGTATGAAGCCCAGCATCCATTAGCTATTCTTCCTGATGATCTCCCTCCCCTGACTCCCCAACAGGCCCCAGTGTGTGTTGTTCCCCCGCCATGTGTCCATGTGTTCTCATTGCTCAGTTCCTACTTATAAGTGAGAATATGTAGTGTTTGGTTTTCTGTTCCTGCGTTAGTTTGCTGAGGATAATGGCTTCCAACTCTATCCATGTCCCTGCAAATGACATGATATCTTTTTATGGCTGCATAGTATTTCATGGAGTATATGTACCACATTTTCTTCATCCATTCTATCATTGATGGGCATATGGGTTGATTCCATGTCTTTGCTATTGTGAGTAGTGCTGCAGTGAACATAACATATCTTTATAATACAGTGACATATTTCTTTGGGTCTATACCCAGTAATGGAATTGCTGGGCCAAATAGTATTTCTGTTTCTAGATCTTTGAGGAATTGCCACACTGTCTTCCACCATGCTTGAACCATTAATAATTTACATTCCCACCAAGAGTGTAAAAGCATTCTTTTTTCTCTACAAGCTCACCAGCATCTGTTGCTTCTTGACTTTAATAATCACCACTCTGAGTGGTATGAGATGGTATCTCATTGTGGTTTTCATTTGCATTTCTCTAATGATCAGTAATATTAAGGGTTTTTTTCATTTGTTTGCTGGCTTTGCGAATGTCTTCTACTCAGAAGTGTCTGTTCATGACCTTTTCCCACTTTTTTTTTTTTTTTCTTGACAGAGTCTCGCTCTGTCTCCCAGGCTGGAGTGCAGCGGCAGGATCTCTGCTCACTGCACCTTCTGCCTCCCAGGTTCAAGTAATTATCCTGCCTCAGTCTCCCGAGTAGCTGGATTACAGGTGCCCGCTGCTACACCCAGTCAATTTTTGTATTTTTAGTAGAGATGGGATTTCACCATGTTGACCAGGCTGGATTTGAACTCCTCAATTGATCCACTTGCCTCAGCCTCCCAAAGTGCTGAGATTACAGGTGTGAGCCACCACACCCATCCTCTTTGTTCACTTTTTATTTATTTATTTATTTTTAATTTATTTATTATTATTAAACTTCAAGTTGTAGGGTACATGTGCACAATGTGCAGGTTTGCTACATATGTATACTTGTGCCATGTTGGTGTGCTGCACCCATCAACTCGTCATTTACATCAGGTATAACTCCCAATGCAATCCCTCCCCCCTCCCCCCTCCCCATGATAGGCCCCGGTGTGTGATGTTCCCCTTCCCAAGTCCAAGTGATCTCATTGTTCAGTTCCCACCTACGAGTGAGAACATGCGGTGTTTGGTTTTCTGTTCTTGTGATAGTTTGCTAAGAATGATGGTTTCCAGCTGCATCCATGTCCCTACAAAGGACACAAACTCATCCTTTTTTATGGCTGCATAGTATTCCATGGTGTATATGTGCCACATTTTCTTAATCCAATCTGTCACTGATGGACATTTGGGTTGATTCCAAGTCTTTGCTATTGTGAATAGTGCTGCAATAAACATACGTGTGCATGTGTCCTTATAGCAGCATAATTTATAATCCTTTGGGTATATACCCAGTAATGGGATGGCTGGGTCATATGGTACATCTAGTTCTAGATCCTTGAGGAATCGCCATACTGTTTTCCATAATGGTTGAACTAGTTTACAATCCCACCAACAGTGTAAAAGTGTTCCTATTTCTCCACATCCTCTCCTTTGTTCACTTTTTAATGGAGCTTTTTTTTTTTTCTTGTAAATTTGTTTAAGTTCCTTCTATACTCTGGAGATCAGACCTTTGTCAGATGGATAAATTGAAAAAGTTCTCTCTCATTCTATAGGTTGTCTGTTCACTCTGATGATAGTTTATTCTGCGCAGAAGCTCTTTAATTTAATTAGATCACATTTGTCAGTTTTTTCTGTTGTTGCAATTGCTTTTAGCATTTTCATCATGAAATCTTTGCCCATGCCTAGGTCCTGAATGGTATTGCTTAGATTTTCTTTTAGGGTTTTTATTTGTTTTAGGTTTTGTATTTAAGTCTTTAATCTATCTTGAGTTAATTTTTATACAAGGTGTAAGGAATAGACAGATCACTAGCTAGACTAATAAATGAGAAAAGAGAGAAGAACCAAATAGACACAATCAGAAATGATAAGGGGGATATCACCACTGACCCCACAGATATACAAACAACAATCAGAGAATACTATAAACAGTTTGGTGCATATAAACTAGAAAATCTAGAAGCAATGGATAAATTACTGGACACACACACCCTCCCAAGACTGAACCAGGAAAAAATTGAATCCCCAAATAGACCAATAAAGAGTTCTAAAATTGAGGCAACAGACACATGAAAAAATGCTCATCATCACTGGCCATCAGAGAAATGCAAATCAAAACCACAATGAGATACCATCTCACACCAGTTAGAATGGCGATCATTCAAAAGTCAGGAAACAACAGGTGCTGGAGAGGATGTGGAGAAATAGGAACACTTTTACACTGTTGGTGGGAGTGTAAACTAGTTCAACCATTATGGAAAACAGTATGGCGATTCCTCAAGGATCTAGAACTAGATGTACCATATGACCCAGCCATCCCATTACTGGGTATATACCCAAAGGATTATAAATTATGCTGCTATAAGGACACATGCACACGTATGTTTATTGCAGCACTATTCACAATAGCAAAGACTTGGAATCAACCCAAATGTCCATCAGTGACAGATTGGATTAAGAAAATGTGGCACATATACACCATGGAATACTATGCAGCCATAAAAAAGGATGAGTTTGTGTCCTTTGTAGGGACATGGATGCAGCTGGAAACCATCATTCTTAGCAAACTATCACAAGAACAGAAAACCAAACACCGCATGTTCTCACTCGTAGGTGGGAACTGAACAATAAGATCACTTGGACTCGGGAAGGGGAACATCACACACCGGGGCCTATCATGGGGAGGGGGGAGGGGGGAGGGATTGCTTTGGGAGTTATACCTGATGTAAATGACGAGTTGATGGGTGCAGCACACCAACATGGCACAAGTATACATATGTAGCAAACCTGCACATTGTGCACATGTACCCTACAACTTGAAGTTTAATAATAATAAATAAATTAAAAAAAAAAAAAAAAAAAAAAAGCAAACATAAAATAATATATCTGAAATGTATTTATGATTGTGGGGTGATGTAAGGATTAAAAAAATCTGCTCTTCTCTAAGCATGTATGTTATTTATTAACATACATGTTAATAAATATGTTGTTTATTAAAAAAAAAAAAAAAAAAAAAAAAAAAAAAAAATAATAAGCTGCCTACCAACCAAAAAAAGCCCGGGACCAGATGGGCTTATAGCTGTATTCATTCAGAGGTACAGAGGATCTGGTACCATTTCTACTGAAACTATTCCAAACAATTGAAAAGGAGGGATTTCTCCCTAAGTCATTTTATGAGGCCAATATCATCCTGCTACCAAAACCTGGCAGAGATACAACAACAATCAAAAAAACAAAACTTCAGGCCAATATCCTTGATGAACATCGATGCAAAAAAACTTCAGTAAAATACTGGAAAACCAAATCTAGCATCACATCAAAGAGCTTATCCACCATGATCAAGTTGGCTTCATCCCTGGGATGCAAGATTGGTTCAACATATGCAAATCAATAAATGTAATTAATTACATAAATAGAACCAAAGACAAAAACCACATAATTATCTCAATAGACACAGAAGTGGCCTTCTATAAAATTCAACATCTCTTCATGTTAAAAATTCTCAATAAACTAGGTATAGAAGGAACATGCATCAAAATAATGAGAGCCATGTATGACAAACCCATAGCCAACATCATACAGAATGGGCAAAACCTGGAAGCATTCACCTTGAAAACCAGCACAAGACAAGGATGCCCTCTCTCACTACTCGTATTCAACATAGTATTGGAAGTCCTGGCCAGGACAATCAGGTAAGAGAAAGAAACAAAGGGTATTCAGACAGGAAAAGAGGAAGTCAAGCTGTCTCTGTTTGCAAATGACATGATCCTGTATCTAGAAAACCCCATAATCTCAGCTTCTTAAGCTTCTTAAGCTGATAAGCAACTTCAGCAAAGTGTCAAGATACAAAATCAATATGCAAAAGTGCTAGCATTCCTGTAAACTAACAACAGGCATGCAGAGAACCAAATTATGAATGAACTCCCATTCACAATTGCTACAAATAGAATAAAATACCTAGGAATACAACTAACAAGGGAAGTGAAGGACCTCTTCAAGGAGAACTACAGACCACTGCTCAAGGAAATCAGAGAGGACACAAACAAGTGGCAAAACTTTCCATACTCATGGATAGGAAGAATCAATATTGTGGAAAATGCCCAAAGTAATTTACGGATTCAGTGTTATTCCCATTAAACTACCATTGACATTTCACAGATTTAGAAAAAAACTACCAAGACAATCTTAAAATGAACAAAGCTGGATACATCATGCTACCTGACTTCAAGCTATACTACAAGGCTACAGGAACCAAAACAACATAGTACTGGTACAAAAACAGACACAAAGACCAACGGAATAAAGAATTCAGAAATAAATAATACCACACACCTACAACCATCTGATCTTCAACAAACCCGACAAAAACAAACAATGGGGAAAGGATTCTCTATTTAATAAATGGTGCTGGGAGAACTGGCTAGCAATATACAGTAATGTGAAACTGAATCGTGCACTTTCTTACAGTACCTAATGCAAATTCCTGATGTGTCTATAGGGGCAGGAAGGATTTCACAGGCTTATTTGATATTCTGGCAGTGGTGTCACCCACCCACTCCTCTTTTTTGGAGTCAAGACATTGTCATCAGCAATGTAATTATAGTCCTTAGGCCAATTCTCATCTGATAGAACATCTATCAGGAAGCTATATGGAAGTTGAAACCAGGAGAGGTCAAAAGAAATATAACCAGGAGAACTAGATGAGGTGTGTCTAGGAAGATGTTGTAAAACAGCAGTGCTTCCGAATAAGTCTGCCCCAGTGCTTAGAGTTATATGTTTGCCAGTAGATTAATGACATATTGATCTCTCAGCCCAAGGTCCCTTATTAACTCTGGTGCCACAAGTCTCGTTTTTTTTTTTTTTTTTTTCCACCAAGGTTCTATAGAACTATTTTCTACTCATACCAACATGGTAGTTTTATCAGAAAGTGGTCTTGATTCAGACCACAAGAGAAGATTCTTGATCTCATGCAAGAAATAATTCAAGGGCCCAGACTGGTGGCTCATGCCTGTAATCCCAGCACTTTGGGAGGCCGAAGCGGGAGGATCACCTGAGGTCAGGAGTTCAAGACCAGCCTGACCAACGTCGAGAAACCCGGTCTCTCCTAAAAATAAAAAATTAGCCAGGCATGGTGGCATATGCCTGTAATCCCAGGTAGCAGGGAGGCTGAGGCAGGAGAATCACTTGAATGTTGGAGACGGAGGTTGCAGTGAGCCGAGATAGCGCAATTGTACACTCCAGCCTGGGCAACAAGAGCGAAACTCTGTCTCAAAACAAAAAAAAAAAGAAAGAAAATAAGAAAGAAAGAATTCAAGGCAAATCCATAGGGTAAAGTGAAAGCAAGTTTAATAAGAAAGTAAAGAAATGCAAGAATGGCTACTCCATAGGAAAAGCAGAAGCATAGGCTCCTCCACTGCTTATACTTATTGTTACTTCTCAATTGTATGCTAAACACAGGGTGGATTATTCATGAGTTTTCCAGGAAAGGGGTGGCCAATTCCCAGAACTAAGAGTTCCTCCCCTTTTTAGACCATATAGGGTAACTTTCTGATGTTTCTGTGGCATTTGTGAACTGTCAGCATGCTGATGGGAGTGTCTTTTAGCATGCTAATGTGTTATAATTAGCATATAATGAACAGTGAGGATGACCAGAGGTCACTTTCATCACCATCTTGGTTTTGGTGGGTTTGGGCCTGTTTCTTTACTGCATCCCTTTATCCTACCTCATCATGTGACTAAGACTACTTTCTTTTTTTTTTTTTTTTTTTTTTTTTTTGTATTTCTTAGTAGAGACGGGGTTTCACCGTGTTAGCCAGGATGGTCTCGATCTCCTGACCTCGTGATCCACCCGTCTCGGCCTCCCAAAGTGCTGGGATTACAGGCTTGAGCCACCGCACCCGGCCGACTAAGACTACTTTCACCTCCTGGGAATGCAGTCTAGTAGGTCTCAGCCTTATTATACCCAGCCCCTATTCAAGATGGAGTTGCTCTGGTTCAAATGCCTGTGAAAGCAGTGCACAGGTTTGGGAAACAGTGTTGTTGAAGATGGCTAAAGAGATATCCTGTCCACCAAAAATGTCACGCCTTATACACAATCTGTAACCTCTTTTTTCCTCTGGTCTGCTGGGATGTCAGAGGCTCAGGGTGCCTTTCAGAGGGTTTGAGTAGGGTACGGGAGGAAGTATGGAAGAGAAGCAGAGTACACCCAGAATTAGGAAAACTGATGACACACAAAGTGAAGTAGTAGTTGGCCTTATAGAACAATTCCAGCTCTCTCAACAGATCCTTTGCTCAGCTTGCATATCAGAGGCACAAGAAGAAATGAACCTATCAGCAAATAGGTGAACCTTTGCTGCAATATTTCTGTCAGTCAGATCAGCCATAATAGACGTGGACTGATATCTTGAGATCACCCAAATACAAATGAAGTGATAAAGAAATAAATATAAAGACAGGTAAAATAAAACTGTCTTGGAAGGCTATATACTAAAATGTTGACAGTGGTGTGTGTGGTTTTTTTTTTTTTGGCCCTTCTGTGTCACCTCATTTATTTTGACATTGGGTATGCATCTGTCCTAAAATAAAAAATGACATCAATAAAGCTATTTTCATTTTGGAAGATACCACCACAACAAAATTAAGTACTACATGACCTTGGACATTTCAGTAACTCATTTATACAGTATGAGCAGGACTGAAAAACAAAGAAAAGAAAAACAAAAAAACACCTCACTTAAACTTGGTTTCCCACCTATAAAACAGAGATAGTATCAGTGCCTGAACAGGTTGCTATGAAGATCAAAAGAAAGCATAGCAAGCACAAAGCAGAAACTCAATAAGCATTTCTTTCAAAAACAAGAACGCCTTCTGAAAGGAGTTTCAGTGATGTAAATATGAGGTGGTTTCTGCAAAAAGTAAAACAAGAGAAGCCCTTGAATTCAAGGTCAGAGTATTTAGCCTCCTGTGCCTCTAGAGGTCAGGAAAAAGCAACAGAAAAAACAAGTCAAGTAGAATGTGGAACCTTTTGCCCAAGGGGGAAACTTACCCAAGTTCTACTAACACAATATGCTTGGCCATTACTTATTCCCATCTTGTTTTTACCCCTCTATTTCTCCTTTCCCAGATGATATGAAAGAATTAGTAACCTAACAGTGTCCGCAAGTATGTCACTGAAAGATCCATTTAACAATCTGAGAATCTTAAATGGACAAGGGATTTGGTTTGGGCCAACTCGATCCTTGGTACATGTAAACTCATGGTTCATTTTTTGTTCTAAAAGGGTTTTTGTCTCATCTCATTCTTCCTGTCAGGTACACAAAGATAGATGCTTTCAGTGTGTTCACCTTTAAATATAAGAAATCACTTAAGAGAGCAAAATAGGGAATGCCTGTCAAGCCCACAGCAGAAGATAGGCAGCTACAATAGAAAGAGAATGAACTTAGAAAGTCATCTTAGTTCAAAAAACATAATCAAAATCACTTATGTAGTAGTTAATGTATGTTAGGCCCTATTCTTAATACTTGGTGTACATCAACACATTTAGTCTTCACATAACCTCAGGCAGTGGGTACTTTTATTATTCTGTTTTGCAGATAAAGAAACTGAGGCACAGACACACTCAGATAATTCAGCTAGTAAGTGGTAAAACCAGGCAGTCTGATTCTACGGTCTCTGTTCACAAATACTACACGTCGCCTCTCTAGGAAACAAAGTACTTTCAAGCACAGGCTGCAGTTAACCTGAGTAAAAGAGAAACCCCTTAAGCATTCCTTCTGTTTTTTCCAGGCAGTTTTTCTTTCCAAACATCCATTTTTACCCCTGCTTTCTCACTTCCTCTAGCCTGCAGTTATTCTCACCTGCATTCACTGATAGTTGAAATCTCCAAAAAGATCTTTCAACAGGGCATTGTCTCTTCAGCAAGTCCTAAAAATTAATCCTTTACCTCTTTCCTGCTTTTTCATTCATCTGAGCTCACTGACTCTTGTCCCCTTGCTAGTTGCCAACATACAAAATGTGTTTCTGTCTCCTGCACATCTACTACTCTTCTTCCTCTTGCCCATTTAAAAGTATGGTATTTCTAGGAAATGAAAAAAGGAACCAAAATAATTAAAGAATACCCAAAGAATGCACTGCATCCTATCTTTACATTCTCAATTAGTGGACTCAGAGTCTACACTGGCACTTGGAGTGTTTTCACTGGACGGGGTCTCTGAAAGACATTGCTGAATAACATGGATTCTCATGCTGTTACTAATCAGCACCTTTGTAAAGAGCACCATCAATTACGCAGTCGGGCTTCTAAGAAAGGACTGATCCTTTGGATGGAGGAGGTTTCAACAAGTCAATTATTTCTTAGGTTGCAAATCTCCTTCCTCTTTAAGAGTGCTGTATTTTCTCTATGAATTGATTTTAATGAACACATGTTCCATTTCTAATGATTACATTCTCCATTAATGGCATTTGAAAGAAAGGCAAAGTGCCACAATACTGCCACTCCTTGACAGGAAATAAACCTTAGAAGGCTCCTAACAATACACCTTCAGGACCCACCTATCTTGGGGCTAGAAGAGCATATAAAGGCAGAGGAAGAAAATATTTACAGTAACTGCTCATTCACAATGTTCCCAAAAGGTCCCTTTGGCTGTTACCTGCTGGTCCAGGAGGGGTGATGCGAATAAAATGCCAAAGTAATAAAAAGTAAAGGAAAGATACTAAAGTCAAAAATATTTAAAATAAGGGAAGGTCAACAGGGGAAAGAGAGAGATTTAAGTCAGCGGACTCTGTCTGCAGGGTATAAGATTTCATATGGGTTTTGGCCCAGCAGGAAATAGGTGATTCAAGCTGATTGGAGTCAATTATTCCAATTCCCCAGGGATTTGTTGAGGACCTACTATGTGCCTGGAGCGGGAGGGTGGAGTGGTGGTGAAACCTGAAAAGAGGATTAAAAAGGAAAGATAAATAAGGAAAAAAAAAATGCTTCCCTTCTACAGATAGACCACTTAGCTCTGGAGAAAAGACACACTGACAAGAGACAGAGGGCAGTTCATCTCAATCTATAATCAAGTGTTGGATAGGACGGTACAGTCTATTGTCTTTTCTCAAGACTAAGACCAATGTATTTCTTTTGGCATTTTACTGCTTCTGAAAATAAAGGCTTACAGTTGCTGTATACATTGTATGTAGTGCTTCAGTGTTTTGCTTTATTTTCTGAAAAGTTGCTTTTGAAATCAGTGGTGCATCATAGAAGGAGGGAAATATGCTATATGGATTCTGAGTCTCTGAAATAGGAACAATCTCTGTAATCTCAGTATGAAGGATAGCCATGACACGTGAGGCAGTATCTGATCAGGGACCCAAACGATGAGTGCAATAGTATTTGATTGGCGAAGAAGAGGAGACACCCCTGGTGTGGGGGATAGGAAAGGACAGAGAAATGGCACAAATAAGGTCAGGTACAGGAATGAATGTGGCCTGCTAATTGGCAGGGAAACCTGGCTGGAGATGAAGTTGTTTACAGAACTAGTAGGAGATCCGGCAGGAGAAATAGGTAGGCCTTGCTCTTTCCCGGAGGTCTACAATATGAGGTGTCCTATATCCAAATACTCTTGGGCAGGAAGTGAGCTTATTGAGGGAGGCACCCAGAGGTAATTCTTTTAAGAGAGTGAGCCTTTGAGACTCCTATGCAGCTGTAAGGAAACAGATGGGAAGCCAGGAAATATGCCAGAGTCAGAGTTCAGGGATTACAAACCAACAGGAAAGAGTAGGCTGGAAGCACATTATAGACAGGTTCTTGAATCTTGATAGGTAGAATAAGGAAGTGAGAGAGACAGTGACACTTAGCCTCCTCGGGCAACAGCCTTAGCCAGCAGCACTACCACAGTGGCATGCCTGCCAGGGCTATCTGTGGGCAGTCAAAGCCTAACAAGTATGAGGGAAAGTCAGAGAGAAACCAGACCTACCTATTCCATCTCCGCATGGTCTTAGCAGCTGACTAAGGTACAGATATTTGACTTACCTAATACTTTCTTCCAGAAAAATGAAATAAAAGTGGTTTTCCTAACCCACAAGTTCTGCAGTCACTGGGAACTTCAGCAGGATGACTGTGGAGGGAAGGACAGCTAAGGTGAAACTACCATTTTTAGGAATCACTCTTAGTAGATGACACACCTGGAGGTCAGGGGCTGGGATAACTGTGGAAAGCGTCTACCATGTACCCTTCTCCCCATGAGCTGCCAACAGAAGCAGTATCATAAAACTCTACCTACATGAGGTTGTTTTGAGCCAGTGGAAATCGTACAGGCTTTGGGGTTAGACTGTCTGGGCTTAATTCCAGCTCCACCACTTACTAATTGACTCACTATGAACAAATCACTTTAGACCTCTGGATTTGAGTTTTCTTCGCTATAAAATTAACAGCATTTTACTAACGGAATAGTTAAATTGCAAAGGGATACACGTCATATTTTTTTATCTGTCACTAAACTATCTCCCCATGACTGCAGAGAAAGACAACTACTTGCCCCATTCCCAGAGGCTCATGCAATTCCTGCCAGCCTTAAAAGAACAGATGAAAGTCTCAGAGTGGGAGAGCATTGTGAACACCCATGCTACTCTCCTGTTTTCAAAGGAACTACCATTTAGTGACAACCTACCTTCTGCTAGGTACTTTGCATACTTCATCTCATTCAAACCTCCTCAAAACTCTATGCAGGTAGGTATTATTCCTCATCTCTATTTTATAATTGAGGAAATTAAAGCTCAGGGAGGTTACGTGTCTTTGCTAAGATCACAAAGTTCATATTTGAAGATGTCTGACTCCAAAGTTTATACACAGAATTTTCACTCCAAATGTGACCACCATAAAGCAGAGTTTCTGGTTATGCAACAAAAGATTTTATCCTCAAGAAAAACACATGTAGGCCTCAAGGATTCCATGGTAGAAGTACTTTGTGAAGCAAATAGGATGTTCCCCACTATCCCTCTGGTAAGGGCTGTCTTTTGCCTGCAGCATGCAGAGATGAGATTGGACTCAGAATACAACCCCTTGACCAGATGTGAATACCACAATTTGCAGAATTTTAGGCCAAGCAATAATACCTTAGAACCTCCCATCAACAACCAAAGGTACATAGGACTGCCATTATTACTCCTATTTTACAGAGCTAAGGATAGTAAGTCTTAGGAAATGAAATAATTTGCCAAGGTCACAAAGTCAAGAGCTTGACAGAGCCAACATTCAAATACAGGTTTTCTGGCTGAAATCTACACACTTGGGCTCTTTCTATAACTCCATGCTGTGCTTTGTATGTCTCCACACACGGTATGAATGATCGACAAATAATCAGTGACATCTACTGCCTGGCTCCCAGCCAAGAGTAGAACACAGTGAAAATGTGATCCATGCATCTTAAAGCACTGAAATACGAAGAATGGATAAATGAGGAGAACTGAACACTGTGTGCCAGGTGCTTAGTATTCATCATTTAGCATCAGCAGCAGGCATCAACATTGAGGCAATTCTATTTTCAGATGCCACTAAATAAATTCATCTCCTTTCTCTAGTATGACAGTAATAGTAATAAATTATCCTGACTTTTCAAGAGAAGACTACCCCCTTAGGATCCTCTGGGGCAGAAAATACTGAACAAAATTGGAGAAAAAAAATCCAAAGCAGGAATTCCTGAATAAACTATACTTAGGGGAAACTCGTCTGTTGTAGATGGCAAAGGGCATGAAGTGAATCCACAAATTTCTGTGATAGAGTTAATAATAATTAACTAGTAGCTGATTGCTAAAATCACATTTTGCCCTTAGTCTTATCCTCCCCCATATGATTTTATCTAAAGAACTATTTCCATTTAATTGGGGCAGGTCAGGCCTAGTAGGAAATATAGTATACTGGAAAGTACTGTAGACAGGAGATTCTAAACCAAACCCTGTCACTAACAACATCAGGCAAATCATTTCTCCTTTCATTAATGGGAACGTGTGCAAGGCTAATGTCCTCTCAGCTGGAAAAGAATATCTGACAGCTTTTATTGATTTTATATCCAATCATGTAAACACTGTCCCTACCACATTCATACCAGAAAATAATGTACCAATGAGAAGAGTGAGGAAAAAACAAAAAGAAGAGTTTTCCTAGTAGTTAGGAGCAGAAAACCTGAGTCCTTGGAGAGCCATTTGTGATGCATTGGAAAGGTTTCCTTCAGGCAGGGTTGATTCATAGTGAAACAAATGTTTCCTATAGCTTTATGGTTTTGTTGTTGTTGTTGTTGTTGTTGTTGTTGTTGTTATTGTCATTAAACTAGGTTTAGTTTTCCACAGATCATATACCAATTCTTCTCATAATACAACTATCTACAATTTCTCTCCAAAACTTTCCTTTGTAAATAGCAAATGTAATGGTGTTTAACTGGAAGAAATATAAGTTATTTCTAAAAAATCTAGCCTGTTGAAGCAAATTATAAAAGTTGCTGGTTATTAGGGCATTATTGTATGAAGTCCTTGTTTGCATGTGGAAGAAGATATTGATGTGGAATGGGAGGGGATATTAGAACAGATTTTTCCTCAAAGTAAAAAAGAGAGAGAGAGAGAGAGAGAGAGAAAGAAAGAAAGAAAGAAAGACAGAAAGAGAGAGAGAGAGAAAGAAAGAAAGAGAGACAGAGAAAGAAAAAGGAAGGAAGGAAGGAAGGAAGGAAGGAAGGAAGGAAGGAAGGAAGGAAGGAAGGAAGGAAGGAAGGAAGGGAGAGAAAGAGAAAGAAAGAAGGAAAGAAAAGCAACCTGCCAAGCCCAAGGCCTAATAGAGTGTGATTTTTAAAAGACAAAGAATATATTCTTAGCATAGTTCACGACACATAATAGGTGATCAACAAATCAGCGGTGTTGTTGTCTCTGTTAAATGTGTTTGGGCTGTTGCCTGTCTGCTTCTGCTTCAGTGCAGAGACAGCTCTATGTTCTCTGTCCTCCAAGGTTCTCTCCCCTCATGCTGTTCTCTGCATCCCTCAAGATAAAGCGAAACTAAATTCATTCATTCTGAAGGATGAGGGGTTGATGTGTTTACTGTCACAGAGATATTCGCATTTTGAAGGGAGGATGGCCAGGAAGGGGGAATGATTTTGCCAAAGGAATGAATCCTTTATGGTGACATGTTAACAGCTGATATACTGAACAACTGGGAAGAGATTTTTGATTTGAGAATAGGGACTGAGTGTTTTCCACTTTAGCAACAACAAGGACAATGTAATTGCAAGACTTTAGAGTTCAGCAAGCTCCTTTACATACACCACCACCACATAGGCACCTATAAGAACAGCCTAAACATTTAAATTTATTGAAAGGAACATGATTTTTCAAAAAACTTATTAATATTATTTTTGATTGACAAAGCATAATTATATATATTTATGAAGTACAATGTAATGTTTTGAGGTATGTATACAATGCAGCATGAATAAATCAAGCTAATTAACCTACCCATCACCTAGCTTGCCTATCATTTTTATTGTGAGACATTTAAAATTTACTCTCTTAGTTATTTTGAAATATATATTGTTGACTGTAGTCACCCTGCTTGGGGGTGGGGGAGAGGCACGCTTTATTATTCACTCCTATTTATCATTTCCTTTCTGTTTCCACACAGTTAACATTCTAAACCATTATGCCTTTCCCTAAATTCCTTAACATGGCATTCAAGACCCTTTGCAATCCATTTCTAGCCTAACTAACTCTCAGAGCTCTCCTTCCACTCTCTCACACTCTCCCAATATATAAAACACACATAGATACACACTCCCTCAGTTCCTGTAACATTTTGAAAAGTTATGCCTTATTTCTCCCTTCACCTTCCAATTCAGTAACAAACTTGTCCAGTCTAAATGCCCACCTGCAAAGTCCTGCCTCCATGACTCATACCACCCAAGCTGAAAGCATCTACATAGCACTTGTCACCTAGTAAGCCCTTAAGTGTGGCTCACCCTCCCTTCCCCATGGCATTTTTTATGTACTTTTACTTCAGCACTTATCATATTATATCATAAATAGCTGCACATATATATGCTTTTGGCGGGCAGAGACTGATTTATCTCATACATCTCTGTATTCCCAATGCTAAGCGCATTGCTTGACATATAAGAAGTTTAGATAAAGCTTGTAGAATGAATACGTAAGATGATTATATGACTTTCCCAAGGTACACTATTAAGTTACTTGCAGAGACAAGTCTAAAACCTAGATCTACCTCCCCCTGTGGACTATGAGTTCCTTGAAGGCTCAAACCTCTTAACATATCTAGCAAAGTAGAGACACACAGTAAGTGTTTAGTATATATTTCAATGAAATCGTCAACTCCACAAATATCAATAAACAGCTACCAGTTTATAAACCTCAGCTCCAGGTTAACTCATACTGATAGGGAAGAGGTATTCAGAATCTGCCCCAACACTAATCCCTGTATAACTCCAAACTACTAATACTTATCCTGTGCTTCGGGGACATAAGACAAACAACATGCAGCCCTAAGAGACAGGACAACACACAACAAAGCAACAGTTGGTAATTAGGCTTTAAGAGGTAGATGTGAGGAGGACAGGATCTATGAAAGCTGAGGCAGGGAGACTCCATGGAAGTGGCCCTCTCCATGGACCCTGGAGGACAGGAAGTATTTATGTAGGCATGAGAAAGAGGAGGGGAAAGAGCGTTGCAAGTGTGGAGAAAAACAGAGGTGTAGGGACCGCTGCAGAGAATGGCACACATGGGATCCCTGAGAAGACCAATCTGAATGGAATGCATTCGGAAGGGTGGGGAGAAGGGCATGGAGCTGTGTGGAAGCAGATTAAGGGTCTTCATTGCTAAGGGGGGAATCTTGAACTTGATTGGAGACAATGAAGAACCACCAGAGGTTTGTGTAAAGAATATAAAGTAATAAAATAAGGTGAATAAAATGATCAAGTGTTTACCTTACCTTGGTCAGTCAATTATTAAATACCGTATGTATAACTGAGCTTCTGGGTTTACTTGAATCTAAATATACTGCCATCAAGAAAGAGGTGTTTTTGCTATTTCCCCTCTGCATGTCTTTGGTACATGAGATTGGTACCATACAATGACAATATTTGGGAAGATGGATGTCACATCTCAGATCAGCCACTGAACTTCACAGTGATGCTGGGTAAGCCACTGAACCTCTCTGGGACTTATTTTCATGCTCTCAAACATGTCTATCCTGCCTCTGGGCTCCAGTTCTGACTTACAGTGATGCTGAAATAATAAATGTGCAAAAGACTCTACTCCTGCCTATGATTGAAATTGCCTAGGACAGTTGTAGTGAAGCCACTTTAGACCTCTGTTTTCAAAATCTCATTAGAAGATATCACAACAATGTGACAGAGGCAAACACACTAATGGAGAAATGGGCAGAAAAACACAAAATGGCAATTCATAGAAAAAGAAATACAAGTGGCCAATAAATATATGGCAAAATTAAAAACCTCAATGGTAATCAAAGAATGCAAATTAAAGCAAGATTGAAATTGCAATTTTTTCTAACAGGATGGTGCAATTTTAAAAGATAGACAATATTCAGGATGTCAAGAGTTCCCCCAAAACAGCCTTTCTCCAATATGCTGGTTAGAGTGTATATCTGTGTAAACCTTTTGAAAGTCAGTCTGGCTATCCATTTCAATGGCCTTCAAAATATGCATATTCTTTAATCCAGTGTACTTGCTTCTAGGAATTGATCCTCAGAAAATTATTAGAGAATGATACAAAGATTTAGCCAGAGGGAGATTAATTCCATAATTATTTATAATAGCAAAAAAACTGCAATTTACATATTCAACAATAAACGTGTGGTTAAATTATATCTTCATATGTTGAGAGTAGAATACTATGCAGCTATTAAAATGTTATAGGAGCATGTATAATGACATGGAAAGATGGACATCACATATCATAATTATGATGTTTGGGAAAATATTATATACAAGCCAATCCTGTTTGGTAAAAAATTTGTAATTCTATGTGTATATGTATGTGCACATATGTATATATACATACATATATATAATGACCTTCATATATATATATATGTATTAGGTATGTATATATGAAGAGAGAGAGAGAACACTAAAACATATGTACCTGGATAGCAGTCATCTCTCAGTGAAATAGTATTGCAAGGACTTTTTATTATTTTCTTTTCGCTACTATATATTCTACATTTTACGTAATAAAAACTACTATTACGTTTTTAAAAGACTATTTTAAAATCATATTAGGTGCTTTTTAAATATTCATTAAAGTGGCTGTTGTTTGGAAAGATATTAGCCCTTTTAGAAGACTTTCTGCTTTAGGCTGAGATTATATGACTCCTTGTTTTTATCAAAGGCAGGCAGCTTCCCTTCATCATTAGAGGCTGGAACCAAATGAGAGTCAATTTTCCTTTCTACACAGCCACCTAGGAAGCAGTGGGACACGGCAGGTTGGGCCAGGCCAATGTGGTAAAGGCAAGCGAGATCCCAAGAACTGTATGGCCTCAGGGAGCCAGGGACAGGGGCCAGAGCAGTCAAAAGTAGTGCCCCACAGATCCAGAGGGAACAGGCTAAAAGCAAGATCTCAGCAGGGGAGACTGGCAAAGGTGAATTTTTAAACAGCCAGACTGGACTAAACTATAAAGGCAGGAGCAGAGTCTGCATTTAAAGGAAGGTCCAGGGTCAAGGCTTCAGATCAAGCAAGAAAGAATAGCTGAAGAACAGAGACTAGTCAGACTGAACAGGGACAGCAGCTCAGGAAGCAGCAAAGGAGGATGTGAGTGTTGAGGCTTTCTGTGCCGGGTTTGAGTAACACACTGCTCCCTGCTGTGTATAAACATAAAACTGCTGCCAAATGTGTGTTACCTATCTGAATGCAGTGCTCACTAGGATATGTATGAGAGGTAGTTGTGAAGACAAATGCATGACACCTTTCTATCATGACCCACCTGTACTAGATCAGCTAAGCTATTGACCAAACTGAAGATGGTAAGGAGAGAAGAAACAAGAGTAGAAGAGCTGAGAAGCTTAGGGTGGGGTAGGGGAGATCACAGGTTTTTACAAAGTTCCTAGGCCTTAGGCTGCTGCTATATAACTTCTGTTTCTTTCAGCTTCTGTCCTGTGGAAAACATCCCAATCTCACAAAACATCGGAGCTAGAACTATACTTAGGGATCATTTAGGCCAAACATCCTAGATTTATACATGAGAAAATTCAGGCCCTAAGAAATAAAGGAACATACCTAAGGCTTCACTTAAAAAAATAGGGGAAGAAATAATCAAGTTTGTTCAACAGCCCCGTGTCCTGCATTCAGTGGTAAAACATATTTTTAAATATTTACAGTGAAAAATTCAGGTCAATATATTAAAGCTGATATTCTTGGTATCTTTTTAGGTACTGAATCGCTAAAACACAGAAACACACACACACACAAACAGTATAACAGACAACCATGTACCCAACACTCGCATATAACAAATTTTAATACCCTGTCAGCTTTGCTTTTTTGAATGTTAGTTTGCAGTCTCACTTTAAATTGTAGCAATCAATTTGTTTTCTTTTATCAAACCTCTCTTCTTAGTAAGTTTGTAGTTGCTTCTACTCACTTACACCCCAGTCTCCACCCTCCAGTCCATAACCCGGTGGCTTAAGCCTCCTGTCCTGATGTGATAATGGTGGTATTACAGATATAATTATTGAGCCATCCAGGGATTTAGTCTGAGTCACTAGGCTGTGTCTGCTTCTTCCCATTTCCTTGGTATACAGCTTTATACAAGTCATAATGACAAGCAGTGGTGAAGCTGTTTTTAACTTTTTTCTAATGCAGGAAAGACTAACCAACCCCCACCCACTCCAGCCTTTGCTTCTGAGCAGCAAGCCTAACTTTAGTCTTTCATCTTATCAAGCACTTTTAGTGTTTGCTATTCCAAAAGTCAACCACTTAACCACCTCTGCCTAAACCTGGACCAGGAGTACTACAGCCCTGTGTTATCAACCTTGCTTTCAGTTTCCTGTGTTTCTGTCCAGATTTTCCACCATGGAGATATATATCTTTTTGGAGTACAGTTATGTCTTCTAAATTTCCTCTGTCTAAATTTTAACCAGCATCGATATATGTTAGCAGAAGGATTCTCCAAATATGAAATAACGATGCCATTTTGAATGCCTCCTGAAGTGTCTTTCATTTACTTTTATTTCTGTTACTTGATTTTCAAATAAGTTAGCTTTTTGACTTGCAACTCATTGGTAACATTTAAAATAACTGAAAGAAAAATTCCTTCTGGAGTTTGTGTCTGAAGTGAGGACATTGCTGTCTCTCTCTTCAGGAATAGTGAAACGGATTGAAAAGGACCACTCAAAAAAAGAAGGTGAAAACACTATGGAATTCTTTCAGAACAGGCTTTGAAGGAGGATAATATCCTCAATGATCCCACAATGATTCCTTGGACTGACACACAATAGCCAACACAATGGCCAATAGCCATTAAATACTGTAAGTACAATTTGACGCTGAGCTGCTAGAAACTTGGCCTAAAACTACCAGAGCCATCCAGAATAAGCCAAAAGAAACATTTCCTTGAAGTCTAAAGTTAAACCATGACACATTAATCAATATTAATAACAAGATTAGTAATACCTAGGGGATACCTAGGGGAATGACTGTTGGCGATAATGTGAAATGAGGATATCCAAAAAGCCACTCCTCCATAAAAGCAATAAGAACCCTAGAAAAAATGGAAAAATCAATTTTTCTAGAACTCTGGAAATTAACCATAGGCTTGTAACAATCTAAGAAGCATTTTGCTCGTTCCTCCTAGGCCTAGCCTGAAGGTAGCCCTCTCATTTCAACTACAGAAGAAAGTGCCCCGGTCAAGTTATCACAATGATATCCTGTTGTTATTTCTGACAGTTTTTGGAAGCCTAGAAATCTGACAGATAGAACCGCCCCGCTCTCAAATGGTATTTTGTTTTATGAATTGAATCGGACTCTCAATGACCACATGAACAACTGTGTTGTCCCATAGGGTCTACTTCTCCTTCCTTTGTTTCCCTGTAGCATTCTGTTTGTAAACATGCATGGCTGTCAACATGAAAACTTTGTGATCAAAGGAGCTATGGGATCAGGGCTTGAAACAGAATTGCTGAAAAATAGTTAGATTAGTCATTGCTTTGAACAGATTAAAGCAGCATGAACACATGCCATGCTGAGGGGACAAAAGGTAAGACTGTAGGAATAAACTAAACACACCTTACTTCCAGGGAAACATATAGGGTAAACTGAACATCATCAAATCTGTTTCTTCCTCTTCTGAGAGACTAATGAATGGAAATAGTGAAAAGACATTCGGCACTGACATGAAATCATTAGACTTCTAGCTAACTTCATTGCTAGAGGAGTAGCACAAATGTTTTTGTTACTGATATTTCTCTACATAACATGGACATGATAAAGGCAGAGTCTGGTAATGAGCCAATATAAACTGAATGGTTAGTGTACACCAGGTTGTGGGATGGAGTTGGGGAGAGGAGTGGAAAGGCAAGGAAAATAAGCATTTCCAAATAATTACCACTTGTCAGTCTCCAACTCTATAAGTGCTTCATAATTGCCTTTGGCTCGGCCTTGAGCTTTTTCCATTGAATATTTGCTGAGAAGATTAAATATCATGCACAAAAAAGGAAGCTTCTAGACAAAAAAATAAAATGTATCCCCAATGTGAGACCATGCTCTGTGAGACCATGCACTGATATCAGCATTTACAGTCAGTCTGAAACTGTCTTGTGTGCCTGAACCTGGCTGAGAATAATATCCTTCCATTTGGAAAAGTTACAAAAGAAGATTTAAATTCTTTGACATACTGTGACCACTCCTCTGTTTCTTGACTTTATTTCAGACAGTGTGGCCAGATCTCTTTTCCATGGGAAGGAGAGAAAGCAGAGGGATCCTCAGAAGCCCCTGCTTGATCTCCCTCTACAAATCCCTTGTGTAAACCAGATGGTCAGTGCCGAGAAAAGCAGAAACAAACAGTGCTTTTCTGAGTCCAGAAAAACTGGATAGGTGGGAAAATAACCTCAATTAATGCTAACAGAGTAGTGGTTCTCTACTGTTTCCTCTCATAGTTCTCCATGTCCTACATTCGCCTCTATTAAAGTAAAAACCCTGGATGATCTCTTTGCACAGTTATTTAACCTGAATTCCATCCATGGATGGGCTGTGGGTACTGAGGGGGGTCTATGAATCTATGCAAATACTAAGCAACAATTCACATGCATATGCCCATAGGTGCTTTTCTAAACACAGAGATTTCATAGCTTGTATCAGATTTTCAATGGGATTTTTTACTCTGAAAATTTTATAAAACATAATTTTAGATGCCAGCATTACTGAACATTTGTATGTTTTTCCTCTTGAATTTCAGCAGATTTAAAGGGAAGAGGGAGAAAAGAAAAGAAAAGAAAAGAAAAGGAAAAAAAAGAAAAAAGAAAATGGGAACTCACAATGGTTGTGTCTCGACAGTTGAGAGGGCAATTCATCTCAGTCGGAACCAATTGGTTGGGATAATTAAAAAGAGATCGATCCACCGCCTAGGTCTCTGCCATGTTTTTTAATCTCTTTAAGATTCCTGTCTTCTCCATTCCCTCTGTTCCTTCCAGAGGGAAAGAAATCTCCAACTCCAATACAGACAAGCATTTTCTTAGAGGATCACTATCATTTATTTCAGCAGATAAATAAAAAGCCAAACTCCTTACAATGACTACAAGGTTTACATGCTAGCATTCCCATTCCACGCGCTATTTTTTCCGAGCTTACCTTCTGCCATCCTCCACCTGGCTCATCTGCTCCCACCACACTGGCCTCTTACTGTTCTTAAAACACACAAGCATGTTCCAGCCTAATATCCTTTATATTGGTCATTGGTTGGTCCCTCTATCTAGAAATAATCTTCCACCAGAAATCCCCAAAGCTGGCTCTCTTGCTTTCTTCAGTTCTTTACTTAAATATCACCTTCTCAGAAAGGCCTTTTCTGTCCACCTTACTTAAAATAGCGACTAACCCCCACCCCAGATTTCCCTTTCCCCCTTGCCTTGCTTCATTTTTCTTTTTAGCATGTCTCACCACCTGAAATGTAATTACTCTTTTCTCCTCCCACCAGACTGACTGTAAACTCCATATGAAGGTAGAAACACCATCTGCCATATTCATTGCACCTTATGCCAGTACCTAGCACAATGCCTAGCACATAGTGGGTACTCGATAAATAGTTGCTGAATGAACAAGAGCAGGAAATGATGAGCAAAGGGTTCAATATCAAAGCTCCCAAACTGAGTTTCTCATTGTCAATTTAGGGTAAAAGCGATAAATCTATATTAATCATGCACTTCGTTTCAATTACAAAGCCAGATGAAACCTTGAAGTATAAGTTCCATTGCCAAGCACCCCAATCTAGATTAAAACTCTCATTATTCTTTGTCAAATTCTCCTCCCTTTTCCTTTCATAGCACTATTCAAAATGTGTTGTTATTATGTGTGTATTTATTTGCATAAAATGTGTTTAACGTCTGCTTCCTCTCATTAGAATGTAAGTTTATAAGGGGAGGGTTGGTCCACCTTGTTGACTGCTCGTATTGCCAGCACCTAGTGCACTAATGGGGACCAGGTAGACTCTCAACAAATATAAGTTGCACGAGTAAATGAACTCATGAAAGACTTTTATAGAAACAAATATTCTTTTTCCTTAGCTACACTGTCCCAATATCAAGACAAGTGTACACAGTTTAAAAAATAGATAATCCCCTCAAAATTACCATTTGAGGATTTAGAGTAAAGGTGGGAGGCATATAGGAATGTAAATTCCCAATTAACATGAATATTTTACTTTCCGTTTACGACATTGTGTGGACATTGTTATGACTCCACTATCCATGTGGAATCTGGCTATAACTTTAAGCAAACTGGTCCACAAAAGGAAGTGAAAGAAGATTCTCATATTTGATTTGATAGATGAGGAAAATAATTTAACATCGACAACTGCTAACATTCTGTTCTCTAGGTCCATGAAAGACACAGACAGGAAATCCAGCTGCAAATGTGTTGTTCTGGATTTGACAATTTTTGTTGACCGACTTGACTGTTCAAATCACTCAAAGTTGGTTGAAAGTTGTTTTGTTTTCACATATAAAACAAATGCATAAGACTTGCTCTCGTTTTCTTTGGAGATACTGTCAAATAAAATGAAATCTTGTATATGTATAGCTCTTCACAGTTTAACATTTTTACCTGTACTATTTCTTTCATTTAATACTCACTATTCTGAGAGACAGGTACTATCAACATTCCCATTTTCCAGATGAGAAAGTTGCGACCAAGAGAGGAACAATGACATTATTCAGGTTAAACAGTTGGTAGAAGACAGAGTCCAGATTTTAAACTAGATTTTTAGCTCCAAGTCTAGTATTCCTTCCATGACATCTTTCTGATTCCAGATCTTTCCCCCAGGGAAGTTTGGTTGTCTAGGCTGACTGGCTTGTCCCAGTTTGCTGGATCTTTCCTGGTTTTAGCACTGAAAATCCTATGTTCCAGGAACCCTCTCAGTCCCAGGCAAAATGGAATGGTTCATCACCCTAGTTGTCACTCAGACCATACATACAACCGTACTCACCTTTCTTTCCACTTTAAGTACCCATATTTCAACCCAAATTCAATGTCACTGAATTTGATACTCCTATGTTCCTATTTATCATACGTATATCCTGTGCATACAGAAAACAAAGATTTAGAGAGAACCAGTCTATGTACATTTTGTCTATCCCTAATATAGTGTCTAGTACAAATAGGCACTTAATAAAGACTGTTTAATAATTTTGTGATAGGCAATGTGATTCATGTCCAGGACGAAGCAATGAATTTGGAATTAGAAGACTAGATTCAAGGCGGGGGTCTGCCACTCTTTTAGCTACAGGAAAGACCCTTTCGCTCTTCTAACCCTCAATTTCCTCATGTGAAATAGGCATAATAATCCCTGCTTTGTTCATCCTATAATGAGATATGTGTGAAAATAACCTGAAATGGGCTGGGCACATCAGCAGTTTTGTATTAGAAAGGTGCGAAGCTGAGGATGAGCCTAGCATCATGGGTAGTGTGAGGTAGAACAGCCTAGTTCATGTCAGCTGTTTCTGCACTCATCACTGCCCGGGAAGACAAACAGTGGATCATTAAAGCAGTGGAAATTAACAGATTAGCTCCATCACAATCACATCATTCAGTCTGCACAGACACAACTTTAACTTTATCCTCATTATAGCCACCTCATGGCTAAGAACACAGCACATTTTCATCCTTCTTGGAGCCTATTTTCTTATTTACTAAATTTGCCAAATGTATTTCCCTGCCTCTGGGTGCAATTGGCAATGGGCAGGATGTGACATGCTGCCATTAGTACCTGGACCACTTCTCAGATGACAGGAAACCCAGAAATAGCCCCATGCTCATACTTCTAGATAGCCAGAGCAAATGCAATTTAACTAACAATATTCAAGCCTTGAACCTTGGAAAGCTTGTAACCCACAATTTCCTCATCCAGAGAGGAAATGACATATGTAACAAACTCATCTCTCAGACACCCTGTTTACACTAAGTAACCTGGTGATGAGTTTATAACAAAAGCCAAAGATTAAGTCTGAGGAAAAAAAAAAAAAACATGAAAAAGAGCAGAAGCATTTGCAGTTTTGTATTTCACCATGATCTGGGAACTTTTTCTAGAGTCAGAGTGGGGCCCACAGTGATACTATTGTCACAGTGACCATGACAGCTGAGCTAAGACAATGGTTTGAGTCTGAGTTTGGTGAAATCCCCCCACCAACTGCCAGGAAAAACGTGACAACAGCAAAAGTATTAAATCAGTCATTGATACACCTCTACCTTCTTTTTTTTTATTTTTCTTTTGAGACAGAGTCTTGCTCTTGTCACCCAGGCTGGAGTGCAATGGTGCAATCTCAGCTCACTGCAACCTCTGCCTCCTGGGTTCAAGCAATTCACCTGCCTCAGCCTCCCAAGTAGCCGGGATTACAGGCGCCCGCGATGACACCCGGCTATTTCTTTGTATTTTCAGTAGAGACATGGTTTTGCCGTGTTGGCCAGGCTGGTCTCAAATTCCTGACCTCAGATGATCCACCCACCTCAGCCTCCCAAAGTGCTGGCATTACAGGTGTGAGCCACTGTGCCTGGCCTCTACCCTCCTTTTTATGCTCCCTTGCTATACCCTTAACCAGTGATTGTATCCTGTCAAGACAACTTTTCTTCTACTACCTTATTTGCTAATGACACTGAGTAAAATGGGCAATAACCTCCCAAATTAGAATCCTGCCCCTATTCTTGCCCCTCTGAATTCTAAACTTCATACAACAGCCAAGGAGATCTTTCTAAATTCTCCATAGCTCCCTATGTCATACTGTGTAAATGGCAAGTCGTGACTATTACCCACAAGGCCCTCACCATCTCTCCTTCGACTCCCCAGTTAGCTCTCTGGCCTAATTTCCTACTACTGTTTCTGTGGTTTACTTAATTTCTGCCATGCTGGTCCATTTGCTACCCTGTACATGCACCAGTCATTCTCCTACTTGAGGGCCTTTGTGCTTGTCCTGTACCCTCTGCCTACAACGTTCTTCCCCAGATATTTCTCTGTCCTTCAGCCTTTTACTCAAATCTCACCTTCTCAGTGATCCCTTCTCTGGTCTATCTAAAACTGTAACTTTGTCACTTAAGATACTTCTGATGTAATACTTCCTATCACCTCTTCCTGCTTTATTTTCCTAGCACTTATCATGTCACATATAATAATATATTTTACTTAACATTTTTATTGTCTATTTCCCTCAAAAAGACTGTCAGATGCAGAAAAGTGAGAACTGTTGTCTCTCTTCTATCCCTAGTGCCTCGAAAACGGTCTCATTCATAGCAGGCACCTATTAAATATCTGTTAAAGGAAGTAACAAGAAAACAAGTAAATGATTCATCCTATACACTAAGCTAAAGTAATAATCAGCTGGGTTTTTTTTCTTTCCAGGAGAAAAAAAAATGACTAAATTGTTTAACCAGTGAAAATACATATACTTCCATATACAGACAGATACAGGAGATTCTAAGATACTTGAGGGACAGGAGACTGCCTTCCCCACTTGTCCTTAGAGGCACCATTATCACCCACTCCCTGTACCTGAGGTCCTTAGTGGAAAAGACATATCAATGTGATGAGATGAAAGGACTGCTTCTGGTGTGGGTGAAACAAGTTTAATTATTTTATGCTATCACAAATTGAGAAGTTACTATGTGCCAGGCCCTTTATAGAACCACGCAAAATTCTCGCACTAACTTATCAAAATAGATATTATTATTCTCATTTTATAGAAGAGGAAAGTAACACTCAGAGAAATTCAGTAACTATCAAAAACTCTCATGCCTAGAACTATTCCGAACTGGGTTTCAATCCCAGGTCAAAAGTATACAGAGACTCTGTTCTCTCTGCTCTATCGTGCTTCTGCAGGTGAAGGGAGTGTATGTATCTTTATCCGAGGTTTCCATTCTGACCAGTAGGTCAAACTCCTCAGACCTGACATTACTTGGCATTTTCAGTGAGCATTTTCAGTTTCCAACTACAGAAGGCCTCTGAACTGTCAGGAATTAAACTGTGGCCCTGCTCCACCCCCTGAAGCACATCATAACAAATATCAGTGTTCTCCCTTGCAGGCTATTGCCCGTATTTCATTCCATTAGCATAATTGGAGCTCTAAGACCAAACCCAGATTTTTTTTTGCACTCGGTCACACGGCAGTTAGATCACATTGGGAGAAGAGGAACACGTATTTCTGCTTGGTTGTGGCATGTTAATAGGCTTTAAGGAATCCCAAGTTCACATCACTGTACAAAACAAGTTTCCAGAGACAAAATATTCCACTGAACAGCAAATGAAGTGCCAAGATCCTGTGATATCTGTCAAATAATGCTCTTCCCATTCTTACAAGTACCTTCTCCCCAAAAGGAGAGTGTGTTATTCATTCAATGTATGTTGGTTGACCAGGTCCTGTGCTAGGTGAATGTGATAGAAAGGTGAATGTGATTCCGTCTAGTGGAGAAAAGAGACATGTAATCAGATGATGAATTACCACACAATGTGGCAAAGGCTATGGTGGGGTTAGGAAGAGAGTTCAGGGAACACATAGAGAGGGGGAGGTCCGACTTTTACAGGCTACATGAAGAAAGGTTTCCCTAAAGAGATGATGAAGAGCCTGCCTCAGTCTCCCAAATAACTGAGATTACAGGTGTGCCCCACCAGACCTGGCTAATTTTTTGTGTTTTTTAATAGAGACACATTTTCACCATGTTGGACAGGCTAGTCTTGAACTCCGGATGTCAAGTGATCCACCCACCTTGGCCTCCGAAAGTGCTGGGATTACAGTTGTGAGCCACAGCACCCAGACCAGAGTCATTCGATTCTTTTTTAATCAGTCAAATAAACCCAATTTGTTTTAAGGTATGGTATTGGGCTATATTCATTCAGAGGTTTACTTCAAAATGGGGGCAGTGAGGAGCTTACATTGTGACCAGTTCACTGAAGTGCAGTGGCCACAACTCTGTCCCATATGGATTAGTGGCTCTGTGGCCTGTGGTCCAGAGCCACAGAATTTCCTAACACTGACCAACCGCCCTGTAATTTCAGCACGCGGTCACAAGGGGCAGGGGGTAGCTGAGAATCTGAATTCTAGGATTCTAAAAGCTGAAAGTCACATAGAATCCATCCAGTTGAGTGCTTTGCAAGCCACGGGGCAGAGAAGGGGAAGAGGGGTCCAGTTCGGTAGATAGGACTACAGATCCTACACTCAAGCTTGAAGCAGTGCAACCCTGCTGTTTTATGTACTGAGTTTCTGTATCTACTTTTGTTTGAGATGAGAGAGTATCGTTGCTGAAAAAAAAAGTAAAGTAATCCACTTGCTCATTTTAGAGACAAGAGAAATTCCCTCAAAGAAGGGAAATAATTTGCCCCAGATCACACGGTGTGACTTTGGAGCAAGTGACTGTACATCTGCCAGCCTCACTCAGCTCCCCCATCTCTGAAACGAGAATAATGTGTACCTCATCTGGATGTTGGGAGGATTCATTGAAATAATGCAGGCAAACACTTAGCACAATGCTTAAAACATACTAGATATGGACAAATATTGCTTACTATTACCATTTTGATGATGATGATCATGATGATGATAGTGATAATAATGATGATGATGATACAGTAGTTCCAGTTAGTCCTTGAAACTGAAGTTCTCTGCGTTGCAAGCCAGCGTTCTGTTCTATACATCACACTCGCTCAGCACAAGTCTTTCAGCAGAACTTGTCTGCATGACCTGACACAATTGACCATCCCCTCCTCCTGGATTCACCTGATTCATTAATATTTCAGGGAAACACACTCACTGATTTGTCCTCCTACCTCAGTGACCCTGCTGCTTCCTCCTCATTTCCCTGACTATTAGCCTTTGGATTGCCTCAGAGCTCAGGCTTCAGATCTCTCTTCCGTCTTCTATGCTAACTGTCTAACTCACTCAGATTTTAAATTATTTCTATATGCTCAAAAATCACAAATGTATATCTCCAGCCCAAAAGCTCTTTCCTGGGCTCCAGAATTGTGATGCCAACTCAGCATCTTTACTATGTTCAACAGGCCTATCTCAAAGTAAATATGATCATAATAGAATTTCTGATTTCCCTCCCAAATTTGCTCCTTTCCCTATTGTTCCTCATTTCAGTAAATGCCCATCTTCCCCCCAGTTATTCAAACCAAAAACCCAGGCAACTTTCTCTCTTCCTTTCATCCCATCTCCAATTGATCAACATGTCTTGTTATACCACTAAAAGTCCCAATCTTCAAAAATTTGCCTAATTATTACCCCCTGCATTGCTAAAATCTTAGGCTAAGCCACCATTATCTTTGGCCTAAATTAAAACAGCCTCCAATCTGATCTCCCTGAATTCACTCTTGCCACCATTTCTATAGACCATTCTTCATGCAGCAGCCAGAGTGATCGTTTTAAAATCAATAGTCAAGTAATTTGATTCCTCTGCTTAAAACATCCCACAGTGCCTTCTCATTGAACTTGTAATAAAATTCAAACTATTTAGCACAGCCTACAAGCCCATGTGTGATTTGGCTTGAGACTGCTCTCTCCTTTGCTTGTTGGCTTTTTTTGAGGGTATGTCCCTTAAATTTACACTTGTTTCTTCTGCTGGGATTCCTTCTTTCTCATCATTCAGGTCTCAGTTCAGATGTCACTTTCACAGAGTTTCTTTTTCCCTAGGTAAAGTAACATGTGCCTGTCCCCATTCCCAGTGTATTCTGTATCCCATCACCCCACTTCTTTTCATCATAGCACTCATCACAACTAAAAATTATATAGACACTTTTTTTACTTGTTTACATTTTTAATGTAACAAATAGAATGTCATTGCCATAAAGGCAGAAACTTTACCTAGTCCACTACTGAATCCCCAGCACCTAAAACAGTGCCTGCACAGTAGACCCTCAGCAAATATTTGTTGAATACAAGAATGAAAAAAGAAACTTAGAGACTCAACTTGACTCCTTCTCAACATCCCCCTTGACTGTGTTTGTGAAGTCTCCTTTCCAAATGAACTTTCATTCTAGATTAGTCCAGAGAAAGTCAGGGAAGAACTTGTTCTCCATCCCACTCACACTCTGACATTAATTCACTCTGGTGAATTAAGCATTGATAGAGCTCTCTGAAAATATTCTTTTCATGGCAAAACTAATTTTTCCAGTCTACAAAACAGAGTAATTAAGAAGGATCCATCATGATCAAAAAGTATTGTTCCTAACTGTGGTCATAATGAATGTACCATAATTAAGGTATTCCAACTAGTGTCATTTGCTTGACACACTCCAATTAAGTAGGATGCTATAAATAAAGGGTTCAAAAACATCACCTGTTGCAAACATTCTAAAGGAAAAGAGCTCCTGAACAGAACCCTTCAGGATAATAGGTCTGATGATGAATGGCTTATTGCTACAGGGGAAAAAAAGGACTTGTAGAACCACAGATACTGAGAAGGAGGGGAAGAGCATGCTGATGCGCAATGTCACCCTGAGCCAGCATCAGGAGCCCTGAAAATAGGTCATATTTGGGATTAGAAATCAAGATTGGCCCTAAGCAATATAGTTAAATCAGGGAAGTTGGCCAAGGGAGGAAGTAATGACTGCAGGGGTTCTTCACCTTTTCCATTTGTTATTCAGCTACATGGGAGATATGTGGAGGAATAGATGAGCATTTGGCCTGGAGCTTCTAGCAAAATGAGATTAACATTGAATTCACATTAGAATCACCTGGGGATATTAAACGACACTCATACCTAGGCTTCACTTTCAGTTATTCTGATTTAATTAATCTGGAGCAAGTACCAGGCACTAGTATGTTGTTTAAGCTTCCCAGGTGATTCCAATGTGCAGTCAGGTTTGAGAGCCATTTTTAGCTGGTCCAAATCTTAGGCAGGCAGTCTACGTTTGTTCCTTTAGGAACTCAGTGGTTCTCAAAGTACAATCTCCATACCTGCAGTAACATTACTCAGGAACCTATCAGAAATGCAAATTCTACTGAATCAGAAACTCTGGGGACAGGGCTCAGCAACTGGTGTTTTAACAAGCCTTTCAGGTGAAAATGATAAAACCACTGCTTTAACTAGTAGTAACAGATTAATTAAATATACCCACTCTGACAGTAATGGAGTTAAACAGCTGGAGCTAAAAGGAGCAACTAGAGGCAATTTGACTCCAAACTGAACGGAAGTACTGCAGCCAGAGCTGTTTTTTTAGGGACTCTACCCCAAGAGAAGATGTTAGTAAATTAAATGAGCACTGAACTAAAATGCAACTCTAAGGTTAAATCCAAGGTTAGAAGATGATATACCTGGAAATACTTCAGATTAACAAAAAAGGCACTGATTTGTACACAGAAGATTCTTTTCTTTATAAAAAATAGTTCTATGTGAGGTGATGAATATGTTAATTTTCTTGATTTAATCATTTCACAATGTATGCATTATCAAAACATGTTTTATGTTGCAGATATGTACAATTTCTATTTGTCATTTACACCTTAATAAAGCTGGGGGGAAATCTTAAAAACTAGTTCTAAAGATGTGCTTTAAAAGAATTGTTAGCTTGCAACAGAGATCTATGGTCAGTGTGTTAAAAATGTAGATTCCTGGGACCCATACCCAGAAATTCTGATTCTGCAGGTCTGGAGTGGAGCCTAGAAATTTACATTAATAAATTTTTTAGGTGATTCTATAGTAGGTGGACCTCTTACCAAACTTTAAGAAACACTGTTCTATATGAACTTCATCTGCTTTATTAATGACTGCTCAAAAAAATTCTGATTGAAAAGTAGTGTCAGTGATCTAGATGAAATGTGATGCCTCATAAATTTAATCATGTGACCTTGCAAATAAAGACACCTCCTGGAATCATTCTAATGACTGTATCCTAATTGGGAACAAAGGATCTGATAGGAAGCAGTCAATCTTGAGTGCTGAATCTACATCCCCAGGAATACAGAGTAACAATAGTAATGGCAAAAGCAAAACCCACAAGGTGATCATGTGGAAGGTGACTGCAGCTTACTTTATATTTTCTTTTCTTACTTGTGACCTACTTATTTAAAATCTATGAAAAAAATGCCTAAGTTCATCTGAGAGTAATTTTGAGGTGTTTTTAATACTTCAAAACATGTAAAGGCATAAAGAGGTCACAGCTACTGACTGACTTATCCTACAGCAGCCTAATACCATACATCTTCAGCTGTAACTATTATTATATAAATATTCAGCAATAGCAATATAATATCTAAAACTTTCTCCTTTGTCATCAGGATATGCCTGGCTGTATGCTAACATAAGCCATAAATGGAAGATGAAATAGTCTACCATTCAGCTTAAACAAGATATACTGCCACATCCCAGTTACACACACACAAACACACACACACACACATCCCTATTACAGGACTGTCAAACTCCATGTAGCTTTGTAGTCTCCCATTCCATGGTTTGGATACTGATTAGAACATGGACAACTCATTTATTGTTTTAGACCATGGCCATTGTTTAGTCTCCTCAGAACCGTGCCTCAGGCATGGCCAACCTAGGCAATTGTTCAGGCTCAGATCTTTGACTACACATGGTGTCAGGGGGAAAAAAAATTATTGGGGAAGAAGGAGATGGTTCCAGATACCTATATGAATACGTGATCATAGGTAGAATTAAACAATCAACCCATTAAATCCTTCCACCATCGGGATAGGAAGATTATAGTCCCTGTGGATTATATTTTGTGACTTCTTCCCATGAAGTTGAGCCTGAAAGAGATTTTGAGTTCACTAAGACAGACACACTGAGGACAGGAACCTGTCATGCAATGTAATCTGCCCTATCCTTCTCTGCTCTCCTCACCCTCATGGGGACAACCCAAAGTCAGTCGAGGAGGCAGCCCAGTGATAGTGCTGGTCTTTTCTTGTCTTCAAAGGTTTTATTTGATTTGTTCTCTTTGGTGGTTCTATTGATTTGTATGAAAGACCAAGTTGCCATCTTCTCTGATTTGGCTATATGACCCTCAGCTTCGTTCAGCATCCTTATTTAGTGTTGGCAAGTACAGATGGTAATATTGTAGTACCAGAAGAGAATGCAAGAGATTATCTTCCCAGTTCCTTGTTTCCTAAAAGGTATATGTCTAGAGAACCATAGAAATAAATAGTATCTCTTTTCTTTCAAAAAATCATCAGTGATAAAGATGCCAAAACCCTTAGTTATTAAACTTTAAAGATATTAGACATCAACTACCAATTTCCAAAGTAATGGAATTTATTAAGTCTAAACAAAATAAAAATTAAACAAATGTGTCACTGAAACTACCCATGTCTCCATCACCATTTATTTCCTTTTTTTCCAGTACATTCCCCCTATTCCCTCAAGGCAGCCTGATAATATCCTAGCTTAGGTTTTACTTGATATACTAGATATCTCTAGACCACGTAATATATGAACCCTCCAAGACACAGTGGCATTTAAGAAAAGAATTCTTGAGGCCACAAATAACCTTCAATACCAACAGAATTGGATCTCCAAAAGCAGAATTAGAGGGGACAGAGTTGATATTTGGAGGCAGTGGACTGGAAGCTTACACTGTAGACATCTAACATCATACTTAATAGTGAAAGACTGATTCTTTTTCCCTGAGATCAGGAAACATTGTGCCAGAGGATTTAGCAACTATATTTAGACAAGAAAAAGCAAGAAAAGTTATTGAGATTGAAAAGAAAGATGTTAAACATTTATTAGTGGATGACATGTAGAATATATGTAGAAAATTCAATTCAATCTACAAAAAAAAAAAAACAAGAACTAATGAATGGGTTTAGTAAGGTTGAAGATAAAATATCAATATAAAAATTGTATTTATATAGATTAGCAATGAACGATCATAAATTGAAACAAAATTAGAAATACCATTTACCATAGCATTAACATATATTTAAGTACTTAGGAATAAATTCGACAAAAGATGTAAAAGAGCTATTAACATATATTTAAGTACTTAGGAATAAATTCGACAAAAGATGTAAAAGAGCTATGCACTAAAAACGACAACATATTGCTGAGAGAAATTAAAGACCTAAATAAATGGAAACACATACTGCATTTCTGAGATAGAATCAGTATTGTCAAAACGTCAGTTCTCCCCAGACTGATTTATAAAATCAATGCAATCATCACAAGCAAAATTCCAGCATGAGACTGTAGTTGTAGAGAAGGAATTTACTACAAAGGGACAGAACTGGGCTACCGCTATTCTGTATTATATTCTATATTCTGTGGTTGTGGATCCATGTCTGTGCATTATCAAGCCTCATAGTATCATATAACATAAAGAGTGAATCTTAGCATGAAAATTCTCAAAAATGGGTTAGTATACAGACATATTGCTATGGTATCAATATTGGTGTCCCTCCAAAAATCAAATGTTGGAACTAAATCCCCGGTGTGATAGTATTAAGAGGTGAAGCCTTTAGAACTTGGTTAGGTCATGAGGACAGAGCCCTCATGAATTGGAGTAGTGCCTTTTTAAAAAAGGCTTGAGGGGTTCTGTTTGCCCTTTTCACCACATGAGGACTCAGCAAGAAGGTGCCATCTGTAAAGCAGAGCAAGCCCTCACCAGACACTGAACCTGTAGGTCCTTAATCATGGACTTCCCAATCTCTAAAAACTGTGGGCAATAAATTTCTGTTGCTTTTAATTATCCAGTCTAAGGTATTTTGTTATAGCAGCAGCCACAAATGGACTAAGACATATACATTTCTAGCTCTGTCTACTAAAAGATAGAAGCAGGGACAATCTAGTAGCAATAAGCACACTTAGAGCCCAGATATTCATTTTTCATACCATTTTCCAATCAAAGGAACCAGGGATACTTGGAGAAGTGTCTCATTTTGGGGCTGGGACAGGGAAATCACTAGGTGGGCCTGGAGCATCTTGTAGTGCCAAAAAGCAAAGAAGTTCTTAAAAGAACAAAAGAAGGGGCATGTCAAAAGAAAACATTAGTCAACCTGAAAGAGCTTTCAATGACCAAAATTTGAAAAATTTGAGCAATAAATCATATAATAATATTATTGGATTATAACTGTGTTAGTCTGTTTTCATGCTGCTGATAAAGACATACCCAAGACGGGGAAGAAAAAGAGGTTTAACTGGATTTACAGTTCCACATGGCTGGGGAGGCCTCAAAATCATGGCTGGAGGTGAAAGGCACTTCTTACATGGCAGTAGCATGAGAAAAATGAGGAGGATGCAGAAGCAGAAACCCCTGATAAAACTATCAGATCTCGTGAGACTCATTGACTACCAAGAGAATATGGGGGAAACTTCACCCATGATTCAAATTATCTCCCACCGGGTTCCACCCACAATGTGTGGGAATTATGGAAGTACAATTCGAGATGAGATTTGGATGGGGACACAGAGCCAAACCATATCAATAACCCAAAGAGTAAATATCTGTAGTTCTATGCTGAGATAAATGATTCAATAAATAAAGAAATGAGAGAGAAGTAACAACTCTTCCTTACTGAATAATTCAAATTAATACATGTAGAAGGAGTGGGGAAAATAGAAAACAACTTTTAGAACACCACAGTACCAGTTGCTGCAGGCAAAATACACTGATAAATGCTAAAATGAGTAGATAAAACTTTAAAGTGAAATTGAAATTGGGTATTAACATAACCTCAAAGTGTATTTTCCAAAATATTTATTAATTACTGTGGTAGTTTTAACATGTGTCCACAATTTTTAAAAATATTCCTACCTCCTGGAGATGGAGGGAATTTAATTTCTCTCACCTTGCATGTTGGCTGAATTCTGTGACTTTCCTTTTAAAGAATGGAGTATGGAAACAGAAAAATAGCAAGTTTACAGTGGAGAAATCCATCAGACACAACCTTAACCAAGTGATCAAGGTTAATATCACCCATGATAAGTCATTTTGATATCATGCAGCCCCTGATATTATGTGATGTGTATGGCACTTTATCTCTATGGTATTTCTCCCCAAAATCCATGCGCTCAGTCTAATAATGAGAAAAATCAGAAAAACTCAAGCTGGAGGATAGTCTACAAAATGCTTGACAAATATGCTTCAAAAGTGTTAAGGTCATGAGGAACATGAGAGATTGAGGAGCCATCACAGATTGGAGCAACAACTAAATGCAATGTGATATCCTGGTTTGGATCCTGAAACAATAAACAGACATTATTTAAAAACAAAGAGAATCTGAATAAAGTCTATAGTTAATAGTATTGTACCAATGTTAATTTCTAAATGTTGGTCATTGTACCATGGTTATGTAAGATGTTAACACTAGGAGAACTTCAGCAAAGTGTAGATAGAAAATATTATGCACGATTTTTGCAACTTTTTTCTTGAATGTTATACTTTAATAATTTAAAAAGTATTACAAGATTTATTGTATATAAGGCTAATTCTAAAATTTGACAAACTGATTCTAAAATTTATTTGCAAATGCAAATGACTTGAAATAGTTAAAACAACTTTAGGAAATAAGAGTGAAGTTGGAGGATAAACACTATGTAATTTCAAGACTTAAAAAAACACTTTATTGAGGTATGATTGATATTTTTAAAAACTGTACAGATTTAATGTATATAACTAGATGAGTTCCTAGATAAGTATACTCTAGTGAAACCATCATTACAATCTATTGCATAAACATGTCTATCACCTCCAAAACTTTTCTCACTGTCTTTATTATTATTATCATTTTATAAGAACATTAATGTAAGATTTACCTTCTTATCCAATTTTGAAGTGTGTAAAACAGTATTGCTAACTATAAATCACTATGCTATACAGTAGATCTCTAGGAGTTACCCAGCTTTCATAACTGAAATTTTATACCCTTGGACAAATACCTCCCTGTTTCCCTCTTCTTCCATTCCCTGGCTACCACCATTCTTATCTCTGCTTCTATGAGTTTGACCATTTTAAAAAGCAATATCATATAAGTGGCATGATGTAGTATTTCTCCTTCTGTATATGGCTTATTTCACTTAGCATAATGTCCTACAGGTTCATCCTTGTTGTTGCAAAAGGCAGGATTTTCTTCTTTCTTAAGGCTGAATAGTATTCCATTGTATGTATAAACTGCATTTTTTTAATCCATCTGTCAGTGGACATTTAGATTGCTTCCATGTCTTGGCTATTGTGAGCAATGCTGCAATGAACATGGCTATGCAGATATCTCTTTGGGATTTTGATATTAATTCCTTTGAGTATATACCCCAAAGTAAGATTGCTAGATCAAATGGTGGTTCTATTTTTAATGTTTTGAGAAACCTCCATACTGTTTTCAATATTGGCTGCAACAATTTACATTTCCACCAACAATGTACAAGATTACCCCTTTCTCCACATTCTTGCTAACATTTGTTATCTTTTTAATATATAATAGCCATCTGATATGCTTTGGCTCTGTGTCCCCACCCAAATCGCATCTCAAATTGTAATCCCTATGTGTGGAGGGAGGGACCTGTAATCCCCACATGTCGAGGGAGGGACCTGTAATCCCCACTTGTGGAGAAAGAGAGGTGATTGGATCATGGGGGCGGTTTCTCCAATGCTGTTCTCATGATAGTGAGTGAGTTCTCACAAGATGTGTGGTGTTTGACAGTTCCTTCTTCACACACTCACTCTCCTGACACCTTGTGAAGGATGTGCCTGCTTCCCCTTCCTCCGTAATTGCAAGTTTTCTGAGGCCCCCTGAGCCATGCGGAACTGTGAGTCAGTTAACCTCTTCCCTTCATAAATTACCTCGTCTTTGATAACAGTGTGAAACGGACTAATACACTATCCTCACTGGTACAACGCGATTATCTCATTGTGGTTTTTATTTGAATTTCCTTGATGATCAGTGATGTTGAGCACCTTTTCATATACCTGTTGGCCATTTGTATGTCTTCCTTGGAGAAATGCATCTGCAGTTTTTTGCCCACTTTAATACAATTATTTGTGGGGGTTTTTTTTACTGTTGCGTTCTAGAAATTCCTATATATTTATCAGGTAGATGGGTTGAAAATACTTTTCCCCGTTCTGGAGTTTTCCTTTACATTTTACTAATTGTTTCCTTTGTTGTACAGAGTGTTTTAGTTTGATGTTATTTCACGTGTCTATTTTTGCTTTTGTTACCTATGCTTTTAGTGTCATATTGAAGAAATCACTGCTAAGGCCAATGTCAAGATTTTCCTTATGCTTTCTTCTAGAACTTTTACAGTTTCAGGTCTTCATTTTGTTCCATTGGTCTATATGTCTGTTTTTATGCCAATGCCATACTGGTATAAAACTGGCATAAAAACAGTTTTAGTTACTATAGCTTTGCAATATATTTTGAAATCAGGAAGTACAATGTCTCTAGCTTTGTTATTCTTCCTCCAATCTGCTTTGAGTAGGTGGGATCTTCGTTGATTCCATTTGAATTTTTGGACAGTTTTTTCCAGTTCTGTAAAAAATGCTACTGGGATTTTGATAGGAATTGCATTTAATCTGTAGATCACTTTGGGTAGTATGGACATTTTAACAATATTACTTTTCCAATCCACAAATATGGGATGTTTTTCCATTTATTTGTGTCTGCTTTAGTTTTTTCCATACATGTTTTTACAGTTTTCAATGTACAAGTCTTTCATTTCCTTGGTTAAGTTTATGAAAACACTGTAGCTAACATCATACTCAATGGTGAAAAACTGAAAGCTTTTACTGTATGATCTGGAACAAGGCATGGATACCCACTCTCACCACTGCTATTCCACATAGTACTGGAAGTCCTTGTCAAAGCAATCAGGTAAGAAAAAGAAATAAAATACATTCAAATTAGAAAGAAATAAGTATAATTATCTCTGTTCATAGATGAAATAATCTTTTATGTAGAAAACCCTAACGATACCACAAAATTGTTGTAACAAATAAAAAAATTCAATGAAGTTGCAAGATACAAAATCAACACACAAAAATAAATTGTGCTTCTATACACTAACAACAAACTATCTAAAATGGAAATGAACAAAATAATCCCATTTACAATAGTACCAAAAAGAATAAAATACTAAGGAATAAACTTAACCAAAGTGATAAAATACTTGTACAATGAGAACTATGAAATACTGAAGACCCTTTACAAAGCTAAAATAATCAAGTCAGTGTGATATTCATGTCAGAATGAATAAATGGGTCAATGGAGCCCAGAAGAAAGCCAAGATATACACATATGTGTATGTATTATATGTATGTGTGTATATATATACATATGTAAATATATTTGCCAAAAATTAATTATATATTCAATTAATTTTTGGCAAAGAGTCAAAAGAAATTCAGTGGGAAAATGTATTTTCAGTAAGTGGTGCTCTAAAACTTGGATATGCATATGCAAAAAAATAACTTCAACCCATATCTCACATGATATACAAAAATTTACTCAAAATGGATCATAGATGTGAATGTAAACCTAAAACTTTAAAACTTCTAGAAGAAAATATAGGAAAACATTTTTAGGCAAAGATTTCTTAGGTACATTATAAACCATAAAACCCATACAAAACAATTGATAAATCGAACTTTATCAAAATTACAACTCCTTCTCTGAAAGAGGCTGATAAGAGAATGAAAAGACAAGCTATAGAATGAGAGAAAATCATTAGGAAGTATATCTAACAAATGAACCACAAAACTCAATAATAAGGAAAACAATTGCCCATATTTTTAAACTGACAAAAAAATTTGAATAGTCACTTCAACAATTAAAGCGTACAGATGACCAATAAGCACATGAAAGGATGCTTAACATCATTAGTCATTAAGGATATACAGATTCAAACCATAATGAGATATCACTACACAACTATTAGAATGCCTAAAATTAAAAAGATTGACCTTACTAAGTGTTGGTAAGGATACAAAGCAATTAGAAATCTCACAAAACGCTGTTGGAAATGTAAAGTGGTGCAATAACTTTGGTAAATAATTTGGCAATTTCTTAATATGTTAAAAGTTAAACATACACATCTGATATGATTTAGTCATTCTATTCCTACATGTTTATCTAAGAGAAAGGAGAGCATGTCTTTACAAACATTTGCATATGAATCTTCATAACAACTTTATTTGTAATACTTAGATATTGGAAACAACTCAACTGCCCATCCATATGCTAATAGACAATGTGGTGTATCCATACAATAGAATACTGCTCATCTATGAAAAGGAATAAGTTGTTGATACACAGTACAACATAGATGTACTTCAAAATAATTACATTGAGTTAAGAAATCAGACCAAAAAAGTACATATAATAAGATTCCACTTCAATAAAAATCTAGGAAATATAAACCAGTTTATAATGACCAAAAGCCATTCAGCAGTTTCTGAGGGCTAGGAGGAAAATCCAAAGGAGCTTGCTGAAACTCTGGGGGATGATGGATGTATTTCATGATCCTTACGGTAATAACAGTTTCAGTGGGTGTACACATATGTAATTATGTGTCTAATTGTACAGTTTAGATTTTACAGTTGATACTGTATCAATTATGCCTCTATAAAGCTATTTTTCTTTTTAAAGTACTATGGGAGGTCAGTGGAAGTAGACTCTAGATGGATCACAGCAGTAGGACATGGAGGCCTACCTTTCCTTTCCAGGGGGTATAAGAATGATCTATAGGAGTGAGATGTCCGTTTCTACAACTTGCACTTTTCTAAAAATCATGGGAGTAAGGAAAATCCCAAACTATATGTCCAAGTCCGAAATAATTTAGTCCCACAGAATCTAATATTTGTAAGAGTGTTAGTGGTCCAGTGGTTTTCCAGTGCTTTGCTGCACTCCACAAAGCACTGGAGTTTCTCTGATTTCTCAAGAGTATATGGTTGGGGGGATGGGAATATGGTGTTGTAGGGGATTGAAAAGACATAGAAGGTAATCCTGCTTCACTCAGTGAGGCTCCATTATTATCTGCTTTATATACTGAGTTTCAGAGTAACAATTTACTTAAAAATTAAAAGCACTCCACAACTAAGAAGAAGAATTTGAAAATCACAGGTATAGCTCAATCGATCTGCTATGCAACTAAATTTTCACTACATTTGTTTATTGCAGTGTGGCTAAAACATTAGAGAGATTGGGAGGTCCTGCTTAATATTCTAGTTGTGTTAGCTCTAGCATGGATTAGGAAAGATGAAATTACTGAGTAAGACAGTGGAATGGGAAAGCTAGGTGAACTAATTTTTCAAGAGCAAAGCCTTTGTTTAAAACCATATAGATCAATAATGAGAATACAGCCAACAATTATTAAACAATTATCACATAGCAAGCGCTGGGATAATCACTTTACGTATATTAATTCACTAAATTAAGGCCCCTTGAAAATCCTTAAGAATTTGTAGATCAGCTTTTCCATTTCTATAAAAAAGGGCAATAGAATTTTGATATATATTACATTGAATTTGTAGACTACTTCAGTTTATATTGTCACTTTAATGATATTAAATCTTTTAATCCATGAACATGGAATATCTTTCCATTTATTTAGGTATTCTTTAATTTCCTAAGCAAGGTTTTGTAGTTTTCATTGTACAAGTCTTTTTACTTCCTTGGTTAATCATTTATTCCTTTGTATTTTATTCTTTTTGATGATGTTATAAATTGAATTATTTTCTTAAATTACTCTTCATATTGCTCAGTGTGGGTGTATACAGAAACACCAATTTTCGTGCATTGGTTTTGTGCTCTGAAACTTAGTAGAATTAGTTTATTAGCTCAAGATGTTTTTATAGAGGGATTCCTCTGAGATTTTCTACGTATACAATCATGTCATATGTAAACAAATAGAGTTTTACTTCATCCCTTCCAATCTAGATGCCATTTATTTTTTCATCTTACCTAATGGCTCTGGCTAGAATTTCCACTACAATGTTAAATAGCAGTGGTGAAAGCAAACATCCCTGTTTCTGATCACAGGAGGAAAGCTTTCAGCCTTTCTCCATTAAACATGTGATGAGCTGTGGGTTTTCATGAATACCCTTCATGATGTTGAGAAAATTCCCCTCTATTACTAGCTTTCTTGGTTTTTATTTTTTTATTTTTTTTTTGTAATCACGAATGGTTGTTGAATTTTGACAAGTGCTTTTCTTGCATCAATTCAGATGATCATGTGATTTTCATACCCTTCATTCTATTAATTTGGTGTATTACATTGATTGATTTTCTAAGAATGAACCACTCTTGCATTTCTGGAATAAACTCCACTTAGCCTTGGTGTATAACCCTTTTAATATGCTGTTAGATTTAGTTTGATATTATTTTGCTGAGGATTTTTGCACCTATGTTCATAAAGGATATTGGTCTGTAGTTTTATTTTCTTGTGATATATTTGGCTTTTGTATAAGGGTAATGCTGGTATCATAAAATGAATTAAAAGTGTTCTCTCCTCCTCTATTTTTTGGAAGTTTAACAAGGATTGGTGTTAATTTTTCTTTAAATGCTTTGTAGAATTCACCAGTGAAGCCATCTGTTCCTGGACTTTTCTTTTTTGGGATGTTTTTGATTACTGCTTCAGTCTTTTTATGGGTTTTTAAAAAACTTTTTATAGGTCTATTCAGAATTTCTATTTCTTTTTGAGTCAGAATTGGTAGTTTGTGTGTTTCTAGGAATTTGTCCATTTCATCTAGGTTATCTAATTTGTTGGGATATAATTGTTCACAGTATTGTCTTATAATTCATTTTATTCCTTTAAGGTTAGTAGTGTTGTCTTCCCTTTTATTTCTAATTTTAGTTCTTTTCATCTCTCTTTTTATCTTAGCGTACTTAAATGCTTGTCAATTTTGTTGATCTTTTCCATTAACCAATTTTTGGCTTCATTGATTCCATTGTTTTTCTATTCTCTATTTGTTTTATCTTTAACTTTTCTTATTTCTTTCCTTCTGCTAGTTTTGGGTTTAGTTTGCTCTTCTTTCTCTAGATCCTCGTTGTGCAAAGTTAGGTTATTGATTTGAGATCTGCCTTTTATAGTGCAGGTTTTTACAGCTACAAATATTCCTCTGAGCACTGCTTTTCTTCATCACATAAATTCAGTATGTTGTGTTTTCATTTATGGATATTCTTTGGGAGTTAGGATGAAGGTACTTTCCTCCAGAGAGTATTTGTGTTTGCCTTGCAAAGCACTTAGGTACCTTTAAGGTGCTACTTTAAATTACATTCTTTTCTTCAATTCTTTTTCTACATTCATTTCTTGATGAGTTCTGTCCAACCAGGTGATAATTTCAGTTCCAAATATATGTGAGGACTAGCTTGTGTTAACACCTTCTTAGGAACTAGTCATCTTATCCCCATATTTTGTTCAAGGTTAAGGCAACTTTTCATGCAGTCTTCCGAGGGGGTGGAATTGCTGGGATGGGATGATCACCCTTACTCAAGGGCCTAGCCTCTTAAGATTCGCTTTAATAGGGATAGTCTCCTACTAAACTCCCCACCTTAGGCTGCGGGCCGTGTATAACTTCTCTCCCACCTGCCACCATGAAGCTGTCAAAAACAAAATCTCCAGACACCTAGTTTGTCAAATCTCTTAAGGACAAAAGTGGTTTTGGAACTCAGCTTATAGCTCTCTGTTCCAGTGTTATCGTAGATGTTGGCCTTGTAGAGTATTGATATCTAGTCATCTCTTGGTTGTCTTTATTATTTTAAACAGTATTTTATACACAGTTTTTAATTCTTTAAATGGAGGGTTGTTTTAAATACATTCACCCTGCTGGTAGCTCTGTTTTTCCCTATCTCCTTTATCCCAAAGACATAAATGTTCAATTACTGAGGAATTTAAATGAAGTTGTGACCACCTCCATTGGCGGGCAGGGCTCTAAGTTAATTGTGTAATTGATAATGGATTTTCTCAATGGCTCTGTACTCATTATTAACATGTCTTCTCTCTTCCCTATAAGGACATAGGACATTTCTGTCCTTAAAGTTTGAACAACTAACAAATCAGATAATCCAAGGGGCATGTTCTATTTTCCAAGAATTATTGACACTTTGGTACTAGGGTTTTGTGGGGGGAGTGGTGGTTTTTGTTTAACTTGTGTGGAATTGTGTGTGTGAGGTAAGGTTTTGATTGGTGCTTTTTTCTTTTTCATTTGTGAGTTGATAACGGAAGTAGAACAGTACATCTTCAAGTAAAGAAAGATTTCTTAATCCACTTTCTGTGATATCAGACTATAGGAGAAACCATTGCAATTGTTTTCTAGATTTAATTATATTCAGTCGGATATTTTGGATTAATAAATCTGAAGCCTCACGCCTATAATCCCAGTACTGTGAGATGCCAAGGTGGGCAGATCACCTGAGGTCAGGAGTTCGAGACCAGCTTGACCAATATGGTGAAACCTCGTCTCTACTTAAAAAAAAATACAAAAATTAGCTGGGTGTGGTGGCAAGTGTCTGTAGTCCCGGCTACTTGGGAGGCTGAGGCAGGAGAATCGCTTGAACCTGGTAGTCAGAGGTTTCAGTGAGCTGAGATCGGACCACTGCAATCCAGCCAGGGTGAGACAGTGAGACTGTCTCAAAAAAAAAAAAAAAAAAAATCCTGAAGTCTTAATAGATTACACACTCCGAGAAAATACATCAAGGGCAGATAATTGACAGAAAATACTGACGCTTCAATGTGACACATATTTTTTTCTTTAAGTTCCAGGATACATGTGCAGAACGTGCAGGTTTGTTACATAGGTATATGTGTGCCACGGTGGTTTGCTGCACCTATTGACCCGTTCTCTAAGTTCCCTCCCCTCACACCCCACCTCCCAACAGGCCCTGGTGTGAGTTGTTCCCCTCCCTGTGTCCATGTGTTCTCATTGTTAAACTCCTACTTGTGAGTGAGAACATGAGACGTTTGGTTTTCTGTTCCTGTCTTATTTTGCTGAGGATGATGGCTTCCAGCTTCATCCAAAATGTCCCTGCAAAGGACATGATCTCATTCCTTTTTATGGTTGCATAGTATTCCATGGTGTATATGTACCACATTTTCTTTATCCAGTCTATCATGGATGGGCATTTGGGTTGGTTCCATGACTGTGCTATTGTAAATAGTGCTGCAATCAACATACATGTGCATGAATCTTTATAGTAGAATGATTTATATTACTTTGGGTATATAGCCAGTAATGGGATTGCTGGGTTAAATGGTATTTCTGGTTCTAGATCCTTGAGGAATTGCCATACTGTCTTCCACAATGGTTGGACTGATTTATATTCCCATCAACAGTGTAAAAGTGTTCCTATTTCTCCACAGCCTCGCCAGCATCTATTGTTTATTGACTTTTAAAATCACCATTCTTTCTGACTGGTATGAGATAGTCTCTGATTGTGGTTTTGATTTCTGTATTTCTAGTAGTCAGTGATTTTGAGCTTTTTTCATATGTATGTCTTCTTTTGAGAAGTGTCTATTCATATCCTTTGCCCACTTTTTGATGAGTTTTTTTTTCTTGTAAATTTGTTTAAGTTCCTTGTTAATTCTGGATATTAGACCTTTGTCAGATGAGTATTCTGCAAAAATTTTCTCCCATTGTGTACATTGCCTGTTAACTCTGATGATAGTTTCTTTTGCTGTGAGAAGCTCCTTAGTTTAATTAGATCCCATTTGTCAATTTTGGTTTTTGTTACACTTGCTTTTGGTGTTTTCATCATAAAGTTTTGCCCATGCCTATGTCCTGAAGTTGGAGGCATGCTACCTGACTTCAAGCTATATTACAAGGCTACAGTAACCAAAACAGCATGGTACTGGTACCAAAACAGACATATAGACCAATGGAACAGAACATAGACCTCAGAAATAACACCACACATCTACAACCTCTGATCTTTGACAAACCTGACAAAAATAAGAAATGGGGAAAGGATCTCCTATTCAATAAACGGTGCTGGGAAAACTGGCTAGCCATATGCAGAAAACTGAAACTGGACCCCTTCTTTATACTGTATACAAAAATTAACTCAAGATGGATTAAAGACTTAAATATGAAACCCCAAACCATAAAAACTCCAGAAGAAAGCCTAGGTAATATGACACATTTTTATAAAACATTTCTACCAGAGGGCACTGACTTGACTTCTCCTACAATGATCACACTGTGTTTGTGTTTAATTTAATGCAATTTGTGTAACTTACACTTGTGTATCTTCAAAGTTTCTCATTTTTATAAACAAATTTGAAATCATGCCAGTAAGTTAGATGTTGAATGTATGTAAGTAGCATTTGGTAACTGCTAAGAGGCTACAAAAACATTATTGGCAAAAAAGCGTTTAGTTCTGATTTGGTTGGATGATATTTTATTATGACCCTTTCTTGGTCTCAGGCTCTAATGTTTGAAAAAGAAGGGAATATATTGGGTTTTTAAAAATCAGTGTATTGCAACTTGATAAGTTATTCTTCCACAGAGCTATTAGTGTTTTATATATTTATATATTTTTACTTTATTATTGTGAAAGAAAAACATACTGACTTTATAGAAAGCAAGTTTCTCCTAATTAACAAAGGTTAAAATTTTACCTCTACCAATTAAAATTACAATAGATATTGAAAAATTTAAAAATAAATAATAAATTGACAGTCCTTATTTCTAGAAAGTAAGGTGTCATACAATATACAGGCATATAAACACATAAAATTGATAGATATACTAATTTTCTCAGATATAATCTAATATAATCTCTAATGGATACAATCTTAGAAAAAATACAGTTTCATTTCTTTTGAACTCTGTTATAACTTCCATTTCTTTACCTTGTCTTACTCTTCTGGCTTGCATATCCTATCAACTATTTTTTAGGGTATTTATCCACCTCAACCATTTTTTGTGTTTCAAATAATCCAATTATAGTTTTAATTATTTTAAAATGTACAGTTATTTTTTACTGTAGTCATCTATAGTAAAAAATTGTTTGTGCTATCTAATACTAGGTCTTATTCATTCTTTCCAACCAGTTTTTCTACCCCTTAACCATCCCTCACCTTCCCTCACCTCCCCACTCCCCTTCCTAGGCTCTGATAACCATCTTTCTACTTTCAATCTCCACGAGTTCAATTGTTTTAATTTTTAACTCCCATAGACAAGTGAGAACATGTGATATTTGTCTTTCTGTGCCTGGCTTATTTCACTTAACATAATGACCTCCAGTTCAATCCATGCTGTTGCAAATAACAGGATCTCATTATTTTTACGGCTGAATACTACTCCATTGTGTATATGTATTACATTTTCTTTATCCATTCATCTGTTGATGGACACTTAGGTTGATTCCATATTTTGGCTACTATGAACAGTGCTGCAAAAAACATGGGAGTGCAGATATCTCTTTGATATACTGATTTCCTTTCTTCCTATAAACTATTGGATAGAAGTGGAGTTAGTGGCCTCCCTGTCTCAAAGGGATGCATTTGGAATTCAAACATTAAGTATAATGTTTGTATTAGGTTTTTAAAATCTCCTTAATCAAATTTAAAATATTTCCTTCTATGCCTACCTTGCTAAGGGCTGATTTTTTATTATGAATATATGTTAAATTTTATTAAATGCTTTTAATGTATCTATTGTCATAATATGTGGTTAATTATATTAATAGATTTTCTAATATATTAATTGCATAGATAAAGAATTTTCTCAAAGGAACCTAAAGTTTCTTTTCCTAGTATTTCTGAAATAAGGCCATGCATATCTGAAATAAGCCCATCTGGGTCTTAATGAACTATCTTTTAAAATGTTGCTGGAATCAATTTGTTAACATTTCAAAAAATATTTTACCTATATTAATGGGTGAGTTTAGCCTATAATTCCTCTCACATATATTTTACTTCTCTGATTTGTTATCATGGTTACATACTAACCTCATAAAATAATTTGAGAAGGGTTGCCTCTTTTCCTCTCCTCTAAAATACTTTATGTACAATTATTAAAAGATCTCCTGTTTTACCTATGGAGAGATTTTCAACCAGTGAATAAGTTCCTTAAATGTTATAGATAATAAATTTGTTTAGTTATCTTTCATAACTTACACTTTTCTAGAAATTTGTTCTTTTTGTTGTTAGTGTATTAGCATAAGGTACTTCATAAAATTATCTTAATAATCTCTGCTGTATCACTAATTAAGTCCCTTATTTTATTCATTCTTAAATTCTTCATTCAACTTAGTTTTTATAGAAGCAATAATTTCATTTTTGTAGTCATGGTTTCATTGGTTTTCATAATACTAAAATTTCAGTATAGAATTGCAAAAATAGGTTCAATTGACTTAAGTTTGGGAACAAATACAACTATCTTTTTTAACTTTTATTTGAAGTTCAGGGGTACATGTGCAGGTTTGTTATATAGGTAAACCTGTGCCATGGGTGTTTGTTTTACAGATTATTTCATCACCCTGGTATTAAGTCCAGTACCCATTAGTTATTTTTTTCTGATCCTATCCCTCCTCCCAACCTCTACCCTCTGGTAGGCCCCAGTTTATATAACTGTATGTTGACTCACATCTCTCAACTAGTGGCAGCAAGAGCATTCTGGCTTAATAAAGAGGCACTTAGTAACTGTAAGCATTCACAGTGCCCTGGGCATCAGCCAGTAAGTTTTACAGAGGGGCTGAAATGCACATACATAATTTTTACTATATGTCAAATTCCCTGTCTTTATGCAGCAGGAAAAGAGTTACATTTCAATTTGCTGAAAAGCATTTTTAACATACTTTTCAGCCACTATGCTTATGTATTTAGTGTCTTTTGTGTTCTTCAGTAACATAAGGTTTTGGTGTGTTTTTTTTTTTTTTCTAGAAAAATGGAAACTACTAGGCTTGAGGACTTGTCTTAAATGTTTATGATCTTCTAAGTGCTAAAAAAAAATACCCCTAAGTTTTATGTACTTATGTGCAAACTCTTGATCTGTGTAATGCAGTCTTTTCCACCTAAAAATAATTCATGTTGCCTACATAAAATACCCTTGAAAAGATCCTATATTGGTGGCCATTTGGAAAAGAAGACCACAACTTTGCTTTTGATTTGGCTCCAAATAGGGACTAATAACTCTCATTGTAAAATTAAAGGTAGATACATCATGGGCTTTCTGTAAACATAATTCAAGAAAGCCAACCTAGCAAGTAGTAAGGAGAAATGCTATGAAAACATGTTACATTAACTCATAACTTTCAAAAAGACGTAAAGCCACCCCAGAGGCTTGTCAATAACGTGAAAGGTAGCAAGCATTTTAATGATTAACAGATGAACATTATTACACATTAGAGTTAGTAATGTTCTTTGAATTTAAAGATGACATGAGAGAGACACAAATATTATCATCTGGGCTCTCAAGTTTTTTCTACAGTCGTTTCCCTGGTTGGTGCTCTTTCCCATTACAAACAACAGATGTTTTAAACTTGCAAAACCCTCTCTAGGCCTTTTACCCATCCCAGTTAGACTCCACAGAATGCTTTGCTTCCTTCACCAGTGGGGAAAAGGGAATCATTAAGTGTAAACTTCATCAACTTTCCTGCCTTAATACTCTAACATTTCGAATAATGGCACTCAATTATTCCTCCTTTCATATTTGAGAGGCATGTGTATTTACACTCCAATTCAAGCCTAACTACTATTGACCTAATATGTCCTGTCCAAGGCGTACACATTCTCGTGTAAGGTCAATGTGTTTACATATCTACCCTTTCATTATTGCTCACTGCAATCATGACAATGTTCTCCACCTCTACGTTGAAGCATACTCCCTCACACATCTATCAATGGTCCGTTTTCTCTCCTGTTTCTGACTTTGACCTCACTTGCAGATCCTTCCCCTCAGCCTATAAACACATTTTTCCTTTAAAAAAACACAGTAATAAACCATGACTATTTCCAAAACTAAAGACTTTACCTCTCTGTCTTCCCTTGACTACCAGACCTCTTGAAAAAATAGTCTATACACACTGTATTTCTGCACCCCGCTCCTATTCATTCTTTTTCTTTAAACAAAAGTACAAAATGGGCCTGTATTCCCAGCACTTTGGGAGGCTGAGGCAGGTGGATCACTTGAGCCCGGGAGTTCAAGACCAGTCTGGTCAACATGGTGAAACCCCGTCTCTACTAAAAATACAAACAAACAAAAAAATTAGCTGGGTATTGTGGCGCATGCCTGTAATCTGGGAGGCGGAGGTTGTAGTGAGCTGAGATTGCACAACTGCACTCCAGTCTGGGTGACAGAGCGAGACTCCATCACGGAAAATAAAATAGTACAAAATAAATGGTTGCTGGTTTTATCAAACATCAGTAATCCATTTTCATCATTAAAATTGGAAAACTGATAAAAAAGAAACTAAGTTTTAAAATATCTATAATCTCATCATAAACATTCTTGACACTTTGATGTCTCTTTTTCCTCTACATCTTCATACTCACAAATATGTGCATATTTTTCTATAAAATTATATCATAGCACACATAGTTGTAGTATCCAGCCTTCAAGGTGACTCCCCATGATCCCATCTCCTGGTATTAACACCTTTGCATAATTCTCTCCCATATTGTAACAGGGTTGATCTGTGTGACAAATATCATATGAATGAAGTAATGTCATGATCCTTAGGAGATTAAATTATGGAAGACTGTGGCTTCCTTCTTTGACTATATCCCTACTCTCTTTTGGATTCCTAACTCTAGGGGTTGTCAGCTGCCAAGTCATGAGGACAATCAGGTAGCCTATCACTTGGCTCATATGGCAAGGAAAAGAAGACTCCAGCCAATGGCTGAAGAGAAACTGAAACTTGCCAACAACCATGTGAATGAGTTTGGAAGTGGTTTCTTCAACACAAGTCAAGCCTTGAAAACAACATCAACCCAACATATTGCTTACAGAACAGATCAACATCTTGTCTGCGAACTGATGAAGGACTCTGAGTCAGAACTACCCAGCTAAGCCACTCCCAGATTACGGACCCTCAAAAACTGTGTAATAAAAGTTTGTTGTTTTAAGCTGCTAAGTTTTGGTGTGATTTCTTGTGAAAGAAAAAGATAATTAATATAATAGGGTTCTGGAACCTGTTCTCTCAATTAATAATCTGTCAAGTACATATTTCCATTTCCATAAATATAAGCCCTACGTCATTATTTTTAATGATTATATTACATCTTATTTTAAAGATATACCATAATTTGGCTAGACAGTCCTCTACTGCTGCACACTTAGGTTGTTTCCAAATGTTTACTATTAGAAACAATATTATAATTATGATTAATATACCTGTATGTTACACATTGCATATTTATAGAATTATTTCCTTGGAAAAAATTAGTGAAAGTGGAATTGCTCCTTTAAAGACTATAAATATGTTTTTAAACTTTTAAAAGACATAGTCAAAATGCCTTACAAAAAGCTCATATGACTTTATTATCCACTAATTGTACACATACCCATTTCCCCATTCCCATGCCAATACTACACACTGCTGTTCGCTTTAGCTTGTTGTCTTTTTTTAAAAAAAAAAAAATACATTTCTCTGATTTCAAGTAAGGTTGAGCATTTTTCTCATATGATTTCTAGTAATTTGCATTTCTTCTTTTTTGTGAATTGCATATTAAAGTTGTTTACCCATTTCCATATAAGAATAATTAGCTTTTTATTGATTTATAAGAGCTTATTATATGTTAAGGGTATTAACACCATTTTTGACATGTATGTTGAAAATATTTTCTCCATCTTTTGAAATTTTGTTACTAGTGTATTTATCATATAACAATTTTTAAGATTTTGTAGTCAAATCTATTAGGTTTTTTTCTTTTTAAGATATGCTTTTTGTAACACACTTAGAAGTATGACACACTTATCCATCCTGCGTTCACAAAAATATTTACTTATGTTTCTTTTAGTCAATTTATGTTTTCACTTTATGTTCAAATGTATAACCAGAACTCCTTGTATGGCCTTTAGTGACATATGGTCTTTGTGACATTTATCTTCATGTAGGACCTCTATAATTTTATTTCTAAGTGTTTTAATTTTATATTAGTATGAATTGAACAGGTCCATCATATACCCTCAGTAATTTCTGCTGTTCTATAGGCAATATGCTGATTTTTGCCACTTTGTTGGACTCTTATTGAGAGGTGAAGCCAGCTGGACTTCTGGGTAGGGTGGTAACTTGGAGAACATTTCTGTCTTACAAGAGCATTGTAAAATGCACCAATCAGCACTCTGTATCCAGGATTGTAAAATGCACCAATCAGTGCTCTGTAGCTAGCTAGAGGTTTGTAAAATGTACCAATCAGCACTCTGTAAAAACACACCAATCAGTGCTCTGTGGATAGCTAGAGGTTTGTAAAATGGACCAATCAGCACTCTGTAAAATGGACCAATCAGTACTCTGTAAAATGAACCAATCAGCACTCTGTAAAATGGACCAATCAGTAGGACGTGGGCTGGGACAAATAAGGGAATAAAAGCTGGCCAGCCCAGCCAACAGCGGCAACCTGCTTGGGTCCCCTTCTACACTGTGGAAGCTTTGTTCTTTTGCTCTTCACAATAAATCTTGCTGCTGCTCACTCTTTGGGTCTGTGCCACCTTTAAGAGCTGTAACACTCACCGCAAAGGTCCACAGCTTCATTCTTGAAGTCAGCAAGACCAACAACCCACCGGAAGGAACCAACCTGGACACATCTTGGCATCACAAAGGGACTATCTCCAAGTGGTGAATACCATTGGAACCTTTTGCTTGCTATTCTGTCTTATTTTTCCTTAGAATTTGGGGACTAAAGACCAGGCACCTGTTGGCCAGTTAGAAGCAATTAGCATGGCCACCAGACTAAAGACACGGGTGTCAGGCTTTCTGGGAAAGGGCTCTCTAACAAACCCCGACTCTTTGGAGTTGGGAGCATTTGTTTACTTGGAACCAGCTTCCGCTTTTCCTGTACTTCCAGGCCGAGCCAAAGGTTGACAGAGCAGAAAGCCATTCAGCTCCGGGGTCCCGACAAAAGGTTGGTTGACCCTGCAGCCATGAGTGGAACTCTCAAAGTCATGTTGCCCAAGCAAGACTCACCCATCTATCCTATCTATCCTGATCCTGGCCTCCTGGGTCTTAATGCCTGTCAGACAAACTTCCTCCTGCCTCTCTTCTCTGTGGCTAGTTCCGCTTCTAAAAACCACTCCCTGTTTCTGGTGCTTTTCTAGTTTTTCCTATAAGGATGATTTCTACTGTAAATTTCAGAATTCTGTTCTCTTCCTTAGGCACCCAGACTCACCAAACAGAAAGGCATAATTTTTGCCCAAAGTCCTGTTGGGGGCGTGGTGGGGAGTTACTATCTGGAATTTTAGGATCCCTCCTCAGACTAGCAGGCCTAACAAAGGCTATTCCTGAAGCTAGGAGATGGGGAGCCTCAGAAATGATATCCTTTCTATTCATATGATGAGAAGTGAGGACAAAAGGTATCACTCTTCCAACTCTGGAGATCCCTTCCCTCCCTCAAGGTATGGCCCTCCACTCCATTTTGAGGCATATCATCTTTATAGGACAAGGGTAAGGTCCCAATACTAGCAGGAAATACTAAAGTGTTTAGGACTCTAAATACTAAAGTGTTTAGGACTCTAACAGGCTTTCGAGAATGCATCAGTAAGGACCACTAAATCCGATTTTTCTTGGTCCTCTTTGTGGTCTAAGAGGAAAGGCAAGGGTGCAGGTTTTTGAGAATGCATCATTAAGGGCCACTAAATCCGACCTTCCTCAGTCCTCTTTGTGGTCTAATAGGAAAACTAGTGTTTCTGATGCTGCGTTGGTGAGCACAACTATTCTGATCAGCAGGGTCCAGGGACCATTGTAGGTTCTTGGGCAAGAGGGGTTTCTGCTGCTGCATCAGTGAGCACAACTATTCCGATCAGCAGGCTCCAGGGACTGTTGCAGTTTCTTTGGGGCAGGGAGGTGGGAGAAAAACAAACCAGATCCACAGGCAGTTTTTCTTTCAGATGGGAAACACTCAAGCATTAACAGGCTCACCCTTGAAATGCATCCTAAGCCATTGGGATCAATTTGACCTGCAAACCCTGAAAAAGAAGCAGCTTATTTTTTTCTACACTACAATCTGGCCCCAATATTCTCTCTCTGATGGGGAAAAATGGCCACCTGAGGGAAGTATAAATTATAATACTATCCTGCAGCTTGACATTTTCTGTAAGAGGGAAGGTAAACAGAGTGAAATACCTTATGTCCAAGCTTTCTTTTCATTGAAGGACAATCCACAACTATGCAAAGCTTGCAATTTACATCCCACAAGAGGACCTCTCAACTTACGCCCATATCCTAGCTTCGCTATAGCTCCCCTTTCTATTAATGATAAGCCTCCTCTAATCTCCCCTGCCCAGAAGGAAACAAGCAAAGAAATCTCCAAAGGACAACAAAAACCCCGTCTATCAGTTATGTCCCCTTCAAGCTGTAGGGGGAGGGGAATTTGGCCCAACCCAGGTACATGTCTCCTTCTCTCTCTCTCTGATTTAAAGCAGATCAAGGTAAACCTGGGGAAGTTTTCAGACAATCCTGATAGGTATATAGATGTCCTACATGGTATAGGGCAAACCTTCGACCTCACTTGGAGAGATGTCATGCTATTGTTAGATCAAACCCTGACCTTTAATGAAAAGAATGTGGGTTTGGCTGTAGCTCAAGAGTTTGGAGATACCTGGTATCTTAGTCAAGTAAATGACAGAATGACAGCTGAAGAAAGGGATAAATTCCCTACCAGTCAACAAGCCATTCCTAGTATGGATCCCCGCTGGGACCTTGACTCAGATCATGGGGACTGGAGTCATAAACATCTACTGCCCTGTGTTCTAGAAGGACTAAGGAGAATTAGGAAAAAGCCCATGAATTATTCAATGATGTCCGCCATAACTCAGGGATAGGAAGAAAATCCTTCCGGCTTCCTCGAGCGACTATGGGACGCCTTAAGAAAATATACTCCCCTATCACCCAACTCCCTTGAGGGTCAATTGAGCCTAAAAGATAAGTTTATTACCCAATCAGATGCAGGTAACAGGAGAAAGTTCCAAAAGCAAGCAATGAGCCCTGAACAAAATCTGGAGGAATTATTAAATCTGGCAACCTTGGTGTTCTATAATAGGCACCAAGAGGAACAGGCCAAAAAGGAAAAGTGAAATCAGAGAAAGGCTGCAGCCTAAGTCATGGTCCTCAGACAAACAAACCTTGGTGGTTCAGAGAGGACAGAAAATGGAGCAGGCCAATCAACCAGTGGGGCTTATTATCAGTGTGGTTTGCAAGGACACTTTAAAAAAAGATTGTCCAATGAGAAACAAGCTGCCCCCTCCCCCATGTCCACTATGCTGAGGCAATCACTGGAAGGCACACTGCCCCAGAGGACAAAGGTTCTCAGGGCCAGGAGCCCCCAACCAGATCATTCAACAATAGGAGTGAGCATGCCCAGGGCAAGAGCCAGCTCATGTCATCACCCTCACTGGGCTCTGGGTACATTTAACCATTGAGGGCCAGGAAATTGACTTCCTCAGGGACACTGGCACAGCTTTCTCAGTATTAATCTCCTGTCCAGGACAGTTGTCCTCAAGGTCCATTACCATCCAAGGAATCTTGGGACAGCTGTAACCAGGTATTTTTCCTACCTCCTCAGTTGTAATTGGGAGGCTTTGCTCTTTTCACATTCCTTTCTAGTTATGCCTGAAAGTCCCACACACTTATCAGGGAGGGACATATTAGGCAAAGCTGGAGCTATTATCTGCATGCATATGGGGAACAAGTTACCGATTTTTTTGTCCCCTGCTTGAAGAGGGAATAAACCCTGAAGCCTGGGCATTGGAAGGACAATTTGGAAGGACAAAAAATGCCCGCCCAGTCCAAATCAGGCTAAAAGACCCCACCACTTTTCCTTATCAAAGGCAACATCCCTTATGGCCTGAAGCTCATAAAGGTTTACAGGATATTGTTAGACATTTATAAGCTCAAGACTTAATAAGAAAATGCAGCAGTCCCTGCAATACCCCAATTCTAGGAGCACAAAAACTGAAAGTCCAGTGGAGATTAGTGCAAGATCTTAGACTCATCAATGAGGAAGTAATTCCTCTATATCCAGTTGTACCCAACCCCTATACCCTGCTCTCTCAAATACCAGAGAAAGCAGAATGGTACACGGTTCTGGACCTCAAGGATGCCTTCTTCTGTATTCCCCTGCACTCTGACTCCCAGTTTCTCTTTGCCTTCAAGGATCCCACAGACCACATGTCCCAACTTACGTGGACTGTCTTGCCCCAGGGGTTTAGGGATAACCCTCATCTGTTTGGTCAGGCACTGGTCCAAGATCTAGGCCACTTCTCAAGTCCAGGTACTCTAGTCCTTCAGTATGTGAATGATTTACTTTTGGCTACCAGTTTGGAAGCCTCATGGTAGCAGGCTACTCTAGATCTCTTGAACTTTCCAGCTAATCAAGGGTACAACACATCTAAATTGAAGGCCCATCTCTGCCTATAGCAAGTCAAATATCTAGGCCTAATCTTAGCCAGAGGAACCAGGGCCCTCAGCAATGAACGAAAATAGCCTATACTGGCTTATCCTCACCCTAAGACATTCAAACAGTCGTGGGTGTTCCTTGGAATCACGGGCTTTTGCTGACTATGGATCCCCAGATACAGCGAGATAGTCAGGCCCCTCTATACTCTAATCAAGGAGACCCAGAGGGCAAATACTCATCTAGTAGAATGGGAACCAGAGGCAGAAAGAGCCTTCAAAACCTTAAAGCAAGTCCTAGTACAAGCTCCAGCTTTAAGCCTTCCCACAGGACAGAACTTCTCTTTATATGTCACAGATAGAGCAGGAATAGCTCTTGGAGTCCTTACTCAGACTCACGGAACAACCCCACAACCACTGGCATACCTAAGTAAGGAAATTGATATACTAGCAAAAGGCTGGCCTCACTGTTTACAGGTAGTTGTGGCAGTAGCTGTCTTAGTGTCAGAGGCTATCAAAATAATACAAGGAAAGGATCTCACTGTCTGGACTATATGATGACTCATGATGTAAATGGCATACTAGGTGCCAAAGGAAGTTTATGGCTATCAGACAACCGCCTGCTTAGATACAAAGTGTTACTCCTTGAAGGACCAGCGCTTCAAATACACATGTGTGCGGCCCTCAACTCTGCCACTCTTCTCCCAGAAGATGGAGAACCAATCGAGCATGACTGCCAACAAATTATAGTCCAGACTTACGCTACCTGAGAGGATCTCTTAGAAGTCCCCCGAGCTAATCCTAACCTTAACTTATATACTGATGGAAGTTCATTAGTGGAGAATGGGATACGAAAGGCAGGTTATGCCGTAGTTAGTGATGTAATAGTACCTAAAAGTAAGCCTCTTCCCCCAGGGACCAGCACCCAGTTAGCACACCTAGTGGCACTTACCCAAGCCTTAGAACTGGGAAAGGGAAAAAGAATAAATGTTTACACAGATAGCAAGTATGCTTATCTAATCCTACATGCCCATGCAGCAATATGGAAAGAAAAGGAGTTCCTAACCTCTGGGGGAATCCCCTTTAAGTACCACAAGGAAATCATGGAGTTATTGCACGCAGTGCACAAATTCAAGGAGGTGGCAGTCTTACACTGCCAAAGCCATCAAAAAGGAGAAGGAAAGGGGAGAAAAAGGGGAAGAGAGGGGATAATAGCAGCATGAGCATCTGGCAGAGTCAGGGAAAGACCAGCAGAGAGGAAAGAGAGAGAGAGAAGGAAAGAGAGAAAGAGAAAGACAGGGATTCAATGAAAGAAGGACACAGAGAGGAAGAGACAGAGAGACAAAGAGGGAGTCAAAGAAAGAGACAGAGAGAGGAAGAGACAAAGAGGCAGTCAAAGAGAGAGAGAGGAAAAGACAGACACAAAGAAGGAGTCAAAGAGAGAGAAAAAGACAGAAAGTCAAAGAGAAAGAAAAAGAGAGAGAAGTGGTAAAGAAAAACACTGTGTACCCTATTCCTTTAAAAGCCAGGGTAAATTTAAAACCTATATGATAATTGAAGGTCTTCTCCATGACCCTATAACACTCCAATACCACCTTGTTGTCAGTGGAAACAAGGGCGTAGCCCAATAGCACTGAGGCCACTGACAACCCATAGCCTTCCTATCAAAAATCCTTAACCCAACAGGTTTCCTAACAGGGGATCTAAATCTTAATTAATTACCATACAAAGGTCCAACCCGATCTAGGAGGAACTCCCTTCAGGGCAGGAGATAGATGGTTCCTCCTGGGCGATTAAGGGAAAAAGACACAATAAGGGAAAAAGACACAGTGGGTATTCAATAAGTGATAAGGAAACTCTTGCAAAAGCAGAGTTAGGAAAGTTGCCTAATAATTAGTCTGCTCAAACCTGTGAGCTGTTTGCACTCAGCCAAACCTTAAGGCACTTACAGAATCATGAAGGAGCCATCTATACCAATTCTAAGTTAACACGGACTGAACGAGGTCTTATTAATAGCAAAGAATAATTGAAATCCCAAACTCACAAGGTTTTCAACAAAAGTAAAGTTTTCTAAAAGTTAACAGTGCAACATGTATTATCCTAACTTCTAATCTTGTGGAAATTAGGCCCTATCAGTGCCTCTCAGAGCTCAAGTCCGTCAGCGCAGGGCCATACAACTAATACCCCTACTTATAGGGTTAGAAATGGCCACTGCTACAGGAACCAGAATAGCCAGTTTATCTACTTCACTATCCTACTACCACACACTCTCAAAGGATTTCTTGGACAGTGTACAAGAGATAACAAAATCTATCCTTACTCTACAATCCCAAATAGACTCTTTGGCAGCAGTGACTCTCCAAAACCGCCAAGGCCTAGACCTCCTCACTGCTGACAAAGGAGGACTTCGCACCTTCTTAGGGGAAGAGTGTTGCTTTTACACTAACCAGTCAGGGATAGTACAAGACAGTGCCCGGCATTTACAGGAAAAGGCTTCTGAAATCACACAACACCTTTCAAGCTCTCATACCGACGGCTGGAGTTGGGCAACATAGCTTCTCCCCTTTCTAGGTCCCGTGACAACCATCTTGCTATTACTTGCCTTCAGACCCTGTTTTTAACCTCCTTGTCAAATTTTTTCCTCCAGGATCGAGGCCATGAAGCTACAGATGGTCTTGCAAACGAAACCCCAAATGAGCTCAACTAACAACTTCTACCGAGGTCCCCTGGACCAACCCACTGGGCCTTTGACTGGCCTAGAGAGTTCCACTCTGGAGGACACTACATCTATAGGGCCCGTTATTCGCCCCTATCCAGCAGTAAGTAGCTACAGTGATCATCACCCAATTTACAACAACAGTTGGTGTGTCCTGTTTAGAGGAGGACTTGAGAGGTGAAGCCAGCTAGACTTCTGGGTTGGGTGGGGACTTGGGGAACTTTTCTGTCTTACAAGAGCATTGTAAAATGCACCAATCAGCACTCTGTAGCTAGGATTGTAAAACACACCAATCAACACTCTGTAGCTAGCTAGAGGTTTGTAAAATGAGCCAATCAGTGCTCTGTGAAAACGCACCAATCAGCACTCTATGGCTAGCTAGAGGTTTGTAAAATGGATCAATTAGCACTCTGTAAAATGGACCAATCAGCGCTCTGTAAAATAGACCAATCAGTACTCTGCAAAATGGACCAATCAGCAGGACATGGGCGGGGACAAATAAGGGAATAAAAGTTGGCCACCCCAGCCAACAGTGGCAACCCGTTTGGGTCCCCTTCCACACTGTGGAAGCTTTGTTCTTTTGCTCTTCACAATAAATCTTGCTGCTGCTCACTCTTTGGGTCCATGCCACTTTTAAGAGCTGTAACACTCACTGCGAAGGTCCACAGCTTCATTCTGGAAGTCAGTGAGACCAAGAACCCACTGGAAGGAACCAATTCCAGACAAAATAGCACTCTCCAGAGATTGTCTCCTCACAGAAGCATCAATTTGAACAGCCTTCTATGCACAAAAATACCTTTACCAGTGATAAGGAAACCAGGTAAGAGAGCAAAACACCTTGATGTAGCACAGCAATAAAAAAAGACACATAAAAGAGAATAGTAAGAACAGTTATACATTTCCTACATCACCCCTCCCTCAACCCCAGGCAGCACAGCCTGAAAAGAGATAACATCTGCTTGAAGGAAAGGGAAAAAAATGATCACAGAGTAACTTGGAACTCAATACTGGGCCTGCCACAGTAAAACCCAGCACTGGATAAGCCTACATAGCCCACACCTTAGGCTAGTACCTACAGACTGAGCTTTCAGACCTGTCTCAGGGCCAGGCCAGACTCCACAGCCCCAGGTTTTAGGCCTGCACAGTGGACTTTATCTCCAGTCTGCACTATTACCAGGATGAATTTGGATGCCCCAGGTTTCAAACAGCACTCAGCAGCAAGTCAGCCCAAGTGGTTGAAGACTTGAGGTCCATCCCAGAGCCATGCTGGCCTCAGCAGCTCTGGGTTTCAGTACTGTCCCAGTGGACATGGGCTTCAGGCCAGCCCCCAGAGATATAGGCTACAGGCCTATACCAGAAGAGTCAATCGATAGGTCTACCCAAGTAGGTCCAGTTCCAGGCCTGCCCACCTGTTGACCCATGCCAGACAGCCCAAAGACTTCAGCAGCAAGCCTTTCCATGGACCACACCAGATAGCCTGCTGAGAATCTCTGGACAGGTGGACTGTTAAAGAGCTCTCCCAGATAAAGGCAGTCTGGAAAGACTGGAGTAGGTATCTACCTCCTAAAATTTGCAGATCCCAATCAAACAGCAAGAACAATCATGGAAACATGACATCACCAAAGAGAAAATATAAAACATCAGTGACTGACCCTAAAAATAGAGATGGATAAACTGCCACATAAAGAATTCAAAATAACTGTTTTAAGAAAGCTCAGTGAACTTCAAAAAAATACAAGAAACAATTAAATGAAATGAGAAAACAGTAGGTGATAAAAATGATAAATTTAATAGAGAGATTAAAATAATTAACAAATAAAAATTCTGAAGCTGCAAAGTACAATGAATGAAATAAGAAATGCAGCAGAGAGCATCCACAGCAGAACTGATCAAGCAGAAACAATCTGTGAACTTGAAGACAAGTTATTTGAAAATATACACTAAGACAATAAAAAAGAAAAAAGAAAAAAATGGAAAGAAGAAAGCTTATAAGATTTACAGGATAGCATCAAAAAAGAGCAAATTTTTGAGGTAAAAAAGATAAAAAAGTGAAAGAAAAGGAAGTAGAAAAGTTATTTAAAGAAACAATAGGAGAAAACCTTCCAATCTGGAGAAAGATGTAAAAATCCAAGGGGAGGATTTTTTTTTTTAACAGCCAAAGATTGCTAATCAGTTTCAATCAAAACAAGACTACCCCAGGACATATTATACTAAAACCGTCAAAAATCAAAGACAAAGAGAACACACTGAAAGAAGCAAGAGAAAAGAAGTAAACAACATAAGGGAGCTCCAACACGGCCAAAGGCAGATTTATCAGCTGAAATTTCACAGGCCAGGAGAGAGTGGGATGATATATTCAAAGTACTGAAAGAAGAAAACCTTCAACCAAAAATACTGTTCCCAGCAAAGCTGGCATTCAGAAATGAAGGAAAGATACACTTTCCCAGACAAACAAAAATTGAATGAGTTCATCAACAACATATTTGTTTTATAAGAAATGCTAAAGAGAGATCTTCAAGATAAAAGAAAATGATACTAATGAGTAACCAGTAAATATCAAAAAGTTTAAAACATGCTGAAAAAAGTACATATAACATAGTCAAATTCAGAATACTTTAATACTCTAATAGTGGTGTGAAAATCATCTATATACTTAGTACAAAGGTTAAAAGACAAAACCATTAAAATAATAAGTAACAAAAATTTGTTAAAATATAAGCATTATAAAAAGATGTAAATTCTGACATCAAAAATTCCAAATTGAGGGGAAGTAGAGTAAAAGTGTAGAGTTTCTTCTTGTGTGATCATAGTTAATTTGTCATCAGCTTAAAATAACCTGTCATATCTGTAAGAGGTTTTCTGTAAGACTCATGGTAACCACAAAGCAAAAACCTATAGTAATTTTTTGGGTAAGAACTCAAAACTACAGGCAACAAAAGTAAAAATAGACAAATAGAATTACATCAAGCTAAAAAACGTGTGCACAGCAAAGAAAGCAATCAACAAAATGTGGAGACAGCCTGTAGAGTGGAAAAAACATTTGCAAACTATCTATCCAACAAGGCATTAATAACCAGAATATAAATGGAACTCAAACAACTAAATAGCAAAATAAAGAAAAAATAATGTGATTTAAAAAGGGCAAAAGATCTGAAAAGACATTTATCAAAAGAAGACATAAAAATGACCAATAGATATATTTAAAAAGTGCTCAAGATCACGAATCATCATGGAAATGCAAATAAAAATCATAACGAGACATCATTTCACTGCAGTTAGAATGGCTATTATCAAGAAACCAAAAAATAACAAATGGATACAGAGAAAGGAAAATGCTCATAGGCTGCTGGTGGAAATATACAGTAGCACATCGATTATGGAAAACAGTATGGAGGTTACTCAAAAAACTAAAAATAGAACTACCATGTGATCCAGTAATCCCACTGCTGGATATATATACAAAAGAAATGAAATTGGTATACTAAAGCGATATCTGCACTTGCACATTTATTCCACTCCGATGTTTATGGTAGCATCACTGCTAAGTTCTACCAAACATTTAAAGAAACTAATACTATGCCTCTCAAGCTACTCCAGAAAATTGAAGTCTAGGGCATACTTTCAAACTCACTTTATGAGGCCAGCATTATCCTGATACCAAAGCCAAACAAAGTCCTGATGAAGACAGATGCAAAAAATCTCAACAAAACACTAGTAATCTGAATTCAATAGCACATTAAAAAGATTATTCACCATTATCAAGTTAGATTCATCCCAGGAATTCAAGGATGATGCAACATACACAAATCCACAAATGTGATACACCACATTAACTGAATGACCAAACCATATAACCATTTTAATAGGTACACAAAAAGCATTTGACAAAATTCAAAACCCTTTCATGATAAAAACTCCGAAGAAGGAGTAGAAGGCACACAATAAAATTCATCTATGACAAATCCATGGATAATTTCATACTTAACAAGGAAAAGTTGAAAACTTTTTCTCTAAGATCAGGAACAAAATGAGGATGTCCATTCTCACTGCTTCCATTCAACATAAAACTAGAAGTCCTAGTCTGAATAGTTAGGCAAGATTAAAAATTTTTTAAAAAGTCAAACAAATTGGAAAGGAAGAAGTTCAGTTGTTTCTATTTCAGATGATATTAACTTACATACAGGAATCTCTAAAGACTCCACCAAAAACCTATTGAAGCTAATAAACAAATTCAGTAAAGTTGTAGGATACAAAATCAACATACAAAATCAGTAGCATTTCTATACACTAACAGAAAATTTTCAGAGATAAGATCAAGAAAATAATCTCATTTACAAAAACTCCAAAAAAATATATACTTAGAAATCAATTTAACCAAGGAGGTGAAAAATCTACACTCTAAAATCTATAGGATACTGATGAAGGAAACTGAAGAAGCCACAAATAAATAAAAAGATAGCCCACAATCATGCATTGAAAGAATTATTCTTGTTAAAATCTCCATACTACACAAAGAAATCCATAAATTCAGTGCAATTCCTATCAAAATACCAATGATATCCCTCACAGAAATATAACAAATAATCCTAAAAATTTGTACAGAACCACAAAAAACCCAGAATAATCAAAGCAATATTGAGCAAAAGAGCAAAGCTACAGGCATCACACTACTTTATTTCAAAATATGCTATAAAGCTATAGTAATCAAAACAATATGGTACTGGCATAAAAACAGACAGACCAATGGAATTGAATAGAAAGCCCAGAAATAAATACAAGTGTTTACAGCCAAGTGATTTTAGACAAAACTACCAAGCATACATAGGGAGAAAGCATGGTCTCTTCAATAAATTATTGAGAAAACTGGATAGCTAACATGCAGAAGAGTAACATTAGACCACTGGCTCACACTGCATACAAAAGTAAACTCAAAATGGATAAAGAATTAAATGTATGATCTGAACCTGGAAAACTATTAAAGAAAACATAGGAGGAAAGCCTGATGAAATTGGTCTGGGCAATGATTTGTTGGATATAAATCCAAAAGTGGAGGCAACAAAATCTAACATACACAGTGGAATTATTTCAAACTGAAAGGTTCTGCAGTGCCAAAGAAACAGCAATGTGAAAAGACAATCTACGGAATGGGAGAAAGTATTTTTAAACCATGGGTCTGATAAAGGATTAATACTCAAGATATATAAAAACTTAAACAACTCAATAGTAAGAAAACATATAACCCAATTAAAAATGGGAAAAGAACGAAAATAGGCATTTCTCAAAAGAAGACATACAAATGGCCAACAAGTACATGAAAAAATGCTCAAAGTCACTAATCATTAGAGAAATGCAAATTAAAACCACAATGAAGTATTACCTCACACATGCTACAATGACTACTATCAAAAAGACAAAAGATGAAAAGTGTTAGCAAGGCTGTGGAGAACAGGCACACCATTGGTAGGAAGGTAAATTAGTATAGCCATTATGAAACACAGTGTGGAGTTTCCTCAAAAAATTAAAAATAAAATTGCCATATGAGCCAGTGATCCCAATACTGAGTGTATTTTCAAAGAGAATGAAATCAGTATGTTGAAGAGCTATCTCCACTCCAATGTTTATTGCAGTGTTACTCACAATAGCTAAATTGTGGAATCAACCTGTGTGTCCATCAAGAGATGAGTGAATAAAGAAGGTATATATACACAATGGAATACTTTTGAGAAGTGTCTGTTCATGTCCTTTGCCCACTTTTTAATGGGGTTGTTTGTTTTTTTCTTGTAAACTTGTGTAAGTTCCTTGGAGACTCTGGATATTAGTCCTTTGGCAGGTGGATAGATTGCAGAATTGTCTCCCATTCTGCAGGTTGTGCTTTTCTTTTTCGTTTTGGTTCTGTCTTTGTTGGATATGATTTTCCCAGATAGGCTAATTTTATAAAAGATTTGAGAGACATTCCTTATTTCAGGAACAACTAAAATTTCTCTTTGTTTGAAATAACTCACCTATGGAACTTTATGAGGTGTTATTGCTGCATTTTTGTTTTTGTTTTTTTACTTTGTGATGGAAGAATTGACAGTTGTTTAACAACTTTTTATGGTCACTAATTTTCTACTTTTCTTGAGTCACTATTTATAATTTCCCTAGGATTTTAAATTGATAACATTCTCTCTCTCCATGTGTGTCTCTCTCTTTCAAAAATATACTATGTTTTTACTATATATATAAGATAGGAAGTTACATGTGGTGATTTAGACCACAGACTTTGAAGTCAATCTAAATTTGAATTATTTGCTTGGACAAATTACCTAAACTCTCAGTAGGTTTACCTATAAAATAGCACCCACTTCATTAGATTCTTGTATGGATGAAATTAGCTAATGTATACAGAAATGTAAAACACATAGAGAGTCCCTATACTATATTTTGCCATCAATTATCAAGCTTTTATGTATATTTGTTTCCTAGGGCTATCATACAAAGTATGACACATTGAGGGGCTTAAAACAAAAGAAACACATTATTTTACAGTTTTGGAGGCCAGAAGTCTAAAATCCAAGTCTATAAGGCCACACTCCCTGGAAAGGCTGTAGGGGAAGGGTTCTTTCTTTCCTCTTCCATCTTTTGGGGGCTTCTGGCAGTTCTTGGTGTGTGTCAGCATAACTCTAATCTTTAGCTCCATTTTCACATGGCCTCCCTCCTTATGTCTCCGTGCTTTTCTATATGCCCCCTCTATTTATAAGGACATTGGTCATTGTATTTAGGGTCCACCCTAATCCAGTATGACCTCCTATTATCTTAATTACATTTGCAAATATCCTATTATTAATAAAGTCACATTCTGAGCTTCAGAATGGACATAAATTTGAGGAAGATACTGTTCAATTCACTGCATTATATTTCTAATATGCTTTTCAAAATTCTTTATTTCTTATATTCTTGATTACTTTTGCCAGGAATTTGTCACCTATGGGTCATTTCAAAAACTGGTTCTAATATTTATTTGTCAGTTTTTCTGGGTTTCTGTTTTCTGTTTCACTTCTTCTTTTATCTATAATTTATGCTTTCCAAATTTTCCTTTATTTTGCCTCTTCTACCTTCATGCTTTATTTTTCTCCTTTTTTGTTTGACAAAAAGTTGTGCAGTTTTTCCTTTGAATAAAGCACTGGAGATGTTCCCTAAATTGTTAACATGCTTCATTCACCATTACTGTTGAAATAGAATATGCTTGAAATTTTTATTTCTATCTTTGACTCAAAAATTATTCAGTAGAGTGTTTTGGTTTTTTTATGTTCTGCATGGTTTGATTTTGTTGATTTCCCTTTGGATTTTCATGTCTAGCCTGATTGAATTGTGATCACAAACTATGAAATTATGGCCTAAACTATTTCTGCTTTCTGTAATATATTGTTTCCTTTGTGGTCTTAAATATGAAAATATTTTTGTAATGTTTCATGAACATTTAGTAAAAATGTGTGTTCTGTATAGGGCACAAAGGTGTAGTTATAGATATATGTATAGAGTCAAACTTACTAATTGGATTATTCAATTGACCTGTTATTTTTTGTCTATTTGGTCTGTCAAAAACTAAGACAATTGTAAGGCAGAAGCTGCTACTTGTCAATCCAACATCTGTTCTTACCTTTCTTCTTGATAACAGAGGGCCTGCCTGATTTTTACATGTGCATATTAACACCCAAAATAAAAGACTACCTTTTCCAACCTCCCTCACAGCTCCTATCTGACTAGCTTCTAGCTACTATGATTTAGGTGTGTGTGGTGGGGGTAGCTCCTCTTCCTCTTTCCTCCCACATGGAATGTAGATATGATAGCTAGACTTCAAGAAGTAATACATTAATGATGGCAGAATAGCAAGATATACAGCTCAGGAATGAATACATCCAGACTCTTTTTTCCAGGGAAGGAAAATAAGCCACTATCTAGTTTAAGCCCCTGCTATTTTAAGTTTTTCCTTGCCTGAAGCTAAAATAAATCCTAATTAATACAGGTGTGATAATATCTCCAATTAGGATTATAATGTTGCCAACATTTTCTTGTAACAGTCTTTGTTTTATAAACTGTCATGCTGCATCATTCCATGTATATACATTCATGATTCATGTTTATTGTAGACTTTAGCTTTCGTCAGTAAAAAAATAACTCTCATTTTCCTAATAGTCTGTGTCTTGCTTCTTCATTTAATTCATCCAATATTAACTTTAGTGTCTCTCATTTTTATTATTTGAGAATCTCTTTGTTTCTAAGTTTTCTCTTCTAAATTTCAAACCGATGCAATCTTATGTCTGCTCCCACCACTGCACTGAAAGTGCTCTTGTTAAGGCCCCTTCATTGCTAAACTCCAGTGGCCTGTTTTCAATCTTCATTATACTTTATCTTTCTGGAACATTTCACACTCTTGTGTTTCAAGATTCTATTATTTTCCTCTGGTTTTCTTCTTGAAGCCCAGAGCCATATTTTAACTGCCTAGCTGAATGTCTCATAGCCATCTCAAAATTCAATTGATTTCATCCCCTCTGAAACCTGCTTTCTTCAGTATGCTTCATTTTGGTTAATGTCTACACAGCCACGCTTGATGTCATCCTTTATTTTTCTTTCTACCTCACTCTGTATCTCCAACTAGTTACAAATCTTGTCAATCCTACCTCAAAAATCTATCACAAATTTTCTTAAATGTCTATTTTAGGTCAGATCCTTATTGTCTTTTGCTAGGACTGCTCCAAAATCTTATCTCCATGCCTTTAGTCTGTCTTTCATTCTCCATAAAGCTGTACCAATCCCATTCTCTGAAAAATAAAACCAAACATATTTGATCACATATTCATTTTCCTTTAAAAACAATCTCTGTTGATTCCCCACTGCCAAGCTCTGTAGTAGGGTGTACAAATTTTTTTTAAATCGGACATACTCTCTCCTACTTTATCTCCTGCCACACCTTCTCAGTCCACTTCCTAGGCTCCAGCACAGTAGATTTCTCACATCACTAAAAATATGCTTTACGTAAATCCTTTTATGGCCTCCTAGTTTTGCACATGCTGTTCCCTCTGGATAGAGTACTTTCTCTATAGTCTTTCTTTGGCACACTTTGATTCATCCTTCAAGTCCCAGTTAAAATTTCACCTATTCCATGAAGCCTACCCTGACTCACAGACTGAGTTAGAAATTAGTCATTCTCTCTCTCTGCTCTAGACTCTCACTATGCTGCCCACACCACTGGTATAGCACTAAGGCATGTCCTGACTATCTTTGGCAGCATCTATTTCCCTCCTATAGACCATGAGCTTCTCAAAACCAAGAACTAACTTATTTAAATCTAGAATCTTAGCACAGTGTCTAGCTCAAAAAAGAGGACCAACAGTCAGGGCCAAATTGAAAAAAAGATTTCTGGTCCTCAAAACACCCAGCCCCTTCCAGCTCTCTAATGCCTAAAATTCTACCTTTTGACCTTTGGCTTAAGGCACTCACCATTGTTAATACGTGTCTCCGGAATGGGCCATAAGTGCTCATTGTCATTTTATCAGACATTTTCCAAAAGCGTACTTAAAAAGTGCATTTTCAGCATTGGGCATTTATTAGGGAAATGGGGGGAAACAGACATTATACTTTGTTGGCAGAGTCTTTGTTTCTCTTTCTCGCTCTGTTACCCAGGGTAGAGTGAGATGGCGCAATCTCAGCTTATTGGAACCGCCACCTTACAGGCGCAAGCAATCCTCCTGCCTCAGCCTTCCAAGTAACTAGGACTACAGATGTGCACCACCACACCTGGCTAATTTTTGTGTTTTTTGTAGAAGTGAGGTTTTGCAATGTTGCCCAGGCTGGTCTCGAACTCCTGGTAAAGTGATCATCTCATCTCGGGCTTCCAAAGTGCTGAGGTTACAGGCTTGAGCCACATGCCTGGCCTATTTCTCTTTCAGTATAGTCTTGTGTCATCTTGGCAGGTAAAAATGAAGTAACTCATTATTTTTTAAATGAATTACCATGATTCTTTCGGTCGAATACACTGCTATGTGGTCCCTCCTCCTTTCTTCACACTAACTATACTGTAAATTCCACAGTGACAGGGATTTTTGTTTGGTTTGTTCACTAATATATCCCGGTAAATAATTATTTGTCAAATGGATATGTGAATGAATAAATGAATGTATGTGAGGGTGGGGGTAAGGTTGGTTATATTATTTGATTTCAGAGTTCCCATACACCTCAACAATCAAAGATGTTGCATTCTATTATATAACCTTCCCAATTTCCCAATAAAGGCATACTTTAATCTCTAAGGCTTCTTCTACATCTCAGAGTCTATCATTCTATTATTAGAATCACCTCATGGTGGTATCTGTTAGGGGACACTAAAGAATAAATGCTTACTTTGGGACATGCCCTAAAATGTTAAGTCATGATGGCATCCTCCAATTGTACCCTCCAGGGCAATCACTGATTTATAGTGATGTGTAACTCTCCCTCGCAGAGTATCTCTTATCTTCCTATCCAACATCCTTGCTTTGCTATGTAGTGCTGGGCTCTCATAGTGTGGGGATGGCTAGTTGGTTTGTGATTTGTGATTTCCCAATAGGAATGACTATACCATATTGTTTAGTGTAGATGTAAAGCTGCTGATGTAGCTCCTGTTGGGTCACTCTGTATATAATAAGTCTAATGTCACTACCAATATAGCCTTTGGTGAGATAGGTGATACATTTCCCATCAGTCCTTTGCTCAATAAAAGTGGGCTTCAGAAAGCATGGCATCCCTGCTGTTGACGTGCCTGGATCTGAGGACTCACTACTGGAATGGGCCACTACTGATGTAGTCAACATATCTGTGATAAAACTAGGTCACAGATAACTGGAATAAAACCCCTCATTGATGAATGGGATGCCTATAGTTGGTTTAGATTTTTATAGGAATATAATCAGAGCTGGGCATCCAGCCTTCTGTAAAGTAGAACCCTACATGAAAATTGGCAATTGTGTGGCAATTACTATAACCCAGCTACTGTTCTAAGTGTTCTTCAGCTATTAATTCATTTATTCTTCTTAACAACTCTATAAGGCAGACTCTATTATCGTACCAATTTTACAGGTGGAAAATCTGAAGAAGAGAGGCTACATAACTTGGCAATCATCACTCAGGGTGGATGGGGCCAAAATTCAAGCTTTTGCAGTTTGGCTCCAGATCCCATATAAGCTCTGATATTTTAAGGCACCTGTCATTTGGCTAAATAGTCTCCTAACTTTCTTGTTGTTGTCATACACCAATATCTCTGTCACTTTCTCACTACTACTCCACCATCTGTATCTTCTGCTGTTCATTAGAAACTTTAAGTGCTCAACTTCCTGTACACACCAAATCCTTCCATCACCTTGGGTGACATCTATGGCAGTACAGATGATCCAGCCAATGCCCTGACCCATTGATTGTATTTTCAATTATCTCTTCCTTCACCACTGTACCTCAGCCATCCACTCTTACAGCCACAACCTTGACTTGGTCAGTATCAGAAGCTGCTCCTTCTCTAAAATGACAAATTCTGGGCCTACTCTCTTATCACACGTTCCTATCTTCCATTGCACGCACTCTATCATTCTCAAGACAATGAGGCTCTTCCGTCTCATTGGGACCACCTGTATATTGAGCTGTCTATTTTTACTGTATCCATAGATGTCCCCTGCCTTCATTTATCTATATATTGGGCTTGGATTCAATGATCCATCACATTCCCAGCTCCCTGGATCCATTCAACTCCTATCATACTCACTTGGCAAAACCCTGGATAAACTAACCATTTTCCTTCACTGCATCTGCACTCAGTCTGTAGAGTAGTGTCAGAAGAACCACTAACCTGCTCTCAACACTGCCTGGTGATTCCAATTTTCTTAGTTAGCTGGCTTTCTCATTCTCAAAATTATTTTCTCCACTCTCATCAAACCTCCTAGCTCTCACGTCTTGAACCCTCCCTCAACAAATGATCTCATCTCCTACTACTAGACAGAAAATATAAAAGAGTCAGAAGGAAATGGCCCTGACTTTGTGCCATGAAACCCACAAACTTATCTGAATCCATGTGGATACTTTTTGCTCCTTTCCTCATGTTACAATGGAAGAGGTGTCCTCCCTCCTCTCTAAGGTTAATTCTGCCTTTTTCTTGATCCCATCATATCATCCCCTCTTTCCTTGTCCTCTCTTTTTCTACTAGTTCTTTTATGTCAGCATATAAACATATCAAATGTTTTCTCATCTTGAAAACAAGTAAGAAACCCCAAACTCTCTTGACCCTACATCCACACTAGCTGGTCTCTCCACTTCCTCTCTTCTGCGGAATCTCTTGAACTATTTCCTCAACTCCCTCTCACTCCTCAGTCCAGTGCATTCGAACTAAAATCAAGGAATCAATCACCATTAGGTTATTAACCCTAGTAGTCACTTTTTGTCCTTATTTTGCCAGACTTCTTAGCAGCATCAAATACTGTCTATTGATCTCTCTTGAAACATTTCTTCCCTTGGTCACCATATTCAAATGTTGTTTGAATATCAAACGATTCTGAGTTTTCTCCTTTCTCCCCAGTATTTTCAGTCTCCTTTGATGGCCTTTACTTCACTACCTGATCTGTAAGCACTGAACCACTCCACAGCTCAGTCCTCCTCTCTCTTCTATTTTCTCTCCCTAGGTGATATAATTCAATCACATGGCTTTACTATCTATATGGTGACAATTTCCCAATCTTGTCACTGACCTTGACCCCTCTGCTGTATTCCAGACTTATATGACCAACTCTCTAACATCTCCCCTTGGATGTCTCATGTCTTATACTCTCCACATCCCAAACTGAACTTACATTCTCCCCCTAAGATACACATATCCTTCAGTTTCCCCATTTCAGTGAAATGGTATCACTATTTACCTACTTGTTCAAGCCAGAAACTTGGAAGCCATGTTTGACACATCACCCTGCCTTACCCACCATATTTGATCTGTCACTAAGTTTTATCGATTGTTTATCTTAATTATCTCATGAGCCTGTCATCTTTTCTACATCCTAATGGTGACCAGCTTATTCTAAGCCACCATTACTTATTTCTGATATTATTTCAATACACTCCTAACTAGTCTCTCTGCTTCTACTCTTCTTCCCCAGCAATCCATTCTTCATAGCTAAAGTGATCCTTCTAACATGGATTTCTAGTCATAAAAGTCTCCTTCTTCAACGGCTTCTCATTGTTCTTAGGATGAACTTAACATGGCAACAAACCCTCACATGACTACACATAATTGCATAACAGTCCCTGACTATTATTGCTGTTAATTTTTCTCTGTAGAATCTATGTGGCAGTTGCATTTCTTTTATTTCACTTCCTAGAACAGATTGTGCTTTTGCCTAGGTGTTCTCACATACAGTATTACCTTTGTCTGGAATATCATCCCAAATCCTCTCTACCTGGCTTTTACTCATTATTTATGTTTCACTGTATAATAACTTTGGTAGAAAAGTTTTTCCAGGCCTCTGGACTAAATCCTGCTATCAAATCCTTCCTCTATTTTAACAACTATCACACAGTATTTAAGTTACTGATTCATTGTTTATCTTCTGCAACAGATTATAAGGTCTATGACAGTAGGTACCAATAACAGCTATATCCACAGTATCTAGCATATGCCTTGGCACACAAGAGGTATCCAACAAATATTTGGGGAAGGAAGAAAACTCTCTTGAAAGATGATTAAAGAGGCAAAGGAAGAGGGATACTGTAATTAGCATGAACAATGAATGTTGACTGGTCAGTGATGGGCTCTTACATGACATGAGAAGTTCAACATATCTTAACAACAGTTGGGGAGAAGGTTATATAAACTTGAACCTGATTAGAGAGGGCTGGGAGTTTCCAAGACTTGAACTGATAGGCCATATATTAATAGTTATTATGAGTTCTTAAGTAGGGAAGTGTCTTGATTTAAAAGGATACTTTCAGAAGATTACTCAAACAGGATATATTGGAGGTGCCAAAACCCAATGCAAAGACATGATTCAGAAGTCTTCTGTAATTATCCAGGTGTGGAGCAATGAATATAGGAGTAGTAGTGGAAATGAATAGAATAAATCTAATCCAAGTGACAGAGAAGAACTGGCAATTGCACTTAGAGACTGTATGAGAATGGGGGACTAAGGGAGAGGGAGGAGGCCAAGATAACCTTAAGCCTTGAGGACTGGGATAACAGAACTCCTAGTTATATTTCACTTATTAAAGTGAAATGAATTTTCTGGTGTGTTAGTCCATTTTCACGCTGCTGATAAAGACATACCAGAGACTGTGCAATTTAGAGGTTTAATTGGACTTACAGTTCCACATGGCTAGAGAGGCCTCACAATCATGGCAGAAGGTAAAGAGGAGCAAATCACATCTTATGTGGATAGCAGCAGGCAAAGAGAGAGCTCGTACAGAGAAACTCCCATTTTTAAAACCATCAGATCTCATGAGACCCATTCACTATCACGAGAACAATACAGGAAAGACCCGCCCCATGACTGAATCATCTCTCACCAGGTCCATCCCACAACACATGGGAATTATGGGAGCTACAAGATGAGAGCTGGGTGCACACACAAAGCCAAACCGTATCATCTGATGGGATGCAATCAATTTCAGAACCACTGATGAGATGCAATCAATTTCAACAACCACTGAGTTTGAACTGACGGTTTAACATTTAAGTGAATAGATATGGGAGTGAGAGGCAGACTTGCATGTCTCTGAGAGAAAATGAGGAAGTACATATAGAAGTAAGGGTTTTCTGTTTCACAGTTATTGCATGAATATATGAGCAAGAATAGATTTACAGCTTTCCCATACTGGTCTTTTAAAAAGCAGAATCCCAAAGCAGAAGAGAAAATCAACCAAACCCAAAAGCAAGCAAATGAGAAATTGAGGAACAAAAAATATTTTATATATAGACAAAGACAGCAACGTAGCAGAAGTAAGTTCTTTCTTACAGTAATTACTTTAAACATAAATTGATTAAACTGTCCAATTAAAAGGCAGAGATAGGCAGAACAGACTTTAAAAGCAAGATTCAACTATATGCTATCTAAAAGAAGTAGACTTTAGATCCAAAGACACAAAAGTGAAAGGACAAAAAAGATAGTCCATGCAAATAGCTAACAAAAAAGGCCTAGGATACCTATAATAATATCTTACAAAATAAACTATAAGTCAAAAATTATTACAAGAGACAAAGAAAGATATTGTATATTGGTAAAAGGGTCAATTAATCAAGAAAACAACAATTATAAACATACAGGCACCAAACAACAGAAAACCCAAATATATAAAGCAAGGATTAAAGGGAGAAATATGCAGTTTTACAATAATAGTTGGATACTTCGATACCCCACTTTCAATAATAGATAGAATAAGACAGACAATCAATAAGAAAATAGAAGACTTGAAGAAAACTATAAGCCAACTAGATGTAACAGATATATACAGAACATGTCTCTACTAAAAAATACCAAAAAAAAAAAAAAAAAAACTAGCCGGGCGAGGTGGCGGGCGCCTGTAGTCCCAGCTGCTCAGGGGGCTGAGGCAGGAGAATGGCGTGAACCCGGGAGGCGGAGCTGGCAGTGAGCTAAGATCTGGCCACTGCACTCCAGCCTGGGCGACAGAGCGAGACTCCGTCTCAAAAAAAAAAAAAAAAAAAAAAGAGAACATGTCACCCCAAAACATCAGAATAAACATTATTTTTAAGTGCACGTGGAACATGCTCCAGAATAGACTGTATGTTAGGGCACAAAACAAGTCCTCAATTTACAAACACTGAAATAAGGCAAAGTATCCTATCTGACCATGATGAAGTAAAGTTAGAAACAGAAATCAATAACAGAAGAAAAACAAAATTGTACAAATATGTGGACATTAAATAACAAACCCTTAAACAACAAATATATCAAAGAAGAAATCACAAAAAAATTTAAAAACACTTTGAGAAGAATGAAGATGAAAATTCAATATACCAATCTTATGTGGTACAGTGAAAGCAATATTCCAACTGACATTTATATTATATACACATACATTAAAAAAGAACAACCTAAATTAATACCGTGGCTTACATTTAAGGAACTAGTAATAGAACAAATTAAACCCACAGCTAGCAGTAGGTAGATAGTAATTATGAGACAAGAGATAAATAAAACAAATATTAGAAAAACATTACAGAATATTAACAAAAGTAAAAGTTAATCCTTTGAAAAGATTAACAATATTAAGAACATTTAGCTAGACTGATAGAAAAAGAAGGAAAGATTCAAATTATAAAATCAGAAATGAAAGTGGGGACATTACTTTCAATATTAAAGAAATAAAAATAATCATAAGAGAAAATAATGAATAATTACACACCAAGAAATCAGATAACCTTGATGAAATGGAAAAATTACTAAAAACACACAAACTATTAAAATTGACACAAGAAGAAATAGAAATTCTGAAAATATAACAAGTAAAGTGAATGAATCACTGATCAATCCACCCCTTGCCCCCTTAAGAAGCCCAGGACCAAATAACTTCATTGGTGAATTCTATCAGATATTTAAAGAATAATTAAGAGCAATTCTTGTCTAAATCTTCTAAAAAAATTATAATCGGGGAGGATACTTTCTAACTCCTCCTATAAGCCCACCATTACTCTGATGCCAAAGCGAGACCAAGATAGCACAAGAAACAAAACTACAGAGCAATATTACTTATTTATATGGGTACAAAAATCCCCAATAAAATACTAGTAAACCAAATCTAGTCGCATCCCACCATGACTGAGTGGGATTAATCCCAGGAACGTACAGTTGGTTAAACATTATTTTAAAATCTATTAATATCAATGTGATATATGAATTAATAGAATGAGGGAAAAAACCACATGAACATCTCAATTAATGCAGGAAAAAAAGATTTGACAAAACTCAACACCCTTTCATGATTAAACCACTCAACAAAGTAGGAACTGAAAGCAGCTCCTTCAACCTGATAAAGGATATTTATTAAAAACTCACAGTTAACATCATAATCAGGGGTGAAAATTTTAAATATTTTCCCCTAAGATTAGGAACAAGACAAGGTTGTCCACATTTTTATTCCTATTTAACATGGTACTGGAAGTTCTATCAAGAGCAATTAGACAAGAAATAATAAATGGCATCTAAATTAGGAAGAAGTAAAACCACCTCTATTCACAGATTATATGATCTTATATATAAGAAATCCTAAAGAATCCATAAAACAATTATTAGAACAATGAAAAAATTTGGCAAAATTGCAGAGTACACGATCAACATGTAAAAGTCATTTGTTTCTGTAAACTAGTAATGGAAAATCAAAAAATGAAATTCAGTAATCAATAGTATCAAAAAGAATAAGATATTTGGGAATAAATTTAACCAAGAAGGTACAAGACTTCCACACTGAAAACTACAAAACACTGCTGAAAGTAATTAAGGAAGAACTAAATAAATGGAAAGACATCATTGTACCATGGATTAGAATACAATATTGTTGAGATGCAGATACTTCCCAAACTATCAACAGATTCAATGTACTCACTATCGAAAGCCTAAAGGATTTTTTTGAAGAAATGGAAATGCTGATCTGCATTTGGATTTAAGGAATCCTGAACAGCCAAAACAATCTTAACAGTCTTGAAAAAGAATACCAATGTTGGAGGACTCACACTTCCCATTTTCAAAACTTAATTCAAAGATAATAGTAATAAAAACGGTGTGGTATGGCATAAAGGTGGATCTATAGACCAGTGGAATAGAATTGAAGGTTCAAAAGTAAACCTGTATGTCTATGGCCAATTGATTTTTTACAAGGTGCCAATATCATTTGATCAGGAAAGAATGGTCTCTTCAATAAGTGATACTGGGACAACTAGATAGTCACATGCCAAAGAATGAAGTTAGACCCCATCTCACACCATATACAAAAATTAATTCGAAGTGGTTTAAAGATCTTAACATAAGAGCTAAAACCATAAAACATAGGAGAAAACACAAGAGTAAATCTTTATGAGCTTGGATTGTGCTACGGTTCCTTAAATATGACACCAAAAGCATAAGTAACAAAAGAAAAACAGATAAACTGGGCTTCAATAAGCTTTAATACCTTTGTACATCAGAGGACACTATCACAAAAATAAGAAGACAACCTAGAGAATGAGATAAAATATTTGCAATATTTAGATATATTGGATAAGGGACTAGTTTACGGAACATTTAAAGAACATTTATAACTCAACAACAAAAGGACAGTCAACCCAATTTCAAAAGTGGGCAAAAGGACTTGAATGGACATTTCTCCAAAGAAGATATACAATGGGTGCATAAGCATGTGAAAAGATATTCAGCATCACTTGTCACTAAGGAAATGCAAACCAAATCGGCAATGAGATACCACTTCACACACACTAGGATGGCTGTAACCAACAAAATGGAAAATAACCAATGTTGGTGAGGATGTGGAAAAACTGGAACTCTTGCACATTATTGATAGAAATGTAAAATGGTACAGCCACTGTGGAAAACAATTTGGTGGTTCCTCAAATAGTTAAATATAGAATTACCACATAATCCAGCAATTCCTCTTAGGTTTATCTCCAAAAGATTTGAGAACATGTATTAAAATGAATACTTGTACACTAATGTTTGTAGCAGCATTATTCATAATAGGCAAAAGGTGGAAATAAGCCAAATGTCCGACATCTGATGAATGAAGTGAAATATATTATATCTCTACAATGGAACATTAGTAGGTTGTAAAAAGAAGTGAAGTACTGATTATATGCTATAACATGGACGGACCTTCGAAACATTATATTAAGTGAAAAAGAAGCTAGACCCAAAAGGTCAGATATTGTATGACTCCATTCTTTAATGAGATATCCAGAATAGCTGAATCCACAGAAACACAAAGCAAATTAGCTGTCAACAGCTGGAGGGGGCATAAATGGGGAAGTGATTGATTCAGGGATACAGGATCTTCTTTTGGTATCATGAAAATGTTTTGGAGCCAGGCGCAGTGGCTCACACCTGTAATCCCAGCTCTTAGGGAGGCAGAGGTGGGAGGACAGCTCGAGCCCAGGAGTTTGAGACCTGCCTGGGCAACATAGCGAGGCCCCGTTCTCCACAAAAAGGAAAAAAAAAAAAAAAAAGACAAAAAAAGAAAATGTTTTGGAACTAGACAGAGGTGAAGGTTGCACAACATTGTGAATATACTGAATGTCACTAAATTGTATAGTTTAAGATGATTAATTTTATGTTATGAGTCACTTCAATACAAAAAGGCAGAAAGGGAGAAGAAAGGAAATTAGCAAGTTAGTGAGCTACTGCTATATATTAGGCTCTGCGCTAGTCGTATGCATTATGCAATTAAATCCACTAAACAACACTGTGAGTCATTGCCCCCAGCTTACAGATAAGCAAACCAAGGTCCATGTAACCTAATTTCCGTAGCTAATAAACATGAATCTGGAATTCAAACCCAGGTCTGACTTCAAAGCCTACACCCTTTACCACCACCTACTCTCTAGGAACCTCCCATAGCTCGCCTCTCATTGCTCTGTCCATAAGGACTTACGCCTTTGATCAAGAATAAAGCATGGCTCACCAACTACTCCTTCACAATGGCAAACTTTCCAGAGAGAAATGCTGAAATTAAAATTTCATTTTTGCACCAAGCCCTCCCTGATATCAAAAATTGCCCATTCTTGAAAAGGTGGGGAAAACAAACTTTCATGGCCCTACTCCCAGCCTCCACAGATTTTACAAAACATCATCTGCAGTTGGGGTGATTTTTAGGAGCTTCAGGAAGTCCTCATCCCAAGGACATGCATGTTCCCTCATGCTTGAACTCTTTTTATTAAAGAGATAGAGCCCTTTTCCCCACAATTGGAAAAAAAAATTAAAAAAAGCTGAAGACCAATCTACTCCTGGGAGAGGGAACACATTAGTATAGGGATTAGGACAGATTATATTACTCCATGAGGGATAGTTTTTAATGAGCTGGGGAGGGGGCTGGCAGAGTAAAGACTAAACCTACTCTTCCTGAGGTCCCACAAAGTCAGTCACAGACCAGCAAGACACAATTGGAGCCTTGTCTGTCACTATCCTCTAAACTCAGGCAAGGTGCTTCTCAGTGGTCCAATATTCTGCAATGTCCTATGATTCTGTAATTATACTTCATAAATTTGCTCAGAGCTGGCCCCATTTGCATTGCTATTAATGGTGAGGACAGCAAAGTCCTTAGCTAATCCATGAAGTGAAGCTCTGTTTACACATCTTTTATTAAGATTAATCATTAATTAATGTAAGGCCTTATCCCTTGATTACAGGGATCCCATTCTGATATAACAGTTTAAATGTTATCTTGGAAAATGAAACATATTTTTCAATTACAGTCATTCATCGTCCCAATTCAGGCAAAGCTTTTATTTAAATAAATAATTAGTCTTGGCAATAGCATCATAATTTATGAATGTGTAAAGTTTCAATATGCTAATTGTTGGTCCCTGCATTAGTCTTTACAAGTGACATGTTGCTATGTATATGTGTGGTATTGGGCTGAGAATTATCCAAAGCGAGTAACACTGATGGAGTCCTGCCTGGCTCACTGGAAACTTATTTTCTAAGGCAAGAGCTTACTCAGCTGATTTGAACAGATATTCCATGATTCCTCCTGCGTTTTCCTTTGTTGAATTCCTGATCAAGATCCTACAACTTGCATTAGTGTTGTTTGACTTCCTGGGGTAGAGATAGTGCTGAGTGTTAACACTCATAATCACACTGAAATATTTTTTCAACACTTCATAGTATTTTAAGAATCACTTCTTTTTACCTTCCATTTCTTTTGTTTTTGCCATTGTTGGGTATTTCTCTAACATGCAAGTAGTTAGAAACTTTCCTTGAAAACAAAAACCTGCTTTCAAATTGCTCAATTTGTTACAGCCTTTGTGATGTTGTAGTCATTTTTATGCTGGATACATTGTTATGACACAAATGCCACATGCGGAGAAGTCACAAAAAAATTGTTATAGGGCTATGCTAATTAGCAAAACAAAAATGCAATCTCTATAAGGCAGAACCTCAAAGAATAAGTCACTGTTTGGGGACAAATAAGAAATAGAAGAGGGGGCCGGGCGCGGTGGCTCAGGCCTGTAATCCCAGCACTTTGGGAGGCCGAGGCGGGCGGATCACGAGGTCAGGATATCGAGACCATCCTGGCTAACACGGTGAAACCCCGTGTCTACGAAAAATACAAAAAAATTAGCCGGGCAGGGTGGTGGGCGCCTGTAGTCCCAGCTATTCGGGAGGCTGAGGCAGGAGAAAGGCATGAACCCAGGTCGCGGAGCTTGCAGTGAGAAGGGAAGGGAAGGGAAAAGGAAAGAAGGAAAGAAAGAAAGAAGGAAAGAAAGAAAGAGAAGAGGGAAAAAGTCAAGTTGGATTCAATCCAGAAACTGGTTATCTATGAAAATCAGTAACCATTTACCTTTGGGGAAAGAAAGGTCAATAGTGTCCTAGCATACTGAAGGCTGGAATTATGCCTTATAGATCTTTGCTGTAATCAATATCCTACTCATAGTGTGTGCTTGACAAGAATTTGATGGTAACCAGAAGATGGCATTGTTGATAACAATGAATTCCACCATTTATCAAAACTTAACTAATTTGTGAGGGTTCCTTTTTATGTTGTTTCCTCACAAAATATTCATTATTTTCTAAGACTTTGTTCAATGCAAAGTCTGGACATGCCATGTGGATAGAATTAAGGTTAACATATGGTCTTCAAAATGTGACATTACCTCAAATGGCACTCATTCTATATGGAGAGAGGATAATCTTACTCCCTAGTGGACATTTGGCCATGCTTGGATACATTTTTGGTTGTCACAAATGGGGGGTGGGTTGCTATTGGAATCTAGTAGATAGAGGCGAAAGATGCTACTAAACATCCTACAATGCCCAGGACAGCCCCCCACCAAAAGGAGTCATCTGGCCTAAAATATCAATAGCATCGAGGTTGAGAAACCCTGCTTAATGACTGGGAAAACCCCACTCTCTGGGTTCCTCATAACAGTTTCTCTTTACCTACCATATTACATTAAACCCTGGTCTACATATACCATTTACCACTATGGTCAAGACTGTAAGAAGAGAGGAGAAAAGAATGTCTCAATTACATTTCGACAGTCATACCTGCCATGGTATTTGAATAAACCAGGCCATGTAAGTAAACCTAGCCTAGAAGCTAGGTAGTTCTGGGCTTAAATTATTCAGATAGTAGCTTCCATTTTTGGCTTTGAGCCACTTTTGCAGATGTAGCCTCTAGTTGCAAACTACCCTGGGAGGCATACACTCTCAGTCACCAAGTGGAAAACCAGAATATTTCCCTATTGACAGAGAAGATGAGCCACCCAGCCCCAAGGCTGAGAAGCAACCTAGACAAAGCTTGGGTCCCTGCCTGAGTCAGCTTTCTAATTGCACTAGGAGATACTCTGCTAGGTTTGTTTTGAAATTCGTATAGTAATACCTGGCATTTGTATGGTGCTTTTAACTTTTGAAAGGATTTTTCTTTGTATATCCTTGATCTGAAGAGGTTAGAAGGATAGGGCAGAAACAGGATAGGGCAGGAGCAGAGAAAGAAATTTCAAGCTTATCCACAATCCAATGGGATAGCTCCAAATTTCAGAAGCACACACAATCCTCATATGTTAAAGACAAGTGCATTGTATAGAGGGTCTTTGAAGGAAACAGTTCACAAGAATAAGGATTTCACTCTCCCTGAGCACTGCTTCTGGTTCCATCTGGGCTTGGAGTGGAAGTCTCAGCTGGACTGCAGTTTGGGTAAAGAGAGGAAATACCCCCAAAGTTTTATCCAGTCACATATTCTACTCACCTTCATGCCAAAGGGAAGATGACTTAATCACAACAGAGACCTCCCTTGTTTGGGAGACTGTATATTAGTTGGCTGGTTCACAGTAAAACTGTCTTTGAATTAAAGGCAAAAAACCAAGTGATTTTTTTTTTTCAGCAACCCTCTTGGCCAATCTTTAGAAACACTTCCTGAAGTATTTAAGTTGTTAGGCAGTGGAAGCTCCACCCTCACTTCTTCCTCCCCAACACGCTTCCCCCCCCACACACACACAAACTCTTCATCCCCCAGGGTATTAATTTTCTTTTCTCCAATACCTTGCTCCCATACAAAAGCTAAATACTCTCCAGAATATCGGACGGCCTCGGGACTAGGAGGACTAAGGACAAGGGGAAAATTTGTCTTGCTTGGTGCCCCTAGCGACTTTTCCAAGGTAGGCTAGGAGGAGAGTGTCTAGGGCTTCCACTAAACATAACTAATACCAGCTTCACAGGCTCCGCAAAGAAAACACTGGGCCATTTAGGCAAGGGAGATGATTCTGGCTTTTTCAGGAGCTTACACTTAGGCTCCCAGGGTGTGCAGAGGGGGTTAAAGAGCAGCAGAAAGTACAGTGGAGCTTTCTCAGAGCTAGGGATTGTTCTGAGAATGGGTAGGGAAAAGGGTTTCAGGTACTAGCCCAGCGTCCAGCAGAGACTCACAGGCCCCTTTCCTGAGAGAGCTAGGAAGGGAGATAAAAGACAAAGCTGAGATTTGGGGCTGTGCGGCCGGGACGTGAGATGCTGCCAGCTAGCGGACCTATGTGTCTGCAGGTTGTAGGTAGAAGTCTCAGGCTTGTGGTGGGGGTAGGGCTATGTAGCCCCTTCCAGTTGAGCTCAAGGGGGTGAACATTCTGGGCGCCAGGGTATAGGGTGAAAGATACAAGTGGAGAGGTGCTTCACGTGAAAGGAAGGCGTAAAGATCAAAGAGTCGCCCAAGTGTCCGATGACACGGCCCCTCTCCCTCCACCACAGACACCACTAAGCAACTTAGCCCACTCTCCGCCCCCCCCCCCACCCCCGCCATCCTACAATATCGCTATCCCTCCCTGCATCAATCTAGGCTGGATCTTGGGAGACCGACCCTATGGGTGAGAGGGGCACGGATGGGAGAATTAGGTAGCTCCAACTAGATTAATCTAGATCTATCAAGGATCCAAGCCCGCCCGATAGGACCCCAGCGCTCCGCTGTCCCCCTGTCCTACCAGCCGCCCTCTGCCCTTACTCTCTCAGGTTCAACTCCCCTTCCCCCTGAATGACCTATGGTCGCTGGAGCAGCCTGGCCACCACCAGCCCAGAGTCCGGGCTGAGGGGGGTGGGCAAAGGTCACTGCCCAAAGCAGGGGATATTCAGGCCAAGGGGCAGAGAGAGACTCTGCTAGCCCTATGCTCCGAAGGACTCTTGTCCCTTCTACCCGCACCGGAGCTTAGCCTCCCACCTCCCCTCCCGTCTCTGCCACCACCCAGGGGAGGGGGAGGTCTGGGGAAGCAAACAAACCAGACAGAAAATTCCGTACCGGGGGGGAGAGATGAGACGGTGGGACGGGGCAGCGGGGGTTGACTTGGGGCTGCGACTGCGGCTTCCTTCCACCCCTGGCCGCCGAGCTGCAGAGAAGGCAGAAGCTGCTGCCCCTGCCGCCTGCCCCGTCCTCCCTCTTTCCCTCCCCCCTCCCCGCCTCCCCCGCCCCGCCCCGCCACTGGGAGATTGAGAGAGGCTTCCGAGGCCCCGGGGGCTGGGGGAGGTGAGGGGTGCTTTTGCCTACCACGGTTGTCTCAGTCTCTCTCTCTCTCTCTCTCTCTCTCTCTCTCTCTCTCTCTCTCTCTCTCTCTCCCCCCCTCTCTCCCTCTCTCTCTCTCTCTCTCTCTCTCTCACACACACACACACACACACACCCCACATCACAACCACGACGGGTTGTCCGCAGCTCGCAGCCACCCCAAAGGGAAGAAGAAAGAACAGGAGCAGAGGGAAGCCGGGCGCAGAAAGAAGGGAAAAGGAAGAGCTCAGGGTTGGACATTTTTGGAGACAGGGGTGGGGAGGAGAAAGGGAGCGTGCCTCCTTGATTTTCCCCTCCCCACCCCTCTTTGCTTTTCTCTCCCCTTCCCTGTATAGCATATTCCAGAAACAGCAGCAGAAAGGGACAGAAATCTCTAGTGTAGAAAAGGGTTTTGGAGGGGTGGCCAGCGCTCCCGCCAGCCGCTACCTAACAGCTGGAGCTTGAGTGTGCGTGTAAGAGTGTGAATGCGGCTGTCTCCCTCTCTCTTTCTCTCTCTCTTTCTCCTCTCTCTCCATCCCTTCCTTCCTCCTTCCTTCTCCCTTTCCTTCACACTACAGTGTCAGCTACCCCTGTCAGTTTCCCCGTGTCAGTTTCTTCCCTAGCTCTTATTGTGTGTGGCTGGCTGCGTGAAGGGAGTGGGTGCGCTTGAAGGGGCTCAGGTTGGGTTAGAGAGCTGGGAGAACAGGGCAGGGACATTGGTAGAGCAAAGAGTTTCGGGGCACTGGCGAAGGTGAAAGGTGAGGAGGGCCGATCTGTTACAGGGAAGTTTGGGAATAACTGAGCATCCAAAGGGGAAGCCAAGGTAGGAGCCAGTACTTGCGCTCGTCTTTACACCCCGCCCCTTTCCCTGTGCTTATCCGCCCACCCACCCGTCAGCCTAGAGGCCCCGGGCTGTCCCAGTCGGCTGCTGTTTGCGCGCCGCAAAAGAGGAGTCCGGCAAGACGCCGCACCACGCATCCTGGCCCGCGGACACCCAGACGACACAGATCTGATCCGAAGAAACCACTTGGCTCAGGGTAAGTCCACAGGCGGCCGGTGCACTCCATTACGCTGCCTGAGCGCTGCTGAGGGGCAAGGGGCAGCGAAGTGCAGGTTGAATGAAGATGCTGGGCTGCTGTAGGCTGAGAAGCATTGACTGACTGGCTGTGGGCTCAGGGTGGTAGGGAGCAGAGGGAGGCCAGCAACAGATTGTTTTGGAAGAGGAAATGCAGTGGGGAGAAGCTCTAGGGGTGACAGGACAAGGTGCTGCCGGCGATGACCAAAAACATCCTTTCACTGGGAATATTTTCCTGAACCACAGCTTTGTCCTGTCCCTGGAAAATGATTTGCTCCATTCTTGGGTAGATTTTAAGATCCCTGGGGAACCTGCTCCCAGGCCTCCTTAAAATCGATTAGTGTGGCCCTAGGACCAAGGATACCTGCCCTTTGTCAAAAGCAACCTTCAGAAATAGAGAGTCAGGAGCCGCATCATGAAGGTTCAGAAACCAGGGTCACCATTTACCTTCTTTGTCTTGTATCCTTCGAACTTAAGAAATGGCCAGATTTGTTTGCCTGTCTTCCTTAAAGGAATCAAAAAATGCAAATGGATGGACATCAGTCAGATCTCTGCTTCAAAGTGGACACCTCCCTCCCGCCCTACACACACATCTACTGGGACAAATGGTCATGATTATGTCCCACATATGCAGGTACTGAGCTGAATTCACAGATGCTGATCTTTCTCCATGGTCTCTTAGAATGAGATTAGGAGAAGGGCTTTTCCCCTGTGACAACCTGGGCTCTTTGGATCAGTCATGTACCTGGTGATGGTTAAGTTTTTAGCAAGGTTATTACTCCCTCTGGAAAAGCCTGAAGCGGGTAACCAGCCTGAAAGATAGAATCTCTGAACTTTACCCGAGTTTATTATAAGAGTAGGAGAGACACAGACTAATCGATAATGCTCCTTTTAGAGATTATGCATGTTAACCGTTGGCTTCAAATGAGAAATAATTAATACATTGACATGGCACACCCAGACCCACTTTCCTATTGCCATATATTTGTCTTCATGGTGTTTAGCAAGAATAACAGGTTTATATATCAGCATTCATAATTGTCTATTGTTGGTCTCATAGGTTTTTTGATGTTTAATTGATGATTTAAATTATGTCTCCTTTCCCATAAACTCTTTAAAAACTGAGATGTAAATGATGTCACATGGTACCTTTCATCATGTTTTTAAAATCTGCTTATTCTAAATCAAAAGGCATGTTAATACATTTACATAGTACGAAGTTCGTTTCAAAGCAAATATATACCCTGGGATAAAAGAAACTCACAGGGTCAAGGAGTCTCTGAAGCTCTCTCTGTGAGGTGGAAGGAAGAATTGAATGTCACCTAAAATCCACATTTTGGTCCCTGGAAGATGCTGTTTTCATAAACTTTCACTACATATATAGGGAGAGAGAGAGATAGAGAGAGAGAGAGAGTGTGTGTGTGTGTGTGTGCACGCATATGTGTATGTGTAATTTTTCAAGGACCTCAATCAACCCCATACAATCTTGGCTCTGTGCTTTTGTAATAGAGGGGAGCAGGAGGTGAATTTGTGCTTCCAAAGCACCCAGGTTCTTCTGTTTAACTTTCTATTTATTACTACGTTACCAAAATGTAATGAATTGCCTCCTTCCAACTCAGCAAATAAGACAAACGCATTCTGCATTAAGTGAAACCGTTTATGTTGCATCAGGCAATTTGTTCTAATGTTCACTGCTAAGAGAGAGCAGAATGAGGATTACTCAAGTAGGATCTGAAAAGGTGCCCATTCTGTTACTTTTTAAAGCAACCATAAGTAAGTATTTTCTTAGGTTAAAATTACACTTTCAAATAGATATACTAAAGACCGGGTTGCAGACAGGTAGGAACGAACTGGCAGCATCATAACTGAGAGAAAACTCAAAATATCAACACGAATGAAGCCTACAGTGTAGGATTTGCTCTGTTCTTGGTGATGTGAGTATCTGGCTGTTGAGGTGAGTCCTGATGGTTACCCAGGGGATAAGCAGGTGAGCAGGTTCAGAGATTCAGAACCAATGTAGCCCCCAGCTTCATTGATACTAATTCACCTGCCTTCAGTGTACATCTCAACATGGAGACCTGAACCAGATATCTGCCATCCTTCCCAGCCATAAGAGCTATAATCCTAAGATTCTGTTCTTCCTATAGCTAACAACTAAAACCGTAATGGCATGCAGAACCACAGTACTTAGAGAAGACTAGGCCAGGAAATTAGAGATGCAGGAGGGAGGAAGATGAGAGGAATATGAGAGAACCAAAGATGTTTTGAAACAAACGGAAAGAAAACTATACAGGTGTTTGCTTTGGCTGGGAATGGAATTAATCCAGAAATCAACTCATATGTGAAGCATCTTAAAATTGCCTGTATTTGACTTGCAAACACTGTGTAAACAATGATAGAATTCCATAGTACCAAGGAATTGGGAACCTTGGAGTACATTTTCAGTGTTGCCGTCTCATTTCACTCCTTACAATATTAAATTCCAATCTGCAAGCCATTCAGGTGCTTAATTATTGAATGGATATTTCAAATGTGTCATGCTGCTTTCCTGTAGCCTATTTTTGAATGTTCTAATTTATCTTTTGCCATGGCTCCATCACTGAAGGTGGTAGACTGAAGCATTTCTGCCTGTTTTACTTCTGCCGAAGGTTCCTGTTTTCACCTTAGTATACTAAGCTGTTCAGATGCCTCCTGCTAACTGAGGAAGAATATAAGGTGCAGAATCTCTCTCCCCAAAGCACTCTGTGCCACAAGATGCCACCGGCCTAATTTGGCCCAGTCATTTTCCAGGTTTTCAGGGAAAGGTATGACGAAGTTTGCAGCCTATAGACAAAAATGATGCTCATTCTAGGCAGAAGTTATTCCTCATCTTACAGATCAGGGATAAGCTAAGGCCAGCCATCATGTCCAGAGCTGGTAGCTGATATATCATAGTGTCATCCTTTGTAAAACTCAACGAAGCTTTTCTTCTGTTGATGGGCCCCTCAAACTTTGTCCAATGAGACCAGAAGACCCATACTGCCAGCAAGGAGGGATTCCTGAATGACTCAGCTGTGGTCTTATAAACAAAGTTGTACATCATGCTCAACTGAGAAGAGATGATTTAAAGACATTATAAAAGCTGATAGGGGCTAAGCAAAAATTGCAATTCGCTGGGTGAAGGGAACTTTGCAAGTTTCTTAGGTTTTGTTCTCTGTCACCAACTGTGGAGTTGGCCCTTCGATGGAGGTGGCCAATGCAATTGCCCCAGGTTTTTGCCTTAGCAAAAGGAAAGAAAAAAATAATGACAAGACACAAGCAGGGATCTTGGCAGGGTCAATTCTCTCGTTTCACCTATAGAGAAATTGAAGTCCAGAGAGTAGAAATGACTTGCCTAAAACAGACTACTAGCTAACAACAGCGGCAAAACCAAAACCCAGGACTGTTTGCTGATGCTAAATACATTTTCTGAAGCTCTCTGGAGATCTTCCCAAGAAATCGAGAGGTAACTAAAGCCAAGTTTACCAAGATCATAACCCTCTACTTCCATTCCATATTTATGTATACATGTTTATATTACATGCTACTATCATATCTTTGTGACTTACCTTCTCAACCATCACCTCCCCCTAACACACACACACTCACACACACAATCCTATCTTGCTAGCTAAGAAAACATTATATGTGCCTACAGCTAGCATATTCAGATGGAAGGCAGAATTAAACATGACAAAAATTTAGCTGCTCACATTTATGTGTCTGATCTGGCTCACACCACCAACAGCAAGGAATCTAGAAATCCCAATCTCTGCTGCACCACAGTAGTTTTGGCGAATGGAAGCTAGCAGAATCCAGTGACTATGGCTCTGGTTTTGTATACTCAGTCTCAGAATCAGCACCCCCAAATGCATGTGCAAATACACACACGCACACACACACACAAACATGCACATACAGTCACACACTTTCCGAAAAATTAAAACAAAGAAAATAGAAAAGATAAGACAGGTGGTTTTTAGAGCAGAGTACAAGAAGGAAAGGTTTGCAAAGGGATATTATCACCTTCTCTCATTTTTTAACCTTACTGCCTAATTTTCATTAATTCCACCCTAATTTATTTTAGGATCTGAGAAAATAGGCCAATGCAAACATGTTTACTACAGCCAAGAAGGATGATCTGGAAAACCTCCACATTTTAGTGAGAATATCACAAGGATAGGGAAAAGGCTAGGACTTAGTGAGCTACAGCCTTGCTACTACAAGTGTAGTCCCCACACCAGGACTGCCACCATCCCCTGGGAGCTTTCTATAAATGTAGAATCTCAGATCCTTCCCCAGACCTACTGAATAAGAATCTGCTTTTTATGCAGATCCCCAGTGGTTCATTTTTATACTAAAATTTGAGAAGCACTGGGCTAGAGCTTATCCAAAAAGCACCTGAAAGATACTTGAAAATAAACAATTACCTACCGAGCATGTAGGGACAATTCATGTGGCTTATCAATTAAAAAATAAAATATAAACTTTTTCCAGGTCCACTTATCTTGTTATTCACAGTAAAACCCTTAAGTGTGGGCAAGAGAGTTTCGTGTAAGGGGAGTAAGATCATAGGATTTGTCTATTTACCAGGACGACTTGGATTTGGGAACTCACACAGACCTGAGTTCAAATCCTGGCCCTGCTCATGAATTACTAGCTGTGTAAACATGCACTTTGCCTTTAAACCTCACAGTCCCCATCTATAAAATGGGATTAATAATAGTACCAACTGGCACTGGGCTGTCATGAAAAATTAGACACTATAAGGCACTGGGATATGGTGAACAATCAATAAATAGAAGATATAATTCATATGATTTGGCCAACAATTTTAGTTTGGTAGAAAACCAACCACTAGATGTGAAGTCTTAGGGCACCTAGCATTATTTCTAATTGACGTGAATCTTATTGGGTTTTCTACAGATAGAATGCTAAGATATACAACAGTAAAATATATTTAAATATAATGGAGGCCACTAGAAACAAATATTTTTTCAGAAGGAATTACAGGTGTCCCTAGTGGAATCACTCCATGGAAGAAGACTGAAGTCAGAAATGACCCTGTTCTATGAAGCATATCTCAAAATATTACCAAGTTAGAAAGTCAAAAGTGAGGCATTTTCTGCATGTTTGCATATATATGCAGGATGAAAAACACATGGATACACACACATACATACACACACGGACGCATCCTTTGATGGACAAACTATAAAATAATTCAAGGCTGAAATGACGTTCTAGGATCAGAACAAGGTTTCTGCCTGATAAAATCTTTAAAATGCATGAATAATAACCTCTACCTCATAACTTGCTCATGTTGCACAGTTTAATGACTTAGGTATTACTATTTTGTGGGTGAAAAAAAATAAGCAACTCCTACCTCTTCCCAGCCCATGGTGCTACCTATCTGCTCAATTTTCTCACCAGTAAAATATGATACATGTGGTACTTATAAAGCCCAAGGAATCTCTAGGCATTTGATTCTATAAAGACTTACTGACTGGCATGTGCAATCTGGGCAACCTGATTGTAAAGACACAGAGACAGACACTACCACCTCTGGGTCCCAGTCGTTTGGTATGTTCCGGACCTCCAGCTTCCCCTGATTTTCAATAGTATCAGATTAGTAAAGTATCAATACTCTTATAATAGACAATATATATCTCTAATTGTTAAGATTTCTGTGATCACCCTAAATAAACAATAGCAAGTGTTATCAATCATTGACTATCTTTATATTAGTTTTCTATTGCTGCCATAACAAATTCTCACAACCTTATCAATTTAAAACAACACAAATTTATTATTGTTGTAGTTCTGTAGTTCTGAAGTCTGATACAGGGATCACTGGGCTAAAATCAAGGTTTCAGCAGGACTGCCTTCCCTTCTGGAGGCTCTAGCAGGGAATCTACTTCCTCACTTACTCAGATTGTTGGCCTAATTCACTTCCTTGAGGTTATAACTGAAGTCCTAATTTCTTTGGTGGCTATCAGCTGAAGCTCATTCCTAACTTCTAGAGACAACCAACATTCCTTAGTGCATGGCCCCATTCCTCTGACTTCAAAGCCAGCAAGGGCCTGTTAGGTATCCCCTTACACTTTGATGAGGGGGCACTCAGCTGGCTAACTCCTGTCTCTTCTCCCTTTGCATCTCTCTCTGGCTGACTGTTCTGCCTTCCTCTTCTGCTTTGTTTTGTGCTTACATTGGGTCCACTGACATAATCCAGGATTATCTCCTATTTTAAAGTCTGCTAATTAGAAACTTCAATTATATCTGAAAAATCTTTTTTACCATGTAACATATCATATTCACAGGTTCTGGGAATAAGGGAATTGACATATTTAGGGGGTGGCCATATCTTGTCTACCATAATCCTCTGTGTGTTGAGTGCTACAAATAATGTGGTCTTAAATGACATTCACTACAGTTTCTATATGATAGGTATTATTATTATTCCCATTTAACAGATGGGGAAACAAGATGAGACAAGTTAACTGGTGTGTTTACCACTGCACAGCTTGTGAATGGTGGAGGCAGGGTTGGAACACAGGTCACTCTTCCTCCAAATCTTGAATTTTCCCTATTGGCTTACATTATGTAGCTGCCTCATTGTTGGAAAGCTCTTTTGGTGGTTTTTGTTTCACTTGTTGTCGTTATTTTGTTTTTTATCTTTTTTTTTTTTTCACGTTTTTGAATAGGTAATTTATGTTCATGGTTTAAAAATAAAAATACATAAAAAGGTATTCAGTTTTCCATCTGCATGGTTGTCCCCACCCCTCCCTCATTTGATTTGTTTCCCTCTAAAACTTCTGAATGAAAATACAAGCAATCACGAGTAGATGTACAGAAATATCTTTACGTCGTAACAAAATCTCTCAAACTACAGCTCAGATCCATTTTGTCCTTTTGTTGCATTCTCATGACAATGCAACTTTGGAAGAACTAACATCTGTGTTAAGTGACAGATCTTTGGGCCAATCAGTTACCTAAGCAACTGGTGACTCCACTTACTTTCTAAAATGCCTTATAATCTTTTTCACCCCATGATGCTCACTTGAATACTCTATACATTATGTAACCTTAATGCCTCAATATTATGTATGTCATCAATTTTATCTGAACATCCCAAAGTCCTGGAATTTTAGGAAGCACAAACATGAGAGAGAGAGAGAGAGAGACAGTGAGACACAGAGACAGAAGAAGAGAAAGGAGAAGGAGGTAGAGAAAACAGAAAGGAAAATACAAAAGAAGAAAAAGGAGGAGGAAGAAGAAGACAGAGAGTTGGAGGAAGAAAAAGAGGAAGAAGAGGAGAATGCGGATGAGGAGGAAGGAGGAGGAGAAAGAAGAAGAGGGAAAGAGGAAGGAGAAGAAGAAGGAAGAGGAGGAGGAGGAAAAAGAAGGAAGAAGGAAGAAGAAGAAGAAGAAGAAGAAGAAGAAGAAGAAGAAGAAGAAGAAGAAGAAGAATTCCCACAGTGTACAATGAGAAAAAACATACATTTTTGAAATATATTTTATTATTATTCCATATTGTAATGGGATGATTATATTTTTTCATAAATAAGCATAATGTCTTATTTATAATCTTTCATAAAATAGACACAGTTGTGTATCTTGCAAAAGAACATGGAACTCTTACATAATTAGAAACACTGAAACAGACTACCATATAATCGGGTAGCATATCATATAGCAATAGGCATCGAAAACAAGATGACAAGTTTCGTTTAAACAAAGAATTGAATAAAGCTAGTAACAAAATCAGTATACCAGAAGGAATTATTTTGTCATTCCTACTATGAACATTTTTCTTTAGCTGTAATATAAGAACCTCTTCTTTCCAGCATGTCAGTAGCATACAATATACGCTTGCCTTCTAGTGGCAAAAAACAGAGCATCCTATTATCTTCTGTTTGTTTGTTTTTTTTTTTTTTTTTTTTTTCTATCCTTTAAACCAGTGGTTTTCCAGCTGAGGGCAATGATTCATTAATGCACTGTGAAATCAGTTTAGTAGTTCATAGCCACTATTTTTAAATGAAATATAGTAAAAGAGAGAAATGTGAGTCTCAGTAAGAGTAAGCATTGTTTCATTAATCTTACTTTAGTAATGCATGTGTGTGAGTATGTTCATGTTTGTGTATATATTAGGTTCAATGTAAAATGGCTTTCTTGCTGTGGGTTATTGTCCCAAAGTTTGATAAATATTGCTTTAAATGATTTGGAACCACTAAACAGATGTTATATTCCAGAATGCTTACAAATAAATGAATCTCTGCCCACACCTAAAAACCTTGGCCTTCCTGAACATATTTTTCTAACTAAAAGGAGATTCCACACTGTCCCTTGGCATTGTAGTCCCCAGTTCCTGGCAATGCTTAGAAAATAGGAAGCATCCAAAGAAAAATTTAAAATCCCATAAAAAATGGGAATGTCTTTTATCTGTGGTGCATGAATATGTGGAGATTTGTAGCATCTCAAGATTTGGAATTGAGTTTCCTAGTTGTCACTTCCATTGGCATCTTATGGATACAGTAGCTCAGGAGACCCTAGTCAGTGCTGAACATGGCCTGAAAGTTTGCAACTCACATAAAATACTTAACTTCAAGAACCACCAGAGAACTTTATACTTTTGATTGTTGTCATCTTTACATAGTGGTCATCTCCAGAAACGTTTTCTAGATTAGTAGCTTTTAGTCTAATGATAAAGACCGAACAATGAAGAAAGATTGACAGGAATATAAAATGTATGTTTGTGGATACATCTAGGAAAATGCTGATGAAGTAGTGATGGGTAGGTAAAGATTGTCGCAGGATGTTTGATGTTGCCAAAGAGAGGATTTTCACATTTGTTACGGGGCAATTATGCCAAGGAAGAGGAAAATGAGAGGGCTAGTTGGAAGGATACAGACAAGAGAGTATTAAGGAGTAATTAAACAACTCAATCCTCAAAGTGGTAATTGAGCTCCTACTATCAATCACTTGACGAATATTCACTCAGTGTGCACTAGGTGGAAGGCACTGTTGGGAATGCAAACATCCTTGCCCTTCCTTTTCCCTCTAGGAACTTTCAACATGGTCAGAAGTGAGTGGGATGATGGGAGCAAACATGATGTGAAATCCTGGTGTGGCCAAGTAGGGCATTATGCTTTAAGCCATTCATGGAAATAGAGGCAGGTACTTCCAGGAGATAGAGTGGGGAAGTTTAGTCTGTAGAGGCCTTTAGATGTTCAGGCTGTGCTGGATTTAATTTAGTGGGTGAAAGGAAGATACAAAAGGATTTTGAGATTTAAAAAATGAAATAATGATAACCATGTTTGGGAATGATTATTCTGGAAATGGTGTGTAGGAATTCCGGATTGGTGGAGGAGCAAGCAATGGCAGGCATACCAGTTAGGAAGCAATTATAGAAATTTAGGCATGAAGAGTAGCACTGTGGTTAGGTACAGAATCTAGGTCCAAATTCATCTGGGTGTGATTCTAACTGTCCCACTCTGAGCCTTAGTTTTCTCTTCTATGAAAAGAAAAAACTAAAAATACCTGCCTTAAAAGAATACTGTGAAGTTGAAATGAGTTATATGTACAAAGCACTTAGCCCAGTACCTGGCTATAGTAAATGTGTGCACGTTGACTGTTATAGTATTGTTATTGCTTTTGTTACTGTAGTGGTGCACCTGGAAAGGATGGGGTATAAAATACACTGTGAAGAAACAATAATGGTGAATGGCTGTGTGATGTGTGATGAAGGTAGTCAGAGATATCTGCAAGTTTTACCTCCTTGCTAGGTAACAGAGAAATGATGCCATAAGAAATTGTGAAGGCGAGGTGAGACAGGAAGATAATAAGTTGGTAATAAGTTTTGATATAGAATTAAGCTCGGAGTCAGTGTGAGACATTCTAGTGAAAATGAAGCTTGGAGTCAGTTTGAGGCTTGCAGTCATTTGAAAATGACTACCAAAAAATTTTAGATGTGACACTGGAGCTCAAGAGAAAGTTTAGGGATGAAATGAAAATTTGAAAAGTCACAGATATAAGTATAACAATTTTTATCTCTGGTCTGGGCGTGGTGGCTCACACCTCTAATCCCACCACTTTGAGAGGCCAAGGCAGATTGATCACCTGAGGTCAGGAGTTCAAGACCAGCCTGACCAATATGGTGAAACCCCGTCTCTACTAAAATTACAAAAATTAACCAGGCATGGTGGCACGTGCCTGTAGTCAGCTACTCAGGAGGCTGAGGCAGGAGAATTGCTTGAACTCAGGAGGTGGAGGTTACAGTGAGCTGAGATCGTGCCACTGTACTCCAGCCTGGGCAACAGAGGAGACTCTGTCTCTAAAAAACAAACAAACAAACGAAAATTTATCGCTAAGAAATACATGTAAAATCTCCAAGAAAGAAAGAAGAGAGACAAAAGCAGATAGTTAAGGTTTAATCTGTAGTGCACGATTAGTGGAGGCAGAAGAGCCACAGGAAGAATGATTGAAGGCAAAAAGAGACCTGTTCAAGGCACTGCTGGGAATTCATACAAAGAACATGCCCTGCTCAATAGAACTTATAGACTCAGGACAGAAGGCATTGTAAAGTATGAAATATGTAATAATGACATTCAATTTAAAAATATAAATTCTCAGTTTCAAAATATACCTTATTTTGTTGACTAGAAAAGACAGGAAGGCTTCATAAGTATTTTAGCCCTTGAATGATGAGTGACATTTGGAAATATATCAAGGAGCACATTTCAGATGAGAAGAATTATATGATCAAAGGTGAAGAGTTAGAAATGGGCACACCAAGTTTAAGAGAGAGAGAGAGGAGATCGATCTGACAAGAGTGAAGGAAGATAAGGAAAGGTAAGAGAGGAAAAATGTTCAAATTACCCACATAGCTAATCTCAAGTCCCAACTGAGGGAGATTTAAAATGTTCAGTCTCATCTTAGCTTTAAAGCTGGATGTTTCATGTCATTTTTTTTCTGACATGAAACTCAACTCCCAGCTTTCTCAGTTAAATGATTGAGAGGACAGTGATGCTATTAACAAGAATAAAGTGATAGAAGAAAAATAGCAGGTTAGGGTGAGGTGATAGGAGGGTAGAAAAGGGATGATGACTTATGTTTGGGACATGTTGAAGTAAAGGTGCCAGTGTGACATCCAAGCACAGATGTTAAACAAGCAGTTAGTTAAATGGGTTTAGAACTCAAAATAGAAGTCTGAGCTGTAGATATAGATTAGGGAGTCATTATCCCATAATAACAGGACAATAATAGCAGTGATGATGACAAATACTTACGAAGTATATACTCTATCTAAGGCATGGTTCTAAGAGTTTTCCAAATAGTAAATCATTTAACCTTCACAACAACCTTATGAAGGAAATGCTATTTGTATCCTCATTTAACCAAAGGACTAAAACCAAGGCTCAGAGAGGTCTCATGCCTGAGGTCACACAAGTGGTATCTATTGGAGACAAGATCCAAACCCAGGCAAGTACAAATCCAAAGTTCATGCTCCTCATTACCACATTAAGAGTGAATGTTAGTCTTAGAAGTAGAATCACTTACTCTAGCAGAGCACAGTGAAATAGGTCAGCTACCGATCCTTGAAAATACCAATATTTCAGAGGTAAGTGGGAGAAAAGAATCTTTCAGAAGAGACTAAGAGCAATCATAGAGATAGAAGGAAAACTAGGAGTGAGTGATGGCCTTAAAGTCACTGAGGAGAGAATGCCCAAAAAGGGGAGTGGATATTAGCAGCATTAAGAGCTGCAGCCACTGGATTTGACAGTTCAAGTGGCTTTGAATAATGTAGTGGTTAGGACAGGGGACAGCAAATCACAGGCCATGGGCAAAATTGGGCCCACCACCTGTTTTGGTGTGGCCTCAAGCTAAAAGTGGTCTTCACATTTTTAATGCCTAGAAAAAATCAAAAGAAAATATATTTCATGATGTAAAAGTTATGTGAAACTCAAATTTCAGTGTCTACAAATTTCAGTTTTATGGGAACACAGTCACTCTGGTACATTTATGTATTGTCTATGACAGCTTTCTTACTACAATGGCAGAGCTGAGCAACAGAGAGCATATGGCACAAAAACCCTAAAATTTTGTCTATTTAGCCCTTTACAGAATAAGTTAGCCAGCCCTTAGGTTAAAGGATTAGCTGTAAAGTCAGGCTACCTCAGTTCAGATCCCAACTCTCCCCCGATTACACAATGTGACCTTGAAAAAGTCACCAAATGATCTAATGACCATTGTCAGTAAAATGGAGATTAAAATGGTATTTATCTCATAGGATTCTATTTAGTTAGTTAGTTAGTTAGTTAGTTATTTTTGAGACAGGATCTTACTCCGTCACCCAGGCTGGAGTACAGTGGTGTGATCATGGCTCACTGCAGCCTCGACCACCCCAGGTTCAGGTGACCCTCCCACTTCCCTGAGTAGCTGAGGGTACAGATATGTGACACCATGCCCGGCTAATATTGTGGGGTTCGGGGGTTTCTGTTTGTTTGTTTGTTTTTGTTTTATTTGTAGAGAGGGGGGTTACATCATGTTGTCCAGGCTGGTCTTGAACTCCTGGGCTCAAGCGATCCACCCACCTTGGCCTCCCAAAGAGTGGGGATTACAGGAATGAGCCACTTATCGAGCCCAACTTCATAGGATTTTTTTGAGGATCAAATAAGACAATTTGTGTAAAGCGCCTAACACAGTGTCTGGTGCACAATTAGAACTTAATAAATGTCAGCTGCTGTTGACTTTTGATATGGTAGAAATGAAGCCAAATTGCAATAGGTGGCAAAAGGAATTGGAGATGAGGTCTAGACAAATAGAAACTATACTTTTGACTTTCACAGTGGATTTGAGGATGGAGGAGGACGTAACTTTTGGGGGGGCCGTTTTCAGTTTTAGTGGAGAGATTTGAACTCAGGGAAGGGGAGAAGTGAATGAAGATTGAGCATCTGGGAGGAAAGAAAATGAAACAACAACCTGATGAGGTAGGAAGATCAAGAGTAGAGATCAGAGATTAACCTTAGAAAGGAGTAGGAACAATTCTTCCTCAAGAAATAAAATCGAGTTCTATGCAGATATAAGATTTTACGTGGGGTGGGGGAAATTCATATCTCAAAGACTCTTTCCTCTATAAGGTTGGAGACAAGCTTTTCTGTTATGGGGCATGTTGTAGGGGAACTTGATGGAACACTGGCTATGGAACTTTCAGAAAGAAATTGACCCAGGAGATTCCAAAGAAGTATACGTATGAAATGGCCCTGTGGGCTTGACGGAGCTTGGAAAATCGAACTTGGTGGCGCCAATCTGCACAACCATGTGAATTACTCTAGAAGTGCTGAAAAACCTGAAAGAAGAAATCCAGAAAGCAGAGGGGTGAGTTGAGTCATGACTTTTAGTTGTGTTGAAATACTTGGAAAAGGTAATGCCACCATTGGCAAACATGTGAATCCCATACCAGCCTGTCATTGGAACCACTGGCTCTGGGACTCTGGTCTTGTCAAAAGGCTCTGCAGCTTGCTCTTCTTTATCCTGCCTGGTGTGGTATCATGTTTGCACAATGGCAGAGCCTCCCCAGACATTTCTGGATTTCTTTCCCTGAAATCTCATTGCAACATAACAGAGACAGACGGTACATTGGAAAGCTCTGAGGAGGAACATAAACTGTGACTTTTGTGGAGACAGAATGATACTGCTGAAGCATGGGGGCTAGTGCTACAGAGTCTGAGTACCTTTCAGGACTCCATGAGCCTAGCAATAAAATCCCTATTAATTTGAGAGATTCAGGACACAAGCTTTATGGTGTCCAGCATAAATCCAAATAAAATGCTACAATGGCTGGTGTGCTGGGTTTGGCTCCCTTGAGACTCCAGGGCCAAAGTTACAGGGCTCACAGGCCAACTCCTGTCTGGACAAACTAAAGGCAGAACAGAAGTCAGGAAAGGAGACACTGTCTGAGGAGGCCACAGATTCAGGGAACAAATGCTTTGGCTAGAAGTTGAGATGGCAAGGAAGAAATGGAACAAGTTTTCCTAAAAGGGTGCCCAATGAACCCCCTGGAGGCTTGCAGCTCAGCTGAAACTTAGCCAGGGCAGCTCTGAAGATTCCATTCAGACTTCCTCTAGAGAGCATACACGTTCTGCTGGGGAAAACAGGTCTCCTGTAGGCATTTCCCCATCTTATGCTGACCTTTTGGCCCGGGACTCAGACAAGTATGCATTCCCCTTAGAGGCTTCCAGGCTCATTTGGAGATCTGCTAAAAGGACATAGAGTGCCAGTTTGCATTCAGATAGCATGCACATGCCCAAAGCCCTTGCCTATCCAGCATTTTAAGCAGACTAGTATGGTGTCAAAAGCACTATACTGGGAGTCAAGAATCCTCGCCCTGCTACTTACTAGGAGTGTGACCTTAAGCAACACACTAAGCTACTCTGAACCTCAACTTTTAGCATGTATAAACTGAGGATAATAGTAGCGCTGGCCAAATAGAGTTGTTGGGAGGATTAAATAATAGTGCTTAGCATAGAGTCTGACTCATAATAAGCACTCATTAGCTGCCATGCTCATCCTCATCATCCTCATTTAACATATAAAGAACTTGAAGCATAGATTAGGCTTAAGCCTAGCTCTGACACTTATGAGTCATAAGACCTTGGGCAAGTCACATCACCTCCCTGAGCCATTTCTTTCTTCTCAGTTTAAGGTAGACTTGGCTGATCATACAAGATACTGTGTGTGAAAATTATACAGTACTTTTCAAATACTATAGTATTCGTTTTCCTTTTCAGAGAGCATCATCTGTTTTTAAAGACAGGGAAAAGGACCTGAGAGGTAAAGGCATTTACCCAGTGAAGCAACAGCAAACCTGGAATGAGAACTCAAGGCCCTCTACTTGCAACCCAGGGCTCTTCCTAATTATATTCTCTGAGAGCAGTTTGGTCTTGTACTCAGAATAGTGTTTCACATGGTCCCAGCAGTGCGGGCTGTGCTGATGATGTGTGTGCTTCCGTGATGCTCACCAGCCAGAAGGCAGCAGTGCTGACTGGGCCCCTTGCAGGCAGATGTCAGAAGCCAGAACCTCAAGTTCTTTGTTTGCCCCTGTAGCAAGTGACTAGCATTCAAAAATAGAGAGTTTGGGCCATCTTCATACCCAAAATACTTTCTTCTCCCCACAACCACACAACCTTGGTGTATGAATCCCCATCATTCAAGCTTTTTTCCTTTTAAGCTTCAGACCTTGTTCAAAAGGTGAACTCCTTAGGACGTGCATGCAATGCCTGCTACCAAGAATCAGCAATCAGAGCAACAGTATGAATTAAATTATTCAGTGCTTTTTCTCTCTGCAAGCGGGAAAGAGGGAGATTTCAAGTATAGGACACTGCTCAGTCTTCCTGGATAGCTAGAACAAACTAGAGACACCAGGAAAGATATTATAAATGGAGAGAGGGACACATAAAGAGTAGGTTGCAAAAGCAACCCATCTCTATCCATTTTGAAAGTGCAGGAGCAGGACAGATGGAAGAGACATCCCTGGAATGGTGAAAAGAGCATCCGTTTAGAATGACAAGGTCAGACTTCCAATATTATGGCAAATTTCCTAACCTGTCTATGCCTCAGTTTCTTCACCTGTAAAATGGAGTGATCATATCATCTACCTTACCAGATAGTTCTAAGTGTAAGAAGAAAAACATGTGTGTGAACATGCTTATAAATCAATGCCCAGATCTAAGTGATCATCAAGGATTCAGTTAACTTCTCAGAGGAGGCTCGAGGTTGCAGTGACCTTGACAGCTAAATGGCCAGGTGAGATGCACCTGGCTTTCCTCCCATCCCCTTCTCTGCTAAGTGGAGCATTTCATGCACCTGCCATGTTTCCTCTCTTAGTCTTCTCATCTCTGGCAAAGTGGAAGCATTTAGTAACTCTCCCTGGGGCCAGCAGTAGGTCTCAAGAGCTCTGATCTGAGAGCAGTGGAGGTAGGCAGTTGGCAGAGGGCAAGGCTCTTCTGAGACGGAATGCATTCCCACTGGCCAGCTGCAGCCTCCAGACAGATATGGAAGTCCTGCCACCAACCCAGGGAAGCAGAGACAATTAGGATGACCTCTCAGTGACAAGACTCTGGAGTCATTAAAGCAGTGACATAATCGGCCTGACAAAGCTGAGATGGCAGACACACAGTCCAGCAATATGGCAAAATAGTTGTCTCAAGAAATAAATAAAGCAATCTATAAATAATTACTGAGGCTGTTAGCTATATTTTATCTTCTCCCCTATCCTGCTTCTTGACATTACTGGATTCAGAGGCCCCACAGGGGTGCCAGTCAGAGTAAGAGAGGTGACAAGGGAAGGAATGGCTGGAGCCAAGGACTCCAGTTGGCCAGAGGCTATTGAGGACCCTGCAAAATGTCTACCTACAAGTTCCAGGGACCCCCCTTCTCAACACAGTCTTCTGTGATGAAAGCAGGCAGGGATGGGTAAAGAGTCACCTCTAGTGAGGAATGGAAGAGAGATGGGACTGCTAATAGGACAGAGAAATACCTAAGGCCCACTTATCAGATCATGACTTAGCCCTAGCCACTACAGAGGTGACTGACTCTGGGCAAGGCTGAAGCTCCGGGTATGTATGGGAGGTAAGTTGAGAGGGTGGTAGGGTGCCGGGCTGTATAATTACCCTGAAAGGCCATTCTCACCATTTCCTTCTCTTTGCTTTTATTAAATAAGCCCTGAACTGAAAATGACAGAAATGGGGAAGGTCATGTATGAACAGGTAAAATCAGAACTGGTAAGGAGGAAACAAGGCCAGCCACATTATCCCTCAAACTGAGAAATTTAAGTTTCTTTGTACTCTGCCCTAAATTTTATTTAGTTCATTTTATTAAACACTTGGTATATTCCAGACACTAAGTGCTTTACAAATACTGACTCTCATAATCCTCATCATAGCCCTCTGAGATAAAGACTATAATAATTCCCATTTTACAGATAAGGAAAATAAGAGTCAGGGACATTAGGTAAATTGCCTGAAACAGCACAGCTAATAAATGGTGAAACCAGGATTCAAACCCAGGATAGCCCAATTCCAGAGAAGAGACCGTGCTCTTCACTTCTATGATATGCTTCCTGACAACTTACATTCAAATCGTACACCTACCATGTTCTGTTGATATCTGATATTTATTGGTGGGTATCTCCTCCCAGTCTAAGCATTGATGGTAGGCACCACGAAGGCCAGGGCCAGACCTTTCTGGTTCACCACCATATTCCCAGAGCCTAACACGGGCTGAATGATGAAATGAATTCATTAATGATTTCATGAGTATTCAATGAAAACAACTAAATGCCAAATAAAATAATTGCAATAGTTTGAGACAGGAACTCTTTTCAATGTATATGCCGAACTGTAGATGACTCTGAGCTATAGGAACACAGAAGCAGAAGGGTTTGGTTCTGCCTGGAGATGTCAGGGAGCGCCGTACAGAAGGGATGTAACATTAGAGCTGGGACTTGAAGGAGAAGTAGGTATTCACAAGCAGAGAACGGCCATCAGGTGGAGGTATTCTAGACCAAGAGAAAGGCATGAGGAAAGTCAGAGCTGTCTGGGGACAGGTAGTTGGTGTGGTTGGAGTCTAGGATATGCACATGGGAGTAGCCAGAGGTACCTTTGGAGAGCTAGGCAGGAGCCTACTGGTCAATTCAAACTTGATCCTATAGCCAGAGCAGAACCATCAGCCAAGTTTTTGTTTGTTTGTTTGTTTGTTTGTTTGTTTGTTTGTTTGTTTTTGGAAATAGAGTCTTGCTCTGTCATCCAGGCAAGTTCAGTGGTGCCATCTCGGCTCACGGCAAGCTCTACCTCCCAGGCTCAAGCAATTCTTCTGCCTCAGCCTCCCAAGTAGCTGAAACTACAGGCGCACACCACCACTCCCAGCTAATTTTTAGTAGAGACAGAGTTTCGCCATGTTGGCCTAGCTGCTCTTGAATTCCTGACCTCAAACAATCCACTTGCCTCTGCCTCCCAAAGTGCTGGGATTACAGGCATGAGCCACTGTGCCTGGCCCCATCAGCAAACTTTTAAGTAGGACAAAGATATGATAATCAGATTTGTGTTATGGAAATGTCATAATCCTCAAGGGAAAGATGGAAGAGACAATGAAGCCAGGAAGACCAGAAAACAGAAGGTTTGACGGCAATGTCCTGAATCGAGGACAGAGATTGTTAGAGGCTGTATTGATAGCTCTTGGTGATAGGACGTGGAAGAATAAGGGAAAAGGAGGATTCAAGAATGACTCCCAGTTTTCTGGCCTGGGAAACTGGATAGATGGTGTTTCCAAAAATGAATGTGATGGTTTCCAAAAAATATGTGAAGTAGGTTAAGATGAGCATGGTGATAAATTTGGTATTGAGCATGTTGAGTTTAAGGTATGTGTGGAGGGATTATATACCAGTGGTGATGCCCAGTAGGCAGTTTGACATGTAGATCTTAAGCTCAGGAGAGAGAGATAAAAAAAAAATTAGATTTGATATTCATTGCTGTGCAAGATCAATCATTGAAACCATGTGTGTGAATGCAAGTAACTTTTTTTTTTTTTTTTAAAGATGTAGTCTCGCTCTGTCTCCCAGGCTGGAGTACAGTGCAGTGGTGTGATCATGGCTGACCGCAAGCTCCACCTCCCAAGTTCACGCCATTCTCCTGCCTCAGCCTCACAAGTAGCTGGGTCTACAGGCGACCGCCACCATGCCCGGCTAATTTTTTGTATTTTTAGTAGAGACGGGGTTTCACCGTGTTAGCCAGGATGGTCTCAATCTCCTGACCTCGTGATCCGCCCGCCTCGGCCTCCCAAAGTGCCGGGATTACAGGCGTGAGCCACCGCACCAGGCCTAATCTTTTCTTTTAAACTCACACAGATTATGATTTGATCTATCCTATGATGAAAGGAAACTACCTAGGTCTTAAGATAAAAGAGAGATGCCTTCCCTTTCAAATACTCATTCCTAAACTTTTCAGTAGAGAGATTATTCCTGATACATTTCTAGATGCTTAGAGAAAGTCAGTCAATGATTATGGACGAGCCAGAAGCTTGGCTCCCATTCTGAGAGGCTGAGCCAAAGACTCCGGGTACTTCCTTTGCATTTTGGAAACCAGCTGTCAGAGGTGTATGAAGCTGGCACAATTGGTAGCAGCTCTAGGGTCTCCACATTGTAGGAGGGAATATATCTCTCTTCCAGTTGCCCCCTACACTTGTTGACTGACTGGCTATTGTGGCCCAAAGCAAAGGTTGTAAAATAGCCTTTCCTTTTCAGAGAAAAAGAAAGAAGAATTTTTACAAAGGGCATTTTTGCTAAAATGCTCAGTGAACTTGAGTGAGTACTTTATCCTCTCCCTGCCTTGAAATATAGTGCTATCTACCTGATATAACTCACAAGAAAGTTGTGAGGATCAAATTAATCATGGAGTATTAAAATGCTTTTAAAAATACACTATAAGCAAAATATATTATAATTTCAAGCACCAAGATCTCTGGACTATAGTTTCCAATCCTTCATTGTTCCAATTAAAAATGGTATTTTACTTTGCCTTCGTTTATTTTCCTATATATGACAGAAGTGATCATAGACCTTTTGTATTTTGGAGTGTGCATGTGTTTGGGGGGCAGGATGTGTGCTGGCTTGTATACAAACACAATTATCATAAATGGCTTTAGAATAAGTAAGCACTTAAAAATGCTAAGTAGGTTTTTATATGCTACCTGACATTATTCTTTTAATCTTTCACATCTCTTCCTCTGATATCTCTTTTTCTTCAAAGAATTCATGCAAGCATACACTACTGAACCCAATCCCCTGTGAGGAAAGGGGGGAAAAAATGTCTTCCTGTGCCCTGATCTAGAGGCAGAAAGTGCTTGTTGATTTATATTAACAAAATAAAAATAAAATTTTTATTAGTTGTCTATGGCTGCATAAAAAAGCAGCAAATCTCAGTCCCTGAAATGTCTACAGTTCGCAAAGGCCAAAACAAGCATGAAGACATGAGCTAATATCAAGCAGAGAGGCTGTGTCGCACAGAAAAGTAAGGAAGAAAACATGCCAATGGATAAAAGTTATTCAACCCCTGAATGGATTGCCTAGAAAGGTAATTTGGGGCAGGATCAACAGACTTGAAATCTGAATGAAATAGCAAGAGAGATGAATCAGGAAACAATAGAATTGGTCTGTCATAGTTTGGGTTGATTACTACAGGCCAGAGTTCAAACAAACCAGTCTAGAATCTCTAGGTCCCTTCAAACCTCAGAGTCTCAAGATATAATTATATGAAATGCACTGAGACTAATATTTTTTCAAACCAGCCTAAGACATCATTAAACAACTTCTAAGCAGAAATAAAAGACATTTGTGTAATGCCACCACTATTCCTCAGTCTCATGCGCTAGTAGTTGAAGTCATCCTACTTCCATCGCTCTTTGCCCCATATATATAATTAAGTCACTAAACACTCTTCATTTGAATTCTGCATTTTGTTATTGCCTATGTTACTGCATTTTCCACTGCTATTACCCTGCTTACTGCCCTTAAACGCAAGCTAAGCCTCCGAGCTGGTCCAGCTGCCTCCAGTCTCTCCCTGTCAATCTGTTCTGCACATAGTCACTAGATTCATCCTCCCTTGATATTACCCTACTTACTGCCCTTATCCGCAAGCTAAACCTCCGAGCTGGTCCAACTGCCTCCAGTCTCTCCCTGTCAATCCATTCTGCACATAGTCACTAGATTCATCCTCCCTTGACATTACCCTTCTACCTTCAGTAGTTCCCCACTACCTATAGGATAAAGTTCAAACCCTTTACCCAGGGATCCTAGGCCTTCCATTATCTGGCACCAACAACATTTTGAGTACGATCCTTCTCTATAAATCCTCTGCTCTAGAAAAACTATTTGCAGTGTCTCCCAGCACTCTCTGCTTCCTCTGCATTTACCTATACCAGTATTGTAGCAAGAATATAGCTCCCATTCTAAACTGCCTCTCAAAATATGATCTATCTTTTGAGATCCAGTTCAAATTCTACCTTACCCAATAAATATATACTGCATGTCTAGTATGCACCAGGCTGTTTAAAGTCTTGCTAGCTTTCCCAGTCTTTTATTGCTCCCTTCTCTGAGTCCATTGAGCAGTGTCTAAGTATCACAATTGGCCCTTTGTAGTGATTCTCTTATATAATTATTAGCCATTGTTTTCTGTCTTAATGTTTTTTGTACCCAAGAACACTGTAAGGTTCTTGAGAGCAGGAACTTGGTTCTGTATTTCTTTCTTCCCTCACCCCTTACTCCACACCCTGAAAGTAACACATTGCTTTGCATTTTGTAGGAAGGAGATATATATTATTTTAATTATTTTTATAACAGCATATTTCCAGTCAGAAATCCTATTGACCTGAGAGAGAGTTACTACATCAGCATCAAAGCAGCCTAAATGAAGCAGAGCAAAAGTAAAACCAATTGGCTCTCTTGGAAACAATACAATTAAATTATAAGTCTAGAAGGAAAACACATCTGTTCTATGGCCTGAGATATAAAGAATGCCTATAACATATAGGAGAAAGAGAAAGATGACTATAGCTCATAAAAGAAAATCAAATCATTATATCATTGAAATAAACTGTTCCTGGTTCTAGACAGGAGAGCTAATTCAAAACTTTCAATGATTTCCAGTTATAAGTTCACTTTATGGTTCCTTGCAGATTGAAAATTAGTGTAAAGAAGGAGCAAAGAGGTGGCTAGCACCAGAAAAACCTGCTTCTGGACTTTTTCTTTTATTCACTTTCCCTCCTTCTCCCACTATTTTCTCCCTGCTACATCTCCAACTACCACTAGACCCCCTACACACACACATACACACACGTTTTTAATAGTTGTGTGTGTGTGTAAACAAGTTTATTAGCTGCCTTTGTAAAGATTGCTTTTCTCTGTCTCCTTGGAGTATTCCAGTTAAGGAGGGACCACAGCCCTAACCCCAAACCAAATACTAGAGACTCTCAGAGTCTTCCTGACCTGCTCTGCCTTCACAGCTCCTCCTCTTCTTTTGTTTCAACTCTGTTTCAGGCCCCACCCTCATCTCAGATCTGAAGACTAATATGGTCCTCAGTTTTCCCCCTCAGTATTCCTCCTCAGGCATGGCTTTGCATTCTCCCTTAGTTTCAACTCCCGCTTGGCCTCCCAATGAAACAAGCCTGTTTTTGTATCCAAGGACCATCTCCAAGGATACCCCCAGGACTTGTACACCACAGGGAATCTGACAGGGCTGAATGCTGATGGTCAGTAGGAGATGAAGATACCCTCTGTCAACTCTTGTCTCTTTTTTGCCACCCTTTCTGTAGCCTTCAACACAGATTTGATCAAAATGGATCTTGGCCATGTAGTAAACAGAGCTTAATATAGTCCAAGAAATTCTGTGGATGTTTAATTAATAAACAGTTGTTGAACAGCTTCGATGGCCTACAAGCTGAATTAGACATAAATCAGGACATGGACAACCCAGAAAGTGTTTTCCCCAATATTGGAAGGAAGTTTCTAAGGAGGAAACAGAAAATTAAGGTCCAGGAAATGGCCAGTTGTTGGAGGGTTCAGACGAAAGCCAAGGTCGAGCCATCAGGCATTTTCATCTAAGAGTCCACAAAATCGGAAAACCAAGAAAGAGAGGTTTTATTTTCCCCATTTCACAGAGGAACTGTAGAGTCATGAGTTCAAAGAGAAAGCATATTGCAGCTAGCAAAGCAACCCTTTTGGGGGAAGCCTTTCCAAATAGGCTCTGCTGATGGTTCTCGGTCATATATTATTTTGGTGGGGGGAGGATATTCATGCAAACAACAAACTGCAGTTAGCAACATATTGCACAAAGTGATTTACAATATTGCCTGGGAAGTGTTGGTAGGTTCATGTGCACCCCCAGTGGAGAAACACTGAGTTAAATCAGAGGGATCAATCCAACCAGACACAGGAACCAGAAATCACCAATGTTTTTGACAAAGAACCTCAGATAACCTCAGATAAGTTTCTTTATTTCAAATCTGGTCATATCTAAGTAATGTATTAGGCTAAATATAGTACACGAATAGAAGCAGCCTCATGTTCATCAATATTGGAAAACATTATATCTTAGATCCTTCAAAAGAATATTACTATTACAACCTCACTTTATTTTGTGAGGGAAATATCTTTTATTGCCTCTTGTTTTAAGTTCTGAATAGATGCAGGTTGCCCTGGGTGGTTACCTCTCCCTGCATTGGTATATAAGTTTGTCATTATCAGGTAGTTTGGCAAGGGGTTGCAAATGTAAATATCCTCAGGGGTCCGGCAGTAACAAAACTGTGAAAGTATTGGGTAAGAGATAATTGGGAGTAGTAAGAACTATGGTGATCAGCAGAGGGCATGCCCAACCAAGAATTTCAGTTCAAAACTTTTTAAGGCCACATGCTAGTCAAACATATGTTTCTAAGGTTTAGACTTAACCTCTGGCACCTGGTTTTCTATCTCTGGTTAAAACTCGAAGGAAAGAGGGATGGATTGATAAGTCCTCAGTGTCTTTCAGCTTGAATATTTGTTTATTTTGTATTAAATGTTGCAAATCAATCAGAACCCCCTTTACTGGACAGATTCTAAATGCGATTCAGTACAAATCCATTTTCTCATACCTTAATATCACTTCCCGTATTCTATTCCTCAGAATAATTAAAAAAAAAAAAAAACTGCATGGTTTTCCTTTGACTGAAACATCTTCATAAAATTTCTTTTATTTACCATCAACATTGGTCCCTACCTGCTCTCTGTGAGGGCTACTCTGGCATTTTGAAGACTATAGAACTGATGCCCTAACTAGGTCCTACTCTGAGATACACATAGGTGAAAATTTGGAAACAAACACTTTAGCCTGAGTTTATGATGGTAGGGATAGATGTGGAGATTTTGGGTTATCAGAAAACCCCCGACTTTGTGTTGGCCTTTCCTTTTTACACCTTTCTAACCTTCCATCCCTTAAATTCCAGGGTGATATAACTCAGAAGCTCCAGAAAACAACCTTGTCCACTGAGTGCATACCCTTAACCAGGCTCTTTGAATGGGTTTTACGTCAAGAATCTGAACAGTTCTAGAAATGGAACTGCGTCATGTGGCAGAGACTGTAGCAACCAAAATAACAGTAGGCAAGGAGAAGCTCTGCTGCCCATGCAGCTGCAGAGAATCTTTCAGATGTACAGTTTCTTGTAGAGCAGAGATCATTCCATGTGTTGTGCACAGAATAGCACCAAACTCATTTCATTAATGATGAATAACCACTCAGAAAGGCAGAATGGGCTTCATTAGATGGTAAAATCCAGGAGTGGCAATGCAAGATGTGGGTGGTGAATTGCGGTTCTCATTTCACCATATTTGGGGCTCCTCAGAAACTGGTGAAGCTAGTTAATATTTAATATTGTTGAATCAGAATCCAATGTCAGTTTTTGAGAAGGGAATTGACATGATGGAGAGAGTTTGATAAAGAGTATCCTGGTAATCCTACCTGTTGTGTTTGAAAGACAGGAAGCCTAGTGGTTAAACCCATAGGCTCTTGAGCCAGTCTGTCTGGGTTCTTCTAATTCCAACTCTAAGGTCATCTGTGAGGTCTTGGAAAATTTTCTTAACTTTTCTGTACTCAGTTCCTTCATCTATATGATGAAGATCATAAGATCCACCCTATAGTATTGTTGTGGGGCCTAAATATGAAGCACATACAACAGTGCCTACTATGTAATGAGTGCTCAAAAGGGTTATTAAAATGCTTTCCTCTTAAAAGCTTTTAAGAATAAGAATAAAATTGATACTCACTGTTTAAAGATTTGAAGAGATCTTAAGCAAGTCACGTCGCTTTTCTGAGTCTCAGTTTCCTCTGTAAAATGGGATTATGAGAGTATATGACAAGATTTTTCAAGTACTTTTTTGGTAGTACAACCTTTTATTCGAGATTAGTTGATGCTTCTTTTTATTTAAATATTGCCATAAGGGAATAATATCCTGCATATGCCTTAGATACTTTTAGTCCACAAGACTGAGAGTGGCACTTTCCTCTCTGCCATTTCTTGTTTTCTTAACCCTATGACATCAGAGGCACGGAATCAAAGGCTCCTGCCCCCAGTTCATCTGCTCACACCAGCTGTTAGGGGACAGTCGAGATTTTCCTTTAGAGTGAAAGCTGTAACAAACATCTGAGAATAATTTGTTATTTATCAAGTGTTTCCTTTTGTTCACCATCAAACCTGACACTGGTCATTGGAATCACACAAACCAGCTGGTGAGTAAAAAGACTGAGTTTCGTTTTGACTTGCTTCTCATCCTGGCCTGCTATACTGAATGTCATGGTAAGTCTGCTCTGAAGCCTAGGTGACCAGCTCTAAGTTAGGAGAGAAAACTCTAATATTATTCTTTCTTCACTAGGTAGGGGCTCTGGAGAAATCACTTTACCTTTGTGAATCTGGAGAAAATGAGTTTGCAATCACTGTCCTTCCTTCTCTCACAAAGACACTACACAGAGAGCAGAAGCAAGAATAGACCCAGGGCTAGAGAAAGGGCAAGCAAGAACAGGCATAGGTGGTGGTCTCTCTCCGTTTCCATCTTTTGAATAAAATGTTTCTCCAACAGTGGACCACTAGCCACCTGAAATGAAACCATCTTGGGTGCTTGCTAAAATATTAGATTCTTAGGCCTCACCCAAACCCACTGGATCTGAATCTATGGTAGTGGGGACCAGAGATTTGAATTTTAATAAGCTCCTTTAAAGATTCATTTATCCACTAAGAAACTCGCTTAAGAACCACTGGTCTAGTCAATCACCAGCTCTTTGAATCCAGCTGGAAACGATGATCATCTATTTGAGATCTCAGTTATGGACAGGTTAGTTATGCACAAAAAATAAGTGTTAAGTGTAGCTGGAGATGATTGAATGGGTAAAAGGGAAGATTTTCTGGCACTGTGATTAGGCACATAGGAACGTGGAATCAATAAAAGCTGTAGAAACTCAGCACACATTTCTGCTTTGAAAATAAGATGACTAAGTTTGGTAGTTCAGGGAAAAGCCTGCACTATATGAAGCTTGAACTACCTGAAGGGAGGTTCATATTTCTGTCTCCAGGAATAATAACAAAATAGTGTAAGCAAAAACATCCCTTTAATTGTACTGTATACATTTCTTGAGCCCCTTGAAGCCAAACAACTTATTTTACAACTAAGGAAACTGAGGGTTAAAGATAGAAAGTCATTTTTCCCGGGTCACAGAGCTAGTTGATTGATTGCAAATCTTTATTAAATCATTCATTGATGAGAAGACAAAACTTACTTGATTTATTTACCTATCTGCCCACATTTCCCTTTCCTCCCCCAATTTTGAGAAGAAAACTGTTTCTCCCACTATATTTTTGCCTTGCAATTAGGCTTTAATGCTTGTCAGCTGAAGCAGAAACTCTTCTGAGCATTTAGGCAGAGCGTCTAAAGGAAATCTAATGACCCTCGTGACTGAAAGTGAAAAGATTCAAAAACCAGTGTTCACAGATCTTCAGCTGCTCTGATCAAGCCTTAAACTTGCTGAAGCTATACCTTTGGTTGCACAGCTATCTACAGGAGCAGCCAAGGAAGAAAATGTTTTCTGAATAATTTACAAGATATATGAGTAAATGTGATATTCAATTAAGCATGTAGTCATATGAAGGAAAATCAAACAATTGAAATTGCCACTCAACGGTTGGCTGTAAATGCTGCCTATGCCGCTACCCCACTTTAGAGATGCCTGCTAGACACTGGCAAGAAGAAGACAGTGCAGTTAATGGTAAAAATGGCCCCTCTCTAAAAACAGAGTTAGAGTGAACATATGCCTTCAACCCTCTTAGGAAAATGAGCCAAAACCAGCCAGTAAAATGTAGCTGCACAGGCTGCCTGGCAGAGAATTTTCATACATTGCTAAGCAGCAAAATGCATAGAACATACGGTGCTATGGCTGGAAAGGACCTTCCAGATCATCTAATTCTACTCCTTTCATTTTATAACTGAAGAAACTGAGGCATCAGAGAGGGAAAGTGATTATCTCAGTACCACACAGCTGTATAATTGGTTCTAAATATTCCCTAAATCAAACTCCTTGGTGTGGAAGCATGTTTGATTTAGTGAGATGTCAGAATTACAGACCACTTTTTAAAATGCATTTCTCCTAAGAATTCTACAAAGTTTATAGAGCAAATAAGTAAACATTATGGATCCCAGTAATTCACAACCTTGGCTTATCAGAATCACACGGGGAGACTTTTAAGGTAGCTCTGCTATTAAGTATTCTCATGCAGGGCCACTGTATACAATTGTGCAGGCCATGCACTGCATGAGAGTGTCCACTAATGGAGGTGAATGGGGGCCCAACTTGAGCCACTGCAGACTTACCAAGCTATGCACCCTGATGTAGGTAGGCCTGCACCTGCTCAGAGGAAGATGTACCTTTCTCTACTTTGTGAAAAGGATCAATATGGATTAGTAGCAGCACTATATTCTTGGCCCCCCACCTCACAGGTATCACTGCAACTTCCTACTTCACCCTGTCTTGATGCCCCAATATACTTTGAACGCTCTCCCACTCTGGAAATAGGCTCAATTGGTGGTTGTCTCTTGTGTGTCTCTGGACAGAAAAAGTCCTTTCAATGGGTGGTACAATTTCTCCCTCCCCCTTACTACAAATATGCAGTTGTTTAATACAATGACTTTCAAGTTTTCTTGATTTCTAACTCAATTACTAAACCCCCCCAATATATGTAAATATATATATAAATTATATAAATGTAACAATGTATATCACATGTAAACATATATTTATAACTAAACATATGCTACTGTACTATAAACACACAAAATTTCTTTAACACATACAAAAAGGAAAATTTAAAATATGTAATAAGGATGAAATTAACCATATTTAAAAATAATATATAATAAATATATTACAGTCTGAACATCTTTTTGGCTTTCACTAAAAAATTAACATTAAACTAATGTCTTGAGAGAGAGAAATGTTCTTTAATAACCTTCATTTGTTATAAAAAATTTCAATATTTCATAATGCAGTAATCTGAAGTCCTGATTCGAAATTCAGCAATTTAATTCTTGGAATTAATGGCTGTCAACCCCCCTAAAAAAAGATACCTCGCAAAGACTTACAGCAAATCTGTTTTGCCTTCTTATCAGTTTATTAATTGGAATTGTGCTGTTTTGACTTGGTAATGTGGCTGACAAAGAGCTCTTCCTAAGAGTAGAAACTTCTGGAAGCAGAATGGCATTAGCTGTACCATTTCCTTATTATTTTCTTGTGCTTACACTAAGTTTTTCCTCAATCCCTGATTTACTTGCATGAAAAATTGCAAATTGCTTGCTCATTTGTGAGGATTAGGTTAATTAAAACTAGACAGTATGATATGTAATTTCAATAAGCAGGCACACACAAACTGCAGTATATTTTAACATGAGAAGAGTAAATGAAGGCATGAGGATGACTTCATCAACCCTTCATTATTCTGGAATTTCCAAACTTCCCTTAGGATGCTTCCCGTATTATTCATGACCTGTGACTGGCTTAGTTCCTCCAATTCCTCTCTGAACTCGAGTCCGCAGGTTTCCTCATATCCTGTCCTATAGTAACTATAGGAGACATTACAGCAGTTAGGAGGAAAACATGAACCAGGGAGGACTTCTCAGTGGAGGCTATATCTAAGCTGAATGCTGAATAATGGGGAGGATTTTCAAGGAGATGGAGAAAGAGGGCTTCTCAAGAGGAGGCGACATTATGAGAAATGTCATAAATAGCAGAGTGGTTACGTTCTATAGGTTTTAAAGACAGGTAGACTTTTGAGTTCAGATCCCTGGTTCTGGCTGTGGTCTTCACCTCTCTCACATGTTGCTATTCAGTCCATGTGCCCACCTGTCTCACGCCCACTCCATGAATCAGAATTTTTGAACATGGCACCAGAGTATCTGTATTTTTTAGGGAAGGTTTGAGAACTGCCATGTATACCATGTTCATAACTATAGTTATGTAGTATGTTTACCCACATCTTGACCCTATCTCCTGCAGTATCGCAGAGTGGCTCCCTATTACCTATTGAGTTACATCCTCAGTCCAGCCTCCAGCACCCTAACTTCAACCACCTTATCTTGGTGTGCTACAATGTTTCCTTGGGCCCTTCAACCACTACACATTCCCTCCCTTTAGTATTCTTTAACATATGACAATCCCCTACCTTGACAATTCATCCCCTTCCACTACCAATCCACACCACTCCCTTCAAGGCTCTGCTCAGAACACATTGCCCCCAAGAGATATTCTCTGTATTCCTCTGCTCCACCCTGCCTACTTTCTAATCCCACATCACCTCAAACTGTCATAATATCTTTGTACCACCATCAAGCCTCACCTATTTTAGATGAATTGAGCATTCCAATGAATGAAGAAAAGATCACATTTGAAGAATATGGAATGTATCTTTTAAGTACATATATCCACTCATACCAGTGACTCATAAAGTATTACCAAATAGTAGCCTAGTCATGTCTGCTTTATTCCGATTTGGTAAAGCTACAATTTGTACAACTTTAGACACATGTAAATCAGGTACATGTGAGCTAATTCAATATATGTGACCTAATAGGTTACTTAAAAACCGGTCTATGTTGTTAAGCACACTCCTACATGGGAAGGCTGGAACCTGGTTCCATGTCTGTCTCCCTGCTCTCTCCTTTCTTCAACCTCAGGGAAAAGCATGCACTTGCAGTGCTACTCATTTTTTTCCACTTAGTTAATAACACGAAGAAATTATTTTGTACGCACATACAAATACACACACTTTCTTCCTTTCCCTTCCTATATCTCCATTCAAGCTATCCCTTATACCACCAGGCCATCTATTACACCACCAGCAAAATCTCTTCACCACTCACCTGTACAGCGCAAATAGTCATTCCTCTTAGCTCTCAATAATGGGGTGAAAAATGTGGTTTTGACACACTAATATTAGTACCAGTGCCATTAACCTATTAAGCCCTTTCAATGTAAGGGAACAGCATTTGTTAACACTAACTACAGACCAAGTTCTGTGATAGATGCTAAGCATACAGAATTTCAGTTAGTCCTCACTACAACACCAAAGCATAGGCACCACTGTCACCATTTTATAAATGAAACTGAAACTCAAAATATCAAAGTCACATAGCTAGAAAGTAGCAAATTCTTCAATTCTATAAGAAAATGCATGTCAGGTTCCCCAAACCAATTTAAATATCATATTCTGGAATTTGAACCATTTAAGGATTTGTACCCACAAGTAAGCTCCTTTGTAAAATGTGTCCATTTAATACCTCCAGTTAGACTGCTTTCTCCTTGAGTACACTAATGTTGTCATTAACCAACAGGTTTTCTTCATAATGCCAAATATTTCCATCTAATTTATCCCCTGACTCTTATTGCTACGCCATCCCTCAGCTTCATACTTCAGTGGGTGAGAGGAGTCACTTCTATACTACAAAAATTATTTAGAACTTTTCATCAAAGTTTTCCTGGCACACAAAGGCAGACGTATATGCCAATGGAATAGAATATAGTACCCAGAATCACATATATGGCCAAATGATTTTCAACAAGAGTGCCAAGACCATTCAATGGGGAAATAACAGTCTTTTCAACAAATGGAGTTGGGAAAAGTGGATATCCATATGCAAAAGAATTAAGTTGGATCCTTACCTTACACCATATACAAAAATTAACTCTAAATAGATCAAAGAGCTAAATATAAGAGTTAAAAGCACAGACATCTGAGATGAAAACAGGGGGGAAGCTTCATGATACTCATTTGACCATGATTTCTTGGATATGACACCAAAAGCACAGGCAATCAAAAGTAAAAATACAGAAATTATACTACATCAAAATTTAAAACATCTGTGCATCAAATGACTCAACAGAGTGAAAAGGCGACTTATAGAATGAGTGAAAAATATTTATAAATATCATATCTGATAAGATGTTAATATTCAAAATAGATAAAGAACTCCTACAACTCAACAACAAAAAATTCCCCCAAAATCAATTTTTAAAAATGGACAAAGGGCTCAAATAGATATCTCTCTAAAGATATACAAATGGCCAGTAAGCACATGAAAAGATGCACAACATCCCTAATCATTAGGAAAATACAAATAAGACCCATAATGAGATACCACATCACACTCATTAAGAAGGCTAATTAAAAAAAAAAAAAAACGTAAATAAAGAGTATTGGTGGGAACTGGAAATATTGCGTCCCTTATGTACTGTTAGTGGGAATGTAAAGTGGTGCAGCCACTATGGAAAACAATATGGTGGTTCCTCAAAAGGTTAAAAATAGAATTACCACAGAATCCAGCAGTTTTACTTCTGAGTATGTACCCAAAATAATTCAAAGCAGGGTCTCAAAGAGATATTTGTTCATCCATGTTTATAGCAGCATTATTCACAATAGCCGAAAGGTAGAAGCAGCTCAAGCATTTGTTGACAGATGAGTGGAAAACAAAATGTGACGTATACATACAGTGGAATATTATTCAGCCTAAAAAAGGAAGGAAATTCTGACACACACTGCAATGCTGCAATCAGGATGAACATTGATGACACATTCTAAGTGAAATAAGCCACTCAGAAAATGCCAACTTCTGTATGAATCAATTTATAAAAAGTACCCAGAGTTGCCAAATTCATAGAGACAGAAAGTAGAGTGGTGGTTATCAAAAACTAGGGGTGGGGAAATGGGAGGTTGTTTAATGGGTGTAGAGTTTCACTTTTGCAAGATGAAAATAGTTCTGGAGACTGATTGCACAACCATGTGAAATGTACTTAACACTACTGAACTGCACACTTAAAACTGGTTAAGATGGTAAATTTTATGTGATGTGTACTTCACCACAATTCAAAAAATAGTTTTCTGGCAAAACTGGCTTCAAGATCAGTTGAAGCAATGCAGAAGACTTTTTTTTTTTAAATCATGAGCATTAGGCTTTTGTGTTCACTTTCATCAACTTTTGAACAAATGAACATTGCCCTGGAAAACACCTCTAATTTCTGTTCTCACTTATTGAGGCAGACAGTGGATGGGGAAAGCAGTGGATCTTGAGAAGATATACCATATTAGGCAGGGCTTCAGCAGAAAACAGAATTTACCCCAGACAGTCAAATAAATTGTAATAAAGGGAATGGATCAAGGGATGTGGTAATGCCTCTGTGGTGAGGCACCGACACACTAGCAACAGCTGGACTCCATTGTCAGCCCCAGAGGTGGAGGAACAAGACAAGGAAATAGTAGGAAATGAAACCCTGAAGGAGTTACCTGGCAGAAGCAGAAGTCCTGGCACCAAGGAAACGGCATCAACGCAGACAAGAAATATCCTGACCTCTATCTCTTCCCACCCTTCAGTCTTCTGGAGAAAACTCCCATTGGCTGAACCAGCCAGCAAAGAGCCCAGGTTATACATTCTGCTGCAGTGAGTCTCTCAAAGCACGGAGCAGGGCAGAGAAGGACAAAGAATAGATATGGGGTATACATGTTGGGGGTGACAAACAGAATAAGTGGCACACTTGGGTTATAGTCTTAGGCCTGTTACTACCCATGGGAACTTAGACAAGTCAGTTAATGTATTTTGATTTTTGGCCCACTTAGAAATTTGCTCACAGTAACCCTTGTCTTGCCCTACTGACGGGCTTTGTGAGTCTCAAATACAATAATGGATGATAGACTCCTTTCTACCCTACTAAGTGCTATTAAACATAGAAAAATAATGTTTCTTCCACTCTTTCTTTGGTCCTTCTCTCCTCTACCTGAGAAGGGCGGGAAACAACATAACAAAGTAGGAAAAACTAAACTGACAGGTGGGAGACCTGTGATGTCAAGCAAGCAAGTGACTTTTGAGCTCTGAGCCTCAGTTTTCACATCCATAAATATCTGAACTACATGTTCATATTAATGCCCCTTCTGACTCCAATGATTTTCTTATTGAAGAGTAGGTTAGCAAGATGTACACACACACACACACACACACACACACACACACACACACATGTGGGATAATCGCCTAAGGCAGTGTTGCCTAACATGGGTTCCTTCAGAATGTTAACAAGTGTTACAAGAGGAAAAATCAATTCAGTCTGGAAAATGCTGGGATAACAAAGCAGCACTTCTCACAGCCTTTTTTGTTTGTTTGGTTGGTTGGTTTTTTTGTTGTTGTTTTTGAGATGGAGTTTTGCTCTGGTCACCAAGGCAATGGTGCAATCTTGGTTCACTGAAACCTCCGCCTCCCGGGTTCAAGCGATTCTCCTGCCTCAGCCTCCTGAGTAGCTGGGATTACAGGTGCGCGCAACCACGCCCAGCTAATTTTTGTATTTTTAGTAGAGATGGGGTTTCACCACGTTGGCCACACTGGTCTCAAACTCCTGACCTTGGGTGATCCGCCCACCTCAGCCTCCCAAAGTGCTGGCATTACAGGCGTGAGCCACCATGCCCAGCCTAGCCTTTAATATTCTAATGTACATTGTGCATCTCTGAGAGGGTAGTAAACGGTGGGATTTTTTATTTGCCAAACTTATTTGACTGTAGAATCCTCCCACCACCCTACCCACAGCACCTCAAATTCTTTGGAATGATATGAATTGTTGGACCAAGTTCTGTGTTCAGACAGCCTTTCTGTACATTCATGCTTAGGCCCAAAATACATTTTGTTCTATTTATACATTAAGAATATATTTTTATTTTAAGTCTCAGCTACTCAGAAGGCTGAGGTGGGAGGATCACTTGAGCCCAGGAGTTTGAGCCCAGCCTGGGCAACATAGTGAGATCCTGTCTGTTAAAAAACTATATATATTAAATATATAAATATATATTTATGTATTATCTATTAATTACTATATAAATAATTATGTATTTTGTATAGTATATATATGTGTGTGTGTGTGTGTGTGTGTGTGTGTATGTATATAGTAGCCTATAATACATGCTTTATCTCTCAATTCCTGCCTTGGTGCCCCATGCAGTTGGTGGTGCTTCCAGATGAATATGGAGGGGAGGGCAGTATAAGAAGGCATAATTCCTTGCCCAAATCAGGAATAGGCATTCCAAAATGCCTTTAAGATAAGGCAGTCTCTTGGTACTTGGCATTGTTTAGGCAAGATGAAAGGTTGCTGTCATAATAACAATTCACATATGAAGAGCAGTTTATAGTTGCTGAGAGCTTTCACATAAACCATCTCATTTCTAAACAACTGAGGTCAGTAGGATCATCATCATTTTATATATGAAAAACAGCAAGATTATTTACCTCTTGCAAGGTCACTCAGCAGAGGCAGGACTCAACAGCAGGTCTAGAACTTCCATTTCCAGTGCTTCTTTTAATGAACCAAGATTGAAGGCAGAAAGGCTCCCTTAGCTTTCTAATGACCCAAACTCATTGGATGCATAGTGTTGAGCATTCTCCTGTTGGAGAGGCAGGATGAGGTTGTCCTCTTGCTTCCAGGGAGGGAGGGAGGGACAAAGAGAATTTTTTTTGAAGGTTTCCTTGTATTGTTTGTTTTTCTAATCCCATGAGTTAACCATGCTCATTACAGAAAGGTCAGAAACTACAAATAAGCAAACAGGAGAAAAAATTTAAATACCAATAAACACCTACCTATTCACACACAACCAGTCTTGACACTTTGGTGTTCCAGACACTTTTCTATGTATGTTAGAGTCTGTGATACATTTTCTTTCATATTCTAGTGTTTCTGGAATTGGGCCATATCTTCTAATTGATGTTCATAGTTGATGTGGTAATCCTTCCTTCAGAAATATGGTTAGGGTTATCATATTGATGATGTGTCTTAAAATCATGGCATCTTAGAGTCTATGAGGGATTTTATATTTTTCCCCCAAATTATGTCAGATTGCTATGTTGAAACCTGATTTTACCACTCATCACTCTCCCCTCCCCTCCCCTTTTTTTTGAGATGGAGTCTTGCTCTGTCACCAGGCTGGAGTGCAATGGCGCTATCTCGGCTCACTGCAACCTCTGCCTCCCAGGTTCAAGCAATTCTCCTGCCTCAGCCTCCCAAGTAGCTGGAACTACAGGCACATGCCACCACGCCCAGCTAATTTTTGTATTCCCTTCCCTTTTATTTCTTGGCATGATGCCATGTCAGTAGATATTTTTCTACCAAAAGTATATTTAGTGAATGCAAAACCACTCCACTGATCGATTGCACTGCATTTTTTAAACCAAACACCTATTGCTGAGCGTTCAAATCATGTACAACTTTTCCCAACTACAAACAGCATTGATGACAGATATTCACTGAAGAATTGAGGTTATACTAGGTGCCAGACATAATACTGGGTGCTAGACATAGAGCAATGAACAAAACAGGTGTGGACTCAACCCTCCAGAAGTTGACAGTCTAATAGAAACAGCGGGCATTAAACAAGTAAACACTTTCATGTATATTTGTAAAGATGTATTAAATATCGAACACTGTGAAAGATAAGAACAATCTTTCTTTAGATTAGACAATCAGGAAGGGGCTCTCTAAGGAAGGAGTAAATAAGCTGAGACCTGAAGGATGAGAAAGAAATAGGCAGTGAAGGGAAGGCTACACCAAACTAGACTCCCACAAGTACAGCAGGAAATGCCCACTCGCTTGCTGATATGGAATAAATAGTCTCCTTTTTCTTTACCAATCTGGTGGAGGATGAAAGGGATCTCATTATTTTTTTAATTAGCATTTTACAAATTATTTCTAAGGTTGAACATGTGTTCTTACTTCATGTTGTTTTGTCTTCCTAGAAGAGCTCATCAATAACACTGTATTCACTGCTGTGACGAGGTCATATCTACTACACACCACAGCATAAAGCTAGGGCAATGGCGGTTGAAGTGTGCTCCCTCTGGAACCTCTAGAGTATATCAGCATCACCTGGGAACTTGTTAGAAATGCATATTCTCAGGCCCCACCTCAGACCAACTGAATCAGAAAATCTGGGGGTGATGCCTAACAATCTGTCTTAACAAACCCTCCACATGGTTCTGATAAATTATAAAGCCTGAGAACCACTTTCAAGAAAATATTCAATGGATATTTGTAGATGGATGCAGTTCCTACATCCTAGGATCCTAGGATGCTCCTCCAAATACATAAATCAGAGGATATAGACCTCAGTTGAATCACAAAAGGGTCTGAAAAGAGACTTCATTCATTTATCCAGCAAATATTTTTGAGCACCTACTATGCATCAGAACTTGGCTACATACTGAAAATTTAATCAGGAAATAAGACAAGAGTCCCTGCCCTCACAAAGCTAATCGTCTAGTGGAGCGATTCCTTGTCAAAGTGGGATGAATGGCCAAGGAAAGTTCTAGCATGCACTGTTTTTGAACTCTTGAAAAGCAAGAAAAATGGAACAATGGTAATATAAGCACATTCTGGTCAGGATAAGTGAGACAAAAGTGGAAGGAGAAAAGCGGACAGAGATGGTGTGTCCATCTTGGTCCTGCTGAGTCTCCTCTACAAACTGCTCTAGAACAGAGGTTGATTCCAGATGGGAGAAATGCCAAGGTCCTACACAGTTATTATTATTCACATATTTCTCTAAATTGTATGCATCATTTCCCTTTTCTAGGCAGCATAGTCTCAGCTTCCTTAGATTCCTGAAGTGTGCCCCAAGGATTTGTAGCTCTATGTTAATGTGATACATAAAATAGAGTCACCTTGACTTCGCATTTATCTGGCTTATATAAGCTCTAACCTTTTACTGCAGTGCAACAGAAATGCCAGACCCATTTTGGATGGGCACATAAACAAATACTCTGATTCTAAATCATATATTGGGGACCCTGGTGACTATGAGAGCATGATGACCTACAGGGAGTTAGGAATTAAGCTACTGATCAAAGCTCTGGTGTGGAGGGAAGTGCCAGGCTCTGGTTCCACTTGTTTTCCCAAGAAAACTGCTCATTGCAGTAAAGTCTTTGGAAAGAGCTTCAGAATTTTTCCTTGCATTGGCTATAAATCAAGGAAGCTATCTAGAGAAGGGGTCTGATGAGATCACTCTCCCACCAAGTCCAATAGCCTTGAACAAACTCTTTATAATCCTTTCTTCTAATCTAAAAGAAATAAAGCCAAAAAAAGGTGGGGGTGGTTGTAGAGGGAGCTGGTTATGATGCATCTAGTTTTCTTTCCCCCCTAGAGCAGAGTTTCTCAATCTCTGCACTCTTGACATCTAGGCAACATAATTATGTGTTATGGGGCTGTGCATCGTAATAGGTTTGGCAGCACCCCTGGCCTCTACCAACTAGATGCCAGTAACTCCTCCTCAAGTTGTGACAACCAAAAATTTATCCAGACATCACCAGCGTCCCCTGGAGTGTTGGGTGGAATCTCCTCAAGTTGAGAACCAGTGCTCTAGAAATTAAGGCAGTTAGAAATCCCGGATATTAACCCCTGGAAAGCCACGTGAACTTTATTTTCCCAATTTGATAAATCGAATCAGTCTAAATACAGAAGATACCACTCAAGGGTTCACAAAAATAACTTGGAAAGTTATCTCGTTCCCACTTATAATAAACCCTTAACTGCCTTCATTGACTTTAAATACCTCAACATTATCAGAGCAATGAGACGAATTACTGAGGGCCAACAATTGGGGGACTCAAAATCAAGTTATAATGATTACTCCTTGCAAATGTATGATACTTCATGTTTTACACATCTGTCATTTTGAATTCATTTTAACAGTCATTGGTTATTTCTATGCCCCAGGGGCCTTTAATTTTCATACCACCTGTATTAGTTTTCTGTGACTGCTGTAACAAATTCTGCTTAAAACGACATAAATGTATTGTCTCACAGTTCTGAAGGCTGGAAGTTCAAAGTCAGTACCACTGGGCCAAAATCAGTGTCAGCAAGGCCACAGTACCTCCAAAGGCTCTAGGGGAAAATCTTTTCCTTGCCTTTTCCAGCTTCTGGTGGCTGTTAGCTTCCTTTGCCTTGTGACCACATCACTCCCATTTCTGTCTCCAAAGCAACCTTACCTATTCCTCTTCTGTGGGTCATCACTTCTCCCTTTATCCCCCTCCTATAAGGTACCTGTGATTGCATCTATGGCACATCAGATAATTCAGGATAATCTCCCTGTTTCTAAATTCATTATTTGATTACACCTGTAAAGACCTTTCCGCACACCCCATCTCTTTGCCATATGAGGTAACATTATACCACCCTTGTGACGTAGGCAAAGATTACTATTTTCAGTTTGCAGATGAGAAAATAGTGACACAAGTTAAATGGTTTATAAGAAGTTACATACTGTGAGGGATTGGCACAGATGGGACCAGAATCCAGGGCTTCTGACTCCTCTTTTGAATTACCCATGGCCCAGAAGGATAGAGACCTATTCTCCCCTTCCTCCAGGAAACAGTTAAAAGGCACTGTGAAGTTAGTATAATCATGAAGGATTAGAGGATGGCGTTTACAGGCTAGCGAGGATTCTGGAAAGCCTCATATCATTCTGAGGGGCTTAGGGGTGAGAAATCACACAGAATCTTCCAAGATATTAGAATAGCACAAGGAAAATGAGAGGAGACAATATGGTATGAGAAGAAAGCAAACTGTAGCCTTTTAATATTCATTGAGTCCATGACAACATGCTGTTTCACCTGCTATTTAGCATTTCACATTGGCAACACTGAGTAGGCATATGCCGTGTATAATTTTACAAAACTCTTTAACAAAATAGTGTATACTTGACTTTTCACAACATCTCTGTATGGAAGGGCAGTCATTATCATTCCGTTTCATAGGTGAGGAAACTGAGGTTTGGGGAGTTAAGAGATTTTCCCAAACTAGAATAAAATCCAAGCCTTTTTCCTTTTATGATAATTGTATTTTCTAATTATCGTCTCTCATGTAAGAATGATATACACAGGTGTCTCGTAAAGTTATAACCCATAGCTACTGAGTTATCAGTATAGATGAGAAATGTTACTTTACAGTCAACCCTCAGGAGACCCAATACCTTTCAGGCACTTTTCATGTAATTCAGATACACAAACAACAGGTGGCAGTAAGTGCCTTAGGTAAGTGGTTTGTATGACCAAATTGAAACTTAAATATACTCGTCTTAAACTATGACAAAAATGGTAGATTTTTAGGATTTTAGTTGTATTGTTTATAGTTTGCTACTCTATCTTATTCTATGCAATATGTTCAGATGTGTTTAAAGGTCAAACGTATTTCAAGAAAATAAAAATCTGTTATTTGCTGTCTTTCAAAATAATTCCTGCTAACTGCAATGAAACTAAAGTTTTGTCTTATCCTGAGACTAAAATTAGAATGTTCATTTCCACTTTACTCTAAATATTTTTAAAATCTAATTTCTTCTTGATTAGAACATGGCTTCAAGATTTCTATTTGACTTACGGACAAAAGAGCCATGGGCTCTTTTACTCAAGTGGAAAAAGCTTTTACCATTTCCCATTTTCTCTCTAAGCTTTCAGGGAAAGGACTTAAAGAATGAGGAAACAGCAGGCAAGGACATTTCTCCTCTTTAGTTCCCTATCTCTAGCTTTTTTTTTTTTTTAACCTCTTCTCAACAGAGAAACTATCAAACAGCAATGTGTTACCACTGAAAGTACAGAGTCTTTTAACTTTTTTTTCTATCAGAATGAAGTAAGTTTTCATTCTAGGTGCTAAAATAGCATTCCCCTTCCTAACAGGTATTTCCAAAAGTAGCTACTGGCTTAGTGTAACTTGAAATTTACATGTGATAAATTTCCCTAGCAAATCCCTAACTACCTCTAACATCCATACACTGGCTTCTGCCACAGATAGGCTCTTTTTTCAGGGCTAAGAGATGCAAACATACAGCTCACACCAACACAGCAAATCAAAGAACCCACACATTTAAGTACTTTTTATACGAAGATGTTCATTTGTTGCATTAAAGATACACTGGCACTTGTGGTAAACAATATCCACATTGTCAGTCAACTTTAAAAGTAACACCAATCTAGGGTTGGCTCTGCACTGGGGACTTTGAGAACTCAGGAGAAATGTAAACCACAGTTCCTACCTCAAAAGACTTACAGCCTAATTGAGGAGATGACATTTCTAAATGATGCATTTCTATTATGTATCAGTATAATATGTACATAAGTTCATATTCAAGAGTGGTTACAGATACTGTGAAGTACAGTGGATCATAGTAGAAAGGAATGTTTCATGGAGAAGAACTTAAAGGGTGAATACATTTTGCATAAGCATATAAAAGAGGCAAGAATAGTTCAGGAAGAGAATAAGTCTCACAAAGGCAGGGGGGTGAAAATGAACCTGGTAGGATTGAAGGTCACATGGCACTTGCCTGGAAAGAGGGGAAATTTGGTAAAAAAAAAAAAAAAAAAAAAAAAAAAAAAAAATATATATATATATATATATATATATGGCTAAGATATGTTACGGTCTTAAAGGGAGAGAGTTTGAAAAATATGATCAGTTTATAATACTTTTCGTCTGCCCCTATATGGAGATTGGATCTGATAGTTAAAAATGAAAGTTGAAGCCAGAGTAGAAGTAGTTAGGAGTAGTGGACAGAAGAGAAGCCAGGTGTTGGGAACTGAAGAGGGCTAATCCATGAGATGAGAAGAAAAGACAGGGGCCATCACCTTGAGGAGGTAAGCTACAAAGAATCAGAAAGCCATTAGCATGAATAGAAGCCCAACAAAAATTGAAAAAGAGTGATGAGTTCTGTTTGGCATGGTGAGTCTTTAAGAGTGATAGGAACTTTACAAAAGAGACCACAGAAGACGGGGTCCCACGTGGAGGAAGACAGTTAAAGGGAAAAGCATCCTTGCCCCTTGGACCAACTAAACACAACCCATCGTTAACATCAGAGTCCCCAGATCCAATGTGGCACCTTTTATTTTTCCTCCAAATGTTCAACATCATTTATCTTCCTTTCTCGCGGATCCTACATTTAATGGCTGTCACATTGCTTGGGAAACTTGACTGCAACACTGTCATTTCATGGGCACCAGTCAGAAGGCTTATACCAAAGTCCTTGCAGAAGACAATTTTCAGATAAGATATGTACTTGTCATATCTGCAGTGAGCATCTGTCAGTCTCATCACAGGCTGCACACAGAGAATTAGTTTCTAATCCTTAACACTCCAGCTTCCCATGCTGCTCCTCCTGAGTGGATTGAGACATGCAAATTAAGCTTGCTTTATTTGATTTGCATTAGAGTAATCACCTACTGTCCATAAAGTAATGATAAAACAAAAACCTTTTCCAAGTGGACCAGCTTACCTAAGACCATTGAGAAAAAGAGAGAGTTGACCTATAAAATGCCTTTCAGAAATAAGAGGAGACACGTTCATAAAACATGTTGATCTTTTTCCTACTACAGAGCTATAAGTAATATAACCTGTGGAAAAAAAAGATAGATCAGATTTCTGTCATTTTCAAGGCACTGGTCTGGAAATCAGCAAACAACACCTCAGCAAGATATCCTAAATCCTCTTTACTAGCTGAGGCAGTTGGTTGCAAATGAAAAATTAAAAAGATAAGATCTTCAAGGTCACCAGGGAGACTATGCCAACCCCTTACCCCCTGAGTTGTCAGTAGAATATAACAGTTTTAAGGATGTGGGTTAGAGAATTTGACTGCTGGTGTTCAAATTCAGGTCTGCTCACCATTAGCTGTGTGATCTTGGGCAAGTTTTTTCACCTCTCTGAACCTCAGTGCTCTTCTCTGTAAAATGGAGATAACAATAATTAGTTCACAAAGAGGATTAAATGAGTCAATGTATTGAAAATACATAACATGGTGCCTGGAACACGGTAAGTATTCAATGAATGTTATGATTATAATTTCCAGCCATATGACCCTTTGTCATCAGTTTCATAGGTCTTAGCAGGTAACTATAATTCTAAAGCTTATAATTTTTAACTTTTCTTTATACAAAAGATATTCACTTATGCCCTTGTGCCAAATGTAGCAGATGCTGTCATACCAATACCTCTTTATCCTTACCACTTCAATGCATGCCAACCTCGAATTCCTACTGCCAGCACCTGCATTTCTTTCCCTGGGGACTTTTTCTGGATACCAAACTTGTTTTGCCAACTTGTGTGGTAGGTTGGACATGCTGAGAAATTGATGGCCCCAACCAAAGACTGATAGGAGTCGGAATACCCTCACCTCTCAGGTGGGGTAACTCTGAAGGAGATGTCTTACACTGCCTCCAAGACTCTCCCCTGAAGACTTAAGCCCCAGGCACTCTGTCTGTGGCAGCAAATTTGATAGTGCTGTCTTTAACACATGCTTACTTCTCTTGTTTCACTTTTCCATTCTTCTATCACTATTTCCTTCAACTCTGAAACAAACTACTTCTACTTGAATCCCTGTCTCAGGGTGTATTCTTGTGGGAGCCCAAACTAAGATCTTTTCACAAACCTGTGAGATAATTAAGGGTAAACATCATAATTTTGCAGTTTCAGTAAGAAAATTGAGTTGCAGTTCACGTGGGTAGTTGGTAGAAGAGATTGGCCTAGAACCCCTGTCTCTTGATAACCTGTGTTCTTTTTCTGTTACCAAGTATATATCATAGCTTTTTCCAGTTGTATGCAGACTAATAATGCCAGTAATTCCCTACTATCTTCCTCCTCATTGTATATCAGTTGGCCTCTGAAAAGTCTGTCTAGACCAAGCAGGAAATGGTCATATTCCAGCTGACTCTTATCACTGAACTTCCCTATGTGTGACATGCGTTTTTATCAGTTTATTCTTGAAGTGTATGATCTTAAAAAGTCCTCTACCTAATGAACACTACATTATCTGCCAGAGTCTGGAAATGGATTGTTCTAGATCATCAAGAGTCTAGCTAATAAGGAAGTTCTGAATTAGCTGGAACTGATTTGTTTTTAAAGTAGCACTTAGCATAGTGGTTGCACTAAAAACACATTAAGTTCCCTTTGATGATTTGATCTCAGGGTCATGTATGAACACATCAATTCTTATTAGATTGAAAGATCTACAAAAGAGCTGTTTTATCTTTTTAAGCCCTTCCCCCCACCCCAACCCAAAAGGAAGGCACCCAATAACCCTGGGTACCATAACTGAAAGGCTACTTAAATTGAGCATCTGTTAGATGTAAGAGTACAAGAAGATTCTGCCCATTGAGGGCTCTTATTTGGAAAGCCTCCTTAATTAATGGCCATCTGGTCCCCCATGAAGGACTATAATTAAGAAAGCAATGTGGGAGCAGATACATCAGTTAAAAACTCGCCTGTGCTTGCCTTTCCTCCAAGATATTCAGTACTCAGGTAAATGCCAAGGTCACATTGAGCCATTTATCTTCTTAATAAAAAAATGGTTTGGGTGCAGAAGTTGGGATAAAATAAATCACTGATTGAATTAAGTGGCAGACACAGGACTTGCTGACATCTGAATACCCCTCACTGACTCTGATTCAGCACAGATCTGCTGTTTTCATTGTCTCTGTTTTTTTCCAGTTGATTTTAGGCTCTGTATTACAGTAATAGAGGCACCCTGGATAGATGAAAGAACTGACCAAGCTTGATCCTTAGCTTTGTCAAAAGGATCTGCACATGTCCATTTTTACCATGAACATGAGCGAAAACTCTTGTCATGGTTATTCCTTAAGATAATAATCAAAGATGTGTTCTTTACCCAAACTCCCAAAGAGCTTCTGCTGAGTTAGAAATCATCTCTGTTAAAACGTTCAAACCTAGGGGTATGATGAAACCATACACTTCTCTAAGTATTTGCAAAACAACAAAAAAAAGGAGTGACACACTGCCCCTTGCTGTCTAATCTCCTCCATCTGCAAGACCTTCAGGTGAAAACCTTAAGAGCCCCAGGCAATAGGTACAGAGTGTTCCTACTATCAGGAACTGGGGTTGCAGGAAATGGGTACAAGTCACTAGTATGCTTAAATTACAGCCCTCCCTCAGCTATGCCTTTTACATATTTCTCTGAAAAAAGTGAAATAATGAGAGTATCATTTTAGAACAGTGGAGAGCAACATGAAGCACATTGTCAACTACCTCTTGGCTTTACAGTAACTTTAATGTTACTGTACAAAGTGACCCTTCACCTTTCTGAACCTTACCTTACAACAATAGCAACATTACATACCTGTAACATAACTAAGAACCAGGAGGTAAGCAAACAGGGCATCTGAGCACCAAGTCAGTGCACTTTGACTCATGTGCTTCCTTAAAAGTGAGGCCCTATAGGCCGGGTACGATGGCTTACCCCTGTAATCCCAGCACTTTGGGAAGCTGAGGCAGGTGGATCACGAGGTCAGGAGACCGAGACCATCCTGGCTAACATGGTGAAACCCTGTCTCTACTAACAATACAATAAAAAAGTTAGCCGGGCGTGGTGACGGGCTGTAGTCCCAGCTACTCAGGAGGCTGAGGCAGGAGAATGGCATGAACCCAGGAGGCGGAGCTTGCAGTGCCTCGAGATCTTGCCACTGCATTCCAGCCTGGGCAACAGAGTGAGACTCTGTCTCAAAAAAATAATAATAATAAATAAAAATAAATAAATAAATTTAAAGAAGGGAGGCCCTATAGGACTTGATTCAGAATCTATACATTTGCATTGTATGCATAATTTTAACCAAGTTTGAATGTTTTCTTTCCAATCTCACCAAAGATTAGAGACATCCCGTTAAAAGCTAGTCAGTGGATGTTAAAACAAAGATAACAGAACACCTACAGCACAGGGAGAGAAAAACTACGGAAAAGTTGGCAAAATAACTCTTTGCAGTCAGAGAACATTTAGTGTTTGTGCAAACGTTCATTCTTACAGCTTGTAATAGGCTCTGAGAGCATTGCTGGATACAGCACACTGAAAAGCTGAAAATCATAGTGTGGACCTTGAGTCATCAAGAAAAGATGAGACTATATTCCATACTGCCTAAGGAGGCAAGGAAGTGTACAATACATGTTAGAAAACATTCTAACAAAAGAAGTTAAATTAAAAATTGTTTAAATGTAAAGAGGTAAATTTCTACACCAGAAAACTCTCCTATCCAGAAAGATTCTTTTTCAAAAGCTCCATCTCTTGCTGAAGTTTCACTCTTCACTGTTCTGACTTCATCATTTACAGCCTTGGTTGTCTCTTAGTGGAAGATGATGATTTTACATCTCATACTCCCTTTTACAGTGGAAAAATACATGTGCATGGTTTTGCCAAGCTTTTAAACTCTTGGAAGAAGGGGGAATCTTTATTTTTAATTGCATATGTTGTATGCTTCTGGGGGTCATAAACTGTCCCCATTCTTATATTATCAGTGAATTTCCAATAAAAAAAAAAAAAAACTAGTGCAAATTTAGACACCTCCTAAAGTGAAGGAAAATTACCCATAATGCATCTTTGCAGTAGAAGGTTGGTCCAATTAGATTATGCAGCAATTTGTGTGGTTTCTCATCTGTACACTCAGCACTTAGTTTCCATTTCACCTCCAGCAACTGCAGCATTGACAATTTGTCTGACAAGACCATAACCTAACTTAAAAAAAAATGCCAAAGAAATAGAAGCTACCTATGTTTGTAAGGTACAGTTCAGAGATTGTGGGAAAGGGTAAGAGTACAGACCCAGAGCAGAAGGAAAGAGAATTAAGACAAAGAAGAAATTGTATGACTTAGTTCTAAAAGCTACTGTGAGGGCTAAAAAGGGACCTATAGGGGAGGGCAATGCCGCAAGAAAGATTTAGGGGAGAAAAGATAAGGTCAAGATGGCAAAAGAAAATTGCTATGAATGTCCCAATAAATAAAATAGATTCTAGAGGAAGTAGCCAGTACCAGCCAGATAGAGCAAATATAATTAACTATTTTTGCCCACTCTTTGATGACAGTGGTGCATAGGGACATTAGAGAAGCAGCAGGTATAATCTTTGAATGGATCTGGGCCTTCAGTGTTAAGGAGTCCAGACTAGAAAAGCTAGGTGAACTGTGAAAAAGGATAAGTAGGGTCTAAGAGAAGACCCATCAAGTAAACCTAGATACCAGAGGAATTACCTAGGATGATAGGAATGTAATATTTCAGAGCTGTGCTTAGGAAAGAAGTATATTTTTCACTGAACAAACAATGTTTACAATTGATAGAGAAAGAAGGAAGAAAGAAGATAAAACGACCCAAGGAGATAATAAATGCAACATTGAAAGCCATTTTAGGGGGACACATTTTGAAAGAAGACTACAATTTAGTCACCAGACTTTGCTTGAAGCCTTGCTCAATTTCCTTTCCCATTGCCTTGCTCATTAGTAGAGTCTTTCTCACTACTCAGCTACATTCAAGCACCCGTGAGTATCCTCTAAGTCTAAGCAAGGATTTCTGTGTAGGGAAGACATATGGAGACCAGGATTGCTTGTAAGGGTCTCTGTGGAGAGAAGGGTCTATAGTTGGCAGAAGAGATAGCCTTCTCAAGCCAAGCCTTACAAAGCAAGCCCTGGATTCAGTGGCCCAGATAACTCTTTGTTGGTAAGAGTAACATCAGCAAAATGGCAGAATAGGCAGCTCCAAACTCCCATTGTTCCACAGAAACACTGAAAAGCAAGCAGAAACTGTCACAACGAACTTTGTCAAAACTCTGGAAAATAGTCAAAGATGTACAGAAACTAGGTATATGTGAATCAAGAAAAAGGCAACTTCCTACACATTAGGAAAATTTTGTGGCATTTATTTCAGCTCTTGTCCCACCTCCTCCCTAGTTTGGCAGTGGTCTTGAAAGTGGCAAATCACATTCCTTGTGTGGGACCCTGTCCCTGATTCCAAAGGGAGTGGAACAGACCTTATCAAAGGATTATTGTGTTCATCTGTTCTAATCTATATATGGGCTCCCCAAAGGGCTGATGCAAGGCATTCCTCTTCATTTCACCTAACTCAGAAATCACTCAGTGTGAAAGTGGTGGACATTTCTCAAAGGTTTTGTAAGGTAAATGAAAATCCTGCACCCAACTGGGGTGAAAGATTATGGTTGAGGCAAATAGTAGACCGCCTAAAGCCTAGAAGAAAAAACTGGGCATAAAATTTCTTTGGGAAATTAGGAGATTCAAAATCACCCATGTATACTGGGGAATTTAGAACACCATGCATATCCCCAGAGTAGGGCACATGTTCAGAAAAGACTTAAGAAGACTCTAAGCTTTCACATCTGGCTGCTTTCTGGGCTCAGTATAAGCAGGAACTGAAAGCTAAGGCAGTTTTAGACAGCTGGCTAAGTGTTGAAGGAATGCCCCAAAACAGAGCTAATCTTATATTTTATACATATATATATATATACACACACACACACACACACATATATACATAACATAATAATCAAAGATATGTTCTTCACCCAAGCTCCCAAAGAGCATCTACTCAGTTAGAAATCATCTCTCTTGCAATGTTCAAACATAGGGATATGACCAAAGTCATAAGTATGTGCAAAACATATGTATATATGAGTTCGAGGAAGTATCTGTCAAAGCCCTAGCTAAACACAAGATAAAGAAGCAGAAGACTTAACTTATGACCACACATGACAAAGAATACAGTCTTTACAAAAATAGTCTGGAAAAGTAATTAAACAAATAGATGACTCTAGCTTTCCACAATCAAAAATAGCAAACCCTAGAGAAAGCGGAGAATCTGATATCCAGAGTAACCACTTTATAATATTCAAATATCCAGTTTTCAACAAAAATTCACGAAGCATACAGACAAACAGGTAAATATGGCCCATTCATGGGGTTGTGGGTAATAGAAACTGTCCCTAAGGAAGTCCATTGTTAGGGAAATTTATAGCTCTAAGCTCTTACATTAAAAAAAAAGAAAAAGAAAAGAAAAACTTAAAATCAACGGCATCACTTTACATCCGAAGGATGTAGAAAAAGAAGAACAAAGCAAACCCAAAGCTAGCAGAAGGAAGGAAATAATAGTGATTAATCAGAAGTAAAATTAAGGACATAAAAATAATAAAGAGAAACAATGAAACCAGAAGTTAGTTGTTTGATAAGATCAACAATATTGACAAATCTTTAGTTAGACTGAAAAAAAAAGATATTAATGAGTAAAATCAGAAGTGAAAGTAACTTAATTACTACCAACTTTACAGAAAATAACAAGGATTATAAGAAACTACTATGAACAATTATGTCACAACAAATTAGATGAGCTAGATAAAATGGACAAATTACTGGAAACACACAAACGACCAAAAAGATCATATTAAAATAAACATCATATATTAAAAAGATTTATACAGTATGACTAAATGAGATTTATCCCAGGAATGAAAGTGGTTCAACATTTAAAAAAAAAAAAAAATCCATCAGGCCGGGCATGGTGGCTCACGCCTGTAATCCCAGCACTTTGGGAGGCCAAGGCGGGTGGATGACGAGGTCAGGAGATCGAGACCATCCTGGCTAACACAGTGAAACCACGTCTCTACTAAAAATACAAAAAAATTAACCAGGCATGTTGGCGGGTACCTGTAGTCCTGATTACTCGGGAGGCTGAGGAAGGAGAATGGCCTGAACCCAGGAGGCGAAGCTTGCAGTGACCGGAGATTGCGCCACTGCACTCCAGCCTGGGTGACAGAGCAAGATTCTGTCTCAAAAAAAAAAAAAAAAAAATTCCATCAATGTAAAACATTACATTAAGAGAGGGATGGAGAAAAACCATATCATCATCTCAAATGATGCAGAAAAAGCTAGTAAATTCATCAAAGTTTCAGAATAAAAATCAACATACAAATTCAGTTGTGTTTCTGTACATTGGCAATGAAGAATCCAAAAGAAAATATAAAAATAATTTAATTCAGCATAGTATCCCAAAAAATCAAATGTCTAGGAAGAAATTTAACAAAAAAGGTGCAAGTGTTATACCAAAAACTGAAAAACAAAAGCTAAGAGAAATTAAAGAAAATCTCAACAAATGAAAAGACATTCTATGTCATGGATTGCAAGACTTAATATTGTTAGGATTTCAATACTGCTTAAAGGGATCTATAGATTCAGTGCAATTTATATCAAAATCAATGGTATTTTATGGCAGAAATGCAAAACCTTATCCTCAAATTCATATCAAATTGCAAGGGTCCCCAGAAAAGTCAAAACAATCTTAAAAAATAAGAATAAGCTTCGTGCACTCACATTTTCTGTTTTTAAAAACTTACTACAAAGCATAGTCATGTGGTACTGGCATAAGGAAAGACATATACATCAATAGAATAGAACTGAGAGTCCAGAAATGAACTCATAGATCAATGGCCTATTGCTTTTTAACAAGGGTGCCAAGATCATTCAGTGGGGGAAAGAATAGCCTTTTCTTTTTTATTGAGATAGTGGTCTTGCTCAAATTTGCTTGTGGGCTGAAGCAATTTCCCTGCCTCAGCCTCCTTATTAGTTGGAATTAGAGGCACATGCCGTTGTGCCTGGCAAGAATAGTCTTTTCAACAAATGGTGCTGAGATAACTAAATATCCACATGCAAAAAGATGAAATTGCGCATACTTCACACCATATACAAAATGGGTCAGCAACCTAAATATAAGAGTTAAAACTATAAAACTTTTACAAGAAAACATAGGGATAAAATCTTCATGAAGTTGAATTTCACAAAGGATTCTTAGATATGAATACCCAGAGCATAAGCAACAAAAGAAAAACATAAATAATTTGGACTTCATCAAAATTAAAACCTTTTGTGCATCAAAGGATATTATCAAGAGAGTAAAAAGACGACCCATAGAATGAGAGAAAATATTTTCAAATGATATCTCTAACAAGGATCTGGTATGCAGAATATATAAAGAACTCCTGCTACTCAATAACAAAAAGATAAAACATCTATTTTTTAATTATACTTTAAGTTCTAGGGTACATGTGCAGAATGTGCAGGTTTCTTACATATGTATACATGAGCCATTTTGGTGTGCTGCACCCATTAACTGGTCATTTACATTAGGTACATCTCCTAATGCTATCCCTCCCCGCTCCCCCGACCCCATGACAGGCCCTGGTGTGTAATGTTCCCCACCCTGTGTCCAAGTGTTCTCAGTGTTCAATTCCCACCTATGAGTGAGAACATGCAGTGTTTGGTTTTCTGTCCTTGCGATAGTTTGCTGAGAATGATGGTTTCCAGCTTCATCCATGCCCCTACAAAAGACATGAACTCATTCTTTTTCATGACTGCATAGTATTCCGTGGTGCATACGTGCCACATTTTCTTAATCCAGTCTATCATTGATGGACATTTGAAAACCCCTATTTTAAATTAGGCAAAAAACTTGAATATGCATTTCTCCAAAGAAGATATATGTATGGCCAACATGCATATGAAAAGACGTTTATCATCATTATTCATTAGAGAAATGAAAATCAAAACCATGATTAGAGAGCTCACATCCATCAGGATGTCTTATAATTTTAAAAAAGACAAAAACAAGCATTGATGAAGATGTACAAAAATTGGAACTCTTGCATCTTGCTGGTGGGAATGTAAAATGGTTCAGCCACTATGAAAAGCAATTGGTAGTTCTTCAGGTAGTCTAACATCGAAATGCCATAGGAATCCATATTTCTATTCCTAGCCATATATGCTATAGAATTGAAAACAGGTACTCAAGCAAGCACATGTACATACCTTGCTAGCAGTCCTAATTATAATAGCCAAAAGATGGAAACAACCCAAACACCCATCAATGGATTTATGTATGGATAAACAAAGTCTGGTTGATTCCATGTTGTCTATTTGTGAACAGTGCTTCAATAAACCTAGCAATGCAGGTATCTGTTTGACATACTGATTTCCCTTCTTTTGGATATACATCCAATAGTGGAATTACTGAATCTTATGGGAGTTCTATTTTTATTTATTTATTAATTTTTTTTTTTAGGAACCTTCATACTGTTGTCCATAATGGCTGTACTAATTCACCTTCTCACTAGCAGTGTGTAAAGGGTTCCCTTTTCTCCACACTCTTGCCAACACTTGTTGTCTTTTGATTTTTTGATAGTAGCCATTCTGACTGGAGCAAGGTAATATCTCATTGTAGTTTTTATTTGCATTTCCCTGATGATTAGTGATGCTGGGTATTTTTTCATATGCCTATTGGCCACCTGTATGTCTTTATTTGAGAAATGTCTATTTAGCTCTTTTGCCCATTTTTAAATCAGGTTATTTGTTTATTTGTTGGTGAGTTGCTTGAGTTCCTTATGTATTTTGGATATTAACCTTTCATCAGATGTATAGTTTGCAAATACATTCTCTTATTCTGCAGGTTGTCTCTTTGCTCTATTTGTTGTTTTTTGAGATTATGCATATAAGATCAAAGTCTATATGAAATACACACACACACACACACACACAATGGAATATTGCCTCGATTTAAAATGAAATGAATTACTGATACATGCTACAACATGGATGAACTTTGAAAACATTATGCTAAGTAAAAGAAGTCAGATACAAAAGGTCACATATTGTATGATTTCACTCATGTGAAATATCCATAATAGGTGACAATATTATCTATATCTATGTATAGATATATATACATCTATGTATATAGATATATATCTATGTCTATATCTATGATAATATTATCTATATTTATGTGTAGATATATATACATCTATGTATATAGATATATATCTATGTCTATATCTATGATAATATTATCTATATCCATAATAGGTGAATTTCACCTAAATTATTTTTTTAAACTTTGCTGGTACTCAATATGTGTTTTAAGTGTTAATTTTTTTAATTAACTCCTATTAACATAATTAAGAATACACAGCTTCAGCAAACTGAAAACAAAATTAGCCAATTAGCAGGTGCAGAAATTGGAAACAGTAAGATTGGAGGGAATGCTCACAGTTAAAATGACAATAAAAGCACTGTCTGAGTTTCATAGCCAAGAAGCCGTTCCCAGATGCCTGTCCTTGGTTTGAGTAGAGCAGGGAAGCTATTACTCAGACCTTGCATTCAAGGCAGGGACTGGAGGGAGCAGGAAATAATCCTTTAATTCCATGTCTCAAGGAACTGTGGGTTTTGCCCCCTTTTCTTTTCTGCAAACGATAGTTGATTGTGTTCATCTGCCCTAGGGGAACCTCCAGAGAGTTGGAGCCAGGATTTAGAAAAAAACTAAGAAAGATTGAGATTTCCGTGCTTATCAGGACTCTTATGGAAAGCAGTAACTGTGCTTTTAATGAAGGCTAAGTAGTGTAGTGGAATAGATGTTAGGTTGTAGAGCCAAAAAGACCTGATTTCAAATCCCAACTCTGCCCCTTAATAGCCATGTGATGTCAGGCTATTTACTTAGCTGACTCAAACTTCAGTTTCCCCTTCTGATAAATGTAGACGTATAACTCTGCAGGATCCTTGTAAGGATTAAGTGAGATAGATATAAAATACCTAGCACAAAGCCAGGCACACAGTGGGTACTCAATACTAGTTACTTTTCTTCAGTCAAATAACAGATGTCCTCTCCATCCCACTCCACCTCCCTTGCAAAAATAGTAATTAGAATTGATTGATGATGAAGTATAGTAGACCAAAATTTCAATTACAAAAGATACTTAAACAATTATATAGGTGATGGATGCAATGCTTTTTCACCTGGTAAAACATTCTTTGTGAGAAGGGACAGCAGCAGATTCCTCCAGGAGAGATCAGCAAAATGAGAGAAAGACAAGGCTCATGGACAAATCCATCCCAGAATTCCTGTTTTTTCTATTGGCCCCACAAGAAACGAAAGCTATCCACATCCCATAAGCAATGGGAAGCTCAACAAACAGATTCATCACAATTAAACCATTTGAGCAAGAAGAGGTTTTCTTATCCTCCTTATGAAGCTCCAGGATTCAGAATGCTATAGCGATTAACAAGACTGTATGTGTGGATTGAGAAAGATGTTGGTTCAAATCCCAGATCTCTCACTTACTAGCTGTGGGCTTTGGGCAAGTCACATATCTTCGAGGCTTAGAGTTCTCATTTATAAATAATAATACTTAGCTTGTAGGGTTATTTTATGTATTACACAAGATGATACATGTAAAGTGCTTAGCCCCATGCCTAGTACATAGCCAATGACCAGAAAATAATCATTTCTGCTCTCTTTTTAATCACAAAAAATCTACTCTATTTTACAGAAAGGAGCTCTTTTTAAAGATGAGGCTATTGGCCTGGTGCGGTGGTTCACGCCTGTAATCCCAGCACTTTGGGAGGCCAAGGTGAGCGGATCACCTGAGGTTGGGAACTCCAGGCCAGCCTGACCAACATGGAGAAACCCCATCTCTACTAAAAATACAAAATTAGCCAGGCATGGTGGCACATGCCTGTGATCTCAGCTACTCAGGAGGCAGAGGCAGGAAACTCGCTTGAACCTGGGAGGCAGAGGTTGCGGTGAGCCGAGATCGCACCATTGCACTCCAGTCTGGGCAACAAGAGTGAAACTCTGCCTCAAAAAAAAAAAAAAAAAAAAAAAAACAGATGAGGCTATCATGGAAATGACTCATTATTCTACCTGTCTTCTAATTTTGAGTATCATTTCAGGGTCCTCTGCTTTGGATTATAGAGGTACTTATTATTCTGTCTCAATTTAAAAGTTGAGAGACAGTTCACTCCAGTTAAAATGGCTTATACCAAAAAGACAGTCAATAACAAGTGATGATGAGGATGTGGAGAAAAGGGAACCCTCTTACACTGCTCGTGGAAATGTAAATTAGTACAACCACTGTGGAGATCAGCTTGGAGGTTCCTCAAAAAACTAAAAATAAAGCTACTGCACAACCCAAACATCCCACTGCTGGGTATAGATCCCAAAGAAAAGAAATCAGTACATCAAACAAATGTCTACACTCCCATGATTGTTGCAGCACTATTCGCAATATCCAACATTTGGAAGCAACCTAAGCGTCCATCAACAGATGAATGGATAAAGCAAATGTGGTACATATGCACAATAAAGTACTATTCAGCCAGAAAAAAGGAATGAGATCCTGCCATTTGCAACAACATGGATAGAATTAGAGATCATTTTGTTAATTGAAATAATCCAGGCACAGAAAGACATTATATACATATTCTCTCTTATTTGTGAGATCTAAAAATCAAAACAATTGAACTAATGGACATAGAGAGTAGAAGGATGATTACTAGAAGCTAGGAAAGGTAATGGGGAGATGGGGAGAGGGTGGGGATGGTTAATTGGCACAAAAAATAGAAAAAATAAGTAATACCTACTATGTGATAGCACAAGAGGGTGACAAAAGTCAATAATACATTGTATATTTTAAAATAACTAAAAGTTGAAAGGCAAGAAGCTTTTGTCAGCAGAAAATTCAACAAATTAAAAGTTGAAAGCAACAGATAAACAACAGATGCTGGAGAGGATGTGGAGAAATAGGAACACTTTTACACTGTTGGTGGGAGTGTAAATTAGTTCAACCATTGTGGAAGACAGTGTAGCAATTCCTCAAGGATCTAGAACTAGAAATACCATTTGAGCCAGTGATCCCATTACTGGGTATATACCCAAAGGATTATAAATCATGCTACTGTAAAGACACATGCACATGTATGTTTATTGTGGCACTATTCACAATAGCAAAGACTTGGAACCAGCCCAAATGTCCATCAGTGATAGACTGGATTAAGAAAATATGGCACATGTAAACTATGGAGTACTATGCAGCCATTAAAAAAGGATGAATTCATGTCCTTTGCAGGGACATGGATGAAGCTGGAAACCATCACTCTAAGCAAACTATCACAAGGACAGAAAACCAAACACCGCATGTTCTCACTCATAGGTGGGAGTTGTACAATGAGAACACATGGACACAGTGCAGGGAACATGACGCACCAGGGCCTGTCACAGAGTGCGGGTCTGGGAGAGGGATAGCATTAGGAGAAATACCTAATGTAAATGATGAGTCGATGCGTACAGCAAACCAACATGGCACATGTATACCTATTTATCAAACCTACACATTATGCACATGTACCCTAGAACTTAAACTTTAAAAAAAGAAAAAAAGTTAAAAGCACTAAGTTTTGTCCCAGCTTTTCTAATAACTAGCACAGCATCTTTCTGGGCCTATGTTTGTATATAGTGAATAAGGAGCTTTGACTTGAGTATTCCTTCCAGTTTTAAACTTGCATGAAACTAATTATTCAGGCCAGCAATAAAAGACAAGTCACCACTTTGCTAGCAAGAAGAAAAGAAATATGTACATGGGGATATTTGAGGGACCTTGAGAAGTCAACCAGTTTGCTTAACGCTAGGATGATTTGAGTCCGACACCTGGGATAGAGATCCCATATATTCTTTGTTGATGTTCTTTAAGGTTTTTCTCCCTGAAAGTGAACCTCTGTGATTTATATGTATGGAATAAGTAAAGTATGCAAATATCATAAGTATATAATAGTCACTGCACTGATGCAGTGAATCAACCTATATTCTGAGATATGATGAGCTCTGTGGTATGAAATAACTTCGAGGTACTCCGCCGGGCATGGTGGTTCATGCCTGCAATCCCAGCACTTTGGGAGGCCAAGGTGGGTGGATCACGAGGTCAGGAGATCAAGACCATCCTGACTCACACGGTGAAACCCCGTCTCTACTAAAAATACAAAAAACTAGCCGGGCGAGGCGGCGGGCGCCTGCAGTCCCAGCTACACAGGAGGCTGAGGCAAGAGAATGACGTGAACCCGGGAGGCGGAGCTTGCTGTGAGCCGAGATCGCGCCACTGCACTCCAGTCTGGGCGACAGAGCGAGACTCCGCCTCAAAAAAGAAAAGAAAAGAAAAGAAAAGAAAAGAAAAGAAATAACTTTGAGGTACTCATAAAAGAGAATCTAGAAAGATAATTTGTTATTTGGTCTGAAACTTAAACATAATCTGCTCTCAGGGCTGAGGGTGTTTTCTCCTACTATCAAACCTATGTAGTTAAACTTTGACCCATGTATTTTGAAAGATGAAGCATAACTAAATTTACAAAACTCCCCAATCATGCACACACATGTGCATACACACACACACATTTTCCTTTCCTCTTAAAGGAGATAGGATCTATTTCTCAAATTACATCAGTAATATTTGATTCAAAGAACACTTGAATTATCTTCACCCTATAGGTGGAGCAATTTCCAATACTACCAAGAATAGAGCTTCTAGAAGGGCAAAACTTAGAGAAGGTCACTAACGGGCAAGTTCAGAGTCTTAGGATCAAGGGCAGAAATATGGTAACTGTTGCTTCTATCTCCCTAGTCCAGGAAAAAGGCAAGAAATTTCTTCAGAGGAACAGAAAACGAAATGCCTCCGTGGAAGCTTATGCTCCTCCTTGACCCAAATTTCTTTTCTTTTCTTTTCTTTTCTTTTCTTTTCTTTTCTTTTCTTTTCTTTTCTTTTCTTTTCTTTTCTTTTCCTTTCTTTCTTTCTTTCTCTTTCTTTCTTTCTTCTTTCTTTTTTTCTTTTCTTTTCTTTCTTTCTTCCTTTCTTCCTTTCTTTCTTTCTTTTCTTTCTTTCTTTATTTCTTCATGGTCTCACTGTCACTCAGGCTGGAGTGCAGTGCCAAATATCTTAATGTAGCAATCTCTCTCCACAAGGCAATATGTAATCTAGAAATTCAATGTCCTACACAATAATCACCATTAAGAAGCTTTCAATCCAGCCAGGACTCTACACATGCACATAGAAGCATTGACTATAGGGTTCCATGATGGTCAAGAATGAGAAACTCAAAATTAAAAAACAACAAGCATAGACTATAAGGACTGAAAGGGGTTCTTAGAGATAATCTAGTCCAGTGGTTTTCGTACTTTTTCATAGAATTTTTTTAGGGTTCCATAGAAGGGCCTCAAACTATTGAAAAAGAGTTTAGGGCATTTCTTTACACCTAGGAGGCTCTAGCTTCATGGCCTTGTTTTATTTAACTTTATTGCTTTATTCAACTTTTACTTTTATCTTATTTAGTTCTGCTTACATTGTTAGCAGAAAGGGTTCCATAACCTAAACAAAATGCTTGAAAACCACAGCTTTTATTCAAATTCTTCAATTAAAATTTAAGAAATGAAGGCCCTAAAAGGGTCCAGCAATCTATCCAAAGTTTTTCTGTAAGTAATTAGCCAAGCCATGAAGTGTTCAAGAGAAGATACATTACCTTGTGACATCTCTGCTTCTTTCAAGTGCCAAATAAGTGCTGGAGACAAATCATGTAGGTGGATACAATCACAGGGGGACTTCAGTGGACGGAGAGTGCTTCATAAGGGAGATTGGGCTTGAACTGGGCTATGACCCATGAGGAGGGTTTCAAGAGTTGGAAGGAGGGTATCATGGCAGAAGTACAGTCTCAATGAAGCTGCAGGGGCACTGATGCATCCAGGAACGCTCTTATAACTGTTTCTTGTGGAAATGGTATGTTATGATTATGAAAGCTGTTAAATAATATTGAGAGGAACACTATGGTATGTTTGTGTCAGGCGAGACACAATGAGGAAGTAAAACCAAAATGCATGGAATGAAAGAAGTTTATTTATTTTTTTTTTTTTTTACTTTTGTATTTTATTTTATTTATTTATTTTTTTATTTATTATTATTATACTTTAAGTTCTAGGGTACATGTGCATAACGTGCAGGTTTGTTATATATGTATACTTGTGCCATGTTGGTGTGCTGCACCCATCAACTCGTCAGCACCCATCAACTCATCATTTACATCAGGTATAACTCCCAATGCAATCCTTCCCCCCTCCCCCCCCCCATGATAGGCCCCGGTGTGTGATGTTCCCCTTCCCAAGTCCAAGTGATCTCATTGTTCAGTTCCCACCTATGAGTGAGAACATGCGGTGTTTGGTTTTCTGTTCTTGTGATAGTTTGCTAAGGATGATGGTTTCCAGCTGCATCCATGTCCCTACAAAGGACACAAACTCATCCTTTTTTATGGCTGCATAGTATTCCATGGTGTATATGTGCCACATTTTCTTAATCCAGTCTGTCACTGATGGACATTTGGGTTGATTCCAAGTCTTTGCTATTGTGAATAGTGCCGCAATAAACATACGTGTGCATGTGTCTTTATAGCAGCATGATTTATAATCCTTTGGGTATATACCCAGTAATGGGATGGCTGGGTCATATGGTACATCTAGTTCTAGATCCTTGAGGAATCGCCATACTGTTTTCCATAATGGTTGAACTAGTTTACAATCCCACCAACAGTGTAAAAGTGTTCCTATTTCTCCACATCCTCTAAGCTAGAGGCATCACGCTACCTGACTTCAAACTATACTACAAGGCTACAGTAACCAAAACAGCATGGTACTGGTACCAAAACAGATATATAGACTAATGGAACAGAACAGAGTCCTCAGAAATAATACCACACATCTACAGCCATCTGATCTTTGACAAACCTGAGAGAAACAAGAAATGGGGAAAGGATTCCCTATTTAATAAATGGTGCTGGGAAAATTGGCTAGCCATAAGTAGAAAGCTGAAACTGGATCCTGTCCTTACTCCTTATACGAAAATTAATTCAAGATGGATTAGAGACTTAAATGTTAGACCTAATACCATAAAAACCCTAGAAGAAAACCTAGGTAGTACCATTCAGGACATAGGCATGGGCAAGGACTTCATGTCTAAAACACCAAAAGCAATGGCAGCAAAAGCCAAAATTGACAAATGGGATCTCATTAAACTAAAGAGCTTCTGCACAGCAAAAGAAACTACCATCAGAGTGAACAGGCAACCTACAGAATGGGAGAAAAGTTTTGCAATCTACTCATCTGACAAAGGGCTAATATCCAGATCCTACAAAGAACTCAAACAAATTTACAAGAAAAAAACAAACAACCCCATCAAAAAGTGGGCAAAGGATATGAACAGACATTTCTCAAAAGAAGACATGCATACAGCCAACAGACACATGAAAAAATGCTCATCATCACTGGCCATCAGAGAAATGCAAATCAAAACCACAGTGAGATACCATCTCACACCAGTTAGAATGGCAATCATTAGAAAGAAGTTTATTACTCATAGGTTCAAGAGGTTGAGGGTGCCAACAGGAGGCTAATAGGAAGCCTGGAGACAGCAGAGTGCTCAACCAGTGGGTGGGGAGTGAGAAAGTGAGTATACCTGTGGGACTATGGCTTTATTAAGGTCCACTGGCATTATGTCTTAGGTTTTCCCGTGAGAATTGTGGATTGGCTTGTTTAAAGAAAACGCACATGAAGAGGGATCTTATTCACATGACTCTGGTGTTCATTAGGTTTATCATGATTACCAGCTGTGGAGTGTTCTGGGGTTTGGGTTAATGAGATGCGGAATTTGCGAACTATATTACAAACAAACACATGGGGAGTGGAAGTTTTAACTAGATCAAAGGCGATGGGGGCATGACTAGGTTACCAATAACTTATGTCGGGCCAAAAAAATGAATGCCAAGGCAGTGATTATATTAAACAAATTTATGACATGGTGTTAGTGACCTATGTTTCCTGCTCACCAAACATTTTGCTTCTCATTCTGACAAAATCCATTGCTACTGATCTTTTCAGAATGGTGTCTGTACTGGAGGATTCTGTCAAATTAGCTTTGGTATGAACCTTAATAAGCTATAATTTCTATAATTAGCATAATTGGCTAATTTTTGTTTTCATATCCATCGGCGAGCTTAGAGATAAAATACCAAATTTTATCCCATATACTGAAATACTATTATTTACAGTGCTTTTTGATTATCTGCAGCTAGACTTTTTTCATAATATCTGGGTACCCACTTCCAACACATAATTCTGTTTAATTGTCATGACCACAAAGACCATTCTTCCTGAAAGGCATTGCATCTCCCATTTCTATTTAAAAGATACCATAGAAAGCAAGGGATTTGTGTTGTATTTGGTATGAATAGTTTCAGGGATGATTAATAAATGATTCTTGGCTAAAAGAAAGAAATGTTGGGAGTTGATATTATTGCATATTAGTGATGATTTAGTTGCTTTACTTTTTTAGCTTTACTATGGCATAGGCATAGAGTGAGAGTTCATTAGAATAATTTTTCTCTTTATTAAGTGGGAGTAATACCAGGGAGGTGACTTACCCAAAGTCATGTCACACATAAATTGAGTCAGGATTACAGGTCTCTTAATCATTCACAAAAATTCCTTTCTCCAAAATCACCCTAATTTGAAATATTTTCTTAAGTCTAATAAGACTGCTTGAGACTTTCTTTCATCTTTTCTTGTGCTATTCATGGAGCAGCTAGACTTTACTGTGGAAGGGTAGGTATATTGGTCAGGGGCCTCTGCAGACATTTATTATTAAAAAATTGACTTGCATGATTATGGAGGCTTAGAGTCCCAAGACCTGCAAGCGGGAGACCTAGGAAAGCTGATGGTATAGTTCTAATCTAAGTTGGAAGTCCTGAAAACCAGGAGAACTGATGGTACAAGTTCTGGTCCAAAAGCCATAGGCTTGAGATCCAAGAAGAGCTGATATTTCAGTTCAAGTCTGCAGGCAGGAAAATACTGATGTCCTAGTTCAAGTAGTCAGGCAGGAAGGGTCCCCTCTTACTCTCAGAAGGATCAGCCTTTTTTTCTATTCAAGCCTTCAATTCATGGCATGAGGGCCACCCTCATTAGGTAGGGCAATCTGCTTTACTCAGTCTACCAATTCAAATGTTAATCTTACCCCAAAATGCCTTCACAGACATACCCAGAATAATGTTTGACCAGATATCTGGACACTCTATGGCTCAGTCAAGTTGACAGATAAAATTAACCATCACAGTCAAGATGAGGGAAACTCTTCTTTTTGTAAGGGAAGATAGAACTTGGCAAACCATTAGTCTTCTGTCCTTCCACTCATAGATAGACCAGCATCTCCAAGCAGGCAGGTTCATTTTTAAGATGATTTAAAGCTGGATGAAGCTTCCAAGACCAGAGTTCCTACAGAAGAGATTTCTAGAGACTGAAGACACCATTTCCCTAACTCTATAAATAATGGGTGGGGGCAGGGGGTGTAATATTGCTAGTTGGAACTGCTCTCACTACCTTTTCAATTTTTATGTATTTGGGCTGATCTCACCATGCATGTTTCCCTCTGTTGGGGCTTGGGCCGAGTTTGGAGTAGCAAATATATGAGGATATTCAGCAAGGGGACCATAAGCCATGGAAAAACATGGAAATATAGCTGTAAATGGAGGCAGATTATAGAAGCAGAATATAGGAACATGTCAGGAAAATAGTCCAGATATAGGAAGTTCATGGCAATTACAGATAATAATGAGATAATAGGTCAGAGCCTGACAAGTAATCAATAGCAGACTCTAGAAGCTAAATAGGAAGCCAAGTCCAAGGAAAGAGAATAGTAGAAATTGACACATGGCTCCAGAGACAAGAAGATTTATAAACCAGACAACTTCTGTCTCCGACAGGAAGCCTCTTACACTTTTTTTAACAGGAGTCTGGGGCCTGCTTGCCAGGATCTAGCCAGTTCAGGACCAACATGGCTGCAAGTCACAGAATCACGATCTTTGTCAGAAGTACCTGCCAAGTACTGTGAGAAACCCACAAGAGGCTGGAGGTTGGAAACAGATTTCAGTGGCAGGAGGTAAATTTGTAAAAAGAAGGCCAAAAAGAAAGGAGACAGAAAAGAATTTTAAAGTAACTAAGTCCTGTTTGTAAAAAATAAATAAATAAATAAATAAATAAAATTCTTCCCCAATCCCCAGAGACAAGTTTAATAGAGGGCTTCACTGTGTTGGAATCAGACTACATAAATGCTAAACAATAAAAAGATAGAAAATGTTAGTATTGTTGTCAGTAAAATTCATAGCAGTTAATCTTGTCCCGCTAAAATGTTACTTACAGTATATCCCATGGCAGTTAACATGTTTTTATTTCTTTTCTTGAGCTTAAGCAAAAGCGAAAGGCATTACCAGTCGAATTTTCTTTTTGTGGTCATAATTTTGAAACTACCGTAAACTTTTCTTCCTCTCATAACCATGCCTTTTCTAGAGTCCATGTTCCCACTCCATGACAATTCCACTACAAAGCAATGTACAGGTATTAGTTATGATGTTCTGTCTGGAATGGTGAATGTGAACACTCATTCATCCATGCAACACATGTATTGAGCTTCTACTATGTGTCAGGCATTGTTCTATGCTCTGGAGACACAGCAGTGGAAAAACTCACACAAAACTCTCCTCTCTCATAAAGCTCATGTTCTGGTGAACTTTCTAATACACTGTTTAGAGGACCTGATAAGTAGGACTTCTGACCTATCCTGGTACACACACGAAGAATCAGCTTTTCGTTTCAACCAGAAGCTCTTTCCTCTCTGGCTGTACTTTAATGGTTTAATGGAATATCTCAGTTTTAGAAAAGCATTCCTATTCTCCATCAAAAATGATATAAGATTGGGAAAACAGAAATCTGAGTGTGATTTAGATCATACTTCTCATTGTATAAATACAGTATATCCTACCTCCATAGATTTCTTATACTCTTATATACTCCAGAATGTATACCTGGGCTTGACTTCAAGCTCCTGGGCCTGCTGAAATCAGACCCTTTAGAGCCATCGTTCAGAATCTGCAGACATTTACTGAACACCCATTAAGTGCTTGTCACATGGCTAGACACAATCAAATCATCATCCCATTTATTCCTCACACCAATTCTGTAAAAGAAAGAACAGGTGTTCTTAATCTTCATAGACATTGGGTTTCTCAGCAAGATGTGCAGTGACTTACCCAAGATCTATAAACCAGTAAGTATTCCATGGGAATATGAAAATCATTCTTTAACTCTATGATCCTTGCCTCCTAGTGTTCTTATGGGGGACTCTTTTTCCCTCTTGATCACCTTCATTGAAAACATGCATGCCAACATAACACACACAGTAGCCTTGGTCTTTATTTAGAACAGGTATATTCAATTATCCTGACTGTTCAATGCCTATTATTTCCTTTAGATTCCACATTTGCATGGAAACATCAAGTGGGGACAGCAAGGTATTGGTGATAATGAAAAGACCATTCACTAGTATATGACTGAGAGTTTGAACATCTGTCCCTATTCCATTTGGTATTGATAAATCTGAGGCCTGAGCAGTTTCTAAACAGAGATTCATGCAAAAACAGAGGAAAAGTCCCAGACATCTGTATGAGCAGTGAAATTTATGAATATTCTATCATACTGCTGGTTAGTAGGGAAAAGCCTTCAGTTTTGACTCAACCTCAGAAGTTAATTAGATGGAAGCACCTATACTAATCTTCTGCAGGCCTCCCTGTGTTCTGTTTCTGTTTTGTTTATTCTACCTGCCTACTATACTTACTATATGGGTTGATGTACTGGACATCATTTGATATTGTGAATCCAGAGGGTTTTGTGGATCACCAAGTCTGTTCTCAATTATATGTAAGGATGGGGAACACAGAAAAAAAAAGAGAAAAATCTATGGGTGATAATTCTTCATGGCTCAGTAGAATCAACTGTTTTTTTCTACCCCAGCTCCCACTGGACCTTTCCACAAAGCTTCTAACAACCAGAAAGCAAACTGATTTTCTGCCAGTTTCTTCCATTCTCCTGTGGCCCTGTGATGGAGGTGGTAATGAGGAAGATAAAGACCCTAAAGGCCAGTAGCAAATGGAAGTCATCAAGTGGCCTGAAGCATCAGGCAACTAGATAAACATCCCCAGAAGAGTTGAAAATTGACTGCTGTCATGAGTGGGAAAAGTCAGCTGCAGTCAGATTATTGATTATTTTGTAGTAGAAAAATTATCCCCAGTGTTTGAATCTTTGGAAACATGAACAATGAAAGGGTTTTCAATAAATAACCCAAGCTGATTTGATAGGGATCTGAATCAGGCCCCTGCAAAGGTAAGAAACATAGGAGGCAGCCATACCTTTAAATTCAGTCGTTGACAGAGTCAAATATGATCATTGACAGTCACACCCCAGATATTTCAGTTTTATTTTTTCTACCTCTGCAAAAATAATACTTGCTCATCTCATCACATTGATAATGTACTGTCAACACTGAAGGAACAAACTATGTGTGTTTTTTACATTCGGGCCTAAGAATGTCACTCAGGTAATGTTCCTTCAAGACCCCAGGATATTACATTTCTTTCTGTGTTCCTCATCAGATCCTTTTTAATGTTCTAATCAGAGAACTTTGAAGCTCAAAGGTTATTTCCATCCTAAGCTGTTAAGATTACTTGCCTTCAATGACCCAGAACCTCTGAGTCCCTGTCTTTAAAAGACTGTTCTCAAATAATTCCATCACTACTTCATCCTGAAGGAGAAATAGAGCCATGCCTTTGCCCAAGTTACTCACCTCTTAAACAATTGGTTTAAATAAAAATATACATCTGAAAAATGGAAGATTCAGCACAATTCATGATTTAACAACCAGCATTGCTGGGCATGGTGGCTTACACTTGTAATCCCAGCAGTTTAGGAGGCCAAGGCAGGAGGATTGCTTGAGCCCAGGAGTTCAAAACCAGCTTGGGCAACATAGTGAGACCCTGTCTCAAAGGAGAAAAACCCAGTATATTCAATGTTAGATATGAATGAGCGGATGAATCCAATGTTATATACAAAGTAGTTTTATTTTTCTAAAACTTGAAGAATAAAAGTGTTTTTAGGCTTTAAGTTATTTTAGAATGCAGGTAGTCATGGAAAAGATGAGAAAGTTAGTTTGATGAGAGATTTTAAGGTCATCAGATATCAAATGCTCCATTTTCCAGCCCTTCCAACAGTCAATAGATTCTAGAAAGAAAAAATATAATAACATGAGATGACTGCCAATGACCACTACCAGAAGGCTTCCAGTCTCTAGGCCTCCATTTCCTCATCTGAAAAATGTGGGAGTTACTGGCTGCACGCGGTGGCTCACGCCTGTAATCCCAGCACTTTGGGAGGACAGGGTGGGAGGATCACGGGGTCAGGAGATCGAGACTGTCCTGGCTAACATGGTGAAATCCTGTCTCTACTAAAAATACAAAAAATTAGCCAGGCATGGTGGTGGGCGCCTGTAGTCCCAGCTACACAGGAGGCTAAGTCAGGAGAATGGCATGAACCCAGGAGGTGGAGCTTGCAGTGAGCCAAGATCGCGCCACTGCACTCCTGCCTGGGCGACAGAGCAAGACTCCATCTCAAAAAAAAAAAAAAAAAAGGAAAACTGGGGGAGTTATTTTATGTTATATTTAACATGCCTTCCAGTGCTGGCATTGCCTTAATTCAAATGCCCCTTCACAGTTCCTGTGGCTACTTCCTCAATAGGCTTTCTCTAGCTCCAAAAGAATTGGCTCCTTCTGTAGACTCAAAGTTTCTTCTCATAATTTATTTCTCACTGAAATGATGGAGGCCCTTGTCTGAGTTTCTGTGATAGGCAGAATTCTAAGATGGCCTGCCAATATTCTCAGCCACTGGCGTATACCCACCTTCTCCCAGTTATTCAATCCAACACCAATCTAGATACTGCTATGAAGGTATCTGCAGATGTAATTAAGGTCCCAAATCAGGACCTTAAGATGGTATGATTATTTAGATGGGACTAAACAGTTGCATAAACACTTTAAAAGCAGAGTTTTATCTGGCTGTTGAGAGAAGAAGTCAGAGAGACAGGATCCAGCTGACTTGGAAGAAAGCAAACATTTATCTTGTGAACTGCCTTTGGGGACCACATGGCGAGATACCGTGGGCAGCTTCTAGGAGCTGAGAAGTCGCCCGCCAACAGCTAGAAGAAAACCAAATTCTGCCAACAAGTCGAATGAAATGAGAAGAGGCCTTGAACCCAGATGAGAAATACAGCCCCGGCCAGACACCTTGATTTCAGTTCAGTGAGACCATGAGCAGAAAATCAAAGCATGCTGTGCCCAGACTTCTCACGCACAGAAACTGTGAATTAATGCATTTATACTATTTTAAACCTTTACGTTTGTATTAATTTTTATGCCACAATAAAAGACTAATATAGGTCCTTTTAACCATCAAGGCCTGACTTCTGTTGGCCTCCCTGCTTTTCTTGCTTTAAATTTCCCTTAGCTTGGGAATTATTTATTCTTCTTCACATCTCTTCTCTGAAAAGGCATGAGAAAGATTTACAGATAACATATTTGTAAATGGAACAACATTACATCATCACGTAGCCACAGCCACAACTTCCTGTCATTAGTGAAACCAAAGACATGAAATATAGTAATATGAATTAAATACCCAGTCACCCAGAGAAATGGAAAAATAAATCCAAACTGATTCCATGAAACTTTTAGCCAAAGTTTCAGGGTTCAATACAAACCCGGATATAATATCAATTCCTTTATTCGATTATTTAGAAATATTTAGCTAGTACTATGTCAGATAGCAAGGATACCATGATTGGCAAGACAGAAAAGGTTTCTGCCCTCATGGAGCTGATGGTCTACTGCAGTGTGGTCCAGTAGAAATATAATACAAGCCACATTTGTATTAGGTTGGTGCAAAAGTAATTGTGGTTTGCCATTTGCATTTATTACCTTCAAAGATGTCAATAAAAACCAAGTGAAATTATTTCAGTGTATTTTATTTAACCCACTGTATCCAAAATACCGTTCAACATGTAATCAATATACAAAATTACCAACGAGATATTCTGCATTCTTTTTTACTGTACTAAGTCTTCAAAATCTGGTCTGTATTTTATACTTACTATGTATCTCACTTCAGACTAGCCACACTTCAAGTGCTCAATAGCCCTATGTGGCTCATAGCTACTGTACTAGTTTAATAAGCGTTAACCAGATGAACGGTGGGTAAAACTGTGTTCTAGAAGAAGGAAATAGCATAAGCAAAAGACCGGCAGTGCAAGAAGATCAATGTGCCCAAAGGCTAGAGGAAAGAAAGCAGAACATTTGCAGAGAATCACAAGTATTTCAGACACTGCTGGTGTGTGGATGGGGAAGGAAGAGGAAAGGCCCAACGCCCCAAGGTCCAAGGCCCAACACCTCACTGCCTGCTGATATACTCTGTCAGCTCTGCTTCTTTCTATATTAGGTCCCTCATAATTATATTGCTTTCTCTGTTTGGAAATTTTATTCTCTAAACCTCTCCTCCCAAGAGTATCTAACCTCTCATATCCCGTAAAATAGTGGGCTTAATTTTGCCACATTATCAGTGGCAATCACCCAAGGAAAAGGCTACCACTAGGGCCCAAAATAGTTTTACAGTGCCTCAGACATTTAGTTTATATTGCCACCACTCTGGGCTTCTCTACTTGGCCCAGAAGTTTCTCTCTTCCTCTGTAAAAGTGGTAATAATCATGGCCGGGTGCGGGGGCTCACGCCCGTAATCCCAGCTCTTTGGAAAGCCGAGGTGAGTGGATCACCAGGTCAAGAGATCAAGACCATCCTGGCCAACATGGTAAAATCCTGTCTCTACTAAAAACACAAAACATTATCTGGGTGTGGTGGCACACGCCTGTAGTCCCAGCTACTAGGGAGGCTGAGGCAGGAGAATCGCTTGAACACAGGAGGCAGAGGTTGCAGTGAGCCGAGATTGCGCCACTGCACTCCATCCTGGAGACAGGGCGAGACTCCGTCTCAAAATAAATAAATAAATAAAAGTTTTAAAAAGGAGTAATAATGATAAACAACAATTGCCACATATTAAGTACTTAAAATGTGCTAAGCTTCGCATTTCTCGATGGCGAGTGATGATGAGCATTTTTTCATATGTCTGTTGGCTGTATGAATGTCTTCTTTTGAGAAATGTCTGTTCATATCCTTTGCCCACTTTTTGATGGAGTTGTTTTTTTTCTTGTAAATTTGATTGAGTTCTTTATAGGTTCTGGATATTAGCCCTTTATCAGATGAGTAGATTGCAAAAATTTTCTCCCATTCTGTAGGTTGCCTGTTCACTCTGATGGTAGTTTCTTTTGCTGTGCAGAAGCTCTTTAGTTTAATTAGATCGATCCCATTTGTAAATTTTGGCTTTTGTTGCCACTGCTTTTGGTGTTTTAGACATGAAGTCCTTGCCCATGCCTATGTCCTGAATGATATTAAAACCACAATGAGATACCATCTCACACCAGTTAGAATGGCAGTCATTAAAAAAGCAGGAAACAGCAGGTGCTGGAGAGGATGTGGAGAAATAGGAACACTTTTACACTGTTGGTGAGACTATAAACTAGTTCAACCATTGTGGAAAACAGTGTAGCGATTCCTCAAGGATCTAGAACTGGAAATACCATTTGACCCAGCCATCCCATTACTGGGGATATATCCAAAGGATTATAAGTAATGCTGCTATAAAGACACATGCACACATATGTTTACTGCGGCACAATTCACAATAGCAAAGACTTGGAATCAACCCAAATGTCTATCAGTGACAGACTGGATTAAGAAAATGTGGCACATATACACCATGGAATACTATGCAGCCATAAAAAAGGATGAGTTTGTGTCCTTTGTAGGGACATGGATGCAGCTGGAAACCATCATTCTCAGCAAACTATCGCAAGAACAGATAACCAAACACCGCATGTTCTCACTCATAGGTGGGAACTGAACAATGAGATCACTTGGACACAGGAAGGGGAACATCACAAACTGGGTTCAATTGTCGGCAGGGGGAGGAGGGGTAGCATTAGGAGGTATAACTAATGTAAATGATGAGTTAATGGGTGCAGCACACCAACATGGCACATGTATACATATGTAACAAACCTGCACGTTGTGCACATGTACCCTAGAACTTAAAGTATAATTTAAAAAAATGTGCCAAGCTAAGTGCTTTACACGCATTATCTCTTTTAACCCTCACAAGAGCCCTCTATGTCAGGCTGCTTCATTATCCTTTGTTTACAGGCAAAAACTGAGGCTTAGAGTAGTGAAGTGATTTGATCAAAGTAATGCAGCAAATAGGAGGTACAGTTGGGATTCAAACCCAAGGAGTCTAAATTTGCATAGTTTACATTAAGTTATACTGCTTCATCTCCCTCTACACACACATGCACACATGGGTGCATGCACAAGTACATACAGAGTAAAAGCTAAGGCTGTGAGAAATACATGGTCAAGTTCGACCAAGCCCTCAAGAAGGTGAGCTGGTGGTCATTCTGAGGAAGGAGAGATGAGAAGATGGTCTTAAAGTACTAGGATGTGGCACCAGGAAGAGAAAGGGTATCAGGACTGACCTGCCAACCGTGCTTTCTGAGTACCCCTGTCTGGGCCAGGATTTATGCCTGCTCATCCTTACCTTGGACTATACAAGAGAAACATGGGTAAGAAATACTGAATTGCTATTAAAGTTGATATTGTTGGGCCAGTCTCTCCTTGAGATACACACACACACACACACACACACACACACACACACACACCCCAACCTTCCAGAGGTACTTCTCTGTTCATTGTAATGCAATTGGTGTCTCAGGGCTACTGGGCCCATTTATTGCCTCTGTTCTTGCCTTTGATCCTCTAGAGAAGAGGTGATGGATGGCAAATGCAGGAGCCACCTTGCCAGTCATTCTAAGCAAATAGAATCACTAACCAATTTCCTCCCCACCTCATCATCTCTGTCGAGTTGTTTCCCACCCCCATCTTTGTGGAGAATAATTAAACTTGCAAGCACTGGGCATCGTTACTTAAAGCTAACTGCGATATTCAAAAACAACCCCAAAGAGTTTTTTTCCTGGTCTGCTGCCCTGGATTAAAGGTGGCTTTGATTTGTTTTGTTCTGATTTCTTGCTGCGGGTGATATCTAATTTGCCATTGTGCTTTAACAACAACTCTCTTTAAATACTAGAAGACAGTTCTGACCGTGGCAGGGGGAGATGGAGGCAAAGACGCCCGCCCAAGCTCTACAGAGACTGAATCAGGATAAACAACCTAATTATTTAACTCTTTTTTCAGCTACTGGCTTCCTCCTATTACCCAGGAGAACATTTGCTTAGTTCCTCTAATGCACACCATTTGTCTTTCATCTGTCTTTACAAATGGATACTTGGTAACTTTGATACAGCACTACCCAACACAGCTGTGTGGGTGTGCACACCCTCAGAGTGCTTGAAAATTGTCATGGAGATTGAGGTCTAAAAAAATCAGTCATCAAAATTGTCTTTTAAGGGGCACCGGATGAAGAGAATTGTGCCCCTTCCAACAGTGGTTTACAAAGTGTAATCCCTGAACCAGCAACATCCACACCACCTGGAAACCTAGAAGTCTAAATTCTGGCCAAACATGGTGGCCCACACCTGTAATCCCAGCGTTTTGAAAGGTCAAAGTGGGAAGATAACTTGAGGCCAGGAGTCTAGGCAAGACCTCGTCTCTACCAAAAAAAAAAAAAAAAATCCAGATTCTTGGGCCCCACACCAGCCCTACTGAATCAGAAACTCTGAGAGTGGGAAAACCTGCATGATTCAGGTGGATCTGAAGCACGCTAAAATTTCAGGACCACCGAATCTAGAGTTAGAGAAACTCTGGTTAAAAGTCAAGAAGACTCCCGTCTCTACTAAAAATACAAAAAATTAGCCAGGTGTGGTGGCAGGCACCTGTAATCCCAGCTACTCAGTAGGCTGAGGCAGGAGAATCACTTGAACCTGGGAGGGGGAGGTTGCAGTGAGCCAAGATCATGCCATTGCATTCCTGCCTGGGCAACAGAGCCAGACTCTGAGACTATGTCTAAATAAATAAATAAATAAATAAATAAATAAAGGCAAGAAGGCAGAGTAGAGGGAAAAGTGACTTTATTTTTAACCGTGGTTTTCAACATTGGATGCATACTAGAATCATCTGGAGAGTTCTAAAAATACTGATGCCCAGGTCTTACTCCCAGAAGCTCTGGCTTAATTGGTCTGATATGGGGCCTAGGCATTAGTAGTTTTTCAAAGCTACCCAGGTAATTCTAATGTGCAACGAGGACTGAGAGTCACTATTTTTGGAAATACAGGGGAGGATATCATCTGGAGATCTTTACCTTTTTAGTTATCACCTGGTCCATGCCCTGTTTTGGATCAGGGGAGTGCTAGGATGGCTCATGAGAAATCAGGAGATATTACCAGTTTGAGAAGGGGAAGGAAAGGCAGCTAACGTGCACTGAATGTCTGCTATGCACCAAGCACTATGCTAGGCACTATGTCCACACATCCTTGAACAGATAGAATTACTGGCAGCAATCGCGATTCAGCATCCAAGGGAAGGAATTAGAATAAGGAGATGATTAGTTCACAGGAGCACACACAGAGAAGCTTCTCATTATAACCACTCAAGGAATAAACGCACAAATTTGTAAAGAGCCAAGCATGTATTTGGGATGAGTTAGGTAGATCCCAGTTTAGCTGCAGAAGGCTGGACTAAATAACCTAATATTTCCTCAAAATTTATTATAGAATACTGTGAAAAGGCATAATGTCAGATACAATCTGGAAGCTATTTCTGCACATTCAAAATGATGGAGGAAACTGAGGTACTATCTCCCAAACCATTCTCACTGAAAACTTTGAGATGGCTCAGGCAACCTTAAAGAGGAATGAGGTTAAGTATTACACCCATTTTATAGACTAGAACAGTGGTTCTCAATGTATGGTCCCTGGACCAGCAGCACCAGTAGCACCTGGGAACTTGTTAGAAATGCAAATTCTCCATCCCCATCCCACTTCTACTGAATGAGATACTCCAAGCATGGGGCCTTGCAATCTGTGTTTTAACATTCTCCCAGGCAACCCTGATGCATGCTTGAGAACCAGTTTTAGAACCACAGTTCTAGTGAGTTCGTTCAACTGATCCTCAAGGGTGGAGTCATTTTTAAATTTTTTTTTCACATCAGCAAGTATTCACTGAGGAGCCTGCCATCTATACCCCAACCATGCCCTTCTCTGAATTGTACTGGAAAACTAAGAGATGCAAGGCTGCAGTGAGGACTGGCAATGTGGCTGGCGGGAAATACTAAAGACTGAGGCTCCAAATCATATAATGTGCTTGTAGTGTGACCCTACAGAGGTCACCTAACAAAATCTAGCAGATGGCAGGTGTTCAATAAATATTTGGCAGCTAAGTACCTGTAAGGATGATAGTGCTGAAGGAGACAGGATATAATGAAGGAAGCAGGAGTCAGACATATCTCAATTTGGGTCCTGGCTCTGCCTTTGAACTAGCTCTCTGATCTTAAGCAAGGCACTTCCCATTTTAGCCTCAGTTTTCTCAGCTATAAGATGGGGGAGAGAGATTCTGATTACATGATCTCTATAGGCTCTGTTGACATCTAAACTGTTCTGTTTCAAAATAAGCCAGGCACGATGGCTCGTGCCTGTAATCCCAGCCACTATGAGAGGCCGAGGCAGGCGGATCACCTGAGGTCAGGAGTTCAACACCAGCCTGGCCAACACAGTGAAACCCCGTCTCCACTAAAAATACAAAAATTAGCTAGGCATGGTGGCACACGCCTATAGTCCCAGCTACTCGGGAGACTGAGGCAGGAGAATCACTTGAACCTGGGAAGCGGAGGTTGCAGTGAGCCGAGAGAACGCCACTGCACTCCAGCCTGTGTGATAGAGTGAGACTCTGTCTCCAAAATAAATAAATAACAACAACAACAAAATCTACACTGTGATCTTGAGACAGTTTAGTGATCCAGTTTCTATAAAGATAGGGCTATATAGATACAAAATGTACTGAAGCCTCAAGATACATTTTATATACAGGATCGATTTCCAGCACCCGGCAAAATACTACTATTTAACACCAACGGAAGTGGTTTAATCATTAATGTGTGGCGTGCAACCACCTGATTAAACACTGTCATAACTCACTTAATAATTAGAGCTTTCAACTGTCTGAGTGGTACACAGGAGTATTTCTTCAATGGTAGGAAATTGTTTGCAGTAGCTGGGAAACATTACGGACAAATAACTGGGGCAAGCTGCTTGTGTTCATTAGGATCATAGAACTGGAGGGAACCCCTCAATAACCTTTAAACATTCGAAGGTGAAAAGTATTAGCAGAGTCAAGAAAAACCCTACATACAGATTATCAGGAAGAAATGCAAATAGTGAAAAGAGCAAGGGCGATGGAAAGAGGCCAGACCCAAATTCAAATCCCTGCTCCACGGTAACTGTGTGAACTCAGACATGCCATTTAGCATCTCTAAGCCACAGACTCATCTGTGAAGAGGAGATAATAACACCTGCCTCATAAGGCTGTTCTGAGCATTAAGTAGAACAATGGACTACATGTGAGAGCCTGGTATAGACACACCCCCATCCCACCAAGCTTAAGTGCTCCATCAATTAGAGATGATGTTATTATTCTGAATTGCCTTTGCATGTGAAAGCAAAGAGAACTGTGAGATCCCTGCTGCCTGAAACTTCATCAAAAAAAAAAAAAAAAAAAAAAAAGACTTGACAAGAACCTGCTGCCTACTCTGTATAGGATATTGTGAGGCATAGCCAAGAAATGGTAGGTGGAATCACACAGAATTCCAGTATTTGACCATTTTACCGACAAACGCACAATGTTATGTGGTTCAACCTAAGATAGGAGGCTGTCCCTCATTTTATATAAAATCTGATCCTGTCAAGAAATGGTTGATGCCCAGAAAAACAATAGCAATCCCCAAATGTTTAACTAAGTCCTAAGTTGAATATATAGTAGACCCCGTTATCCACGGTTTCTCTTTCCGTGGTTACAGTTAGCTGTAGTTAATGGAGGTCTGAAAATACGTGAGTACAGTAAGATATTTTGAGAGAACATTTATATAACTTTCATGACGGTATGTGTAATAATTGTTCTATTTTATTTTTGATTACTGTTGTTAACCTCTCACTGTCCCTAATTTATAAGCTTTGTCATAGGTATGTATGTATAGGGAAAAAACATAATGCTGTATACGTGAAGTTTGATACTATCTGCAGTTTCAGGCATCCACTGGGGTCTTGGAACATATCCCTCCAGGGTAAGGAGGGACTACTGTAAAGCAAAATGTGCAGTGCAGGGAGGCAGTTGGTGGCCCTAGAGGTAACAAATGCTCTATTTTGGCTGAGTGAATGACCGGACTCACCACTATTTTGATATCAAAATAGCTACCCTTTAGCCACCCACTTGGCCCCACTCCTTTCCTTGTCAGTCATGGATATGAGGGCAGTGGAACACTGAGCCTCTGCTGCAGAAACCCTACATGCCAAAGCCCCCACTGGGGAGGCGCCCAGTTCCAGGCAAAGGAATTCAGCACAGCCAAAGCAAGGTTGAGATGAATAACTAGATTTACTCCTTGAGATTCCGAGAGCCTCCAACGGGAACAGGCTGTTTCACAGAGCCAGTCTCAGCTGATAAGAGGCAGCAGATGACTCTTTCCAAGTAACAGTCATTATGATGTCTGTAACCTTTTTATTATAAAAATACATGCATAACCCACAGAGCCCTACTTACTTGCACTTTCTTGGATGGCTGCTGGGTTTCACACAGGCCAGATTAGATACATTCTGACTTGTTCAGGCACTGTCAGTTTAGGTCCCTTCCTCCTGGAAGCAACAAAACCAGGCAAAGAGATTAATAAGGCCCACTACATCTAAGGAGAAATTGGGGGGCACTTTCTTAGCCAGAGGTTGCTCAAAGACAGCCCCATCCCAGTTGATGAACCAGTCTACCATGTACATGGTGTCTAGCTGATCCTTTTTTCCCCCTACACAGCCTGCTCAGACATAGCCTGTATTTTACCCTTGTCAAATGGGGGAGGGTAGCACATCCCTTCTGTAGAGGATAAAGACCACACAGCTTCCGGCCTGGACACTGCTCATGCTCTCCCTTGAGGTCAGTGGGTAACTTTCTGGCTGGCCCTGTCACAGGCAGGAAGTTTGGCTGACATACATCCCCCGTTTCACATTTACTTAACAAACAATTATGTAACAGTTTCCATGTGCCAGGCACTATTCTAGCCACTATACACATATCAACTCATTTATTATCCTCATAAGAACCCTGAGAAGTACGGTCACATGCTGCATAATGACATTTCAGTCAAGGATAGACCATATATATGCTGTTGGTCACATAAGACTATAATGGAACTGCCTTATACAGACATACAATTTTTTATCATTTATATCATTTATCATTTTTATTATTTATATATATAAATGATATTGTGTATACATGATATTGTGTGTTAGATACACAAATACTTCCCTTTGTGTTACAATCGCCTACAGTATTCAGTAGAGTCACATACTGTACAGGTTTGTAGCCTGGGAGCAATAGAACGTAACACATAGCCTAGGTTCCCAGTAGGCTATACCATCAGGGTTTCTGTGAGTGCACACTATGATGTTCACACAATGATCACATTTCTTAAGGAGACATTTCTCAGAACATATCCCTGTCATTAAGTAATGCATGGCTGTACATACAGTTATTAAGCCCATTTTACAGATGAGAAACCTGAGGCAGAGAAAGATGAAGTAACTTGCCCAAGGTCACAGAGCTGCTAAGTAGGAGAGCTAGGATTTGACCAGGCTAGGATTTGAGCTGGTAAGTGGGAGAGCTGTTATTATCTCCCCTTCACAGATGGGTCTGTGGCTTAGAGATGCTAAATGGCATGTCTAAGTTCACACAGCTACTGTGGAGCAGGGATTTAAATCCGGGTCTTGCCTCTTTCCATTGCCCTACCTCTTTTCACTATTTGCATTTCTTCCTGATAATCTGTATGTAAGGTTTTTCTTGACCCTGGCTCCAGAGTTTGTTCTCTAAACTACTAGAATATCCTACCTCTTGAAGTAAGAATTTTTTAAGGCATAGGTAGAGGCAGAGGGAAGGGCAGAGGCTCTACCCACAGACGCAGCCACTTTCACCACGGTTTGAATTGAGAGGCTCTAAAATGTTTTTCCCTTGCCTTGCTGCATCAGAGTTCATGCTGTGCTCCCTCTTCTGAGGCATCCAAGGTCCTCACTCAAATATGAATAAAACTTGGCAGGAACAGTATAGTTATCATTGGTCATTAACACCCAGGCCCAAAGCGTGTTATCACATTCAAAGTCAAGCAGACTTCTGAGAATCTGGGTCCCTGAAGACGCAAGTTGTGAAGATGAGGAAGAGAGTTTAAGAAAGGTCTATGGCTGTCAAAGCTGCCTAGGAGAGAAAGGCCTGAGGATGATGATGATGAAGATACACAAACAGCCTAAGGGATTTTATGAAAATATTGGGTGCCTCAGCAGCAAGACCCTACAAGAAGAAATAAGACTACACTGAAAACAGACTTGACTCTTTCCTGGTTTGGCCCCCCAGTCTTGCTTCATAAACTACACGCAACTCAAACCTGACATATGGCAGCTAGGTTCTCTTCTGCAGTGGCAGAGGATCCCAGGTTAATCAACAAGGCCCCTGGTTAGGCAAGTGTCCAAACTCACACTTATCCTCTTCTTGGACAAAGATACAGTCCTCGGTGAAGCCTGTCCCATGCTCACCCACGCTAGGGCAGCATTTGAGAAAACAAAGCAACAACAAAGCATCCAGGTCAGAAGGCACAAGAAAACCCTCACATGGGCTGGATAAGCTGGGGTTATTGACTGTGGCAGTGACAGGCAGATCCTCTCAGACCGCTACAACCCAGATTCCCAGCTGGTTGTGACTGCATAGCCCACACACTCTAACGACTCAGCTTCTCTCATTATGATTAAGATTATGATTAATGTTTCATTTATCAAACATTTGATATGTGCCAGGCACTGTTATTAGTGTTTTACATGTATTAACTCATTTAATCTTCATAATAACGTTATTAAGTAGGTATTGTTATGCCTAGAAAGACTGATGCTCTGAAAAGTAGCAGGCCAGAGGTCACAGCTACAAAGTGGAAAATTGGGGTCTTTCTCTCTGTCTCAAAAGTCACCTTCTCTATTTCTTGTTTTCTTTTTTATTTTTTTTTTTTTTGAGACAGAGTCTCGCTTTGTCACCCAAGCTGCGGTGCAGTGGTGCAATCTTGGCTCACTCCTAGCTCCGCTTACTGGGTTCATGCCATTCTCCTGCCTCAGCCTCCCAAGTAGCTGGGACTACAGGCGCCCACCACCACGCCTGGCTATATATATACATATATATATATATGTGTATATATATATATATTTGTATTTTTAGTAGAGACAGGGTTTCACTGTGTTAGCCAGGATGGTCTCGATCTCCTGACCTCATGATACACCCGCCTCGGCCTCCCAAAGTGCTGGGATTACAAGCATGAGCCTCTGCACCCGGCCATCACCTTCTCCATTTCTAAAATACAATAGGGTTCATGCAAAAGGAGGTGATTTCTGCATGAGGCTCTATTGATCTTTTATCTCTCATCAAGGACCTAGCAGCTTGGGGATCAGGGAAGAAGTTGGCCAAGGCCACTCACATCTTCCAGCAAGGCACTCATCTCCTCACTTATGTCCAACCCCGGCTCTTCTCACCAGAGGAACTAATCTATGAGCATGTGTTTGGTGGGTTTCACCATGGATGGAGTGGAGGGCTACTTTCTTTGTAGGGTGCTGTTGAGAGTATAGCTGGACACTTCACAAGACAGGAGACAAACAGGGAATGGCAAGTAGGATGTACGGTGGCTATTTGATGACATTTCTCTCCCCTTAACTCCTACCACCCATATGGTTAGCCCATAATTGGTAAACTCCGCCATTCTGGTCCTTTAATATGGAACTACCCTACCACTGGTCAACAAGCAGACTTGCCAGGCTGCACTGGGACTAAAAACTCCCTGATTCTTCTGGGTCCAATCAGTCCCTTTGTCAGAATGACCTGGATGGAGAGCAAGGGCATCTGCTTTGGAGCCATTTAAAGGCTCCTAGAGTACCTCTGTGTCCTAAGGGGTGGATTAGAAAGAATAGGGCCAAGGAAGTGCTGAGAATATAGGGGAGACTAGAAGTCAAGGTAATGAATGACTCTGTTATACTGGCCTACCACAGTGTACCTGGAATGATCTTCAGGATCTGCACAAACCCTTAGGTGTGGAGGGAGGGAGAATTGATTGTCGTGCGCTCCCTAACTGAAGCCCATGTAGGAACTCCCTTTATAGTCCAAAGAAAGCATATTGGAGGAAAACTTACTTGGCCTGGCTCTGGCTCCCTGAAACAAACTAAATAAATCTCTTAAATCTCTCTTCTCACAGGGAGGAAACAAAACGTAGTTTCAGGGCAAAGCAAGAGACCATGTCACTTAAGGGACAGTATCCCATGTGAAATAATAACATCCATACTCATCTAAACGCCAAGTATGCAGATGGAACTGAGTAGGTTTCCAAAGCAAATTTATCAGTTTCTCCTTCAGATTAGCTCCCCTTCCAATCCTTCCATTCAGTCATCTAGACGCAATCTCAGAGTTTTCACTGAAGATGGGAGGTAAAAGAGAAAGGAACGTTCATCAAAACCTATGGATTCTACTTTTCTATCCTATTATTCCTAGCCTCACCACCACCACCCCAGTTCTAGACCTTATGTATGCCACTCTGCACCCACTCCACCCCACCTCCCTATACTGGATACCTTCTTGACTGCCTTCCTATCTTCAGGACTAGCTTCATAGTCATGCTATCTGAGCAGGCTCATAGGTACTCACACTTGGTTTAATGCTCTGCTGTTAACATCTTGAAAGTCCTAATAAGTTTTTTTAACAAGGAGCCCAGCAATTTCATTTTGCATTGGGCCCTGCAAATTATGTAGCCACTCCTGCCTGTTTCTCCCCATCTGGACCCATCTTACACGTAACGTTTATTACCAGAGTTTGCTTGCTAATGCCAATAACAATGCCCTAATGCATCTAATGGTTCTCCAATGCCTCCAGAATCAAACCCAAACCTCGCAGCCTGGTCTTCAAGGCCGTCTGTTACCTGGCCTCTGTCTAATTTTCCATATATCCCATATAAATTCTACTCATTCCAGAATGGAGGATGGTTTACTATTAACAACTTCAGCAGAATGATTAACAGCTCACACTGTGGAGTCAGACTCAGTTTAGGGACCTGGTTCTACACCTGTTAGCTGTATGGCTTTGGGCAAATTCCTTAGCCTCTCTGAACCTCAGTTTCCTCATCTGTAAAAAGGAGATACCAACAGTACCTGTCTCATAAGGCTAGTATAAGAATTACATGATATAATCAATAGAAATAAGTCTCTAAGCATAGTGTCTGGCTGGCCCCAAGTAAACACTAAATAAGCATTAGCTACTAATATTGTTATTTGTTGTAATTGTTACAAAGCTGAGTAGTTCTAAAAGTCACTATGCCTAATGCCTATCTAATTGGCCATATTGCTGGCTGGATTTCAGGTAACTCACAGTGACCTGCCATGTCGCTCTACTTCCCTTTTATATACCTGTCAACCACCATCCTCTGGATGGAGATGATTATAATTTGCATGCTGTTGAGCTGTGTTCACCACCTCCCTCTTTTTGCTCTCTGCTAGTGTGGGAGCAACTTGATAGGCCAGCAGAAGTTGCAGAGGCAGACATGGAGGGAAGCAGCACATTTGCCAACTAGGGTTTCAGAGGGAAGCAGCTCTGGGAACTGACATTCAGGCTTTGACCCACCCCCCCGCCGCCTTCCCCCTGCCAAGTTCTGTCCATTCTCCTGGGAACCCATGGTCTTTCTTGGGGGATACATAGAGATTTTGGATGAGCTTTGTCCAGGCATCTGCGTGAAACAGCTCTGGGATAGTTCCCTCTATCATATCAGGTCAATTTCAAATTTGCAGCCAAGGTTCATCCTGAGCTGCTAAAGTAATTCGCAATGTAGTCACAGAAGTGGCTCACCCTATATAAAGACTAAGGGTCCCAGCTTAAGCTTTTTGCATGGGTCCTTTGCTATACCCCAGCTGTGGTGAGCAGAACAGCTCCCAGCAAGGTCACTTCCAGTTCCTTCCCATCCATTTACAGATGTGCTTTGTACTTCTGTTAGAACAGGGATCCTCAACTCTGGCTGCAATTTAGATTCACCTGCAGAACTTCTGAAACATACCAATGTTGGGCCACTCCTAGGACTAATTAAATCTGAATGTCTGGGAGAGGGACCCTGAAGTTGGTAAGATTGTTGTTGTTGTTGTTGTCATTGTTTTTAATTAATTAATTTATTTATTTTTTAGTGTTAGGTTCAGGTTCGGGGTACTTGTACAGGTTTGTTACATAGGTAAACTTGTGTCACAGGGGTTTGTTATACAGATTATTTCATCACCCAGGTATTAAGCCTAGTACCCATTATTTTTCCTGATCTTCTCCCTCCCTACCTCCACCCTCCAAAAGGCCCCAGTATATGTTGTTCCCTTCTATGTGTCCATGTGTTCTCATCATTTAGCTCCCACTCATAAGTGAAAACATGTGGTATCTGGTTTTCCGTTCCTGTGTCAGTCTGCTAAGGATAATGGCTTCAGGCTCCATCCATGTCCCTGGAAAGGACATGATCTCATTCCTTTTTTATGACTGCTGGGTATATACCCACAGAAATGGAAATCGTTCTATCATAAAGACACATGCATGTGGATGTTCATTGTAGTAAAATTCACGATAGCAATGACATGGAGCTGGTAACATTGACAAACTCCTAAAGTGATTCTAATGTGTGGCCAGGACAGAGAACAAGATTAGATGAGAAATGTAGCTTCATAACCAATGTCCATGTCATTCTCCTCCTTGAACCTATCTATGTCACTTCTTACTTGAAATACAAAGTTCAAGAAACCCCCAATATGACCCTGTTTATTTTTTGCTATCCCTACCCATGCACTCTACCCTATAGCCACACCTGGTTCTTTCCCAGTCCACAGACACAACACCTATATTAGTCTCATTGAAATGTTGCTCACACTGTTTCCCTGACCTAGAATATCCCCACTACTTTTTCAAAAGCGGTGGTTTTCAAATGTGAGTGTGCCTCAGAATTTCCCGGAGGGCTTGCTGAAATACAACTTGCTAAGATCCACCTCAGAGTGTCTGATTTAGAAGGTCTAATACGGACCTGAGATTTGACCTGCTAACAAATTCTCAAGTAATGTTGATGCCGCTGGGCAAAATATCACATTGTGCTGCTCTCTCCTCAAGTTTCCAAATGGCCTCTTTCAAATTGATAGTGAGGTTCCAGGAAGAAATCACCCTAGTTGGATCTGCCCTTGGCAAACTTTAGGGGAGAACAGGATTGCCTTCAGCATCCTTCTATCTCACTTTATTACCTCCTAATTGCCACCCTCCTACTTCCAAGCACTCAAGGTTTTTATACTGATTACTACTTGCTCAAAATGCTCCACAGCAAAGGTTCTTGTGTTCCAGCCAGACTCTTATGCCCTCCGGTCTCCATACTCTGCTAAGATGTTCTATTGATAATATAACAACAGAACATACAGAAAACTCTGTGGTTAATTAAGCGCAACATGGACTCTGGGGTCAAACAGGTCTGGTGGACTTGTGGATCCACCACTTCTCTGCTGTATAGCACTGCAAAATCACTAAGCTTCTCTGAGGCTACATTTCTTTATCTGTAATATGAGGATATCATGCATACCTTGCAGGGCAATTATGGGGAATAAAATAAAATAATGTATGTAAAGAATAAACCTGACATATGTTAAGCATTCAATAAATAGTTGCTATTACAAATGCATTAAAACTTTACTATTAGTAACTGGTGGGAGATTGCCTAGGTAGCCCTTGCATTTTAACAACAACATTGTTAGTGAGGATCTCTGGGGAAACCCTCCATTTTTGCACTGTTGCCAGAATGATCTTTTCAGAATATAAATTGAATCACTTTGTCCCTCTGTTTATATTTTTTCTCATTGCTTCCCTCTTGCTTGTAGAATAAAACCCTAAATCCTTAAATGACTTATATGCTCCCATATTCAGTGGTTCTTAACTGGGGAGTATTTGGAAGTTTGGGGATATTTTGGTTGTCATAAATACCAAGGGGGGCAGTATTCGCATTTAGTGTGCAGGGACCAAGACACTAAACCTCCTGCAACCTTGCATATGCAAACCAGCCCTCCCTACCCCCATGAAAACCTGTCCCACCCCAAAGCCAATGGCACTTGCATTGAGAAACATCGGAGTCAAACTCTCTAGCCTCACCTCCTATCACTTCCTTGCTCTGTGTACTCCAGCCACGCTGGCCTTGTTTTTAGTCCTCCACAGCACCTTGGACATGCTGTTCTTTCTACTTGGAAAGCAGGTCTTTTCTGATGGATCATTTAACTCCTACTGACCCTTCAAATCTCAGCTTAAGTGATACTGCTTCGTGGAGGCCGTAACTCACTCCCCGTTATTGTATATACCTCCTTAGAACTGTATTCCTTTCCTTCAGAATATTTATCTTAGTTTATAATTGTGTACTCTGTAATTTTTTTGAATTATTTGATTAATGTTTGCCTCACACATAAAACCACAGGTTCCAAGAAAGCAAGCATCACATCTGTTTTTGCTCACCATTATATACCCAGTACCTAGCCCAATGCTTGGCTAGCAGTAGGTACTCTCTCTCTCTGAGAAATGAATACCCATATAGGTAGCCCCTAGTCTTAACAAAGTCTTTAGGGAGAGGGGGCAGTTATTAACATGCTCTGCTCTTAGAGGCCGTAGAACAACTGGCTCCCACTAAACTCTTTGAGGTAGGAGGGGGAACTAGATAGAGTAGAAAGGTGCTTCCCTGTAATTATTCTGTTTGCATTCAAGCTTATTAGAATGCAACGGTTGGTCACAATGTTTATGTTTACAGTTTCTACACATAGACATTCTGATTGATTGCTTGCTTCCAATCCTAAATATATTAAAACAAATGAAAGATTGTTTAAAGCATGTTGTCTATTTACTTTTTGATGCTTCTAAGACATGCGGGGTACCTGTCCAATTTTTGGCAAATTTGAAAAATACCCTGTCAGGAGTGTAACAGTCTTGGAATATGGTACTACATGTGATAGAGCTACTTACACCTCAACTCTCTAGTGAACTCTGCATTAAAAATCAAGACATTAGGCTGCTTCAGCTTTCAATAGCTTGGGAGTTGGTTTGTTTGTATGTTTAATGCCATAGTCCAGGCAATAAGAAAGAATGAGAAAAAGGAAGAGCAGGAGTATGTGTTTGGTGCATAAAAGAAATGTTGATTCTAGCTGGGTGTGGTGGATCAGATCTGTAGTCCCAGCTACCCGGTAGGAGACTGAGTCTGGAGGATCACTTGAGCTCAGGAGTTTGAGACCAACCTGGGCAACATAGTGAGACCCTGTCCCCCCACCGCAAAAAAAAAAAAAAAAAAAAAATGCTGATTCTGTTCCAGTGTGACTAGAACCCAATAAGCAAAGGGGAAGGTAATCTAAGATGAGGTCATAGAGGTAGCTAAGACCAGGTCAGTTAAAATTTTTGTCCATTCCTTTGAGTAGGCTGGGAGCCATGGGAGGGTTTTGAGCAGAGGAGCAGTGTGATCTAACTTACTTTTAAAACAGATCACTTTCAGTACTGTTTGAAGAAAAAATGTGTGGAGGAGGGTTGATGTGTGAGCAGGTTGCAGGGTGTAAAGGACAGAAGCAGCCAGGCCAGTTAGGATACTATTGTGATAATTCAGGTGAAAGGAGATGGGAATTATTGACCAGATGGTAGCAGAGAAGGCAGTAAAAACTGATTGGATCTTACGTATATTTTGAAAGTAGAATGTGACGTGTGAGAGAAACAGAAATCCAGGATTCATTTTTTATTCAACAAATATTTACCGAACACCTACTATGTGCCAGGTACTGTTTTATGCGCTTAGGATATAACAGTGAACAAAGCAAACAAAAATCTCCATCTTATTTGAGTTTACTTTTTGTTTTGTTTTGTTTTCAGTCAGAGTCTTGGTCTGTTGCCCAGGCTGGAGGGCAGTGGCAGGATCTTGGCTCACTGCAACCTCCGATTCCCAGGATCAAGTGATTCTCATGTCTCACCCTCCCGAACAGCTGGGATTATAAGCATGCACCAACATGCCTGGCTAATTTTTTCTATTTTTAGTAGAGATGAGGTTTTGCCATGTTGGCCAGGCTGGTCTCGAACTCCTAGCCTCAAGTGATCTGCCCACCTCAGCCTCCCAAAGTGCTGGGAATACAGGCATGAGCCCCTGCACCTTGCCTGAGCTTACTTTTAAATCAATAATAGATAACATGTTCTGAGCACTTCCTGTGTTCTAAGCACTTTGCATTCTTAACTCATTTAATTCTCACTACAATCCAATAATGTATGTGTGTATGGTATTACCTCCATTTCTCGGATGAGGAAACTAAGGCACAGAGAGGGTAATTAAGTCTCTTGAGTCTCACAGCTGATAAGTAGCAAAGCTGTGTTTCCAACCCAGGAAATTATGTTGGAGAGTGTGAGTTCAAAGCACTTCATTCTACTGCTTCCTTACCAGGTCAGTATTCCCACAACAGGAGTAAAGCTGGACCACCTGGGTGAAAACTAGGGATGTAACTGCTAGATGACTCAAAGTTTTTTGGCCTGAAAAACTGTAAGAATGTACTTGACATTTACAAGAGCTTGATTCTGAATATAAATTGGTAGCTTGGGCACAGAAAGATTTGGGCCAGTGAGTACTCTCTAAAATGTCCAATATTATTTGACACAAAAATGTTGTGTCATAGCACCGTGTAAGTGTTAGCTCTAATTATCCACTAGAATGGTTAAGTGGCATTCAAAAGGGCAGAATTTATCAGGCTTGCTGAGACCCTGACACACTGCCAGGCAAATCAGGAGGCTTTGGTCAGTGAAATCGCCCTAGGACTCTTTCATAGAAATCTGCCATCAAATGTGGTAGAAATACATGGGAACAAAAGAGATAAGGCAACCAGAGATTTGGAGATATACTGATAGAAATGGCTTGCATTCTCGTTGGATGCTTACCATGTTGTAGGCCCTATCCTAAGTATTGGCAATGTATTACATCATCTAATCTTCACAACAACCCTAGGAAGAAGATATTAGTATTTCCATGTATAAAACTGGGGTTCCGAAAGGTTTGGTGACATGCCCAGGCTCTCCTAGCTCAAATGTGGTAGCGGTGGGATGCAAACACACATCTGTTTGACTCCAAAGCCCACGCTGCTCCCCAGGAGGGTAAATTCTCCTGCTGTGCTCCCCAGTGAACCCTGTCCAGATCATCTACTTGCCTATATTTGAATTATTTCTAATACTTAAATCTGTACTTCTTTGTATATTTCTGTACATGCTTTGGTACAATCTCATTCAAACATATGTTCCATCTCTCCCATTTATTTTATAAGCTCACTGAGGTTGGGGCCCTGATTTGCTTATCTTGTTACTTTCCAGCAGTTTTAGTTATGGGAATCTGCCCACAAGTGAGTGTCTAATAAAGGTAGTTGATTGACTGTAATAAACTGTTCTAGAAATCTGCTGGTGATTCCGTATGCTTTCATCCAAGACAAGATTAATATCACAGTGGCAGGTAAAATAATAGCTGCCATTTCTTTAAGATTTAATTTGGCCTAAACATCTATACCATGCAAAGTACTTCCCATGCATTACCTCATTTAACTCTAAAAATATGAATCAGATACTTTAACTGCCTTTAAAAATTTTATTATTATTATTATTATTTTGAGATGGAGCCTTGCTCTGTCACCCAGGCTGGAGTACAGTGGCACAATCTCGGCTGATGTTTACCTCCGTTTCCCAGGTTGAAGCAATTATCCTGCCTCAGCCGCCCAAGTAGCTGGGATTACAGGTGTGTGCCACCATGCCCAGCTAATTTTTGTATTTTTAGTAGAGACGGGATTTTGCCGTGTTGGCCAGGCTGGTCTCGAACTTCCGACCTCAGGTGATCTGCCCACCTTGGCCTCTTAAAGTACTGGGATTTACAAGCATGAGCCACCATGCCCGGCCAGATACTCTAATTATAATCCCTATATTTCATGATTTAGCAGTCCCACTGCTGGGTATACACCAAAAAGAAAGGAAATCAGTACATCAAATAGATACTGCACTCCCATGTTTACTGCAGCCCCATTCACAATAGTCAAGGTATGGAATCAACCTAAGTGTTCGTCAATAGATGAATGGACAAAGAAAATATGGTACATATACACAAAGGAATACTACTCAGCCATAAAAAAGAATGAAATCCTGTCATTTCCAGCAACATGGATACAACTGGAGGGCATTATGTCCCATGTTCTCACTCATATGTGGGAGCAAAAAAAAAACAACAAATTGATCTCATGGAGGTAGTGAGTAGAATAATGTTTCCCAGAGGCTACAAAGGCAGAGGGGACTAGGGTGTGAGGAGAGGTTGGTGAACACGTACAAAACTACAGTTAGATAGAAGGAATAATAACTTATAGTGCTCCTGCATGTTCTCACTCATAAGTGGGAGTTGAACAATGAGAACACATGGACACAGGGAGGGGAACATCACACCCTGGGGCCTGTCGGGGAGTGGGGGGCAAGGGGAAGGAGAGCGTTAGGACATACGGAGCATAAAACCTAGATGGTGGGTTGATAGGTGCAGCAAACCACCATGGCACATATATACCTATGTAACAAACCTGCATGTTCAGCACATATATCCCAGAACTTAAAGTAAAGTAAAATAAAATAAAATAAAATAAATAACTTATAGTGTTCAATAGCACTGTCAGGAGACTATATATAATTAACAATTCATTGTACAATTAACCCTTGATTGTTTTCCAACCAAACTCAGACTGAACATACATTCATCCCTTGGTACACATGGGGAGTGGCTCACGTGTACCAAAATCCACACACGCTGAAGTCTGGAAGCTGGCCCTGTGGAACCCCATGTTTAAAAGTACAGGTTTTGTATCCCGTGACTACTGTATTTCTGATGATTTGTTGGAAAAAACATGTGTGTATAAGTGGACCCATGCAGTTCAAACTCATGTTGTTCATGAGTCAACTGTACAGTATTTGAGAATCCGTGGATACAGAAGGCTGACTTTATGTATCTGTGGGTTTGGCGGGGCTGACTGCAGACTGGAGGATGCTTGGAATTTGGAATACAAGGGTCTAGGAACCAGCCCCTCGTGTATACTGAAGTATGACTGTATATTTTTAAATAGCTGGAAGGGAATATGTACAGCATTCCCAACACAAAGAAATGTTAAAAGTTTGAGGTGGTAGATATCCCAATTACCCTGATTTTATTATTAGATATTGTATGCATATATCAAAATATCACATGTACCCCATAAATATAAATAAAAATAAATATGTCCAACTATTATGTATCAATTAAAAATTAAAAATAATTTTAGATGGCTGAATAGGAGCAGCTCTGGTCTGCAGTGCCAAGCATGATCAACACAGAAGATGGGTGATTTCTGCATTTCAAAGTGAGGTCACCAACATCAAAGAACAAAGGTAGATAAAACCACAAAGATGGGGAGAAACCAGTGCAGAAAAGCTGAAAATTCTAAAAATCAGAGTGCCTCTTCTCCTTCAAAGGATCGCAGCTCCTTGCCAGCAATGAAACAAAGCTAGATGGAGAATGACTTTCACCAGTTGACAGAAGTAGGCTTCAGAAGGTCCGTAATAACAAACTTCTCCGAGCTAAAGGAGGATATTCTAACACACTGCAAGGAAGCTAAAAACCTTGAAAAAAGATTAGACGAATGACTAACTAGAATAAACAGTCTAGAGAAGACCTTAAAGGACCTGATGGAGCTGAAAACCATGGCACAAGAACTTCGTGACGCATGCACAAGCTTCAATAGCCGATTCAATCAAGTAGAAGAAGGGGTATCAGTGATTGAAGATCAAATTAATGAAATAAAACCAAGAAGACAAGGTTAGAGAAAAAAGAGTAAAAAGAAATGAACAAAGCCTCCAAGAAATATGGGACTATGTGAAAAGACCAAATCTATGTTTGACTGGTGTACCTGAAAGTGATAGGAAGAATGGAACCAAGTTGGCAAACACTCTTCAGGATATTATCCAGGAGAACTTCCCCAACCTAGCAAGGCAGGCCAACATTCAAATTCAGGAAATACAGAGAACACCACAAAGATCCTCGAGAAGAGCAACCCCAAGACATATAATTGTCACATTCACCAAGGTTGAAAAGTGGGAAGGGCAGCCAGAGAGAAAGGTCAAGTTACCCACAACGGGAAGCCCATCAGACTAACATCAGATCTCTTGACAGAAACTCTACAAGCCAGAAGAGAATGGGGGCCAATATTCAACATTCTTAAAGAAAAGAATTTTCAACCCAGAATTTCATATCCAGCCAAACTAAGCTTCATGAGTGAAGGAGAAATAAAGACCTTTACAGACAAGCAAATGCTGACAGATTTTTTGTCACCACCAGGCCTGCCTTACAAGAGCTCGTGAAGGAAGCACTAAACATAGAAAGAAACAACCAGTACCAGCCACTGCAAAAACATGCCAAATTGTAAAGACCATCAATGCTATGAAGAAACTGCATCAATTAATGGGCAAAATAACCAGCTAACATCATCATGACAGGATCAAATTCACACATAACAATATTAACCTTAAATGTAAATGGGCTAAATGTCCCAATTAAAAGACACAGACTGGCAAATTGGATAAAGAGTCAAGACCCATCAGTGTGCTGTATTCAGGAGACCCATCTCACGTGCAAAGATGCACATAGGCTCAAAATAAAGGGATGGAGGAAGATCTACCAAGCAAATGGAAAACGAAAAAAAAAAAAAAAAAAAAAGCAGGGGTTGCAATCGTTGTCTCTGGTACAATAGACTTTAAACCAACAAAGATCAAAAGACACAAAGAAGGCCATTACATAATGGTAAAGGGATCAATTCAACAAGAAGAGCTAACTATTCTAAATATATATGCACCCAATACAGGAGCACCCAGATTCATAAGGCAAGTCTTTAGAGACCTACAAAGAGACTCACACAATAATAATGGGAGACTTTAACAACCCACGGTCAATATTAGACAGATCAATGAGACAAAATGTTAACAAGGATATCCAGGGCCTGAACTCAGTTCTGCAACAAGCGACCTAATAGACATCTACAGAACTCTCCACCCCAAATCAACAGACTATACATTCTTCTCAGCACCACATTGCACTTACTCTAAAATTGACCACATAATTGGAAGTAAAGCACTCCTCAGCAAATGTAAAAGAACAGAAATTACAACAAATTGTCTCTCAGATCACAGTGCAATCAAATTTGAACTCAGGATTAAGAAACTCACTCAAAACCGCTCAACTACATGGAAACTGAACAACCTGCTCTTGAATGACTACTGGGTACATAACAAAATGAAGGCAGAAATAAAGATGTTCTTTGAAATCAATGAGAACAAAGACACAACGTACCAGAATTTCTGGGACATATTTAAAGCAGTGTGTAGAGGTAAATTTATAGCATTAAATGCCCACAAGAGAAAGCAGGAAAGAAATAAAATGGACATCCTAACATCACAATTAAAAGAACTCTAGAAGGAAGAGCAAACAAATTCAAAAGCTAGCATAAGGCAAGACATAATTAAGATCAGAGCAGAACTGAAAGAGACAGAGACACAAAAAATCCTTCAAAAAACCAATGAATCCAGGAGCTGGTTTGTTGAAAAGATCAACAAAATTGATAGATGGCTAGCAAGACTAATAAAGAAGAAAAGAGAGAAGAATCAAATAGACGCAATAAAAAATGATAAAGGGGATATCACCACTGACCCCACAAACTACCATCAGAGAATACTATACAAACTACCATCAGAGAATACTATAAACATCTCTATGCAAATAAACTAGAAAATCTAGAAGAAATGGATAAATTCCTGGACACATACACCCTCCCAAGACTAAACCAGTAAGAAGTTGAATCTCTGAATAGACCAATAACAGGCTCTGAAATTGAGGCAATAATTAATAGCCTACCAACCAAAAAAACTCCAGAATCAGACGGATTCACAGCCGTATTCTACCAGAGGTACAAAGAGGAGCTGGTACCATTTCTTCTGAAACTATTCCAATCAATAGAAAAAGATGGAATCCTCCCTAACTCATTTTATGAGGCTAATGTTGTCCTGATACCAAAGACTGGCAGAGACACAACAAAAAAAGAGAATTTTAGACCAATATCCCTGATGAACATCAATGCGAAAATCCTCAATAAAATACTGTCAAACCAAATCTAGCAGCACATCAGAAAGCTTATCCACCACGATCAAGTCGGCTTCATCCCTGGGATGCAAGGGTAGTTCTACATACGCAAACCAGTAAATGTAATCCATCACTTAAACAGAACCAACGACAAAAACCACATGATTATCTCAGTAAATGCAGAAAAGGCCTTTGACAAAATTTGACAGCCTCTAATGCTAAAAACTCTCCATAAACTGGGTATTGATGGAACATATCTCAAAATAATAAGACCTATTTATGACAAACCCACAGCCAATATCATACTGAATGGGCAAAAACTGGAAGCAGTCTCTTTGAAAACCGGCACAAGACGATGATGCCCTCTCTCACCACTCCTACTCAACATAGTGTTGGAATTTCTGGCCAGGGCAATCAGGCAAAAGAAAGAAATAAAGGGTACTCAATTAGGAAATGAGGAAGTCAAATTGTCCCTGTTTGCAGATGGCATGATTGTATATTTAGAAAACCCCATCATCTCAGCCCAAAATCTCCTTAAGCTGATAAGCAACTTCAGCAAAGTCTCAGCATACAAATTCAGTGTGCAAAAATCACAAGCATTCCTATACACCATTAACAGACAAACAGAGAGCCAAATCATGAGTGAACTCCCATTTACAGTTGCTACAAAGAGAATAAAATACCTAGGAACCCAACTTAAAAGGGATGTGAAGGACCTCTTCAAGGAGAGCCACAAACCACTGCTCCATGAAATAAAAGAACACACAAACAAATGGAAAAATATTCCATGCTCATGGAGAAGAAGAATCAATATCGTGAAAATGGCCTTACTGCCCAAAGTAATTTATAGATTCAATGCCATCCCCATCACGCTATCAATGACTTTCTTCACAGAATTGGAAAAAACTACTTTAAAGATCGTATGGAACCAAAAAAGAGCCCGCATTGCCAAGACAATCCTAAGCCAAAAGAACAAAGCTGGAGGCATCACGCTACCTGACTTCAAACTATATTACAAGGCCACAGTAACCAAAACAGTATGGTACTGGTACCAAAACAGAGATATAGACCAATGGAACAGAACGGAGGCCTCAGAAATAATACCACACATCTACAACCATCTGATCTTTGACAAACCTGACAAAAACAAGAAATAGGGAAAGGATTCCCTATTTAATATATGGTGCTGGGAAAACTGGCTAGCCATATGTAGAAAGCTGAAACTGGATCCCTTCCTTATAACTTATATAATAATTAATTCAAGATGGATTAAAGATTTAAATGTTAGACCTAAAACCATAAAAATCCTTGAAGAAAATCTAGACAATACCATTCAGGACATAGGCATGGGCAAGGACTTCATGTCTAAAATACCAAAAGCAATGGCAACAAAAGCCAAAATAGACAAATGCGATCTAATTAAACTAAAGAGCTTCTGCACAGCAAAATAAACTACTATCAGAGTGAACAGGCACGCCACAGAATGGGAGAAAAAATTTGCAATCTACCCATCTGACAAAGGGCTAATGTCCAGAATCTACAAAGAACTCAAACACATTTACAAGAAAAAAAACAAACAACCCCATCAAAAACTGGGCAAAGGCTATGAACAGACACTTCTTAAAAGAAGACCTCTATGCAGCCAACAGACACATGAAAAAATGCTCATCATCACTGGCCATCAGAGAAAAGCAAATCAAAACCACAATGAGATACCATCTCACGCCAGTTGGTATGGCAATCATTAAAAAGTCAGGAAACCACAGATGCTGGAGAGGATGTGGAGAAATAGGAACGCTTTTACACTGTTGGTGGGACTGTAAATTGGTTCAACCATTGTGGAAGACAGTGTGGCGATTCCTCAATGATCTAGAACTAGAAATACCATTTGACCCAGCCATCCCATTACTGGGTATATACCCAAAGGATTATAAATCATGCTGCTATAAAGACACATGCACATGTATGTTTATTGTGGCACTATTCACAGTAGCAAAGACTTGGAGCCAACCCAAATGTCCATCAATGATAGACTGGATTAAGAAAATGTGGCACATATATACCATGGAATACTACGCAGCTATAAAGAAGGATGAGTTCATGTCCTTTGCAGGGACATGGATGAAGCTAGAAACCATCATTCTCAGCAAACTATCACAAGGACAGAAAACCAAACACCGCATTTTCTCACTCATAGACAGGAACTGAACAATGAGATCACTTGGACACAGGACATGGAACGTCACACAGTGGGGCCTGTTGGGGAGTGGGGGGCTGAGGGAGGGATAGCGTTAGGAGAAATACCTAATGTAAATGATGAGTTGATGGGTACAGCAAACCAACATGGCACATGTATACCTATGTATCAAACCTGCACGTTGTGCACATGTACCCTAGAACTTAAAGTATAATAATAATAATAATAATTTTAAAGGCTGGGCACACACCTGTAATCCCAGCACTTTTGCCAAGGTGGGTGGATCACTTGAGGTCAGGAGTTTGAGACAAGCCTGGCCAACATGGTGAAAGAAACCCTATCTGTACTAAAAATACAAAAATTAGCTGAGGGTGGTGGCAGGTGCCTGTAATCCCAGCTACTCAGGAGGCTGAGGTAGGAGAATTGCCTGAGCCCAGGAGTCAGAGGTAACAGTGAGCCGAGATCGTGCCACTGCACTCCCGCCTGGGCAACAGAGCCAGACTCAGTCTCAAAATAATAATAATAATTATTATTATGTTTAAAAAATTCCCATATTTCAGATGGGAGAATAAGATTTAAAGTGGATAAAAACCTGAAAGTCATTCAGCTAGTAAATGACAGCCATAGGTCTGTCTAACTCCACAGTCAGTTTTCTTAGCCCCTGGGGTTAGGGTAGAAATTATGCCATATGATAATTTGTCTCAATAAGTAAATGCAATTTTTAAAAATGTATATCTTCAAATTCTTCTTAAAGCAGCTTTCTTGAGATATAACTGAAATGCAGTAAAAATATTTAAAGTGTACAACTTGATACATTTTGACATATGTATGTACCTTGAAACCATCATCACCATCAAGATAAATAGAAATATCCATCCCCTTCAAAAGTTTCCATGCTTTTGTAAGCCCTCCTTCCCACCATTTTCTGGTCTTAGCCTGTGCCCAAGCACAAATTATTTTCTTGAGTGTGCAAGGTAGTAACTTGGGAGAAACTCTACTTGCCAAATGATCATACCAGCTCTATCCCTCATATACTGGATTCATTTGATTACTGTCACAGTTAGCTGATCTGTGACTTGTGATTCTCAGTGCTGAACCCTAACTTGAGACTGACATCCAAGCTAAGTACAGTAATAAGAGTGATGATAAATTCTCTCTGAGTTAGAAAGCTAATATAAGAAGCCAGCTGGGCTGATGGATTTCTTCTTTTCAGAAAAAAAGATGTAGATTATTTATTAGATAGCCTGAAACCCTAGGGATCTTTTTGGGCTCCTGCGTATTAGGAAAAATGGGCTTGGTATTTATAAGCGTTTAAAGAATCTCTATATTACCCAGTAGAGAGATTTCCAGGCTATGACAAAGGTAGCATAGCCAGTCAGCAGCTAAATTCATTTTTTTTAAAAAAACCTATCAAAGTATTTATCTGAGGAATAGACCTAGATGTGATAGATTGCTGCCAGGTTTTTAGAAAATGATGGGCAGGAGCCCTAAGGGGCTTTTCTTTATTAAATTGATTCATCTGTCAACTTTGCTCATTTGCTCATGGTGTCCTCCACCGAAACATGAACCTAACATTTTCACTCTAAGTGGGAGAAAAAAAATGGTGATGAAGAAGGATTGTATGAACATCAGAGCCTTGATGGACCATTGCCTTTGACCGCTGTCACCCATTCGTCTAACTATCAGCCCCGTTTATGAAATAGGATGATAGAGAAACAAGGTTAACATTATCTAAATGATGAGAGATTAATCTATATGGTTCAGCTAATAAGTCATAAGAGTACAGGGAAAAGAGCAGTCACTGTGTACTGAGGTGGTCAGGGAAGGCTTCTTGAAGGAGGCGCTACATGTAGGCCCAGAGGAAAACGGGAAAGAATTCCAAATGCATCTAGCCACTGGCATGACCACTGTGTTAGAGGCAGGAATGAGTATAACAAATGCAATTGGTATAGAGGGGAAAGGGAGCATCTCCAGGACTGAAGGTCTCTAAGAGCCCTGCATTGCTGAACTAGAAGAGATAGAGACACAAGGAAGGAAAGAGGAAAGAGACAGACAACTGGTGGGAGTAAAAGAGTAGTTTCTGATTAATTTTTCTGTCTCTTTTACCACATTCAGTGGCAATCAGATGTCTGGGTCTTTTAATTTCAGACAAGCCCTTGTCTACCCATCAAAGATAAAGCAATTCTGCTGAGAGCAGTTTCTACTAGCAGTAGCAGTTAGCAAAAAAAGAAAAGTAAGTTGCAGGAGGAATTTCTGCAGAGAAAACATTTTTCCTTGATTTTTCTGTCAAAAGGTGGAAGTATGCCATGGTGAGAAATATCCCAGACAATTCCATCTCTCTGTAGTAGGCCATCTGGTAACCAAGCACTTCTGATCCTCCACTGATGCCCAGACGTAGCTCATGCAGGAGCCCAGAAAGCAATCATTCGTTTAAGAGAGCTGAAGAGAACATCTTTGCTTGTTTTTGTAGACACACAGGGTTGAAATAAAGTTGGTCTGCTCTGATCTCCCAAGAGAAAATTTACCCAAAGTGGGCTCCTGGAGATTATCTTCTTTATCTCCCTGTCTTGGGGCCATTTTAATGTCATTTATTTATCCCAGAGAAGTGTGCAGCTCCATCTCAAGAGAATTTTGAGATACTGTTGCAACCTTTCACTACTGAATTTCTCCTTGTATCTTAAAGCCATAGAATTATCATTATTATTTTTGAGACGGAGTCTCACTCTGTCACCCAGGCTGGAGTGCAGTGGTGTGATCTCGGCTCACTGCAACCTCCGCTTCCTGGGTTCAAGCGATTATCCTGCTTCAGCCTCCCAAGTATCTGGGATTACAGGTGCCTGTCACCATGCCTGGCTAATTTTTGTATTTTTAGTAGAGACAATGTTTCACCATGTTGGTCAGGCTGGTCTCGGACTCCTGACCTCAAGCAATCTATCCACCTTGGCATTCCAAAGTGCTGGGATTACAGGCATGGGCCCCCACACCTGGCCGCATAGCCATAGAATTTTAGAGTTCAAAGGAACCTTGGAGGCTACTTAGTCTAACTGTCCCCTTTTAAAATAATAGAATGTTCTTGATTTGAGAAAACTAGATAAAAAATATTTTTATTTCGGAATAGAATGCTACAGATAAAGCTGGCAACACTTTCCCAATCCAAGAAAGCTTCTTGTGCCTTCATTTTTGCCCAAGGTAAAATGTGTTATTGGTTTCCGAATTTTCTTACAGATCATTTTGATACTTCTACGTATGTGAAAATATGTAGTATTATTTTGTGTGTTTTAATTTGTTTCAAAGGTATCATACAGTATGCATCTTGCTTTCTTCATTCATCATTGTTTTGATATCTAGATCAGTCTTTTTAACTGCAGCTCAGTATCCCATTGTATGAAAGCATCATATTTTCTTTATCCAATTCTCTCTTAATTTGTATTTACAAATCTGCTTTATGGAGATTGATATATACATGGTATAAAGGTATTAGTCTGGCATATGTCTTTTTCTCCATCCCTGTACATAAGGCCCACCAGAAGCAGTTCGCTTTCATCTGGCAAGACCAGCAATACAACTTCATGGTTCAACCTCAGAGTATATCAATTGTTCACCCCCTATGTCATAATATAGTTCAGAGGGATTTGGATCACTTTTTCCCTTCCACAAGATATCATGCTAATTTATTACGTTGATGATATTCTGCTGCTTGGACCCAGTGAACAAAAAGTAGCAACGATTCTAGGCTTATTGGTAAGACATTTGTGTGCCAGAGAGTGGGAAATAAATCTGACAGAAGTTCAAGGACCTTCCACCTCAGTAAAACTTCTTGGAGTCCGGTGGTGTGAAGCCTGTCAAGATATCCTTCCCAAGGTGAAGGAGAAGTTGCTATATTTGGCCTTTCCTACAACTAAAGAAGCACAGTGCCGAGTGGACCTTTTTAGATTTTGAAGACAACAGTTCTCATTTGAATGTGTTACTCCATCTTATTTACCAAATGACCTGTACACCTGCTAGTTTTGAGTTGGGCCCAGAATAAGATCCAGGCTGCTGTGCGAGCTTCTCTGTTGCTTGAGCTCTATCACCCAGCCAAACCAATGGTGCTTCAAGTGTCAGTGGCAGATAAGGAGGTTGTTTGGTGCCGTTGGCAGCCCCCTGTAAGTGAATCACAGTGCAGGCCCTTAGGATTTTGCCTTCCTCTGTGGTTAACTAATCCCCTTTTGAGAAACAGCTCTTAGCCTGCTACTGGGCCTTAGTAGAGACTGAATGCTTGAACATGGGACAGAAAGTTACCATGCAACCTGAGCTGCATATCATGAAATTGGTGTTTTCTGATACACCAAGCTATAAAGTTGAGGTCACTTCATCATCAAATAAAAGTGGTATATACATGGTCAGGCCTGAGTAAGTTCTGAGGGCACATGTAAGTTAAATGAAGAAGTGGCCCAAATATCCATGGTTCCGTCTTCTGCTACACCGACTTCTGTCTCTCAGCCTATACCTATGGCCTTATGAGGAGTTCTCTATTATCAGTTGACACAGGAAGGGAAGACTCAGGCCTGGTTTACAGATAGTTTGACACAATATACAGGAACCACCCAAGAGTAAACAGCTGCCACATTACAGTTCATTTTAGGATGTCCCTTAAGGAGAGTGGTGAAGGAAAATCCTCTCAGTGGGCAGAATGTTAAGTAGTGTACCTAGTTGTTCACTAACTTGAAAGGAGAAATGGCTGGACATGAGATTATATGCTGATTCATGAGCTGTAGCCAATGGTTTGACTGGACGGTCAGGGACTGGAACATGATGAGAAAATTTATGACAGGGAAATTTGGGAAAGAAATACATGGATAGACCTCTCCGAATGGGCAAAAAAGTGAAGATTTTGTGCCCTGTGTAAATGCTCACTAAAGGGTTACCACAGCAGAGGAAGATTTTAATAATCAAGTGGACAGGATGATGTGTTCTGTAGATAGTAGTCAGGCTCCTTCCTCATCCACTTCTGTCATCACCAATGGGTTTATGAAGAAAATGGTCATGATGGCAATGATGGAGGTGATAGATAGGCTCAGCAACATGAACTCCCACTCACCAAGGTGTACCTGGCTGCAGTCGCTGCTGAGTGCCCAATCCGATAGCAGCAGGGACCAATACCTTCTGCAAAAACTATCATTCATGGACTTACAGAATGCTTTATCCACCATCATAGGATTCCACACCGCATTATTTTTGATCAAGGAACTCTCTTCACAGCAAAAGAGGTACAGCAGTGAGTCCACGGTCATGGATTTCACTGGTCTTACCATATTCTCCACTATCCTAAAGCAGCTGGCTTGATAGAACAGTGGAATGGCCTTTTCAAGACTCAGTTACAGAATCAGCTTGGTGACAATACTTTTAAGGTTAGGGCAGGTTCCTCCAGAAGGGTCTATACGCTCTGAATGAGCATCCAATATATGGTGTTGTGCTCCCATAGCCAAGATTCACAGTTCCAAAAATCTAGGGGTATAAATGAGAGTGGAATCACTCACTATTACCCCTAGTAACCCACTAGCAAGATTTTTGTTTCCTACTCCCATGATCTTATGCCTTGCTGACCTAGAGGTCTTAGTTCCAAAGAGAGGAATGCTTCTACCGGAAAACACAACAACAATTCCATTGACCTGGAAATTAAGACTGCTGCCCAGCCACTTTGGTCCCCTCACACATCTGAATCAGCAGGCAAAGAAGGGACTTATGGTGTTGGCTGCTGTGATTGAGCCTGAATACCAATGGAAAATTGGACTACTACTCCATAATGAAGGTAAGGAGGAGTATGTCTGAAACACAGGAAATTCCTTAGAGGATCTCTTATATTACCATGCCCTGTGATTAAGGTCAGTGAAAAACTATAACCCAATCCAGGCAGGATGCTTAATGGCCCAGAACCTTCAGGAATAAAGGTTTCAGTTATCCCACCAGATAAACAATTATGACCAGCTGAGATGCTTGCGAAGGCAAAGGGAACACAGAATGAGTAGTGGAAGAAGGTAGTTATAAATGCTAACTGTGACCATGTGGCCAGTTACAGAAATTAGAACTATAATTATCGTGAATATTTCTTCCTTATTTTATAATGAATATTATATTATTCCATTCTCACACTGCCATAAAGGACTACCTGAGACTGGGTAATTTATGACTAAAAGAGGTTTAATTGGCTCACAGTTCCGCAGGCTGTACAGAGGCATGGCTGAGAGGCCTCAGGAAACTTACAATCATGGCAGAAGGTGAAGAGGAAGCAAGCATGTCTTACCATGGTGAAACAGGAAAGAGAGAGCGAGCAAGGGGGGAAGTACCACACTTTAAAACCATCAGATCTTGTGACAACTCATTCACCATGATGAGAACATCATGGAAGAAATTTGCCCCCATGAACGAATCACCTCCCACCTGGTCCCCCCCCCCGACATGTGGGGATTACAATTCGGCATGAGACTCGGACTGGCACACAGAGTCAAACCATATCTAATAAGTTTGTGTTTATCTATATTAAGCAAACATCTTTGTATTATTTCCTTGTTTATTCCTTTATCATGAAACATAAAATGTATTCACTTTACATCATGGTAATTAACTTATGAGATATCAAGGCAAAAAGTAAACATCACTCAAGGATTTTACCTCCTCTTCTAGAGAAGGGGTTAGTGAATTTTTGGTTGTACACAGGACAACCAAAATCATGTTAGGCTGAATTATGACCTTGTTATTGTTTTTATTTGGAGATTAAGTGTGGTTTAATGAGATGTGTTTAGGTACCAGATTGACAAATGGTGGACATGTGATGCTTAATTTTATGTCTCAACTTAACTGGGCCATAGGGCAATGAGATGTTTAGTCAAATGTTATTCTGGGTGTGTCTGTGCAGGTATTTTTGGATGAGATTGACATTTGAATTGGTAAACTGAGTAAAGCAGATTGCCCCCATTATTTGTGTGAACCTCAATCCAATCAGTTGAAGGTCTAAATACAATAAAAATGCTGACTCTCTTATGAGCAAGTGGGGACTCCTCCTGCCTGACTACTTGAGCTGGGACATCAGTCCTTTTTTTGCCTTTGAACTTGAACTGAAACATCAGCTTTTTAGGGGTCTCAAGCCTGCTGGTTTTTGAACTGGCACATACGTCATCAACTCACTTGGTTCTCAGGCTTTTAGAATCAGACTAGAACTACACCATCAGCCCTCCTGGGTCTCCAGCTTGCTGACTGCAGATCTTGGGATTTCTCAGCTTCCATAATTGCATGAGCCAATTATTTATAATAAATCTCTCTCATACACACATACATGGATATATACATACATACACATAGAGAGTCTTCTCTGTATATACATATACATATAAATTTATGTATTAGTCAGAGTTCTCCAGACCAACAGGATGTGTGTGTGTGTATATATATATGTATATACATACTCGTGTGTGTGTGTGTGTATATATATATATTAGTTAGAGTTCTTCAGGCTAATGGGATGTGTATCTCTGACTAATACATAAATACATTGCAGATTTTATTGATATAAATAATGTGTAGCACACAATTTAGAAATAATAATGAAATATACAATACTCTATTGTAAATTTCATAAAGCCTACTGAATCTCACAAAATGCTTTCAATGACTTTTACTGAAGCTTGGATCCTTCGCTGGGCTATGTTTGCAATGGATGAAGGAGTCAAGTTTTGATATGAACATTGGTTGATATTTTTATTTAAGTTAATGAGTGAAACTAAAGTGAAAAAACAATGATGTATGTTGAAATTTTACTCATCCATCAATGACATGAATGAATTCATTGATTAATCTGAATTCAAATACTAAAATAATATTTCCTCAATTTTTGTGTGATTTACAATTGTAATAAGGTATAGAACAAATAAGAAACTGCACATAAAGTGCAAAATCTGGTAGGTTTTGACATATATCCCATTAAACCCCTGAAATCACCACAAACGGACATATCTATCACACCCAAAAGTTTCCTCCTGTCCCTTTTGTAATGCCTCTCCATTCCCATCATCCATAGGCAAACATTGATCTTTTTCTCACTATAGATTTGTTTTAATTTTCAAGAATATTATATAAATGGAAGAATAATGTGTATACTCTTTTTCTCTTGCTTCATTCACTCACCATACATATTTTGAAATTTATCAATATTGTAGCATGCATTGACAATTTATTCCATTTTACCACTGAATAGTATTCCATCATATGAATACACCTCAATTTACTTATCCATTTACCTGTTGAAGAACAACTGGATTATTTCCAGTTTGGGGCCACTAAAAATAAAGCTACTATGAAAATTCACGTACAATTTTTTGTATGGACATATACATTAACTTTTCTGGGATAACTGCCTAGGTACTTTTAGACTGGATCATACGGTACATGTATGCTTTTAAAAGAAATTGCTAAACTGTTTTACAAAGATGTACCATTTTTCATTCCCTCTAGCAGTATATGAGAGTTCTAACTCCTTCACATTCTCACCCACGCTTGGTATGGTCAGTCATTTTAATTTTAGGTTTAACTTAATAGGTGCATAATGGTGTCACATTGTGGATTTAATTTGTATTTACCTGAAAACTAGTAATATTGAGCAACTTCTCTTATGCCTATTTTATCTTTATATATCCGTTTTGGTGAAGTATCTTTTCAAATATTTTGCCCAACTTAAAAACCATATTATTTGTTTCAATTTTGGGGTGTTTTAAGAGTCTTTATATGTTCTGAATGAGTCCTTTATCAGATTATGATTGGCATATATTTTCCCAGTCTGTAACTCATGTTTTCATTCTCTTGATAGTGTCTTTAGAACAACAGAGAATTTCAGTTTTGATGGAGTCTGATTAATCTTTCCTTTCCTCTATTATAGATTATACTTTTGGTGTTATATCAAAGAAATCATTGCTTAGCTCATGGTCACAAAGATTTTTCATTATATCTTATTCTAGTCATTTTATGATTTTAGGCCTTACACAGGTCTGTGATCCATTTTGAATTAAGTTTTGCATATGGTGTAAAGTATGGCTCAAAGGTCCTTATTTTCACATGGAAATCCAATTGTTCCAGCACCTTTTGTTGAAAAAGACTCTTCTTTATCCACTGAATTGCCTTTACCTTTTTCAGACATCAGTTGTGTATATATGTGTAGGTATACTACTGCACTCTTTTTTTCCATTAATCTATTTGCCTCTCTTGATGCTACTACCACATTTCTTGATTATCTTGATTGCTGTATATCTTTCATTTCTTATTATTTCCTTCTAGCACTAGCCAAAACATCCAGGATAATACTAAATAGAAGTTGCAAGAGTGGATATCTTTGCCTTGTTTCTGATCTTAGGTGGAAAGTATTCATTCTTCCATAATGAAGTATGATGTTAGCTGTGGGTCTTTTTAAAACAACTTTATTAAGATATAATTGACATATAAAAATTATATATACTTAAAACATATGACTTGATGTTTTGTTATAAATATACATTGTGAAATTATTACCAGCTAATTAACTAATTAATGGTAACCTTTACATATTACCATTTGTGTATGTCTGTTGAGATTTAAGATCCAGGCTCATAGCAAATTCCAAGTATATAATATATTATTGTTTACTATTGTCGTCATGTTGTACATTATAACTCCAGAACTTATTCATCTTGTAAGACTGAAATATTGTACCCTTTGACCAACATTAACCAATTCTTCCCTTCTCCAACTATCCAACTCTCTTCTTCCTTGAATTTGACTATCTCAGATTCCACATATTAAATGAGATCATGCAGTATTTCATTTTCTGTGTCTTGCTTATTTCACCTAGAATAATGTCCATCAACTCCATCCATGTTGTCACAAGTGGCAAGATTTTCTTCTTCTTTAAGACTGAATAATATCATAATTATACACACACACGTTAAAGTTATTTCCATATTTTGGCTATTGTGAATAATGCTGCAATGAACATAGGAGTGAATATTATATCTTTGTGATGTTATTTTCAATTCCTTTGGCTATATACACAAAAGTGAAATTGGTGGATCTTATGGTAGTTCCATTTTTAATTTTCTGAGGAACTTTCATAATGTTTTCCATAATGGCTGTACTAATGTACATTCCCACAAGAGTGTACAAAAATTCACCTTCCTCTACATCCTCACGGACACTTATCTTTTGTCTCTTTTTTAATAGCCATCTTAACAGGTGTGAGGTGGTATCTTACTGGGGTTTTCATTTGCATTTCTCTGATGATTAGAGATGTTTAACACCTTTGCATATGCCTGTTGGCCATCTGCGTTTCTTCTTTTGAGAAGCATCTATTTAGGTTCTTTGCCCATTTTTTAATTGGGTTATTTGTATTTTTTGGTATTGAGTTATATGAGTTCTTACATATGTTGGATACGAACCACTTATTTGATATATAGTTTGCCAATACTTTTTCCCATTCTGTGGGTTGCCTTTTTGTTTTCTTGATTTTTTCGTTTGCCATGCAGAAGCTTTTTAGTTAATGTAATAACTCTTGTCTATTTTTGTTTTTGCTGTCTGTGCTTTTGGAGTTACATCCTAAAAATTTTTGACAAGATCAATGTTAAGAAGGTTTTTCCCTACGTTTTCTTCTAGCAGTTTTGTAGTTTCAAATCTTATGTTTAAATCTTTAAGTTTTGTGTATGGTGTAAGATAGGAATTTAATTTCAATTTTTGCATTTGGATATCCAGTTTTCCCAATACCATTTGTTGAAGAGTCTATCCTTTTTCCATTTTGTGTTTTTGACACTCAGAAGATCAGTTGACAATAACTGTGTGCGTTTATTTTTTGGTTATCTATTCTGTTCCATTGATCGGTAAGTCTACTTTTATGCTGGTACCATGATGTTTTAATTACTATAATATATTGTACAGTCAGGAAATATGAAGCTTCCAGCTTATCCTTTTGCACAAGACTGCTTTGACTGTTTCAGGTCTTTCGTAGTTCCATATAAATACTAGGATTATTTGTTCTATTTTTTAAAGGTCATTTGGGATTTTGATAGGAATTGCATTGAATCTTTAGATCACTTTGGGTAGTATGGACATTTTGAAGATATTAGTTATTCTAGTCCATAAACTTGGGATCTCATTTCATTTATTTGTGTCTTTTCTAATTTTCTTCATCAATATTTTATGATTTTCAGTGCATAGGTCTTTACAACTCTTTGGTTAAGTTAATTCCTAAGTATTATCTTTTTGCTTGTTCTTGTCTCTAATGTAAATGGGATTTTTTAAAAATTTTTCTTCTGGATAGGTCATTGTTGGTGTATAGAAATGCCACTGATTTTTGTATGATGGTGTATTTGTCTACAACTTTACTGATTTATTTACTAGTGCTAACAGTTTTTTTGTGTGTGAATTCTATAGGGTTTTCTACATATATGATCATATTATCTGCAAACAAATAATTTTACTTCTTCCTTTCCAATTTTGATGCCTTTTATTTTTTTTTTTTCCTTGCTTAATTGCTCTGGGTAGAACTTCCAATACTATGTTAAATAGCAGTGGTGAGCATGAATATCTTTACCTTCTTCTGGATCTTAAAAAGTTTTCAGTTTTTCCCCATTGATTATGACGTTAGCCTTCAGTTTTTCATATATGGTCTTTATTGTGTTAAGGTAAGATTTTTCTATATTTATTTACTTATTTTACTATTTATTTATTTAGAGACAGGGTCTCACTCTGTCACCCAGGCTGGAGTTCAGTGGCACAAACATGACTCACTGCAGCCTCGATCTCTTAGGTTTAAATGATTCTCCCATGTTAGCCTTCCAAGTAGCTGAGACTACAAGCGCACACCACTACACCTGGGTAATTTTTCTATTTTTTACAGAGACAAGGTTTTGCCATGTTGCCCAAGCTGGGCTCGAACTCCTGGGCTCAAGCAATCCTCCCACCTCAGCCTCCCAAAGTGCAGGGGCTACAGGTGTGAGCCGTCATGCCCAGCCTCCATATTCATTTTGTTGAGTTTTATCATTAATAGATGGTGAATTTCATAAAATGTTTTTTTCTGTATCTATTGAGATGATCATGCAGTTTTTTTATTCTGTTAATATAATATATGACATTGATTTTCATATGCACATGTTGTATCCTCCTTTCTTCTCAGGGATAAATTCCACTTCATCATGTAACATGATCTTTGTTTTGTTTTGTTTTGTTTTTGTTTTGAGACGGAGTCTCACTCTGTCGCGCAGGCTGGAGTGCAGTGGCACAATCTCAGCTCACTGCAAACTCTGCCTCCAGGGTTCATGCCATTCTCCTGCCTCAGCCTCCCCAGTGGCTGGGACTACAGGCGCATGCCACCACGCCCAGCTAATTTTTTTTATTTTTTTATTTTTTTATTTATTTTTTATTTTTTGTAGAGACGGGGTTTCACCGTGTTAGCCAGGATGGTCTCGATCTCCTGACCTCGTGATCCGCCCGTCTCGGCCTCCCAAAGTGCTGGGATTACAGGCATGAGCCATCGCGCCCGGCCATAACATGATCTTTTTAGTCTGTCTGGGGATGTGGGGCTGGCGGAGGGACAGCATTAGGAGAAATACCTAATGTAAATGACGAGTTGATGAGTGCAGCAAACCAACATGGCACATGTATACCTATGTAACAAACCTGCACATTATGCACATGTACCCTAGAACTTAAAGTATAATAAATAATAATAATTATTATATAATACGGCACCTATGAAAATCATATTAGTCCTCTTTCCAGGGTTTATTGCTATTGCTATTTGTTATTTTGTTGTTGTTGCTGCTGCTGGTTTTTTTTTTTTTTTTTTCTCTTTAGTGAATTTCCTGGAGTACTTCTGGAAAGTTTGTGTTCTTTATTGTATACAGTCACTCATGTCTCTGCTCAATTATCTTAGTCGCCAGTGATTGGACAGAGATTTATTTAAATGCCTTGAACTAGTAATTCTCCCACCTTTTGCTGATGTGGAGCAACCCTCAATTTCCTAGCAACCAGTTAACAATTCTGCCTTAATCTTCATTTTCTGTTTGTGCAGAGCATCAAGGTCACTCTTACATGAGTGATTAAGGCCTTCTCAGGTATTTTCTGAGCATACACACAGCAATACATTTGTCCCCCACCCTTCAGAATCCCAGGAAAATTTCAGAGCTCATTAAAGCTTCCTGTAAACATCTCATTCCCGAAATTTTCCTTTTAAGTTTTTTGTCATCCTCTATTTTGCTCCAACTAGTATTATTTCCTCAGGGAACTATAGTGTTAAACAATTGCCATTGATTTTAAAAACAATTTTTGTGGATCCAGACAGTCTAGGGATAGGGTTTTCCTCACTGACAAAGCTCTGGAGTAAGGTCAAAATAAAGATAAGCTTTTCCAGGGATTTTCCAGATAGCTCATAGTCACAGCTCTCTGGTGATGGGTCTTCGGGGAGTTCCAAACCCCTTCTGTCTTCTCCAGTGGTTACCAGCCTGCTGAATTTTTCAGTTGCTGTAAATTTCTGAAGTTGCAAGTTTTCAAAGCTACCATCAAGCAGGAGAGTGGATTATCAGACTACAGCAAGTAAAAATACCACAGTGCTATCTGTTCCTATAAAGATTGAACTGTTTTTCTTGAATAAATGCTTCTTAGATTGTTGCAGATGTCTGGTTAATTTCCAGAGTTCTGAAAAGTAATTTTTTTTCCTAGGGTTCTCATTGCTTTTATGGGGGAACAGATTAGTGTTCTCCTTAATACCTATGGAAGATCCTGTGCAGATATTTGGGGTACTTTCTCTGTACAACTATCTCTTATCCATTACCCCCTAGCTACCTTCATCAGAAGTCCACCAGGCTCTGCTTCAGTTCCTTCTCCCTGAACCATGACCTGGAAACTCTCTCAAGATAGCAAGCTTAGAAAATTATACAAGTCTTCTACCTTGTTTCCCATCTCTGAGAGACCACTGCTTTTCATTGGCTAGTGCCCTGTGTCCTGAAAAATCACTGTATTTTATGTTTTCTTTTATTTTTTGGTTGTTTCAAGTAGGAGGTTAAATTTAGTCCCCGTTACTCTGTTTTAGCCAGAAGTATAAATCCCCTCCATGACACATTTTTAATATGCATTATTAATATTTTCCCCATCACTTCTTTAATTCTAAACTTTTGACAAAACAGTAAATCTAGCACTGATCTGTAACATTTGCCAATTTACATTTTATATATACTCCCACTATGGCCAATTTCAAGTTAACAACATATGTAATATTTCTACAACATATATAATACACTAGATATAAATAACTTCAGGAGCATAGATTCTCCTGTAAATGAAGTAAAATAAATAGGAAATTACTTTGTTTTCAGTATTACTTTGTTTCTAATCTAATTTGTTTAATTGTAAGTTGAAATAATTTTTTAATAACTGTATTTAAAAACAGCTTACAAAATTTCTGAAAATTTAACAATCTGTTCTTGTGAGATAGTATGAGCCATCTGCATGCAGTACACTACTGCTTCTATCTCTGGAGATTAGAATCACTGTGGAAACATCACTATAAGCCGGTATGCAAGGAGAAGAATTCATCCACCTAGGGACATGTGTGCATGCTACCTGCTAACCAAGACATTAAGCTACCCTAACACATATAAAAAGCAAGCATTTCACCACTTTTTTCTCTCCAGAGGAAAAATATTATTCTTAGAATTCCACCATTAAAAATTCATTACTACAGATCTTGAAGCCTTTTCAATTTCTAAGAATCCTCTATTAAAATGGCAAGGTATTCCCTGTGAGCAGTGATACCTTAAGCCTTTTAATCGGCTAATACCTTTATGGATGGTACATAGCTAAGTAAGAACAAGGCCTTGTGTCATTGGTTCCCTAGGCTCTGTGCTTGGCAGAGGCAGTGGAAATAGATGCAGGAGGGAAATTAAAAAGGGAAAGTAGCAATACTCCAATTTAAAAGTGCCTTTTTAATTGACTTACAGAAAGTCAGTCCCAATATATCCATATATAGGACTGGGTTTTTACATACTAAGAAAATAGCTGGTGACTCCTCTTATCTTGGCCTGACTACCCACTAGCAGTGAAGGTCACATGAGCTGCTAACCATTTTGTCTTGCTCATCTCCGAGAGAACATTCTAATGTTGGAGGAAAAATTGAAAGGAGAAAAAGATAAGAAGGCCATCTATAAACCTCAGAAGTTTAAAATACCTTTACAACAGTAGCCATGCCAAAATATTAAAAAGCTAGAAATGTTCAACAGTTTATATAAGTAAAGAAAAGGAAGGCCATAATGAGAAACAAAAGAAAAATGAGGAAGAATAATTTTCTAAAGACAATGGGGTTTGTGAGGAAATTGTCACTTTTGACGAGTTCAAGATAATATTTTTTCTCAAGATTTAAAAATGAAATTAGAAATGGGTGATATTTGGCAGCCCATTCGTAAATATGTAGAATGCATACAACCTTTGAAGAAGAAGAGTGCTAAGAGCTGACCTTTGAGGAAGGAGAGTGCCACGAGTCAGAACAAGGCCCTCTAACCACAATCAGCAATTCCTGTACAAAGCTGTTAGACCCACACACCAAGCAGGCAGTGCAAATTCCGAGTCAGCTACACTGAGTTCCCAGGGGGAGAACACTGCTGACCCCTCTTGCCCCTATAAAATCTTTGCATCGTTCTCTCTTGTGCCCCTTACTCACGTAGTAAAGTTTTCTTCCTACTTCCTAACCCCAAACCCTAGGCAACCTTTTAATGCCTACTATACGTGGAGTCTATTAATAGTAATTTAGATTGCAAAACTCTGGAAGGAAACGAGCAGAATTGACTTGTCCCCATCGACACAGCTGTTGGAATGTGAATACCTTCTTCAGATTTCTGAATTTTTCCAAGGCAAGAAGAAATCTGAAGTGGGGAAGTTCTCTGTCACTGAAAAGGATTGTAAGCATGGTCCAACTTGGTAAAGGGCCCAAGGAAAGAATCATCTCTGGAGCTTGAAAGGAACATGGTGGCAGAATGGCAAGAGATGCAAGACAGGGTAATTGTAACCTGAGGCAGTGGGAGAGACAGAACACTGAAAAGAAGCCAAAGTTTGCAGCCAAGAAGGATACATTTCATACCAGTAATTAATCCATAGAGCAAGGTAGATGTGATGGGTATCTAGGAGAATAGATAGCATGAGAGGAGGAGGATTGAATTGAGTCAGGAGATGAAAAACTTGTTGAGCAGAGCTATTATATGTGTTAGTATGCTCCTCTATTCACATGGGGGCTCAGCACATATCGAAGAACTAGATTAAATGCTTAAAGAAATTAAATTAAACTTACAGCAATATTTTATAGGGCCCATAGAGAGCATCCTGACTTCCAGGTGATCTTTCATCCAGATTTCTGAAGTACTGAGGTTAAGTTATGAATGATAGAATCATAAGCAATCATTAACAGGCAATAGAGAGACCCTGGGAATAGTCTTCATTTTTGGAAGGGACACAGGGGAAGAAAACCTCTTATAACAACACACTCCTCAGAGTTTCTATTAGAGGAAAGATCTTGGGCCGGTTTCCCTTAAGATGGAAATCACAATGATCGCGATTCATTAAGATGGCTTTGAGCAGTATGACTGTTATTTCTGGGAAACAGCACTCAAGAGGCTACAGTCACAGACCTAAAAATCAGAGCAACTCCATCTCTGAGTTAAGATGTACTACCTTTGGAGTACAGGTTTACAATCCAAACTTGGATTGCCCCTGCCCTAGTGTCAAAGGGAATTGAGATTCAATCTGGATTATCTAGTTTATTTTATCTATAAAACAGCCTAAACTGATAATTGAATCTCAAACTTCATGTCTTTTAGTCTGAATCATCCTGTTTGCCTGTCTTCATAGTATAAACAAATAGCTAACTGATAAATGTGTCCTCACTTGGTGCTGTATGTAACCCAATAGTCTCTAAGTACCATAATTGTTGGTAATACTTTGCAAACTTTTATTGTGTTAATAAATAGTTGATGTTAGGGCTGACATCGATAACAATCACTTTGTCTATCCTCCTCATTTTTCAGAAAAGGAAATGAAGACAAAGAAGCGGTAATGTGGCAGGGCGTGGTGACTCATGCCTGTAATCCCAGCACTTTGGGAGGCCGAGGCGGGCGGATCACGAGGTCAGGAGATCGAGACCATCCTGGCTAACACAGTGAAACCCCGTCTCTACTAAAAATACAAAAAATATTAGCCGGGCATGGTGGTGGGCACCTGTAGTTCCAGCTCCTGAGTAGCTGAGGTGGGAGGCTGAGGCAGGAGAATGGGTGAACCCGGGAGGCAGCGCTTGCAGTGAGCTGATATCTCGATTGCGCCACCACACTCCAGTCTGGACGACAGAGTGAGACTCCGTGTATAAAAAAAAAAAAAAGGTAATGTGACTTGCCTGAGTTCACACTTCAAGTTAGTGACAGAGCTGGGACTACAATATACGTCTCCTTATTCCCAGTACACTATTTTTAAACTGCACCAATTTACAAATAGAGGTACATATCATTACTTTCACAAATGTTCCCTGATAAGTTTTTCTCTTTCATTATGAAGCTGTTCTACTGTAACGTTTTAAGTCTTAATTTTGTATGTGGGGGCAGGCAGGAATGTGCTGAATTACCACTTTGCAGGAAACATGACCTTGTAGAAAAGTAAAACTCTCTGAGTAACAATAAGGTTGACCTGGTTTTAGAGTACCCGATATGCAAAATGAGAAATTTATAAGATAATCACACTGAAGGTGACTGCAGTATAAGGGAGTACTCAGCAGAACTTCTTGAGTGCATTTCAACATTTAAGATCATTATTTGGCAGAACTCTCTGGGGCCGATAAACAAAGTTAAAACGTTAAAAGTTACTGCCAAATGAAAACCAAAAAAGCAAATTCAGCATCTTTGAAAAACAATAGAAGTCATGAAGAAATAGAATCTATTTGACAGGAACTCAGATTCTCCTGGAAATATCAGGACCCTAGTAATCAGCCTAGTAAATGGCCTTTCTCAGTCACACAGATAGCAGCACTATAACTCTTCCAGTCCTAAGGCTTAAACTTGGATATTATTTTAAGGTTTCTCTTATGCCCCACTCTCTAGAGTTTATTCATTAACAAGGCTTGTTTTATCTTCCTTTGAAATAACTCTAAAATTCTCCTCTTCTCCATTCAGACTACCACCATTCTAGATAGAATCTATTAACTTATGACACAGCCCCATTCTCTCCTACTCTAGTTCACCATTGACATAGCCATAGGAGTCACCTTATAACACAGTTTTCTTGATCACTTCTTTAAGAACCTAGAGTGTCTCTTCAGTGCCTATAAGATCAAGTCATAGCTTCTCAACCAGATGTTCAACATCCTCCAACGAGTAGGTCCAGCTTACCTACTCCTACATTCTTCCCTCTCTTTCTAAATATTGCCGTATCCAAGACAGTACCAATTCTCACCCTTGACTTGCATCCCCACCCCACATATAATGAAAGTTTTCTCCCAGCTCCTACATCTGTCTATCTGTATCCTACCCAGCCTTTAAAAATCAGCTCAACTTCTACCTCTTCCATATAACTTTCCTATCCACCACCCAATAACTTCAGCTAACATTGATATTTACAATTTCATTTAGTGCTAGCAATGCTCTAGACACTGATATCCTCCATGTGTTTTTATAATTGGAAAAAAATAGCAGGTAAAATTTGGAACTCATTTTACAAAGTCCTGTCCTGAAACAGAAGGATGGTCAAATGTTCACAAGCAAACCTCGGAGATATTGAGGGTTCAGTTCCAGACCGTCGCAATAAAGTGAATGTTGCAAGTCAAACATTTTCATCTCCCAATGCATATAAGATTTATGTTTACACTATACTATAGCCTATTAAGTATGCAATAACATTATTTAAAAAATATACAAACATTAATTTTAAAATACTGTATGCTAAAAAATGTTAAAATGTTAATGATTATCTGAGTTTTCAGCGAGTCATAATCTTTTTGCTGGTGGATGGTCCTGCCACAATGTTGATGACTGCTGACTGATCAGGTTGACTGGTAAGGGTGGTGGTTGCTGAAGGTTGAAGTGCCTGTGGCAATTTCTTAAAATAAGACAACAATTAAGTTTGCCACATCGATTGACTCTTCCTTTCATAAAAGATTTATCTGTAGCATGCAATGCTGTTTGATAGCATTTTACCTGCAGTAAAACTTCTTTCAGTTTTGGAACCAATCCTCTGAAACCCTGCCACTGTTTTATCAACTAAGTTTATGTAATATGCTAAATCTTTTGTTGTCATTTCAACAATGTTTCACAGCCTATTCACCAGGAATATATTCCATCTCAAGAAACCACTTTCTTTGCTCATCCATAAGAAGCAACTCTTCATACATTAAAGTTTTATGAGATTGCAGCAATTCAGTCACATTTTCAAGCTCCAATTCGAATTCTAGTTCTATTGTACTTTTACCACATCTGCAGGCCATCATTTGAAGGGTTCCTCAATCTTTTTTTCTCACAAGATGGAAATATCATCTATTGGAACATCTTAAATGTACTTCATTCATAACACATTATTCATTTATTACAGAATCAGAGAATCTTAAGAATGTGTGAGAGGGGAAGGGACTTTGGATCATAAATCATTCATTGTACATGAAGAAACTAAGGTTCGCCTCTGTTCCCTGGGATTTCTTTTATTTTATTTAGATTTGGAGATACATGTGCTTGTTTGTTACATGGGTGTATTGCTTACTGGTGGGGAATGGGCTTCTAGTGTACCCATTATCCAAATAGTGAACCCTACCTGATAGGTAATTTTTCAGCCCTCATCCCCCTTCTATCATCCCCATTTCTGAAGTTCCCAGTGTCTATTATTTCCATCTTTATGTTCATGTGTACCCATTGTTTGGTTCCCACTTATAAATGAGAACATGTGGTATTGGTTTTCTGTTTCTGAGTTAGTTCACTTAGGATAATGGCCTCCAGCTCCCTCCATGTTGCTGCAAAAGACATGATTTCTTTCTTTTTGTGGCTACATACTATTCCACATTTTTTTTTATCCAGTCAAATGTTGATTGTTTCCTGGGATTCCTGATATGTTTTCATTCCCCTTAGAAAGCCACTGCTGTTAAATTAATAAAATAATTTAGGAAGAAGTTCAGCAGTATGTATTGAGAGCTTTAAAAATGCTCCCAGGTTTTGGTCCAGTAATTTGACTTCTAGGAAGCTATACTGAGCAAATAACCTGGAGATATGTGACTCAGCTTCATTTACAACAATATAGATCAATGGAAGAAACCTTAAATATTCCCAAGCTGGAGACTAGTTAAATACATTGTAGTATACTTGACATGACCAAATGAAATATTATGTAGCCATTTTAGTAGGGTATTTTAACACAGGATGGTAGAAAGCACACTATCTCAATCTCACCTGTCAGAGCTATTTCCCCACAAGAGAAATTGGTGGTGGGAAGGGCAGTATATGCAAAGAGCGTTATTACAGATAATTATGTATGAAAAATTCCTATACAATATTAAGTAAAGAAAACTGGGTACAAAAATGTGTATTAAGGATGAGTTAATTTTAAAATGCATGGGGGAAGAAGACAGGAAAGATTTATTTTAAGTCATATAGTTTGATTTTATGTATTCATGATTTGCTGGTTTAAGTAATTTTTTGCAATTTTTATTTTGAAATAATTTCAGAGACATAGAAAAGTTACAAAAATAGTAAAAAGAACTCCCATGTACCTTTCACCCAGATTCCCTGTTATCATTTAAAAACAGTTTTGAAGACCAGGCGCGGTGGCTCACGCCTGTAATCCCAGCACTTTGAGAGGCCAAGTAGGACAGATCACAAGGTCAGGAGTTTGAGACCAGCCTTGCCAATATGGTGAAACCTCATCTCCACTAAAAATACAAAACTTAGCCAGGCGTAGTGGTGCGTGCCTGTAGTCCCAACTACTCGGGAGGTTGTGGCAGAAGAATCACTTGAACCTGGGAGATGAAGATTGCAGTGAGCCGAGATTGCACCACTGCACTCCTGTCTGGGCAACAGAGTGAGATTCCGTCTCAAAAAAAATTTCATTCATTCATTCATTAATAAAATAAAACAATTTTGTAAAGTAGTCCCTTTGTCCCATTTAAGGAAGTTTGGCCAATAAGCTCCTGTGTGAACATTGTCACATTAGATTCCAAAGTAAAGGGGCAATGGAAATGGGACAGGCTAATTTCTGATGGCCCTGTGGGATCTGGGATTAAAGCCAATCCAAGACTAGTTATCAAACGCAAGACTTTTAATGAGTTACACTGCTTATTATTTGCTGTTTTAGTGTCATTCCATTCTGCTTTTACCTTGACTACTTCAAGGAACATCATGCAGACAAAGTGATAATGAGTGTTGAGCAACAGATTTAAAATCCCCCATGCAGCTGAGTGACTTAAGGGAAACAAATATATAACTTTTTACTTATGTCTTCACCTCAGTGAAAATAAAATATATTGATTTAGTCCAGATATCAGTGGTTATACAAACCTCCTCTGGACATTGGAGAGAAGGAGAAGAAAAAGCTTACAAAAATAAAAGCACACGTGTTTATAGCCATGAAAATACATTATGCAAATGAAAGCACTGACATTTTAACATAGATACTGCATTTTTAACCTTAAAATTGAAAGAGTCCCCTGTATTATAGTCATTTTAGAGGCAGAAGAGAAATTTGGGTCATTTGGCACTATCCAATAAAACTTTCCACAATGATGAAAATGTTATATGTCTATACTTTCCAATATAGTAACCATGAGCCACATGTAACTATTGAGTGCTTAAAATGTGGCTGATGCAACTGAGGAATTGAATTTATTTCATTTTAATTTATTTAAATTTAAATAGTCACGTGTGGCTAGTGGCTACTGTACTAGACAGTGTACTAGACTTCCATCCTAAGTAGAAATTTCTTTTCCAGTTTCCCTGATCTCTTTGCATTATCCCTCATGATCATATTAATTCCTAATTGCTCCAGTTACCACTTACAATATGATACTTCATCCTGGCTGCAGGTTATATTCACCTGGGGAGCTATTTTAAAATGTCATTGTGGAGAGGAGGGGTGACTTAAGCATGGATATTTGTAAAAGGGTATTTAATATGTAGCCAGGGTTGAGAACCTTTCATCAATATGCGATGATTCCCAATTTTACATTACTAGCTCTCAATAATAAGCTTCAGATGCTGACTGGATCGCTCCTCCTGATGTCCCCTACCCCAGAGAAAACCTCAAACACCAACATATCCAAATGTGACATGATTATGTCCCATTGCCCTCACCCAAATCCTTTGAATTGTAATTACTGGACTTAATTCTGCCATTTTATCATTTATTTTCTACATGTCACATATTTTTTGTTCTTCAATTCCTTCATTAATACCTTCTTTTGTATTTGAGTTTTGTAGTATATCATTTTAACTCACTTCTCATTTCCTATTCTAGATATTTCTTAGTTATTTTCTTAGTGGCTACCATGGAGATTTAAATTAACATCTTAAATATATAGCAAACTGCCTTGAATTAATAACATAGCTTAAATAATATAAATAAATCTGTTCCTATGCAGCTCTCTTTTCCTTTATGTTGTTATTGTCACAACTTTTTTGTATCATGTGTGTCCACCAACATAGATTCATAATTTTGGTTTCATGCATTTGTCTTTTAAATCATATAGAAAAAAACGGGGCTTACAAACCAAAAGTACAATAACACTGGCTTTTAAATTTAGCTATGTAGTTACAGCATTATGCTGTAATTATCAGCATTCTTTATTTCTTCATATGGCTTCAAATTGCAATCCAATCTCAAGGACTCCCTTTAGCATCTATTGTTGGACAGATCAGTAAACAACAAACTTCCTCAGCTTTTGTCTAAGAATGTCTTACTTTTGCCTCATTTTAGAAGAATCATTTTGCAGGATATAGAACTCTTGATTGAAGATTTTTTATTTCTTTTAACGCTTATCATCTACTGAATTTGGATCTCTGTGTGTGGTTTCTGAAGAGAAACTGGATGTTAATTTTGTTGAGCATCCCTTGTATGTGACGAGTCACTTCCCTCACTGATTTCAAGATTCTCTGTCTTTGGCTTTTGACAGTTTGATTGTAGTGTGTATTAGTGGGAATTTCTTTCAGTTTTTCCTTATTGGAGGTCTTTGAATTTCTTGGATGTGTAGAGTCACAAAATGCAATTACTTTTCCACCAACCTAATAACTTAGCCTTAGAATAATTAAGACTCATTCCTTGAGGTGAAGGAGGGGCTTCTTGCCCAGCCCATGACTGCATGGGGATGTGGTTAACCTTAAAAACAAAAGCAGGGCTCTGCCAACAGAGCATTCTCCCATCTCTATCCCCACCATTCTTTCATATAATAATTCAATACATGTTTATTGGGAGCTTACTATGTGCCAGGTACTGGGAATAAAATGGTGAACATGACTGATGAGGTTCTGGCTATTAGGGAGTTTACATTTGGGTTGGGAGAGCCAAATGTTAAAATAGTAAACAAACAAAAATATAGTTAATTCAAATAATTATAAGTTCTTGAACTTACCTTGAAAAAAAATGTAGACGGAAATCAAGCTAGGATAGTGAGATGCAGAATGACATGTGTGGGGCTTGAAAGAGTGGTCTTGAAAGGCTTCACTGAATATCTACTATTGCTGGCACTCTCACAGATTTTGTGGAGCATACAAAAGAATCTGCCTTCATTGAAGTAGTTCAGGATATTTGTTCTGAAGCTACACAATAGGAGAGAAACTGTGCAGCTTTACGGAAGAGGACTAAAATGTAAGGACCCCTAAGTGATCACATGCTTGACAGGTTTAAAGAACGGATAGAAGGCCAGTGTGCTCTTAAATACATTGTGTTTTATATACCCACATCTGAGCACATGCTGTATCTACAACCTAGAATGACCATCCCTAGCTCATTGCTGTCTAGGAAACTCTTACCAACCTTTCAAGACATAGCTCAAATATTACTTCCTCTGTGATGCCTTCCCTTATCTCCAACAGTTGAAGTTGAACACTTCCTTCTTTGTATCCCTACTATCGATTTGAATCCCTATCACCCTGCACTATGTTTAACTTATTTACATTTTTGTCTCCCCCTCTGGACTTGGAGTTGCTTGACAGCAAGGGCAATGTCATTTATATATGCATATTTATGTTCCCTACTACTAAGTGCTCTGGGCATGACAAATACTAGATGTACAGCAAGTACTTATTGAACTGAAACACTGAATATCTACTATTGCTGGCACTCTCATAGATTTTGTGGAGCATACAAAAGAATTTGCCTTCATTGAAGTAGTCAGGAATGTAGACTCTGGTGCCAGAAGCTTGACTCCAATCCCATTCCCACCACTTACTAGCTGCGTGACTTTAAAAAATTACTTAACCTCTCTGTGCTTCAGGTTCCTTATCTGTAAGGTGGGAGATAATAGTGGTAACTGTCTGAAAGTGAGTATTAATTTAAATAATGTATACAAAACATTTAGTATACACAGTATCTGGCACAGAATAAGTGTTGAGCCTTACCTTATTTATAAATTAAGGAAATAATTAGATTGACAAGATTTATACACATGAAAAACAAAATACTACAAATATATTACTATACAGAATGGTTTAAAGTGCCTCCTGAACCAAGATGTTGCAGTACTATGACCTCAACAAAGCATTGCTGAATGAATGAATGAATGAATGAATGAACCAAAAAAAAAAAAAAAGCCACAGTATAATCTGTGCTGGCCTGACCATTTCTAGAGCACTGTGTTCACTTCTGAACATTACACTTTAAGAGAAACAAAGTACTTTATAACTAGAAGCAGACCAGTAGGATACTGCAAAATCTGGAAAGTAATAACAGTGATCGAAGAAACTGAGAATAGTTAGGTAGAGGAATACATTACTGCTGACATTAAACATTTGAAAGTTGTCATGTGTAATAAAGAGGAGCTTTGCTTGATGCTGCTCTAGAGAGCAGAACTTGGGCCAGGGCATAAAAGTTATAGGCAGGTGATTTCAGCTGAACATAGGAGAGTACTTGCTGAAAGTCAGTGTTCACCACGCAGGTGAGGAAGTGGTGAGTGTTCCATCTGCGGAGGTGCTGATTAACCGAACAATCACCTAACAAGGATACAGTCAGGGGGACTTTTTCATTGGGCTGGGGGTTATTCTAGATGGACTTTGGAGTTCTTTACAGGAGGTTCAAGATCTTGACCTTTCAGGGAAAGAATAGTGTCATTACATTAAAATTCGTTCTCAAAGTGATAATCTCAAAGAAGACAAAACGCTCTCATAATCAACATCCTCATAACTTTCCCATGACCAGCACCCTCCTGTGCTTTTATGCATGACATTTCCACTATAGTCACTTTTTGGATTGCTCATTCAAGGTCCCTGTTCAAGTATTATTTTTTTTTTCCTAAGAGAAGTATAGTTTTAAGCCAGTCAGTCATTATCATCAGCTTCTATTATAGTGCCTGGTATATATTAAGAATTATTTATTCAATGTGTTACCAGTCAATCACACCTTAGATTGTACAAATTTATCAGATTAAATTTACTTGCCTTAGAAAGGCCCTGAAGAGATAGACAACTAGACAGATAAATTTGGAAAACTGTGAGAGGTCACAAGGGTTTTACCATTTAAGCTGCAGTCTTCATGACACACGGTGCAAGCTGTGCACAGATACGGCGACACTCTGAAGGTACTGATGTTTTCTTAGTTAGGTAGAAAGCCAGCCTTTCCTCCTCACAGATGAAGCCTTATGCTGGGCAGCAATCTGGGCTGGGATTCGCCGAAGCCATTTTGTGCCCTGGCCTTCTGCCAAGTCCATTGATTTAGCTCTTTGAATCGCATCATTTAAGCCCACAAAAGACACAGATTCTATTAGACAAACTCCTCCGGCCAGCAGCAATAAAAGAGAGAACATGAGAAGCCCTCTGAGGCAGCCTGTTAGACCATTCTTAATCTTTCATGGTTGGAGAACTACATTGTGAGTGGGGTTCACTGGCAGAATGGCACGAAATACCGGCAGGTTTTCTTTCTTTAGTTAAGAGTATACCTCGAGGCTTAGCTTTGGTTAATGGCAGATGAGTGCATCTGCCAAGTATAAAGGTAAACAGCAATGGGAAAAAACCTTCCAAATAATGCATTCTTCTTTTTTCTCTTTTTTATTATACTTTAAGTTCTGGGGTACATGTGCACAACGTGCAGGTTTGTTACATATGTATACATGTGCCATGTTGGTGTGCTGCACCCATTAACTCATCATTTACATTAGGCATATCTCCTAATGCTATCCCTCCCCCGCTCCTCCTCCCGACAATAGGACCCGGTGTGTGATATTCCCCTTCCTGTGTCCAAGTGATCTCATTGTTCAATTCCCACCTATGAGTGAGAACATGCGCTGTTTGGTTTTCTGTTCTTGTGATAGTTTGCTGAGAATGATGGTTTCCAACTGCCTCCATGTCCCTAACAAAGGATATGAACTCATCCTTGTTATGGCTGCATAGTATTCCATGGTGTATATGTGCCGCATTTTCTTAATCCGGTCTGTCATTGATGAATATTTGGGTTGATTCCAAGTCTTTGCTACTGTGAATAGTGCCACAATAAACATACGTGTGCATGTGTCTTTATAGCAGCATGATTTATAATCCTTTGGGTATATTCCCAGTAATGGGATGGCTGGGTCAAATGGTATTTCTAGTTCTAGATCCTTGAAGAATGGCCACACTGTCTTCCACAATGGTTGAACTAGTTTACAGTCCCACCAACAGTGTAAAAGTGTTCCTACTTCTCCACATCCTCTCCAGCACCTGTTGTTTCCTGACTTTTTAATGATTGCCATTCTAACTGGTGTGAGATGGTATCTCATTGTGGTTTTGATTTGCTTTTCTCTGATGGCTAGTGATGATCAGCATTTTTTCACGTGTCTGTTGGCTGTATAAATGTCTTCTCTTGAGAAGTGTCTGTTCATATCCTTTGCCCACTTTTTGATGGGGTTGTTTGTTTTTTTCTTGTAAATTTGTTTGGGTTCTTTGTAGATTCTGGATATTACCCTTTGTCAGATGAGTAGATTGCAAAAATTTTCTCCCATTCTGTAGGTTGCCTGTTCACTCTGATAGTAGTTTCTTTTGCTGTGCAGAAGCTCTTTAGTTTAATTAGATCCCATTTGTCAATTTTGGCTTTTGTTGCCATTGCTTTTGGTGTTTTAGACATGAAGTCCTTGCCCATGCCTATGTCCTGAATGGTATTTAGCCTAGGATTTCTTCTAGGGTTTTTATGGTTTTAGGTCTAACATTTAAATCTCTAATCCATCTTGAATTAATTTTTGTATAAGATGTAAGGAAGGGATCCAGTTTCAGCTTTCTACTTATGGCTAGCCAGTTTATCTACCACCATTTATTAAATAGGGAATCCTTTCCGCATTTCTTGCTTTTGTCAGGTTTCTCAAAGATCAGATGGTTGTAGATGTGTGCTATTATTTCTGAGGGCTCTGTTCTGTCCCATTGGTCTATATCTCTGTTTTGGTACCAGTACCATGCTGTTTTGGTTACTGTAGCCTTATAGTATAATTTGAAGTCAGGTAGCGTGATGCCTCCAGCTTTGTTCTTTTGGCTTAGGACTGTCTTGTCAATGCAGGCTCTGTTTTGGTTCCATGTGAACTCTAAAGTAGTTTTTTCCAATTCTGTGAAGAAAGTCATTGATAGCGTGATGGGGATGGCATTGAATCTATAAATTACCTTGGGCAGTATGGCCATTTTCACGATATTGATTCTTCCTATCCATGAGCATGGAATATTCTTCCATTTGTTTGTGTCCTCTTTTATTTCATCGAGCAGTGGTTTGTGGCTCTCCTTGAAGAGGTCCTTCACATCCCTTGTAAGTTGGATTCCTAGGTATTTTATTGTCTTCGAAGCAATAGTGAATGGGAGTTCACTCATGATTTGGCTCTCTGATTGTCTGTTATTGTTGTATAAGAATGCTAGTGACGGCCGGGCGCGGTGGCTCAAGCCTGTAATCCCAGCACTTTGGGAGGCCGAGACGGGCGGATCACAAGGTCAGGAGATCGAGACCATCCTGGCTAACACGGAGAAATCCCGTCTCTATTAAAAAATACAAAAAAACTAGGCAGGCGAGGTGGCGGGCACCTATAGTCCCAGCTACTGGGGAGGCTGAGGCAGGAGAATGGCGTAAATCCGGGAGGTGGAGCTTGCAATGAGCTGCGATCCGGCCACTGCACTCCAGCCTGGGCGACAGAGCAAGACTCCATCTCAAAAAAAAAAAAAAAAAAAAAAAAAAAAAGAATGCTAGTGACTTTTGCACATTGATTTTGTATCCTGAGACTTTGCTGAAGTTGCTTATTAGTTTAAGGAGATTTTGGGCTGAGATGATGGAGTTTTCTAAATATACAATCATGTCATCTGCAAACAGGGACAATTTGACTTCCTCTTTTCCTAATTGAATACCCTTTATTTCTTTCTCATGCCTGATTGCCCTGGCCAGAACTTCCAACACTATGTGGAATAGGAGTGGTGAGAGAGGGCATCCCTGTGTTGCGCCAGTTTTCAAGGGGAATGCTTCCAGTTTTTGCCCATTCAGTATGATATTGGCTGTGGGTTTGTCATAAATAGCTCTTACTATTTTGAGATATGTTCCATCAATAGCGAATTTATTGAGAGTTTTTATCATGAAGGGCTGTTGAATTTTGTTAAAGGCCTTTTCTACATCTATTGAGATAATCATGTGGTTTTTTTGTCTTTGGTTCTGTGTATATGCTGGGTTACGTTTATTGATTTGCGTGTGTTGAACCAGCCTTGTATCCCAGGGATGAAGCCAACTTGATCATGGTGGGTAAGATTTTTGATGTGCTGCTGGATTCGGTTTGCTAGAATTTTACTGAGGATTTTTGCAGTGATGTTCATCGGGGATATTGGTCTAAAATTCTCTTTTTTTGTTGTGTCTCTGCCAGGCTTTGGTATCAGGATGATGTTAGCCTCATAAAATGAGTTAGGGGGGATTCCTTCTTTTTCTATTGATTGGAATAGTTTCAGAAGGAATGATACCAGCTCCTCCTTGTACCTCTGGTAGAATTCGGCTGTGAATCCATATGGTCCTGGACTTTTTTTGGTTGGTAGGCTATTAATTATTGCCTCAATTTCAGAGCCTGTTATTGGTCTATTCAGGGATTCAACTTCTTCCTGGTGTAGTCTTGGGAGAGTGCATGTGTTCAGGAATTTATTCATTTCTTCTAGGTTTTCTAGTTTATTTGGTTGAGGTGTTGACAGTATTCTCTGATGGTAGTTTCTATTTCTGTGGGGTCGGTGGTGATATCCCCTTTATCATTTTTTATTGTGTCTATTTGTTTCTTCTCTCTTTTCTTTTTTATTAGTCTTGCTAGTGGTCTATCAATTTTGTTGATCTTTTCAAAAAACCAACTCCTGGATTCATTGATTTTTTGAAGGTTTTTTTGTGTCTCTATCTCCTCCAGTTCTGCTCTGATCTTAGTTATTTCTTGACTTCTGCTAGCTTTTGAATGTGTTTGCTCTTGCTTCTCTAGTTCTTTTAATTGTGATGTTAGGGTGTCCATTTTAGATCTTTCCTGCTTTCTCTTGTGGGCATTTAGTGCTATAAATTTCCCTCTACACACTGCTTAAATGTGTCCCAGAGATTCTGGTACGTTGTGTCTTTGTTCTCATTGGTTTCAAAGAACATCTTGATTTCTGCCTTCATTTCGTTATGTACCCGGTAGTCATTCAGGAGCAGGTTGTTCAGCTTCCATGTAGTTGAGTGGTTTTGATTGAGTTTCTTAATCCTGAGTTCTAGTTTGATGGCACTGTGATCTGAGAGACAGTTTGTTATAATTTCTGTTCTTGTACATTTGCTGAGGAGATCTTTACTTCCAACTATGTGGTCAATTTTGGAATAAGTGCGATGTGGTGCTGAGAAGAATGTATATTATGTTGATTTGGGGTGGAGAATTCTGTAGATGTCTATTAGGTCTGCTTGGTGCAGAGTTGAGTTCAATTCCTGGATATCCTTGTTAACTTTCTGTCTCGTTGATCTGTCTAATGTTGACAGTGTGGTGTTAAAGTCTCCCATTATTATTGTGTGGGAGTCTAAGTCCCTTCGTAAGTCTCTAAGGACTTGCTTTATGAATCTAGGTGCTCCTGTATTGGGTGCATATATATTTAGGATAGTTAGCTCTTCTTGTTGAATTGATCCCTTTACCATTATGTAATGGCCTTCTTTGTCTCTTTTGATCTTTGTTGGTTGAAAGTCTGTTTAATCAGAGACTAGGATTGCAACCCCTGCCTTTTTTTGTTTTCCATTTGCTTGGTAGATCTTCCTCCATCCCTTTATTTTGAGCCTATGTGTGTTGCTGCACGTGAGATGGGTCTCCTGGATACAGGAAATCGATGTGTCTTGACTATTTTTCCAATTTGCCACCCTGTGTCTTTTAATTGGAGCATTTAGCCCATTTACATTTAAGGTTAATATTGTTATGTGTGAACTTGATCTTGTTATTATGATGTTAGTTGGTTATTTTGCTAATTAGTTGATGTAGTTTCTTCCTAGCATTGATTGTCTTTACATTTTGGCATGTTTTTGCAGTGGCTGGTATCGGTTGCTCCTTTCCATGTTTAGTGCTTCCTCCAGGAGCTCTTGTAGGGCAGGCCTGGTGGTGACAAAATCTCTCAGCATTTGCTTGTCTGTAAAGGATTTTATTTCTCCTTCACTTATGAAGCTTAGTTTGGCTGGATATGAAATTCTGGGTTGAAAATTCTTTTCTTTCAGAATGTTGAATATTGGCCCCCACTCTCTTCTGGCTTGGAGAGTTTCTGTTGAGAGATCCACTGTAAGTCTTATGGGCTTCCCTTTGTGGGTAACCCGACCTTTCTCTCTGACTGCCCTTAACATTTTACCTTCATTTCAACTTTGGTGAATCTGACAATTATGTGTCTTGGAGTTGCTCTTCTCAAGGAGTATCTTTGTGGTGTTCTCTGTATTTCCTGAATTTGAATCTTGCTCAGTTGGGGAAGTTCTCCTGGATAATATCCTGCAGAGTGTTTTCCAACTTGGTTCCATTCTCCCCGTCACTTTCAGGTACACCTATCAGACGTACATTTGGTCTTTTCACATAGCCCCATATTTCTTGGAGGCTTTGTTCATTTCTTTTTACTCTTTTTTCTCTAAACTTCTCTTCTCGCTTCATTTCATTCATTTGATCTTCAATCACTGATACCCATTCTTCCAGTTGATCGAGTCAGTTACTGAAGCTTGTGCTTTTGTCACATAGTTCTCGTGTCATGGTTTTCATCTCTATCAGTTCATTTATGGACTTCTCTGCCTTGGTTATTCTAGTTAGCCATTTGTCAATCTTTTTTTAAGGTTTTCAGTTTCTTTGTGCTGGGTTTGTAATTCCTCCTTTAGCTCGGAGAAGTTTGATTGTCTGAAGTCTTCTTCTCTCAACTCATCAAAGTCATTCTCTGTCCAGCTTTGTTTCATTGCTGATGAGGAGCTGTGTTCCTTTGGAGGGGGAGAGGTGCTCTCACTTTTAGAATTTCCAGCTTTTCTGTACTGCTTTTTCTCCATCTTTGTGGTTTTATCTACCTTTGGTCTTTGATGATGGTGACGCACAGATGGGGTTTTGGTGTGGATGCCCTTTCTGTTTGTTATTTTTCCTTTTAACAGTCAGGACCCTCAGCTGCATGTTTATTGGAGTTTGCTCGAGGTCCACTCCAGACTGTTTGCCTGGGTATCAGCAGTGGAGGTTGCAGAAGAGTGAATATTGCTGAACAGTAAATGTTGCTGTCTAATCGTTCCTCTGGAAGCTTCGTCTCAGAAGTGTACCCGGCCGTGTGAAGTGTGAGGTGTCAGTCTGCCCCTAGTGGGGGATGTCTCCCAGTTAGGCTACTCAGGGGTCAGGGACCCACTTGAGCAGACAATCTCAAACTTCCGTTCTCAGATCTCAAGCCCCGTGCTGGGAACACCACTACTCTCTTCAAAGCTGTCAGACAGGGACATTTACATCTGCAGAGGTTTCTGCTGCCTTTTGTTTGGCTATTCCCTGTCCCCAGAGGTGGAGTCTACAGAGGCAGGCAGGCCTCCTTGAGGTTCGGTGGGCTCCACCCAGTTCCAGCTTCCCAGCTGCTTTGTTTAGCTACTTAAGCCTCAGCAATGGCGGGCGCCCTTCCTCCAGCCTTGCTGTCACCTTGCAGTTAGATCTCAGACTGCTGTGCTAGCAATGAGGGAGGCTCCGTGGGTGTGGGACCCTCCGCCAGGCACGGGATGTAATCTCCTGGTGTGCCATTTGCTAAGACCCTTGGTAAAGCGCACTATTAGGGTGGGAGTGACCTGATTTTCCAGGTGTTGTGTGTCACAGTTTCCCTTGGCTAGGAAAGGGAATTCCCTTCCCCCTTGCACTTCCCGGGTGAGACGATGCCTCACCCTACTTTGACTCTCACTCTTTGGGCTGCATCCACTGTCCTGCCCCCACTGTCCAACACACCCCAGTGAGAAGACCCCGGTACCTCAGTTGGAAATGCAGAAATCACCTGTCTTCCGTGTTGCTCACACTGGGAGCTGGAAGCTGGAGCTATTCCTATTTGGCCATCTTGGCATGGATCCCCAAATAATACATTCTTGAAAGATACCAGAAACTCCATCACTAGCTACTTATTCTCAGAATGATGGCACAGTAGGCCTAACAGCAAGCATGCAGAGAAAGGATTGGCCTCTGAGCCTGGAGTGAGGCTGAGGCTAAACCTATGAGTGAGGGTCAAGTGGCTGCGGCTGGGGGGATTGGAAAAGGGCAAAGAATTAGGCAAGTCATTAGACAGCTATATGAGTCTGCATGTCAACAGACAATGCAGGAAACCCATTTTTGCATTATTCTCTATTCATAGTATAGAGGTGGGCATGACTACTTAACAGAAATTTCCAAGGCTGGATACCAGACCTCTCCTTTACCCTCCATCACTTCACCCCCATTCTTTTAGCCAGACATTGCTTTAATTCCAAAGACACAGCAATGTTCCTAATGAAGGAATTCATGTTAATATATTACTCGTGTTTAGCCATGTGATTTATTATTTCATCCAGGGGTAGTTTTGGCAATGTAGTCCCTTAAAGCAAGAGTGACTCTAATGGTACAATCTCAGGCAAACCTTTGTAGATTTATTTTTTCTAAAGAGGAATACTATTAAGGCCTCTTATAACAGAGCCCACTGGAAAATTGCACAGACCAGACTAATTCCAATTGCAGGAGATGAAAATTAAAACTGGACTTTGAGCTGACTATATATCATCCAATTATACTTGCCTCAAATTACAGATTAGCATGATTTTACTGTTGTCTCTCTTCACTACTTTAACCCATGCATCTGGCACATAGTGAGAATTCAATGAATGGTACTGTTTGTTGCCTTCATTTTGATTACCATTAGAGGCAGTGGTAGTAATAGTGCCACTCTAGTACCTGGCACCATGCCTGGGCCATGTTAAATATTCAAAACTAATGATTATTTTTATAACTTTATTGCCCCAGCTTCTGGCATAGTGCCTGGCACATAATAGGGCACCAATTTAGTTTCCTTCATTCTCACCTTTCCCTGGGATGCAATATTCTTCTGCTTCCCCCACAACTGTGCCTTACTAAAGGAGTTGCAGATCTTCCTGTAGCAGTAATGTTTCCTGTAGCAATAACGCCACCAGTGACACCATCTGAAAGGACATCTAGCCTTTTCTTCCATGGTAGCCTCTTAAATGGCAAATGGGTAGCAAGTGTTCAAGACCATTTTTCAGATAGGGATACCAAGATTATGAGCTATTGCCTTGGAATGTTAGCTCACTTCTAATCCCTATATTCTATTAAGTTGAAAAAATAAGACCCCTCATGTTCTCCCCAACCCATCACCCAACTAGGCCATAACTGGTCTCATCATCTTTCTTGTTGTACTCGGCAGTGCCTGGACTGCCCCCACACTTTCATGTTTAATTCATCCTCCAAGGATTAGTCTAAGAGCTACCATCTTTACGAAACTTTCTGTGAGACCTCCAGCCTTCAATGAGCAGGGTTGTGTTGTTTCCTGTCCCCCAGCAGGGGCTAGCAGAGTGCTAGACACAATAGAGGCTCTCAGTGTGTTTGTACTGATTAAATAAATAGAAGCTAATTGGGTTGTTGATCCTCACTTTAGGAGGTCACACTATCCCTTCTCTCTCCAACTCATGTTTGTTTACAAGGTAAAGGCAGGGAGGCAGTCTACAATTAGTATCATTAAAGTTTTGTGCTGTGTATTGGCAAATATAAGTGCTGCTTTCCTTCAGCCACTTTCACTACTTTCACTTTACTTGAAAGTAGTGAAAGAATGTATCAGTGCTTCTTGAGGCAGTGAAACAGCACCCTGTTCTCCTGGGGTTTAGATGTGGGGAGAAATTTGTCATTTGGACCTGCTTAGGGCAAGAGGCAACACTCACCTTCAAATACTAATTTCCCAGAAGGTCACAAGCACGTGAATTGCAAATGCCACTTGATATAAGATATGTCTCTCCCTCTGCCAAAGCAGGGATGTCATTACCTGGAAAACTGAGGTAAATGTTTGTGGAAGCTTCATGTCTTTATCTTTTCTTACAACCAGAAGGTGAGAAAAGAGGCTCTTTATCACATTTCCATGTCCTTTAGCTGGAAAAACAGTTAAGTAATTGGAATAGGTCCAATTGGAATAGGCCTGGAGGCCTCAGGGATGAGAGGAAAAGTGGAGCCAACACCCAATAGATCTGAGCCTCATTTTCTCCCTTGGAGAGGATAATCATTCCCATCTCACAGGGATACTACAGGGGGTTAATGAGGAATGTGTATAAATTTTATCTGTAAACCATGAGGCAAGAGCTCTATACCGTGATTCATTCTATGTGATTGAAGACAAAGGCTGTCTTTTTACCTTCGTCTCCCAGAGAAAGTTTAAACACATTGTAGGAGCTCAATAAGTAGGTTTTTACTTTAAAATGAACTCCATTAAATATAACCTGGATTTAGGTATGATACAAATAAAACAGACCATTCACTTATCAGAATTTAATCAAACGGATTCTCAGATCTGTTAGCTTTTCATTTGAAACGGCAGAGGAAAGAATCATGAGAGGGCACAGAGAGTACATGCTTATCTTTTGCAGTTAGCTTTGGCCTATTGGAGTCAATACCCCTTCCCCCAGTGAGCAGCAGCAAGAAGCAGGGTTGCAGTTAGAACTGAAATAGGATTTCAATCCAGGATGTGCATCTGGGACAGTTGCAAATGTAATCTTGAAAATTAGCATAGGACCAGAGACCTAGAGCCTGAAGGAAATTGGCCAAAGATGATTTCCACCTTTGCATCACTAACCAGAAGTGTTACCGTGAGTATTCTCAGGCACCAAAAGAGAAGGAAGGTGGGAACTAGCTTATGTCATGTCGTAGGAGGTTTACCCAATGCTGGTTGCTTTGATAATGTATATCTTATTTAACTCTCACAATAGCTTTATGAGGTAGGAATTATTCTGTAGCACAGGACCTGGCACACAGTAAGCAGTCACTAAATGATAAATGCTAGTAATATTATTAAGATTGATAACCTTAGTAATAATAAATAAAGCACAGAGCGCTTGAGTAACTTATTTAAGGCCACAGAACTGGTAAGTCATAAAACCAGGATTTAAGCCCAGGTCTTCCTGACCCCAAAGCCTGGGCTTTTTCTGTTATACTTCTTTGTAAGAGGAAAAAAGGTTGTGTCATTGAAGTAGTTTAGGATTTTCTAATCCTTTAGCAGGGCTGCCTCCATAACTGGCCACTTGAGACCTCCAGGTATCTAAGGATATTTTTGGTCTTTCTCTGTTTCCTCACTCAGCTTTCTAAATTGCTATGAACCATGGCCCAGCTGTACTACAAAAAGGTCAACTACTCACCGTACAGAGACCGCATCCCTCTGCAAATTGTGAGGGCTGAGACAGAGCTCTCTGCGGAGGAGAAGGCCTTCCTCAATGCTGTGGAGAAGGGGGACTATGCCACCGTGAAGCAGGCCCTTCAGGAGGCTGAGATCTACTATAATGTCAACATCAACTGCATGGACCCCCTGGGCCGGAGTGCCCTGCTCATTGCCATTGAGAACGAGAACCTGGAGATCATGGAGCTACTGCTGAACCACAGTGTGTATGTGGGTGATGCATTGCTCTATGCCATACGCAAGGAAGTGGTGGGCGCTGTGGAGCTTCTGCTCAGCTACAGGCGGCCCAGTGGAGAGAAGCAGGTAAGAGAAATGCTTACAGGCTGGGAAATAGCCAGGCACAATAGGGCACCAAGTCAGAAGCCCTGAAACTAGGGAAGGTTAGGTGGTCTGGAATTGAGAAACCCTATCTCAGAAATTGCACCAGTGATCTCAGGTAGCATCCAGAGCTACCCTACGTGGCCCATGCTGAGTTTTACTGATTTACCTTTTCCTTATAAGTGTTTGCCCATATACATTCAGTACTCACTCAATGTACTTAGCAACCCAATGATGTGTTCTTTGTTTCCAGACTATTCAAGCCCCTTCTAACCTTCGTACACCCTGCTTTCTAGCTTCAGTTTCCTCCTCTACTCAAAGATTATATTCTAGAAAAGGAGAGACAAAATACAGACTTGGGCTTTCTGCTTCTCATCAGCTTCTCTCTGAAGACAATACTGGAGGCCTTTAAACTTGAGTACCATAGTGCAGATGCTTACGGAATAAGGCCTTGTATATTTTCCCAGTACCTGTCAAGTGACTGCATTCCACCTCTAGATGTTTGGGGTTTTGCCTCTGTGATTCTCATATCTTCCAAGGCACCTAGGTTTGATACTCTGAAGTCATCTTTTATTTGTCTGTCTCCCTTGCCCCTATGTTCAATCCCCGAGTCCTGTGGTTCTTTCCTTCCAAATATCTTTCATATAATTTCTCTCTTCTCTAGTTCATCTTTCACCAGTCTGATTCTGGCTCTCAACATCTCTCTCTTAGATGAGTGGTTCCTAAAGTGTGGTCCCTTGACTAGCAGCATCAGCATTACCTGGGAACTTGTTAGAAGTGCAAATTCTCAGGCCTCCGCCACAGCCCTGTTGAATCAGAAACTCTGGGATGGGGCCCCAACAAGCCCTCCAGAAGATTCTCATGTGCAATCAAGTTTGAGAACTGCTGTCCTAGATTAATATGAAGCTCTCCTAACCAGTCTCCTTGTCTCTAGCATGTTCCCCTCTCTCAAATCCCAAGCAATAATGCTGCCTTATTCTCCCTAAAATAGCATTATGAGCCTGTCATTCCTGTGCATCCTTTTGCAGCTTCCCTTCTGCCATCTAAAGGTGGACTGAAAATGAACTTACAATAGGCAGATGAATAGAAGAAACGGGCATACAAAATTTATTAACAGGCATATGGACATGGAAACCATGCACAAAGTTTGAAGCTCAAAGAAATGTCAGATGTTTGAGACATAAATACTCTCTTCATAGGGGAGAAATGTATGGACCTGGGAGGCAAACATTATTATATAAATGATTATCTTTGGACTCTGGATGGTGCCAAGAAGTTAAGGAAAATTGAGGGGTGAAACTGCACAAGAACTAATGCTGTCTTTTTTTTCTTAAATTTCCATAGATTATTGCAGAGCAGGTAGTGTTTGGTTACATGAGTAAGTTCTTTAGTGGAAATTTGGGAGATTTTGGTGCACCCATCACCTGAGCAGTATATACTACAGCCTATTTGTAGTCTTTATTCCTCTTCCCCTCCCCACCCTTGCCCCCTGAGTCCCCAAAGTCGATTGTGTCATTCTTATGCCTTTGCATCCTTATAGCTTAGCTCCCACTTATGAGTGAGAACACACTATGTTTGTTTTTCCATTCCTGAATTACTTCACTTAGGAAAATGGTCTCCAGTCTCATCCAGGTGGCTGCATATGCCATTAATTAATTCCTTTTTTTTTTTTTTTTTTTTTGGAGACAGAGTCTCACTCAGTCGCCCAGGCTGGAGTGCAGTGGTGTGATCTCGGCTCACTGCAAGCTCCACCTCCTGGGTTGATGCCATTCTCCTGCCTCAGCCTCCCGAGTAGCTGGGACTACAGGCACCTGCCACCATGCCTGGCTAATTTTTTTGTATTTTTAGTAGAGAAAGGGTTTCACCGTGTTAGCCATGAGGGTTTTGAGCTCCTGACCTCGTGATCCACACTCCTCAGCCTCCCAAAGTGCTGGGATTACAGGCGTGAGCCACCGCGCCTGGCCAATTCATTACTTTTTATGGCTAAGTAGTACTCCATGGTATATATATGCCACAGTTTCTTTATCCACTAGTTGATTGATGGGCATTTGGGTTGGTTCCACGTTTTTGCAATTGTGAATTGTTCTGCTATAAACATGCGTGTGCAAATATCTTTTTCATATAATAACTTCTTTTACCCTGGGTAGATACCCAGTAGTAGGATTGCTGGATCAAATGATAGTTCTACTTTTAGTTCTTTAAGGAGTCTCCATACTGTTTTCCATAGTGGTTGCACTAGTTTACATTCACACCAGCAGCATAGAAGTGTCCCCTGTTCACTGCATCCACGCCAACATCTACTATTTTTTTAATTTTTTGATTATGGCCATTCTAGCAGGAGTGAGGTGGTATCACACTGTGGTTTTGATTTGCATTTCCCTGATCATCAGTGATGTTGAGCATTTTTTCATATGTTTGTTGGCCATCTGTATATCTTCTTTTGAGAATTGTCTATTCATGTCCTTAGCCCACTTTTTGATGGGATTGTTTTTGTTGTTGTTGATTTGCTTGAGATTTTCATTGTGGATTCTGGATATTAGTCCTTTGTCAGATGTATAGATTGTGAAGATTTTTTTCCCACTCTGTGAGTTCTTTGTTAACTCTGCTGACTGTTCCTTTTGCTGTGCAAAAGCTCTTTAGCTTAATTAAGTTCCAGCAATTGATCTTTGTTTTTATTGCATTTGCTTTTGGGTTCTTGGTCATGAAATCCTTGCCTAAGACAATATCTAGAAGGGTTTTTCCAATGTTATCTTCTAGAATTTTTAGAGTTTCAGGTCTTAGGTTTAAGTCCTTAATCCATCTTGAGTTGATTTTTGTATGAGGTGAGAGATGAGGATCCAGTTTCATTCTCCTACATGTGGCTCGCCAATTACCCCAACACCATTTGTTAAAAAGGGTGTCCTTTCCCCACTTTATGCTTTCTTATTATGCAGATAAAGTCCCCTAGGTAATCTCTTGGAGCTGCCCTCAGACAAATACATGAAAAGTCCATTGGGTCATGGTGATGACTGCCTGTCTCTTCTCCGTGGTTGATCTTTCTTGGTTATTTGATTAGATTTCTAGGGAGGGAGTCTTAAGACAACTGCATTTCTTTTGGAAAGAAGCTTCTTTACTCAGATAAGGAAGTTACAGAGTCTCTCAGGGTGTATCCTTAAAAAGGATCAGAGAGACAGGGAAGTGGACAAAGGTCAGAAAGAGAGAGCTCAGTTTTGAGGCTTATTTTTGAAGTCTTTCCACTTTCCTTTTATTTATTTATTTATTTTTTTTTTTTTGGGAGATGGAGTCTCACTCTGTCACCCAGGCTGGAGTGCAGTGGTGCAGTGGCAACTCACTGCAATCTCCGCATCCTGGGTTCAAGCAATTCTCCTGCCTCAGCCTCCCAAGTAGCTAGGACTAGAGGCACACACCGCCATGCCCGGCTAATTTTTTTATTTCAGTAGAGACAGGGTTTCACCATGTTGCCCAGGCTGGTCTCGAACTCCTGAGCTCAGGCAATCCTCCCACCTCAGCCTCCCAAAGCGTTAGGCTTACAGGCATGAGTCACTGTGCCCAGTGGTCTTTCCATTTTTCAAAGCACTCAGCATGCTTACGTGCCATATTTTGGGGAATTATTTTCTGTACCCCAACATTTTCAATAACTACAATGTCTCCTCATTAGAAAAGAAACCAATCCATGAAGCTTGGCACCTCAATGCCCTCATGCAATGGTCTTTCCAGTCCTGTATACCCCTAGCCCCTTCTAAACACCCCTCAAGTCAGACAGGTCTCTCTTCACTGTCTCTCTTCTTTAGGAACACAGAATTAGGCACATAGTAGGGACAAAAAAAATACTGAATCATCAAAATTGGAATACTTCAACACTTTCCAAAAAGTAGAAATAATAGATAACAAAACCAAAATTGCAAATTTCTTAGAAATAGTAATAATAGAAACACTCAGCATAAAATCTAATGGTATACGGCCAAAGCTGAGTTTAAAGGAAATTCATAGCTTTCATATTTGCCTAATTAAACAAAAAAAAGAATGAAAATAAACTTAATTATAACTCACAGACTAAGAATTGTAATAAATGGAGCAGAAAGCAAAGACACTATGTTATAATAAAAGTTCCTTGAGTAAAGGGCCTGAATCCCCCTCCGCCATCAGCATTAACACAGTATCAAGAGAGTAGGACTCTCTCGTTCACTGCTGTTACATCACTAGAAAAGTTATTGGTACATCACCAACACTTCATAAATGTTTATTTAATGAATGAGTAACGTACAACCCACACTGTGCTAAGTATCTGACATGGCTTATCCCATTCAATCCTCTTAGCAACTCTATTAGGTAGACAGTATTATTATCATCCCTATTTTACCATAAGAAAAATTGAGGCCAGCTACAGTGGCTCATACCTGTAATCCCAGCACTTTGGGATTTACCCGAGGTGGGCAGATCACTTGAGCTCAGGAGTTCAAGATCAGCCTGGGAGAAACCCGGTCTCTACTTAAAATACAAAAATTAGCTGGGTGTGGTAGCACAGGCCTGTAATCCCAGCTACTCAGGAGGCTAAGACAGGAGAATCGCTTGAACCCTGGAAACGGAGGGTGCAGTGAGCCAAGATCGTGCCACTGTATTCCAGCCTGGGTGGCAGAGAGACACTGTCTCTCAAAATAAATAAATAAATAAATAAGAAAATTTGAGTCACAGGATGATAAGTTCAATTGTCCAAGATCACAACTAGTAAATGTGAGAGCCAGCATTCGAACCCAGGCATCCTAGCTCTTGAACACACTCTCTTAACCACTAAGCCACACTGCTTCCCTAGCAGTCTGAGTAAGTCAGGATTCCCAGCACAGAAGTTCTGAGACAAAGTAGATCAATGGAGGATATATCAGCCCTCTGGAAAGGAAGGACCTGAAGAATTTGGATGACTAGCAAAGCAGAGAGGTGTGAATATGTTCCTGACTTGACTCAGTCCACCTCACCATCCCCATTAAAACTGATATGCTTTATTCCCCATTTCCCCAGAACCCTGCCAAGTGCCCGGGTGATTTAATGTGCTATTCTACACTAAGGCTTACCCAGCTACCCTACTCCAGAATGACCTTCCCCACCTCTGAGAATCTGCAGCCCATTGGCTCTTCCCTTCACTTGACACCACTCACATATCATTTTGTACTATTGGCTAGCCTTACTTGTGTAAATGTCTGATCTCTGTAATTAGATTGCTTCTCAAATGTGAGGCAAAAATCTAATGCTCAATGGTTTCCATGTTTCCCTCATCAGTACTTAACCCAGTGCCTAGTACATGATGGGTGATGTATAAATGTTTGCTGAGGAATATAAAAGAGTTAAGTGAATTTTCCAGAAAAGCACATGGCTTGCTGATTGAACAAGACCCTCTGGACTTTCATATTCAACTTGATTTAACTTCATTACTGTTTTGGGAATGAGGAGATCACAGAGAAGGTTCCAAGAAGGAGGCTAGTAATGCCAGCTCTGCCTGAGTTTTGAAAGTGGGCCAAGTTCTCATTTGATGGCCCTCATTTCCTCCATCTTTCCTCCATGCTCTAGTGAATGCTGAGACTCTACCAGTCAGGAAGAAAGACACTAGGCAAACTTACACTAAAGTGCAAGCAAAGGCATGACCTCCCTGGGGAAAGGTAGTATTCACTTTACAGGAATGAACCCACTGACAGTGGAAAGTCAATCCTATGGAACCTGGGGAAAGCTACCTGGCTCAGGCAGGTTTTTATCAGGACCCTTTCATACACATTCCCAATATAAGACCTACTTTGTCCATACTTAGATATCACACTGTATGTACAAACCCACAAAGTTAGCAGCTCCATTCACAAGTCTCTTCAGCAGCCTTCTCCTCCCTTTCTCCTCTCTCCTCCTAACCCCCACCATGAGCCTCTGCTAAATTTCATTTTCTTCCATTGCTCTGACAATGGCTGTGATAAGTCATATGTCAGTAACTATAACTGTCACAGAGCCCTGTCTTTCTGAGAGATAGAAACGAAGTTTGTTTACCTGGGAGCCGTCAGGGATGTGAGCAGACAGACCTTCTGAAGGACCTTTGGTCCAGATGGACAAGCCATTTTCAGGAAGGCCTTTCTCCCACACATGGAATTCAAACAACTGCTCTTTTTCACTGAGTCCCTCCCTTATCTCTCCAGGAGATTGGGCACAGTCGACCTCCATCACTCTTGGGAAGATAAACCACTGCCTTCCTTGGCTTTACTGGGCAAGGGCTTTAGCTCCAGGTTAGCAGTAAGAAGCTGTCTGCTCTGTCCTTATCCCAGACTCTTGTGCTCTTCCCCCTCTTTTAGTCTATCATCTCAGACAAAGGTCAGGGGCTGGGCATAAGGGACTGACAGTAACTTCAAGGATCAACTTTGATATGGAGACCTTCATTTTTAATAAGACGAAATCTTTAAAAAGATGATCATACTGTATCAGGTAGAATTTTCCGTACCAAACAGGCGTGTGTGTGTCTATGTATGTCTGTATATGTGTACATTATATGTTACTCTGTGGTCTTGCTATGCCAGAAATCTGACCCTCCTGGCCCACTCCCTAATCACTGTGGCCTATTTACTTAGGGGTAGATTTTGACAACCTGAGAAATTTGTGATTTTTGTTGGGTAAATCATCTGAAATTGGTCTCAGAATTCAAAATTCTTGAGACAACGTAAGGTCTAATGCCCACTATTTCTTCTATTAAGCTTGCTACCTTTGAACCACTGACTGTGGAAACCACTAGAGGAGTACTGTCATCAGGGAGAGCAAATCCAATCGCAATTCAGAGAGGAGACTCATGTCTGTGCATGCTCAAAACCAGCTCTAAATCAATTGTTGTGCACATGAGAAACTTGTCAAAATGCAGATTTCTGAGCCCCACTACATACCTACGGAATCAGAATCTTGGAGTTTAGGCCTGAAGTCAGAATTTTAACAAATGCGCCTCCACCTGTTTCTAGGTAAGAGGTCCATGGACCTCTCTGTATTTGTTTCCTAGGGCTGCCATAATAAATTACCACAAATTGGGTCACTTAAAACAACAAAAATGTCTTCTCTCACAGCTCAAGAGGTCAGAAGTCTGATAAGAATGTATCAGCATGATTTTCTTCTGGAGGGAGAATCTGTTCCATGCCTCTGCTAGTCTCTGGTGGTTGCTGATAATCTTCTGCGTACCTTGGCTTATAGCTGCGTCACTACAATCTCTGCCTCTGTTGTCAGAGTTGTCCTCTGTATCTTTCTTCTGCGTCTCTGTAGCTTTCTTCTGTGTCTCTGTATCTAAATCTTCCTCTCCCTTTTATTATGAAGATACCAGTCATTCAATTTAGTGCCCACCCTAATCCAGGATGACCTCATCTTAACTTGATTACATTTGCAAAGATCCTTCCTCCAAATAAGGTCACATTCACAAGTACCAAGAGTTAAGACTTGAACATATGTTTTGGGGGACACAGTTCAACCCGCTATACTCTCTATGAGAAATACTTGTCTAAATAAGTGGTTCTCAAACATTTTCAGCAATAGAGTATTTCATTAAATGAAAACCCACTCAGATGCAAAACAGACCCAAGCAGAGCTTCCCTAGTTTAAGTGCAGGTTGGGTTTCAAACCCACTTGTTCATTTTCTCTCTCTCTCTCTCTCTCTCTCTCTCTTTCATTCTCACCCACACACACACACACACACACACACACACGCACGCACACTCTTCTACTCCCACACCTCCTTGGCCCCTGAGGAGTGAGCACAGCTTAAAAGCCACTGGCCTACAAGACAGAGTGACAGACTCTAATTCACCATTCATGGTGCAAACCAGCTTGTAGCTAACACTGTGACCTTGGGCAAGTCACAGAATCTTTCTGTAGCTCAACTTCACCATCTGCAAAATGAAGCTAACAATACCTAGCCCTACCTAATCCAGAAACCTATTGTGAGAAAGAAATAAGGTTAAGATACGTCCAAGTCTTTTGAAACAAAGGTTTGAAAAATGCTACACAGAGATCAATAGCTATTATTTTCAGCTTTACTCCATCCATTTGACTTAGCATGTCGCATGGTATGGAGAGACCAGCTGGCAAATGGTACTCCTCACAAGGCACCACCAGTGGAGTGAGAGGAAGAGGCTGGTAAACAAGCCAACTTAGTTCTAAGATTACCTCCTTCTGCCTGGCCCTGATGGCAATGCTCTCCCGTCTGTTGCCAGGCAATCTGCATGACCTCAAAGTCATCCTTCGTTTTTCACTAGAGTCTAAGGATTTGAGCAACAGGGAAGTAGAGTTTCTGGCCTCTGTATCAACAACCCACCCAAGTAATTTTCTTTCTTGGTCACTTGCGTCAATGCAAGCAGGTGAAAAGAGGCTAAGCCAACCTTCTCCCCATGGCCCGCCCCTCTGGGCTCTTCCATAATTACTCATTTGTCTGTAGCAGATGGCTCAAAATTAAAATTGGTCTCACAGATGAGCTAGAGAGATTAAATCTCAACAACACTGGTAAGTGTTTATGTTGAGATTATAGAAAATCAGCAACAGGACACCTCATTTACTCCTCCTCCTATCTGATTTTTTGTCTCAGGCTGAGATTACACAGTGTGGAGGGGGACACAGAGGGCCTGGAAAAAGGTGACTGGATCATGGAGAAGGAACATAAAATGTCTAACCTATAAATCTCAAACATTTAATAGGAAAGCAGAAATTCAAGGAGAAAATTATAAAAGCCATCCTGCTATTTATAGATAGCCTGCAGTGGTAGAAAGACCATAGACTTTGAAGTCAGCCACTTATTAGATGTGTTTCCTTGGACAAATAATTTAATCTCTCCAAACCCCAATTTCTTCATCTGTAACTAGGAATGATAATGAAGTCTATTTCATAGTGTTACAGTGAGAATCAAATGAAATAATACATGCATATTACTCAGAAGAGTTCATGATATCTAGTAAGCACTCAATAAAAGGTAGCTAGTATTACTCCTACTCCCACTAGTTGAAGCCATGCTGCTCAGATCACCTACTGGCTAATGTCATTTATTCATTCAAAAAAATGTATTAAGCACCCACTAGCACATAGTGGTTAATAATTCAGACTGAACGACCTTGGGAAGGTCATTCACCTTGTTGAAGCATCAGTTTCCTTATATGACAAATAGGTTTAATGATGTGATATCATGATAATTCTATTATTTGCTTTGATTCCCATTCCAAAGTCAAACTTCTAGGTGAAACCAAAGGATTTTGTCAATCAAATCAAGAAAATAAGTCATTTAGTTTAAATTGAGAGAAAAGGATAGAATGACTGCATGGCATCATACTGGCCAAAGTGAAAAACTGAGTTACCTACTCTCATGTATCTGTGCTAACTTTCAGTAAACATAGCTTACTTCATTCACAGAATGGAATTGTAGAGAGTTTCAAGATCATGTAGTCTGAAGTGACATGTTCAAGGTCACTCATCTGAGCCTGAACTGACACAAACACCTCCTGTTCCCAAAGCTACTCTTTCTACTACCCCACTTTGCCTTTGAGGAATCACCAGAAATGCTACCATTTACAATGGAGCTGCAAATAAATAAAGCAGCTACAAGTAGTGTCTATCAAGAACAATTCATTGATGACAGAGTTTCAGCAAATGATTAGCTCTATTTAGTTCTGTTCAATTTTCTAAGTATTTTTGACTACTAATCATATGCCTCACAATCAAACTGAAATATCCAGTTAGTGCTTTCAAGAAATGCATACTCAGAGTGACATCACCAAGATCGATGGCTGATTAGAGGTACCTAACACTCATCCCCTCCACAAAAAGTTCAAAAACAAAAATTAAACAATTACACTTCAACTAGAGTATCTAAGGGAGAACACCAGAATATAGCAAGGGACTGATGAATATTCCCTGTGGAGCAGGGAAACTCATAATGGCAGTGTAGAGAGGGAATTGAAGCACCCTGCCTCCGTGACCCTGTCTCTCTTGCTGATACTGGCTCAGAGACAGCATGGGCTTCTCATCGTGGGGAAAATATAAACAGAAGATCCTCAGCAGCCCTCATTACTGCCATTGACACCTGCAGTCCTTGCTACAGCAGAGTCCCACAGTCCTCACAGACACTGAGCCCAGTTTAGGGAGCTGCCTGGGGTCCATGTGGCTGCGTTGTTCCAGAGGAGGAGCCCACATGGTGTACCCTCCCTCACAGCACTATCTTGAGACTGGAGCCACTGCTAGAATGCATCTTGGTCTGGGGCCAATAGCCACTGTATCTCCCCCTTTCTGAGGCCTCACTGTTATTCCATTATACTCACACAAGTGGCTGCAATGCCACACCCCAGTTGCTTGGAGCCTAGACCCAGTAAAGCAGCTGTGACTTTGACATCCAAGCCTATGTATATGCAGTGCCCTGCATTTCAAGGAACAAGCCACCCTGCACGGTGGGGAAGCCATTTTCACGACTGGTGGAACTGCCACACTTTGCACATCCCTGACCTACCCAGCAGCATCATTACCAGCAAAGCCACACCACCGCCTCTACAAATACCCACAGCCTAGGGTACTGAGGCACTTGCAGATACTATTGATATTGATTATAGCTGAAGAAATTAAACAGAGACTACTTTACTGTGCTTATACAGAAGCAAAGCCAAAGCACCCCACCAAATCAACACCCTAAGACACATCTTCAGGAAAAAGTCTTTCCCTACTGTTAACTTAAAAATCACACAAGATCTATAAATTTAAAAAAGGAGACTATTTATTTTACAGGTTAGAGCCTGCAAAGTGGTCATATCACAGGCTGGGAAGAATAACCATCAGCAAAGACCAGAGATAGGCACATGGAAGGAAGGGTTGGAGTAGGAGCTTTATGCTGAATGGATTAGCTAAGCATATATAGTTAACAGGTTATAAGAGGTGATATGAATATATATGAAGGTGGTCCTGACATGTACATATTGATGAAACATGCATGCAACATACAACTCATGTTCATTTTAAGGTGGAGACTTAACATGTAAATGTATTACAGTTAGGTCCTATATGTCAAAAGGTGAAGCAGGGACATCAAGGCACTCAAGTGTGCAGCCTCTGTAAACCCACCAGGACCAGTCCATGGTTGGTGCCCTTTTTATCAGGAAAAGTTACTGAAATCAGTCTTTTGTCCAATCAAAAGAAGAGTGGCTGGGGGCTAGTTAGCATACAGTGAAACTGAATTTGCTTTAACATTGCTTATCTCAAGACCAGTGCTTGTTTAGCTGCTAGAGAAAAAGAATAACCTCATGACAGTAGGAACATAGTTTATTCTCTCTCTTTTTGTTTTTTTTTTTTAGACGTGGTCTTGCTCTGTTGCCCAGGCTGGAGAGCAGTGGTGTGATCTTGGCTGACTGCAAGCTCCGCCTCCTGGATTCACGCCATTCTTCTGCCTCAGGCTCCCTAGTAGCTGGGACTACAGGTGCCCGCCACCACACCCAGCTAATTTTTTTTTTTTTTGTATTTTTAGTAGAGATGGGGTTTCACCATGTTAGCCAGGATGGTCTTGATCTCCTGACCTCGTGATCCGCCCACCTCCGCCTCCCAAAGTGCTGGGATTACAGGCGTGAGCCATTGCGCCCGGCCGGAACATAGTTTATTCTTTAAGTGTCAGGGTGTGTGATTTCATGCTTGGCCTGACATGGCCTTAGGTTTTGTTTATAATTTGATACGAAAAGTCCAGATCGTCCCACTGCACTCCAGCCTGGACAGAGACTCTGCATCTTCTCCAAACACAATGGAATAAACCAGAAATAAATAATAAGAGGTATTTTGGAAACTAAACAAACACATGGAAAGTAAACAATATGCTCCTGAAAGAATAATGGGATAATATCTCATATCTTGAGATACATGAACCTATAGAAATTAAGAAGAAAATTTTTAAATTTTTCAAAACAAATGAAAATGGAAACAAAACACACCAAAATTTATAGGATACAAGGAAGGCACTACTAAGAGGAAAGTTTATAAGTGCTTACATCAAAAAAGTAGAAAAACTTCAAATAAATGACCTAATGTTGCATCTTAATGAACTACCAAAGCAAAAGCAAACAAAACACAAAATTAGTAGAAGAAATAATAAAGATTGGAGCAGAATGAAATGAAACTGAAACAAAAACTAGAAAAGATCAATGAAATGAAAAGTTGGATTTCAGAAAAGATCAAAATCAACAAACTTTTAGACTAAGACAAAAAGAGAGAAGGCACAAATAAATAAAATCAGAGATTAAAAAGGAGAAACTACAACTGATGCCTCAAAAATTAAAAGGACCATTACAGTCTACTAAGAGCAATTATATTTAAATAAATGGAAAGATCTAGAAGAAATGAACAAATTTCTAGATGCATTCAACTTACCAAGAATGAACCATGAAGAAATCCAAAACCTAAATAGACCAATAACAAGTAATGAGATCAAAGCTGTAATAAAAATTTCCCAGCAAAGAAAGACAAGCCCAGGACCTGATGGTTTCACTGCTGAATTTGACCAAACATTTGAAGAAGAACTAATCCCAATCCTACTCAAAGTATTGTGAAAAATGGAGGAGGAGAGAATATTTCTAATTCATTCTAAGGCCTGTACTACCCTGATACCAAAGCCAGATAAAGACCCATCAAAAAAAAAGAAAACTACAAATCAATATTCCTGAGGAATATTGATGCAAAATTCCTCAACAAAATACTAGCAAACTGAATTTAACAACACATTTAAAAGGTCACTTATCATGGCCAAGTAGGACTTATCCCAGAGATGCAAGGATGGTTCAACATATACAAATCAATCAATGTAATACATAATATCAACAGAATGAAAGACAGAAACCATATGATTATTTCAATTGATGCTGAAGAAACATTTGATAACATTCAATATCCATTCGTGATAAAATCCCTAAAACTCTGGATATACAAGGAATACATTTCAACACAATAAAAGTCATATACAACAGACCACAGCTAGTGTCATACTGAATGATCTTTTCCTTTCCTCTAAGATCTAAAATAAGACAAGGATGCCCACTTTCATGACTGCTATTCAACATAGTACTAGAAGTTCTAGCTAGAGCTATCAGACAAGAGAAAAAAATAAAGGGCATCCAGATTGGAAAGGAAGAAGTCAAATTATCCTTATTTGCAGATGACATGTTATATTTGGAACAAGCTAAAGACTATAAAAAAAACTATTAAAACTGATAAACAAATTCAGTAAAGTTGAAGGATACAAAATCAACATCCAAAAATCAGTAACCTTGCTGTATGTCAACAGCAAACAATCTGAAAAATAAATCAAGAAAGTAATCTCATTTACCATAGGTACAAATCAAATACCTAGCAATAAATTTAACCAAAGAAGTGAAAGACTTCTACAATTTATACTATGAAACACTCATGCAATATATTGAAGAGGACACAAAAAATTGAAATATACACCATGTTCATAGAAGAATCAATATTGCAAAAATGTACATACTACCCAATGCAATCTATAGTTTAAATGCAAATACCAATGGCATTCTTCACAGAAATAGGAAAAACAATCCTAAAATATGTTTAGAACCACAAAAGACCCAAAATAGCCAAATTCATCCTGAGCAAAAGGAGCAAAACTGGAGGAATCACATTACCTGACTTCAGATCATACTACAGAACTATAGTAACCAAAACAGCATGGTACTGGCATAAAAACAGACATAGACCAGTGGAACAGAATAGAGAACCCAGAAATAAACCCATATATCTACAACAAACTCACTTTCAACAAAGATGCCAAAAACGTACATTGGGAAAAGGACAGTCTCTTCAATAAATGGCACTGAGATAACTGGATATCCACATGCAGAAGAGTGGAAGTAGACTCATATCTCTTGCCACATACAAAACTCAAATCAAAATGAAATAAAGTCTTACATCTCAGACCTCAAACTATGAAACTACCAAGAAAAAACATTGGGAAAACTCTTCAAGACATTGGTCTGGGCAAAGATTTCTTGAGTAATACCCCTCAAGCACAGGGAACTAAAACAAAAATAGACAGATTGGATCACATGATATAAAAAAGCTTCTGCATAGCAAAGGAAACAATCTACAAAGTGAAGAGGCAGCCTACCAAATGAGAGAAAATATTTGCACACTATTCATCTGACAATGGATTAATAACCAGAACATATAAGGAGATTAAACAACTCTATAGGAAAAAAATCTATTACTGTATCAAATAGGCAAAAGATCTGCAAAGACATTTCTCAAAAGAACACATACAAATGGCAAACAGGTATATGAAAAAGTGCTCAACATCACTGATCATCAGAGAAATGAAAATCAAAACTACAATGAGTTATCATCTCATCTTAGTTAAAATGGCTTTTATCCAAAAGGCAATAACAAATGCTGGTAAGGATGTGGAGAAAAGGGAACCCTTGTACATTGTTGGTGGGAATGTAAATTAGTACAAACACTACAGAGAACAGGTTGGAGTGTCCTGAAAAAACTAAAAATAGAACTACCATATGATCCAGGATTCTCACTGCTAGGTGTATGCCCAAAAGAAAGGAAATCACTATATTGAAGAAATATCTTCACTCCCCTATTTATTGCAGCACTATTCACAATAGCCAGGATTTGGAAGCAACCTACTTGTCAATCAACAGATGAATGGATAAAGAAAATGTGCTGCATATACGCAATATAGTACTATTCAGTCATAAAAAAGATGAGGTCCTGTCACTTGCAACTACCTGGATAGAGCTGGAGGACATTATGTTAAGTGAATTAAGCCAGGTACAGAAAGACAAACTTCTCATGTTCTCACTCATTTGGGGGAGTTAAAAGTTGAAACGATTGAATTCATGGAGATAGAGACCAGAATGATGATTACCAGAGGCTGGGAAGAATAGTAGTTGGGGTGGGGGAAGTGGATATGGTTAATGGCTGCAAAGATACAGTTAGATAGAATGAAGAAGAGCTAGTATTAGCATAGCAGGGTAATTACAAACAACAATATTTTACCGTACATTTTAAAAATAACTAAAATGGTATAATTGGAATGTCTGTAACACCAAGGAATGAAAATGCTTTAGGTGGTGTATACCCCATTTATCCTGATGTGATTATTATGCATTGTATGCTTGTATCAATATATCTCATGTACCCCACAAATATATAGACTTTCTATGTACCAATAAAATTAAAAATTAAGAAAATCAGCTCAAAATTGTTTAAGACATAAATGTGAAACCTGAAACCATAAAATTACTCAAAAACAAGCAAACAAACAAAGGGGAAACACTTTATGGCACTGGTCCTGGAAAGAATTTTTTGGATAAAAGCTTAAAAGTACAGGCAACAACACCTGTAATCCCAGCACTTTGGGAGGCCGAGGTGGGCGAATCATGAGGTCAGGAGATCGAGACTATCTTGGTTAACATGGTGAAACCCCATCTCTACTAAAAATACAAAAAATTAGCCGGGCGTGGTGGCAGATGCCTGTAGTCCCAGCTACTCGGGAGGCTGAGGCAGGAGAATGGCATGAACCCAGGAGGTGGAGCTTGCAGTGAGCCGAGATCGTGCCACTGCACTCCAGCCTGGGTGACAGAGCGAGACTCCATCTCAAAAAAAAAAAAAAAAAAAAAAGTACAGGCAACAAGAGCAAAAATAGACAAATGGGACTGCATTACACTAAGAAGCTTTTGCACAGAGAAGGAAATAACAGAGTGAAGAGACAACCTAAAATGTAGGAGAAAATATTTATAAACTATACATCTGACATGGGGTTAATACTCAGAATATATAAGAAACTCAACTCAATAGCAAAAAGGCAAATGTCTGATTATACAATGTATACAGGTATCAAAACATCACACTGTACCCCATAAATATATATAATTATGAATCAACTAAAAACAAAATTTAAAATAATAATAAATAAAAATAAATTATTTTGGGGGATATTATAAAAAAAGAAATTTATAGTCTCATGGGAAGAATAGTTATGCATATGCTGACCAGTCAGATCACTCCTCTTAGGCATGACTTTCTGTGTTTCAAAGGACACAAAAGACTTAAAACAGTGATGCTTAGCTCTCAGAAAGAAAAATATAATTATTTAAACTTGATCTAACGTGGACCAAGGGAGTTGGCTGCACACTTCACAAGGAATAAACTATGAAATAACCTCGAAAGCAATTCACTTAATGAAACCACGTGAGTGTTTTGTTTTTTGGTTTTTTGGTTTTTTGCCACAGCCGCTCTTTCTTCATGGTTACCATCAACTCAGGGCTTCCCTCCTTTAACCTCATGCATCATGATTATATATAGCCCTTATGCACATACACATGTCTCATTAGAAAGTTTCCTGTTGTCTGTTCCTGGGCAGATATGTTTCATCTGCATGTGATGTCATGTCCTCTCCCTTCACTTCACCTGGACAGTTGTCTAGTGGGCAGCCATTTTGTCTCATTTTCACCCCAGGCCGCTCAATGTTTACTCTGTTATTGTTTTTTCCAACTTACGACTCTTATTGAAAACTCAATTCAAGTGTGAAACATCAGTACAAAATTCAGAGCCACCCTTCCTTCTCTCCTTGGAGCTATCGTATCCCAGCACACCAAACACTATTCTGTACTGATTTATTTCCATATGCTAACAACAAGCATGAGACAATAACAGTACAAGGAAATGCATGCTATACCATCCAAAATGTATGAAGTGGACAATATAAGAGGCCACTCAGGATGCCAGTAGATAGGGCAGTTTCAAGTGAGGAACATTTCAGAAAATAAATAGTCTTTGAGCTGGAACAGCAGAAAGAAGATGGCACGCTGGTCAGAAGGAAGTGAATGTGCAATGATGTGGGCAGTGGAAATGATGGTAGCTTGTTCACCATGGGTGCTGGAGTGAAAAGTTGGTGATGAAACCAGTGCTTGTGACTTATGTTACCCTCATGAGATTAGCCTCATGGAGGAAGGCCCTGTATATTTCACTCAGATCCAGGACACTGGGCTAGGTCGGTACTAAATCTGATCACAAATAGCTGGGTTGCTGTGCTCACCTGCCCACCCTCTTTTTTCTCTGATCTTAGTTGGGATGTGTCTATGGCTATTGATTGAATGACTTTTTACTTGGGACCTTGGTGAACAGTCAGTTGGGATGTGTCTATGGCTATTCATTGAATGACTTTTTACTTGGGACCTTGGTGAACAGTCAGCATCATCCCAGAATGTTGTTAGCAGTTTTCTGACTGGCAGTCAGGACAGAGAGGACTAGAGTATGGTGAAAGGAAGGGGCCAGGTCCACTGATTACCCAGAGGTCTAGTTGGGCAGGGCTTCCCCTTAGCAAATATTGGTGAGAAGCTGGCCATATTGGTCTTTGACCCTCTCTTCTTTCATCTGTCTTCTCTCCCAGATGATACTCTTTCCCTCCCCTCCTGTAACCCCATACACATAGGTCCATTGTCGGTGTCCCATTTTTACAGCTTTATTGAGGTAAAATTCGTGTGTTAAAAAACTGCATGCATTTAATGTATCCAGTTTGATGTGTTCGGACATATGCATATACCCATGCACCAAAGTCAAGGTAATAAACCTATCCATCACCTCCAATAGCTTCCTGATACCCCTTTGTTCTGTCTGTGTCCCGTTTTTATTGGTTGATAGTCATTGATTGACAACAATTTTGACATCCATGATACCATGCCTAAGTAGTTATCTTCTTCTGTCTCTGACCATTGCCTTCATCTCTTTATCAGAATCCTTATCTTTTTCTCCTTTAAATATTAGTGCTGCCCAGGATTATTTCACTCCTCCCTTTGTAGCCAAATATCTATCAAAGGCCCATGATTTATTTTGCAACTTTCAGCTAGATATACCCACCCGGATGTACCCCAAACATTTAAAATTCCCTTTGTCTAGTAATAATATTAGCAAATGCACTTTGAGCGCTTACCTTGTGCCAGTATCCATCCTAAGAATATAATATGCATTATCTTATTCGATACCCACAACCATCCTGTGATACAGAATAATGCTATTATCCATATTTACAAATGGGGACATCAAGGCACAAAGAGGTTAAATAACTTGTCCAAGCTCATACATCTAGTAAGTGGATGCAATGGGATTAAAACCTAGGCAGTCTAGCAGTTGCATCTGTATTCTGAATCCTTGTTCTAGCTTCATTTCACCTTCCTCATTCTCTTCTTCATCCAGGGTATTCTTTCTCAGGCAATGGCACTGTTATACTTCCAGTTTTCTAGATTTGAAACATTGCAGTTGTCTTCCTTTCCAACCTCCCCTTCAGTCACCCACACTCCATTAGTTACCAAGTGCCTTTGAATAACTGAATTGAGGTGAGGAGGCAAACATATGAATAATTAACGGAAAAAGAAGTGCTGTTAGCGATAAGAGTGCTATATATGTGGGAGCAAAGATATCATGTCACTCAAGGGCTGAACTTGCTCCTTATTTCCTATGAAATAATGCTCAAAATACAGGCACAGGGTTGATAGTTTGAGGAAAGAGAGCTGCCTAATGACCCCTCAAATTATGCCACATTATCACCAATAAATGTAGCTGTAGGTTTGGAGGGATTTTGAGGCCAACAGGCAAGATAGGATAAGGAAAAGAGTTTCTTCTCCTATCAGCAGGAAGTCTCTGGCGTCAGAAGGAGAGCCACCTTACCAAGGGCCAAAATGAATTCAGGGACCTACCTACGGATAAACCCAAACAGTGTGTTGCCTCTTGCAGGATTAAATGACCCCAATGCAGCAGCTATTCTCTGTTGTAAGAAGTATGTCAGCCTCTGAAGTTCACAGTGGAGAGGAGGGAATGGTACATGATTAGCAGGAGTTTGAATAAAGGAAAACTTCCTGTTTCACCTTGCTGTCGATGAATTGCTGTTGCCTGTCCATTAGTAAAAAAGGGCTGTGAACCAGGTAAGAAAAAGGTACTGAAAGAACCTTCCAGAGAGGCAAACCAGAGAAGAAAGAGGCAGCTGGTCACAAAAGAAGAGGAAGACTTGCCTCTGAGTCTACCATCTTTAATTCTTCACCAAGGAAAGGGGGGTGATGACCCGTAACAGACACCTCTCAAGCTGGAGAGCAGAATTTCCAAATCTCCCTCTGCTTTTCAAGGACTGTCTGTGATGATTTAATGTTTGTTGCCACCATCAACTCTATTATTCATATAAGAATTGTGGATAGAACTTTGGAGCTAAAAATGATCAACAGAGCTCCTCTGAGCCTACCCTTGTCAGCAAATCAGCCTTGTACTCAAACCACCAAGTAGATAGTATCTCTCTTCTTCACAGTGTGCCTGCATAGGAAAGGACTTCAATGTCCACTGAGAGATCCAGAGTTTAGAATAGTTTGAGCTTTGTCTACCCAAGCGAAATGAAGATGTGTCATATTTACTTAGGCAATTTTCTCCCTCTAATCCCTAATTTCTTAACTCCAAATATAAGATGTGAAATTATTCAATTATCAGGTTCCTAGGTCACCACCACCCTTCTCCACATTCATTTATCTTGAAGTTGTAAAAATAATGCATGTTAGCTATAAGAATTATAACAGCATAAAACGATGTAAAGGAAATCATCCCCTATTTCCCACTCTCAAAATAATGCCCTAGAAGTCATTACTACAGACAATTTATATGTGTCCTAGGTATTTTCTATACATAGTCAAACAGAAACACACACAAATACACACAGACTTTTTTTTAACAAATGTCCTACAAACCTGTTCTTTTCTTTTAACAATGCATTGTGGATATCTTGCCAAAGCTGGGCACAACACTGATGAAGTGACATTTGCACTGCATCTGCTACTTGGCCTGGCTGTCATCTCCCCCTGCCTTCCTCCCTGTCCTCCTCCTCCTTTTAGGTAACCTTGAGAGTCTGATGACTTTCCAAGCACAGGCCAGTGAACCATGGACTTTACCTCTAAGCATGTGATTGGCTACTTCCAGGGTGATCAGGGCCTCATCCCTCATTCTCCATTGGCATGCATGCCTGCCAAGAGCACCAGGTGATTTTCCAGGGCAGTGACTTCCAATGGTGCTACATGAGTCTTGATCTGGACTACCATCTCCCAACCTTCTTGAGGGTGTGCAAATCCTGGGCATGAATAAATAGCTGCAGGCTAGCTACCAAATTGCAGCTACCACTGCCACTACCCTGAAGATGGAGACAAGAAGAGGCAAGGAATATGTCCTCACCCCCTGCGGTATGCCACATTGCTTCTCAGAAAAGCATTCTTTATTTTTTTATTATTTTTTGAAGACATATTCTCCGTGTGTTGCCCAGGTTGGAGTTCAGCGGTGCAATCTCAGTTCTCTGCAACTCCAGTCTCCCAGGTTCAAGCTATTCTCATGCCTCAGCCTCCCAAGTCGCTGGGACAACAGGCCTGCACGACCACGCCCAGCTAATTTTTCTAATTATTATTATACTTTAAGTTCAGGGATACTTGTGCAGAATGTGCAGGTTTGTTACATAGGTATACACATGCCATGGTGGTTTGCTGCACCCATCAACCGTCTCTACTTAAAATACAAAAGTTAGCTCTTAAGAAGAGCTCTTAAGAAGAGCTAATTTTTGTACTTTAAGTAGAGATGGTGTTTCTCCATGTTGGCCAGGCTGGTCTCGAGCTCCTGGCCTCAAGTGATCCACCCGCCTCAGCCTTCCAAAGTGCTGGGATTACAGGCGTGAGCTACCGCACCCGCCAGGAAAGCATACGTAATAAAGAATTATATGCTAGAGAAATCAGCCTGAGAGTTGAGTAGTGTTTGATGAGGAAGAAGGAAATGTGGCCACCCAATTTCAAAACCACAATGTCAGCACTGGAGATAAATGGAATGCCATATCACCACATGTTTGAACAGAGGCAGAATGGCTACTGGGCAGGAGTGTTACCAAAAGGGTTAAACATGTATCTGTTATGAAGGTGGACTATGGCATCTCCAAGGTCTCTTCTAACTGTGATTTTGCAGTGTATATATCAACTACGATTTATGATATGATGAACAAAGTCTGAGAGTGGAATTCTCATGTTGACTTCATTCCTCAACTTTTGGGTAGCTGGAGACAAATACTCAACCTCTCTATAGCTTAACTTCTTATCACTGAATAACAAAGGAATAATGCTAAATAATCCCACAGGGATGCTGTGAGAAAATGATCGGCATTTTGAAATTGTTCTAAAAGTACCTCATAAACACACATTAAATAGGTGCTGTTCCCGACACATAATTAACTTAGTAGAGAGGCAAGAATACAAAGCTCCAGTAAATATAAAAACCACAGGGGAGTTATAATTCCACAGGTAGGAATGGCACTGACACATTTCTAGCATAAAACATCTGGAGTTGTGAGGGATAACGATTTAGCTGTGGTCCACTTAATCATGGAATCATAAGGATTAAATGAAATATACTGGCAATCTAGTCCATTCTTCTGTCACTGCAATCAATCCAAGGTGTATTAATCTCTAGCCTCTGAAAGAGTTAAACATGCAATGCTAATTTGATGGAACACAACCTTGGCAGGGTATGAAAGAAGTCCCAAAGCAATTCTGTGGAAGAGTCAGTTGCCCAGAATTCTCAAATGTATGTCTGGGGCCTCCAGGGAGTCTCAAGTATATGAATGAGGTCACAGATGAGGAAGAGTTGGCTGGGAGCTAGGGCTCCTCCTTGCATACCTAATCACCGTTGCTGCTCTTTTCTAACAAAAGACAAGCAATCCCTGCATCAGTGGAGCCCTCCAAGAGCTGGGTGTACTATTTCCTTCTTCACTTGCAACTTTTCATCCATCTTTGAGATTCTTATCCCCTATTAACTAAATATGGAGAAGAAAACTAAGCAGTAGTAAATTTCATTTAGAACTCCAGTCCTTTTTAAGGTCTCTTTTGGGTTATCCCTGGCCTGTGTTCCTGAAAAGGTGCTGCAGAGTGAAAGACTGCTTTGAAGCTCTGGCTATATGTGTTTCAGATAGATGGACATGTTTTTTGCAAGTGATTGGAAATTCATCATTATGTGTAAACTGTCTTTGCTTTCTCAAGTTTCAGATGTGAAATTTAATCCTGGCCATTGTGTACTGAATAATCAATGTCTGACTTCAGGGAAATAAGGACAAGACAGCTGATGTTTCCCTAATTCGTTCTTGATCAGCACCTAGCTTATTTTTCTCTAGGGAGACAGCAGCCCTCACCCCTAGCCTAAGAGGACACAGTGAGAGAGCCAGGCAAGAAACAGCAGCCATAGAGCTAGAAGCCCAAAGCAGCCCTCCCTTCTCCCAACTACAACAAAGCTCCTTCTCCTTTCTTTTAACACTTGGTCTGCTGTGACAAGAGCAAAAGGTATTCTACTTGAGACTGCACTATTGACAATGCAGCTGCCAGTTCAAAGCAATAAAATTGGAAGTAATATCAGAGAGAGAGAAATTATGGGAGAGGGACCTTGTTCTTGAGTTTTTTTTTCCTCTCAAAATGTAATAGAGGGAAAATATGTGAGCAAAGGCAGTACATTATAAAAATATTAGAAAACATTTACTTGTCACAAATTATGTTTGGAAAGAACTTGCTTGCAACTGAATGATGTTAACATGACAAGCATAAGTTCAATCACAAAATGACTTTGTCTACTTTTCCTGGCAACCAAAAGTTACATATTTTTTAAATGACTTCCGTTTTATTAGTGACCCAGTAATTTAATCCTGGCCATTGTGTACTGAATAATCAATTGCTTATCATGATGGGAGCACAGTCATGGCCACGAAACGGAAACTTTTGAATCCTGTTTTTCTGATAAAGAAGGAATAAATATTCTTAAAATGTGTCGCATTCAGATGTCTGTGCTAGATGAACTTAGGCATTTTAATGTTATTCAGGCCCAGGCGTCTTTTCTCATTGGCTTCCCAACCCTAATCAATTCTTGCTACAGAGTGAGGGGCTCCTGGGTGCATGGTTGTTTCTGAGAGAAGCCATTCAGAAATCCCAAATGGGGAATTCAAGCAGAAAGATCCTAAATACAGAATTGCCCCAGGGTGCTTCCAGTAGTACCAGCTAACAAAAATGTTTTCCACCATGGGGATAATAGTATAAAAAAAAAAATCCCACCATTAATAGTAGTCATTGTAGGTTTGCCTCATGTTTGCCTAGAATATCCATAACTTATGGAATTTTTGTTCTGATGATAATCAAGGGCCTGTGGTGTTGCCATGAGATACATGTCCACTGACTTCTTTTTAGCGTAGCTAAGAGTAATAGCACCATGCCATGGAGAGGCAATCTCCATAATGACCTGCCCAGTTCCCTGTCACAGTAGCCCTTAAGTCCTCCCCATCCTCCACGGCCCCCGATGAAGACACTTCATTCCCATGGATTGACTCTTCTATCCATTACTATGAGATGACTCTTCTAGTCCATAATCTGAGATTAATCCTGTTTCTAGCCATAGAGACTCTTAGAACTAAGGGCAGTAGCTCAGCAGTGCAGCATCAAATCAGGCAAGCTGCTGATCCCTTTTGAATCTTGTATTTTGGTAGCTATGCCTGAGCCCTTGCCTTATTGTCATGGGACCAAGACTGTTTTATGATCTACCTCAATGATTCTAAAATGCAAGTGATTTTGCCCCCTGGGGGACATTTTGGCAATGTCTAGAGATGTCCTTGGCTTTTACACTTGGTGATAAGGTGCTACTGATATCAAGGGGGTAAGGCCAGGGATGCTGACAAACACCCTACAATGAACAGGATGGCTCCCCACAATGAAAAATCATCTGGGCCAACATGTTAAGAGTGCTGAGGTTGAGAAACCCTGGACTAATTCCAGTAATGGAGTCCCTGTCACATATCCTTCCCAGTATCCCTATTCATGTTTCTAGACCTCACAATACTAATCACCTAATCACCTTTTTCCTAGACCACTGCCTACATTTACATTATTCTGATGCAGTGTTTTGTCCACATACTGAGAACCCTCTCTTTTATCTACTATCAGCATAACTGAGCTGTTTCTGATGCCACCAGTCATCCATCATCCCACCAGACCACCTTGAGTCTGTATATCATGTTTGTTTAACAACCCAAGCTTTGGATACAACCTACTTGAATTAAAGTCCTGGCTCCTCCATTTAGTAGCTGTGTAAGAGCTTAGACAAATTATCTTACCTTTCTGAGCCTCAGCTTCCTTATCCATGAAATATAAATAGTGGCAGCTGCTACCTCATAAAGGAGATAATACATATCAAGAGCTTAGCAAACTTCCTAGCATATTTGTAAGTGTTTGGTAAATGTTAACTACTGCTCATTGCTAAGACATGTGTGGATTGATTCAGCCGCTCTCTTGTACAGTGATTATCAAGCTTCTAGAGCAGCATTATCCAGCAGAACTTTCTGCCATGAGGGAAATGTTTTCAATCTATGCTGCCCCATAAGGTAGTCATGTGACTATGGAGTAGTTGAAATGTAGACAGTGTGACTGAGGAACTTTATTTTTTAAGTATTTTTAAAATGTTAATTTTCAGACATGACTAGGGATGTTATCATAATGCACAATGCACTTTTAAGAGTTTTTCAAACTCAACATCTCACCAAAAATAAAATTCCAACAAACTCTCCTGGGAAAGGGAGGGGCATTCTTACTCTCTCCTTCCAGACATTGAGAACCATTGTCCTAGTGAGGCACTGTACTGATGGGAGTGTACTGTAATCCTCAGGTGGGTTGGGAAATAAGAAGGGGCTAAGACTGGCATGACTAATTCTAGCTAGTTCTGCCTCCCTCTGCTCCACTGAGCCACTGTCAAAAAAGCCTCATACCCAGAACCCAACCAGGGTCATATTGCTCCCAGGAGACATTTGGCAATGTCCAGAGATATTTTTGGGTATCAATTCTGGGGGAGAAGGGAGAGCTGTTACTGTCATCTAATGGATACAGACAAGGGATGCTGCTAAACATTCTACCATGCATGAACAGTCCCCCACAACAAATTATCTGGCCGAAAATGTCAGTCATGCCAAGAATGAGAAAATGCCCTAGAGAGATCCCTAAACAATCCCACACAGGGGAGCATCACTCTGTGTTTAAAAGTCTCCAAAGGTAAGGGATCTCTAACCTCCCTGGGAATTCAGTTCAATGTTTCCACTACCTTCAGTTTACTCCCTTCAAATTACCTGGAAAGAAATTGTTCCCCTCCATATTGGGAGCAGATATTAAAAACCAACAATTATTCAATCTGGGAAAATGCAGACAAAGGAGAGAAACTTCTAAAATGATGGTAGCTGCAGAGAGGGAGAACTGGGTTTAGTTCACCAATTGTTAGGATATCAGAAAGAAAAGAGTTTTTGAAACCTGCCAGGATTTTACTCTAAGTAATAGACCACGACTCCCACGGTATGCAATAAAACAACTTGTCCTTATTACCCCCCAAAAGATAATACAGTGTAAAAGGGTAACGATGTTCTCAAAAGGGGTTGGATTTAAATGTTTGCGACTTCTAAAACTATAACAGACTACTTATAGGAGCCAGAAATATTAGGACCACACTTCTTTGAAATCAATAGCATACAAGGAATTCCTGATATCTTCCAACACCACCTTCTGTGCCTCAGACACAGAAATCTGGGCTGAAAGGCCCATGGAGCTGAGCCAGTCATTGGACTAGATCTTATATTTCTGGGTTGCCTGAACTTCTCCATGCTGCAATTTAGGTACATCTTTTCCTGTGTCATCGTCAAGGAAAAAAATTGAAAGCTACTGTGTTCACTCCAGAAAACTAAACTGGATAGGTAATTCACATCATAAACCCGTATTTCTTCTCCTATCTCTGAGCCTGGAGAAACTGAGCTGTCCTACGTAATTGTCCCCTACTTTCTCCTGCACTTTACATGGCAAATGCCTCTATGTGACAGCAATCAGCAAGGCTGAAAATGCAAAATTTAATCCTGCAGATGCTTCTCCACTATCAGAGGTTGGAAAGATAGTAAAGGACCCTTTAATGTTTATTTCCTGAAAAGATCAAGGATAGCCACAGGAAGAGGAATTAACTCCTGCTGCTCTGGAGGACATTTAGAGCAACTGCCAACAGGTCAGCAACAGTATTCCACCTCTGGAGACCAGTGTCAGCTGCCTGGCCTGCCTCAGGTGTGGATAACTGAGAGAAAGAATGTGAGACTCGATAATTGTTTAATGAATGTGACAAAATCTCTTCTTTCAACACTTATCCTCCAATCGTATCACGTAACCTTACAGTCAGATGGCTACATATGAACTAAGCAACCAAACAAACATCATTTGACAGGTATATGGAGCATGGAATGAAAATCATGGGGGGAAAGGGAATGCTTTTGATGTTATTTAACATGAATTTTGCTTCTAGATTTCTGCTCTGGTTTCCTTTTTACGTCTTTTTTTCTTTTTTCTTTTTTTTAAGGCCTCTTCCTACTGTGAGGCTACTTTAAGGCCTTTTTCTTCTTTTCTTTTCTTTTTTTTTTTTTTTGAGATGGAGTCTCACTCTGTCGCCCAGGCTGGAGTGCAGTGGTGCAATCTTGGCACACTGCAAGCTACACCTCCCGGGTTCACGCCATTCTCCTGCCTCAGCCTCCCGAGTAGCTGGGACTACGGGCACCCGCCACTACGCCCGGATAATTTTTTGTATTTTTAGTAGAGACGCGGTTTCACCGTGTTAGCCAGGATGGTCTCTATCTCCTGACTTGATCTGCCCTCCTCGGCCTCCCAAAGTGCTAGCGTGAGCCACCGCGCCCAGCCCCAGGCCTTTTTCTTTATTCAGGTGCAGCCCACACAGCTTTTGTAAGGGTGAGAACTGCCCTTTTGTAACTTTCCTTTTGCATTCTGAGACCCAACTGAGTTCATTTTTATCCCCCAAGCTCTCAACTCCTCTTCTTTATTCATTCTGATTTTGTTTTGCTGGCAAATGTGCTCTTATCAATATCAGTACCCATTAGAAAAAATATAAAATAATAAGTCTTTATATTAAGTCTTATAATATACTTAATAGTAATGTGGTTACCCTGGCCCTCCAATGATACTGTCTCTGCATCTGGGTTCTCAGCCCTGTCCAGAAACTTTTATCATGATATCCAAACTCACACTAGTCATGTGATAAGCAGTGATGTGGAAAACTCTAAATCAGGTTGTCACCATCCTCTTTCCAGGAAAGCAGTCTACAAGAGGAATTTAATTTAAAAATCACACATTGATTTATACAAAATGAAGCAAGAACTATTATGGCTTTCCTAAAAAGTTATTTGTATCAAGCTCCACAGTAGGGCCACCTACAAAACTGACTGTACACACTGGTAGATGAGGGCTTCATTCTTCTGTGCAATGCTAGAGACCCATTGATCAGTCCTTTGCTTCTGACATTTTTCCCATCTCAATAATAACCTACATCTGCTGATTGACTCAATTTTTGGTTCATCACATCGCTTTCACAGTTTCCTGGAAAACGTCAGACCTCAACTGTACACAAAGTGCCTTCAGGGAGGGCTGTCTCTCCAAAGGCCACTCACTCTGTATTCCCTTCCTCCCTTGGAGCCTTTTACCTTTTTTGGTTTTTTCTTTGTTTGTTTCTAATATCCATCCCAGGGTGGACCTAACTTTTGGAGTCAGTGGTTCCCATCACTCATTATAACCCATATTTTACAAAGAAAATATATGGAATGCTTCATTTAACTGTGACAAAAATGCTTTTCCACATTTTATCAAACTACAACTCTGAAATTACAAACTTTCATAACCTATGGAATTACTTATGAATTTTTTTTCTCATAGATTTAGCTCCTATCTTTTGAAAACTTAAGGGCCTCTATGTGATGAGAACTCGAGAATAGTTTTGTGGGCTGCCAAACGTCAAACAATGCTATATAATGTTTGTCTAAACGGTTTAAAGTAGAACATTAGTTGATAAGGTTAATTAATATCCAACAAAACCTGTAATATGTACTTAAGATATGTCTTTATATTCAGCGTTGTGATTTTAACATTTGTTTATTGATGTAATAAATCAAATTGTTGGCCTTTTGCTGGTTAGGGTTGGAGCTGTATAGTGGTTAACCGTACAGGAGGCTTTGGTACCAAACTGCCTGGGGTCAAGCTCTGGGTTCTCTACTTCCTAGCTATGTGACCTTGGGCAAGGCACTTAGCTTCTCTACGACTGAGTTCCTCGGATATAAAATGGGAGCAATTATTATGCCTATAGCATAGAGCTACAGTGAGGACTAAATAAAATACTCCAGCATTGTACTTGTGTCTGGCATATGGAAAGTGCTCAACATCCAGTAGCCATTAGTATTACTTTTATCACTGCTGCTCAGGCTAATCCTGGCTATTGTTTTATGTATATAATTGACCTGTATGTATCAATATTGACATTTTTAAAGGCCAGTGGGTTCTGTGACATTATCCCCAAGTATATTTTGTCCATTTCAGTCTTCCAGTCTCAATTATATACATCTTGGCCTTGAAAGCTGAGATCATCCAGCAAATCCTAATTCTGATGCTTCTGTTTTTACCAGATTCTGAGAAACAGATACTTTTCCATCTCATGCCAATGGTTGCTCCAAAGTAACACACACATCACCACTACTAGCTAACTAACCTGATAGATAGGCAGAGCAGGAAGCTGGTAATGTGAATTGATTAGATGCTGGTGTTTTTCACTTCTGAGTACTACAGAGAAATGAAATTTCGTTTCCACACATTTCTTGGACTGCTGAACACTGATTTTATCTGGCATGTTAGCATGGAGGGAGGAGAACACAGCAGGTGAAAAAAGAGGGATTGCAATTTCACTAAATCCAGGCATAAGACAGGAGTTTCATTTCCAACATGATGCTATCAGACCAGCTGCGTGAGGAAGTGCCAATTGGAGAGGTTGGGTCTGTGAGCAGGCAACATTGTGTGTATGAATGAGGTGGCTCTTGATAAGGGTCTGGCCATTAATTACAAATGGGGGATTTAATTTCAGAAGCCTGTGATAAACTCCACCAAGGGTAACGATAGGGTTCAGAAAAACTCCAATTAGCAGATTGTGTCCAGTGATGAGGTTAATGGAAATGAATGTATCATTTGAGCCCTTGGTGAATAATAACCTTGTAAAAGCTTTAGCCATTTCTGACAGTGGGGAGAAAGGAGTATCATCTATCCTCTAGGCTGTCCTCTGGCAATAGAATTTAGCTGAAAATACAGAGAAGCTGACTGTAGCTTAATCTATTCGCTGCATTGCAAGTGTTTTATGTGATGAGCTCTGACCTGAGTGGCTCTGTCCTGTACTCATTCATCTAGAAGGATCCCCAAATAGGATCCTAGCTTTTCTACAAGGAGTCCTTGGACAGATCCGGTAGCAAACTCATTATGGCCTGAATGAAAAGTCCCAGGGAAAGGCAAGACAATGTAACTTCTTTACTGGCCATGTCCTTAGCCCACATCATTGCAAATTTTAAAATTCAATCGAGTTGGTTGATGTACCAGGTTTCTTTAGAAGTACAGTTATAGATAATATAAGCCAAATCTAAATTCTTGACCTATAGATTTCCTCCCCTCTTCCTCACCTCTCCCTACCTTTATTTTTCCTTTTAAAAAACATGATTTTAAACAGAAAGTCCAAGATCTTTCAGTATGATTTTGGAGTTTAAAGAGAAAGCAAAACTTGATAAGAAATAATCAAATTGAATTTTTCACCTGACCTCAATCTGAACACAGAATGGCTGTTAAAAGATAATTTCAAAAAAAAAAAAAAAATCGTAATCTTCATACAAATTTAAAGTAAACATGTCAAAGATTTTATTCAACTCATTAATTAATGAGGGAACAAGTAGGTAGGCCAAGAGTCTGCAAACTATGGCCTTCAGTCCAAATCTGGCTGTCAACTATTTTTATAAATAAAATTTATTGGAGCACAGCCATACCCATTCACTTACACTTATGGCTGCTTTCATTTTACAATGAAAATGAAAGTTTCATTTCATTGTAATGAAATGACACTGTAATGTAATTTGTTGTATGGTCCACAAAATATCAATTACTGTCTGGCTTTTTACAGAAGTTTGCTCTCCCATGATACAGGTCATCAGAAATATAGAAATAAACTCATGAATGGATACAAAGTAGTCTATATCCACAAGGCAATAATCAATTACATTCCACCCAATAAGAAATAGTTGCATTACAATTTACAGCGTTTTAAATTAAGTCAAAGAGAATCAAAGGCATGGATAATCCAGAAAACATACTAGACAGGACCTCCAGTTTATGCTTTTTCATGATCCAAAGTCTTTCACAGTTTTTCTTAATAGCTACTAGGAGAAACCTTATGTACAGAGCCACCACTAGTAGCAGAGTCCACTCTATCTGAAAGTGGAGTAGGTATCAAGCTGTACAGTGGATTGTGAGGCCTGAGAAAGACCTTCACCAAACTTAAGTCCCTACCAGCCTAGTCCTCCTTGAATTTTTTTTTTTTTTTTTTTTTTTTTTTTTTTTTTTTTTTTTTTTTTTTTTTTTGCTAATGCCAAGGTGTTCTTTCTAGGTGCCACCAGTTAAAATGTAAATACCCCTGCTCGGGACATCTCCAGATATTGTTATCAATATTAGTAACTTGGTATGGATTTTTTTTTTCAGAGAATAGCAGACCAGCCACCTAAAGGGACCCAAAAGTCCAGGGGCCTGGATGAGAAACTGACACAATTTAATGAACCTAATCTAAAATATAAGAACAACCCATAAAAGGCAGCACTGGTTAAGCCTGCACAGGAGGCTTGCAAGACATCACTGGGTTAACTTGTATTAAGTTAGGTAGAACATTAAAAAGTACACAAAATAGAATTGAAGGGGGGTGCTCATAAGGTTTCCATATGTCAGTTTTGCCCAGGACATGGTGAAGAATAAACCATTACTGTGCTGGGGAGTTTGCTTTTGATTGAGATACATTTGTTTTGTTTTGTTTTGTTTTGTTGAGACAGAGTCTCGCTCTGTCACCCAGGCTGGAGTGTAGTGGTGCGACCTTCGCTCACTGCAACCTCCACCTCCTGGGTTCAAGTGATTCTACTGCCTCAGCCTCCCGAGTAGATGGGATTACAGGTGTTTTCTTTCAAAGTAGGAGACACAAGTCCTCCAATGGTTCACAGGTGTATCGAGGCTGGTCTGGCTGATTCGGGGACTCCTGAGCTGTCGGTCCTGTAGGTTCCTTAGGAGGTGTCTAAAGTTTAACTTGGGTGTGGTGAATCTAAGATTCCACTCCTGCCACTTTAACTGCAGTGGGGGTAGAGAGGATTACCGAGTATGGTCCTTCTTACAAAGAATCTGTAGATGGGGAGGTAGAGGGGAGGGATTTGACCAACACTAGATCTCCCTCTTGGAACAACTCTTTTCCTTTTTCTCTATGCTATCCTTCGGGTAGGTTTTTAAGGTTTCATTGATATTTTGCCAAAGAAGTTATGTCTTTGACCAGGTTGGCCATTTCCTGATCAAGTAGGAGGTTATTTGTGAGAAAACATTGTCCATACAGCATTTTACGTGGACTGAGTCCTATTTTGTGAGGAGAATTTTGGATTCTTAACAAGGCCATGGGCAAAAGAGTAGACCACAGGAGATGAGTTTCTTGTGTTAGTTTCCTTAAGTGTCTCTTGAGTGTTCCATTTGCCTTCTCGACCTTCCCTGAGGACTGTGGCCTCCAGGCGCAGTGAATATAATACTGTATCCCTAGAGCCCTGGAAATTTCCTGAGTTATTGTGGCTTTAAAAGCCAGACCATTGTTGCTTTGTAAGCTTTGAGGAAGCCTAAACTTAGGAATTATTTTATGAATTAGGACTTTAACCACTTCCTGAGACTTCTCTGTCTTGCAGGGGAAGGCTTCTATTTCATTTGTAAAGGTATTAACACAGACCATCAAGTGTTGAAATATTTTTGACTTAGGCATATGGGTGAAGTCTAACTGCCAGTCCTCTCTGGGATAGTGACCTATTCTTTGTTCCCCTCGAGGAGCCTTATGATGGACCAAGGGATTATTCTTTTGGCACCCCTCACAGGCTTTGACTACTTGTTGGATGGTCCAGAGGAGATTTGGCCCTGTAAATAGGGATCTGGCCATTTGATGAGTGTTCTCAATACCTATATGAAAAGTTTGGTGGAGGGTTTTAAGTATTTTCCACAGGCTGGCTTTGGGTATGAGTACTTTTCCTTCTTCTGTCAGTAACCACCCCAAGGGGAGAAAACTATGCCCTTGTGAAAGTCCTCATTCTGTTTCAGTCACGGAATACTGGGGCTTAATTCCTTGGAGAGGGTTGTTCCATACCAAGGGACCTTCTATAGATATTTCTCATGGAAGGTTCCACCTGGCAGCAATTTCAGCCTCAGTGTCTGCCCAACAGTTTCCTTCTGCCTTTTCTCCTTCACCTTTTTGATGGCTTTGGCAGTGTAAGACTGCCACCTCCTTGGGTTTTTGCACTGTGTGCAATAGCTCCATGATTTCCTTGTGATATTTAATGGGGGTTCCCCCAGAGGTTAGGAACTTCCTTTATTTCCATATTGCAGCATGGGCATGTAGGATTAGATAAGCATACTTGCTATCTGTATACACATTTATTCTTTTTCTCCTTTTCCTAGTTCTAAGGCTTGGGTAAGTGCCACTAGTTCTGCTAACTGGGTGCTGGTCTCTGGGGGAAGAGGCTTACTTTTAAGTACTGTTACATTACTAACTATGGCATAACCTGCCCTTTGTATCCTATTTTCCACAAATGAACTTCCATTAGTATATAGGTTAAGGTCAGGATAAGCTAAGGGGATTTCTAAGAGATCATCTCGGGCAGCATAAGTCTGGACTATAATTTGTTGGCAGTCATGCTCAATTGGTTCTCCATACTCTGGGAGAAAAGTAGCAGGGTTGAGGGCTGGATATGTGCGTATTTGAAGCACTGGTCCTTCAAGGAGTAGCGCTTGGTATCTAAGCAGGCAGTTGTCTGATAGCCATGAACTTCCTTTGGCACCTAGTATGCCATTTACATCATGAGTCATCATATAGTCCAGACAGTGAGATCCTTTCCTTGTATTATTTTGATAGCCTCTGACACTAAGATGGCCACCGCCGCAACTACCTGTAAACAGTGAGGCCAGCCTTTTGCTACTATATTAATTTCCTTACTTAGGTATGCCACTGGTTGTGGGTTTGTCCCACGAGACTGAGTAAGGACTCCAAGAGTGCTTGCTGCTCTCTCTGTGATGTATAAGGAGAACTTTTGTCCTGTGGGAAGGCTTAAGGCTAGAGCTTGTACTAGGGCCTGCTTTAAGGTTTTGAAGTCTGTTTCTGCCTCTGGTTCTTTTTCTACTAGAGGAGTATTTGCCCTCTGGACCTCCTTGATTAGAGTATAGAGGGGCCTGGCTATCTCACTGTTTCTGGGGATTCATAGTCAGCAAAAGCCAGTGATTACAAGGAACCTCTGCAACTGTTTTAATGTTTTAGGGCGAGAATAGGCCAGTATAGGCTGTATTTGTTCCTTGCTGAGGGCCCTGGTTCTTCTGGCTAAAATTAGACCTAGATATTTGACTTGTTGCAAACGGAGCTGGGCCTTCCATTTAGACCATGTACCCTTGATTAGCTAAAAAGTTCAAGAGATCTAGAGTACTCTGCTGGCATGAGGCTTTCAAACTGGTAGCCAAAAGGAAATCATCCACATACTGAAGGACCAGAGTGCCTGGACTTGAGAAGTGGCCTAGATCTTGGGCCAGTGCGTGACCAAACAGATGAGGGCTATCCTTAAACCCTTGGGGCAAGACTGTCCGTGTAAGTTGGGACATGTGGTCTATGGGATCCTCGAAGGCAAAGAGAAACTGGGAGTCAGAGTGCAGGGGAACACAGAAGAAGGCATCCTTGAGGTCCAGAATAGTGAACCATTTTGCTTCCTCTCGTATTTGAGAGAGCAGGGTATAGGGGTTGGGTACAACTGGATATAGAGGAATTACTGCCTCATTGATGAGTCTAAGATCTTGCACTAGCCTCCACTGACCATTCGGTTTTTGTACTCCTGGAATTGGGGTGTTACAGGGACTGCTGCATTTTTTTTTTTTTTTTTTTTTTTTTTACTAAGCCTTGAGCTTTTAAATGTCTGACAATATCCTATAATCCCTTAAGAGCTTCAGGCCTTAAGGGATATGGTCTTTGATAAGGAAAAGTGATGGGGTCTTTTAGCCTGATTTGGACTGGGTGGGCATTTTTTGCCCTCTGAATTGTCCTTCTAATGCCCAGACTTCAGGGTTGATTCCCTTCTCAAGTAGGGGACAGCAAATGGGTAACTTGCTCCCCATATTCATATAGATAATAGCTCCAGCTTTGGCTAATATGTCCCTCCCTAATAGGGGTGTGGGACTTTCAGGCATAACAAGAAAGGCATGTGAAAAGGGCAAAGTCTCCTAATTACAGCTGAGGAGGTGGGAGAAATACCTGGTTCCAGGCTGTCCCAGGATTCCTCGGATGGTAACAGACCTTGAGGACAGCCATCCGGGGCAGGATATTAACACTGAGAAAGCTGTGCCAGTGTCCAGGAGGAAGTCAATTTCCTGGCCTTCAATGGTTAAATGTACCCGGGGCTCACTGAGGGTGATGACATGAGCTGGTGCTTGCCCCAGGCACCCTCAGTCCTGTTGTTTGAACATCTGGTTGGGGGCTTTTGGCCAAGATAACTTTTGTCCTCTGGGGCAGTGTGCCTTCCAGTGATTGTCTTGGCATAGTGGACATAGGCAAGGGGGCAGCTTGTTTCTCATTGGACAATTTTTTTAAGGTGTCCTTGCAAACCACACTGGTAACAAGCCTTACCGGGAGATTGGCCTGCTGCATTTTCTGTCATCTTTGAACCACCAAGTTTTGTTTGTCTGAGGGCCATGACTAAGGCTGTGAACTTTCTCTGATCTTGCTTTTCCTTTTCTGCCTGTTCTTCTTAGTCCTTATTATAGAACACTGGGGTCACCAGGTTTAACAATGCCTCCAGATTTTGTTCAGGGTCTAGGACTTGCTTTTTGAGCTTTCTCCTGTTATCTGAGGCTGATTGGGTAATAAAGTTACCTTTTAGGATTAATTGACCCTCGAGGGAGTTGGGGGACAGGGGAGTATATTTTTTTAAGGCCTCCCTTAGCCGCTCAAGGCAGGCAGAAGGATTTTCTTCCTTTCCCTGAGTTATGGTGGACATCAGTGAATAATTTATGGGCTTTTTCCTAATTCTCCTTAGTCCTTCTAGAACATAGGTCAACAGATGTTTGTGACTCCAGTCTCCATGATCTGAGTCGAGGTCCTAGTGGGGTCCATACTGGGGACGGCTTGCTGACTGGTAGGGAATTTGTCCCTTTCTTCAGCTGTCGTTCTATTATTTACTTGACTAGATACCAGGTATCTCCAAACTCTTGGGCTGCAGCTAAACCTACATTCTTTTCATTAAAGGCCAGGGTTTCATCTAATAATAGCATGACATCTCTCCAAGTGAGGTCGAAGGTTTGCCCTAGACCCTGTAGGACGTTTATATACCTATCAGGATCATCTGAAACCTTCCCTAGGTCTGCCTTGATCTGCTTTAGAGAGGGAGAAGGGGACACGTACCCGGGTTGGGTCAAATTCCCCTCCCCCTATAGCTTGAAGGAGACATAACTAATAGTCTGGGGGGGGGGGGTTGTGGTCCCTTGGAGATTTTTTTGCTTGTTTCCTTCTAGGTGGGGGATATTAGAGGAGGCTTATCATTAATAGGAAGGGGAGCTATAGGGAGGCTAGGATATGGAGGTAAGCTGAGAGGTCCTTCTGTGGAATGTAAATTGCAAGCTTTGTATAGTGGATTCTCTTTCAATGAAAAGAAAGCTTGGACATAAGATATTTCACTCCATTTGCCTTCCCTCTTACAGAAAAGGTCAAGCTGCATGACAGTATTGTAATTTATACTTCCCTCAGGTGGCCATTTTTCCCTATCAGAGAGAGAATATTGGGACCATGCAGCAGTGCAGAAAAAATGAGCCACCTCTTTTTCAGGGTTTGCAGGTCAAATTGATTCTAATGGCTTAGAATGCGTTTCAGGGGTGAGCCTGTTGATGCCTGAGTGTTTCCCATCTGAAAGACAAAACCGCCCGTGGTTTTGATTTGTTTTGTTTCTCCTGCCTGCCCAAGAACCTGCAACAGTCCTTGGATCCTGCTGCTCAGAATAGCTGTGCTCACCAATGCAGCAGCAGATCCTCCTCTTGCCCAAGAACCCACAACGGTCCTTGGACCCTGCTGGTCAGGATAGTTGCACTCACCAAAGCAACAGCAGAAACACTAGTTTTCCTCCTAGACCACAAAGGACAGAGGAAGATCGGATTCAGTGGCCCTTACCAATGCATTCTTGAAAACCTGTACCCTTGCCTTTCCTCTTAGACCACAAAGAGGACCAAGAAAAATCAGATTTAGTGGCCCTTACTGACGCATTCTCGAAAGCCTGTTAGAGTTCTAAGCATTTTCTCCTGCTAGTATTGGGACCTTACCCCTATCCTATAAAGATGAAATGCCTCAAAAATGGAGTGGAGGGCCATACCCCGAGGGAGGAAAGGGATCTCCAGGACTGGAAGAGTGACGCCTTTTGTCCTCACTTCTCATCATATGAATAGGCAGGATATCATTTCTGAGGTTCCCCATCTCTTAGCTTCAGGAATAGGCTTTGTTAGACCTGCTAGTCTGAGGAGGGATCCTAAAATTTCAGATAGTCTCCCCTTCTGATGGGGCTTTGGGCAAAAAATATGTCTTTTTGAGTGGTGAGCCTGGGTGCCTAAAGAAAGGAACAGAGTCTTGAAAATTGTACTAGAAATCATTCTTACAGGAGAAACTAGAAAAGCACCAGAGACAGGGAGTGGTTTTTAGAAGCAGGACTAGTCTCGGAGAAGAGAGGTCAGAGGAAGTTTGTCTGACAGGTGTTAGGACCCAGGAGGCAAGGGTCAGGATAGATAGGATAGATGGGCGAGTCTTGCTTGGGTAACGTGACTTTGAGAGTTCAGCTCATGGCTGCAGGGTCAACCAACTTTTTGTCAGGACTCCAGAGCTGAATGGCTTTCCTCTCTGTTGACCTTCGGCTCAGCCCAGAAGTACAAGTAAAGCGGAAGCTGGTTCCAGGCAAACGAACGTCTCCAGCTCCAAAGAGTCCGGGGTTGTCAGAGAGCCCTTTCCTAGAAAGCCTGACACCCTTGTCTTTAGTCCAGCGGCCACACTAGTCACTTTTAACTGGCCGACAGGTGCCCAGTGTTTAGCCCCCAAATTCTAAGGAGAAATGGGACAGACTAGCAAGCAAAAGGGGTCCGATGGTACTCACCACGTGACAATATCCTGGACAAACCCCCAGTATGTGGACAGAGTTGGTTCCTTTCAGTGGGTTCGTGGTCTCGCTGACTTCAAGAATGGAGCCGCGGACCTTTGCAGTGAGTGTTACAGCTCTTGAAGATAGCACGGACCTAAAGAGGGAGCAGCAGCATGATTTATTGTGAAGAAGTGAAAGAACAAAGCTTCCACAGCGTGGAAGGGGACCCAAGTGGATTGCTGCTGCTGGTTGGGGTGGCCAGCTTTTATTTCCTTATTTGTCCCTGCCCATGTCCTGCTGATTGGTCCATTTTACAGAGCACTGATTGGTCCATTTTACAAACCTCTAGCTAGCTACAGAGAGTCGATTGGTGCATTTTTACAGAGCACTGATTGGTGCATTTTACAAACATCTTATGAGACAGAAAAGTTCTTCAAGTCCCCACTCGACCCAGGAAGTCCAGCTGGCTTCACCTCTCAGAAGCCCTCCTCAAAACAATGTGGACACAGTCACTCCTCTTTCCATATCCTGATCATCTGCTGATTTAGTCACTATCCAAAGTACTCTGATTATCTTGGCCTCTAGATCACAGTTGTCCTCTCCAGCCCAATATGTGTCATCACCCTGAATGACTTCAGCACCCACTCATGTGGACAATACAGCCAGCATCCTGACCCATCAGTTCCTTGACTTCCCTGCTCCACTGACCTCCACATCCACTCTACTTCAGCCCACTGTGCCCATGACCAACCCACAGCTGGTCATCATTCAACACTGCTCCACTGTGGACAGCATATCCACTAGCACCCTACTCTCTGTCCACAGTCTCCTATCCTCCCAGTTTGCCTACTCTCTCTGCCCTTTCACTTCAAAGAGACCTCAAGTCCCTCAATGCCTCCATTTCCTCCCAGACTTTTACCCTTACCTATCTGATCTGGTCTTCAAGTGCAATCACCTGAACTACTTCATACTCAACTTCCTCTCACTGGCAAAACCACAATCCTGAATCTATCCAAAAATCAGAATTCTCCATCCCCACATCTGGACTGTCAAAGCTGCTAGAGAGAAAAAAAAGCCACATTCTTCCATGCATCATTGCCATTACAAATTTACAGCTGCTAATTTACCCAAGACTTCAGGACTGCTAGGCCATCCTTTTACTTTACTTTGGTCAACTTCCTCTTTCTCTGCCTTTAGCAAGTCTTCCATACGTTGAACTCTCTCCACACACCCTTCCAACTTCTCCTCCCTCACTCAAAGCATCTGATCTCACCTCCCATTTCAATGAGAAAACTGCATTTTTAGATGGGAAGTACTTCAGCTTCCAGCCCTCTTCAATAACAAACTTACCAACAGCTCCATTCAACTCACCTTTTTTCCTCCAGTCTCTGAGGTTAAGGCATCCTTATTCCAGACCAAGATCAACCACCTCACCCCAACCTTTGCTCTGGACCTCATCCCTCCTCATCTCTTCAGGCACCCTGATCTACCCACAAGCCCCCTCTTTCCCTTGTCTATAATCTCTTCCCTCCTCCCTGGGTCCTCCCCATGATCTAATCAAGGTGTTCAAGATGCAGCCTCATTTCCTCTTCACAGCCACATTTCATTAAAGAGGCCTGAGATATTAGGCCAGAAACTCAGGTAAGGGTGAAGCCTTGTTTTACAAGCTAGGGCACAGGTGCGGTAGAAGCTGCAATTAAGAAACAAACAGAACAAGAATGTCCCATTGCAAAAGCCTCAACAGTAGGAATTTGGAATGATGGAACCTGATGCAGGCCTCCTAAGTGCTTCTTATTTCAAGCCTCGGTTGCCCTGGAAACTGGGGCTGGACAGAGTCCTTGGAGTAGATTGGTGGAGTCACTTGTGAGGAAACAAGGGCAGACAGACGCTGATCCTGTCCACTCTTGGTTTCAACTACTATTACTGACTGAAGACTCTCACATCTATATTTTCAACCCTAACTTCTCCTTCAAGATTCATGCTGGAGTTATACAGTTTCCTGCTGCTTTTCCAGTAGGGACTTCAAAGTTAACAAGCACAAAATTGAACTTTTAAAAACCTTAAACCTGCTCCTGTATGCACGATCTCAATTAGTGGCACTACTGTTCAACCAGGCATTGGAATCTAGAGACCTAATACCCTTGATTTCTTCTCCCTCCCTTCCCTGACACATCCAATGAATGCCTTAAATTTGTTATTTTTTGTCTATCTCTAGAATCACTATCTAATTTAAGATCCTTGCCATCTCTTCACCTGAACGAATGATATCTTTTAACTAGTCTTATTCTGAAACACATGGTGGTGTGCTTGGAGCTGGCTCACGCCAGCTGGCGAGAGTGGGTTATCTACTCCTCTTCCCAACTCCATGTTCCATGATGTCATATTGGTAGCATGAAACTGGCCACAGTGGGAGTATTTACACCACAAAAACTGGCAAACACCAAAAAACAGGATCTTTTTTCCTCCCCTGTGGAGAGCTGGTTGTTAAACATTTATGAGCATGATTACCACTGCCCATTTCCCACACTGTGGCCAAACTAATCAACTATGCCACTCTCCTGATTAAAACCCTCAGTAGTTCCCTGTGGTCAAAAGATAATATATAAATTCCTTAGCATGGCATATGAGGCCTTTTATCATTTGGCCCTTGCCAAAATGTCCAATATCTTCTCCCATCTCTTTTTAGTCTCACAACTTATGTGCTAGCACGAAGGTCACAAACTGGTTCACTCAAACCAAATTTGTCTCACATATGTATTTTGCTTGGCCTGCACACTGTCTTTAATATTTTTGAGCAAACATTTATAACTTTAAGAGCTTCTACCCCCAAATCCATGTTTATGGCTTCTTTTCAAAAATTTATAACACTGCTCCTCACTTGTGCTTATGACAATTTACAGGAGCTGAGTAGTAGCTGCCCCCTTTGAGAGGGTCTCTGCAGTTTACCAGTTTCTATCATTCACTCACCCAAATTATACATATATACCTACACCTGGTCCTCATTTCTGTTACCCGTTTGGCCTGTATTTTAGACAACGTCATAAAATCTAGATTATTATCAGAATCTTCTGACCCTCATTATAGAACTTTCTCTTCCTCGGGAGGCTGAGGCAGCAGAATGGCGTGAACCCGGGAGGCGGAGCTTGCAGTGAGCCGAGATCACGCCACAGCACTCCAGCCTGGGCGACAGAGGGAGAATCTGCCTCAAAAAAAAAAAAAAAAAAAAAAAAAAAAAAAAAAAAAAAACTTTCTCTTCCTTTACTTTGGCTGTTCTGATGATAGTCCATGGTCTCTGCACAGCCTGGGAAGGAAAAACAGAAAACGAAACAGCAAGATGATGAAGGAGAACAAAGCAGAAGGGGTAGAAGGAGTAGAAAGAAACCCATACTCTATGCATCAGTCCCCACTTTGAAGCAATGGAATTGTGAAAAATGCAGGCAGAAATGTTGCAAGTTTGTGAGACCTCACAGTAGTTCCCTGCAAAGCTAGTCATCTAACCCTTCTTGGAGTCTTGGGATGTCTGCCTTCTCAGCTGGACATGGGAAGGAGAGGTCCAAGGAAATTAGCTCGTATTGACCCAAATTGTGGGAGTCAGGTTTGTAAACAATAGAGTCAATTTCTCTTTTCTTTTCTTTACTTTTTTATTGGAGACAGGGTCTCACTCTGTTGCCCAGGCTGGATGGAGTGCAGTGGCATGATCACAGCTCACTGCAGCCTCAACCTCCCAGGCTTAAGCAATCCTCCCACCCCAACCTCCCTACTAGCTGGGACCACAGGTGCTTGCCATCACACCTAGCTAATATAATGTTTTTGTTTTGTTTTTTTAGAGACAGAGTGTCACTATGTTGCCCAGGCTGGTCTTGAACTCCTGGACTCAAGTGATCCTCTTACCTCAGCCTCCCAAAGTGCTGGGATTATAGGCGTGAGCCACCACGCCTGGCCCAAGAGAGTCAATTCCTTAATGTGAAAATAGGAAATTTAATTTATGTTTCCTGAGTATCTGCTGTACGTCTAGCACTGTGCTAGATGCCATAGGGGAAACAAGAGCAGACCAGGACAACTCTGCCTTCAAAGAGCTCATAACCTTATCAAGAAGGCAAAAAGTACATGTGTGAAGTAATTTGAGAATAATGTAAGACAACATCAGAAAAGTGATTTTCTTGCATGTAACCTTGTGCCCACAATATCTGAGTGGAGAGCAAGAGATAAGCTCAAAATTAGGAGGAGGAGCTATTGAAGAAGTCAGAACTTGCAACGGCCCTTGAGTGGCAGAGAAATGGGGCGAGAGACCATTCCACACAGGGAATCCACAAGGATATACACACAGAAAGCAACCTGTGAGTGGCAACACTGATAGGAGGAGAAAAAACAGTCTGGGTGGGAGGGCAAGGTTGGTCACTGTAGACCAGTTTTCTTTTCAAAAGGTTTCCTCTCTGGCGTTAGGTACTCAGGAAGTCAAATGGAGAATCATAAAGTTCCTTGTTAGACAATATAATCAGATAGTTTCAGAAAGCATTTCATTATTCTACGCATAAACAACCACAAACTTTTGGCTGTATCAGACAAGTGGGGCTAAACACTATTCACAGGTATTGCTGTGTGTCTTGGACAGGACTGGCAGCACTGCCATGGAAGAAAAGAAAGGAAAAGAGTAAGAAAAATAGAAAGAATAAGGAAAACGGGGAGAGAGAGCGAGAGAGAGAGCAAAAGAGAGTGAGAGAGTGAGGAAGGAGGAATAGCATGGTAGGAAGCAGACCCATACCCCAATCTAACCCAGGAAATCCTGTGCTACAGGTTAGCCTCTCTTCCCTTCTGCTCAACACTTTCAGATCCAGACAGAGATTGAGGAAGGTATCTGCCCAGAGAAAGGGCAGAGTTCTCAGATCTGAGCTCTCTTCTTCCTGGGGAGACTGTGACAAATTTCTCACTTCCCCATCTCTCCCAACTCTAGGCTTTATGCTGATGGTGTTTATATTCATTTCCAGGCCCACTCAGACCTACTTCTTCCTTAGCCTGTAGGCTTATGTTAATTTCTGAGATTACTCTTTCCTATGTCCAATTTACTTTATGAGCCAGTTGCTCACTTCCTGCTGTCTTGTTTGTAGCGGCTCCCTCTAAATGTTTAACAATGTTTACTCGCTGTTCCATGCTAGCAATTAATAACCATTATGTAGTCAGCTTTCAACTATTGAGAGGCTGATGCAAGCACTCAGTGAAGGAAACAGATTTCTTGCAAACTCCTCCTCCTCCACCTTTCTACTACTCTATGTTTTCTGGCCACTTCCCTGTTGGAGAATCCTGCGTGCAAGGTGGGAGGGAGGCAATGATGTTGAAAAACAGTAACTCATCCCTTTGTCAGTTAGCCAGTAACTGTGGGTTGTTGTTTTATTTTTTAAAGAAGTTTTGAGAGTAAAAAGAACCTATTGATTAAAACACGATTTGTCTCTCTGCTTACATTTAGAGAGATAAAGAAAATTAAAAACAAAACAAAAATCCCATGATTTGTCTATTCGATGAGACTCCGAATTATCCACTGTCTGTCCTACCCAGTTAAAATGAACATTTGAAACATTTTTTCCTAAAGTGTAATAAAATCAATATTTCTCAATTTTCTGGAATCCTATCCATGTTTTGAATACTCGGCTCCACCTCTTCATAAAGCCTCTGTTGCCTCTATTGACTATTCCAGTCCTCCCCTTCTCTAGCTCTAGATCCTACCACACTTAAACTCTTCTGTGAGTCTAGCAAGCTGCCTCAACTTCCCTACTGGACTGAGAAAAGACTGGGTCCTAAAAGAGACTTCTTTTTTTTTGAGACTGAGTCTTGCTCTGTTGCCCAGGCTGGAGTGCAGTGGCGTGATCTCGGTTCACTGCCAGCTCCGCCTCCTGGGTTCACGCCATTCTCCTGCATCAGCCTCCCAAGTAGCTGGGACTACAGGCGCCCGCCACCACACCTGGCTAATTTTTTGTATTTTCAGTTGAGACGGGATTTCACTGTGTTAGCCAAGTTGGTCTCTATCTCTTGACCTCATGATACACCCGCCTCAGCCTCCCAAAGTGCTGGGATTACAGGTGTGAGCCACCGTGCCTGGCAAGAGACATTTCAAAGTTGAAAGATTTTTTGATTCATTGATCAGGTTCTGCGCACTCACCCAGAAGTGCCCCTGAATACCCAAAGAAGCCCACACCTTCATAGCTGCTATTTTCACTAAACATTACATCATGGACATAGCAGTTTTATCAATGGTCCTTTTGCTATCAGTATCCCCTCCCCAAGCCGAGAAGTCTTCATTTTCAGAGTACTTCTTCTTGACCCTAACGAATTATCTTTACCTTCCTGGGACCTACAGGAAGTTGGACGAACCCTGTCTGGCCTTGGTCTTCGGTCCCCTGAAGTTATATATATATGTGTGTGTGTGTGTGTGTGTGTGTGTATACATATATGTGTGTGTGTGTCTGTGTATACACACACACAAAGTTAATGTAATCATTTGAGGGAATCTTCTCTTCAGCCCCCGGGGTTTGATTTAATGATACGGTCTTGAAGATTACTGGTTGTCGTTAGCCTTTCAAATAAATATTTCTGCAGCCTCTACTGCTCATTTGGAACTGAGCAGATAATACTATGTACTGTTACCAGTTTTATGTAAGTTTGCTCTACCCAAATAATTCTCCAGGAGGTCAGGAAAAAATGTCCTTTACTTCTCTGTATTCTCCAGTATGTCTCAGACAGAAATGGGCATGTTGTCATTGCATAATTGACAACTTGACTCTAGAGCCGAGCTCTAGAGTCTTGCTTGGATTTGAATCTTGGCTCTGCTGACTAAAAACTTTGTAACCTTAGGTGTGTTCATTAATCTCCCTGTGTCTCAGCTTCTTCATATGGGAAGAATATTTACCTCACAAGGTTGTTGTGGAGATTAAATGAGTAAAGACATGTAATGTGCTTAGAATAGTGGCTGGCACACAATAAGCATTCCATAAACATTAGCTATAAGGAAGGAGGTTTAGGAGGTCAAAAAATTGAAACAAGAATGGAGACTCTAATTCCTGAATTGCCAGCATTTTATAGGACCTATGCTTCTCTCTCCAAACTTTAATCCTGCCCTTCTATGCTTCTCATTTCTTGTGCCTAGGTCCCCACTCTGATGATGGACACACAGTTCTCTGAGTTCACACCGGACATCACTCCCATCATGCTGGCTGCCCACACCAACAACTACGAAATCATCAAATTGCTTGTCCAAAAACGGGTCACTATCCCACGGCCCCACCAGATCCGCTGCAACTGTGTGGAGTGTGTGTCTAGTTCAGAGGTAGACAGTCTGCGCCACTCTCGCTCCCGACTGAACATCTATAAGGCTTTGGCAAGCCCCTCACTCATTGCCTTATCAAGTGAGGACCCCATCCTAACTGCCTTCCGCCTGGGATGGGAGCTCAAGGAGCTCAGCAAGGTGGAGAACGAGTTCAAGGCCGAGTATGAGGAGCTCTCTCAGCAGTGCAAGCTCTTTGCCAAAGACCTGCTGGACCAAGCTCGGAGCTCCAGGGAACTGGAGATCATCCTCAATCATCGAGATGACCACAGTGAAGAGCTTGACCCTCAGAAGTACCATGACCTGGCCAAGTTGAAGGTGGCAATCAAATACCACCAGAAAGAGGTAAGCTGAGCTCATGTCTGCTTTCAGGGAAGCTTAAGGCCTCCAAAGCCTGGAGCAGCAGAGCAAGAATCAGCATTTTTCTACCATTTTGCTCTCTAACAAACAAATGGTTGGGCAGGCCTCACAGCTGGGCCCATTTATCCAAGGCACAGACAACCTTTTTGTATTTTCTTTATGGCCAGATAAGTAACCATCTGATTCTTTGATGGAAAAGCATTCATGCATTTAACAAATGCTTGCTGAGCACTGTTCTGAGTGTTTGCAATACAGAAGACAGACACTGACCCTGCTTTCATGGAGCTTACAAGCTGGTAGTGGATATGGAGTAAATGATCACTTTAACGAATATATAGTTACCTACTAAGATATGTACTTTGAAAGAACAGTGTTCTGTGATAGCACATAACAAAGGATCCTATCCTATATACTGGGGATATAGTGGGCAGTGATTACAGAAGGGTCACTGCCTGGATGCTGGTAATTGTTGGCACAGCTGAATCCCTGGCAGCCCCTTAGTGAGAAGGCTAAAAAACACAGTTGAAAGATGAAGTCATACTCAGGGTTTGTAGTTCAATAAAAGGTTGGAGCAGGATCTGCTATGGTATGACCTCCAAAATGTTAGGTTCCACCTCTTTGAAGGAGGGCAATTCAAGCAGGTCACAGGTGAGGCTCCGCTTTCCATTTAGGCAAGATTTACAATCAAGCAGGTGTAGTTCTATGCCATCTTATCAAACAGTTTGGGAGAGCCTCCTAACAAGGCTAACTTAGCCCTTTAAGGAAACAGCATGATACCATGGAAAAAGCAGGGACTGTGGAGCCAGAGCAACTGAGGATAGAATTTTAACCCACTAGCTGTATGACCTAAAGAAACTCACTCCTATTTTCAGGGCATTAGTTTTCTCATTTATAAAATAGAGATGAAAATAGTTTCTTCACTTCATAGGGGATTGTGGGAAATAAGAAAATATAGCATTCAGTGCATGGCACCAGAAGTATTTTAATGTCCATTTCCATCTCTTTTCCATGCTACCTGGAGTCAAAGCAGCTGAGGGGTGCCTGCCAGCTGAAGGGCAACTGGCAGTGCCATTCCTTCATGGATCCAGGCTCTGAGACAAAACTCATTGTGTGTTTATCTGGTCCCTTTTTCTCAGACAAAAATAAAAGTGCTCTGCCTTAGAAATGAGGCAAAAAACAAATACCAGGGCAACCTGGAAAGGGATAAAAAATGAAAAAGAGCAACATGGAGATCGAAAGGGCTATACTGGAGGAAGTGGTAAATGGTTAGGCCTACCTATGAGTCCCCTTATTTTATTTTTGCCATTTACCTGCTTTAAGTTATTTCAATAAGCCTGGTGTTGTGCTTACTTCCCTGGAGAAATGTAAAGATAAAATAAAATAATAAAATGAAATAAAATAGGTAATGTACTTATGCATAGCGAAATACAGAGCATACAGTAGCAGTCAATAACTATTAGGTGAGCAGGGTGTGGTGGCTCACACCTGTAATCCTGGCACTTTGGGAAGCCAAAGTTAGCAGATCATCTGAGGTCAGGAGTTCGAGACCAGTCTGGTCAACATGGCGAAACCCAGTCTCTACTAAAAATATGAAAATTAGCTGGGCGTGGTGGCAGATGCATGTAATCCCAGCTACTCAGGAGGCTGAGACATGAAAATCACTTGAACCTGGGAGGCAGAGGTTGCAGTAAGTCAAGATTGTGCCATGGTACTCTAGCCTGGGCAATAGAGTGAGACTCTGTCTCAAAAAATATTTACTATTAGCTGTTAAAATTATTCATTTTTATTGTTACACATAGAGGACTCGTGGCATATGGTCTAATTCTGTACAGTAAAATGGCAGGTAATAGATATAGTAAAGGCCCATCCTTCTCTTATCCCACCCTCTCTCCCACAGCCCTGCTGTTGATGTGAAGTATCAATCATTGTGTTAAGCAATCTGCTGTATCTACACTTTGATATAAGTATATATTTCCATTAAAGATGTATATTATCGTTTCAGTGTGTTTTCACTTTACATAAATTGTTATAATACTGTGAGAAAGAAAATCACAGATATTTTTAGAACATGAATTGCTTCCAAGTGACAGAATGGTTAATGGGAATAAAATAGTTTTAAAAAAATAGATAATTGCAGAATACAACTAAAGTTTACAATCCTCGCCCCGCTGAATATGAGATAAACTTTACAATTTTAGGCCCCTCATGCTCTTTAAAATTGAGAATGCATTTATTTTCAAACAATTTCACTGCAATATTTCATCAATTTTGTGTTGGTAGGTCACCTTCTATTGTATGGCTTGACTCCACCTGCTCATATGATCTTCATTTGCCAGTTTTAGTTACTGTTGCATTTGAAAACCAGTGTGATGACTTTCTCACTGTCATGGGGATCTGCTTGTCACATGACCACGGAATCACTTTTGTATTATACATAACTGCCCCCCAACCCTCATTAACCTTCTCATCACTTTTTTCCACTTTGTTTTAGTCCTTTTACTGTCCAGAAACTTTGTCCCTTGTATTCTTTATTCCATAATTTCTTATCATTGTTTTTACGTAATATCTTTATGCTACTATATTTTCATATATTTCTTAACTATCATCCCACTAACCTGAATGTGCCCCGGGGTCTTATTTTTTCTTGCTCTCTTGATTAATCATCAGAGACTCCAACATTGTTTCCAGGGTCCATTCCTGTGTACACTGAAGTGGAATTTTTATTGTGGTAAGATATACCTAATATAAAATTTCAAATTTTAACCACTTGTAAGTTTACACTTCAGTGGAATTAAGTACATTCACATTGCACAACCATCATCACTAGGATTCATTTTTGAAGATGCACAAGTTTTGGAGTGTCTATTTTACTTTCAATAGTGAACCTATCTAAGTATAGTTTCATATTTCACAAGGCTACTTTTTAAAAAAATTTTATTTATTTATTTATTTATTTTTGAGACGGAGTCTCACTCTGTCACCCAGGTTGGAGTGCAGTGGCACAGTCTCGGCTCGCTGCAACCTCCGACTCCTGGGTTCAATCGATTCTCCTGCCTCAGCCTCCATAGTAGTTGGGACTACAGGCATGCACCACCACACCAAGAAAATTTTTGTATTTTTTTTTTAAGTAGAGTTGGGGTTTCGCCATGCTGGCCAGGCCGGTCTTGAACTACTGACCTCAAGTGATCTGCCCACCTCGGCCCCTCAAAGTGCTGGGACTACAGGCGTAAGCCACCGCACCCAGCTTATTTTTATTATTTTTAAAGACAAGGTCTCACTATGTTGCCTAGGCTGGTTTCAAACTCCTGGCCTCAAACTCCTGGCCTCAAGTGATCTTCTCATCTCAGCCTCCCAAAGCGCTGGGATTACAGATGTGAGCCGCCATGCCCAGCCAGCTAAATTATGTTTAATCCATAACACTAGCAAAGTAGCCCTTCTTAACTATTCAATATTATGGATATTCAGCAGTAATCAAAGTAATTTCAAAAATCAAGTAATTTCAAAAGTAAATTACTTTTTGAAAAGTAATTCAAAAAGCACTCTATTTATGCAAAGATCAACAATTTTAGGCCTGGTGCTATTCACTGACATTTCTGAATCAAATAAATGAAAACCATGGTATTTAGTAGACTGAATTGTTTCCATCAGATCACATCAAACTCTAGCTCCAGGTATACAGCTGGGATACTGAGTGACTGTCAACTTCAATGTCAATAGTGATAAAGAATATAATTCCATAGAGCCACTGAAATTCAAATATGGCCTAAAGTTTAGTCTCATAGCCAGAGACTTCAGAATCATTTGGAGATTTATATTTATATATTTTGCTCCAAATTTTCCAAGATAAATTATCTTAGCAATGGCTATACATCAATTTTAACATAATTAGTTTCTCTTCAAACTAAGCCACACTGATTAGAAAGGCAGGCTTGAGAAATCATATATATCTTAAAGTTTATACTCCAAAGGCATCGCTTCAGGAATGTAAAACATAATTTATACTCATCAAACTCTGTAAATCCCTTCTGAATTGTGACTTCATTTCTAGGAAAAAAAAAAAAAAAAAAAAAAAAAACTGTAATCCTTCCCAACCTGTGAATTAGAGTTTTTTTTTAAATATGTGGTTTCATTGAGTCTCAAATGCATACAGCCTCTAATTTCTCTCTATTCAATTCACATGTGTAGTTTAAGGCTGAATAATCCCACTTCTTAAACAAATCAGCAATGTCCTTTTTGGAGTTGTGTTTTTGTAATTTTAACTTTAGCATATAAATTTAGCTCAATGATGTGAGCTACTGATGTTCCAACAATTCAAGTGTCTGTGAGAACTTCGTTCTCAAATGTTCTTGATTTGAGGAATCACACTGATAAGTCTGTTCAATACATATCCAAAATCTAGTCTTTAAAAAAAAAAACTGAAACACTCACACTGTGCTTAGAACCACAAGCATAAAAATGTCATGATTTTGATCTTTATTTTATCATGTTATATAATACACTTGATTTTTGCAGTATAAACTCTTCTCATGTAGGATTTGATGAAACTAGACAAACCAATCTTTCCTTTTGATGCAAATAAATGAATGAAACCTAACTTGATGCTTCCATTATTATTATTATTTATTTTTATTTTTATCTTCGAGACAGAGTTTCACTATGTCACCCAGGCTGGAATGCAATGGTGCCATCTCAGCTCACTGACCTCCATCTCCCAGGTTCAAGTAATCCTCCCACCTCAGCCTCCCTAGTATCTGGAACTACAGGCATGCACCACCACGCCTGGCTAATTTTTGTATTTTTAGTAGAGATGGGTTTTACCATGTTGGCCAGCTGGTCTCAAACTCCTGACCTCAGGTGATCCACCTACCTAGGCCTCCCAAATTGCTTGGATTATAGGGATGAGCCACCACGCCAGTCCCATGTTTCCATTATGTTTATGGCAATTAACTCAGCTTTTCCATGTTAGACAAAATTTCTCAAATTCTTTGAAGGCATATAGTTTATGTGTGCTAACTCATCAAGAAAAACACCTATTAACATCTTAAGTGGGTCACACTCCAGGATTTAGAGGAACACATTTTCCCTGAGGGTTACATATCAGGAGCCCCAAACCAAGATGGAAACATTTTTTAAAAGGACATTTTTTTTTTTTCAAATGACCTTCATACCCTAAAGACTGTAGGAGAATGGACAAGAATTATTTCCCAGGATCAGAATTATTCAAAGAGAAACTGCCTCTAGATGAGAATGAAATAACTGAGCTAAAAGAGAAAAGTTGTCTTTTCCATTTGATTCCATGCTTAATAACAGTTGGACCATGAGGTTCTGTCTTCAAGGATAGATAGGATTACTTCCTCAATGTCTGTAATCAGGAATAGGACAGAGCAGATGCACTACTTCTCCACTCTCTAGTGCCATCCCTGATGACACCTTGCTAAATCTTTTAAAGTGTACTGTGATTCCAACTGGGGAAAAAATGAAGAAATACCCAGTACAAATGGAAATTTTCCCAATGAGTCGAGGTTTGTGGGAGAGAAGCATCAAGAACTCCGGCACGTTGGATAAGGACCCAAAGATAAGCCTATTCACATCTTAAGTTTCAAATAGACAACATGTCTTTTTAGAACTTGAGCTTAAAAGCTGTATTTCACACAAAACATTTTTTTCCTCCATAAAATGAGCTGCAACAGAGCTGATTTTCCAAAGCTGGAAGTTAGGGGTTTGCTTACATTAAAAATTTAGAAGTTACAGTTTCAAGAAAGGCAAGTTCCCCCACTTTTAAGTAAGAATAAAGGTATTAGAATAACCAATATTTCCAGAATTTGTCATAATATGGAGGCATGTGTATTTACATGCTTTCAACAACAGATTTTGTCAATGACACACCTTTTTTTTTTTTTTTTTTTTTTTAGACAAGGTTTCGCTTTGTTGCCCAGGCTGGAGTGCAGTGGCATGATCTTGGCTCACTGCAACCTCCATCTCCCAGGTTCAAGCTATTCTCATGCCTCAGCCTCCTGAGTAGCTGGGATTACAGGCGCCCACCACTGTGCTGGCTGATTTTTTTGTATTTTAGTAGAGATGGTGTTTCACCATGTTGCCCAGGCTGGTCTCGAACTCCTGAGCTCAGGCAATCTGCTTATCTTGGCCTCCCAAAGTGCTAGGATTACAGGCGTGAGCCACCGCGCCCAGCCAGTTAATGACATCTTTGATTAGAGGAATCTGAAACACTAAAGTTGTGTTTCATAACCATGCCCCCCTTGTCCACCTTATATGAATATTTGGGGTAAACTTAAAATTATCTTTTGAGATGCCTTCAGCATTTTTCTTTTTTTTATTATTTTTTTGAGATGGAGTCTCGCTCTGTCACCCAAGTTGGAGTGCAGTGGTGCGATCTCAGCTCACTGCAAGCTCTGCCTCCCAGGTTCACGCCATTCTCCTGCCTCAGCCTCCCGAGTAGCTGGGACTACAGGTGCCCGCCACCACGCCCAGCTAATTTTTTGTGTTTTTAGTAGAGATGGGGTTTCACCGTGTTAGCTAGGATGGTTTCGATCTCCTGACCTCGTGATTCACCCACCTCAGCCTCCCAAAGTGCTGGGAGTCACCACATCCGGCCACCTTCAGCATTTTTCTAGGGTCTTTTAAGATGAAATTGTGACCAGGTATAAAGACTTCAGTGATTTTCCTTACCTTGTAAAATGCAGTTCCAACCTTCATAAGTATAATGGCAATCACCTTCAAGGATTATTTATTACCCTGAAGAGATGTGACATTGGAAACCGACAGTTTTATTTATCAATACAAGTAATTCACAAATAACTAACTTCAGGAACTATACGTTATTTTTTCTTTCTTTAGGGATTTTCTGTTGGTTGGTTGGTTTGTGAGCTTTCTGAGGGTTAAAGAGACAGAAGAAACCCAGTTTTAAATATGGGCTGGAGAGAGTAGGATCTCTGAAAAAAATATAAGAAGTATTCCCAAGAGGAATCACTAAGTACATCTAGTCTATTAAGATAAGACTGTCAGTACAAAAACACAACAGTCAGCTTTGATGTAAAAAAATCATAAAAATCAAGTTGGATCATAGTGGGCTAATAACGTTCAGAGTTACATAACCCCCTCAGGAACAAAATCTTAGTCTTGAATGGAATATAATTCATTATTTCCTGAAGGGCTTTTTCATATTGTTTTTTTCCCTCATTGTTACTCCTACTAGAACTCAAGTAGACTCCCCAAAATAATTCAATTTGGTAAAAACAAAACAAAACAAAACAAACAAACAAACAAAAAAAGCTCCAAAGAATGAAACAATAGCTGATTTCCAAACTCTAACTTTGTCATGAAGTAGAATAAGAAAGCTCTAATCTCTTAGAAAACAGGTGTAAAACTATTGGATAATTATTTCATGTCAAATAGACTTTCGGGTATTGTCATACAAACTTTTTTTGCAGATGGGTGAATTTTCTTTTTAATTTTTAAGTTCTGGGGTACATTTGCAGGATGTGCAGGTTTGTCACATAGGTAAACATGTGCCTTGGTGGTTTGCTGCACTGATCAACCCATCACCTAGGTATTAAGTCCAGCATCCATTAGCTGGGAATCCATTACTGATGCTCCCTCTCCCCACCCCAGCCCCCAACAGGCCCCAGTGTGTGTTGCTCCCCTCCCTGTGTCCATGTGTTCTCATTGTTCAGCTCCCACTTATAAATGAGAACATGTGGCTTCTGGTTTTCTGTTGCTGCGTTAGTTTGCTGAGGATAATAGCTTCCAACTCCATCCATGTCCCTGCAAAGGACATGATCTCATTCTGTTTTATGGCTGCATAGTATTCCATGGTGTATATGTACCACATTTCCTTTATCCAGTCTATCACTGATGGGCATTTAGGTTGATTCCATGTCTTTGCTATTGTGAATAGTGCTGCAATGAATATATGCATGCACATTTTTCAGATATTCCTGAAAAGTCCTGATTTCATATATTGTCTCAATGTCAGATATGTCATGCCATGAAAACCATTATTTCAATTGTTCCTTATTATCACTGAAGGTAAGCAGAAAATTTATTAATAACCCTCATTTTGCAAATGAGAAAGGACTATGTTTAGAGATTTGTTTAAGATCATCTGACAAAGCCAGAAGTAGAACTTCAGACTCCTAGTACAACATTCTCTCTTATTATGCCCTGCTACCTTATGCTGAGTGAAGTTCTTGTGTGCCCATTTGGTAGCCTCCAAATTCACCACCAGGTATTTTAAGATGACCACACCTTTTTTGATTTGTGAATGAAAGTTTATTAGTTAAAATCTCTTGAAAGAAAACAATAAAATGGTTTAGATCAATAGCTAATACAGATTGTAAACAATCATAAGATAATAACTAGCAGTAATCAACACACATAAGAATTTATATAGGCACAACTCCCCACATATTTTAGCCCAAGCAAATCAGGATGAAAACTTGTACTACCTAATCTAATGCCATCTACCAGCCTATCTTCCTTGATTTTCACACCTTTAAGCTTGTCTCAGAATGATGAGCCCCTCTCTTTTCTGCCATGCTATATAATAATTGGCTTTAGCATTGGTCTTAAGAAGATACAGAAAAGGGCTAATTTGCATAAAGGATCAGCCACTCACTCCATTCTCCTGGAGGAGATGCAGGATTTCAGTCAGAGATATCCAATCAGTGGACTAAACTAGTTAATAATTCTCCATCTAATTGAGCTTTCAGATACATGACTTATGTCAATCGCCTACCAGCTATTTATAGCAACATCATAGGGTTGGCTAATTTGCAGAAGACAAAAACAGGGCTTTGGTCATAAACCTGTTTAGAAACTAACTCCATATCATGGCTTTCCATCGTAAACAGTCGCATAACTGTTGACAATTTATTAATTTGCTTCTCTCTCCTGAAAACACCATCCCCGCTAGTTCTTGTTCCTAAGTATTGTCTTATTTCCTAAACATTTCTTTTCACTATTCTCTAATTCTGTTCCATAGAGAAAACATACTTAATACAACAATCTATTCCTTGGGGCAGGGGTCATATCTTAACAATCCTTAAGCGCATACAATTACAGAATCAAGGCAAACACTGGAATATATCTTATCTAGTTCCTGAGGTACCATTACAGTACAATCTGTCCAGGTGACCCAGGCAAACAAGGGGCCCGCCAGCTCCACATATTATGAGGTTGTAGCATCGTCCTGCTTTGATGCCTAAGAACTATATTAAACATTACGGGCTGTCTTATGGGCTGGTTCAAATCTTTGTCCTGTTTCAAGGTCTAGAGTAGTCTCACAGATCTCTCTTGATGTAGTTTCATAACCTCCTTGAGTTAGTATGGTTACTTGTGTTCTCTTACAATACACTAACAGTTTTAACAAGCTTACATTAATCTGTTGTAGAATTGTTATAAAGTCCATATTCCAAAGTTCTACTCAGAGGAATAGCTACCCTTTGGGATCTATCATGTTTAAGAGCACCAGGTCTGTCCTGCCACAGTTAAACTGCTCACCAAATAAAATTTGTAGCGGACTGGTGGCTTCTCCTTGGATATGTTCTCTGATATTGTCCAGGTATTTATGCTTTGAGTTTTATTGTGACACAAAATTATAGCCCAGTTTCCTAAAGTCCAAAATCCTTGTGGGGAGTGTGTATCTTCCCTGGCTGTTTCTGAAGCTATAATTAAAGCAAAGGTTCCTTTAACTTTTATCTAGTTCTCATATTTTTATTCTTATTTACTAAATGTATAACTTTTCTTGTTTAACTATTATCACTAATCTTTCTAGTAAAACTGTTCCTAATGGAATGGAGTGATAAACTGTTTCACCTTGCTTTCCTACTACTCTATTTAGGTTAATTTGGCATAGTCACTTTGTACTCCATCATTTGCCATTTTTGACATAACTGCATATCTACAGTCCCCTATACTGGGAAAGCGAGATAGTAAGATTCAGTTTGTCCAGTGATTGTGGCAGTAAAATCCCTCAATCTGCTATCCCATGTGGATTTTAATTATCCAGTTGTTGTTTTATGATATACTTTTTATTTTTCCTATTTGTGTTTTTCTTTGCTCCTCTAAGTCTCCTGAATCTTCACCTACTCTTATCAATCCTTTCACATAGTAGTCTATTGTAGAAAGTTCTCATATTAATATGTTGAATAGTTTCATAAATTCTGATTTGCAAAGATTAGCTCTGAAGTCATCTGTGTTAAATATCGTTTTAATCCTTTTGACTATATGCTTTAGGCCTTTATGTGAATTGCTATAGTCCAATTTCCACCAGTGTGGATTTCCTTCTACATCTCATTTCTTTGCAGTTTGTATATAACACATTGTCTAGTGATATACCTTTATATCTTTACCTAGTTGTTGCCCATGTCATGAGATGCAATGGTCATTCTCTAGGAAGGAGGACCATAGTGTCCATGGGCTTGTCTAAAAGGTAGCTATTTTTCCAAATAAAAATGAGGGTACTGTATGGCATGCAATTGATATGGTCAGTAAATTTCCTGCATATTTATTTTGTCTCTTTCTGTTTTGATTTGTGGGTCCTTCAGCTATTCCATTTTCCCCTTCTGGCATATGCAAAATTATTGTGGCTAAATACCAACCCATATTTTATCTAAATTCATTACTGTACCTATCTCTCAACAGTAAATATTTCTAGGCTGAGGTTGCAGCAGATTCACTGTAATAAGCCTATTAACCATTCTTTTTAAATTAAGCTGTATTCAGGAAGATATATTTTATCCACATCCAGTGCGGATAAATTACATACAATTACAGAATCAAGGCAAACACTGGAATATATCTTGTCTAGTTCCTGAGGTACCACTACAGTACAATCTGTCCAGGTGACCCAGGCAAACAAGGGGCCCGCCAGCTCCACATATTATGAGGTTGTAGCATCGTCCTGCTTTGGTGCCTAAGGACTATATCTAGTCCACAGATATCTAGTCCAATATGGTGAGTGTTTGTCTTTCCATTGGTGAATAATCCTTGTAGGGCTTTCCTTAGCCCTTCTATTACTTCTCTCTCTGATTATTTGGTATAGTGTGCCTTTTCCATTTGGGGAATAACAGTGCAAAGTAGCTGCAATGTGGTCAGAATGTGCAAGAACAGTCCTGCATTGGAACTCTTGGTCCCAGCTTTTTCAGTTTTCTCCTTGGCAACAGTCATTTGAAAACCCTTCTGCACTTTTATTATCTGGTAGATAGTGCTCTTTTAAAATTACCTCCCTTAGTCTGCTATAGCATTTTTAGTTGGACACATGCTCTCTAAAAGGATAAGTTAGGAGTTATATCCTTTCAAATAAAAGCATCCCAACATTGTCTTGTTAATGTGAATGTATTCATTTACTGTGATGCTACCCTGGGGGATATTCCCCTTTTCATTTCCATTCATTGGAGAGCAGTGAAATTAGTCCCAAGATGTGATAGAGTTTGTCAGTTCTCCCTTCCATAATTAGGTGAGGAATTTCTTTTCTTTACTATTGTTTGCTCCCATCATCAGAAATTCTAGCATGACAGTAAGTACAGGTAAAGGGAGACCTACATGGCAAAAGCCAGAACTTTTTGAATAACAACAAAGAGGAAAAAAAGATCAGCTTTTGCTAGAAGTAAATCAAATCTTACTTGTTATATGGGTTATTAGTAATGAAAATGTGCAGAACTGTGAGAAAACACATATTGCTAATATACAGAAAATAAGAATATATTGAAACAGAGAAATGATCAGTTTTCACATCCCTGGGGGCGGGGGCAGAAATTGGGTCTTAGTCACTTGTTAAGTCATCATTTATACCAGAGACTGTATCTTCATATAAGTTATCCATGTCTAACATAGCCTGATCTATATCAAACATTAGGTCTTCATCCTCTCTTGGTGTAAGTATTGAGTCTAAGTCTGAGAGATCAGGGAGATCTGGTAGCGAAGGCTCCTCAGGAAGAGGTGCATCTGCTTCAGTCTCTTCTGCTCTACCATTTTCTTCTACATAAGGAACTTCTTGTACTTGTATAATGAATTGTAAAAGCTCATCAGCTATTCTTATTAACTGGGCTACACAAGCAACAAGTCCATCAATGAGTACAGGAACTGACACAGAATCCATGCTGCAGTGCTCTTCTAAATAGATAAAATATCACTACAAGCTCTAGCAAATGGACTCTCGGTGACAATGGATAGTATAAGGGGCTAACAAAGGTTCTGTGGTTGGTTTAGGCCAGAAATTAAGATGTTGATATGATTATGATGCTGATCAAGTACAGAATGAGAACAGTAGAACAATAGAACTTTTTGATAATGTTGGTAAACCGTGCACAGAATTTATATATGGTACTCTTGTTTGTACTAGTGGTGAACTGCTATTATAATGACCATCAGGCGAACTGTCACAGCCAAGAGAAAACAGCAAAGCAGACCTAATAATAAAAAAGAGAGAGATATAAAGATTAGTGTCTTTGAGCCTTTATCCATCCTACAGGCTACAGCTACTGGTTACCCCATCAAGAATTGCCGTTAAGGTTGAAATGATATGTCTAACTATAGCCCCTCCTTTGTTGCTGGCCTTGTGAGGCTCTACTACTTCTCTTTCCTTTGAAAACCTCATGGTCTTTATCTCTTGTTAAGAGATTTGGTAGAAAAGTAAGCATAGGCAGTTTGTCTGTCTTTCCTGAACATCTCATTTGAGGAAGGATACACTCACTCAGGGTCTGTCAATTATTAGCACCTTTGCCTCATTGCCATTTATATCTGGTGCTGCTGAATTCTTTCTGTGTTTTTTGGAATCCATTCATTAAAATTTCCAGATGCCCTGAAGCCTGGGGAGTTTATGGTAAATAAAAGTCCTATGTTCTCTGTATTTTGCCAAACTTTGGAGAATTTCAGTTATAAAACTAGTTCCTTAATAATTTCCTATTACTGCCCCTCTTCCATATCTAGCAGCTCATTCTTCCAACTTTATCTAAAGCTATGGTTGTACTATTTTCATCTGCATTTCTGGTGGGCTCTTTGCAAACCCACTTTCTGAGTAAGTATATACTTGTATAAGGCAATATTATTTGTTTGAAAATCTAGATATTGACTCAATATAATCTACCTGCTACATTTGTCTGGTTTACCACTCCCCACCACACTTAAAGTGAACCTGTTGAGGATGCAGGAAGTTTTTAGTATTTTGACATATCTCATATTTCTTACTCACTTTTTTATTTGATTCTGTTTTTCTAACTCTTTCTTCTCTACTAACCTGGTACATACATGCCCACATGCCCTGAGGTTTCACAAGCCCATCCTACAACCTTAAATTGAACTGAAAAGGGAGCTGAGTTGAAACTTAGAGTCCCCAAAACTTCAGGGTCTACATTAGTTTTGGGGGCCTAGATTATCTCCCCTCTCATTCCAAATAGATTCTTCTGCTTTTCCATTCTGATGAGCTGATACATGTCTTTATAAGAATTTCTAAATTCCTTTCACAAATTTATTTTCATATCTCCCTTCACCAGATTGTATTTCCTGCAATAGTCCAGTTCTGTATGGCTGATCAGTGTAGCTATGTACCTTTGGCCAGTTTTTTTTTTTCTTGGTTATATCTACATGTTAAATTTCTGGCTATTAATTCTGCAAATTGGGCTAACTTTCTTTCTCCAGCTCCAGTCAGGCTTTTCCTAGTTGAAAGCCTTAGGAGGTAGTCATCTATATAACTCCTTTAGGATTCTACCAAGTCTATTATTGCCCAGTTTTCAGCAGTTCTGACCAGAGTGGGGCCCAGCAAGCCAGAGACTTCACTTTCAGCTGACTGTAATCCTTGGATATTTATTGGAGTACAGAAAATCATCAGCCAGATGGTCTGTGATTTGCACATAGAGCTTGCTGGTCTCCACAGGACCTTTTTCGACCCACTCAGTTGTATACTATCTCCACTTAGTATAAATCCTGTAAGATCACTACATTTTTTTTTGTCCCAAATCCTACCAGTAGACATGGGGTTTGCCCTGATGATAAGGGTCACAACAATAATGACGAGAAGGCACGATTTTGTTGGAGGCAACTTTCCATATGGAATATAGGAGAATGGGTACTAGAGGCAGAGCAGTTTGTTTTATTAATTCAAAGGATCTGTTTGTTTAAGAGAAAAACGTCTCATGAAAGAAAATATGGAGAGAAATCAAGGAAAGGAATTCGGCATTTATTTAGAACATGCATCAGCTCATCAGAAGGAAAACACGGAAGAAAGATGTGTGTTAAATATTGTTAGAGAGCACCATCACATTTTTCAAAGGAAGCAATAACTACTATATGGTATATACAGCCCAAAGGCACAAGAAGATGACAGGAACACCCTCACACAAAACCTATTTAACTTCTGACTTCCCATTCACCCAGTTTTTTTTCTCAACTTCTCTATCTTCCTCTGGGACTCTTTTATTCCTCCTCTTGGTCAATATGCTTCCATTTATTCACCTATGTGTTTCATTCTATTTCACACCCTCTCTATCTCCATCTACTCTTACCCTTTTCCATCATCTTTTCTTGTATCTCTCTCCTAAAACTGGGAAAAAACTGGAATAAATTATATTTGATTCATCAAATTTTTATTGTATGTATTGAGTTGTACATTACACAACCTAAACATAAAAAGCAGAGAGGTAGAACATTCCATATTTTGCTCTCTTATAAGACAAATGTAGTTACTTATTACTTTATGTGGCCCTTGATTTTTTTTGTGGGGTGGGGGACTCAGTCGCTTTTGATGGGAAAAACAATTAGTGACCTTGCCTTAACTTTCTTGACCCTTGTATTAGCTGATCCACCATTTTTATTCTCAAACCATCTCAGAACTTAGCAACTAGAGGGTGAGGGGAGGGCAAGAAGAAACTTGAAGAAACTGCTAAGTATTCCAATAATAAGAAAGAGTAACAGTGTAGCATCAGCTTATGCCAGTTTTGGTAATTTCCAAAGCAACCAACTCTGGACACCTCAGCTAGCCTACAGGGGTATTTTGGATAGTTTATGCCTAGCCTTAACTCACTTTAAGGGACTTTTTATTAGCTATATCCTCTGCCTGGGATTCCTTTCTCCTTGGTGGGGGAGGAGTGGGGACTTCGGGTCATTCTGATATCTACTTTAATATCACCTCCTCAGATTTCTTACCCCTCAACCTGGGTAAAGCCCCTAATCATCCCTTTCCCATTACACACAAATTTCATTTTTGCATGATGGTATCTATAGCTAGCTCATATTTTCTTGTTTAATTATTTGTTTTTCTGTCTCTCACCTTACCCCTACATACATATAGACTAAAATGTAATTGTCATGAGACTAAGAAATCTGTCTGTTTTGGCCGGGCGCGGTGGCTCAAGCCTGTAATCCCAGCACTTTGGGAGGCCGAGACGGGCGGATCACGAGGTCAGGAGATCGAGACCATCCTGGCTAACACGGTGAAACCCCGTCTCTACTAAAAAGTACAAAAAACTAGCCAGGCGAGGTGGCGGGCGCCTGTAGTCCCAGCTACTCCAGAGGCTGAGGCAGGAGAATGGCGTAAACCCGGGAGGAGGAGCTTGCGGTGAGCAGAGATCCGGCCACTGCACTCCAGCCTGGGTGACAGAGCCAGACTCCGTCTCAAAAAAAAAAAAAAAAAAGAAAAAAAAAGAAATCTGTCTGTTTTGTTTTCTGGTATATCCCCAAAGAACAGAAGAGTGCTTGCCAGCATAGTATGTAATCAGTAAGTGTCTTTGAAAAAAACGAAATAATGGAAGGAGGGAGGGAGGAACAACTTTCAGCACATTCATTCAGTAAATATTATCAAGCTTCAATCATGCATGTGGGAAACAGGGGATACAAAAATGGACCAACTCATCAAAACATACAGTTAATAAAATGAACAGGTAACCCAAAGACTGAGAGAAAATATTCACAAAATATATATCTGACAATGAACTTTCAACCAGAATATACATATTCTGGTTGAAAATATATAACATATGTATACAACATAAATATATAACAGAATATATATATTCTGGTTGAAAGTTCACTGTCAGATATATATTTATATATATGTGTGTGTCTATACATATATATATAAAGAACCCCTACAACTCAATAATAAAAAGACGAACAACCCAACTTAAAAATGGTCAAAAGATCGGAACAGACAATTCAAATGAAGAGCTAATAAGCACATGAAAACATCCTCAACATTATTAGTAATCAAAGAAATGCAAATTGACATCACATTAAGATACCACAATACACTCAGTAGATTGGCTAAAATTAAAGACTGATAACATCAAATATTGACAAAGATGTAGAGGAACCAGAATTCTCACACACATTTATACTACTGGTAGGAGTATAAAATCGTATTATGTTTTTGGAAAAACATCAGTTTCCTATAAAACTAAGCATATACCTATCTATATCCCAGCAATTCCACTCCTAGGTATTTACCCAAGAGAAGTGAAAGTTTACAAAGTGACTTTTACAAGAATAGCTATAGAAGTTGTATGCATAATCACCAAAAAGTAGGAAGAGCTCAGGTATCTATCAAGAAGAGAATGAATAAGCAAACTGTGGTATAGTCACACAACGTGATACTGATAAGCAATAAAAAGAAAGGCACTACTGACAGGGACAACAACATGGAGGAATAATCAACATTATACTTAATGAAAGAAGCCAGACACAAAAGATTACATGCTGTATGATTCCATCCATACACAATTTTAGAAAATGCAAAATAATCTATGTAGAAAAAAAATCAGAATAGTGGTTGCATTTATGGGAGTAGGAACTGATTGGGAAGGGGCATAAAGGAACTTTCTAGAGTGATGGTAGTGAACATGTTTAGATAAGGTCATGGGTTACACAGGAGTATGCATGTATCAAAACTCATTGAATGGTACTCTAAAAATTTGTACATTTCGCTATATGTAAATTTTGCTCCCTTCAAAAAAGTAACCAAGCACAATCCCCAACCTCTGAAAGCATATGTCAGATGCAATGATGTGCCCATAAAAAATTTTCTAATAAATTGTCACATTAATGGGAGACCTATTGTGTATCAAGGACTGTAAAATCCACTTTTCTTATATTACAGGTTGAGTATTCCTTATCCAAAATGCTTGGTACCAGAAGTGGTTTAGATTTCAGATTTTGGAGTATTTGCATATACATAATGAGATATCTTAGGAATGGAACCCAAGTCTAAACATGAAATTCATCTATGTTTTATAAACACCTTATACACATAGCCTGAATGTAATTTTATAGAATATGTTTAATAATCTTGTGCACTAAACAAAGTTTGTGTACGCCAAACCATCAGAAAGCAAAGGTGTCATGTTGGTGCTCAAAACGTTTTGGATTTTGAAGCATTTAGTATTTCAAATGTTGAGATTAGAGATATATTTAATCCTCACAATAAAATCATCCCATGAAGTTATAGGTGGAAAAACTGAGGATCAAAGAGATTCGGTAATTTGCCCATGAGCATATAAGTAAGGGTGCAGAGGTGGATATCAGCCCAGGTCAGACTTCTAATATCCTATGCTAGAGGGCACAAATTTAGGTGACCACAGGAGCAAATCTGCCTTATTCAGGGCCAGAGCTGACATCTCATTCTCCTAAGCAGAAATAGAACTGAGAATGTTAATGTCATTTGCTATCCCTAGAAACTGGCTGAATTCCAAGTTGAATGTGACTTAGGCAGATTAGTCCCCTAGGAAATCCCCACTATCTGTGACTGGGAGGTTCAGGGATATATCCATTATCTATCCTTCCACTGACCTACTGAATTGGCCCAAATGTTCATAAACTACTTACCTGTGATAGAGCTGAGAGGGATGGGGGTATCAAGGCTCAGCCTATTAAACAATTTGCAGACTTTGCTTCCAAACAGGATGTGAACGCTCCTGCAACAACAACAATAAAAACAACACCCACACACACACCAAAAAAAAAAAAGATAAATTGCTAAATCGATAAGCAAGGATGAGATTAACCAACATTTCAAAGAGCAAAGAGCCCTTTCTAAGTGAACTGACAATCGGACTTTTTTCCTTCCCTGGGACATTTGCTAATTCTGGGCACTGTTGAAGATGAAGCTTGACTGTAAAGCAGAAGGACTCTCCTGAGGAAAGGAGAAATGAGCATAACTTTTGGCAGTTGGGAGACACTAAAATAATGGGCTGGAAACTTGAGAAGCCCAAAATGCAGGGCTAGTTTTTCTTACCTGAAGTCACCTGAGTTCTGGGCTGGTGTCTGGGCAGGAAAGGCACAGGAAAATCTCCTGCAGTCTCCTGGTACTTCAGAGACAAATTCTCCCTCTAGAGGGGAACTGCCCCAAACAGGCCACCGGTCTCCACTTTAAAAGGTTACCTAGATTTTGAAGTTAGAGGGACAAAGGGAAAACTAATGAGTCAAAAAGATCAAAACCACTCCCAAAGGGCAATTTGGACAAAATGATTCTAAAATGCATAAAGATACATAAAGGGCTAGTAATATTGAAACATCTTCAGGAAGAACAAATTGAAGGACATATGCTACCAGATATCAAGGCTAGTTATACAGCTACAGAAATTAAGACAGCATGGTACTGGCTCCAGGACAGACAAATCAATGGAACCATGACCCTTACCTCATGCCAGATACCAAAATAATACCAATAATGATTTGAAATGAATCATAGGCCTAAATATGAAAGTTAAAACAACAATGCTTCTAGATCACGCCACCAGAGAAAATCTTCATGATCTTAGGTAGGCAAATATTTCCCATAGGACAGAAAACATTAACTATGAAAGAAAAGATTAATTACACCTTAAGAGGATGAAAAGCCAACCACAGACTGGGATAAAATATTCACAATATATATCTAACAAAGGACTTATATCCACTACACTCATACATTTTTTAAACTCCTACAAATCAATAAGAAAAATATAATCAGTCTAATTTTTAAAAAATACAAAAGAATTGAACCGGCACTTCATAGAAGAGAATATCCAAATGGCTCATAAGCATATAAATAGGTGTTCATCACTATTACTCATCAGGGAAGTGCAAATTAAAACCACAATGAGATATGCAAAACCCACCAGAAGAGCTAAAATGGAAAAGACTGACAATACCAAGAACTGAAAACATGGAACAACTGGAACTCTCATAGATTGCTGGTGAAATTGTTAACTGGTACAACTACCTTGGAAAACTATTTGGCAGTATCTACTAAAACCAATCATACCTCTATCACATGACCCTGGAATGCTACTCCTAAGTATATAACCAAAGGGTGTACAAATATCCACCAAGATACAGGTACAGGAATGTTGAAATAAACCAGATGCATAAAATTAGCTATCATATCACTCCATTTACATGAAATCCAAGAACAGGCACACAAATCTATGGGAAAGAAGTGAACAAAGTGGTTACCTCTGGGTAGGGGGTTATTGACTCGGAAGGGATATGAGAAAGCCTTCTGGGGTGCTGGGAATGTTCTATATCTTGATATAATCACATATGTTAAAAAACAAAAGCATTGATATGCACCCTTAAAGTTTGTGCAGTTTACTATATGCATGCCATACCTCAAAAAAATAGTTTTATTTTTTAAATTTTAGGCCTCCATCCTACAAAAACTAATGAGGACAGCAAGACAGTGATAAAAGTCTTACCAGGATTCAGCAAGCCAGTCATCAAAGTTAATGAAAATGGAATGAAGTATGAATATGCAGGGGAGAGTCCCTTTGGCCTGTGTGGCTCTCTACTTCATGGCAGTGCTAAGGCAAGAGACCCTTATGGCTAGGCAGAGTTTTTAATTGATACAAGATGAGATAACCTATATCTTACAAGTAGCTCATAAAGACCCCTGAGGCAGAGGCCATACTATCCATCTGGTAACTGAGATCTTTGACCCCATTAAATTTTTATTAATCTCTCTCTCTTTTGACATTTTCTGTCTGCACAACTAATCAAAAGTCACCATTTTTCTTTTAGCTGAAGGTCCTATCCGGCAATTTTGCAATGCTCCTAATTGGAAAATTGGCAATAAGTGTCTAACAGTAGGATGGAAAAAAAGCAAAGAAATCCAAATCCTCTGGGTCTATCTTTATAGTTGATAAGCTTCTTTGTATTAGGTAAGGTAAATTAGTTCATATCCAAGGAGAACAGAGGCAGTTATGTGGGAAATATTAAAATGCACCTTTAGTGAGGGTGGGTGCCAGATTCCTATTTACAAACAGGTAAATTTTTTTTCCATAGTGCTCCCTTCTCCAACGCTACAGTAACATTTGGATACATGCATTCGATATAGATTGTTTTAAAAAAAACGCCTACAGACATATAACTTCTCATTGCCCTCTTCACCCCTTGAGGAAACGTCAAGAGAACTTTATCCACAAAGGGCAAATTTTCACAATTTTAACATAACAGAAGCATCTCTAGGGGCTTTTGTTCATAAAATGAACAAAAAACAGTATTTACACTTTAAACTCTTTCTGAAAAAGCTACAAACTTTTGCCTTTAAAAAAATAACTGTGTGCAATACAGCATTTGCCTGTTATAGGATCTGACATTTAAAAATCCCCATGAAGCATCTTTAATTTATCAAGAAAGAAAGGAAAGAATTGTGCAGCTGAGGAGCTAAACATGGCCCCTTCTTGAAAATATATGAAAAATTCAAAACTAAAACTAAAAAAAGGGGGAGTAGGAAATGTCCTTATGGTCAATTTAAACCAAACTCTACTGAATTTCTTTCCTCCTCCAAATTTGTTCATTGCTTCAGAGAAAAATCAGACTGGCTTACCCTTCAGAAAAACAACTTAGTAGAGAAAAACAACCACTTTTGAAAATACATCTTGGTTATTTTCCTAGACAGATACAGTGTTTCCTCAAAATACTGTTCGAACATGAGGATAGACACTCAATCTTAACCTGGTAGGACCCTACACAGGCTTGTCCCTGAGGCTTGGCCACTATGAGATGCTCCCAGGCCCTTAGAGAGTCTGGAAAGAGATGTAATACTTCTAGAAAGATTTTTTTTGGTTTTCAAATATTACAGTGCAGATGACAGGGTCTAAAATAAGGGAAATAAAAACAGAGCTTGGAGGTAACAAGAACAGGGGTTCTATTTCCAAGTCTTTCTTCAGCTTTCTGAGAGGGGAAAAAAAGTTGTGGTTGTTTGTTTGTATATGCTTTTTGGGAGAGATATAAAATGATACCAGTGGTTATAAGGATAGGATCTGGTATCCAAAAAAAAAAAAAAAACCACAAAACCTGTATTTGAATTTCAACTTCACCACTTACTAACTAGAAGGTTGCTAAGCTACTCTTTGTGTCAGTTTCCTCATCTGTAAGATGAAGATAATGACAGTTGTGAGAATTACATTAGTTAGTTAGCACAACAAATTTTAAATGGTGTCTGGTATATAATTAGCACCTAATAAATGTTAGCCAATATAATTGCACTGGAGAAATTCCAGGATCTGGGAAACAGTATGTGGTACATCATGACTAGTGAATAGCTACCTGTGGAAGGCAGGAGAAGAGATGGCTGCAGGCATTACAAAAACTGGAAAGACATGCCAGAGACACAATTCATCTCAGAGTTAGAACCAATATTCGATGATGACTTTGAGCTTGGGTAAAAATGTGAGGGAACAAGACTGTCTTGAAGCTGTAGTTCACCAATGACCCTTTCAGGAGACCTAAGGACAATCAAAGACTGTAGAGAATCCTTGAGGATTAGCAAATCCTCCTAGTCTAACTTCCTCTGAAGCACTTCCTTATTCTGGCTTTGAGCTTTGGTGGGACTGTAGCTCACATGCACCACTCCTGGCCTGGTGAAAGCTAACTACATTGTGAGCTACACATTGACTATGCCTCCAACATACTGCCAGTTACACAGAGCATGCCCTCCACCTGGTATTGTGACAATGATTCTTTCGAAGCATGAAATCCTTAGAAACATTTACTTGGAAAGTAATCGGCAAGGTCATTGAGACAAGACAATAAAGGCCCATTATCCTATGTCTAGCGTGACTTCACCCAAACTAATTCAAAGTTTCAAGTATTCCTTTGTGAATCATTTGGATAAGAAGGAGAGCATTATGCAGATATCTTTGTGTACTTTTTACTTCATACCATCCTAGCCTGGATTTAGTCCCTAACTTCAGAAATATATCTCAGAAATTTGATAAGAGAAAGACGAAGCACCAGTTGTGGCCTCCTCTATGTTTCTGTGGCAAATGCCAGCTTGCCAAGAAAGAACAGGTTAGTGTATTTTACCACATGGAAAGATGATCACAGATTACAGATTGCTTCCCTCTGCCTGCAAATGTGCTTAATGCCTGTCCAGCAAAGGAAAGGCCCTTCTGTTTTTAATGATTTCAAAATAACATTTCATAGCATCCCTTGGTAATTCATTCCAATATTTTATAGTTTCTTACTTCTGGTAATTATATCCTCAACTATGTTCACATACATTAACTTATAATAATCCTGTGTAGTGGCCATGCGCGGTGGCTCATGCCTGTAATCTCAGAACTTTGGGAGGCCAAGGCAGGGCAGGCGGATCACGAGATCAGGAGTTCAAGACCAGCCTGGCCAGCATAGTGAAACCCCATCTCTACTAAAAATACAAAAAATTAGCCAGGTGTTGTGGTGGGCACGTATAATCCCAGCTACTCTGGAGGCTGAGGCAGGAGAATTGCTTGAACCTGGTAGGCAGAGGTTGCAGTGAGCTGAGATCGTACCATTGCACTCCAGCCAGGGCGACAGTGTGAGACTCTGTCTCAAAAATAAAATAAATAAATAAAATAATCCTCTGTAGCAAGGATTATACCTATTTTACACTTGAGGAAATGAAGAACCAAAGAGGGTAACTGACTCGCCAAGATTGCACAGCTGATTAGTAGCAGAGCAAGAATAAGAATCTGAATTCTTGGCTAGTATTAAAAAGTCAGAAAATAACAGATGCTAGTGAAGTTGCAGAGAAAAAGAAATGCTTATACGTTGTTAGTGTGAGTGTAAATCAGTTCAGCCATTGTGGAAGACAGTGTGGCAATTCCTCAAAGACCTAAAGACAGAAATACCATTTGACCCAGGAATCCCATTACTAGGTATGCACCCAAAGGAATATAAATCCTTCTATCATAAAGACACATGCACACATTATGTTCATTGCAGCACTATTCACAATAGCAAAGACATAGAATCAATCTAAATGCCCATCAATGGTAGATAGGATAAAGAAAATGTGGTGCATATACACTATGGAGTACTATGCAGCCATAAAAACAAGATGATGTCCTTTACAGGGAAATGTTTGAGCTGGAGGTCATTATCCTTAGCAAACTAACACAGGAACAGAAAACCAAATACCACATGTTCTCACTTATAAGTGGGAGCCAAATGATGAGAACACATGGACACATAAAGGGGAACAGCACACACTGGGGCCTATCAGAGGGTCGAGGGTGGCAGGAGGGAGAGGATCAGGAAAAACAGTTAATGGATACTAGACTTAATACCTAAGTGATAAAATAATCTGTAAAACAAACACGCCATGACATGGGTTTACCTATGTAACAAACCTGCACTGGTACCCTTGAACTTAAAATAAAAGTTAAAAATTTTTATTTAATTTAAAAAAGAACCTGATTCTTCAGATTCTTGGCCTTCTTCAGACTCTTGACCTTCTTCAGACTCTTGGTCTGACTAATGATGCTCCGGGAACCTCCACATCACCAGCAGAATAAGAACCAGTGTTAAGATATCAACAAGAACACAATATGTTTGTCTCTTGGTGTACAAAGAGGACTAGTTCCAGGATCTTCCACAGATACTAAAACCTGTGGATGCTTAAGTCTCTGATATGAAATGGCGCAGTATTTGCATATAACCTATGCACATCCTCCCTCATACACTTTAAACCAGGGGTATCCAATTTTTTGGCTTCCCAGGGCCACACTGGAAAAATTGTCTTGGGCCACAAATAAAATACACTAACACTAATGATAGCTGATGAGCTAAAGAAAATTGCAAAAAAAAAAATCTCATAACATTTTAAGAAAGTTTATGAATTTGTGTTGGTCCGTATTCAAAGCTGTCCTGGGCCACAGTTTGGACAAGCTTGCTTTAAGCCATACCTAGATAACTTATGATGCCTTATACAATGTAAATACTATGTAAATAGTTTGTTTTACAATATTGGTTTAGGGAATAATGACAAGAATAAAAAGTCTGTACATGTTCAGTACAGATGTAATATTTTAAAAATATTTTTGATCCACAGTTGGTTGACTCCATGGATGCAGAACCCACAATACAGAGGGCTGATTGTATAGCCATGATAGTTTGCTTACCAAGTGTATCAAAGGCCAAAAGTCCCCTTGAGGACAACCATTTCATTATTGTCATCCCTACATACTATCATTCCCAGAGTGTCCCTATAGTAGAAAGCCCTGCTAAAAAGAGAAGATACAAAAAGCCTAGCTGAACATTAAAATCACCTTAAGATCATATGCTGATTCATGAAAATAAAAAATAAGGCAAGAGTATGTGGTTTCCCGCTTTCTAACTTCTCTATATTTACCTCTGAGATAGATACACTCAGAATAAATTGAAGAAAATGAGGCAGAAAAAAAATTCCAAGTATCCTAAAGAAAATGCTTTACCCTTGGCCATGAGCTTCCTTTCCCTTTGAGGATTTCATACCTCTACCTCCCAAAGTTTCTAAGGGAGCCAAAGGTTAGCATTTTAAACATGGGCAAAGAGTGAATCCCATTGCTTTATATGCTTGACACTCAGAAAAGCACATCAGGGTTACAACACAGTCCTCTGGCAAGAGCCCTCCCAATACTAAACCAGCATGCTGTTCAAGTGACAAGATAAATGGAGTTTTCCTTATATGATTTCTTACAGTATTTCTTTTTTAATATTAGCTAGAGCCAGGGGAATCTGAAGGCAGGCTCACTCAATAGGAACAAAATTTCCCTCTCATCTGTTATGACTGATATTACCAAGGTTAAATACTTATGTCCTGAAACTCACTTTTAATTAAATATAATGGCCACTCCACCTTACTACCCTTGTTAAAGTCACCAATGACTTCTGCACTTCTAAATCCAATTATCAGCTCTCCGTCTCATCTTACTTGTCCTATAAGCAGGCTTTAACATGGCCAATCACTCCCCAAGTCCTCTTTTTCTTCATGTGTAGTCACTCTCTTGGTGATCTCATATGGGCTGCAGATAAAACCTATAGGCAGATGGCTCCCAAATTTATTTAGCCAGCTTAGGCCTTTATCTAAAATCTCATACTTGTTTATCTAATTGCATTACATTGATTCCTGTAAAATTCAACATAGTACATTCAAAACTAAATCCTTGGTATTCTCTCCCAAACCTACTCCCTTAAACAGCCTTCCATCTCAGTAGATGGTAATTCTATCCTTCTAACTACTCAGGCCAAAAAATCCACAGTCAATCCGCCAGGGTATCCTGTTGGCTCTGCCTCTAAAACGTATCCACATCCACAATCTGATCACTTGTCATTGTGAGACACCATCATCTACCTTCTCACCTTGATTATTTTGACAGCCTCCTGACAGGAGTCTCTTTGCCTTGCCTCACTACAGTCTCTTTTCTTTTCTCTTTCTTCTTTCTTTTTTTTCTTTTTTTTTTTTTCTGAGTTACAGTCTTGCTCTGTCACCCAGGCTAGAGTACAGTGGCATGATCTCAGCTCACTGCAACCTCCACCTCCCAGGTTCAAGCCATTCTCCTGCCTCAGCCTCCCAAGTAGCTGGGATTACAGGCATCCACCACCATGCCCGGCTAATTTTTTTTTTTAAATAGAGACAGGGTTTCACCATGTTGGCCAGGCTGGTCTTGAACTCCTGACCTCGTGATCTGCCCACCTTGGCTCCCAAAGTTCTGGGATTACAGGCATGAGCCACCGCACCCAGCTACAGTCTCTTTTCAACAGGACAGACAGTGATCCCTTTAAAATGGAAGTCAGATCATGTCACTCCTCCATTTAAAACACTCTGATAACTGCATTTCCTTTACCATAAAACCCAAATCCTTATAGTGGCTTATATGGCCCTGCATAATATAATCTGCAACTTCATCTTCTGTCTTTCTCTCTCCTCTCTCTTCTAGCTGCTCTGGCCTCCCTGTCATTCCTCAAATTCACCAAGCATACTTCCTCTTTAGGTTCTTTATACTGGCTATTCTGCCTGGAATGGTCTTGACTCAAATATCGAAAGAGCTAAATCCCTCACCTTCTTCAATCTCTTTGCTTCTATCTTGCCTTCTCAATGAGTATTTCACTTACCACCTTTGTAAATTTTAACCTCCCCCTCCCAACTTGGCAGTCCTGAGTCTTCCTTATTCTGCTCTTTTTAAATTTTTCTTAGAAATGTATCACTTTCTACATATATAGTTTACTTATTTATTATGATGATCATTTATTTTCTGGTCTTCCTCTCTAGAATGTAAGCTCCATGAAGGCATGGATCTCTGTTTTATCTAAGTGCAAGAACAGTGTCTAGCATATAGAAGATATTCAGTAAATATTTGTTGACTAATAATTTGTAAGGACTAATAATTCCTTACATTTTTATAGTGTTTTATGCTTCTAGTGCTTTCACATGGTATCCCATTTAATCATCTTAATTACTATATGAGGTGGGTAGGGCAACACATAATTTATCTCCATTTCACATTTAGGAAAATTAAAATCCAGAGTGGTAAAATGATCTACCCAAGAGCTATTCTACATAGCTGGAATGTGGTAAGACCAGAAACCTAGTTTTGCACCCTTTTTCTGTAGCCTCCAATATTATACTGCAAAGCCCGTAGTCCTTGAGGAAAGACCCTCCAGATTCTTTGTTAGGAAGGGGATATGCCCAGCTTGTGCCACTAACCCAGTGCCTTGAAGCTTAATGTGTTTTACCAGCAAATGCAAAGTCAATTAAAGACCTGAGCTTATGTGGCGAATCGCCTTGTGAATATGAGAGAAAATGATTCCCAAATGGCACTCTCTCCAAGAAAGAAAGAAAGCAACATTTGAATATCCCAGCTACTTAGTGGAATAAATTATTCGTTTCTTCCTAACTAGCTCTGCCTTCCTCTGGCATTACCCACTAAACCAAACAGTTCTCCAAAGCAATGTAATAGCATAAAGGAGAAGTGAGAGTCCAAAAAGGCATCTGCGACCTAACATACATCCCAGTGGCCTCTTCCACTGTGCCACCATCTAAGCCACTAACTGCCCATGTTGAAGCTTTCCCACATTGCCACTGCCAAACAGAAAGAATGGAGACTGTCCCTTTAAATGTACCACCAAACAGGAAGCTGATGTTTACTTGGCAGGGGAAGAACAAGATACTTTCATGCTTGGCATACTGCTACCATTGGCATCTAACCCAGAAGCTGCTGCATTCTGCAGGGGTGGCAACTATTTTGTCCTCAGGATAACATAGTGGAAGATGCAGCTATATTTACATACAGGCTTTTTAATAGAGATGCCTATCACCCCTGGTAAGCTCACAGGAGGCAACAGAAATGGCACAGTCAGAAAAAGGCAAGCCAAGTCCTCAGTACCTTCTGGCAACTGAATCCACAGTACCAGAGAGGGAGGCCTTGATCTCTTTCTCTGGCCCCCAGAATGTCTTATACCAGGAGTATATCCAGAAACCCTCTGAAGTATTACTGAGTAGACCGGGTTTGTCTTCAGTGCCCTTGTCAGAACTGTCTTTTCCAAGATCACACCAAATCGAGTAGTTGAGGCTTGACTCTACTAAGTCAACTCTGATGCAAGCCTCAACAAATATCCCATAATGAAACAGCATGCAACAATTCAATAAATAAAACCTCAGGCTGAAAAAAAGAAGTGTCATTGCAAGCACAATCTACCAAACGCTTAACAGATTTTAGATAATACATGGATGCAAACATCACTGAAACATGCAGAAACGTACAACCACCTTGGCTACACGGGTATGTACTGAAGTATCTGACACTGAGGAAGTAGGAAGGATGGAAGAAAAGACTTTTTTATTTTATTTTATTTTATTTTATTTTATTTTATTTTATTTATTTTATTTTATTTTATTACAAAGTTTCACTCTTGTCGCCCAGGCTGGTGTGCAATGGCATGATCTTGGCTCACTGCAACCTCTGCCTCCCAGGTTCAAGCAATTCTCCTGCCTCAGCCTCCCGAGTAACTGGGATTACAGGCGCCCACCACCATGCCCAACTATTTTGTATTTTTAGTAGAGACAGGGTGTCACCGTGTTGGCCAGGCTTGTCTCAAACCCCTGACCTCAGGTGATCCAGCTGTCTCGGCCTCCGAAAGTGCTGGGATTACAGGTGTGAGCCACCAGGCCTGGCCGAAAAAACATTATTTTTAAGGGGAATATTGACTTTGAAGGCAGAGAAACCGAGGTTCAAGTCTAAAAGTTTTCTTGCCTTAGATCACTTAAACTCACTATGACTCACTTTCCTGATCAGAAATAAGGATGATGACAAAAAGCGAGTATTAATTTTGTGATGTAGACAATGTTTAACTACGGGGAGAAGCCCTGTTGCTTTAGTTTTTTGAAAAGTGTGGCTTTTGAGTTTAAACATAGATTTAAACTGCACTTCTGATACTAATTGTATGGCATTGCAGAAAGCACTTATTCTCTCTAAACCTGAGTTTATTCATCTATATTTTGAGGATGATGTTGACACCTATCTCAAGTGGATGCTATAATAATCAAACAAGAAAATGTTATGAATGTGTTTTATAAGCCATGAACTCCAAGACAAAGAAAAGTTGTTTTTTGTTTTTTCTTAAAAAAAAAAAAAAAACCTTTGATTGGAGTGGCCAACCAATCTGACTTTCCAGGAATAAGGGATTTTCCAAGACCCAGAGTTTTCAATGCTAAATATAGAAAATCTCAGGCAAACCAGGATGAGTTGGGCACTCTAGTCTTGACTAACCTTTAATTAGGCCAATGTCCTCACTAGACCTTAACTGAGATGGCTAGGCCTTAACCAGATTTAGTCCCTGGCTCTGCCTTAACTAGACTCTTACTAGGACTTAACTAAGCTTACCCCTTTCTAGACCTAACTGGGTTAAATAGGCCTTAAATAGGCCTAGGTCCTTGCTACACATTAAATTAGAAATGAATAGGCCTTCTCTAGACTTAAGTCCTGGCAATGCCTTATCTAGACTGATTAGATATTAACTAGGCATAGTCCCTGGCTAAGCTAACTGGGCTGTGGCTAGGACTCAACTAGGCATAAGCCTGGTTCCACCTTCACTGAGTTGACTAGGCTTTAACTAGGCTTAAGCCTTGCTTTTGCCTTAACTAGACTCTGACTAGGCTTTAACAAGACTTAAGGCCTGCATTTGCCTTAACTAGACTCTGACCAAGCTTTAACTAGACTTTGACCCTGGATAGGCCTTAACTGGGCTGGCGATCTTAACTAGGATGACTAGGCCCTAAGTAGGCTCAAACTCTGGCTGGAACTTAACTAAAGTCTGACCACAGCTTTTCTAGGCTCAGACCTTGACTAGGCCTTAACTGGGTCCAGGTTATACCTTAACTAAACTCTATGTCTCCTTTAGAATTATGCCCTAGATAGGCCTTAACCATGCTTTGACTAGGACTTCAGTAGGCTAATCCTCTGGATAGGCTATAGCTGGGCTAATTAAACCTTAACTAATATTGGCCCTCACTAGGCTTTAACTGGGCTGGTGAGACCTTAATTGTGTTAAATAGCTCTTAACTAGTCTCAGGCCTTTGCTATACTTTAACTAGACTCTGACTAGGCCTTATCTAAACTTAGGTTATGACTAGACCTTACCCAGGCTTAGTCCTTGGCTAGGCTTCAGCTGGCTTCTGACTAAACCTTAACTGGACTTTGGCCCTGGTTAGGCCGTAACTAGGCTGGCTAGGTTTAAACTGGGCTCAGGCCATTGTTACACTTTAAACTATATTTTTATGAGGCCTTAACCAAGATGGCTAGCCTTTAATTAGGCTTGGGCCTTGGATATACCTTTAAAAGACTCTGTTTACACCTTAATAAGCTAGGGCCCGGCACTAGCTTAACTAGTTTCTGATTAAATACTTAAGTAGATTTAGGCCTTAACTGGGCTCTGACTAGGCCCCTAACTATCTCTGACTAAATATAAACTAGGCTTAGGACATGAATAGTCCTTAAAAATACTCTGATAATACCTTAACCAAGTCAGTTAGCTTTTAATTAGGCTTATGCTGTGGCTATACCTTAATAAAACCCTAGCCAGGCCTTAAATAAACTTAAGTCCTGACTATACCTTAACTAGTTTCTGCCTAATACTTAACTAGACTTAGGCGTTACCTAGGCTCTGACTTCACCTTAATTAGGCTTAAGCCCTGACTAGGCCTTAACTGGGCTCTAACAAAGTCTAAACTAGTGTTAGGTAATGGCTAGGCTATAACTGGGCTTTGACTCACACTTAACTAGGCTGAAGCCCTGCTTATACCTTGATTAGGCTTCACTACATCTTAACTAGGCTTAGGTCCTGGCCAAGTGTTAACTAAGTTCTGATTAGGACTAAACTATATTTATAACCTTGCTAGGACTTAAGTAGACTAGAACTACAACATAATTAGGCATAGGCCCTGGCTAGGACTTAACCTGGCTCTGACTAGACCTAAATTAGGCTTAGACCCTGGCTAGGGCTGAACTGGCTTCTGACTAGACCTAACCTAAGTTTAGGCATTGATTATGCTTTAACAATACACTGATGAGGTCTTAAGCAAGCTAGCTAGCTTTTAACTAGGCTTAGTCCTTGGCTATACTTTATCAAAATTCCGACAGGCTCTTAACTATGTTTAGGCCCTGACTAGGCTTTAACTGGCTTAACTAGACCTGAATTAGGCTTGGGCTCTAGCTAAGTCTTAACTGGGCTAACTAGGCCTTAACTAGGTTAAGGCTTTGACTCAGTCTTAACTAAGTTCTGACTAGGACTAAACTACACTTATGATCTTGCTAGGGCTTAACTAGACTAGGACTGGAAATTAACTAGGTTTAGACTCTGGCTAGGGCTAAACTGGACTGACTAGGCATTAACTAGGCATTGGCCCCCTATAGGTCCTAGTTGGGCTGACTAGAACTTAACTAGCCTCTGACTAGACCTAAATTAGGCTTAGGCCTTGCCTAGGGCTGAATTGGGTTCTAATTGGACCAAAACTAGACTTGGGCACCAATTATGCTTCAACAATATCCTAATGAGGTATTAACTAAGCTAACTAGATTTAACCGTGCAATCTAGACCAGAAGTAGGCTTAGGCTCTGACTAGGTCTTTTTTTTTTTTTTTTTTTTTTTTTTTAAACAGAGTCTTGCTCCATTTCCCAGGCTGGAGTGCAATGGCACGATCTCGGCTCACTGCAACCTCCGCCTCCCAGGTTCAAGCAATTCTCCTGCCTTAGCCTCCTGAGTAGTTGGGATTACAGGCGCCCACCACAATGCCCAGCTAATTTTTGTATTTTTAGTATAGATGGGGTTTCACCATACTAGTCAGGCTGGTTTTGAACTCCTGACCTCAGGTGATTCTCCTGCCTTGGCCTCCCAAAGTGCTGGGATTACAGGCATGAGCCACCGTGCCCAGCTGGCTCTGACTAGGTCTTAATTGGGCTGACTAGGACTTAACTAGACTTAGGCTCTGTCTCCACCTAACTGATTTCTGAGTAGGCCTTAAGTGGGCTTAGCCCCTGGTGAGATTGTAACCAGGCTGCCTAGGCATTAACTGGGCTGAGCAAGCCTTAACTAGGCTTTGGTCTTGGCCAAGTCCATGGCTAGAGCTTAACTATGCTTAAGCCTCAGGTAAGCCTTATCTAAGCTAAAGTGCTGGCTAGGCCTTAACCAGACCTTGGCCCTGGTCTTGTCTTGATTAAGCTGTAGTCAGGCCTTGGCTAAACTCCAGCTACTCTTTTGTAAGGATCACCTCAATAATATATTACCTCTAGCCCTCAGCTCCTCCAGTTTGTATCTGCCATTACCTCAGTTATCCTGCAGTTTCAGGCCCTGCTCTGGGTCATAAAGAAGTCAGAGGCAGGGCCCCTACCTTACCACACTGCAACAGGAAACAGACTGCTTGTAGGCTCTTTGCAGCCAGATGCACTTATAGTATAAAACAGGAAGCAACCCCTGAATTGACACTCCCAAGAAATCAGGGGGATACTCTTTTATGTAACACTCCACTCAGAATTATATTTTTTCAGCCAATGAGAATGGTCTGTAAAACTTCTTCCAGGACACCGACATTTTGTAATAAGGTTGTAACAAACTTAAAACATAACATACCATTCCTAAGTACAGTACAGCAAGTGACTCTATGGCTTTTGCCCATAATGTGCAATTGGCACTTTAGAAGAGAGATCTTCCTACCTACCTTACCACACTGCAACAGGAAACAGACTGCTTGTAGACTCTTTGCAACCAAATGTATTTATAGGACAAAACAAGAAGCAACCCCTGTACTGACACCCCCAAGAAACCAGGGGACACTCTTGTATGTAACACTCCACCTGGAAGTATATTTCTATCTCAGTCAATCAAAATGGTCTGTACAACTGTTTCCAGGACACTGACATTTTGTGACAAGTTAGTAACAAACTTATGTAACAAGTTTGTAACAAACTTAGAACACAGCATTCCTAAGTACAGTACAGGAGGTGATTCTATGGCTTTTGCCTATAATGTGCAATTGGCAGTTTAGAATAGAGATCTTCTTACCTACCTTACCGCACTGCAACAGGAAACAGACTGCTTGTAGGCTCTTTGCAGCCAGATGTATTTATAGGATAAAACAGAAGCCACCCCTGAATTGACACCCCCAAGAAACTAGGGAACACTCTTGTATGTAACACCCTACCCAGAAGTATATTTCTATCTCAGCCAATCAAAATGGTCTGTACAACTGCTTCCAGGACACCAACGTTTTGTAACAAGTCTGTAACAAACTTAGAACATAGCATTCCTCAGTATGGGAGGAGACTCTATGACTTTTGCCCTTAATGTGCAATTGGGAGTTTACTTACCTTACCGCACTGCAACAGGAAACAGACTTCTTATAGGCCCTTTGCAACCAGATGTATTTATAGTATGAAACAGCAAGCAAACCCTGAATTGACACCCCCAAGAAACCAGGGGATACTCTTCTATGTAACACTCCACCTGGGAGTATATTTTTATTTCTGCCAATCAAAATGGTCTGTGCAACTTCTAGGACACCGACATTTGGTAACAAGTTTGTAACAAACTTAAAACATAGCAGGCCGGGCACAGTGGCTCACGCCTGTAATCCCAACACTTCGGGAAGCCAGGCGGGTGGAGCATGAGATCAAGGGATTGAGACCATCCTGGCCAACATGGTGAAACCCTGTCTCTACTAAAAATACAAAAAGTTAGCTGGGCGTGGTGTTGCGTGCCTCTAGTCCCAGCTACTCAGGAAGCTGAAGCAGGAGAATCACTTGAACCCAGGAGGCAGAGGTTACAGTGAGCAGAGATTGCACCACTACATTCCAGCCTAGTGACAGAGTGAGATTCCATCTTAAAAAAAAAAAAAAAAAAAGAAAGAAAGAAAACCACAAAACAGCATAGCATTCCTAAGTACAGTACAGGAGGCAAATCTACAGGTTTTGCCCATAATGTACAATTAGCATTTTAGAAGAGAGATCACCAATGCACTAGAATTGCAGTAAAGGGAGTGTAAGCTTCACCAAGCTAAACTTTGAGCATTTGTAGAACCTATGAACTCTCCACAGTTAGTTATCAGTTCCATTGTGAGGAAGTAGCCAGTCTGACATATACTGGCTTAGCCTGCTATAGGATACTGAAATACTTGTTTAATGACCCAGCAACAGGATGATAAATCCAGACCAGAGAATAGGCAATCATTCCTGTCTATTAACTTCATGGATTCCTAGTGATGAAAGACTGGTAATTGGTTCCAACCTTGGCTATATTATTTAGTTTGGGAGCATTTATTTGTATATACACACACCTTCTAGTAAAATCCATTTGATTCATTGCACATTGGGAGTTCACTTTGGCCCAACTAATCATTTTTGTCATCTGTACCAAGTTCTAAGTTAAACTTATATTGGCCTGTACAGTCCTATTAACCTTTTCAAGTACACAGTGACTTAGGTATCAGTCCTGCATGAACTAACTGAAGTTTGTAGGTTCTATTCAGAGCAAAGCAGGTAAGCAGCTCTGTTCACAGGATAGTGCCCAGACAGGTCGTGTGGCTGGGGGATGTAACCAGTCTTTACATTAAGCTATGTATAGCAGTATGTCAAAAGAACTGATCTGGGCACCAGAACTGGAAAGTTAATACATTCACTCATTCATCCCACAAATATTTATTAATCATCTTCTGTGTGCCAGATATTATCCTGAGACTGGGAATGTGATGGCAAACACATATAGCCACAACCCTTGACCTAATGGAGTTTTCATTCAACAAACAAAATCAGGAGAGGATCTGCACAGCCATGAGTTGAAGCCTAGATTAAAACAATCTGTTTGCTACAAGGCAAGGTCAGATGTGATAGGCAAAGCCTACAATGACAGAACAGCTGTAGGAAAATAGCCATGTGGTTAAAAAAAAAACAGCAGCAACAAATGAATATAATCTTCATTTTAAAAATATGAAAACAGAGATGTTTCCTAACATCACCACCACCACTACCATGTCATTCTGAGAAAGCCATTTATATTTTTTGGTCTTCGATTCTTCCTTCTATAAAATGGAATCACTTACCCATTTGAAAAAAAAAATGAAGAGAAACTGGACTAGATAAGTAAATCCTAAATTACACCAGCAAAATGGATAAGAGCCACAGGCTTTAGAGTTGAACAGATGGGGGCTTGAATCTCAGCTCTTGTCACCTTGTAGCTATATGTCCCTGGTGAGATTTAACCTGACTGAGCCTCATATTTCTTTCTCTGTAAAAAGAGGATAGATACTAATCATGCCTATCTCAGGCTGTCATGGGGACATCTGAGAAAACATGGAAAATGCTTACTGCAATAAATTGCCATGCTCTGTTAAGAAACAGGAAGAATGAGCTATGCCTTGCACAACCTTGATTATTTTTATTTGGATGCATAACTCTTTAGTGTCTTAAGAGTATTTAGCAGGTACTTGATAAAGATGTGCTGACTGGTTTACTGGACTTCACCATAGGGCAATAAGAAGATTCACAGGGCAATAGCAAGGACCAAAGCCTAGAAAAGGTGAGAGAACACGGCAAGAGATCAGGGATTTTCCTTATCCTCACTCCTAGTCCAGCTTAAGCCACATCCATTCATTCCCTGTGACCATAACAAATAAACATCTTTCTGGGACCACAGGCCCCATTGGAATGATACATAAAGTCTCAGGAAGACATTTCAAGTTCAACCTGAAGAATGAGAGTCAAGGTCTCCTAAATTCTCTGCTCTGAATGAGCACTGAAACCTTCTCCACCTTTCTTTTACAACTCTCCCTCTTTTTCTCTCTCTTTCTATTCTCTGACCAATCTCTGAGGAGGCTACCAGCAGAGTTACAATCTAATACTTGAAAGATGCTTTGAAAAGAATAAGTGTTATTAACTGTTAGTTGCACTGTATGAACAAATTCATAAATACTTCCCTTACTGTTGCAGAAACATTACACACCACTGCTGTGACTAGACCTCTTTCTAGCTTAACTTTGATATTCCTGATCATAAGGGAAGTTATGTTGGCATTATTTCAGTACTTGGTGTTTAAGTGCAAGTGCGGAGCCATTCACTCACTCCAGGGAGAAGCAAAGAAAGGAATGACTTTAAGGGTCTCAAAACTGAAAACAAATAACCAAGAAGGCTATACATGTCTTTCTGTAGGCTGTGAACTGGGTAATAGTGTTTCTCACTCAAGAAAGACTTTGGATTGCCCCTGCTGAAGGACAAAGGGATAAACAGACTAAGCCCAGATCACCTAAAGCAGTGGTTCTCAGGGCTGATTTCCCTCCCCACCACCCCTCCACCCACCTGTCTGCCCACCAGGAGCATTTGACAATGTCTGGAGAGGCTTTTGGTTGTCACAATTGAGGGGAGGTGCCATTATCAATTAGTGGATAGAGGCTGGGGAAATACAAAGCACCCTACAGTACACAGAACAGTCTCCAAGAATGAAGAATTATACAGCCCCCAAAGCCAATAGTGTTCAAGTTAGGAAAATCTGACCTGGAGAATCTTTCCATCCTAACAACCAGCAAATATTTCTGAAGGTCTTTCTTGTGGCCACTGTGATTTACTATATAAGCCATAGTCTCTGCCCTAAGGAAACTTAGAATCTAACAGGGAGATCAGCCAAGCACACTGAAGCAATCAGGAAATAATGAAGTATATCAATCAGTTTTTTTTTTTTTTCTACAGAGTGTGGTCTAGCCTCTGGGTATTATAGGAGCATTTTAAAATTTTATTTTATTTTTAAATGACATAATAATTGTATTTATTTATGGAATAGAATGTGATATTTTGATATATGTTTACATTATAGAAGGGAGAGAACAGCAGGCATATGAAGTTCAGGAAAACTTCCAAGAAGAGTTGGATCTTGAGCTGATGTTTGAAGGAGGCTATTACTCTTTCCCTTCTCCTCACTGCTGGCAGAAACGTGAATCTAAGCTTGCTGCCCATACTTCTTTGCTTCCCACTCTCTGTCAGTATCTTGTAATCTGATTTCAGGACTCCATAGAAAATTTATTTTTCTTAATCACCAGAACCTATCACCTATCCTCAATATTAATCTACATCAACCCTCATCTTTTAAAATTTTCCTTCTTTATTGCCTTCTGTGACATCATCATTGTGTTCTGGTCCACTTTTGACTTCTCATGGCTCAGCCTCAGGTTTCTTTTTACAGCCAACCTACATAGGTAGGTGTGCAGCCACCTCCAGCCTGCTGCCTTTTTCTTTCTCACAATTTTCTCTTAATTATTTTATTCATTCATTTATGCCCCTTCTCATTCCACAAAGGATTTGCAGTAGTTACAATCTCATGCTATGCATTTTCCCTTAATTATTATACCAACTCCTGTGGTTTCACCCATCATCTCTATACAGGCAACTCCCCAAGCTGTGCCTCTGACTCTGACTCTGATGTCCTTCCTACACACCACACTACCTGCCTGATCACCTGCTGAACACCATCCATATATGCCTCAAATCCAGCATATCCTAAACTTGAGGTTTACCCAGGACTTAGTTTTAGCACTGAAAGTTCCATGTCCTCAGAATTCCCTCAACCCCGAGCAAACCAGGACAGTAAGTCACCACAACAAAAATGAACTCAACAGTGTCTGTTCCAAACCCAGTCTTCTTCATGAACTCCTGATTCCTCTCCATCATTTAGTAGCAGAGATATCCTCCTTCTGCATAAACCTCAACTCCTCTTTGCCTTCCATCTACTCATGCAACTGATTGCCAGATATTGTCAATTTTATCTCCAAAATATCTGCTTTACCATCACTTCCTTTCAACTTCCACTGCTCTAATTCAGGTCTTTATTACCTCTAACCTATACAATTACAGGAGACTCCTAATCAGTCCCCCTGCCTCCAGTCACTCTATCACCCTACTCCCATCCCTTTTGCCAATTCATCTTCCAAACTGCAAAGATTGATCGTTCTGAAGCACAAATGTGATCATCCATAGATAGTATTCTTCTAATCAATATTGAAGTTTTATAGAATGAACTCCGAGAACAGCATTAAACTCAGGCTCCCAGGCATTTGAGCATGATGACTACACAATATGACACTTAAGAAATGTTGTTATGAATGACTAAAATACACAGAGTATTAATATGAGCTCTAAGTGAAAGGGAAAATCAAAAGAAAACAAAAACCACCACCATACCCTTGAGAAGCCAGGAACTGAGTTTGTCGGTTCCAGTTTTGCATGTTTTCATCTCTTTGGAGAAGTATATGATAACCACAGTTAAGGAAAGTAAATATTGCCAGGGAATTCTGGGTGGTAGAGACTCATTAAAGCCTTGATATTCATATGAAACAGAATCATCTGGAAGTCATATTACGCAGAAACTAAACTTGAGAGAGAATTCACTTGTTCCCTCAGGGCGTTAGGTCTTAATTCATCTGTGGCCCTACTCCCTAATTACCTCTGCTGCGAGAGCCATAGGCTTTCCATCTCAGACTGGCAAGGAAAAAGAGAATTTACATGAATGATGTTTATATCAGTGACAGGAAATATGTATCCCACTTGAATAAGGGGTATGGCGCTCCCAATATAGATTATGAAAAATGAAAAACTGCCAGGTGAAGAAGGCAAGCGCTTTCCCTAGAGGAGAGACAGCTCATCCTTTCCTCTCTGAGGAAAACTTACCTATCCTCTGTCTTCTCTCATAGACTTGCAAGTGGTAAATTGTTTATGAAGCAATTCACCTTAGGAGTGAGGGGTTGACCTTCACAGAGATGTTAGGAAAAGATGGCTACCACAAACATCAGAGACGTAATCCAAAGGCTTACCTCTCTAATGGTAGGGATTTTCATCACATGGTAGGTAACCTCCTCTTCCGTCTACATAAATAAGAGATATAGCTCCCACCTCTTCAGAAACCTCTTCCAACTATGGTCCTGCGTTTTTTGTTTGCCACATTGCTTTTTCTAGTTTTTTTTTTTCTCTCTCTCTCTAGCTTAATAGGACATTGAAACATTGTTGTGTTTCATTTATCTCCCAAAGACCTTGCCTGTGAAATTTATTATCCTTTCATTTTAGGTACTTCCCAGTCAGAAACCCACATGCACACACACACAGACACACACACCACGAACAAAAACACATCCCTTCTTTGTTTAATAGCATCAACACCCTCCCGCTCCCTCAACCTGGGAGATGTGAACAGCCATAGTTGCTACCCTAAAGGAGTTTAGGATCTAATCAGAGGCATCAACCAAGCACGACTAAGAACAAAGAAGTACATATGACAGTCATATTTTTTTCTACAGTTGCTGCAGGAACTAGGAGAATGGGGAGGTCAGCATAAACTGCAATATTTAAGAAAACATCACATTAATCAAAGAATGGAATCAGAGTCCATTGAAGTGTAACACAAGGGAAGGATTTTGAAGACACCAAAAAAAAAAAAAGAAAAAGAAAAACATCACAGAACTGGGGACTTTCTTCCCGGGCCCCACACATACACACTTCATTGTGGTCATATATAGTTCTGGCTTAAAGCTTTTAATGGCTTGTACTAGAGTGAATCCTCTGCTGTCAGTCCCCCTCCAGGCCAAAACCACCCTGTTCACTGCCCTGTCCTGCTAATCCTCACACTTCTACCTCTAGCCCTAAACTTCAGTCTTTTCTTCAACAACTCAAGGCACTAGAAATGTCAGCAAGAATACGAAAAAGACAAATACAGGTATTTGGTTTTTAAGTGAACATTCACTATGTGCCAGGCACACAGCCACATTCTATCTGTTCTCATTACTACTCCAAGTAATTTAACTACCATTTTTAAGAGTTTACTATGTGCCAGGCAACCAGAACTGTGCTAAGAACTTTTCATGCATAGTAGCTCATTTAATCCTCATAGCTACCCTATAAGCAGTATTATTATTCTCATTTTACAGAGGAGGATATGGAGGCACAGAGAAGTAAAAGAACTTGTCCAAAGGAATACTATTAATTAATAAATGGCAAAGCCAGAATCGGACCTCAGGTCTGTCTTACTCCAATGCCTACATACCAGAGATTGTGTAGCATTATGGTTATAACAGGACCCAGAACTCTTTTGTATACAGGGCCCATAGCAAATATTTTAGACACTGTTGACCATATGGTCTCTGTTGTAATTACTCAACTCTGCACAAAAGCAACCACAGGTAATACATAAACAAATGAATGTGGCTGTATTCCCATAAAACTTCATTTACAAAAGCAGGCAATGGGCTAGATTTAGCCTACAGGTTATAGTTGGATGACCCCAAGTTAGAGCACTAGTGGTGTACTCAGATAGACCTGGGTTCAAAACCTGGCTCTCACCACTTAACTAGACAAAACATTTAGTCTCGCTGTGTCTCAGTTTCTTCATCGGTAGAACAGCAACAATACCATCCTCATAGAGTCATCATGAGGATTAAGGATTAAAGGCATGCTTGGCACAGAGTCAACTTCTCAGAAAGTCATTATTATTAAAAGCCCACCACATGCTGGCCCCTAGAAGGAAGGAGAAAGGACATGGATTAGAATAATTGCAACTCTCTTTAAAATCAAGCTACCTGGACCCCTACGGTCTTGATACTCCACAAAAATAATTACTCTCTCAGGATTCCAGCTAATTTGATTCTCCCTTCAGCTACATGAACCATGTTCTCTTGTGAGTTTAGTTTCCTGTTTCAGTCATTAGCAAGAAAGTCTCTTGGACTTCATTATAGCTTTTGACAGGCACTGGGAACCCTATCATGGTAGAACAGGAATCTGATTTTGTTATTATCTGTTAGGTGATCCCCTCAGGAATGAGATTCTGACCACTGAAGTCATGCCTGTGTCCCAAGTACTTGGCGTGGGGCCTGGCACAGAGTAGGTGCTCAGTGAATGTTGCTGGCTTAATTGAACTGGCTACATTTGGGGTGGTCTTACCTGGAAACAGATGGAAAATGACTTCTTAAAAGCCCTCCAAGCATTGAGGATCCTTCCTTTCTCTATCAGAGAAAGATAGAATGTGTGGCGAGGGCAAGAAAGGTGTAGGAGTGTGGTGGATGGTTGGAGGGGCAGGGAAGAACAGCACATACTGTTCCTGGTTACATTAAGCACACAGGAGCCGAGATGCATTCGTGTCTTTAGGCCATGTTCCTGAATAATAACCTGGTAAAAGCCATTTTAAGCAAGTTTTTTTTTTTGCTTTTTTATTTCATATTTTATTTATTTATTTATTTATTTAGAGACGAAATTTTGCTCTTGTCGCCCAGGCTGGAGCACAATGGCGCAATCTCGGCTCACTGCAACCTCCGCCTCCCAGGTTCGAGTGATTCTCCTGTCTCAGCCTCCCTAGTAGCTGGCATTACAGGTGCTCACCACCACGCCCAGCTAATGTTTTGTATTTTTAGTAGAGACGGGGTTTCACTATGTTGGCCAGGCTGCTCTCGAACTCCTGACCTCAGGCAATCCACCTGCCTTAGCCTCCCAAAGTGCTGGGATTATAGGCATGAGCCACCATGCCCGGCTTCAAATTTTATTAAAGGGCACACGTGTAGGTTTGTTACATGGGTAGATTGCTCAGTGCTGAGGCTAGGGGTCTCAATGATCCCATCACCCAGGCAGTAACCATAATACCCAACAGGTGGTCCTTCAGCCTAAGCCACCATTTCTCCCCTATCTAGTGATTCCCAGTGTCTGTTGTTCCCATCTTTACATTAATGTGTATTCAATGTTTAGCTCCCACTCATAAGTGAGAACATGTGGTATTTGGTTGTCTGTTCCTGCATTAGTTTGCTTAGGAATCACCTCCAGCTCCATCCATGTTGCTGCAAAGGACATTTCATTCATCTTTATGGCTGCAAAGTATTTTATGGTGTCTATGTATCACATTTTCTTTATCCAGTCCACTGCTGATGGGCACTTTGGTTGATTCCATGTCTTTGCTATTGTGAACAGCACTGCCATGAATATGGAGGTATAGGTATCTTTTTGATAGAATGAATTATTTTCCTTTGTGTATACACCCAGTAATGGGATTACTTCATCAAATGGTAGCTCTATTTTATGTTCTTTAAGAAATCTCCAAACTGCCTTCCACAGTGGTTGAACTAGTTTGCATTCCCACCAACAGTGTATGTGTTCTCTTCCTCTCCACAGCCTCACCAACATCTGTTGCTTTTTGACTTTTTAATAATCGCCATTCTGACTGGTATGAGATGGTATTTCATTGTGGCTTTGATTTTCATTTCTCTGATGATTAGTGAGGTTGAGTATTTTTTTATATGTTTATTGGCCACTTGTAGGTCTTCTTTTGAGAAGTGTCTGTTCATGTCCTCTGAACGAAAGTTTTTTGCTTTGAATCAAAAGCATGCTTAGGCAATCTTCCATCTCAGCTTTCAAAAATACCCTGAGATACCTCAACTTGTCAGTCAGCCCTGAAAAAGCCATACTTCCTGCAATCCTGACTTGCCAATCTTTCTCAATGAAAAATTCTCTCTTTTATCTACCAAGTTGTCTCCAATCCTCTAAAATGTGTCTTGTATAAATTCAGTTTGTTCACTCTGGAATTTGTTAGACTTATTTATAAGATCTGACTATACAACGAGGGCTGTACTGACTGCAATTGTATGTACTTCTCCAACATGCTATTCCTCCCCTACCTCACCATCCCTACCACCTACTACCACCACTATCAGTCTCCTTTCCAGAATTCTAAGCCAGTAATTGGCATGACAGAACATACCCTCAAAACATCCAGAGGAACAAATAATGGAAACAGTGCTGATGCATGCAAACTCTGTCTAGGCATCAACTAGGTATTCTAGTTCATTCTGTGTTGCTAAAAAAGAATACCTGAGGCTGGGTAATTTATAAACAATAGCAGTTTATTTAGCTCACAGTTCTGCAGGCTGAGAAGTTCAAGGGCATGGTCCTGGTTTCTGGAGAGGGCATTTGTTCTGTGTCACAACATGGCAGAAAAGGCCAAAGTGAAAGCAAACAGGTGTGAAGAAAGGAAAACCTGAGGGGCATCCTGGCCTTATTACAACTCACTCTCAAGGAAACAAATCCATCCCTGCAAGAACTAATACAGACTTATAGGAGTGAGAACTCACTCCTGCAAGAACAGCCATTCATGAGGGATACACCCTCATGACCCAAACACCTTTCACTAGGCCCCACCTCCCAACACCGCCACACTGGGGATCAAATTCAAAATTAGTTTTGGTGGGGACAAACAAACCATGTCCAAACCATAGCACATGGAGTGTGTCAAATCACATATACAGCCACTTAAAGACTACGTATTCAGAAGTGACAATTCTACATCTCGTAAGTCATAATGATGAAAAGAGCTAACCTTTATTGAGTGCTTTCTTGTTTAATTCTTACAGTAATCCATGATGAAAAATAATAACACTGGCTTCCTAGTTGCCGGGCATTTAATTAACTCTCTTAATCCTCATAATGACCTCATGATGTGGGTTACCATTCTAATCCTCATTTTGCCGATGAGGAAACTGAGGGCTGGAGAGGTTAAGTAACTTGCCCAAGGTAATCCAGCCAGGGAGTGGTGGGACTGGAATGTGAACCCCAGGTCAGTCTGTCTGACTGCAGAGGCCAAGCTCCTAACCCTACCACACTACCTTATTAGAAACGTCTTTGGGCATGCAGCCCACATTATCTTGTTATGATTTTTTAAAACTGCATGAAAATGCCTGCTTCCATCTATTTGGTGTTGAGAATGTTTCAAAGCACTTTCCCATCCCTAATGCATTTGATCTTCACAGCAGTCCTGTGAGGAAGACAGGCATAGGCAACACCACCATTACACAGATAAAGACCAAACACAAAAGCTTGCCCCAAGTCCCACTCCACAAATAAGAGACCAAGCCAGAGTCAGAGTTCAATACACAGCATACATTTTCAAAATATGTGATTTGGTATAGCTAGGGGTTAAGTCTCCTCCACCTCCTTCATTCTGATTTCATCCTGAAGATTTGAAAGGAAGTGGGCAGCCAACAGCAGGTCATTAAACACCCCAGCCAAGCTTTCCTATAAATATAAAAACTACTTGGGTATACCTCACTTTGTCTTCCACATACCCCTCCCCTTCACGATCTGCAGTACCTGACCACATCCTGTGTCTTGAAAGGAAAAAAAAGGAGGGACCTTGACCCTTAAAAACTGGATACATTGAAGGTATGAACACATCTCATTGTGGATCTCACAGTTTAAAAAACATTTATTGGACAATTACAGGTCCAAAATTCCAAAAGTCACCTGGCAGGTGAGCAATACTCACCTGGCAGGGGAGATATCATGATCACAAAGCCCACCAAGTTCTGAAAACTGAAAGTTTTTTTAAATAAATTCCCTATCAAACCTCTCACATGGCGGCAAAACCTGATCTGCACCGATGGGAGGCAATTTATGGTGTTTACTTATCCCATTGAGTCTAAGCATTCCCAGGTTTCACTGTTGAAAATTTAGTGTGCTTGATTATAGTAGGGTTGCCAGATAAAACATAGCACACAGTTAAATTTAAATTTCAGATAAATAATGAATAATGTCTTTGTATAAGCATGTCCCAAAATTATGAGGGGCATTTAGTTATACTAAAATATTTTTGCTGTTTCGCTGAAATTCAAATTTAATTGAGCATCCTGTATTTTTATTTGCTAAATTTTGGAACTCTAATTATGGGTGCTGCCTCAAACCTCACTGGGAGTGTTATCTAATATATGGCATAGAGGGCATATTAACTGTTCTAAAATCTGACAAATTTAGAATTCCAAAACAAATCTGGCCCCAAGAGTTTTGAAAAAGGGATTGTGGACCACTGGACCTATAGCATCCTCCCAGCACTGGGCTTGGTACTTCATGGAGACTCAGCTCCCAAAGAGCAACAATCTCTCAAAGAATTATGCCATCACAATGCCTTGCCTCTTGAGCTTTCATTAGATTTCCTCTCTGCTCTCTTTCATAGGTCATTAGCTTTGATATATTTATTCTTCAAGGTATTTCCCCTCTAGCGTCCTGATTTAAACTAGTAGGACTGCAACTCACAGCTGACCTAACCACACTTTCTGTGATTTCTTACTTGGCTTTAGTGAGTTTCCAGCCTCTCCTGTTCAATTGCTCTGACATGCTATGTCACTTTCTTCCTTCCTGGTAAGAAGCTTTCCAACACAGACTCTCCTTTACTTCCAGAACTCTCCTCTGTAGTAGGCAGTGAGTTCCTACCACCCTCTGCTGCCATCTCATGGCTAGAATAAGCCATTGCGTTAGTCTTAATTCTGTTGCACTAGTTCTTTTTAGAGTCCATCACCGCCAACACAAAATTATAACATCTGCCAGGAAACTCCACTGGGCTAATTCTGATGGCTGTATGCACTTGCAAATGGAAAATTATACTTTAAAAAATTTTCAACCTCCTCCTTCAACCTAGCCTCACGTTCCTCTATTTAGTTCTAAGTAGTGAGGCTTAGCCCTAGTTTGAAATTAAAGATAGGGCTTCCAGTTGACTGATTTTCTGAGTCTGCACCTGTGTTGCCATTGATATTGGCAGCCCAGCTTGGGAACTAAGTCTGCTAGCTAATTGCAACAACAAAGCCAGCTTAGAACAAAATGTCTCAGTAATCCTTGGGTAAGAACACATCTCCTTTTTTAAAAATAAAACTCACCATGGATTAGTGATCTCAGTGGTTAAATATTAAACTATGCTATACAGAGAGTACATGTAAAAGGTAGGGGCTATTTCCAATCATTATCTGGACCTAAACTTTTGTCAAAACCTATTTCTTGATCTCAAATGTCTGCTGCAGTGGTTTACCAAAAAAAACAAAAACAAAAACAAAAAATGCTGCACTGCTTAATGAAAGTATGACTCAGCAAGCTCACTACAATGGTGAGGGAAGAAAGGTGCTTGAACATTTCTTCCTCTTTGGGAACTTTTGCATTGCCACTGATTTCCTTTTTGGGTGTTTTTCTCCTTTTCAGAGCCCAGCTTGATAGGCAACTACAAAACAAACAAAACTTATTCTATCGAGGGTCATTTCTGTAGAGGTGGCTTTTTAAACACATCCTTACGCACAACCAGACTATCTCCTAAAGAACTGACATCTAACACAGTACACATTGTGCCCATTTCTATGTGCAGCCGTTCACTGAAGGGAGTAGGATGCAGTTCTTAAAAGATCAGTAGACTTTTTCAAACCACCCAGGAAGGCCCTTACCTCAGTTCTTACTATAGCCAGTAACTGCTGTTTCTTCCTGATCCTCACCTTTTCCTCTGGGATAGGGGATGACTCCTTCTTACCCTTCAAATTTTCTTTTCCTCTAAATGGACTAAAGGAAGAAGATTCACAGCTGTAAGTCTCCCAGCTCAAAGTCAGCTGATTTCTTTTAGGAAACATAGGAACATAACTCACTGCCAATTACTTTAGAGAACCACAGACCTTATTGCTTTATAAACCTCTGAATATTAAACACGTGTCAAGGTGACCTTTCTTTCAGTCTCACCTATTGTACTTTTTTGTACACACCTAAAAATTTAAAATAATCTGAAAATAACCAGTTAGGTGGCTTAACTGTGAAACTGACTTGTTTTTATCCTAATGTTTTTCTTGCTGATAGCCTTCCCAGCAGGGAACAGGGTGGACTGAGCAGGGTAACAAAGATATTTCTCCTCTGACCATTGTCCATTCCTAATGGAGCCACTGGAAGCTTACTGCTGTGGCTTTTCTCTACCTCACAGCCTGGCTTACTTCTAAAGAGCCCATCCCCACGACCAGATCCTCTGCTTCTATGAGGGGACTTTCCCTTTTTTTCCATTGCCTCCTCAAGGAGTGGTGACTCAATTAATTGTCAGGGAGGTCTATCTGTAGCTCACTATTCTTAAATGAGCGCTTAAATACAATGTTTGACATCCAGTAGTCACTCAAATGTTAGATGTTGTTATTATTGCTATTTAACCTCTCTGAGCCTCAGTTTTCTCATCTGTAAAATGGGTATAATAATAGTACCAACCTCCTAGGTTTGTTAATACATATAAACTGCTTTTAAAAGTATCCCAAACTTAGAAAGTTCTGTGTACATTTTATCTGTGACTATTAAGACTTCTACTAGAGAAATGATTTAAGGGCAGGCTGCAAGGTGAAAAGAGAAACGTGTGTGTGTGTGTGTGTGTGTGTGTGTGTGTGTGTATGTGTGTGTGTTTGGGGAGGCTGGCAGGGGGAAGAGTTCTGTGGATTATGTGTTTGAAATATGTTTTAGCAGCCGAGAAGAAATGCCCACTAAGCAGTTCAACATTCAGGTGTAAACTTTAGCTGGGATGGAATGAAGAATTTTTTCACTTTAACAAAAACAGTAAATGCCTGCAAAGAACTTTGGGGATAAGAAATGACATATATAGAACTGTTCCTCCACTTCCTAAGCTTACCGTCTACTAAGAAGGCTGAGTCACTGATTCTACATAGAAGTACATGTAACACAAAGTAGACTCTGAGAGGTACCACAAGAAAAAAGCAAAGTGGTATGGGCTCCAGGAGAGAGAGGTCACACCTCTGGCTGAAGCAATCAGGGAAGGCTTCCAGAAGGAAGTGATTTTCTGATTTCATTATTCACTGCAGCCTTTTCTTAGGCCCTAGTGCCTACTGATTTTTTCCATCTCTGAATGCTTTAAGATCCCAAAGTGTGGCTCATGACAAAGCAGTGAGCTTTTCCTAAAGTTAAATAGATCCAGATTGAATGACTGTCCTTCATTCCATCCTTTCTTTTATAAAGTGGTGGTAGCAGGAGATCAAAGGGATGTGGGCTTTTCTCATGTTCTTACTTGGCAAAACAATCTCCTGATTTGGAGAGGAGTGGCCTTAACCACTCTGTGAGAGCCAACCATCTGGGAACCTGACATGTTTACCATCTGTACCATTTATGTGGGCATCTGAACACAAACATTATTGTCCTGTTACTTGTTTCATATGAGTTAGGCTAGTATCCCTTCAAAAGAGCTCCGGCAGGCCAGAATCATGGCTGGTCTCTCTTGTGATGACCCTCTCCCACAGGCCACACGGATCTGGGCACAGAGCAGGTACTCCAAAATACTTGTTGAAAGGCCTAAACCGAATCACATTAATCTTGCACTTCCCTTGCAGTAAGCAAGTCAAATTCTATTCTGCCTTGAGTTAAGCATGTGAATCAGGCATTAAATCCTATTGATCCTTTAGACGGCTGTAGAAACAAAAGTCACATACAATAGACTGGTGAGGGGTTGGGAAGATAATTGTCTTCACTGAATGGAAAAATTCAGAACTCTGCTGCAGTGAAATCAAAGCTATTTTGCTAGTTTTCTGGGAGAGGGGTGGTCTCTTTCCAGTAGAACCTGACATTATTCCTATCAAGAAATATTCCTAGGAGGGGCCAAGAGCCATTGGGTCCCTCCATTGACAACACAGCTTTACGTCAAAGAAAACCAGGGCTTTTCCAAAAGTTGTGTGCAGTAAGGAGAAAATACAATAATGTTCAGCCCTTGTCTGGGAGTATTGGAGAATTGAAGCGTTGCAGAGGGAAAACGCCCAACAACTGCAGTGAGGGTCCTAGCTCATTTGTGAAGAAAAGATTTAGACAGATTAAACAGGGGGATTCCATACAGATCTGGCCGGGGGTGGGCCCCATCACTTCTGGGCTTTGCTAGCCTTCAGGTCCCTTAACTGGCTAATATGATATACCCACTATAAACTGTTAAGGTAGTTGATAGTTTTGTATATTACCACTTCCTACAAACATGAATATAGTTTCAATGCTTTAATCCAAAGCAGTAAATGATGTGGGCATTTCAATCACTGGCGGCAAGGCCAATGGGGAAGATACTGGGAAATTTAGCTTTCTGCCTGCCTCCGATCATACCATCCATGGGTTGTCAGAGAGTGCAGTGTTTAAAAACTTGGTCTATGGAATCAACCAAGCTAGTTCTCCAGTCCTGACTCCACCACTTACCAAGAAATGTGACATTGGGCTCTGTCCTGTCAACTGCAAAATGATATAATTCTATATCTGCCATTAGCATTGATGTGAGATGATGCATATAAAAAATCCAGTACAGTTTCTGGCACATTATAAGAGCTCAATCTTTGATATTTAATCTTCCAATGTTAACAGTAGTTCCTAATTGCAATTCCCAGGAGACTTGTCTTAGCTACTAGACTCTCTTCACACACTAAGAAAAGAAGACTTTGGGAAGAGAGTATTCCACCAAGATTTATCCAGCACAAAGCTATTTATTCAATCACTCATTCAACAAATATCTATTCAGCGTCCATCTTGTACCAGGCATTTTGCAAAACGTTGGGAATATAATGAAGAATAAGACAAGCTCCTAGTCCTTGACCAACACTCAGTCTTATGGCTTTTAAGAAGCTGGCCGGGCGCGGTGGCTCACGCTTGTAATCCCAGCACTTTGGGAGGCTGAGGTGGGCAGATCACGAGGTCAAGAGATCGAGACCATCCTGGCCAACATGGTGAAACCCCGTCTCTACTAAAAATACAAAACATTAGCCGGGAGTGGTGGTGCACACCTGTAGTCCCAGCTACTCGGGAGACTGAGGCAGGAGAATTGCTTGAACCCGGGAGGCGGAGGCTACAATGAGCAGATATCATGCAACTGCACTCCAGCCTGGTGACAGAGTGAGACTCCAAATCAAAAAAAAATAAAAATAAAAATAAGAAGAAGCTGCTAGAGGCCGGGCACAGTGACTCATACCAGTAATCTCAGCACTTTGGCAGTCTAGGTGGACAGATTGCTTGAGCCCAGGAGTTCAAGACCAGGCTAGGGGGATAACATGGTGAAACCCCCTCTCTACTAAAAACACAAAAATTACCTGGGTGTGGTGGCACGCACCTGTAATCCCAGCTACTCGGGAGGTGGAGGCATGAGAATTGCTTGAGCCAGGGAGGTGGCGATTGCAGTGAGCTGAGATCGTGCCACTACACTCCAGTCTGGGCAACAGAGTAAGACTGTCTCAAAAAGAAAAAACAAAGAAGAAGAAGCTATATTCCTTAAACTTTTTAAGCCCCTGAGGAAGGGAATTAATTGGGCAAGGGCTATCATTTGCACTAACCCACACACAAATGGAACAACATAGCTTCCCATAAAAAGTTAAAACGTCACAAGGGAAAGTACTTCCAGAATGGCAGAGTTCTGAAAATCTACTCTTCCACAAAAGCTACGAGACATTGGAAATTTTTTTAAATTAACTTTTTCACAATTCTGGAAATTAACCAAAAGTTTACAACGATCAGAGGAGCATTTACTCAAGTAAAATAGCTAAGTTTTGGTAAGAAAAGCAAGTTTTATGATATTTTAATTTGCCCAATTCCGATCTTCCTTTACCCAGCTCAACAGCAGCTTTGAAAACCAACAGCCAGGCCGGGCTCAGTGGCTCACGCCTGTAATCCCAGCACTTTGGGAGGCCAAGAAGGGCGGATCACTAGGTCAAGAGATGGAGACCATTCTGGCTAACATGGTGAAACCCTGTCTGTACTAAAAATACAAAAAATTAGCCGGGCGTGGTGGCGGGTGCCTGTAGTCCCAGCTACTCGGGAGGATGAGGCAGAAGAATGGCGTGAACCTGGGAGGCAGAGCTTGCAGTGAGCCAAGATCGTGCCACTGCACTCCAGCCTGGGCGACAGAGTGAGACTCCATCTCAAAAAAAAAAAAAAAAAAAATATATATATATATATATATATAGAAAAGAAAACCAACAGCCTTGGAACCATAGTAGCTATAAAAAGCAGCAGCCTGGCACCCACTGGAGGGGAGCACACTAGTTTTGGAGCACCCCAGATAGACCCATCCCCAGAGAACTGTCATTATATGACCTGCCAAGCAACTTCATTAAAAAGCCCAATTCCCAGGACTGGTATTCATATGATCTGACTCAGTACCAATAGTTCTTTTCCTGGAGGCATTTGTTTAAAAAAATCAGCAACAGTTGTTTAATATGAAGGCTGCCTGAGGCAGTAGATAACAATTGGGTCAAACAATAGGCTAAACAAAAAGCAATCTAAATCCAGCAACATATAAAAAGAATTAGACACCATGACCGAGTAGAATTTATCCCAGGAATATGAGGGTGGTTCAACATAACAAAAATCAATCAATGTAATACATTACATTAATGAAAGGAAAGACAAAACCATGCATGATCATTTCATTTGACACAGAGGAAACATTTATCAAAATTCAACAAACTTACATGATAAAAACAAATGGAAAACTGTGAATAGAAGAGAATTTCTACAGCCTGATAAAGGCCATCTATTAAAAACCCATAGCTAACATCACACTTAATAGGAAACTTGAAAGCTTTTCTTCTAACATCAGGAAAAAAACAGGGATGTCCAGTGACAGCACTTTTATACATCATCATACTAAAGATTCTAGCCAAGTCAATTAGGTAAGAAAAAGAAATAATAGGCTTCCAGTTTGGAAAGGATGAATTAAAATTGTCTCTATTCACTGATGACATGACCTTGTACAGAGAAAATCCTAAGGTATCAACAACAAAAATTATTAGGGCTGATAAATGAGTTGGGCAAGATTGCAAGATAACATACAAAATCAATTGTGTTTTGTTCAACAAAAATTATGGAAGGCCATTGTTTTGGACTGAGCTCCCATAGTAGGCCCCAACAGACCAGATCAAACCAAAATGGAATCACCTGTTAATGCCATATAATCAAACTGAAACTTTAAGAAAGCAGATACATCCCCAAACAGACCAGTTTTTCCTGAAAATAGGAGATTCTACTCCACCTGAGTCCATGTAATATGGAAGATGCCTCTGTTTTAACCCTTGCCAAAAAAAGTAACCTGATGTTAACCAATATTCTTTTTCCTATTGTTCTGTTTCCTTTTTCCTGCCTTACAAAACCCATTGTTCTGCTATTGCCTAGTAGAATGGAATGTCTCATTCTATTTTGTAGAATGGAGGCTTCCCTGATTCATACATCATGAAAAAAGCCAATTAGATCTATAACTAAATTTGTTGAGATTTTGTCTTTTGACAGTTTCTATACACTAGCAATGAACAATCCAAAAATGAAATTAAGAAAATGATTCTATTTACAATAGCATTAAAAACAATAAAATACTTAGGAATAAATTTAACAAAAGAAGTGTAAGACTTGTACACTGAAAAAAACAATAAAACATTGTTCAAAGAAACTAAAGAAGATCTACATAAGTGGAAAGATATTCTATGTTGGTGGACTAGAAGACTTCATATTGTTAAAATGGTAATATTCTCCAAATTGTTCTTACCTTTATGGTTAACTGATTTTCAGCAAGGGTGTCAAAACAATATAATGGGGAGATAGTAGTGTTTTCAAAAAATAGTGCTGGGACTAATGGATATCCACATGCAAACGAATGCAGTTGGGCCTCTACCTCACAAAATATGCAAACATTAATTCAAAATGGATTAAATACCTAAATATGAAAGCTAAAGCTATCAAACTCTGAGAAGAAAACAATGGTGTGAGTCCTTGTGACCTTGGATTGGGCAATGATTTCTTAGATGTGACAACAGTAAGTCTGTCAGATTAGTATCTATGTAGGTTCAGTCAAATCCAACCATGGATTCGAGTTGTTATACTATATAATCCTATACATATACACATACATAAAATATACATAGAAGTATTATTACTTTGCCTTTATAACAAAACCCAATTTATAATTTTCAGCATTTATAATGTTTCAGTTTATAATTTCAGCATTTAAGCAAAGAGATTTTATTTCCCAAAGTTGGGGAAAATGACAAAACAGTAAGGGAAGAAAGAACCAGGCCTTAGTGCCGTATATTTTTCTCTTGAGAATGTAAGGCAGAGTCTCATTCTTTCCAGAGCACTTTATTATATTTCACTTACAGACCTAATTTTCTGTGTCAAAGTCTAATTCCCATGCAGAAGCTCTAACCTAAAAATGCAAAAGAAAAAAAAGTTGTCTTCATTGTACAAACATATTCATCGCTTTAACGAGATAATAAGGGAACAAAATTTAGAATTCAAGCTAAGTAAGAATACTGTTTCAATGAACATGCCCCTAAAATAAACCAGCATTAGCAGTTAATTTACGCGTCTAGAAAATCTCAGTTCCCACCAGTAAAAATATCCTCAGTGACTAGTGCACCTTGAAAAAAAATCTGGCATACTAAATAAATAATGTTCATGTGGGAGCCAGGAGCTGGGTAAGCCTTGCCTCTGTGACTACAAAAATAAAGCCTGCACTTTTGGAACTAATAAGCCTTCCCTTGTCAGTATCATAAAGAGTATTGCCCAACTAAACTTTTCTCCCACTGGCTCAGTAGTTACTTATTTCTACCTAAGCACTTACCTTCCGATTTTACCCAAGTATTTAAAATCCAAAGAAAAAAGCATTATATTTCAGCACTACTTCACCCAATTACAAAATGAGTCATTATTTTTAGCTTCAAGTCACAAAAAAAATTAACAGGTTTTACATTAAAGTTAAAAATTGCTAAAAGTTACCATTATAACCTGTAATTAAAACTGCTAAACATGAATTTGCATGCAAGGCATACAAAAACACTAAAAAGTGTTTTTCTTAAAAATTATAAGAAGGCATAAAAATGTACATTTTGCTTAAAAAATTGTCTTAAAATTAAATAAAGTGGATGGTTTCAGCAAATTATATAGACACTATAAAAACTAATCCTGCAAATAAAACTGTGTGTGTAAACATATTAACTAAACTCAAAAGAATATTATATTTCTTTTCTGTAAATTAACCACTAAAATAAAAGCACCACAAGTTTTCTTAAAATGCTAATCTACTCTTTAGCGAAACTTGTCAAGGGTTATAACGGGTATGTAAAAATCTTACTTCGTGGTCAAACTGGTTAAAATTAAACAAAATTATCTATAAGGTTTCATTAAAATTAAGGTTAACATTAATAGCAAACTAATGCAAGGGTGAAATTTAACTTTCTCTCTTAAATACAATTTTCATATAATTGAAAATGTTAATAAATGGTTTTTGGTTTTCCAGATTGTTATCTCATCATTTTGGCAAAACAAAACAAAACAAACAAACGGAAAAACAACTTATGATAATCTGAAGTTCTATTTCATAATATCAAAGGTTTTAAATTTTAAACGTATTTAACAGCCTTCTCAAAATCAAACTTTACTTTCAAGGTTGTTTTTCCTAACCCCTGGCTTTTGGGTGCTGCACAGGACCCCTGAACCACCCAAAGAGGTAACCAGGATTATTTGGCAACATAAAATTGCCAAAATAATGTCTAATACATTATATTTTAGGGAATATTATTAACATATGTTCCAAAACTGTATGGAATGTCTAAGGTTCTTATGTCTGAATATGTGCTATTAATCACAATTAAAGTTGTTATGTTGGGTTACTGTAAACCACAAAAATAACCAAATTTCTTTGTCAATTGTGTCTCTATCCATATCCAAACTGGACATTTTATTATTTACAGACTATTGTTATTTTGTTTTAATTCTCTTCAAAATATTGTTTATATTCAAGCTGTGGAACTTTAACAAGTGCTCTCAAATGTGGGTTACTCATAACAACAACAAAACACACAGAACTCATAAAAAGCTAAAATGTTTATAAATATCAAGCAAAACAAAGGTTAATAAAATGGAATAAACTAATAAAAAACAAAAACAAATTTTTACCTTTTACTTAGAGCACTGCTAATCTTTATCTTATTTTTCAGAGTCAAGAAAACTTGTCTTAAGCTAGCTACAGCCTTTAACAACTACATAAAGTATACTCCTGTGAATAGAATTTAAAGCATGTTTCTTTCTCTCTGCCTAGTTCCTCTAGAATTTAAAAACTAGTTATAAGTAGGCCCGGCACGGTGGCTCACGCCTGTAATCCCAGCACTTTGGGATGCTGAGGCAGGCGAATCATGAGGTCAGGAGATCAAGACCATCCTGGCTAACACAGTGAAACCCTATCTCTACTAAAAATACAAAAAAAAAAAAAAATTAGCCAGGTGTGGTGGCAGGCACCTGTGGTCCCAGCTATTTGGGAGGCTGAGGCAGGAGAATGGCATAAACCCAGGAGGCGGAGCTTGCAGTGAGCTGAGATCTCACCACTGCACTCCAGCCTAGGCGACAGAGCGAGACTCTGTCTCAAAAAAAAACAACAACAAAAACAACTAGTTATAAGTATACTTAAATTACGATATAGTTGTTTGCATCAGTGCAATAAGAATCTATTTTATTTTCTAACAGAACACAATTTGAAAAAAAAAAAACTGGTTATTTTACCAAGGCTTTGACTGCAACGGTGTGCTCTCCTTTAAGGAATCAAACTTGACTTATGGAGCCAATAAAACCCTTGGAAACTGGCCTCATATTTTGTGTACACAGTCCCTGTACAGGGTTTCTGATCTGTAGTAAGTAAAGAATGTCACTTTCTGACAGTCCAGGAACCCCCAAGTTATCTTAAAACCTCAAGAAGAAACGAATTCACCCGACTCATAGGGATTTAATGGTACAAATCCATGTCTGAGTTTGGCTTTAACAAGTCTTATCTCAAATTCCTTCTATATAACAGAGTTCCATCAAAGCCGATTTAAAAGGCCTGTGTAGCAAGTAATTATTCTTGCTGCACTGTATACAAATAAGCCAAATATAATAAAGCAAACCAGTCCTACTGTAATTTGTCTTTTAATAAAAATAGGAAACTGAAAAGTAAAAATTATGTTTCAAAAACTATAGCACACCTGTTGTTAAATTCTAGTCTTGCCTAATGTTTTTCAATTTTTATTATCTTCTACAGTTTAAATTCTAAATTTTATTATCTTCTAAAGTTTAAATTATATCTGTTACCGAAATTGACTCCTCAATACATCGCACTCAAGTCAAAGCCTATAAAAAGCTGAGAAAGCAACCTCTAACAGCCCAGAAAAACGTCCTAACAACGTAAAAAAAAAAAAAAAAAAAATCTTAAGCTGGAAATCATAAAAGCCAACAGAATCATGGCCATTTCACAGACAACTATCCAAAAACATGTGCAAACGGTGTTGCTCCTGCAGTCAATCCAAGACCAAAACACTATCTGCCTCACCATCCGCAGGAAGTAGCCAGAAAGAACACGTCGCCCCTTGTCCTTTTATAACTATAGGGTCTGGAATGACAGAGCAGGAGCACCATCATCTCAGACAAACACCGCCACTTTAAGTTCCAGCTGCCTTTCCAGCTTCATGCATTTCAAGGAAGTCACTTCTTTTCTAGCTACAAGCAGCCAGAAAAGAGCAGACAGTAAAACACAGATAAGATGGCTGGGGCACAGAGCAAGGCAGGGGAAAGTCTCTTGAGTAACTGCCAAACTTCACCCTCATACAATGGGCCCCAGTAAAACAGTAGACTTTACTAAGCACATTCCTTTCACTTCAGGTACACTAAGATAGGGAAGCTAAAAGCAGACTCCAGGGATATGCCTGCAGCTGCAGAAAGATGTAGGGGAACAGACATACAACTCTCCCTCCCAGATAAGCACAACAAAGAGACACAGAAGCAGTCCAAGCCTCTGATAAACTCTCCCACCCTGAATCCTTAAAAACTCTTAGTCTGTAAGAGATTGTGACTTCTGGCCTAACTCGGTCAGACGTCCCTCCCAGGTTGAAAATAAACCTGTTGACTGTGGAGCCGACCTTCTTGTTTCTCTCCTCTTTCCTTAATTCCTTACAACAACAAAAACTACAAATTGGACTTCATTAAAATAAAAAACTACTGCTCCAGGCTCTGGACAGTTTGGCTTTTTGTGCAGTGAGGCATCTAGTGGGTACACACTCTGCAGTTTTTCTTGCAGTTCTTCTTTCGGAGGCGTTCTTAGAATTGACTAGAGATTGATTAAATAACCTGTCAAATGCGAACTGCAGTGTGCAAGAGGAATCAGGATTGTGCTTTCAAAGCTCACAACTGTGTTTAGATTAGATACTACATGGTGGCTTAATAAAAATTTCCTTTATCATATTCTAATTGTAGTTTGTTCTGCCAGAATCCACACCACCCTACACTACTTCTGTCAGATATAAAAATAGAAGACAAAAACCTGTCCAACTTTAAAATTGCCCAGCTTGAGCCAAATTGAAAATCAGAGCAGAGGCATTGAAGATAAAGGTTGGATGGTATATCCACTATTAAAAGAAGCTTCACTTCTGCATTTGTTCCTTTGCAGAAAGTGATTTCTGGGGTTGGAGTTTTTGGGAATACATAAGGGGAAGTCACATGAGGTCATCAAGACCATTACTGAAGAGCTCTAAATGTCTGTTTGGTTCAGGCTGATGCAGTAGCATAGGACAGAGATTGGCAAACTACAATTTGCTGCCTGTTTGTGTGAATAAAGTTTTATTGGCACACAGTTAAGCCCATTCATGTACATATTGTCTATGGCTGAGTTTGCACTGCAACAGCTGAGTTAGGTAGCTGCAACAGTGACAGTGTGGCCTGCGAAGCCTAAAGTACCATGTGGCCCTTTACAGAAAAATTTGCCAATCCCTGCCAAATAACATCAGTATTTGATGTCAATCTGGATATCTCCATTTAGATGTCTCATAGACAAATCTAGTTTGACAGGTTTAAAAAGGTATGCACTTCCATAAACCTGTTTCATCTTCAGTGTTCCCTCTCTCAGTTAATGGCACTACCATCACCAATTCACCTGAATGAGAAGCCTCCCTCCCCTTTACCTCCTGCACCCCATCCATTACTCCATTCCCCATCCATCAGCACATCCTGCCAATTCTACCTCCTCACTGCGTTTCAAATCTGACCACGTCTCTCCATTTCCACTACCATTTCTTTAGTCTAAGTCACCGTCATTTTGTTCAAGACTGGCAACAGTTTTCTAACTAATCTTTCTGCCTCTAGTTTTGACCGCCCTCTGCTTCTAATCTATCCTCCACCCAGTAACCAGAAGGATCTTTTCAACATCTAAATCTAATTTTCTTACATGCATAATAATATATGTAGCTAAGATTTAATGAGCCTTTACTATGTGCCAGGCATAGTTCTAAGCACTCTGTATGTAGTAACTGATCTTAATCCTCACACCAACCCTATAAGGTAGATATTATCATCTCCATTCTTTAGAGGAAGACATTAAAACAGAGTAGAACTTGTTCAGTTACACTGTTAGTAAACAATAGAGTCAGTTGTAACTGCTTTATTATACTACTCTACACACACACACACACACACGCATACACACACTCACACTACTTATGGCTTCTCATTGCTCTTAAAATAGTCCATACTATGGTTATTTATTTATTTATTTATTTTTGGAGATGGAGTCTTGCTCTGTTGCCCAGCCTAGAGTGCAGTGTGCAGTGGTGCAATCTCGGCTCACTGCAACCTCCACCTTCTGGGCTCAAGCGATTCTCCTGCCCCACCCTCCCGAGTAGCTGGGATTACAGGCACACACCACTACACCCAGCTAATTTTTGTATTTTTAGTAGAAACGGGATTTCATCATGTTGGCCAGGCTGGCCTCAAACTCCTGACCTCAAGTGATCTGCCCTCCTTGGCTATTATTATTATTATTATTATTATTATTATTATTATTATTTGAGACAGGGTCTCACTCTTTTGCCCAGGCTGGAGTGCAGTGGCACTATCTCACTGCAGCCTCTGCCTCCTGGGTTCAAGCGATTCTCTTGCCTCAGCCACCTGAGTAGCTGGGATTACAGGTGCACGCCAACATGCCCCGCAATTTTTGTATTTTTAGTGGAGACGGGGTTTCACCATGTTGGCAAGACTGGTCTTGAATTCCCTGCCTCAAGCGATCTCCCCGCCTCAGCCTCTCAAAGCGCCAGGACTACAGGCATGAGCCACCGTGCCCAGCTGAGTCCATACTATTTTTAATGGCCAAAGACCATCGTCTTGATCTTCTCTAACCCCTGTTTACCTCTCCAGCCTGGTCACTTGCCATTCACAACCTTTCAATTTAAGCTGCAGCCACCCCGACTACTGTAGCCCCACACACACAAGACAGGCTCTTTTCCACCTCTATGCCTTAGTTATGTGATCGTCTCTGCTCTGGCTGTTTACTCTCTTTTCTTCTCCTCTCCCACATCTAGGCAACTGTTGCACATCTTTTAATGCTCCAGGCAGGTATCACCTACTCCAGGAAGCCTTCGCTAATCGATCCAGATTTGTCCCTCCTTTGTGCTCCAATCATGACATGGTCATATCGTTTTCGGTGCCCTTACTATACAATTGTGTAACTCTCCTTTTGTGCTTCTGTTTCCCTCAGTAGAATGTGAGCTCCCAGCAGTTCTTCTGCTGCAAAGGTCTTGCTTTACTGTTTGACTTTTCTGTATTTTCTTGGACTTCATCATCCCAGCCTTTGGCATAGGCTACTATGGCCAAAAAAAAAAAAAAAAAAAAAAAAAAAGGTAGAAAGGGACTATAGGATTTTGTCTTTTTGTGTATGAATGTGTGGAAAGGAAGTGTGAGGACATAATGGAGATCATGAATATGTTTGGAGGAAATGAGATCACAGGATGAAAACATTTTAGAGTTTATTTTTGGTAGTTTCATACCAGTAATCTTCTTTAGGACAGGCTAGACCCCAAAATATATAATGGCTCTAACACAACAGAACTTTCTCCGTGATGTAACAGTCCAAAACAGGTATTCTTGTTCAGCAGGCTAGTTCTGCTAACACGGTTATTGAGGGACGGGGGCTTACAGAAGCCCCTAGATCACGCCAGGTTATCACATCCCAGTCAGTCAGAAAAGGAAAAGAACATGGAGGAGCACACATGGGAGACTTCTATAGGCCAGGCCAAGTAGTGCCACACAGCATTTCCCACAGTGAGAAATTAGTCATGTGGCCACACCTCACTGCAAGGGAGCCTGGGTAATGTAATCCAACTATGTGCTCAAGGAGAAGAAGAGTGGTTTCTTTGTACTAGTAAGCTAAATGGTGCAGCTCTGTTTAACCTGTCCCATGGGAAGCTGGGATTGTCAAATGTAGGCAGTATTTAAAATCATAGTTGACAGTTGAGCTCCCTGTTGAGTCACTCACCAGGAAGTAGCAGCTGGATAATGATTTGCAATGCTGATGATTCCTTAATTATTAATCACTGACACTTTGTAGATTGCCTTCGAGTAAAATCCCAGCTGGGTTAGTATGCAATAGCGTAATGCCAGCCCCCCAATATTTTTTCCTCTTTTGCATGTCTAGACTAGAGACGGTGTTAAATAGATGGCACAGTAGCAACCTGATTCATTACAAGCTAACCAAGAGGTGTTCAAAACAAAATCAAGAATAATAAAACAAAATATAAAAGGGAACTCATTTTCATTTCAAACCCTAGCTACAGGCATGGGTTTATTCCCTGCCAGTTTATGTTTGCCCAAACAGAGTGCACATTGATGATGACCTCACGTAGACTAAGGGAGTGAGCAGATGTGAATCAATTTGAAATGAAATATCTCCATGGTTCTCTGCTAAAAGGCATATAAGTTCCCAGGAGAGTTTGTAAAACAGCTACCCAGGCTCTACTACCTCCTCCATCCCCACCCCAGAGTCTCATTTAGTCAGTCTGTGGAAGGACCTGGGGATTTAGATTTTTTAATAATCCCTGGATGATTCTGATATAAAACCAGGTTTGAGGAAACACAACTCTGACAGGGTAGGAGGGACAATAGGAAGGCATGCCAAAGCACGAACCAGACAGAGTGATTTTGTTTTAATATATTAAAAAATAATGAACACTAAGGAAAATCTAGTTTCATATTTTGACATGTAGAGCCATCTCTGGGGTTAGATGCATTCACAGGAACCTAGAAAACAGGCCTCTTCTGGGGATTGGCCATGCAACCCCTTGCCAGAACTGACTGTAAACTAGGAGAGGTATTATGATGGTAGACTTTCTCCTGGACATTCCAGATGCCTAACTTGTTTTCTTCTTTTCCCAGTTTGTTGCTCAGCCCAACTGCCAACAGTTGCTTGCCACCCTGTGGTATGACGGCTTCCCTGGATGGCGGCGGAAACACTGGGTAGTCAAGCTTCTAACCTGCATGACCATTGGGTTCCTGTTTCCCATGCTGTCTATAGCCTACCTGATCTCACCCAGGAGCAACCTTGGGCTGTTCATCAAGAAACCCTTTATCAAGTTTATCTGCCACACAGCATCCTATTTGACCTTCCTCTTTATGCTTCTCCTGGCTTCTCAGCACATTGTCAGGACAGACCTTCATGTACAGGGGCCTCCCCCAACTGTCGTGGAATGGATGATATTGCCTTGGGTTCTAGGTGAGTCAAAGGGACCAGGAGCTATGGCCAGACTGCCTGATAGTCCTGTTTAAATAAACTACTAGAACAGGCAGTCAGACTAGCTCTGAGCTAGGGTACCCCCAGCCCACCCCCATGCAGTGTGGTAGTCCTTTCTTGGGAGTCTCAGAAATGTAGTTCCTTCTGTCCCAGACCCTGGTCATTCAATATTGCCTGGTCCATGGTGAGATTGGCAGTACACCTAGGGCTTGCTTTTGCTAATCTAATATCTTCAAGGACAGAGAAGTTGTCTGTCAGTTATTCTAGAGACAAAGCCAAGTATCAGTCAGGACAGGCCTCAAGTAAGGTAGGCAGAGCAAGTGCTGATCAGTCGTCTATTCAAAGCACCCTTTCCCATAACCAAGGTACACATGAATCTGCTAATTTCTCATAGCTACTCCACATGACTCAGTTCTTGTTCAAGGTCTACATTCTATATGGACACTGATTTCACAACCAAGGGGGAATTCACACACATCATGGTAAAAGCAGCCCTACCAGCAGTCTCCAGGCATAATTAGATTGCACTGGAGTCTCCAGCACACAGCCATCTTCTAAGTCCTTGCTACTCGAACTGTGGTCCCCAAACCAGCAATACCAGTACCACCTGGGAGATTATTTGACACACAGAACCTCAGGTGCCACCTGGGATCTGAATTTTAACATGATCTTCAGATAATTCACATGTACTTTAAAGTCTGAGAAAGTGCTGCCCTAGACCACAACCACACCTTTTACTATTTTCTTTATTTCAAGGCTGAAGAAACATCCATGTCATCAGGTAAAATTTTACAACACTTCTATATGATGAAAGAAAAAAGGGGGAAAAAATGAGTTATAAATTATTTTGGGCCCCATTGCCTAGCTTTAGCCCCAACATCTGGTAATTTGATCTATGATCAGCTTGCTCACCTCAAAACACATTGAGAAGTTTTCTTTCCTGAACCTAGTGGAAAGTAAGGACTATGGGATAATAGTGATCTAATTAATTTATTGATGAAATTACTCCCATTCCAAAATGGAAAGAAAGTAGAAACAGGCACCCAAAATTGCAACAGCATTTCAGTAACTATAGTAAAAATGCTAAGAGTAGTACCCAGAAAAGTATAACATATGGGCATTCTCAGGAAAAGCCTACCAAGTTTGGCAAGTTCAAAACTGGGAGGTGGAGTAGGAAAGCAAGTGATTATTGTCTCTCAAGGCTTCACTCCACTGAGACCCTAATTCATTCCTTAATTCCATCCTTATTCACTTGGAGGGGGGGATCCTTCTATGATGACCAGGGCTGACCTTATGTAGAAATAAACTGTTTGCCTCCATTATTCAGGTTTCATTTGGGGTGAGATTAAGGAAATGTGGGATGGTGGATTTACTGAATACATCCATGACTGGTGGAACCTGATGGATTTCGCAATGAACTCCCTCTACCTGGCAACTATTTCCTTGAAGATTGTGGCCTATGTCAAGGTAAATTGGAATGTCTGCCATTTTTCCTACACAGCGATTTTGGCTACATTAAGCTTTTGCACTGACAGCATAAAGAGTTTTGAGAAAAAGTGATGATGATGATGGCTCAATCCATGTGGGAAATTACCATATAAACAGACATTCTTTCAGTGGTTTGTAAGCAGTGTCCACCTAAGCAAAGAAAGTGGAAAATGGAACAATTTGCAAATGAATAATTAGCTTCTGAGGCTTTCAGGATAAAGGGGTCTTCAGCTTTCAGTGTTTAAGTGCTCTCTACGATGTCCTTGCCAACATAATGGCCCAATGATGCTTGCATGGGGCTGGGGCAGAAAATTCACTGAATTCACTGTCTTCAAAAGCTTCTCTTAATCCTTGTCACCTCATTAAAAAGGGCTACTTTATATATGTCTAATATTATTCTCTGTGACATAATCATTAGTAATTCTTCCTCCCTGTGGGGTCATACAAAACAAGACTGTTTCTTCCTAACAATGCTTCTGATATGACATCATCTCTCCCTAACCCTCTGAGTTGTCTCTTCTCAAAGCTAAACATTCCCATTTCTCTCAACTGCTCTTCATATAATGACAAGTAGCGGAATCCCAGACACTTGACTACAGGTGGCATAGACTTTTAATAGCTTCTTCCTTGCTCATCACTTCCACCACCAGGATAACCACTCAAGCAGTTATAAATCCAGCATTTTTAGTATCACCCAACCTGTGCTTCTCTACCAATTCAGATGTATACACACACACACACACACACACACACACACACACACACACCCCACCTTAACGCTTTTCCCTCACAATATTCAGCTCGAAGTATCCTGAAAAAAACTTTATGTCTGACGTCTTACTTTGGGTAATCACAGGCTCTGAGTTCAGGTCTGGTGCTTATTAAATCATGGGATTGCTGTCCTCCTTGTAGCCTGAGTTAAACTTCTCCATCATGCTGACAATTCAGTCTCCAAGATTGTATAGTCAGTCATGCTTTTTGGCTCTAAATTCCACATTAAGGACTTTTAGAATGGAAATATGGCTGTCCCCCAAATCTTCAACAACTTAGTTTATTTTTGTATCCCTAATATGCATATTGCATAAATTTTAAGACCTTGGGAGTTATGTAGAGCATGCATATTGAATGCAGTCATGAAACATTTTTGAAAGGAGCCCAAGAGTAGGCCCTATACATGTGGTGATCATTTAACACATACTTACAACTTCCTTAAGAGAAAAAGCTGGTGTGGAAAATGTTTGAATCCCTAGTTAATGTGCCTGGGTGAAATCCATGTCATTCTGGCACTCTGCTGACTAAGTAACACTGTTAAGTAAAGGGAAAAGTTCTTCCTTTGGAAATGGTATTTATACACTGGAGGGACCATAAATTATCAATCTAGAAATTGGTGGGGTTTTTTTAAACAGGAAAGCTTAGAATAAATGATAAAGAAAAGGATTAACATTTGGGGATATGAAAAATGTATCTGTAGATTCTCAACATTAGCTAATCACATGACCTATCCGACTTTACTGGAGAGGCTTCCAAAGAGTTAGATACTTCTCCATCACAAAATATAAGGATAAATCTGCTCTATTAAGCTGGGTAAATGCCCCTTAACTGGCAAACACTTTATTCAAAGGAGACCTTTGCCAAGAAGTTGGAGTCCTTCCCAAAAAAGAATTTACAAAGCAAGACAGGCCACATGCAAAATTTGGATGTGCAATGAGAATTTATAAATGAGGATAATCAGATCTACCCATCCACAGAAGTCCAGGCTGGATGACTTTCCCCAAGCAGGCTGAGCCAACTTCTATGAGGCAAAGCCATAAGAACTGCTCCATAGGCTCCTTGAACCTTTTTCAATCACCATGGTACTGAAGCAGTACAGAAGCACCAAGGAATGAGCTGGTTTTAAAGATCATTTATTTTATTAGAGTGCAAAATTAGTCAACAATATCTATTCCACTTCACATGATCTAAAGCAAGAACCAAAAAGCACACATCAAAATACTCAAAAGGAACAAATATATATAAGATTGACCCTTGTTGCCCCCAGATGATTCCACAAATGGAGAATAACCATTCTTTGCTTTTCTAGGATACTACCACCTAGATCTATTCCACCACTGCCTCGTTTCCATGTGTGCCAAGTAAATCTGGACTATGCTACCCACTGAGTTATGGCCTTTTTTTCAGTCAGTGCTTAGCTAAAGACATAATAACACCCCCCTCAAATTCTTATTACTATTGAGTCCCCACATTGAGCTGTTCCTCTTCATATTTTGCTTTAGGGTTTATAAAATGCAATTTACATCCTTTGAAAGGCAAGAAGGCCAATTTTCTAACTGCATTCCATTTCAAAGGATGTAAGAAAAATTACTTGCCTCCAAATATTACTAACTCAAGAGTCAGGAGATCTGAATTTAATTTCCAATCTCATACGCATGAGCAGGATTACCATAGGCAATCCCTCTACCTTTCTGAGCTGTAGATTCTGCCTCTGATAAATAAGCAGTAGATTAAACTAGATCAATGGTGCTCAACCTTTTAAATTTTTTTCCTCGTGTTAGCACATCTTTAAGCAAAAACTCACACAGTAATCCAATACATAAAAAAGCCCAAAGGACTGAGTTTGGCTTGAGGAATGAGTCTTCTAAGCCTCTACTTTGGCTTCCACAGTAGCTATGAGATGCCTCCGTTAAACCCCCAGGCTCTAAGGAACACAGTTTAAAACCACCGTGTTAGATCAGGTGACAACAAACTATGGTCTGTGGGCCAAACCTGGCCTTCTGCCATGTCCATGTGGTTGCATATTGTCTAGGGCTGCTTTAGGATTACAAAGGAAGCATTGAGTAGTTGTGATGGGAACCATAGAGCCCACAAAGCCAAAAATATATACTATCTGGTTCTTGACAGAAAAAGTTTGCCAACCTCTGTGCCAGATGAGTTCCATGTTTATTCCCTGCACATACATGCTATATCTTTCTCCAAAGGTGCAAAGTATCTATGTTCAAAGATTTGCCACGAGAATCATGTGCTACACTTCTGAGTGTTCCACAAATTCAGATTCACCATCCCATGGGCAGCAGACATCCCTGAGGTTACAGTTCCAAATGAGGAGAGAGAAAACCCCAAATTATGAGCTATACATGTTCCAGTTGGTGATTTCTAGTTTTAAAACATAGGTCTGTTTTGTTATCAGCAAAGAGACTATCTTTCACATATACCTCAAACCTTTAAAAGCTAATCTATCATCTGTGCTGTGATGTCAACTATCATATAAGTAACATTTAATAGAAATAGTGCTAGACTGAGTGTCTGGAGACCTGTGGATTACTTCTTGCTGGCTCTGCCACTGACTTGCTGTGTGATCTTTAGCAAGTCACTCTGCCTATCTGGATTTCTTCCATTTGTAAAACAGGCATAACCGTTCCTACCCCTCACAGTAATGCAGTGCATGTTTGTTGGGGGAGGAAAAATGTAGAAATATAAGATTTGGCGAAGAGTACATAAAACTGATTGGCCACCTAAAGTTTATCTGAAGCAGAAGTACAAATGTGGCACGGTTTCTCCAAGCTCCTCTGACAGTGAAGAATATTGGATACACACAAGTGATTTTAACCGCACCAGTTTCCTCAGTTGTTGGAACTGAAGCACATTTTAGAAATGCTAACAATATAATTTGGCCCCCAGTGCAACATTTTCTCAGGAAAGTTGTTTACATTTAGTCCTGAGAAATTGTGATATTTAAATGTGAGCTCAAGGCAATATGCTTCAAATTAAATTCCAGGCAAAATCTACTTCTGTCTTGGGAAGGTAATAAGTAATTCCTTGTATTTCCATAACATCTCCACTTATGGAGTACACAGACTTTTGCATATGGATACAGAATCACAAACATGTGCAGTGGGTAGGAGGCATTATCCTCATTTTATGGTGAAATTAAAAGATACAGGCAGTTTTAAGTGACAATGCCCAAATTGGAGCTCAGATCTCAGGATGAAGTCATCTTTCTACAAGGCTACTCCTAATGTGCCGGGAGCTGGAAACCTGGAATGGGTAACCAACCCAATAAATAATGGTTCTTCCCCTCCTTCAAGCCCCTGGTTTTTCATGTGTGCTGAAGGAACATTCTAACTTACAGGGTTGTCAAATGAACTGTAAAATACATCCATACACCACTGTGTGGGGCAGTACTAAATTCATTACCTGAAAGGTTGACATGCCATTTGCAGTAGTGTAGAATACATTACAGCCTGCTAAAAATTCAGCAGAAAGCTCCAGTGAGTGGCTCCCTAAGGATCCTCCATCAGCCCCAAACTGCAGTCAGCAAGGGTATGAGAATGAACACTGCATACCAAGAAGGCTGCTTCTACCCCTTGTCTTTCAGTAACAGCAGGTTGTCCATGGTGCTCAGATCCCAATGAGGGCTTGAGGAAGTCCATTTGATTTGAAATCTTTAGGAAGCAGGGTGATTTTTCCCCACTACCTTGGGCATACTAGTGCCTCTGTCTCGGTGACACTCCCCAATAATCTGGTAAACCCACAGTTAGAAAATGTCTATTGATAAACCACAGGAGGTTGCTCCAGATGATTGATCTAAAATATATTCTTCTGTGTGTACATCCTAGGTATATATGTGGATGGGAGTGGGAGGAAGAGAGTTTTTAGCAGCACATAATAATTGGGTGGGGCAAGAAAGACAAATAGTGTCATGCATGGGGCCTGTTGCATAATGAAAGCTTGATGCATATTTTGGTGGCTTTGTTTGGGCATGGAAGGAAGGAAAAAAGGGAAAGTTTTAAAAATGCTCACTGTACCTCTCATCTTGTGCACTTGTTATTTCTTTCAGTACAATGGTTCTCGTCCAAGGGAGGAATGGGAAATGTGGCACCCGACTCTGATTGCAGAAGCACTCTTCGCGATTTCCAACATTTTAAGTTCGTTGCGTCTCATATCCCTGTTCACAGCCAACTCCCACTTAGGACCTCTGCAGATCTCTTTGGGACGCATGCTGCTTGATATCCTCAAATTCCTCTTTATCTACTGCCTGGTACTACTAGCTTTTGCCAATGGACTGAACCAGCTTTACTTCTATTATGAAACCAGAGCTATCGATGAGCCTAACAACTGCAAGGGGATCCGATGTGAGAAACAGAACAATGCCTTCTCCACGTAAGACAATCCCCTTTCCTTTTTTATCTTTTTTTTTTTTTTTTTTTTTGCCATTTTTCCGCTTTTTCCATTTTTGTCTTGTTTTCAGCCTACAGTTTCATCACTGTCACTTGACTGTGAAGGCAGTGCTCACTGTGGATCCACCCAAAGGGTCAGAGGTGGAAGAATGTTCTTCTCTCGCTACAGGGTACTAGGAGACGAAGTGAAGTTAGGTGAGGTAGGAAAGAAACAAGCACACACATGGGATTCCAGGAATTCATCTAAAGAGTTGGTTCTGAACTACGTTGGTAGCATTACATATTTTTAAAAGAATTACTTGGGGTGAGGTAGATAATTCCTCACTCAAAATGTGGCACCAAGGTAATGAAACAACAAAGCTATTCCTCTGAATGAGTGGCTACCAAAGCTAACTTAACTATTGTGAATCAAGGAAGAATGCAAACATATCTTAATGCACCCCCATTCATAGGTGTAATCTCGAGAGGGGACAGGCTGAAGGTAGGACTAGAATCCACTCTCCTGCTACATTAATTTAAGGTTTCAGGTGGGCCAAGTGGAACCCAGCACTAATTGGAAATGTCCCAGGACACAAGAGATAACTCATGATTCTGTCCACAAGTCCACTGCCTCTGAACACATGGAACTCCTGTGCCTTTGCTTAGTACTGTCAAGACCTACTTTTTGGGGGACCTTCAAGCCTTCAGAATGGCTTTCATTTTCTGATAAATCAATGCTAGAGGAAATAGACAAGAGAAAACAAATAAGTACATGTCAGGCTGTTAGGAGCTGTCCTGGGCTGACCCTGAACTCAGTGTTCTACACCTTGTCCATCTCCACTCCTACTTCTGGAGAGTGCAACTCATCACTGGTATTCATAGCAATGACCCCAAGGTCATACAAGATTCTTAGTCATTAAACTAAGATACAATTGTTTCCTCACAACTCCATAAACCAACACAGTTCAGTGGACTTGGACATTCTAGAAATGTGCTCCACAACAAAGGCCAGAGAAAAAAAGGACTGTTGCATTGATAGAGAAAAACAAACAACAACAACAACAACAAGAACAACAACAAACAGTGCTATCTAGCTGATTCTCGTTATTTGTCTCTAGCAGCATTTCCTAAAATGGATTCACACAAACCACAGCTCAGTGGCATGTTAATAGACAGGAGAATGGAATCTATGATTAAACCTCCTACACTAGGCCATGCTCCTTGTCTCTCTTCCCGAAACTCAGGGCTAAATCTTGGGTGGTAAACCAGATTCATGTGCAAGGAGAAGGGGTCCAAAATGGGTTGACAGAGAGATAGTGCTGCTTTGGTTAAGCCAACCAGGAGTGCATAACATCAGCTTATCAGCTTCCTAGTGCCTCTTGACTAGGAATGGCTTCCTCTCCTGCATTAGTCTAGAGACAGAACTCACAGCAACCTATTTTCAACATAGAGAGCAATTGTGTAGTGGCTTGAGCACCAGGAGACTGCATTTGTTCCCATCAAAGTGTTCAACAGAATTAAATACATGAATGAGAGGTGCCTTTCAGGAGGTCAGGTCCCTGCCAATTATGCTCTCATGTACACTCTGCTGAGGAAATTTATGAAATGCCTCCTTGCAAGTTTGTAGTGATTATTAACACCCCTGTTGCCAACTGACATTTTGCTCCTATCACTTGCCTAGCAGTGACGATTGAAAAGAATGGGCACCTGTCATACACAAAATTATATCTTGGGGTGTCAGATATGAAGAAGCATTGTCATGGTCGGGCCAAATCAGCAGTAATGTTACCTCAACTTTCCCTCTATCAGTTGATTTTTTTCCTCCATAAAAGGCTGTTTTCTTTTAAATGCCTCAACTCAGGCATTCATTCATTCATTCGAGACTGAGTCTTGCTCTGTCACCCAGACTGGAGTACAGTGGCATGATCCCAGCTCACTGCAACATCTCTCTCCCAGGCTCAAGCAATTCTTGTGCCTCAGTCTCCTGAGTAGCTGGGATTACAGTTGCCCGTCACCATGCCTGGCTAATCTTTATATTTTTAGTAGAGATGGGGTTTTGCCATGTTGTCCAGGCTGGTCTCGAACTCCTGACCTCAGGTGATCCACTCGTCTCAGCCTCCCAAAGTACTGGGATTACAGGTCTGAGCCACTGCACCTGGCCTCAGGCATTTATCATACCTGTTAAAATACACGTTACTCAGTCAGGGAGTCAGAAAGATTCTGCTTTTGGAGAAGGGGATAGTTTGTTTATGTATCTAGTGGAAAGTTTGGTACCTGCTTATTGTCATCCTTTTCCTTCTGATTCTCCAGAGATGCCATTTCTTTTCTTCCACATAAAAAAAGAAAAAAACAGGCCAGGTGCAGTGACTCAAACCTATAATCCCAGCACTTTGGGAGGCCGAGGCAGGAAGATCACCTGAGATCGGGAGTTCAAGACCAGCCTGGCCAGCATGAAGAAATCCTGTTTCTACCAAAAATACAAAATTAGCCAGGCGTGGTGCCACACGCCTGTAATCCCAGCTCCTCTGGAGGCTGAGGCAGGAGAATCGCTTGAACCCGGGAGGCGGAGGTTGCAGTGAGCTGAGATCCCACCATTGCACTCCAGCCTGGGCAACAAGAGCAAAACTCCATCTCAAACAAATAAAAAAAAAAAACAAAAAAAGAGTTTTCATGGAGTGGCTATTCAGAATTGGCAGTTACCACATTCTGTTCAATTTAACCAAACTGGCTTTTTTTTTTTTTTTTCCTAGCAAAGGATCAGTTTTAAACAAACATTGGGATACCAATACAGACAACTTGAGACAGTATTTGTATATTTTAATCAGTGTAGCTGTGTGCTTCTGCTCCTCAAGAACTGGATCCATACAGGATGTGTGCCATCTGCCCTCTTGAGGTTCAGGAGATTCTAAATTGAATATTTCACAGTTTGGGATGGCATCCAGAAGTTTTCCCTATAACTTTATATTTTGTATTATGTCAAATGTTATGGCAGGGCCCAAATAGCATAGCCGCAAGTTTGGTTTATGTGGGCATAAAATTCTAACCAAACTCCAGACATAGGGAGTCATTTGGAGAAAGCCTGTATGTGGTATTTTAACCTAATAAAGTTGATGAGGGAAAAGGGGAGAGGAAGCAAACATAAAGCGGGTAAAGCGTAGAGCATCTTTTATATCTCAGGCGTGGCTTCTTCAGTGGACCAAGCTGCAATGCAGTATTGACATGACAGAGCCTCTACTTCTGTCTCAGAATGGCTCCAAATGATTTCTGTACTGCAAAATAAAGCCAAATTGTGGGGAAAAAAAATAAAGAGAAAGGAAGGAAGGAAGGAAGGAGGGAAGGAGGGAAGGAGGGAGGGAGGGAGGGAGGGAGGGAAGGAAGGAAGGAAGGAAGGAAAGGAAGGAAAAAGAAAAAAAAAATCTTTTCTCCTTAGGCATACAATTTAAGGGAAACTCACTGTCCTTGCTGACAACCACATGACAGTACTGCTGGGGGTCTGAGTTTGGTATTGCATACTGGGAATACGTGGCCTTCATCTGCTGTCAAAAGAAATAATTAGAAAGACATTATTATTCTGAAGGCACAGGACTTGTGAGAGAAAAAGAAGCTAACTTGTTCCAGCCCTCACCTCCTGAATACACCTGGCTGTTTCACAGGCCCTTCAAATACAGGATGTCCACAACTAAATTCCTTATCGCTTATCTCTGTATCTTCACTTCCAACCTATATCCCCTTTAATTCCTCATCTCATTAAATGACACTAACCAGACTCCTAGGAGTCATCTGGGACTCTTAAACCTTCCCTCATGAAACACATCATCAAGTATGTCACTCAGCCCAATCAGTTCTACTTCCGAAATATCTCTTGAATACCTTTCTCTGTCTCTCTCTCTCACACACACACACCACACACATACACACACCACACACACACACACACACACACACACTCATCCAACCATCCTGGTTCAGGCCTAAATCATTTCTCCCAAGGACTGTGGCAACAGACTCTTGACTGGTCTCTCTGCCTCCAATCTGGTCTTCTCTCCAAACAATCTCCCACCTACTATGCATAAGTTTCTTTCTAAATACCCGTTGCATCCTGGCCCCCACTGGCTTCATGCCTGCCAGAATATCTGAATCTTCTCCATAAAATCCTGCCTCTTTACCATAACACACATAACACACAGGGCCTGGTAATCTGACTCTTGCCTCTCCAGTCTTTTACCGCTCTCCCCCTTTGTCAACATTTTGCTGTTCTCCAACTACAGGAAAGTGTCTTAACCCTTCAGACCTTTGTACATCACATGCCATTCCCTCTGAATGGAGTACCCATCCTCACCTAGCCAGCCTGGCAAACTCGTACCCATCTTTTCAGTTGATGGCAAAGGACTACCTGCTCTAAAGCCTTTCTTACCCACTCTAACCCCACTCTCAGCTGCAGGCTTCTAGAATGCATGTTTCCCATGGCATTCTAAACACATCTCCATTATGTTACATAAACTGTTGTATTTCAGACATTTGTGCCCCTCTCTCCCACCAGACTGAGACTCCCATCTTAGTAAACTTTGCATCTGCCATAGAGGGGCCTAAGACATAACGGTGCTCAACATGGCTACTGAACAATTGAGTGAAAAGACGAAGATGACGTCCAAAAGCAATCCTCTTTTTAAGCTTTTTATTTGGAGATAATTTTAGTTACATTGTAATTGTAAGAAATAATAGAGAAATCTGTAAATCCTTCACCCATTTTTCCCAGGCATAACATCTTGCATAGCTGTAGTACATTATCACAACCAGGAAATCAACACTGATAAAATCCAGTGGCCTTATTCAGATTTCACCAGTTTTCACGGGTATTTAGAAAGAAACTTCTGCACACGTTCAAGCCATTTGCAACAACATACATGGGCCTAAGAGTAATCTTGTCTTTAATTATAGATAATCTACTTCTGCTTCTGTCCACCCTGCCCCCCAGGATGACTGAAGTATCTGGCCAGTCGTGTCACTCTGCTGATCCACTTTGAGCTTACTTTCAGCAAAAACTCTTGGCCTTTCTCCTACCTCTCTCATCCTGTACTTGGGCACTTGGCCCAAGAGCAACGCTCTACATTGATCCCTACATATTTCATCTCATTAGTTCCAGCCCCTTGCTCCAAGGTGTGGAAGTCTTTCTGAGTCTTTATCCTGTCATCCAGTTTATCGGCTTTCCCTCTAGTCTTGTGTCATCTGAAGATCTAAGAAGCATGCCATCGATTTCCATCCAAAGCATTGAAAAAACTGTCAGGCAGGCTTGGTATTCGCTGGGTGGAATATTGGGCAGCTATTAAAATGATACACATGAAGACTCTGTATATACATTAAAAAGTGTCTAAACCCAAAATGTGTAATTTTTTTAAAATCACAGAGATTGGGCTGGGCCCTGTGGTTCACGCCTGTAATCCCAGCACTTTGGGAGGCCAAACCGGGCAGATCACTTGAGGTCAGGAGTTCGAGACCAGCCTGGCCAACATGAGGAAGCCCCATCTCTACTAAAAATACAAAAATCAGCCAGGTGTGGTGGTGGGCACCTGTAATCCCAGTTACTTGGGAGACCGGGGCAGGAGAATTGCTTGAACTCGGGAGGCAGAGACTGCACACAGTGAGCCAAGATGGCTCCGCTGCACTCCAGCCTGGACAACAGAGTAAGACTCCGTCTAAAAAACATATATATATATATATATATATATGTATGTACACACACACACACACACACACAGATAGATAGATGTTAGATAGAGTGAAAGATAGATCAATAGATCGATCCCAGGCTGAGAGGGTAGCTCACACCTGTAATCTCAGCACCTTGGGAGGCTGAGGCGAGTGGATCACCTCAGGTAAGGAGTTTGAGACCAGCCTGGCCAACATGGCAAAATCCCGTCTCTACTAAAAATACAAAAATTAGCTAGTCATGGTGGCATGAGCCTGTAATCCCAGCTACTCAGGAGGCTGGGGCAGGAGAATCACTTGAATCCGGGAGGCGGAGATTGCAGTGAGCTGAGATCGCGCCATTGTACTCCAGCCTGGGCATCGCATGGAGACTCTGTCTCAAGAACAAACAAGCAAACACTAGAGATTGTATAAACTATGATTGCAACTATGTACAATTAGATATTCAAATAAATTATAAAGACAAAGGAATGTAAAATAACAATGTGGAAGATTTAATAATAATAATGAAAATAATCAATATTTACTGAGTGCTAGGAACAGGCACTATTACAAACCAGCTTTTCATGAATTAACTCATGTAATCCTCACTACCATGCTATCAGGTAGACAGTGTTGTTCTTACCCATTTTACAGATAGGGAAACCAGAGTACAATGCAGTTAATCAGGCTGTCCCAAATTGCATAGATGGTAAGTAGCAAAGACAGGATTTCAATCCAGGCATGCAAGCTCCAGTCTGTACTTTTACCTAGGGATACAGGTGTAAGTCTGGTTTTGTAAAGGTACATAGGATTTGTTGTATACAGCTGCAATAATCATGAATACATGAAAAACTAAATAGGACAGAGCCGTGACCTAGCAGTCCACTGCGACCTTCTTCAAGGCTATTACCATTCATTTGTAGCTACTTCTACTTAATCAGTGGTGATTTCTCCACCCGTCATTCAGCCAATATTTTCATATCTTACTAACATGGATACACATGTAGTTCCCATCAAACACTCTTCTTTTTGTTCTGGTCAAGTCATAAAGGTTCTTATTGGTTATCTCTGGCTTTTCCTCCTAATTCCAGTCCATATCCTTCCCAATGCTATTATCACAGGATAGTGCTACTCATTTCTACTTTCTTTGGTTATGTGTTTCTCCTGTCATCTTTTATAGACTCCTTCAATAAACATTTCTTCAACAATTCCTATGTACCAGGCAATGAGGATACCTAGGAAGATGGAATCCTTATCCTTAAGAAGTTCATAGTCTAATGGGGAATGCAAATAAATAATTAGAATAGCTGCTATTATTAATGCTTACCATATGCAAAGTACTTTTTTTTATTATTATTATTATACTTTAAGTTCTAGGGTACATGTGCATAGCGTGCAGGTTTGTTACATATGTATACTTGTGCCATGTTGCTGTGCTGCACCCATCAACTCGTCAGCACCCATCAATTCGTCATTTACATCAGGTATAACTCCCAATGCAATCCCTCCCCCCTCCCCCTTCCCCATGATAGGCCCCTGTGTGTGATGTTCCCCTTCCCGAGTCCAAGTGATCTCATTGTTCAGTTCCCACCTATGAGTGAGAACATGCGGTGCTTGGTTTTCTGTTCTTGTGATAGTTTGCTAAGAATGATGGTTTCCAGCTGCATCCATGTCCCTACAAAGGACACAAACTCATCCTTTTTTATGGCTGCATAGTATTCCATGGTGTATATGTGCCACATTTTCTTAATCCAGTCTGTCACTGATGGACATTTGGGTTGATTCCAAGTCTTTGCTATTGTGAATAGTGCCGCAATAAACATACATGTGAATGTGTCTTTATAGCAGCATGATTTATAATCCTTTGGGTATATACCCAGTAATGGGATGGCTGGGTCATATGGTACATCTAGTTCTAGATCCTTGAGGAATCGCCATACTGTTTTCCATAATGGTTGAACTAGTTTACAATCCCACCAACAGTGTAAAAGTGTTCCTATTTCTCCACATCCTCTCCAGCACCTGTTGTTTCCTGACTTTTTAATGATTGCCATTCTAACTGGTGTGAGATGGTATCTCATGGTGGTTTTGATTTGCATTTCTCTGATGGCCAGTGATGATGAGCATTTTTTCATGTGTCTGTTGGCTGTATGAATGTCTTCTTTTGAGAAATGTCTGTTCATATCCTTTGCCCACTTTTGGATGGGGTTGTTTGTTTTTTTCTTGTAAATGTGTTTGAGTTCTTTGTAGGTTCTGGATATTAGCCCTTTGTCAGATGAGTAGATTGCAAAAATTTTCTCCCATTCTGTAGGTTGCCTGTTCACTCTGATGGTAGTTTCTTTTGCTGTGCAGAAGCTCTTTAGTTTAATGAGATCCCATTTGTCAATTTTGGCTTTTGCTGCCGTTGCTTTTGCTGTTTTAGACATGAAGTCTTTGCCCATGCCTATGTCCTGAATGGTACTACCTAGGTTTTCCTCTAGGGTTTTTATGGTATTAGGTCTAACATTTAAGTCTCTAATCCATCTTGAATTAATTTTCGTATAAGGAGTAAGGAAAGGATCCAGTTTCAGCTTTCTACTTATGGCTAGCCAATTTTCCCAGCACCATTTATTAAATAGGGAATCCTTTCCCCATTTCTTGTTTCTCTCAGGTTTGTCAAAGATCAGATGGCTGTAGATGTGTGGTATTATTTCTGAGGACTCTATTCTGTTCCATTGGCCTATATCTCTGTTTTGGTACCAGTACCATGCTGTTTTGGTTACTGTAGCCTTGTAGTATAGTTTGAAGTCAGGTAGCGTGATGCCTCCAGCTTTGTTCTTTTGACTTAGGATTGTCTTGGAGATGCGGGCTCTTTTTTGGTTCCATATGAACTTTAAAGCAGTTTTTTCCAATTCTGTGAAGAAACTCATTGGTAGCTTGATGGGGATGGCATTGAATCTATAAATAACCTTGGGCAGTATGGCCATTTTCACGATATTGATTCTCCCTATCCATGAGCATGGTATGTTCTTCCATTTGTTTGTGTCCTCTTTTATTTCACTGAGCAGTGGTTTGTAGTTCTCCTTGAAAAGGTCCTTTACATCCCTTGTAAGTTGGATTCCTAGGTATTTTATTCTCTTTGAAGCAATTATGAATGGAAGTTCATTCATGATTTGGCTCTCTGTCTGTTACTGGTGTATAAGAATGCTTGTGATTTTTGCACATTAATTTTGTATCCTGAGACTTTGCTGAAGTTGCTTATCAGCTTAAGGAGATTTTGGGTTGAGACAATGGGGTTTTCTAAATATACAATCATGTCATCTGCAAAGAGGGACAATTTGACTTCTTCTTTTCCTAACTGAATACCCTTGATTTCTTTCTCTTGCCTGATTGCCCTAGCCAGAACTTCCAACACTATGTTGAATAGGAGTGGTGAAAACTGCCTTGTGCCAGTTTTCAAAGGGAATGCTTCCAGTTTTTGCCCATTCAGTATGATATTGGCTGTGGGTTTGTCATAAATAGTTCTTATTATTTTGAGATATGTTCCATCAATACCGAATTTATTGAGCGTTTTTAGCATGAAGTACTGTTGAATTTTGTCAAAAGCCTTTTCTGCATCTATTGAGATAATCATGTGGTTTTTGTGTTTGGTTCTGTTTATATGCTGGATTACGTTTATTGATTTGCATATGTTGAACCAGCCTTGCATCCCAGGGATGAAGCCCACTTGGTCATGGTGGATAAGCTTTTTGATGTGCTGCTGGATTCAGTTTACCAGTATTTTACTAAGGATTTTTACATCGATGTTCATCAGGGATATTGGTCTAAAATTCTCTTTTTTTGTTGTGTCTCTGCCAGGCTTTGGTATCAGGATGATGTTGGCCTCATAAAATGAGTTAGGGAGGATTCCCTCTTTTTCTATTGATTGGAATCGTTTCAGAAGGAATGGTACCAGCTCCTCCTCGTATCTCTGGTAGAATTCAACTGTGAATCTGTCTGGTCCTGGACTTTTTTTGGTTGGTAGGCTATTAATTATTGCCTCAATTTCAGAACCTGCTATTGGTCTATTCAGGGATTCAACTTCTTCCTGATTTAGTCTTGGGAGAGTGTAAGTGTCCAGGAATTTATCCATTTCTTCTACGTTTTCTATTTTATTTGCGTAGAGGTGTTTATAGTATTCTCTGATGGTAGTTTGTATTTCTGTGGGGTCGGTGGTGATATCCCCTTTATCATTTTTTATTGTGTCTATTTGATTCTTCTCTCTTTTCTTCTTTATTAATCTCACTAGCGGTCTGTCAATTTTGTTGATCTTTTCAAAAAACCAACTCCTGGATTCATTGATTTTTTGGAGGGTTTTTTGTGTCTCTATCTCCTTCAGTTCTGCTCTGATCTTAGTTATTTCTTGCCTTCTGCTAGCTTTTGAATGTGTTTGCTCTTGCTTCTCTAGTTCTTTTAATTGTGATGTTAGAGTGTCAATTTTAGACCTTTCCTGCTTTCTCTTGTGGGCATTTAGTGCTATAAATTTCCCTCTACACAGTGCTTTAAATGTGTCCCAGAGATTCTGGTATGTTGTATCTTTGTTCTCATTGGTTTCAAAGAACATCTTTATTTCTGCCTTCATTTTGTTATGTACCCACTAGTCATTCAGGAGCAGGTTGTTCAGTTTCCATGTAGTTGAGCAGTTTTGATTGAGTTTCTTAGTCCTGAGTTCTAGTTTGATTGCACTGTGGTCTGAGAGACAGTTTGTTATAATTTCTGTTCTTGTACATTTGCTGAGGAGTGCTTTACTTCCAATTATGTGGTCAATTTTGGAATAAGTGCGATGTGGTGCTGAGAAGAATGTATATTCTGTTGATTTGGGGTGGAGAGTTCTATAGATGTCTATTAGGTCTGCTTGCTGCAGAGATGAGTTCAATTCCTGGATATCCTTGTTAACTTTCTGTCTCATTGATCTGTCTAATGTTGACAGTGGAGTGTTGAAATCTCCCATTATTATTGTATGGGAGTCTAAGTCTCTTTGTAAGTCTCTAAGGACTTGCTTTATGAATCTGGGTGCTCCTGTATTGGGTCCATATATATTTAGGATAGTTAGCTCTTCCTGTTGAATTGATCCCTTTACCATTATGTAATGGCCTTCTTTCTCTCTTTAGATCTTTGATGGTTTAAAGTCTGTTTTATCAGAGACTAGTATTGCAACCCCTGCTTTTTTTGTTCTCCATTTGCTTGGTAAATCTTCCTCCATCCCTTTATTTTGAGCCTATGTATGTCTCTGCATGTGAGATGGGTCTCCTGAATACAGCAGACTGATGGGTCTTGACTCTTTATCCAGTTTGCCAGTCTGTGTCTTTTAATTGGAGAATTTAGTCCATTTACATTTAAGCTTAATATTGTTATGTGTGAACTTGATCCTCCCATTATGATATTAACTGGTTATTTTGCTCGTTAGTTGATGCAGTTTCTTCCTAGCCTCGATGGTCTTTACATTTTGGCATGTTTTTGCAATGGCTGGTACTGGTTGTTCCTTTCCATGTTTAGTGCTTCCTTCAGGGTCTCTTGTAAGGCAGGCCTAGTGGTGACGAAATCTCTAAGCATTTGCTTATCTGTAAAGGATTTTATTTCTCCTTCACTTATGAAACTTAGTTTGGCTGGATATGAAATTCTGGGTTTAAAATTCTTTTCTTTAAGAATGTTGAATATTGGCCCCCACTCTCTTCTGGCTTGTAGAATTTCTGCCGAGAGATCTGCTGTTAGTCTGATGGGCTTCCCTTTGTGGGTAACCCGACCTTTCTCTCTGGCTGCCCTTAAGATTTTTTCCTTCATTTCAACTTTGGTGAATCTGGCAATTATGTGTCTTGGAGTTACTCTTCTCGAGGAGTATCTTTGTGGTGTTCTCTGTATTTCCTGGATTTGAATGTTGGCCTGCCCTACTAGGTTGGGGAAGTTCTCCTGGATGATATCCTGAAGAGTGTTTTTCAACTTGGTTCCATTTTCCCCCTCACTTTCAGGCACCCCAATCAGACGTAGATTTGGTCTTTTTACATAATCCCATACTTCTTGCAGGCTTTGTTCATTTCTTTTTCTTTTTTCTTTTGGTTTCTCTTCTCGCTTCATTTCATTCATTTGATCCTCAATCGCTGATACTCTTTCTTCCAGTTGATCGAGTTGGTTACTGAAGCTTGTGCATTTGTCACGTATTTCTCGTGTCATGGTTTTCATCTCTTTCATTTCGTTTATGACCTTCTCTGCATTAATTACTCTAGCCATCAATTCTTCCACTTCTTTTTCAAGATTTTTAGTTTCTTTGCGCTGGGTACGTAATTCCTCCTTTAGCTCTGAGAAGTTTGATGGACTGAAGCCTTCTTCTCTCATCTCGTCAAAGTCATTCTCTGTCCAGCTTTGATCTGTTGCTGGCGATGAGCTGCGCTCCTTTGCCGGGGGAGATGCGCTCTTATTTTTTGAATTTCCAGCTTTTCTGCCCTGCTTTTTCCCCATCTTTGTGGTTTTATCTGCCTCTGGTCTTTGATGATGGTGATGTACTGATGGGGTTTTGGTGTAGGTGTCCTTCCTGTTTGATAGTTTTCCTTCTAACCGTCAGGACCCTCAGCTGTAGGTCTGTTGGAGATTGCTTGAGGTCCACTCCAGACCCTGTTTGCCTGGGTATCAGCAGCAGAGGCTGCAGAAGATAGAATATTGCTGAACAGCGAGTGTACCTGTCTGATTTTTGCTTTGGAAGCTTCCTCTCAGGGGTGTACTCCACCCTGTGAGGTGTGGGGTGTCAGACTGCCCCTAGTGGGGGATGTCTCCCAGTTAGGCTACTCAGGGATCAGGGACCCACTTGAGCAGGCAGTCTGTCCCTTCTCAGATCTCAACCTCTGTGTTGGGAGATCCACTGCTCTCTTCAAAGCTGTCAGACAGAGTCGTTTGCCTCTACAGAGGTTTCTGCTGCTTTTGTTTATCTGTGCCCTGTCCCCAGAGGTGGAGTCTACAGAGACAGGCAGGTTTCCTTGAGCTGCTGTGAGCTCCACCCAGTTCGAGCTTCCCAGCGGCTTTGTTTACCTACTTAAGCCTCAGCAATGGTGGGCACCCCTCCCCCAGCCTCGCTGCTGCCTTGCGGTTAGATCGCAGACTGCTGTGCTAGCAATGAGGGAGGCTCCATGGGCGTGGTACCCTCCCGGCCAGGTGTGGGATATAATCTCCTGGTGTGCCCGCTTGCGCAGTATTGGGGTGGGAGTTACCCGATTTTCCAGGTGTTGTGTGTCTCAGTTCCCCTGGCTAGGAAAAGGGATTCCCTTCCCCCTTGCGCTTCCCAGGTGAGGTGATGCCTTGCCCTGCTTCAGCTCTGGCTGGTCGGGCTGCAGCAGCTGACCAGCACGGATTGTCCGGCACTCCCTAGTGAGATGAACCCAGTACCTCAGTTGAAAATGCAGAAATCACCGGTCTTCTGTGTCACTCGCGCTGTGAGTTGGAGACTGGAGCTGTTCCTATTCAGCCATCTTCCCTCTAAGTGCAAAGTACTTTAAAGTGCTGAGCACTTTAAATGCAGTATGTTAGGTGATACAGTTATGAGGTTAGGTATATGGGCTTCAGAGTCAAAAGAGCTGGGTACAAATTCTACCTCTGATACTTCCTGCCTGTGTGACCACTCTGTGCCTCAGTATCTCATCTGAAAAATAGAAGAACAATAGTCGCTACTTTATAGACGTATAGCCAAATATTATATAATCAGCCCTTCATATCTATGTCTTTTGCATCCATGGATTCAACCATCTGTGGATCAAAAATATTTTTTAAAAAATGAATGGTTGCAACTGTACTGAATATGTACAGACTTTTTTCTGTCATTATTCTCTAAATAATATAATATAGCAACTATTTACATGGCATTCACACTGCATTAGCTATCATAAATAATCTAGAGATGATATAAAGTATATGGAATGGGCCAGACATCGTGGTTCATGCCTGTAATTCCAACACTTTGGGAGGCTGAAGCAGGAGGATCACTTGAGGCTAGAAGTTCAAGACAGGCGTGGGCAATATAGCAAGACACATGTCTCTCCAAAAACTGTTTTTATTGTTGTTGTTGTTTGTTTGTTTGTTTGTTTGTTGTTTTCTATTTTTTTTTTTTTTTTTTTTTTTTTTTTTGAGATGGAGTCTTGCTTTGTCACCCAGGCTGCAGTGCAGTGGCACGATCTCGGCTCACTGCAAGTTCCACCTCCCAGGTTCACACCATTCTCCTGCCTCAGCCTCCCAAGTAGCTGGGACTACAGGTGTCCACCATCATGCCCAGCTAATTTTTTGTATTTTTAGTAGAGATGGGGTTTCACCGTGTTAGCCAGGATAGTCTCAATCTCCTGACCTCGTGATCCGCCCAACTTGGCCTCCCAAAGTGCTGGGATTACAGGCGTGAGCCGCTGCATTTTGAAAAAGTTAGCTGGGTGTGGTGGTGCATGCCTATAGTCCTACCTACTCAGGAGACTGAGGCAGGAGGGTCATTTGAGCCCAGGAGTTCAAAGCTGCAGCAAGCAATAATTGTGCCACCACACTCCAGCCTGGACGACAGAGTGAGATCTTTTCTCTAAAAATAAATAAATAAATAAATAAATAAAAATAAACAATCAAAATGAAAAAGTATGTGGGAAGATATGTGCTTACATTATACATAAACACTATGCCATATTATATAAGGAACTTGAGCATCCATGAATTTGGGTATCTGCAGGAGGTCCTGGAACCAATCCTTTGCAGATATCGAGGGATAACTATATATGCAAAGCACTAAGCATGATGCTTGGCATATAGTAAGAGCACAATAAATGTTAGCAATTAGTATTTATCCTACCAAGAATCATTTTTGAGATGAGGAAAACTTGAAATTGAAAGAGGCTATGTAACTTTCCCAATGTTATTTAATAAATGGTGGGATCTAAAGTTCTCTCTTAGGCACTCTCCTCTGTTGCCTCTACAGTGTGATTTGTGCGTTTATGGAAAAAGGCTTGGGTGCTATGGGAGCAAAAAAGAGGAGCATCTAACCCAGCCTGTTAGGAAAGGAGTTGGGGCAGGCTTCTAGTGGAGGTGGGGCTTCAAATGAGCCTCAAAGGTCAAACAGGAATTAGACAGAAAAGGAGAAAGGAAAGAAGTAGAAGCTAGAGGTTGGGGCAGGATGAGGGTATTCTATCCAGAAACAGGAGCTTGTCAAAGGCATAGAGGAATGAGAAATAGCAGGTCCAGGGAACTGTAGAATGGGTAAGGATGACACCAAAGGGTCACCTGTGTTGGAATTATAGCTTTTGCTCCATTTAGGCTATCAACATACAACTTGGAAAATATAGGATGATGTCCCTGCTTTCTCCCAAGAAGCCTTTAATTTGTTCACCCTCTAGTTCTTCTTTGCTGGTCTGAATTAGGTCCAGAGGAGTAAATCCTCTCCATACTTCTACTTTTTGAAAGAGTAATTCCTCATCTCAAAGACGAGACTTTCGGCAAATGTTCAGAGGACTGAGTTCCCATCTCTATTCTACTGTACACCTCTTAGCTTTGTGATCTATTTGTGGATGGCTCCCAACATGTGCAAGTTCTCCCTTAACCACCTGGTATGGATTTGTTTTCTGTGCATTTAATATCAAGTTTTCTTGAATCTTTGTGTCTTCAATCTATGCCCCTTCTTGAGCTAGCAAGTTCCATATGTTTGTTTACTCTCTGCTAAATAAAAATGGACTAGTTGCTTTTTCTAAAATAATCCCTCTTTAAAATTGAAAAGATATTCTATGTTATTAAGATTCTGTGGTTTGTCAACAAGTCTTTCCATCCCTATGATGACTTTATTATAGACCCAGCACCAAGTAGTACACCCCCACCACCACCAATGGTGGCCCTTTCCTGTGTATTAAACTGAGTCTAGAAGTCACAGAACCTCCAACGATGTCTTACCAGAATATTCTTTTCCACCTCACATGCCAGTCCCTCATTTTACCTGGGCATGCTTTTAAGCAGGCCAGCTTCTCCTGACCACACTGTAACATTTTGAGAAACATGTTGAGGCCATTCTCACTACCAACCACCAAAATGGAGGAATGATCTTTCCTATCCCTCCCCATTTTCCCCTCTTGTACAGTTTTATCTATAAGGTTTCCCTGACTAGAATATCAGCACAGTTGAAGGCAGATGTATTTATGCATGCATTGTTTGTTTATTATTTATTTATTTACTTATATGTAGAGAGAGACAGGGTCTAGCCCTGTCACCCAGGCTGGAGTGCAGTGGCATGATCACAGCTCACCACAGCCTCAAATTCGTGGGCTCAAGCAATCCTCCCACCTCAGCCTCCCACGTAACTGAGACTATAGGCACACGCCACCATTCCTGGTTTTTTTTTTGTTTGTTTGTTTGTTTTTAAGATAATGGGGCTTTGTTATGTTGCTCAAGCTGGTCTCAAACTCATGGGTTCAAGTAATCCTCCCAACTTTGCCTCCCAAAGCTCTGGGATTATAGACATGAGCCACCATGCCTGGCTGAGGGAAGATTTTAAATGCTCAGACTTTTACTTTTAGGGAACGTTTGTATCAGTCAGTCGAACAACTAGCAATAAACTCTATTCTCAAGCATAAGCCATTGCAATTTTAATTGTTGTAGGGCTAAAGGTGAATGTAACACCTATTCAGGAGAAGCAACTAATTCAGTAAGACCCTACCAACATATTGATTGCATATTTGCCCTAGTTTATGGCTTTAGTATCTGTCAAGAAATCAACAAACACTTACTGAATGCATTCTGTGTTCAAGGGCATTCAACTTCCAGGGACTCTGGTTCCTTAGAATGACATTCCTACTCACTGCAACTGCTTTTTAAAATTCTGAGCTACAATCTGCCCTGGCTTCTGTTACCTAGCAGCTGTGCTAGCTGCTTGTGCTATTTACTGCTGGCCTCCTGCCTGCCTGATTGCTGGTATCTAATAGACATCATCAGGTTTTGACTGTGCCCTCCTAGCAGGGGCCAGATTACTTAGCCCCATGTATTCCTCATTTTTCAACCCTCTGCCTGGTTCTGTGATGCATTGTATTGCCTGGCCCTGAAAATTAAGGTCCTGTGATAGGTCTGACTTGCCATATTGTCTGGTTCTTGTGCCCTGGCCCCTGAACTCCAGACTCTCATCTTACTGTTGATTCTCAAATGCTTCACCAGCTGGCATTTACTTTCACCAAACAAAAAGCAAATTTATTCCTTTTAGGCTAGCTCTCCAGCAGCGTGATGCTGAAAAGATCATGGAATTTATCTATGATAATCAGAGAAGAGCCACTTAACAAGTTGAGAAGGGCCATGTGCACATTGCTCAGGCAGCCCTGAAAAGGGCCCTTGAGAGTCAGGTCAGTGCAGAGCACAGCCTTAAACAAAATCAACTAGCCATTATTGTGCAGCCTACTGAATGCAAAATTGTCAATGGGATTGGAATCTTCTCTACTTTAATCTAATGATAACAGTAATAGTAATAGTTTACATGTATTCATTCACTTATTCAGTAAATGTCATTTAGTGCCTATTATGTACCAGCTACATGGTAGCTATATGTCTCTGCCTCCATAGAGCTTATTTTCTAGTGGACAGGGACAGAAAGTAACCATTTAAACCAAAAATCACCTAATATAATTTTATGAAGCTTCAAGTGCTACAAAGAAAATTAAACAAGGCAATAGGATAGAGAATAACTGATGGAGCAACATTAGGTAGAGCAACCAAGAAAAGCCTCTCTGAAGAAGTGACATTTGAGCTGAGACCTTGATGATAAGAAGGCAGCTGTGTAAAGATTGGGGGACAGACCACTTTCAGACAGAGGGACTCTTTTTTTTCTTTTTTTTTTAAATTTATTTTATTTATTATTATTTATTTTTATTTTTATTTTTATTTTTTTAGACAGAATCTCGCTCTGTGGCCCAGGCTGGAGTGCAGTGGTGCGATCTCGGCTCACTGCAAGCTCCGCCTCCCAGGTTCACGCCATTCTCCTGCCTCAGCCTCCCGAGTAGCTGGGACTACAGGCGCCCGCTACCTCGCCCGGCTAGTTTTTTTGTATTTTTTAGTGGACACGGGGTTTCACCGTGTTAGCCAGGATGGTCTCGATCTCCTGACCTCATGATCCGCCCGCCTCGGCCTCCCAAAGTGCTGGGATTACAGGCATGAGCCACCGCACCCCGCTGACAGAGGGACTCTTTAAAGCACCTCTCACTCACCTCTAAAATGAACCAAAGAACAAATCCCTAAGACTCTCAAAATACGTTGTGCTCATTAAGAACAACACATTTTGAGTACCCTGAAAAATGCATCCATTCTTAAAGTAACATTTCTGATGTTCTGCATGACTTCCACAGGCTTGGGCAATGGCTAATCTCTGCCACCCACGAGCTGGCTGCATTTTTATTGCTGTATTCAGATTTCTGAATATAAAGCAAAAGAAACCCTAGACACCAAAAGCATATCATTGCAGTTACATGTTTGGATGTGAAGACTAAGAGAGGAAATAATAATTTGAGAAGCCATTAATATAGTGTTTTTGGAAGGGCAGAGAGACCTAAATTTGAGTTCTGGCTCAAAACTTACTAGTAAGGTGTCCTTGGGCAAGTCATTCAATCTCTGAATCTCTGTTTCCTCATCAGTAACAATAAAATTTTACAAGGATCATAATGATGATGTATGTATGTAGAAGTACCTAACATGCTTATAAGTTTTCGATAAGAGTTGAAAATAATAAAAGCCTCAATAATAGTTGGTTAATGTATCATTAACAATTATCTGTATAAAGTGTTAATTTGCGAATCCTCAAGCTCCTCCATGCAGTTTAGAGCTATCTGGGTCCTGTGAGCCACAAAAGAAGTATCAGAAATGGTAATTTGTTCTCATGTTCACTCAGCCAGCAAATGCCAGAACTGAGATTCTAACCCAGTGCAATCTAACCCAAGCATCATTCTCCTGCCTCAGCCTCCCGAGTAGCTGAGACTACAGGCGCCCTCCACCGTGCCCGGCTAATTTTTTTGTATTTTTAGTAGAGACGGGGTTTCACCGTGTTAGCCAGGATGGTCGCGATCCCCTGACCTTGTGATCCGCCTGTCTCGGCCTCCCAAAGTGCTGGGATTACAGGCGTGAGCCACCACGTGCGGCCTCAAGCACCATATTCTTAACAACAGTACTTATGGTCTCTGTGTAATTAGAATGGTAAAAAAATAACATGGTCTGAAGACAAAAGAGAAAGTTTGGTAGAGGAAGTAGCTCTTGAAATAAGCCTTGAAAATTTTTAGGCTATGCATAGACTGAGAAGAGGGAATGGTATTTCAGGTAGAAAAGCAAAGCATAAGACATAGAAGTGGAAACAAACAAACAAATGGACATGGATGGTCAGTCTGTGTTAAGGAAGAGCCCAAAATATGTGAGACCACTAATCTATCAGTGACAAATCTGGCAGCCCCTTCATTAAGCAGATCACCTTTCATTTTCTCATTCTTTTCTTGCTCTTCTTAAAGAATTAACTAACCTGCTCTTTGATCTCTCTTAGGCTCTTTGAGACTCTTCAATCACTCTTCTGGTCTGTATTTGGCCTTTTAAATCTATATGTCACCAATGTGAAAGCCAGACACGAATTCACCGAGTTTGTAGGAGCTACCATGTTTGGAACATACAACGTCATCTCCCTGGTAGTGCTGCTGAACATGCTGATTGCTATGATGAACAACTCCTATCAGCTTATTGCCGTGAGTAGCTTTGCTTTACAAGGGTGCTTACTTTCGTTTCAGGATGGGGCAACATTGGCATGGAGTCCATTAGAAGCTCAATGAAAGAGTTCGTCTGCCTCAATTAATTTACATTAGCTTTCCTAGTTGTTAGAGTGAATTATTTCTTTCCAATGCAATTGAGTTTGGACTTTCAGTCTATAGAATCTTGATCATTTAATATAAGTTATTCTAGTGAATAAGATTTTCTAGCTACTTATTGAAAATATTTCTAAATTTCAGAATCAATTTTCTTGCCTCAGTGGAAAACTTGGGGTTTGAGCACAATTTGGCTACAATGCGTCACCTCACTCATCTCCGGGGTTAATTCAGCTGATCTGGTTCTCTAGCCAAGAGAGCCCTATCTCCCGCTTCACTGCAAACATCTCCCTCTGAAAACTAAGAATCACATTGACAAGGATGGTCTTCTCAGAGAGAGACAGAGAGGGGAGGGGACTACATTTTTTCCTATTTAAAAAATAGAGATGGGGTCCTGATATGTTGCCCAGGCTGGTCTGAAACTCCTGGCCTCAACTGATCCTCCCACCTCAGCCTCCCTAAGTGCTAGGATTACAGGCATGAGCCACTGCACCCAGCCAGTGGCTATTTTTCAATCAAGTATGTATAAGTAACTGCACTCCATTGTGAGGCACTGTTAAGTAGAGTCCATTGCTGAATTTTTTTGTGCCATCATGTTACCATTTAGATCAGCAATGTTGATTACCCTAGAGTAGAAATAGTGAAAGTGTAGGATACATTATCAATTCAGTCCCTCTCCTGGTTTTTTATGTCAAAGTAGCTATCTAACCTTAGCTTATTTTATTTTAATCTGCATATAATTCCTAGAAATTGAGTTTCAGCAAAGGAGTCCTCATTACCTGAGGTCTGATTTAGTCAGGCATTAGTAAATTTGGATGCGTAGTTCCTACTATAATGCTAGAATACCCACTCTGGATCAGTCTGTTGCTGAAAGTTTTTGCTGTAGCAGAGAAAGTACAAAATAAAAAAACTCAAGTCTTGTCTTCCTTTCTAGATGCTATTTCTCAGATTTGGTTTGCCACTGAGGAGTTATTTAGCCTATAGAAAAGAAGCTTAAATTATTTGTTACATATACATAGATTAGATATATATGTATATATGTGTGTGTGTGTATATATATATGCATGCACACACACACACCCATACATACACATTGTCCACATCTTAAATATTATTAATAGTGAATGTGATCCATTTCCACTAAGAACAGAACCAAAAAGAAATGGAGCAGGAGGCTTTTGAGTTACCTATTTGTGAGAAATTCCTAACTATAAATGGCAATGTAATAAATATATTCTCACAGGTGGGTCTATAGAATTTCTGTTATTGGAGAATTTAAAAAATTAGGATATAAAATTGTCTACTAGGATAGTTTAGATAGTAGGTATTTAGGTGGTAGAGAAGGGAGAGAACTGTAGTGGAAAAAAAGATTTGAAGTTAATAAACCAGGGACTCTAATCCTGGCTCTGTGGTTTATAACTGTATGTCTTTAGTAACTTACTTTCCCCTCTTGAGCCTCAGTGTCATCATCCAAAAAGTGAGGGTTTTGAAATCAATGGTTTTTAATATCCTTGCTAGCTCTGGCATCCTATGAATCTGGGTGCCTACAGATTAACAAGATAGGCTCACAAGGTTCTTTCTAGCACTGAAATTCTGTTCTTCTACTGCATTTGAAATGCAATATAGTTCAGTTCCATTCATTCATTCCCCCTCATTCAAACAACTAGGCCAAGAACTCTGAAATGATTTATGTTCACTCCTAGTCTATCTCTATAAGGGGGCAGGGGCAGGCATGGAGTCTCAGGAGTTGACTTTTCCATCCCCTCTGCTTGGCATTCTATCCTTCACCCCTGCCAAAGATGGCAATATTCATGCAAAGGTATTTGTAGTTTTTTCACTGGCTGTCTGACAGCTGATTTTTCCCTGTGACAGTAGAAAAGGGAGAGATTTTCTTGTCACCTAATGCAGGGCTGTGGTCCTTCTCACTGAGCTCAGTGACATTTTCTAGGAAGGGTGAAAATAATCAACTCCAGCTCTCATCACCACCTGCTGGTAGTGAGTTTTGTTTTAATGCCACCTACTGCTGCACCCAAAGAAAACACATTGGCTTGGGAGGGAGCCAATGGTAGCTAAATGGAGTCTATACCATCTCATAAATCTGAAGTCATGGCCAACTATTCTGAATAATATCTTTACTGCTGTTGGATCCCATGGGGTGTTTTTACCATTTGTAAGTGGATTCAGTGGGATCCAGTGGGTTGCTGATATTGGACAACCTGATTCCAAAAACACCTGGATCTGCTTAAGTGATAAGGACCAGACAGTAGATTTAATTTCATTTGCAACATCTCTGCTTCAGTACTGAATGTAATTTTTACAAGGTCCTTGATATAGGGAGGAAGATTACAGAAAGGGAAACCACTGAAGACAAATTTCTCCTATTATAAAGGTATCACAGGCTGATTCAGTCTAGGTAGGGACTGAGTTGTCGATGTGCCTCACTGTGAATCTAATTTGTGTGCATTCTAGGACAGTCCTCAAGAACACCAGGTAATTCCAATCCCTTGAAGGGTTAAGCTCTTTATCAGTGTTCCATGCAGGATTCAGAGCTGCTGGTGATGTGAATATATGGCTCTGTAGCAATTTGTATTTCCATGTCAGAGGAGGCTCTACCTCAGTGGTGTATAGAGTTATCCTTAAGATACAGTGAAGCAGGAATCACTCCAGGCCTGTGCTCTGTGGTCCCAGCATCAGCAGGTGAAGCTGGCCATACTGTATATTATTATTATTGGCAATTAGCAGTGATTTACTTCTCCTTTTATTCTTATATCTCCCTCAATCTCCTTATTACGCCCAATGACATTTTTAAAAATGCATCTACCTTGTCACTGCTGTCCTTGACGTATAGGCAGAAGCTCCATCAAGCAAAGCTGCCCTCGGTGCCGTGTTAATCAGATTCATCCATTTAAAAATATTAGGTGGAAGAGAAGATCAGTCCCACAAAGTTCATTACCTTAGGCCTTATTCCTATCCCCTACCCCACCCACAATGGGCATCTCTGTTGCCTAAGATGAGTCCTCCCAAAACATAGTGCTCATAATGGTCTGTGATAAAGCCTCATTCAGCAAGTTAATAAGAACCCTTGGTTTCTTTGGCTGCTGTGGAGTATTTGCTCTAATGCTGAAAATAAGTAAACAGCACTTGCTTCACTGAGCCACAGCTGCTGGATGGCTTGGGGAGAGTCCAAATATATGTAATTGGTTGTCTCCCTTAGGGTGGCAACATTTGGAGGCCCAGATGATGAATGGACTCTCCCACTGCAGAAGACATTCATGCAAATGATAACATTCATCCAAACAAACCTGGCACCACAAGATAGGAGGCAGGACTAGAGAGGGCTGTTGCATACCATCTAAGTGCCAAGAAGGGCAGGTGGTCTCCCCACCCACCCCCAGTCATCTAGGACCAACCTCAGATTCTCAAAACAGAGACTTTCAAAGCAGAGACTCTCAAAGCAGCACTTCACACACAATACCATGATTTTAACTGTCTATCAGCAGGACTGATAACCAACTGCTACACACTGATATGGCTACTCAATTGTTAAAATATTGAAACATTTCCATACCAGTTGGTAAATAGCTGTCACTCCAGCTGTTCCTTCTACGACATACCCAGACCTCCCCACAATCCAGCAAGTAAAGGGTAACATCTGGAACAGCTGGTAGAATCTAGGACCCTGCTCCAGCACCATAACTGGCCTATATTTGGATTGACTGGTTTCTTAAACAGTCTGAATATCACTATAGTAGGCAAAACCCTAAAATGCTCCCCCTAGATTTCCCACTCTAATAATCAAGACTATTAATATGAAGAGATACCACAATTGTGATTACGTTGTATTATGTAGCAAAAGGGATTCTGCAGATGTAATTGAGGTTAGTATTCAGGGAGATTATCCAGGTAGGCTTAATCTAATCACATAAGTCTTAGAAGCAGAGTTTTCTCCAACTGGTAGCAGAAGGGAATGTCAGTGTATTAGTCTGTTCTCATGCTGCTATGAAGGAATACCAGAGACTCGGTCATTTATAAAGAAAGGAGTTTTAATTGACTTACAGTTCCACATGGCTGGGGATGCTTCATTAATCTTATAATCATGGCAGAAAGAAAAGCACGCAGGTCTTACATGGTGGCAGGTGAGAGAGAGTGAGAGGGAAGCGGGAAGAGCCCCTTATAAAACCATCAGATCTCATGAGAACTCACTATCATGAAAGCAGCATGGGGGAACTGCCCCCATGATCTAATCACCCCCCAGGAGGTCCCTCCCCCAACATGTGGGGATTATAACTTGGATTGTAATTAAAGATGAGATTTTGGGTGGGGACACAGTCAAACCATATCATTCAATCCCTGGCCTCTCCCAAATCTCATGTCCTTACATTTTAAAACACAATCATCCCTTTCCAACAGTCCCCCAAAGTCTTAACTAATTCCAGCATTAACCAAAAGTCTAAATTCAAAGTTTCATCTGAGACAAGGCAAGTCCCTTCTGCCTACGAGTTTGTAAAGTAAAAAAAACAAGTTAGTTACTTCCTAGATATAATGGAGGTACAGGCATTGGGTAAATACACCCATTCCAAATGGGAGAAATTGGCCAAAACAAAGGGGCTACAGGCCCCATGCAAGTCCAAAGTCCAATAGGGCAGTCATTAAACCTTAGCATTTCAAAATTATCTCCTTTGACTCCATGTCTCACATTCAGATTACAATGATGCAAGTGGTGGGCTCCCATGGCCTTGGGCAGCTCCACTTCTGTGGTTTTGCAGGGTACAGCACCCCCATCCTGGCTGCTTTCACAGACTGGTGTCGTGTCTGTGGCTTCTCCAGGTACATGGTGCAAGCTGTCAGTGGATTTACCATTCTGGGGTCTGGAGGATAGTGGCCCTATTCTCACAGCTCTACTAAGCAGTGCCCCAATGGGGACTCTGTGTGGGGACTCCCACCCCACATTTCCTTTCTGCACTGCCCTAGCAGAGATCTCCATGAGGGCTCTGCCCCTGCAACACACCTCTGCCTGGATATTCAGGTATTTCCATGAATCATCTGAAATCTAGGTGGAGGTTCCCAAACCTCAGTTCTTGTCTTCTGCCCACCTGTAGGACCAACACCACATGGAAGCTGCCAAGGGTTGGGGCTTGTACCCTCTAAAGCCATAGCCCAAGCTGTACCTTGGCACCTTTTAGCCATGGCTGGATCAGTTGGAAAACAGGGCACCAAGCCCTTAGGCTGCACACAGCAGGGGGGTCCCTGGGCCCAGCCCAGGAAACCATTTTTCCCTCCTAGGCCTCTGGGCCTGTGATGGAAGGGACTTCTGTGAAGGTCTCTGAAATGCCCTGGTGACATTTCCCCCCATTATCTTAGTGATTAAAATTCGCTTCCTCATTACTTATGCAAATTTCTCCAGCTGGCTTGAATTTCTCCCTAGAAAACAGGTTTTTCTTTTCTATCACATTTTCAGGCTGCAAATTTTCCAAACCATTTTTTTTTTTTTTTTTTTTTGACATGGAGTCTCACACTGTCACCCAGGCTGGAGTGCAGTGGCATGATCTCAGCTCACTGCAACCTCTGCCTCCAGGGTTCAACCGATTCTCCTACCTCAGCCTCCTGAGTAGCTGAGATTACAGGTGCCTTCCACCATGCTTGGCTCATTTTTGTATTTTTAGTAGAGATGGGGTTTCACTATGTTGGCCAGGCTGGTCTTGAATGCCTGACCTCGTGATCCACCCTCCTTGGCCTCCCAAAGTGCTGGGATTACAGGTGTCAGCCACTGCACCCAGCCCAAACTTTTATGCTCTGCTTCCTGTTGAATGCTTTGCTGCTTAGAAATTTCTTCTGCTGGATACCCTAAATCATATCTCTCAAGTTCAAAGTTCCACAGATCTCTAGGGCATAGGGCAAAATGCCACCAGTCTCTTTGCTAAAGCAAAGCAAGAGTCACCTTTATTCCAGTTCCAAATAAGTTCCTCATCTCAGCCTGGATTTCATTGTCCATATCGCTATCAGCATTTTGGTCAAAGCCATTCAACACGTCTCTAGGAAGTTCCAAAGTTTCCCACAGTCTCCTGTCTTCCGAGCCCTCCAAGTATTTAAGAAGTTCCAAACTTTCCCACATTTTCCTTTCTTCTTCTGAGCCCTCCAAACTGTTCCAACCTCTGCTCATTAACCAGTTCCAAAGTTGCTTCCACATTCTCAGGTATCTTTACAGCAGCACCCCACTCTTGGTATGAATTTACTATATTAGTTCATTCTCACGCTGCTATGAAGAAATACCCAAGACCGAGTAATTTATAAGGAAAAGAGGTTTAACTGACTCACAGTTCTGCATGGCTGGGAGGCCTCAGGAAATTTACAATCACGGCGGAAGCCACCTCTTCACAGGGCAGCAGGAGAGAGAATGAGTGCCAACAGGGGAAATACCAGATGCTTATAAATAATCATCAGATTTCATGAGAACTCATTCACTATCATGAGAACAGCATGGGGGAAACTGCCCCCATGATTCAATTACCTCCCACTGGATTCCTCCCATGATACACGGGGATTATGGGGATTATAATTCAATTTGAGATTTGGGTGGGGACACAGCCAAACCATATCAGTCAGCGATCTGAAGCACAAGGAAGATTTGATGTGCATTGCTGGCTTGAAGATGGAGTGGGGCAAGTAGTAAGAAATTCAGGCAGTGTGCAGGAGATGAAAGGGGGCCCAAGCTCTCACTATAGAAACGAATTCTGTAAACAACACAAATGAACTTGGAAGCAAATTCTTCTCCAGAGCCTCCAGATAAGAGCTCAGCCACATTAAGACCTTAACTTCAGCCTTGTGAAGGCCAGTATGACCAGAGTGGAGTAACCAAGGGAGGAGAGGGAAGTAGGAGATGGAGTCAGAGAAGTAATGGGAGTGAGTAACAGATCACCTAGGGCCTCATGGACCATTGGAAGGATTTGGGCTTCTATTCTAAACATGATAGGGAGCCGTGGGAGGGTTTTGAGCAGAAGAGGTACATGATCTAACTTGTAGTTTAGTAAGATTGCTGTGTCTGATTGGGAATAGACTAGAGTGGGATAGAGGCGAAGACAGAGAGACCAGTTATGAGACCATTGCACTAACCCAGACAAAAGCTGGTGGTGGTTTTGGCCAGGTTGGTCATGATGGCAGCAATGAGAAGTGGTCAGATTCTGGATATATTTTGAACTAGATCAAATGTGAAGTGTGAGCAAAAGAGAGTAGTGAAGAATGTCATCCAGTTTTTTTGGTCTGAGTAACTGGAAGGGTGGAGTTGTTCATTACTGAGATGGGGAAGAGTAGGAAAGGAGCAGGCCTGGTAGGGGAAGGAGGTGAAACAAAGATCCAGAGTTGACTTTTAGACATGTGGAATTGGAGATGCCTATTAGACATCCAGGTAGAGGCATTGGGTAGGCAGTTGTCTATAGGTCTAGAGGAGAGTTCCAGGCTGGCAATAGAGATTTGAGAGTTACCAACATATGTGTAGTATCTAAAGCTATGGAACTAGATGAGATCACTAAGGGAGTGAGTGTGGAGAGAGAAGAAAAGAGATCTGAAAATGAAGTCTGGGGCACTCCGATATTTAGAGGTTGGAAAAATGAGGATGGATTATCCAAAGAGACTGAGAAAGAACAGCCAGAGAGATGGGAGAAAAATCAAGATAATGTGCTATATTATAATACCATATTATTCCCAATATGCTAATAAGTCATATGCTAGTAAGTGGTACTGTCTGGATTTAAATTGAGGTAGTCTAACCCCAAGACCCACGCACAGAACCTCTACACTATCATGTCGACACTTACCTTGAGATCAAGAAGCACCTGAAATGCACTTTCACTACAAGGGCCCTAACAGACCTTTCCTTTCCTCATTTTATCACAACTCTGAACTGTTCAGTCTCCTTGTCCTATCAGTTCCAGGGATAAAAGGGCTCATTATAATCCTGAGGGGACGAAGAGCCCAATATCTGCCCTAATTTCTTCCAGGATAAGAATCACTGATGCTTCATCAACATACCTATTGTCTGTATCTCAGCTCCCAAGAGCCATCTCTTAAGAAAACAGAACAAAACGTAAACCCTGCCACCTTTCATTTCCAATAAACAGTCCAAACCATGGAAGCTATAGTAAGTCTAAGGAATAGTATAGTCTCTATTCAGGTGAAGGAGTTGCTCAATTCAAGCTGTAGGAATATCATGACATTGGAGCAAAGCCATTTCAAATTTTAATAACTGTCTCTTCCCTTTGGGATACCCTCAAGCAATCTAGGTATTTTTCTCATCTCAGCTTGTGCTTTTCCCTGTTGCCAAACCATTGTCTGGAATCTGATCAAGGGTTGCTACATTTAACCAAGGAGAAAGAAAACATTCAGAACTATGGAGGACATTTTAATAGTGCCCTCCTCCCTTGGGTAATGTGGAATCTATGAACACCTGCTGATAATCTCATTTCAGTCAACAATTTACATTTTCTGGTAGACTCTGTAAGAGTTACAAGAGCTAGGTGCTGTAAGTGGTATAAAGGGAAAGACACAGTTGATACCATTAGGGAACTTGTAGTTTAGTTTAGAGGGAAAAGTCTGACATGAGTAAAACAACAATAGCACTATTATCACGAGAATAGTAGCAGTGATTTCAGACAGCATGGGCTCAAGAGTAGTCAGACTGCCTGGATTTGAAACCTGGAGAGCCACTTACTGTGGTTTTGGGCAACTTGACCTCTTTCTGCCTCATTTGACTTCTCTGTAAAATAGAGAAGATAACCAGGCTTTTCATTTGCTGCTGACTCTCAGGCCTATTCCCTGCCTGTTTCTTGTATCAAGAAACATTCCTCACAATCCTTTGCCCTTTGGTGTCTGAGCAGATTCAACCAATCAGATGGTCGGAGGAAGGGAAAAGCTAGAGTGTTTCTTCCCCATCCCATCCTCACTTATTTCGGTGCCTGCAGCAGCAGCTGTAGCTCCTCTGGGGCTCACCTCCAAATACCACCAGCCATCTCCTCCCTACTTGGCCCCAGCTTTTCAGTGACTCACCATCTTGGCTCAAGCTCCAGCCAGAGTGCACTAGTCTTGGATCTAAGAACACTACCTCTTCCTGTTGAACCTCAAACTCCAAGGATAAGAGGGGCTTCCTGTTGTTGCTAATCTCTAAGTTGCCTTACTATTCCCTTTTTAACTTGTCGACTCTTACATGTAACCAATCCCTGCATTAAATCTTGATTTGAAAGTCCTAGCGTGGGCCGGGTGCAGTGGCTCATGCCTGTAATCTCAGTACTTTGGGAGGCCGAGGCAGGTGGATCACCTGAGACCAGGAATTTGAGTTCGAGACAAGCCTGGCCAATGTGGTGAAACCCCGTCTCTACAAAAAATACAAAATGAGCTGGGTGTGGTGGTGCATGCCTGTAGTCCCAGCTACTCAGGAGACTGAGGCACAAGAATCACTTGAACCTAGGAGGTGGAGGTTGCAGTGAGCTGAGATTGTGCCACTGCATTCCAGCCTGAGTGACAAAGCAAGACTCTGTCGAAGAAAGAATGAAAAAGAGAAAGAAAAAAGAAAGAGAGAGAGCGAGAAAGAAAGAAAGAAAGAAAGAAAGAAAGAAAGAAAGAAAGAAAGAAAGAAAGAAGAGAAGAGAAGAGAAGAGAAGAGAAGAGAAGAGAAGAGAAGAGAAGAGAAGAGAAGAGAAGAGAAGAGAAGAGAAAAAACAAAATAAAACAAAGTCCTAGAGTGATTTCTGTTTTCCTGGCTGCACCCCAACCAACACGTATCTGATAGAATCGTTGTGAAGTACATTTAGGAAGTACAAATTGAACTGAGCCTCGAAGAGTCAGTCAAATTTGGAAAGACAGAAAAGTAGGAACGTGGTATCAGATTTCATTTTTGGCAAGGAAATAGCTTGCACAGCAGGGGGGATTGACCTAGTGTTTATTAAAGGCAGTAACACTATAAAGATTGGCTTCGGTCTTCTCTGACTCCCATACTTTAATTCCCCAGGAAAGTATCTTTTCAATAGGCAGTGAAGTCCCCCCTGCCCCAAAAATGAGGAGAAGCAAATACAGTAGTCGCATCTTTAGGAACTGCATGACAAAGTGCAGAGTCTACCTTTAGAAAAATAACACAAGGAGATGAGGTACGTTTGTGTCTTCCCACATCCCAACTCTGGGTCCTCACATTGCTGTCTACCTGGCTTAGCATAGAACCCTAGACTGCCTGACCTGGAAAAGCCCCAGGCACCTCCTCTAGGCCCAAACTGTGCTCTTTCTCATTCACTAAGGCTTAAAGAAGTCAGTAAATATGAATGTAAGAAATAATGATATCTAGCATATAGATAAGCCTTTATTAAATGCCAGGCACTAAGTGCTTTCTATTACTGTTATAACTACTATTAATAACTACCATTTCTTAAGCATTTATGTGTCAAACACTACACACAACACTTTGTACATATTATCTCATTAAATTCTCACACCAATTTTATAAGGTAGATACTGTTATTAACTACATTCTATGGGTAAGGAAACTGAGGCACAGAGATAAAAGTGACTTGCCCCAGGGTACACTTTTTTTTTTTTTTTTTTTGAGACAGGGTCTTGCTCTGTTACCCAGGCTGGAATGCAATGGCATGATCTCAGCTCTCTGAAACCTCCACTTCCCATCTCAAGCAATCCTCCAGCCTCAGCCCTCCGAGTAGCTGGGACCACAGGTGCAAGCCACCATGCCCAGCTCATTTTTATATTTTTTGTAAAGATGGGGTTTCACCGTATTGTGCAGTCTGGTCTCAAACTCCTGAGCTCAAGCGATCCAACCGCCTCATCCTCTCAAAGTGCTAGGATTACAGGCATGAGCCACCACTCCCTGCCAAGGGCACACTCTTAATAAGGTCTGTCTGAACCGAAGTAACAAAGATATCTCACTTTCTCCTTTCCTGCCAGCATCTCAAGCTCCCAGGCCCTGATACACAAACCACACCAGACCCCTGCCCAATCTCAGACTTTCCTGGCTTCACCCTTCCCCTTGGTTGACTAACTTGCTGACTGTTCCCTAGGTTCTAATCAGAAGGATCCTTTAAGGAGCCTTTCCCTTCGTTCTGGACACAAAGCGACTTATTTCCTAAGCTGAGATCCCCTATCACCACCCCCAACACACACCAACTAGCTCTCTTTTTCTCCTTTAGTGTGTCCAGCAGACTTCACACATCCAGTTTCTTCTCAACTCTGCCCATGATACTTCCAGCCTCCCCAAATGAGCAAGCAGACAACCACAGCCACAGGGAGTAAATGGGTCAGCACTACCAAGCTCAGTCGCATGACAAAATTCCTCATTGAACTAACACATCCTGCCTTGAGACATCTCAGCCCTGTTCTTTGGCAGACAGCTCTTTGCATGCCTAAAGCCTCTCTTGACATTATACTCACACCAGTAAATGGACTGTACAATATCCAGCTTCAGGGAAGGAGGGAGGAGCATTGTCTCTGCAAACGCTGCAGGGGGCACCAAAGGCTGACTTTTCAGACAGACCTACCCATCCTGCCTGGGCCTGGCCCTCCCCCTGGTGGTCTGAGACAGCAACAGATTTCTTGGTCATTGTGCATCAATGCCTGCTCCTGATTTTGTCAGCAAGCTGTCTGAGAGGCTGAGAGCTCTTTGTCACAAAATTCTCAGGGTGTACTTTGGCAGGTCTGTGCCAAGCAGCAGTCTCTGCTTCCAACAGCAGCAACATCCTTTGATACTTGCTTCTACCTGCTGATGATTTTGGTGACTGACAAAGATGCAAGTGGAAATGGGATGAGGACAAATGAAAGAATGTAGATTTTCTTTTCCTGTCCTAAAAGGCAACAAAACAGGGCAGATATGTGAGCTACTCCTCTGGATCCCAGACTCAGATGAACATCAGGAACATCGGTAATTGTCATGAAGACTATCTTGAGTAACTCAGAGACAAGACCAACAATGCCAGTGATAGAAAGGTTCCAGTGCCCCCCCCAAAAAAATACCTCTCCCCATCTGCTGGCTGATGTCCCTTACTCTTTCATTCATTCACTGAACAATAAATTAACAATTGAATAAATATCTATTGTATGGATAAATGAATAAACTTAATAACTTAATAAACATATGTATTGAGGCACTACTAAGTGCCACACTACATTCTTGGCAGTGGAGATACAATAGGGTGGTCGGTGAACAAGACAGAGTGGATCCCTGTTCTCATGGAGTCCACATGGACTCTCCAATCATGGGACCACAGTTTCAAATTTCACTATTTGCATTTTGCTTCTTTACCTTGAGGCTGCCCTTAACCTTTTATGGGTCACAGATTCCTTTGACAATCTGATGAACATGAACAAGAAAAAAGCATATATTAGCAAACATACATAAAGTTTAGCATCTCAAAGCGTTTACAAGCATCTTCTCACTATCATCCAGAAATTCCTAACCTTAAGATTTGTCCTCAGTTATAATGCAAATATGCTTTGAGCTATGAGTAGGTCGCTTAGGACTCAGTGTAAATGAGTATGTCCAATCCCTTATTGAGATCAGGTTTTCCTATGTGGCCAAGCAAGTGAGAGGTACCATAAGGGAAATGTGCCTGAGGAATACTGAGGAGGGAACAACAACAAGAAAAAGAGATAGGAGGCACTGAAGGAAAATATCACCATCATCACAGTTTTGCAAAGAATCAGGTCTGTGTAGTAGTCCCCAAGTCAAAGGTACCTTTGGCCTCTACATAAAATAACAATTATCCATGGACATTCCTGAGATAAAAACGACTGTGTTTTTATTTCAAAAAATATGAGAGTTGAGGTTCAGAAAGTATTGTTCTTTGTGGTGTTCCTGGACCACTGTCCACAACACTCTGAAGGGTTGTGCCAACAAAAGGGTACCCCTGAACCTAAAACAAAAGTTAAAAAATAAAGAATTCACCCTTGTGGGATACTTACGCTTCCTACTTAAATTGGTCTCTGAATGTTCTCTTCATAGGATACAAACAACATCTGTAGACAAGTCAAATGTCCATGGGCCAAAGGTCATTGTCTGAGGGTGTGGTTCTTTTCGGCTTCTGCCTTTTTCCCATAATCCTTGTTCTGGGCACCAGGAATCATTTGACTAGAAAGCTAAGAGATACAAACTTTATTTATTTCTGAGAAACTTGAGGTGTAAAAACTAAATGTGAGTTCTGAGTTATTAATATTAATAAGGCCCTTTCTCTTCCTGTGGTCACTGCAGCTCTGTGCCATAGCCTGGCTCAGTGTAAGAAGCAGAAGGGCAAGGAGGTGTCCTTTAGCTGTAACAGAGAGGTCAAAATACTCAGTGGAGCATCAAAGATTACAACCCACTGCATTACCCTGCATTTTACTTGAGATCTGACAGCAGAATTACGTTATCTCAGCTGTCAAGGTAAATCTGCTTTTCTTTAAAAGACGAAATAGAAAAAAAATCTAAGTAAAAATGTGGCAGGGGAAAGTCATTGTATTTCTCTCTTTTCTCACAGAATTTTGCTTTTTCCTCTCTTTTGTTCTATATCCCAATTTCCCCCTGGGTATTTGAACTTACAGAATTCCTGGGCCTATAAAATTGTGAGCTAATCACAAAAACATGTCAAGGAATGTATTTATCTCAAAGTCCTTCCTACTAAATGTAGCGTATCAGGAGTTTCCCAGAACATAAGGAAAGGCCTCCTCATTCATTAGGAAATCAACACCAATTATTAAAGAAGGTTTGGACTAGTGTCATTAGAAACATCTCAACTGATTCCATCAGAGCTCCTACTGCCCTGGCCCTAAAGATTCTTGGGGATATAGAGAAGTTTCCATTGCCCAATGGATATTCTAGGAGGTTATACCACAGGGTTTTTCTCTTAATACCTTATTTCATGTATTTCATGCAAGAACACTAATCAACTCAAAGATATTTCATGCTGAAATCTCTCCACCCTTAACCAGGATACACTTTCTGGCACATAGTAGGCTTTCATTTAATATTTATTGAATAAATGGACAACTTAATTAATTGGTAATACATAAGACTTCCAGGAATATTTTAAAATGAAGACAGAGCAACTGACAAAGCTGACTTAACTTAAGTTTATTGTCTTCTTGTTCAGAGGTTAGCAAATGTTGTCTGTAAAGGGCCAGATGGTGAGCGTCTTAGGCTTTGTGGACTCTGTCTCAACTACCCATTGTAACACAAAATCGGTCATAGGCGGTACAGAAACGAATGGGCATGGCTATGTGCCAATAAAAAATGTACTTATTGACATTGAAATTTGAAATTCATATAATTTCAAGTATCAAAAATATTATTTTAATTTTTTCAATCACTTAATAATGTAAAAAATCATTCTTAGCTCATGGGCAATACAAAACCAGGTGGCAGTCCATATTTGGCCTGCAAGCCATAGTTTACCCCCTCCTACTGTAGTTGCTTCAAAATGTGTCTATTTTCAACCTTTGAGAACTAAAGCTCTGTGAAGACATGGGCTCTGCTTTAGGTTTTCTCTATATTTCTCTGGTGCCTGGTAAAATATGGAACATATAGTAGATGCTCAGTAAATACCTTTTCACGGATTGATAGGGAAAAGGTTGGGGAAATCTCTGATCTATAGTTTGTCAACTATGTTAAAAAATACATGATGTCAATTTATATCCACTGCAAGTACTTAATGTTTAGAGATCAATAAATTTCTATGGCAGTGGGTAGGGGCATTATCTAATGGAAAGAAAATCTACCTAGATGATGGATTTTATAATTATAGTCAATACAGTGCTTTATACTTTCCAAAGCACAATTGCATAACATATTCTCTCATTGTATCCTCACAAGAGCTCTATGAAAGTAGGCACTATTATCTGAATGTTACAGATGAGGCAACTGGCTTCCAGAGATTGAGACTTGCCTGGGGTTTCATGCCAGGTGTGTTTGTTCATTTAATCATTCTTTCCATAAGAACTTGTAAGTCTGCTATGTGCAAGGAAGTAGGTGAGAGGGAACTCAGGTATAGTGACCCCTGAGGTGATTTTTAAAAGCTATCTATAAGATGGAACTCTGGCTTGGGAAGTTAAAAGTTAGCTCCTGATAAGTGAGGTAGGAAGTTAGAAAACACACATTATGACTATCTGAGTACATGATACTGGTAACAATTCCAGCTGGGGACAGACCTGCAGCTTTTCAAATGTCCCAAGTGATAAGGCATACTCTATCTTCATCCAGGCTCAGAAATAGAAGTTCTGATTGGCTTAGTTCCAGTTATTTCTGAAAACTGCAGGTTAAACTCAGCAAAAACCACCATTCTCACCACATTATGGTAAATGTTCCCTCACTCCCCAACAGAAAGACACAGGCCAAAAGAATGATCTGTGCCTCCTTGACTCAAGGCTTAATTTACATCTCTGGAGACGCCCAGTAAAGGTGACAAGCAGTTCAATGGGATTCAGGAATACCACATCTGCTAGAATGTGCTCCCAAAATTGTGCAGTATATGACCTGCACAGCTGAATGCAGGATCTCTAAAGGGTCACTTCTGAAGCAGAAAAAGCTGCTTTTTTCTGCAGGAAACATAAGCAAAAGAGAAACCTGGGCAGTCAAAGACCTGGCTGAGTATATACAGGGATATGTTCTTCAAAATCTCAAGGCCCTGATCAGGCTCTGTTTCTGTTTCCACACATTTTGTGGGAACCTTCCTGATGCTGGTGCACTTCCCAAAAAGAAAGTATATCTCAGTGGTTAAGAACTTGGCATCTAGAGTCTGCCCCATCCAGATTTGAGTTGTAGTCCACGAGTTTCTAGCTGTACATCCTTAGACAAATTTCTTCACTTTGGTGAGCCTGTTTCCAAATCCATAAAATGGAAACAGTAATGGAACCCATCTCATCAAGCAGTTATTAAGATTTAATGATATGCTTGATATGCTTGAAAAGTAGCCAGGCACGGTGGCTCACGCCTGTAATCCCAGCACTTTAGTAGGCTGAGGCGGGTGGCTCACCTGAGATTGGGAGTTCGAGACCAGCCTGACCAACATGGAGAAACCCTGTCTCTACTAAAAATACAAAAATTAGCTGGGCGTGGTGGTGTGCGCCTGTAATCCCAGCTACTCGGGAGGCTGAGGGAGGAGAATCGCTAGAACCCGGGAGGCGGAGGTTGCAGTGAGCCACGATCGTGCCACTGTACTCTAGCCTGGCAACAGAGTGAGACTGTGTCAAAAAAAAAAGAAGAAGAAAAGAAAAAAAGTGGTTGGTAATATTGCTGATGCTACCCTCAGTTTCATATCTGCCTTTAGGTCTTTAATTAATGTCTTCTACAAATTTGATTGTACACCTACTTTGTGCCAGGCTCTAGGACTGACCTCTAGGACTACAATAGTGAACAAGACAAAGTATCTAACCTCAGTGGACTTTGATTCTACTGGGGTAGCCTAAGAATAGGCAAATAGAGAGGAATCAATTAATAATTATTTATTTGCAATGATTGGTATGAGAAAAAATAGAATAATAGAGAAGTACACTTTAAGTTGGTTGCTCAGGGAAGGTCTCTTTGAGAAGGTGATACTTGAGCTGAGAACTGATGGATGAAAATGAGCCAGCTCTATGTTCCTGTTTAGGAAAAAAATAATTGAAATATATGAGGCAAAAATTTCCCCCCAGTTGCTGTCCTTTTATCCAGGCCTTTAGGCCTCCGGTCATTTTAAGGAGGTTCTGAGGGAGTCGAGCCTTGAGTTGCAGTTTTACTGGGGAAATGATAGAGGGCAGAAGGAGCATTTGTTCAGTGGGTATTGGTGTGTCCATACCAAAGCGCAGAAAGGTTGGCAGGAGAGTGAAGACCAGACACAGGTGTTTGGGAGCAAGGACACAAGAAGTTCAAGCTAGCTGGCACTTCTGATGTGAAGCGGGATGTGGCAGGATGCTAAAGAGAGGCTAATCTCTCCAGTTGTTATCCCACTGAATTCTGTGAGGATACTCCAGTCCAGACAGTAACCCCATAGATAGGAAACGAAGTAAGTGGTAGATGTGCATGAAAGCAGATCGATTCTAGATCTGCTTTATCATTGACTAGATCTGTAACCCTAGAGAGGTAACTTCTGTCTCCAGCACCTCAGTTGCCATATCTGTGCAAGGTAACAACTTCATAGGGTTTCCCGCCGACTTCATAGTTCACAGGGTAGGTGTACAAATCAGATAAGAGGCCGGGTGCGGTGGCTCACACTTGTAATCCCAGCACTTTGGGAGGCTGAGGCGGGCGGATCACGAGGTCAGGAGTTGGAGACCAGCCTGGCCAATACAGTGAAAACCCCGTTTCTACTAAAAATACAAAACTTAGCTGGGTGTGGTGGCAGGCGCCTGTAATCCTAGCTACTCAGGAGGTTGAGGCAGGAGAATTGCTTGAACCTTGGAGGCAGAGGTTGCAGTGAGCCAAGATGGCGCCCCTGCACTCCAGCCTGGGTGACGGAGCTAGATTTTGTCTCAAAAAAAAAAAAAAAAAAAAAAAAAAAAAAAAATCAGATAAGAGAAACTATGTGAATGTGCTAGGAAAAACATAAAACTCTAGACAAATGTGAGGTACTGGCTGTCTAGTGTCCCTTTCCCACTGATAGGCTGACAGGTGAAACACTTGGCATTTCATTTTCTGGTCCATCTGTTTGAGATTGGCCAGAAAGCCCTTATGTAGAGAAGACAGTAGCCCCAGAAAGTCCAGAAAGAGTCCCATCCCATGGTGGCAAGCACCACTTCTAAGGATGTAGGGAAGATTCTTCTACTATGTGAGCTCAGAGGGCCCTGTGAGGCCATTATTTCCTTTGAGTACCACCTGAGATATCACAAGAATTGTTTCTGCAGTGATAAACTGGAGACTTAAAGGAAGTAACATGTTTATTTACAAGTCTCAACTATAATATACATATTTTATATTACCCAGAGGCCTCCATGGTGCTGTTCTTTCTGACCATACATAAGGCACCCTGCTCTCAACTTCTCCCTCCATCCTACTCCATTAAGGCCCCACCTTCCTTCCATAACAATGGAGAGGGATGGCATCTACTAAGAAAGAGCCACATTTTGACAGTTCCAGCCTCCAACTACCTTGAACTTTTTTTTTCCCTTCTCCCCTCACCATTACCCTACTTTGTGGTAGGACAGGGAGGACAGGAACAGGAGAAAAACTGAAACTGACAAGATGACTACAGAGAAGGTACGGGAAACTGAAGAAGCCCTGCAACTCTACTGCTTGAGGTTGATTTCATGAGAAATCGTGAATTTTAAAACTGCCCAAATTTCATTCTGACTTTCAGAAAGTAAATGACTTTGTTGAAGGCAACAGAGGGGTCCGAGGTTAGATCATAGATGAAGGAATCCTGGGGATCCTATGCTCTCACCAATTTGCTTGCAACTTTTCCTGCCACATCCCTTGGAATCAGAGAGGGAAAGATAACTAAGGCCCATTGTTTATGGCCTGTATTGTTTTTATGAGTACACATGTGTTCTATATACTAAATGCTCTTGGTTGGTGACAGTCTCTCTAAATAAATTCCAGTGATGACTGTGAAGACCTTGCAGGACGATTTTAAAAGATGAACAGGAGATCCCTGTGCTGTCTCAGGGACCCAATACATCGGATCGATTGCAATTGTCTTTTGTTCTGCCACTTTTACTGTTACCCATGCAAGGCAGCCTGCTGGCTTTCCATTAGAAAGACCAGAGAGTGCCAAGCCTAAATAACCACTAAATATCCTTTCTATCCCTGCTCCCTCCCTCTCTCATTCATTAGTTAAAAGGCCATTTCTTTGGGTTGTATTGTGCACACATTAGGAAAAGCTGGGGAGACTACTGGTTGTTTATTCTGTCTTTGTTCCTCCTTCTCCTCACTATCTTCTTTCCATAGCAGCCTGATAAACTAACTTCATTCATTTTGCTATATGGCCTGATAACATTATCACCAGGGAGGCACAAATTGTACCTACTCTGCAGTGTCCTGTGTCCTGTCAACAGAGAGACGGAAGATGACATGGACAGGCGAAAAGAGGGACAGGTGGAAAAGAGGAAGAGTTGCTGGTTAGCTGCTTTGCCCTGCTGAATATATACATACACACACACACACACACACACACACATATATTATGATTATTATTTTTTTTTTTTTTGAGAGTGTCACTCTGCCTCCCAGGCTGGAGTGCAGTGGTGCGATCTTGGCTCACTGCAACCTCTGCCTTCTGAGTTAAAGCAATTCGCCTGCCTCAACCTCCCGAGTAGCTGGGATTACAGGCACGTGCCACCAAGCCTGGCTAATTTTTGTATTTTTAGTAGAGACGGGGTTTCACCGTGTTGGTCAGGTGAAACTCTGACTCAAGTGATCCACCTACCTCGGCTTCCCAAAGTGCTGGGATTACAGGTATGAGCCACCTCGCCAGGCCTGAATATATCTAGATTAGCAGGTAGAAACCCTGAATTAGTGTTTCTGAAAATGGTCAGAGACTACCTGCGTCAAAATCACCGAAAGAAGCTTGTTAAACAACGAAGATTTTTGGGCCTCCCACCCCCAGAGCATCATTTTTTTGTGTATCTGCAGTGGGACCCAGGAATCTGCATTTTGGCAAACACCCTAGGTCAGTCTGATATCCACTGAGGTTTGAGAACTCCTGATGTAAACAAATTCCAATACGTTCACCCAGTTTCAAAGGCATGCTCAACCTGTATATTCTTCTTGAGTTTTCATATTGTATCCTCTTTCTGAGGATTTCCTTCCCTCCATCTCTGCCCAGAGATACCCTGCTAATGTCTCAAGGCCCAGCTCAAATATAACCTACTTCGTAATGTCTTCTCTGCTTTCTGTTTCTCACCTGCAAATAGCTGGGATCTCTCTTGAAGCAATGAGACAGAATATTGACTTGATGTCAGTAGTGGAGTGTGAGGGGAATTGGGAACATGAGGACAGGAGAGCTGGAATGGAGCTGGATCATGAGTTCTGAGGTTTGCCCTGAAGTGTAGCACCTGAGTTTGCACACTGAAGCTGAGGTGGTTAAAAAGGCTGGAAGCTGAGTACTAGTAAAAAAAAATAAAAAAAAATAATAATAAAAAAAAGTAACACATACCAAGTCCTCAAATGGTCAGAGCAGTAACCCCAATCACCTAGAAACCATAACTGGGGAGGGGGATTAGCAGCCCTTTCATGCCTGAGGATGTGAGTGGGAGACAAACAGAATGGCTGCCCACTAGACTACTGCATATGCTCAGTAGGCAAAAGGACCTGTCTGTAACACCCATCAAGGGGGCTCTTGCAGTTTGGGAAAGGTTAAAGGGGCTACTGGGAAGCATCAGTACTAGGGTTCAAGGGAGTCTTGGGGGCAGTGGATAAGAACTGAATGGACAGCTCTCTTTTTGGCCCTGACACTTTGTAGCTGAGTTTGTACACGTAAATTGAAGTTGCTATGAGGGCTCTAGACTAGTTAAACCAATCTCAAAGTGATTCCCAGCAGGCCCCAGAATGATTAGAACAGTAAATTCTAACCACCTAGAAACCTTAGAGAGTAGATAAGGATTGTGGACTATTTTGTGGCAGGGAATTGGCTCCCCGTAGACCACACTGCACGGATGCAATAAGTTAGAGGGGAGGGCATTGAAGGATATGGGAATACTTGCTGAGGAATGTTTCTCTGCTTCAGGGTCTCCACAAGGTTGAGGGAGGCTTTGACTACCGCCATATTTTGAAGATTCCTGTCTATTTTTTAAACAAGTTGAAAACATGAAGTTAAGAATTATAATATCTTCAAAATGCTTACATGTTTTTAAAATTACATGTTTAGTCCCAAAGCAAAACTGCAATACAATGTATAACTTCTGGTGAGGTCCAGAAATCTACATTTTTAACAAATGCCTCACATGATTTTGATACACACCAACATTTGAGAAGCATGCCCTGAATTCTACCAAGAGAAGAAAGCAATCCAAGTGAGGTAGACTTCCCTTGTCAGGGAAAACGAACCCTCTCGCTTCTCTTTGGCATGTTTATGTCACAGCAATTTGTATTGTTTTCCCATCAAAGTGAAGTAGAGCTGGTCTTACACTCAAGGGAAGTAAGTAACTACCAGTTAAAGTGAAGCCTCCCAATATGTCCCCCTGCCCAAAATATCTCTTCAACCAGCCTGCCCATAGGGCCTGAGATTCCTAGGAGCAGCTTTTCTCCTTAAGAGTTATTATTAGCTCTGCTTTTGTTTTGTTTGTGCCTGCCACTCTCCCTTTGTATTAGGTTATAAAGTTTTCCAATTTGCTAAACAGATAGTTGCTTGCAAGAAATCTGAAAGAATACATAAGACTTTGTCAAAAACTGGTAAGAAATTGGCCTTGTGGCTTGATTGCAAGGAAAATAACTGTGAGCTTGGATTGGTTGAGAAATGTAAAATTGAAAAGGCATGTTCATTTAACCTCTAGCTATGGCCATGTACTCATAATCTGGACAAGTCAACAACATTTGAGGGTGTGCTCTAAAATCAGAGTATATATACTCACACTATGAAAGGAACTAAAACAGATAGAAGCCTTGGCCTGCCCTACAGGAGCTGACAATCTGAAAGGCAATGCAGGGCACACACATGAATTGGAACACATCTGCAAGGCTATGTGTCATTAGGTGCACATTATAGCTGCACAAAAGTCCTAAACACTGTGGAAAGTTGAGAAAAGGCAGGACCACTATCTATGGTTGTATAGTTTGTCTCTTACACAAAACCACCCAGCCAGGAGCTGATCTGGGAAAATGTTCCAAAGTCATAGTTGGATAGAGAGGGTAGGACAGAGAGTAGAAAACGGCATCACTACCAAACACTGAAAGTAAACAAGGGAACAGCCAATGTCCAATTTGTCTATCAGATAAAGTGAAAGGCTAGTCCCACGAAGATAAATGAAAATTTATTGGGGATGATATCTCTTGGGAAGTTTTAGATAAGTATGATTACAAAAGCACATCCATAATGTTATAATTCAGTTTAAATCAAGGGTTATAAATAAAACAGATTTATATATACCAAATGATTTTGTCATCCATATTATTCACTGCTATAATCCCACCACCTAGCATCTAGCAGGCAATCAACACATATTTTTGAATGAATTAATGTATGAATGAATACTTACCTTACTCAACAATTAACAGCTTACTGTGTTTATCCAATCCTTCCGGGTGGGCTATAGTTGCTGATCTTTAGGATTCAGGTAATACCACTATACTCTAATTGTATTCTGTGTGGCATTCCCACCACCACCCCTGGATAATCATCTCTTTATACCCAAAACTATACAGAACACTTGCAATGTGGGAGTTGCTCAACATAGGAATAAAAAAAAAATGGACAATTAGATAATTAATTGATGCATGATAAATGCATGGAAAAAGACTGTTGAGAAGAGTATGTACAATAATTTATCTGCTAAATTATTGCATAGTAATTCCCAACATGAGGTCACGTGAGCACCAGAGGAATGGAATGGGAGCAGTTGGGGTCCTCGAGCTCTTTTCAAAATGTGTAGCTAAAATCATATCCTCACATCAGTGGAGTGGGCGCACACACAGAAAAAGTTGCCTATGGTTTATAATTTGGCCCACTGTATGTTTCCATTCTCCGTCAAAAATCAAGTATTCTTCCCTCAAAACCTTTAGAAAATTTTTTAAAGGACATAACTGCCTATTGTTTAAAATACACACAAGCAAAAAGCTAAACTCACGTTGGGATTAAAAAAAAAAAAAAACACACACACACCAGCATTTCCAGATACCAAGACATCTAGCCAAGTTTATTTAAAAAATGGCTGAATACCCACAGGAGTTGAATCATCATTCTTCCTTTTTGAACATGTCCACAGATGGAAATCTGTGCTTGAAAATGTGATTCAGTTCATTTTAAGAAATACTGATTGAATATCCACTTCATTTCAAGAGCTGTGGTAGCAAAACATAAATGTATTTCCAAGGATGAGAGATTGCTGCTCTGGACCATCAAAGAGTAAAATGTGAACTCAAGGTTTGTTCCTGGTATTATAGGTTCAGAAGTACAGGGGAAGGAATCAACAATTATATAGCTCTTACTACATACCAGGGAGCAGCCTAGGAATTTTATATTGACTTCTACAACCATTCTGCTTGGTAGGTGTTTCCTCCCATTTTTACTGTTGAGAAAACTGTGACTCAAAGACTTGAATTTACTGGTCTGAGATCACATAGCTAGTAAGTAAGTACAAGAGGAGAATTCCAAACCGTTCTGTGTTGCTTGACCCCCCCAAAACCTCTGCCCTTTCAACAGTGGCATGCTGCTTCTCAATATTTCATACTGCTCTTACCTCCTATCCTCCTCTGCATCATAATTTGCCTACAGAAACACTGTATCCCATGGCAAATTTCAGGGCAGTGATAGTTCATTATAGCCATAACTCTGTGTGTATGTGTGTGTGTGTGTGTGTGTGTGTGTGTGTGCGCGCGCGCGCGCGCACAATCTCTCATTGGAATACGGTAGACATTGACATTTAAAATAAAACTATGTAATTACTCATTTAAATGCATCCAATGGAATCTGAATACTATAGCAACTTCTTACTCATACCCATATGTTAAGAAAATAAACGGCTTAAGTCTTCTTCAGGGGAAGAAAGTTTACATCATTCCTTTGTCTCCTTGAATTCTCATTTCCATTCCACATCTCTACAAAATGTTATTGCAATGTTATATAATTTTTGCATTTAAGTATTTTATTTTTTATTACTTTGTCATATTTCTTCATAACAAAGCATAAATTGAAATTTAATTTTTTATTCCCTATTGCCATAAGGTAATAAATGTTAAAACCATTCTTCTGAATTTAATAGTCATTCAATTATTAGTAGTACCAAACTACTCAAAAGAACACAAATATAATATAAATTCTGATAAAGCAATTATTAGAGACAAAATTACACTTTTATTAAAAATACCTTTCTTCTTAAAAATGTGATTAGGGCTTTTCTCCCAACTAGGTATTATATTCACAGATGAATATTGAATAACATTCAGGAACAAGATTCGGCATCAATTATATTTTGTTTCCATTTTTATAAAAGTAAATGTTATGAAATATTTTTCATATCAATAATTATATGTGAATTGATACAGTTTAATTATGTTACTGTCACTCAATTTTTTTAACTCAGAGTTGTGTGCCAGAAAGTCATATAATTATTTTTCACAAAATAATATTTTTAACAATTTATTATATGAATACTTGATTAAGTTCTCCTTAAATGTTATTGAAGTCAATAAATTAGAAACCACCTGAGATAGAAGACAATTTGTTACCTAAGATTAGAGTCATTCAGTTTCTCAGTTCCCAGTACTACTCTGGTAAGCAGCTTCTGAGATGGACCCCTGTGATCCCCACTTTCTGGCATTTAAGTCCGGGCATAGTGGTGGGTGCCTGTAATCCCAGCTACTCGGGAGGCTGAGGCAGGAGAATTGCTTGAACCCAGGAGGCAGAGGTTGCAGTGAGCCAAGATCACACCACCACTCTCCTGCCTGGGCGACAGGGCAAGATTCTATCTCAAAATAAATAAATAAATAAATAAATAAATAAAAAATAAAAAACAAGCAAAATGAAGAATATGGCATGGTGACCATAGTTAATAGTAATGTATAGTTGAAGTTGCTGAGAGAGTAGATCTTAAATGTTCTCACCACACACACACAGACAAAATGGTAACTGAGGAGGCAGAGCAAGATGACTGAATAGAAGCCTCCAACAATCACCCTCCGTGCAGGAACACCAAATTAAACAACTACACACACACTACAGCACCTTCATAAAAAGAAAATCAGGTGAGTGATCATAGTACCTGTTTTTAACTTCATATTGCTGAAAGAGACATTGAAGAGGGTAGAAAAGACAGTCTTGCATTCCCAACACCATCCTTCCTGCACCTCTGGCAGTGGCTGCATGGCATGGAGACAGAATTTGTACACTTGGGAGAGGGAGAGCATAGTGGCTGAGACATTGCATTGAATTCAGTGCTGCCCTGTCACAGCAGAAGCAACACTGGGGAGAACTCAGCCCACACCCCTGGAGTGAGCATTTAGACCAGCCCTAGCCAGAGGGGAACTGTTCATCCCAACCATCAGAACCTGAGTTCCAGCAAACCTCACCACCTCAGGCCAAAGTGCTCTGGGGTTCTAAACGCACTTGAAAGGTAATCTGGGCCACAAGGACTGCAATTCCTTGGCCAGTCCTGGTGCTGTGCTGCACATGATGCAAGCAGACTTGGGGTACATGTGACCTAGTGAGACACCAGCAGGGGCGGCCAAGGAAGTGCTTGTACCACCCCTCTCACAACCCAGGTAGTGCAACTCATAGCTCCAGGTGAGACCCTTTCCTTCTGCTTGAGGAGCAGAGAGGGAAGAAACAAGAAGACTTTCTCTTGTAACTTGGATACTGGCTCAGCCACAGTAGGATAGGGCACTAGGCAGAGTCCTCAGGCCCCCATTCCAGGCCCTGGCTCCTAAATGACAATTCTAGACACATCCTGGGCCAGAAGAGAACCTGCTGCTTTGAAAGGAAGGACTCAGTCCTGGAAGGATTCATCACACACTGATTAAAGAGCCCTTGGACCCTGAATAATCAGGAGTGTTAGCCCAGTAGTACTCACTGTGAGCCTTGGGTGAGACTAAGAAATATATTGGTTTCAGGTGTGGCCCAGCATTATTCTCAGCTATGGTGGCTACAGAGAAGGGCCCCTTCTGCTTGAGAAAAGGAGAGGGAAGAGTAAAGGGGACTTCATCTTGCAGCTTAGGTATCAGCTCAGCCACAGTGGAGTAGAGCACGAAGCAGTCTCTTTTGGTCCTTGATCCCAGGCCTTGGCTCTTGAACAGCATTTCTGGACCTTCCCTGCACCAAAGGGGGTACCAATGCCCTAAAGGGACAGTCCCAGGCCTGGCAGCACTCACTGCAAGCTGACTGAAGAGTCATTGGCCCTTGAGTGAATATCAGCAGTAGGCAGGCAATACTTGCTATGTGCCTGGTGTGATGGTGACCATGGGGAAAGATTCCCCAGCTCATAAAAAGGGGAAGAAAGAGTGGGAAGGGTTTTGTCTTGTGGCTTGGGTGCCAGCTCAGCCCTAGTAATATAGAGCACTGGGTAGATTCCTAAGGTTTCGGACTCCAGGCCCTGGCTCCTGTATGGTATCTCTGGAGCCACCTGGGGACTGGGGGAGCTCACCACCCTGAAGGGAAAGACATAAGCTTGGCTGGCTTTGCCACCTGCCGACTGTAGAGCCCTAGGGCCTTGAGCAAACATAGATGGTAGCCAGGCAGTAGTCACCGCAGGCCTTGGGTGAGACTCAGTGCTGTGCTGGTTTCAGGTCTGACCCAGGGAAGTCCTAGTGGTGGTGGCCACAGTGGTGCTTGTGTTACCTCACCCCAGCTCCATGCAGCTCAGCATGCACGCGCACACACACACACACACACACACACACAGAGAGAGAGAGAGAGAGAGAGAGAGGCTCCATTTGTTTGGGAGAAAACAAAGGGAAGACAACTCTGCCTTGTAATCCAGAGAATTCTTCCAGATCTTATCAAAGACCATGAAGGCAGCACCTCTACCAGTCTGCAAGAGCCACAGTATTACTGGGCTTGGGGTATCCCCTAACGCAGATACAGCTGCAGTGACAAAAACCTTAGATCACAACACCTAAATCCCTTCAAACATCTGGAAAGCCTTCCCAAGAAGGCATGCACAAACAACCCCAGACTATGAAGACTACAATAAATATCTAACTCTTCAATGCCCAGACACAGATGAATATGCACCAGCATCAAGATAATCCAGGAAAACAAGACTTCACCAAATGAACTAAATAAGGCACCAGTGACCAATCCCAGGGATACAGAGATATGTGACCCTTCAGACAGAGAATTCAAAATAGCCGTTTTGAGGAAACTCAACAAAATTCAAGATAACTCAGAAAAGGAATTCAGAATCCTATCAGATACATTTTAAAAGAGATAGAAATAATGTAAAATAATTGGGAAGAAATTCTGTAGTGGAAAAGTGCAATTGGCATGCTAAAGAATGCATGAGTCTCTCAATAGCAGAATTGATCAAATAGAAGAAAGAATTAGTAAGCTTGAAGACAGGCTATTTGAAAATACACAGTCAGAGGAAACAAAAGAAAAAAGAATGAAGCATCCCTACAAGATCAAGAAAATAGCCTCAAAAGGGCAAAGCTAAAAATTTTGGCCTCAAAGAGGACGTAGAGAAAGAGATGGGGGTTGAAAGTTTAGTCAAAGAAATAATAACAGAGAACTTCCCAAACCTATAGAAATATATTAATATTCAAGTACAAGAAGGTAATAAAAGGTAATAGAACACCAAGCAGATTTAACCAAAAGACTGCCTCAAGATATTTAATAATCAAACTCCTCCCAAAGGTCAAGGGCAAAGAAAGGATCCTGAGAGCAGCAAGAAAAAAGAAGCAAATAACATGCAATAAAGCTCTAATACATCTGGCAGCAGACTTGTCAGTGGAAATCTTACAGGCCAGGAGAGAGTAGCGTGAATTATTTAAAGTGCTGAAGAAAAAACTTTTATCCTAGAATAGTATACCCAGTGAAAAAATATCCTTTAAACATAAAGGATAAATAAAGATTGTCCCAGATAAACAGACAAACAAACAAAAAAAAGGTAACTGTTTGAGGTGATGGATATGTTAATTAGCTTGATTTAATCATTTTACAATTATATATAAATCAAAACATCATGTTGTACACCATGAAAAATATACAGTTTTTGTCAGGTATACATTTAAAATGCCAGGAGAAGAAAAAGAATATGGCAAAAGTGATGTCATTTCCAAGATCAGGTTACAAAAAGACCATGGTTTTTCTGTCTCTCACTTTGAGAAAAGCATGCTACCATGCTGTCAGTTGCCCTGTGGAGAGGCCCACATGGCAAGAAACTGAGAGAGGCTTCTGTCCAGTAGCTAACAAGGCTCTAAGACCTTCAGTCTCATAGCCCATGAAGAACTGAACCTGCCAATAACCGTGTAAGTGAATTTGGAAGAAAATCCTTCCTTGGTTGAGTCTTCAAATGAGACGTTAGCTCTAGCCAACACCTTGTCCATACCCTTGTAAGAGACCTTGAGCCAGGGGCACATAACTTTGCCACACTCAGATTCCTGACCCACAGAAACTGGGATAATAAATGTTTGTGGTTTTAAGCTTTAAGTTTTTAGATAAAACCAAAAAGGCTTTACTAAGACTTATCAAATAATTATTAAATATACAAATTACTCTTTTACTTAGAGGTACCTTGTTTAACCCAACATATTAAGCAAAAATCATGATATAGAAAATAGATATTTTAATAATTTTAATACATCTTTACCAATAAAACATTTTAATTAAATGCTTTTATATTATCACATGCTTTGAATATAATTTTACCAAAACTATAGAGCTGCAGATTTAGCAATTTATAGAAAATATTAGCCGAGTACTGTAATCCCAGCACTTTGGGAGGCTGAGGTGGGCAGATAACTTGAGCTCAGGAGTTCAAGACCAGCCTGGGCAACATAGCAAAACCCCGTCTCTACAAAAAATGTAAAAATTAGCCAGGTGTGGTGGCATGCACTCATAGTCCCAGCTACTCAGGAGGTTGAGGTGGGACTATCACTTGAGCCTGGGAGGCGGAGGTTGCAGTAAGCTGAGAGAGCACCACTGCACTCCAGCCTGGGTAACAGAGTGGGAACCTGTCTCAAAAAATATATCTATATCTATAGATGGATGGATAGATAGATAGATAGATAGATAGATAGATAGATAGATAGATATCTGTCATAGCCTAACTGGCATAATTTTTATTTCCAAACCAATTGGCTAAATCACACTTACTTATTTTCTGTCTCAAAAAATATGGTTTGATTTTTCAGCTCAATAAATATGTCAATAGTATTCATGTCCTTTGCCCACTTTAGAAAACAGTATGAAGATTCCTTAAAGAGCTAAAAGTAAAACTACCATTTGATCCAGCAATCCCCCTACTGGGTAGCTACCAAGAAGAAAAGAAGTTATTATAAGAGAAAGACACTTGTACACACATGTTTATAGCAGCACAATTTGCAATTGCAAAAATATGGAATCAGCCTAAATGCCCATCAACCAATGAGTTGATGAAGAAAATGTGGTATATATACACCACGGAATACTACTTCACCATAAAAAAGAATGAAATAATGGTATTTACAGCAACCCAAATAGAATTGGAGACCATTATTCTAACTGAAGTAACTCAGGAATGGAAAACCAAATATCGTATGTTCTCATTTATAAGTAGGAACTAAGCTATGAGGACACAAAGGCATAAAAATGATACAATGGACTTTGGGGACTTGGGGAGAATGGTGGGAGGGGGGTGAGGGATAAAAGACTACCCATTGGGTACAGCATACACTGCTGGGGTTATGGGTGCACCAAAATCTCAGAAATCACCACCACTAAAGGACTTATCCATGTAACCAAAAACCACCTGTTTCCCAAAAACTAGTGAAATTTTAAAAAGCATGGATACTACAAAAAAAGTCAATACTTATCCATGTCATGACCATCTCACGAGTAAATTCTAATTGTAGGATGGATAGACAGCTAGAAAGATATAGACAGACCTTTTGGAAGATGGCCAAATAGGAACAGCTCCAGTCTGCAGTTCCCAGCATGATCAACAGAGAAGACGGGTGATTTCTGCATTTCCAAATGAGGTACCTGGTCCATCTCATAGGGACTGCAGCCCATGGAGGGCAAGCCGAAGCAGGGTGGAGCGTCGCCTTACCCGGGAAGCACAAGAGGTCGGGGGATTTCCCTTTCCTAGCCAAGGGAAGCCTTGAAAGCCTACCTGGAAAAACTGGCACTCCCACCCAAATACTGTGCTTTTCCCAAGTCTTAGCAAACTGCAGACAAGGTGATTCTCTCCCGTGCCTGGCTCAGTGGGTCCCACGCCCACAGAACCTTGCTCACTGCTAGCGCAGCAGTCTGAGATTGATCTGCCAGGCTGCAGCCTGGCTGTGAGAGGTGTGTCCGCCATTGCTGAGGCTTGAGTAGGTAAGCAAAGCACCCAGAAAGTTCGAACTGGGCGGAGCCCACCATAGAGGTGCCTCAAGAGTCCACCTCTGTGGGTAGGGCATAGCTGAACAAAAGGCAGCAGACAACTTCTGCAGACTTAAACATCCCTGTCTGACAGCTCAGAAGAGAGCGGTGGTTCTCCCAGCACAGCGTTTGAGCTCTGAGAATGGACAGACTGCCTCCTCAAGTGGGTCCCTGAATCCATGTAGCCTAACTGGGAGACACCTCCCAGTATGGGCTGACAGACACCTCATATAGGCGGCTGCCCCCTGGGACAAAGCTTCCAGAGGAAGAATCAGGCCAGCAATATTTGCTGTTCTGCAGCCTCCACTGGTGATACCCAGGCACATCGAGTCTGGAGTGGACCTCCTGCAAACTCCAACAGACCTGTAGCTGAGGGACCTGACTGTTAGAAGTAAAAGTAACAGATAGGAATAGCATCAACATCAACAAAAAGGTCATCTACACCAAAACCCCATCTGTAGCTCACCAACATCAAAGACCAAAGGTAGAAAAAAATCACAAAGATGCGGAGAAACCAGAGCAGAAAAGTGGAAAACTCTGAAAATCAGAGCACCTCTCTCCTCCAAAGAATTGCATCTCCTCGCCAGCAATGAAACAAAGCTGGATGGAGAATGGTTTTGACAAGTTGACAGAAATAGGCTTCAGAAGGTCAGTAATAACAAACTTCTCCGAGCTAAAGGAGGATGTTCGAACCCATCGCAAGGAAGCTAAAAACCTGGAAAAAAGATTAGACAAATGGCCAACTAGAATGAACAGTGTAGAGAAGACCTTAAATGACCTGGCAGAGTTGAAAACCATGGCACGAGAAATTCATGACGCATGCACAAGGTTCAATAACCGATTTGATCAAGTGGAAGAAAGGGTATCAGTGATTGAAGATCAACTTAATGAAACAAAGTGAGAAGACAAGGTTAGAGAGAAAAAGACTAAAAAGAAACAAACAAAGTCTCCAAGAAATATGGGACTATGTGAAAAGAATAAATCTATGTTTGATTGGTGTACCTGAAAGTGATGGGGAGAATGGAACCAAGTTGTAAAACACTCTTCAGGATGTTATCCAGGAGAACTTCCCCAACCTAGCAAGGCAGGCCAACATTCAAATTCAGGAAATACAGAGAACATCACAAAGATACTCCTTGAGAAGAGCAACCCCAAGACACATAATTGTCAGATTTACCAAGGTTGAAATGAAGGAAAACGTCTTAAGGGCAGCCAGAGAGAAAGGTCGAGTTACCCACAAAGGGAAGCCCAACAGACGTTACCTACAAAGGGAAGCCCATCAGACTAACAGTGGATTTCTTGGCAGAAACACTACAAGCCAGAAGACAGTGGGGGCCAATATTCAACTTTCTTAAAGAAAAGAATTTTCAACCTAGAATTTCATATCCACCCAAACTAAGCTTCACATGTGAAGGAGAAATAAAATCCTTTACAGACAAGCAAATGCTGAGAGATTTTTATCACCACTAGGCCTGTCTTACAAGAGCTCCTGAAGGAAGCACTGAACATGGACAGAAACAACTGGTACCAGCCACTACAAAAACATGCCAAATTGTAAAGACCATCGATGCTATAAAGAAACTGCATCAATTAATGGGCAAAATAACAAGTGAACATCATAACGACAGGATCAAAATCACACATAATATTATCAACCTTAAATGTAAATGGTCTAAATGCCCCAATTAAAAGACACAGACTGGCAAATTCGATAAAGAGTCAAGATCCATGAGTGTGCTGTATTCATGAGACCCATCTCACATGCAAAGATGCACATAGGCTCAAAATAAAGGGTTGGAGGAACATCTACGAAGCAAACGGAAAGCAAAAAAAATGCAGGGGTTGCAATCCTAGTCTCTGATAAAACAGACTTTAAATCAACAAAGATCTAAAGAGACAAAGAAGGCCATTACATAATGGCAAAGGGATCAATTCAACAAGAAGAGCTAGCTATCCTAAATATATATGCACCCAATACAGGAGCACCCAGATTCATAAAGCAAGTCCTTAGAGACCTACAAAGAGGCTTAGACTCCCACACAATAATAATGGGAGACTTTAACACCCCACTGTCAATATTACACAGATCAATGAGACAGAAGGTTAACAAGGACCTCCAGGGCCTGAATTCAGCTCTGCAACAAGCAGACCTAATAGACATCTACAGAACTCTCCACCCCAGATCAACAGAATATGCATTCTTCTCAGCACCACATCACACTTATTCTAAAATTGACCACATAATTGGAAGTAAAACACTCCTCAGCAAATGTAAAAGAACAGAAATCACAACAAACTGTCTCTCAGACCACAGTGCAATCAAATTAGAACTCAGGATTACGAAAGTCACTCAAAACCGCACAACTACATGGAAACTGAACAACTTGCTCCTGAATGACTACTGGGTAAATAACAAAATGAAGACAGAAATAAAGTTGAAACCAATGAGAACAAAGACACAATGTATCAGAATCTCTGGTACACATTTAAAGCAGTGTGTAGAGGGAAATTTATAGCATCAAATGCCCACAAGAGAAAGCAGGAAAGATCTAAAATCGACACTAATATCACAATTAAAAGAACTAGAGAAGCAAGAGCAAACAAATGCAAAAGTTAGCAGAAGGCAAGAAATAACTAAGATCAGAGCAGAATTGAAGGAGGTAGAGACACAAAAAACCCTTCAAAAAATCAATGAATCCAGGAGGTGGTTTTTTGAAAAGATCAACAAAATCGATAGACCACTAGCAAGACTAATAAAGAAGAAAAGAGAGAAGAATCAAACAGATGCAATAAAAAATGATCAAGGGGATATTACCACTGATACCACAGAAATACAAACTACCATCAGAGAATACTGTAAACATCTCTATGCAAATAAACTAGATAATCTAGAAGAAATGGATAAATTCCTGGACACATACACCCTCCCAAGACTAAACCAGGAAGAAGTTGAATCTCTGAATAGACCAATAACAGGCTCTGAAATTGAGGCAATAATTAATAGCCTACCAACCAAAAAAACTCCGGGATCAGATGGAATCACAGCCGAATTCTACCAGAGGTACAAATAGGAGCTGGTACCATTCCTTCTGAAACTATTCCAATTAATAGAAAAAGATGGAATCCTCCTTAACTCATTTTATAAGGCCAACATCATACTGATACCAAAGCCTGGCAGAGACCACAAAAAAGAGAATTTTAGACCAATATCCCCGATGAACACTGATGCGAAAATCCTCAATAAAATACTGTCAAACCAAATCCAGTAGCACATCAAAAGGCTTATCCTCCATGATCAAGTTGGCTTCATCCCTGGGATGCAAGGCTGGTTCAACATATACAAATCAATAAATGTAATCCATCACGTAAACAGAAACAACGACAAAAACCACATGATTATCTCAATAGATGCAGAAAAGGCCTTTGACAAAATTCAACAGCCCTTCATGCTAAAAACTCTCAATAAACTACGTACTGATGAAACATATTTCAAAATAATAAAAGCTGTTTATGACAGACTCACAGCCAATATCATACTGAATGGGCAAAACCTGGAAGCATTCCCTTTGAAAACTGGCACAAGACATGGATGCCCTTCTTTCACTACTCGTATTCAACATAGTGTTGCAAGTTCTTGCCAGGACAATCAGGCAAGAGAAAGAAATAAGGGTATTCAATTAGGAAATGAGGAAGTCAAATTGTCCGTTTGCAGATGACATGATTGTATATTTAGAATACCCCATGGCCTTAGCCCAAAATCTCCTTAAGTTGATAAGCAACTTCAGAAAAGTCTCAGGATACATAATCAATGTGCAAAAATCACAAGCATTCTTATGCACCAATAACAGACAAACAGAGAGCCAAATCAGGAGTGAACTCCAATTCACAACTGCTACAAAGAGAATAAAATACCTAGGAATCCAACTTACAAGGAATGTGAAGGACCTCTTCAAGGAGAACTACAAACCACTGCTCAACAAAATAAAAGAGGACACAAACGAATGGAAGAATATTCCATGCTCATGGATAGCAAGAATCAGTATCATGAAAATGGCCATGCTGCCCTAAGTAATTTACAGATCCAATGCCATCCCCATCCAGCTACCAATGACATTCTTCACAGAATTGGAAAAAAACTACTTTAAAGTTCATATGAAACAAAAACAGAGCCCGCATTGCCAAGACAATCCTAAGCAAAAAGAACCAAGCTGGAGGCATCAAGCTACCTGACTTCAAACTATACTAGAAGGCCACAGTAACCAAAACAGCATGGTACTGGTACCAAAACAGATGTATAGACCAATGGAACAGAACTGAGGCCTCAGAAATAACACCACACATCTACAACCATCTGATCTTTGACAAACCTGACAGAAACAAGAAATGGGGAAAGGATTCCCTGTATAATATGTGGTGCTGGGAAAACTGGCTAGCCATATGTAGAAAGCTGAAAACTGTATCCCTTCCTTACACCTTATACAAACATTAATTCAAGATGGATTAAAGACTTAAATGTTAGACCTAAAATCATAAAAACCCTAGAAGAAAAGCTAGGCAATACCATTCAGGACATAGGCATGGGCAAGACCTTCATGACTAAAACACCAAAAGCAATGGCAACAAAATCCAAAATAGACAAATGGGATCTAATTAAACTAAAGAGCTTCTGCACAGCAAAAGAAACTACCATCACAGTGAACAGGCAACCTACAGAATGGGAGAAAATTTTTGTAATCTACCCATCTGACAAAGGGCTAATATCCAGAATCTGCAAACAACTCAAGCAAATTTACAAGAAAAAAAAACCCATCAAAAAGTGGGCAAAGGATATGAACAGACACTTCTCAAAACAAGACCTCTATGCAGCCAACAGACACATAAAAAAATGCTCATCATCACTGGTCATCAGAGAAATGCAAATCAAAACCATAATGAGATACCATCTCACACCAGTTAGAATGGCAATCTATTAAAGAGTCAGGAAACCACAGATGCTGGAGAGGATGTGGAGAAATAGGAATGCTTTTACACTGTTGGTGGGAGTGTAAATTAGTTCAAACATTGTGGAAGAGAGTGTGGCAATTCCTCAAGGATCTAGAACTATAATTACCATCTGACCGTTACTGGGTATATACCCAAGGGATTATAAATCATGCTACTATAAAGACACATGCATACTTATGTTTATTATGGCACTATTCACAATAGCAAAGACTTGGAACCAACCCAAACATCCATCAGTAATAGACTGGATAAAGAAAATGTGGCACATATATACCATGGAATACTATGCAGCCATAAAAAATGATGAGTTCATGTCCTTTGCAGGGACATGGATGAAGCTGGAAACCATCATTCTCAGCAAACTATCACAAGGACAGAAAACTAAACATTGCATGTTCTCACTCATAGGTGGGAAATGAACAATGAGATCACTTGGACACAGGGCAGGGAACATCACACACTGGGGCCTGTCGAGGGGTGCGGGACTTGGGGAGGGATAGCATTAGGAGAAATACCTAATGCAAATGATGAGTTGATGGGTGCAGCAAACCAACATGGTACATGCATACCTATGTAACAAACCTGCAGGTTGTGCACAGGTACCCTACAACTTAAAGTATAATAATAAATGTTAAATAAATAAATAAATAAAGATACAGATAGAACATGCAGGCTTGCTATGAGTTTGTCACCATTATGAAATGAGGTGATATAGATAGTTCTTCTAATGTTACATTGTCTTTTTTGCTTTTCCTTTACAGAATTCTCCCTCAGGAGTGATATATTCTTTGGGCAATAGTTGAGAAATGTAAAGAGAAGGTCATTAAAAGAAAATTATCATCACTCTTGTAATGCCATTACAAATTATCCCAATATCCCCCAAACCAGATAAAACACTGTGTTTCTAATTCTAAGCTTCACCCTTAATAAAAATATGTATAAGGTGCAGAGTGATTTTTAAAAAGTCAATGATGCATGTATGGTACAGTAATTAAAGGTGTTGTCTTAATATTTTAATGGCATGGATTTTTTTTATTGCTTTGTGAAGTCTTTGGATTCCTTATCTAGAATAATACTTTGAAATATATAAAAATATAATTTGCTTTGCAGAAATTGACAAGCTGCTCCTAAAATTCATATACAAATATAAGGGACCCCAAAGAGCCAATACAATCTTGAAAAATATCAGTGAAGTTTGAAGTTTATCAATGAAGTTTGAATTTTCCACATTTCAAAACTTACTACAAAGCTATAGTAATCAAAACGGTGTGGTAGTGGCATAAGAATTGCCATAAAGACCAATAGAATTAAAGGTCCAGAAGAAATAATTTTTTATGAGTTTCTGTCAAGGGTACCAAGACAATTCAATGGAGAAAGATTAGTCTTTTCTAACAAACGGTGCTGAGACAACTGGATTTCCACATGCAAAAGAATAAAGTAAGGTTCCTTTTTCGCACCATACACAAAAACTAAATCTATATTGAGCACAGACCTAAATGTAAGTGATAAAACTCTTAGAAGAAAACCTAGGAGTAAAATCTTTGTGACCATGGATTAGACAATGATTTCACAGATATGACACTGGAAGCAAAAGTGATAAAACAGATGATTCATAGTTGAGTTTCATTGAAGTTAAAAATTTTTTGCCTCAACATATACTATCAAGAAATCAGAAGACAGCCCACAGAATAGAAGAGAATATTTGCAAATCATAGATCTAATAAGTAACTGGTATCCAGAACACACAATGTTTACAACTCAATAATACAAAGACAACCTGATTTTTTAAGTGGGCAAAAGATATGAAATGACATTTCTCCAAATAAGATATACAAATGGTCAATGAGCACACTATAACATCCTCAACATCATTCAGCATTAGGAAAATGCAAATTAAAACCAGAATGAGATACCACCACTTCACACTAGGATGGCTATAATAAGAAACATGGACGGTAACAAATGTTGGTGAAGATGTGGAGAAATTGGAACCCTCATATATTGCTGATGGGAAAGTAAAACTGTATAGCCACTTTGGGAAACAATAGGGATATCCCTCAGACAGTTAAACATACAGTTATCATATGACCCAGCAATTCTATTCATAAGTATATACTCAAGAGAATTAAGAACATATACTTCCATAAAAACTTGTACACAAATACTCATAGGAGAATTGTTCAAAAATCCCTAATAGGAAAGAGTGGAAACAACCCAAATGACCATCAATTGATTAATGGATAAACAAGATGTCTATACAAGGAAATATTATTCAGCCATGGAAAGGAATGAAGTACTGACACGTTACAAGATGGGTGAACCTTGAAATCATTATGCTAGGTATAAGAATACACACACAAGAGACCAATATTTTATGATTCCATTTGTATGAAATGTTCAAAACAGATAAATCAGTGGAGATGAAAGTAGATTGATTAGTGGTTGACAGAGACAAGAAAGGGCCTCAAGAAGGGAGTGCTGGAAAGTAACTGCCAATAAGTTTATTTTTGTAGTGATGAGAATATTTTAAATCTAGATAGTGGTGATGGATGCTGAACTCTGTGAATATATAGCTGACCCTTGGACAATGCATGGGTTAGGGGTGCTGATCCTTTGTGCAGTCAATAATCTGCTTATAACTTTTGGCTTCCCCAAAACTTAACTACTAATATACTAATAGCCTACTCTTTATGGGAAGCCTTACTGATAACAGTCAATTAACACATATTTTGTATGTTATACATATTATATATTGTATTTTTTTTTTTTTTTTGAGGTGGAATCTCACTCTGTCACCCAGGCTGGAGTGCAGTGGCGTGATCTCTCTCCACCTCCTGTGTACAAGCGAGTCTCCTGCCTCAGCCTCCCGAGTAGCTGGGATTACAGGCATGCACCACCACAAAAGCAAATTTAGTAGAGAGGGGGTTTCACCATGTTGGCCAGGCTAGTCTCGAACTCCTGACCTCAAGTCTTCTTCCCACCTCGGTCTCCCAAAGTGCTGAGATTACAGGCATGAGCCATGATGCCTGGCCAATTTTTGGATTTTTAGTAGAGACAGGGTGTCACCATATTGGCTAGGCTGGCCTCAAACTCCTGACCTTATGATCCACCCGCCTCAGCCTTCCAAAGTGCTGGGATTACAGGCATGATATATACTGTATTCTTATGATGAAGTAAGGTAGACAAAAGAAAATGTTATTAAGAAAATCGTAACAAAGAAAAATATATTTACTATTCATTAAGTGGAAGTGAATCATCATGAAGGTCTTCATCCTTATCATCTTCACATTGAGTAGGCTGAAGAGGAAGGGAAAGAGGAGTGGCTGATCTTGCTGTCTTAGGGGTAGCAGAGACAGAAGAGGTGGAAGAGGTGAAATGGGAGGCAGAAGAGGCAGGTAACCTCAGTGTGAGATTTTACTTTTTCATTCCTGTAAAAGTTTTTCTATATGGTACCAATCCTTCCACCATTTGCTTTAGTTTTCGTGCCCATATCATAGAAGGGTCCCCGTCATAATGAAGTCAAAAGCAGTCTTGAATAATCAGAACTCTTCTGCCAGGTTGCCTAATGTTAATTTGTTTTCTGGCACTGCTTCTTCATCTTCCTCATTGTCTGTCACTGGTTCAGAAGCACTTATCTCCATCAAGCGATCTTCTGTTAATTCCTCTGCTGTGGTATTGGTATCTCTTAGCTCTTGAATTTCTCCAAGACCCAAACCTTGAAACCCTTCATTTATCACCCTTTTTGTTTTTTTCCACCTCCACAATTTCATTCATGATTTCCCTGATTGGCTCGGTCATAAATCCTGTGAATTCATGCACAATATCCAGGCACAGTTTTCTGTAGCAGGAATTTACTGTTATGGGCTTTCAAGGTTTTTACGACTTTTTCCAAACAAAGGTGGCATCCTCAATGGTGTAATCCTTCCAGACTTTCATAGTGTTCTCTTTATTAAGGTTTTCTTCCATAGCATTGACAGCACTTTCCATAGAGTACCATGTGAAAAGAGCCTTAAAAGTCCTTATGGCCCCCTGATCTAGAAGCTGGATTCCAGGTGTTGTATTTTGGGTCAAGTAGACCACTTTGATGTCTTTGGTGTTGAATTCACAGCACTCTAAGTGGCCAGGGGGCATTTTCCAATATCAAAAGATCTTTAAAAGGCAATCCCTTACTAGCAAGGTACTTCCTGACTTCAAGGACAAAGCATTGAGGGAAGCTATCCAGAAAAAGGGTTCTCATTGTCCAGGCCTTCTAGTACAAACAAAAGACCAGCAACTGGGCTTTATTTTTTTTCCTTCAGTGCTGAGGGGTTAAAAGGTTTATAGAGAAGGGCAGTCTTGATCATAAACCCAACTGCATTTGCACAAAAGAGTAGAGTTAGCCCATCTCTTCTTGCCTTTAATCCTGGGGCCCACTTCTCTTCCTGACTAATAATTGTCCTTTGTGGCATTTTCCCCCCAAGAATAGAACACGTTCATCTGCATTAAAAAACCTATTCAGGCAGATATCCTTTCTCTTCAAGAAGAGTCTGCGAATTCGTCAGCTGCCTCTTCATCAGCAGAAGCTGCTTCTCCTGTTATCTTGACATTTTTTTTTTTTAATTTATTTATTATTATTAAACTTCAAGTTGTAGGGTACATGTGCACAACGTGCAGGTTTGCTACATATGTATACTTGTGCCATGTTGGTGTGCTGCACCCATCAACTCGTCATTTACATCAGGTATAACTCCCAATGCAATCCCTCCCCCCTCCCCCCTCCCCATGATAGGCCCCGGTGTGTGATGTTCCCCTTCCCGAGTACAAGTGATCTCATTGTTCAGTTCCCACCTACGAGTGAGAACATGCGGTGTTTGGTTTTCTGTTCTTGTGATAGTTTGCTAAGAATGATGGTTTCCAGCTGCATCCATGTCCCTACAAAGGACACAAACTCATCCTTTTTTATGGATGCATAGTATTCCATGGTGTATATGTGCCACATTTTCTTAATCCAATCTGTCACTGATGGACATTTGGGTTGATTCCAAGTCTTTGCTATTGTGAATAGTGCTGCAATAAACATACGTGTGCATGTGTCCTTATAGCAGCATAATTTATAATCCTTTGGGTATATACCCAGTAATGGGATGGCTGGGTCATATGGTACATCTAGTTCTAGATCCTTGAGGAATCGCCATACTGTTTTCCATAATGGTTGAACTAGTTTACAATCCCACCAACAGTGTAAAAGTGTTCCTATTTCTCCACATCCTCTCCAGCACCTGTTGTTTCCTGACTTTTGAATGATCGCCATTCTAACTGGTGTGAGATGGTATCTCATTGTGGTTTTGATTTGCATTTCTCTGATGGCCAGTGATGATGAGCATTTTTTCATGTGTCTGTTGGCTGTATGAATGTCTTCTTTTGAGAAATGTCTGTTCATATCCTTTGCCCACTTTTGGATGGGGTTGTTTGTTTTTTTCTTGTAAATTTGTTTGAGTTCTTTGTAGGTTCTGGATATTAGCCCTTTGTCAGATGAGTAGATTGCAAAAATTTTCTCCCATTCTGTAGGTTGCCTGCTCACTCTGATGGTAGTTTCTTTTGCTGTGCAGAAGCTCTTTAGTTTGATGAGATCCCATTTGTCAATTTTGGCTTTTGTTGCCGTTGCTTTTGGTGTTTTAGACATGAAGTCTTTGCCCATGCCTATGTCCTGAATGGTACTACCTAGGTTTTCCTCTAGGATTTTTATGGTATTAGGTCTAACATTTAAGTCTCTAATCCATCTTGAATTAATTTTCGTATAAGGAGTAAGGAAAGGATCCAGTTTCAGCTTTCTACTTATGGCTAGTCAAATTGTCCCTGTTTGCAGACGACATGATTGTATATTTAGAAAACCCCATTGTCTCAGCCCAAAATCTCCTTAAGCTGATCAGCAACTTCAGCAAAGTCTCAGGATACAAAATTAATGTGCAAAAATCACAAGCATTCTTATACACCAGTGACAGTCAAACAGAGAGCCAAATCAGGAATGAACTTCCATTCACAATTGCTTCAAAGAGAATAAAATACCTAGGAATCCAACTTACAAGGGATGTAAAGGACCTCTTCAAGGAGAACTACAAACCACTGCTCAGTGAAATCAAAGAGGACACAAATGGAAAAACATACCATGCTCATGGATAGGAAGAATCAATATCGTGAAAATGGCCATACTGCCCAAGGTAATTTATAGATTCAATGCCATCCCCATCAAGCTACCAATGAGCTTCTTCACAGAATTGGAAAAAACTGCTTTAAAGTTCATATGGAACCAAAAAAGAGCCCGCATCTCCAAGACAATCCTAAGTCAAAAGAACAAAGCTGGAGGCATCACGCTACCTGACTTCAAACTATACTACAAGGCTACAGTAACCAAAACAGCATGGTACTGGTACCAAAACAGAGATATAGACCAATGGAACAGAACAGAGTCCTCAGAAATAATACCACACATCTACAGCCATCTGATCTTTGACAAACCTGAGAGAAACAAGAAATGGGGAAAAGATTCCCTATTTAATAAATGGTGCTGGGAAAACTGGCTATCTTGACATTTTTAAAGCCAAACCTCTTTCTAAAATTATCAAACCATCTTTTGCTGGCATTAAATACTCCAGCTTTAGATCTTTCACCTTCCTTTTGCTTTAAGTTTTCATATAATGACTTCACTTTTATTTGAATCATATTAGAATCTATAGGTATGCTTTCCTTATAGCAATCCTGTACCCATATAAAAGGTGCATTTTCAAGACGATATAATAAAGGTATTTTGCAAAAAGTGCAGTTTTTACACATGCTGGAATAGCTGCAGTGGCAGCTTCACAAATTTCCTTTTTTTTTTTTTTTTTTTTTTTACAATGGTCCTTATGCTGAATCAATTTATCTTGAAATAGCGGGCAACGACAGCTGCAGACCTCAATCTACAATACATATCAAGAAATTCAACATTTTCTTGTAATGTCATAACATTTCTGTTCTTGGGAGTACTTCCAGCGTTGCTAGTGACACTTCATATGGCCCCCCTGGTGTTATCCAATGTTTGCAGTATTGCACTAAATACAATAAAAATATGCGAGAACCACAAGAGATCACTTTTTACGTAATTGTTGATGTGGAGATGATAAGTGGCACACAGCATTTTAAATGGACACTCACAACACCTGAGCTCACCACAATGGCAACAGGAGGTGGATACAAAATTTTTATAGCAGTAGAGTATGTATAACAGTTAATTTCATGCGGTTGTGATTTAATACTTCATCTTCACATTTGTTTACATTTCTCTCAACTGCAAATGGTGTCATATATGCTTTATGTGTGCATACAATTTGATAAATTTTAACTTTTTATAATAGTTGCGTATATTTTATGGTACTAAATAATAGACTAGTATCACACCTATTTTATGCATTCAGGATATATCTTTTTTTCTTAATTTTTCAATATTTCTAGGCTCTGTGGTTCATCTATGAGTTATTTCAAATTGTTGAAAATATCCAAATAATTTGCCAATAAATTTATTTTTTAGAAATCCACATGAGTGGGCTGACACACCGTTCAGATGCTATTCAAGGGTCACCTGTATTAAAAACTCTTGAAATGTACATTTTAAAGGATTAATTTTATGATTTATATAATATATCTCAATAAAGCTGTTGCTAAAAAATAAACTCATAAAAGAAAACACAGTAGTAAATATTCATGACCTAATGTTAGGCAACAGTTTGTTAGATTAATACAGCAAAAACATACACAACAAAAGAGAAAATAGATAAATTGAGCTACATCAAAATAAAATATATAGATCACAAAAGAAAGAAATGTTGAAATACAGTCATCAAAATATTTTTAAACACAAATTTGTGATATGGTAATATATGTGCTTCTTTATTAATTCATTAAATAACAAAATCTACCAGTGGATCTAATAAGCACCTAATTTTATCTAAAGGCTTTATTTTTATTTTGAACTTACTGCGCACTTGGCCCAAAACCATTTAGTCCCTCCTAGAAAAGATAGAGGTATCTCCACTTTATCCATTAATAGCTGATTAGGATCTCTTATTCAAAAATACGCAATGAGGATCTCAGAAATCAACAGAATCCTCTACTTCAGTAGTTCTTAATCATTTGGGGATGCGCGTTTTTCTTTGAAAATATATTGAGAATCCAGAAAAATGCAAATCTTTCAATATTTTACATACAAATTTAGTAGATCCATTGACTCCTTTAACTTTATTCATAGAATCAAGTTTAACAATCCCTGTTTCATTAAATGACATTATTGGACTCAATCTGCTAATCCTTTAATATGACAGCTAAGGACTGCTACCTTGGAGAGCAAAATGAAAGCCTTCATGGAATATCTGAACGGCCAAAGAGAAAATTCTAGGATTTACTGACAGACTGAATGTTCACTCAAAAACCACTGTAAGCCCACATTGTAAGGCATAGTTCTCCTTTTAAAAATCTCATGTGCAAGTAAAGAAAGAGATTTTTGTTTTTTTAAAGTGGCAATTTTTCAACAGCACAGCAGCCTAAGGCAACAAGGCCAGTTAGGGCTAAAAAGAGGCTGACAAAAAAGTGTAAAGGAAAACATGGGTAACAAGATGACCATAGAGGGCTTTGAAAACCTCCAACAGAGTCCTAGGGATCTAGAAGGCCGTAGACATGTACAGGGCTGTGTGCATGCCCAGAAACATCTGAGAAGGCCCTAATCTCTCCCTTCTGGCTAATCTTGAGCTCTGCACAAGCAGTAAAGAAAGGCCAAGGCAGAGTTTTAAACTGAAGGAGCTTTGAAGCTGTGTCACAATACATGAGCATCTTAGCAGAGTGGTAGAACTATTGATTCAAGGCATTTGATAAAATCACTGTGCAATCACTAATTGAGCACTAGACTGAGAATAGACCTCAATGGCTTTGTAAGACAAAGAATACAGGCTTATAATAATCAGTCAAAGAAAGTCACTAAACAAGCACCAACAAAAACAAAACCTGGTGGGAGGGGCTCAAATTTCCAGAGTAATCACATTAAATGTTTTAAAATGTCTAGTTTTATAAAATACAAAACATGCAAAAAAGCAAGAAAGTATGGCCCATATATAGGAAAAAAATATATCAATAGAAACTGTACTTGAAGAAGACAAGATGTTGGATTTACTAGACAAAGACTAAACCAGCTATTTTAAATGTGTTTTAAATATGACATATCCTATGTCAAAGAACTATAGGAAACCATGTCTAAAGAATTAAAAGAAACTATGAGAATTTTTCAACAAATAGAGAATATTAATAAAGTGATAGAGGTAATAAAAAGAGAATCAAATTGAAATTCTGGATTTGAAAAGCACAATAACAGAATGAAAAAGTCACTACAGAGGCTCAATAGGAGATTTGAACTGACACAAAGAATCAACAAACTGGAAGATGGATCAATTAAGACTTCTAGTCTGGGGAACAGAAAGACAAAAGGGTGAAGAAAACTGAACAGAACCTCAAAGACTTGTGGGACATCAGATATACCAACATATACATAATGGATGTCCCAGGAGGCAAGGATAAATGGAAAGAAAGAATATTTGAAGAAATAATGGACAAAATCTTACCAAATTCGATGAAAAAAATTAATCTATACATCTAAGAGTTCAAATAACCCCTAGCAGGATAAATACAAAGATATTTACATCATAGTCAAACTGACAAAGTGAAAGACAAATAAAGAATCTTGAAAGCAACAAGAGAAAAATTATTATTTCATGTACAGGAGATCTTCAATATGACAACAACTAATTTTTTTTAAATCAGAAACCATGGGCACTAGAAGTCATTGTGATGACATATACAAAATATTTAAAGCAAAAACTACCAAACAAACAAAACTATTTATAAATAACCAAATGGGATTTATCTGTGGAATGCAAAGTAACCAATCATATTAACAGTTAAAACAAGAAAAAGCCCATGATCATATCAATTGATGTAGAAAAAGCATTTGACACACTTCAACATACATTTATGATTTTTTTTTAAAAAAAAGGTCTCAACAAACTAGAAATAGAATGTAACTTCCACAATCTGATATAAAGAATCCACAAAACCTACAGCTAATATTAAACTTAAGGGTGAAAGATTGAAGGCTTTTTGTCTAAAATCAGTAATAAAGATAATATATCTACTCTCACTACTTCTAGTCTATGTTGTGCTGACAATTCTAGACAGTGAAATAAGAAAAAAAAAATCATTAAGGATATACACACTGGAAAGGAAGAAGGAAAACTCTCATTATTTAGAAACAATATGATCTTATGTGAAGAAATACCTATGGAATCTACAAAAACAACTTCCTAGAACTAAAAAGTAGTATAACAAGACCACAGAATGCAAGGGCAACACACAAATTTCAATATTTACTAGCAATAAACCATTGGTAACTGAAATTTTAAAATACAGTTCTGGCTCTTATCTGAATGTTTTGTGTCCCCTTCCCCCAAGTTCATATGTTGAAAACCTAATCATCAATGTGATGGTATTAGATGGGGCTTTTGGGAGATGATAAGATTATAAGGGCAGAGTCTTCTTGACTGGAATTGTGCTCTTATAAAAGAGGACCCAGAGGACACTGCCTTGCCCCCTTTTGCTTCATCATATGAGGTTACATCAAGAAGGCCCTCACCAGATGACAGCAAATCTGCTGGCACCTTGATCTTGAAATTCCCAGGCTCCACAATTGTGAGAAATAAATTTCTGTTGTTTACAAGCCACTCAGTTTATGGTATTTTGTTATAGCAGCCCAAATAAACTGAGTCTCATTGATAGTCACTGCAAAGAAAATGAAATACTTAGTTATAAGCTTAACAAAACATGTAGAGGACCTGTACACTGAAAACTATAAAACACAATGAAAAAAATGATATACTGTACTTGTGGACTAGAAGATTTAACAGAATAAAGATATTAACAATCTTGACAAAGAAAAAGTGGAAGGAATGGAATTGCGCTACCTAATTTCAACAGTTACTATATAGCTACAGCCATCAAGACAGAGTGGTATGATGCAGAGATGGACATATAGATTAATGTAACAGAACAGAGAATTCAGACATAGACTCACAAAAATATCCCCAACTGATTTTTTCTTTTGCATTAAAAAAATAAATCTTACTAATATATAATTCACATACAATAAAATGTACCCTTTTAAGTTGTATAATTCAGTGGTTTTTAGTATATTTGAATATATGTGCAGCCATTACTACTGTCTAATGCCAGAGCATTTCTCATTTAAAAATGAAGCCCCATACCCCCTATTCCCTTCTCCCACTAGCCCCTAACAGCCACTAGTCTACTTTCTATTTTTATGGATTTTTCTATTCTGACCATTTCATAGAAATTGAATCATAGAATACAGCCTCTTGTGACTGACTGGCTAGTTTTCACTTAGCATAACATTTTCGAGGTTCATCCATGTTGTAGCATGTATCAGTACTTCTTTCCTCTTTCATGCCAGATTGTATTTCATTGTATAAAATTTTGTTCATCCATTTATTTGTTGATGGACATTTGGGTTATTTTCATTCTTCAGTCATCATAAAAATGCTGTTATGAACATTTGTATACAAGTTTTTGAGTGGATATATTTTTTTCATTTCTCTTGGGTATATACCTAGGAGTGGATTATTTGCTAGGTCATGTGGTAGCTCTATGTTTAACAATTTGAGTAGCTACCATATTGCTTTCCAAAGTGGCTATACCATTTTACACACACACGAGCAGTGTATGAGGGGACCAATTTATGTATATACTCACAAAGAGTTGTTATTACCTGTCTTATAATAGTCATCCTAGTGGGTATGAGGTGGTATCACATTGTGGTTTTGATTTGAATTTTCTTAATGACTAATGATGTTGAGAATATTTTCAGGGGCTTATTGGCCATTTATATATCTTCTTTGAAGAAATGTCTATTCAAGTGATTTTCCCATTTTTACATTGGTTTGTCTTTTCATTGTTGAGTTGTAATTTTTTTAAATAAATTACCCAGTCTCAGATATTTATTTATAGCAATGCGAGAACAGCCTAATATAGCAAGTGTCACTCAGATCTACTTTCTTTACAAGAGTTCTGGGAGCGGCTCCTTCGGGACGCTGATGGGACTCTTTCTAGGGATGACTTGTAAAAGGAGGGTTGGTAGGATGAACTACAGTCCCCCTGCAGCTGCAGCTGGTCTTGAGGCTGTAGCTGATATTCATACCCCCACTCCTCTGCTGTGCATTCTGGATTCTCCTTACCATCGACGAGTCCCTGTGAAGGTTTAGGTGACTTTCCTAGTGGGGTGACTCAGACTCTCAAAACGGAGGCATTCTGGTTCCTGTTTGCCATATCTTCTTAGGCTGTAGCTGCTGAACTTGTCCATTTGCCATCAAAATTGTGCAAGGTGGTACTAACAGATGTCCAAGCTGATAATCTGGGTATCAAAAATATGCCTCCTGCCTCCATTGTGTAACAATAGCTGGACTGCCTCTTTGTGATAAGAGTCAGTCACCCCAACCAGGATCCTTTCCTTGCTTGCTGGTCCTTGGCCTGAAGGGCCCAAAATGCCTGGATGATGAGTTAGCTTAAAGTTCATTGAAGACTCTTGCTGTGTTCCCTGGTGGAAATGTTTCCCCTTTGGGAACCAAGACCTTTGACCCTGTGGGCTACATTTGTGAGAATGAAAACAGAATTTTTTTAAGTGGGTCACTGGGACTGATAGCAAGTGGGGACACTGCTGCTCCCACATCATGGATTCCTCTCCCAGGTATTCTGTTGGGGATACAGCACTATATAATGGTGATTGTTGTGGAGGGTAATGCTTTTTTTTTTTTTAATTTAAAATTTTAAGTTCTGGTATACATGTGCAGAATGTGCAGGTTTGTTACATAGGTAAACATGTGCCATGGTGGTTTGCTGCACCCATCAACCCGTCATCTAGGTTTTAAGCTCCGCATGCATTAGGTATTTGTCCTAATGCTCTCCCTCCCCTTGCTCCCCAGCCCCTGACAGACCCTGGTATGTGATGTTCCCCTCCCTGTGTCCATGTGTTCTCATTGTTCAACTCCCATTTATGAGTGAGAACATGTGATGTTTGGTTTTCTGTTCCTGTGCTAGTTTGCTGAGAATGATGGCTTCCGGTTTCATTCATGTCCCTGCAAAGGACATGATCTCATTCTTTTATATGACTGCATAGTATTCCATGGTGTATATGTGACATATTTTCTTTATCCAGTCTATCATTGATGGGCATTTGTGTTGGTCTCAAGTCTTTGCTATTGTAAATAATGCTGCAGTAAACATACATGTGCATGTGTCTTTACAGCAGAATGATTTACAATCCTTTGGGTATGTACCCAGTAATGGGATTGCTGCGTCAAATGGTATTTCTGGTTCTAGATCCTTGAGGAATCACCACACTGTCTTCCACAGTGGTTGAACTAATTTACACTCCAACCAACAGTGTAAAAGCATTCCAAGGATAGTGCTTTATCCTCATAGGGTATCACTTCCAAGCTGGCACTTTAGCCAAGCTTTCAATAGGCTGTTCCATTGCTTATGAGGCCAGTAGCTTGGGTGGTGTGCCATATGATGGGTTCAGTGGATTCCATGGTCATGTGACCACTGTTGTGTGTCCTTTGCTGTAAAGTAGGTCCCCTAGTCTGCTGCAGTGATACATGGAATGTCACATTGGTGGATTAAATATAGCATAAGCCTTTTGGATGGTCATGTTGGATGAGACTCTGCAGGCAGGAAAGGCAAACCCATACACAGAATACCTGCCTGTTCCTGTGAATATGAATGGCTGCCCCTTTCATTATGGAAAGGGTTCAATATGGTCAACTTGCCACCGAGTGGCTGGTTGGTATCTTCAAGGGATATTGTTGTACTGAGTTTCAGCAATGGTTTTTATTGGTGTCATGATGATTATTTGGCTATGACAGTAGCTTGGGCCCATGGATAGCTTCATTCTTTGCTTCCGTGTCTCCTCTGTTTATGAATCCATTGTGCCAGGACTAGGGTGGCTGATGAGAAAGCTGGCTGACATCAATGAGTTGAGTCATTCCACTTAGTTATTTAATGCCTCTTCAATGGTAGATGCTCTTGGGATCTGTGGAGGAAAAGGATGGAAGCAAAAACTGGCAGAAAGAGAAAGTGGGCTGCAGTGTAGTCAAAACCAGTCCTCAGCCAACCCTATGGGGAGTTCTAAAGCTGGGATGATGCTTCAGAGATGTTCCCTGAGGAGGTGAGGGGGTCAGGTCTTTTGTTTCTTTGTTTTTGTTTTCTTTTTGAGATGTAGTCTTGCTCTGTGGCCCAGGCTGGAGTGCAGTGGATCTATCTTGGCTCACTGCAACCTCTGCCTCCTGTATTCAAGCGATTCTCCTGCCTCAGCCTCCCGAGCACCTGGGATTATAGGTGTGAGCCACCATACCCAGCTAATTTTTTGTATTTTTAGTAGAGATGGGGTTTCACCATGTTGCCAAGGCTGGTCTTGAACTCTTGGCTTCAAGTGATCCCCAGCTTTGGCCTCCCAAAGTGCTGGGATTCCAGGCATGAGCCACCACAGATCAGGTCTTAACAGTCCCACATTGACTAGTTATTTGTTGCAAGCTGTCCCTAGAAGGTGGCAGGACCTTGAATAAAGCAGCTTTCTTTAGCAAGACAGTCACTGAAGAAGGCTGTCAGCATACAAGCTTCCCAAAAGCTGGGGGAATAAATCCTTCAGTCTTTTTTTCCCCTATGTATGTATGTATGTATGTATGTATGTATTATACTCAAAGTTCTAGGGTACATGTGCACAATGCGCAGGTTTGGTACATAGGTATACATGTGTCATGTTGGTTTGCTGCACCCATTGACTCATCATTTACATTAGGTATTTCTTCTAATGCTATCCCTCCCCCAACATGAACAGACACTTCTTAAAAGAAGACCTCTATGCAGCCAACAGACACATGAAAAAATGCTTATCATCACTGGTCATCAGAGAAATGCAAATCAAAACCACAATAAGATACCATCTCACGACAGTTAAAATGGCAATCATTAAAAAGTCAGGAAACAATAGATGCTGGAGAGGATGTGGAGAAATAGGAACACTTTTACACTGTTGGTGGGAGTGTAAATTGGTTCAACCATTGTGGAAGAGAGTGTGGCAATTACTCAAGGATCTAGAACTAGAATTACCATTTGACCCAGCAATCCTGTTACTGGGTATATACCCAAAGGATTATAAATCATGCTACTATAAAGACACATGCACACGTATGTTTATTATGGCACTATTCACAATAGCAAAGACTTGGTACCAACCCAAATGTCCATCAATGATAGACTGGATAAAGAAAATGTGGCACATATACACCATGGAATACTATGCAGCCATAAAAACAGATGAGCTCATGTCCTTTGCAGAGACATGGATGAAGCTGGAAACCATCATTCTCAGCAAACTATCACAAGGACAGAAAAATGGCTTTCGTTGCCATTGCTTTTGGTGTTTTAGTCATGAAGTCCTTGCCCATGCCTATGTCCTGAATGGTATTGTCTAGGTTTTCTTCTATGATTTTTGTGGTTTTAGGTCTAACATTTAAGTCTTTAATCCATCTTGAATTAATGTTTGTATAAGGTGTAAGGAAGGGATACAGTTTCAGCTTTCTGCATATGGCTAGCCAGTTTTCCCAGCACCATTTATTAAATAGGGAATCCTTTCCCCATTTCTTGTTTCTGTCAGGTTTGTCAAAGATCAGATGGTTGTAGATGTGTGGTGTTATTTCTGAGGCCTCAGTTCTGTTCCATTGGTCTATACATCTGTTTTGGTACCAGTACCATGCTGTTTTGGTTACTGTGGCCTTCTAGTATAGTTTGAAGTCAGGTAGCATGATGCCTCCAGCTTGGTTCTTTTTGCTTAGGATTGTCTTGGCAATGCGGGCTCTGTTTTTGTTTCATATGAACTTTAAAGTAGTTTTTTTCCAATTCTGTGAAGAAAGTCATATGATATTAAATTATTTTCTCACATTCTATGAGTTGTCTTTTTATTTTCTTTATGCTGTCCTTTTATGTAAAAATGTTTTTAATTTTGATTAAGTCAAATTTACCTTTTTTTTTTTGTCACTTGGTTTTTGGTGTCATATCTAAGAAATTGTTTTATCCAAGGTCACAAAGATTTTCTCCTATGCTTTCCTATTAGAGTTTTATAGTTCTTATCTGCTAAGTATAGGTCTATGATCCATTCTGAGTTGAGTTTTGTACGTGTTATAACGTAGGTGTTTACTCTTTTGAATGTGGATGTCTAGTAGTCCAGCATGCCCAACTGATGTTCAGCAAAGGGGCAAAAGCAGTTCAATGGAGAAATGAGAGTTGTTCCAACAAATGGTGTCAGAGCAATTGTTCACTCATATTTTAAAAGAGAACCTCGACATAAACCTCTTCCCTTATGGAAAAATTAACTCAAAATGGATCATAGAATTAAAGGCATATCTTACGACTATAAAAGTTGTGGAGGAAAACATAGGAGAATATCTTCACGACCTTGGATTAGCTGAAGAGTTCCTGGACATGACACAAAAAGCACAATCTATAAAAAAATTGACAGTTTTATAAACATGATAATTTTGACTTTCTCAAAAGTAAAAGTTTGCTCCAGTAAAGACATCATTAAGAGAATGAAAAGACAAGATACAGACTGAAAGAAAATACTTGCAAGTCATATATCTAACAAAGGGATTGTATCTAGAATATATATATATATTCTATATTATATTATCTATATATAATAAAAATGGGCAAAGGATCTGAAAAACACTTCATCGTAGAAGATATACAGATGGTAAATACGCATGTGAAAAGATGCTCAACATCATTAGCCATTTGGGAAATGCAAACTATAACCATAATGAGATCCCACTACATACTTGTTAGAATGACTAAACTTTAAAAACCTGACAAGCACTAAAGAAGATATAGAGCAATTAGTGATAATGGAAAACAGTATAGCCACTCTGGAAAACAGTTCGGCATTTTATTATAAACACACCCTTAACACACGATCCAGCAATACCACTCTTAGATATTTAAGTTAGAAAAAATAAATGTATGTTTAGACAAAAACCTGTACATGAATGGTCATAACAGCTTTACTCATAATTGCTAAAAAACTGGAAATAACCCAAATGTTCTTCGGTGGGTAAACAAACAAACCATCGTGCATCCTTATAATAGAAAACTACTCAGCAATGTGATTGAATGGGCTATTGATACATACGAAAATACAGATGAATCTCAAAGGTGTTATGCTGAGTAAAATGAACCAGTCTTAAAAGGTTACCTACTGTATGATTCCATTTATATGACATTTTGGAAAAGGTAAACTATAGGGACAGAAAACAGAGCAGCAGTTGTCAGAGGTTAGAGGTTGGGAGAGTTTGATTACAAAGAGGTAACGATAGGGAACTTTGGAGGGTGATAGAACTGTTGTGTATCCTGATTGTAGTAGTGGTTACATCAGTCGATGCAGCTCTTAAAACTCCTAGAAATGTACACTGATGTGTGTGTGTGTTCATTATAATGATTGTTACATGGGTATATATACCTGTCAAAACTCATCAAACACTTTAAATGGTTGAATTTTATTCTGTGTAAATCATGCCTCAATAAAGTTGATTTTTCTTTTTTTAAAAAAAGCCTCCCACCACAATCCCACACCTTAAAAATAACTACTATTGACAGTTTAGTGTGTACTTGTCTAGAACATGTAAGCATGTTAATATAAAAGATTTTCCAGTTGTATAAATAGAATCATTGTACATAATATATGTTGTGCTCTATATTGCCTTATTCACTTAGAGGGCTTGGACAGATGCATATATATACATATATATAATGTTTATGGATCTACCATATTTTAGTAGTTGTATTTATACTATTTTGTAGATGTAACACCATTTATTTAACCAGTTCTACTGTTGATTATTTACATTGCTGCCAGTTGTTTTGCTATTATCTGTGCTACAGTAAACAACCATGTACATACATGTTTTTGTAAGTATATTGATAAGATATATTTCTAAGAGTAGGGTTACTGGGTGACAGGGTATGTATAATTTGAATTTATATAGCTCTTGACTTATTGCCCTCTATAGAAGCAACTAGAAAGTTTAGAATGAGAAGTGAGTACATCGTGCAGTTTCCCATCCCAAATCCTTGAACTTCATTATCTTTCATAGGATCATGCTGATATTGAATGGAAGTTTGCAAGGACAAAGCTCTGGATGAGTTACTTTGATGAAGGTGGCACCTTGCCACCTCCTTTCAACATCATCCCCAGCCCCAAGTCATTTCTATACCTTGGTAACTGGTTCAACAACACCTTCTGCCCCAAAAGAGACCCTGATGGTAGACGGAGAAGGCGCAACTTGAGAAGCTTCACAGTAAGACTTTTAATTTTAAAAAATTGAGATGGAGTCTGACTCTGTCACCCAGGCTGGAGTGCAGTGGCATGGTCTCGGGTCACTGGAAACCTCTGCTGCCTGGGTTCAAGCAATTCTCGTGCCTCAGCTTCCCCAGTAGCTGGGATTACAGGCATCTGCCACCACACCTGGCTAATTTGTTGTTGTTGTTGTTGTTGTTTGTTTGTTTGTTTGTTTGTTTGAGATGGAGTCTCACTCTGTCATCCAGGCTGGAGTGCAGTGGCACCATGTTGGCTCACTGCAACATCCACCTCCCGGGTTCAAGCAATTCTCCTGCCTCAGCCTCCCAAGTAACTGGGATTACAGACGAGCACCACCATGCCGGGCAAATTTTTGTATTTTTAGTAGAGACAGGGTTTCACTATGTTGGCCAGGCTGGTCTTGAACTCCTAACCTCGTGATCCTCCCGCCTTGGCCTCCCAAAGTGCTGGGATTACAGGCATGAGCCACTACACCTGACCAAAATTATGAATCTTATTAAACAAAACTGTTTCCTCCTGTCCCTCCTTTGTGACACTCACTGTTTTAAGCATCATAAAATCATTCCAACATATATTTGCTTTGGGGGTTTGTCAGGCAGGAGCTCCCGTATCATTCTCCAGTCCTAATATTTAAAAATATATTCAGATGTTTGGGTGGGTAGGGTGCTGGGACTGCTCATGTAACATCTCTATTTTCAATTATAGGAACGCAATGCTGACAGCCTGATACAAAATCAACATTATCAGGTAAAGTTTCCTCACAGGGATGAAGGACAATAGTTGTTGGCTGGTTCTGTGGAGGAGAAGCAAACTTCACTCTGGCTATGTCTGGACACGATCCCATTTGACTGGGATAGGAGGCTTGGAAAGGCTGTAATTTATCAAGGACTGACGTACCTTCTCCAAGTGGAATCACCTGCTTTATAATACTGTACATGGCCCTTATGCACTGCCTCGGCTTGATCAGCAACAACTATGACTTAGAAAGCTGTCTTCATTGAAATTACATAAAATAGAATATGTGGTTGGTCAGTCAGTCAAATATATGAGTACCTACTGTACATAAAATACTACACTAGATACTACAAAAATCACTATGAACAAAAAAGATGCAATCTTTCTGCCCTTATGAAATTTATTATCTAGCAGGGATAAAATAACACGTCATTAAAATTACAGTTGACTCTTGAACAACAGAGGATTGAACTGTGTAGATCAACTTATAGGCAGATTTTTTTCCACCAAACGCAAATAGAAAATATAGTATTCATGGAATGTAAAACCACATATACAAGAGGGCTGACTTTTTGTATCTGCAGGTTCTGCAGGATGACTGCAGGACTTGAGTATGCATGGATTTTGGTACACGGGGCGGGGGTCCTGGGACCAATCCCCCGAGTATAACAAGGGATGATTGTATTAAAATTAAGTGATTAAAAGGATAAAAACTGCCATGTAGAAAAAATACATAGGGTAATGGTAATATATAACAGGAGGAAACTAACCTCAATGAAGTAAAAGCTTATCTGAATGTCAGGAACTTAGATCTTGATAAATTACAACATGACTTTAATCAAAGAAATAGAGAAGCACTTCTGTATTTTGTTAAAAAAAAAAAGTAATAAACCTAATAAATATTAGGGCACTCTTCCCACCAGCTAGAAAACAGCCAAGCATACAAATATCACCAACATCTCTTGAGAATAATCCTTGCAAATCACAAATAAGAGACAACCATCTCTCACCATCCTGATCAAAAGAAAACCAAAGTAGAAAAATGTTCTACAGCATTTGAAGGAAATGCATCCTTATTCTATAGGTCACTTCTCCTAACTTTGTTCCCCTTAGACCATAACTAACAAAGAGAAGCAGAAAATACGATATTTTGTATGTAAACCTCCTCTCCCTACTCCCGCCTTCAAATGTTATTCCTTTTATAATAATAAACCTTAAATAAGATTCATTGTCTTCATGTTCTGCTTCATAGCCCTCAACGATAACAACAACAACAAAAAAATGATTCCTGCACATCTCAGTGAGTTCCTCAAGTACACGTAGTAGAAGAAGCAATACCATTGGCCTTAAAATCAGACTGAAGTAGAATGAAAGTCTAATCTTGACACTTACTAGTTGTGTAACATTGGATGAGTCAGCATATTGAAGCTTGATTTCCTCATCTGTAACATGGGGATAGTAATAAAACTTAACTTACAGAGTTGTGAAAATTGAGTGATGAGTATGTATAATATGTATTATGTGCATGTGTTGCCTGACACATTGCAATAAGCGGTAGCTATCATCATCACCATCACTAATACAAACTGTAGTGACCACGTGCAGACCACTCCCCTGGGAGCTAAGTGAAAAGAGGACATTCCTGTAAAGGAGAAGTGTAGGTTGACTATGAGAAAAATATCTTCACTATGTAATTAGTGGACATTAAAATCAGCAGACTTAGTGACTCTGAAGAAAATTCTCTCAATTTTATAAAAGGAGAATAAAACTCTCATTTTACTAGGAGTGTTAACATGCAATCCATCCTAAAGGAAAAGAATATTAACTATATGACCATGCAAGAATTATTCCACTGGAAATACATGTTTACCTTATGCTCAGGCAAAAAATTTTCCTTTAAGGTGAATTTGATTCTGACACTAAATTCAGAGACACAATAGTTGTTTAGCCAATGGACTTAACTCATTTTTTATAGTAAAAGGCTGGACCCTATGAGGATTTTCCACTGCAAAGGAAGTCTAAGCATGTTTTATTTCCTATGTAAGTTTCTTATTGTACTGAGAGCCTGAGAAGGAGATTGAATGCCTCTTCATGTTTTGTAATTCCAGGAAGTTATCAGGAATTTAGTCAAAAGATATGTGGCTGCTATGATAAGAAATTCCAAAACAAATGAGGGGCTAACAGAAGAAAATTTTAAGGTAATTTAATCATGAAGTGGTTTCTCATTTTACATATCATAAGCATCATTTAATCTTCACAGTGTGTGAGGTTTCTGGTGATGGAATTTCATCTGCTTACAATATAGCAAAGCCAGTTATAATGCTTATTCTCTTAGAATTGTCTCTCATCCAGTAGACGGAGAGATTTTACCAATGTATGTCACACCACAATCAGTGTCATGAAAGAAGGAAATCTGCTGTATGTGTTCTTTTAATATTCTGAGTGTTTCTCAGTGTGGAAATTGAATGCTTTAAATGATGTGGCAAGGATGCATGGTGGTGAGAGACAAGATAGCAAAGGGAAGATGCCTGGAGACTTAAAGATCTTCTTTACTTAAAAGATATAAAATCAAAAAACCTGTTATTGAAAACCAAACACCGCATGTTCTCACTGATAGGTGGGAACTGAACAATGAGATCACTTGGACTCGGGAAGGGGAACATCACACACCGGGGCCTATCATGGGGAGGGGGGAGGGGGGAGGGATTGCATTGGGAGTTATACCTGATGTAAATGATGAGTTGATGGGTGCTGACGAGTTGATGGGTGCAGCACACCAACATGGCACAAGTGTACATATGTAACAAACCTGCACGTTGTGCACATGTACCCTAGAACTTGAAGTATAATTAAAAATAATAATAATAATAAATCTGTTATTAAATCTAAGATCTTAAGAAACTCTGCCATTAAACATTAAAATTCTACTAGTGGCATTAGCCTAAAACAACCGTTTTCAACCAGGGGCAATTTTGTCCCCAAAACCACATTTGGCAATGTCTGGAGATACTTTTGGTTGTCACACTGGTATCCAGACAGTAAAGACAAGGTTGCTACTGTGCATCCTACAATGAATAGTACAGCCTCCCACAACAAGAAGTATCCAACCCAACATGTCAATAGTGCCAAGACTGAGAAATCCTATCCTAGAACACATCTATATATATTTTTCTTTTTAAAAAATTTTTATTATACTTTAAGTTCTGGGATACAGGTGCAGAACATGCAAGTTTGTTACATAGGTATACACGTGCCATGGTGGTTTGCTGCACCCATCAACCCATCATCTACATTAGGTATTTCTCCTAATGCTATTCCTCCCCTAACCCCCACCCCCTGACAGGCCCCTGTGTGTGATGTTCCCCCCCCCCCCCCGTGTCCATGAACGTCTATATTTTTTAAGGCACACAGGAAGGCCATTATTCTAATTCATAGACATAATTCATCTACCGAGGGTCTGCTATGTTCCAAGCACTCTGCTACGTGCTCTGCTACAGTGGTGAGCAAGATCTAACCAGCTCCTACTCTCAAGGAGTGACAAACAATAATAAAGGGTGATGAACAATTGTATATTCTGACAGGTTAAACACAGGACACTGTGGAAACACAGAGAGGAGGGACTCTCAACTGGGACTTGGGGACTCAAGACAGACTTTCCAATGGAAGTGATGCTTAAGCTGAGGCTTGAAAGCAAAGTCAGCCAGATAAAGGGGAGTTGGGGAGAAGTGTTCTAGACAGAGAGAACAGCACAGGCAAAGGCCCAGAGGCAAGGGAGAATATGTCCATACAGGTGGGCAGCAGAGAGCCTAGGAAAAGAGTAGAAAGATGAAACTGGAGAAAGCAACAGGTACTAGGCCTTGAAAAACCTTGTAGTCCATGGTATGGCATTTCTATTTTTTCCTAAAGTTAGTGACAAGTTAGTAACAAGTTTTGAGCAGGGGAAGTACATGAACAAATTTCAGCTTGGCTTTTAAAGGAACAGTCTAGTATGTAAGCATTCAGTTGGAGATAGAAGACATTTCATAAAGGTTTGAACAGGGCCCCCTGTCTCAAAACAGCAGTCTCATCACCTGACATTCCACTTCTCTAGTTTCACTCGTTAAGACTCTTAAAAGCTTTTTCCTCTTCAGTAGTCCTTTTATATGCAGACACCTGTGAGAGCCAGTGTCCTAATCTAATACCTTGTTAGTTAATACTTGAGCAGGAGTTAGTCCTTATGAAAGCACCTCAACAGACTAATACCTACTAAAGTGTTAGCTAATCCTGAATCAACTTTACTCATTGTACAATTTTGCCAGTGGCCAGCCCTGCCCATGGAATTATTAATATGTTTTTCTTGTGCTTGAATGATGGCAGATTTTTCTGGTGTTTTATTTTGTGATTTACTACTAGGCAAAAACCTGGAACATTCCAAAGGTATCTAATGTGTCTACTTTGAAATAAAGACCAAGTTTCTTGACATAATACGTCTCCTCTCTTTTCCTAGGAATTAAAGCAAGACATCTCCAGCTTTCGGTATGAAGTGCTTGACCTCTTGGGAAATAGAAAACACCCAAGGAGAAGCTTTTCCACTAGCAGCACTGAACTCTCTCAGAGAGATGATACTAATGATGGCAGTGGTGGGGCTCGAGCCAAATCCAAGAGTGTCTCTTTTAATTTAGGCTGCAAGAAAAAGGCTTGCCATGGGCCACCTCTCATCAGAACCATGCCAAGGTCCAGTGGTGCCCAAGGAAAGTCAAAAGCTGAGTCATCAAGCAAACGCTCCTTCATGGGTCCTTCTCTCAAGAAACTGGGTCTCCTGTTCTCCAAATTTAATGGTCATATGTCTGAACCCAGTTCAGAGCCAATGTACACAATTTCTGATGGAATTGTTCAGCAGCACTGTATGTGGCAGGACATCAGATATTCTCAGATGGAGAAAGGGAAAGCAGAGGCCTGTTCTCAAAGTGAAATTAACCTCAGTGAGGTAGAATTAGGTGAAGTCCAGGGCGCTGCTCAGAGCAGTGAATGCCCTCTAGCCTGTTCCAGCTCTCTTCACTGTGCATCCAGCATCTGCTCCTCAAATTCTAAACTTTTAGACTCCTCAGAGGATGTATTTGAAACTTGGGGAGAGGCTTGTGACTTGCTCATGCACAAATGGGGTGATGGACAGGAAGAACAAGTTACAACTCGCCTCTAAGTCAAGCCCTAATCATCTGTTCTGGAACTCAACAGAAATTTGTAATTTCCTTGCTCTCAGAGGTGACACAGAATATGATTCCCTCACTGCCCCTGCCCCCAAGAAAGGAGAGTGAAACTCCTATTATTTGCATCATCTTTTATAGCCACATTCTCCATTTTTGTTCTTGTTTTATTATTACTTTCATTATTATTTGCCTTTTTAATACCTGTACACACTAAGTCCATCCTACAACCAACTGAAGGGGTGTTGCACCTAATCAGCAGAGGTGCAGTTGGGTGCTTAACCCTTTTGCTTTGCTTTTCTCACCCATGCTTCCTTGAAGCCCCAGGTGCCACTTTGCTACTCTTGCTGCTACACAGATTCCTGACCATCCTCAGGATCTCATGCCATCTTCCCACAGAGCTGAGGGATGTGGTCAGCAGTCCCCACCAGCTATCAGATAAGGCAAACTACCCTGCCCATCTTTGTTGCCATTCAGTGCTACACGCTGCCCATGCTGGGTCAATGAACAGCATCAAAGGGAGGCTGAAGAGATTCCAAAGAATTGTCAGCTTGTGGTTTCTAGGTATAAGTGGCTTGTTTCGTTCTTAAATACTACAACTTCTTATTGTGAGGGCTGTTGAATTTTCTTGTTTCAAAGATGTGTTAGTTTCCTAATGTGTGCCAATGAAATATTTACCCCATAGTATATGTCATATCTAATAAGTTAGGTGAATTATTTTTCTGTGTGTGTTTCAGTTAACTTACTACATTTTAAAATTTGATAGTATCAAAATTAGTATTTAGAATTTGTGCTGTTTTTTAAAAACGTCTACTACACTCTAACCAATAGTCACTACATCTCATACATTGGCAAGATAAATAGTTGTCATATTTGTCGGGTCCTACTCTACTGTTGATAGTTTTAATTATCATTGCTGTCAAAGAATTTCTAAGATAAAAGCCTGAATTTGAAATATTTTTATCAGAAAAAAATGGCATATCGCTGAAGTGTCAAAATATGAGAAAAGAGCATCTTCATTTTAATTAATTGCTTTATAAAAATGGCAATTCTAGGTATAGATAACCTAATTCAGGTTGCAGTTTTAATATTCATTGGGGGCAGTGGAATTGCATGTGTAAATTATGTTAGATATATAACATAATAACCCTAGTGGATTCATGGAATTATAAACGTGATCCAAATTCTACTATCTTCCAAGGAAGCTACATTTATACATCCAAACAAGTTCTTTTCCACAGCTTAAGAGTACCTCATCAGAATACAGTGGTTCAAGTTAAAAAATAAAGTCCATAATGCATATGGTCATCATTTTAGACCTAATAACCACTGAGAACCTGCTGAGCAAGGACGGTTTTTACCAACGTTAGCACAAAGGTTCCCTCAATTTAGACTCTAACATATGACCTGAAACAACTCTAGGTCTGAGTCCTAGAGATTATATTAATAGTGTGTAGCCCAGAAAAGTAAAACAGTTAGGTATCACCCTGTTTTTTTTAAATGTCAACACCAATAGGAATCCATTTAGATTAATATATGTAAACATACAAGTAAGAGAAATGAGGAATTTTCAAATTCTGCAAATATGCCTCCAAACTAGCTTTTGATAGTGTGGTTTCTGTTATTTGAATGGATTCCCATCTCTGTCTCTAGCCTGGAGAAGAGCAAAATGGAGGAGGAGGGGCCAGAAATAGGAGGAGGAATAAAGCCTCAGATCCAGGGAAAAGTGATCAAGTGAAAAAGCTGCGACAAGACCCATTTGGCAAGAGGTTGTCCGAAAATAATTCCTTGATCATATCTGAAGTGGTTATTTCCTCAAATCAATTGCTGCCCTGCTTCACTGAGACTATCATAAATGGCCTTGACATTTAGTAACAGGTTACTTTCCAGAAAGGTTTCTAAACTTACAGATTCAGCTTTCCAAATTGTCAAATTCACTTTGAATAATAATAGAACCTGGGCTACATTCCTAACTCATATTAACAGCACCAAAATAGCATAGAACCCCATTTTATAAAAAGAAAAACATGTTTTTCTCAGAAATGTATATCACTTCTGAAAACTTACGTATAAGTGTTCTAGCAGTGACCTTATCAACTTGTCAGAAAACAGGCTAGCCAGACATGGAACTGTATTCCAAAAGTCTTCTGTCACTTATGTTCTAAAGAGATAATATGTGTAAATCAATCTCTACTATTGAAAGAACCAGTGTCATATGTCACAGGAGTACATTCCTTTTCAGATCTTCTCAGGGTTATCGTTGTGACTTGGGCTTAAGACTTCACTAGCTATAGTGAAGCCTCATTTAGGATGGGGGTTAAAGCTAAACAGCTATTGCCCTAACTTCCATGTTGGTGACACCAACATTTTTATTAACTCTAATTCAGTACAAAGTAGGAAAGGAAAAATATTCTGTTCACTTCCTTACTCTCTTGATCAAGTATCATAAAAGGTATTTCAAGTGAAAATGCTTAGGTGTATCTTCTGACCCCAGAGGAGTTATAAGCCAACTTGAGAGTAAATTTATAAACATAAAAAGAACTAAAAGAGAACTTTATAAAGGATCTACTCTATTCCAACCTCATATTCTACAAATAGAAAATAAAGAGGCCCAGAGAAGGACAATGACTTGCTCAAGGTCACAGAGCTGGTCAATAAACTCAAGCCTTCTAGATTATAGAAGACATTTATTAGTAAGCATATATGTCATATATATATGTGAACATGAAGTGGCCACTACAGACACCCTTTTGTTCATTTGCCAAAAATGCTGCGAACTCCAAAACCTTCAGACTTACATATTTAAATGTAAAGTTAAAAATGTACTGCAAAGTCAAACACAAATAATACAAAAGTCATTTACTACTTATCTAAAATATCCATATCATAGTCCACCTACATTACAGTTGGCTTATCACTTCCAGACACCTTGGATTCATTTATTTGATCTCATAAAGTCACCCTAATAATAAAGGTAAAAATTACAAAGAAAATATTTGAATTCTATTAGAAAGTGACCATTATTGAAGTATCTCCACTTCCAGCTTTAAGTCCAGTGAAATGCAAAGACAGAGGAAAGATTCTAAATTTAAAATCATTTTTGGAAAATGCCAAACTTAACAGGGATATAAATGCTGCTTCAAGATATGCTTCTGTCTATTTACATGGAGGTACTAAAAAATTCCCTGTTCTGCCTCCATCATTTTTCATTCCACCGTGACCTAACTTAGGCTATTTCAGCTAAGTCATAAATACCTGTCTGCAATTTGATTAGATAATTTTTTAAAAACGAACGCCTCCACTTTTCAAATGACTTAATACCTTTTCCAAAAAGAACTTTATAGTTCTTATGGCAGTGCAAATCTCCTCTGAAAACTTTAGTGGTAACTTTAGAGATAATAATGAGGCCATATCTTAGCCTGAAAATACAAATAACCATTGGCATTCACGTTGCATCGTGGGTGAAACTTGAGTGGTGTTTTGCCTAATAGTTTTAGTGCTCCAGACCTTGGTTTGTTAAATCATCAGGTAAAAAGTACTTGAAGATAGGCAGCAAATCCTTTGTTTAAAAGTACCTAAGAAAAAATGAGGCTGGGCATGGTGGCCCACTCCTGTAATCCTAGCACCTTGGGAGGCCAAAGTGGGCGGTTCACTTGAGTCCAGGAGTTCGAGATCAGCCTAGCCAACATGGTGAAACCCGTCTCTACTAAAAATACAAACATTAGCTGGGCATGGTGGTACACGCCTGTAGTCCCAGCTACTTGAGAGGCTGAGGCATGAGAATCACTTGAACCTGGGAGGCGGAGGTTGCAGTGAGCTGAGATGACACCACTGCACCCAAGCCTGGGTGGCAGAGCGAGACTGTCTCAAAAATAAATAAATAAAGGTACCTAAGAAAAAAATAGTATATTTTCTTGGTAATCAAGTTTTCAAAAGATTGCTCATATAGACATAGTAAATGCAAATTGATTCAAGTGTTCAGATCATTTAAATAACTTCTTCATACCTACTTCACAACCTTCACTCCCTACCTTCAACCCCTGCAGCTTTGCCTCAAAACTATGGATATTTTAGATTGTTTCTTTGGCTTACTTCATCTAGATAATTGCTCCAAATATCCACCTTGTTGGTGTAGAACTCGACAGTGGGATCTGAGTGCCCCAAATGAATGTGAGCTTTACTTTAGCACAGAGAAACATTGTTACCATTATATTTCCAATGAACCTTCCAGTAACTTTTTTCCAACAGATGTGGGTTTTGGCTTGCTTTGCCTTTTGAGGGATGTCTGTAAAAGTGAGAACGTGTTTATGTATATACATACACACACATAACAAAACTTAATAGCATTTGATTGTTCTGCCCTTGGCCCTTTATCCCTTTAGGTAATTACTAGATCATTTTGAAGAGAGGGAAGCAAGAATAACTTTTCAATGGAGACATTTCCTGAGCTGTGAGGAATTGCCAAAATGAACTGCCATGACAGCATCTTCTGTAGCACTTTTATATTGAGAGCTATCAAAATTTGAGGTTCCTGGTTTTGTTAAAAAGAAAAAAAGCATTTAGGTCAGAATAACTTACCTGGAAGATTCAAATATACACATTTTTGGCAAAATAAAGTAAGTCTGCATACTTCAGATTTACTGTATACCTGAGATTTGATGCATACTTGAGGTGTTAATATTCATTCATATGCTGGCACATGGCCTAGGATTTTCATCTATTGTGTGGTGATCCAGAGGAGGTGTTAGTGGGTGCCTTGTGAGAGCTTTACTTTTAGAAAATGTAATGTTTAAGAAACAGAGTTAACTGCTGGAATGATAGAGGCAGCAAGTCAGTGTGCTCTAGCATCTTTAGGCTATTTGTGTTATCCCCAACTTGAGTGGATTTATATCTTGCACTTGATTATTGGATCTGTGTTCATTCTTTTTCTAAAGCTATACCATCAATGTTTGTGGTACCTGAGAGACATATACATATTAAGAATTATAATATTTAAATATAAAACTAAGTGGAATGCCCTTATGCCAAAAAGCTAGTTTTCTTATCTGATGTGAAAAGTTGTGAAAGCTCTAGAGGCTGCCTGTTACTACACAAATAAATGGCAAACAATTTCTGTAGGAACATAAACAGCCCACAACTTTTGATCATTGAAATCAACTGTTATACATCCATCAAAGTAGCATGTATCTGTCCTACCCTCTTCCCCCTCAAAGAACTTTCTTTATAACTCCAGTGACTTGATAGAACCAAAAAAGACGAACTGAAGTAGGTTAGAATGGCTTGCAATGTGAAGGTCATTTTCACAATTTTTCAGCATATTTGCCCTTTGACTTTAGCAGGTTTTGGGGCAACCTAACATCCCAGGAGCTTACATACGTACACACAAAAGGCACTGTCCTCAATGGCACTTGAACGAATATGTGGCAGTGTGCCTTTTATTTAAACCTAAGGCAGCCAACCATTTGAAAGTACAATTAAGCTGGGATTGGCCATTTTATATCTTTTCCCCGAAGTTCAATATATCCCCAAAATACTCATTGCCACCAATTGCCTTCCAGCCTAGGAACCGTCTTAACAGTTATCCAGTCTTACACAACTCTTAAAGCTGACCCTTGGAAGGAAGAAAGGAGGCTTTGGATTTTTTCTGGGATTGGGAAACTTAGATGGTGATAGTGTAGTAAAGAGACAGTTGGAAAAGCCTTTGAAGTAAGGACGAATGAGGATATGCACTTTAAAACATGGGGCTAAACCACCAAATTGTCAATTTTTTGGATGACCAAATTGAGATGAATAACCTGAATAAAAAATGTAATTTAAAATGGTTAATTAAAACATTAACATCACCATTTCTCCTTTAATTAAATTCAAAAACTGCAACAATATATGAAAGCAGAACTACCTGTAAATTATTCTTCAAATTTTGGGTCATATTTGGGTTAAATTTCAGGTGTTAACAAGTTCTCAACCTTGGGATCACTGTAAATATAAGTTCAACACACCACACCCATAGTGAAATACCACAGATGGGCTTTTATAAATATGTACATTTTAGCCAACTGGAAAGATCACTTTCTTCAAATTTTATCTAAGAAATAAAGTGGGTTTGTCAAAGCAACATGAAAAAGAAATGAAAGCTAAAATTAAGGAAGGGTACTATGGCAAAAAGTCAGATTATATATCTGCTGTCATCTTTTAGCCTCATAAATTTGGAATAAACATAAAATAGGATTATAATGACTGATATTTTCATAAACATACCAGAATTTATGCACCCAAATGAATGTGGTCCTTTAAAGTAGTCACCTTAAAAAGCCATACCCATATTCTAATGATGCTGCCATTACTCAAACCACTTTGGACTTGTGCTTTTGAAATGACTTTCAAAGTCCACCGTACAATCTCTGAATATCCTCAATGGTAGAAAATCATGATCCTATAAGATTAAATTTTTAGGAATTTAGAAATTGCCAAAAGTAATTTTAGATCCACACTTGGTAAAACATGCGGTGGTCAAGATGAGTACCACTTTCTCTGGTTAAAAACAAACAAAAAAAAAAACAAAAAAAAATTTTCAAGTGCTATTACACAACAGGCACTTTGATAGGCACAATTATAAAATAATGAGACTGTCTCTTGTGGGATTTGTAAGGGATCTGGAACTGCTCTTGGGAATCTAGTTTTTTCCCCTAATTAACTTTATTGAGGAATGATTTATGTACAATTACCTGCATCCATTTAAAGTATACAAATTGGTGAGTTTTCAGAGTTGTATATACCCCTGGAAACACCAGCCAAAATCAAGTTATAGAATATCTCCGTCACCCCCTCAAGAATCCTTGTTCCCCTTTGTATCCTGGAATCTAGTTTCAATTATGCTTGGAGCAGTGGCAGCCTTAAATGAATAAGCACATAGCCTCCTGAAAAGAACACCTTAAAGAGCAATATATTTAGATAGAGAAGCTTTACTGATTTGGGAACCATAATGATTAACCCTTGAAACATTTGTGTTTAAATAGTAAAATGCATTGAGTTCCAATGGCTTATTCTGTAAACTCAGAATTGACTCCTCAAACTTATTTGATCCTTAAGAAATGACATTGTATAGCACGGAGGCTCTGATGACTAGGCTGTTATCAGGTAAGGGGATGGTAAAGAAAAACCACTGACCTCCATAGAGAACAGAAGGGAGGATTTTGGACTCATAAGAACCCACGGTGGCAGAAGCAATGGAAAGAGACTCTAATGGGAAGATGGCAGCCAGCTAGCTGAATATGTTCAGGTCATTTGAAAGTCACATATTCAGATTAGGTATTTCCTGTATAAGATCTAGTCATAGTATTTAAAGTATAGCCTCATCATGTTGTGGTCACACCTTGCAGGACCTCCTTGTAAAACATATTAAGCAATCAGTTTAAATATCCAAAGTAACCTGTAGTCCAATAATCAGTGATAACTGTGTTTATCGTACTTGGGCAGGAGAAGCAGACAGAATTCTCAAGTGTCTTAACAGGATAATTGGGACCAATGGCACCAAAATGAGTATTATGTGAGCACATGAAGAGTCCTCTAAACCCAAAGGGTTAACACATTAGTCTGTGGTTTAGTATAAAAGGAAATTCAATTCAATAAATTAACTTTAAAATTAACTGTTCAAATTATTACCTTAAAGTAAAAGTAAAGCTTTATCTTATCTCAACAGTAAAGACACAGACTTTCCTCAGGATACTTCAGATAAGGATAAACACATCCTTCTCAAGCAAATACATATTAGTTTGTTTCTTATAACATAGGAATGCACACCAGAGGTACTCTTCAACAGAAGAATAAACTCTTCACAGGATTTAGTTTATTCCACATTTCTAAAAAATGGGGTTGAAATTAGGGATGGGAGTTTCTTTCTACTCAAAACAATGAATGCAGTCTGCAGCAACAAGCTAATATTTGGTAGCAGGAAGAATACTAGAAAATATGGGCTATGTGTAATTCATCTTCTAAACCTAGTTGGCAGCCCCAACCACATATCACCATAGAGAAAGTGTGTCAAATTTCAGTTTAAAATGATACACCTCGAGCATAATCATGAAAAGGGAAAATTCCAAATGTGTCTGTGTAAATGGCATTGGCTTTGAAGAGTATTTTAAAAGTGGAAATCTCTTTGAATAACTATCACTTTTATTTAAACACTTTCTGTAAGTGCATAGTGTCAATCTTAATGTATTAAAAAGAATCTGGTACAATAAAATAATTTTGTGTATTTTTAGCTTCAGTATCAATAAAATAAAGTATTTACTTTTTTTCCCTTAAATGTGTGACAACTCAGATTTAAGGTGTTATGTTCCTCCCTTTTTCAGTGTAATCATTTGTAGCCACCTATTATTAACATTTATGAACAACAGATTTCACAATGTAATTGCCTAGCAGAAACACTAACGGGAGACCTCCACAGTCTAATATATTTTGAAAAGTATATGAGAATAAATATTCTGATTTTTGTATCTTCCATTAAACAAAGCTGACTAGTAATTAAGAATTCAATAATAATTTATAAGAACTATGGGCTGAAGTAAAGAGACCAATACAGCTTTAAAGCTACAGCTTACAACATCGAAAAACCTTAGAGGCCCGATCCCGGAAATTAATTATTCTTCACTGAGTACTTAAAGTATGATACATATTGCATAGAACAGTTGGAATCTGTGAGACAGTGAGAAAACACATAAACGGAGGTTAAGCTGGTCATGATTAAACCAGTGTCATGTGAGGACATTTGAGCAATAATTCCAGAATCAGTTGACATTTCTCCTTCAGATTTTTTTTGTAGTAACAAACTTTTCAGCAACTAGCTTTCCACTAATTCAGATTCCTGAAGTTTGTCTTATTTTACTGATTAACTTTTATACCAGCAGGGCACTGGTTAGCGTATCAGAAAAGCTTAACTTTCAGCTAAATAACTCACCTGCAAGTCCTGGCCTAATTATTTTAAGCATAAATGAGTGTACAACATTTACACACTGGTTAGATAAGGATAATTAAAATAAGCAGAAGTATACCTGACAAAGATTTGCAACCAGCATATACAAAGAACTTCTATAATGCAATAACATAAATTATGTGAACACACGTCACAAAGGTATACAAATGAACAAGCACATAAAAATGCTTGATATGAAAAACAATCAGGGAAATGCAAATTTGATACCACTTACTACAATGAGATACCACTTACTACACATCCACCAAAATGACTAAAATAAAAACCACTGACACCATCATATGCTGATGGTAATGAGAAACTGGAACTGTCATACACTGCTGATGGGAGTTTAAAATGGTACACCCACTTGAGAAAAATGTCCTGCAGTTTCTCACAAAAAAAAAAAAAAAAAACTAAACATGCACCTCACCTATGACCCAACAATTCTATTCCAGGATAAATGAAAACATGTGCTCATAAAAAGACTTACAGAAAAATATCCATAGAAGCTTTATTTATAACATGTAAAAAAAACTGGAAACGGCCCAGGAGTCCACCAAAAGGATAAACTATGGCATATTCATACAATGAAATAATATTCAGCAATAAATTTTTGATACACACAACATAAATTCCAAATACATTATGCTGAAATAAGTCTTATACAAGAGAGCATATACTTTCATTTATGTACAGTTAGAAAATCAGAAAACTAATCTATTGGGGAAAAATCAAAACCAAGTGTGGTTACCTAGGGGAATGGGACAGAAAGATTTGACTGGGAAGAAGCATGAAGAGACTTTCTGGGGATGATAATGTTATCTTGATCAGGGCTTGGGTTTCACAAGTATTTATCAAACCTCGCTGCATCTAACACTTAAGATTTGTGCATTTCACTGCATGTAAACTTTACCTCAAAAGAAAAAAATCTAACTACTGTTGAACTCTAGTTAACAATATGCATGAAGTGTTTACAACAGGTAATCTGTACTTAAGTTTGCAATTTTCCTTGAAATGCATCAAAAATAAGGACTTATAGATGGATATGTGAAAAAGCAAGTACAGGAAAATGTTAAGTATGGAACTTAGGTAGTAAATATACAGATGTTAACTGAACAATTCCTTCAACTTCTCTGTGTTTAAAATATTTTTATAATAAAACGTTGGAGAAAAAATAAGCAGTGAGTAAAGAAAAAGAACTAAATTAACAAAATCCTATGCCATGTTTCAAAACAACCAGGAAAGGAAAAACTTCTTGGGTAGTTGAAGCTATTTTAGCAGAGCTAAAAGGAATTAAAGAAAATCAAAACAAACTTCAACTGCTAAAACAAACAAAACAATTGAATATAAAATAGCTTTTTATGAAGGTAAAAATTTTCACTTTGAGGTAGCCAATATACCAGAGAAAGGAAATAAAACATTAGTTTAAGTCTAGTATTAGGGTAGAATTTTTTCAGCAATTCTGCAAACAATTTGGAAAAACCTGTATTATATAGTCTGGAAAGAGTCAAAAGTTCTGCAAGAAAGATTTGCTAATTAGGGTGAGGGGACTGACCACCCATATAACACTAATAAATCAATACTATGAACCAATAATGTTTGGCTAGAATAGATTTTAACCTTTTTATTCACTGACTGGTCTGAATTTACAAGAACTGATTCAGTTTAACCTCAATATTGTTTGTAATGACCCCATCCCCTTCACAAAAGGTCTACTCAGTGGCAAGAGACACCTACCAGGAAAAAAACTAAACAATAGTCAGATTTTCTTGTTTCCAAGATCACCCCTCACCAGCAGCCATAAGAAAAAAAGTAAACTCAAAAGTGGTGGTGATCGGCCGGGTGCGGTGGCTCACGCCTATAATCCCAGCACTTTGGGAGGCCGAGGCGGGTGGATCATCTGAGGTCGGGAGTTCGAGAGCAGCCTGACAAACATGGAGAAACCCCGTCTCTACTAAAAATACAACATTAGACGGGTGTGGTGGCGCATGCCTGTAAACCCAGCTACTCCGGAGGCTGAGGCAGGAGAATCACTTGAACCTGGGAAGGGGAGAAGGTTGTGGTGAGCCGAGATCGTACCACTGCACCATTGTTGCCTGGGCAACAAGAGGGAAACTCCTTCTCAAAAAAAAAAAAAAAGTGATTATTGGGAAAACAATTACTGAAACAATAAAACCTGAATTGGTTCACTTACCTCAATTAGTTTCCACTACAAATAAATGTCATGTGTTTATTAAAATTGGTTTTACGTGTAGCTAGCAAATATTAATTACAGAATTTCAAGAACCCATTTTCCATCCCATAGCTTTCCCCCAAAACTCCAGATGTTTTAAAGGGCGGACTTTATGTGACAGCCTCTCTACAACCTTATAATTCTTTTCAGGATTCAAGATAACATTTCAAAAAACCCAAATTCATACTAACTTCATAAGCAAACATCTCCTCTCCAGATGGCAGGTTACCAAGGTAGTTTTTATTATCAAAAATCTCAAACAAAATAGCATAATGAACCCAAGTTTCAATGATAATTATTCAATGACACACAGCTAGTGTCATTGAATAATTAAGTTAGTGTTCTTTCATCTATAATACTCATCCTGAAATTATTTTGAAGCACCTCCCATAATCACCCTAAAGCAGTTTTAGTCACACAGCAGGTCATTACCTAAAATCAGGTCAATCCTTTCCTGAAGCTACATCTCCCACACACAGGCACCCTCCATGTCCCTGAAAACTATTTTAGGGAAAACTGCCTTTGGTCATTGAGGTGGAAGAGAAGACAAGTGTTCTAAATCAAGATGCTCCTACTGAAACTTAACATTCTAGGTAGGATGGAGGGAAACAAGAGGTTGTCTCTTGCTATATAGAGTATCCCTTATCCGAAATGTTTGGGACCAGAAGCGTTTGGAATTTCAAACTTTTTCAGGTTTGAGAATATTTGCTTTATATTTACGGGTTGAGCATTCCTAATTCGAAATTCCAAATTGCCACAAAGAGCATTTTCTTTGAGCAGGAAGTCAGTGCTCAAGAAGTTTCAGATTTTGCAGCATTTCGGATTTTCAGATTAGGGATGCTCATATTAGTTCTGTTGAATTCTTATATAAATTATACGAATTCTTCATTATAAACGTAAATATAAAAGGCCTTAAAGAGGTTTCATATGAAATGAACTAAATTTAGCCCAGATTTACAAAAGTCTAGATTAAGTTTATGCTCCACCCTTCCCAATAGACTATATATTCATTATCTATGGAGATTTGTTTAAGTTCTGAATGTCTGGTGTTCACATAAAAAAATCCCATGATTTGTTTATTCTTTTAAATCCAAAGCTTTTAAATCCAAAGGTTACACCTTGATTGTAAGCTTTAAGGAAATGAAAGCTGTTTTAAATTCATAAGTCTTACATTTCAACAGTAAAACCAACTCAATGTTTTCATCTGCTCTTAATCAAGGAAGAAAGCCACAATCAGTTTTGAGAATATATACAGCATACAAATGAATTTAACTATTTTTCCTGGCTATGAGAAATTATCCAGCTATTTACCTTTAGCGTAACCAGATTCATGTCAAGAAGGGGCTGTAAGTAAAGGGTTCCAAACAAACTACAGTGCCTTTATAATTCCTTCCCTAAACAATTCTAAATGGATGAAATTTGGTTAAAAGCAGAGAAAAGACAGGATACCTTTTGCAACAAGAGCAACTTAAGAGGTAATCTGTAAAAAGGAGAAGTCTACCACTATGTTTATCCTATATGGTGATTAAGTGTTAAGGTTTTGTTTTGGTTTTCATCACAAAAACCACTTCCTTTTTACCTGGCAGCTGCCTCCAAGAAAGACTGCAGACTTCTGCAGCAGTACAGGTTACCCTCACCTCTACCCCAACAATAGGAAGGCCAGGACTCACTCCTTATTTCTTAGAGAAGACTGATTGTAATACATAAACAAAAAGAACTTGTATGATTTAAGCAGGCCATAAACACTGACCTCAATTGATAGTTAGTTCACAATCTAGTACACACATTGCTTCCAGGTTAATACCAATCATGATTAAATTTCATTAATTGGTAATAGAGCACAAGGCAAGGCAGCATATATAAGTTTGAAATAAAAACAAATCTACTGGAAATCTAAGGCAGATGTGCTTGTCTCAAAACCCGCCAAATTCCAAACCGGTATTCTCAAGACTACAATCTTCTAAAACACCCCTTAGAAGCTAGTGAACCACTGACAGCTGAAGACAGAGGACAATCACTTTCTGTGATATGTATACTTCAGAAATGTTTGCACATTCAAAAAATGTTGGGAAGGGGCTATTCCATGTTATAAGCTTGACTAAAATAAACCTTCATGCAAAACACAATTTGCAGGCTGCATAAATTGAGAACCCAGGAGGTTAGCAGAGAAGTTAAAACACTAATACACACAGTTGGTTGTTATAAAATATTAGTGCACTGCCATCCACCTTAAGTTGTCAGATGCTAACTTGTAGTGCAAGGCCTTCTTAAAATCAAGGATACAAAAACAAATCCAATCAGTACTATTATGAAGCAGAACCCTTTACCACACTGGCTTATTTAGAACTCATCAATATCAATCATCTTGAGAACAGTACATTGAAGATACATCTTCTTTGCAATATTCCACTCCAGTACCTTCAACTGTTCAAGTACTTCAAGCCCTGATGTCTCAAATTGTTCTTTTTGGCCAGGGTGTAGCCACAGGGGGAAAGGAGAGACTGATTCACAAACATAAATAACCTTTTAAGAAAGTGATATAAATAGGTTTTGTGGCAACCAAAGAACACTTTTTAAATAGCTGTTTGTCAGGTGAGACAGAGCAAAGCATTCAGGATTATTTTCCCCTCAGAGAAGAACTGATCAATACAGGACATCTTGTGGTCTTCAGATAGATGAAAGGGAGAAGGCAGAAAAAGATGATGAAATGTATCTCACAGCAAGCCAAAGACAAGCCAGGCCTTCAGAGATACAAGATTAAGTCTAAAAACAAAAACGGTAAGATGTGACAATGTCTGGACTCAGAAAACAATAACCCCAAATGAAGGCCTCAGTAGCAAGTTTTTCTCTGACCTTCTCCTGCCCTCCTGTCTCTCAGTCTCCTTCTTCCCCAAAGCTAGCCATAGAAACTAGAGTCCCTCTTCCCCAAGGTGGGTCATAGAAACCAGAACCCCTTTTTCCTGAAAGCCAGCCACAAAACCTAAAAATATTACTCGAACTTTTCTAAAACCTAAAAATATTACTACACCTTTCTGTGTAAAAACTGGCCATAAAACATTTATCTGATCTACCTGGTTTGACTGTCATAAGACCCCCTATTCCAGAGAGGATCCTGTCCCACACCCAGAAGGAAGGAATGTGTGCTCAGAGAGGCCAAGAACATGAATAAGCCTTGTTGGGTTTCCCCTACTCAAGTCCATTAGGAGATTATACCCTTTTTGTTCAATTATATTTCCACATGGCTGTCCATACTTCGTTGAACCTAAGCATAAAAATGGACAATTTCCCCTGTATTTTTGGGTCTTTATTCTGAAGGTTCCTGTGTACACATTAAAATTTCTATGCCCTTTCTCCTCTTTACCTGCCTTTCGTGAGCTTTCGGTGAACCTTTAGAGGGTGAAGGAGTTTTCCCTTGGCCCCTATAACTACTGAAAGTATAGGACAATGAGAAGTCTAAAGTTCTATAAGAGGGTTATAGATGCTTTAAAAAACATGCACACACACAAAAGAAACATTTTCCAGAGAAAAGGCGTAGATATGGTAGTATGTGCTGCAATGACTCTAGGTTAAATAACATCTCAAGTGGCTCTGCAACTACTCCCCACCAGTTCATGCTAAAAATTCACATTCTTTGACAACCAAAATGCGAGAGAAAAAACATGTTGAAACAATCAAACGTCCGGTACTCTTTGCTGACATGAAAACGCAAAAAGAAAAAATCCCACTTGTTTTGGCAATTTTAAATGCTAATTTTTATTTACTGCTAACTGTGCAAAAGACACCAATTCAATACAGTGCAGTAAAACACTTACATACATCCAGTATTAAACAATAGCGTATGGGATAAATCTAAAGCAGAGAACCATGTGCCTTCAAAACTGGTATCACAGAATGCAACTGGCTTCAGACAATTCTCAAGAAACCTGAAGAGCTCTTTAATTTAATATTAAGTGAGTTACCCAGAAGCAAAGGCTCTTGGTTTTACTTTCTAGAAAAAAGTGGAAGTGATTCCAATTCTGCATGGTTTAATATGATGTGTGATCTCTGAACCAATGAAATACTTTATATTCATTTTATCAATTGGTTACCATCAGCTAATATAAAGCTGACAAATGGCTGACAGGAAAACAGCTGAATACAATGAAGTATGCTCAATATGGGGCTAGTTGTACATCGATCTCAATTTCCTTAGTCACAGCCCAAAATAATATCCCTTTATTTTAAAGTACTATTTTAAATCAAAAGATAAAATAATTTTAAAGACAAATACAATAGTAAACACTAATCACCTAAATCATTCAACCACTAACATAAAAAGCTTTCTAAAAACAAAAACAGCAAGAAAATGGCAGTGCAAGAATACTTCATACTGCTGGATCTTACATACCCTGAGGTACATAGTGAGAAGCTGGGGGAGATGGAGCAAGATAGCCAATTGGCCCAGGATTTATAGCACCATGAATTTGAGAAGAACCACCATATGCTGTACCAACTGGATGCCAGGGGGGAACACAGGAATAATCTGGCACAACTGGGAGGCAGGAGTCAAAACCTGGCAAAGGTGGCTGCCCATAGGGATCTGACATTACTGGATAATAGACTGCTCCATGAGGGACAGATGAAGGATCAGCATTCGGAAAAGTATCTGAAAGAAAGAATGTATACAGTCTACTTTACATACAAAAATTCACCAAAACAGAAACCCATGCAACATAAGTGGATGCTCTTATGTGTGAAAATAAAATTTATTAACTATAAGAAAGATCACAGCAATTGCAGCAGGAGTACTTTAAATACAAATAATGACTAATACGAAAATTTCCAAATTAAAAAACTGTGAAATATATGTGTCAAATCTATTCAACGTACAGACAGCTATCTTTCTGGGATGATTTAGGTATCAACAAGCTAAATACATACATATTCTCTAGAGTCCTTCTAGTTAAATTCTTATAAGAGGTAGTCACAATTGAGTTATCCAATAGTTTTACAAGAGACATCATCTGAATAACCATTTAGCAATGAAAAACTCAGGTGTCTGGACAGTCTGGTCTATACCTGAAAGTATAATTCTGAAGAGTACCCTAAAAGTGTCATCTCCTGAATGTCATTAAGATCAAATTTTAATTTCATAGCACTTTTGCCACGAGTCAGTTCCAGTGGAAATAAATGCTGTTTTGATCTTGCTATAATGAGCATACACATTAGACAAAAAAAAAAAAAAAAAAATTCATTACTTGGGCTTAGATTAACTCTGTGAAATTAAGACTGCCACTGCCTCATAGTTAATTACAATTAAAAATAGCTCTATAGAAGGTATATTGCACAAAATTAAAAAAAAAAAAGACTGACAATGTAATATGCTTTAAAAAGGGAAAGGAAGAGAGAAAGTAGTATTCCTAATATGCACCAGGTAATAGCATACTTATACACAAGGTCCCAATTAGTTCTGTAACAACCCTGGCAAGTCAGGTACGAACTCCTGAACTCAGGTGATCCACCTGCCGCAGCCTCCCAAAGTGCTGGGATTACAGGCGTGAACCACCACACCCGGCTCAGTGAAGTATTTTAATACCTAGCCTTTCAGATAATTGTAGATATTCTTTGATGCTACACCCAAACTACATAAGTGGTAGTTCCTCAAAGGTCAAACTCCTCCTTCACTGAGTTATGCAGATCTTCCAAATGTTGACACATTTCCTCATACAATTTAAGAAACTACATTCAGCTCTACTTATTACAGGAGTTTCAATTGGTGGGAAGGTGTCAAGCTCGTGGTGGAAAATAAATGTTTTCCTAAATACTAATTTTTATTTGAAAGCTAAAATTGTATCTTTGAAAACAAATATTACTAGTTATTTATCCTAAAGTGACAGGCTCACTTTGTTCATTTAAGAAAATGCTGACCAGATCAACTAAGTGTGAATAATGATAATTTATCCCTCTTTCAAGTCAGCAAGTACAACTCATAACTTAATAGCACAAGTCTTTTTCCTTAAGTTAATCATTATACTTCATTTAGTATGCAGAAGTGTTTTATAAGTAGTTCCATTTTTGTCACAAAGAAAAATACAACTATTCAAGGATAAAAATTTAGTAAAAATGTCTTTGATTAAACAAAAAAAAATAAGATTGGCATTTTTGTACCATGGGTGTATGGCAGTGAGATAAACACTGATTACTAGCAGAGTCTGGGGCCACTACCAATTTGTGCTTAGGTGCCAGCAGTTTTACCCATCACTGGTTTCTATACCCTCAATGAAAATACAAGCCAGTGAAAGGGGCAAATAAAATCTTAGTATTATTATGAACACTTCTGACCTCATGACTCCCTTGAAAGAGTCTTAGGGACCACATATCATGCTTTGAGAATCACTGATGTAGTATATGGACCTCATGAAACATATGAAAGTTATTACTGAATTACACACAATAAAATCCAACCGTCTTTCTTGCTGGCAATCTCATTACATACTCACCATTTGCTGATGCTTCCGCCTGTGTGCCATCTTCTCTCCTCACCTCACTGTAGAATTGAGGAACGGTTGGATCTACCAGAGGTGGCTCAGTATAGACTGGATAATTCTCTACATGAAGCTGCTGCTGCATCTGTGGCACATAGACCATGGAGTGCCAGTAGTTGTGGTAATAGCACTTGAGCAAGAAAGGGTAGCAAAAAAACAAGAAACTTTACTTTTCTCTATTCTTAACGTAATACAGTTCCCCACCGACAAAAAAAAAAAAAAAAAAAAAAAAAAAGGTAAGAATTGGGCCATGATTTTCAGGTGAGGTAGCAATGACTTTTTTGACCTAAAAACTTGACACTTTAGTCTGTTCTCTATAAGAACTTCAGGATCTTTTGCAGAATTTGTATCTCATATTTAAACCTAAAAATTCTTTCAGGGAATCGTCTAGAAGACCTGTATACAAAGGTGTCTTTTATAGTATTTTTAAAAGCAAAAAACATCACACATAGTATTTAACAACAGGGAACTGGATAAATTATATACCCGTAATGAAATACTATACAGGCAATGAAAATCATGCTGTAAACTATTTAAAGAAAAAATGCCTGTATTGTTAAAAGATTACAAAATTATACAGTATAATCCATAGTCTGTAAAATACAAAAGTTGTAAGAAAATATATGAAAGTGTACAGTGATCATAGAGGTGATTTTAGTTTTCTTTATACCATAGTTTCAAAATGTACTACAATAGACACTATGATTTCTAATAAGAAAAATATTGAAATATCTACTCAGCATCTCCTGGTATTCCATGATGTAAAAGGCAGGAAAATATTTTTAAATGCCTCAGTGAAATAGATTACAAAGTTTCCACATGTGACTATAATAAACTAACATAACAGAAGGGGCAAGCGGTTTATCAATTCTTGAAACTGAATTTAGGAAAAATAGTCTCAAAGAACAAAAACCCACCCCATTATTCTTAATTTATAGATGTGTATTATTTGGGAAGACAGTTTTCTTGGCACTGACATGTCTAAAGCTTTAGGGAAATCAGTGTCAGGGAATATGAACTAATCTGAGCATTCATCCAGGACAGCATCGAGTTTATCATCATCTGACAGATCATAAGATGCATTATTCCTTTCAGTAAATATGCCATGTTGTTACATTTTAAGTCAAGTGTATTTCAGAGGGAAAGTGATCCCTGAAAGACTAAAATAAAAGAGCTCTCACCTCAAATCAGAGACACCTTTCATTGATGAAGATATTTGTCAGTACCCACCTGCCTCTACAACTCAGGGGAGCGGTGAAAAACCAGTGTTGAGCAAGCATCTTTGAACACGAGTGCTTTAAAAATGCAGCTCTTTATTTTTATTTTTATATTTATTATAAGTTCTGGGACACATGTGCAGAACACGCAGGTTTGTTACATGGGTATACATGTGCCATGGTGGTTTGCTACACCCATCAATCCATTATCTACATTAGGTATTTGTCCTAATGCTCTCCCTCCCCTTGCCCCCAATTCCCCAACAGGCCCCGATGTGTGATGTTCACTTCCCTGTGCCCATAGGTTCTCACTGTTCAACTCTCACTTATGAGTGAGAACATGCGGTGTTTGGTTTTCTTTTTCTGTGTTAGTTTGTGAAGAATGGTTGCCAGCTTCATCCATGTCCCTGCAAAGGACACAAACTCAGTCTTTTTTTTATGGCTGCATAGTATTCCATGGTGTATGTGTGCCACATTTTCTTTATGCAGTCTATCATTGATGGGCATGTGAGTTGGTTCAAGTCTTTGGTATTGTGAATAGTGCTGCAATAAACAAACGTGTGCATGGGTCTTTATAGAATGATTTATAATCCTTTGGGTATATACCCAGTAATGGGATGGCTGGATCAGATTGCATTTCTCATTCTAGATCCCTGAGGAATCGCCACACTGTCTTCCACAATGGTTGAACTAATTTACAATCCAGCCAACAGTGTAAAAGCGTTCCTATTTCTCCACATCCTCTCCAGCATCTGTTGTTTCCTGACTTTTTAATGATTGCCATTCTATAACTGGTATCTCATTATGGTTTTGATTTGCATTTCTCTAATGACCAGTGATGATGAGTTTTTCATGTTTGTTGGTCACATAAATGTCTTCTTTTGAAAAGTGTCTGTTCATATTCTTTGCCCACTTTTTGACTATTTCTTGTAAATTTGTTTAAGTTCCTTGTAGATTCTGGATATTCGCCCTTTGTCAGATGGATTGCAAAAACTTTCTCCCATTCTGTAGGTAGCCTGTTCACACTGATAGTTTCTTTTGCTGTGCAGAAGCTCTTTAGTTTAATTAGATCCCACTTGTCAATTTTAGTTTTGCTTTTGTTGCCATTGCTTTTGGTGCTCTAGTCATGAAGTTTTTGCCCATGCCTATGTCCTGAATGGTATTGCCTAGGTCTTCTTCTAGGGTTTTTATGGTTTTAGGTCTTATGTCTAAGTCTTTAATCCATCTTGAGTTAATTTTTGTATAAGGTGTAAGGAATGGGTCCAGTTTCAGTTTTCTGCATATGGTTAGCCAGTTTTCCCAACATCATTTATTAAATAGGGAATCCTTTCCCCATTGCTTGTTTTTGTCAGGTTTGCCAAAGATCAGATGGTTGTAGATCTGTGGCATTATTTCTGAGGCCTCTCTTCTGTTCTGTTGGTCTATATACCTGTTTTGGTACCAGTACCATGCTGTTTTGGTTACTGTGGCCTTGTAAAATAGTTTGAAGTCAGATAGCACAATGCCTCCAGCTTTGTTCTTTTTTGCTTAGGATTGTCTTGGCTATACAAGACTCGTTTTTGGTTTCGTATGAAATTTGAAGTTTTTTCTAATTGAAGAAAGTCAATGGTAGTTTAATGGGAATAGCATTGAATCTATAAATTACTTTTGGCAGTATGGTCATTTTCATGATACTGATTTTTCCTATCCATAAGCATGGAATGTTTTCCCTTTGTTTGTGTCCTCTCTTATTTCGTTGAACAGTGATTTGTAGTTCTCCTTGAAGAGGTCCTTCACATTCCTTGTTAGTTGGATTCCTAGGTATTTTATTCTCTTTGTAGCAATTGTGAATGGGAATTCACTCATGATTTGGCTATTATTGGTGTATAGAAATGCTTGTGATTTTTGCACACTGATTTTGTGTTGCACACAAGTTCAGACTTTGCTGAAGTTGCTTATCAGCTTAAGGAGTTTTTGGGATGAGACAATGGGGCTTTTAAAATATATAATCATGTCATCTGCAAACAAAGACAATGTGACTTCCTGTTTTCCTATTCATATACCCTTTCTTTCTTTCTCTTGCCTGACTGCCCTGGCCAGAACTTCCAATACTATGTTGAATAGGAATAGTGAGAGAGGACATCTTTGTCTTGTGCTGGTTTTTCAAAGGGAATGCTTCCAGCTTTTGCCCATTTAGTATGATATTGGCTGTGGGACTGTCCTAAATAGTTTTTATTATTTTGAGATACGTTCCATCAATACCTAATTTATAGTGAGTTTTTAGCATGAAGGGGTGTTGAATTTTATAGAAGGCCTTTTCTGCATCTATTGAGATAATCATGTGGTTTTTGTCATTGGTTCTGTTTATGTGATGGATTACATTTATTGATTTGCTTACGTTGAACCACCCTTGCATCCACTTGATTGTGGTGGATAAGCTTTTTAATGTGCTGCTGGATTCGGTTTGCCAGTATTTTACTGAGGATTTTCACATTAATGTTCATCAGGGATATTGACCTGAAATTTTCTTTTTTTGTTGTGTCTCTGCCAGGTTTTGGTATCAGGATGATGTTGGCTTCATAAAATGAGTTAGGAAGGAGTCCCTCTCTTTCTATTGATTGGAACAGTTTCAGAAAGCATGGTACCAGCTCCTTTCTGTACCTCTGGTAGAATTCGGCTGTGAATCCATCTGGTCCTGGACTTTTTTTGGTTGGTAGGCTATTAATTACTGCCTCAATTTCAGAACTTGTTTTTGGTCTACTCAGGGATTCGACTTCTTCCTGCTTTAGTCTTGGGAGCGTGTGTGTGTCCAGGAATTTATCTATTTCTTCTAGATTTTCTAGTTTATTTGCATAGAGGTGTTTATAGTATTCTCTGACAGTAGTTCGTGTTCTGTGGTATCATTTTTTATTATGTCTATTTGATCTTCTCTCTTTTCTTCTTTATTCACTTGGCTAATGGTGTATCTATTTTGTTAATCTTTTTAAAAAAAAAAAAAAAAAAAAAAACCGCTCCTAGATTCAGATTTTTTGAAGGGTTTTTCGTGTCTCTCTCTCTTTCAGTTCTGCTCTGATCTTAGTTATTTCTTGTCTTTTGCTAGCTTTTGAATTTGTTTGCTTTTGCTTCTCTAGTTCTTTTAATTGTGATGTTAGGGTGTTGATTTTAGATACTTCCCTGTTTCTCATGTGGGTATTTAGTGCTATAAATTTCTCTCTAAACACTGCTTTAGCTGTGTCTCAGAGATTCCGGTACATTGTGTCTTTGTTCTCATTGGTTTCAAAGAACAAAACACAGTGCCTTAAGTATCTTTGAATCTGTCTAATTTTCATATAAAATGGAAAGACAGTCATAAAAATATTTTAGGATAATTCATTTAAGACAGACCATCACAGTGAAAAGTTAGTATGTAATGTTAAATATGATAGCTAATCTAATATATGCTGAGGTTGTGCTGCTTACAGCCCAGTACCCCTCTCTTCAGTTTAATGAGTATTTTGTAAGAGAAACTAAAGAACTGGGAGGCTAAAGCAGACAACTGAACTACATCATCTTGAGAGATCTCTCAGATAGAAATAAAATTTTTAGTCCCCTTAGTGCTTTTGGTTTTTGAAGTTCAAGGGTCTGATTATCAAAACAGTTTATACTTTGAAAATAGGGCTTATCAAAGAAATTTTAACATGGCACTTACCTGTAATCCTAGATTGAAATAGTACTGCAAAACTTTTGTATCTAAAATTAAAAACCAAAAAAATTAGTGACTTGACTAACATAAGCAATTAGAATTATCTTTTAAAAGCTTTTCTGGCTGGGCGTGGTTGCTCATGCTTGTAATCCCAGCACTTTGGGAGGCCTAGGTGGGCAGATTACTTGAGGTCAGGAGTTCAAGACCATCCTGGCCAACATGGTGAAACCCCGTCTCTACTAAAACTATAAAAATTAGCTGGACGTGGTGGCAGATGCCTGTAATTCCAGCTACTCAGGAGGCTGAGGCATAAGAAACACTTGAATCTGGGAGGTGGAGGTTGCATTGAGCTGAGATCATGCCACTGCACTCCAGCCTGGGTGACAGAGTGAGACTCTATCTCAAAAAAGAAAAAAAAAAGAGCTTTTCTGTTTCAGCATTATTAAGATATCAATGTAATCTTGCCACATTAATACCATTCTCAATTTTACCTTATAGTAAATGACTACTTACCTACCAATATAGGTAAAATTATTTTCTCATCTAAGGTTTAGTTACCAAATAAAATTTTTATTTCTAATCTTAATTTTAGGCAGATGTTAAAAGAATGTCACTTGGGTAATATTTAGGAAGAATCCAATAAAGGCATTTTCTTGTTTGTTTCAAAATGGAATTTTTACTTTAATACACTTCTAGAACATAAGCAATTATTTTGGTCCTCAGTTACTAGCACTTACATACAATACTCTACTGACAGAGATTAGTGATGCCTGCTCAGACAATTAGAACAATATGAAACAATTCATCCTGTTTTTATTTGCCATGACTGACATACCACCACCAGAACTCCAAAGAGAAGGGCAATGAGCAAGGTAATTTTTCCTGACATTATGAAACTGAACTATTTCATAAATGAACAAAAACTGCTTTTAGCATTCCAATTGCACCTCTAAATGTATTTTTATTGCTTGACCTGAGATCCACACATATTTTTATTTACAAAGTAATATAATCTGAGTTCCACTAACAGATGAACTTTTAGAAAACCCCTCTTTAAGTTGGAGACTCCCTACACATACAAATACATTTATTGCCATTTTTAAAAAAATCAGTTTGTTGAGCAAGGACTTCATGTCTAAAACACCAAAAGCAACGGCAACAAAAGCCAAAATTGACAAATGGGATCTAATTAAACTAAAGAGCTTCTGTACAGCAAAAGAAACTACCATCAGAGTGAACAGGCAACCTACAGAATGGGAGAAAATTTTTGCAACCTACTCATCTGACAAAGGGCTAATATCCAGAACCTATTAAGAACTCAATCAAATTTACAAGAAAGAAACAACCCCATCAAAAAGTGGGCAAAGGATATGAACAGACACTTCTCAAAAGAAGACATTCATACAGCCAACAGACACATGAAAAAATGCTCATCATCACTTGCCATCAGAGAAATGCAAATCAAAACCACAATGAGATACCATCTCACACCAGTTAGAATGGCAATCATTAAAAAATCAGGAAACAACAGGTGCTGGAGAGGATATGGAGAAATAGGAACACTTTTACACTGTTGGTGGGACTGTAAACTAGTTCAACCATTGTGGAAAACAGTGTGGCGATTTCTCAAGGATCTAGAACTAGAAATACCATTTGACTCAACCATTCCATTACTGGGGATACACCCAAAGGATTGTAAGTCATGCTGCTATAAAGACACATGCACATGTATGTTTATTGCGGCACTATTCACAACAGCAAAGACTTGGAATCAACCCAAATGTCCATCAGTGACAGACTGGATGAAGAAAATGTGGCACATATATACCGTGGAATACTATGCAGCCATAAAAAAGGATGAGTTTGTGTCCTTTGTAGGGACATGGATGCAGCTGGAAACCATCATCCTCAGCAAGCTATCGCAAGAACAGATAACCAAACACTGCATGTTCTCACTCATAGGTGGGAACTGAACAATGAGATCACTTGGACACAGGAAGGGGAACATCACACACCGGGTCCTATTGTGGGGAGGGGGGAGGGGGAGGGATAGCATCAGGAGATATACCTAATGTAAATGACGAGTTAATGGGTGCAGCACACCAACATGGCACATGTATACATATGTAACAAACCTGCACGTTGTGCACATGTACCCTAGAACTTAAAGTATAATTAAAAAAAAAAAAAAAAGGCAACCTATGGGAGAAAGACTATAGGTGTTTTTTTCTTTCTTTTTTTTTTTTTTCCTGAGATGGAGTCTTACTCTGTCACCAGGCTGGAGTACAGCAGTGTGATCTCGGGTCACTGAAACCTCTGCCTCCTGGGTTCAAGCGATTCTCCTGCCTCAGCCTCCCGAATAGCTGGGACTACAGGCACACACCACCACGCTCAGCTAACTTTTGTATTTTCAGTAGAGACGGGTTTCACCATGTTAGCCAGGATGGTCTCAATCACTTGACCTCGTGATCCACCCACCTTCGTCTCCCAAAGTGCTGGGATTACAGGCGTGAGCCACTGCACCCGGCTGTTTTAATTTAATACTTTTGTGCATTTTCAAACTTTTCTATAATGAGCTTTAAAAAGTATAAGCAAAAATGAAAAACAAAGTGAAACCACAAAAAAAAAAATCAGCTTGTATTCTGACTATTATATAGGAGCACAGCAAAAAGCCCAGTGCTCAAGCTACAGAATATTTTTAAAAAATAGCAGGAAATAAATTCATGAGTGGCATGGGATTCTACTCCTTGATACATGTATGTATCAAATAACTTGTATACACAAATGCACATGGCAATATTAATAGCCAAAAAAGTGAAAGCAACCCAAATGTTCCTCAACTAATAGATAAAATATGATACAGACATACTTTGGAGATATCATGGGTTTGGTTCCAGAAAATAGTAAAGTCAATATTGCAAGGAAGTGTGTCACACGAATTTTTTGGTTTCCCAGTGCATATAAAAGTTATGCTTATGGCCTGGTGTGGTGGCTCAGGCCTGTAATCCCAGCACTTTGGGAGGCTGAGGTGGGTGGATCATGAGGTCGCGAGATCGAGACCATTCTAGCCAACATGGTGAAACCCCATCTCTACTGAAAATACAAAAATTAGCCAGGTGTGGTGGCACATGCCTGTAATCCCAGCTACTCGGGAGGCTGAGGCAGGAGAATCGCTTGAACCTGGGAGGTGGAGGTTTCCGAGAGCGGAGATCACGCCACTGCACTCCAGCCTGGCAACAGAGCAAGACTCCATTGCAAAAAAAAGAAAAGAAAAAAAAAAAAAAGTTATGCTTATACACTATACTGTAGACTTTTAAGAGTGTAATAGTGTTAGGTCTAAGAAAACAATGTACATATCTTAATTTTAAAATTCGTTATTGCTGGCTGGGCACAGTGGCTCACGCCTGTAATCCCAGCACTCTGGGAGGCCAAGGCAGGCGAACCACTTGAGGTCAGGAGTTCAAGACCAGCCTGGCCAACATGGAGAAACTCCATTTCTACTAAAATTACAAAAAATTAGCCGGGCATGGTGGTGGGCGCCTGTAACACCAGCTACTCGGGAGGCTGAGGCAGGAGAATCACTTGAGCTCAGGAGGCAGAGGTTGTAGTGAGCCAAGATTGCACCACTGCACTCCAGCCTGGGAGACAGAGACTCCATCTCAAAAATAAATAAATAAATATACAATACAATACTGCTAAAAAAAAAAAAAATGCTGACAGAAATGAAGGGAGAAAAGGGAGAACACGCTATTGGAAAAATGATGCCAACAGATTTGCTTGACACACGGTTCTCACAAATCTTCAATTTGTAAAAAAATAAAAATCACAGTATCTGTAAACCACAATAAAGCAAAGTACAACAAAATGGAGTATGCCAATACATCCATACAATGGATTTTTTTTGGCCATAAAAAAGAATAAAGTACTGATACATGTGACAACATGAACCTTGAAAATAGTATGCTTAGAGAAAAAAGTTAGTTGCAAAAGCCCACATATTGTATGATCCTATTTACATGAAATGTCCAGAATAGGCAAATCCATGGCCAAACTAGAGGAGTGATTGTTAAGGCCAGGAAGAATGGGGAGCACCTACTAATGAATACATGATATACTCTCGGGGTTAATAGAACTTAGATGGGAGAGTGAATGGGGAAAGAATTTGAGTTGAATCACCATGCCAGCAAAGCCTTAGGAGAAGAAAACCTGCTACACAGAGTTCACACAGGAGTAGAAAGAGATAAGGTTGGAAGAGAGACTAGATTGTGGAAAGTCATAAATGCCATACTTAGTCTGTTGAACTTTAATCTACAGAAACCAAAGAATCACTGAAGAGTTCTGAGCTAGGAACACACACAAAGTGGAATAGTACCAGAGCAGCGAGACCAATGGAGACACTACTCTAACAGGGACAAGGTTATAAAGGCATGACCTAGGAAAGAGGTAGTGGGTATTTTTTAAAGACACTCTGTGAAACACTGATTTTTAATAAATCAGCCAAGGTTAACGTGCAAAAATCAATTTTATTTTTATGTACAGGACAAAATAGGAAAATAAAAGTTTTAAAATTCTATTTACTACAGCTCCAAAAACCCAAATACATAGGAACACATTTAACAGAAGATGTAGAAGACTGCTACACCAAAAACAAAAACAAAAACAAACGAAAAAAACAAAACAAAACAAAAAAACGTTGAGAAACCAAACGCAACCTAAATAAATTAGCAGGTATACTATGATACCATGTTCATGAATTCAAAGAGACCATACTGGTAAGCACTGGCATTCTCCCCAAATTGAGCTATAGATTATAAACACAATTCCTAATTTCCAGAAGGTTGTTTTTTTCTTTTTTTTGGTAAAATTTGATAGTGAAAGAGACATGCAAATGACCCTACCTTACTTCAAACCTTACTAAAAAGACAGTACAGTACTGATGTAAGGATTAAAAAATTGATCAACGCAACAGAAGAGGGCACGAAAATAGACGTGCACTTAAAACAGTCATTTGATTTTTGACTAAAACACCAAAGTGATCCAACGAGGAAAGGAAAATCTTTTGCACAAATGGTACTGCTGGAATACTGGAGATCCATAAAAAAAAAAAATCACCTCCACTATCCACAAAAATGAATTTGAAATGGATAGTGGACTTAAACATAAAACTAAATACATTAAGCTTTTAAAGGAAAACATAGGAAACAATCATAATGACTTTGGGGAAAGGCAAATAAGGCAAAGGGTTTTTGTTGTTTTTTTGTTTTTTTTTAATTTAAGTCAGAGTTTCACTCTATTGCCCAGGCCGGAGTGCAGTTGCATGATCTTGGCTCAGTACAACCTCCACCTCCTGGGTTCAAGTGATTCTCCTGCCTCAGCCTCCCAAGTAGCTAGCATTACAGGCACGCACCACCTCTCCCAGCTAACTTTTGTATTTTTAGTAGAGACAGGGTTTCACCATGTTGGCCAAGCTGGACTCGAACTCCTGACCTCAAGTGATCCACCTGCCTCAGCCTCCAAAAGTGTTAGGATTACAGGTGTGAGCCACCACGCCCGGCCAGTTTCTTAGATTACAAAAGCAATATATACCAAACAATGATAAATTAGATTTCACCAGAATTAAAATCCTCTACCCATCAAAAGGCACCATGAAGAAAATAGATAAGCCACAGAATAGGAGCAGATACTCACAAAACATACCTGACAAAAGACTAGCACAGAGAATATGTAGAGAACTTCCACAACTCAATAACAAGCACCCAATAAAAAAGAGAGTAGTCAAAGTATGTGCACACTTTACAAAAAATATGCAAATGGCCAATAAGCACATGAAAAAAGTACTCAAACAACTGGATATCCACATGCAAAAATATGAATCTACACATACTTTACATACAAAAAAGTAACTAAAAATGGATCGCAGACCTAAAAGTAAAATGCAAAACATAAAAATCCTAGACGATAACACAGGAGAAAATCCAGATGACCCTGAGTCTGGCAATTACTTTTTAGATATAATACCACAGGCATGATCCATAAAAGAAATAATTTATATGTTGGAGTTCTTTAAAAGTAAACACACCTGCTTTGCAAAAGACACTTAAAAGCCACAGGCTTGGAAAAAATATTTGCAAAAGATATACCTGATATAATGGACTGTTACCCAAAATATACAAAGCACTCTTAGAACTCAGTAAGAAAACAACCTGAATTAAAAATGGGCCAAACACCTTAACAGATGTTTCACCAAAGATATATAGATGGCAAATAAGCACATGAAAAGATGTTCCACGTCGGATTTCATAAGGGAAATGCAAATTAAAACAATGAGATATCATTACACACCTATTAGAATGGCCAAAATCCAGAACACTGACAATACCAAATACTGGTATGAATGTGGAACTATAGGAACACTCAATTCGTTGCTGGTGGGAATGCAAAATGATATAGCCACTCTGGAAGACAGTTTGACAGTTTCTTACAAAATAATACATATTCTAATTCAATAGAGCAATTGTAATCCTTGGTGTTTACCCAAAGGAGTTAAAAATATATTTCCACAGGGTGCGGTGGCTGATGCCTGTAGTCCCAGCACTTCGGGAGGCCCAGGTGGGTGGATCACGAGGTCAGGAGTTCAAGACCAGCCTGGCCAACATGGTGAAACCCCATCTCTACTAAAAATACAAAAATTAGCCAGGTGTAGTGGTGGGTGCCTGTAATCCCAGTTGCTCAGGAGGCTGAGGCAGGAGAATCGCTTGAGTCCGGGAGGTGAAGGTTGCAGTGAGCCAAGACCGCACCATTGCATTCCAGCTTGGGTGACAGAGCAAGACTCCATCTCTCTATATATATTTCCACAAAAAAAACTTGCATGCGAATGTTTAGGGCAACTGTAACCAAAAGTGGAAGCAACCAAGATGTTATTCAGTAGGTGAATGGATCTATAAACTGTGGTACATTCGGATAATGATTTGGTGAGAAAACAAATACATACTGCTAAGAGCCACTCTGAAAAGGCTATATATTGCATGACTGCAACTATATGCCATTCTGGAAAAGTCAAAACTATGGAGACAGTAAAAAATAAGTGATTGCCAGGAGTTGGGGGATGAATACTAACAGGCAGAGCAGATTTCTGGGGTAGAGATGCTCCATTATAGCATCCATGTGATGCTATAATTAAGGATACATGTCATCATTCATTTGTCCAAACTCATGAAAGCGCAAGAGCAAGAATGAACACTAATATAAACTATGGCTCCTGGATGATAATGATGTGCCAAGGTAGGTTCATCATTGTATCAAATATACCACTCTGGTATGGTGGGGGACACTGATAATATGGGAGGCTACGGACATGTGGGGGCTGGTGGAAAAGAGCAAATCCCTATGCCTCCCTCTCAATTTGGCAAGGAACAGAAAACTGCTCTATAAAATAGATTTTTTAAAAAAACATGATCAGTCACCAGAACGGATAAAGTTAAAGAGAATGGCGACAATAAATGTTGGTGAGCAAGACAAACTACTGGAATTCTCATATACTGCTGGTGGAAGTGTAACATGGTACAACTTTGGAAAAATGTTTGGCAGTTACTTTTAAAAGTAAACACATATCTCTCTATGACCCAGCAATTCCACTGCTAGGTATCTGCACAAGGGAAATAAAAACGTATGTTTACAAAGACTTTTACAAGAATGTTCATAGTAGCTTTTTCCATAACAGCCCCAAACTGGAAATAGTCCAGCTATCTATCACCAACAGGAGAATGGACAAACTGTGGAACAGTCATACAATGAAATGCTACTTGGCAATGAAAACAAATGGACTACTGACACATGCAACAACAGACAAATCTCAAAATTATGCCAAGTTTAAGAAGCTTTCTACAAAGATTATATATTATATGATTACATTTCTATAAAATTCTAAAACAGGTAAAACTAATCTATGGTAGAAAAAAGTCCAAACAGTGGTTACCTCTAGGGAGAGCATGGAAAAAACTGGGAAGGAGCATGAGGGAAATTTGTGGGACAATGTTAATACTTTATACCTTGATAGGGATTTGGGTTACACAAGTGCATGCATGCATATGTTAAAACCAAGCTAATGTGCATTTAAGTTTTGTACATTACATGTAAACTGTACATCAAAAGGAAAAAACTACTTAATGATATCTATCCTGAAGTTTTTATGGGGAAGTGTATAAATGTCTACAATTTACTTCTAAATGTATCAAAAAGAAGATGGATTAATAGAGATGAATGGAGGGAAAGATGGATAGATATGTGATAAAGTATAAACGTTAAAGATAGAATCTAAGTGATAGATATGACTTCATTTTAAAATTCAACTTGGATGAATATTTGAATATCGTCATAGTAAAATAATGGAAAAATACAAAATCAGCATTATGTGGTGACTAAGTACATCTTGGACATATGTAGGTAAGGGAAGGGAGAGTAGTAAAGAAATCAGGGTTTAGATATTGGGCAAATTAGGTGGAAATGATACCACTATTAACAAAATAAAAAACCAAGGAGAAAAGCCAACGTTTTGTGTGGCCTGGGGAAAAGATAAATATGAGGAATTTCATTGTTAAAATGAAAACTAAAAAGCTAAGTGAAAATGTCTAGCAAGTATCTGGAGACAAGTAACTAAAACTTCTGATGCCAAAGCTAGCTAGATTTAGGAATAAACTACATAGAAGTAACAGTGAAGTTTAAAGGTAGGGAAAAAACAGAAGGGAGTTAAAGAAAATCTTGGTGATTAGTGGTTGGAAAAAAAAAAATCAAAAATAGAGAAGCAGCTAGGAAAACCAAGAAAACGTTATAGCAAGAAAGTATAAGCTACAAACAATTCTCAACTATAATTCTCTTGAGAAATATGCCAAACTGAGGAGTAATAAAGAACCTCCAATGAAAAACTACTCCTTAGATGTTTAAGAAAACACAGCTGAAATTCAAGGCAGATACGACTCCTAATCCCCACTCCCCCAAATCTTTAAAATTCAATTGAAATTCTAAATATAAAAGACTGCAATAATTCATGAACTTGTGGAAAGAATTTAAGAAATAAAGAAAAATTTGATACCAAGTCTTGTTTTGCAAGAAAAACAGTTAAGAAAAGCAAAGACATCCATTTGAGAAAACAAAACAAAACAAAACAAAACAGCAGCACACGTCAACTCAACCATCCACTTGTTGATTATGTAGAAGATATTCTCAGTTTTCTGCTTTTAATTGTTCCTTTCCTTAGTCACTTCCAGCATTGTGTTCTCAAGTCAATTTTCATTTGGTTCCCCATTCCCCAATAGGTCAACCAAAGACAGATATGCTCTAACAATATTTTTTAAGTCTCAGACTCCTCACCTAAATCTCAAAATCTACTTACCTTGAGGCAAATCACTGCCACTTGGATCACAGGAATAAGGTGGAGGTGGTAGTGGTGGTGGTGGTGGTTGTAAGTTTGAAGCCTCTCCCACATCAAGAGGAGGAGGAGGAGGAGGAGGAGGAGGAGGAGGAGGTGGTGGTGGTGGTGGTGGCGGTGGTGGTGGTGGTGGCGGTGGTAGAGAGGCACCAGCATGAGGAATAGGAGCAGAATGGCATGGATAGGATGGTGAGGCAATCACTAACAAAGAAACAAAACATAAAGTAGCAATACACAACTATAACACCTTATGAACAGCAGGCTCATTTACTTTTCTTGTCTCCAGTATGGTCAAAGAACTCTTAATTCTCATGGTTTGGCTTTAAAAAAAAAAACTTGGACAGTGAATTGTCTACATTCTCTTAGACATACCAATGGAGAGCTTGTTCATAACAAGTCATTTTGATTTAAGAAAAGTATTGGAAATTAAAAGGGAAAAAACTGGAAGAGGCAGAGCTTTGACTATCAGACTTTGAACATTTAGCTAACAGGTACATAAATAAAACATAATTAAAGCAAAATTTTCACTTAGTTTAATACCCAACGCAAATTTAAGAATGTTTTCAGCAATCTGTCACTCGCAGTCAAATCACAAAATGCAGAAGCTAATAAGAGATGGACTAAGTGCACAGACTACAGATTTTAGCAATCCTTGAAGGTTTCTACTGGTAGCATCTCAGGAATATAGGGAACTTTAAATCATGAACGTTCCATTTCTAAGAAGGTACAGAATCTAAAAACAGGATAGATACAATATCTTATCCCTTTAGCTTACTATACCTGTTACTATAGCTTAGAAATAATCAATATTTAAAAGTTTGTTTTTGACATAAGAAATTCAGATGTAATTATATTTAAATATTAATCCTCTGTGACGATAAAGGAAACAATGTGGTTACAACCCAGTAAAAACACATACCTGCATATATATATAACATGTAAATTTGTTAATTTGTTTTACAAAAGATGAGTAATACAAACCCTTCAAGTTTAACTAAATCATTTTAGCCAGCTGAAACCCAAGTACAAAATTTCATCATTTTGTTATCTGCATTATCATTTTAACCCTAAGAAACATAGAAAGTTTAGTTTTATCATTCTATAAATGTTTAAAGTCAGAGTTTCAGCACACTGAGTTTAGCATAGGAACAATTCACACAACCTGAATTTGTTACTCTGACATTTTAGCAAAACATAATCCACATTGTTTCCATTTAGTGACCAGTACTAACAATATACTCATCTATATCTTTCGTACATTTACAGGCTAACAGTAATAGATCTGTATCTTCAGGTGATCTAAAATTTGATAAACAACTGTTTAGGAGTGATGCAATTATCTCTTGATTGTGGTGGTGGTTACACAACTATAGGCATTTGTCAAAGCTCACAGAACTGGGCACCAAAAAAATGAATTATTCTGTATCTAAATTAAACAGTAAATTTTTAAAGATTGCTCAACTAGCTGTTCTGGAGTTTTGTCATATATTTAGAAATCTCTACTTTTACAGTTTTGGGAGAGGAATTTAATTTTCAGAATATCCCCAAATGTTCTAGACATACATTTTTTTTAAAATAAAATGGCTCCCCCAACAAAGCTCTGCTCTTACTCCTTTTAAACTAGCACTGAAAACGTATCATACCATTTAAAAAAAAAAAAAGCAAATGGAGAAAGGCAATTAGCTGAAGACAGTAGCATGTGATTATGATCACTAGATAAAAACCAACTACTAGACATAGAAGTGGCTAAAAACATTCTCATGTGCCTGAAAGAATCAAGAGTAGACACAATTTGGAGGTTACTTTGTCTGAATTCACCTTCCTTATAAACGCACAGTATTACAATAAACCCTCTAAGTAAAAGCTTTTACAATTTCAAGTTTCTAAAGAGATGCATGAGCATCTCATCCTCAGACTTAAGAAGAGCTCCACAGGCTTAACAGATACACTTCAAGGGATGGCTCAAGAATTACAGAAACGTCTTCTAAAATATTCGTAGAAATCAATGTAATGCATTCAGAACGCTTATTTCCCCCGTCCATGTAACTGTAGTCTGCTTCAGGACACTTCAGAAGAGAACATAACTATAAGAAGATACTGCTGCTTCTCTAGAAATCACAGAGCAGGGCCAAGGCCAAGGTGTGGTGAGATGCTCCAGTGCAAAATTTAAGGGGCTACCAAAACTAATACAAAGAAAACTATTATGAATACAACATCAAAATTTTCAATAAAGACAGGATCTAACCCTGTACTTACATGACCCCAAGAGTATATGCCTTACTCAACTCACCTTAAACCTGATCCACAGATCCTGTCTTTATTTAAAATTGATACTTTGTTCTCAAATTTTTTTTATAATCATCTTTATTTTTAAAAATGATGAATTAAAGTGTTATTATCTTGATTACTGTAATTTTTTTTTTTTTTGGCATTCCATTAAATTTTGCACTCAGGGACAGTCAGTGATCCCAGCCCTGGCAAAAGACTTGGGAACATTTACTGAAATCCAGAGTTTGAAGTTGACAGGATTTAATGCCTAAAAGGAGACTCTACTTAAAGGCAATCATCGTATCTTGTTACCTTGCAGATTAGCAGTCACTTAAGGATGGAAGGGGCCTGCCAGAGAGACATATGAAGAACAAAGTGGGAAAAATCAGTTGTTTCATCAATAGGATTGACAAGAATGACAAAGAGCAACTAAAAAGCAGCCAGATCTAGTAAAGATCTATAGTTGAGGTTCATTAAGTGACTGAGAGAACAAAAAGTAAATAAATGCAGTATGCATTTTTAGAAAAATCTGGCATTTAAATGGTAATCTTTCAATGATTCCACATAAATAAAACATTACAATGCTTGTTTCATCTGTCACTTGAATTTAAGCTCAGACAGCTGCTAGAAGCAGACAGCAAACATTTTCCCTTACAACTAGCATAAAGTAGTAAAAGTAGGGTCTACATTAACATTTCCGTGAAAAATTTATATCATCATCAACATTTATTGTATGTTTTTGTTCCAGGCACTGTGCTAGGCACTTTTTTTTTTTTTTTTTGAGACAAAGTCTCACTTTTGCCCAAGCTGGAGTATAATGACATGATCTCAGCTCACTGCAACCTCCAACTCCCGAGGTCAAGTGATTCTCCTGCCTCAGCCTCCAGAGTAGCTGGGATTACAGGCATGTGCCACCATGCCTGGCTAAGGTTTGTATTTTTAGTAGAAATAGGGTTTCCCCATGTTGGCCAGGCTGGTCTCGAACTTCTAACCTTAGGTGACCCACCCACCCCGGCCTTCCAAAGTGCTGGGATTACAGGCATGAGCCACCACGCCCTGCCCTTTTTTTTTTTTTTTTTTTGAGACGGAGTCTCGCTCTGTCGCCCAGGCTGGAGTGCAGTGGCGCAATCTCCACTCACTGCAAGCTCCGCCCCCCGGGTTCACGCCATTCTCCTGCCTCAGCCTCCCATGTAGCTGGGGCTACAGGTGCCCACCACTGCGCCCGGCAAATTTTTCGTATTTTTTAGTAGAGACAGGGTTTCACAGTGTTAGCCAGGATGGTCTCGATCTCCTGACCTTGTGATCTGCCCGTCTCGGCCTCCCAAAGTGCTGGGATTACAGGCGTGAGCCACCACGCCCGGCCCACTTTATCTTTTTATAAATAAAACAGATATAGCAAACAAATCAAATATGTTGCTTAATGAGTTATTTTAACGTGGATACTACCCATGTCTAGAAATACTTTTCCCTCCTACCATAACCAATCGTTGTTTTGACTTTAATAGTAATCACTTCCTTGGGGTCTTTTCAGAGTTTTGTCACTCAAATGAGCATCCTTGAACAGTTTTTTAGTTTTATCCATTAAAAAAATAGGATATTTCTTGACTGTATTAATCTATTGGTCCTTCCTCCATCCATTTCCTGACAAGTTCTGCTTTAAAGAACCTGGGCCCTTTGATCTGACAAGCTTCCCATAGTCTGGATTTTGCAGATTACATACTCATGCTGCAATCCAACATGTTATTCTGTATTTCCTGTCAATAGGCAGCTAGATCCAGGAAACTGAATCAGATTCAGGACTGATTCTTCTGGGACATCTATAGCTAATGTTTGACTGACTTTGCAATCTTAGTAGCTACTGATGTTTAATGTTCATCCATTTAATAGGGACTGCAAAATTATTGTCACTTTTTAATTGATTAGTTAGAATACTATTACAAAAAGATACTTACCCTCATCTATTTGTTTATTCAGTGGTATAGTTCATATAAGGAAGGCAGAATAAATGCTTGATTATTTCATGTTCCAGTTTTCAAGAAAATTTATTGATTTCCTATCATCCTCTTAAAGTAAGCAATTTTTAAAATATCACTAAGAACTTTTATATTCAACATACTTGGTATATTCCAATCTATTGCAATGATCATTAAGGTTCAAATTGTTCCATCTTTGGCCAGTGGGAATCTCTCTTTGTGATGGTTTCTGAGTCCTTTTGACATGATGCCTATACTCTGATATGTTCCTTGCTATCTGGTATGACAGGATGTTCCAGGATCATCTTGAACATTTCCTGCCCAGACCTGGAGTCAGCCATTTCTCCACAGAGCCCAGTTTATTTTAAAAGTAATAAATGTTATTTTAAGACCACAAACTAGGTGCTAGGAATACTTACTGTTTTCAGGCCTTTCAGTGGACAGAGCGAGGAAACATTTACATATATTAAAAGATAAAATATCTCAAGTTCATACTGATACTTCTAATTCAAATTCAAGACTATAAAAGCTTTTAATTAGCCTCTATAACATCTGCATTACCTTTTTTCCCACACTAAGAATCCTGGTTCATTAGGACACGGGATAAAATTTGAATATCCCATAATTACTCATTTGCTTTAGCCCACATTACACAGTCTCAGAATAGCTTTCTGAGTATTAAAGAATCTGATGTGACTGAGAGCATGAAAAAATGCTTTGCCCATAGTCTCTCAATTCTATCATTTAAAAAAATAACTACATCTATACCCTCCAAACATAAGGCTATTACATAGTACAGTCTCAACTTCTCAGCCCTCACGTGTCTTACTTCTACGGGTAACTATGTATTTAATACTTATCATCATGTCTCATGTCTCTAATGTCTTTAATTGTTCTGCCTCTAATTGTTCTGGTACAGAATAACAGAACAATGTCTCTAATTGTTCTGGTAGCCTAAAACTCTGGAAACCTAAAACTCAAAGTTCATTCTCTAGTACACTGTTGTCCAATACAACTTTTTGTGATGGTAAAAATATTCTATATCTCTGCTGTCCAATACAGTAGCTACTAGCCACATGTGGCTTTTAGCACTTGGTATGTGGCTGATGCAACTGAGGAACAACAGATTTACTTAACTGTAATTAACTTAGTTTCCACACATGGCTAGTGATTACCCTTCTTGACAGCACAGCTCTCACAGATTCATCAGGAAGGGTTCATGGGAATAATATTCTTGGGTTCTCACATGTTGCCCTTTGTGCTTGAAAATCAGTTTGAATGGATACAAAATTGTTGGTTCACATATTCTTTCCTTGGGTATCTTAAATGTTATTCCACTTTCTTCCAGCATAAAACAATGCTGTCAAAGTTTGATGATTATCATTATATTTCTCTTATATGCGATAAACTCTTAGATACTCAGGACTTTTCAAGTCTGACAATTTTATTAGAATATTCTGCTGTCCGTCACTCTGGGTCAATATTCTCAGGTATTCAGGGTGCTGTTTCAAGTACGTACTTTTAAAACTTTTTAAACTTATGGTTTGACTCTGTGTCCCCACTCAAATCTCATCTTGAATTGTAAACTGAGCTGTAATTCCCAGGTGTTAAGGGAGAGGCCTGGTGGGAGGTGACTGGATCATGGGAGCGGTTTCCCCTATGCTGTTCTTGTGATAGTGAGTAAATTCTCATGAGATCTGATAGTTTTATAAATGGCAGTTTCTCCTGCTCTCTCTCTCTCTCCTGGCACCTTGTAAAGAAGGTGTCTGCTTTCCCTTCACTTTCCGCCATGATGGCAAGTTTCCTGAGGCCTCCTCAGCCATGCAGAACTGTGAGTCAATTAAACCTCTTTCCTTTATATGTTACCCAGTCTTAGGCATTTCTTTATAGCACTGTGAAAACAACCTAATACAAAACTTCAGCAAAGTTTTCTAAATTATAGCTTTTAGTATTATTTTGTTCCTTTACTTTGGTTTTCTTTTTCAGGGACTTCTATCCGTGTTTGATCTCGTCTGCCTAACTTCAAATATGTCGCTTTTAAATCTTTATCTTCATTTTCTTTCAATTTTAGATTTCCCTCTTCTTATATCTTTATTAAAAAAAAAAAAAAAAAGTTTACGGCCGGGTGTGGTGGCTCATGCCTATAATCCCAGCACTTTGGGAGGTTGAGGTGAGTGGATCACTTAAGCCTAGGAGTTCAAGACCAGCTTGGGCAACATGGCAAGACCCCGTCTCTACAAAAACACAGTAATTAGCCAAGTTTGGTGGAGTGTGCCTATAGTCCTAGGTACTAGGAGGCTGAGGCAGCAGGATTGCTTGAACCCTGAAGATCCAGACTGCAGTGAGCCATGATCATGTCACTGCACTCTACACTTGGTGACACAGCAATACCCGGTCTCGGAAAAAAAAAAAAATTAAAGCCTACAGCACTCATTTCTCTTAAAGCATTATCTGCTGTACCTACAGTGTGGGTATCCCTAATTTGAAAATCTGAAATTCAAACTGCTCCAAATTCCAAAACTTTTTGAGAGCCTACATAGTGCTCAAAGGAAATGCTCACTGGAGAATTTTGGAAATTCAGATTAGGGATGCTCAACAAGTATATTGCAAATATTCCAAAATCTAAAAAAATCCTAAGTCCAAAACACTTCTGGTCCCAAGCATTTTGAATAAAAAATACTCAACCTGAATTTGCTCAAGCTCATTATCATTTAGTCTCCATTACTAAAATGACCTTCTCCCATTTATAATTCTTTCCTGAGTTCTATTACCTCGGGTAAGTTTTTCTAATTCTGATTTATGTTATTCCTTAATGTTTTGTATTATTAAAATCTGTAGCTCATTTTGAAATAGTTTGTCACAGTTTTAGTTTGTTTAGTTCTGTTTAGTGTTTCACTTCTAACATGTTTTCATTGTCTGTAGGGACATTCTGCTTTTTATTCCTTAAGATATATTTGTGTAGCATTTGACCTTAATCTTTTTCTTTTGTTCTTTTCCCTGACCTGCTCTTTTCTCTATCCTGATCGATTCAGATTCCATTCTTAGCAGTTTCTTCCCAGTGAGGAATACTATCCTAAAAGGCAGCTCTGGCAGGTCAATTTTGAAGAGTTAGAGGTTAAATTGTTTTAAGCCCTTTAAGTCCTTCTACTATGTGCCGCATGCACTCATCCAGTATTAGAGAAACCAAATCCCTTCCCAGTTTTGACTGCTGCTTCCAAATTGTCGGCCCCACTTTCCAGTAACTTCTTATTCACTGGAATTCTCAGGTACATAAGACAACATCCTCAATGCTTCTATGTAAGAAGAGGTCTGCTCCCTCACAGACCCTGATAGCATGCAGGTCTTGTGACTGGTGGTTTGTCCCTACCTGCTTAAATCCTGGGGTTCATGGGGATACCTCGTCACCTAGTTTTTTGTAGGTGTCATGAGTTTTGACTTCACTATTTCCATTTTTATTCTGAGACTCAGAAAAGCTAATGCTGTTGTTGCCACCACCTTCCTAAAAGTCTGCTGGTAACTTAAAATTTTAGTAACTCACTGAAAATCCACAACCACTTCATGAATTGGTACTATCAGTACCCCCAAGTCACAGATAAAAAGCTTCAACAATTTGTACAAAATTATACAATAAGTTGTAAAACCACGATTCTAACCCAGATCTTTTAAATTCCAGAGCCTGTATTTTTTATTATGATATTTACAGGACAATTATTCATTACAAAGGAACGTATTTTATAGAATTCCTGAAAAGTTTGCTATAAGGTGAGAAACATCATTATCTTAACTCTTATACGATAAAACTTAACTCAAGGTTTGAGAAACTAGTACAAGTCCCCTAATTCAGCAGGTAGCAAAATGAAAGGTATAAAATCTTACCTGCACGAAATTTGCAATAAACTTGAATCCCTGACTTTCAAATCTCATGGATTTGAGATTATGTTCAATGGCAGAACATAATTTATTAAGTAGGTTAAATAAATTTAATTCTGGAAATTAAAGTAATGGTATCTGATAACCAGAATAGCTGGATGTGCATGTTCATGAATAGGAAAAGAGGCTTCCAAAGTAAGCATCCGCTAATAACCTACCTGGCCTGCCGTGTGTAGGTGGAGATACAAAGAGAGGCTGTATAGCATTCTGTGAGGAAACTGAAGTAGTACTAACAGCTTGATTAGCTGCTGCACCGTTAGATAAGACTGGAGCTGGAACATTATTGGCACAGGAAGCTGCAACTGCTGCAATATTTCCCATCACCTGTAAGTGTGGAAGAAAGTTCAAAACTCTAAGTTTGGTTTCTCAAACAGTAGATTATCTGATCCTAAACTTCAGAAAACAGTAATTAGACAACTAAAACACTGAAAATCAATCTTTATGTAAACCTTATATAGGAAGGTTATTTCTTTCAGAAGATCTTAGGTCACTTGAGAGCTTTGATTTTTTAATTCATTTATTCCTAAAAAGGTAATACACTAATATGATTTGAAAATCAAGTATTAAATCGTATACAACGGAAAGTTTCCCTCCAAGCCCTGTCCGCCGTCTGCCTAGCTGCCTGCTCCCCAGTTAACCTCTGGGCTTCCTGCATATTATTCCAAAGATTTGTAATATATATATATTTTTTTGAGACAGTGTCTCACTCCCATCACCCAGGCTGGAGTGCAGTGGCATGATTTCATTCACGTAGCCTCAACTTTCCAGGCTCAAGTGATTCTCCCACCTCAGCCTCCCAAGTAGCTTAGGACTACAGTCACGCACCACCACACGCAGCTAATTTTTTATATTTTTAGTAGAGATGGTTTTGTCATGTTGCTAAGGCTGGTGTTTAACCCCTGGGCTCCAGCAATCTGCCCGCCTTAGCATCCCAAAGTGCTGGGATTACAGGTATGAGCCACTGCATCTGGCCTACACTTTTTTCTTTTTTAAAGAGAAAAGGTGCCTTGCATTTTTTATAACATTATAAGATGGTATTTTTTTTTGCTGCTTAGGCCACAGCTCCTTAACAGAATAAACTATTTTTCCACAGCACCCAGTACAGGGCTGTGCACAGAAAGATATTCAATAAATGGTAACAGAAGCTTCTTGAACATACTGTCCTCACTGGGAGTCTCCATTTTCTTACCACCCAACCACAGTGTGGCTGCTACCCACACTGATTCTCTGAAATTGTATTCAAAGTCACTAGTGGTCTCTATGGCAACAAATCTTAATAGACTTTTGTTAAGCCTTATGTTGCCTGACCTCTTGGCAGCAACTGACACCTGGCTGCTCCTTGAAACATTCTCTTCCTAGGGCTTCCATAATATTCCTCTCATGCTTTTCCTCCCTCCTTGGATGTTCCTTCTCTGCCCATTTTCTAAAATTTGATAATTCATGGGCTCTGTTCCAGATACCCTTCTCAACCTCTTCCTTTGCCCAGGATGATCTTGTTTACTCCTATGGTTTCAGCTACCTTTTTATAATGCTGACTCTCAATTCTACAGGAAAGATTTAAAATTAAGTTTCAGTTAATGAGACAGAATTGACGGGTAATTTAGATTAACTCACTCTTTATATAAAAGAGGTTCACAGTAAACTATGAGTAATCTAAAGCCAGCACATAGAACAGTGTCTGGAACACAGTAGATGCTCAATAATTTGTTGAATTAATTTACTAATCACTGTGTCAGACACCGGAAGGTACAATAATACGTAAAGGAACGAAAGCAGTTGCTTTGAAGTATGATGAAGGTAAATGAAAAGAGAAAATTCATTTTTCTCTGTTCAGGCCATTGTAACTGCTTAATAACACTATGAAGATTACCTTCTGGGGGTAGTTGTACGAGGTAACTGTGTCCTGAGGAGACATAGAACATGATTTTCTGTCCTGAAGAGACTTTAATGAATACAAAAATATAGTTACATAAAAAAAAAACCACATCAATAACTTTGTTTCAACTATATGAAAGTGTTCAGTCCTGAAATAATTCAAATTTGGAAGTGACTCCTAAGACAAAGCTCTAAAAGTTGTCACTCTAAAACGTGATGTAGGTGACTGTTTTGTTGTGTATCTACAGAAATCCTCAGCACATCTAACTCAAGTCCTGATGCAGATACTAAAATGTAACTGATGATTGAAATCTAAACATCTTTTCAGTGATCTTTGCCTTAAAAGCTTCAAGTACCATAGGACCAACAATAGTTTTGCTTAAAAAAAAAAAAAAAAAAAAAAAAAGGGCATTCTATCTGAATATGTAGCTTGGTACAAGGGTAAACTGGTTATTCAGCTGCATTTTATCTAAGTGGGATTTAACAGATACTGTAAGATTCAAATATCATTCTCCTCTGGCTTAAGACCCTGTCTTTCTAAAAGTAAAAATGATTTTGAATGGCTTGGACTCATGAATGATAGACTGTCATGGCAGCAAGAACTCTAGCAGCAGAGATTGGTTACATTAGTAAGAGCACAGACAGAACAGGGAAAGGAAATCACAGGAAACAATGAGAGGTACCTTACTGTGAAAAGGTGAGCCCCACTTAACATGGACAATTCCAAAGTCTGTGTTCAAGTATAGCCAAAGCCCCTGCCAAAAAGCAAACATTTGCCCTGGCTCAGAAGTTCCCAAGTGAATACCAAATGTTTCTACAGAAACATTTATTTGAGTGTTAGACATGGAAATAAGAAGTATAAATAAATGTTCATGAGTTCTTAGAAGGCTGTGCCTGGAAATCTTTATTCAAAGAGCCTTGCGTTGGACAAAAACAAAGATAAATAGATGGGACTTAATTAAGCAAAAAAACTTCTGCACAGCAAAAAGAAATAACCAGCAGAGTTAACAGACAGACAACCCACAGAGTGGCAGAAAATCTTTGCAATCTAGCAATGTATACATTCGACAAAGGACTAATATCAAGAATCTACAAGAAACTCAAATCAGCAAGAAAAACACAATCCCATCAAAAAGTGAGCTAAGGACATAAATACACAATTCTCAAAAGATACACAAATGGTCAACAAACATATGAAAAAGTGTTCAATGTCACTAATTATCAGGGAAATGCAAATAAGAACCATTATGCGATACCACCTCACTCCTGCGAGAATGGCCATAATAAAAAATATCAAAAAATAGATGTTGGCATGGATGTGGTGAAAAGGGAACGTTTTTATACTGTTGGTGGGAATGTAAACTAGCACAACCGTGTACACTATTTTCCACTATGGAAAACAGTGTAGAGATTCCTTAAAGAACTAAAAGCAGAACTACCATTTGATCCAACAATCCCACTCCTGGGTATGTACCCAGAGGAAAATAAGTCATTACACAAAAAAGATACTAGTACATATATGTTTATAGCAGCACAATTTGCAATTGCAAGAATATGGAACCAGCCCAAATGTCCATCAACCAACAAGTGAATAAAGAAAATGTGGTGTATATATACCACGGAATACTACTCAGCCATACAAAGAAACAAAATAATGGCATTTGAACCAACTAAATGGAATTAAAGACCATTATTCTAAGTGAAGTAACTCAGGAATGGAAAACCAAGCACTATATGTTCTCACTCATAAGTGGAAGGTAAGCTATGAGGACACAAAGGCATAAGAATGATACAATGGACTTTGGGGACTTGGGGGAAATGGTGGGAAGTGGGTGAGGGATAAAAGACTATACATTGGGTACAGTGGTACACTGCTCAAGTGATGGGTGCACTGAAATCTCAGAATTCACCACTAAAGAATTTAGTCATTGTAACCAACCACCACCTGTTCTCCAAAAAACCTATTGAAATTAAAAATTAAAAACGAGTTTTTTTTAAAATGTATGCTGATAATTCTGAAGACATTTATCCTTTATTTCAGCAACAACAGAAATTTGCTATGGATTTGGTGATGGGGGCGGGGGCTTGGAACATATGAAGAAACTGAAAGCTACTGGAGTTGTTTAAATTCAGAACAAAAAGGAACATGTGACAAGTGAAATTGAAGGAACAGAAAAAAAAGTATTGTCATCTCTCATGGTAAGATTCTTACTTGCCTTTTCACTTGGATGGCTACTTCAAAAGGTGATATCAAAAGCACATGATATGAGAATAGTAATGGTGGCAGGAAATGGGGAAAAAACTTTCTCTGGAAGGAGCAAAGTAAGGGAAGGAGAAAAAACAGAAAGAGAATTACGTATCAGAGTTTTCTTCTCCTTCCTAAGGTATATTGTCTAAACAGTAAAAACAAAAAATTAGTACACGAAGCTGCCACAGTTAAAATTAGTCATAATTAGAGAATTTAAGGTAGTTATTCAAGTTCTTCATAAATATTCCAGTTCTCCTGAATAGACGGTAGGATTGCCCTTCCTAGCTCCATCCAAAGTCAAGAATGACCATGTTACTTGGTCAATAAAATATGAACAGAACCGTTATGAGTCAGTGTTCTGTATCTTTTGCCCTGCTGCGATGATCATGATGGCATGTGCCCATCAGCCTGGGTCCCTGAGTGACTATGAAGAACAGTCACAGTCTGGCAGCCTGCTGCCAACTCGCATTGAACTATATAACATTAGCATGAACAACTTTTCCTGAGTTAAGTCACTGAGACTTTGGGGGTTGTTACTGCAGCATAACCTAGCTTGACTAAAACAGAAATTGGTAACTAGAAGTAGGGTACAGCTATAACAAAATCCTAATTAAGAAGGAGATTATGAACATGCAGCTCTCAGGGTAAGCAATTTAGAAGACTGGATGTTAGTATTGTGCTTTGATTACTGTTGGCATGGTTTAAAGCAAGTTATTTTAAGACAGGTGTGTGTAGGACAGAATTAGTAGTTTGCAGGCAGGAATGAAAGGGAATTGCTTGAATACAGGGACTCACAGGGTTGAAGGAATAACTGTTTCAACCCTAAACTATAAAACGTAGTATTGACGAATGGTTTCAATGACGACAAACAGTGAAAACTTGACCTCACAGCAAGAATCAACTCTTTGGTTAAAACCCGAGTGCATTAAGATGTCTCAAAGTTGAGTTCAACTAAGGATGTAACACCTAGTAAGTCTTGCACTTCAACAAAATGGCTTGTAGAAAAATGTCCAAAAGGCATGGATGGCTCTTCCATCAATGCCTGATGAACTCAAGCCACTTGCAATCAAATAGACAGAAATAAGGATAAAACCACAAAGAATTATAGCAAATCTTAGTAGTATATCTATAGAAAAAATTGTAGTATGGCTATTGGTACATGAAACCAAAAGAAATCAAACAGAAGCAGAATAAATTAATCTTACAGTCAAAGAAATCACAAGTCAGAACTAAAACCATTCAACTGAGATAAAACCACCCTTGTGCCTCCAATCTTCTATAAGTAGTAAGCTTAGAAAGCTGCTCTGTTGCCAAGGAAGGATTATTCTCCAATGCCTACTCCAAATATTGCCAGGAAGGATGGGCCTTGGGAGTAACCAAGAGCCCCAGAAAATAAACGAGAGATCCTCCAGGGAAGAGTCCCATGAGTACGTTGGGTGCCCTTACAATGTCTGCCCATGAAGGTCTCAGAACTGCTACAGGCCAGTAACTGTTTTTTTATTTCCCATTTTCTCCCTTTCTGAATAGAAATTTCAGTCCCTGCTTCAGCACTGTAAACTGGGGAGTGAGGGGGGAAAAATAAAAAACCTCCATATTTGTGGTTTTAGGTCTCAAGATCACAAGAAGCTACATCTGGACCCAATATAACAAGTACTACACATAGCTCAGAAATCCTAGGCTTTGAGTTTGATTACACTGAATGGGACCTTTTAGGATGCCTCCTTTGACGTAGAAACAAGTATTCTGCCTATGAGAGGGAAGGCAAGTTGAATGATACAGTTCTTAGTGCTGCTAAAATGTTTCTTTTTGCCTTCCAGGCACAAAGAAGTTAGACTCTTCAGTGGGACCTGCTCTGGCCAGCGAAATGGAAAAGAAGGTGACATGTATCACCTCTGGTGGAAGTTGTAAGAGCCAGTGCACCAGTTACCAAATTTTATTTCCTGCCTTGGCATTCGTGGATGAATTTCCATCAGCCTGAGTACCTGAGCAAGCCCTTCTATAGACCTCTACTAGACATGCAGCATAAAGGAGAAGCAAACTTTTGTTATATTGAGATGTATGATCCATTATAATAAAAAAACATAAAACCTTCTAAAAGATCATTACTATGTTAGAGTATCTCTAGAATATCTCTAAATATATTAGTTCCAGAAAACGAGTTAATTTCTGTCTCAATTTCTTCATCTTCAAAATGAGAATGATACTAAGCCTCACAGGGTTGTTCTGATTTAAATACATTTATATGTATAGCTCTTAACAGTGCCCCAGTACATAGTAGGCGCTATAACTCTTTGCTATTATTAAATACCTACCAAGTTTGCTGTAGATGCAGTTGTGCTATAAACACCTGAAGTTTCATAGTCTGGCTCTAGAGAATATAGCCAAAGTAAAAAATGAGCATTATTTTATAGCTTGAAATTCTATAAACAATGATGAATGCCAGATCACTTCTAGATCTTACTGACCTGCACGATAAAGATATTCTTCATGATATCCCCCTGGGGAAAAAAGACAAGACAGAAGAAATGTGTTTATATAGGTCTTTTTAGTTCAGCAGAGCCAAATGGCCAGTACTTGCTTTTTCCACCAGTTTTATGGTTATATGTTCAAAACTAAAATGCATACATCCTGGAAAGTGATATGAGCTTTCACACTAGTCAAAAGATATTGAAGCCAGAGATTAGCTGTACACTGTACAAATTTCTCCTCCGAAAATCCACTTAGCTCTTAGAGGTCAGGCAGAGGTGAAAACTCAGTTGTGTCCAATTTTTCCAGTGAGGCTACAGTGTAGTGATTAAGCACATAGGCCCTGAAGTGAGGACTGCCTAGATTTGAATTCTGATTAACTACACTACTTTAGGCAAGTTACTTAATCTCTGTGCCTCAATTCTTCACTGTAAAATGGAATAACAGTACCTAGCTCATAGGCCTTTTGAGGATGGTTAATGGAAGTAAAAGTAACTTAGCATAGTGCTTTACATATACTAAATACTCAATGGTGACTATAAAGTATGAGTATAATCCACTGTTTCCTTAGGTGAACATTAAGGGAATATGTTATGCCTCATCTGTTTTTCAATCTGTTTCATGTAAGTAATACATGTAAAATCAGTGTGTCCTCAAAGGATGGCTCAGTAGACTGAACTACTTTTAAGATTTCTGTACCATCAAAATGCAGAGAAAGTCAATATTCAATCAGATGGTTTTCCACCAAATATAATCCAGCAGTTCTAAACTAAATTTGATTATTAAACACACGACTTATCAAACACACAGGCATGAAACTCCTCCAGATTTAAGGTGGGAGCAAAGATTTGGTTATTTCAAATATGCCACACCACCCAGAGCTAAAAGACAAAAGGGTCATCTAAATAAGAGAGCAGACAGTAAATGTCCTTAAGCACACGCATGCACACACGTACAAAGTCTTCACAGATCATTCTTGTACTAGATTTTTTCACTCATTAAATTCCTAAAAACATCTATTTTTTTCTATACTAGCAGAAAAAAAAGAGTACCACAAGAAAATAAGAAACTTATTCATAAGTTAAGTCATTGGGAATGCCTGACACCTCCTTAAGCCATTCAATGTTCCACAATTGTTTCAATAGGCATTTACAGTATCTTTTAAAAGGAACAAGGTAAAAATAAACACATTCCATGGTAGGAGTCAATAAAAAAACTGTTAAGGGTATGTGTGTGTATATGATTCCAATTATATAAAATGTCCAGCAGAGGCAAATCCATAGAGACAGAAAACAGACTGACGGTTGCCAAGAGCTGGGGGTTGGGGCAAATGGGGAATGGCTCCTAATGGGCACAGGATTTCACTACTGTGGTGACAAAAATGTCCTAATATTAATTGTGCTGATGGTATGCAACTCTAAATAAAAAACCCACTGAATTGTATTCTTTAAATAGCTTAATTGTATATGTAAATTATATCTCAATAAAACAGTTATAAAAAATTATATCTCTGTCATTTACCAAGTATATGACCGTGGCCATGTCATTTACCCTCTGAATCCCAATTTCCTCATATGTAAAACAGGGACAGCACATTCCTCAGAAGAACACATGAAGGACTATATTATGAATATAATGACTTAGTAGAGTGGATATCACACAGGGTTCAATAAAGAGTAATGTTTATAGATCAAATAGACTTATTTGGGCAAAGAAGTTACTTCATAGCAGTCTTATTTTATAAGAGCCAGTCACATGAAAAGCCTAACATATACAAATGATGAGGACAACTATATAGTTGTGTATTTGTATAGTTGTATATTGTAGTTGTATAGCTGTATAGTTGTATATTGTATAGTATAGTAATAGTGCCTTACTAATAACGAACAGATGTTTTCCATACTGGTATCTGACACCAAGTCAAAAACTCACTAAAGACCTATGCAGAGAGCTGAAAACAAGTTATAACAATGTAGCAGCCTACTGAAATAGAAGTCTATTCTCCTGAGAAATACCAGGACATATTCAAAAACCCAGCAAGCATTAAGAACTTATATAAATCTTTCAAAACTAAGCTAGTGGAACAGAGAGAGACCCCAAAACCAAATTGGTCTACTTCACCATCCTGATGTGCCAATGCCACAAGAATCTTTTAAAAAATATTTAACTGTAATCGACTCACCATTTTCACTCTGGCCATTGCCCTCCTCTAAATTCAAAGTCTGTTTGCCTGAGCTATGTCCCCGCCTTCCAACACAGTATCCTGAAGTAGCAGGAACCATTGTAGACGGACCTCCATGATTCTGTATCAAAGAGACACATATACTGCAATTCTCACTATATAGTCAGGAAAATAAAGCTACAGGGACGTTTTAAAAGGCAGTTTAAAAACTAGCCTAACAATGTGAACTTCTGTTGTAAGAGAATTCTGTAATTGTTTTCCATGCAGTTTAGAATACAAAAAATATGAAGTCACAATCAAGAAAACAGAAAATATTAACACATACTCTATAGGCAAGATTAAATCTACCTCTATTCCCTTTTCTAGGAACAGTTGGGAGAAAATGTTTCTTTTCTCATTTTCAATTTTCAGAAAAGGCTTTGTTTGGTTATTTGTACAAAATCTAAAATTTATCCACATTGCCTTTACTTCAAAAAAATAAATGAAAAAAGTAAACAGCTTTTTGAGTAAAGCATTGATCCACTCACAGGTAAAGATGGATAAGCAGTCTCATCCCCTTCTTCAACTTCATAAAAAGTAATAGTTTCTTCTAAGCCCCTGGGCATCTGTCCATTCCCTGGGGCAAATCCATACTGGGACTCCTTGTTCATACAACTCATCTGGCGGTGACTACGTCTAAATGAACTTAAGTGGTTCAAAGAATAAAAAAGTAAAAATGATGAAATATAACTTGTTCCTAACTTCTAAATAACAGTTCAAATATCTCAAAGTTGACACTTTTTGAAACACTAATGTTCAGCAATGAACTCAGACTTACCCATTTTCTCTGACTTTCAACACAATACTCACCGAGATCTATAAGAGAAGTTATCATAGCTCTGGCAGCATCTTTTACCTGGGCCTGGGTAAAAATCAACTTTAGGGCCCGGCATGTTGTGCCTGTTTATAAACCGAGATGAATTCCTAAGAATAAAGAGAAATAAAAATAAAACTCTCTATTCACCAATATCTAAGTAGTCAGTCTCTGCAGTTAAATAGAACTAATCTGTCTTTCTAAAAACATTCAACTAGAAAGAGCTCTGCTCTCTGCAATATTGGCATTAGGCCTATCTATTATTAATGAAATACAGTCTGTATGTCACACAGACCCTCATCTTGATGGCATTCTATCTTCTTGGATCTCTTCAACTGCTTCATATTTCCCTAGACCATGAAAATACAAATCTGTCAATGTCTTACCTCGGCATCCCATATCCCCGACCTTGTCTCGGAGATGGATGTTGAGGATGAAAATGTTCATTAGACATAACATTGCCAGCTGTCTGTGAGTAGTGCATTGGAGGATCATGCCCATAATGCATACTGTGTTGTAGCCTGGGTGGGAGGAGGGGTTCTCCCTTGCCATAAGCCATAGTCATGTAAACTTCTTTCCCTCGAATTTTCTTGAACATCTTCTTCTGTTGCTTTATGTCCATCTCTGATATAACTTTCAGGCAAACAAAGAAGTAGCAAATAAGCTCATAATCAAAGCAAAAGGCCCAGTGTACTGTCACCACCACACTGCCTTAAACTTTCCAATGCTTCCCCTAGGAACAAACCAAATAAACATAGGGAGGGAATTTTTGTATTTTTGAATGATATACTAAATCTTTTATTTGGAAGGACAAAACCAGCAGGTAATTTCTGTATCAACAGGTATATCTTGGCACTATACCTAGTATGGGCAGGTTAGTATAGGTCATCAAAATACTGAGTCATCCATGGCCAGGCACGGTGGCTCACACCTGTAATCCCAGCACTTTGGAAAGCCGAGGTGGGTGGATCACCTGAGGTCAGGAGTTCAAGGACAGCCTAGTCAACATGGTGAAACCCCGTCTCTACTGAAAATGCAAAAATTAGCCAGGTGTGGTAGTGTGTGCCTGTAATCGCAGCTACTCAGAAGTCTGAGGCAGGAGAATTGCTTGAGCCCGGAAGGTGGAGGTTGCAATGAGCCAAGATTGCGCAACTGCACTCCAGCCTGGGCGACAGAGTGAGATTCTCTCAAGAAAAACAAAACAAACAAACAAAAAGCCCCCAAAGCACTGAGTCATCCAATCACATACATTACCATTCTCTAATAAATTATGCCTGTTAATATCCCCAGCTGCTTCTATGAGGTGTTTTCCTAGATCTCTAAGAAATATTTTTCCCCCTCAGGTTAAGATCCATGTCAGCTTAAGTTTTTAAAATTAATTTCTATAGGTGTAGAACAGTATGTATTTATGGGGTACACGCAGTATTTTGATACAAGCATACAATGTATAATGATTAAATCAAGGTAACTGGAATATCTATCACGTCAAACATTTACCATTTCTTTATGTTGGGAACATTCCAAATCCAGTCCTCTAGTTGTTTTGAAATATGCAATTTGTTAACTATAGTCACCCTATAATGCTACCAAATACTACATCTTGATCCTACTACCTAGTTTTGTACCCATTAACTAATCCCTCTTTATCCCCCACCCCCACTACCCTTCTGAGCCTCTGGTAACCATCATTCTACTCCTCATCTCCACAATATCATTTTTTTCTTTTTAGCCCTCAAATATGAGTGCTCAAGTTTATACAAAGTCCCTTAAGAACCATGGTTCTCAACCAGGGACAATTTTGCCTCTCCCTCCTCTAGGAAATATTTGGCAATGTCTGAAAACATTTTTGTTTGTAGTGGATAGAAGCCAGGGATGCTATGAAGCACCCTACAATGCACAGGACAGCCTCCCGACAATGTAGTAGTATCCATTCCATTATCAGTAGTGCTAAAGTTGAGAAACCCTACCCTACAACAAGACATATGACATACCTTTAAAAAACAGTACAATGTAGGTAAGTAAAAGCAGGTACATGAAGGGGAAAATAAAATAACAACCTTTAGCATACAAACCTATTTCTGGGACATATCCCCCAGGCATTTTCTGATAACCTCTTCCTTTCCGACTGGGCATAGCATTCCAGGCAGGAACAGGCATCACTTGGGTAACTGGTTTTAAGTTAGCCAGTGGAACAACATGCCTCAAAAGTTAAAGGTATCACCATGAAGATACTGCAACAGACTTAACTCTCATTCAATACACGTAGCCCACCCCTTATATTTCAAGTGTATTCTATTAAAACCTGGTTGACACCAGTTTCCTTGTTTGTTATTAATTTAGAAAACCTAAGAGTAGTTTGTGCAATTTCACTGCTGTTTCTCGTACCGATCACATTTCAGAAGAAAGACTGGTAGACCATATTAATTCACAAATATTTGCTGCACCTCCTTGGAGGATTAAATCTCCCCACCCCATTAACATGAGGCTTGGGAATGTAAACCACTCTGCTTAATAAAGTCTGAGACATTTTAAGATTCAGACAAGTGGTTTGTTCTCATTTTATTCCCCATAATCATGGATGCACGTGTTGAAACAGGATCTCTGTTGAACCAGATCCCATTTGCTGACCCACTACGGACATGCTAAATGAAGGAGAAAGGACCTTATTGTTTTAAGCTGCTGAAATGTTTTGGTTGTTAGGGCAGCATAGCCTCATTTAATGGTTCTCAAAGTGGACCAGCAGCATTACCATCACCTGGAAACTTGTTCAAAATTAAAATTCTTGGGCCCCACCTCAGACTTACTGAATCAGAAACTTTAATGACTGGGCTCACTAATCTTGTGTTTTCACAAGCCCTCCAGGTAATTCCAGTGCATGGTAAAGTTTGAGAAAGACTAGATTAGTTTATCTTCATACTGGCAGAGGCTCAGTAATCCAACTTTGCAATTACTGTGAACAGTTTTGTATCAGAATTCCATTGTACTTAATATTTCTAATAACTAGGTTAGTGTCTAAGATTTGAAAACTTTTATACATATCTAATACCTATATTGAGATTTCATACTTCAGCACATGCTTTTATAATTCAAGATAAGTCATCCTAGGCCAACACTAGATACAATTCTGGTTCTCTTACTAGCATCCTGGTAATTCTCAATTTAATATTACAAAATGGAACCAAGAACCAAAGATTTCAGTAATTCAACAAATTATCATATTCCTACTTTTCTGCCAGTTCTTCAATGAAGACTGTTACTGAATTGTTCTCATTTCCAACTTCCTGGATATGAGCATTATAATATCTTCCATCTGATTCCAAGCAAACCTGAAAAGAGAATACATCTAGTCTCAAAACTAGTGACAGACACGGCTACCACCAAACAAAATACCACTTTTCCCCAAATGGAGTTCAGTGTCTACTTTTTAAAGTAATTCACATCAACACTGCCAGTCTGGATCAAAGGAGGCAGCACATACTGAAAGAACCTTACATCTAATCACTAAATTTGTAATTAAAATTTAACACAGACATTAAAGAAACTTTTTTTTTTTTTTTTGGCTGGGTGTGGTGGCTCATGCCTGTAATCCCAACATTGAGAGGCCAAGGTGGGAGGATTGCTTGAGGCCAGGAATGAGACCAGCCTGGGCAACACAGTAAGACCCTCTTTCTATAAAAGAAAATAAAAATAGGCCAAGTACGGTGGCTCATGCCTGTAATCCCAGCCCTTTGGGAGGCCAAGATGGGTGGATCACGAGGTCAGGAGAACAAGACCATCCTGGCTAACATGGTGGAACCCCATCTCTACTAAAAATACAAAAAATTTGTCAGGCATGATGGCAGGCGCCTGTAGTCCCAGCTACTTGGGAGGCTGAGGCGTGAATCCAGGAGGGGGAGCTTGCAGTGAGCCAAGATCGCGCCACTGCATTCCAGAGCCTGGGAGACAGAGCAAGACTCCGTCTCAAAAAAAAAAAAAAAAAAAAAGAAAAATTAAAAAACTTAGCCAGGCATGGTGGTATGTGCCTGTAGTCCCAGCCACTAGAGAGGCTGAGGAAGGAGGATCACTTGAGCCCAGGAGTTCGAGGCTGCAGTGAGCCATGATCATACCACTACACTCCAGCCTAGGCAACAGAGCTAGACCCTATCTCTTTAAAAATAAAAATAAAAAAAGTTTCTAGTACTTTGTAAATAAGTCTTGCTCAACTCATATGATGACTACAAGCACATTCTTAAACAAACTACTGATTCTTGAAGAAGGAACTAACCTGACACTTGTCTCCCAAATAGTACTGTCTCCCAGCATACTCCATGTAATCAGATTTTTGAAGTTCTATTAAAAGAAAATGAAGATTCAAGCTCAACTAAACTGGTTCCTTTCCTATATCATTTAATTTCCTCATTTACTTTTACCATTTTACCGTAGTGCCGTTGACAATGCTACCACTACAAGTGAAAATAGGGGTAAAGTGCCAAAGGGCCATCCTATCATTCTGGATGAGTTATTTCTGCAGTTAATTTAAAGAGATCTGCCAGAATAATTTTGTGCTTTAAAAAACAAATACGTGGAAATTGGGAGTTTCTAATCAGAGATAGTCAAACACTAATGAGGTACAATTTGAAAGCAACACTATTCAGCTTCTTCAAATCAACCTATATATTTCTTTTAACAACTTACTGTGTTTCCCAAGGTCTTAACCTCATTCTAGATTGTTAACTACAGCTAAGTTTACCAGGGTTCAAGGAGTTGAATGTGAAATACTAAAGGCTTATCTTGAAGGCAAAACTTTAAGGCCTAGGTTGATAACTTTAGTTATAAGGAGAGAAACAATGACCTCTTTTCAAAGGTTGGTAAACTTTTTCTGTAAAGAGCCAGATAATAAGTATTTTCAGTTTCTTGGGCCATACATAAGACTCTCAGAACTACTCAAACTCTGCTGTAAAATGTTATGAATGCTGAAATTTGAATTATATAATTTTCATGTGTCACAATATATTATTAACTTTTTCTGCCATTTAAGAATTAAAGACCATTCTTAGCTCATAGACCACATAAAAACTGTTGGTGTGTCAGATTTGACCCACAGGCCTAACCTATTCATTTATCAAGGAAGGTGGTCTTAACACCTGGAATTTAAGATGAGCTTGTTTTCAGTCACTAAGTTTCTCAAAGCGATCTAAAAATTATCTCCACACAGTCTTTGCAAAGTTGAAGTCCCAGGCAAACATCAGACTCTAAAAAATCCCTCCCACATCTGAAGCTATGTTCCCTCCTGTGGATTTAAATCATACATAAAGATAAAAAGCATCAGGCTGTTTTTTATAATAGTATTTCTTATAAGAGGTGTTCACCATAATTTGCAAAATTATACTCCTGAAGCTGTCAGGATTCAAAAGTATTCTGTTGATATTTCAATACCTTTTCTGCTGTCCAACCAAACATCAAACTCTACATTACGATAGATTTCCGGATCCAGGGCTTTGAGCACCTTATAGGGGAAGGGCATCTTTGATGGATTTTCTGGAGACTAAAACAAAAATAATCATGCTAGAAACTCACAATCCTTAGTCTTCCTTCTATGAAGAAGGAAAAATTAAGTTGCTTCCTTCTTAAAAAAAAGTTGTTCTTTATTAAAACAAGAAATAAATCGCACAATAAACTTTGCCATATATTTTAAAAATCAGGAGACTAAAGTAGCAAAATGCAAGTAATCTAAAAGGTTTTCAATGGCAGAAGGGAAATAATGTCTAAATGAGGCAATGACTCAGGATACATCCCATATAAACCAATGCAACACAAACCAGGATTAAAAATTCAGAGCTATTCAGGAAGTGTTATGATATAGACATGGAGGTGCAAGTATTTCTGTACTCTACAATACCTGGAAATATCTGAAGCTTACTTTATTTTGGTCAAATCCTGTTAAAATTTCCAAAGGAACTACCATTTTTCTTCTGCTTTCCTAGAATTTCACTATATTCAATACTATTCCAAAATTACAAGCACCTCAGGTACACACAGAGATAGCTATAATAGTATCTGACTTATTTAGCTAGCCTCAAACTGAAGGCCTATTTGATTTTAGTCCTATATGGATGGTGACATTTCTCCTGTTTCTCTAACTTTAAACCATGATTATCACCTAGTTTGAAGAAAATAAAGATAGGCATTGTATTCCTTAATGGAAAAAACCTTAGCGTCACAAGACTGATTACAAACTAAATATTGGGTTTGTAATATTTAACTTAAAAGCATATGCTCCGGAAATTTCTGAAGTGTTCAGTTTGTTCTGAAAAATCTAAAATTCTGTAAAAATAAGAATTCAAAGAACATTAAGCATGCATTTTAAGTTTAAAGATAGGTAAGACTTTCACAAAGGAAAATGACCAACTCCTCCCTCAACCCATATAACTAGAATATACTATCGGACTTTAACTAGTTTGTCATGAGTATGAAAATTCTTTGCCTTAGAAAATATCAAACCTTTGTTTCTTCTGTTCCTTTATTGTAGCTCTCTGGTATATTTTCAGCATTGTAGCAGGCACCCCACTCTTCCATCCTATTTCAAAATATTTAGAGCAAAGAGCTTTTTATAAATGCAGAATTTACTTATCTTAAGCCTAACGACTACACCACCACCTAGTGGTAAATTAGCTCAGTTCTAAAACTAAGGCAAATGCTTTTTCATTCCAACATTAGCATTTACACTTCCTTTTTATAAGTATGTGCTACAATATACTTAGCAGATTACCTCCTGTATTTTACAACTCCTGTGAGAACACACTCTTAGGGTGATCCCTATGATCCCTGCCTCATTCATTTTACTGGTCTCTCTCTCTCTCCTCTGCCGCCTGTAAGGAAGCAAGCAGCCACGTTCACCACCACAATGTAGCAGAGCTGAGGTAATTACTTCCGGCCAACTGACAGCAAAAACTTGAAGCTCTCAGTCCTATAGTTCAAAGGAACTGAATGTTGCCAAGAACCATGAGTGGGGTAGTGGATCTTTCTCCAGTCAAAGCTCCAGCTAAGAACTCAGTCCTGACCAACATCCTCATTACAGTCTTATGAGACACTCAGCAGAAGATCCAGCTAAGCCATGCCCAGATTCCTAACCCACATAAATTGTGAGAAAAGTGTGCTGTTTTAAGCTGCCAACTTTGTAGTAACAGTGTTACACAGCAAAACATAACTAATACACCTTGCCTTCCGACTACTGTAGTTTCCGTAAGCCTAAAGTCCTTAAGACAAGTGATCAGTGACGAATGAAGCAACCTTTACCCTAATACATGGTTGCCACTCCTGGCAGTCCCAAATAAGCTTGGCGCTACTTTAGAATCAGTTATTTTCTCAAAGTATGATCCACAGCCTACCTACATCAGAATGCTTAGGCACACTTGTTTAAAAAACAGATTCCTGGTCCCATCCTGACCTCAAATTTTGTGACAGTAGGCGCAGGAACTTACCTTTCTAACAAGCACTGTAATTCTTATACAACTAAAGTTTGAGAACCATGTAATTAGATAGTTCTGAACTTTCTTCTAGCAATACAAAACGAACCTGAACAAAACCCCCAAAGTCTGGGCATCTCACAATACATCTCTTTGGTAAAACTCTCCCCCCATTAAAAATATATATCCTAACATATGTGTATGTGTGAATATGTAACCTAACTCATAAGCTTGCCAGGCCCCTTCCACTTTCAAATGACTATGCACATAAGTATGAAACATAATTATTATAATATCCCCTTTCCCTTTATTACCTATTCTGATTTGAACTCTTGTAATCAGTATGGGCATCCTCGCTTCCAGTCACAGCATTATTTCTGTTCTTCTTAGAACCACTTCGAAACAATTTAATCGCAGTTTTCAACTCTTCTTCATCCACAACAAACACATCTTTATAGAGAATTTCGTACAACACAGCTGAAGAAAAAATGGCCGAAATTCCAATTGTCAAAATAAGATTTATATTAACTACGTGAAATTAGTCATAATCCTGCGTGCAAATAGGTACCAACAAGGTTTTAAAGGGGCTATTCATGGTAGGTCCCTGAGAGAAAACAAGTCATCTGAAATCACACCCAAAATTTATAAAGCCTTCACATACCCTGACAAACAGCTGCACTTGACTGAAATTGTTTTGAGTACACAGAATCGTAGTGACCACTACTTGAATAGCAGAGTAGAATCTAAAGAAAAACACACAGAACAATTAAGTGAATGTTACACATCTTAAAACCATGAAATTAAGATGATAATTAACTTGAAATTGAGTCAGTAGTCAGTAACTGATAACTATTTGAATTTCTTTTTTTAAAAGTGATTTTTAAAATCTAAATATAAGGAAATGCAACCTGTACCTCACAAAGATTTTCTTGGCAGTGACTTTTAAATGCCAAGATTAAAATTACTACTAAGGTTACACTGTGAGCCTTAATCACATTAATATGCCAAACAAGTCCTGATTTACAAATTTGCTAAAAAAAAAAAAAAAAAAAAAAAAAGGAACACTTAGAAATTGAGTTATTAAACATAACAGAAAGCCTAACAGATGCCAAAAGACCCAGCTAACTTCTAAGAATGACTGAAAAATTAGGTCAAATACCCAAATACTCCAAACTCAGACTAAGGGAGGAAAGGGATTTTATTCAATTATTTAAAAAGTTATCAATTTTGAAAATCTTGTTGATTCTGGGGAGCCGAGCGCGCGGCACGAGCGTCAAGCAAAACAGCGGCCCGCTCGCCTTCTCCTCGGCGTCGGCCGCCCGCCACCTCCCAGAACCTCCTCGTGCCCTCATGTGCCAGGCCCGCGGCGGCCGGGATCCACGGTTCACAGCATGTCCACCTTGGCCCCTGCTGCGGAGGGAGAGGGAACCCCCGCCCAGCCCGCATCCGAGAAAGAACCCGAAATGCCCGGTCCCAGAGAGGAGAGCGAGGAGGAAGAGGACGAGGACGACAACCAGGAGGAGGAGGAAAAAGAGTCTCATCGTGGAAGGCAAGAGGGAAAAGAAGAAAGTAGAGAGGTTGACAATGCAAGTCTCTTCCTTACAGAGAGCGCCATTTATAATTGCACAAGGGGCAGAAACTTTGTGAAATTGAGAGGATACATTTTTTTCTATGTAAGAAGAAAACCGATGAAGTTAGAAATCTACACAAACTGCTTTACAACAGGCCAGGCACTGTGTCCTCATTAAAGAAGAATGTGGGTCAGTTCAGTGGCTTTCCGTTTGAAAAAGGAAGTGTCCAATATAAAAACAAGGAAGAAATGTTGAAAAAATTTAGAAATGCCATGCTAAAGAACATCTGTGAGGTTCTTGATTTGGAGAGATCAGGTGTAAATAGTGAACTAGTGAAGAGGATCTTGAATTTCTTAATGCATCCAAAGCCTTCTGGCAAACCATAGCCAAAATCTAAAAAAACTTTAGCAAAGGCAGTAAAAAGGAACGGAACAGTTCTGGAATGGCAAGGAAGGCTAAGCGAACCAAATGTCCTGAAATTCTGTCAGATGAATCTAATAGTGATGAAGATGAAAAGAAAAACAAAGAAGAGTCTTCAGATGATGAAGATAAAGAAGGTGAAGAGGAGCCACCAAAAAAGACAGCCAAAAGAGAAAAACCTAAACAGAAAGCTACTTCTAAAAGTAAAAAATCTGTGAAAAGTGCCAATGTTAAGAAAGCAGATAGCAGCACCACCAAGAAGAATCAAAACAGTTCCAAAAAAGAAAGCGAGTCTGAGGATAGTTCAGATGATGAACCTTTAATTAAAAAGTTGAAGAAACCCCCTACAGATGAAGAATTAAAGGAAACAATAAAGAAATTACTGGCCAGTGCTAACTTAGAAGTCACAATGAAACAGATTTGCAAAAAGGTCTATGAAAATTATCCTACTTATGATTTAACTGAAAGAAAATATTTGATAAAAACAACTGTAAAAGAGCTAATTTCTTGTAATTTCTTGAGATAGAGGACAGAGATGACTCACTCCCATAGATTTGAAGATCTGATTTATACCATTATACCAGCAAAGATAATGTATTTCCTTTTCTAAATCCTTGTTAAGCAACGTTAGAACTTACTGCTGACCTTTTTATCTTGAGTGTTATGTGAATTTGAGTTTGCTATTTTAAATTGCATTTCTATGCCATTTTTAGTTTAAAATCTTACATGGCATTAATTGTTCCTTGCTTTTATAGTTGTATTTTGTATATTTTGGGTTTCTTTATATAAAGTCATAGATTCTTGAACTGTTGTGGTTTTTAGTGCACTTAATATTAGCTTGCTTAAGGCATACTTTTAATCAAGTAGAACAAAAACTATTATGACTGGGATTTATACACACAGAGATTGCAGTATTTAGTATATGAAATATTTTGAATACACATCTCTGTCAGTGTGAAAATTCAGCGGCAGTGTGTCCATCATATTAAAAATACACAAGCTACAGTTGTCCAGATGACTGAATTAGAACTTTTCTCCTGCATGTGTATATATGTCAGATTGTCAGCATGACAAAAGTGACAGATGTTATTTTTGTATTTTTAAAAAACAATTTGTTGTATACAAAGTTTTTAAATTTCTTTTGTGCAGACCACTTTTTAAACTCACATAGGTAGGTATCTTTACAGTTGTAGACTATGGAATGTCAGTGTTCAGCCAGACAGTATGATGGAGCAGTGAAAGTCAATTCAGTGATGGAACATGAAGGAACAGTTATTCTGCTTTGTCTCAAAAGTGTCGTCAATTTGTAATTTTAGTATTAACTCTGTAAAAGTGTCTGTAAGTACGTTTTATATTAAGGACAGACCAAAAATCAACATATCAAAGCTTCAAAAACTTTGGGAAAGGGTGGGATTAAGTACAAGCACATTTGGCTTATAGTAAATGAACCGATTTTTATTAACTGCTTTTGTCCATATAAAATGCTGATATTTACCGGAAACCTAGCCACCTTCATGATTACGATTAAAGTACCAGATTATAATGCCAGAATATAATGTGCAAGCAATCGTGGATATCTCTGACAAAGTGTTATCTCAAAAATAATATACTTTTACATTAAAGAAATTTGATGTTTCTCTGGAGTTGGGGCTCTGGCTTTTAAAGTTTGGCTAATCAGTGTTGATTCTAGATGATCAACATAATGGACCACTCCTGAATGAGACTAATTTTGTCTTTCAAATTTACTGTCTTAAATCAGTTTATTAAATCTGAATTTTAAAACACGCTGCTTATGACAGAATGACACATTTGATGTACCAATTAAGGGTTGAAAAATATCTTTGCATCATGGAACAGAAATATATATGTTGAATGTTAACAGGTATTTTCACAGGTTTGACTTGTTTGATAGTTACTCAGACACTAGGGAAAGGTAAATAGAAGTGAACAAAATAAGCAACTAAATGAGACCTAATAATTGGTCTTCGATTTTAAATATTTAATTCGTTCTTATAAACCTTGTCAATAAAATTAATCTAAATTTTTTAAAAAAGTTATCCATTTAACTGAATAGCAATATATCAATACACTATATAGCACCAATACTGCTAGAGAGACTTCCTCAATGAATTAAGGCACATCTCAGGCTACAAAAATGACAGTTTAATGTCTGAGCTGATTCCTTGAATCCCTAGAGGTTTTTTTTTTTTTCCCAAAACAATTCAAAGGCCATGCTTGTTAAGCAAAATTTTGTCAGTCAAAATGTTGCATGTGATGAAATTTGTTTACATAACTGTTCCAAAACCTTTCTGAATTTTTGTTAAAAAAATCTGTCTTTGCCAGGTGGGGTGGTGTGTGCCTATAGTCTCAGCTACTACGGCAGGAGGGTCACTTGAGCCCAGGGGTTTGAAGCTGTAGTGTGCTATGATCTCACCTGTGAATAGCCACTGCACTCCAGCCTAGGCAACATAGTGAGATCCCCATCTCTTAAAAAAAAAATCTGTCTTATATAAGGGATATAATCCCTAGTGATTAAGGTTCTTCCATTTTGAAGGTATCAGCAACCTGAGTTACTCAAAATGATTCTGCAATCTGTGGAAAGATGTTGCCACCAAGCCTCCTTGGCAGAAAAAAAAAATTATCCTAAGCATTCTTTTTTTCTATCTTCCTACTCTTCCCTGGGCTAACTTCTCCCAATAATCCAGTTATTTGATCCCAGGTCTATTATTCTTCACTCGTCTTTTTGGAAATCACAATTCTATTTCAGTAATAATCCATTTCAAAGTACTGAAGTCAAATGTCAAGCTAAAGTAACTCACAGTAAAGTTTAAGTTATAAGTTTCTCCTACCACAAGGGGTATTTGCATTTAAGAGTTTATTAACCCATAAGAACAGTGAGCAGATTGTGAGCAGAGAAACCCTTTGTACTTTGGGCTACAAGAACTGGGAACTCTAAGAAGTATTAATAACTAGAGGCAGCTGTTAAGGAATAAAGGAATTCAGTTAACCAGACTGATGAACCAGCAGTTCTCATAGAAAGAAGACAGACAACTATATAATTTCTCTATTAAAGTAGCAAGAATTTCCATTTTGACTGGAAGAGGCAAAACAAGGCATGATGGCTTTTATGTTTCCCATGGTATCCCAACATGAAATAGTAATTCATACATACTTGTGGGTGGTTTGTTTGGGAGTGGGCAGATGGGATGTAATTAATGGCAGTAAACTAGTGAAAAAATGGGGTAGATCTATATTACTAAGAAGGATATTTAAAAAGAACAAGTAACAATGTTAAATATGAGTCCATTTACATTTAAAAGACAAATACAAAGAAAATGATACAGAAAGATACTCACCAATACTTAATAGTTTGTTACTTTGAAGTGCATGAGAACCAATACTTGTTACTTCGAAGTGCATAAGATTGAAGAGGATGAGTGGGGACATTCTTACTCTACGTTTCCAGACTTAATTTTATTTTGTTTTTAATATAAGTATATACTTCTATCTAGATAGAGCAAATGAGCTGAGTGAAGATGGCTCGATTTCAGCTGAATACACTTAAGAAACTGAAGATAACTATGTAGAATGCAGAATTAAGTCAACACAGAAGGTGAAAGATACCGAAGTGAATATTAGACATTTATTTCTATGAAAGTTTGTTCTAAAATATTTTTAGAAGGTTCGTTAATAATGTTCACGCCTATAATAAAGTCATTTTTATTTATTTATTTTTGAGATGGAGTCTTGCTCTGTCGCCCAGGCTGGAGTGCAGTGGCGAAATCTCGGCTCACACAACCTCCGCCTCCTGGGCTCAAGCGATTCTTCTACCTCAGCCTCCCGAGTAGCTGGAATTACAGGCATGCACCACCACACCCAGCTAATTTGGGTATTTTTAGTAGATACGGGGTTTCACCATATTGGCCAGGCTGGTCTCAAACTCCTGACCTCAAGTGATCCACCTGCCTCGACCTCCCAAAGTGCTGAGATTACAGGCATGAGCCACCACACCCGGCCTCATTTTTAAAACCTCGGTCCTGATGCCAATCTTAGGAGTGTGAACTGAGATAAGCAACAAAGTTTTAGGGAAAGTAAAGCATCACAGAATAAAAGCACCTGGCTTTTCAATATAAACACACACTCCCACTCTATAAATTCCCAAATCAGACATATATATGCACTATCCTGTACATGCAAATACCCAAGTGCTGGTAAGCATTAGCTCTGTATACATGTATGGATATTTGTAGGTTGTACACACTCAAAACGTCTGACATTTTTGTATTCTCATGGTTCCCAATGGGTAATGTTCCCTCTAAATTAGCTAAATAATCTCTCTGTAAGATACACAAGACATTTAAAATGGAACTGTATAACTGTAGGAACTAAGTGGTGGGTACATGAATGTTTACTACATGAGTCTTCAAACTTCTCTCTGTATGAAAAATTTCAGAATACAATGTTGGGGAAAAACTGAACTGGAAGTTTAAAGATCCCTGGTAAAGATCCAAATTTCATCTAAAGCAATGCTATGTACAATTGCTTAGATACAAAAGCTAACACACCTCTTCCTCAAACAATTCAGATGTCACACCTTTGCCTAAAAACTTTCCATTAGTGTTTCGGGTCAAGTGTGCTGGTGTCTGAAATTTACTTTAAAATACATCAAAAAAGAAAGATGGACAGATGAATGGATTGAGGAATAGATATGTTATAAGAATACTAAGATGTTAACAGCAGATTCTAGGTGGTGGGTAAGTATATGGATGCTCACTGTAAAATTCTGTTAACTTTTCTGTATGTTTGAACATCATAATAAAATGTTGGGAAAAAGTTTCAAATGACTATTCTGTACAATGAAAAGACAAATTATTTGGCATGGCTTGCTCTACCTCTTACTATGTAACTGTAGCCTATCTTTCCAGTATCACCCTCCTCACATCCAACTACTTAAGTCCCAAAGGATCTCTTGCTTCTACGCCTCTGTATATAGTGTTTCCTCTGAATACACTGCTCTTCATATTTGACGGACTCTTTTATATTCCACTTAAATGTCACTACCACCATGAAGCTTTCTAAACTCCCTCAAGCAGAAAGAAGGGGTTTTTCCTTTGTGCTTTTAGCACAGTTTTTATTATTATAAAACTTACCACTTTGCTGTAATTAACCCTTTGCAGTTCTGTCTTCATTGCCCCTTAAGCTCTTGGAGGGCAAGGATTTCACTGGGTCCCCAAAGCTCAGAAAAGAGATAATTAATGTACCTCATTCGTACTTATCTTCTAAGTTATCTCCTACTCAGTCTTCTCTATTCCTAATGCTACTTCTCCTTAGTTCAGATATTTCCCCTCAATTACCATAACAGCATCCTAACAGTTCTCCTGGTCTCTAGTCTTGTCTTGCCATCATTAAAATTTTGTCTAAATTGTGTTCCATGTTGTGAAATAAGACATATAAAACTCAAACACTATGTAGTCTATATTTCACTAATAAAATAATCAGTATAAAGGTTTTTCTTTTATAAACTTTTTGGAGGAGAAACTGTATGCTGAAAAACAATTTATCTGCTGAGTATTCTCAACTAACCATCAAGTACTTTACCAGGCAGTAGTAGACACTGTCACTTCCCTCAAGAAACTTTCAGATAATGAAAGAAATACATATGAAGACAAACACAATATAATAAATACTACAATTACTTGGGAGCTGCTAGGGGAAAACAAAGTGAGAAAATGACTCCAGGGGCATTGGGAAAGTTTCAAATACAAAGACACAAAGTATGAAAGGCAGAATACCTGGAAGCATGGCATAATAAGGATGGAAGAAAATAAAGCTGCTTTGGGACCTTTCAGGATGCTGAATGCCTAGCTTCAAAGTTTGAACCTTATCCTTTTTAGTCACTGAGAAGCCACTTAGGGTTTGGGGTGGCTTTTTTCCTATCACAGAGAAATGACAATCAGATCTGTTTAGAGGGCTAACAACACTGAGATTAACTGACTAGAGAGGAAAATGCTAGTAACAGAGAAACCTGTCATTCAGATTATGCTTTTCATTAATTAGGTTAAAAAAATGATTTAATATCCAGGCAAGCCAGAGGCATCATTCAACTTCTTTTATATAAGTCAACATTCACTCATCTTCTTACCTTGTCTTCATAGCCATTATCTGTGACATAAGTTGGAGGTTTTCCAGGAAAGCGATAAAGAATGAAATCCCGACTACATGGGGAAAACAAAGGTTAAGTGGGAAGACATAATTTGGCATATGTAACAGATAGTTATAGGAACAACTATTTCTGCTTTTAAATTGCCTACCTTATTCATGTAAAGTAATATAAATATCCGGTTTAATGTTTGGCTTTAAAATAATCCAAAAGGGCTAAATGACTTTAATTCAAAGTAGACGGCTAATTGCCCCTAAAGTCCTATGGATTTTTTTTTAATGTATCTTAATTTGGGAGGAGAAGGGGTGAAGACAATGAATTATTAATTGTATGTATGGCTGTGAGTTGGGGGGTGGTGCTCTCCTTTATTTTTTGGCAAAAGGCTAGAAAACAGGCATTTCAGCTTTTGCAGACTATATGGTTTATTCAACTTTGCTTTGGTAGCATGAAAGCAGCACAGACAATGCATAAGTGAATGAGCATGACTGTGTTCCAACAAAGCTTTATAGACACTGAAATCTGAATTTTATATAATTTTTCCATCCCATGAAACATTCTTCTTTTGACTTTTCAACCATTTAAAATATTTTAACACTCTCTCTTAGCTTTCTTCATTCTAGATATCAACACATCAAATCTCAAATTTCCCCAATCCCGAAGAGACCGTTAATTGAGATCTTATACACACATGCATGCAAACACCCACTCTCAAAGAAAAGAGGATATAACTTACTTATAAATTAGAGAAAGAGCTCTTATTTCCAGCTGGCCAGCACTTTCCTAAACATAAATAGTGTATAGAGTTTTAAAAAAACATTCTGTAGCTAGGAGGTAGTTTTTTCAAGTTCAACAAATTTTTAGCTGCTTAGCACTATTTTAGATGAAGAATTTGTAGAACACACTATAACCTGTTTTAAGGCTTGGAATACTGTGATAGCTACTTATTAACATAAACTTATCCTGAAAAAAGGATCTAAAGCCCTACTTAGCCATTAAGTAATAAGGACAGTTAATAGGAGAGATTTTAAAAACACAATAAAGATGGAACTAGTATAATAAAAAGGCAGTAGGGATTTAGTAAATGTGTTTTTTAAGTCCAGAACCATGGAATTAACTTTATCATATAAAAATTATTTCTAAATAAAGTATGAATTTATGAATTTTACTCCCACATAAAAGGAAGAAAACTACAAATCAGGGGAATTGTTTAATAACAAAATAATGACCTCTTGGTAAAATTCATTACCACCCTCCTCCTCCATTAAAGTGAAAAGGCTTAAGCTTCTCCTGTTTCCAAGTAGTGTATACTCTTTTGCTAGTCTATGGTTGATGGGATTCTTAACACACAATTATCAATATTCGACACAAACCAATAGGTCAGTTTTCAGCCTCTAAACTTATGCAAGAACTATTGGATTCAACACAGTTGGCTACTAAATAAAATAGTTGGGGTCTGGCTAAAATAATACAGCTGAATGAATAAATTTACATTACTATTCCAAATAACTCTGAAAAGATTAAACCCCCATATTTGATCTTACCTTGGGATCTCCCAACCGTTCCAGGTATTTCTCAAAAGATCCCTCCACATACTTCAAAAATAAAACAAACTCGACTTAACCAAATACACAGCATTACTGAAATGTGATTATATTCTACAATATTATCCTGCAATGGGTTTTTTGCTCAGCTCAACAATTATGGTAGTAAGTTTCTACTTTGCACAGCACCTCAAGAAGATTTGCACATACAAAAAAGTCATGAGTGGAGAAAAGCTGGAGTATAAAAGTATCTCAGGAATTGGTCCTGGCATATCCACATACCAGTGCATTTCATCAAATGGTATGCTTTTGAGTTTCATTTGAAACGCCAATTTAAGTAATGACAATTTTCATAAATCAAGCAAGACCAGTATTTCTAAGGATTTCAAATTTCACAAGACATGCATTTACAAAATTAAACTGAGGAACTTTAAAGAGAATTTCATTAGTTTCTAAAAAGACCATGGGACAAGGGAACTTTTTAGGGTTGATGGAAACATTCTATATCTTGACTGTAGTGGCAGTTCCATGATTGCATATTATCTCCAAAACTAAAAATGGTAAACTTAAAATGAGTTTTATTGTATGTAAAATATGCCTCAATAAAAATGAAATTAAACTCAGGACTGTAATAGATTTATTTCTAGTTCCATGGATACATATCATTAGACTTTTAAAAAATCATTTAAATTTTCCTTTTAAAAAGTTTTGAGATATAAATGACACACAGGCCGGGTACGGTGGCTCACGCCTGTAATTCCAGCACTTTGGGAGGCCAAAGTGGGCAGATTATGAGGTCAGGAGATCAAGACCATCCTGGCTAATATGGTGAAACCCCATCTCTACTGAAAATACAAAAAAAATTAGCCGGGCATGGTGGTGGGCACCTGTAGTCCCAGCTACTTGGGAGGCTGAGGCAGGAGAATGGCATGAACCCAGGAGGCAGAGCTTACAGTGAGCCAAAATCATGCCACTGCACTCCAGCCTGGGCGACAGAGCAAGACTCCGTCTCAAATAAATAAATAAATAAATAAATAAATAAATAAATGACATACAATAAACTGCCCAACTTAAATAGCACAAATTTTGACTTATGTATACACCCATGAAATCATCATCACAATTGAGATAGTGAATATATCACTTCCATAAGTATCCTTGTGCCCCTCTATAACTCATATATAACCACTGATCTGCTTTCTGTCACTATAGATTGGCTTGTATTTTTTCTAGAGTTTTATATAAGGGAAATCAAACAGTATAAACTTTGCAGGGGATCTGGTTTCTATCACTCAGTATTGAATTGAAATTCATTTATGTAGTTTTAAAATTTTACACACATCTGTGTTATTCAAAATGTTGTCCACAAACCAATAGCAAATATTACTTCAGAGTTTGTTAAAAATGCAGAAATCTCCACTGAGCGCAGTGGCTCACATTTGTAGTCTCAGCACTTTGGGAGGCCAAGATGGGCAGATCACTTGAGCCCAGGAGTCTGAGACCAGTCTGGGCAACATGGCAAAAACCCCATCGCTACTAAAAACACAAAAAACTTAGCCCAGTGAGGTGGTGTGTGCCTGTAGTCCCAAGTTACTTTGGAGGCTGAGGTGGGAGGATTGCTTCAGCCTGGTAGAGGATGCAGCAAGCCGTGATCCTGCCACTGCACTCCAGCCTGGGCAACAGAGTAAGACCCTGTCTCAAGGTAAGAAAAAGAAGAAATCTCGGGCCACAACTCGGACCTACTGAATCAAAACCTGTATTTTAACAAGATCTCCAGGTGATTTGTATGCACAGAAACACTTGCGATGCACTGCTTTACACTGTGGTCTTGCATTTGAAGTAATGTCACGAATAATCCTTTCTCCAGGTGTAGAGAAGACTACAATCAACTTCAAGGTAACAAGCTTTTAAGTCAAGAAGTCTTCACATAGTTTTAAAATTCACTGAAACCAGTTGAGAAAATTAAGAGTAAAACTCGAACAGCAGGCAAATACCCACAATAAATAGAAGAAACAAATAGCACTGGAAGGGCCAGAAGTGTTTAAAACACACACACACACACACACACACACACACACACAAAAGGAAGCCTCCAATTTCATTAACAAGAATTCAAATACATGAAGGTGTACAAATGTCTTCTGTAAGTTGTTTTACCTAAAGTTAATCATTAGTGGCAGAGCTCTAATTATACAATTTGTCACATGGAAAGACTAGATACTTAGACTCATTTGTTCCCTTACAACTAAGTTTTACAAGATTCCTCAAATTGACTGGCTGAAGATTACTGTCCACAGGATTAAGCAAGAAAATAGAGGGGGTTCCCATTTGTACATATTTTAAAATATGCACTGCAAAACATTAACAGAGCCAAACCTTTCACGAACTATTAGTAATTGTTCAATAAAACTGTATGGATAATATAAAACAGCAATCAAAATGTAACTTTTTAGGGTCTGGAGTTCTTGGTGTAGGATGAGGTAAGTAGTGGGAAAATGTAGATTATTCTTGATTTTTAATTAACCTTGATTTTTAAACAACCTAATTCTAGCAGAGGGTCCAGAAGCACGTTAGCTACTGGGAAGGGAACCAGTTGGGAATTAAATATTTGCTATTGAGGAGACTGCATGATATAGTTTAATTTTGGTAGGTGCTCACAATTACTTTCCCACCTGTTACATAGTCTACCAGCTCTCCCCTGGGTATGTATTCTACTTACAGACTCAAAAGTTTGTTGATTTTCCCTCATATATGAGACACAAGCCTTCCTGATTTCCAAATGATGGACCTGGCTGCAAAACAACTAAAAAGAGAAAGACCAGCCCACTGTCAGTAGTCATTTAAAATAGACACTTCTAAATCAAGACTATGAACTGGACACTTAAGCCTTCCTTATTCAGAACATATGTAGGAAATTGGGAAACTAAATCATCTTACTCTAAGTTTTTCTTAATATCATCTCCAACGAAATTGGGGAAGGATGACTGTCATGCCCCATCCCTTTTTCTACTCCTTATGTGCACAGCCTATAATTTTTTTCTTAGGTATTAGAGGAAGCAGGGGATGCTTACAAAGGATCAAGATATATTTCAAAGTTGTCTTTAGCCTCATCTTACCCCTCCTACATTACAAACTAGCATTTAAAAAACAGAAAAGATAGCAAAGGTACAGCAATATAGACTATTCAGCAAAGGCATGCACCAAGCTAATAAGAGCAAGCAGCTTCTCTCTAGGACCTGATAGGCCTGATGTTTTCACTAGAAAGCAGGGGAACTTTTTTGTTTCTTTTGGCAAACTACAGGACCATCCCATGTCTCAAACTCTGAAAACTCAGTACAGGGAAGATATGTTTTCCTTTTACCTGCTCCGAAATAGCCCGAAAGAGGCAAGAGGCATCCTTGGCAGTCAGCTTTCGAAACAGCCCTAAGCTGCCTAAATATTCATCCATTGATGCCTCATTCAAAGACTTCTGGCTGCAGTAGTTTTTCCATCCTTTATGCATTTTGTACAGGGTGGGGGTGAGAGGGAGAGGAAAAAAAGTGTGGCAAGAGGGAAAAAGCAGGGTGCAGGTAGGATGGGTAGCAGTAACAAGGGCTTGCTTATGCAGGTATCCGGAAAGCAGCCCAAAGTCTAGGCCTGAGAAGGCAGTTGAAGTCAGCGCTGCAGAATCTTGGCACTTCCCAGGAGCAGAAGCAATGGACTTGGCTTGCCCAGGACAAGTCAGGACCCTGTGAAAAGAAGAGGAAGAGCCAATCCTCCTAGGAATAGGGAACTCAGACTGAGGAGGAGACGTGGGAGGGAGGGAGGAAGTGCTTAGAGTTACCTCCTTGGGAAAGAGTGGGATTAACCCAATCAGACCAAGGTTGAGAAAAGTATGCATAAGCAGCTGAGCTTTGGGACTGGAAGGAAACTGACTTTGCAGCTTAACTCAGGGCAACTGCTGCACGAGGCTGAAAAGGGACTACAATAAGGCTCAGGTGTGTAGGTTGCAGCCTGGTCAACATTACATTGCTTTAAGATCTCTAGCTGAATATTCAACTAGTCTCTCCACCAAATTCCCTGCTCCTTTCATAGTTTCAGGGAAACATGGAGGGAGGGAATTTTGATGAACCTAGTTAACCTGTGAGTATTTGCATTAATATCTTTTTAATACACACAAAAAAGGAGAAGGAACTTCCCTTAATCTATAGTGGCAGAGGGCACAGTTCAAGCTAAGTACCAAAGCTATTACCTGGATATTCCAGATATAGGGTTGAAGTAATCTTCTAATTCTAGATAATAATCTCTGCCAGGATCACAGAAACTAAATCTTATTGGCCATGCTCGGGAAACCTTATACAATTCTTGACTAAGGCCTCCAAAGTATTATATGGCACCAGTAAAAAAGAAAAATGCAGGAAAAAAAAGTGTGTTTCTTTAAAAATGGAAATAAAAATTTAAACGGAAGCAGCATGAAAATATCCATAAACTTTCTAATAGACTACATTTGAAATGGTATGGTACAATATGAGATGAGCTAGACAACGAGAGATGTGTTTCAATGTTTTACTAGCATACTTTTCCAGAAACATAACTCTGGATTCTGAGAAAAACCAAAGAAAATACTAAGTGCCACAGGCAGGCCCAATTGCTTGTATTATTTGTTCCTATTATCTATGCTATCTAGCGTCTTTTATTTTTATTTAAACGCAAAAATCCAATTCCTTTCTTACATTTTTTAAGTATTAAAAAAATAAAGAGGTCAAAAGTTGGCTTTAGAGAAGGCACAACATTAAGCTGCTTTCAGAATTGTTTTTTCTTTTTCTTTTTCTTTTTTTTTTTTTTTTGTATCTGTGGATCCAGTAGTAATCATGACTGCTCCCTCTAGGAAAAGGAGCAATATTTTATAATTTAGGAACGAAATAATATTTGACATGGTAAAAAAAGTATAAATCTTGACTTCCTTAGCATGCCAATTTGAAATTACCTTAATTTCTTTCTTTTTTTTTTTTTTTTAAATGGTCTCACTCTGTCACTCAGGCTGAAGTGCAAATGCAGTGGTGTGAATACAGCTGACTACAGCCTCAACCTCCTGGGCTCAAACAATCCTCCTACCTCAGCCTCCCAAGTAGCTAAGACCACAGGTGCATACCACCACACCCAGCTAATTTTTGTATTTTCTGTAGAGTTGGGGTCTTGCCACATTGCCCAGCTGGTCTCAAACTCCTGGGTTAAAGCTATCCTCCCACCTCAGCTTCAGAATGTGCTGGAATTACAGCCATAAGCCACCATGTGCAGCCACTGATTTCTTTTGTAACGAAACTGTAACACTGGAGAAGTGATGCTTTTTGCAAAAGTTCTGAAACACACTGTTTGGGAAGACAGATTGCCATCTTTCGATAAGGTCACTAATTCACTGAGAAAAATTAATTAAGGGTTATAATTTGGCCAGGTATGATGGCTCACACCTGTGATCCCAGCCCTTTGGGAAGGCGAGGAGGGCAGATCATGAGGTCAGGAGATCGAGACTATCCTGGCTAACATGGTGAAACCCCATCTCTACTAAAAATACAAAAAATTAGTTGGGTGTGGTGGGCACCTATAGTCCCAGCTACTCCGGAGGCTGAGGCAGGAGAATGGCGTGAGCAGAGATCGCGCCACTGTACTCCAGCCTGGGCAACAGAGCGAGACTCCATCTCAAAAAAAAGGATAATTTAAAAGTTAATTTGTTTCCAGCATATTGTACTTGTAGAGAAAAACACAAATGCTTCACATCTGCTTTTTAAACTAAAAATAAGTATGATATATAAAACAATGCAATCTAAATGCTTCATTTTGAGGAAGGGAATGGGAGAAGGGAAAATGGGAGAGGGAGGGAGAGAATCAGAAAAGTAATAGAAAACTGAAAAAAAGAAAAACATAAGTAGGGACAGGAAGACAAAAGGAGACTGAGCAAAAGAAAAAACACACAGGGAAGCACACAGAAGTAGATCCACACAAATATGGCCCATCCATTTTTGATAAAGGTGCAAAATCAGTTCAATAGAAAAAAGATAGCATTTTCATCAAGTGGTGCCAGAACAATTGACCATCCACATGCAAAAAAAGGATCCTCAACCTATATCTCACATCTTGTACTATAATTAACTCAAAGTGGCATAAAGGTAAAATAAAACTTCAAAATTTTTAAAAATAAAATATATGAGAAAATCTTTAAGATCCTGAATTAGGTAGTGAGTTCTCAGATACATAACAGGGGAAAAAAAATTAACTCGATTTTATCAAAATTTAAAACTTTTGCTCTGCAAATGACATTGTTAGGAGAATGAAAACACAAGCCAAAACGGGGAGAAAATATTTTTACATCACATATCGAACCAGAAAAACTCTGTACTAAAATATGTAAAGAACTCTGAAAAGTCAACAATAAAAAAAATCCAATTTCTTAAATAGACAAAAGATTTGAATACACATTTCACCAAAGATACAAGAATGGCTAATGAGCACATAAAAAGATATTTGAAATCATCGATCGTTAGGAAAATGGAAATTAGAATCACAGTAAGACATCATTACAAACCCACCAGGATAGCTATAATAAATAATACAAACAACAGCATTAACAAGGATTGGAGAAACTGGTCCTAAGAAGACGGAAGCAAAAACTGTATGATTCCAAAAGGAATATGATTCCATTTATAAGAAATATGCCAAAAGGGTAAATCTAGAGACAGAAAGCAGATGAAGTAGTTGCCCGGGGATGGAGTGAAAATAGGCACTGACTACAAATAAGCACAAATAATCTTTCTGGAATAACAAAAATCTACTAAAACTATTTTGTGGTGATATGTGTACAATTCTGTACATTCACTAAAAATTAAATTGTACTCTTAAAACTGGTAAATTTAACGACTTTCAGGTATGTCACATACCATATAATTCACTCACCTAAAGCATACAATTCGATGGTTTGTTGTATAGAGTTGTGCATCCATCACCATAATCAACTTGAGCATTATCTTTATCCCAAAATGAAACTCTGCATCCTGTAGCTGTCAACCTCTAATCCCTCTATCCCCACTAACCCCAGACAACCACTAATCTACTTCCTGAATAGATTTCCCTGTTCTGAACATTTCAAATAAATGGGATCATAAAATGTGTGGTCTTATGTGACTCGCTTCTTTTACTTAGCATAAGGTTATCAAAGTCCACCCATGTTGTAGCCTGGTGCATCACTACATAGTTCAATCCACTGTATAAAACAAAATGTGTTCATCCATTCATTAGTTGATAGAAATTTGGGTTGTTTCCACTTTTGGGCTATTATGAATAGTATTTCCATAAATATTCACATGCAAGTTTTTGTTTTGACTTATGTTTTCAATTATTTTAGACATAATACCTATGAGTGGAGTTACTGGATCATATGGTAACTCTATTTAACCTAATGTTAGGAACTGTCAAACTTTTTCAGAGCATCTGCACCATTTTACATTCTTACCAATAGTGTATGAGGGTTCAATTTTTCTCTAGATCCTTATCAACACTTGTTATTTTCCATCTTTTGATTATAGTCAACCTAGTGGGTGTGAAGTGGTATCTCACTGTGGTTTTGATTTGCATTTCCCCAGTGGCTAATGATATTGAGCATCTTTTCATCTGCTTATTGACCATTTGTATATCTTTAATGAGATACCACTACATACATCTTAGAATAACTAAAATAATTTTTTTAACTGACAATACCAAGGGTTGAAAAGGATATAGAACTGGAACTCTCTCATATGTTGCTAGTGGGAATGTAAAATAGTACAACCACTGTGGAAAACAGTTTAGCAGTTTCTTATAAAATTGAACAGAGTTACCATATGATCAAGCAATCCCACTTCTAGGTATCTACATAAGAGAAATGGTAACACAAAAACCTCTATGTGAATGTTCATAGTAGCTTTATCCATAATCATGAACTCTCAAAACTGGAAACAATCTAAACATTTCTCAGCTGGTGAATGGACAAAAACTGTGGTACATTCAAACAAAAGAATACTTCCTAGGAATAGAAAATAATGAAATAATGATACATAAAAGAACATGTATCTCAAATGTAACATGTGAACCGAAAAAAGACAAGATTCAAAAAGCTACACACTGTATGCCTGCATTTATATGACATATTGAAAAAGGCCAAAGGATAGGAAGGGAAAGCAGATTAGTTTTTGTCAGTAGTTGGGGCTGAAGAGCTGACTACAAAGAGAAAGGATAAATGGGGGCAACTGGAATTGTTCTGCATCTCAACTGTGGCAGTGGTTACATGATTATGCGTTTGTCAAAATTATAGAACTATATAAGAAAACAGGCTAATTTTACTGTATTTAAATTTAACAGTTAAGTAAAACAAAAAAGCAGAAGAAATAGAGTTGAGGAGCTCACAGAATAGTCAACGATATTGGAAAGAAAAAATAAGAAAATTAGATTATCAATCTAGGAAAGCCAACATCTAACCAACAGGAAGCCCAAAATGAGATGAAGCAGAGGGAAAGAAATGATAATGATGATGATGATAATATAAAAAAATTCTAGCACTATAGAACATGAGTATCCATATTGAAATTGAAAGGGCTCATGAAGTAGTCACCACAATGAAAGCAAAAAAGATCATCATCCCTGTACATAATAATAAAGTTTCTGAAGTCAGGGGAAAAAGAGAAGATCCTAAAGCTTTCAGAGAAGAAAAACAGTTTATACACAAAAGAACACAAATAAGAACACAATATACTTCTCAAAAAACTGGGATTCGGAAAACAATGAAGCTCCAGATTACAGAGGAAGTTATTTCCAACCTTTATTTCTATAGCAAACTATCAGATGAAAGAGTAAAACAAGGTGTTTTCAGAAAAACAAAAAAGATTTAAAAATGTTGCCACCCTTTCTCAGAAAGCCACTGAAGATATGTGAAACCAAAATAAAGAATTTTCTTTTAAAGTCTGGGGGTGGCAGGGAGCAATCTTGGAAATAGGAGATTCAACACAACAGAAAAGCAAAGAGAAATTACAGGATAAGGATGAAGGGGAAATCACAGGAAGACAGACACTCAGTAGGACTAGAAAATAAGTATTTCCAAAAACAGGATGGAGAACTCCAGTGTGGATATCTCGAAAAAGATAATAAAGGTTTAGATAACTCGATGTGTTTGAATATGAGAGATGTACACTTCTGTTGGAAAGTTTGGAGATGTTACTACTAAAAACTGAGAAAATGAGAAAATAACAAAATGAGATAAAATGAAGTTTTACAGGAAAGGAAACAAATCATTGAACACTACATGGCTCAGATGTGAATAATACTGTAGTTAAGCAGTCATGGCAATTATCAACATTGAAAATGAATCTCACAGAACTGATAAAACTAAATTAGGAGGATGGGAAGGAAAATGGGGAAGAGAAAAAAGAGAAAGTCTGCTCTTTGGGACCTCATTACCCCTTTTTCAACAATGGACAGATAACCTAGACAGAAAATCAATAAGGAAACATCAGACTTGAATTATACTTTACACCAGATGGACCTAACAGACATATACAGAATATTCAATCCAACAGCAACAGAATACATATTCTTGCTATGCAGACATGGACCATTCTCCAGGAGAGATCATATTGTTAGGCTAAAAAACAAGTCTTAACAAATTTAAGGGAACTGAAATCATATCAAGTACCTTTTCAGATCACAATGGCATGAAACTAGAAATCAGTAACGGAAAGAATCTTGAAAAATACACAAATATGTGGGAATTAGACAAAATGCTTCTGAACAAGTCAATGTGTCACAGAATAAATCAAAAAGGAAATTTAAAAAAAAACCCTTGAGACAAATGAAAATGGAAACAATAAACAAAAACTTACGGGATGCAGCCAAAACAGTTCTAAGAGGGAAATTTAGAGTGGTAAATGCCTACACTAAAAAAGAAGAAGATCTCAAATAATCTAATTATACTTCAAGGAACTAGAAAAAGAAGAACAGCCTAAAGTTAGCAGAAAGAAGGAAACAAAGATCAGAGCATAAATAAATGAGAGAGACTAGAAAAACAATAGAAAAATAATAAACGAAACTAGAAGTTAGTTTCTTGAAAAGATAAACAAAATTGACCTACCCTTAGCTAGACTAGGAGAAAAAGACTCAAATCAGAAATGAAATAGGAGACATTACAACTGATATCAAAGAAATACAAAGGATCACAAGAAACTGCTATAAACAATTATATGCCAACAAATTGGATAGTCTAGAAGAAATGGATGAGTTCCTAGACACATACAACCTGCCAAGACTAAATCATGAAGAAATAGAAAATCTGAACAGACCAATAATGAGGAAGGAGATTGAATCAGTAATAAAAGTCTCCCACCAAAGTCCAAGACCCGATGGCTTCACTGCTGAATTCTATCAAACATTTAAAGAAGAACCAGTACCAATCCTTCTTAAGCTCTTTCAAAAAACTGAAAAAGAAGGAATATTTCTAAACTCATTTTACAAGACCAGCATTACCCTGATACCAAAGCCAGACAAGGACACCACAAAAATAGAAATTTACAGACCAATATCCCTGATAAACATAAACGCAAAAGTCCTCAACAAAACCCTAGCAAGTTAAATTCAACAACACACTAAAAGATTCATTTCCCATGATCAAGTGGGATTTATCCCTGGGCTGCAAGGAGGTTCAATATATACAAATCAATAAATGTGATACACCACATTAACAGAATGAATAAAAATCATGATCGTTTAAATAGATGCAGAGAAAGCATCTGACAAGATTCAACACCCCTTCATAATGAAAACACAAACAAACAAAAAACTCTTGGCCGGGCACGGTGGTTCACACCTGTAATCCCAGCACTTTGGGAGGCCAAGGTGGGCGGATCACGAGGTCAGGAGTTTGAGACCAGCCTGGCCAACATGGTGAAATCACATCTCTACTAAAAAAAAAAAAAAAAAATACAAAAATGAGCTGGGCATGGTGGCGGGCGCCTGTAACCCCAGCTACTCAGGAGACTGAGGCAGGTTAATCGTTTGAACTTGGGAGGCGGAGAATGCAGCGAGCTGGGATCGCGCCATTGCACTCCAGCCTGGGTGACAGGACGAGACTCCGTCTCAAACAAACAAAAACCCTGTCAACAGATTAGGTATACAGGAAATGTATCTCAGTACAATAAACACCACATATGATAAACCCATAGCTACGACCATTTTCAAGGGTGAAAAATCAAAAGCTTTTCCTCTGAGATCAGCGACAAGACAAGGATGCCCCCTCTCACCACTTTTATTCAAGAAATTGTAGCCAGAGGAATTAGGCAAGAGAAAGAAAACACATCCTACTAGAAAAGGAAGAAATGAAATTATCTTTATTTGCTGATAACATGCTCTTGTATATAGAAAAACCTAAAGACTACACACAAAAAAAATGGTTAGAACTGATAAAAAAAAAAAAAAAAGAGTAAAGTTGAAGGATACAAAATCAACATACAAAAAATCAGTAGTGTTTCTATGTTATCCAAAGAGAAAATTAAGACAACAATCCCATTTACAATAGCAACAAATACGTAGGTATAAATGTAACCAATGAGGTAAAAGACTGATATAACACTGAAAACTATAAAACACTCATGAAAAAAACTGAAAAAAAAAAAAACCCCCACAAATAAATGAAACAATATCCCATGTTTATGGACTGGAAGAATATTGTGAAAATGTCCACACTACCAAAGTGATCCACAGATTCAATGCAATCTCTATCAAAATTCCAATGACATTTTTGCAGAAATAGAAGAAACAATCCTTAAATTTATATAGAACCACAGAAGATCCCAAATGGACAAAATAATCTTCAGTAAAAAGAACAAAGCTGGCAGCATCTCACTCCCTGGCTTCAAATCATATACAAAGTGAGTATAATCAAAACAGCATCATGCTGGTATAAAAACAGACACATCAAAAAAAGGAACAGGATAGAAAGCCCAGAAAGAAATCTACACATTTATGGTCAACTTTCAACAAACGTATTAAGAATAATGCACAATGGGGAAAGGACAGTCTCGTCAATAAATGGTATTAGGAAAACTGACTATCCACGTGCAGAGGAATGAAGTTGGATCCTTTACATCATATTAAAAAATCAACTCAAAATGGATTGAAAACTTAAATATAAAACCTGAACCTGCAAAACTACTAGAAGAAAACATAGGGGAAAAGCTCCACAGTTCTTCGGGCAATGATTCTTTGAATATGACCCTGTAAGCACAGGTAACAAAAGCAAAAATAGACAAATGGTATGGCACCAAACTAAAAAGCTGCTGCACAGCAAAGGAAACTATTAACAAAGTGATGAGACAACCCACAGAAATTGAGAAAATACCTGCAGACTATACATACAATAACGGGTTAACATCCAAAATATGTAAAGAAATCAAATAACTCAAAAAAACAACAACAACAACAAAAAAACACCTGTAAGGAAATCAAACAACTCAACAAGGCAAGAAAACAAGTAACCCAATTTAAAAATGGGCAAAGGAACTAAATGAACATTTCTCAAAAGACAATATAAAAATGGGAAACAAGTACATGAAAAAATGCTCAGCATCACTAATCATTAGAGAAATGCGAATCAAAACAATGAGATTATCACCTCCCAACTGTTAGAACGGCTTTTATTTAAAATGATGAAAGATAAGTGTTGGCAAGGATGCAGAGAAAAGGAAACTGTTGTACATTGTTGATGGGAATGTAAATTAGTACAGCCATTATAGAAAACAGTATGGAAGTTCCTCAAAACATTAAATAGAACTACCATATGATCTAGTAATTCTACTTCTGGATACATATCCCAAGGAAATAAAATCAGTATGTCAGGGGATACCTGCACTCCCATGTTCACTGCAGAATTATTCACAGTATCCAAGATAAGGAAACAACCTAAGTGTCCATCAGTGGATGAATGGATAATGTGGTACATATACAAAATGGAATGCTATTCAGTGTTTACAAAAAGGAAATTCTGTCATTTGTGACAACACAGATGAACCTAGAGGACATTATATGCTAAGTGAAATAAGCCAGTCACAGAAAGACAAAGAAGGCAAGATTTACATACAGAATCTAAATAAGTTGAACTCATAGAAGTAGAGAGTTAGAATGATGATTACCAGAAGCTGCGGGGTGAGTGGGAAAAGAGAAAATGGGAGTTGCTGATCAAAGCGTACAAACTTCAGATAGAAGACAAGTTCTGGGATCTTTTGTACAGCAGAGTTGCCACGGTCAATAATAATATATTGTGTACTTCAAAATAAGAATTTCAAATGTCTCACCATAAAAAATGATAGGTAAGTGAGGTGGATATGTTAATTAGCTTGACATAATCATTCCACATTGTACACAAATAGCATAACATTACATTGTACCCTATAAATGTATATACAATCGTGACTTGTAAATTAAAAACATTAATTTTTGAAAGTCTCCTCTTCCATATAGGAAGCCTAAACTGATATTCAAATTTAAAAATCAAAACAAAACCAGTTTAAGCATATTATTTATAAAACATAAAGTAATATGGTCACCTGTAAGAAGCAAGTAACAGAGATGGGAAGGAGTAAGACATACAACTGCTGTTCCTTGTTGTAAGCCTTGCAGAATTAACGTTTTTAACTATTCACATGTATTACCTTAATTTTAAAAAGTAAATTTAAACATTTTATCATTAGTGAGCAAGAAACAATAGCATCATAAACTGGGAAAACAAGTAATTGGAATTTTACAGCTCTAAAGGACCTCTTATTTTACAGATGAAGAAACAGGTCTGAAATAGTTTTAAGACCTAACTAAGTTTTCACATCCAATCAGCAACAGTACTGAAAGTAAAACTATATAAAATCTCCTGATGTTTGCACAATTGCCATAAAGAGGAATTACATACCAAGGCAGAAAATACACGAACAAAGGCCCAGAAGTGGTAAAGCAGAGGTTCCATTCTGCAGATTAGTAGAATAGAATATTTTAAAGAGACCTGTGGGTCGATGCTAGACTTTGTCTCGCATATAATAAAAAGCCACTTCAAGGTGTTTAATACTGCCCTTTGAAATATCGCACTTGAAATCCCAATTGGCTTTCTCCCCAGCAAACTACTTTAAGTCCTGTAAACCTCCAGAACAGTGGTTCTCAAGTGGAGGGCTTGTTAAAAGACTGCCTCTTGCCAAAGGGATTCTGAGACAGGTCTGAGATGAATCACAAGAATTTGCATTTCTAACAAGTTCCTGGGTGGTGATGATGATGCTGGTCCAGGGAATACACTTTGAAAACCACTGCTCTAGAACAATGTATTCCTAAAAAGAGAATTTCAAGGCCAAAATTTCAGCAAACTTTGCATATTATAATCCTATCCTTGAGATTCACAATGCCCATTAGCAACATTAAAGGTCCTAAGGAATGCTTACAGTAAATGCTTCACATTTTTGACCTAGCCTTTACCAAACACCTTTTTCCCTCCATAGATCACCTATCAATGTTTCAAAGTTTGAGAAACACTGCTCTAGAAATTTTTGTGACTTAAACCTAAGGTTAGAATAATACATAAGATACCGTATATTCAGTGTTTAGCACATTTGTGCTTAAATGTGGATTGCTGTTAGCTGCTACCTGACAAAACATTCACCAAGTAATCATTCTTTGGTACAAGAAAAAAAAAAAAAAGGTAAGAACCAGAGCAATTTCACTGAAATTCTACTGGAAATGAAAGTTCTAACATGTGTCCATATCCTGTTTCCTCATCCCTAATGAAATTATTCCCTTTGATATGTAAGTATAATGGAAAGAAAATGATTGTTTTAAAAAGGACGTTTTAAGCACTGTACCTCTGGGTACAAATTAAAATAAATTGAAAAAATATTAAAGTAACTTTAAATAACATAGTTTACCTGTCATGAAATTGATGGGCTTTAATTTTATGACTTTTTATACTGAAATTTAGCTAGAATATATAATTTGTCCTTTTAATTGCTATATTTATTTCGCCACTGATCAAAAGAGGAAACTGTAGTGTGACATATAAATACTAATGATTTTCTAAAATAACACTTCACGTTTCAACCAATTAAATGAGGTATATGTCTGGAATTATTTTTTAAAGCATACATTACCTGTGACACACAAGGTATAGTTGTAAATGTATATGACAAAATGCTATGAGTTATTAGTTTCTGAGAGGCAAAATGGTATCATGAAAAGAATATTATGAACTTGGCTGTACCACTTTAAGTCTCAGTTTCCTCATCTGTAAAATAAAGTAGATGGGCTGTATAATCTCTAGCACTCTTCCAAATGTAGGGAATTACTGTGTGATTCAACAGTGGATAACAGACTTTAGGTGGTAAAATTTGTAACCAATATTAAAATATTGATAACACCTTCCTTTAAGTGGTCAAATTTGTGATCAATATTAAAAATAGCTTTTGGGGTATTAGCCTATTATCTTGGCAAAAAGTGGGGATGATTGGCCCACATAAAAATGAATAAATCTGACATTACCACATAAACAGACCTAGATTTTTAAAGATAACAAACCCATGTATTAACACATAACTTGTAACAGAACCTACTGAAAAGCCAGTATGTTAAAAATTAGCCGTAAATAACTTACTTCAATTATTTTTAGTACCAAATAACATGAAGCCAATTAAGGGAAATAACTCTACAGAACCTCTTTTTAGGGTCTTTCATTATTGAAAACATAATGGTAATGTTTTTTAAAAGTGTATTTTAACAGAACCGTGGAACTACAGCCTATCAACTTCTCAGGGTGAACATTCAAGCAGAATTAGTAAAGCAAGATTTATGAAGGAAGGGAACACAATGGTTCTAAAACAAAGCGTGGCCTGGCAGCCCTGTTCAACCTCCTCCTCAAGTTTTAGGAAGGAGAAAATAAAGGCAAGATAAAGAATGGATTTCCCAAAGAAGTGATCCTTGTTCGGAAATGCAAAATAAAATATTACCAAGAACCACTTGCTTTCATTTTCTTCTCTTCCCCATTTCCACCTGATCGCACGGCAATACAGATTTTTTTAAAAAAGGAAAATACTACTTTGCTTTAAAATATATCACACTGGCACAGAAATACTGAGGGGATTTTTTTGAGACGGAGTTTCGCTCTTGTTGCCCACGCTGGAGTGCAATGGCACAATCTCGGCTCACTGCAACCTCTGCCTCCCAGGTTCAAGCAATTCTCCTGCCTCAGCCTCCTGAGTATCTGGGATTACAGGCATGTGCCACTACGCCTGGCTAATTTTGTATTTTTAGTAGAGACGGGTTTCTCCATGTTGGTCAGGCTGGTCTCGAGCTCCCGACCTCAGCTGATCTGCCCGCGCTGGCCTCCCAAAATGCTGGGATTGTACAAGCATAAGCCCCCACGCCCAGCGGAGGGTTGTTTTTTGACTTAAGATACCTGCAGTGTCTGATCACTCTAGAGACAGGATTAGGGGAAGGAGGGAAAAAATCCAGAACATTTGCAGCACTGGAAAGACCCATTCACTTAAACTTCTAAATAAACTTAAATGATCTAACTATAACCCCAATTAGAAACTGAGTATGAGTTTAAATATGAAATTCAATGACAAATCTGCTTTCTGAATCATTTAGGACTGTATTTTGCGAATTCTAAAAATAAATCTTAGTCCTACTTCTCAAAACGAAAACTAACCAAGAGAAAATGTGTTATTTCAACAGCATTTTTAATTTTTAAAACATGCCACACAACTAGGTTTATGTCTTAGAAATCACCTGAGAAGTTAGTTTTATTAATTCACAAACAGGAAAACTGAGATCCAGAAAACTACTAATTTAGGCTAGGGACTTAGGAATGTTTTTCACTACTAAATTTGGGGAGTGTATTATCCACTCATTTTACACTGGCAGTGGACAATTGACCAGTATGTAATGCTGCACAAAAGGAGAAATGATCAATCAAAAAGATGTACTATAGGCATCTCACAGACAGCATTCCAACAGTGACTATCAGGGTCCTGCAAACAAGTACTTTAGAAGCACACTTAACCATGAGTAAATACAATATTATATTGCCTTACTGGATTTCTTCACCAGTCTATTGTAGGATATTCTAAAATAATTACTACAAATAAAAAATTCCATGTAGTCCTTGTTATCTATTAGAAAAGGCACGACATAAGACATTATGGGTTACAGACACTGAGTTAATAGCATTAGAATATTAAGGTTAGTTTCAAAAATGTATTGGCTGGTATGCTTTAAACTTAACGAAAAAAGTATTGAATTTGTGTTACATTATAACTGGGAATTACTAAATTTAAACGTAATTAATCAAAAGGGTTTAATTACAAATGAGTCTAGGAGTTAACACCAAAATAATAATGAACAATGACCAAGAAATGAAGTTAACGAAGTTGCCTCAGCCTACGGATTCTTAACCTGGGGCCACAAGGTCCTGCAAACTTCCTGAAAGTCAATGCAAAATCATGTATATATAGAAGAAGAAAAGCCATAGTTTTAAGAAAAGTCATAGTTTTAAATTAAAGAGTTCCATGGCTGAAAGAAGCTTAAGAACCACTGCCTCAGAGAACAGGACTGCAGCCATCAAATAAAATCATGTCCAAAGCTATGATACAAGTGTCAATCAAAATAAGTAATTTTGGCCATGATATGGTAAAAAATTTATAAGACAATGAAGATCTAGAAATACCAACATAGATAGTATATAACGGTATTAAAAGCCTGTCAAAATATTTTTCAAGACTCAGTATCAACATTAAGACGCATGTATTCTGGCCGGGCAAGGTGCCTCATGCCTGTAATCCCAGTACTTTGGGAGGCTGAGGCGGGTGGATCGCTTGAGGTCAGGAGTTCAAGACCAGCCTGGCCAACATGGCAAAACCCCGTCTCTACTAAAAATACAAAAATTAGCCGGATGTGGTGGCAGGTACCTGTAATCCCAGCTACTCAGGAGGGCGAAAAGCTTGAACCCAGGAAGTGGAGGTTGCAGTGAGCTAACGCCACTGCACTCTGGCCTGGGCAACAGAGCGAGATTCCATTTAAAAAAAAAAAAAAAATAGCAGCATGTATTCTACATTCCTGTTTGAACCTAGCCAGATTTGTCTACCTTTTGTTTAGCCGCCTACAAAAAAAAAAAAAAAGAATTAAAAACTATACAATACATAGAGCATTAATGTAGGGAATTAGCCATTAGCCATTTAATAAGTAATTAAATATCATTTGATGACTGGGCGCAGTGGCTCACGCCTGTAATCCCAGCACTTTGGGAGCTGAGACGGGCACATCACTAGAGCCCAGGAGTTCAAGACCAGCCTGGACAACATGGCAAAACCCCGTCTCTACAAAAAATAAGCCAGGTGTAGTGGCCCATGCCTGTGGTTCCAGCTACTCCAGAGGCTGAGGTGGGAGGGTCACTTGACCAGGGGAGGCAGAGGAGCTGCCACTGCACTCTAGCCTGGGTGACAGAGTGAGAGACCCTGTCTCAAAGAAAAAAAAAAAATCATTTGGTAATATCCTAAACCTCTCTCTATGTAAGCTTTTACTAGAAAACACTATAGTTACTGCTTTTTATATACCTGATTTTTAACATCATGTTTTGCCACAAATCCCCAACAGGTACCATTATTTGACAGACCCTTAAATACCATTGAGATATTGCATAGAATCAGCACTGTTATATTTGGGACGCTATTCTTATATGTGCTTGATCCTACAAACTTACCATACAATATGATGGTCACATCTTCTGAACAAGAGACTTACTAGATACTTTGCTGTCAAATCAAAATCAGTATGAAATAAATGTGTGCAAAATGACAGTGTTTCCTAGAACAATACCTAATCCTAATCAAGGTAATCAAAAAAGAGTACTAAGTTACAAAAGTGACTTCATCATTTATGGAAAGCCTACTGTGTTTCAGGCAAAGAACTCAAAAATGAGTAAGACATAGGTCCTCCAGAGCACGAATCATGTCTTGGATCCTGCCGATACAAAAGGTAGATTCTCATTATGCATTTATATTAAAAGACTCAATGATGAATACATGAGCTTTAGGTACTTAGGAAATAAAGCTGTGAGTACCTAGAAACCAATTAGATATAAGGGGTTGGAGACAGAGTTAAAGGCTAGAAGAATGACTAAATGATGATACCATTAATAAAGATAAGCACCTCAGAAGAATGAAAAGAAACATTATTTCAGTTTGGGGCACACATTGAGTTTGAGGTGCTTACAGAATTAACAGACAGACAGGACCAAAGGCAATTGGAAATACCATTTAGGAGTCCAAATCAGAGTTGGGAGATACAGATAAAGGAGTCAACAGTAGAAGCTGTGGGAATGATGAAAATTCCAAGAAAAGAAATAAAGCAAGGACCAAAATGGAACTTTAAAATACAAATATTTAAGAAAAAAGAAAAAGATTTGTGAATAACTTTCAATCAGGTAAACCAATTGGAAGAGTTTCTCCACATGGATTCTACGAGTAGCCATCACTGTGGTTTTTTAAGTAACAATGTAAAAATTCAAAAAGGTTATACACCTATGGCTAGCATACAATCCAAATTTCTTAGGAAAACCCTCTGATTTCAAATATTCTCTCCTACTGTCCCCATAAAGGATGGAAGTATACTGGAATTCTGTGTTCAAATTACAATTTCCACAACATCTCTTGGACCCTAACATGGAATACAACTTTTTTCACATTATGTCATTTGTAGAATGACATAGGATTATTTAAAGATTAAATGAGTATATACGCATAAAGTGCTCCGAACAGTACCTGATACACGGAAAGCACTAAGTGTTAACCAAAATTATTTTTCACTCCCCACTCCCCAATAAAAATATGGTATTACGGTCAGGTGCGGTAGCTCACACCTGTAATCCCAGCACTTTTGGAGGCTGAGACGGGAGGATTAGCTGAGGTCAGGAGTTCGAGACCAGCCTGGCCAACATGGTGAAACCCAGTCTCTACTAAAATGACAAAAATTAGCCCAGCGTGGTGGCACATGCCTGTAATCCCAACTACTAGGGAGGCGAAGGCAGGAGAATCACTTGAACCTGGGAGGTAGAGGTTGTAGTGAGCCGAGATCACGCCATTGCACTCCACCCTGGGTGACAGAGCGAGACTTGGTCTCTAAATAAATAAATAAATAAATAAATAAATGGTATTACATGTACAGCAGAAAATTGATCACCACATGGCTATCATGACCCTTTCCAAATCTTTCCCAAAAATTAATTTCAAATAATCTGTCCATATGTGTTATTTCTCAGACTATATGCAGGGTTTTGGTCATCTCCACAAATTTTACATTATGAACAAATCAGAGGAATTACGTGCTTATACCATAATAAAAGGTCAGGAAGAATATTTATATTACTGCTAGTCTTTACCTACTTTAGTCTTGGAAAACTCCTCAAACTAAATATTAAAGTGGCAAACAATCCTTTTGTATTGTCTTTTTTGTGCCTATATATGACTTGCCTTTAAAAGAATACAAAGTACAGGCAGGCGCAGTGGCTCACGCCTGTAATCCCAGCACTTTGGGAGGCCAAGGTGGGCAGATTGCCTGAGCTCAGGAGTTCGCGACCAGCCTGGGCAACACAGTGAAACCCCGTCTCTACTAAAAAAGTAGAGGTCTAAGGTGTCCAAAATCAGATACTTGACGGTACTTGCAGATAATGACTACTTTTAAATGTTCCAGAACCCTATGTCAAATTCATTGGTTATACTATCTTACCAACAAATCCTTCAGGCTTTCTTTCCTCCCAAATTATAAACATCTAAAATCCTTAATTTCCAAGGTCATCCCATAACATCACATCTCTTTTCATCTACTCCAACCCATAAATGTTCTATTAACTGTCTACCTCTTAATCTATCCATGGTGCAAATTTTCCAATACTGAACTCTCTATTTCCTTGTCCCTGAAAATTTCAGTATCTGTAACAGAAAACTGCTAAATAAATTGCATTCCTCTTACTCATTAATATCAAGAACCTGCAGCTCTATCATGTAATGAAACCAAACAAATTGAGCAAACATTTCAAACAGACTTTTGGTTACCATTCTTTAATAAGGACTAATAAGATGTAAATGTGGTGATTTAGCATGTTTCCTCATCTGTAAAACTGGTGGTTTAAAATATTCTTTAGATTATCTCCCAACTCCAAAGTCTACAATTATGTCTTAAAGTCTTAATTTATTCAATCTACTATCAATCCTACCCAGAGCATTTTCCTAAATTCCAAAAACTCAGAAATCACAGATTTCTAAGTCCTAGGTAAGGTTGTCATACGCCAAAGGAAAACCCAGTTAAGTGTGAAATTCCTACTAAATAACTTTCATAAACAAACAAAACCTACCTTGCAAGGGATTCAAGTAACTAAAATGAATACTAGGCAAACCACTATAAAGAAACAAAAAGCTTACAACATATATTATATATCGTAGAAAGAGCAGGGGACTGGGAATCAAGGAGCTGCTCCTAGGGGCAGTTCTGCCAAAAGGTATTACTTTAAGCAAATGGTAAAATCTGAATATGATGGAATTGGACTAAATAATTTCAAGAATCCCTGCCAAATCAAAATGATTCTAAAGTCTCCTTTGACTTAAAAATCCAAAATTGACACAAAATTCCACAAAAGCGTAGTCAGAGATGATACTGCACACAATTGACAACAATGGCTTAAGCCTCTGCTAAATGAAATAATGGAATTTAGGTTATGCATTATTCTGGGAAAGTAGATAGCAAAGGATTTAGGGGCTGTATAGGCTTTTAGTTGTCTGATATTTGAGTAGACCTTGCCTTTCATTTGTTTCTCTTTAATTCTTCATCATAAACTATAAACTAAGTGACCAACATAAACTTTCAGTCGCAATTTTCTCAAATGAGAAAAACATATTTATGAGGGCCCAGAAAACACTAAAGATTCTCTCCCTGGATTTGAATAGGACCTTTCCTAAAACATTAGTATAACACCGATATGCAATTATGATTATGGTGCCGTGAATTCTCAACCAGATTACTCACTTTTTAGATTATTCTCAGCAAAATTTTAATCCAAGTTGGCTTCCTCCTGCTACCCAGAGTATTTCTTTGTCACCACCTTCTACCACTAGTAAGCATTTTTTAAATATTAGCCTAAATAAAACACAATCAGAAAAATAAACCTATAAAAACATAAAATGCATTCCAAATAAAATGTTTGGAACATTTAGCATTTTGGGATAATATGACTGGAATGGAAGGGAGGTCTTTATAGTGAATGTTCTATTTTGATAGATAAACTATATCTAAACACTGTACCAGAGAGCTATGGACACTTAAGGATAATCTATTGTAAAGGTCTTGAGACCACACACTCTAATCAAAGAACTTCATAATGTATCTTGCTCAAGTTAAGTCAATTTTAAAACCATATATTTAAGCCATTATATGCATCAGTTTATTGTTCATTCATAAAACTAATTTCATAAGCACACAAATTATAAATTTGTTACAGTTAATGTTTCATTACCACTGTGAGAGGGGATCCTTAAAAAACAATAGTAAGTCCTATTGGTATAAATCCTTTTTGATTGTTCTTCTCAAACCAGTAAAGTTTTGACATTAGGCACGATTCTTTTAACACTTTGTATATATGTTTTAGGGGAAAAAAGTGAACATATCCACTCCACTGTGTTCTTTAGGAAAAAAGTAGCTTTTCCAAGTATAAGAGATCAACTAATTTGATAGTCTTTTCATTTCACAGAGCGTAATCCATCATTTTTTAAATTTGGTTCCTTAGATTATAAAGCTAAAGATGCTGACTCTTATGTAAAATTTTTTTTAAGTTACTGTTTCATTTTTTTATTCTAAGGAACATCAAACTACATTTATAATCTTTGTGAAAGTTTTCAAATCTCATTCATTTTCATGATTCCAATTCCACTTGAGATTCTAGGAGAAAATCCGTGAATGCTCACTACATACTGAAGATTAGAAAAAATCTAGAAAGTGTACTAAACTGCAATTAGGATTTGGACCCAATGCAAATGTGCACACCATAAAATTTCCTATACATTCTATAGATGTAGGAAGTTTATTAATTATATTATTTTGTAAATATATATATTACGTATTTAATTTGATTTAATCACATTCCATGGGTTGAATTTGGGGGTTGCTTTTAAAGTGTTGAGAGTTTAGTGTTTATTTTTGTAATCCAACAACTTTATCCAAAAATGCAGAAAATTTTTCTGGCTGGCCAGGAGGATAACATTTCAGTGTTGATAAGTCCATTGACTGTAACAGCCCAGGAAGCGTGCTAAAACAAAAGAAGAAAAATATTAGGCAACATGGGAGAAAATTCCATACTTTATCTGCTGCCCACTGATGACTGAATCTAACTTCCAAGAATATAGTGGTACTTCTAAAAACTGCACATGTGAATTTGTATATATTTTAATATTATAAGTATACATACTAGGATTATTAAAGCAATACAAAGAGTACTATAAAATGTCAATATAAATTCAGCAGATACCTTATCTCCTATGTCAACTATTTCAGAAATGATATTTCATGAAAAATGTCTTCACATGGCTTTGTAATACTTCTCAGGACTGGGCATATTTAAACTGAAGCACAATTCATTCATGAAAACAGAATTTAAAAATTGAAACCAAAAGTAATAGCTGCTAGACAAGATAATAAGCTGGGGAAACTACTAGACCACACATGAAGATTGTGAAATAATCTTTGCCAGTAATTTACTATCATGACTTCATATATAATTAAACAATATACCACACCACCATGTATGCTAGAAATAAGCTTTTAAACATAGAACTATTACTTCAGAAATTTATTTAAACCAATCGCTTAAATTAGAACATACATACCACCCCCCAGCCTAGATTTGGGGAAAATAAATGATTTACCCAAAATGAAAATATAACCAATTACTGGCTGGACGCGGTGGCTCACGCCTGTAATCCCAGCACTTTGGGAGGCCGAGGCAGGCAGATCACCTAAGGTCAGGAGTTTGAGATCAGCCTGACCAACAGATAAACCCCATCTCTACTAAAAATACAAAATTAGGCCGGGCATGGTGGCGCATGCCTGTAATCCTGGCTACTCAGGAGAATCGCCTGAAGGCGGGAGGTGGAGGTTGCGGTGAGCCGAGATTGCACCATTGCACTCCAGCCTGGGCAACAAGAGCGAAATTCAAAAAAAAAAAGGAAAAGAAAAGAAAATATAACCAATTATTGACTTACTGCTTACTACTTTTATGTGACTTTCTTGAAATTAATATAGAAAAAAAGCCATTTAAAACTGTAAAAAAAAAAATAAAAGAAATTGGAGACTTGTACAGTTTCCTTCCTTTTCAGCATGAGTAAAAAATCAGGATATGTTTATGAAATCAATGTTTTCCTTTTAATGTGCTAACATAAAATCAAAGCTGATTTAACATTTAGAATGAAAATACTAATTAAAAGTATCTGGAAAAAATTGACTTGCATAAATCAGTTAGGAAGATAAGTTTATTCCTCTTTAATCTAGCTTCTCTCCTGACTCACTAAATAGTTCAAGACTGGCTTCTATATTACACAGCTACCCTGACATTCCCTCTTCTCCAACATTATAGTGATAATGACACCAACAATTTTACTCCTGAAATAATCAATGAATCTGCCTCCTCTCAATAAGAACAGGAGTCTTTGTCTGTTTTGTTCACTGATGTATATCAAGTGCCTAGAACAATGCCTGGCACACAGAAGGTACTCAATAAATATTTAATGAATGAATAAGTATTTACTGAGTGCCTAAGAGACAGAAGCAGTAAAACTAAAAGAAAAGCTTATGCTCTAGCCAGTTTCTTCTCAGGTTTTTTATTTTAAAATTAATTTCATTTTACTATAACGTAAATAAACATATATATACACACATATATAGTAATTCTATGAGGCATTTACTTCTTGAAACATCAAACTAGGATAGGTTTTAAAGTCAAACAATTGGGAATTACTGACCTGGCCCTTTGGCAAGCTTCTAGTGTCTCAAAGAAGAACTAATAGAAAACAAACAAGCAATTTTCTTCATCCTTCTATTACGATGATCAGTTCCTGTTGAATTCTAATATACTTGTAGAAAATAATACTCCTTACCATAATTTCTCTGCTTAAAATACTTCAATGGCTTCTCAATAAACATTAATAAAATCAGAACTCTTACATAAGCTACCCCCACCCAGCTTCATCTTCTATTATATTGCTATATTGCTCACTATGCTCTGGCAACACTAATCTTCCTTCTGTTCCTCAAGCACACCAAGCTTCAAGTTCATTCCTTACCTAGGCTTTTGCACTTGCTGTTCCTTCTGCCTCTAAATCTTCATATGATTGGCTCTTCCTTGTATTTCGAGTCTAAGATCAAAATGTTAGGTACTCTGCCAAGCCTTCTCTGACAATTCTAATCAGTCTTCACCCCAGTTACCCCATCACCCTGTCTTACTTTCTTCATAGTACATTTCACCATGTAAAATACCTTGATCATTTATTTGTGAACTTGTTTACTATCAATTTTCCACGACCAGAATGTAAGCACCATGAGAACAGGGACTTTATCTCATGTTTACTACTGTATCCACAGCACCTAAAACAGTGCCTTTTATATATTCGGTGTAACTGATTAAATGAAAGAGTAAACATAATTTACGGATTCTAGTGGATTCACTATAGGCAAAACTTTTAACTAAAATAAGCAAATGTCTTCCTTGAATAATGAAAATCTAAATAATGAACTCAAAATTTAGAACTCCAAAATTAGTGTCTCAGAGACACGCACGTCTAAACACACACACACTCTCTCTCTCAGATATTCACATATACAAAGAAACAGCCACAGATACACATAGAAATACAACACAGAGACTGCAAAGCGGGAGACAAACAAATGGGAGTGTTTTAGAGCTGAGAAAATCAAAAAGTTTGGTAAGTGGGAGAAGGTAAGAGGCAGAAGAGACAGATGAGTTAGGTAGGTGGATAACAGGAACAGCAAGGGACGAATTAAAGCAAAAGATCAAAAATAATCAGTCTGTAGTATACCTGCAGGTACAATAAAAGAGATGACCCTCTTTGTGTAGCTGTTTTGCCAGTTCCAGCTGATGATTGTTCATCAACTTTTCGTTTATGACCACTACGAGTGGCTTTCCTTTTTCCAGAGCCTCCAAACAGCTTCCTGCACCTACAAATATAAATTAAATTTGTTTAACACAATTTAAAATAAGTTAAGGTCCCCACGAAGTTTTATAGCTAGAACTCAAAAGTTAAAAAACTTAAGTTGACAGAACTACAAGCTAGGTCTTTCAATTATACATTCAAAATGACAAGAGTATAGTTATCAGTTGCTCCCTAATAAAAAGTGTTAGAAACTTTATTTGAAAAATACATTATTTTATCACTGATGATGACATTATGGCCTATGATTCAGTGCTATGCTACTTGCTCTCTAGTACCAATGACCCTCGACTTATAATGGGGTACAACCGCATCATAAGTTGAAAACAGGCTGGGTGCAGTGGCTTATGCCTACAATCCCAACGCTTTGAGAGGCCGAGGTGGGAGGATCGCTTGAGCCCAGGAGTTCAAGACCACTCTCAGCAACATAGAGAGACCCTGTCTCTACTAAAAAAGAAAAAGAAAAAGAAAAATAATTAATAAGGCATGGTGGCTGTGGTCCCAGCTACTGGGGAGCCTGAGGCAGGAGGACTGCTTGAGCCCAAGAGTTGGAGCTTGCAGTGAGCTATGATTGCACCACTGCACCCCATCCTGGGTGACAGAGAACCCACAAAAGGAAAAAAAAAAAAAGCGGTTGAAAATATTCTAAGTAGAAAATGCATTTAATACACCTAACCCACCACACATGATAGCTTAGCCTAGCCTACCTTAAACGTGCTCAGAACACACTTATATTAGCCTGCGGTTGGGCAAAATCATCTAACACAAAACCTATTTTATGATAAAGTGTTGAATATCTCATTCCATTTATTGAATACTGCAAGTGTAAAACAGAATGGTTGTATGGGTACTTGCAGAGCAGTTTCTACTGAATGCGTATGTGTATTGCTTTCACACCACCATAAAGTTGAAAAACTCTAAGTGAAACCATTGTACGTTGGGCCATCTGGAGTATGCTTTGGGCATGGCCTTCAATCCAGATAAGATCGAGGTTTCACATACTGTATGTGAAATTATATTTCATTTCTATTCAACCCCAGGTAGAAAAGCAAGCCTACAACAGAGACAGGCAGGCATCAATAACGAAAAACCTTGACCACTTTGTATGGGTTTACATGTGAAGTGCTATCCCAGAAACAGTCAAGAATGGATTTCCATAAATATGCAAATATACAATATTACGATCAATTAAATTTTGAAATGTAAAATCATCTAGCTATTTTAAATGAGAGCAAAGAGATTGATACGTGAATAGATAAATCCTTTTTGGGTATCTTACGCTAGCGTGGTTAGTTAAGAACATTAACTCCGGAGGGGCACAGTGGTTCATGCCTGTAATCCTAGCATTTTGGGAGGCCAAGGCGGGTGGATCGCCCGAGCTCAGGAGTTTGAGACGAGCCTGGGCAACACGGTGAAACCCCGTCTCTAATAAATACAAAAAAAAAAAAAAAAAATTAGCCGGGCGTGGTAGTGTGCGCCTGTAATCCCAGCTACTCCAGAGGCTGAGACAGGAGAATCGCTTGAACCTGGGAGGCGGAGGTTGCAGTGAGGCGAGATAGCGCCATTGCACTCCAGCCTGGGCAACAGAGCGAAACTCTGTCTCCAAAAAAAAAAAAAGGAAAAGAAAAGAAAAAAAGAACATAAACTCCAGCACCAGATTGTTATCTGTCCACCACTTCCTGGCTGGACAAATTACTTAACCACTCTTGTGTCTCAGTTTCCTCGTGTAAAATGGAGATACTAACAGTACTTAGTTCACAGGATTGTTTAAAAGAGTAAAGTTAATATACACAAAGCACTCAGAGCAGTGCCAAAGGCTGTTACCTCCTAGGAGATACATTTTTTAAGCACCAATCTTTTGGTAATGTCTATTTCTAAAGACTTTTCTCTCCTCAAACTAGACTTAAATAAATAAATAAAAATAAACCTTCTTTAACAAGTCAAAACTGCATTGCTCCCCAAAAGCAGTTCTTCTGAATGCACTAGAAGTCTAATTAAGTAGTCTATCAGGGCGGTCCTCTGAAGAGGAAACAATTTACTCAGTATGTAGCTGTTACTATTTTTGACTGGATTCATTTCACTCACATTCAACAGAAGTGTAAACAATCTTACAATTCCACTTACTCCATGACCAATCCAACCAATCAGCAGGCAGAACACTCCTTTAGCTAACCCCAACTACTAATGTCAAGTTGACAATTTATTACACTTCACCGGGTAAATTATTTTGCCCCTCAGTGTTTAGGGTTTTTTATTGTAAAGATGGGCTACAGTGATTAATTTCCCATTCTTCTCTCACCCCAAAATACTAAGTTCTCACCAATAAAGTTCTCAATTATCATATTCAAATAAGTTGTGTATTCAAAAAGGGCTACAGTGAGTTCAGCTAGCGATTTTATTTTACCTCGAAAAGGTTCAAGTGTCAGTTCCTTATTGGAGGGAGAGCATCAGGATAAAAAGCTAATGGATGCTGGGCTTAATACCTAGATGATGCACGGTACATGTTTACCTTTGTTAACAAACCCGCACATCCTGCATATGTGCCCCAGAATACCCCAAAACTTAAAAAAAAAAAAAAAAAAATTAAAAGACCCAACCCTGAGATTCTAAGGCACCTTTACCTGCGTGACTAATAACAAGATCTGCTTTATGGATGTCTTCTTTCAAGGAATCCTTGTACCTGTAAACATCCAGAGTAAACGACTCAGTACTGAAGGGTTCAGGTACCACCGTTCCTCTACCAATTTGCAGGATAAGTCGGTTGTAACCAAGGCTCTCGATTTTCTGAAAGAGGAAATCAGAACACGAGGGCCTTTTAAACTGGCTATGTAAAACAGAGCAGGAACCACCACCACTACTAAAGTTTGACGTTAAGACCGGAGCACGGCCGCCAAAGAGCCTACCTGTGGCCAATTTCACTTAGTTTTCAAAACTAACGTATTCTCCGGTCCGGGGCCCGACGAGGAACCTCCCGAGCACTCATGAATCTAAGCGACCCAGCTCGCAGAGTCCCGCGAAAGCCACAGCAGGAAAAGACTTTGGAAAAAGGAGTCGTAAACTCGGGGGGAACCCAGGGACTACCCGTTCTGCCTCCCTTGCTGAACTGCGAGAACCGGGAGCCCTGAGGGGACGACGCGCGCTGAGGGGAACCGCGCGGGCTCCGGTCAAGCGCTGAGGGGAAGGAGCCGGGCTCTGAGGCGAGCTCGGCTGACTGAGACGCCGGCGCCGACGCGCGGTCCACAGGGGGGCTGAGGAGAAACTGCCTAGCCCGGTGGAAAACCCGGGCTCGGAGGGGCGGAGCCGTTGGAAGGAGGGGCGGAGGACGCGGAGGCGGAGAATACAGCGCGGGGGAAGCCCGGGAAAGGAGCCGAAGAAATGAGGGAAAGGAACGGCCTGGGTAATGGGAAGAGGAAACATGCGACCCCGAGTAGCCGGGTAGCCGAAGGGCCCCGCCGGGCATAGGCAGGAGCCAGCTAAGGGGCAGCGGCACCTGTGGTAGAGTTGCGGGGGTTTCTTTCCGAGCGTGACGGTCAGGCAAGGCTACCGCGGCTGGCTTAGTAAGGCCGGAGACGGCGGGTGGCGAGCCAAGCCGCCGCCTGCTCGCCTCCCTCACTCACTTGCAGACTGTCGGGCGCCGACACACACGCAATGAGGTCGTCAAAGCTGGTAGTCCCTACGGTAACAAACACGCACTTCATGGCGCGGGTTCCTCAAGCCCTGATCGCAAGGGCCGGATGTGACGCAACTGAGGCCACGCACGTTGCAGCGACTGCCTTCTGTGAGGGAGGCGGAAATCCGTAATGGCCGCCAGGGGGCGGAGGGGCCCCGGGCTGTGTCACCGGTTGGGTGGGGCAAAAGTCTATTGGTGGCCTAGGTGCCAGCCACTCTTCTAAGCACCTTTATGTGTAGGAGCCAGCTCCTGAGACCCCTCACTATAAGGGAATGGGGAATTGCCAACTGTAATTAACTTTTTCAAAACTGGTGGGTAAAAAAACACCATAACCTAAGTATTGTGTTGGTGTCATTGCGTGGGTACCACAATCTTTTAATGACAGACAAGTTTGAGATTTTTTTGTTTGCTGCCAAGTTTTGTCGAGATACATTTAAGAGATGGTTTTACTTCGAGTTGGCTAAGGGAATATGAGAATTAAAAGTGCCTTGCCAGGTACAGTGGCTGTAATCCCAAGCTACTGGGAAGAATCGCTTGAGCCCAGGAGTTTAAGACTGGCCTGGGCAACATAGCAAAACCCTTGTCTCTTAAAAATATTATTTTTTAGGCCAGGTGCCAATGGTCAAGTATGTAATCCCAGCATTTTGGAAGGCCAAGGCAGGTATATTACTTGAGGTCAGGAGTTCCAGACCAGCCTGGGCAACATGGTGAAACCCTGTCTCTCCTAAAAATACAAAAATTAGCCAGGCATGGTGGCAGGTGCATGTAATCCCAGCTACTCAGGAGGCTGAGGCAGGAGAATTGCTTGAGCCCAGGAGGCAGAGGTTGCAGTGAGTCCAAGATCCTGCCATTGCACTCCAGCCTGGGTGACACAGAATGAGACCCTGTCTCAAACAAACAAAAAAATGTAATTAGCCGGGGGTGGGAGCACCCACCTGTGGTCCTAGCTAGTCAGAAAACTGAGGCTGCAGTGAGCCATGATCACACCACTGCACTGCAGCCTGGACGACACTGAGACCCCGTCTCGAAAAAATTTTTAAAAAACTAAAAATAAAAGGCATCTTATAAGGTATGGGGTCTTGCTCTGTTGCCCAGGCTTTATTCTAACTCCTGGGCTCAAGCAGTCCTCCTATGGCAGGCCATGTCTCACTAACGAAGGCCTCCATAACAACTGTTTCAGTACTGAGTGGTGAAGTTAGTATTAAAAGCTAAAAAAAAGTCAGTGCCCTTATACAAAGGCTGGAATGTAACTAAAGCCCACCAAGAGTTTTGCCTAGGCCTTTCCTGGACCTTAAAACATGACAAAATAACAAAGGAATTATTGACCCATTCAGGATTAAACAAGTTTTATTGTATGTCTGAAGAAACTCCCCCAGGGCTCCACAAACAAGTTTGTTGGGAGTGGAAGGAACTCTCCAAACCTCTGTGATTTAGCAGGAGGCAAGATAAGGGTAATCACGACAGCACCTGAACTCATTTAGTTTTTTTTGTTTTGTTTTGTTTTGTTTTGTTTGAGATGGAGTCTCGCTCTCTCACCCAGACTGGAGTACAGTGGCATGATCACGGCTCACTGCAAGCTCCACCTCCTGGGTTCACGCCATTCTCCTGCCTCAGCCTCTGGAGTAGCTGGGAATACAGGCGCCCACCACCACGCTCAGCTAATTTGTTGTATTTTTAGTAGCGACGGGGTTTCATTGTGTTAGCCAGGATGGTCTCGAACTCCTGACCTCGTGATCTGCCCGCCTCGGCCTCCCAAAGTGCTGGGATTACAGGCATGAGCCACTGCACCTTGGCGGACCCATTTAGATTAAGTAAATTTACTGAGGTTCCAGAGGAAGGTCTTCAAGATTCAGACCTTATTTATAGATTTTAAGAAGTTAATCACTTATGTCTTTAGATGAATGCACACTTACATATAGACATATAGCTTAGAAGGTATATAAGCTCTGGAAATCATCGTGATTTTGAGTTGATCTGGTGATAATTTCCAGGCCTTCTCCCTGTAAACAGTTACAGAAATAAAAAACTCTCTTCCTCCCCAGTTTGTTTGCATCTTGTTATTGAGTCACGAAAAATAGTAGGCCCACCCTCAGTTTGGTCTGAGATCACTCCCGTCTCCGCCTCCGCTTCCCAAGTAGCTGGGACTACAGGTGCATCAAAAGTGGCTTTTAGAAAATCACTCTAACTGGCTGGGTGCAGTGACTCACACTTGTAATCACAGCACTTTGGGAGGCTGAAGCGGGTGGATCACAAGGTCAGGAGTTCGAGACCAGCCTGGCCAACATGGTGAAACCCTGTCTCTACTAAAAATACAAAAATTAGCCAGGCACGCTGGTGAGCGCCTGTAATCCCAGCTACTTGGGAGGCTGAGGCAGGAGAATTGCTTGTACTTGGGAGGTGGAGGTTGCAGTCAGCCAAGATTGTGCCACTGCACTCTAGCCTGGGCAACAGAGCAAGATTCCGTCTCAAAAAAAAAAAAAAAAAAAAATCACTGGAACTTGGGCTCTTTACGAACTGTGGTTCTCAGAAAACCAGGGCCCTCCAGGATCCCCTGGAAGCTGCAAGCAGTTAACCTCCATTAGCAAGCATGACTTGTAAAATAGAGGTGATAAAGCCTGAAGCCTTGATCTACGATCTATTGAATTATTCCACTGAACCATTTAAATGTAAAATTACACATTAGCACAATAAAGTACCACAGATAACTTACACTTAGGTAGGCATGTATAGGAGAGGTTATTTCTCAAAACTCTCCTTTTTTCTCCTACCATCATACCATTGTTAAGATAATTGCTCACTCTATCTCCTTCTAATGTTTTGTGTATTCCCTATTTAAAATATCACCTTAGCTTATGTTTGTGCTTTGCCCTGCCTGGATATATACAGAAGACAGGCTGTGAGAAGAAATTATTTCAAGGAGAAAAAGGATTGGAGGTAAATTGGGCCTAGAACATAGCCTGAGAAGACCCTTGGGCTTATTTCTACAGGGTGTTTCCTTTAAATCTTGAAGCTTAGGCAGTTGTCCTTTTGAAGAGTAACATGCACAATGGCAGGAAAACTCGCCAGCCGCCTTTCTGAAAGTGACATCCAGCAGAGACTTCTGGTTGGGACTTGGAAACTACCCAATCAGGACTCAGCTGTTTTCAACTAATGGGGACTACTTTTGAGTTTTTTATTTGCATACACAGACTTGATTAAGGGCTGGGATGAGAACTTTCCCTATTTAAGCCAGACCCACTCTTTGTTCTTTGGAGCACACTTAGTTTACATTGGAGGCTATGTTTCCCCATCTGCAGATCTCCTGCTTTTAGGTTGAGGTCTCCGAGACTTTGTTTTCTCCAAGGAGCACATTCACCTGGCTCTATGGGCCCTATGGGGTACACTCACACTTTGTGGAGTACTTTTGCATTTTGCAATGTACTTGTGCTTGGTAGAGTATGCTCACATTGCAAGTTTTGTGGGGACACTCATGCTTCTGTTGCACTCAAAGGGATGCCTTTGTCACAGTGCTGTGGGTAACCCATGTTCTAAGGTAATGGTCTCCAACCAGCCACCTGATGGTGCACCAATGAATTTTATATTTAAAACCTGTGGAGAAAATTCTTGTGCCTATTTAAGGCTCTGGATAAAATTAACCCAGGGTGATTTAAAACTCTTTTGACTAACTTGGGGAACTTTCTGTATTCCTAATCAAATTTATTTATGCATGCAGTTAGAACAGAGGAATCTAGGTCTCTCAAAGACAATACAAGGCTTTCTTTAATAGATACTATGAAAACTCCAAATGCAATCAGGAGTTTCAGATTGCCTTCTTGAGAGAAACTAATTCTGAACTCAGTTAGTGCCTCCAAAAACTTGAAAATCCTCCTAACCCAGATTATATTCCCAAGAAGGACTCAAACCCTTTGTTCCTCTTCCTTTCACTCCCTCTGCACTACCTCTACTTTATTCTCCTCTGCCACTACCTTCTTCACTTTCTGAACTTCCTTTTTTCTCCTCACTGTCTATCCCAGGCACACTACCCGTAACCCCTCAACTCCTCTTATTGCCCCATTTAAAATAAGTGAAAATGCAGAGGGAGGTTAGACCATATCTTACATTCCTTAGTCTAAATCTGAACTCTTGGCGATTGTCCTAAAACTGACTTCCTTGAATTTGAATGCCACTTTGGTTTCATCATAAGTGCGTACTAGCACAGACTCACCAAAATCTATCAATTAATTCACATGCTAGGGGTCATTGTTGTAGTTCAAACATGTATATGCCTAACTAAATGGATAAAACCTCTAGAGGACTTCCATTTCAAAAGGGACATGGCCGTAACAAAAGCAAAGAAAATAACCTGTGATTTGTTGAAGGTCATTCCAGTGCTTTTCCTCTGGCAAATTAATTGGAAAGCCATTGAACGAGTCACTCAAATAAAAGATGAGTCTGTCTTAGATTATTTTGACTGGTTCAAAAAAGCTTTCCAAGCTGGGCGCGGTGGCTCATGCCTGTAATCCCAGCACTTTGGGAGGCTGAGGCAGGATGACCACTTGAGGACAGGAGTTCGAGACCAGCCTGGCCAACATGGCGAAACCCTATCTCTACTAAAAATACAAAAATTAGCTGGGCATGGTGGTGCATATCTGTAGTCCCAGCTACTCAGGAGGCTGAGGCACGAGAATCACTTGAGCCCAGGAGGCAGAGGTAGCAGTGAGCTGAGATGGCACCACTGCACTCCAGCCTGGGCAACAGAGCAACACTCTGTCTGAAAAAATAAGAATAAAAATAAAAATCTTTCCAGCAAAATTCTGGTATCAAGGACTTAACAGAGGATACCATTAATCTTTTTGATTCCAGTTTTCTTTCAGAGCTTAACTGAACTCTTAATGCCTTAGTCAAACAATATAACCTCAATTGGACCTTTAAGAAATCCCACAAAATTGCCTCCTTGGCAAACTATCTCTCTAAGACTTTGTAAAGAGACAAAGGAAGAATAAATAAGACACTTGATTATCAGGAAAAGGCCACCACGTTCATGGCCCTACATATTCAGCAATTTAAAAAACAATCACGGAACCAAAATGTTCTCAAGATTCTGGGAAACAGGATCTATTTCTTTCACAAGGGCCTTTATCACTACAAAAGAGGTTATGAAAAATACAAATGATGGCTTCAGAAGAACCCAGATAAAGCTAAGAAAAATGCAAGATTTTTCTTCATTACAAGATTGGGGTGCTTCAGGGAGATAAGGGCAATCTTATTCCTTCTGTGAACCAGCTGAAGAAGGTTGGTTTCAAATAAATAACAAATTGGTCCAGGCATGGATAGATACTGGTGCCACACTCTCAGTGCTGAACTCCAACTCTTTTTCAGATCGCCTTCCCTAGAGTAGTCAAACCACCCAGATGATAGGGGTCCCCAGCCAGCCAATGATAGTCAAGCCAAATCCAATTCCTTATCAGATAGAACCCATCATTGGATACCATAGCTTTCTCCTTCTCCCCTCTCTTCCCGTACATTTATTAGGAAAGGATTTCCTTGAAAAGAGTCAAGCCAACATTTTTTTTTTTTTAATTTATTTATTATTATTAAACTTCAAGTTGTAGGGTACATGTGCACAACGTGCAGGTTTGCTACATATGTATACTTGTGCCATGTTGGTGTGCTGCACCCATCAACTCGTCATTTACATCAGGTATAACTCCCAATGCAATCCCTCCCCCCTCCCCCCTCCCCATGATAGGCCCCGGTGTGTGATGTTCCCCTTCCCGAGTCCAAGTGATCTCATTGTTCAGTTCCCACCTATGAGTGAGAACATGCGGTGTTTGGTTTTCTGTTCTTGTGATAGTTTGCTAAGAATGATGGTTTCCAGCTGCATCCATGTCCCTACAAAGGACACAAACTCATCCTTTTTTATGGATGCATAGTATTCCATGGTGTATATGTGCCACATTTTCTTAATCCAATCTGTCACTGATGGACATTTGGGTTGATTCCAAGTCTTTGCTATTGTGAATAGTGCTGCAATAAACATACGTGTGCATGTGTCCTTATAGCAGCATAATTTATAATCCTTTGGGTATATACCCAGTAATGGGATGGCTGGGTCATATGGTACATCTAGTTCTAGATCCTTGAGGAATCGCCATACTGTTTTCCATAATGGTTGAACTAGTTTACAATCCCACCAACAGTGTAAAAGTGTTCCTATTTCTCCACATCCTCTCCAGCACCTGTTGTTTCCTGACTTTTGAATGATCGCCATTCTAACTGGTGTGAGATGGTATCTCATTGTGGTTTTGATTTGCATTTCTCTGATGGCCAGTGATGATGAGCATTTTTTCATGTGTCTGTTGGCTGTATGAATGTCTTCTTTTGAGAAATGTCTGTTCATATCCTTTGCCCACTTTTGGATGGGGTTGTTTGTTTTTTTCTTGTAAATTTGTTTGAGTTCTTTGTAGGTTCTGGATATTAGCCCTTTGTCAGATGAGTAGATTGCAAAAATTTTCTCCCATTCTGTAGGTTGCCTGCTCACTCTGATGGTAGTTTCTTTTGCTGTGCAGAAGCTCTTTAGTTTGATGAGATCCCATTTGTCAATTTTGGCTTTTGCTGCCGTTGCTTTTGGTGTTTTAGACATGAAGTCTTTGCCCATGCCTATGTCCTGAATGGTACTACCTAGGTTTTCCTCTAGGATTTTTATGGTGTTAGGTCTAACATTTAAGTCTCTAATCCATCTTGAATTAATTTTCGTATAAGGAGTAAGGAAAGGATCCAGTTTCAGCTTTCTACTTATGGCTAGCCAGTTTTCCCAGCACCATTTATTAAATAGGGAATCCTTTCCCCATTTCTTGTTTCTCTCAGGTTTGTCAAAGATCAGATGGCTGTAGATGTGTGGTATTATTTCTGAGGACTCTGTTCTGTTCCATTGGTCTATATCTCTTTTTTGGTACCAGTACCATGCTGTTTTGGTTACTGTAGCCTTGTAGTGTAGTTTGAAGTCAGGTAGTGTGATGCCTCCAGCTTTGTTCTTTTGACTTAGGATTGTCTTGGAGATGCGGGCTCTTTTTTGGTTCCATATGAACTTTAAAGCAGTTTTTTCCAATTCTGTGAAGAAGCTCATTGGTAGCTTGATGGGGATGGCATTGAATCTATAAATTACCTTGGGCAGTATGGCCATTTTCACGATATTGATTCTTCCTATCCATGAGCATGGTATGTTCTTCCATTTGTTTGTGTCCTCTGTGATTTCACTGAGCAGTGGTTTGTAGTTCTCCTTGAAGAGGTCCTTTACATCCCTTGTAAGTTGGATTCCTAGGTATTTTATTCTCTTTGAAGCAATTGTGAATGGAAGTTCATTCCTGATTTGGCTCTCTGTTTGACTGTCACTGGTGTATAAGAATGCTTGTGATTTTTGCACATTAATTTTGTATCCTGAGACTTTGCTGAAGTTGCTGATCAGCTTAAGGAGATTTTGGGCTGAGACAATGGGGTTTTCTAAATATACAATCATGTCGTCTGCAAACAGGGACAATTTGACTTCTTCTTTTCCTAACTGAATCCCCTTGATTTCTTTCTCTTGCCTGATTGCCCTAGCCAGAACTTCCAACACTATGTTGAATAGGAGTGGTGAGAGAGGGCATCCCTGTCTTGTGCCAGTTTTCAAAGGGAATTTTTCCAGTTTTTGCCCATTCAGTATGATATTGGCTGTGGGTTTGTCATAAATAGCTCTTATGATTTTGAGGTACGTTCCATCAATACCGAATTTATTGAGCATTTTTAGCATGAAGGGCTGTTGAATTTTGTCAAAAGCCTTTTCTGCATCTATTGAGATAATGATGTGGTTCTTGTCTTTGGTTCTGTTTATATGCTGGATTATGTTTATTGATTTGCGAATGTTGAACCAGCCTTGCATCCCAGGGATGAAGCCCACTTGATCATGGTGGATAAGCTTTTTGATGTGCTGCTGAATCCGGTTTGCCAGTATTTTATTGAGGATTTTTGCATCGATGTTCATCAGGGATATTGGTCTAAAATTCTCTTTTTTTGTTGTGTCTCTGCCAGGCTTTGGTATCAGGATGATGTTGGCCTCATAAAATGAGTTAGGGAGGATTCCCTCTTTTTCTATTGATTGGAATAGTTTCAGAAGGAATGGTACCAGCTCCTCCTTGTACCTCTGGTAGAATTCAGCTGTGAATCCATCTGGTCCTGGACTTTTTTTGGTTGGTAGGCTATTAATTATTGCCTCAATTTCAGAGCCTACTATTGGTCTATTCAGGGATTCAACTTCTTCCTGGTTTAGTCTTGGAAGAGTGTAAGTGTCCAGGAAATTATCCATTTCTTCTAGATTTTCCAGTTTATTTGCGTAGAGGTGTTTATAGTATTCTCTGATGGTAGTTTGTATTTCTGTGGGGTCGGTGGTGATATCCCCTTTATCATTTTTAATTGCGTCGATTTGATTCTTCTCTCTTTTCTTCTTTATTAGTCTTGCTAGTGGTCTGTCAATTTTGTTGATCTTTTCAAAAAAACCAACTCCTGGATTTATTGATTTTTTGGAGGGTTTTTTGTGTCTCTATCTCCTTCAGTTCTGCTCTGATCTTAGTTATTTCTTGCCTTCTGCTAGCTTTCGAATGTATTTGCTCTTGCTTCTCTAGTTCTTTTAATTGCGATGTTAGAGTGTCAATTTTAGATCTTTCCTGCTTTCTCTTGTGGGCATTTAGTGCTATAAATTTCCCTCTACACACTGCTTTAAATGTGTCCCAGAGATTCTGGTATGTTGTATCTTTGTTCTCATTGGTTTCAAAGAACATCTTTATTTCTGCCTTCATTTCGTTATGTACCCACTAGTCATTCAGGAGCAGGTTGTTCAGTTTCCATGTAGTTGAGCGGTTTTGATTGAGTTTCTTAGTCCTGAGTTCTAATTTGATTGCACTGTGGTCTGAGAGACAGTTTGTTATAATTTCTGTTCTTGTACATTTGCTGAGGAGTGCTTTACTTCCAATTACGTGGTCAATTTTGGAGTAAGTACGATGTGGTGCTGAGAAGAATGTATATTCTGTTGATTTGGGGTGGAGAGTTCTATAGATGTCTATTAGGTCTGCTTGCTGCAGAGATGAGTTCAATTCCTGGATATCCTTGTTAACTTTCTGTCTCGTTGATCTGTCTAATGTTGACAGTGGAGTGTTGAAGTCTCCCATTATTATTGTATGGGAGTCTAAGTCTCTTTGTAAGTCTCTAAGGACTTGCTTTATGAATCTGGGTGCTCCTGTATTGGGTGCATATATATTTCGGATAGTTAGCTCTTCCTGTTGAATTGATCCCTTTACCATTATGTAATGGCCTTCTTTGTCTCTTTTGATCTTTGATGGTTTAATGTCTGTTTTATCAGAGACTAGTATTGCAACCCCCACTTTTTTGTGTTCTCCATTTGCTTGGTAAATCTTCCTCCATCCCTTTATTTTGAGCCTATGTATGTCTCTGCGCGTGAGATGGGTCTCCTGAATACAGCAGACTGATGGGTCTTGACTCTTTATCCAGTTTTCCAGTCTGTGTCTTTTAATTGGAGCATTTAGTCCATTTACATTTAAGGTTAAGATTGTTATGTGTGAACTTGATCCTGCCATTATGATATTAACTGGTTATTTTGCTCGTTAGTTGATGCAGTTTCTTCCTAGCCTTGATGGTCTTTACATTTTGGCATGTTTTTGCAATGGCTGGTACCGGTTGTTCCTTTCCATGTTTAGTGCTTCCTTCAGGGTCTCTTGTAAGGCAGGCCTAGTGGTGACAAAATCTCTAAGCATTTGCTTATCTGTAAAGGATTTTATTTCTCCTTCACTTATGAAACTTAGTTTGGCTGGATATAAAATTCTGGGTTTAAAATTCTTTTCTTTAAGAATGTTGAATATTGGCCCCCACTCTCTTCTGGCTTGAAGAGTTTCTGCCGAGAGATCTGCTGTTAGTCTGATGGGCTTCCCTTTGTGGGTAACCCGACCTTTCTCTCTGGCTGCCCTTAAGATTTTTTCCTTCATTTCAACTTTGGTGAATCTGGCAATTATGTGTCTTGGAGTTGCTCTTCTCGAGGAGTATCTTTGTGGCGTTCTCTGTATTTCCTGGATTTGAATGTTGGCCTGCCCTGCTAGGTTGGGGAAGTTCTCCTGGATGATATCCTGAAGAGTGTTTTCCAACTTGGTTCCATTTTCCCCCTCACTTTCAGGCACCCCAATCAGACGTAGATTTGGTCTTTTTACATAATCCCATACTTCTTGCAGGCTTTGTTCATTTCTTTTTCTTCTTTTTTCTTTTGGTTTCTCTTCTCGCTTCATTTCATTCATTTGATCCTCCATCGCTGACATTCTTTCTTCCAGTTGATCGAGACGGTTACTGAAGCTTGTGCATTTGTCACGTATTTCTCGTGCCATGGTTTTCGTCTCTTTCATTTCGTTTGTGAGCTTCTCTGCATTAATTACTCTAGCCATCAATTCTTCCACTTTTTTTTCAAGATTTTTAGTTTCTTTGCGCTGGGTACGTAATTCCTCCTTTAGCTCTGAGAAATTTGATGGACTGAAGCCTTCTTCTCTCATCTCGTCGAAGTCATTCTCCGTCCAGCTTTGATCCGTTGCTGGCGATGAGCTGCGCTCCTTTGCCGGGGGAGATGCGCTCTTATTTTTTGAATTTCCAGCTTTTCTGCCCTGCTTTTTCCCCATCTTTGTGGTTTTATCTGCCTCTGGTCTTTGATGATGGTGATGTACTGATGGGGTTTTGGTGTAGGTGTCCTTCCTGTTTGATAGCTTTCCTTCTAACAGTCAGGATCCTCAGCTGTAGGTTGTAGCTGTAGGAGATTGCTTGAGGTCCACTCCAGACCCTGTTTGCCTGGGTATCAGCAGCAGAGGCTGCAGAAGATAGAATATTTCTGAACAGCGAGTGTACCTGTCTGATTCTTGCTTTGGAATCTTCCTCTCAGGGGTGTACTCCACCCTGTGAGGTGTGGGGTGTCAGACTGCCCCTAGTGGGGGATGTCTCCCAGTTAGGCTACTCAGGGGTCAGGGACCCACTTGAGCAGGGAGTCTGTCCCTTCTCAGATCTCAACCTCCGTGTTGGGAGATCCACTGCTCTCTTCAAAGCTGTCAGACAGAGTCGTTTGCGTCTGCAGAGCTGCTGCGTTTGTTATTATTTACTGTGCCCTGTCCCCAGAGGTGGAGTCTACAGAGACAGGCAGGTTTCCTTGAGCTGCTGTGAGCTCCACCCAGTTCGAGCTTCCCAGCAGCTTTGTTTACCTACTTAAGCCTCAGCAATGGCGGGCGCCCCTCCCCCAGCCTCGCTGCTGCCTTGCCGGTAGATCACAGACGGCTGTGCTAGCAATGAGGGAGGCTCCGTGGGTGTGGGACACTCCCGGCCAGGTGTGGGATATGATCTCCTGGTGTGCCTGTCTGCTTAAAGCGCAGTATTGGGGTGGGAGTTACCCGATTTTCCAGGTGTTGTGTATCTCAGTTCCCCTGGCTAGGAAAAGGGATTCCCTTCCCCCTTGCGCTTTCCAGGTGAGGCAATGCCTCGCCCTGCTTCAGCTCTCGCTGGTCGGGCTGCAGCAGCTGACCAGCACCGATCGTCTGGCACTCCCCAGTGAGATGAACCCAGTACCTCAGTTGAAAATGCAGAAATCGCCGGTCTTCTGTGTCGCTCGCGCTGGGAGTTGGAGACTGGAGCTGTTCCTATTCGGCCATCTTGCTCCGCCCCCCCCACAAATATCAAGCCAACATTTTTTACCCATAAGAGAAATGTGTTATTTTAGGAATAAACTCACTTGAGACCTCTACTTTAAAAAACAAAAACAAAAACAAAAAACAAGGGGGACTTGCTCTGTCACACAGGCTGGAGTGCAGTGGCACAACCATGGCTCACTGCATCCTTGACTTCCTAAGCTCAAGTGATTCTCCTACCTCATCCTCCTGAGTAGCTGGGATCACAGGTGGTCGCCACCACAGCTGGCTCATTTTTTACATATAGAGACGAGGTCTCACTATGCTGCCCAGGCTGGCCTTAAACTCCTAGGCTCAAGCAGTCCTCCCGCCTTGGCCTCCCAATGTGCTAGGATTACAGGCATGAACCACTGGGCAAAAACGAATACCAATATCTGTCTTTTTCACTCAGCACCACCAATTTTCATTCAGATAGATCCTAACAATTCTCTTCTAAATGCGAAACAATACCCCCTCAATTCTGAGGCATTAGCAGGCATGGAACCTATTATTGATTATTTTATTTCTAAGGGACTCATTGTCCCCTATACTAGCCCATGCAATACCTCAATTTTACCCGTGCAGAAAAATAATGGGAGAGGATGGAGGTTTGTTCAACAACTTAGAGCTGTAACCAATATTGTTATTCCTGACACCCCATTGTGCCTGATCCACCCACACTCTTACATAATGTGCCTTCTGACACCCAATATGTCTCTACTCTTGACTTCTGTGTTGCCTTTTTCAGCATCCCTGTTTACCTGAAAGTTTCTTTTCACCTTCATGTGGAGAGGCCAGCAATATACATGGACAGTGCTTCCTCAGGGATATACTGAGAGCCCTATCTATTTTTTCCAGATTCTTTGAGCAGACCTGAAAACGGTAACCTTTTTATAAGGTTCAACCCTGTAACAATATATTGATGATATGCTTTTATGTTTGCCCTCTCAAAACACTTACCTTGCTGACACTCTTCATTTTGTTTCTGTCAGCTGACCCTCAATAAATGTCATAAGGTCTCTAAAGAAAAATTACAATTTGGTCAAGATTCATCTAAATTTCTTGGATATGTATTAACTTCCTCAGGGCTAAGCCTTGATCCCTCTCACATTCAAGTCATCTTTTTCCTCACCTTACTTGCTACAAAAAGGCAGCTCAGAGAATTTCTAGGGCCTGTGCATTACTGCAGAATATGGAACCTAATTTCTCTCTAATGGTACAACTGTTATATTCCTTACTTAAAGCCTCTTTTCCCCATTTCCTTGTCTGGATTACTGATGGTGAACAAGCTTTCCAAGTTTAAAAAACTCAATTGTCCACTACCCCTACCTTATGACATCCAAATTATTATGATTTTCTCTTTTTGTGCATGAAGGAGAGGGTAACACATTAGGGGGTTTGCCTTAGCCCCTTGAGGGCAACTATCAACTGATTGGCTATTATAGTCAATAGCTGTACCCTGTGGCACAAGTATTGCCCCCCTATCTGAGAACCTTTGCTATTACTTCTATGTTTGTAAAGGCCACTAAAAAATAGTCATACAGTTCCCTCTCACTATGTATGCCCCTCATTCCACTGAAAGCCTCCTCACTTTTCATCATACCCAACATCTTTCAGCCAGCCGATTGACTTCCTATGAGATACTATTTTCTTTTTCTCTCAATTTAGCCATTGCCCACTGCAATCTATTAAAACCCTTTTACCATATCCAATGGAAGACATCCTGTGACTGTGTCAGTTTTACAGATACCCTCCTTTTACAAACCAGCATATACCCAAAGGAAACGCCTCTACCCAACCTGGACTTTGTCTAGTACACTGACGTGTCTTCTCTCAAGAGCCCTGCTGGCTCTTACCTCACAAGATATGCCATAGTTTCCCTAGCAGAGACTATTGAATAGGTCCCCCTACCCACAGTCTGGTCAGCTTAACAAACAGAATTGCATACCCTCACATGAGCCTGTTTGCTGGCTGGAGGCAAAACAACTAACATTTTATACAGATGGTAGATTTGCCTTTGGGTTGCACATAATTTCGTATGCCCTGGGAACAATGAGGTTTTTTGACCTCCTCCAGACAACCTATTAAAAATAAAGATTTTTGTTTTGACATTTTTAAAAGCTATTCAGGCTCTATTATCTCTTGCCATTATCGAGATCCAAGGACCCTCCCCTGAAAACTCTGAAGACAGTAAGGGCAAGCATCTTGTTGATGCAGCTGCTGAAGCTACAGCCCTACAAGTAACTCCCTTTATAGTAACCAAGGAACTCATTTAACTGACCAAGTATTAGCAAAAATTTGGAACATTTAGCCCATTCTGCAGCATTTTTATTATGCATACCACTCCAATCTTTTGGGCTGGTTGAATAGATAAATGGGGTTATAAAAACCCAATTTACGAAGAACCTACGTATTTTTAACCTGCCCTGGCATAAGGCCCTCCCATTGACATTGCTAGTTTTACAATCCACACCTACTAGGAAACACTGTCTCTCCCCTTTTGAGATCGTTGCTGGTCTGCTGATGTACCTGGCTGAAGAAATGTTTTCCCTGCTCAGTTATAGGGAGACTTCCTAACCTACTACCAAGGCCTTGTCAAAGCTTTAAAGACTAACCACCACCAGGTTGTGGAATCCTTTTACAGGCCCAAATCAGATGGCGACCTCTAGCATCGCAGCCTCCACCCTAGTGATCATGTATGTTGGTAGAGACATCAATTGAAAGACTACCTTCAGCCCTGTTGGAAGAAGAACTCTTTTCAGGTACTGTTAATCAATCTCTGTGCTGCCAAGTTACAGTGTATTGACTCTTGGATACATATATCTCACCTAAAAATGGCACCAACTCCTGGAGAATCTTGGACATCAATGCCAGTGTTTAATACCAAATTCAGATTACTAAAACCCCATCTCCAGGCCAAGAAGACAACATATAAGGTTGACAACTAACCCAGGATTCCAGACCAGGCCTGTATGAGTAATATGCTCAGCCCTTACATTTACTTTATTTTTGCCTTGATTGTCATAGCTTTGGGAATTCTGTGTATTTTAGACATTTTTTGACATGTTAAAATTTAAAATAGTTCCCAGACAGGGCAGTTCCAGATGAACATCCTGTTTGAGCCTCTGAGCTAAGGCAGTGCCTGTAACCAGTAATTGGAGCTGAGACACAGTGGCAGGAAAACTCCCACCAGCAGCCTGAAAGGAGCATCCAACAGAGACTTCTGGTTCTGGTTTGAAAACTACCCGTTTGGTAGTCAGCAGTTTTCAACCAATTCAGGCTGAAAGAGTTTGCACTCTTCATTTGCACATGTGGACCTGACTGAGGGCTGGGGTGGGAACTTTCCCGATAGCATGCTTTCAGTTTACAACAGAGGCTGTGATTGTTTTTTAGAAAATAAAACTCTTCGGCCAGGTGCAGTGGCTCACTCCTGCAATCCCAGCACTTTGGGAGGCCAAGGCGGGTGGATCCCCTGAGGTCGGGAGTTCGAGACCAGCCTGACCAACATGAACAAACCCCGTTTCTACTAAAAATACAAAATTAGCCGGGCATGGTGGTGCATGCTTGTTATCCCAGCTACTCGGGAGGCTGAGGCAGGAGAATCGCTTGAACCTGGGAGGCGAAGGTTGCGGTGAGCCAAGATTGCACCATTGCACTCCAGGCTGGGCGACAAGAGTGAAACTCTGTCTCAAAAAAAAAAGAAAAGAAAACTCTTCTTTGTTTTTCCTTTGCAGACCTCATGGTCTTTTGTTAACAAAATTAATGATAACGGTGAAACTACAGTTTTATAACAATAAATATAGAAAAGTCATGGTTGAATAATGAAACAAGCATAATCATTTTCTGCCCAAATAGAGAATAAAATATGAATATTTAGTGAAATATAAAGACACAAATATTCAAAAGTATTACTTGTCCTAAAAAAAAAAAAAAATCCAGGACTTAAGATTTCTACACATGAATCAGAGACTATAATGCCTCATTTGCTATGAATTATACCACAAAGCACAATAAGCTACAGAGACCATTTCTTATATGTGGACTAAGAAAGAAATACATTTACTATTAAAATAAAACCCTAAAAATAGTTTACAAAACCACTTCTAGATGATACATTAGAATAGAAGCAGAATAGACCAATGTGTCCTAGATATTACACCACCCTGCTACTCTAGCTGTATGACCTCAAATAAATCATTTAACCTCTGTTGAGCCTTAGTTTTCTCACTTATAATGAAAATAACAGATTCAGATTAGGTCTTTTAACTATACACTCTATAACTCCAAGAGCAAATATTCTGCTGTTTGATGACAAAGCAGGAAAAAATAAAATTCTTAATACATAATATAAATCCATATTTAATGTTAATGTCACATCTTGTACTGATCATATTGATTCTTATATTTATCACTAACATTTGTATGGCACTTTACAGTGTTATTAAATGTCTTCATGTTCATCATCATATTTTAATTACACAACTTCCCTATGGAGTAACAGAATGGAAGAAGTTAAGCTGTTTGCTCAAGATCACATATCTCGGAAGCAACTTACTGAAGAAATCCAGCTCTTGAGCTGTTTAAGCCTGGGCAGGTCTTTTCTTGCCTCCCTGAGGTAAATCAAAGCAACCAATGAACTTTAACTTTGTACACTCTGTTTCATTTGTTATTCTCCTTCCTGGGTTACTTTGGGGATTATTATTTTATTTCTAATTTATATATGACCACTAGGTTATTCCCATTTGGTAGCAGCAATAGCTGGGAATCTGATATTATTGCATGATTATTCAATCTCTGCATTAATGGGTTATATAGATTAATAGTAATGTATTATAAAGTACTATTTCCTGTTAGGCAAGAGACAACAGAATTCCCTTATGAGTTTTGTCTGTCTGCCAATTTTGTCTTCAAGTCAATTAAAAATTTATGCTGCCAGGAAGAAGAATAGTTTTTGATATCAGGATTGGCAAATATTTGTGTTTCTATGTTTAATCTTGATCTGTGCCTGAAGTTGTAGATCTGAAGTTATAAGTTCTCTATGAATCTGTGTGGCTATAATTCAGAAAGACCTTTACATCTCATTGAATCTGTGAAACTTTTTCCTATAAGATATTAAATTAGTCTATGGCAATACCACCCTGAATGTGCTTGATCTCATCTGATCTCGTGAAGCTAAGCAGGGTGGGGCCTGGTTAGTACTTGGATGGGAGACTGCCTGGGAATATAAGCTGCTGATGGCTTTAAAAAATTTTTTTTATATATTAAAAATAAAAAAATAAAGGAGCACTGTTCTGAATAGAGAACATAAGTACATATATGAATTAAATGTTAAGTTCCCAGAAAACAAACAAATTGACTTGTAATACCTTAAATGTACTAGACTTTAACAAAACATTTCTTACAGAAACTAATTCAGAAACCAAGATTACATAATTAACATTATTTTGACAATTATGGTTTTTTCTGACTTATTAGTGTAAAGTGAAATACAAGCATAAATTGTATTTTACTTGGATTTTTTTTCCTAAACTTGCATAGGTTTACTGATCAAATAAATTGACATTATTCCAAAAAATGTTTATGATTATAAAAGATGTAAAGTTATATTCAAGAAAATGAAATCATTACTCTGACAAATTTTATATCAACAGCTATTATGCTTTGAAGTAGGCCAGATTGAAGATTATTTCCAAGATCTTTAAGCAACTCAAAATCATGGACTGACATTAAATTGAGTTAATTAATGGGTAATCATTGGACAGAATTTTTTTTTTTTTTTTTTTTTTTTAAGATGGAGTCTCACTCTGTTGCCCAGGCTGGAGTGCACTGGTGTGATCTCGGCTCACTGCAACCTCTGCCACCCGGGTTCAAGTGATTTTCCTGCCTCAGCCTCCTGAGTAGCTGGGATTACAGGCACACGCCACCACGCCTGGCTAATTTTTGTATTTTTAGTAGAGGCGGTGTTTCACCATGTTGGTCAGGCTGATCTTGAACTCCTGACCTCGCGATCTACCTGCCTCAGCCTCCCAAAGTGCTGGGATTACAGGTGTAAGCCACTGTGCCCAGCCAGAAATATTTTATTTTCTAAGTAAAATAGTATATTAAACACTGGTTTAACCTAAACATAATTTTAAATTTAAATGTTTTTGTTTCTTATTTTTAAGTGCTGTTAAGTAGCTAGCTATATCTTGGAGTCATGTCATGAATGCATTTATTTTTGCCACTTTAGGAAGTTATAAAAAGAATTTGTGTGGCTATAGAAAGTTTTGTCATATGTATTCTTAACCTCTGCTACTCTATTAAAATGGTTGTATATGCCAGACACTTTATTTTCCTTCTGGCTCTTTTTAAAACAGAAATTAGTTACTTTGATTAAAAGTTATAATTAATATGGGTGGTTTAAACTCTTTAAGTAATAACACTGACAGAGAATTACAACATTATATGTGCTTTTGTTTTTCAAAGGAAAAAATTAGGTTTTTCCTTAAGTAGCTTGTTGGTTTCCAGACCTTTTTACACTTTTAAAATTTATTGAGAACCTCAAAGAGCTTTTGCTTATGTGATTTATAATGTGAGTTATAAATATTGATATTTACCATATTAGAGAAAAAAGAAAATTTTAAAATATTGATTGATTCAGTGAAAAATAGCAAAGATGAACACATTGCATGGTGACATAAATGATCTTTTTTTACAAAAAGTAACTATTTTTTAAAACAGAAAATTTTATGAGAAGAATATAATTGTTTCACATATTCGCATATCTCTTTCTTATCTTGGCTGGTAGAAGGCACCTGGATCCTTGTATCTGCTTCTACTAATTTTATTTTATTTTGTTTTATTTTATTTTATTTTATTTTTTGAGATGGAGTCTCACTCTGTTGCCCAGACTGGAGTACAGTAGCGTGATCTTGGCCCACTGCAATCTCTGCCTCCTAGGTTCAAGCAATTCTCCTGCCTCAGCCTCCCAAGTAGCTGGGATTACAGGCTTGCACCACCATGCCCGGCTAATTTTTATATTTTTAGTAGAGACGGGGTTTTGCCTTGTTGGCCAGACTGGTGTCAAACTCCTGGCCTCAAGTGTTCCACCCACCCCGGCCTCCCAAAGTGCTGGGATTACAGGTGTGACCCACCGTGCCAGGCCTAACTTCTAGTTTTAATCCTTTACAATATCATATATTAAGTAACCTATGGAAAACAACGCTGTATACTCATGAGAGAATGAGAGTCAAATAGGCAGATGACATTATTATGAAAATTGTTTTGACCTCACAGATCCTCTAAAACAAATATGAAAGAGCAGAAAGAAAAACAAAACTTGGAAAGTGCATTTTATTTGCCTTGATTTATAATACTTGAGTCTGAAAATAAGCTATTAAATATAGTAAGATATTTACAATGGTCCCTCTGCTTAGATGGGTTTTGCTTCTTTTATTTAGAACTTAATGCTTCTACCTGCAATGTAAAAAATTAATCCTTATCTTCTGTGTAATCTATGTAAATAGAAGAGATTCTGTGCCTTTCAAGAAAAATGTTCTATGATTAAATTGTCTTTATTATGTCCTTATCTATGGGAAAAAATCCCATAGAACATATGGTTTTTACTTATGAAATAATGAACATTTTTACGATAGTGTTACCTTCTGTGTTTTTTTTCAAATGCTTTATTTTTACTTTGATTAAATAGGTAAAGAAGTCTTATTTCTCAGGCACTCATGATCTCACCTAATCAACTCCACAACTCTTAATTTTGCCCTCTCAAAATCAGTTCCTAAATTTGATCAAATAAAATAAACATTTCATATATATATATATATATATAATTGTTTGTTTTTGAGATGGAGTCTTGCCCTGTCCCCCAGGCTGGAGTGCAGTGGCACGATCTCGGCTCACTGCAACCTCCACCTCCCGGATTCAAGCAATTCTCCTGCCTCAGACCTGAGTAGCTGGGATTACAGGCATGCGCCACCACACCAGGCTAATTTTTGTATTTTTAGTAGAGACAGGGTTTCACCATGTTGGTCAGGCTGGTCTTGAACTCCTGACCTCGTGATCTGCCCGCCTTAGCCTCCCAAAGTGCTGGGATTACAGGTGTGAGCCACCGCGCCTGACCCTTTAGGATATATTTTATACCTAAAACTAAAAGTTTTAACCTAAAACCACTGAAATTTCTCAGAGGGCCTTTGGAAAATCCCAGAGATTCATTATTTGACTTTATGAAAAGAGATGTTGGAAATAGTTGTTAGATCAAAAAAGATACTCAGACCTCTCTAAGTTGTTTTAATAAAATGTTATTAATATAAGTATTTCAGAAATTGTGTGCTTTATGGGAAGTCTCTGGCACTTTTCAGTGCCCTCCCTGTCCATAATGTTATTTTACTTTCAGGTGTAACCCTGATCAAAACTGTTATGTGTTACTATTGTAAAAGTTGCATGGGAATAATTGTTATACAGAAGTGACATTCAATCTTCCCTAAGTTTGTTTTGATAAAATGTTATTAATATAAATATAAAACCCAGGTTTTCTATTTTTTCTAAAGAAATATATACATTTACCCAGATAAAATAAACATGTGGCTATTTCTGAGAATCTAAAGGAAATATGGAAAATAAAGTAGCATAAGTTATTATATGATAAAGGTGATTTCATACCCATTTTATATAACAGGATATATTTTATTTTAAAAATTTAGAAGGAATCTGGAATGAATGTATGACATATTCATTTATTTATAATCTGTACATTTCTTTGTTATTGCTCTTGCTATTAACCTCTGCTGCCTCATCAATATGGCTAACTATTCCTTCAAGATTCATCAGAGGTGTAATTTCCTCCAGGAAGCCTTTCTCCACCCCTTTTAAGATTGTGCCCATTTTGTGCCACCAGTAACACTCTTTGGCTACCTCTGTCATAATTCTTGATGTTTAAATCACCTGTATACTTTTCTCCTCTTTTGTACTGTAAAATCTTAAAAGGTGGAGACCAGATTTAAATCATCTCTAAATTCCCAGGATTTAGTGCTATTCCTGGAAACTAGATGATACTCAATAATGTTTATTGAACAAAAAATAAATTACTAGTTACCTAGTGGGATAACTAGGCCTGTTGGGATTACAAAGATAAATAAAACATAGTTCCTATTCTATCCCAACAATAGATGATTTGTCTTATTCATGGGTTGATTAATGGTTTGTGAAATTTCAAAAGATTAAAAAGAAAACTATGAAATCCATTATTTTTATTTTATGGACAAGAAGCAGAAGCTCAAATCAATAGTTTTTTTTTTTTTTTTTTCAAAATTATACTGGTAATAGCAGAGCTAAGGCTTGACTCCAACCCTCCTGATGCCTGCCCTGTGCTCCTCTACACTGTGCTGACCTTTCCTTTATTGAAGAGCCTTCAATAGTGGCATATGCATTAAAATATAAAGTAATGTAACTTGAAAGGATGATAAATCATAAATGTTTCTTCTTAATCTTTTAAACACAGCACATTGCAGAATCCTTGAGGTGACTTTAGATTCATTTCTTTAATTTTCCATCATTCATCAAAACTTTCTGTATATTTTTTTCTTTATTATTATAGTGCATGTCTTCGAGCAAAGCTGAAAAGTTTCGAGTTATAAAACCCACTTATAATCTCCACTTTGTGGATGTTTACGTTCTTAGGAAGTTGCCAAAACCTAACATATATATATATATATACACACACACATATATCTCAAGGGGAGTTTATTAAATATTAACTTACATGATCACAAGGTCCCACAATAGGCTGTCTGCAAGCTGAGGAGCAAGGAGAGCCACTCCGAGTCCCACAGCTGAAGAACTTGGAGTCTGATGTTTGAGGGCAGGAAGTGTCTAGCACGGGAGAAAGATGTAGGCTGGGAGGCTAGGCCAGTCTCTCCTTTTCACGTTTTTCTGCCTGCTTCATATTCACTGGCAGCAGATTAAATTGTGCCCACAAGATTAAGGGTGGGTCTGCCTTTCCCAGCCCACTGACTCAAATGTTCATCTCTTTTGGCCACACCCTCACAGACACACACAAGATTAACAATTTGTATCCCTCAATCCAATCATGTTGACAGTATTAACCATCACAATATTATTATTATTGGCAACTGTCTTACTTTTAGGAACACCAAAATAATTATTTTCTAGCTATATTGGTCAAATCCAGAGTTAAAATAATACTATAATAGAGTCAATTTCTGGATAACCTCAAAATTGTTTAATTTATTAATGGATATTTTTACTGAAATTATCTTTAAAATGTTTATAATAGGTAGCTTTGTTTCTCAAGATTCTAGCAAGTAAAACAAATTACTCCATTCACCCAAGGGTGTGCAAGAGAACTGACAAAATCAAGATTCAAAAAGAATTAAATAATGGCAGCTTTGTAAGAATAAATGTGTTGTGATTCTTTTGAAAGAAATAAACTCATTTGGATACATGAAAAAAGATATGAAGGAAATTTTAAAAAATATGAAGTAGCGAAACAATCAGCTGAAATAAATCAGATCAGTCTTAGCTTAAAAAAAGTAACTATGCAGTACAAAATTGGAGTTTTAATGAACTATAATAAATGAGAGTCGGCTGTATCACTACTTGTGTCACCAGAGGCAGAGAAAGAAACTAATTTTTGTTGAACACTCCTTATGTGCCAAGCATTGTGGTAAACACATTATATATTTGATCCGATTTTATCCAAATACAATTTAAAGATTTTTATAAAACCAATCTTTACATGAAATTGCTGCTTATAGAAAATTATACTACAAATCATATTAAAGCTATAATATTACGGAAATAATTAAAATAAACTCGTGCTTTTTTTATTGTTGTTGTTTTGTTTTGAGACAGGATCTCGCTCTGGGCTGAAATGGGATGACGATGGCTTAGTGCGGCCTCAACCTTCTGGGCTTAAGCAATCCTCCCATCTCAGCCTCCTGAGTAGCTGGAATCACAGGCACATGCCACCACACCTGGCTTTTTTTTTTTTTTTTTTTTTTTTTTCTGAGACAGAGTCTCGCTCTGTCGCCCAGTCTGGAGTGCAGTGGCGCCATCTCGACTCACTGCAAGCTCCGCCTCCCGGGTTCACGCCATTCTCCTGCCTCAGCCTCCGAGTGGCTGGGACTACAGGCACCCGCCACCACGCCCGGCTAATTTTTTTGTATTTTTAGTAGAGACGGGGTTTCACCGTGGTCTCGATCTCCTGACCTCATGATCCAAAGTGCTGGGATTACAGGCGTGAGCCACCGTGCCTGGCCCACACCTGGCTATTTTTAAATTTTTTTGTAGAGATGTTGCCTAGGCTGTTCTAGCCTTGAGTAATCCTCCCACCTTGACCTCCCAGGGTGCTAGGATTACAGGTGTGAGCCACCAAACCCTGCCCTCTTGTGCCACAGTGACAAAGATTAAAAATCATGAAAGGATCTCTTTAAGTAAAATCCATTGAATATGGAGCAAGTCACTTTGGTCAAACATTTAACTGTATTATGGTGACTACTAGGCTAAATATATCTCAATACCAAGTATTTTGAAAAGGAGGAAAATATATTTATGTGAACTTGATTATATGAGTATATGCCTCCTGTATGGATCAGTGATGTTATTAATTAATCCCCTGATTTGTAAAATTATCGTAATCAACTAAGCTACAAATGATAAAATGTTTGATTTAAGGAGACTGAATATAGTCTGAGTATAGCCCCTTCAATCAATAAGTACTCAAAATCTAGACCTTGCTCTGAATCTGTTGTATAATAAAGGGCTAGTGCTTAAATGAGACAGGATGTATTATGACTTGGAAGTTTCTTAAGAAGTTTTCAAAAAGGTTCAGTCATACCCAGACCTCAGCATCACACGATATAACTTTGAGACAAACCTGCACATGTACCCCCGATACGTAAATAAAAATTGAAAAAGGAAAAAAAAAAAAGTCTGAATTGTGTTAGTTTGTTTCAATCCTCCTTAATTTTTACTATCATACAGCAAAAATAAAAGAATATAACATACCATTGTTCATAAATGTCAGATGCACAGCTGTATCACTTAAAACAAGTTCATTCAAGGATATTCATTAAGCACTTACTATGTGCAAGGCCTCTGCTATGCACAGATGCACTAGACGGTTTGCAATCTAGAGGAAACACACAAACATGAATGCAAACATGTTTTTATAAACTGTGGTAAAGAACAGAGCCATGCAAGAGAGCAGGCGATGTGTAACTGGGGTGGGGATGAACTTTAGATTTAATGGTCAGGGAAAGCTTCTTGGCAGAAGTGACATTTAAGCTGAGGCTTGAAAACTAAGGAGCCAACCAGGAGAAGACAGAGGGAATAACCTTCCAAACAAAGTGAATAGATTGTGAGCAGGCCATCAGAGAAGGGGCTTAGCTTGTTTGAACAAAGAAATGAAAAAGGACAGTATGTGTAGAGCACAATAAGCAAAGGAGCCAGCAGAGACCTCAACAAGCCCTATAGGTCATGGGAAAGTTTGGTTTGTATTCCTCAAGAATTGAGCAAGTGGAAAACGTGACAACATATTTAGATGGCTTTTACTTGTCTTAAAAATTATGATTTCCAGATTAGAACATGCACATGACACATCCCAGAATAATTAAGCTAAGTCCAAGTGTATTGTTCATGGGAATAACTCCTTTAAAAAAACAGTTTTTTTAGAGATAGGATCTTACTCTGTTGCCCTGGCTAGCGGTCCCATGACAGCTCACTGCAACCTCGAACTTCTGGGCACAAGGAATACTCCTGCCTCAGCCTCCCAGAGTGCTGGGATTACAGGTGTGAGCCACTGCCCCTGGCCCTGTTCATGGGAATAATTCATCTGAAAACTAAAATGTTAATTTTATTAAATTAATGCCGTATGCACAGATTTTAAAAAATAGTATACTGAGAAAATCCCATCTCTCTCCATTTCTAATTCTCACTACTGAAGGGCAATAACTTTAAACAGTTTTGGCTATTCCCTATGGTGTTTACTACCACGTTTCCATATAACATGCTTGTATTGCTATATCTTGATTGTTCAGCTTTAATCTATTGATATTTTTATTATAATAGGTGACAATTAGGCTCTCTTACATAGCCGTAAACACATACCATCTTTCCTCTCAGAATATTCATACCACAATTTTTGGTGAAATCAATATTTAGTGATTATATTATTATGACTTTGTAAACATTTTTCAGAGTTTACCCATGTATTAAGTATGTTATAACATTTCCTTCTCTATAAAATTTTGTCATGTTTTATTTAATTTTTATTTGCTCAAGATTTTCTCTATGAATCTATCACTCATTCTCAAACAGATCTTTCCAAAAGATCTGTACATCTTCCCTTTGTATGTTCAAATACATCAGGTTATCAATAACTTTCTTTTTTATGATTAGTAATGTCTGTGCTAGATATTTTTGTCCTTCTCCAATGTGAACTGGTTTAGTCCTTATAAATAGCTGTCCTCTGGGATTTCCCCTCACCCTTATCCTGAAAATCTCTTTTGCCTATCTCTTATGTCAGATTCTATTTTCTGGACTCTGTCTTCCTTACTTTCGATTTAACTTCCTCATTTTGGTGGGCAAATATCTTCCAATGACTTCATGAGAAAAGATGGTCAATTTTTTAGATTTTACACGTCTGAAAACACCTTGTTCTAATATTTCATCAGATTGTTAGTTCAACTGATATATAATTCTAGATTGGTGTATTTGTTTTCTAATGTTACTATAACAAATTACCACAAATTTTGTGACTGAAAATGACACAAGTTTATTATCTTTCCATCAAAAATGTGAAATCGCTTTCAATGATCAAGGTGTTGGCAACACTGCTTTCTTCTGGAGGCTCTTCCGAAGAACATTTTTTTCTTGTTCTTTACAGTCTCTAGGGGCTGCCTGCATACTTTGGCTCATGAACCCTTCCTCTATCTTCAAAACGGATTACTCCAACCTCTGGTTCAGGTTTCACATCTTACTTTGGTCCTCCTGTTACAAGGGCCCTTGTGATTACTTCAGCCCCACCCAGATGATCCAGGATCATCTGCCCATCTCACGATCCTTAATTAATTGCCATCTGCAAAATACCTTTTACCATGTAAGGTAACATATTCATAGGTTCATAGATTAGGACATCTTTGGGTGGGGTTTGGGGAGAACATTATTCAGCCTACTACAGTTGGAAATTATTTTCCCTCAGAACTTGTCTTCCAGAGTCTAGGGATACAGTTGAGAAGTTCATACTTAATATTATTCGCAGTCCTTTGTATGTGACCTGTTTTTCCTCTCTGGAAGCTCTTAGAATCTTCTCTTTAATCCATCTTCTGAAATTTCACCGTCATGTACATTTGTGGAACTTTTCTATCTGTATTATCATCTGTATTAGTCCATTCTCGCATTGCTATGAAGAACTATCGGAGACTGGCTAATTTATAAAGAAGAGAGACTAACTCATGGTTCCACAGGCTGTACATGAAGCATAGCTAAGGAGGTCTAAGGAAACTTACAACCATTGCAGAAGGCAAAGAGGAAGGAGACATTTTTTGCATAGTTGGAGCAAGAGGAAGAGAGAGAACGTGGAGGTGCTACACACTTTTAAACAACCAGATCTCATGATAACTCACTGGCTATCACAATAGCAAGGGGGAAGTCTGCCCCATAATCCAATTACCTCCCACCAGACCCCTTTTCCAACATTGGAGATTACAACTGGACATGAGATTTAGGCAGGGACACAAATCCAAACCATATCATCATCCTAGAGTGCTAGGAATTTTCTTTGCATTATTTATTTAATAATTTATTATTTTTTTTTCTACTTTCCCTATCCTCACTTTCTAGAACTTCTGTTGTTGTAATTTGGCCCTGCAGTACCAAATCCTTGCATTTCCTCATATTTTCTCTATTATTTTTCATTTCTTTTTCTGTTCATTCTACTCTCTAGTAGATCTCCTCAACGTTAAATTTGTATTCTATTTATTTCTTAGATTTCTGCTATAATATTTTCTAAGATCTCCTTCTTATTCTTTAACAGTTCCATTTTTTATAGCATGCTGATCTTTTGTCTCTAATGTATCTTCTTGTATCTTTCTGAAGAATATTATTAATTATATTTTAAGTCCTTTTTATTTGCATTCCCTCTGTTTTCACTTTTCCCTTTTACTTTTGTTGTCATTGTTGTTATTTTGGTCTCTTTCATTTTAGAAACTGTCGTCAATGTCTAGTGATTTAGCCACCATAAATAAAAGTGAGGTGCTAAAATGATGACTGGAAATTGTGTTTAGATTTTTGAGCTTCACTAAAAGTAACTGGGCATAAATTCAGTCTTCTATAGGAAAAACTCAAACATCAGTATCTGTAAGGCTTTACTTTAGAGCTAGTCTGTTTCTCAAGAATCCTCCAATCTCCTACTGAGCTGCCAATATCTTAGAAACCAAGTGGCAGGCCAGGTGCAGTGACTCATGCTTGTAATCCCAACACTTTGGGAGGCTGAGGCGGGAGGATGGCTTGAGCTCAGGAGTTCAAGACTAGCCTGGGCAACATAGCGATACCCTACTTATACTTAAAAAAAAAAAAAAAATAGCCAGGCCAGGAGTGGTGGCTCATGCCTGTAATCCTGGCCACTTGGGAGGCTGAGGTGGGTGGATCACCTGAGGTCAGGAGTTCAAGACCAAGCCTGGCCAACATGGCAAAACCTCATCTCTACTAAAAATACAAAAATTAGCCAGGCATGGTGGTGCACATCTGTAGTCACAGCTACTCTGGAGGCTGAGGGAGAAGAATCCCTTGAACCCAGGAGGCGGAGGCTGCAGTGAGCCGAGATCTCACCCCTGCACCCCAGCCTGGGCAACAGAGAGAGACTCCATCTCAAAAATAATAATAATAATAATAATAATAATAATAATAATAGCCAGACATGGTGGTGTGCACCTCTGGTCTCAGCTACTCAGGAGGCTGGGAAGATTGCTTGAGCCTGGGAGACTGAGGCTGCAGTGAGCAATGATCACATCACTGCATTCCAGCCTGGGTGATGGAGGGAGACAGAAAAAAAAAAAGAAGAGAGAGAGAGAGAGAGAGAGAGAGAGAGAGAGAGAGAAAGAAAGAAAGAAAGAAAGAAAGAAAGAAAGAAAGAAAGAAAGAAAGAAAGAAAGAAAGAAAGAGAGAGAGAAAGAAAAGAAAGGAAAGAAAGGACAAGAAAGAACGAGAAAGAAAGAAAGAAAGAAAGAGAAGGAAAGAAAAGAAAGAAAAAGAGAAAAAGAGTAAGCAGCAGAAAGCAGAAAGGTGCTTGGGATGGGGGTGTGGAGTTAGGGTGGGGGTGTCTTACCTTTTAGTATATAGAGACTTAATCACCATTTTCATTATAGTTCATCATCTCAACCCTCAGCTGTGCCTGTTTATATGACTAGAGCTTCTTTTCTGGAGAGATGATTTAATTACTCCAGAAAATAAAACTTGAATCTTTTGTTGAAATGGACAAGGGACTCTTGAGATCTAATTTCTTCTTTTTTATTTTTTATCTTGCATTTATTTATTTATTTATTTATTTATTTATTTATTTATTTATTTTTGAGAAGGAGTCTTGCTCTTGTTGCCCTGGCTAGAGTGCAATGGAGTGATGTTGGCTCACTGCAACCTCTGTCTCACAGGTTCAAGCCATCTCCTGCCTCAGCCTCCCCAGTAGCTGGGGTTACAGGTGCCCACCACCACACCCAGCTAATTTTTGTACTTTTAGTAGAGACTGGATTTCACCATGTTGGCTAGGCTAGTCTCAAACTCCTGACCTCAGGTGATCCACCTGCCTCGGCCTCCCAAAGTACTGGGATTACAGGCCTGAGACACCACAACTGGCCTGATCTAATTTTTTCTTGAGTTGGACTTTCAATCAATTTTCCTTTGCAAGCTTTCCATTTACCCTGTACCTCAGAGGTATACTGTACCTCAGAGGTATAGAGTACCTCTAAGAACTGAGCCCATCACCACCAGCCTCAGGGTTCAGCTTTCTCCAATTATGTTGGTTTAGCACTCATCTGATATATTGTGTTCCAGCCTCTGAATTTTTGATGAATTTACTTGTTTTCTGTTATCTTCTCTCCTGTTCTCTTTATCCTTCTGCATTTTTGGGCGGGGGGTGTGGTGGGGACGGAGCCTCACTCTGTCGCCCAGGCTGGAGTGGAGTGGTGCAATCTTGGCTCACTGCAACCTCCACCTCCCGGGTTCAAGCAATCCTACCACCTCAGCCTCCCAAGTAGCTGGGATTACAAGCGTGAGCCATCATGTCTGGCTAAATTTTTGTATTTTTAGTAGAGATGAAGTTTCACCATTTTGGCCAGGCTGGCCTCGAACTCCTGACCTCAAGTGATCCTCCCTCCTCGGCCTCCCAAAGTGCTGGGATTATAGGCATGAGCTACTGCGCCTGGCCCCTTCTGCATTTTTTTAGAGATGAGGTCTTGCTATGTTGTCCAGGCTGAAGTGCAGTGGCTATTCACAGATGTAATCATAGCACACTACAGCCTCTTAACCGCTGGCCTTAAGTAATCCTCCCACCTCAGCCTCTGGAGTAGCTGGGACTACAGGTGTGCATCACCATGCCCAGTATCCTTCTGCGTTTATACTGCATTTGTCCTTTTGCACCTCACAAAATTTTTTACTGTTATTTTAGTGGAACCTCACAAAACAGCAGAGATAAATGCATGTGTTCAATCTGCCTTGTCTAACTGGAAGTTTATAGCACATTCTATATTGAGAAATAATATGGCCAAAAGCTGATAACACTAAGGGTGTGAAAATAAGAAACCCACTTTGCAACACAAACGTGAAAATCTGTTTCAGAGAAAGATGAAATTTAAAAATTCTATAAGCCATTTATATGACTATTCACTGCTCTGTGAAAAAGCAAAAGCTCTGTTGCTATAGAAAACTGGATTACATGAATTTTCAAATACTTAAAATTATAGATAAGTCAATAAATCAACATAAGATATATGGGCTTGTCTAGTGATTTGTGGATACAGAATGTATTGAGTGTATTTTATGAAAATTGCCTTTAGACATTAATTAACCTCCTTTAGGAACCTTAAGAAGCATGCTATTTAGTGACTCATTGGAACAGCTCCAGAATGGAAGGATGGAGCAAGGCATTTAATGTTTTAGATTTATGAAGTAGGTGAATTGCAGACACAGTTCTTAAACAAATTTTCAGACAGAACTTAAGTATTTTTTAAAAAGACTCTGCATGGTCTTCCTCTATCATAATCCTGACCACACCCCAGCCTGTATATAAATTTGAGTAAAAGGGTACAGTAAGAGCAAAGAAGTAGAGTTTTACACAATACATCTATTGACACGTATTGAGTGTTTACTATGTACCAATAATTGTGCTAAACACTTTTCATAAATTATTTAATAGCAAATGGTTAGTGATTATATGATAAATATATTTAAGCAGTAAAAAAGGAAGGATAAATGAAAAAGGAGGAGGAGAGAGGTTGCAAACACCACCAAATACTTATGGTGTTCTCATTTTCTTTCCATCCCCATGCCTTCCAATCTCAAGGACTGTTCTAGACTTATTTATATTCATAGCATAATTTTGAACGTTATCATGCTTTTTGATGTTCTTTTAGTATGTTAATATTAAATAGTTCATCTTAGCTACTCGAATTTGAAGATTAATGATTTGAAACTTCAAGCAGGAGCTTTGATTTTGCATATGTAGTAAATGTTCAAATCACACATAGATTACTGTTTTCCAAAATATACCATCAGATACTTTGTAAAGAAAGAGATAGAATTAAAGGAGAGAGAGAAGAAAGAGAAACCTGCCAAGGCATTACTACGATTTTAAAATCTGTTTTTGAAAGGAATGTGGCTGCTGTTTTCAAATGACCAAACCTTTACAAAAGTCTTAAATAATATCAGCGTGGGAAGACTTAATACATATCCAGTCAAACAACAAGAACGCAAAAGTCTGGAACATGTATAAAATTGGTCTAGGATTAATGGAAATAATCTAGAAAATGAGAATATAAATAATTATCCAAAAGACTAGTAAGATATACTTGAGCCTATAGATTATTTAAGAATCAGAATTTCCGTTATTCTTTTTTATTGTAAAAGAAGAGGCCAAGTGTGATGACTCATACCTGTAATCCCAGCACTTTGGCACTTTGGGAGGCCAAGGCGGGTGGATCACCTGAGGTCAGGAGTTCAAGACCAGCCTGGCCAACATGGCGAAACCCCGTCTCTATTATACAAAAAAAATTAGCCAGGCATGGTGGTGCATGCCTGTAATTCCAGCTACTTGGAAGGCTGAGGCAGGAGAATCGCTTGGAAGAACCTGGAAGGCGGAGGTTGCAGTGAGCCGAGATCCCGCCACTGCACTCCACCCTGGGTGACCGTGAGAGTCTGTCTCAAAAAAAAGAAAAAAGAAGGTAGATTTCTTTCTTACTTACTTTTTATCTACTGAGTACCTGCTTTGTGCAAGGCATTGTGATAAGCATTATGGAGGGAAAAATATTAAAAAATCTAAGATGCTATCTATTTTACCAAGAAGCTCAAAATCAAGTGTTGAGGATAAGACATATACAAAATAACTGCCAAACTCTACACAGTATTACGTGAAAAATGCCACATGAATGACACAAATATTTTCATTTTCCATTTTGCCAACTTGCAATATATATAGAATGAATTATATAGCTGACATTCCAAATATATGTGCTTCTTTGTACCCTAATCATACATGTCAATCTTCTATAACAGCTACAAAACACCCTTAAAAGCATTTTAGGTACAGCAAGTCTAGAAAAAGGGCTGCCAGCTATGTCATGCAAGGGAAAAAATTTCTGATTTCAAAGATGTACATGTGTATGTGTTTATCTCAATGGAATGCAAAACTTTTTAAAATGCCTGACATAGAAAAGTATTTATTTTGTTGTTCGAATAAGAAAACAACATTGTGAAGATTTCTATAAATGTATTCCTTGTAACCGGAAATAGTAATGGAAACAATATTATACTTGGATGTCTGTATTCTAAATGGCTAACAGTTTTGTTACTTGGGGTTACAAACGAGAAGTGATGCCATACGATGATCTAGTCCATCAAAGTGTCAAGTTTAAGTCTCCTGGTTCAGAATTAAAGGGAACCATAGGGTGAGAAGCAATCTGTGTCCATAATTCCATCAACAGCAGTTTTCTTCAGGCTTTGATTCATAGCTCATCTGCTCTGTGCCAATTGCCCTGAGTTCAGCGATGCCTTGCCAGTTTCCATGGTGCTGATATGCATATCAAATCAGAACTTGTATTTTTGTGTTTGGCTCATATGAAATATGTAAGTTATTGAGTGTTAACTACATTCCATTCAGCCAATTGTGTTAGGTATATATCTCATTTAATTTCACAATAACTATATGAGGTCAGTATTATTTTTGTCACCACCTTACAGATGAAGAAAGTGAGGCTCAGAGAAACTAAGTAACTTGCTGTGATGGTTAATACTGAGTGTCCATTTGATTGGATTGTAAAAATGCAAAGTATTGATCCTGGGTGTGTCTGTGAGGGTGTTGCCAAAGGAGATTAATATTTGAGTCAGTGGACTGGGGAAGGCAGACCCACCCTTTATCTGGTGGGCACAATCTAATCAGCTGCCAGCGAATATAAAGCAGGGAAAAAAATGTGAAAAGGCAAGACCAACCTAGCCTTCCAGCATACATCTTTCTCCCGTGCTGGATCCTTCCTGCCCTCAAATATCAGACTCCAAGCTCTTCAGTTTGGAGACTCGGACTGGTTCTCCTTGTTCCTCAAGCTTGCAGACAACCTATTGTGAGAACTTGTGATCCTCTAAGTTAATACTTAATAAACTCCCCCATATATATATATCCATCCAGTATATATATTCCCATATATATATATCCATCCAGTATATATATTCCCATATATATATATCCCCATATATATTCCCATATATATATCCCCATATATATTCCCATATATATATCCCCATATATATATTCCCATATATATCCCCATATATATATTCCCATATATATATCCCCATATATATATTCCCATATATATCCCCATGTATATATTCCCATATATATTTTTTCATGTATATATTCCCATATATATTTTTCCCATGTATATATTCCCATATATATTTTTCCCATATACATATTCCCATATATATATTTTCCCATATATATTCCCATATATATATTTTCCCATGTATATACTCCCATATATATTTTCCCATATATATACTCCCATATATATTTTCCCATATATATACTCCCATATATATTTTCCCATATATATATTCCCATATATATATTCCCAGATATATATTTTCTCATATATATATTCCCAGATATATATTTTCTCATATATATATTCCCAGATATATATGTTCTCATATATATATTCCCAGATATATATGTTCTCATATATATATTTCCATATATATATATTCCCATATATATCCTATTAGTTCTGCCCCTCTAGGAAACCCTGGCTAATACACTTGCCCAAAGTTACGGAGCTGGTAAATGATGGAGTCAGGAGTCCAACCCAGTCTGTTTAACTCCTGTGGCCTGTACTGATAACTATTTGGCTCTGCTGTCTTTCCTGTGGAACATGCTAGCGGAGATGTCTAGGAGGTATGTAGATATCAGGAGTTTAAGAGAAAGGGTTAGGCTAGAGATACAGATTTAGTAGTAATCAAGATGTGTTATATTCCTCAAATATAAGGAGACTTCAAAAGAAGACACTAGAAAGTTTCCCTTGTCAACTGGATTATAAAATCTTTTATGGATATCAATGAATGAATCAAATGCTTATTCTTGGCATTTGAAATTTTAATCTAGTAAAATAATTATTTAAAGCTACATTATATAAATACATGAATTTTGCTGTGTCACTTTATCCCATTTCATGAAATAATTCATTTGAATTATGCACATGCATTTTGAACATCACTAGAGTCTAGTTTTGTTATATAACTGGTTTTCAGAGCTCATTGTCCTCTTTTCTAGGTTACATGACATATTATATAAAACTATTATTATCATCTTGCTTTCAAGAAAATTTTATCCCAGGTGACAAATACCCATTCACATAATATCACATATGCAGTGGCGATGTCATACCCCTGGAATAGCTGCTACATTAGTATTAAATTGATACTTTTATGTATGTATGTATGTATATGCATTTGCTTGCTCATGTTTAATATTTATTTTTAGACTAGCTTTGATGTGGGTTATTTCATGCAAACATCATAGTGTCAATAAAAACCTTTGGAGTAGAAAAGTAGATAGGTCTCCAGTTTAAAAAAAAAAAAAAAAAAAGGCAATGATTCACATGACAACTGTATTAAGCCAGAAAAACATATACTTTTCCAAAACAAATTTCTCACATTTAACTGAGATGTGCTAAAACTTACTATTTAGTAGGTAGAACTAATTTATGAAGGAGAACTAACTTATGAAGGAGGAAAAAAAAAGAACAGAGAAAAGATTTTAATCCAGATCTAACTCAAGCCCATGTTCTTTTTTTTTTTTTAACCCTTGCTATAATTTGTGATTAACAGACAATATATAGTTGTGAGATGACTGATGACCATGGGACAGAGTTCAGGTAACTGGCCTATGTGTAAACACAGAATGAATGACCAATTTTCTAGCACACTGTTTTAATCAATTACCATGCCTTCTAAGGAACAAATGTCATATTACAATATGTGGGGGGATCACTTTTAGAGAATTCCAATAGGGAAATGATGGAGAGAAGAGCAAAACTAGAAAATGTGGGTAGTGGTGTGTGAAACAACAATTATTCTGTATTAGAGTAGATTAGAGATTGAACCATTTACAGTTCTTGCATGTATCTGAACCCAAATTCTCATGGCAAAGCTATCAGGTAAAGACATACATGACATCAAAAGTCACTTTGTTATTTAAAACACAGCCATTGTGAGGTCATAGGCCTTACTTCTAGATATTTTAGTGTTAATGTAACAAAATTTAATTTATCAAGAACTTGCTAAATTAAAAAAATGTAGTCACATTTACCATTTAAATCTAAAGCTTTATTATATTCACTTTCCTAGTATTCTCATACTACAGTTACAAAGAATAGCACCCATTCAGTGCAAATCAGAAAATGGACACAATAAATGTTAAAAGAAACTATATGTTTTCTAAAAATGGCAGCTTTTGCAACTATAAAAAAAGTTGCTTTGCTTATATCTATAAATGTTTTTAGGTTTTAGTTAGAGAAAATCCACCAGATGGCAACCTCATCTACACGTGAAACGTGATGTGCAATCCTCTGCAACCCATTACAGGTCCCTTGAGCCAGAGGTTCCCTGATTAGTTGCTGATTTATATAGTGATCCGTAAATGGATACTAGGTAGTCATTTGGGGGTGATTATTGGAAATTGGGGGATAGAGAAAATTAGGCCATAGTTAGCATCAAGGGTGAAATAGTTTTAGTATCATTCTTTTTTATTAATATTGAAACAAAAAGTATAGTATCTATGTCCATGTTGCCCTCTAATCATATTTTTGATTTGAAGCTAAAAGGAATTATATTCACTTCTTCAGCGTACGAAGCTACAGACAGCATTATTTTTTCACGGATCACAAGTTATTCTAGTTGGTTCCCTTGTACTTAATGGAAGTCTGGTAGCTAGCTGGCTTATTGTTTCAAATGCAAACAATCTTCCTTGTATCTAAACCTCACAGTATGCAGAAAGTACTGCTGGGAATATTTAATATGTCCCTTATTGTTTTCTGTTTATAAACAAACTGCCCTGAGGTACTAATTAGGTAGAAGAAACTGCACATTATTTAGCAAATACTGTTGGTGTTTTTCCATACAATGTCTGTGGTCAAGGTGAAAGTCATTGGTGGGTTGGTTATATGAACGGCACATTTCTGAATGTGTGCGTGATAATAAATGTTCCAGAAAAGGAAAAAAAAAATAGACTTGTTGAAATTTTTATTCCTAAATAGCTAGAGTTCTAATTACATCCGACGTTTAATTAATAAATCCATTTCCAAAGTGGCATGTATCACCTGTATTAAACTACAGCTGTATAAGACATCTGTTTGATTTAAATATCTACAATACCTAACACGTTGCCTGTTTTTTTTGTTTTTGTTTTTGTTTTTTTGTTTTACTAAAATGGTCTTTTTTGTTATCTGTATGTTTTCTAAAATTCATATAGTAACTCAAGAACTATAGTTTTTTCTTTCTCCTGGGTATTTCTTTATTGAGGCATATTTTTAAAAATCATATAATTTACCATTTCAAGTATAGTATTCAATGATTTTTAGTCAATTTATGTCTCCTGGGTGTTTTTAAAGTTGTATTGCTATGTCTAGATGTTGTTCCTCATTACATGACGAGTATTCTAAATTTTGGCAGCTCATCTATCCTTGGTTCCATATGTGCCTGCTTTTTGATATTGTTTACATAAATAAAGAGCAGAAAATATGACTCTTATGTGTCTAAAATTTTGTTAGTATCAATGTCTCAGTGACCCATCTTCTAGATTTGGGCGGACAGATTTGTATTGCATAACAGAGTTGGAATTTTGGGCTCATTTTCAGATAATACTAACAAATCGGCCGGACGCGGTGGCTCACGGCTATAATCTCAGCCCTTTGGGAGGCCGAGGCAGGAGGATCACAAGCTCAGGAGTTCAAAACCAGTCTGACCAACATAGTGAAACCCCGTCTCTACTAAAAATACAAAAAATTAGCCAGGCATGGTAGCACGCGCCTGTAGTCTCAGCTACCCGGGAGGCTGAGGCAGGAGAATCACTTGAACCCGTGAGGTAGAGGTTGCAGTGAGCCGAGATGGTGCCACTGCACTCTAGCCTGGGCGACAGATCGAGACTCCGTCTCAAACAAAACAAAACAAAACAAAAACAAAACAAACAAACAAAAAAACTAACAAATCTAACCTTCAAAACTACCCACACTATTGGAGCTAGTGATTATTATTTTAACACATGTGCAGTACTGACATTACATTAAAGCATTGCACAGCATATAAAATACTGTTTTTACTGTTAAAGCCTTTACAAAGTAATTGAGAAAATTGATCTAGGTATAAAGAGGTCTTAATATGTCCTTTTTTGAAAATGATATGTTTATATCCACTGCTATTATAGTACTGCAGTCTTTCTCTTCCTTCAGATCTATTAATATTTGTTTTATATGTTTAGGTATTCCCATGTTGGGTGCATACATATTTACAATCACTTTATTCTCTTGATGAATTGATCCCCTTATCATTATACAATGACCATCTTTGTCTTGCTTTACAGTTTTGACTTCAAGTCTATTTTATCTAAGTATAGCTACCTATCCCCACTCTGTTTGTATTTCCATTTGTGTGTAGTATCTTTTTCCAACCCTTTGCTTGCAATCTGCTTGTGTCCTTAATGGAGAAGTGAGTCTTTTGTAGGCAGCATGTATTTGAGTCTTGATTTTTATTCATTCATTGTTGTTCATCCTTCAGTAGGTGGATCAAAAGACTTTAAGTCTGTGGGGGCATGTCTGTCTCAGCCTAGAATTCAAAGGGTGGAGGCCCATGGAGCCTCAGGCACAGGACCCAGGCAGCGTGCCACCCCGAAGGCAAAGCTACCACAGACAGCCTCCACTAGGGCAGTGCCTAGTGGAGCTGTGAGACTCTAACACTCTTGGGGATCAGTGGTGATCCTGTACCCACAGCTCTTCTGGGCATTACCCCAACAGAAACTCTCTGCAGTGGCCCTGCCCCCACATGGCTTACTACCTGTGCCCTCATAAGTTCATTTTTGTCTGTGCAATTAATTCTTGTTTCATTTGTGTCCACTGCATTTTAGATGAAAGTCTTCCTTCTATTTCTATACTATAAAGGGTCCTGGAAACACTCACTCCATTCTGCCTGAAACTTGTGTAAGCAATATACTAGTCCGTTCTCACATCACTATAAATATAGAATGAGACCACCACTTCTGCTATCTTTCCCAGCTTTTCCCCATCTCCCCTTTTCCCTAGTTTATAAGACAGGAGAAGGGGGAGAAAGCAAAAAGTTGGAAAGAAACAGAAGTAAGATAAATAGCTAGACGACCTTGGCACTACCACCTGGCCCTGGTGGTTAAAATAATAATGATAATATTAACCCCTGACCAAAACTACTAGTGTTATCTGTAAATTCCAGACATTGTATGAGAAAGCACTGTAAAACATTTTGTTCTGTTAGCTGATGCATGTAGCCCTTCGTCACGTTTTCCACGCATGCTTGATTTATCATGACCCGTTTACATGGATCCCTTAAAGTTGTAAGCCTTTAAAAAGGCCACGTATTTCTTCTTCAGGGATCTCGGTTCTTAAGACGCGAGTCTGCCGACGCTCCTGGCCGAATAAAAACCCTCTTCCTTCTTTAATCCAGTGTCTGAGGAGTTTTGTCTGCAGCTCGTCCTGCTACATAAAAACTACCTAACATTGGGTAATTTACAAGAAAAGAAGTTTAATTGACTTATAATTCCACAGGCTTTACAGGAAGCATGACTGGACAGGCCTCAGGAAACTTAACAATCATGGCAGAAGGTGAAGGGGAAGCAGGCACATCTTACACGGCTGGAGAAGGAGGAAGAGAGTGAAGAGGGAGATGCTACACACCTTTAAACAACCAGATCTTATGAGAACTCACTATCATGAGACCAGAAATGGGGAAATCCGCCCCTATGATCCAATCATCTCCCACCAGGCCCCTCTTCCAACATGAGATCTGAGCAAGTGTGTATTCTTAAAGTATTACTAGTTCAGAGGGCTGAGCGCGGTGGCTCATGCCTGTAATGCCAGCACTTTGGGAGGCGGAGGCAGGTGGATCACGAGGTCAGGAGATCAAGACTATCCTGGCTACCACGGTGAAACCCCGTCTCTACTAAAAATGCAAAAAATTAGCCGGACGTTGTGGCGGGTGCCTGTAGTCCCAACTACTTGGGAGACTGAGGCAGGAGAATCACTTGAACCCAGGAGGCAGAGGTTGCAGTGAGCCAAGATCATGCCACTGCACTCCAGCCTGGGAGACAGAGAGAGACTCTGTCTCAAAAAAAAAAAAAAAAAAAAAATTGTTTAGAGTACCTGATATAATCCTATCCACAAGTCACTGGGATTGTACTTTTGTTGTAGACACAAATTCCAACCAAAACCTTATAGTAGAGACTTTACACATGCATCAGGAATCAGAAATCTGTCTAATAATGAGGGTGAGAGGGTATTGTATGGTTAGTTTATTACAGTCACAAATATTAGACTGGCAGACAGTAAAATTCTCCATTGGCACACAGAACAGAACTATTTCATAAGGGTTTGATCAGTGTTTTCCCTTGAGTTTAAAAACATACTTCCCAGTGAGGACATTGACAAATCTCCAGTGTTTTCTCATACAGTGCATAATTTCTGAAATATTTACATTAATACCATGTTATCTATTCAAATTTAACCTAGTATGGCTAACCATTGGTTCAGAATTGAGAATTTACAATGGTGTTGAGTTTACGCAATATGAAGACGGTATCCTCAAAATTGTATTTTAGTTTTTAAAAATTGGAATCCTTTCTTGGGAAGACAAAATCAAAACAACTAGCCAAAGTCGATTGTCGATTAAGATGAATCAGGAGTACCTTAAAAACAATGTTTGGTTATCTATTTAATAAAAATGACAATAAAATATTTTAAAGTAATTATAGAGGAAGGTAACATGGTTATAAGAAAACTTAGTTCTTTCATCTATGTTCTTTGTTTCCCTCTTTGGGTGTGTATATATATTATATATATAATATGTATTTATGTATATTTAAATCAAGGACATGATAGAGGCAAAACAACGCAGATTAAGTTATTCTTGTGATATATGAAATCTCTGCTATCAGGCATATTATACAGAAGGTAAATATATCCTCTTATTACCCCCTGAGGAGAGCTTGAAGATCAATTTCTCATTTAAAATCTTTTTTGTTTTGAAATAATTGTAGATTCACAGGAGGCTGCAAAGAAATGTACAGAAAAGTTCTATTTACTCTTCCCCCAGCCTCCCACAGTGTTGACAACTTATTCAACCACAGAACAGTATCAAAACCAAGAAATTGATATTGGTACAATTTACAGAGTTTATTCAGATTTTAAATGTTATACATGCATTTATTTGTGTGTGTGTGTGTGTGTGTGTGTGTAGTTTTATGCAATTTTATCACATGTGTAGCCTTGTGTAACCACCACTGCAATCAACATATTCAACTGTACCATCACCACAATACTCCTTCAGGTTATTTTTTCTCCTTTGCACCCCTATTTCCTGGCAACCACAAGTCTCTCCTCCATCTCTACAATTATGCTATTTAATGAGTATTACACAAATAAAATCATGTGGTATGTGAGCTTTTAAGATTGGCTTTCTTTTCATTCAGCATAATGCCCTTGAGATCCGTCCAAGTTGTTACATGTATCAATAATTCATTCTTTCTTTAATTGCTGAGTGTTTTTTAACCATCCGTCTACTGAAGAGCATTTGAATAGTTTCCAGTTTTTGACTATTATGAATAAAGCTGCTAGGAACATTCATGTACAAGTTCCTGCATGAAAGTAACTTTTCAATTCTCTGGGATAAATGCCAAGAGTTCAATTGTTGGATCATATGGTATGTCCATTTTTAGATTTGAAAGAACTTGCCAATTTTTCAGAGTGGCTGTACGATTTTACATTCCCACTAGCAATATATGAATAATCCAGTTTCACCACATCCTCACCAGCATTTGGTGTTATCACTATCTTTCATTCTGTTCATTAGCCATTCTGACAGGTGTGTTTTGATATCTCATTGTACTTTTAAATTCCATTTATTTAATGGCTAATGATATTAAACATCTTTTCATATGTTTATTTGCCATCTGTATATCATCACTGATTAAATATCTATGCATACTGTTTGTCAATTTCTTAATTGAATTGCTTGTTTTGATATTGAGTTTTGAGAGTTATTTACAGATACAAAGCCTTTGTTGGATATAGAATTTGTCCTTTCATTCTTCTAACAGAATCTTTTGTAGGCAAAATTTTAAAATTTTGTTGAGGTCCAATTTATCAATTTTTCATTTGATCAATCCTGTTATTTTGTGTCAATTCTAAGAAATTTGCTTAGTCTTACTTAGGTCTCAAAGATTTTTTCCTATATATATTTTTAGAAGTTTTGTAGTTTTACATTTTATGCTTATGTTCATTATCCATTTTGAGTTAATTTTAACATAAAGTATGAAGATTAGGTCAAGGTTCTTTTTTTTTTTTTTGCTAATGGATATCCAATTTGTTCAGCCCCATTTATTGAATTGCTTTTGCTTCTTTGTCAGAAATTAATTGGACATATTTGTGGGGATATATTAAACTGGTGCAAAAGTTACTGCAGTTTTTGCTACACTTTTAATGGCAAAAGCCACAATTATTTTTGCACCAATCTAAAATTTCTGGGTTTTATATTCTATTCCATTGATCTATTTGCATGTCCCTTGGTAATTTATCATTTTAATACAGAGAGAGCCAAATTCTAGTTTTGCAGTAATATTGGCAGTAAAATTTCACAAGCTCTGTTTTTGCTTATGAACAAATCCTTTAAAATTGAGTCAAATTTTTGCAATTTTTTACACATTTTATTACTTCTTTTCAGAGTCAGTACTATAAACTATGGCAAACGAAAATGTTCTTTCTGAAAATCTATAACTTTCTGTAACTTAAAGCTTTGTGTTTTCCCATCTTCTTTTAAATTATAGATCAGATGCTTTAAAGAAAAAAAAAAGCATTAACTTTTTATCTTGATAAAAAAGCACATAACCTTATATACCCAGGTTTATTTCTCTGTTACTATTTTTCCTAGAATAGTTTCAACCACTCATGCTAATAATAAGTTTTAACCAGAGTAACTAAATTCCACTCACAGAAAACACTGGGAGGTAAATAATTGAGAAATGCCACACACTAGAATTTAAGCCAACTAGCAAAGCTTATGAATGCACAACTTTTTACAGACTCAAATTTCTTTTTACATCTTAATGTGTCAAAAAGCAAATGTCTGTTAACATGACCAAAGACATAGTCACCCTATAGCATATAAAAAATATGTAGTAAATGTATGACAGTTTTAAATTATGCTCAATAATCATTATTTTTAGTATTCTACTTCATCTAGAAATTATCTAGCAATAAAAAATTATTCATTAATTGGTTTAATTTGATTCAAATCTAAGTGTTTAATTTACCTAAGAATATTGCAAATCATGTTCAAGCTACAAAACATAGAGTAGAAGTAAAACACTTGTCAGAAGATGACATTTAATAAAATACGAATCTACACTTTCATAATCTTACAGATTATGTAGGAGTGTTGGCTTGTTTGATTGGTAAACCAAAAGATGTTTAAGAAGTTCACATTAAATAGTCTCTTCATGAAAGAAAACAATCTCATAAAAATAAAATGTAAATTTTATTATACTTAATAAAAATTTGAGAAAAAGACCTAGAGATTTCCTCTTTCTTTCTTCAAACTGTTTTTTTCTTTTCTTTGAGACAGAGTCTTGCTCTATAGCCCAGGCTGGAGTGCAGTGGTGCAATCTTGGCTCACTGCAACATCTGCCTCCTGGGTTCAAGCGATTCTTCTGTCTCAGCCTCCCAAGTGGCTGGGATTACAGGTGCGCACCACCACACTCAGCTAATTTTTGTGTTTAGCAGAGACGGAGTTTCACCATGTTGACCAGGCTGGTCTTGAACTCCTGGCATCAAGTGATCCACCCACCTTGGTCTCCGAAAGTGGTGATTACAGGCATGAGCCACTGCGCCCAACCTTAAATCTAAATTATCAAACCAATCTAAATTGTCCAAAGATTCATCTTAAGTAAATATTAATTCTTAAAATGTTTCTAAGCTAGACATTTCTGTAAGAATTTTGTAAATATATAGCACATTTAAAGTATTAGAAGTTCATTTAAACATTTTCTGTTATTTATAGTACTGTTAGATTCATATGTTATTATCTATAAATTAATCACAACTGACCTCCTCAGAGATACATTATGACCAGATTTGCCCTTCATGGGTAGGAAATTATTTTATACTTTACATGAGAGAGAAAGAACTTTCTAATTTACAGAAAAACATAAGATATATGGAGAGTTTATTGCTTCAGTTCTACAGCTTCTACCACAGGTCGAGTGTAAACATATAAATACAAAACTCTGTTAGTCTAAATATGAAAGAATTGTTCTCCTTCACAATAGGCACAAAATTCTTAATTGATTTGATTTTGCAAATAGACAAGCAAAAAGCCTAAACGAACCAGTTTCTCTGCTTCTCACCCAACAGAGAACAGTACTTCACCATCTGCCCAGTAGAGATCACCAAATGGCCAAACAATAAAAACAAATTCCCAATTGTTGCTGCCACCAAATGAAAATACCTTTTTGTCATGTGCAACACAAAAATCAATAGCAAGAAGAAAATTAAAGCTGCAGAAATAGAATCAGCAATGTTAAAGTTCTCTTGCTGCCTGGGATTCTTCTGGCAGCCAAGAAAAATATGCTTGGGCTTAAATAGACTTGAGGTGCATTTCTCCAGGATCACAGTTTACTTGTCTACATCAGGTGAGTCAATTTGGACATCTCCATGCACCCTCCAAAACTGTCGATATATAATTTCAAACCATGTAAAATCATAACACTCAGGCAAATATAAAGTGAACAAGTATCAAAGATTTTATTTGACTCATTAATAAATGAGAGAACCATTAAAATGTCATGATTGGGTCAAACACCATTTTAAAACATAGAATATTGATAGGATGATAAACTTCCTGGATTAGATACAAGGTGGGTAATGTCTCATGGAGCCATAAAACTTTGAGGTTATCTCTCTACTGGACAGAAATTATCTGCATCTAGACCAGACAAAAATCTACATGTTAATATGCAACTTCTCTAAATCTGGAACCTTAAACAACTAGTAACAGTGAGTTGAATGACTTACTAACCTTGGTCCCCTAGTCCAAGGGTCAGCAATTTACAGCCTGTGGGCCAATCTGGCCATGCTTACTTGTTTGTATATCGTGTATGGGTGCTTTCATGCTACAAGGGCAAAGTTGAGTACTTGTGAAAGAGACCATATGGCCCACAAAGCCAAAAATATTTATTATCTTGACCATTACAGAAAAAGTTTTCTCACCATTGCCCTAGGCAATTCTTGAGTTGCCTGCACCTTCTTAAGAGATTGAAACTATGTGCCCCATAACTCTTTTTGCATTACTTCTAAGTTTCAGATAATTTTTCTAATACTGCTTTGATTCTGCCTTGGTAGAAATGCTCTCCCATTTTTGGGTTCATGCATTTTTTTATATCCCTCTTATAACATTGTATTATGGTATTATGATCTTTACTAGATTTCAGCCTATTGAGAAGATTTCATTTATCTTTATATCTGCTATAGCACTTAGCACAGGGCCTTGAAAATAGTAAATATTCAACAAATCTTTGCTGAAATTAATGGAATCAAAACAAAAATGTGAATGTGAATGCTCAGGGAAGCCTGGAGGTTAGCATTGTTTAGGGAGGATTGCAAAGATAGTTGGCTGGGGGAGTAAATGAAGTCTTATACAAAATTATAAAAATGTAAAAATATTGCTAATTCTTCTGCCGAATTTATTTATCTTCAAGGATCCAATCACTTACCTACAATGTGCCATAGTGCTTCCATCTCTGTGGTATGAATATAATTTATCAGTTACCTATCTGGAATATGTCATAGTTGGTTCATGTTGCTATGAAGGAATACCAAAGGCTGGGTAATTTATAAAGAAAAAGGGTTTATTTGGCTCATAGTTCTGCAGATTGGACGAGGAGCATGGCACCAGAATCTGCCTTTGGTGAGGTCCTCAGGCTGCTTCCACTCATGGCAGGAGGTGAAGGGGAATTCAGCCTGTGCAGAGATCACATGGTGACAGCAGAGGCAGGAGAGAAGAAGTAGGTGCCAGACTCTGTTTAACAATCAACAACCAGCTCTCACTGGAACTAATGGAGTAAAAACTCACTCATTACTCAGAAGACTGAACTAAGCCATTCATGATCTGCCCCATGGCCCGAAAACCCCCATTAGGCCCCTCCCCCAACACTGGGGATCAAAGTTCAGCATGAGACTTGGAGGATCAAATACCCAAACTATAGCAGAATGTCATTAGACCCATGAAATATAACTTGCATTTTATTGTTCTTACTAGAAATTAGCACATTTGATCAATAAAAGTTTAGCCAGTATTGACAATGTCAAAATGTTGAAAAGTATTTTTATATAATAATATGTTTCAATTAAAGAAATGGAACCATGTTGTAACAAATACTTTTTTTGTTACTTTCATATGTAACATATAATTTAGAATATATACAATTGACTTTGTATTTGTTCACTTTATATTTACCTTGAACAATATGAAGGTTAAGAACTCTGACCCCTACACATACAGTTTAAAATCTGCAAATAACTTATGACTTCTCCAAAATTTAACTGCTAATACCCTACTGTTGACAGGAAGCCTTACTGATAACAGTCGATGAACACAAATTTTATATGTTGTATGTATTATATATGGTATTCTTACAATAAAGTAAGCTAGAGAAAAGAATATTAAAATTATCAGACAGATTAAATATATTTACTGTTCATTAAGTGGAAGTGGATCATCGACAAAGTCCATCTTTGCCATCTTCTTGTGAGTAGGCTGAAGAGACGAAGGAAGAAGAGAGGTTGGTTTTGCTATCTCATGGGTGGCAGAGTTGTAAGAAGTGGAGGAGGTGGAAGGGGAGGGAGGCAGGAGAGGCAGGAACTCTCAGTGTAACTTCTGTGGGGAAAAAATCCACGTGTAAGTGAACCTGTGTAATTCAAAATTATGTTGTTCAAGGATCAGTTGGAGTTTGAATGACAAAATTTTGGGTTTTCCAGGATATTTGGGTGGTATATGAAGACAAGTAGGTTGAATGTTACCTTGACTGCCCTAAAGTTTCAAGTCATCATGCAAATTGTACTCAGGAAATATCATCTGAATTAATTTGAAATATGGTTTTGTCCTATCATGAAAGGGAAGGAAGTGGATAAACAGCAAATGCTTTCATTTTTAGCTTATAAATGAGCAGTTCAAGCTTAGTCTTACTGCCGTTAGCAGGCTTTGACCCTGGCTCATCTGACATTGAATCAAATATATCTGTAAATAAACTCTCAAATTATGAAATATATTATTTCAGCTTGAGATATTTGTAAAATCTCTGGGTTTTCCTAAAATACAATAATTTTAAGCATACTTAAAATATTTTACTGCCTTTCCAAGTTTACCTGAGCCTATATTTTTGTGTAAAGGGTTTTAAAATTTTTGGTATGAAGGATTGTTCAGCTAATGGAAGATACTATTGTTTTAAAAAGTAATTAAATGGGCTAGTCATTTCAGATATTTAAGTGAGAATGCAATTTAGTTGATTTCACAGTTAACAATTTAACATCAATAAAAAGGAGCTCCTAGTTTTCTCCATGGGCTTGTGTGAAACAAATGAATACCAATTAAAATATGATATTTCCACTACGGCTTAGACCATCATTTTTCTAATTATGGTATAAATCTCTCAGTGGAAAATAATCTTCATCTATAAAGAAATAATTCTCAACAGAAATCTTATATCTTGTAGAACACCAATTATTATACATTTCCCAACACCTTTGCCAGGGGAAGTATGCATCAGTCAGTGAATTAAAATCATGGCATTTAAGGGAAAGATAAACTATATTGGAAGCAAGTAAAGCATCGAGTACATGAAATAGCTCATTCAACTTTATGTCTTGATTTTGTTTCACTAAATTGGGAGTGTTTTAATATCTGTTTTCTGCTATTGGGTAAAATTGAATGAGCTTTATTTCATAAAGAATAACGCACTCTTATACTCTTATTCCCTCTCATTTAGTTTGCTAGCTGTATAAAATGGACTTACTGCTCATGACATAATTTGAATGGTAATATAATCTATAGCCCTTAGACTATTGGCAAGGCTTACATGTTATGATTTAAATGGACATCAACAAGGCTATATATATATAATAAAAACAAACAAACAAAAACAAGACCATTTAATTCATGCTGATGACAGTAGCTTAATTATTTGTATGGTGGTTTGTAAAAATTAGTTGGCTGAAATGAATTAACCTTCATGCCATAATCCATTCATCTCATTCACTTGGACATGGAATATGGGTTCTTCATTAAAATAGAAGTATATTACATTTATTTATTAAATCTACTTTAAAACATTTAGAAACATCAGAAATTTATTACTCACAATTCTGGAAGCTGGGAAGTCCAAAATCAAGGCAACAGCAGATTGTCATTTTCTGGTGAGAGCCTGTACCTCATAGATGGCTCCTTCTATGTGTCCCACATGGCAACAGGGAAAAGGGGATCCTGCAAGTCTTTTATAAGAGCCCTCTTTTATTCATGAGCCCTCATGATCTAATCATCTCCCAAAGATTCCATCTCTTAATACTATCACAGTGATGATGAAGTTTCAACATACGAGTTTTGAGGAAATATCAACATTCAGACCACAGTAATTTGTCTATGCTCTCTGGGCATTTATGTTTCAGCTGGAAAGGTTAGAATGCATCAGGAAACAAGCCAGGAAGAGACTGTGGATCCAGAAGCAGGTAAGATCCTGAGGGAAGTGGGCAGGGAAAGCCCTGGGGAGGTAGTGCGTCTGTACCTAGTGTTCAAGGCATGGCAGGATGTGAAGGTGCATGGGCAGGCAGAGAGTTGGCAGAAAGCATCAAGAAAGGCATGGGTTGGGGAGAAGACAAGGTGTGGTAAGAGGCAGTGAATAAAGAGTCCCACTGGAGTAGATTCCTTGGAGAGGAGCCAGGAGCTAAAGGGCTATTTCTGATACAGGAAACAGAGCATCCCGCAAGTGTCACTCTGGGTATGGGGAATCTACGGGCAGTTAGTGGTTTTTTTTTCTTTAAAAAAAGAGAAAATCTCCTATTTTAGGTTTGGGGGTACATGTGAAGGTTTGTTACATAGGTAAATTTGTGTCGTGGGAATTTTTTATACAGATTATTTCATCACCCAGTTATTAAGCCCAGTACCCAATAGCTATCTTTTCTGCTCCTTTCCCTCTTCTCACCCTCCAGCCTCAAGTAGACCCCAGTGTCTGTTGTTTCCCTCCTTGTATTCAAAAGTTCTCGTCATTTAGCTCCCACTTATAAGTGAGAACATGCGATATTTCATTTTCTGTTCCTGTGTTAGTTTGCTAAAGGTAATAGCTTCCAGCTCCATTTGTGTTCCCGCAAAAGACATGATCTCATTCTTTTTCATGGCTGCATAGTATTCCACAGTGTATATGCACCACATTTTCTTTATCCAGGTTGTCATTGATGGGAATTTAGGTTGATTACATGTCTTTACTATTGTGAATAGTACTGCAATGTACATTTGTGTGCATGTGTCTTTATGGTAGAATGAATGATTTATATTCCTCTGGGTATATACCCAGTAATGGGGTTGCTGGGTCAAATGGTAGTTCTGCTTTTAGCTCTTTGAGGCATCACCATACTGCTTTCCACATGGTGGAACTAATTTACACTCCCACCAACAGTGTAAGTTTCCTTTTCTTCCCAATCTCACCACCATCTGTTATTTTTTGACATTTTAATAGTCATTCTGACTGGTGTGAGGTGGTATCTTATTGTGGTTTTGATTTGCATTTTTCTAATCATCAGTGATATTGAGCTTTTTTTCATATGCTTGTTGTCCACATGTACACCTTCTTTTGAAAAGTGTCTGTTCATGTCCTTTGCCCAGTTTATGATTATTATTATTATACTTTTTTTTTTTTTTTTGAGATTGAATCTCTTTCTGTTCCCCAGGCTGGAGTACAGTGGCATGATTTCAGCTCACTGCAACCTCCGCCTCCCGAGTTCAAGTGATTCTCCTGCCCGAGCCTCCTGAGTAGCTGGGATTACAGGCGCCTGCCACCATGCCCAGCTAATTTTTGTATGTTTAGTAGAGATAGGGATTTGCCATGTTAGCAAGGCTGGTCTCAAACTCCTGACCTCAGGTGCTCTGCCTGCCTGGGACTTCCAAAGTACTGGGATTACAGATGTGAGCCACCGCACCTGTCCCTTTGTCCACTTTTTAATGGGGTTGTTCGTTTTTCTCTTGTAAATTTGTTTAAGTTCCTTATAGATGCTGGAAATTAGACCTTTGTTAGACTCAGAGTTTGCAAATATTTTCTTCCATTCTGTAGATTGCCTGTTTACTCTGTTGATAGTTTCTTTTGCTGTGCAGAAGCTCTTAAGTTTAATTAGATCCCGCTTGTCAATTTTTGTTTTTGTTGCGATTGCTTTTGGTGTCTTTGTTATGAAATCTTTGCCCTTCCCCATGTCCAGAATGGTATTGCCTAGATTGTCTTTCAGGGTTTTTAATGAAATCTACTTTGAATAAGTACAAATACAAATTGTATTATAAATACAAATTTGCATTCTGACTATAATAAGTATAAATAAAATCTAATTGATTATTAGATAAACAATAATAAAAATTCCCAAATAATAATTATATCTCTGCATTAATCAGCTTTAAGTCAATGTTTGGCATATCACCATCACAGACAGTTATTAATTCCATTTATACAAGTAAGACAAAATGGTTCTTGCCTCTAGATGTTTATAAGCTATGAAAATCACCACTGACACAGACCTGAATGCTTCTTTACATCAAATGTTTTCATAATGTCTCAGAATTGGAAGAGAAGTCATCTAGTCCAACTTCCCACTCACTGCAGAAATCTAACCTGTAGTTTGACTAATACGCAGTGTCCCATTGGAAAAAATGGGCTTTGCAGTCAGACCTGAATTCAGATCCCAGTTTTACAATTCATTAGCTGTGTTACTTAACATTATTTAACATGACTCTTTATCTCATAATCAGTAAAATAAAAATAATGATGATGTTTACCTAGGTTAGTATTTATTGAAGCAGTCATTATGTGCTAGGCTTTTTTTTTTTTTTTTTTTTTTTACGTAGTAAGTACTTACATTTTAACCACCCTTCCTTGTTTGTCATATTTAGGGTTTCCTAAGCAATATGTGTTAATTGTTTAGCATAACATAAAATAGTTTTCCCTTGCCAGGTACAGATCAATAGGCCAGTAGCTACAAGAAGTAAGAGCTGAAGTTTGTCTTTAGCATACTCGGCTTCGCCTTTTCGCAAACACCAAACAGATGAGAGAGGAAAACAATCATTTTGGTCTAAAGCAGAGGTCTCTAGACTTTTAACTGCAGGCTCCTAACCTGGAGCAAACCCCCAAATTTAGTTATAGGTAATATACATTAATTACTGTACTACTATGTTCATTGTAAAACATGATAAAAATTAGAAGTTGTAAAACAAGATGAAAAAAATCTAAATACAAGAAACTGCTAGCTGGAATATACAAAGAACTCTTAAATCTCAACAACAAAAAGACAAATACTCCAATATAAAAATGGGCAAAGGAACTGATTTTTGACCAAGGTGCCAAGAATACATAATGGGAAAAGAATAGTCTTGCCAATAAATGTGTTTGAAAACTGAATATCCACATGTATGAAAATAGACCCTATCTCACACATTATACAAAAACCAAGTCAAATTGAATTAAAGACTTAATTGTAAGACCTCAAACTATCAAACTACTAGAAGAACACATAGCAGAAAAGCTCTATGACACTGAAGCAAGATTCATTGGTCTGGGCAATGAATTCTGGATATGAACCCAAAGCACAGGCAAAAAAAAAAGCAAAAATAGACACATGGGATTACACCAAACTGAAAAACTTCTGCACAGTAAAGTAAGCAATCAACGGAGTGAAGAGACAACCTACATAATGGGAGAAAATATTTGCAAAGTATATATCTGATAAGGAATTAATACCCAAAATATAAAGGGACTAAAACAGCTCAATAGCAGGAAAACAAATAATCTGATTTTAAAACGAGGAAAGCCCTTTTGCGGGTGGAGGCGAGTTCGGAGAGGACTCCCTGAAGGCATAGGGCACACTAGGAGAGTATAAGGTAGTGGGTCCTACCCGCCCACCCCGAAATGCCACACACCGCCCCTCTACCTCTTGCGAATCTTTGCACCTAATCATGTCGTCTCAAAGTCCAGCTTCTGGTACTTCGTATCTCAATTAAACAAGATGAAGAAGTTTTCAGGGGAGATTGCCTACTCTGGGCGGGTGTTTGAGAAGTCCCTTCTGTGGGTGAAGTACTTCCGCATCTGGCTGCGCTGTGACTCCCTGAGCCGCATCCACAACCTTTATCGGGAATACCAGCACCTGACCACCGCGGGCGCTGTCACCCAGTGCTACCGAGTCTTGAGCGCCCGGCACTGCGACCAGGCCCACTCCATCCAGATCATGAAGGTGGAGGAAGATCGCAGCCGGCAAGTGCAGTCGCCGTCCTTTAAGCAGTTCCACGACTCCAAGGTCAAGTTCCCGCTGCCCCACCGGGTTCTGCGCCGTCAGCACAAGCCACGCTTCACCACCAAGAAGCCCAATACCTTCTTCTAGATGCAGGGCCCTCGCCCAGGTGTGCCCCAAATAAAATCGGGAAGGCCAAAAAATAAAAATAAATAAATAAACAAATAAATAAATACATAAATAAAAATGGAGAAAGGGCCTGAATACATATATCTCAAGAGAACACAGGCAAATAGGTCAACAGGTATATGAAAAAATGTTCAACATCACTAATCATCAGGGATATGCAAATTAAAACCACAATGAGATATCACCTAAGACTTGTTAGAATAGCTGCTATCAGAAAGACAAAAGATAAATGTTGGCGACTATGTGGAAAAAAGAGAACCATTGCAAACTGTGGGTGGTAATGTAAATTTAGTGCAGCCATGATAAAAAACAGTACAGAGATTCCCCCCAAAATTAAAAATAGAGCTACAATATGATCTGCCAATTCCACTTCTGCCTATATAGCCAAAGGAATTGGAAACAAGATCATGAAAAGAGAATACTCACTCCAATGTTTATTGCAGGATTATTCACAATAGCCAAGATATGGAATCAACTTAATTGTCTATCAACAGATGAATGGATATATGGAATATATACACAATGGAATACTATTCAGCCATTAAAAATAAGATAATCTTGTCATTTACAGTAACATGGATGAACTTGGAGGAAATTTTGTTAAGTGAAATAAACCAGACACAGAAAGACAAATACCACATGATTGTACTCAAATGAAGTATCTAAAAAAGTTGATCTCATAGAACTAGGAAGTACAATGGTTGTTACCAGAGTCAGGGTGGTTGCGGGAGGGAGCTGGGATGATGTTGGTCAAAGAACACAAAATTGTCAGAAGCAAGTTCAAAAGATCTATTGTACAACATGGTGAATATAGTTAACAATAATATGTTATATTCTTGAAAAATGCTAAGAGAGTGAATGTCAAATGTTCTCGCCACAAAAAGTACTACTATGTAAGGTAAAGTGTATGTTAATTAGCTAGATTTAGTCACTCCATAGGGTACATAAACTTCAAAACATTATTTTGGGCCGGGCATGGTGGCTCATGCCTGTAATCCCAGCACTTTGGGAGCCGAGGTGGGTGGATCATCTGAGGTCAGGAGTTCAAGACCAACCTGGCCAACAAGGTGAAACCCCGTCTCTACTAAAAATACAAAAATTAGCCGGGCATGGTGGCAAGTGCCTTTAGTCCCAGCTAATCGGGAGGCTGAGGCAGGAAAATCGCTTGAACCCGGGAGGCGGAGGTTGCAGTGAGCTAAAATCGCTCCACTGCACTCCAGCCTGAGTGACAGAGCAAGACTCTGTCTCAAAAGACAAAAACAAAAAACATCATTTTGTACATAATAAATACATACAATTTTATGTTCCAATTAAAAAATAAAATAGTAAAAATAATAATGAAGTATGTACTTTTTTTTTTTTATTTAATGGAAGCTTGCTCTGTCACCCAGGCTGGAGTGCAATGGCGCGATCTTGGCTCACTGCAACCTCTGCCTCCTGGGTTCAAGAGATTCTCCTGCCTCAGCCTCCAGGGTAGCTGGGATTACAGGCGCCTGCCACCACACCTGGCTAATTTGTGTATTTTTAGTAGAGACGGGGTTTCACCATGTTGGCCAGGCTGGTCTTGAACTCCTGACCTTAGGTGATCCGCCCACCTTGGCCTCCCAAAGTTCTGGGATTATAGGCTTTAGCCACCACGCCTGGCCAAAGTATATACTTTTTAATGTCCAAAGAATTTGGATAGATATTTCTTCAAATAAGACATATAAATGGCTAATAAACACATGAAAAAGTTCTCAACATCTTTAGTCATCAGAGGAATATCAATCAAACTCACAATGTGATACCACTGTGCATGTATTAGGTGGATATAATCAAATAAATGGAAAATAACAAATGTTGGTGAGAATGTGAAGAGATGTAAACCCTCATACATTCTTGGTAGAAATGTAAAGCGGTACAGTTGTTACGGAAAATAGTCTGGTAGTTCCTCAAATGGTTAAACACAGAGTTACCCTGTGGTTCAGAAATTTTACTCCTAAGGTGTACAGTTGACCCTTGAACAACATCAGTTTGAACTGCACAAGTCCACTTATATGCAGATTTTTTTTTTCAATAAAAGTTTCAATGAATGTTCTTGCTCCTCCACCTCCTCTTCACCTCTTCCAACTCTGCCACTCCAAGACAGGAAGATATACCCCTCTTCTTCCTTGTCTTCCTCCTCAGCTTACTCATGTGAAGATGATGAGGATGAAGACCTTTATGATAATCTACTTCCACTTAATGATAGCAAATATATTTTTTCTCCCTTATAATTTTCTCAATAACATTCTTTTTCCAGCTTACTTTATTGTAATAATACAGTATATAATATATATCACATAGAAAGTTTGTGTTAATCAACTGTTATCAGCAAGGCTTCCTCAACAATAGGCTATTAGTAGTCAAGTTTTCAGGGAGTTGAAAGTTATTTGTAGATTTTTGACTGTGCAGGGGGTCAGCACTCTTAAACCCCATGTTGTTTGAGGATGTATGCTCAAGAGAATTGAAAACATTTGTACTAACAAAGACTTTTTGCATCAATGCTCATAGCAGCATTAACCATACTACCCCAAAATGGAAACAACCCAAGCTTTCATCAGCTGATAAATGGATAATCAAAATGTGGTATATCCATGCAATTAAATATTTTTGGCATTGAAACAATGAAGTAGTGATATATGCTACAACATGGATGAAACTTGAAAATGGTCTGCTAAGTGAAAGAGTCCATCATAAAAACTAATTATATGATTCCACTTATATCAAATGTCCAGAATAGGAAAATCTATATATAGAGAAAGAGCAAATTAGTGGTTGCCTGGAGATCAGGTAAAGGAGGGATGGGGGTGACTGCTAATAGAAATGAGGTATCTGTGGAGTAATGAAAATGTTCTAAAATTAGATTATAATGATAGTTGGACAAATCTGAATATACTGAAAACCACTGGCTTTCACACTTTAAGCCAGTGAATGTTATGGTACATAAATTGTAACTTGATAAAGCAATTTTAAGAAATAAACCCCTGTGACACATGTTCGCCTGTATAACAAACTTGCACATGTAACCCCTGAACCAAAAATAAAAGTTAAAAAATAAAACAAAGTAAAAAAATAAAAGCAAAAGAAATAAAAAATATAAATAACAGTTTTTCTGTTTTCCTTCTCATACTTCATGGTCTTGTTCATGTCCTGGGAGGTACATGTCTAATTTGGAAACCTCTGGTCTGATGGTCCTTCTCAGTGGTCCTGAAAATAACCTTATATTGGTAGCCAAAATTTCAGATAGGTAAGATGTAGCCCCTCGCGTTAATGACTGACAGCTCAATAGTAAATTGTTGGAGGAGTGAAAATAGCAACTTAACAATACTGAATTGGACCTCAGTTGACCTTCATTTCATTTCCCTGTTGGGCCTATTTTCCCAAATGGGGATTTCCTTAACCAAGAAATCATGTTAACCAATTTTATTCTGATCAAGGATATTGACTGTGACCTAAGGGATAGTAAACGCGTGATTAAACTATTGCCTATCATTTTTCTGGTGGTTACTACAAATATTCAGAGATTTTTAAATGACTGTGACTCTTATACCAAACTCACTCATATCATTTTTAGTAATTGCCATCAAAATTAAATTGGCATAGCTCCGTGTTAACATAGTATGGGATCATTCTTCTCAAGGCATCTATCTCTGTTACTAATGTTTCTTTGGCTCTATTTTAGCTACAATGTTTTTACACTGAACTTTTCTCACTGCCACAAATTGTGCACTGCAAAATCATGTAACATTGTTGAAACCCTGTAGAAGATATATTATAAACATTGACAACGTTTTTATAAATTCTAGTAAAATGCAAAACTGCTTGACTATGCAAAATAGTGTATTGTTTCAGGAACAATGTAATTTTATTTGTGGAAAAAATGTTATGAAGGCCGGGTGCGGTGGCTCAAGCCTATAATCCCAGCACTTTGGGAGGCGGAGGCGGGTGGATCACGTGAGGTTAGGAGTTTGAGACCAGCCTGGCCAACATGGCAAAAACTCGGCTCTACTAAAAATACAAAAATTAGTCAGGTGCGGTGGCGGGCGCCTGTAATCCCAGCTACTCGGGTGGCTGAGACAGGAGAATCGCTTGAACCCGAGAGGGAGGGTGGGGGTTGCAGGTGAGCCAAGATAGCATCACTGCACTGCAGCCTGGGCGACAGAGCACTCCAGCTTTGGCGAGACTCCGTCTCAAATAACAATAATAAATAAATAAATAAATAGATAGATATTTAATCATAGTCTCGCTCTGTCGCCCAGGGTGCAGTGCAGTGGTGTGATTTCAGCTCACTGCAACCTCCACCTTCCCGCCTCCCCGGTTCAAGAGATTCTCCTGTTTCAGCCTCCAGAGTAGCTGGGACTACAGGCGCGCACCACTACGCCCGGCTAATTTTTTTATTTTTAGTAGAGACGGGATTTCACCATGTTAGCCAGACTGGCCTTGAACTCTTGACCTCAAGTGATCTACCCACCTCGGTCTCCCAAAGTGCTGGGATTACAGGTGTGAGCCACCACGCCCGGCCCTAAAATAATAATAATAATAATAATAATAATAATTAAAAAAATAAAATATCGTGAAATTAATGAATTGCTTTGAATAGAGGACTTTGCAAATTTCACTTATGCAGAAAAATAATCAGTTAAGTATATACATGTCGCACACCAGACTTTTGAAAACCATGTAATGTATTTATAATACATGTAATGTATTATAAAATTATTTATATTATACTTACAAAAAGTCTGAATTCAGCATTTTGTTATCGATTTGGGACAGGTTTTTGTGAAAGTTCAATTTGAAGAACAGGAATGGAGAAAAGTGGCTCTCTCATAATTTCACATTTGTGTACACTTTACACAAAAATACAAAAATTAGTCAGGTGCGGTGGCGGGCGCCTGTAATCCCAGCTACTCGGGTGGCTGAGACAGGAGAATCGCTTGAACCCGAGAGGGAGGGTGGGGGTTGAAGGTGAGCCAAGATAGCATCACTGCACTGCAGCCTGGGCGACAGAGCACTCCAGTCTTTACAAAGCTGTGCAAAATATCCAAGTCCTCAAGTCCTGAATCCTCATTTCTCATTTAATCTGGTTGCAAACTTTATTTTGTTGTCGTTGTTGTTGTTTTCTAGACACGGGGTCTCACTCTGTCGCCCAGGCTGGAGTGCAGTGGCACGATTGTAGCTCACTGCCGCCTCAAATTCCTGAGCTCAAGGGATCCTCCCACCACAGCCGCCTGAGTAGCTGGAACTACAGGCGCGCGACAACACGCCTGGCTAAATTTAAAAAATTTTTTTTGTAGAGACGAGGTCTCACCATCTTGCCTGAGCTGGTCGTGACCTCCTGGGCTCAAGCGATTCTCCTGCCTACGCCCCCCAAACTGCTGGGTTTACAGGCGTGAACCACCCGCCTGCCCCCACCCCCCCACCCCCGTCTGGTAACAAATTCTAAGTGGTACGAAGAAATATTGAATACAATGAAATACTGTTTGTATTGGGCTTTGCTACGGAAACCTCAGAAATATTAGCAGGTTCTTATTAATGTTCCCAGCGTTAGCTATAGAGATGTCCATGGTGCTTTTTAATACTTTGCAGAAAATAAAATGCAAGTAGGGAGCTGACATATTCTTTCACAAAGGCTTTTTGAAGCAACAACCTGTTCTGTGTAAAATCCTAGAAATTAAAGCTCATGGTTTAGTAGAAGGACATTAGATTTTTACCCATAAGGAAAACAACTACTCTTCAGAAGAACTGAACGTGGCCATCTTTATCCTGACCAGAGTGTAGATATTTGGCCCTTTATTAGCTTCTTTCCTTTTAGTTTGCGAGTCTTCCTGCAGTTATCAGACTCAGTCTTATCTTGTTGACCCAACAGGTCATACTCCAGCTTCAATTTGTGTAGATGAATTGAGATACTGGTATACTATATGTACACCACTGGCATTTTGACCCTGAACAAGTTCCTTAGAGTTGTTTAGATGCATGTAATCAATTTTTATTTATTAATATTACTTACAATTTTCACCAAAGTTCTAACTATACATGCAAATAAACAATCTTTCCAGAAGGTGGAAAGTTGATGTTGCTAGAGTGAAGAAAAGCTAACTGGTTAAAATATGTCTTTAATCCTTAAATTTTCTCCATCTCAGAAAGATCCATTATTTAGCCCCTGCCTTCAGAAGCTGCTAATATTTCCCATTCAAACTTTTTAAAAAATGGGGACAAAGTAACATCAAAATTTACTAATTACTCAGATATTGCATTTAATGTCACATGTTGTATTTAATGTCAGCATTCTCACATATTGTATTTAATGTCAGCAAAAGTGTGAGGAAGACTCTGTTATCACTACTATATAAACAAAGAAAATAGTCCAAATATGTTAAATTTATTATGTAAGGCAACATGGAAAAAAAAATATAGACATAAACATAGCTCTTCTGAATTCAAATCTAGTTGTCATTCTTTTTTCTTTGTATACCAGTGAGTGAGATCAATGGCTGCCCAATAGATAACTTCATCTGTTCAATAAGGGGTGGTGAGGAAAGGGTGTGAAATGAAAAGGAATGTTCCCACCTTGAGACAGAAAATAAATCAACTAGCTAACTGAGCGTGAGCTGTGGGGATAGGATTATTGAACAGGAGAGCAAGAAACTAGAAGTCGTAAGGCAGGGATTTCTCACTGATAACTAAATTGGATGAAAGTGACAGTAGTGCTTGTGTTAGAGCAATGATTCAAAATCAAGCCCAAGCCCAAGTACATACATATATATGTACATATATATACATATACACACATATATACACATATACATATATATGTATGTATATATGTATATATATGTATGTATATACATATATGTATACACTTATATATATATGTTTGGAATCATCTCTTCAATCAATTGTATCCTCAACCAGAAAAATTCATTTGTATCTTGCTAAACAGTGGATACACATGGATACAAAGTTGGAAATAATAGACACGGGGGACTCAAAAAGGGAGAGTGAGGGGGGTAAGGGTTAAAAAATTACCTATTGGATACGATGCTTAATATTTGGGTGAAAGATACACCAGAAGCACGATTCCTACCATCATGCAATATATCCATGTAACAAACATGCACGTGTATTCCCTGAATCTAAAACAAAAATAAAAAAGAAAATCACTTTATAAAATATAATAATTTGCATTATTGTCGGTTTTTATAACATACAGTATTATAAAATAGCTCAAAGAGAGTAAAAAGTGTAGATTTTGGTAGAGACAGATAATCCCTAAAGGTCCCCTACACAATATCTAGCACTGCTTTCAAAAGACATCTAGCAACCTTTTGCTTATTTTTCAATATTTCACAATTTTGACAGATACCAGAAAAACTTACTGGACAAGCAATGCTAAGTTTGTTAGACTTACTCTGGTAGGAGAGAACACTACCTTGATAGTCTAAGCATTAACTCAAAATAGATAAATTAGAAACACGGTTTTTTAGGGTGTTTGGGGGTTTCAGGCCTGGAATGGGTGATTTCTTGGTGACGTAAAGGCAAGGATCTGATATATATTGGATAGAGTTTATGATATAATAGCCTGGGATTGTCGAACACAGCAATAATGAGTATCTTGAAGTGAATCTTGATGATCATACTATTTTCCCTTCCAAAAGCAAGTATTCCTGAGGTGAGTAGCTAAATTTCAATGCCTGGTCCCAGTTCAAGGATAGGAAACTGTGCCTGGTATCACTATTATTGAACAGAGGGACAATAAAAAAAAATGTTGCCTTCAGTTTTCATGAGTATCTGATACACAACGTGCTTTGCCCAATTATTTGTATACATTCTTGCTCTATTTGTCTAACTCCTTTAGAGTGAAAATACCTTCTTTGACATTTCCCCACAGCTTTATTGAGGTATAATTGGTAGTGCTCTGACTTTTAATGCCTGAACACACTCCATTCCAGAATGGCTTTCACTGAGAACCCCAGAGTTGTTATAAAGGTTATTTTATGCTGAAGACACTTGAGATTCAATAGATACAGAAAGAAGCCTTCTTAGAGCTTTTCTTACATGATGAAGAAATTTCTGAGAAATGAAAACTGCCATAAATTCCCTCCTTGGGGTGGTTTCCATTACCAGGAGAGAAACTAAGACTAAACCTACCATAAATCCTCTCTCTTGGGGAGTTTCATGGATATGAAGGAGATAGTAAGACCATTTGTACCTGCATAGACACACATTATCACAAACTTTCTTATCTCCTACTTTTTTCTCTGGAAGCCTATTTATCTTTCCTAAATAAATCTATTTGTTCTTCCCTTAGAAGCCCTTTCACTTCTCCCTTTCCCCTACTAAGTGAGATATGTAAGCCACAGATTCTAACCATCCCTTTCAGGTACTCATAACTCAGCACTCCCACGTGTATGTGAGTTGTGCACGAAAACAAACTATTTTTAATTTGGCTAATTTGACCATGATTTGATATCAATACACATAAGCGTCTCTATCCACAGGACAGCAAAGCAGCTTTGTAAATACTATCCAAAATTTCATCAGGCACTTTCCTTTAACAATGATAAATGAAAGGTTCAAGCATCCTAATAATTTCTGTGGATAAGTGTTTTCAAAATACTTCTAGACTTCTTTGAAAATTAATAAAGTCTAAGATATAATTAAGTTCCCAGGTCCAAGTTGTAAGTTACTAATAAAGAAAGAAAATAATAGAAAAGCCTTGTGTAACAACTGCCTAAATTAAAGGGATGATTGGTTGAACCTTTGTTTTCTTGGTCCTAATAAGTTGGTGTTCAACAATATGGCATTCCTGTCAGCTTAAATTTTGTCAAGGCTGCTTTGTCTGATTCTGCTGGCTAATGCTAATGTTCGTAAATCTGCTAATGTTCATAAATCAGCTAATGTTATTGTTGCTAGGGAACATTCTGGTTACATTCTACTAACCCAATCAATTTTGAAAAAATTATCCAATATTTCATTTCATTTCTGAGTATGTGTTCTGCACATTTCAAGCTGAAAAAAATCATAATAAATACTACCTAAAACGTTATGATTATGACTAGTATATGTCAAGGATATGTGTCTGTATTACTCAGATGCCACTACAATTTACTGCTATGCGAGGGTCAGCCAGGAAATGGTCCATGGCCTTTTAAAAATCCAGGTGCTCAGCCAATTCCGTTAGTTCCAAGTGCTTTGCTCTTTTCCTCTCTGATAATACATCAGCTTAGCATAATAGGTTTAATTTTCAAAAGGCTGTATTTGATTTATTTCTTTTGGCAATTCAGCTTTTAGCCTGCATAAATAAATAAATAAATAAATAAATAAATAAATAAATAAATACCATGTTTGTATTGAAATAGCTAGGTTCCCCACACCAAACTGGGAGGTGAAATTATGGAATGAAAAAAAGACATCTCCTAGAGGTTCGTTACAGAAGCACATTTTAAATAATGAACTGTGAAGAAGAATTAACATTTTCCAGTTTATGCAGTTAGGAAAGAAGAGAGCAGAATCTTAGGGGATTAAATACTCTCCCCTTGATAATGGGTGGGGCTTGGGGTTATGATGGCAAAAGAGATTTTGCAGATGCCATTAAGGTTCCTGATCAGTTGCTTTGGGTCAAACAAAAGGGAGTTTATCCTAGGTGAGTCTGACCTAATCAGGTTAGCCCTTAAAGGAGACAAACGGAAGCTGCAGACATGATTTCTGTTGACCTTGAAGGCAGTCACCATGAGTTTAACAGTTGCAAGAAAACGAATGCTATCTATATAACCACATGATCTTGGAAGAGAGCACAAAGTTTTAGAAGAGACCTCAGCCCTGGCCAACACCTTGCTTTCAGCCTAATGAAATGATGATCAGAGAACCCAACTAATCCATGCCCAAACTCCTGACCCATAGAAATAAATGTTATTTTTGTTAAGTTGCTAAAGTTGTGGTATTTTGCTGTACAGCAATAGAAAATTAATACACCCCCCTTTCCTCTAAGAAGAATTGCTCCCCATAAATAAATATTATTACAAAAGCAACATATATTCATTGTAAAAATAGAAATACAGATTGTTAAGCATATTGTTTAACATTTAAAGAACAATCTCACCATTCAGAGATAACTGTATTAACTATATTGGCATGGAAACTTTCAGATATTTTGCAATGCATACATGCATGTATTTTTTAATGGGATCATATGGTCAATATTGTTTTGTAAACAGTCTTCTTTTACTTAACAATGTATCAGAAAAATATTCACATGCCAAGTATTTACATAAAATATTAAGTGTTACATAATATTTTACTGTCTTAATATTTCATAATTTATTTATTAAATTTTCTTTTGTTAGATCTTTATCAAATAATGGCCACTGTGGTGGAACCAAATTTTTACATATGTCTTAATTATTTTCCTAGAATAAATTTCTAGAGGTGAAATGACTAAACCAAATGTTTTTCACATTTGTAGGACTTTTTTTCTATGTTGCCTTCAAAGACGATTTTCTTTCTTCCCCATCGTTCTCCGTTCTCTCTCCTCATCTTTTTATCCTCCAGATTTTTTTGTTTCCACTTTTCTTTTTTCCATACTATGTCTTTTCTTCTCCAACTTTTTGTTTAATCATAAAAATTAGTGATTTCCAGTCATTAGATAATTAGATTTAGCAGCATATTTTCTGATTTCTTTTATTTTTCATCTCAACTTTCTTTCATTTCATGTTTCTTCTTCCACCTTACCTCCTAATTCTCGGTTTATTTTTCTTCTTGCTGAAGTACCTGTTTTAATTATTTTTAAATCAAGTATTTGTGTGCAAATCTGTTCTTTTATATTTGTATGTATAGAAAATTAATCAATCATCACTTTTGAATGATAGTTTATTGAAGATAAATTTTATGTTGGAAGTCCTTTTCCTTCACAATTTTATTTCATTGTTTCCTGACATATGGTATAGTTGATGAAAATTTGCTGTCAGTATAATCATTTATTTATAGATAGTCTAGTCTATCTGGTAGCTTTTAAGATTAATCTCTTAAATGTCCCTCATTTTCACTGTGATGTGTGTACATGTAGAATCATTTTTATTTATCCTTTTTGCCTCTTGGTGTGTACTTTCTATGTGAAAATTCTTGTATTTCTTCAATTCTGAAAAAAAAATAGTCACTATTTTGAAAATATTGCCACTCTGCTATTCCTTTTAGTCTCCCCTTATAGTGGGTTGAATGGTGGCCTCCAAGGAGATATATCCATATGCTCATCCCCAGAATCTGTGAATGACCTTATTTGAAAAAAAAAGGGGGGAGTCTCTTTAAAGATCAACTTGGATTATCTGGGTGGGCCCGAAATCCAATAACAAGTATCTTTATAAGAGACACACAGAGGACAAACATAGGAAGAAAAGGAAAAGAACATGTGAAGACGGAGGCAGATATTAGAGTTATGTGGCCATAGATCAAAGACACCGGAAGCCACCAGACACTAGAAGAGGCAAGGCAAGATTCTCTCCTAGAGCCTTTGAGGAGGCACGGCATTATCAATACCTTGATATTTTGAACTTCTGGGCTCCAGAACTTTGAGAAAATAATATGTTTTTTTTGTTTTAAACCTCAAAGTTTGTGGTAATTTATTACAGTAGCCAGAGGAAATTAATCCATCATTTAGGAAGGTCAGAGCTAAGGTTAGACTTAGGTTAGCACTCCATTATCTATTTTTGGTATGTGTAGCTCGTATGCTGCATTGGTAAATTTCTCATTCCTATCTTCCTTTTTACCCATTTTCATCCACTTTATTCAATTTATAGTTGATCTCATCTTTATTTATATTCTTGATTCATTTCTGACCAATTTTATTTCAAAGCATGCTGCTCTTTTATATGTTATTCCAATCTGTATCTCTTTAAAGATCTTCAAAATCTCTCCAGAGTGCTCTCTTATTTCCATTTATTTGGAAGTTGAATTCTCCCACTTGTTGAGTTTATTAGCTACCTTTCATACCATAAATTTCTTCCTTTATCTTTCTTTCTTTCTTTCTTTCTTTCTTTCTTTCTTTCTTTCTTTCTTTTTTTTTTTTTTTTTTTTTTTTTTGACGGTGTTTTTACTCTTGTTGCCCAGGCTGCAGTGCGATGGCACAATCTCGGCTCACTGCAATCTCTGCCTCCTGGGTTCAAGCGATTCTCCTGCCTCAGCCTCCCAAGTAGCTGGGATTACAGGTGCCCATCACCATGCCTGGTTAATTTTGTATTTTTAGTGAAGACAGGGTTTCACCATGTTAACCAGGCTGGTCTCGAGCTCCTGACCTCAGGTTATCCACCTGCTTCGGCCTCCCAAAGTGCTGGGATTACAGGCATAAATTTCTTTTACATACTTGACATTTCACTTTGTAAGTTTTCCTTAAGTGGGGATATCTTTTTTCTATCTTTCGTGCTTTCCATTCCACATTTACAGTTTTGAAGTTGCTGCCATCAGGCCCCCAGGGTCCCCAGTTTAGACCCAACTCATCTATGGCAGCTCACAGATCTTTTTCTATAAGAATATCAGGTCCACTTCAGTGCATAGGTTGACTGCGTTCCCTGCTGCAGAACTGTCACTACTCTTTCTTGCCACCCCAAGCAGGCAGCTGGTTATTGGTTATATCCCTGGGCAGTGGTGCATTTATCAGAGAAAAGAAGAAAGCCCAATTCAATTCTCCCACTCCCACTCCTCATTTCACCTAGTGAACCAGGCTCCAAAACCTCTCATAAGTAGATGCTTAAAAACTCTGTTTGTCCCACTTGAGTTCACTTTCTAACACCGTACCACGTTTTTGGTACCAAAGCCCCAAAAGCCTGTGGCTTCAGCCTCTTGCTCATTGCTGTATCTTTCCATTCCCTCTTTGGTGAACAGGCTTATATCTGTTATATCTTTTTAATGAAAAACAACTTTAATGATATATAATTCATATAACTCACAGCTGAAGTTACAATTTAATGGCCTTTAGTATGTTCACAGAGTTGTGTAATTGCCACTGTAATCTGTGTTATGGTTTTTAGCTTAAAAATTAGATTTTATTCATCATTATTAATGTAATTAGGTTCCTAGTATCCTTATGAGCCCACCATCTTGACTGAAAATGGCAGATTTTTTAACTGAAAAATTTAGATTTTCCTATAGCATAAGTATATCTAATATAAGTTGAAAGTATTTTTCTTAAAAAGTGTGTGGTCCTTACAAAGGAATATTATTAGGCAATAAAAAGGAATGGAGTACTAATACAAGATACAGTGTGGATGAGTTTGAAAACATTATGCTAAGTGTAAGATGCCAGTCACAAAGGACTACATATATTATTCCATTTATATGAAATATCCAGAACAGGCAAATCCATAGAGACAGAAAGTAGATTAATGGCTGCCAGGAATTGGAGAGGTGTTAATGGGAGTGACTGTTAATAGGTACAGAGTTTCTTCTGGAGTTGATGAAAATATTCTAAAATTAGACTATGGTTATGATTGTTCGACTCTGCGGATATACTACAAAACACTGAAATGTATATTTTAAATGGATAAATGTTACACCATATATATTTTATGTCAATGCGTCTATTAAAAATACATACGGATAAGGAGAAATTCCTTTCAGCCAAATTAAACACAGCGAAAATTAGTTCTCCCAAGGGACAGATTTTAGAAAAGTTATAGCTGTATTTAAACATCTATTAAATCACTAAAATTCTTTAATTTGTTTCTTATACTTGTTCATTTTTAGTTTTTATGTTAAAACATGATTAATGGTGATTTCTACCAAAACATTTAGGGAAAAATAATTTATTTTTATTTATTTTTTTTTTATTTTTTTTTTTTGGTGACAGAGTCTCGCTCTGTCACCCAGGCTGGAGTGCAGTGGCACGATCTCAGCTCACTGCAAGTTCCGCCTCCCAGGTTCACACCATTCTCCTGCCTCAGCCTCCCAAGTAGCTGGGACTACAAGCACCCGCCACCACGCCTGGCTAATTTTTTATATTTTTAGTAGAGACGGAATTTCACCATAGCCAGGATGGTCTCGATCTCCTGACCTCTTGATCCACCCGCCTCGGCCTCCCAAAGTGCTGGGATTACAGGCGTGAGCCACCGCACCCGACCGGGAAAAATAATTTTACAAAAATTCTTCCAGAAGTTAGAAGATAAGAGACCTGTTCTCAACTCATTCTATGAGGCCAGTATTGCTTTGATACCAAAACCCTACAAAAACATCAGGAAAAAAGAAAACTACTGATTGATATCTCTCATGAATCTAGAGGCAAGAATTTTAAACAAAACTTCAGAATACTGAATCCAACAATATATATAAAGGGTACTACATCACAACAAAGTTTGACTTATCTCAGTAATAGAGAACTAATTTAACACCAAAAACCATCATACTAACAAATTAGTACACACACACGCACAGACACACACAATTTTAATAGATGCAGAAAGTCATTTGACAACTTCCAAAATCCATTTCTCATAAAAATCTAAACAAAATAGGAATTAAATAAAATTGTATCCATTAGATAAAGAGTGACTATGAAAAATATATAGGTAGCATCATATTTAATGGTGAAAGACTGAAAGTTTTTATCCTGCTATGGTTTGAAGGTGCCCTCACCCCACAAAAATATATTTTAAAAACTTAATCTCCAATGCAATGGTGTTGAGAGGTAAGGCTTAATGGGAGGTGTTTAGGTCATGAGGGCTCCACCCTCATAAATGGATTAATGCCAATTATCAAAGGGCTTGAGACTGCAAGTTTGAGTTTTGCTCTTTCCTGCCTCTCTTTACCCTTCTGCCATGGAATGATTTACCAAATGGGTCCTTATGAGATACTGGCTCCTCAATCTTGGACCTTACAGCTTCTAAAACTATGAGCAAATAAATTTCTGTTTATTACAAATTACTCAGTCTGTGGTATTCTGTTATAGTAGCACAAAACGTATTAAGACATTCCTTAAGATCTGCAATAAGACAAGAGTGTCCACTATTACCACTTCTGTTCAACATTCTACTAGAGGTTCTGCCCAGTGTAATCAGGCAAGAAAAAGAAATAAAAGGCATTCTATATCTTAAAGGAAAAAGTAAAACTATCTTTATTCTTAGACGACATGAATGCCTATGTAGAAAATTTGATGGACTCCACTATGAAACTACTAGAACTAATACTTGAGTTCATCAAGATTGTGGGTTATGAGATCAATATACAAAAAATCTATTATATTTTTCTGTATTAGTAGTGAATAATCAAAAATTAAAATTTCAAAAGCAATACTACTTATAATAGCACTTAGGAATCAAAAACACCTAGGAATACTTAGAGATAAATACTTAGGAATAAAGCTGACAAAAGATGTGTAAGACCTGTACACTGAAAGTTATTGCTGAGATAACTGAAAGAAGACCGAAATAAATGGAACAGCATACTTTGGTCATGTGTTGGAAGGCTCAATATTATTAAGAGCTCAATTCTCCCAAAATAGTTCTATAGATTCAATGCAATCTCAATTAAAACCTCAGTTTGTTTTTTTTTTTAATTGACAAATTAATCCTAAAATACAGATGGAAATGCAAAGAACCTAGAATAGGCAAAACTAGCCTGAAAAAGAAGGTCAAATTTGGGGGCACAACAATGATTTCAAGTCTATTATAATGGTACAGCAATCAAAACAACGTGTGCTGCCATCAAGATAGACAAATAGGTCAGTGGAACAGAATAGAGTTCAAAATAGACTTAAATATATGGATATCTGATTTTTGACTGTATTCAAGGGCAATTCAATGAAGAAAGCATTGTCTTTTTAACAAATGCTGCTGAAATAACTGGCTATCCATATGCAAAAAACCCCCATAAAACTTCACACCTTACATACACAAAAATTAACTCAAAGTGTATCATAGACCTAAATGCAAAGCTAATACTATAAAGATTTTCAAAGAAAAAACAGGAGAAGACCTTTGTGACCTTTGGTTAGGGAACATTTGCTTAGATACAACACAATAAGCAAAGACCATAAAAGAAAAAATATGAAAGACTTTGTGAAAAATGAACACGTTTGCTCTTCAAAAGACACTGTTAAGAGGCTGAAAAGTCAAGCTACTGATTGGGAGAAAATATTTGCAAAGCATACATATCATAAAAGACTTGTGTGCAGGGTATATAAAGAGCACTCAAAACCTAATAAGAAACAAACAACTCAATAAAAAAGTGGGCAAAAGGCTTAGACACTTTACCAAGGAAAATACATGGATTGCAACAAAAGCAAAAAACAACAACAAAAAATCACATGTGAAAAGATGCTCAACATCATTAGTCATTAAGGGTATTGCAAATTAAAATGACAATGAAATGTCACTACACATCGATTAAAATTATGCATATTGATAATGATGTGAAGAAACTGGAATTCTTTTTTTTTTTTTTTTTTTTTTGAGATGGAGTCTCACTCTGTCACCCAAGCTGGAGTGCAGTGGCGTGATCTCGGCTCATTGCAACCTCTGCCTCCCAGGTTCAAGAGGTTCTCCTGCCTCAGCCTCCCAATTAGCTGGGACTACAGGCGCGTGCCGCCACGCCTGGCTAATTTTTTGTATTTTTAGTAAAGACAGGGTTTCACCATGTTAGCCAGGATGGTCTTGAGCTCCTGACCTCGTGATCTGTCCACCTCAGCCTCCCAAAGTGCTGGGATTACAGGTGTGAACCACCACACCCAGCCAAACTGGAATTCTTATATCCTGCTGGTAGGAATATAAAATGACACAACCACTTTGGAAATTTCTTTAAAAATTAAAGGTATAGCTAACATATTATTCAGCCATTCCATTTCTAGGTATTTGCCCAAGAAAAAAGAAACCATATATCCATACAAAAACATGTATGTGAATGTTTATAGCAACTTTGTCTATAGTAACCAAAAAGTCAAAACAACCTAGATGTCCATCAACAGGTGAATGGGTGAACGAATTGTGATACGTTCGTACCATGTATTACTACTCAACAATAAAAGGAATGAACTGTTGACACACACAACAGCATGGATGTATCTTAAAGTAATTTTACTGAGTGAAAGAAGCCAGCCAATAAATACTACATACCATATAGTTCTATTTACACAAAACTTAAGAAAATACAAATTAATATATTGACGGAAAGTGAACCAGGGGTGGCTTGGGGAAGGGGAGAGGGAAGACGCATGGGAGGAAAGGATTGCCAATGGACAAGAGGAGATTTTGGGGGTGATGGCGTGGTCACCATTCTGATTGTGGAGATGGTTTCACATGTGTATATATATTTCAAAACTTAACAAATTTTGTACTTCAGAGATGTGCAGTTTATTTTATGCTATTTTCTTCAACAAAGCTGTTTTTTAAAACTTCATGTAGCAAAAAGCAAAAAAGTAATTATCTTCATCATTCTGATTGGCATCTGCAATAATAAAAATCTTATTTTATACCAATCAAAAGCCAAAGTGATTTCCCCCCGCCACGCCCCCGGCCCCCACTTCCTTGGAATAGCTGAACATGGAGAAGAATTAGTAAATTAGGGAACTTTAAACACAGAACCACAAGCCTTAAAGAATTTTAAACTGGGATATTCCATGTGTCACAAGGTGGTATTGATGCAGTTAAATTGAACAACACATTTCTAATCCTGAAAGCTTTACAGTAGGGTTCTCATCAGAATATACATACACAATATTAATGTAAATGTCTTCCCTATTTATGAAGTCATTTAGGCATATACCAATCTATTTTCCCATTCAGTCATATTGAGTAAGCCCTCCTGGTATGCTTCTAGGAGAGTTAAAACTTCTTATTGTAAGATACAAGAAAACTATTCTATGGCTAGGTTTCCTACTAATAAAGAACTGTGACAACAAATGGATAATTCCATAAGTTTTACTTAATAAGTTAATATCAGTTTAGTAAGGCTTAATGTGGATGCTCATCTTTGATTTTTTCCTTTTTGATTCAAATAATGTCAGTGTACAGTTTGACATTTTAGCCATGATTCTACTTCAGGCTAATTATCTAGGTTACGGAATTCATGATTGATCAATTATTGTACTGTGCTAGTAGTGATTATATTGCAGAAGCAGATGATCGCATAGACCTTGCAGTATTCAGTAGGTTACAAACAGGGGCTTTCTAATTTCTCAGGCAGGAAATAAATATAAAGTTTTGTCTCTGGGAGCCCTATATTAAAGAAAAAAAAATTATTCAATGACACTTGTTAAAATAGAGTATAGGAGACTTTATTTGTGACCGTTGTAATAGATAGGAAACCACTGCAATGGGATTTTGCAGGGGGAGAGAGAGACTGGGCTCAATTCCAAATATAGTATTAAAAAGTGGGAATTTATAGCCAAGAATCAGGATGGTTTAAGTTAATGGGAAATAACGGAGGAAGGAGAAATTCTGGCTAAACTGACCTAATAGGATTCTTGCTGAAGACAGTCCAGGGTGATAAGACATCACCTGGGGAATAGTGGATAATGAGTAGTCATTTCAGATATCGAGAGTGATCAGATGTCAAGGGTAGGGGGGTTTTGCTAAACTGACCTACAAGGGTTCTTTGCAAAAACTGGATTTTACAAGAAAGTACACATATGGGCCAAGGAGAAGATTCAGGAGCCTGACTATAGATTGGTCAAGGAAATAATCTTTGTCACCTGAAATATGCTAGTTTGGAAGAGTGGGAATAAGTGGTCCAGAATTTAAATTTGTTTTCCTGTATATTTCAGTGTTATATAAATAAATTACCCTTGTTTAAAGTTCAGAAAGTATGAAGTTAGAAGATACTTGATAAGACCACATGCTTACAAATTTATCTGTATGCTTTAATCTGTCATGTAATTTGTGTACCCAAATATGTTCACTAAAAAGTTTGTTTTTAAAAGAACATGGGCCAAAGCAGAAAAAAATAATTCCTTGTATATTGCTCCAATTATGCTTTGTAAACTTTAAGCTTAAAATTTATGAGGGACCTTACTTTGTTCTTAGGTAAATATAAACATCAAGTCTATGCTATTATCATAGTGTTGGTAAATTCCACCCCCCCTTTTTTTTGAGACAGAGTCTTACTCTGTTGCCCAGGCTAGAGTGCAGTGGCGCAATCTCGGCTTACTGCAACATCCGCCTCCTGGGTTCAAGCAATTTTCCTGCCTCAGCCTCCTGAATAGCTGGGATTATAGACACCTGCCACCGTGCCCAGCTAATTTTTGTATTTTTAGTAGAGATGGAGTTTCACCATCTTAGCCAGGCCGGTCTCAAATTCCTGACCTCGTGATCTACCCACATCGGCCTCCAAAAGTGTTGGGATTACGGGCGTGAGCCACCACACCGGGCCTAAATTCCTATTTTTATTCTACATTTAGACTAAGGCAAAATAAAATCTTTTTATTCGTTCAAATTTTTAAGAAAATTTTGACTACACAGGTCTGTCTAAATTGCTGTGGGTTGAATAGTTAATACAGATTATCCTTTCTATAAATTTGATGTTGAGGAAATGAAAAAGAAAGAGAATGCAAGAACCTTGATAGGAAGGTATAGGTGGGGAAAGATTTTGGATAGAGGGAAAGCACATAATGAAGGAGAGATTGAAAATAGATTCAGCAACAGTTGGTGGATCCAGGTCCTGAAAGTTCAAGAAGATGTGGCATTAACAGAGATAGATACCCTTCTTCCTCTTAGATAGAACAGAAGGAAAAGACTAGGTATGGCAGATACTATAGATTGGCTCACTCAACACCTACCCCAATATACTTCCTGCTGAAATCTTAATTTCTCATCCTTAGATCCAATGTTCTGCAGGTGTGAGACCTGCAAGGAAGTTGTGAGCAATGTGTGGTAGTAGCCACATGTAAGAAGATGGTATCTACTTGAAAATAACAAAGGCATTTCATTCTTCTAGGATCAGCCATGGAGGCAGCTGTCTTGGAATTATAGCAGAAACAGCATAGTTCTTGGGCCTGTCTCAATAACAGCTTCCTTAATAAACCAGTTCTATAGTTAGGTTTAGGGTGTTCTTCCTAGAAATTTAGTCTACAGTGTGTTCCTTCAGGTATCCCAGTGATTCTCAGAATTATCTAATAGCCCTTATTAAACTAAGTAGAATGGGTTTTATTCGTCTGTGTCTAAGACTCCTTATATAGACAGCAATTGGTATCAGAAGAATGGTGCTGCAAGTAACAGAATCTAAAATGTAGTATTGACTGAAATGAAAAGATGGGGAAATTAATATTAAAGACACAAGCATTTCAGTCTGGAAAGCTTGTGACCACGGTCAAGCTCTTGCCTGCTATTCCTTAGACTGTAAACCAAGTGTCAACTAAGGCTATAGCATTAAGAAAAATGGTAGGAAATTTCAGAAGTTGGCATATTCTGGCTACTTTTTATGGCTTTTAGAAAAGTTTTATAAGAAAGTGATGAATCCAGACAGCAGAAATGGAAGAAAATATAAATGTACTAAGATGCTTTCAGCCTTTGGCCTGAAATTTAAGTTTACTGTTATTCTTATAATTTGTAGCCTTTGGGGGTTGAAAAAGCTAAAGGCTTTGTACTCCAATGGGAAGACGTAAGATTGATGCTCTGCTGGACAAATTCTCTGATCGAATTAATAGTGCTTTTTTCTCAACAGATCTTATTGTGTCAAATGTCCTGAAGGTGGTAACCATCAAACTAAAGGAGAAGAGGAGAATGGATGGAGTGCAAAGATAAGCAGCTAAAAGTCCCAAATTCTCAGGCTTAGAAAGTTTATCTAGACCAGTGATACTTAAAGTGTGGTCCACTGACTGGCTGTCAGTTCATGAATTTTTGGTACTGATCAGAAGGGAAATAAGGAGCTTGAACCAGAATGCAAATCAACTTTGACACTATGTATACCATGTAGTTTAGCTGAATTTTTGTATTGTATATATTTAAGGTGTACAATATAATGTTTTAATAAACTTATACATAGTGAATTGGTTACTATAGTCAAGCAAATTAACATATCCATTATCTCACATAGTTACCTTCTGTTTGTGGGAAGTGCACCTAAAGTCCACTCTGTTAGCAGATTTCCAGTATACAATAAAATAACTATAGCCCATATGTTGTACATTAGATCTCTAGACTTATTCATCCTACATATCTGCAACTTTGCACCCTTTGACCTACATCTCGCCATTTCCTACCCTCTTCTCCCTCCTCTCCTCCCTAGTAACAACCATTTTATTGTTTCTATGTATTTGACTTTTTAAAGATTCTAGATATAAGTAATATTATCCAGTATTTTTCTTTCTCTTCTTATTTCATTTAGCATAATGTCCTCCATGTTTACTCATATTATGGCAAATGACAGAATCTTGGTTTTAAGGCTGAATAATATTTCACTTTGTACATATACGACAATGTCTTCATTCATTCACTAATGGAAATTTAAGTTGTTTCCATATCTTGGCTATTGTGAATAATGCTGTAATGAATATGAGAGTACAGATATCTCTTCAAGATCCTTATTTCAATTAGTTTGGATATATTCCCAGACATGGGATTGTTGGACCTTATAGTAGTTTTATTTTTAATTTTTTTGAGGAAGCTCCATACTGTTTTCCATAGTGGCTGTATCAATTTACATCCTCACCAACAAGGTTTCCCTTTCTTCACACCCTCACCAACACTTGTTTTTTCTTGTCTTTTTGATAATAACCATCCTAAATGGTGTGAGGTGGTATCTCACTGTGGTTTTAATTTGCATTTCCCTTATGATTGGTGATGTCAAATGACTTTTTTAAATCAAGATTTTCTCAGTGAAGGGAGCAGTGTGTTGATTTACATTCTGGTCTAAGCACCTAATCTTGTCATAATTTGTAACTTTGAGTAGCACTAGTCTAGAAAAGATCTTTGGCTATAATTATCTGCACGTGAATTAACTAGAAATCAATATGCTGGAAAACTACTAAGTTTTAAGGGAATACATTCCTAAGAAAGCCCCAAGCCTTCCTGTAACAGTCTGTGACTGTTAAACTTCATAGCAATCTCCAGGGTCTTGAATCTGCACCAAAAGGAAGCAAGCTGCCCAAAGTTGTGTGGCTTCCAGAAAGGACATCATTCCCAAAGCTTAGCTTAGATGTATCCAGAAGGATAATTATGAGGAATAACTATGCAAAAGCAGAATCAAGGAAAACAGAAGGCAATGGACAAGGGAAATCCTCCCAGAAAATTCTGAATATTTCAAGGACTACCAGATGGGTTAACAAAGGAAATTACTGCCAATGCAAGCAAATTTCACTGTTCTAGTTCAGAATGACTTGATGATTGTTAGGGCTCAGGCTTTTGCGTCCCCCTGTTTCTGAATAGGAGTTTTATTGTGGTATTCTCTGTCACATCCAAACCTGATGAAGAAATACTGATTTTTTTTCTTTTTACTGGATACAGTAATTAGATGAAATTATTACCTCTGCTGGGAGGAGGGCAAGTGTGGTGGGAAGAAAGATGTGCATAAATATTTTCATAGTCAGAAGGATAGACAAGAGCAGAGAATAAAAGTTGTCTACCCAGGTCAGGCGCAGTGGTTACCGCCTGTAATCCCAGCACTTTGTGAGGCCGAGGCAGGCAGTTCACTTGAGGTCAGGCGTTTGAGACCAGCCTGGCGAACATGGTAAAACCCCATCTCTACTAAAAACACAAAAAATAGCCAGGCGTGGTGGCATGTGCCTGTAATCCCAGCTACATGGGAAACTGAGGCATGAGAATCACTTGAACCTGGGAGGTGGAGGTTGTAGTGAGTCGAAAACATGCCACTGCACTACAGTTTGGGTGGCAGAGTGAGACTCCATTTCAAAAAAAAGAAAAAAAAGTTGCCTACCCAATATCCATATTTCCTTTCTTCCTTTCCATATTTCGTTTCTTCCTTTTTTTTTTTCTAACAAATGTCTCAATTTTTTGGAAACATTTCCCAGCACCCCCAGCAGATTAGCTTGGCTATATTTTACACTTCTTGTCAAAGATATGAAGGAGAAGTTATTGGTTAGAACTTTTGATGAAGCTCCTTAAAAGGGAGTAGGAAGATCCAGCTGACATATTAGGTGGTATTTCCACAGCCTTCTTCAGAACTGACAACAAAACCACACTCTAAGGATGGTGGTGTTGCCATACCAGTCATGCAGTACTCACCTCTGGAATTCTACATTAGAAAACAACAAAACCCCAATTTGTTGGAGCCACTTTTTTTTCCAGTTTCCACAACTACCAGCCAAATGTAAATTCATAATTGATACACTAGGTAAAATATAAGTAATTTTGGAGGTATTAGGAAAAGAAAATGAAAGAATTCATATATGTGTTTTCCACTTACTTAGTGAAGTGAAATTCCAGGTCTATCTGTTTGAAAATCTGAATCAATTCAATGAGAGTTTTATGGAATGCCTATTGCCTATTTGGCAGTAATATTCATTGAGAGTAATCTTTACTGATTATACCACAACCTTTATGTTATATTTCCTCTTTTCAGGACAATTTTGAAGGTCTATACTTGAATTCATCTCTTTTCCTATTCTGTCCACTGGGATAAAACTTGGAAGAAATTTTATAGCTGCATATTGAAAACCTGCCAGTTTGACAACTTGTATCCTGCATTTGTATGTCTCATAATTGAGCACTGTATGCTCCCAAGACAGCACATTATATTTAACTCGCATCATTTATAGTCATATACTCACATGAAAATATAGTCATGCATCACTTAGCAACAGGAATAATTTCTGGGAAATATGGTGTTAGGTGATTTTGTCATTCTGTGAACATCATACTGTGTACTTACACAAACCTGAATGGTATAGCCAACTACACACCTAGGCTATGTGATACATCCTGTTGCTTTACATTATAAACCTATACATCACATTACTATATTGAATACTATAGGCAACTATAACATCACGGTAAGAATCTAAACATACCTAAACATAGAAAAGGCAATGCATTGTGTTATGACATTATCACAGCTACATCATCACCAGGCAATAAAAATTTTTCAGCTCCATTATAACTGTATGGGCAAACTGTCATATATGCAGTCTGTAATTGACCAAAACATCATTATGTTGCACATGACTATATATTCGTTTTCTATTATGAATGAGATTTGTTTCATAAGTCGTTCACATTCACTCACTGTCATGGACATTAATTGGTTGCTTACACAGCATTCATTTCCACCTTCTTTCCTATGAGTGCCCATATTACTGACTAGGTAGCTTCCCCTCTTCCATGCAGCTGATATATACTTACACTAATTCACACATATTGCACGCATTTAAGCTTTCCATCATACATAAATTTATGGCTGCAGAATGATTTTTCTCTTTATACAACTAACAGACCTTCATAGACAGTAAATAAAGAGACTACATATGGGAGAGAGAGGTTTTGTGTGAAAAATAGAGTGAATAACAGAGTGGTAAGAGACAGTGCTGATGGGTGATGGTATACTTTGCACCTGTCTTAGTCCATTTTTCATTGCTAAAAAGGAATACCAGAGACTGGGTAATTTATAAACAAGAGAAGTTTACTGTATTTGGCTCATGGTTCAGGAGGCTGAAATATCCAAGAGCATATTGCAGGCATTTGATGAGGGTTATCTCATGGCGGAAGGTGAGAGGTGGAAGTGAGACAGAGAGAGGCAAATGGGGGTTGAATTTGTCCTTGTATCAGGAGCCCAAGTCTGCAATAACTAACCCAGTCCTAAGATATTGGCGTTAATCCACTCTTAAGGGTACAGCCCTCAGGACCAAACCATCTCTTAAAGACTCCACTACTTAATGCTGTTACAATGGCAATTAAATTTCTACATGAGTTTTGGCAGGAACATTCAAACCATAGCACCACTATATAATAGTTATCTGTTGTTGAATCCTCTGAGACCAGAGACTTGAAAAAGGGCAGGTCTCAAGAGCACCTGGCTCAATGTACCATAATAAACTGTGGCAGGCAGTTAATGAGAGAGGATCCTGAAGCCTAGCCAGCAAGGTCAGATGCTGGGTAATCATTCTGAGCAGTCTGAAGGAGAGAAGAGGTGAGCAGAGGCCCAGGAGTCAATGTGGAACAGATGCTAAAGAAGTAGAACATGATAGTATCAAAGAAACTGTAGGAGCTAGAGTTAGTAGGAGGCTTCAAAGATCCATGTGAGCATCGTAAAACAGACTAGGAGGAATGAAGCTTAGTTTATGTGTAGAATAGCATATTTCAGGAACAAATCATGCAGAAGTAGGAACGTAAGTTTCAGTCCCCTTTTCTGAATGTTTTAGTTGCTCCTAATAAGGGTGAGTCTTAAAAGAACTTACTGTAGCTAAATAGTATTTAAGTGAAAATTAGCTGGGCACATTGGCTCATGCCTGTAATCCCAGCATTTTGGGAGGCTGAGGCCAGCAGATCTCCCAAGGTCGGGAGTTTGAGACCAGCCTGACCACCATGGAGAAATCCCGTCTCTACTAAAAATACAAAAAATTAGCCAGGTGTGGTGGTACATGCCTGTAATCCCAACTACTTGGGAGGCTAAGCCAGGAGAATCGCTTGAACCCAGGAGGTAGAGGTTGCAGTGAGCTGAAATAGTGCCATTGCACTCCAGCCTGGGCAACAAGAGCAAACTCTGTCTAAAAAAAAAAGAAAATAAAATAAAAATGAATATCATGGCACATTGAATTACCTACACTTTTTAAAAAAACAATGACTTTATCATACAGGAATAAGTTAACTTCTGCCATTATTAAGCAATACCATTTGTCTTAGCCTGATTAGGTTGCCATAAAAAATGCCATAAACCAAGCAGCTTGTAAACAACAGAAATTTGTTTCTCACAGTTCTGGAGGCTAAGAAGTCTATGACCAAGATGCTGGCAGATTTCCTGTCTGGTCAGGGCACATTTAGTGGTTCATAGAGGATACCTTCTCACTGTGTCCTCACATGGTGGAAGGAACAAGAGTCTCCACTGGAGCCTCTTTTATAAGGGCATAAAGGTTTATCCATAAAGGCTCTACTCCCATGATCCACCTGCCAAAGGCTTCACCTTCTAATAATATCACACTGGGGGTTTAGGATTTCAATATATGAATTTTTGGGAAACACAATCATTTAGACCATATCACCATATGCCAGGCACTCATAAGATAACTTAACATGCGTTATCCAATTTGATTTTTATGACAGTCTGTGTTGGTCCCCTTTGTGTTGCTGTAAATGAATACCTGATGCTGGATAATTTATTTAAAAGAGGTTTACTTGGCTCACAATTCTGCAGACTATACAAGAAGCACGAGCATGACACCAACATCTGCTCTTGGTGAGGGCCATAGACTGCTTCTATTCATGGCAGAAGGTGAATGGGAGCTGATATGTGCAGAAGTGGCAAGAAAGGAAGCAAGGGGTTGGGGAGGTGGTGCCTGGCTCTTTTTAACAACAGGCTCTTGCTGGAACTAATAGAGCAAGAATTCACACACCCCTATGGAAGGGCATTAATCTATTCATGAGGGATCTGCCCTCATGACCCAGACAACTCCCAGTAGGCTCCACCTCCAACGTTGGGGTCAAATTTCAACATGAGATTTTTGGGGGCAGACATCCAGACCATAGCTCAGTCCTATGAGTAGGTACTATAATTATCCCATTTTGCAAATGAGAAAGCTAAGGTTCAGAGATAATAAGTAATTTGCCTAAGATTATCCAGCTAACAAATGGCAAAGCTTGACTTCAAAACCAAATATATCAGATTCCAGAGAGAATGTGCTCATAAATGCAAGTTGTGCTGCCTCCCTGATATTCCCTAGGCTGTCTTCAGAGACACAGGCCATAAGTTCTTGTTCATTAATAGTTTACATAGCATGTAAGTGAAGGTGTCATTTCTTTTTTTTTTTTTTTTTTTTTTTTTTGAGGCAGAGTTTTGCTCTTGTTGCCCAGGCGGGAGTGCAATGGCATGATCTTGGCTCACCACAACCTCTGCCTCCCAGGTTTAAGTGATTCTCCTGCCTCAGCCTCCCAAGTAGCTGCGGTAACAGGCATGCGCCTCTGTGCCTGGCTAGTTTTGTATTTTTAGTAGAGACGGGGTTTCTCCATGTTGGTCAGGCTGGTCTCAAACTCCTGACCTCAGGTGATCCAGCCTCCAAAAGTGCTGGGATTATAGGCGTGAGCCACCATGCCCGGCAAATGAAGGTGTCATTTCATCCACTGAGCAGTGAAAGATAAATACATTGCGAATACAGAATAAAAAAGACTTTTTTCAAGAAAGCAGGAAGTAGTTGAGCTGAGGGAAGGGCAGAAGTGCCTTCTATTCTTCAGATTCATCTGGAAATTCTGATCAAATAGCAACTGCAATGAATTGCTTGCTACCAAGAAGGTATGTTATAGTATACCAAAGGTAATTATTTTCTTGAATAACTGTATTTTTGTTGATGTAGTTTGTTGAAATGTCTGATATTTTCAAGAGGATCCTAGGAATATGGTAGATGAACACTTGAAATTTATCCGTATGACTCATAATCTAATACAGGATATGCTAGGCAAATGCTAAAGAATCTTTAAACTACCTCTTACAAAGATCAAGTGGCTTTCCTTTCTATGATTGTGTGAGGATCTCAAGAATTTAAAAAGCAAAAATTGTTTATTGCAATACCAATGAATGGAGATTATTCCATAGACAACGCCATTTCAGGTGCTTTATAGGTTAAGTCTTTCAAAAGGAGGAGTAATGTTTATATTTCAATTGCAATTTAAAGTAGTTTAATGAGAACTCAGCAAAGTATACTTGTGCAATTGGGAACAAAGGGAAAATAAAATGGAATTAGAAAAAGACTTCTATCTTCCCCTCTACTGGATATCTATAAAGTTACTACCTGTCAATTTCTAAATACACATTCTTTTACCCAAATACTTTTGTATTTCTCTTAATAGATAATCAGGTAGGATTAATAATAATACTGCAAATAATAGCAGTGAATACTTTTATAGCAAATATCATTTTACGTAATTCTCACAACCATTAATATCACTTCACTGATGAAGAAACTGAGTAACAGAGAGGTTGAGACTCCTACCCAGAATCATATGGCTAATAACTAGTAGAAATGAGATTATGAATTCAGGCAGTCTGGTTCTAGCACACATACTCTTAACAAAACTTCTAAGAGAACTGTTTGATCAGAAGAAATCCATGAGGAAGAAAGGCAAGAAGAACCTTTGATAAAATAAAGGTCTAAGTTCTGGAAAAGATTCAGACTGACAAAATGTAATCCAGATATAGCTTAGCCCAGTGAGAATGGACAAGATTATAGAATCCTTGGGAGAGAAAAACAAACCCTAGACAAACAGTAGACTAGAATCAGGGCAGTACTGGAGGAAATCTGTATGTGTTTTCTCTAAAACTGATCAGGACTGAACTCGTCGCAACTATTCTATTGGTCTGTAATTGCCTAAATGTTCTATAGCTATAGCTTATTTATGGAAGCTGCCTATAGAATTATGCAATTTTACCTTTAATCGCTAATATCTTTTTGGTAATGTAAGAAACGCTTTTAAAGGAAAGGGATGCCTTATAGTCCCCTAACCATTTCATCTATTGTTTGAATATTAATAGACTTGTTTATATGATACCACCATCTACCTGCATCTCATTGGAAAAATTATTAAACCCCTCCAGGACTTAATTTATTTATTTGTAAAATGAGAAATGATAAAATATTAATTTTTATACACCTTTCAGCTTAAAATCCCTGCCTGCTTATTCCTCTGTTAAGTATATAATAGCAAGTAAATCAGTACAAATCAGTACACATATTGAAAAAATACTATGATCTGTGGTAGAGAAAAATATAAATGCAAATGACAAAAAAAAAACAGAAAAAAAGGGAAGGGCACACACTTGTCTATACTGTTCATTTGGCATTTGATTGTTCACTACTTTGAGACATCACTCCTACTATTATTTAAATCCTGTGTCAAATAGCTTTATTATATTCATTTAATTAATTCGACAAATAGATACTGAGCACCTACTAGTGCCAAGGACTGTTCAAGACACTGACCATACAATGGTTAAACATCAAGTCCATTTAATTTACAACAGAGATTAAAATTAGGAGAATAAAGACAGTCTTAGGCATTTTATAATTGCATTCAGTGATGCTTAGCACATGATAGCTCCTCAATTATTTTGACTCAGTTTTAGCTTTCTGCATACACAAAACCTAGTCTTTGTACTGGGGATCTTTTTTCTCTGAAAATAAGCAGAACGATATTATTTTTAATCAAAAACATTGCAACACCTGTGATGAAATTTCAGAAACACTCTACGTTGGCACCCTGCTGTTGTTGATCACAATAAGATTGAATTCCAATCATCAAAATTTCTAGATGACCAAATATGTACAAGTGATGTGGAGACTATAAACGCAAATTAAATATCTGTATTATTGGTGCACTTAACATCAAATGAAACGGGAATTACAAATCTAATTAAAAGTGGCTAAACAATAAGGAAACAAATTTCTTTCATCTTATGTAACAGGAAATCTGGAGTGCAGGGCAGTTTCAGGAGTGGTTGCTGGAGAGATTTAACAATGCCATTAAGACCAAGATCCATTGTGATTTTCCAATCTGCTATATTTCATAAACTGGTTACTTACCACATAGTCATAATGTGGGTGCAGCACTTCAGATATCATCTACTCATCAAAAGAACCTAAAGACTGGATGAGAACAAAAGAATGCTTCTGTTCCTTATGTCCTTTTTAAACCATAAAAATAAAATAGATAACTTCTTCAGTTAACAGACTCTTTTTCATGTCTCATTGTCTGGAATTGCATCACTTACCCATTCATAAACCAAATTTTGGCAAGGGAAATGACATTACTATGAGTAACTTATAACACAACCCTCAGTAAGAAAATGCTTTACACGTTATTACCCAACACATGCACACACACACACAGAGGAACATACATATGCACACACACATATGCATACATCCATGTTTATAAAACTAAAACAAAAACTTCACAAAATTATTTTTACTCTTAATGCATGTAATGCACTTTAATATTATTTATTATATTCTATTTCTTTAATTTAAATACATAGATCATAACTCTTTCAAAAGATTGAAGAGAAGGGAATCCTTTCAAACCCATTTTATGAGGCCAACATTACCTTAATGGCAAAAATACTACAAGAAAAGTATTAATAAATATTGATACAAAAATCCTCAATAAAATACTAGCACACATAATTCAATAGCACATTAAAAAGATTATACATCATGAACAAATGGGATCTATCCCTAGGATGCAGGGATAGTTCACCATAAAAAATCAACCAATGCAATATGCCATATCAACAGAGCAAAGGATAAAAATCCCATGATCATCTCAACTGATGCAAAAAAGGAATTTGACAAAATTCTCCCTTTCAATTTCCAACACTCAACAAAACAAGAATAGAAGAAAATTACTTCAACATAATAAAGGTCATAAATGTCAACCCCACCACTAACATCATACTTAATGGTGAAAGGCTGAAAGTTTTTTCTCTTAGATGAGGAAGAAGACAAGAATGCTACTGTAGTTTAGATGTGTTTTGCCCCTGCTAAAACTCATGTTGAAATTTGATTACCAATATGGCAGTAGTAGGAGGTAGGACCTATTTGGAGGTTTTTGGATCGAGGGAGAGCTGCCCTTATGAATATATTAATGCTGTCTCTCAGGAGTGAGTGGATTCTCACTCTCACCAGAATGGATTATTCCCTGAGAAAGTAGGTTGTCATAAGCAAGCCAAGCCTCTCCTGCATGCCTCTTTGCACATTCCCAATTGCCTTTCTGTGTTTCTACTATGTCTTGACACAGCACATGACCCTCACTAGAAGCCAAGCAGATGCCAGTGCCATGATCTTGGACTTTTCAGCCACTGGAATTGTGAGGTAAATAAACCTCTTTTCTTTGTAAATTACCCCACCTCAAGTATTCTGTTAAAGCAACACAAAATGGGCTAAGAGAGATGCCAACTCTTACCACTTATATTCAATACAGTACTGGAACTCTTGGCCAAAGCAATTAGGCAAGAAAAAGAAATAAAGACAGCCACATTGGAAAGAAAAAAGTGAAATTCTGTTCACAGAATGACATGCTTATTATGTAGAAAACCCTAAAGACTCCACAAAACAATTTAGAACTAGTAAATGAATTCAATAGTCACAGGATACAAAAATCAACATACAAAAATCAACATACAAAAATCAGGTGCACTTCTCTACATTAGTAATGAACTATCTGAAAAGGAAATTAGAAAAATAATCCCATTAACAATAGCACCAAAAAGAATAAAATACTTAGAAATAAACTAAGGAAAAAGGACTTGTACACTGAAAACTGTAAAACATTAATAAAAAAAATGAAAGAAGACACAAATAAATGGAAATAAATCTTGTTTCCATGGATTAGAAGACATAATGTTGTTAAAATGTCCAGATTACCTGAAGTAATCTACAGATTCAATGCAATCCCTAGCAATCCCAATTATATTTTTTGCAGAAATTAAAACAAAAATATAAAATTTATACAGACTCTCAAAAGATTCTGCTAAGCCAAAACAATCTTGAGAAAGAACAAAGTTGGAGGCCTCATACCACCTGACTTCAAAACATATTACAAAGCTACAGTAAGTAATAAAATACAATATGTTACTAGCATAAAAGCAGACATACAGACCAGTGAATCAGCATAGAGAGCCCAGAAATGGGCTCTCAAATGATCTTTGAGAAGAGTGCCAAGACTATGCAATGGGAAAAAGATAGCCTCCACAACAAATTGTGTTAGGAAAACTGTATATCCACATGAAAAAGAATAAAGTTGGATCTTTACCTTACATCATATACAAAAATTAACTCAAAATGGATTGAAGACCTAAATGTAAGGCCTGAAACTTCAAAGCTCATAGAGAAAACATAGGGAGAAATCCCATGACATTGTATTTGGCAATGATTTCTTGAATATAACACCAAAATCACAAGCTGCAAAAGCAAAAACGGACAAATAGGACTGCATCAAACTCAAAAACTTCTGTGCAAAAAAAGAAGCAATCAAAAGAGTAAAAAGGCAACCTATGAATGGGAGAAATATTTTCAAATCATATATCTGATATATGATTTGATATATCTGATATATCATATATATGATATGTCTGAGTGTGTTCCCCATACTCTTCATCTGGAAAACAGAGATAATAATCTCCATCTTTCAGGGTTGTTGGGAGAGTAGGATGCTGTATATTAAGGCCAAGCGTAGTACATAAAACATAGATGTTCAGGAAGTCGTAGTTTTTTTTTAAAAATCAGGTGAAATTCACATAATATAAATTAACCACTTAAAAAGGTGCAATTCAGTGAAACTTACTGCATTCACAATGTTGTGCAACCATTACCTCTATCTAGTTTGAAAACACTTTCATCAACCACAAAGGAGATCTACAGTGGCAACTCTTCTATAGACAAAAATCCTTTGAATCACATGCGTGGTAAAGCAAATGGCATCACAATGAGAACATTAATATCATATTGTAAGGCTGATTAAACACTCCATTTATTGCTCTGTGATTTCTGATGAGATGTTATCTGTGAAAGTGCAGCAAAATAATGGCATAATTTTTAGCCTACTTGTTTTACAGGTTATTTTAGGATTTTTCATTTCACAGTATGTGCGCATATATATATATATATATATATATATGTATATATATATTTTTTAAGACGGAGTCTCGCTCTGTCGCCCAGGCTGGAGTGCAGTGGCATGATCTCCGCTCACTGCAAGCTTCGTCTCCTGGGTTCACGCCATTCTCCTGCCTCAGCCTCCCAAGTAGCTGGGACTACAGGCGCCCGCCACCACGCCCAGCTAATTTCTTATAGTTTTAGTAGAGACGGGTTTCACCGTGTTAGCCAAGATGGTCTCAATCTCCTGACCTCGTGATCCGCCTGCTTCGGCCTCCCAAAGTGCTGGGATTACAGGCGTGAGCTACAGCACCCGGGCCACAGTATGCAGATTTTTTTAAAGCTCAGTTACCATTTTCACTCACCATAATACCATGAAGTTTCACTTAGGCACGTTACTCAGCCAGGTTCAATGCCAAGTTCTTATACCACAATTTATTAATGACTGAGTCTAGGTGTTTGCTAATTTACTCAGAATTAATTGTGCACTTTAATCATTTTCATTGAATCTGCTCCCATGTCCTTAGCTTTTATAACCATAAGTACTACCTGCATACTGATTAAAAATTTCCCATCAGTTATATATGAGGTATGACTATAAGTTTTCTTTTTAATTTTTTTGTGTGACTCATAAACTGGCTTAGAAATCAGTTGCAAAATAGGCAAAAGTTTTCCCAAGTGATAGTGGCATCCATGGAATAATAAATTATTTTTTACTTAAGAGACTATTCTGATGTACATGAAGGTGGAGGGTCCCAGGGAAAGCTTTCTATTCGCCCTCTGAAGGTTTGCTGAAAAATCAACTCACAAAAGGAGAATAACGGGAGAAATGGAATATAAATTTGTTAATATGCATAAGGAGGAGAACCAGAGTGATTAATTCAATGCACCAATGGGATGCAGAAACTTATATACCATTCTGAGGTTACAGAAAGGAGTGGGGGCTTAGAACATGGCCAAAACTAGATGTTGTGATAAATCAGATTATAGAGGTGAGACAGGTCATGGGAGCAAAAGAGGAAGCCTAGCTAGTAAAGGTGGTCTTGCAGTGTGAATGGAACCTCACAGGTAGGAGCCCTCAAAGAGAATAAATGGTAAATGTTTCTTTCAGACCCTGAAAGGTGTCAGACTGTCAGTTAATATTTCCTAGATCCAGACAAGGGAAGGCCTAGCAAGCATCAATGAAGAGGCTGTATAGATGAAAATCTCTCCCACAAAAGACAGCTTTGCAGGGATACTTCTGCTTTCTGACTTTCTGAACAGCCATCTCAAAATATTTCGAAGAAATATATTTTGTGGCAAAATATTTTGATTTCCTTCAGTTCCCACTTGGAAACTACAACATGTTTCACATAAAAGCCATGTTTATAGTTTTGGAGAGATTTGGGTTAGAGGTTGTTAGATAAAAGATAAACAAAGGAGAGGGAAAGACAAATAGGGATAAGAAGAAAAGATTAAATTTAAAGATATCATCTCATATCTCCATTAATTAGTCTCTTAGTCCTAAGAACAGAACAGCTCAGTTAAGCAGTTGTGTCCCGTTCCATGAGATGGCATTGCAGGTGAGCTAGATCTCTATATATGGTGCAGACAAACAGATCTTTAATAAGAGGTGCCTCTGTGAAAACAAGAAAAACAAAGGTTAATGCCCCAAGTAGTCCATAAACTAGTTTTTCTAGAGTCTTTGAAGCATCTTCAGATTGCTGTGGCAATCTGACAGATTTTTCTGGATTGTAGCTTGAATCAGTTGTTCAACTGAACCTTCTGACCAGTCCATTCTGTAGTAGGCACAAAGGTTGTTTAAATATAAACTACTGTGGTGATTTTTCCTGAAATTTATATGAAGTTGTTTAGCTTCAGTTTGCAGGACTTCCAGAAAAACACAGTTTTAATTTCTGGTGATTTCAAGCCAGAAAACTCGAATAAAAATTTAGAAACATTAGTTTGGGGACTTGTATTCAGGAAAGAATTCAGGATTCAGTCCAAACCATAGGCAATTTTATTGTTAAAGACTCAAAAACCATGGGCAAGGCTAGAATCTAATAACAGGTCTACTACAGTTTTTTTCTAAAACATAATTTTTTCTTTCTAGGTTTTCTTTTTTTTTTTTTTTTGAGATGGAGTCTCATTCTGTTGCCCAGGCTGGAGTGCAGGGGTACGATATCAGCTCACTGCAACCTCCAGCTCCCGGGTTCAAGCAATTCTCCTGGCTCAGCCTTCTGAGTAGCTGGGATTACAGGCATGTGCCACCATGCTTGGATAATTTTTGTATTTTTGGTAGAGACGAGGTTACATCGTGGTGGCCAGGCTGGTCTCGAACTCCTGAATTCCTGATCTCAAGTGATCCATCTGCCTCGGCCTCCCAAAGTGCTGGGATTACAGGCATAAGCCATGGCACCTGGCCTGGTTTTAAATTTTTACCAGGGGTTATTCGCATAAGTTGCAGCAAGAATAATGATTGGCCATAAAGACCTCTCTTAAAGTTGACTTTCTGGAACCTCTTTTTTTTTTTTTGAGACAGAGTCTCACTCTCTTGCTTATGCTGGAGTGCAGTGGCGCGATCTCAGCTCACTGCGACCTCTGCCCCCTGGGTTCAAGCAATTCTTTTGCCTCAGTCTCCCTCGTAGCTGGGATTGCAGGCATGTGCTACCACACCTGGCTAGGTTTTGTATTTTTAGTAGAGACAGGGTTTCACCATGTTGGTCAGGCTGGTCTTGAACTCCTGACCTCAAGTGATCCACCCACCTTGGCCTCCCATGGCAAAACTCCATCTGTACTAAAAATACAAAAGTTACTCAGGTGTGGTGGTGTACGCCTGTAGTTCCAGCTATTTTGGAGGCTGAGGCATGAGAGTCGCTTGAACCTGGGAGGCGGAGATTGCAGTGAGCCAAGGTTGTGCCACTGCACTACAGCCTAGGCAATAGCGTGAACCCCTGTCTCAAAAAATTATATATATATATATGATCACAGGTCACTGCAACATCATAATTACTTATTTAGCCAAAGGAATAATTCACAAGCTTTCTAAAAGCAAAATTTTACTCTTCGATAGAGCAGAGACTCCATTTCCCAAACAATCACAATACCTAATAAAGATAGCATGAGGCAAACTGAATATCTTTTCCTCTCGCCCTTCTTTTTTTTGAAGTTTTCTCAGAAGGTTACCAAAAATATTTTGCTCTTTTTTTTTTTTTTTGAGATGTAGTCTTGCTCTGTAAGACATGGTTTCACTACGTTGGTCAGGCTGGTCTTGAACTCCTGACCTCGTGATCCACCCATCTTGGCCTCCCAAAGTGCTGGGATTACAGGCGTGAGCCATCATGCCAGGCCTTTTGCTCTTGTTAATACTACATGAAAGTCTTGTTACAAAGACAATGCTAAATTTTATCTTTGCATCAGTGTATTATTAATACTAAATCTAATCTTAGTGACATCTTATAAAAGATTTATCCAATATCATTCAGTTTTGACCACAAAAAATAAAACTTCCATAAACCTTTCATAACTTACTACAATTTTTTCCATTCTGTTTTTCTCCAACTTTCTATATTCATTCAATTTTATCTATCATTCCTTTTTATTCCTTCAACTTAGAACATTTAAAAATATCTACTCCAGACAAAGTTACTTTTCTTTTAAAATGAACCAGATTCTATCACTTCTTATAACCTTCCCTCCAAAAAAAAAAAATCCTATTTTCTTCATATACTTTGTATATATAACGGTTTCTCTTATCTATAGTAGTTTTAATTGTATATATTAATTACAGTGTTAACTCTTAGTAATCCTTTTAACTGAAAAACCTAAGTAGATAATTTTAATTATTTACCAGATGCAGATCGTAGGACAAAACACTGAGCTGTGAAGACAATGCCTGGAGAATCCAACTTCTCCCAGTATGACCAGGAGGCAGAGCTGGGTCAGGGAGGATTGGCTCCAGCACCTCGCCGGGCCTCACCAGGGCCACTTAGCTAGACCTTAGAATCTAAACGCTCAAATCCAAAGACATAAACTTACAGACAAATTAAGCAAGTATCAAATATATCATAGAATCAGAATATAGATGTTTTATGACCTTAAAACATCTATCATAGATAGCATAAACCTGCCTTCCAATAGACACAGGCAAAAATGTCTAAATTAAATTTGGAGAATGTTTTTATTTTACCAACAATTTAAAAACTATCTTTATTTACTAAAGATTACTAAAATAACATGAACTTGAAAAGCATTTGGACTAACTTAATTTATGAGTGCTCATTTATTTATAAGTCCATATAGACAGTTCACAAACAGATATACACATATGCACATGTAAAGATACAAACAGATAACAAAGACTCTACAGCCCCAATTTCAAAACTATAGGTATGAGACTGGCAAAACTCACCAGTCCAAAATGATAGCTGGATTCAAATTGTGCCCCTGCAAACAAAAAGAAGTCAACGTCCGCTTGTCCCACACGGTCTAAGTCCTCACCAAATCTCAGAAAAAAGCAGGATAGTAATCCACATTTCAAAGCATACACACATACACACACACACACACACACACACACACACACATACACACAGAGAGAGAGAGAGAGAGGGAGAGAGAGAGAGCGAGAGAGAGAGAAAGAGAGAGACAGAGAGAGAGAGACAGAGAGAGGGAGACAGAGAGAGAGAGACAGAGAGAGAGAGAGAGAGACAGAGAGAGAGAGAATCTAAGTCCCTCCAAGAGGGAGTTTGGGTGTGCTAGCAGAAGACCAAAAATGGATGCCAAGACAACAAAACTTCACAGGAATTCACCATAGGATTATATAAGGAGACCAAGTTCATAGGGATAGGTAGCTTTTTAATTTAGTCTGTTTCTCCAAGTGGACCACTGATTTCAGGGCAGAGCCTATCAAGGAATGGGGCCAAGAAAGTTCTTGCAGTTTTTAGGGCTCAATAATTTAAACATGTGAAAAGAAAATGCAGTTGAAAAGCAGAACATCCAGACCTTTAAAATCAAGGACTTTACTCCTACACTGAATCTCAGGTCCCCCCAAAAAGAGAAATGACATGGGACCAGGCTGCATAATGTCTTCACAGCGCACCCTACTATACAGATATCTTTCAAAGCGTTCAGACCAGGCCCTTCCTATACAGACATGCAAAGAAACAAGCAGTCACCCACAGAGACAACTATAAACCATAAACAACCGTTGTCAACTCCCTCCGAAACTGCACGGTCTCATAGGTGACAGCAACTTCCAGCTCTCCCATAGCACCAGCCCTGAGTACAAGAAATGTCCCTGAAATTTCCCGGTAGCAGCCCTACAGCCACTCCAAATGTCTAGGTAGACAAGCCTTGCCAGGTTTCAACTGCAGCCATCATTAATATTCATGGCAGCCCTTCTCAATATACCCAGGGTGCTACACAGAAGAAGCAGATATGCTAGTCCCCTGGGATGAAGAACCGGTTGGCATGCAAGGTGTCTGAAGATCCACGTGAAGCTGCCACAATTGTAGCAACACCAGATGGGAAGCATCTCCCTCCTGAACTCTCCCTCTCTATGATTTCTGCCAAGTGGCCAGCCAAATTAGCAACCTGACAAAGGATTCCTGTGGCCCAGTTGGGGCCATACTGCCCAACCAGGACACCAGTAGCTCCATGTAATCCCGAATGATAGAGGTCTGGTCATGCAGGCTGATAGGTAGTAATTAGCATATTAAATTGGCTAGCAATGTCTAAAGAGTTTAATCCGGGATTGGGAAAGTTCTTTGTGAGCATCAGAAGCTCAGATTTTCTCCAGGGAACAAACCCTGACCTGTTAGCATTACTATCACCTCCCATAATCCTGAAGGAGGTTAGGAGGACCCACCTACTGAGTCAGAGGAATAAAGGTGTAGTTGAGAGGGGTCTGGGTATATGGGAGAATGGGTATATGGGAGGAGAAGGGAGGGAGGCCTCAGGGGCTATAGGAAGGGGAGGAGCTGAGGTGAGAGGAGGAGTAAGAGAGGGAGAATGGGGAGGAGAGGTAGGAACAGAAAAAGGAAGAGGAGTTGACTCAGTAAATTTTTTGCATGTGTGATTTTCTTTAGGTTTTTCTAGTTCATGGAGTCTTTTGTTTAATTTCAAATTATGTTCTTTTAGAAGACTCGAAATACTATAGAATAATCCTCATTGTTTTTGGGAGGTGTAATATTCTCTTTCTTCCAATTGAGCATGCAGGTAAACTAGTCTAGAAATCTCCTAAAACCCCCATTGTAGCCAACAAAGCTTTAAATCATCCCAGGTTAGTTTTATCCAGGATTCCAAATATTCACAAGAATTTCTCCCATAGTTCTTAACATGTAAGCAACCGGAGTTCCTGAGGGTGGTTGGTCAGGGAATGTCCCCTTAGAACCTACATTCCCCATAACAGCACTTACTTACTGAAGGCATCCCTTCAAGTGCCACTAGAGGGAGAGTATCCTGACCAATACTGATGGACCAGCTGAATCCAGCTGAAAAGGCCACTCTCTTAGAAACCGGGGGCCAACCTAGAAGTCTCCTCAGGGATTCAGATGGAGATCAGAGGAAAGAAATAAAATCTCTCAGATCTCAGCCTAAAAGCAGGAAATCTTTGATCCAGGGAGAGCTTACCAGGGTCACTATCAATGTGAATGGGGAGACAACTGAGTTGTCAATGAGCTTTTGCAGGCACTGGTGCATTGACTCCAATCACACTGCAGGGAACCCAGAGAATCTCTGTGGATACCATCCTCATCACCAATTATGTCAACTTAAAATCATGAGATCTGTAAATTTGGAAATGAGAACTTTATTTCTGAGAAGGGTTGCAACCTGCAGGCTGGGAAGCAGAGCCTCCAGTTGAGACTGAAAGCAAGCACTTGGAGGGAGGAAGGGTGGGACAAGAGTTTTATGCTAAACAGGTTGGCTAAGCATACATATTTAACAGGTTATAGGAGGAGCTATGAATATGCATGAAAAGGTGTTACACACATGCATGATAAGTAATCATACATGTTACATACATCTCATGCTCACTTTGGAATGCAGACTTAACATTAAAATGCAGTAAAATTAGGCTCTATGAATCAAAAAGGTGAAACTTAGGGCACACAGCCTTCACACATTGACTAAAACCAGTCCATGGCTGATGGTCATTTATCAGGAAGGAATGCTTTGTAAGCTGATCAGCTGTCATGTCAAAACCGTGTAAAGGGATGGGAGTCTGGCTGCAGCATCAGGCAGTTAGTCAGGTGATAGAGTCTTCTGCTCTTTGCTTTCTAGGGCTGGTTTCTGTTTAACCTTTATGAAAAAAAAGTCTAGTGATGGTTTTTGAGGAAGTGGATATGCTGAGATTGACCTCCCATCTCATCATGGCCAGGAAACTAAATTTTAGAAGTTTTTCTGTGGTTTTCTTGGCCAAGAGGGGTCCATTTGGTTGGTCGGGGGGGCTTAGAATTTTATTTTTATTTCATATATCCATTGTGTTCTTTATTTTGGTTATTCTTTATTTATGTAGTTTCCAGGACCTATTATTGGTTCTGTTTCACATCAGCATTTTCCTTGTTCATGGGTGTGATCACTTCTCTTATCCTTCTGAGAGCATTACTTATACTTATTTTAAGTCTTTTTTCATTTACTGTATTTACTGTTTCTTCAAAAGTTAGTTTTTGTGTCTATAGATTGTGGTAAGTTTCTTACATGCAGTCTGTTGTTCAAATATTAATTGGTGTTTCTCGTTTGTGTGTTTATCTTTGTTTTCAAGACTCTTTATTAGATTGCCTATAGATGTTGGTTTGTAAAGTAAACCTGCCTTTGATAATTATGGGGAAGAAACAGCATATGGCTAGAAGGGGTGTGCCGATAATGTGTATTCTAGGTGTGGCTGCTAACCATTTCTACTTATTCTGAGCACAAGGCAGCAGCAAAATTTTATAAGAAATGCCCCCTAGAGGCATAGTTATCTAAGATGCTCTGAATACAGCTCTCCATTATTTATGCTGAAATTCCCAAAGGCGTCTTCCTACTCTTTATATCACTGACTCTGAGCTTGCAAATCTCCAAACCACTTCTGTTTTCACAGTGTTCTTCATGTATATTTTGGACTACTGTTGTTTATTCTAGTTTTGCTTTTTAACTATAGTGGATATGGTTCTCAGTCTACAAACTCATGTGTGCCAGAATTATCGCATACTTTATTTCCTGTATATCAACTACCTAATTCTTCAAACCCAGTACTTTTCCTTGGTAATTGCAGTGTGTGTGTGTGTGTGTATGTGTATGTGTGTGCGAATTATAATTCTAAGTCCCAGCTCTGGTCATAATACCTCATTAGTACCAACACAGAAGGGCTGCTTACATCCCAGCAAGTGTCACTATATATAATCAGGATCAATATTAGGGTTGCCTAACTCACCTATTTGCAAAAGCTATACCAGGTGGGGATAAGCATAGCCAGAAGGGCACTTATCACATTTAGCATCAATCTAATAGCATGCCTAATTTGCATATATGTGAAACCTATACCAGAAGGATGGGAATAACAGAGCTAGTTGTGCACTCAATTAGCATACCTAACAGAAATATGTTAAGGTTTTCTAAGTCTAGGAACCCTCAGGATGCATAGCTTGATGGCACTTGTTTCCACTGCAAGGCTTTACGCAGGCCCTCCACTCTTCTAAGGCTTGAATGTTGTGCCTCTAGCTGGAGACTCTTGAACTTGCTTTGAAAAGAGCGTTCGTACCAGAGCTCATCCACAATGATGGCCTAAGTAACCACAGGAGGTAAGCACATCCACACCTAAAAAGCAACCAGTGGGCCATTTCAGGCACCCATCTAAATGTTAAAGATAAGATAAAGGTTAATGTACCTTTTACCCTTGCCCCAAAGAAATATGCCTGACTGTAGTGTGTATTAATAGGAATATTTGTTTAGATTAGAATTTATATTAGATAATCTTTTGTTATGCTGAGTAATTCCATAATAAATATAAGTAATTTGAAAAAGCTACCTCTTTGTTATGTCGGTTTGCCTTTGTTGTGTCAAAGCCAGTGGGATAAATGGGACAGGGTTCCTTGTAGCTCTTAGACATGCACACCTCCAGCTTTGACTGCTATGTTTTGTGAACTTACTATGATTTAACTAATTAGTAGTTTTGTGAAATTATTAAGAGTATTGCTTCTGGAGTCAAGTAACTTGAGTTCTAATTCTAGCTCTGCCATTTAGTAACTGTGTGACCTCGGGCAAATTATTTAACCTCTCTGTCTCTCAGTTTCTTCACTTGTAAAGTGGAGATGGTAGTAGTATCTAGGTCATAGGGTTATCATGAGGACTAAAAAAGTTGTTACATGTACAGTACTTAGAACATAACTTAGCACATATGACTTCTCAGTAACTGTTATCTAATATTGTTATTATTTGATCTTTTGCTTTATGTCAGCCTTCCCTCTAAAGCTTTGATGTCCGACACAGTAGTCACTAACCACATGTGGCTATTTAAATTTAAATTGATTAATATTAAATAAATTTAAAATCCAATTCCTCAGTCACAGTGGTCAATTTTCAATCACTCAGTAACCATATGTGACTAGTGGCTAACATTTTGGACAATTTACACAGTCATCTCTTGGTATCTGTGAGAGGATTAGTTCCAGCATCCCTGCAGATATCAAATTTTCTTGAGTAATACCCTACAAGCTCAGGCAACCAAAGCAAATATGGACAAATGGAATCACATCAAGTGAAAGAGCTTCTGCACAACAAAGGAAACAATCAACAAAATGAGAAGACAACCCAAAGAATGGGAGAACATATTTGCAAACTATCCATCTGCTAAGGGATTAATAACCAGAACATATAAGGAGCTCAAACAAACCTATAGGAAAAAATTTGAATAATCTGATTTAAAAATCGCCAAAGATTTGAATAGACATTCTTCAAAAGACATGCAAATGGCAAACAGGCATATGAAAAGGTTCTCAACATCACTGATCATCAGATAAATGAAAGTCAAAATTATAATGAGATATCATCTCATCCCAGTTAAAATGGCTTTTATCCAAAAGAAAGGCAATAACAAATGCTGGAGAAAATGTGGAGAAAAGAAAACTCTCATGCACCATTGGTGGGAATGTAAATTAGTACAACCACTATGGAATACAGTTTGGAGGTTTCTCAAAAAACTTAAAGTAGAGCTATCATATGATCCAGCTATCCCACTGCTGGGTATACATCCCAAAGAAAGGGATTCAGTATATCAAAGAGGTATCTGTATTCTCACATTTGTTGCAACACTGTTCACAATAGCCAAGATTTGGAAGCAACATAAGTGTCCCTCAGAAGATGAATGGGTAAAGAAAAAGTGGTAATTATACACAATGGAGTACTATTCAGCCATTAAAAAAGAATGAGATTCTGTTATTTGCTACAACATGGATGTAATTGGAGGTCATTATGTTAAGTGAAATCAGCCAGGCACAGAAAGACAAACATTGCATGTTCTCACTTATCTGTGGCATGGAAAAATCAAAACAATTGAACACAAGGAGATAGAGAGTAGAAGGATGGTTACTAGGGGCTGGGAAGGGTAGGGAGATGTGCAGCGGGGGAGCTGGTGTTAGTTAATTACTACCAAAAAATGTGAAATAATGAATACCTAGTACATGATAGTACAACAGGGTGACTATAGTCAAAATAATTTAATTGTACATGTTAAAATATAATAACTATAAGCCTATAACTGCATGGTTTTTAACACAAAGAATAAATGTCTGAGGGATTGGATACCCCATTTTCCATGATGTGATTATTACATGTTGCATGCCTACATCAAAATATCTCATGTACCCCATCAATATATACACCTACTATGTACCCACAAAAATTAAATATAAGACACAAACAAAAACAAACTCACAGTTACATACAACTTTACATGCATTGGGATGGCTCTAAAGAAAAAGAGTAACAATAGCAAGTATTGGTGAGGATGTGGAGAAGTTAGAACCCTCATATACTGTTGTTGGGAATGTAAAATGGTGGAGCCACTTTGGGAAACGGTATGGTAACTCCTCAAAAAATTAAGCGTAGAGTTACATATTACCCAGCAATTCTGCTCTTTGGTATATACCCAAGATCATTGAAAATATATGCTCACACAAAAATTTTTACACAAATGTTCATGGCAGCATTATTCATAATAGCCAGAAAAAGGAAACAACACAAATGCCCATAAATTAATAAGTGAACACACCAATTGTAGTATATCCATATAATGGAATATTGTTTAGCTGTGAAAAAGAATGGAGTATTGATACATTCTATGACATGAATGAACCTTGAAAACATTACGTTAGGTAAAAGGCCAGACAAAAAGGTCATATATTGTATAATTCCACTACTATGAAATGTCCAGATTAGGAGACAGAAAATAGATTAGTAGTTGCTTAGGGCTGAGAAGCAGGTTTTAGAGAGAAATGGGGAGTGACTGCTAATTAGTACAGGGTTCTCTTAGGGTAGATGAAAGTAATCTGGAATTACTGTTGACAGTTGCACAATCCTGTGAATACACTAAAAAACACTGAGTGATATACTTTAAAATGTAAGCTTTATTGTATGTGAATTATATTCCAATAAAACTGTTTAAAAAATTGTACTGTTTATTTAAGCTCATTCTTCATCTGTAATAATTTTTCATTTTTTAAAAGAATTGCATTCACTAACCATGTAGTAATAGAAGATGTATTTTTTTATTAAAATGAAGTACTGTAATTGATTCATATATGCAAAACAGTTCCTACATGAACAGTTCTGGGCTTATTTTTGTTAAGCAATTAACAAAACCAGCAAATTAAAAAATCAGCAAAATGGCCAAGTTCACCATTACTCCATTCTTCTTTCAGGGCACTTTTTTGTCACACTGTACTATGTTGGTAATTGTTGCTATCTATGTCTCACTCTCCCCTACTAGGTTTTGAGCTCCTTTAGAAGATGGACCAAGTCTCATTTTTGTATTTTAGGGCCAATCTCAGTGCCTGGAACATCACAGCTATTCATTAAATATCTGTTGAATAATTGAATGAATAAATAATAAATTACAAGCTCTAGATCAGTCAATGAAAATGTTCAACTTTATCAGTTCTCTTCTTTTTCAAGAATAGCAATCACTGATACTTCCTAATTTATAAGAGCTCTACCAGTCATCCAAAAGTCATAGCAATATGAATGTAGGCAATTGTTTGGATAAAATAGTCAATTGGAATACATAAGGGTGCCTAAATGCCTTAAAAATTACTAATTGGAATATAAGTCTCTTAAATAACTGGAAGTAAAAATTTCCCTTGTTCTTCCTTTTTCAAAATATACACCACATCTAGTACAGAGTGCTAAGCTGTTAAAGTTACTGAATTAACAATTTGGAAGCTGAGAGAATGAGATCTTAACAAATGTATGATAAGAAATACTGCATCTCACTGGAGTTCTAATTTTAACATATGGCTATTTAGTTGGGCTAGACTGTCTGGTTCTTTATAACGGATCAGAGACATACACAGTTCATGCTTATATTAGTCAGCTCAAGCTGCCATAACAAAATATCATGGGCTGAATGGTTTAAACAACTTAAACAGCTCAATTAATTTCTTACACTTCTGAAAGCTGGAAGGCTAAGAGCAAGGTGCTGGCCAATTTGGTTTCCTAGTGAACACTTTCTTCTTGGCTTGCAGACAATTGCCTTCTTGCTGTATTCTTACATGGTGGGATGGGGGCATGGGTAGGAGAGGGAAAGCTATCTGGTTTCTTCTCTTTTTGTGAGACAGGGTCTAACTCTGTCATCTAGGCTGGAGTGTGCAGTGCAGTGGTACAATCATGGCTTGCTGCAACCTCAACCTCCCAGACTAAAGCAATCCTCCCACCTCTGCCTCCTGGGTAGGTGGGACTACAATTGTGCACCACCATGATTTCTGCTTATCAGGGCACCAATCTCAACATGAAGCCTTTACTCTCACGACCTCACTTAAACATAATTACCTTCCAAAGGTCCCATCTCCAAATACCATCACATTGGAGGTTAAGGCTCTGATGTAGGAATTTGGAGGGGACACAATTCGGTCCATTGCAATGTCCTAAATGGGTTTACAATCTAATAAATTGAGGAGAATTCATTAATTGAATTAGTCAATAAAGCATTTATCAAGCACTCAGTATGTGCTAGGCTGTGTTTTAGGTACTGGGGGTACAGCAGTGAACAGAAACAACCAAAAAAAAAAAAAAAACCTCTCCCTTCACAGAACTTTTATACCTAACTGCATCTGATGATTTGCCTCCCTACCTAATCCCCATTTCCCAAATTTATTTCTATATCTCTAGCCAGATTGCTTTTAGATAGGACCTTGACTATTAATCCCAGAGATTAAGAACTGGTAATATTCCATAAGAAAATATAATCATGCTTTTGAGATCCTTTTTTTCCTTGATGGTATGAACATATGACGGAATACGTTGTCAAGTAAATCCTAAGTAAAATGTACTTTTTTGAGGAATGTTTTCTTTTCATTGTCTCTTCCCTTATAAGAAATATGGACCATCTATCATCCATACAGGTGGTAAACTCTGCCATTGCTCTGATTTGATGGACTGATAACTGAAACTCTGGAATCATTTTTATAAAGATTGATGATATGGAGCTTCCAGCACACTCTCTTCTGACTGGTCTTGTGTATGCTCACCTATATACCCATGGGAGTGAGTGTGAATGACAATGATGAAGGAATACCATCTCCACTATCCTTTCCAGTCCAACGTGCTAAGTTGTAGATAAAATGTTGGAATAAGTGGAAAATGTAGTACAGGTAATGCAAGTTGGTTAGCAAGTCAGTTAAAACACACACATGTACACATATATACCACTGTCTTTTATGGTCAAAGTGGAAATATGCTACTGTTTTTATGAGTTATACAGAACTGAGGATTTTTCATATTTTCAACAGTTTGTTAAGATAATGTTCAGACATACAGAAAAAGTGAAAGAATTTTACAGTGAACATCCATATTCTCACCACCAGTATTCTATAATTTACATTTTACTTTACTGGTTTTATAACATGCTCTTTCATCTATCCATACCTTTATTCATCCGTCAATCTAGAACTGAAGATCTAACGTCCTTTCCATAGGCTTACTCAAAATACTAGGTGCACGAATAGACCTCCTGATTGCTATATACCCTTGCCTTATGCTCTTCTTTGAATTTAATCTCTTTTATTTGTCGAATTGAATTTAGCTTTCAAATACTGATGGCTCTGTAAAGACGAATTTTTCTATTAAGCTCTTGTCCAATTGAAGGGAATTAAGCTGGTCGAAAGGCTTCTGGTGATTTATTTGTTTAAACATTTTTGCAGTTGCTCAGTATGTGTCCAGAAGTTCAGATAAAATGTGAACTTTTTTCATCTTAATAATAAGATATGCTTATAATAATAATTCTGTTAAATGTCACTTCTTATCCCTGGGCTCTCTTGATTTAATCCAGGACAGATGTATTGCTGCCAGCATCTTTTTGTAGACTGTACATGTTAAATTAATTATATGATTTAAAATATGATTATCTATATTCATATTCGATTTGATCTTTGTCCTTTTCACCTTTTCAATTTGTTTTTGTACACTCAGTTGTTATTCACCTCAGTGATAATATTGAGTGCAAAAGGCATTAGAGAAAGGATTAAACATGGAAAGCCAAGATTATAATATCAACTCCACATCCTAAAATATACTTACGATTTTTAACACAGTGAACTTATGTGTTAAAACATTATCCTATGATAAAATGTATGTGTGAAAGTGTGGCAGGCCAGGTCTCATTAACAACTGTTTCAGACTGATTGAGTGGTTAAGTTCAATATTAAAAGCCAGTGCCCTTATACAAAGGCTAGGATGTAACAAAAGCCCATCAAGAGTTTTGCCTCAACCTTTCCTGGGTCTTAAAGCATGACAAAATAATGAAGGAATTCTTAACAGGACCCATTTAGGATTAAACAAGTTTATTGGGGGTCTGAAGGAACTCCTCAAACCTCCGTGATGTAGGAGGAGACAAGATAAGGGTAATCATCCCAGCACCTGGACCCATTTAGATTAAGTAAATTTACTGAGGCTTCAGAGGAAGGTCTTCAGGACTTCAGACCTTAGTTACAGATTAAAAGAAGTTAATCACTTATGCCTTTAGATGAATGCACGGTTACATGTAGACGTATAGCCTAGAAGGTATATAAGTTCTGGAAAACTTTGTAATTTTGAGTTGGTCTGGCAACAATTTCCAGGCCTTCTCCCTATAACTGTTTATAGAAATAAAAACTTTCTTCCTCCCCGGTTCATCTCCATCTCGTTACTGGGCCACGAGAAATAGCAGCTCAACCCTCAGTTTGGTCTGGGAACAAATTTGGGGAGCCAGCCAGTAGACAAGGACAGTGCTGCATTCAGTGGCTGGCAGCTTGCGATGAGACAGGCTTCAGGAGGATCCAGCAGCTACCAGGTGAGGTTTCCCCCTGGGGACCCTCTGGAGGGCTGTTCCATGTACAAATCTGCATGTCCTTTTCTCTACTGGGGAAGAACAGAGATCAGGAGTGGACATGCTCAAAGGGTGAGTTAACTGGATTGTACGCCAGGAGCCTTTTGTTTTCCTATCTGGGCTTGTTAAGCCATTTGTGCAGTACCACTAAGGGAAGCAATAGGGCTTGCTCATACACCTGTCTTGCATTTTGGTTGAGATCAGGTTTTGAGTTGGTTTTGAGTCTGTTTTGCCTGAGTGCACTCCCCTTTGTGCTGTCCAAAATTTGTCTCCACTTGTTTGTGTATCTGCTTATTTCTTTTGATACCGTGTAAACTTGAAAATGGGAGGTATTGGGTCCATTACTGCTGAGAGGCCTCTAGGAAGGAAAAATATTTTTTTAGGAGTTCAATGTTTAAAAGTCAGCCTAATTAAAGCTAACATCTAAGATGTGTATATGTAGGTTTGCATGTTTGTATTTAAAAGGCCTTTATGTTTTTGTTTTTGTTTATTTCTCTCCTAGGAGGACCTTGTCTTTTTGAGCAAAAGTTTTTTCTTCTCAGTTGACTGAATTCTGTTTTCTTCATTAATAGCTATTACAACAGAACTTACTGTGGGATTTTTAAGAAAAATGTATAATTTAGGCACTTAGAAGTGTCTTTTTTGGGAAAAAAAATTTTAAGTGCACTATAAAAGCATCACATGGTGTAGCCTCACAATAATTTTCCCTTTTTAAAAACCCAGGATTCAGTGTGGGCTCTGCCCAGAGCTCAAAGATCTAGTTAAAAGATAGAAAAAGGAGGTCTCATGAATCTATAAAATGTACTTCTGTTGGCATGTCTAGTATGTCTATGTATTTATGTCTTGTGTACACCATGTTTCACTACTGAAAATACATAAGAGTTATAATTAATTGGCTCAAAGAAAAATAAAAGCACTTAAATACTTTAACAGCAAAGACTAGTCAAATGCTTTTTCAAGTTTATGTGACTTAAAATCTTTAATAAATAAGCTAGCTTTAAAAATTATTGGTAAAGTAATATTAGAAATGCCTTAAGAGTTACCAGCATACATTTTTGTTTGCATTTATTGATCAAGCAATATCATACTTATCTCTGCCAAGGTGTCAAAATTTGGCATAGCGGCTACAAAACTGTAACTCATCCCAAATAGAATGATCTTTGCTTGTGTAATTTTTAAATAAATGAAACATTAATATTGGTTTAATGAAGATAGCTATATCTTGAATTATTTAGTTAAATACCCTAACTTCTAATCTTGTGGCCTTAGGCAGGCTAGTCCACAGACGTGAAGGCAGTTTGTTCTGGGAAAGGACTGCTATCATCTTTGAGTCAAAGCTAAACTGTAAACTAAGTTAATGAGCAAGAATAGCTTCTAAGTTAGAAGCAAGACGGAGTCAGTTAGGTCAGATCATTTTCACTGTCTCAGTTATAATTCTGCAATGGCGGTTTTATAATTTTAAATTATGACTATCACAGTTTTCATAACTAATCCAGGTAAATGATTAAAATAAATAATTAGATAAATATAATGGGATAAATACTCATAAACAAACTTCTCATAATTTAGAATCTAAGATTATATCATATTAAACAACAGATATCTCATTATTTGGGTATTTTCCAATAAAAAATATATTGTAGGAAAACATTCTTTCTAAAAATGGTGTCCCTTTTTAAGGGGTAACTAATTTTTGTCTAATTCAAAGCTTATTTAAAGATTATATATAAAATAAGGTAAACTAAACCGGGAAATAAGAGAAATATAAAGAAAGTTATAAAAATAAAGAGAATTTTAAAGATTATTGGTAAAATAAAAAATCTTCAAAAATGTAAACATTTGGTGTAAATTTTGCAGGTCAAATGTTAGGTTTGCTAAATGCTTTAGGTCATAAACTGCTTCTTTGACTTAAAAATTGTTCAATTTATTTTGGAGTGTTAAATTCTAGATAAAGCCTGGGACACATGGAGTCAGACGCTGAAATAAGTCAGAACTTATCTGTACTTCTGTCTAGGTCCTAGGCTCCACATCTAGTACATAGTTAAAATCCCAAACTTACCAAGGTTTTCACCGAAAGTAAAGGTTGCTAAGAGTTAACAGTGTAACATGTATTTAAGACTATTGAAGAAGCAGTTTACATGCCAGGTGTGTAAGGAAAGTAAAATATACTTTTGGTAAAAACATTATAAGGAGGCATGAGAATGTAGATTTTTGCCTAGATTAAAAGGTTAAAGGATCGCTTTAAGTTGGATAAAATAAAGATGAAGGTTTAAGCAAGCTGTGGAAGGTTGATTGTAAAGGAAATTCTGTGTGTAAACATATTGGCTAAAGTTAAAGGGGAATCATTCAGTTTTTCTGTAAATTGAGCATTAAAATAAAAGCAGAATGGGTTTCCCTTAGAGCACTACCTGCCTTTTTTTTTTTTGGAGGAGACGGAGTCTCAGTCTGTCACCCAGGCTGGAGTCAGTGGCACGATTTTGGCTCACTACAACCTCCACCTCCTGGGTTCAAGCAATTCTCCTGCCTCAGCCTCCTGAGTAACTGGGACTAGAGGCACACGCTACCACATCCGGCTAATTTTTGTACTTTTAGTAGAGTCAGGGTTTCACCATGTTGGCCAGGATGGTCTTGATCTCCTGACCTTGTGATCCACCCTCCTCGGCCTCCCAAAGTGCTGGGATTACAGGCATGAGCCACCGCACTGGGCCATCACCTTCTCCATTTCTAAGCCCCCGAAACATAAAGTGCTACTGGGAACAAATCGACTTCTATTCCAGCGCTGTGTTCGGTACCCCATAACGACGACCCTTTCTCAACAGGAAGTAGCCACAAAGATTACGACACCTCATCTCCCTACATACAAGCATGGTAGAAATCATGTGCAAATTGACATTGGGGATTGTAGCAGGCCAAGTCTCACTATCGCAGGCCTCCATAACAACCGTTTCAATACCAATTGAGTGGTTAAGTATTAAAAGCTAAGAAAAAGCCAATACTCTTCTACAAAGGCTGGAATGTAACAAAAGCCCACCAAGAGTTTTGCCTAGGCCTTTCCTGGGCCTTAAAGCATGACAAAATAACAAAGGAATTCTTAACAGGGCTCATTTAGGATTAAACACGTTTTATTGTGGGTCTCAAGAAACTTTTCAGGCCTTTTTCTGGAAGTTTCATTACATAGGCATGATTGATTAAATATTGGTCATTAGTGATCAATTCAAACTTCAGCACCTCTCCCTTCCTTTAAGTGAGAAGTAGGGCTGAAAGTTCCAGCCCTTTAATTACATAGTTAGTTCCCCTGGCAACTAGTCCCCGTCTTGAGGGTATCCAGGAGCCCCCAGTCATCAGTCATCTAATTAACATGCAAAAAGACACATTACTTTGGAGATTCCAAGGGTTTTGGGAGCTGAGTGCCAGAAAACTCAGCTTCTAAAGGCTAAATATATGTATCTTATTATAAATCCCAATATCCCATGCATGCATTGCCATGGGAATGTAAAATGGCACAGCTGCTCTGGAAAAGAGTTTGACAGTTTCTTACAAAACTAAACATGCAACTTACAGCCCAGCAATTACACTCTTAGGCATTCATCCCAGAGAAATGAAAACCTATGTTCATACAAAACCCTTTACATGAATGTCCGTAACAGCCTTATTTATAATAACTACAAACTAAAAACAACCCACGTATCCTTCAAATGGTAAATGCTTAAACAGTTAGTGGTACATACATACTATGAAACACTACTCAGTCATAAAAAAGAACTATCGATTCACACAGTAACTGGATGAACCTCAAGGAAATTAGGCTGAGTGAAAAAAGTCAGTATTAAAAGGATTGACAGTCCATGGTTCCATTTATGTAACATTCATTAAATAGCATAATTATAGAAATAGAGAACTGATCAGTGGTTGCCAGGGGTTAGGGATGGAGAGAAAGGAAACACATGAACACATGTGCCTATAAAGGGATAACATAAGGGAATCTTGTGGCAATGGTACAGTTGAATCTCTTGGTTGCAGTGGTGGTTATGCAAGGCTACATATATGATCATATTGCACAGAGCCACATGCTGTTGAATTTGAATAAGCTCTATAGACTGTACCAATATAAATTTCTTGGTATTGGTGATGTATTATTGTGGTTTAAGAAGTTAACATTGGAAGAGGCAAAGGAATGGGTACACAGGACTTCCCTGTACATTTCTTTTGCAACCTCTTGTGAATCTCTAATCGTTTCAAAATCAAAAGTATGTATAGATATACAAAATAAAAAGCATCTATATACTATACATACACACACACACAGAGAGAGAGAGAGAGAGAGGGTAGGAGGGAGAGGGAGAGAGAGAGAAGTGAATGAATGTTATCTTCAATTTAAATTTTGTTTATTGAGTGCATTCTATAGCCAAGACTCTGGTTAATGCAAACTTGGATAAATACATTTTAATTGACCATCCATTTCATTAAAGAGCGTCTTCTTGAGACATTCCAATCAATATAACATTAATCTCTCAAAGTGAAACTTGCCAGTCAGTATCATAAAGTAATTGAAATGTATCAGCTTCCTCTGAAATAGATTATGAGGATTACATCATTTATTCTTCCCTCCACCATGCTACTAAACTGTTTTTGCTAAATCCACCAAAGATGTCCAAATTTGCCAAATGCAAGTTAGTTGATCTTTCTGCAACATTTGTCCTTGTTAAAATTTCTTTTCAGCAATTTATTCTTTTTTTTAGTTTTCTTTATTATTATTATTATTATTATTTTACTTTAAGTTCTGGAATTCATGTGTAGAATGTGCAGGCTTGTTACATAGTTGTACATGTGCCATGATGGTTTGCTGCACTCATCAACCCGTCATCTACATTAGGTATTTCTCCTAATGCTATCCCTCCCCTAGTCCCCCAGGCCCTGATAGGCCCCAGTGTGTGATGTTCCCCTCCCTGTGTCCATGTGTTCTCATTGTTCAACTCCCACTTATGAGGGAGAACATGCAGGGTTTGGTTTTCTGTTCCTGTGTTAGTTTGCTGAGAATGATGGTTTCCAGCTTCATCCATGTCCCTGCAAAGGACATGAACTCGTTCTTTTTTATGGCTGCATAGTATTCCATGGTGTATATGTACCACATTTTCTTTATCCAGTCTATCATTGATGGGTATTTGGTTTGGTTCCAAGTCTTTCCTATTGTGAATAGTGCTGCAATAAACATATATGTGCATGTGTCTTTTTAGTAGAATTATTTATAATCCTTTGGATATATACCCAGTAATGAGATTGCTGGGTCAAATAGTATTTCTTGTTCTAGATTCTTGAGGGATCACCACACTGTCTTCCACAATGGTTGAACTAATTTACACTCCCACCAATAGTGTGAAAGCACTCCTATCTCTCCACATCCTCTCCAGTGTCTATTGTTTCCTGACTTTTTAATGATCGCCATTTATAATGGTGAATTTAGGATGTTTATAAGATTGTAAAGTCCGATCTTTTCATCATAACCAAGGGGCTTGGTTATGATTGGGTGAGGATCATGATATAATAGCTTAGTCATGGGCCAAACAGTCCACCAATGGACTTTCAAGACTGTCCTGATGGTTCTTCCAGGAAGTTTCTGGAATGTAAAAATAGTTTATTTGCAACTTTCATCTTTCTGAGAGTTTCCTGGAATGGTAAAATTACACCGATGAAGGCAGTGAAAGAATAACATCATGTTAATGTAGATCGTAAGCTGTGTGGGTGTATATGGTCTCAGTTTTCATTATCAAGCAGATAATAAAGAAAGGATAAGAAAAAGAATAGGAATATATTTACACACTAAATTAGTAAAAATTGATATTGAACAAGTAATTTTCATTTATTATCCTATTTTTGTTGTAACCTGACCTAAGCCACTTTGACTTCCACAAGGGTTAAGTTTGAATATCTAGAAATTGAGGACTATAGGGCTTCACATTGCACAATCTTGCTTCTACATGGTATGTTACCATGAATGGAGGTCTTACACTGAGTTATCCCACACATATAAACATTTATTAGCAAGCAGGCACAGGAAAGTCTTACAACCTGTTACAATAAGCTCAGAAAAGTCCTGCTCCATCTTTTTGAGCATTTTAACAAGCATCCTGCATAAAAGTTTCACTCTAAAGCAAATGTTCTGACAGTAAACTTCTGTAAACTATTTGGGTCATGGAACAACATCCTTTCTTTTAATGGGAGTTGGGAGCATTACGGGAAGGGAAAGAATGCTAGGTGTGAAATACAAAATACACTGGATGATTAAAGAGATAATTTCATTGAGGCTACTACAGTAGGGAGAACATTCCTTAATGGGGGACATCTCCGTGAAAAGGAAGGGGGCATGGAGTTTTATAGAGGCGGGTAAACAAGGGAGTCATCCACAAGACTTATGGGAGTCCTGAGAAGGATGAAAATGGGTCTTATCTGAGAATGTATGAGAGTAGAGCAGTACTTTGAGGTTAGCCAGAATATAAAAGGATGGGGAAAACTCTTAACTGTTGCTGCCTTCCAGGAGCACAGGGCTCAAAGTTCTGCATTGTCATCAGTATTCTTTAGAAGGTATCGGGCTGCTTGGCCCACCAGGTTCTTATACCCTTTTTGTGCAAGGGCAGAGCTGCCTATAGAATATTTCCAGCCAACATATATTTTTTGAACATCACTGATTAGAACCAATTGTTTTGAGAAGAGTATTTTAGATAGGATGGCCACAGGAGGCCTCTCTGAGGAGGTGGTTATTTTGGAACAGACACCTGAACTCATTAAGTGAGCAAGTCATGCAAGTGGAAGTGTATTCCAAGCAGAGTAACAGAAAGAGTGAAGACCACTAGGCACAATGATCATCTGGAAAATAAATTAGGCTGCACAGTGAGAACAAGCACAGACTATTTATTCAGAGCTTGCTGTAGCTTGGGAGTCAGCAGTCACCATTACTTGCATTTGGCAGAGACTCAATGGTAGGTAGAAGAGTAGGAAATCTTTGTCATGGGGAAAAGGGATGGCTTCAGGTGTGCTCTGATTGGAGGCTGTTGGCATGGTGAGGCTATAGGCAGACTAACTAGAAACGGGGCATCCTATGTGATCGGCTAGTGCTGCATATTTGGCTTTCTCTGCTTGGTCCTAAGTTGGAAGTGGGGGCAAAACATAGGAAAGCTGTCAGGTACTAATCAGTCCTGGCTATTAGGAGCTGATTGTTACAGAGATTATTGTTTGACTTTCTGGATTGGCTGTTAGAGACAGTAGTCTGGCTTCCTACAAATCTGATTTCTGGTTAGTTAATTGACTTCCTGGACTGGTTCCTGCAGTTTATGTGTCAGAGTTCTATTTTTTTTAAAATATGGTTTGGACATTGTCTATATATTCGGTCTCTCAAGCATGATGTGTTTGAAGAAGGGCAGGAAGGCTAGTGTGATTAGAGTAAAGGGAAGGAGAAATTGTTAGGAGATGAGGTTAGAGAGAGTGGTAGAGAGTAGATCTGGTGGGGTCTTGAAATCCATGGTAATGAGTTTGGTTTTATTCCATATTCCCTTTGGAATATTCTCAGTGGGGAAGTGACTTGAGTTGATTTAGTTTTAAAAGGTTACTTTTGCTATTATATGGGTAAAAGAGACCATAGAGAGATAAGAGTAGAAGCAGAGCGGCCACTAAGGAGATTATTGCCATAGTTTAGGTGAGAGAAGATAGTGGCCTAAACCAAAATGGTAGCTATGGAGGTAATAAGAAGCAGTGAGTTATTTGGACATGTTTGGAAGGTAGAGCCAACATGATTCGTTGATGGATTGGATGTATGTGAGAGAGAGCAATAAACAATATCTCCAATGGGTTTGACCTGAGCAAATGCTGCCATTACAGAGATGAAGAAAACTTTTGTGAATGTTTTTGTGCTCTTTCATTAAATCATGTCTTCTTATCCAGCACACATATGCTACTTGAGGGTAGTAACGGAGCCTACTCAAGTTTTCTTTCCATTGTGCTTGTTAGAGGATTATATAGCACACAGACTTAAGTGACTATTGCTGACTGACACTGCTAAATAAATTGAACAAAAAATTTTAAAGTTTTGATTCTAGGCCACCAGGTGGCATTTCTAATTGGGATGCCTCTATTCTCTTTCTTTCCTCATTCTTTTGATAAGTAAAAGAAACGCAGAACATTTAGCAAATCTTTAAGGGGTAAATTTACCTGCTTATTATTATTACAGTTATTCTAGGCAAAGTGGCCAGATGTTATAACTTGATATAGAAGAATATAAATATTTACATTCATTTGAATCCAGAGTTTAGAAAAAAAAAAAAAAACTATTTGCAGATTGTACTCCTGGAGAAAAGGAAACATCAATATCAACCAGAAAATTATAGCTGAATTACAGATTATATACAAATCCTTTTTTTTTTTTTTTTTTTGAGACGGAGTCTGGCTGTGTCGCCCAGGCTGGAGTGCAGTGGCCGGATCTCAGCTCACTGTAAGCTCTGCCTCCCGGGTTTATGCCATTCTTCTGCCTCAGCCTCCTGAATAGCTGGGACTACAAGCACCCGCCACCTCGCCCGGCTAGTTTTTTGTATTTTTTTTTTTTTAGTAGAGACGGGGTTTCACCGTGTTAGCCAGGATGGTCTCGATCTCCTGACCTTGTGATCCTCCCGTCTCAGCCTCCCAAAGTGCTGGGATTACAGGCTTGAGCCACCGCGCCCGGCATTTTATACAAATCTGTTAGTTGCATTCTCATTCTAAACTATTTGTTAAGTGCCCAGGTATGGAAGATTTTCTTCTGCTATGATATAAATCTGGATTTTTTGCTTCTTGTAAATCTGTAAATGCAACATAAGGACTACTTTTCTCCATTATTCTATCATAATACTCCTATTAATCATATTGTTACGTGGAAATACTAGGGAACAGTAATGCTTGGTTAGTAATGGAATTTACATATGAAAGCAAGTGATGCATATTCAATTGCCTCTCTTTCAGAGTCTCATCATTATCACATGAGTCATTACTGTGTAACTACCTTGTTTTGATTGATTGTATGCATGAATCCAATATAAATGAGCATAGCTGTTAGGAAAGCTTCCTCCCATTACATCCTCATGAAATAGCCATCAATATATTTAAATTCTGCTTTTATAAATTTTTATATGGTATTCCCTAATTATCATATGCATCTGAATGTAAGCAAGAGTTTTTCTTTATTATCTACATTTTCATCTTTTCTGCTTTCAAAATTGTGCTACAATATTAAGTTTGTGACATCACCACTATTTACCTTGATAGAACAACTTACCTTGATAGTAATAGTACATATAGGGGTAAATAAATGATCGAGCAAAGTGAATATACAGTTTAATAAATGACCAAGCAAAATGACCAACTTTGACTAAAAGTAAATGGAGTCATTTGAACCCAAATATCTACCAGCAAATGAGAAAGATTATAAAATGATTGTTGAAAAACAGCCTGTTGCATAGCAAGAGTAAGGCAGTCTTGAAGCAAAACTGCCATAGTGATTGATGTTTGACTCCTGTAGACCAAGGCAATTTGCAGCAAAGTCAGGAAGCAACGCTTGTAGCATAGATAACCACTCAAGACAAAAACAATGCCCATAGATAAGCCTCCCCCATAAAGATGCCTAACTAACTTTCCCAGTGATCAAAAGTTTTATAAAAGGGCCTGAGACATGCCCAGTTGCATATGTTTCACTGTTTTACTGGGCGGCGGGGGGAAGCTTGCCATATAAAGAATACTTTCTGGAGGGCTGGTGTGGGGATCTATAGTCTCTCTGCTGCTAGAGACATCTCTGTTTGTAAGCCCCTATTAGATGTTTCTTCCAAGAAACTGGATTTATCAGCCTCTTTCTTCAACCTCTCAGCTTCCTTGGCCTTTGGGGGGTTGGTATGCATATACTGTTCACTGCAGAACAGTGGTACTAGGAGCCTATGCTACAAAGAACCATTTGTTTTCTTCCAAATTTATTATGATGTAACCCAAAAATAAAACTCTAAGGCCCCCCAACTGAGGCAGGAAAATAGGGCCTGGAGGCAGGGAACCCAAGGACTTCCTAGAATTAAATCAAATGGAAACATTTCAGCAATGACAGGAATGTGAATGGCTTTGTAGCTTCACTTCATCCTCTCCATTTGCATAGGCCACACACACCAAGTAACATCATCTCCATTTACATAGGACACATACTGAGTAAATGTCTTTGTAACTTGACTTCATCCTTGGTATATACCAAGTAACCAATGGGAAACCTCTATAGGGTATTTAAACCTCAGAAAACTCTGTAAGGGGGGCCCTTGAACTACTTGCTCAGTCCACTCCTACCCTGTGAAGTGTGCTTTCATTTTCAATGAATCTCTGCTTTTGTTTCTTCATTCTTTCTTTGCTTTATTTGTGTGTTTTGTCCAGTTCTTTGTTCAAAACACCAAGAACGTGGACACCCTCAACAGGTAACCCAACCATCTGAATGGACTTCCTCCCGAGCCAGAGCTCTTGAAATTTAACCTGAGAGACTGTTTCAGGCCATGATGGAAACGGGGGGTTGAACGGGTCTCATTATACCTTTCCAGCATTAACATCAACACAGACTTTAAGTGTGATAAGAAACATTTTACAACCTATTCTCTCTGAAGTCTGCTAGGTAAAAGCCTCATCTGCATAGTTAAAACTTTGCTCTCCACAATCCCTTAACTTAGACAGATTCCAACTCTTTAGACAAACTCAACCAATTGTCAACAAGAAAATGTTTAAATTTACCTATAGCCTGGAAGATCCCACTCCACACCCCTTTCTGGACCAATCCAATGTATTTCTTAAATGTGTTTGATTGATGTCTTATGCTTCCCTAAAATGTATAAAAGCAAGCTGCACCCCGACCACCTTGGACATATGTTCTCAGGACCTCCTGATGGCTGTGTCACAGGCCATGGTCACTCGTATGTGGCTCAGAATAAATCACTTCAAATATTTTACAGTTTGGCCGTTTTCATCAACAATGATTATCCTTCTTTGCCACATGTAAATTAAAAGCTCACTGATTTAGGCTGTGCTAAATCACAATGTTCAGAATTCAACATTTGAAGAACGCGGAAATGATTTGGTAAGTAAATATGTAAAGAACACTGTTAGTGTCATATACGTGAACAACCTGTTTACTACAAGTAAACTCCCAGTAATAATGACTAAAATGTTCACAATATATGTAAGCCTTCCGTATATTTTAGGTCCTAGCAGGGTCCAATCAAGATGAACTACATCTAGTTGAAAGTGAGAGTCGGTGGGCCAGGTCATGGACTTAGACCTTCCACTGAGCAGATCTAGCTATAAGCGTCAGAGACAGTGCAGTATGAGAGTCAGAGTACGGCATTTAGCCATGCAGTCACTCACCCAGTATTACTGAATGTCTACTATGTGCCAGGGTTTGTGCTAGTCACTGAGGATGTACAGATGAGTGTCTTCCCTCCAGGAACTCATGTATATGCAAATGAATGTATTGCAATGCAGGGATTTAATGCAAGAATATAGGGAATTTTAACCACCAAAGTCATGCAGAGGAAATAGTTATTAACTGTATTCTAGGGAGAGATTAAGGAAAATGATAGACTTGAATAATAGGTATGGGCCAAGTTGTTTTAAAGGGCAAATAGCAGTATGCTGAGGATACAGAGGTGAAGGGAACTTTCCAGGATGGGGGAACAGAATGTGACCTAGCTGGAGTGTATTGAGAAAGAGAAAGGAGTGAAGTCTGAGGATTAAACAGAACAAGCAAGGCGAGCAAAGTTTTTTACCCATGCTAAGGATTTTGAACTGATGTCTGATCATCATACAGTGACACTTGTGAGTAAACTTAGCTTTTCAGTGTCTCATTCTTAAGTATGAACATCCAGTCAAGAATCACCAGACATGAGGAAATCTTTCAACATCAGAGCTGCACATACTTAAAGTGCACAATTGGAATATATATACATATATATTTATATATATAAACTTGTGTAAATATGTACATGTAAGTATTTCATAAAACCATCCTCACAATCAAGATAGTAAACTTATCTACCACCCAAAAAGTTTTGTTAGGCCACCAGAAGTGGTTAGTCTTTTTTACTCTAGACATTCTAATAACTGTGCAATGATATCTCATTGTGGTTTTAACTTACATTTTCCTAATGATGTTAAACAACTTTTTATGTGCTTATTTTTCACTCAAACATCTTCAAAGAAATGTCTATTCAAATATTTTTCCAGTTTTTCAAATTGGGTAAGTTGTTATCTTTTTCTTCAGTTTTGAGAGTTTTTTATGAATATTGGATTTGTCAGTTACATGCTTTGCAAAGATTTTCACACAGTCTGTGGCTTGTTTTTCATTCTCTTATCAGTTTTTTTTTTTGAAGATCCAAAGCTTTTAATTTTGATGAAATCCGATGTATCATTTTTTCTCTTATGGATTGTGCTTTTGTTTTTAAGTTCAATAAATCTTTTCTTATCCCATGATCACAAAGATTTTATTCTATGTTTTGTTCTAGAAGTTTTAGGTTTTACATTTAGATATAAGGTCCATTTTGAGTTAATTCTTGTATATCATGCAAAATATGGACATCCGATTGTTTCAGCAGCATTTGTTAAAAAGGCTTTTCTCTCTCCACTCCTTTGATTTTGCATGTTTGTCAAAAATCAGTTGTCCATATAGGAGTGGGTTTATGTCTGGACTCTGTTATGTTTCATTAATCCATTTGTCTACTTTTATGCCAATAACACACTGTCTTTATTCTGTAGCTTAAAAAATATATATTTTATTTTAATTGACAAATAGTGCTGTAAAATCAGATATTACCCCCAATTTTATTTTCAGAATTCTTTTGGCTATTCTAGGTCTTCTGCATTTCCTTATGATGTTTAAAACCTGCTCATCAATTCCTAAAAAAAAAAAAAAAAAAAAGTCTGCTGGGATTTTGATTGGGATTGTGTTGAATTTATAGATCAATTTTGGAAAGAGGTGACACCTTAACAATACTGAGTTGTCCAATCCATGAACAAGGAATACCCATTTATTTATGTTTTGTATAATTTCTTTCAAGCAATGTTTAGCAGTCATCAGTGTATACGTCTTTCACATCATTTATTAGAGAGTCCTAAAGATTTCACATTTTTGATGCTATTGAAAATATTATTTTTTAAATTTCAATTTCCAGTAGTTTGTTGTAATTGTATACAAATATAATTGATCTATATTGATCTTGTGTTCTGCAACCTTGCTAAATTCATTTATTAGTCTTAGTAGATGCTTTTGGTAGATTCTATCAGATTTTTTGCATAGGCAATCATGTCATCTGAAAATATAGTTTTACTTCTTCCTTTCCAATCTGGATGTCTTTGTGTATTTATTTTTTCTTGCTTGATTACATTGACTAGAATGTTGCATAAAAATGGAAAAGCAGACATTTGCCTGTCTTATTCCTGATCTTAGGGGTAAAGCACTTCGTCTTTTACCATTAAATAGGATGTTACCATTGATTTTTTGGAAGGAGAACTGTATCAGGTTGAGGAAGTTCCCTTCTCTTCCCAGTTTGTTGAGTGCTTTTATCATGACCTGCTATTAGGTTTTGTAAAATGTTTCTTCTGTGTCTGTTGAAATAATCATATGTTTTTTCCTTTTTAGTTTTGTGAATATTGTCAGTTACATTGATTTTTTAAAAACTGCTCATCCAAACTTGCATTTCTGGGATAAAACCCATCTGGTCATGATGTATTCTATTTTTCACATATTGCTGAACTCAGTTTGCTAAAATTTTGTTATGAATTTCTTCATAATGTGAAACGGGAAAGGTTCCCTTGTCCCCCTCGCAGGGCATGCGATGGGGATGTGGCTTGCTTCTAAAGTTCCCCACTGCTCAAACCTCCAGGGAAGCATACAGACTGGCAGGCTGTGGGATTCCAACCCCACGGCAGTGTCTAGGGTTGAATGTTTACCGCTGAAGCCCCAGTGGGAGTGTGTTACAGGGTGCTTTTTTAGGTTGCTATTGATAGACATTTTGTGTTAGTCAGCTCAATTAGACCCTCTACCTGGTCGCAAGGACAGAGGGCTTTCTGTATCCTGGGGTTTCTCGCCTTGGTGTACCGGAAGAATCAGATCACACCTGGGCTTGGAGAATGAGTACAAGGTTTTATTGAGTAGAAGCAGCTCTCACCAGATGGGGGAACCAGAAAGGAGATGGTTTTCCTCTGGAGTTGGGCTGGTTGCCTGACTTTCCTCTGTTCTGGCCAAACTCGACGTCGTTCCATCTGTTGATGGCCTGCCGGTCCCCGTCAGCATGCTCTTCTGCTGATGGACTCTCCATGACCAGCTGCTTGTGTCGTCTTCCACCAATGAGTTTCTCACGATGTCCAGCGTCTTCTGTGTCTACCCACTAGGTTCTCAGGTTTTTAATAGGCCCAGGATAGGGGCGTGACAGGCCAGGATGGTCTTGGGAAATGCAACATTTGGGCAGGAAATGCCTGTCCTCACATAGGTCCGTGGGCGTGAAGCCCTAGCTAGGGACCAGTTTTTCTCTACCCAGCATTTCCCTTCCCCACTTCTGTATCATTTAAAGGGACCATGCTCTTCCCTTCCCAGCATGGTTCATGAGGATATTAGCCTACAGTTTTCCTGTAATGTCTTTGTGTGGTTAAAGTATCAAGGTAATGATGGCGTCATCGCATGAGTTGGGAAGTGTTTTCTTCTTTTCAATTTTTTGGAAGAGTTTGTGTAGAATTGGTATTATTTATTTATTTATTTATTTATTTATTTTTATTGTTTTTGAAACGAGGTCCTACTCCGTTGCCCAGGCTGGAATGCAATGGTGCAAACACAGCTCACCACAGTCTCAACATTCCTGGGCTCAAGCAATTCTCTCATTTTAGCATTGTGCCACCATGCCTGGCTAAAGTTTTTACTTTTTTTCTAGAGTCAGGATCTTGCCATGTTGCCCAAATGGGTATTACTTACTTTTTAAAGGTATAGAAGAATTTACCAGTGAAGCCATATAGACCTGGAGATTATTTGTGAGATGGGTTTAAACTATAATTTTAACTACTCTCTCACACACACAGACACAGACACATGCATACACACACACCATGACATGTATATAGGTTGCTATTTCAGGTTATCTATTTCTTCTTTAGTAAGCTTTGATAATTTACATCTTTTAAAGAATTTTCCCATTTCACCTAATTCATTAAATTTGTGGGAGTAGAGTTGTTTAAGATATTCTCTTATCTTTTTAATATCTATAGATCCTGTTATTATGTCCCTTCTCTCATTCTAGATATTTGTTTAATTTGTGTCTTCTTTTTTCCTGAGAAAAATCTGGCTAGCAGTTTCTCAATTTTCTTCATCTCAAATAATTCACCTTTGGTTTTATTGACTTTTTCAGCTGCTTTTCTGTTTTTTTTTTTTTTTTTATTTCACAGTTTTCTGCTTTGATCTTCATTATTTCCTTTCTTCTGTTTCCTTTAGGCTTCATTTGTTCTTCTTTTTTTAGTTTTCAAGATAGAAAATGATACTATAATTTGAAGCTGTTCTTCCCTAATATAGGTATTTTTTTTTATAAGCACAACTTTAGTAGCATCCTGCAATTTTTTGATAGGTTGTCTTTTCATTTTTATTCAGTTAAAATCGCTTTCCAATTTTCTTTTTGATTCCTTCTTTGATCCATACATTATTTAGAAGTGTGTTATTTCATTTGCAAATATTATGGGAATCCCCAAAGATCATTTTGTTATTAATTTCTAATTTAATTCCATTATGATCAGAGGACATACTATGCAAGACTTGGATACTTTTCAATTTATGGAGGCCCGTTTTATAGTTCTGAATATGGTCTATCTTAGTAAATATTTCCTGGGTTCTTGAGAATAAAGTGCATTCTAATGTCGTTGGGTGGAATATTCTATAGAAGTCAATCAGGTCAAGTTAGTTGATAGTTTTGTTCAAATCTACTGTATACACTTGCTGATTTTTCTACCCACTTGTTTTGTCGGTTATTGAGAGAGAGGTATATAGATTTTTAGATTATCATCATGGGTTTGTCTGTTTTTCCTTGTGGTTCGATGAGTTCTTGTTTCATACATTTTGAAGTTCTGTTATTCAGTCTATAAACATTTAGGATTGTTACATCTTCTGGATAAATTCACACCATTATCATTATAAAATGACTTACTTTATACCTTGTAGTATTATCTGTTCTGAAACCTACTTTATCAGATAATACAGCCACACCAGCTTTCTTGCGAATAGTGTTAGCATGCTATATCTTTTTCTGTCCTTTTACCTTTAGCATATTTGTGTCTTTATATTCAAAGTACATTTTCTGCAGGCAGAATATAATTGTGTCTTAATATTGTATTTAATGTGACAATCTCTGCCTTTTAATTTGGGTGTTTAGACCATTTAAATTTATATGACTATTGATATGGTAAGGATTAAGCCTGTAATCTCATTGTTTGTTTATATTTGTCCCATCTATTTTTTCCTTCTTTTTCCTTTATTTCCACCTTCTTTTGGATTAATCAAATTTTCTTTGTGATCCCATTTTATTTTCCTTGTTGGCTTAGTAGTTATAAAAGTTTGTTTTGTCATTTTAGTGCTTGCTTTAAGGTTTATAATGTATACATTTAACTTGCTACAGTATATCTCCAAGTGATGTTATACCATTTCACATATAGTATAAAAACCTTACCATTATATATTTGTATTTCTTTCTCCCAGTCTTTATGCTACTGTTATCATGTTTTACTTTTATATTGTTCCAAATCCCACAATGCATTGTTATTATTTTTGTTTAAACAGTCTTTTAAAGAGGTTGAAATAAGAAAAAAAGTCTTGTATACTTACCCATATAGTTACCAATTCCTGTTCTCTTCTGTTTGCTCTTTGTTTAAATCAGTATTTTCATCTGTTTTGTTGTCCTTCTGCCTGACGGATGTCCTTTAATATTTCTTGTAGTGCACATCTGCTGGTGATTTCCTTCAGGTTTTGTATGCCTAAAAATGACTTTATTTTGTATTTGAAAAATATATTGCCAGGTATAGAATTCCAGGCTGACAGATTTTCAAAAATACTTTAAAGATGTCCACTATCTTTTCCATAGTATTTTTCTCTGAAAAGAAAGCTGACATCATTGTTATCTGTTCCCCTTAACAGACAGGTTTGTCTGCTTTTAAGATTTTCTTTTTGTCACTTATTTTGAATAATTTGATTATATGAACCTTAGTGTAGGTTTCTTCATACTTACTGTGCTTTGGGTTCCTTGAGTTTTTTGTATTTGTGAGTTTATATTTTTTATTAATGTTGAAGATTTTCAGCCATTATTTCTTCAAATTTTTTTTTTCCCTCCACACCCTCAGAGATTCCCACTGTGCATATACGAGGTCATTTACTATTGTCTCATAGTTCTCTAATGCTCTTTTCTTTTGTCAATATTATTTTTTTCTATGTGTTTTGTGTAATTTTTATTGCTATATATTCAAATGCACTTATCTTTTCTTCTGTAGTGTCTAGTCTTCCATGAATCCCATCCTGTGATTTTTTTTTTTCCTTCTCAGACATTATCTTTCTATCTCTAGAAGTTCAATTTGGGTCATCTTTTTTATATATTTTGTATATCTATTTAACTTGTTAAACATATTAAGTTACATTATAATAAGCATTTTAATGTCCTTGTTTAATTTTAATATCTCTGTCTGTTATGGGTCAATTTTGATTGGTTGACCTTTTTTCACTTCATTATGGATCATATGTCTCTTTTTCTTTGTATACCTAGTACTCTTTGATTTAATGTTAGACATTGTGAATTGTGAATTTTAACTTTTTGGGTGCTAGATATATGTGTGTCCCTATACATCTTTTTGAGTTTTGTTCTTGGATGCAGTTAAGTTGCTTCCTGGTACCCTACCCAATGCCCTGCGAGTTATTAGTTATTCTAAACTCACTGGTGGGAATAGGCACTATTTCTGGCCCTCTGTGGGTGTATGACACTTTACCCTGTAATATAATTCTTTCACATTGCTCTTTCCCTGGCCTTGTGTAGATTTTTCTCATACATGCACTGATAAGTATTCTGCTGAATACCTGAGGGGAGCTCTCTGCATGTATCTGGGGTTCTGTCTCTGTTCTCTTAGCTGTAGCTCTATTAGTCTCCCTGAACTCTCAGCTCCATATCCTCAACAAGAGTCCAGTAGCCTTCGCCTTAATACCTCCTTCCTATGCCATGGCCTGGAAAATATCTTAAGGGAGTAAGCTAGGGCAATCATAGTGGTTACCTAAGTTGTTTCTCATAGCTCCAGACTAATGTCCTTCATTTTCTGATGTCTGGTGCCTTTAAAAGCATTATTTCATATATTTTATCTGTTTTTATTTTATTTTTTGCTTGTTGCAGCCAGGAGAGTAAATTTGATTCCTGTTACTCCATTAGCTGGAAACAGAAATCCTGGTTAACTTTTAAAATTATCTACATGTGTTATTTTATTTTAAAATTATCTACATGTGTTATTTTATTTATCATTTAATAATGAACATTTCTGTCCGAGCGCGGTGGCTCACGCCTGTAATCCCAGCACTCTGGAAGGCCGAGGCGGGTGGATCACAAGTTCAGGAGATCAAGACCATCCTGGCGAACACAGTGAAACCCCATTTCTACTAAAAATACAAAAAATTAGCTGGGTGTGGTGGCGGACTACAGGTCGCAGCTATTCGAGAGTCTGAGGCAGGAGAATGGTGTGAACCTGGGAGGCGGAGGTTGCAGTGAGCCGAGATCGCACCACTGCACTCCAGCCTGGGCGACAGAGCCAGACTTTGTCTCAAAAAAAAAAAAAAAGAACATTTCCAAACATAGAAAACTTTAAAGCATTGTACAATACGCATCTGTATGCCCACACTCTAGATTCTACAATTAGCAATTTGTTATATTTGCTTTATTATATAACTGTTTATTCATCCATTCACCAAAACTTCTTGTTTGTTGATGCACTTCAAATTGAAAATATCAATATAATTCACCTTAAGCACTTCAGCATGCACATCATTAATTACACTCTAATATTTGTTTTTGGTTGTTTGTCAAGGAAAAAGATACATATATTCAAATGCACAAATCTTAAGTGTGCCAATTAACAAACTTTGACAAATTAAAAACCTATGTAATACTATCTTCCATCAAACCACAAAACATACTTATCACCCCAGAAATTTTCTTCCTGACGTTACCAGTCAATTCCCCCACCTTCCCAAAAGAAACCACTGTTTAGATATTTTCACAATAAAAAGTTTACTTTTTTTAGGAATAGAACTGTCATATAGAAATATAATGTCAGCAAAAAACAGGGCCACATGTGTAATTTTACATTTTCTACTAGCCATAATTCAAAAGGTGAAAAGAAACAGGTGATATTAGTTTAAATATTGCATGTTGCATTTTGATTCCAAAATGGCAGAGTAGAAGCAAGTTGAATTTACTGCCTCGCCACCAAAAAAAAAAAAAAACAAAACCTGAGAACCAATATACAGGTACCAAGTTTCTCACCAGGACTATTCCAGAGCTCAAATACGAGGATGAGACAGTTTCCATGGCCATACAGAAGTGAAAAAACTCTAAGCAGATAGTAAGAGAATAGGATTTTCATATTCACAATGCCTTTCCACTCAATCTGCCCTGCACCACAGGCATGGACAAGTTTACCCTGATTCATGGTTTCTGCACTGGAAAAGGTGAGATAGAGGTAGACAATCAGCTTCCCCAGCATCTTGGGTTCCTTGGCAGGAGACCTGTCCCTGCTTCATCCCATGGAAAGCATCAGGAATGCCTAAAGAAATAAATATCCCCAAGGAAAATTGGAAACCAAAAAAAGAACAGGAGTAGCTATGCTTACATCAGATAAAAATAGACTACAAATTAAAGCCTGTAAAAAGAGACAAAGAAGGTCACTATGTAATGACAAAGGGGTCAATTTAGCAAGAGGATATGACCATTATAAATATTTATGCACCCAACACCAGAGCTTCCAAGTATACAAAGCAAGCATGCATAGATTTAAAGGGAAAGATAGAATACAATACAATAATAGAAGGAGGCTTCAACACCCTCCTTTCAGTAGTGGACAGCTCATCCAGGGAGAAAATAAACAAAGAAACATTTGAAGTACACACTAGACCAGCTAGGCCTAACTGACATTTACAGAACATTTCAAACAACTGCTGTAGAATACACATTCATTTCATCAGCACGTGGAACATTCTCCAGAATAGATCATATCTTAGGTCACGTAATAATTCTCAAAAAATTTTAAAAGATAGAAATCATATCAATTATCTTTTCTGACCACAATGGAATAAAAGTTGCAATGAATTACAAGAGGCACCTTATAAACTTCATGAACATGTAGAGATTAAACAACATTCTCCTGAACAACAACTGTATTAATGAAGAAATTAATAAGGAAATTTAAAAATTTATTGAAACAAATGAAAATGGAAATACAACATAACAAAATATATGGGATATAGCAAAAACAGCACTAAAAGGGATCTTAATAGCAATAAATGCCTATATCAAATGAATAGAAAGATTTCAAAAACCTATCAATGCACCTCAAAGAACTAGAAAATAAAAAAAAACCAAACTTAAAATTAGTAGAAGGAAAGAAATAATAAACATCAGAGAAAAACTAAAATTTAGATTAAAAAACAATACAAAAGCTCAATTAAACCACAAGTTGTTTTTTTTTAAAAAAAGATAAATAAAATCAGCAAACCTTTAGGTAGACTAAGGAAAAGGAGATACTATATAAATCAATAAAATCATAAATGAAATCTGAGACCACAGAAATACAAAGAACCATTAGATACTATTAGGAACAACTATATGCCAACAAACTGGAAAACCTAGAAAACATGAATAAATTCCTGCACGCATATAAGCTACCAAAATTGAACCATGAAGAAAAGGATGTGGAGGAAATGGACTCCCCACACACACACTATTGATAGGAATGTAAATCGGAAGTAAACAGCTATTAGGAAGTAAACAGAGATTACGGGAAACTATAGAGAGGTTCCTCAAAAATCTGAAAACAGAATCACCATGTGATTCAGTAATTCCATTACTGTGCATATATCCAAAAGAAAGAAAATCAATATATTGAAGAGATATCTGCACTTTTGTGTTTATTGCAGCACCATTCACAGTAGCCAAAATATGGGTTCAACCTAAGGGCCCATCAATGATTGAATGTGATATATATATATATATATTCACACAATGGAATATTATTCAGCCATAAAAAGAATGAAAGCATGTAATTTGCAGAAACTTGGATGGAGCTGGAGGTCATTATGTTAAGTGAAATAAGCCAAGCACAGAAAGACAAATATTACGTGTTCTCACTCATACATAGGAGCTAAAAAAGTGCATCTCATGAAGATAGAGAGTAGATTGGTGGTTATAAAAGGCCAGGAGTATGGGAGAATGAGGGAATAAAGAGAGGTTGATTAATGGGTACAGCCATACAATCTGATGGAATAAATAGACCTAGTGTTTGATAAATCACTAGGGTGACTATAATTTACAAGAATCTATTGTATATTTCAAAATTACTGGAAGGGACTAATTGGAATGTTTCTAGCATTAAAATATTTGAAAGCTATTTAAGGTGATGGATATCATTTATACTGATTTGATCTTTACAAATTATGTAAATATATTAAATTATCAGGTATACCTCAAAATATGTACATCCATTATGTATCAATAAAAAATAAAATAAAAATATTGTATTTTATGTAATCTAATATATCCCCAAAGATGATCATTTTCAACATGCAGTCAGTACAAAAATTTTGAATGATATATTTTACCTTTTTTAATATTATGTCTTTGAAATCCAAAGTGCAATTTATACTTATAGTACATCTTAATTTGGACTCGTCATATATCAAGTGCTCAATAGCCACATGTACCTACTAAATACCATATTGGACAGTAGAGTTCTAGAACTTTATATAAATGTGAGTATAAAATGTGTACTCTTTGTCTGAGACTTATTTACTTAGCATGATGTTTTTGAGATTCATTCATTTATTTTTTTACTCAAAATAAAAATTAAAACAAAGTGGAAATAAATGCTCAAGAGTAATATAGAAGATGAAAGGAAAGAAATTGGACTCAAAAAATTCTACTGTGTAATCCTATGTTACAAAAGAGCAGATTAGACATACTGATGAACTTTATCCTTTACAATAATTATGATAAAATATGTTAATATTTTAGTTTGGTCACTAAAATAATAAAAACAGAATATTTAATTCCAAAATCAGTAGAGGAAATAAAAGGAAATTAAAAACTCAAGCAACTGAATGAAATGTGGGGAAAAAAAGCAAAGAAAAAATAACAAAGTGATAGTAAGAAATCTAAATAAATTGGTAATCCCAATAAATATAAATGGGCTGAATGCACCAATTAAAAGAGACATTTTTAAATAAAATAAGAATACTAAACCCAACTAATATTCTAATTGTAAGATATATACTTAAATATAACAACACACATAGGTAGGGTGCTGTAGCTCATGCCTGTAATTCTAGCACTTTGGGAGGCCAAGGTGGGAGGATCGATTGAGGCCAGGAGTTGAAGACCAGCCTGGGTAACATAACGAGATTTCATCTATATTAAGAATAAAAACAAATTAGTTGGGAATAGTGGTGTGTGCCTGTAGTCATACTTATTTGAGAGGCTGAGGTGGGAGGATCACTTGAGCCCAGGAGGTCGAGGCTGCAGTGAGCTATGATTGCATCACTGCACTCCAGCCTGTGTGACAAAGTGAGACCCTGTATCAACACACACACACACACACATACACACACACACTTACTTTAAGTAAAAGAATGGAAAATGTGATCTGGTAGATACCAAAAGAAAGCTGATATATCTCTATTAATATCAGACAAAATATTCATGAGGAAAATGGATCAAACATGCTTATGCAATGTAATACAACAGTGAAAATTAATGACACTTTAAGATACATATATATGTAGTGAAACAAATTAAATCACATGTTATAATGATAAACCAAATTCTAAATAGTAGTGTTGAATGCTGGTTCTCTCAATATTATCAACATAACCTGTTGAGTTTGTTCGCTTACTGTGGTAAGAGATAACACCAACTTCCCAAAACTTTGGTAGTTTCCCAGAGGAGAAAAGACAAGGTCAGAATTTATTCAAAATTGAAAGTTTGTTTAAAAGTGGGTCTTTCAATATTGGAACTTCATTAGGATTGGGTAAGTATCATAATACAAGTTTGGGATTAGTGGAAACAGAGAAGGATTTTGAGGAGAGGTATTCAAAGAGTGTAAGGCACAAACTGCTGACACTTTCATTGTAAAGCTGATGATTCTTTTGGGAAGTTCCTATAATGAATGATCAAACCACCTTCCTGCACAAGAGTCTCCTGGAAGACTCATTTTAATGTAGAAAGCTAGGTATATGGGGGTAGAAGTGTACATAAATTTAGTCCCCAGTGTTCAAGCTGGGAGTAGGGGTAGATCATTTTAGCTCTAAGTATTTAACTCTAGGGAAGAGGAATAGGATCATAGAGATGTACACAGGGGTGTCAACTCTGCCCATAATGTTTTATATCTCTTAAAAGATCTGAAGCTAACATGGCAAAATTTAAGAATTGTCAAAAGTGGTTCACAGGTAAAATGGTTTTTCTTTCCTAATTTTTTTTGCACTTTTCTATAGGCTTAAAATATTCCATAATTTTAAAAATAGTGCTTTTGCTTCATAAACAAAGACCAATTATTTGTCTCTTTTTTCTTCTAACAAAAGATGTTGCATAGATTTCCCTTTTTCTGATTCAGCATCATAGACGGTCTACCTACAGTACAACTGAGATAGTTGACGTTTCTTCATATCTCAGTCATAGCTTCCAGGCTATCTAGCTCTACCTAGGTCAACTTCATAGGACTTACTCACTTAGAACATAGTAACCTGGTCACTTTCCATGTCTTGTCAACCAAAATTTTACAAATCATGTCTCAGTTTGAATTGATTTTAAATTGCACTGAATTTTGCTATTGAGAGGGTCATCTTTTTCTCATCTTTTTCTTGGATTAAGGAGTTTCTATCTCTAGTGTTTTATGTATGGAGATATAGACATATATATGTGTACATATGTATGTTCTATTTATGGAGATATATAAACATGTATGTATCTTTTATGTATGGAGATACAGACATATATACACATACATTTTGTGTGTGTAAATATGTCTTTATAATAGTGTATACACACATATTATAAACAGACATATTTACACACACAAACAGAATCTAAGAATGAGAAGACCCCCAGCTCATCTGATCTAACTTCCTAGCAAATATAAAAATCACTTCTATAGACTTTGGTAGGCAGTAGAGCATAATGGTAGTATATGGGTTCTGGAGTCAGTTGGCTATGGGTGAGAATCTCAGTTATGTGTCATTTATGAGCTGTGTGACCTGGGGCAACTTATTTAATCTTTTTAAACCTTAATGTCTCATAGATAAAATGGGAATAATAATACTTATTTTGCAGGCTTTTGTTAAGTTTAAATAAGAATGCATGTAGAATATTAAGCATAGAACTTGACATATAATAAATCTTCAAAATATATCAATTATTTTTAGTATAATTATCTTTTATAGGTATGTCCATGAACCTTTACTTTAACTGTTTCAATAATATTCTACTTTGCAAGAAAGTCTGCCCTATTTTGGGGAATCTGTCACTAGAAATACAATGAGTCAAAATTCTTTGCCTGTAAACTCTACTCCCTTTAAATTCTACTTGTTGGTCCTAGTTCTGTCCTTTGAAACTACACTGGTTAGGCCTCTACTGCATCATTGTAGAAATTCTTCAAAGGTTGGAAGTAAATATCTTATTCTTCAGGACATTCTTTACTTATGAGTCTAAACTCTAGAGTATAAATAATGTTAGAATTAGCTAACAGATTTCAGCATCACCTACAAATATATTAAATTGGTGAACAAATATTGGATATTCTGGTAGTTTGAAATGTTAAATGTTGAAAAGATTGGTTTAGACATTTAACTAGCCTGTCTCCAGGCATCTAATGAGTTTTAGAATCTAAGGCTCAGGTAAAGTCCTATATTTCTTTCACTTACCTCTGGGTTGAAGTTCCTACTTTTAGTAAATTTAGCATTTTTGTTCTATGTTTTGTCTTTTCTGTGTGTGGTCTCTTTTCCACCATGTTACCACTCAAGACATCATCATAATCCCTTCACTAAACCAAAGTACTGCTATCTCTAGGCTATGTGAGTTTCAGACTTTAGTGAAGGTTCAGTTATGGTGCAGGGTTATACTTTAGGGCATCACGGCAAAAGACTTACAATTGAGCATTCACCATTGCTGTTCTTCTGAGGAAAGAACCTTCACTGGTTACTCTTCTGCTTGGTCTCCAGCCTCTTGCTATGTTGATAGGCCTCTTTCTACTTTGTATTCTTTACATTTCATCTCTGTTTCATGCTAAAAAATCCTTCAAATAACTGTTCATTTCTATTTCTTTTACAGATTTTATAACATTTTTAATTTTTGTGGGTACATAGTAGGTGTATGTATGTATGGGGTAAATGAGAAATTTTGATACAGGGATGTAATATATAATAACAAAATTATGAAAAATGAAGCATTCATCCCCTGAAGCATTCATCTTTTGTGTTACAAACAATCCAGTTATACTCTTTTGGTTATTTTAAAATGTACAATTAAGTTGTTATTGATACAGTCACCTTGTTGTCTATCAAATACTAGGTCTTGTGATATCAAATACTAAGTCTCATTCATTCTTTCTATTTTTCTTCAACCCGTTAACCCTCTCCACCTCTCTCTCAGCCCCCAACTACTGTTTCCAGCCTCTGGCAACCATCCTTCTACTCTCTATGCCCATGAGTTCAATCGTTTTGGTTTTAAGATACCACAAATAGGTGAAAACATCTGGTGTCTGTCTTTTTGTACCTGGCTTATTTCACTTAACATAGTGACATCCAGTTCCATCCATGTCATTGCAAATGACAGGATCTCATTCTTTTTTATGGCTGAATAGTACTCCATTGTGTATAAGCACCACATTTTCTTCATCCATTCATCTGATGATGAACACTTAGGTTACTTCCAAATCTTGGCTATTGTGAATAGTGCTGCAACAAACATGTGAGTGCAGATATCACTTCAACATACTGATTTCCCTTCTTTTGAGTATATACCCAACAGTGGGATTGCTGGATGATATGGTAGGTCAGTTTTTCATTTTTTGAGGAACCTCCAAACTGTTTTCTATAGTCTTTGTACTAATTTACATTTCCATTAACAGTGTAAAAGGGTTCCCTTTTCTCCACATCCTCACCAGCATTTGTTATTGCTGGTCTATTGGATGAAACCCATTTTAACTGGGTTGAAATGATATCTCATTATAGTTTTGATATGCATTTCTCTGATTATCAGTGACATTGAGCACCTTTTCATATGCTTATTTGTCATTTGTATGTTTTCTTTTGAGAAATGTGTATTTAAATCTTTGGCCCATTTTTAAATTGGATTATTAAGTTTTTCCCTATAGAGTTGCTGGAGCTTCTTATATATTCTGGTTATTAATCCCTTGTCAGATGGGGAGTTTGCAAATATTTTCTCTCATTCTTCACTTTGTTGATTGTTTCTTTTGCTATGCAGAAGTTTCAGCTTAATGTGACCCCTTTCTTCCACTTTTGCTTTGGTTGCCTCTACTTGTGGGGTACTACTCAGGAAATCTTTGCCCAGGCGGATGTCCTGGAGAGTGTCCCCAATGTTTTCTTGTAGTATTTTTATAACTCAAGGTCTTAGATTTAAGTCTTTAATTCGTTTTTATTTTATTTTTGTATATGGCAAGAAATGGGGTCTAGTTTCATTCTTCTGCATATGGATATCCAGTTTTCCCAGCACCACTATTGAAGAGACTGTTCTTTCTCTAACACATGTTCTTAACACCTCTGTTAAAAATGAGTTCACTGTAGGTGTGTGGATATGTTTCTGGGTTCTCTATTCTGTTCCATTGGTCTATGTGTCTGTTTTTATGTCAGTACCACGCTCTCTTAGTTACTTTAGCACTATGGTATAATTTGATGTTAGGTTATGTGATTCCTCCAGTTTTGTTCTTTTTACTCGGGATAGCTTTAGCTATTCTGGGTCTTTTGTGGTTCCATATAAAATTTAGGATTTTTTTTCTATTTCTGTGAAGCACCTCATTGGTATTTTGATAGGGATTGTATTGAATCTATAGATTGCTGTGGTTAGTATGAACATTTTAACAATATTGATTCTTCCAATCCATGAACATGGAATATCTTTCCAGTTTTTGGTGTGTCCTCTTCAATTGCTTTCATCAGTGTTTTGTAATTTTCACTGCAGAAGATCTTTCACTTCTTTGGTTAATTCTTAGGTGATTAATTTTATTTGTAGCTATTGTAAGTGAGATTACCTTCTTGATTTCTTTTTCAGATTGTTCACTCTTAGCATGTAAAAATGCTACTGATATTTGCATGTTGATTTTGTATCCTGCAACTTTGCTGAATTTGTTAAACAATTTCAATATTTGGTGGTCTCTTTAGGTTTTTCCAAATAGAAGATCATATCATCTGCAAACAAGTGTAACTTGACTTCCTTCTTTCCAGTTTGGATGCCCTTTATTTCTTTCTCTTGTCTGATTGCTCTAGCTAGGATTTTCATTACTATGTTCAGTAACAGTGGTGAAAGTGGGCATTTTTGTCATGTTCCAAAGCTTAGAGGAAAGGCTTTCAGTTTTTCCCCATTCAATATAATACTAGCTGTGGGTCTGTCATATATGGCTTTTTTCATGTTGAGGTATGTTCCTTCTATAGCCAGTTTTTGAGGGTTTTATCATGAAGGGATGTTGAATTTTATCAAATGTTTTTTAAGTATCAATTGAAATGATTATATGGTTTTGTCCTTCATTCTATTATTATGATGTATCACATTCATTGGTTTGTGTATATTGAACCATCCGTCCATTGCTGGGATAAATCTCACTTGTTTGTGATGAGTCATCTTTTTAATGTATTGTTGAATTTAGTTCACGAGTATTTTGTTGAGGACTTTTGCATCAATATTCATCATCACCCTTATTCACTGCAACCTCTCAGGGGTGTCTTCTGACGTGTACCTACACTGGTCCATTGGTTTCTGACTTCTAATTATTGGCTTTATTTACCTCTTATTTATGGTCTTGCTCTTAATCTTTGTACTTAATGTTTATATTTGGTCTCCCCAACTTGGAGTCTTACCTCTCTCCCAAGGACTTTGACTGACACACTCTTCACTCTTCTACTTCTCCTGCTGGCAAGTTTCTCTGGGCAATATACCTTAGATTGAGAACCCTTAAACCTAATCTTCTTTTCAATCTGCTTGAAAAGTGGCCTACCCTCCAAAAATGGGGAGGAGCATGTTTGGGTATATTTTACATACATTATTGTCATTTCCTCAGTTTAATTTATAACCCCTCCCTGGGTAATCTCATCCTTTATCACCTCCTCAATTTATGACTCCAGCCCAAACCTCTCTTCAGAGTTCCAGATCCGTATTTTCAACTGCCTACTTAACATCTACACTTGGATGTCTCAGAGGCACTTCAAACTCAAATGTCCTAAATTGAATATATCTCTTTATCTGATTTTCCTCCATTGTTCTATATCTCAGTGAATAGAGTCACCAGATCCTTGTTCAAACCAGAAATCTGTAAATCATTCTAGACTTTTTCTTCTTACTTACCCCACTTAGCCAATTCATGGTCAAGTAATGCTGATTTTATCTCCTAAATCTATCGCAAAGATATCCATTTCTTCTTTCTCCTGAATCACTGCCATAGCCTTTCTGCTGGCCTCCCTGCAACCTCTTTTGCCTTTTTTCAATCCATCCTCTATATTGCTGCCAGTGTTCTCTTCTCTACACTTAAAATAAAGTGAAAAGTCTATAGCACTGCCCACAAAGGCCTGCATGTTCTGGTCCCTGTCAACCTTTGCAGGCTCCTGAAGACTTCTCTCCCTCACTCACTGTGTTTCTTCAAGTGTCAAGTTTATTTGATCTCAGAATCTTTACATATGCCATTATCTCTATGGCATGTTTGCCTTACTCTCTCCTTTTACTCATTCACCAGACTTTAGTGCATATATATATATATGATAATATGATATATATTATGATATATATATAGTAATATCTTCTCTGCCACTTTAAGCCAGGTTAGGAAGCATCCCGTCCACTTTATAAGTGCCCAAGCACTTTATACTTCTTTATAACACAGTATTCTTGCAATTATGTGGTTGGTGTTATCCATCCTAGTGGGCTATAACCTTCACCAGGACATAGACTATGTGCTAAAGAAATGTTTACTGAATGAATGAATGAATGAATGAATGAATTTCTGTGTTTGTCATTTTTGCCAGATTGTAAACTTTTTGATAGCAAACTTTAGATTCCTGCAGAGCCTAGCCCAGTACATTGTGTAATCTGCCTCTTTTATTCTCCTCCACATATATGTTTGATTTAATCAATAGATACTTGGTGTCAAAATGAATTGGAATACCTGGAATTGCTCAAGTTATTCTTCAAAATCTCCTCACTTATATTTATTATGTGTATTTCCTTTTTCTACTTCACATGTGTTCCATATTTTGTCTCCTTCAACAGTTCATTCTTTGTGGCTACAGGACACTTTTTTTTTAGTTGGTAATTCTTTCCTTTTCTAATGTCATAGCATTTATTCTAGAGGACAAATGGAATTGCTGTGTATACTCAAGGCATCACATAATTTTAAAGAACAACATTATCTTTACCTAAGATGAGGTGTTCTCATTTCTGGGAGGCAAGGGGAGAGATAACAATCATGCATATGAAGAACTTGCATTGACTGTGAACATTAAATCCAATGATCAGATGATTGGGATTTGCATTGTGGGTGATAATTCATCCATATTACTGCCTATTCTCTTCATTTATGTAAATTAAAGCTGCAGGGTTTGCCTTTGTGCAAACTTTCCCTCAGTCTGCGAATGTGTCTTGCCACGCTACATAATTATTTGAAGAGATAGCAGAATTGTATTAATTTGTTTTGAATTATTGGACTCAAGGAGTTAATCACCCACAGAGCTCAATTGTTGTTTGCAGAACTTGGAGAGTTATAGAATGAATAGCTCTGAAATATCTCTTCAGTGTTCAGAAAGAAAAGCATGGTGGAATGAGTATTAAAACGGGAGTCCAAAACCTTACAGTGTAATCTTGACTCTGCCTCTGTGTAACCACGAATGCCTCACAAATCTCTCTGTACCTGTTTTTTCTTTTGTCAAGCAGACTTCATGTTATCTCCACTCACTACTCACAAGGTTACTGTGAGGATCAAATGAAGAAAGTACAAAATGGAAACTACATTAAAAAAAAAAATCTGGCCAGGCTTGGTGGCTCACACCTGTAATCCCAGCACTTTGGGAGGTTGAGGTGGGTGGATCACTTGAGCCCAGGAGTTCGAGACCACCCTGGCCAAAATGGCAAAACCTTGTCTCTACTAAAAATACCGGAAAAAAAAAAAATTAGCACGCGCCTGTAGTCCCAGCTACTTGGGAGGTTGAGGTGAGAGGATCGCCTGATCCTGGGAAGATGAGGCTGCAGTGATCCATGATCGGGCCATTGTACTGCAGCCTGGGTGATTGGAGTGAGACCCTGTCTCAAAAAAAAAAAAAAAAAAAAAAAAAATCCTATCAGCAGAGGAATGTGGAAGGTTATTGGCACTTTAGATACCTTATCTCAATCTTCCCTCAGGTCACTCTTATTGACAGCTGGAAGTTATTCAATTTTTTTCACAACTTACTACTGAACAAACAAATGCACCAATCACTTTACAAGTGGAGAGAGAATCAAAGAGAGAATAAGAAAAAATAATGAGACCTCAAAATTATAAAAGTCCCACAAATGTGCAGTCGTTACAATTTATAGTGGGATGAAGAGACTAATGTCATTCTCTTTACAGTCTTCAGACAACAGATATGTGTTATCATCAAACCAGTCACCATTTATTGTCCAGGGATCAAAAATGACATGCTAAATATTAATGCAAATATATTTCCATTTTTATACAATATGAATCTATTTCAAATATTAATGATTTCAAACAAAAGAAACTCAATTTTTTATTCCACACAATTCTTCATTTTGTTAAAAAAAAGTTCTTTTGTATAAGCACAAGTGAATAAAATGTATTACTAAATATAACCATTGAAATGTATTAAAATGGATCCCTTATACCTACTTAGTAAGTATGGTGGGATCTGCAGCAGTCAAACTCAGTTGTGAGTCTAAAGCTTCAGATTTGGCATGGATGGAAAGGTTAGGCTGGATGAATTCATCTTTACTTGATTAACCTTAATATTTCCTGCTTAATACATAATACATAAGCCTTCTACAATATACTTTGTTTTATACAACCCATGATTCTGAAATATATGCAAAATATCTTTTAAAAAATTGGATTCTTTTAAAACATATTAGGAGAATTTACTATTTACAGAATTAATGTGGTGAGTCTTTGTATTAGGTTGAATTTTATGAAATTGGTGATATTTGAGCATTTTTTGGCCTATAAAATGGCAATTTCATATGGTTCAGCTAATAAAAAGTGAAGAATTGTTCTTTTCATCTTAAAATAGAGTACACACATATATAAATAACCTACCTGTTTATATACTGGCTAATGTGCAATTTTGGAGGGAGTGGGGGTGGGGGAAGGCAATCCAAGTCAGCATTTTGAACAGAAGAATAAACTCAAATTGTGCCCTCTGGTTACTCTAGCTGCCTTTCTGAGCAGTAATATATGTTAATACATTGGGGAATAAATATAATGTAAAAATTCTTTTCTTTACAGTAAGTTTGCTACAATAAAAACATTCAGTTTATTTTCCTAAAGATTAAATACCATGTGAGTCATTATACTGACACATCTGCTTAAAAGCATTTCCATTTGTATTGTCACTGGAAATTGGGTGGGGGGTGTTATGCTGCTATTTTGGTATAAACTGTGCTGTGTGCTTTGGTTAATGCTCAATGACGATCTGGATCCCCATGGGGGTAGTTGTGATGAAAGAGGGTGGTGGTTTTCCATGTGAGTAACCTAATCATAAATTAGAAAGCTTCATCCAAGTCAGTGCTTAAAAAGCAGTTTTATTCTCCTGAAATTTGGGTTAGGGAGGTCAGATGGGCAGAGAATAGATTTTCAGTCTGTATCTGTATTAGATTCAGCAACAAGGTATTTCGTATCTTGCTATTCACTGCTGTTGAGAGTATAATCAGTTCCTTCATTTATCCAGCCACTGACTTCTCAACTGTAAAGTGCATTCAAATACTGTGGGCACAAAACGGAGAGCCTGGAATGAGGGAAGATGTGTGTTCTTAAGAAGTTCTGGGGGGGTGGGCGGTATTGGCCGTCTTGATGAAGTCCATGTTTGGCTGCCAAAGCTCAAATTTTAAAGGGTCCACTGAATTTGGGTGTTGAATAAACACACAACTTAGACCATCAAGGTGTAATAATGTGAGTCACTTTGAGTTTGGAAAAATACATGCCCTATCCAAGTCTTAGCCCATCTGCTAATTTGTTTTGAATGGTGCAGAATGCAGCTCCCATCTCTGACAGTGCACAGTTGGGTAACAGGTGTGGCAGAGTCAGCCTTACTGCTAAATTTAGCTCTGCATGTGGGGATTTCACACTTGCAGCCCCTTGGAGAGAGGAGCATTGACAAATGACTGTGTATAAAAGTGGAAAGCACTTGGGAATTTCACTACCAACCTAGATTTAGATCAGAGAAAAAGGGCCAATCTAAATTGGTTACAGACTACAAAGAGCTACATTTCTGGTGGAGGTGGCATTAATCTAACATCTATTTGATTTCTCTCTTACCATCATTACAGTTCCTGAGAGAGTACTCTCTGAAACTTGATGACCCCCCCCCTTCAGGTGCAAGTGATAACTTATTTTTTGTTTTAGCAAGTAGAATTTAACACAGGTGTACTCATCCTTTGGTGGGAAGAATATGACCAGTTTTTTAAATTCTAATTTGTAAATGGTACTCATCTCCTTTGGTTTCCCTTTGAAAAGTTAGTTTTAAAAATTAAATTCTCTCCACACTACTGGCATACTAGGGCTACTTATGAGAACGGAATTTTTCAAAATATAATTCTCTTATAGATAATAAGTGAAACACTTCATCTTTTGGCAGGGATCAGGAAGGGAGGAACATTTTCTGGGAAATACAAATGAGACATTTGAGGACATTGATCTCAATAAGGATTTGTTGGAGGATGTTGTTTAGTCCTTTCCTCCTTTGTCTTTTTTTTTTTTAATACTCAGATCTAAAGAGTATAGTGATGACTAAATAGCTCTCTAATCATTTTTCAGCACAAAAACCCTGGGACTCAGAAGGCTTGAATGTTTTGTCCAAAGCCACATTCAACAACAGAATACCAAAATCATTTCATTTCTGCTCTAAAGTACAGTTGAGTCTTGTTTGCAAAGGCACCTTTGAAACAAAGCTCATATTTGTGTGCAACTCTCTCCTAGAGTGTGATAGGGAGAAAGAAAAAGAGAAAGAAGCTGCATGAATAGAATTAACATAGTTATAATATGCACATTTTTCTCTCTCTAGATGAGTTTGTTTACTAGAAACTTCTTTCTGAAAACTTACTCTTTAAACTGAAACAGTTTCTTTAAATCTCTTCTTTCATTTGAAACAAACTGAATTGCCTAAGATGATCAAATCACTGCTGTTTAGGGAAAGGACTCGTGGTCCCTTCCATTAACTTCTGACATAATTTAACTTCGTGTAGAGGTGATTCTTTAGGATCAAAACACTAAATTAGAACTTGTCCTTTTCTTGGGATATCGTCTTTGAAGGATCAACCCTTTCAAAAGCAAATCTTCTTTGTTTTTGGAGCTTCCAGGGACCCTGTGTTTCTTACAACCACTGCGTATGAATTTCTGTGGTCTGAGGTTTGTGCAAGGCCCATGCACTGTTTGGTTACTATGGAAACCAGCCCTCCCAACCAGCTGTCATTTCCTATATTCCTTTCAGAGTGAGTCTTAAACGTTTTAGATAGTCCACAAGCAGAGTAAAGATGAAGAATGACACAAAGAAAACATGAACAGCTTGTTGTTAAATGGACAACTTGTGGATTCCCTACATGGGAAGCTTCATGTAAGAAAGCAAGCTCTCCTGGACATCTATATATAAGGGTTTACCCAGATCCACTAAAGCTCACCTTCATGCTGGCTTTAAGGAGTGGGGATTCGACTCTGCATCTCTACATCTGTGAACTGAGGAACACTTTCTGTGCTGTCCGAGTTGATGGGCGAGATGACATGTTTGAGCCGAAGGAGCATTGTGAAGAGCAGGATGAGGAGAATGGCCAGGAGGCTCAGGAATAAGCCCACATACATGTACAGGTTGGAATACTTGTCTGAAGAAGTATCAACCTCTGTTGCCAGAGTGGGAAAATGGGCACGCCCAGTGAGATTTCCATGGTATTTAAAATGCGCCTCCATCATCACTCAAGACTTGAGTTGGTATGTGTTTCTCTTTGATTTCTATTGCCCTTGAGGCATTTCACAGTCACTTAGACTGTCTCTAAATCTATTGGACGTGTTCTAACAATCCGATAAAAACAAATCACTCTCAGAGCTAAGGTAATAGCACACAAGCAGAAAATGGTGATGCTATGATTTGACAACTGAGACACCCTCTCTATCCTTCAGCACAGCAATCACCCCTCCAATAGGTTTTATCAGAGCTTCTTAATCAATTTTCAAAAATACAAGTAATGCTTTATTTTCCACACTCCTACTTTTATACTGATTAAAATAAATATGGCTGAAACTGCTTTATAATACTGTTGTTAGAACAAGAATCTTTTATAGTATTATGTCAGTCTTTTGCTCTGTTTTGGTAGATGGATAAAGGGCTCGTTTTGCCTATACCTAATCTAGATGTGTGGACTAATTATGTGGACCTAATTGGGCTCTTCCTTGAGGAGACTATCTGAAGGCTTTTGTATATATCAGGCTCAGCATATCTGAGTTTTCCTCCCGTTTGTCTATATTTCTGAACCTTCCCTAAGGATGGAGATTATAAAGTTCCTGCCCAGCTGCACAGCTTGTAAGTCTAGAAAATGTGAGTTTTCTGTAGCTTTGTTGACATCCCTCACTGTAGGCTGGACGGAAAGTGTTGTGAGACCTGGTAATTCTCAGGTAAGAGAGGCCTCAGAGATGCTGACAGCAGTAGGCCCAGGCTCAGGAGATTTGGCTCTTCAGATTCTCCAACAGATATTGATTTTCCTGAAAATCAAAAACAAAAATAAAGATTCGGTTATCTCTAAGAAAAACAAATGGCAATGTATTTTGAAATAAAAATAAATTGATAAATTGCAAAATGGTTTACCATATGCAAACTAATTTTAGAATGCTTTTTCTTCTGTGTAGAAGATAGCTTTTAAAAGGTTAAAGAAAAAAAATCAGATCACTAAACGACAGCTAATAACTAACCTAGATTAGAACAATGTTTTCTAAACCGACTGATCATAAGATATACTTGGGGGTACTTATTAATATACAGATCCTGGGCCCAAATCTAGACTTCCTGAATCATAATCTCCACAGTAGGGGCCTGGGCACCACTCTAGAGATTCAGACTTTATTGGTCTGGGATGGGACCCAAGCACTACTATTTAAAAAAAAAATAGCCACCCATATTCAAAGTTCATGTTTAGAATGCCAAGTTAAATCATTTTGGAAGACTTCAGCAGTAAATAGTTGACCCTATTTACATGGTGGAATGCTTTTGCCAACAAAAAGAAGGTTCTATCTTTACCAATGATGAAGGATGCATTTATTTGCTTGGAATAGGCACACCCTCTCAATTCCTTCTGGGTCTACAAACATTGGGGAAACATGTCTGTTTTTACCCCACATATCTAAATAAGAGAGATAGAAGAAAAGCAATAAAGTCTTTTCCAAGTAACTTCAAAGTGCAGCCAGGACTAAGAACCATTGATCTAGTTGAACCAGGAAAGTCCGGCACTGAAACAAAGGAATCCTAATTTTAAGGAATTGTTTTTCAATCTCCAGATCCCAGTGACAATTGTTACTTTAATGAATCAGGGGAATGTTCAGGAATGCAGGCTTCCCCTAATTTTGTTTTTGGTCTATCTCTCTCATTTAGATCTGTAGGGTGGAAATAGACATTTCCCCCCAATAGTTGTACACCAGAAGGAATTGAGAGAGTATGCCTATTCTGAGCAAATAAATGCATTGCATGCTTTATCACTGGTAAAGCTAGAACTTTCTTTATATTGGCAAAAACATTCCACTGTGTAAATAGGGTCAACTATTTACTGCTGAAGTCTTCCAAAATGATTTAACTTACCATTCTAAACATGAATTTTGAATGTGGGTGGCTAAAATAAACAATATAAACAACCATCACCTGTCACACTTCTATGTACTATAGTAGATTGCTAACAGTGTAGCCTAGTTCTGTCTGTTGTTAACATACCCAAGGAGAGTTCGTAGAACTAGCTCCAACAGTCACATTATTTTTCCTATCATCTTGAATTTTGCCCCCAGCCTGAGAACACTTCAGCTTAAAGTTTGTATTCCCTAGCCCACGTTACTATACTTTCCATAATCCATATTTTTCTTAGTCTACCTACTTACTGTTCCTATTGCCCACACTTGGTTCATAAGAAACAAGAACAGAGAGAGAGAGAGAGAGAGAGAGAGAATATCTCTCCACTGTATTTGGAGCAGTGGTCTAGGAAACATTTTTCTATCCTTGCAAGTACAGCTATTTTGATTTTTGATTAGCTGGGATCAAGGCCCAGGAATATGCATACTAAACACAAGCTTTTCAAGTGTTTCTTTGCATACTGAGCTTTGAGAGTTAATTATTGTTTTTTCTCTCTAGATAGCCCAGCTAAAGAACACAGCTAATCTATCTTATTGGTTGTTTGGAGGCTCTACTTTTAAAAGCATTTAAAACAATGTTATGGGTTGAATAGTGTCACCCTCCAAAAAATGGTGAAGTCCTAACCCCCAGTAACTGTGAATGTAACCTTATTTGGAAATAAGACCTTGCAGATGTAATCAAGTCAATATATTAGGTTGGCCCTAATCTAATGGCTGGTGTCCTCACAAGAAGAGGAGAAGACAGAGGCATACAAGGAGAAGATAGAGGCAGAGATTAGAGTGATGTATCTACCAGCCAAGGAATGCTGAAGATTGCCAGCAAATACCAGAGGCTCGAAGTGGCAAGGAAGGAGTCTACCCTACAGATTTCAGAGAGTGCATGGCCCTACTGATACCATGATTCCAGACTTCTATACTCCAGGCCTGAAAGAATAAATTTCTGTTGTTTTAAGCCACCTAGCTTATATAATTTTTTATGGCAGTTTTAGGAAGCAAATACATAGAGTAATCACCCTGAAACCCTAGTGTTTTGGAACCTTTGGGGTAATGTTTCTCAGAGTGGTCAAGGGAAGTCCCTTAACCAGAATCACCTACAGAGTGTTTATTATGAATAAAAACATGGACCCTTTCCCAGAGCCTTTCCCTTGTTTCTTAGATTAGAATCTCTGGGGACAGTATCCTGGAATCAATGTTTGAAACAAGTTACCCACTTGTTTCTAAGCACATTCTTCAGGGAATGCTTTTCAGTCCTTGCTGTACTTTAGTATTACTTAGTATGCTTTTTGAAAATATATATAACTGGGTCTTTTCTTCAGGGTTTCTGATTCAGTAGCTCTGTATGGGGCATGAACATCTGTATTGCTTAAAAGCTCCACAGGTGATTTTGATATGCAGCCAGGGCTGAAAAACATCAGTCTACAAATAGAACAGAGCACTTCAAATCAGGACTCTTAACAGTCCCAGACAGCCCACACAGCTCAACTGCTTCACTACATATTCAAGTGCTTCACATATAGGTTGTCAGTCTGACTAGCCTTCCTCCTCACCACTTCTCCCAGCAGCTCCTTTTCTTAAGAATGGTAGTAACCTAGAGATAAGAGCTTAATGGACTTTTCATCCATGTATCTCCTAAGTTACTTTTTTACCCGCCTTCCAGAAAAGAAGGGTAAGGAAAAATAAACACTCACTGCTAGTGCAAGCCAAGTGGGAGAAACCTCTATACTATCATAGTATCTTTATACTCCCTTTGAACCCCAAGTACACAGAATCAGGTAAGTCATACTCTTTGGTTTATGGTACATTGTCATCATTGGTAAATTTGAGCACTTTTTTATTCACTTATTTAATAATATATTGAACACTCATGGACAAACATCTGTGGGCAAACATCTAGCAACTTTAAGATTGAGAATGACTAATAATTTACATGACATCTACCTATGCTCTTCCCATCTCATCCTCTTACCTATCCTTCTCCAGAAATAACCAATAACCAATATTCTGAAATTTGTGACTCATTACCTTCCTTTTATTTACACACACACACACACACACACACCCCTATGCCTAAATAATGTTAGTATTATTTGTTTTGAACTTTATAAAAAAAATGCCAAACTGTGTGTAATCTTCAACTTGCTATTTTATTCTATATTTTATTACTATATGATTTATTTATAACTAGTCTAGTGGAATGAAAAAGGAAAAAGAAATAAAATGTTGGAAGTCCGCATGTTGCCTTTGGATTTTACTCCATTCTCCTTAGCTTGACATTTAAGGCTGTCAATGCTCTGGCCCTGGCTTACCTTAATTCCTTCCATTACCCTCTTTCCAATAAAACTGTAATGTTCACTCTTACCTACTTCCCTGCTTCCATATATTTGTTTGACCAGTTTCCTCTATCTTCACACATCTCTGGGTGAGGAAATAATACAATTCTTTAAGATTCAGTTCATGAAGCTGATCTTGACTTTCCACCCTAACCCTAATTTCCACAATGCTTTGTATTTCTCCTAGAGGAATTAAATTTGACAAATACTGCAGATATCTATTTGATATGTTTTCTTCTAAATTCTAGTTTACAAAATTCTTGAGGATCATTTTCAGCAGTCTATCCCTTATACAGCTTTGCTTGCCGTAGCTGCTCAAGAATTACTGAATAAATGCATGGGTATGATGAAGAAATGTACCTAATATTTAGAGTTCGAAGAGAAGCATGGTCTTATCTCTGATCCGATTGCTAATATAGCTTGGAGAAGAACATAAATTTCTCTTTTCTTTTTATTCCTTTCCTCCACTGTTCAATTTCTTACTGGAGAATAATTCCAGATTATAATCTAGAGTTAAGAAATTATCACCTTGTTAGAAACTCTGTTGATGAAGTGCTATTTCACTTACAAGATTTTAAAGGAAAACTATATGGGATGGGTTAAATTTTAAATTTAAGTTTTAGAAAGTTCACTTGTGTCTACAGATAATTTTCAATAATAATTGATAGTTCACTTTCTGCCTCCTATGCAATTGACCCTGAATCTTCCTTAGGTCTGAATACTTATTCAATATTTATTAGAATTCTATGAAGCTTGGAGAAGCTTAGAGAACAATGATCTCAGCTACAGTTGTCAATTTCTTTAAACATTTCCTTTGAAATTTTGGAAAACTAACTAATCACATATTTCTTAAAGTCTCTATAGTCTTCAGGAGACCAAACAGTCTGGTCAATTCAGGGAGGTTTATCAATTTAATTCCTTAAGGACTTTGAAATGAATAAATGCAATGTTTAGATATTGGGAAATCCTCTTTTTCGTTACTCTGGTCCTATATCTGTGACTACTTCTCATAAAAGCTTTTCAAACAGGATTGTCATGGCTCTCTTTGCTAACTAATTAATGAGTTGCACAGATAATATGATTGCTCTGTTAAAAGCTCTGCACCATTTGGAAAGAAAAACAACCATGCAATTTCAAAAGGAATTCAAATTCTATTAATTCTGAAGGATATGATTTTTTGTGAAAAGAATTATTTTAGTATCCTGCAGTTCTTTCTGGAAAGCTCATACAATAAAAATCAGTTTCTAGTCTTTGCAAAAGTGATTGAAAGCTGTTGAGGGATAAGGAGGAGGGTGAGGAATGGAAAAGGGGGTAAGGAATTCGGGAAAGAAAGAAAGGAAGATAGAGGAAGAGGGAAGGGAGAGAGGAGGAAAAGAAAGAAATGTGAGAAATGAGTAAAGACTATGAGGGATGTGGGATGGAGACAAGATGGGGCAGGAAATGAATGATTATGAGGGGGGCGAAGGAAGGGAAGGAGGTAATATTGAGAAAGAATGGAGGAAAAAAAGAGGATGAGAAGTTTGGGGGAAAGGGAAAAGAGGAAGTGTTTAATTTAATCACTGGCCAATGTCCAATATTAACTTGTGCCTCTGGTTTGCTTCAATTCTAATGTAAATCAAAATACTCACAAGTGACATAAATGCACCTTTGGTTTTCTGATTGTATATTTTGTCATTCATTTGGTAAATAAAATCTTAGTAAAAAAAAAAAGTCTTCTGTTTTTAGTATAAACATTGAAATGCCAAGTTCTCACTAATTTTTGACATCAGCATAGTATATATAACCTCACAGGAGCAAAATAACATACACTCCTAGATCATGAATTTTGCTCCCCAGAATGATAAGGGAATAGCTGTTTGCATCAATCAAACCCGAGAGGGATTCCTTGAGTGAAACTTATTTGTAACAAGAGCAACCAAGTTCTGCACAGGTCTCCAAAATCAGATTAACATTTCTTTGGTAAACATTTATTGAGTGCCAATCAAGTTCCAGACACTTTTTTAGGTGCTGGAGATATAAAATAAGAGTACCCTGATCTCTATTTGGTTCTCAGGGTGCTCCTAGTAGTTACTTTTATTTTCTTTAACATGATAAGGTTCTGGGAACACCCCACTGGTAATTTTACATTTTTCTGCATGACACCTGCCTATATAATTCCAGAGCTGAAATCTCACCAAGTACTTAAGGAAAATGTTCAGTGGAACAATTCAGAAAAGAAATTAAAAACTATGAACTGCTATCAGCTTTTAAGAGTTAATACATTCTATTTATATTTATCTTCCTAGCTGGGGAGAAAAAACTAAGAGAGATAAGTGTATCGAGTTCCACATCACCCTATGAAAAAACGATTCCAGCAGCAAATGCTTCTTCAGTGGCTGGAGCCATTAAGTAATAAGCTTGCTCAAGTAGGAGTTGCTGTATCTTCTGCAGCAGATGGTGCCTATTTGTCACACCTGCCGATAAATAAAATAATGCCTCTCATTTCACCGGGAATAACATCATATTTCCAAATATCTCTTACCTCTCCTGGCCCACAGTGTGAATAGGATTGGTCACTTAAGTATCCCTTTTGAAGCTTTCACCAACAGGTAAGTTGTTCAGGAACATCCCTGGAACAGCTGGAAAATAGAACGAAAGCCTTGTGTTTTGCCAAAGAAGCAGGACTATATTCATGCAAAGTATGGTTTCTCTTTCATCTTCCTAAAGAGTAATCCCTTTGCAGAAAAACAGAAAAACACCTTCTATTACTTAAAATGTTACTTAAAATGCCAGTTACCACTTACAGCTTCAGAGTGCAGCTTCAGATGCCTGCTCCTTATAAGCTCTGAAAAGCAAAGAGAAGTCTGTTTGGATGTGTGTGTGCCCTCTGGAACATTTGAATGAAAGCAGCCTGAATTAGTCTAAGTCCCCAGTTCCTCTTTCGCAGGCAACAGTTTAGAGTATGCGGGAAAGGTAGTGATTCAGCTCTGCTCTGTCTCAGCAGTGTGGAGAGGGAGGAGATAAGAGAGGCTGAGAAGCAAAGTTTGTATAAGCTTTCTACTTTAACCCCTTCGAGGCTTCCTCATAAATCTGTAAGACTAGCTGAGGCTCCCTATCTTTATAAAAGCTGCTTCATATGTCATTTAAGAGGATCAAATCTCTAGCTAAATTCAAGAGGTTTTTCATCCTGGGTCTTACAGTAATACATGCTTAGAATTGAAACCAAACATTCCAGGATGTGATAGTGCTTAAATAATTCCATCTTTACAAACAGAATATTTGCATGTGTATATTTCTAGGTTTGAAAAGGATTTTTTAGGCACCAACTTAATACATTTGATTTAAATATTTTGTGGAAATTTAACATCAGCCTGAGTTTTTGGTTGGGGTTCTAAGATTAAAGTAGAACATTTTCTAAGTAGTCATATCTAGCCAGGGTATATATTCCACTATAAGTTATTCATCCATTTGTAGTCAAAGGCCCTTATCATCTTTTATATATTGTGGCAGGAGGAAGGAGATTAACATTTCTTGAGTGCCTACTCTATATTAAACATTTAACATAAAGAACTTAATTTAATCCTCACAACAGCCCTGTGATTTGGGTATTATGATCCTCATTTTACAAATGGGGAACCTGAGACTTAGAGAGAAAGTATATCATGTAGTTTAGTAAGCCTAGAGCCAGCACTGGAAAACAAGGCCATGTGATCCCAAAATCTCTGCTCTTTTCTCTGTAGCAGTGTTTCTTAACCTTTGTGGATCTTGGATTCCTTTGAGAGTCTAAGGAAAGCTACAGACCTTCCCCTTCCTCAGAAACAGGGATAAAATTTCTGTGCTCCACGGCCTCCAGGTTAAGAACAGCTGAATGTCCCCATGTTACTTCTCCAATATTATACCATCGTTAGTGCATTGTTCATCCAACAACACATGATTGTAAACAATTTTTATTATGGTATCAATAATCACAATAGTATTAGTTATAGTGTCATGCCAGTCTTTAAGAAATTACTGCAGTGATTTTCACTTTATTCCCGAATTCTCCTTAACAATTCTCGCATATTACGTCTTTCCATTTCCCTCATTCCAGTGGTTAAAATGAGTTGAGGCTGTCCTTGAAATCCTTGCCTTACCGGCATATTCCAGTACCTTCTTTCTCAAACTGAGGAATATGCTGGCGCTTCTCAAACTAGAGTAGTATGCTCAAGAAAGTACAGGATAAACATAGTGTATTTTCCTAGATGATTAAATTTACTTGAATATTTAGACAAGGAGAACATAGTTTAAGTGATAATTTTAAACATAGCTTAGATGATAATAAACATATAGAATAGAATGCAAATTTATGCATTTTATGATCAAGCATGAGATTTCAGAGAAATTTTGCACTTGTGGTAGGGCCTTTTTGGATCACCCAGACTTCCCCAGGGATACGTGTTGACTCTCCTCTGCCATTCGGGACTTTTGGATGAAAAAGTTCAAAGATCATGGTGTAGTAGAAAGATGAGGGACTTTGAAATCATAATGACCTGGGTTTTCACCTTAGCTTTGATCTATATTTTCTGGATTACCTTAAGAAGGTCAATTAATTTCTCTGAGACTCAGTTTTCACCTATAAAAGAGGGAAAATTATAAAAAGGGGGTTAGATGAGAAAATCTCTCTAAAGCATATGCTACAGATGTTCAACAAATCTTAATGTTGTTGCTTCAAATTGGTAGATATCAATAGATGATGAGGCTATGTGAATCTAACCAGAGGTTTCACCATGGATAATTTACCTTTTCTTACCTAATTAGAAAAAATAAGCCTTATTTAACATAATATTAAATTCGAGTTTCCAGGAAGACATGATAAATGACCAACAATAGTTGGGAATTCCAAAGCCAGGCCATCATATACAAAATTTACAATGGAAATGCTCCAGAAGAGGTTCCAAGAAATAAAAGGGAGTCAGATTGTGAAAGGGAGTGGGAAGGGAAATTTGTGAAAATGTTTCTTTACCCAGGGCTGTTGCTAGACCAAGACTCCACTTCACCTTCCAAAACGAGTAGAAGACTAGTGGGTATTTCACTGGATCACTCACAGAGCTTGACATTTATTTCCTATGGTAGAAGGGGAGCGAATTGGAACTGTACTCCTTTCTGAGAAAGCTAATGTGGCCCTTGGCAGGAGAACAGGATTGACTGTGTTGAGATTGGCCTTCATTCCCAGAGTTTGTTAGGGCAGGGTATGTTTGATTTTTTCCTAGGAACCAAATGGGGGTCATGCAAGAAAGAGAGTCAGGGTAGGGTCATCCTGAACCCTTTTAAATATGGCCATCTGCAGGGGAGAAAGGACCCCATCAACAGGAAGCTGAAGACAATTTCTGGATTCCCAGAGGCTGAGGAAAGAGTTGTTAACTACCAACCTAAACAAAAATACATCAACCCAGGCCTCCCAAATTACAGGAGAGGGGTCTTCTGTGATGGAGGTCTTTGAAGAACCCACAGAAGAGCCAAAGACCCAGAGAGTGGGAAACCATTCCACCAAGGAAGAACTGACCAATCCCTTACCTCTCTTCCCTACTCCTATTTCCACCCTGGTGAGGATCCAAATAGAAACTGGCAAGTGGAGAGAGAAAGAAGAAAACCTATCACTCTTCCTTTTCCAAAGGCATTTAGCCACCACTACAGGTCTTAGCATGGGCTTAGTGGGAAACAAAGCCTCACCATTGAGTGAAGATTGAGAAAGTTGAGTAATATCTTGGATGGAATACATTCTAATTACTAAATCAAGGTTGTGTTTTGTGACTTAGAGTGACCTATGGACGGTCTATTTTTGAAGAAGTGAGCAGAAAATCATGTGCTCTATCCAAACTTCCATCTATGGCTAGGAAAAGGTTACCTCAGTGGGGTACATTTTATTGGAACATGGGGAGACAAAATAAAGTTGTGTTTTGATTCTATAATAAATAATACTGTAGAAAATACTGGTTGTACTAACTAATTCATCCCTTCAACAAGCATGTGATTCCTTTCATGCGTCAGACATTGTGTTAGGAATAGGACATACAGTGAAATAAAACATAGTTCTTGCACTCAAATTACTTATATGGCAGGGGTCAGCAAATTTTTCTCTAAAGAGCCAGATAATAAATATTTTAGGCATTAAGGGACACATACAATCTCAATTGCATATTCTACTTATTTTTGTAACTAACCTTTTAAAAATGCAAAAACCATTCTTATTTTGAAGGCTGTACTAAAAGAGGCCATGGGTCAGATTTGGCCTGTGCACTCTAATTACTGGCTCCTAAATGATCGAAGTAACAAATTTTTATAAACCACCAATTACCATACATTTATTATGATTGAAGATGTGTTTAGGGCACTTGGGGGAGGAGACACAGAAGAGCATTTGCTAATTCTGACTGGGAAATCAGGGTTTCCAGGAAGAGGCAGTGTTGATTTGAACCCTGAAGGGTGAGTAAGAATTAATCAGAGTTAGAGGAGGTGAGTGGTAAGCTGCCTGTACAGAGGCACCAAAGCTTGAGAGCTTGGTTTACTTAAGAAACTACAAAAGGGGAAAACTGAACCTTAGAGAGGTTAAGTATTTTTCTGAAGGTCACACAACTAGTAAGTGATACCTCTTAACTCTTAACATACCTCTTAACTCAGGTATGTCTGACTCCAAACCTGTCCTGTTAGCCACTGTTATCATATTCCTGCCCTAGTATTGAAGCTATGTCTAAGGTCTACTTCTAGTATCTACAAATCAGCAGTTCTGCTTGGCTCACTTCTAATTTCCCTGGGGGTAAAAATGACAAAGTTCTAAAAGGGCTTGCAGACCATATTTTTAAATAAGACAGTGAATCAATAATGTTGGGTTGTCTAAATTAGAACTTGAATTTTCCTTTTCAAAAATAACCCCCTGCCCCAATAAAACTTAGTACACATTGTTCAAATAATCTGCTTGTTTCATCCTTGCAGAAGAGTTTTTTTTTTTTTCTTTCTTTCTTTTTTTTTTTCCTGGTAGCTAAGCTCTGGCACTGCTATAATGTAATTTCTTACCTTCTCATTATAGATGCAGACATTTATAAGGAATGGCAACATCTGGCTTAGACTATATCCTATGATTGATCCAAATACTGTTCCCATCTTCATCATTCACATTGATGACCTTGGGCGAGTGAGTTCACTCAGCACGGATGAACTTGTCGATTTTGTATACATTGCTTGGTGGATTTTTACTGAGGTAGTATAGTTTAAAAAGCTAGATTAACCATGCAGCAACTACTCTCTGAACAATACTGTCATTAAAGATTGCCATGTACTCTTGGAGTCAGCAAGAATAGGGATTGAAATGAGGAGAAACAGGGAATGAGAATAGCCCAACTCGCTGTTGCTGGACTTCCAGTGGTCAGTGGTTCTTAAACATAGTTGTACTTTTCACTCAGGGGGCTCTTTCAAAACACAGAGTATTGGCCCTATCCCAGACCTTCTGCAGAGCTGAGGCCTGAGAATATGTATTTTTAACAAGCTCCCCTGTTTAAGAATCTTAAGAACCACCACCCTGAGGGAACAAATAGACAGGTATCTAATGAACTGACTGTACTAAATAACATACCAGACACTCTTGGACTATGCACAGAAATTCTACTTAAGAAATAAATATATACAAGCCAGGTACGGTGGCTCATGCCTGTAATCCCAGCACTTTGGGAAGCTGAGGTGGGTGGATCATCTGAGGTCAGGAGTTCAAGACCAGCCTGGTCAACATTGTGAAACCTTGTCTTTACTGAAAATACAAAAATTAGCTGGGCATGGTGGTGCACGCCTGTAGTCCCAGCTACTGGAGGCTGAGGCAGGAGAATCGCTTGAACCCAGGAGGTGGAGGTTGCAGAGAGCTGAGAGTGAAACTCTGTTAAACAAAAAAAAAAAAAAAAAAAAAAAAAAAAAAAAAAAAAGATAAAAAGAAAGCATATATTCAAGTTTATTGTTCTAATGTTTCAGTGTGTTACACTGTAAAATGGGTTTTTATTGCCAAATCAGTTTGATACTATCACAGCAATGAGTATGATGTTATTTAGTGCTCTACTTTCAGAAGAAATAGAAAAAAAAAGCAAAGTGAGAGTTTAAGTTGTAATTGAAATAAGTTTATGTATTTCAATGAGTTAATGATAGAATACAGATTATATGCATGTATTGCCTCTACATCCCAAGATAGCAAAGGAATACAAAAGATATAATCTCACAACAATGAAGAAAATGGGAAAGAGACCATTGATAAATGAACGTTGGATGAAAGCTAAAAAGTAGATGAAGGAGTGGTAATTGATGAAGCAGAACAGGAGACGCCACAGTTTAGAATACTTTAAGTGTGTTGATACAATGAGAGGAAGTCAGCCTTCCCTGCATAAACGTTGGGGTTGACAAAGAAACCAGGTGAGATATAAGGCAGAAGGGGGAGGATGAAGCCATTTTTACACAGCTAATACTCCCACTGTCCTCCTCAATCTGGTGTACAGAATGCCCTGTAGCCAGCTATATCCTCCATGAGCGCCAAAATATTAGTGTTATTCTTGAAAGAAATTGAGAGATCCAAGAGAAAAATCATCTGTATTTCTGCATTTAGGCAACCCCTGAACAAAATGGCCAACTCCCTACCTATGTATATGAAGCTTCCAATCACTTTTTATTGCACCATTCTTCTACGTAAACAAAATATCAATGATTAGCAAATATTTGAAGAAAACTTCCAACATGAAATAGAATGGTAAACAAACAGAAAAAAAAGAAAAGACAGTTAAGACAGAAAAAAAGAAAAGAGAGACAAAACACTAGAATTAGTATACTTAGATTCAATAAAACATTGCATTCATATAACATAAATAGGATATTTGAAAATATATATTAAGAGGGCAAGAGGGACCGCTTGGAAATAAAAATATGAGTGCAGAGATCAAATTCAAAGGAAGAGTTGGAAGACAGACTTGAGGAAATATTAAAAAGAAGTAGAACAGAAAGACTAAGAAAGGAAGATAAGACAGAAGGTAATCCTGGAGATCTAACATTTGACTAACAGAAATTTAAGAGAGAGAGAAGAGCTGGGCGCGGTGGCTCAAGCCTGTAATCCCAGCACTTTGGGAGGCCGAGACGGGTGGATCACGAGGTCAGGAGATCAAGACCATCCTGGCTAACACGGTGAAATCCCGTCTCTACTAAAAAATACAAAAAAACTAGCCAGGCGAGGTGGCGGGCGCCTGTAGTCCCACCTATTCGGGAGGCTGAGGCAGGAGAATGGTGTAAACCCGGGAGGCGGAGCTTGCAGTGAGCTGAGATCCGGCCACTGCTCTCCAGCCTGGGCTACAGAGCGAGACTCCGTCTCAAAAAAAAAAAAAAAAAAAGAGATAGGAGAGGGAATTATCAAAGAAACAATACAAGATCATTTTCATGTGAAATGTACATTCATGCGAAAGTACAATTCATGTGACTTGTACATTCATGTGAAATTTCAGAATACAAAGTATAGAGATAACCTAAAGCTTCCAGAGAGAAAAGCAAGCAAACTACAAAGAGATGAAAATGATATTGACATCAGATTTCTCATCGTCAGTCTCACAGGAGACAACATTGGAGCAATACCTTTACAGTTCTGAAGGAAAATGACTTTCTTCAGCACAACATTCTAAAATCAGTTAAACTATCAGTCAAGTGTGAGAATAAAATAAAAGCATTTTCAGAAACAAGATGACTCCTGTAATTACTCTGCAACAAATACTTTTAAAGGAAATTGAGGATTTAGTCCAGTGAAAAAGAGGAAATAAACCAAGAAAGAGGAAGACATGAATTCTTGAAAAGAGCACATCCAACCGCGGGAAGCAGTGACGTCGCAGGATGGTAGCTTTAGAATAAGTCTAAAGAGCAACTGGCCTACAATAGAGCCTGAGGTTGGAGGCCTTGGGAAGTGAATTTCCAGGAAAAAAAGGGGCTTCACTTGTTATGACGAAGACTTTGAAAAGAAATGAACAAACTGAGCATATGACACAGGCAAATGGTGTGGGGTGGGGGGAAAGCTATTAGAATGTCCAGGAAAACATTTAAAACCTGTACAAAGAAGAAAACATAATTTAATTATTATCCCTGAAGTGAACACTATTGACATGGTCACAAAAGTGTAAACACTGGTGACTATTTTTAACTTTTAAGCTAACTGTAGTTATAGAAATAATGCAATAGAAAAGTACAAATGAAGAAAGTTGGGAGGTAAAAGGAAGAGAAGAGTGCTGAAGGAACATGTAATAAACATTCTACATCCAAGAAATTAAAATTTAAAATAACTGATAGAGGAGTCAACATAACTATATAATTATATTAGATGAATGTAAGAAGGGAGAAGAAATTATTTCAGTAAGACCCAGTGGTCTAGGCATTTTATGTAGAGGTAGTAACTATAAGAAGAAACAGCTTTAAACAAGTTAAAGGTGTTGCCCCTGGAGAGCAAGCATATGCACTGTGACATGATGGAGCTGAAGTGTTGTTTTCCATTATAAGTCCTCCTGTATTTTATTATGTTTTGATACTGTGTGTGTATTACTTCAATAAATAATTTGTTTAAGAAATTGATCTATTAGATTTTGTCAGGTTTTTGTCCAATGAAGATGGTTACCATGGATAATGGAATTTAGATCAGAAGAAATCAAGCAATAAGCACTTGTTGAACACTTGTTATGTGCCAAGAACCCTGCCAGGTGCTAAAGGGAGCTCCAAGGCTGTTTAAGACACAGTCTCTGTCCACAAAATACTTTTAAAAATCTAGTTTGGCAAAGCAAACTAATACAAGAAACAATTAGAGAATTAAAATACATGGTAAAAGGCTGAACCGTTAGAATGCTAAATTATGCCCAGTAGAAAATGACAGTGAGAAAATGAAATGAGTTTGGATTGAAATTAGGGAAGGCTTTGGGTAGAGCTAGGGCTTGTTTTTGGCATAAAATGATGGAAAAGATAGGAATAGGTCACGAAAGGAAGAAGCCTTAGAGGAATAAAAGGCAACATGAGCAATGTTGGCCTGGAGAAGAATTTTTTCCACTTAGTTATGTATTATTAGGTAGAAACTTTTATCCTCTCTAATATCACAGAAAAGGTCTTTCTCTTTAAATCTTCCTAATATAACAACTTTCTCTGAGTGGATTTTTTTTTCTTGCTGACAGTGCAGTAAATTTTCTGTCACTTTGCAGAATGGGAACTGCCATTTACTAAATGAGCTCTTCTCTTTTCTGTGCTCCCTTGGTGCCAAGTCTTAATAGTGAGACAGATGGGTTTCCCCCATCGTGCTGCTGCTTCCCATCTCAGGCTGATGAATATGAGACTGAGAGCCTGACCCCTTCATTGTCAAGTAATGTAAAAGCCTTCATCCTTATTTATTGCCATACTTTAATTACTAAGGGGAAGTATCAATTAAGGGACAAAGATTTTAAAAAATCATTTCAACAAAACCAGGATGTCTGAGCAAATTAAAATCTTTTTGCCTTTCTATCTTCTCTTCTTTGGTAGTAGAGGGGAAAAGGTAGTGGGATATTTGGTGTTGTTTCGGTTAAATTTAATTAATAGGAACTCAGAGTAGAACGTTCCATGGAAGAATGCACATGTCAAACACCATGTCATCATAGGAGGTTATCAATTCAAATATTTGGGCTCAATTCAGTGAAAAATTTAGCCAAGTTATTAGACTTTACTGGTCATTCGAGAAACCTTTTATAGATATGAGGGAGTCTGAGCATCACTTTTGAGTGGTTTCCTGGTACGAAACCTGAAGATTTAGAAAGTCATTGACCCCGTAACCCATTTGAGAGAAGGGGTTTGCTCCCCATATATTGTAATGTAATGTGGAAACATCAAGAATACGCCTTGTCCCCAATCCACATGAAAATATTTCTGACTTGTTTCTAACTGCCTGAAATCTAAAATGTTATTCATTCATTCATTCATTCATTCACTAGTGGTAGGATTTTGCATCTCTATAGAGCCTCAGCTAAATTATATCTGCTCCCAGGTCGGATTTTATAGCTTCAATCAGCTTCTAACGTGTTAATATGAATCAGTTTGTCTGATTGTGTGTGTGTGTGTGTAATGATTGTTTTCAGGATAACATAAATGTTTTTCTTTTGTTTAAATTTTTAGTTATGAATTCTATAATGTAATTTGCATGTATGAAATCTATTGTATACATGAGAGCATATGCAACATAATGCTTATTGTTTAAAGAATAATAATGAAATGAATACTCATTTACCCAACTACCCAGACTAAAAAAACAGAATTAACCCAAATCCTTGAAGCATCTGGGTGTCCCTTCCTCATCTCCAGAAGTCACTACTACTCTAAATTTTGTGTTTGTCGTTCCCTTCCTCTTTTTCATGTGTGTATCTCTAAACAATGTTGCTTAGGGTTTATGCATGTTTTGGATCTTTACATACATGAATCCACACTGTGTATATTTTTCTGAAACTCTTCTCAACATTATGTTTGAGATTCATCCATGTTGACATGTAAGGCTATAATTCATCTGTTTTAATGCCTAACTATTCTATTGTACAGATATACTATAATTTATCCATTCTATCAGATGCTTACTTTGGGTGAGAAGGCTTTTTAACAAGATAATACATGCTTATGATTTAAAAAAACCTGAATCAACATGTAAATATATAAAGAGAACATCCTCTCCACTCTTCCCCCTCACCTCTACAGAAGTAACCACTGTTAATAGTTTAGTCTCTAGATTTTCTCTCTGAACATACAAGTATATTTGTGTAGGTATAAAAATAGGATTACACACACTTTGTTCTACATTTTTTTCATTCAACCACATTATATGGACAGCTTTCTATGTCATGACATATATATTTATCTTGTTTTTTAAAATGTTTTTCATTCATTCCTTAGCATGTATGTACCTTAATTGATTTAATAAATATCCTCTTGATGAACACTAGGTTGCTCATCAATAGTAAAATAAATTGCTATTATAATAAGGTTGCAATGTTTGTCCTTATACATATAGATGTCTGCACAGAAAAGTAGAATTATTGGGTTGAAGATATTCAAGTTTAAAAATTTTATTGATACAACCAATTGCCTTCCAAAAAGGGGTCACTAATTTACACTGTATTGGAACAATCCTTTTCCTCATGCTCCCTCCAGTGATGGATAAGAGCTGACTCAATGCTTTTTGTTTCTGATTATAAGAAGACAATATTTCATTTATAGATACATTTGGAAAAAACAAAAAAGATTACTAAGGAATAACCAAAATAACTTTTATTCCCATTAATCAGCAAGAACTATCATTACTCTTTTGGTGTAGTTAATTTCTACTCTTTTTTCTTTTGTATATTGACAACCTTTAACATTAAAGGGAGATATGTCCTGAGACATTGACAACTCCCCAAAGTCTTGAATATGTCTACAACATATTTCCTTCACAAAACACAGTTTCTGTACTGACTGTATTCCCCTCACTGAAGTTTTCTAATCACTTCTACTTATCTCCATATATAACATACAGTGAACTTGTTTATATCAAAGATCCATGCCATCATCAAATCCAAACAACTCTACTTTGTTATTTATTTAAAACTTCCATCACTGGAAATTGTATTTGTTTTTTTTAAGGCTACTTTACAAAAAATGGAAAATCATGCCTGTTTGTTTTCATTCTATTTTTTTCATTCATTTGTCTTTGAATGCTCACATGTTTTCTGGTATAATATGACACTATAATTCTAAGTTTTTCCAGATTTCTCTATTCTTTCATGTATTTGGGACACATTTTTCAAAATTCCTAGGCCTGAGGTAATAGAACTATTATTTATTGCCCTAATAACCTCTCAGAATATATGAGTCATCCCTGTGTTATCTAATACAAAAATAGATTTTTAAAGTGCCAAGTATTTTTTTCATTTTTAGGATTGGGTCTGCTGTGCAAAACTGATCATGTTACTTTTCTAACTTAATTGTCCTTTTTAAATGTTTTCACCAAAATGGTATCACACTAGACATAATTATTATATAATTTGCTTTTTCATTTGATAATTCCTATAGTCATCTTTTCTATTCAATATATATTTACCTCATTTTTTAAGTAGGTAGATAGTATTCTATAAAATGATGTCTCATAATTTACTCAAGTATTACCCTATTGATGAACATTTAGTTAGTTTTTTTTTTTTTTTTTTTTCCTGTTCTTTGCTTACTGTAAACAATACTCTTTGGGTTGCCAACTTGTTTCCGGTCATCTGCGACTTCACTGGTTTAAGCACTGAAAGTCGCATTCCGAGGAAATTCTTCAGTCTTGGGAAAACTGGGATAGCTGATCACTCTACTCTAACATCTTCCTACATCTGTTTTTACCACCTGGTTATTTATATCTGTCACATCCATTCCCAGAAGTGGGATTGTCAGGTCACCTGACTGCTTTCCTACATGACACTTTTTGTAGGAAGTCCTATTGCAATGCGACTCAGGTAATTTATAGAGTGGGAGATGTGGAGAGGGAGTCACAAAGTAGAGATCTGGTCCATATTAGAAGCCATAAGTAAAGTATTTTAGCATTACGCCATTTGAGCAGAGGAGGAGAGAATCATAGAAAGGGCATGAAGATTGCTGAATGGGTAAAGAAAAACGCAGAAGGGCCCAAAGACAAATTTCACCTTTGTATTTTTACCTAGAATCAGTCCTGCTATGTAGACCCTCTATGCAGTTTAAGGACATAGCAGTGAGTTGAAAATTTGGAAACCTGTCTTGTTTAATATGGTTGTGTCTCAATTTTTAAAATTCACATAGGAAGGATTAAAGATTTGCCCCTTTCTTATAACTTGGGTGTGTTAGAAGGCTAAGTTCCAGTGTTTATAAAAGTACCATGAACTACTTAAATTATAAGGGTTATACAAATAGGAAATACTTGCCCCAGTATCCACAGATATCTTATTGACTTGTTCACAGATGCTGGGTTATATTAGCATCACTTAATTAATATTGAGCAAACAAGGTTTCAATAGGCCTATGTAATAGATATACGTACAGCTTCTTCTGCCATCTGAGGTAGTGCATTTCAGAGATAAGATTCTCAATAGTGGCTGAGTGCCATGGCTCATATTTGTAATCTCAACACTTTGGGAGGCTGAGGCAGGAGAATGGTTTGAGACCAGCCTGGACAAAATAGCAAGACCCTATCTCTACAAAAATAAAATAAAGTAAATTAGCCGGGCTTGGTGGCACGTGTCTGTAGTTCCACCTACACGGGAGCTGAGGTGGGAGGACCCCTTGAGTCCAGGAGTTCAAGGCTTCAGTGAATCATGATCATGTCACTGTATTACAGCCTGGGAGATGAGCAACATCCCAACTCAAAAAGAAAAAAAAAAAAGAAAGATTCTCAATATTGTTTGCTTTTAGTTAGGCAGCAATTAAGGAAGAAAGAACATGTGCTTTCCAGGACCTTGTACTCATCCGTCACTTTTAAAATAGTTTCAAGGAGATTTGTTAGGTAGTGCTGGCTGAATTACTGGGTTTCCTTTGATTATTGCCAACATATTTCCTGTAAGTCCTGAAGAGGGAGCGGGTAAGGGTTAGAGAGAAACAGTCCAGGGCTATTTATTTCTTATAATCTTAGATCAACTCTTTAGAAATTGTTAGCTTTGGAATACCAGAAAAGAACAGCAAATAATTCACCAAACTGTTGTGTAATAACCAAAGACTAAAAAAGTGCCTTTGAGTTACCTATTTGACAATGAGGTAGAACTACAAAAGGCCTTGCAAACTAAAGTCCCAAACCACAGGACAGTCTCTATGGTAAGGGGTCAGGTAGCATAGTAAAAATAAAAATTTAGGGACTCTGAATTTGGGACCTATTTCTGCTGAGCGACTGTGGCACCTCAGCCACTGGACACCAGTTTCTCATCTGTTAGATGTACTTAATACAGGTTGAGCATCCCGAATCTGAAAATCCAAAATCTGACATGCTCCAGAATCCAAAACTTTTAGATTGCCAACATGATACCATAAGTGGAAAATTCTACACATGCATACTTAAAACTTTATTTCATGCACAAAATTATTTAAAATACTGCATAAAATTACCCACAGGTTATGTGCATAAGGTTTATATGAAACCTAAATGAATTTCATGCTTATATTTCGTTCCCATCCTCAGGATATCTTGTTATATATGTGACTATTCCAAATACAATAAAATCCAAAATCAGATACATTTCTGCTCCCACCCATTTCAGATAAGTAATACTTAACCTGTATCATTGTGTCTGGAGATGCAGTATCAGATGGGAGTGCAGGCCACAGAACCAAAATGCACGGTTCTGAATCTTGGCTGTGTCACTGATTTGCTGTGTTACTTGGACAAGTAACTTAATCCTCAACTACAGCTTTCTTTCTTTCTCTTTCTTTCTTTCTTTCTTTCTTTCTTTCTTTCTTTCTTTCTTTCTTTCTTTCTTTCTTTCTTTCTTTCTCTCTTTCTCTTTCTTTCTTTCTTTCTTTCTTTCTTTCTTTCTTTCTTTCTTTCTTTCTTTCTTTCTTTCTTTCTTTCTTTCTTTCTTTTTTCTTTCACAGGGTCTCAATACATTGCCTAGGCTGGTCTTGAACTCCTGGGTTCAAGTAATTCTGCTTTTTCAGCTTCCCAAAACACTGCGATTACAGGCACGGTCCACCACACTCAGTTATTTCCTTTTTTCTCCCCTTGAGAATTAGTTTCTTAATCTGTCAAATATAGTTAATAATGGTATTGGCTCCCAAGGATTGCTGAAGGATCATTATGAGATAATTAATGAGAAGTGCTTAGAACTGTGTCTTGCACCTTTTTCCATCAACATAGGTGAAGCTTGAAATCACAGGGTCAGGATTCAGCCAGCCTGTATCCAAATCCTGATTCTGCCAATAAATGACCTTGGAAAATTATTTTACCTCTCGGTGCCTCAGTATTTTCATTTATAAAATTGGAATAGTAATTGCAATAACCTAAGAGGGTTATTTCCTGAAACAATCCATGTAAAGGCTTAGAACAGTGCAGGGCACACAGTATTTAATAATAATAATAATTATTACCTAAGAGTCTTGATGTAGGCCAAACTTATATTTAGGGCTTTTCTTGTTCTGACCTCACTCATCCCTACTCTTTGGTGTTAGCCTTTTTCTATGGCCCAATATCTTCATCACTGTTTCTTTTTTCCTTTTGTTTATAACAAAACCTGTTTCCAGATTCTTCTTTAATGCTCCATAAAAGTTTGATTGTCATTGAGGCTTTCAATTTAGCTGATCTGCAAGCTGGAACTAAAGGGAATTTCAGATTTCAGATTGAGGATGAAGACTGTGAAGCTTTTAGAAGGAAATTACACCACTTGGAATTTAACCTCATAGGTACTGTTTAGTATTCCATAGTTATTAGATAAAAACATGAACTATTAATTCATGCAAAAATCCAAAACTATCAAGTATATACCAAACACTCAAGGGACAAGACTCTTCATTACCCACCAGCCTTTGCTGACAACTCATAATCATGGATTACAGATACTATTAAATTCATGCTTCCTGTGTGCTGAGCTCTTCATCATTTCAGTGTTACATTACGATAATCCAATGTGGTAGACAACTCCATTTTACAGTTTAAAAAAATAGATAAATACTTCAAGAATCTTAAGTAATTTGTACCAACTTCACATAGTGAGCTTCCATAAATGATAAAGCCAAGATTTAAGCTCAGATTTATCAAATTTCAAACACCCCAATCTTTTTACTTCACCACATTAAAAGAGTTTTTATTCTCAGAACACAGTGTCACTGAGTACAAATCACTTCGGGAACTCAGAGGCTTGTCTGGTAGCCTGGCTGAAGAAGAAGCAGAGACTGCTAAACATTTTTCTTATTATTGCATCTCCCCATACAGTCTCTTCTGCTATTCAGCCAAGAGGACTGTAGTGGTGAATACCTTGATATTCATTTTAGAACTTATGTTCCCGAAGTCCCAACTGAGCCCAGATATTAGACTAAACTGATTCAAAGTGCTTATTTTAGAAGTTTGATGTTTGCAAGGATGTGTCTGAAATAATGAAAGAAGGGAATCCAGTTGATGACTGGGTAGGTTGCTCTTCCCTTGAGCCCTACCAGACTGAAATAAGAGCCAGATCAAGATGATGTTCCTCCCAACAACTGTGTGTTGGAAATATGTGGCTACTCATCTAACTTCACCTCTATGTTTGAGCCCAGACACCAGTTGATTATGAAGCTAGCTGATAAGATGGGAAAAGCTATGCTCCACACATTTTCCTAAAATCCCTTCTTTTCCATGAAGATAGCAAGAACAGATTTTGAGGAATAGGTAATAGACATAAGCATAGATTTTAGTGGTGGTTGGCTAATGTTTTCTAAGGAGTATACTGGAAACTTTCCATAATACTTTTTTTAGATTTCAGAGGTACATCTTAAGGAGGGCTTTCTGTGCTTGCAATACAAACATTCCATTGGATGAAGCACAGATAGCCTTTTTTTTTCAAACAGGATCTCACTCTGTTACCCCAGGCTGCAGTGCAGTGGCATGATATTGACTCACTGCAATCTCCACCTCCAAGATTCAAGTGATTCTCCTGCCTCAGCCTCCTGAGTAGCTGGGACTACAGGCATGCACCACCACTCCTGACTAATTTTTGTATTTGTAGTAGAGACGGGATTTTGCCATGTTGGCCAGACTGGTCTCCAATTCCTGACCTCAAGTGATCCGCCCACCTCGGCCTCCCAAAGTTCTGGGATTACAGGCATGAACCACTGTGCCTGGCCTACTCTTTTGTTAAATATAATACTGGTTCGTGGTGTATTAAGTCTTTGGAGGACTTTTTGACTCAATCAATGCATGTTTTATCTGTGGTGAATAAGAAAAAAGAATGACTGTTTACCTTTTCCCCAAATAATATAATGGGATGAGGACCACTTTGAATAGAGACATGAGGGCTGGGAGATTCTATGTTTTGAACAAAAATGAACTAACATCTGCCCCCAGACCACAAATTGTTCACAATATAGTGGAAGAGACAATTATATAAACAGTCTTCATACAAAACAGAATGAAATGCATGCTAGACAGATTTACCAGTGCTAAGCAAAGTGCTGTGAAAATATAGAGGAAGGTTAAGTTAGTTCTGCCTGAAGAAATTAGGGATGGCTTCACACAAGAGTTAGCTATTCATGTGGGCCTTGGAAAATGAGTCCAGTTTGGTAAAGAAGATGCAGGAAGAATATTCCAGGCTGAGGGAATCTCATAATCAAAGGTACAAATATGTGGAAGCAAATGCCACCTTTTGTTTGTTTTTTCCCTTTGACAATAGTGAGATACAGCTATGTGGTTGGAGTATATAGTATGTGCAGTCACCTGGGCAGGCTAGTGAATCTGAGTGTGGAAGTGGGAGTTAAGTACTGAACTGCAGTGATGCTTACAACTCTATTCCTGGACTTTGCTTTGGAGCCTACTGGGGGAGAACATGCTGGAGTAGTTGGTGATCTTCCTGTTTCCAGAATTGGCTCTTACACTTGGAAAAGTTGGGAATTAGGGGGCCAGCAGTTGTCTTATGGAATATCTAGTTTTGCCATAGAATAAACTCTTGCTTATGCAGGAAATCATTAGTCAATCGAATATACAAATGGATCTAAAATTAAGTTTTATCTCATTATTTCAATTTCTTCCCTTACCTGACTCTTTCTGTAACTGTTTGAATGATAAATGCATTTGTCTTTTATTTACAGTGCATCCCTCTACACATTTCAGGTGAAGGTAAAGGACCGAATGATGTCCCTGAGGGTAAATAAGGATTCTGGAAACCCACAAAATGAATATGATAGTTTACTAATGAATTAAAGGGCCTAGGTGCAGTATTCAACACATTTCTATGTCAGACAGACAAGAAGCACAGCTCAAATAATACCTCTGATCATCTTCCGAACAGTTTAGGAGACATGACAATTATCCCTGTACATGGATTATGTATAAGATTCTTTAAATATTTTTTCTTGGTATAAAACTTAATGTTAAGATTTGTTAATAAAGCTAAAGTGTTTCTTAGATTGGCTGAATTTATTAGTGCCGATAATTAGTACTTAAATATTTCAAAGTATGTTACTTGTGGAGTATTTAAATGAAGGGGCTACTTACTTATAGCAGTGTTGTAGTTTGGACTAAAATACATGTCAAATATATAGACAGATGTATTCATTGTTTTTCTAACATGTTAATATAATTGAACTGATTCTTTACGATCCAAAAAAAGCAATGAATGAGAATTTAGGCAATTTTTCTTGTAAATTGTAAATAGTAAATAGTGGAGTCCTATCTTACTTGGGGGTTGGGTTCTTAGCTCAGTTGATAAGGCAAAAATCACTGTGGCAGAGACTACTAATTGCCTACCCAATATCTACTTTTCTCTTCCTCATTAATGGCAGGACCTGACCCTGTTGTGTGTGTGTGTGTGGTTTTTTTTTTTTTTTTTCCTGGAGAGTAATGTGCTTATCAAAATCTATATTTCTGAGCTAGAAATGGTTAATGGAATCTAGGTGGACCTTATTAGGAGGGACTTGCAGGAAAGCTATTGAAAATTGAACAGAATGCTGGTGAATGCCCTTATTGCCCGCTACCCCTCATATTTCCTGCTTGGAATGCAAAATTGATGACTAGAGCTCTAGCAGCCATCATGGACCATGAAGTGACTTTGAGGATGGCAGTTAGCACTAAGGATGGTGAAGCAGAAAGATAGGAACTTGAGTCTCTGATAACATTTGAAACCATTACATCATCCCTGTACTTACTTCATATGAGGGAATAAGTTCTTATTTTTCAAATGTTGTGGTTGGGTCTCTGTTACTAGTGACCGAATGCATCTCCTGATATAATTGTGTATAATCAAAATTACCTTCAAAAATAATTTAGGAAGGTGCCATGTTAGAGAGCAACATATCTCCCAATAAGTCAGTTTTCCCTTCAGTATTGGAACATCTTACTATTTCTATGTTTGAGCACTGGATTTACATATAACACTGTCACATGATACTGGAAAATACTTGAAAAAACAAGAGTCACATTTTTTCATACCTCCATTCACTCTGGGTGCAGGCACATTGAATGGGATAGGATAGGTTGCCAAATTTAGTAAACAAAATGAAACGGGAAGCCCAGTTAAACTTGAATATTGGATAAACAACCAATACTTTTTTAGTATAAAAATGTAATAATTATATTTTAAAATTTTTTGATTTTTTTAATCTGAAATTCAAATTAACTTTGTGTCCTATATTTTATTTAACAACTCTAGATGGGGGAAAGAATTGCCAATGCTATTTAAATGATCATTTTTCTCTCTTTCTCTATTTTTGTTATTTCTTCCTTTCTTCTTCTTTCTATTTCATATCATATAGTTAAATTTGTGTAAGTTAAAAATGTATCTAAGGCTCAGCCAATTAAGTTCCAATGCAGATGAAGGGAGAAAATGCCAGAATACAAACACTTTGATTCCTTTTTATGTAATTTTCAAAACAAGGCAAAATTATTCAATGCATCTTTTAGGAAATCACACATAGGCAGCAAAAATTATAAACAAAAGCGAGGGAATAATTAGCATAATATACAGGGTTGTAGTTACCCCTGGGAATTTAGAGTTGCTATAGAGGGTACACCAAGGGCCTCTAAGGTATTGATAATATACTACTTTTTAACCTGAGTGATAGATACAGAAATGGTTGCTTTATTTTTTACTATTAATCTTTAAACTATAGGCAGGCTTAATCTTTCTTTGTAAATGACATATTTCACAGTAAAAAAAAAAAAACTATGCTTTTATAACCACACTTAATCTTATGCTAATAGTTATTCCCTGTTTGTGGACTATCTGCCCAAGTTCAGTCTTTGACTGAGACACATTTTTTTTTCTAACTAAATGAAAATGAAAATTTAAAATTATCTTCATTGCTATTTAATGTTTAAATCAAACTTTTGTCTTCTTGTTCAGGTGTGTTTGCCAATTCATAGATGGGCAAGTTTTCATAAATAGATGTTCTTGTTTTACGTAAAGTAGCAATATAAATCACCTAATGTGCCTTATATTTAACACATAATAGCTGTGTGACAGGCACCAACTGGATAGATGCCATTTGTTAAGTGGCTGTGATATATATCAATCTCTGCGGTTAAATCAGAGGTGGCTTATGCAAAACTGCATTTGCACCATTCAACCTTGAAATTGGCCATTAGGCACAGGAAGTAATATATCAAACTTCAGTGATTACATCACATTTAGGGGAAAACATAAACAGTATCCAACAGACAGACCTAGAGGATTAAGTCCTTGACTCGATCTTTTAGGGGGATCAGATAAAATGTACTTTACTTTAGGCTGAGGCCTCAGGAAGTATACTCTAGGAGCATAATAATGAAGCCTTCTATGTGAGCAGATCACTCAACTGCTCGAAACGCCAGTTTCCTCTTCTGTAAATATAAAGGACTTAATGAAGTGATATCTAAAGTCACTTTGATGCCAGCATGTTTGGTTCCATAACTGGAATAACACTTTCCATTTGTCAAAGTTTCTTGGCATATGATATTTCATTTGACTTCCCACTAACTCTCTGAGGTAGTTAGGGCAAGGTATTGTTATCCCCAGTTTAAGGATGAGAAAACCAAGGCTCAGAGGGTGTGGTGACCCCAAGGCATACAATTTAATTGAATACATTTACCAAGAGGACAAAATACAGGTTCCAGAGACAGATTTTATATTGAAAGTATTGTATAACACTTGATATATAACAGAAGTAATATTGCAAAACTGTAGGGCAAGCTTGGAATATTTAATAAACACTGCTGAAACAAAAGATTATCCATATGGAAAAAGTGAAATTAGATCTCTACTTCACACTCTACACAGTGATCAATTCCAGATGGTTTAGGGGCTTAAGTGTAATAGACAAAACTTTTAGAATAAAGTATAGGAGAATATTTTTGTAATCTTGCAGCAGGGAATGATTTCATCCTCAAAGCAAAATATGTAAACTATAAAAAGGAAAATATTAAAAAATATAATAAAAACCAAGTGAATGGATTAAGAAATGAAGGCTTAAGTGTATTATTTGAAGTTTATACAACTAATATAAAAACTAAAAGCTATAATAGAAATTTCAAGGGGAGAAAAAAGAGAGGTAGGATTAATGAGTTAGGGTCTTGGTCACCTCATGAGAGAGGATGAGGGAGCCAAATCTATCATCTTTTTTAGTGGGAAGTCTCAGTACAGATTAAAATTGATAAACCGAGAACTAGAGGCTCTAGTTAATCAAAAGTATGAAAAAACAGAAAATTCAAATGTCTAAAGGGATTTTTCTGGGAGCAAGGGGCAGGAAGGGAGCATTTTACTTGTCATTTTGTACCATTCTGTACTGCTTAAATTTTTATTTCCTATGTATTTCCCATATACTTTTTAAAAAAATTAATTAAATGAGCAGGAAGAACAAATATGACAAAGTTGGATGCTTTGACCTCATTTTCTAACCAGAACTTTCTATGTTACATGAGAGGATCAGGTTGGCAGGTCAAATCTTAACCATTGCATCTGTTAAGTCTCTGGACAGTTGATTGCATTTTTGAAATAAGGCAGAACCAGGTTGGAAAGTGTTTAAATCTTTCTGTCAAGTCTTCTCTGTTTACATGATTCATAGAGAACAGATGGCCCAGCTGTCTGTATTTAACAGAAGTGGGTGGTTCATGGTTTGCAATCAATGAAGCAATAATTACAATTTTGAGTAAACTAGTCCCCAGAAAATGTTGTTTTAATTTGTGAATGAGATGGAGGCACAAAGAGAAGGTAGGCTGATTGGAATGTAATTGCAACATATTTAGGAAAGGGTCTTTAAAATAGAAACCGCTAAAAACCTCACTAAACCCTCTCACCAATATACTGGGAAAATGAACTTTGTCTTTGAGTACTATCAGACCACAACCTAACTAAGGTAACAGTGAGGCTGTTACTTTGTTCAAAACTCACAGATTCCCTTCCCTCAAGGCCCAGGAAACATTACTGCTGCTTAGAGTGTACTGGAGTTGGCTCATTTTGAGATTTGGGGAGAAGACCTTTACTTCTACCACCCAGTACCCCTAAGCACATTGAAATCTTGTTATTTGAATACTGTTAACCCACTCCCTCCTGAGAGTGCTTCTCAGAAATGAGAATGAGGATGTTTTGTGCCTCTCTTAAATAAATGGTGGATAAATGTAGAAAAGGCAGGAGTTGTAAGAATTAAAAGCAGTGACGAAAATAAATTATTCTCACTTTGAAAGCTTTGGAACATATAAATACATTCACGCCATTCTTAAGGGTGTCTTTTATTTATTGAGTGTTTAAAATGTCTTATCAGCAGGTTAATAGCAGTTTTAAAGTGTAGGTTACCAGCTGCTAATGCATGCTTAATGACCCATTTTGTTCACTATAGAGCTGCATATTTCAGCTGTCTATTTACGATTGTAGCAAATTTGTTCACTTAAGTTGGCCACAGCTTGGTAGGAGGGTCAGCCTTCCACAGGATGGGAAATGGTGGGAGATGGAATTATGTAAGTTTCTATTTTTGGGGGAGCTCTTCATCTTAGGCTAACACTTGGGAGCTTGTGGAAAGGCCCTGTTTACAGGGAGGTAACAGATTTTCTCAAGGGAAGAGATCTTAGTCCATGGACTGTAGACTTGGAAGAGGACTAATTCCTGGATTGCACTGAAGCTCCTTTGCTAGGCACTGCCTGCCACTTCTTCCATATACCCTGTACTCAAACCACATTGGACTATCAGTGGCTCTTAAGAACTTTTACTACATTCCTGGGGGTGTTTAAAAGTGTACGGTGGTAGTTTTGGTTATCATAAAGTTTGGCGCTCCATTGAGACACACTGGTCCAGCTCTTAAGTAGGCAGTGTTATTTTTATTTTTTAAAATTTTTAAAATTATTTTTGAGATGGAGTCTTGCCGTCACCCAGGCTGGAGTGCAGTGGTGTGATCTCGGCTCACTGCAACCTCTGCCTCCCGGGTTCAAGTGATTCTCCTACCTCAGCCTCCTGAGTAGATGAGATTACAGGTGCATGCCACCATGCCCGGATAATTTTTGTATTTTTAGTAGAGATAGGGTTTCACCATGTTGGTCAGGCTGGTCTCCAACTCCTGACCTCGTGATCCGCCTGCTTTGGTCTCCCATCGTGCTGGGATTACAGGCATGAGCCATTTATTTTTTAAAAAAAATTTATTTGCATACAATTTACACATTGTATAATTCAATGGTTTTTAGTAAAGGTCCTGCTTTTTCTACCTCCATATCTCTGCTCAACCTCTGCCTCTGATCTTTCCATCTATAACCCTCTTTCCTCTCTTATACACCTGAAAAAATGAGACTAATTCTAATATTTCCAATTCAGACATCATTGTTTTGATGCTTTCCTGGTTACCTCAAACAGATTTAACTTCTATAAGGCAGGAGTCCGCAAACTTTTTCTGTAAAGGGCCAGGGAATTACTACTTTTGGTTTTGCAAGCCATAGTCTCTCTTGCAACAACTCTGCCATTGTAGTGCAAAAGTGGCTACAGACAGCAAGTGAATGAATGGGTGTGGCTGTATTCCTTTATTCACCAAAACAGGTAGCCAGTAGTTTGCAAACCTCCACACTAATCACTTTGTTCACACATTAATTACATCACTCAAAACATTATAATGCATTCAGTAATATATGTACTTGCCTCTTTCATGAGATAGGAATGTCTTTTTCATCAATGTAACCACAGTGATTAATATAGTGCCTGGAACATAGTGGGTGATCAATCTACACTGGTTGGTTGAATAAACACTGGTGCAGAGAGCACTGGAAGAAATACTTTTAGATTGCTATCAAGGTAATCAAACCTTCTGGCTATTTTACATATAACTGACTTTGTATAAGAACGTATTCATCAGAACAAATCCTGAGTTTCAGCCTCAAATCTTAAGCCCCTTGATTTGACCAACTCTCAAGAAGCTTTGTAGTACTAGCTCATTGAAAGAAATCACAACCAGGATACTGCCTGACACCTAGAAGGCATTCAATAAAAGTTTGTGGAATTGTATTTCAGTAATAGAAACTATCTTTGTTGGGATCTTTGCTATAGACAAATAAAATAAATAACAAGTTTAAGTGTCTTCCCATCTCCCACCTACCACCTCTGGAAAGAGAAAAAGGAAGGAAGGAAGGAAGAGAGAGAATGAGAAAGAGAAGAGGAAGGAAAGAAAAATGGAAAGAAGAAAGGAAGGAAAGAAAGAAAAGAAAGAGAAAAGAAGGAAGGAAGGAGAGAAGGAGAAAAAAGAAAGGAGGAAGAAAAAAAGACAGACCTAGACTGGAAGATAGCAAACGTTTTCATAGCATACTAAAACTGGGGTACTAGTTCATAAGAAATAGAGTCCTAGTTATGTAAAGAAAGAAAGCGCATTTCTCATAACCAGTGAAGGGTCTATTTAATTGCAGACATTTTAGAGGGTGAACAAGCCTACAGGCTTGAGTGGAAAATCATCAGTATGCCCTATCCCCTTTGTGACCAATGCTTATCCTTGAGAAAGTCTACCCAGGACACTGCAGACCAGCAGGAAAGAGAAAAGGAGAAAAAATGTTTACATTAGTGGATCCTTTGAGACTGTGAAATTTATAGGTTCAAAGTGAGAGTTGATGGGTCTTGAGGTTTGATTATTTCTATTGGGATAAATAACTGAGAGGGGAAAGTAGCAGGTAGAGGAGACTGGGACAAAGAAGGAGGAAAGGATTGAGGACTGTGGGAAGGGAACGGAAAGAGAGAAAGTTGAGGAATGAGGGAGGTCCACATGGAAAACTCTCCAAAGTCCCAGAGAGCATCCAGTTGGGGTCACCCTACCCTGCTTCTGAGGCCTAGAACGTAAGGTTCATTCCTTGTGTGGTAGGAGACACTGAGGTAGCTAGTCCAATATCACAATGTCTAATTTCAGACACTGGCAACCAAATTTAGATGGCTTTGGACAAATAACTGCTTAAACTTTCCTGGGATCCAGTTAATAGTTTCTCCAAGGAAAGGCACGGAAATCTCGCTTTTTCCCAACCAGATATGATAGTATAGGAGCCTCCTCTTTGTGGACTATTAGATACAATATTGACTAGAACAACATCTGTACCTTGGAGTAGTTTATAGTATGATAAGGGAGATGGACCTGCACATAGGATGTTCCATTATAATGTGGTAGATATATATATATGATAAGACACGTAGAGGTAGAACAAAGGGTGGTAGAGCAGATGACATTCAAGGCATATCTTGAAACATGGACACTCAGCTCTCCAGGAAGAGAAGCAGAGTGAAGGCATTCTAGGCAGAAGGAACAAACAAGGCATAAAAGTCATAAAATACAAAGGGTAATTTAGGCTTTTCCAATAGCATGATATGGCTGAAACTATAGAGTAGGAGGGAATGGGAAGAAAGGGAAGGAGGAGGAGAAGCAGGAGAGGAACCAAGAGATAAGACTGGAGTCAAGTGACAAAGAGCCTTGCTAAGTGGTTTGGCTGTTCTCTTTTAGATAAGGCATAGAGAAAAGCAAACTGACTGTTTTTATAGGTAAGCACTGTGTTTTGTTTTGTTTGTCAATTTGTTTGAATTTAAAGAAATTCAAATTTGAATGCATTTAAGCAGCGTTTACTCTTCAATTGACCACTAAACCCACCATTCAAAAATTGTCTTGCATCTCATAACTTCACACATTTGCATGACTTAACTTGCCTCTAGAGGCAGTTAAGTTTGTGATTTCCTGCTCAGAATGGGGAAACACGGAAGTAGTGATGGAAAATGGGTACTTTTATAAAATATTTCTAATGATAGTGGGAAGAGCATAGGGAATGATGGAGGTAGAAACTATTCAGTCAGAATGCTATTGCAGTAGTTTAAACAAGAGATAACAAGGAGTCTGTCAATAGATGAATGGACAAACAAAATGTGGTCTATCAACACAGTTGAATACTATTCAGTAACAGAAAGGAATGAAGTAATAATTCATGCTCCAACATGGATGAGCATTGAAAACATGCTAAGTGAAAAAAGCCAACCACGAAAGACCACATATTGTATTATTCCATGTATATGAAGTATCTGGAAAGGCAAATTCACAGACATAAAGCAGATTAGTGGTTACCAAGGCTTTGGATAGGAAAGAATGGGGAATGATTGCTAAGGGGCATGGGGAAAATATTCTAAAATCAGACTGTGGGGATGGTTGCACACCTCTGTAAATATACTAGAAACCATTATATGTACACTATTTAAGTGCATTAATTTTATGATATGCAAATTATATTTTAATAAAACTGTGATTTAAAGAAAAAGATAATGTAGACCTGAATTATGGCACCAGAAGTGGAGGTGAAGAGGCCAGGAGGCTGGATGTGTTCCAGAGACACTCAAAGACGTGTGAATGATGCAGATGCAGTACTTGAATTCGGGTGAAGGCAGTCTAAAACAGCCAGAGCATAGACAGAAGTAAAGCAGTAAAACGAGCCTGGCATACGATAATTGCTCAAGATATGTTAACTCTTAATATTATTATTCTCTCTTGTAACCAGGGTTTTCTCCAGAACTTTCTGGACATGGTGCTGCTTTCCATCTTTACCATATTGAGTGTGTTAGAAAGAGCACTGGACTTCAAATGAGAAAACTTGAATTTTAGATCTTGATTTACTACATGCTGTATAACTTTGGGCAAGTCAATTTATTTCTCTGGACCTCAGTTTCTTCATCAGCAAATTGGGGGAGTTGATTAGAACTGTAGTTTTAAAATTGTGCTACCCACTTTCACTACTGTTATTCAGCATACTACTGGAAGTCCTTGCTAGTGCAATCAGACAAGAGAAAGAAAGGAAGGGTGTCTAAATTGAAAAGGAAGAAAAATTATCTTTATTTGGAGATGATAGGATCTTGTACTTGGAAAAACCTAAAGGCTCCACCAAAAAACTATTAGAACTGATACAACAAATTCAGTAAAGTTGCAGAATACTAAACCAACATAAAAAAATCAGTAGCATTTCTATATGCCTATAGCAAACAATCTGAAAAAGAAATATAAAAGTAATCCCATTTACAATAGCCACATGTAAAATTAAAGACCTAGGAATTAACCAAAGAAGTGAAAGATCTTCTCTAATGAAAACTATAAAACACTGACAAGGTAAACTGAAGAGGACAACCAAAAATGGAAAGATTTTCCATGTTCGTGGATTGGAAGAATCAATGTCGTTAAAATATTCATACTACTGAAAGCAATCTATAAAATGAATGCAAGCCCTATCAAAATACCAATGACATTCTTCACAGAAATAGGAAAACAATCCTAAAATTTTTATGGAACCACAAAAGCCCCGGAAAAGCCAAAGCTACCCTCAGCAAAAATAACAAAACTGGAGGAATCACATTACCTAATGTCAAATTATACTATAGAGCTATAGTAACCAAAACAGCACGGTACTTGCATAAAAACAGACACATAGATCAATGGAACAGAAGAGAGAACCCACAAATAAATCCATATATCTAAAGTGAACTCATTTTCAACAAAGTTGTCAAGAACACACATTGGAGAAAAGACAGTCTATTCATAAATGGTGCTAGGAAAACTGGATGTCCATAAGCAGAAGAATAAAATTGAATCCTCATCTCTCATCATAAACAAAAATCAAATCAAAATAGATTAAAGACTTAAATCTAAGACCTTAAAGTATGAATCTAATACAAGAAAACTTTGGGGAAGATCTCCAGGACGTTGGTTTGGGCAAAAACTTCTTGAGCAATATCCCACGAGCACAGGTAACCAAAGTAAAAATGGACAAATGGGATTATATCAGGTTAAAAAGTTTCTGCACAGCAAAGGAAACAATATTAAAAAAATGAAGAGACAACCCTCATAATGCAAAAATGTATTTACAAACTATCCATTTGACAAGGGATTAATAACCAGAATATATAAGGAGCTCAAACAATTCAAGAGGAGAAAATCTAATAATACAATTAAAAAATGGGCAAACAATGTTAATAGACATTTCTCAAAAGAAGACATACAAATGGCAGACAGGCAAATGAAAAAGAGAGTATATATCTGTGGATTAAGACCGATAATGTGATAGTGTAATGGTAGTAAATATACGGAGATTATGGAATTGCTCAGTGCCTATATTGCTTCCATCTTTTCTATCCAGGAAAATGATGGCTAGGTTTTAAAAAGTAGAAAAGCATTAGTATGATGGAACTAAAGACCAAGAGAGGGATGGAAATTATTAGAGCAAGACTCTTGGTTTGACAGAGGTCTCTATCAAGGTGCTGAGAAAAATTATGCATAGCTCATTGGTGTGATGAATAGAAATGGTATGTCCTTTGAAGCCACTGGTCTGGCTTTGAATCTTAGCAAATTTCTAGCTGTGTGACCTTTGGCCAATCATTGAAATGCTATGAGCCTCAAGTTTCCTCATCTGTAAAATGGGGATAGTACATATCTCACAGAATTGTTGCAAAGACAAAATTCTTCTAGATGAGGCTAAGGCAGTGGTTTTCAACCTTGGCTATGCCTCAAAAATCATAGGAAAAACTATTTTTTAATATGTAAATACACATGCCCTATTTCCAGGAACTCTTAGTAGATCTGGGATAGGACTTGCTTATCTAGATTTTTAAAAAATGTTTTCCTTGGGTAATTCTGGTTTGTAGACGTTGTTGAGAACCAATTGAGTAGATATTCTGGACAGGTTAGACAGCAGGGTAGGTGTCAATGAAGAGATAAAAATAGCCATTATTAATGAACAGCACACATCACTGTTAAAGATATTAAGCAGCCAAATCCATCAGAATTAAAGATCTTTTCAAAGTTTTCAGGCAGCCTGCTTCAGAAGTTTTGGAATCTTTCAGCTCATTAACTTTCTCTTTCTCTTGGGTCTTATTTGGCTGTTTTGTCATTCAGCGTGATGGTGATACTGAACAGTAGGTATACCACCCCTGCAAACTGCATATTGTCTTTGTGTGAGAGGAGGAGGGCAGAGCTGGTGATGAGGTGGAAACCCCAAGGGAAAAAGCTTAGAATAAAAAATGTGCTTCCAAAGCTCAAGCAGAGCCAAGTATCTGTAAATCAGTCACTGCCCGGTCAGGTGGAACCTCACTGCAGGATCTGTTGCTTGTCATCTGCAATAAATTTGCTTGTGAAGCAATGCACGCCCTTCTCACAAGGGTGTGTCGGCCCAAGACTGAATTTCACCAACTGTTAAATGAAGAGGGCAAAAAACCATACCATCTACCTGGTCAACTGAAGCTGACGGATATCAAGGGGTTCTCTCTCTTTCCGCATTAGTTTAGATCATCCCAAATTTTAAACTCCATTTTAATGCTCATCTTCTCACTCACCTCTGTCTGCTACCTTCTCAGTAAGAAAACTCCACGGCAGAAAGTATCAGGGGCCTTTGTCAGACTGCCTTGTGGGTATAAAACAAAGAGAGAAATTTTCCTCCAGGGAGATGCAAACTAGGAATTTCCACAGAGACCCAATAAACAACTTTCAAACCTTTGATTCTCACTTTCATTTAAAACCTAATGCTTCAAGGCCTCATACCTCTGAGTGTGTAGGCTTTTTGAAGCTGTGACCATACTTCCTGTCATAAGTGACTTTACAACTAGAATGTAGCCAAAACAGTGTGGGCAAAACAATATGGACATCATGAGACCCCTTCCCTCTCCCAAACCTTTCTTCCAAAAACGTTCATCAAATGACTTAGTTTAAAATTTTCCCAATATTAGAAATTAATTTGGAGGAAACTGATCTTCTTTTAAAATTCAGAGTCCCATGATTACTCAAGAATTTTCAATCATCCCTACCTTACCTTTGAATTAGTTCAATCAGATTGACTTCCTCCTCATATTTAGGTGAATCTGCACCTTAAAGAACATATATTTTATGATGAGCAGGAAGAATAGAAGCTGAACTTTTAAAAATGGGGGATGGAAAAGATTTTGGTGGAAAGAAATAAAAGAAAGGCCAACTAGAGAGCAGAACTGGGGAGATGAGAACAAGGAGGCTGAGAGCACAATTCTAAATTTTAAAAGAAACAAATGCAATTCTTTTCAGGGTTCACATCAAGCTCTGACCAATACTTATTATCCTTTGGATTCATGAATTATTTTTAATTATTATAAGCAGCAAATAGAAGAAATCATTTCATTAGAGTGTCTCAAATATTCATAAGACCATCAGAGGTTTCCTCTAAGGTTGAAATACAAGGCTGCTATTAGCTTTCCTTGCCTTTGACTTACTCATTCTACCACTTCCACATGACTGTACCCACATCCAATACCCAGGTTGCTTTACTAAGCAACACTTGGCTGGCACAAGGGATCTGTTGCTATTTGGCTTTCTCTCCCATGCCCTTTTGTTTCTGAGGTTTTCCATGCTTGGTAATGAGAGATTTGTGGAGGGGAGATTTCCTATTTAGGGCTTTATCCCCCAAACTCCATTTAAATGCTCAAGTGTCCTAAAGCCCATTTCTCTTGATTTAGAAAATAGACTAAATAAAGAGCAGAGAATGAAGGAGTCGGTGCTACACATCAGTTTATCCTAAATGGTTTTGCTGTAGGGCTTCCTACAGACTGAGGAATGAACTAAGATCCACATGACCTGCCAAAAGCCCCTGCAATCCACTTGATCCTCTGGTTCTAAGAGAAATGGCTCTGTGTCTTTTTCAGGCTGTTACAATGTTGGATGCTGTGATTCCCAGTTTGTTCCTAACTGAAGTGGCTTCAGTGATGATTTTCCTAAGCTCAAGCTTTGAGAAGACTAGCAGTAGGCAGAGTGCTTTACCAGCCATCAACTCAACACAACTGCCCTAGAACCAGATGCCGCCAGAGATCAGACTGTCCTTAAGGGGTCTGGAGATGGACACAGCAGGGATGTGCATATACAGTTCTGACTCTTCCCTAGCTGTTTCTAATAAGTGAAACCTAAGAGCAGAATAGACCCCAACAGAAAAAAATGATGCAACGTTGCTACACTCGTTTCTAACAAAACAGTTATCCCAAGCAACCTGCATGTTTTCTGTTTAAACACCTAAGAAGGGCTTTACATTGCAAAATGTCAAATGTATTTTAAAAGCAATTTTATTTATTCATATATCCAACCAGGGAAATTGTAGTCCCCATTTTATTGTGTGAGAATTTCGATTTAAATCTAGTTTCTTTAAAGAGGGTACTCTACATTCAAGCAAATGCCCGACTGACTCTAATCATGCAAACCGAGAGGTTACAGCCTATTTCATATGTATTTGATTATAAATACCACTGAATGTAGGGCCCTCACATATTTCTATATGGTGTTATAATGATGAGCGACACTTACTAAGTTCTGACAATGTGTTGGGCACATTTCTAAGCGCTTTATATGAATTAATTTATTCAGTTTTCACAAGAATCCTTTGAAGTAGGTACTACAGTATTATGATCTTCATTTATCAAACAAGAAGACTGAGTGACAGAGATACAAGTAACTTGTCTAAGGTTAAATCTGGTGGTAGAACTGGAAACTGAAAGCAGGTAGTTTAGCTCTAGAGCCAATACTCTTTATCTCTATGCCATGGAGCATACTGTGGCACCAACCACGCAGTAGGCACTTAAGAAATAAAAGTTGTGATTTTAAAGAAATGAAACTAATTTTGGAACAAACAAACATGAGCCAATGTTTTTAATGCTCTAGAGTTATGGCATCAAGAGGCTATATTGATTCCTATAATGCTATCATAAATAATCCCTTATACTTGTGTTATATTCCCCACTTCAAGAGAGTTTTTCTTGCAATTTTCACGTAAAAAAATCATGTAAAAAATCCTGTAACATACAATGACTATTGTTCTTCCCATCTGAGAAATAAAGCAGGTGAAACCAGGCAGATTAAATGACTTGCCCTAGCATCCCATGTTCATGGATTAGAAGACTTAACATGGCTATAATGGCAATATTCCTCAAAACAACCTACAGATTTAAAACAATCTCTATCAAAATTGTAGCTGCTTTATTTTTGCAGAAGTTGAGAAGCTGATTATAAAATTCACATGGAAACGCAAGGAAATCAGAAGAGTCAACATAGTCTTGAAAATGAAGAACAGTTTGAAGACTTATGCCTCGATTTCAAAACTTACTACAAAGCAATAGTAATCAGGACAGTGAGTTCTGGCATAGGATATACATATAGACATATACAATCAATGGAACAGAATTGAGAACTGAGAAATAAAAACTTACATTTTTGGTTAACTGATTTTTCTCAAGAATGCCAAGACAATTCAATGGGGGAACAATCATCTTTTTAACTAACGGTACTGAGACTACTAGAATATCCACATACAAATGATTAAAGTTGAACCCCAACCTATCACTATACATAAAAATTAACTCAAAATGGATGACAGACCTAAATGTACAGGCTAAAACTACACAACTGTTAGAAGAAAGCATAGATGCACATCTTCTTGATCTTGGATTAGAAGTTTCTTAGATATGACACCAAAAGCACAAGAAATCAAAGAAGAAATAAATAATGGGATGTTCTCATAATTAAAAACATTCATGCTTCAAAGGAAACGATCAAGAAAGTGAAAAGATAACTGACAGAATGATAGAAAATATTTGCAAATCACATATTTTACAAGGGACTTGTGGAATCTAAACAAAAAAAAAAAGTCTCATAAAATAGACAGTATAACAGTGGTTACCAGAGACTGGGGAGGGGATAAGGAAGGGAAAAATGGAGAAGGGTTGGCGAATGAGTACAAAGTTACTATTAGACATGAAGAATATGTTCTGGTGTTCTGTTGCACAGTAGAGTAACTATGGTGGATAGTTATACTCTTTATTGCATGCTACAAAATAGCTAGAAAATAGGTTTTTTTAATGCTCTCACCACAAATAAATGATAAATAAATCATGTGATGAATATGCTAACTACTTGATTTGATCATTTTACAACAGATATGTGTATTGAAACATCAAATTGTACCCCATAAATAACTATGATTATAATGTATCCATTAGAACGTTTAAAGAAATTGACCAATGTCACAGAGTTAATGCATAGCAGAGATGGGACTTTTATTCAGCACAGCTCTCTTCTAAGCTGCATTTTGAATCTCTATTAGTCATTCTAAAATCACAGCTTTTGTTGTGACTTTCCTCTGATTAAAATCCTCTGGGGTACTTCTCATCAAATAGAAACTCCTCATGATGATATTCAGCCTTATTTTACCTTGCAATCTTAATTTCCACTAATAATTTATTTCTTAAACATTAACTGAACACCTCCCATGGACATCTTGACTTGCTAGGACTGAAGATTAAAAGTTTGGGTACCTGTCCTTAATTTTAAACTACTACTTTAAAATTAAAGTACTAGTTGGGATAACCCCCCATCAAATAACTATAATACAAGCTACAATTGATAAGTGTCACATGAACTAGAGTAATATTAGTGGTGTGGTAAGTTTTAAACATGAGGCCGGGCGCGGTGGCTCAAGCCTGTAATCCCAGCACTTTGGGAGGCCGAGACGGGTGGATCACGAGGTCAGGAGATCGAGACCATCCTGGCTAACCCGGTGAAACCCCGTCTCTACTAAAAAATACAAAAAACTAGCCGGGCGAGGTGGCGGGCGCCTGTAGTCCCAGCTACTTGGGAGGCTGAGGCAGGAGAATGGCGTAAACCCGGGAGGCGGAGCTTGCAGTGAGCTGAGATCCGGCCACTGCACTCCAGTCTGGGCGACAGAGCGAGACTCCGTCTCAAAAAAAAAAAAAAAAAAAAAAAAAAAAAAAAAAAAAAAAAAGTTTTAAACATGAGACAGCTTTTAGCTAGTGTTTGAGTATATTTGTAGGTGCACGGGGTTGGTAGAGGGAAGGATTTGTGCAGAGGAAGTAGCATTTGAATTGAGCCTTGATAAAGAAAGGACTCACCATCTAGAAAAACACATAGACAAAGGCAGTAGAATATAGGCATATCTTGTTTTATTGAATTTCACTTTATTGCACTTTACAGATACTGCATTTTAAATAAATTGAAGGTTTGTGGCAACCCTGCACTGAGCAATGCAATCAGCACCATTTTTCCAACACCATGCATTCACTTTGTGTCTCTGTGGCACATTTTGGTAATTCTCACAATATTTCAAACTTTTTCATTATTCTTGTATCTGTTATGGTGATCAGTGATCAATGATCTTTGATGTTATGGATTGCAATTGTTTTGGGGCACCACAAGCCACACCCAGATAAGATGGTAAACTTAATAGATAAATGTATGTGTTCTGACTGCTTCACCATCCAGCCATTCCCCCATCTATCTCCCTCTTTTCAGGCCTTCCTGTTCCCTGAGAAACAGCAATACTGAAATTAGGCCAACTAATTACCCTATCTATGATGGCCTCTATGCGTTCAAGTGAAAAGAAGTCTTACATCTCTCACTCAAAATCAAAAGCTAGAAATAACCTTAGTGAGAAAGGCACATTGAAAGGTAATATAGGCCAAAATCTATGCCTCTTGTGCCAAATAGCCGAGTTGTGAATGCAGTGGAAAAGTTCTCAGAGGAAATTAGACGTGCCACTCCAGTAAACACATGAATGACAAGAAAGCTAAATATCTTGATATGGTTTGGCTGTGTCCCCACCCAAATCTTATCTTGAATTTTAACTCCCATAATTCCCACGTGTCTTGGGAAGAACTCAATGGGAGGTAATTGAATTATGGGGGTGGGCCTTTCCCATGCTGTTCTCGTGATAGTGAATAAGTCTCATGAGATCTGATGGCTTTATAAAGGAGAGTTCCCTGCACATGCTCTTTTTTTAAATTGTTCTTTCAAGGATTTTTAAAAACAGTTTTACTTTTTTTTAAAAAATTTTCATTTTTTTTTATTTTACTTTAAGTTCTGGGATACATGTGCAGAATGTGCCATGGTGGTTTGCTGCACTTATCAACCCATCATCTAGGTTTTAAGCCCCACATGCATTAGGTATTTGTCCTAATGCTCTCCCTCTCCTTGCCCCTACCCCCTGACAGTCCCTGATGTGTGACGCTCCCCTCCCTGTGTCCATGTGTTCTAATTGTTCAACTCCCACTTATAAGTGAGAACATGCAGTGTTTGGTTTTCTGTTTCTGTGTTAGTTTGCTGAAAATGATGGCTTCCTGCGTCATCCATGTCCCTGCAAAGGACATGCACTCATTATTTTTTATGGCCACATAGTATTCCACGGTGTATATGTGCCACATTTCCTTTATCCAGTCTATCATTGATGGGCATTTGAGTTGGTTCCAAGTCTTTGCTATTGTAAATAGTGCTGCAATAAACATACGTGCCCTGCACATGTTCTTATTGCCTGTCACCATGTAAGAAGTGACTTTGCTCCTCCTTTGCCTTCTGCCATAATTGTGAGGCCTCTCCAGCCATGTGGAACTATGAGTCAATTAAGTCTCTTTCCTTTATAAATTACTTAGTCTCCAGTATGTCTTTATTAACAGCATGAGAACAGACTATCACAAGCCTCATTGCTGATATAGAGAAAATTTTGGTGGTCTTGATAGAAGACCAAACAACCCACAACACTCCTTTAAGCCAAAGCCTAATCCAGAGCAAGCCTCTAATTCTTCAAGGCTGAGACAGGAGGGAAAACTGCAGAAGAAATGTTGGAAGCTAGCAGAGGTTGGTTCATGAAGTTCAAGGAAAGAAGCCACCTCCACAACAGAAAAGTGCAAGATGAAGCAGCAAGTGCTGATAGAGAAGCTGCAACATGTTACCCAGAAGGTCTAACTAAGATGATTGATGAAGGTGGTTAGATTAAACAACAGATTTTCAGTGGAGATAAAACAGTCTTCTAATGGAAGAACATGCCATCTAGGACTTTCATAGCTAGAGAGGAGAAATCAATGCCTGGCTTCAAAGGAAAGGCTAATTTTTGTTAGAGCCTAATGCAGCTGGTGAATTTAAGTTTGAAGTAAATGCTCACTTACTATTCCAAAAATCCTATAAGAATTATGCTAAATCTATTCTGCCTGTGCTCTATAAATGAACCAACAAAGCCTGGGTAACAGTACATCTGTTTACAGCATGGCTTACTATTTTAAGCCATTGTTGAGATCTACTTTTCAGAACATTCTTTCAAAATATTATTGCTTGTTGACAATGCATCTAGTCACTTAAATGCTCTGATGGAGATGTACAAAAAGATTAATGTTGTTTTCATGCCTGCTAACACAGTATCCATTCTGCAGCACATGGATCCAGGAGTAATTTTGACTTTTAAGTCTTATTAAGAAATACATTTCATAAGGCCATAGCTGCCATATGCAGTGATTTCTCTGATGGATCTAGGCAAAGCAAATTGAAAGTCTTCTGGAAAAAATTCACCATTCTAGATATCATTAAGAATGTCCATGGCTCATGGGAGGAGGTCAAAATATCAACATTAACAGGAGTCTGGAAGAAGTTAATTCCAACCCTCATGGATGACTTTGAAGGGTTCAAGGTTTTAGGTAAGGAAGTAACTGCAGATGTGGTGGAAATGGCAAGAAAACTAGAATTAGAGTTTGAGTATGAAGTTGTGACTGAATTTCTGCCATCTTACGATTAAACTTTAATAAATGAGGAGTTGCTTCTCATGGATAAACAAAGTAGTTTCTTGAGATGGAATCTAATCCCGGTGTAGATTTACTGGAATGGCCACAAAAAATTTAGAATATTTCATAAAGTTAGTTGGTAAAACAGTGGCAGGATTTGAGAGGATTGACTCAAATTTTTTATCAGTATGTAACATTTTACATATTTATATGGGTACATGTGATATTTTGCTACATGCATAGAATGTGTAATAATCAAATCAGGGCATTTGGAGTATCCATCACCTTGAGTATTTATCATTTCTATGTGTTGGGTACAGTTCAAGTTCTCTTCTGTAGCTACTTTGAAATATACAGTAAATTGTTGTTAAGTATAGTCACTACTCTATCATCAAACAGTTGACTCTAATTTTGAAAGAACTTCTACTGTAGATAAAATGTTGTCAAACAGCATTGCATACTACAGAGAAATCCTTTGTAAAGGGAAGTGTCAATTGATGCAGAAAACTTCACTCTTGCCTTATTTTAAGAAATTGCCACAGCCACTCCAACTTTCAGCAACCACCACACCGATGAGTCCGCAGCCATCAACACTGAGGCAAGACCTTCCACCAGCAAAATGATTATGACTCTCTGAAGGCTTAGACTATTATTAGCAATAAAGTATTTTTAAATTAAAGTATGTATATATTTTAGACATAATGCTATTGCACACAGTAGACTACAGTATAATGTAAACATAATTTCTATATGCACTTGGAAACCAATACTGCATGATTTACTTTACTCTAATATTTGCTTTATTGTGGTCGTCCAGAACTAAATCTACAAAGTCTGCAAGGTACACCTGTACAGGGTATGTTTCAGAAGTGGCAAACTGTCTTTATAGGCAGGAGTAGAGTGGACAGAAGGAGGAGTGATGTGAGAGAGAATGGAAAAGTAATGGAGGTAGATTATGGAAGACTTCGATCACCAACAAAAGGTATTTGGACTATATTCTGACATGGTATGAAGGAAAAAGACCATGGACTTTGGAAACAAATGTACTTGAGTTCAAATCCTGGCTGAGTCACTAAACAGGCTAGTGACTTCCAGTAAATTATGTTCCTAATTTCCAAAATGGGAATAAGGATATTTATTGTATTTGGGTTGTTGTGAAAACTAAATGTGATAACTAGCTATTAGGTGTTGGGAGAACCATTGATAGATTTAGGGGAAGGATAGAAGAGGTGATTAAAGCTATGTTTTAGAAAGGTTCCTTTATTAGCAAGGGGAATAGGGAGGAGCTGGGCAATGAAATAAGTCAGGAAGGCTACTGCTATAGTTCAGATAAGAGATTATATACTGATTCTCAAAAGGTAGCTATAAAAGAATCCCTTACACTGATGAAAATCTAAACAAGGATGATGATATACAAAGACCTTCCATAAGATGAATCAACCAAGATATTTGACTGATAAGCTGCATGAAAGAAGGGGAAAAAAGAGATAAAGAGGACCTTGGGCTTTCTAACTTAAATGAATAAGAATTTTATTTCTACTGACAGAGCTTGGAAAGTCAGAAAGCAGAACAGTCTTGGAATAAAGGTGAATGAGCTAGGTTTTGGACGTCTCTGAGGAAATATTAACTTGATTGAGGGTGAGGGCAAATAGGAATTTTGAAAGCCATGGGAGACTGGAGATGCTAAAGCAGTTTAGGAAGCTGTCAAGCTCTGGGTCTTAGGACAGCCTAAAAGGCCCGGAAAAGGTGCATAAAGGCAAGTGGGTATTTTTCAGAAACCATGTGGCATGTTTGAAAATTTGCCTTAGGCAGGCCAGAACTATTCCCAAGGGAAGAGCAGGCAATATGGAATTCTCTTCCTCTCTTCTTCTTCTCCTCTTTCATTCTGTATTACATAGGCCCTATTAACCAGAAGTGAGAATTCCAACTAATACTACAGTATTACACCTCAGCTACACTGGAGGATTAATAGGCTTTTTTAATGGGCTGATTTGGAACCTGAGAATTAATGTATAGCATTAAATCTATGGGAAAATGTGTTTTGAGTTCCAAATCACTAAATCTTTGGAACACATCTTATTTGTAAGCTGAAGACTGCCTGTATTAAAATCATAGTTATAATTCCTCTTGTTCCACTGGATTCAGCCTTTTCAGAAAGCTAGATAGTATTTAAAGCACATAGGAAAACGATCTGTTTTGTGTGGAAGGTCTAATATCAGCTTAATCAGATGGTTGGCTGCTGGTCCATCTGCTTTAAGGGCCCTAGCCATCCACAGCTCTTGAAGGCATTATGCAAATGAGCTTCTTAACAGGTGTTAGCCGTTTCATCCATAGCCCCTTGGCTCCCATCTAGAAAGAAACTTGTGGGTCACAAATTATCTCTGTTTCTCTGAGCCTCTAGCTACTGCCTTCTTCTAGCAAAAGCCAGTTGGTAGAGGAATTCTTTGGTTTAGTTGCCATTCTGCAAGCCTGGGAACATACTGGGCACAGGCATTCAGTGCCCTTTCAGAAACCTTCTGTACCCTGATATATGGAATATCTTTTTAATGCCCTCTTACTGGCTGTTTGTAGTTTCCTACAGTCCTGCCTTGTCAATTAGCCAGCTGGCAAGTGTCCCTAATCTCTCCATGTCCTTTCTTCTGAACATTAGCTTTCTGTGCCACCTGAGAAGCTAATTGACAGTTAACTGGTGGTGGGGATCACAGTAATGTTCAAGGACGAAACAGCATTGGACTGATGTTACTGAACCAGGGCCTTTCCTCCTGGAGAGCAGCCATTGTACTAGAAATACTTGTTAACTGGTTTCCCATTTTTTTCTCCTACTTCCATATTCTAAATACATTTCTTGGGGGCAGGGGCAAAATAATACCAGACTTGTTTGACTGTAGGAATGAAAATTTCAAGGACAGCAGTATAAATCACACTAAAGTTAAAATGATATTGTGTCAAACAGCAACTGACCAAGGATTATTGAGACTCTGAGATCCCCATGCTTCCAAGGAAATAAACAAAAAACATAAGGACCAGACCACTGCCAAAGCTCCAACCAGAACTGATTGCTCCTTTCTCCATCAACCCAAAGTAATTTGTGGCATTGAATTATAGTAACCCTGTAACTACATATCCAATAACCAATTTCCTCTACTAGATTATAGTCTTAATACTTCATTCAGTCACTCTTTCTATGAGAAAATTATCCAGAGATCTGATGTGAAAACTTGAATCAATCACAGATTCACAGATTATAGAAATCAGAAAATTTTATATATCTATATAAAACTGCTTTCTGAAAAAAAATCAGAAATGCGAACAAAGTTTTATGTATAAGGATAATATAGTATTATTTATTAATGGTAATATGATTTGGATGTTTGTCCCTCTAAACCTCATGTTGAAATGTAACCTCCAGTGTTGGAGGTAGGGCCTGGTGGGAGCTGTTTGGATCATGGGAGTGGATTCCTCATGAATGGCTTAGCGGCATCCCCTTGGTGATGAGTGATTTCTCACTCTGAGTTCACACAGTATCTGATTATTTAAAGGAGTCTGGGACCTCCCTGTTTGCTCTCTCTCACTCTCACTCTTGCCATATGATGCAATTATTCCCCGTTTGCCTTCTGCCATGATTATAAGCTTCCTGAGGCCTCACCAGAAGCCAAGCAGATGCTGGCACCATGCTTCCTGTACAGCCTGTAGAACTGTGAGCCAAATAAACCTTTTTTGTTTATAAATTACCCAGCCTCAGATATTTCTTTATAGTGATGCAAGAATGGACTAATACAGAAAATTGGTACTGAGGAGTGGGGCATTGCTACAAAGATACCTAAATATGTGGAAGCAACTTTGGAAATGGGCAATGGGCAGAGGTTGGCAGAGTATGGACAGATCAAAAGAAGACAGGAAGATGAGGGAAAGTTTGGAACATCTTAGAGACTGATTAAATGGTTGTGACCAAATGCTGATAGAAATATGGAAAGTGATGGTCAGACTGACAAGGTCTCACATGGAAATGAGGAAGTTATTGGGAACTAGAGTCAAGGTTACCCCTCTTATGCCCTAGCAAAGAGCTTTGGAACTGAGTAATGGGCAAAGGTTGGAAGAGGGCTGCATTGTGTTAATGCCACAGGAATCTATAGAAGTTTGAACTTAAAAGTGATGACCTAGTTTATCTGATGGAATAAATTTCTAAATGTTCAAGAGAGGGCCTAGTTGCTTCTTACAGCCTATGATCAGATACAGGAGCAAATAAATGACTTAAAATAGGAACATATACTTAAAAGGGAAGTAGAACATAAAAGTTTGGAAAATTTGCCTCCTGGTCCTGTGGTAGAGGAAGAATTCAAGTGGGCTGTGGAGCAACCACTTGCTAGAGAGATCAGTGTGACTAAAAGGGAGCCAAGTGCTAATATCCAAGACAATGGGAAAAAGACTTCAAAATCATGTCAGAAATCTTGGCCTCAGCCCTTCCCATCACAGGCCCAGAAGCCTAGGAGGAAAGAATGGTTTCAGGGGTAAGGTCTAGGGCCCTGATGACCTATGCAGCCTGAGGAGGTTGTTCCTCAAATCTCGGCTTTTCCAGCTCCAGCCTCAGCTCGAAGGTGCCCAGGTATAGCTCAGGCCACCACTCCAGAAGGTTCAAGCCAGAAGCCTTGGTGGCTTCCATGTAGTGTTAAGCCTGTAGATATGTGGATTGCAAGAGTAAATGAGGCTTGGCAGCTTCCCCCTAGATTTCAGAGGATGTATAAGAAAGCCTGGGTGCCCAAACAGAAGCCTGCTACATGGGTGGAATCCCCACAGGGAACCTCTACTAAGGCAGTACAGAAGGGAAATGTGGAGTTGGAGCACCCACACAACCTCACAACTGGAGCACAGCCTAGTGGAGCTGTGAGAAGGGGACTACTGCCTTCCCAGACTCAAGAATAGTAGATTCACCAGCAGCTTGCATCCTGAGCCTGGAAAAGCCAAAGGGACTCAACTTCAACCCGTAAGAGCAGCTGTGGAGGTTAAGCCCCACAAAGCCACAGGGGTGGAACTGCCCAAGGTCTTGGGAGCCCACCTCTTGCATCAGTGTGGCCTGGGTGTGTGACTTGAAATCAAAGGAGATTATTTTGAAGCTTTAAGGTTTAGTGACCTTCCTGCTGGCTTTCAGACTTGCATGGGGCTTATAGCCCCTTTCTTTTGGCTGATTTCTCCCTTTTAGAATGGTAATGTTTACCTGATACTTGTATCACCATGTATCTTGGGAATAAATAACTTGTTTTGATTTTATAGGCTCATAAATGGAAGCAGATGAGTCTCACATGAGAGGACTTTGGGCTTGATGTTGAAATGTTGAGGACTATTGGCAGGGGATGATTGTATTTTGCAATGTGAGAAGAACATACGATTTAGGGGCAAAAATGATATGGTTTGGATGCTTGTATCCTCCAAATTTAATGTTGAAATGTAATCCCCAGTGTTGGAAGTGGGGTCTGGTGGGAGTTGATTTGATCATGGGGGCAGATCTCTCATGAATGGCTTAGTACCACCCCCTTGGTGACAAGCGAGTTCTTGCTTTTAGTTCATGTGAGATCTGGTTGTTTAAAAGAATCTGGGACCTTCCCCTGTGCTCTGTCTCATACCTGCTTTCATGATGGGTTGTACCTGCTCCTCCTTTGCCTTCCATTATAATTGTAATCTTCCTGAGGCCTCACCAAGAGCAGATGCTGGCACCATACTTCCTGTACAGCCTGCAGAACCATGAGCCAATTAAACCTCTATTCTTTATAAATTACCCAGCCTCAGATATTTCTTTATAGTGAGGCAAGAATGAACTAATACAAGTGGTGATAAACTAGAAGCCATTTGAATGCCCAGCGATGGGGGAATTATTAAATGAGCTAAGTTATAGATACAAGGTGGAAAATTATACTGCCATTAAGAAGCACTATTTGAGAGTGGATAATGATATGGAAAATGTCCATGAAATACAAAGCAAGATATACAACTACAAATAGAGTATGATCCCTGTTTGAGGAAACACACACACACACACACAGAGAGAGAGAGAGAGAGAGAGAGAGAATGAGAGAGAGAGAGAAAGAGAGAGAAATTTCTAACCATTAGGGACAGGTGATCAGGTTCCTGAAGATTCATTTTCCTTCTTGATACTTTTATATGTTTTTTAAGTTTTCCACTGTGGACATGTATGACATATGTTCTACAAAATGCACTAAATATCATATGAAACATCAATTGTATATATAATAGAAATGGAAAAGACTCCCTCTATACTAACCTTTTTTTCCATTATGTTCTCATAGTTTTGAATTTTCTTTTTTGTTGTTGGTCCTTATATTAGTCTGTTCTCTTGCTGCTAATAAAGACATACCCAAGACTGGGTAATTTATAAAGAAAAAGAGGTTTAATGGATTCACAGTTCCACTGGCTAGGGAGGCCTCACAATCATGGTGCAAGGTGAAGAAGGAACAAAGGCACATCTTACATAGTGGCAGGCAAGAGTGCATGTGCAGGGGATCTGCCCTTCATGAAACCATCAGTTCTTGTAGCTTATTCTCAAGACTTATTCACTATCAGGACAACAGCATGGGAAAAACCTGCCCCCATGACTCAATTACCTCCCGTGGCGTCTCTCTCATGACATGTGGGGATTATGGGAGCTACAATTCAATATGAGATTTAGGTGAGGACACAGCCAAACCATATCAGTCGTATTTACTCAATCCATGAGAGACAAGGATGATTTGCCAAAGCTTTTATAAAATTAACAGAGTCAATTAATGGGATAATACATAACGTTGGTGAGGAATGTTTAAAAGAATGAGATCTGTGGAGAAGATAACCCACAGGGATGGAATATGACCAGTTAGCAACTGGAAGATGTACAATGGGAAGACTTGTTTCCCACTGAAGACTAAATAACAGAAGATTAAATTGCAGCTAGGGGAATTTAGGATAGAGACATTGCAAACATTATTGGCAGTAAAGACTGTTAAACTTTCAAGTGGGTCACTAAGAAATGACTAGATAATCAGCTGTGTGAAGTGATTTTAAGTCTAGATTTATTTACAGGTGGGGGATAGACAAAATGACTCCATGCAATATGTTTTTAGCCATAAAATACTATGACTTTATGCTAGATCAGGATATAGAAATGATGGTAACAGCTTTTTTTTTTTCTTTAGAGACAGAGTCTTGCTCTGTCACCCTGGCTGAAGTGGCAAGCTCATACCTTGCCACAGCCTTGAACTCCTAGGCTCAAGGGATCCTCCCTCCTCAGCCTCCCAAGTAGCTGGGATTACAGATGCATGGCATCATGCTTGTCTGTTTATTTTTATTTTTGTAGAGACATGGTCTTGCTATGTGGCTCAGACTGGTCTCAAACTCCTGGCCTGAAGTGATCCTCCAGCCTTAGCCTCTCAAAGCATTGGGATTACAGGCAGGAGCCACCACTCCTAGCCTGGTAACATATTTTAAAAGGGAGAATGAGCATTTAGAAGTGATTGGGAGCCTGTAATCCCAGCACTTTGGGAGGCTGAGGTGGGCAAATCACCTGAGGTTGGGAGTTCAAGACCAGCTTGGCCAAAATGGTGAAACCCTGTCTTTACTAAAAATACAAAAATTATCCAGTCCGTGGTGGCACACACCTGTAATACCAGCTACTCGGGAGGCCGAGGCAGGAGAATCACTTGAACCTGGGAGGCGGAGGTTGCGGTGAGCCGAGATCATGCTATTGCACTCCAGCCTTGGCTACAAAGTGAAACTCTGTCTCCAAAAAACAAAACAAACAAACAAAAAAGTGATTGGGAGCTGGCAGTCATTTGTATTTTTATCTCTACCTTCTGGCATGTCAATTGGTAAGAGATTTGGATATAATCAGGGCTCAATCAAGCATAACTTTTGACCACAATGCAACGAATAAATCTCAAAAATTTCAGATTAGGCTTTTACTAGCTCTTAAAATATACCATCCCCAAGGAATTCTAAGTGCCAGCATCCTTCAAACAGTAACTCTTGGAACTAGAGCTCTGGGAGGTTGGCTCAGGCCCAGGGACCCATTTAGCTGATGCTGTATTCTGAAATCACTCTGCAGAGCTTCTAAGTGCCAGATCTCAGACAACTCAACGAGTTGACTCTGCAAAGCTAACAGGAACCCAGGAAGCCCATTGGCAGCACTGTTAGTTATTACTGTTTTTCAGCTAGGGAATTGTTACCGTTACAAATCTCTATGCTCCAGAAAAAAAAAAAACAAAAAAAAAAACAGGGAGTCCAAAGGGACTGCTTATCTTTGAGCAGAGAAACTCAAAAGTATGAGGCTAAGTAACCTCCTGGATGTAACATGAGGAGCAATGTGAAAGTCCTCCTTACTTCTGAAGAAATTCTGGCTTAGATTAATGGATACCTGAAATATCTTTAGTAGAAAAACGTCATTTTTCTACAATCACAGATAAATATTGCTATGCAAACACTCTTGGGTGAGGAAATAAGTTAATGGCATAACTCATCCATACTGAGGTGAATGTACAGGCAGAAAACTTTAATGGGAAGATATCTGAAGTAGTGGGTATGCACAGAAGCAGGGAGAGGCACTGGGATGGCATGGCGGAATTACCCCCTCTCCAACTTTGGCCCCAGGGCAGCACTATCAGAATCCAAGTGCATGTGTTGGTATGTATGGGTACTCCTGTGTGAGTGCACATGGGCCCAGGTCTACTATATTTAAAGATTGTGAAGAAATATTAACACCTGCTGAGCACCCGAGAGTGCTAGACACTGTACACCTATAATCTCACTCCATCCTTACAAAGTAGTTATTATTCCCATTGTCAGAAAACTGATGCACAGAGAGGTTAAATTGCTTGCTCAAGATTTTAGAACATGATGAAATCTGGAAATAAAATCAGTTTGGGGATGGAGAGTGGCCTAGGCTTCTACCTAGATTAACAACATCTCTATATGAGATCACAGAAATAGTCATTGAGTTAATGTGTGTATTTGAAGTGTTAATTTGTTAAATATAATAATTTTTGAATAGTTCATACTGTTTTTGGCTTATTCTATAATTTCCTTTTTTTTTTTTTTTTTTTTTTTTTTTTTTTATTATGCCAAGAGCCTTCATAAAATGGAACTGGACTGAGCTTCCCTGAGCTCTCAGAGGTCTTGTCTCTATTGCTTCAGAGTAGCCACCACCTGGTCAATAAATGATGTCTCTATAACACACATCTGCTCTTGTCATTCACTTACTTAAACCCCTTCATCGGCAATCATTTTAATCTGTTTAAAGGACAAAGTCCTTAACATTTTCTTTACTAATCTGACTCTACGTGAACAGCCTGCCATATTACTTCATACATCCTCTGAGAGCCTTGCTGAACTTCTGGTTGGCTATACCCTAAATGTGTTGTGCTGACGATTTTGGTTCCTCTGCCTGGAATCTCTCTGTCTACTTTTCCACCTAGATAACTGCCACTCCTTCTCTAAAATCATTGTTTAAGGTGCCAGGATGAGGTAAGGATGGGGATGTGGGATGCACGTTAGAGGCAGCAATGTAATATTTAACTACATGTAGTCATAACTACTCTGAAAAATGTATTAAACATCCCAAAGTACATGATACATTGTTTTGTTTGAAAATGTATTAAACACCTCATAGTACATGATACAACTTTGTACATAAATACGTAGGTAAAAAATATGTATAATTAAACACTAGAATCATATTCAGAACAGTGTGGCGAGATGCCAAAACTGCAAAAGTAAGGAACTAAGATCCCGTGGGACAATCACAAATGCATTTCTGCTGTCTCACACTCACATAATTCTGCACTCACTAAGTCTTCTTGGTAGTCTGAATTATTAAAATTCTTCCTCTTTTCTTCTCTTTTCAATGTGGATGCACCCCTGTAATGTTACTTCACTATAGCCAAAAACTCTGTGAAACTTATTTCTGACTCCCTGTGGCAGTATCAGCTTCGTAGAATTATATTCATGTCTCTACTACAGCACTAGTTTGTCTAGCTGTAATTAAAGTATCTGTTCTTTCAAATAGACTGTGAACTTCTCAACAGTATGACCCATATCATCTTTATTACTCTACTCATAGCACTGAGGACAATTCTTAGTAAAGATAAGGCCAAAGCTTCTCTAAGAATATCTGTGGATCAATATCAGAATTACCTAGGAAACCTCTTAAGATGCAAATTCATTAAGAGAAATAACAATTTTATTTAAGGTTCTGATTCAGCATTTCTTGGGTTAGCTCCTGGAATTCCTATTTTCAAAGCACTTCACAGGCACATCCACATTTACATATGGAAGCAAATATAAATGTGGCCTCTTGTGATGCCTTCTCTATTCACTCCCTGTCTGTTCTCCATAGATGTGGCCTTTCCTGTTGTAATAGGATGAGATCTGAAGAGGCATCAGAACTGAAATGCAGAGAAGTGTTGCAGGCACTGGAATGAAACAGCTGTGAAGGAACTGGAAGGAGAGCTTGAATTTTGCACAGAGGTTTTGTATCCTAGTCTGTGCACTTGAGTTGAGGTTGCTCCACAAGTTGTAAATTGGAAGTAGTGGACATTGTGGTTGACTCCCTAGGGCTCATTTTCTTCCTCTCCTATTGAATTGCAGCAATGCAAGTTGGAGAATTGATTTCAGCTCAAAGGGTGAGCCTGGTTGGTCTGAGGATAAATTTATATCATTTTCAAGCTATGGTTCAGATACTCAACCTGCCTGAAATTCAAGGAAAAGTATATTGGAAGCTTTGCGGGAACTGTCTTTGGTTTTAGGAGAAAGGCTCTTCTCTCGGTTGTAAGCAAGAAAACATACAGCTCTGATTGTTGTTGTCTATCATGACCACGAGGAGATTCTAGCTTTAGAAAGCTAGAATAAAGAATCTGGACCAGGCGCAGCGGCTCACACCTGTAATCCTAACACTTTGGGAGACTGAGGCAGGAGGATCACTTGACCCCAGAAGTTCGAGACCAGACTGGGCAACATAGTGAGACTCTGTCTCTACAAAAAATAAATAAATAAATAAATAAATAACTGGGTGCTGTGGCCCATGCCTGTAGTTCCAGCTACTTGGGAGGCCGAGGTGGGAGGATTGTTTGGGCCCTGGAGATCTAGGCAGAAGTGAGCCATGATCATGCCACAGCACTCCAGACTGGGTGACAGAGTGAGACCCTGTCAAAAAAACAAAACAAAACAAAACAACAACAACAACAACAAAAGAATCTGGGTCCTTCATGGCTTTTTTTATTGGTAAAATACACAGAACATACATTTTATCATCGTAACCATTTTTAAGTGTACAGTTTAGTGGTATTAAGTATATCCATATTATTGTACAACCATCACTACTATCCATCTCCAGAACTTTATCTTTCTCAACGGAAAGTCTGTCCTCATTAAATAATACCTCTGATATTTCCCACTCCCCTAGCCTCTGGCAACCACCATTTTGTTTTCTGTTTTTATGAATTTGACTACACGATGCACTTCATATAAAAGAAATCAGGCCGGGCGTGGTGGCTCATGCCTGTAATCCCAGAACTTTGGGAGGCTGAGGTGGGTGGATCACCTGAGGTCAGGAGTTCAAGACCAGCCTGGCCAACATGGTGAAACCCTGTCTTTACTAACAATACAAAAAAATTAGCTGAGTGTGCACACACCTGTAATCCCAGCTACTTGAAAGGCTGAGGCAGAAGAATCGCTTGAACTCAGGAGGCAGAGGTTGCAGTGAGCCAAGATCACGCCATTGCACTCCAGCCTGGGCGACAAAAGCAAAACTCTATCTCAAAAAAATAAAAAAAGTTAAACAAATCATACAATATTTATCCTTTTGTTACTGGCTTATTTTATTTAGCACACTGTCTTCAAGGTTCATTCATGATGTAGTGTGTGTCAAAATGTCCTTCCTTTTTATGGCTAAATAATATTCCATTTTGTGAATAAACAACATTTTGTTTATCCCTTCATCTGTTGATGGACACTCAGGTTGCTTCCACCTTTTGGCTATTGTGAATAATGCTGCTATGAACATATATGTATAAATATCTGTTTAAGTCCTTGCTTGTGATTCTTTAGAAGTATATACAAGGAAGGGGAACATCACACACTGAGGCCTGTTGTGGGGTGGGGGGAAGGGGGAGGGGGGAGGGATAGCATTAGGAGATATACCTAATGTAAAAGACGAGTTAATGGGTACAGCACACCAACATGGCACATGTATACATACGTAACAAACTTGCACGTTGTACACATGTACCCTAGAACTTAAAGTATAATAAAAAATTAAAAACTAAATAAATTAAAAAATAAAAAGAAATCAGGAAGAGTAAAAAAAAAAAAGAAGTATATACAAGAAAGAGGAGTTGCTGGGTAATATGATAATTCTATTTTTAATTTTTTCCACAGAGGCCGTACCATTTTATATGCCAGCCAAGAATGCACAAGGGTTCCAATTTGTCTGCATCCTTGCCAACACTAGTTATTTTCTGTTTTTATTTTTATTTTTTTCTTTTTTTAATAGTGGCCATCCTAATGGTTGTGAGGTGGTATCTCATTATGGCTTTGATGTGCATTTTCCTAATGACTAGTGATGTTGAGTATCTTATCATGTGTTTATTGGTTATTTGTATATTTTTTTGAGAAATGTTTATTCAATTTCCTTGATCATTTAGATACTCTTTCCTGTTCTTTAATGTTATGCTATGTTTTACATTATTAGAGATAGGGTCTCACTCTGTCACCAGGCTATAGTGCAATGTTACAATCATAGCTCACTGCATCCTCAGATTCCTTGGCTCAAGGGATCATCCTACCTCAGCCTCCTGAATAGCTAGGACTACAGGGTCATGCCACCATGCCCAGCTAAATTTTGTCCATTTTTAAAATAAAGTTGTTTGGTGTTGAGTTGTCCTCGATGATAGTTTTAAATGTTTGAATCAACCAACAACAAAGTCTCCTCTAACTTTGTACCCCCAATGTGTAATCCAGTAAACTACGTATGGTAGACAGAATAATGGCCCACCAAAGATGTTCATGTCCTAATCTTTGAAATCTGTGAATATATTCTCTTACATGGCAAAAGGGACTTTGAAGATGTGATTAAGTTAAGGATCCTGTTATATGAAGATTATCCTGGATTATCCTGGAGGGCCCAATCAAATTACAAAAGTCTTTATAACAGGAAAGCAGTAGTATCAAGAGTCACAGAGAGCTACAACAATGAAAGCAGAGGTCAGTGTGATACATGTCCATGAGCCAAGGACTGTGGGAAGCCTCTAGAAGCTGAAAATGGAAGGGAATGGAATTTTCCCTAGAGCCTTCTGAGGGAAGGCAGCTCTGCCAACACTTTGATTTTGCTCCGGAAAGATTTATTTAAGATTTATGACCTCTGGAACTGTAAGATAACAAATTTGTGTTGTTTTAAGTATTAAGGTTTGTGGTAATTTGTTACAGCAGCAATAGGAAACAAATACTCTACCTTATTGTTTAAGCCAGTTTGAGTTGAGTTTTCTGTTATTTACAGCGAAGAACATCTTGACAGAAAAAATAAACCAATAATATAAGGTAGCCAATCCCAGACTTTTAATGAATTCTAACTACATAGCAACCATGTTCAGGAAGGTTGATAATAGGCAGTCATTGCATGACAGGAGACAGGCTGGGAAAAGAATTTCTGATGTACATTATGGTTAAAGAACAACTTAATAAATAGCACTTAATAAATATTTGATTAATGAATGATATTTTTGTTTAGTTTAAATATTGGTGTTTATAATTTCCTCTCTGGTTTAATGATTCTGTGGTACTGACTGACAGGGCTGTGTATTTCTCACCAGGCTTGGCTTGCATGTATGTTGGAGGATGAATATACATAGGAGTTGATTGTTGCCCCAGAGACTTGTCTTAGAAACTTAGGCTATTTGCAGACTCCATCTTGCCTCCCTCAGGGACCTTTTCCTTCTCCGTTATTTTTGTTAAATAGCTAGGCTGAGCTAAGCACCCAAACAACAGATCTTTCTCATTAGGACCCAGAGGAAAGAGGTTTGGACTACTCACCTTAGACCCTTCTGTCCCTAGGCCCTAAACCACCAATGAAACATAAGTTCCCTAGGCCAGGGTCTTGATTCCATCCTGGATGAGCAGAGCTCTTGCCTTAAAACAAAAAAATCAAAATTAATAGGCTTGTTTTCCTTCCTCTCTTGATGTTTAGAGTTGATGTTAAAACTAGGTTTCCTGTTGTTACTTTCAGATAAGAGTGTGGGGAATTACAGAGCAGTGCTGAAAAGATCATTAAAGACCCTGAAGATTGCTTTAAAGTGAAAATAACACTTCCTGGAAATCATATAAGCAAGTGCTGAGAATATAAGTAAAGCTGTTTCCTGGAATAAAACTTCCATTAATCAGATATCCCTTTCCCCAGGATGAGCTCCAAACAACTAGAGATACAATCATCTTTCTTTCTAAGCTAGCTGATGATCTAAGTTGTGGATTACTCAGAAACTTGGCGTCTCCTCAACCTCTCCATGGGCTGCTGGATTTTTGGACTTTTCACAGCAGGTCAGTATCCCCAGTAAAGCTAAAATATCATCCTCAACAACTACCACCCAGATCTCAAGAATAGTGAGAAATTGGATGTTTATGTGAAAACAGGTTTCCAATTAACTGTTTGACTCCAAGTTTCAGGGCTTGAAAGGTGAATCAGCCTATGGAAGCAGGTCTGTCCCATCTCACGTCCTTCACAAATTAACTTCAGGCACAGAACTTAACTTTCAGCCTGTGCTTCGGAGGAAGACAAGTCTGGGTTCAAGTCTTGGCTCTCTCATAATACTAGCTAAAGGTAGTTTTGAGGTTGTTTAAACATTCTAAGCCTCAATTTCATCATCTGCAAGAGGGGGATTACAGGATCGTTCTGAGCATTAAATGAGATTATATGTATATAAGTGCTCCGTAAATGTTAAAGGAATTGGAAAATGTTTGTATTGGCCACTTGGGGGTCAAGTTCTTGGCCTATGATACTCTAGAGTTGGCTGATAAAATCATCATTCCTGGCTGGAACCTTGCAGTAAACTCTTGATAATCATCTCAAACTGCAGCTTAAATTCTACCATGAGAGTACACAGCTCGTGCTCTGTTGTATTATGTCTGTTTGAGATAAAATACCACAGAAATATTCATTGTCTGAAAAAATGAGTTTCATTCAGTTCCACCAGGTGTGACTTATGATAGTTTATGTTAGGGAGCAGGCAGCTTCTTTGCAGCAAATTAAGCATTAGGCCTAACAGATATCAGGTAACTATTGAATGTACAGAATCACTAATTCTACTGCCCAATTTGAGGAAACAGACATTCCATTTCAATTGTTTTATCTCTTATGCCAGTGACCCCCAGGGCTAACTCAGCCAGTCAGGTGGAGTAAACCCAGCTGGCTAAATAGGTGGTCCCTTCCTCTCCCACTGTTCCATTTGTTGTGTCGTATTAACTTCTTTTCTTGGGAATATTAAGGCTCAAGGGGAATATAAATCTATTCCTGCATGAACTGTAAACTATGGAAAGTAAGGTCGAGGTCTATTTCATTCCAGTTCCAGAGTGGTATATTAACATCAGTTTCCTAATCCAAAAGAGGCATTTGAGTTCATTTAAATGATTAATACAACCTCCAAGAGTACCTAATGTTCACCTGGAGAATGATATTAAGTTAAAAAGGAATTGGTCTCCTTACCATCATTCAATAGGAGGGCACAATGGACCTTAAATAAATTTCAGACCTCAGTAACTGTGCCTTTCTAGCATCACTTGTCCTTAACTTGGTAATGAGAAAAAAATATTAATACATATACAGTTGACCCTTGAACAACACGAGAGTTAAGGGTGCCAACTCCCTGCACAGCCAAAATCCGTGTATAACTTTTGACTCCCCCAGAACTTACCTATGAATAGTCTGCTCTTGACTGGAAGCCTTACTGATAACATAAACAGTCAACTAATACACATATTTTATGTGTCATATACTGTATTCTTACAATAAAGTAAGCTATGGAAAAGAAAATGTTACTAAGAAAATCATAAGAAAGAGAAAGTATATTTACTGTTCATTAAGTAGAAGTGGATCATCATAAAGGTCTTCATCCTCTTCACCTTGTTACTAAGTAGGCTGAGGAGGAGGAGAAAGAAGAGGGGTTGGTCTTGCTGTCTCAGGGATGGCAGAGACAGAAGAGGCAGAAGAGGTGGAAGGGGAGGGAGGAGAGGCAGGAACACTCATGATAACTTTTGTTGAAAAAATTCCACAGATAAACAGACCTGTGCAGTTCAACCTCATGTCAAGGGTCAACTGTACATACATGAGACTTAGGTGAGCCAAAAATCATAGCAAGAAGAGAAACCCACAAAACCGTCCTATATTTGGATATAGTTTTGGCTGTTTGTAATAGAGACCTAAATTGACAATGGCTTTAACAAGTAGAAGGTGATTTCTCTCTCGCATTACAGTCTGCACGTAGGCAATCTAGGGCTGCATGAGGTTGTCTAGGAATACAGATGTTTCATATCCTGTGGTTCAACCAATCTCAGGGTATTTCCTTTGTCCATGGGGATCAAAATGGTTCTCCACAATGTCTAAAAACCAAGCAGTGGGGTAAAGGAAGCAGGAGATATTCTCTTCCTTTAAGAGTTAGATCAGGGGTGCTTCAAATCTCTTCCAGCTGCATCCCATTGGCAATAGCTTAATCATATGACCAGAACTAGCTGCAAGAAAGGTTGCAGAATGTGCTCTTTGCCTAGGTGGTCATGTGTCCAGCCAATAATCCTTTTACTTTGGAAGAAGAGGAGAATGGATATTAGATAACAATGAACACTTCTGAGCAAATGGCCATGTCATCACTAATGTCCTCATGACGTGTAAAAGGAAAAAAATAATATGTTAAAAATGTTTTCATGTATTTGGTTTTTCAGGAGAAAAGCATAAACCTGCTTGCCTTCTAACCACACACATTCCTAGGCAGTATTTCTGATTATAAGCACCTCGAGACAGCATTTATAGCCAGTAAGACAGTGCTGACATTCAGCCGGTCTGTCCCACTAAGGTTATTTCTGTTCAATTCTTGAAATCCTTTCCATACTGGTTGGTAAGTAGCTACTGCTTCAAGATCCCCACCATCCCCTCTGACCCTGCTCTATACTTTCCATGATCCAGCAACTAAAGACTTAGGGCCTGGCTCAGCAAGTGGCTTTGGAAACTGCTCCAGGACTAAGCTATTGCCCATTTTAATTAGTTAATGCAGGCCAATACAGGTGTTAACCTATTTTGACTATCACCCTGCACTAAAGATGAAGGGATGCTCCAGCAGGAAGTTAACTCCAGATTTTTCAGTTGCTTGATCATGCACACCTGAGACCTAGTATTAGCAACTATTCCACAAACCTGGCCATGGCTGACATTGTGTCTTGGTTTCTCTACCCCTAAAATGTGAGAGGTTTCCTTTGTAATTATGTCAGGAAACTGGCAAGAAAAGGAAACAGTGACGTCATTAATGAGATGTACCAGTAAGGAATTTCATCCTGACCCTAGTCAAAGGGAAATTCAAGAGAGACCATTTCATAAAAGGGATTGGAGGAATCATCAAAACGAGGTTTGAAAATACAGAGTCTGGACTAGAGCTGGCAAAAAGAAGAGGTAGTTTTCTACAATAAAATATCATGAAAATGAGAAAGCTATATGGAGTCTCTCAGCAGCAATACTGGCTTCTTAAAAGACGAATTACAAATGACCACATTCTCCTTATTCAGAGAGAGAGGCCTGGTGATTGGCCTCTTCTCAGTTATTTCCTAGAGGAACACCAAACACAGAGTATGTGTGGAGATTCAAAGTAATGTCATAAAGCTAATCAAAGTGCACACCCCAATGTGCACTTTGCTCCATCAATAATCAGTCTGCCTTCATATTCTGAAGGAAGCACAACAAGAAAATCAGGCTCAGGCAAGTTCCTTAACCTCTCTGAGCCTTGAAGGTTTTCATTTGTAAAACAAAGGTTTTGCCTGCCTATCATGGCAGTTGTGAGGCTTACAGTGAGAAAATGCACATATGTATCCTGTGGCCTTGGTACATGGATAGTTGCTTAGAAATTTTGAGTTCTCTCACCATCAGCTCTTGGATATTTCTAGGTCACAGGTTATTAATAAAAGTAAGAATTTAAGCTCAGCACAGACTCCTACGTGATTTCTCCTTCTCAGTCTTTCTGAAAGAAAGCATTAAAATTAGCAAAGCTTCTACCCTATGAAACCCAACCCCAGATCATTCCACCTCACCTGCCATCTCTGATCCTTCCACAGGACTGTAGAGCTCTGCTCGAGATAGCCACATCAGTATGCCCATTGGTGCCATGTGATCTTCAAATTTAACTGACTCAACACAGAAACACCCTTTGATGTGTCCCACCTCCTCAGCAGTCTCTTATTCATCACCTTTCAACCTTTGTTAGTCTCTGCCTCACCACCATCCTCTCTCTATCATAGACCATCTCTTATCCTAGTCACTAAGAAAATTGATATTGCCTACAGGTATATCTGTATTCCTCCTTTATCTCTTTGCATCCTGATTTGACAGGAGAGGAATTCTGACTCCTGCCCACATTTAATCATCCCACCCCTACATGAATCCCATTCCTGACATACACTGGGAACCATGTTCCATCGCTGATCTATTCTCTCTCTCTCTTTTTTTTTTTTTTTTTTTGTAATTTTGGCCACTAATTTTCTGCTAGCTTCTTCTCATCAGCATTATAAACATGTTTAAATATCTACTATCTTTTCAAAAAACTTCACAATCAGCACTTTGTTCCACTCTAGCCCCTGCCTTTATTTTTCCTTTACAGACAACCTTCTGGAAAGAAGCTCTTATTCATCTTTCAGCCATTTTATCTTCTGCTCCCAACACTCACTTTCCAAAGTCACCAATGGATTCCTTGTGTTAGATCCAAAGGGCAATTTTACTTTTTAAGATTTATTTATTTATTCTTTCCCTACTTTGTGTTAAAGAAAAGGGATAGAAAAGTAGGTACTCTTACTATCTTCATTTTATAGATGAGGAAGCTGAGGCTCAGCAAAGTTAAGAAATGTACCCAGGGTCTAGTAGGTATTCAAGGTAAAACAGTTAGCAAGTAGAGAGCCAGGACTTGAACCTAGGTCTATCTCGTGGTATACACCTCATAGATTACTACTTCTCAGTCTCCTTTGCTGGTTCCTCTTCATCATTTGGCTGTTCTAGACCTCAATTCTCAGAAATTATGTTTCTCTATACTTACTCCCTTAGTCATCTCATCCAATCTCATGACTTTTTTTTTTTATTTTAAAAATGTTACTTTAAGTTTAGGGATACAGATGCAGGTTTATTACATCGGTAAACTTGTGTCATGGGGGTTTGTTTTACAGATTATTTCATCACCCAGGTATTAAGCCCAGTACCCATTAGTTATTTTTCCTGATCCTCTCCCTCCTCCCAACCTCTTCCCTCTGATAGAACTCAGTGTGTGTGTTTTCCACTCTGTGTGTCTATGTGTTCTCATCATTTAGCTCTCACTTATAAGTGAGAACATTTGGTTTTCTGTTCCTGCATTAGTTTGCTAAGGATAGTGGCCTCCAGCTCCATCCATGTCTCTGCAAAGGACATGATCTCGTTCTTTCTTATGGCTGCATAGTATTCCGTGATGTATATGTATGACGTTTTCTTTATTCAGTCTATCATTGATGGGCATTTAGATTGATTCCATGTCTTTGCTATTGTGAATAGTGCTGCAATGAACATACGTGTGCATGTGTCTTTATAATAGAACAATTTATATTCATTTGGGTATATGCCCAATAATGGGATTGCTGGGTATCATGATAGTTCTGTATTTAGGTCTTTGAGGAATCACCACAGTGTCTTCCACAATGGTTAAACAAATTCACACTCCCACCAACAGTGTTTAAGCACTCTTTTTTTTCTCCACAACCTCGCCAGCATCTGTTATATTTTGACTTTTTGAAAGTAGCCATTCTGACTGGTGTTAGATGGTATCTAATTGTGATTTTGATTTGCATTTCTCTAATAATTGGTGATATTGAACTTTTTTCATATGCCTGTTGATGCATATATGTCTTCTTTTGAAAAGTGTCTGTTTATGCCCTTTGCCCACTTTTTAATGAGGTTGTTTTTCTCTTGTAAATTTGCTTAAGTTCCTTATAGATGCTGGATATTACACCTTTTTCAGATGCATAGTTTTCAAAAGTTTTCTCCTATTCTGTATGTTGTCTGTTTACTCTGTTGATAGTTTCTTTTGCTGTTCAAAAGTGCTTAAATTCAATTAGATCCCATTTGTCAATTTTTCCTTTCGTTGTGATTGCTTTTGGCCTCTTCATCATAAAATCTTTGCCTGTGCCTATGTCCTGAATAGTATTGCCTAGGTTGTCTTCCAGCGTTTTTATAGTTTTGGGTTTTACATTTAAGTTTTTAATCCATCCTGAGTTAATTTTCGTATGTGGTGTAAGGAGGGGGGCCAGTTTAATCTTCTGCATATGACTAGCCAGTCATCCCAGCACCATTTATCAAATAAGGAATCCTTTTCCCATTGCTTGTTTTTGCAATCTCATGACTTTAAATATTGTGATGCATTACCTACAAAGATGGCTACCAACAACTCCTCCCATTGTTGTATGTGCACCTTGTTCCTTCTGACAGGTGGTGAAGTCCATTTCTCCTCCTCCTTGAATCTGGGCTGGCCTTGTAACTTGCTTTGAACCATAGAATATGTGGAAATACAGTGAAATTAGAAGGTGCCAATTCTGAGACTAAGCATTAAGAGGCCTAGCAGCTTCTGCTTGTGCTTTCTTGGGAGCCAAGTCCCATGTATGAAGCTTGTGGTACATAAGTAAATGATGAGAGACCATATGGAGAGAAAGAGATGCCACATGAAGGAGAACTGGGGCACCCCATAAGATAGCCAGCACCAAGGCCCCAGACATGCATGTACCAGCTGTAGCTGAGCTTCCAGATAATTGCAGCTACACAAGCCACAAGAAACACACAAAATCATGACAAATAATAATTTATTGTCACTTTAAGCTACTAAGTCTTAGGGTGTCTTTTAACAGAGCAGTAGATAAAAACAAATGCCGTCAACATGCTGATGACTTTCAAGTTTATATCTCCAGTTTCAACTTCTCCCCTGAACTTTAGACTTACATATTCAACTGCTTACTAGATAGCTAATAAGCATCTAATAGGTCTAACAAATACTCAAGTTTTGGCAATGGTTTTATTGAGATATAGGTCATACTTATACCATACAATTCACCCATTTACGGTGTACAATTCAATAGATTTTAGTATATTCATGGAGATGTTGTGCAGACCTTTGATTCCCACCTCACCACCCCCAAAATCTCTACCCCTATTCTTATTTGCTTTGCTAAGTGTTTTTAAGCCCCAAATCTAGGAATCACCATTGGTTCCTCTCTTTATGTCCTACTCCTCATCTGACCCATTAGCAAGTTTTGACACACTTGTCTTTCAAACATATCACAAATCTATCTCCTTTCACTTCCACCACTCTCATCTTAGTTATGCCAACATCTCTTCTTTCCAGATTTACTGCAGTAGCCTCCTAATTAGTCTTCCTAACTCTCTTTCTAACTGATCATCCACTCAAGTGACACTCAGTCAAGTTTTCCACAAAACAGAGTGATGATTAAAATACATAGATCTTGTCACACTCCTGCTCAAAACCCTTCATTGACTTCCCATCATGGAATAGATTCCAAACCGCTCACCATAGCCCACTAGACCCACCCTTACTCATGCTGTTCCAGACACACATTGGTCTTCCTTTTTTTACCTTCAAGCCATCAAACTTATTCCTGCCTCGGGGCCTTTTCACTAATTCCTCTACCTGGAACGCTTTCCTCAAACTTTCACATGGCTTCTTCCTTCCTTAATCAGGCCTCTGCACAAATGTCACCTTCTCAGAATGGCTTTCAGTGACCATGTTATCTAAAATAAAAGTCCTCCCCCTTCCAAACAAAGTCACTTTTTATGGCCTTACCCTGATTTATATTTTTTTTCTAGCACTTGTCTCTCTCTGACATTTATCCTACATTCAGTTGTCTATGTGTTTGTCATTTGTTTCCCCTATTGTGGCAGCTATGGAAATGCTCTTCTCAGATCTTCTTCAAATGAACACCTGGCAGGGAACGTGGAAACTTCACTAGCCTCTCAGAGCTTATTTCTTCATCCGTAAAGTGGGATAATCTAGCTCCTGTCCAGATGACATAATTATGGTGAGGACAAGTCATATATTTTAAAACCTTTATGTAAATTTATTTTGTTAATTTTACAAAACTTTATACAAAGATAAGATTGTTTTTAAAGATCCATTACAGCCTGAGAATGCTGATCCATTCTTTGAACTGCTTTTTAAAATTCTGAGGCTACCTTTGATATGAGGATGCCCTCTGTTGTTCTCCTGTATATCTGATTCACAGTAAATATGAGACATGGTCTATATCATCATTCTATACAAGACTATTAGAGTAGGAATGGTACTCAGAGAACACATAGTCTCATTTTAAAGATGAGAGAGCTAAGCACAGACATAATGATAAAGTGCCTAAAAGCAGTCAAACCAGGACCAGAAACCAGTATTCTTGACTCCAAGTTCAGTGTGCTTTAGTCAGAATGGCAATATACAAGTATGGAAATACTATTGAATTTGACTTAAATGTCCAAGTTGACTTCATTTTCTTGCCTCAACACTTGTTATTCCTCCCAATTTAATTATTCACATTAACAGAATTACTCTTGGTATCTACCCAGTCTCCCAAGACGGAAATCCTAAAGTCAGTTTTAATTCTGTTCTCTCCTTTATGCACCACATTTTGTTATGTGGTCTCATTAATTCTACCTTCTAAGTCTCTTTCACCCTCTTCTCCATGTGGGCTGTTGTTCCCTAAGCCTTCATCTTTTTAAGTCTGTTTTATTTCAATAGCCTCCCAAGTGTTTTGGCATCCTCCAGGCCCACTCACCCTTTTTTCATTCAATATCATTCTTGCTTAAAATTTTTGTAATATTCCAGGGGTTAGGCTAGATATGGAGATGAAAAGATGAAGTGGACATAGTCTGTGCTCTACAGGAACTAGAAATCTAACGGAGAGATGTAAACATGTAAATAAATATTGATTTCTTATTACTCCAAAATATCATCAAAACAAACTTTTGATGAAACAAAGCTGAGTTTATTCCCTTTGCAGTAAGGGGTGGCACTACCTCAACAGACTTTAGTAGTATCTACACATGGTGAGGGTGGATTTGGGATATTTATGAGTTTTGAAGTCTGGTTTAAGGCAGATCTTTCAATGGGAAGAGGACATTGTTATAATTGATTAAAAATCATGACACAGTAGTTTAAGATTGGTATATCCAGCACATAAGGATTTTGAGGAGTGGAGTTCAAAGAATCCTTGCGTATAACTATTGCTTGATGTTCCTGACGAGTTGATCATTTTTTCAGTAAGTCCCTGGAATGTACAATAAAGTTGATTTACAACTTTCAGTTTCCTAAGCAAAAGTTTCCTGGAATAGTAGAGTTCTGTTGATGAAGACAGTAGAATAGTAAAATCATGTTGATTTAAGCATAAGACTGTGTGGTGGTAGATAGTTTCACTTCTTAAAAGTACAGCAAGACATTATAGATACATGTGTGGAGTACTGTGGGAGCATGAAGGAGGGGGTGGTCAATGATTCCTAAAGTCAGAGTGAGGAAGAATTAGAAAAGACTTTACGGACTTGAACTGTATCTTAAAAGGTAAATAATATTCCATTTATGGATATATCACATTTTGTCTATCCATTCATCAATTAATAAACATTTGGGTTGTTTCCACTTTGGGGCTACTACAAATAATGCTTCTATGAACACTCACGTATACATTACACTTTTTTGTGAACATGTGTTTTCATTTCTCTTGGGTATACAGCTAGGAGTAAAATTGCTGGGTCATATGGTAACTCTATGCATAACTTTTTGAGGAACTGCCTAACTATTTTCCAAAGAGGCTGAACCATTTATATTTCTACCAACAATGTATAAGGGTTTAAATTTCTCCACATCCTTGTCAATGCAGGCTATTTTCTGTTTTGTTTGTTTGTTTGATTATAGCTATCCTAGTGGTGTGAAATTGTATCTCGTTGTGGTTTTGACTTGCATTTCCCTAATGACTAGTGATGTTGAACATCTTTTCATGTGCTTATTGGACATTTCCATATATTCTTTGAAGAACTGTGTTGTAAATACTTTGCCCATTTTTAATTGGGTTATTTGTATTTTTATTGTTGAGCTATAAAATTTCATTACTTTGGATACAATTATCAGATATATGACTTGCAAATATTTCTCCCACTCTGTGGCTTGTGTTTTCACTGTCTTGATGGTATTCTTTAAGCACAAACGTTTTACCTTTTCTTATTGAGGTGAAAGTCACATAACATAAAATTAATCATTTTAAAGTGAACAATTCAGTGGCATTTAGTGAATTTAAAATGTTGGGCAACCACAACCCCTGGTAACAAAATATTTTTATCATCTCCAAAGGAAACACTGTACCCATTAAGTAGTTGTTCTCCACTCCTCCTTTCCTCTAGCCGCTGGCATCTACCATTCTTTGTTCTGTCTTTGTGGATTACCTATTTTTGACAATTCAGATAAACGGAATGATACAATATGTGACCTTTTATATCTGGTTTCTTTCACTTACTATAATGTTTTTCAGGTTCTTTTACATTGTAGCATGTATCAATATTTCATGCCTTTAGATGGCCAAATAAATAGGGAAGTGTGTATCCTCTACCTTTGTCCTACTTTTTCAAAAATGTTTTGGGTATTTGGGGCCCCTTGCAATTCCATACTAATTTTAAAATTTGCTTTTCCATTTCTATGAAAAGGCCGTTGGAATTTTGATAGAGATTGCATGGAATCTGTAGATTCCTTTGGTAATATTGCCATCTTAACAATATTAAGCCTTCCAATCCTTGAAAACAGGGTGTGTTTCCATTTCATTAGGTCTTTAATTTATTCTAGCAATGTTTTAGTTTTCAGTGTATAAGTCTTTTATCTCCTCGATTAAATTTATTCTTAAATATTTTATTCTTTTAATGCTATTGTAAGTAAAATTGTTTTCTTAACTTCCTTTTCATTGCCGGTGTATAGAAATACACCTGATTTTTTGTTTGTTTGTTTGTAGATCTTTTAACCTGTAACTTTACTGAATTTGGTTACAGCTCTTGTAGGTTTTTTGGTGGATTCTTTCAGATTTTCTATATATGGGATCATGTCATCTGCAAATAGAGATAGTTTTACTTTTCCCTTTCCAATTTGGATGCCTTTTATTTATTTTCTTGCCTGATTTATCTGACTAGAACTTCTAGTACAATGTTGAATAGCAGTGGTAAAAGCAGGCATCTTTGTCTTGCTCCTGATTTTAAGAGACTATTTTCAGTCTTTCATCATTGAGGAGGATGCTAGCTGTGGGTTTTTCATAAATGCCCTTTAACATGCTGAGGAAGTTCTCTTCTACTCTTAATTTGTTGAAAGTTTTTATCAAAAAAGGGTGGCTAGACTTTGTCAAATGTTTTTCCTGCCTTAATTGAAATTATCATGTGTTTTTTTCCTTCTTTCTTTTAATGTAATATGTTACATTGATTAATTTTCTTATACTAAACAACCCTTTTGTTCCTGGGATAAATCCCACTTGCTCATGATGTGTAGTCCTCTTCATATGCCATTGAATTCAGTTTGATAGAATTTTATTGAGAATGTTTATACCTGTATTCACATGAGATAGTTGTAGTTTTCTTTTCCTGTGATGCCTTCATGTGGCTTTGGTATCAAGGGAAAACTGACTTCATAGAATATTTCCTTTTCTTCTGTTTCTTGGGAGAGTTTGAGAAAAAATTGGTATTAATTCTTCTTTATATGTTTAGTAGATTTCACCAGTGAAACCGTCTCATCCTGGACTTTTCTTTTTTGGGAGTTTTTTTTTTTTTTAATTATTGATTCAAACTTTGTAATTGTTATAGGTGTGTTCAGATTTTCTATTTCTTTCTGAGTCTGTTTAGGTAATTTGTGTGTTTCTCAGAATTTATCCATTTTATCTAGGTTATCTAATTTGTTGTTGTACCAAACAAATTTTGATGAAGTCCAGTTTTTCTACTTTTTTCTTTTGTTGCTTATGCTTTCATTGTCATATTTAAGAAACTGTTGACTAACTCTAGGTAATAAAGAATTATGTGTATCATGTTTCCTAGGTTTTCCTGTAAGACTTTTATAGTTTAACACCTACATTTAGGTCTATAATCCATTTTCAGTTAATTTTTGTATTAATATATGGTATGAGATAAGGGTTGAGATGTATTGTTTGTTTATTTCTGTATATGGATACACAATTGTTCCAGCATCATTTTTTTAAAATAATAGGAGTCTGATGCTCATTAGTTCCCCAAACTTGGTACAAACTTTAGCATCAGGGTGAGGATATTGCAGGGTGAGTTTTAGTTTGGTGTCGGTTTGACGGAGAGAGAAGTACAGCTATCTGGTAAAGGTTTTGCTTGTTGGGCAATTCAGAACAAGGAAGGACATACTGACATCTCTTTCATGTCTCAGACCTAAGGCAGGATGCAGCAGGTCGGCATTTGTGTTCATGGTAGTCATTTCATGTGCTCATGCTGTACTCCAGCTGCCTGACATTTATCTAACATGCAGCAACTGAGTTGAGCTGACCTTTAAAATATTTATTTATTTATTTATTTATTTATTTTTTAGACAGAGTCTTACTCTGTTGCCCAGGCTGGAATGCAGTGGCCTGATCTTGACTCACTGTAACCTCTGCCTCCTGGGTTCAAGCAATTCGTGTGCCTCAGCCTCTCGAGTAGCTGGGACTACAGGTGCATGCCACCACACCTGGCTAATTTTTTGTATTTTAGCAGAGACGGAGTTTCGTCATGTTGCCCTGGCTGGTGTCGAACTCCTAAGCTCACGCAATCCACCCGCCTCGGCCTCACAAAGTATTAGGATTATAGTTGTGAGCCACCGCGCCCTGCCCTAGCTGACTTTTTTCTCCTCTCTCATTTCCTTCTCTCAGGACTCTACCCTCTGCTTCCCAAAGTAGCTTCAGATAATCTGGGAGATTGGTTTTTGGTGGGGGGTGGGTAGTAGTAGTAATACTAATAGTAGTAGCAGATAACAAGATGGAATCTGGAGAAATAAAGAAGATGTACTTGGCAGGAGGAGAGGAGGAGGAAGGAATAGTGGAACTAGAAAGCAGCTGGAATGACCAGGAAGGGTATCCAAAAACCCAGCCACGAGGCTTTAGTTTTTGCATAAAGGAGACAGAGAGAACTTTAGTAGTGCACCAGCTGGCTGCTACAACATTCAAGCTGGGGAAAAGTGAGAGGGATGGGGCAGGGAAGACTGAGCACTCAGATGTATTAATAGAAGGGAAACAAGAGGAAAAAGGCAATTTCCATCTCACTGTAGAAAAAATTCAAGAAGAATGAACATAGGTGGGAAACAGCTTCTTCCTCTTCTTAGGCAAACACTGCTCACACTCTCTTGGGGCCCAATTTCTATTCTTAGGCCTTGCTAGAAGATCAAAGCCACTCTGATACTCTTGCTTTAATGTAATGGTTGAGAAAAATAGAATTTTGACCTGCCCAGATAACATGTACAGTTTATTAGGAACTGTGACAGGCCCGTGGAGATGATTAATTGGAGAAGAGTGTCTGTTTCCTTTGCATCATTCAAACTGCACTCTAGGGGGCAGTGTGGTGTAGTCGAAAGATCACAAGCTTTGTAGCCTGACAGACAAGGGTCCAAATCTAGGTTCTGCCATTTTACTCCTCGTGCACCTTTGGATGAGTTACTTAACCTGTCCGAGTTCTGATTTTTCTCTCTCCAAAAAAGCAGATTATGTGTACCTCATAGAGTTTTTCAGGGAATTAAATGAGAGAATGTCAGTAAAGCCCCTTGTATAATGTCTGGTACATATACTAGGAACTCAGTATGTGCCAGTTTCTCCCCCAGTGTCTTATCACTGACTGCATCGTAGGCACAAACTGAAGCTGTCTCCTGTTTTTAAAGGCTTTGACCCCAAAGTTCTACTTTTAGTACTTTTATTAAATTTTGAAGTTGTATTAAAAAGAAACAATCCAAAGAACAGAAAACATTTTGTAGTTAAGGATGTTCACTGGGTTTGTTCATAGTAAAACAAAGAAAAAATATTCTGAGCCCCCCAAATGTAAGCGAATGTTATTTATTTAAAAAGACTTCCAAAAATAAAAATAAATTAAAAATGATATCCATGAGGATGTTTAATAACACAGTGATATGTTTACATTCTACTATTAAGGTAACAAAATTTATACATACAATTCTATATACAGCTATCTTAATTGTTGAAAAAAATGTATCAAAACAATATTGAGATGAAAAACACCAAAATATTAATGATGGTTGATCTACCTTTGGGAAGAGGATTATGAGTTACTTTTTAAAAAACTTTCCTACCATGCACAAAACATGACTTTCATACTGAAAAAACCAAAATTTAATTTAACCACATACCAATTTTTTTTTTTTTTTTTTGAGATGGAGTCTTGCTTTGTCACCCAGGCTGGAGTGCAGTGCACCATCTCAGCTCACTGCAACCTCCGCTTCCCAGGTTCAAGCGATTCTCCTGCCTCAGCCTTCCGAGTAGCTGGGATTACAGGTGCATGATACCACACCCGGCTAATTTTTGTATTTTTAGTAGAGGTGAGGTTTCACTATGTCTGCTAGGCTGGTCTCGGACTCCTGACCTCAAGTGATCCACCCACCTAGGCCTCCCAAAGTGCTGGGGGTACAGGTGTGAGCCACCATGCCCGGCCACCGCAGACCAATTTTTAAGAGGCTCTTGAGGAGTACTCTACAGCAACAAGAATGATCTACAACTATATGCAACAATATGATACATAGAGAATACCTCAATTTCTATAAAGTACAAACACAAAATAAATCTATGCTGTTAGTCATTGGGATAGTGATAACCCAGGGCAGGGGGTGGGTACTAACTTTTACATCTGGCCTTATTTTGCACAATGTTATATTTGTGAAATTCACTGTGAGTGTGGGTTGGGGGTGGGGAGCAGTGACTAAAAAGGGGCACAAGAGGGCTTGTGGGATCTGGTAGTGCTCTGTTTCATGATCTGGGTGCCAGATATGCTTAGTCTGTGAAAATTTAGCATCCTTATTAATGGTGAAATTTTCTATATGTATGTTATACTTCAATAAAAAAATTAAAAAAATAGGATAGATGATAGATACATAGATTATGAGCAGATGATAGAGATATAGATAAACAGATAGATTACAGATATACATAGATAGATAGCTATAGATAGATATACATACATACATAGATGATAATATACTGAATGAATCATCATTTGTGTCTTAGCTGGAGAGCCATCTTTAGAACAAAAAGACAAACTTGTTTTGACCACAAGATGGCAGCATTAGTTGCTTGGGAATCAAATTCCAGGGTGCTTCAGCACAAACATTTCAAGAACCAATTATGCAGTGGGTACATATGGACATAAAGACGGGAACAATAGACACTGGGGACTATAAGCGGGGAGGAAAAGGCTGAAAAATGACCTATTGGTTCCTGTGTTCACAACTTGGATGATGGATTCAATCGTACTGTACTCCAAACCTTAGCATCATGCAATACATCCATGTAACAAACATGCACATGTAGCCCCCAAATCGAAAATAAAAGTTGAAAAAAAAAAAAGCAACACATATGTGTGTTAGTAGAAGATAATTTAGAGATTTTATACTCTGACCTTCTTTAATTTTCCAGATTAAAAAAAAAATGCCATAGAAAGACTAGTTGCCCAAGGACACACTGCTAGTTAGAAGATAACCTAGGCTGAAAACCCCGATTTCTGGGCTTGCTCTGCCACACTTAAAAACTCCTATTTTCAGCTATGGTTCCTTTCTATCCCGCTGTGGAAGAGGAAGTTTATTAAGAAGAAGCACTCCTTCTTTTATAACTCCAGAAAACAGAAGTGTCAAACGGAATAGAAAATTCATGAGCAGAATTGGCAGTACTGACAGGCTGTAGCATGAAATTTCCTTATATGGACTTTTAAACACATCACATGGCCAATTCTGCCTGAGCTCACTTAAGCTTCTACTTCCTTAGATGTAAAAGATAGACCCTGTGACCTCTCTGGGTTTTGTTTGTTCTCTCTCTCTCTCTCCTTCTCTCTCTTTCTTGTTTTGGGTTCATCCATATTTCATCATATAATTTTGCTTTTTATTTTCTTCTAAGGCAAGAAGTACTGAAGCCAGTTCTCAAAAAATTGAGTGCCAGCTATGCACAAAGAAGGCATAGCACTGTCACCAGAGACCCTCGAAGATCAGAATCACAAGATGAGAAGGTCAAACTTAGCTTGATGTTTCCCTTTCCTCTGCTCTCTTTTGTAAAATTGCAATGCAGGGATTTTAATCTAAATCTTTTCTAAAGAACAGCTAAGCATTCCCTGGCATCACTTATATTTCATAAATGGCCAAGGTCATTCCTGACACCTAATAAGAAAACATGATTGTCAACTACTCTGCAGCCCACTGAGTCCAGACTCCAGCTACTCCCACTCTTACCCTTAGTCTTGCTTCTTGTCACCGACAAGCATAAAGGACACTGGCAGAAAAGCTTCTCAGAGGGAAAACACAGGCTACCAGAACTCTTGGTGGCTGAGAGAAAAGTTCTGGTTGATTTATTTTTCTGGGTAACCAAAAAAGGCTTCATTGTTTCAACTTTTGTGCTGAAAATCTTCTGTGTGCTCCTTCTATGTTAGGAAATAAGAGAACCTGGAGAACATAGTTGGAGCAGATGATTTCATGGATTTAGTCATTGTCTTGCACATCAATTACCATGTTCAAGGGATGAACATGGTAACTGAAATACAAGAGCTTTGGAAGTAGTCCAGTCCTTCATTTTACAAATTAGGGAACTGAGGCCCTGAGAAGGAAGTGAACTATTCAAGGTAAGGTCACATGAGTCATAAAGCTGGGAAGGCAGAGAACTAGCTCCAGTGTGAGCTTATATCTTCTAAAATTGGGAAGGAAAATAACCCCACTTAATTTGAAGGTCCTGGCTTGCTTAAATAGAAGTCATAAGTTTCCCTGTTCATCTAGTTCTTCTCTAAGTACCAGCCAGAATCCTACTGACAAAGTAAAAGATTGAAGTAGTTTTCTGAACCATTTGGGCTGAAACCCCATTGCATAGCTATAGCCTTTAAATATATGTGGTGTGGCTATAAAGCAGTGTGACCAGTTTCCACAAACCACAGAATAAAACTGGGCACACTACTATATATTCATACTGTATGCTTTGGATTTTCCATGAATACAGGGGACAGGAAATCCAGAAATAGCCCCCAAACTTGTTTTGAAACCAATTTCTACCTCCACCTTCAACAAACCTTTTGCAAAAGGCCACGAAGGAGAAGCACGTTGACTTAGTCATGACATCACATCTGTTATCTTTTCTCTTGTGCGTATTTCATTATTTACTGGTACTAATACCAAGGCAAGTGTCAAAATGGACAAATGAAAGCAGGGGTAATAAGGAGATGAAAAATGAAAAACAGTCTGTATCTCAAAGAAAGATGGTGAAATAAACATGCACAAGATAAAAGATAAGATAAGAAGAAATGTGATGGTATGGGTAAGTCAATTTTGTTTCTCCTTAGTAGCCTTTTGTAAAAGAACCTCAAGTGATTTGTGTGCATATTGAAGTTTGTGAGGCACTGATGTAGTAAAAATAACTCTGGATTCAGACTTGGAAAACCAGGTTTCTTTCCTTGCTTCTGCCACTTTGTGGTTTAATAAATTTATCCAAGTGACTTCCTTTCCCTGAGCTTCAGTTTTCTCATGAGTAAAATGAAAGATTCAACCAGAAGGCTTCTGAAGGTATTTAAGCCCCAAAGTTCTAGGATTCTAATTAGCAGTGAACACTTGACCTTGGATGCTTCCTTGTAAATATGAATAGCTCAACTTCCTTCAGATTAATGAAGTTTATGATTGAAAACCAGGTGGTAAAACATTGGTTTGTTGGATATTTCCAATTCCTCCTTTCAGATTGCCTCAACTCCACTGCCCTTCCAGGCATTCTGAGATGAGGTGTTCATGCTTGTCAACATTCCAGTTTTGCAAAGTGAGCCCGCATGAAACTACAGGAGAGGGTAGCTGTGCTGATGGTGGGAAGAAACCAACATCTGAGGCTTTCACCCCAGAGCTAGATTGAACAAAGGCAAATTCTCAAAGTAAAGAGAAATACAGACAAGTTCAGAAACTGATCCCAGTTCATCTGGCACTTCCTCTTCACAGGATCACTAAAGAATAAAGCATTAATTTTACCCTCAGTGTTGATTTTCCTCTTTCTGTTCTTCCATCTCTGAAATCAGGTCAAGTTGGCCCTACCACCATTTAACCATGGCAACAAGTTCCCATGTTTGGCCATGGCCTTATTTTTGTTTGCTTGTTTGTTTTTTAAATTATTTTATTTTAAATTTTGTGGGTACATAGTAGATGTATAGATTTATAGGGTATATGAGTTTTTTGATACAGGCATGCAATGTGAAATAAGCACATCATGGAGAATAGGGTATCCACAGATCCCACTTCTTGATGGAAGGAGTGACAATGAATTTGTGGCCATTTAAAAAAAACCCCTGTATTATCCAGGAGATAGATAGCACTGAAGGAACTCTCTTTATTCAATGCTAGATTGAAACATGTATACTGCCAGGGATTCCTTTTTCCCATCTAGCTTGGGGTTCACACAAGAAAGCAAGTTCAGCTCACATCATATCTTAGTTCACTGGATCTTAAAATTTTGGCCAAAAAGGAGAAAATAAGTGAGAACATAGAAAAAAAGTGTGTACACTCTCTCTCTGTCTCTCAATCTCTCTTTTTAAATGCCCTTTCCCCCTCTTTCTCCTTCTTGTTTTTCTAAGATCTAGATGAGCTAAACCACCCACTCTCTGTCTCCTTTCCCCTGAGCTGCACCCTGATCCTGCTCAAATTTTCAAGAGCTGTGGAATGGTGTCTTCCTGCACCAACCCACTGGGATCAGAAAGAATCAAAAAAGCAAACTATGCAGTAAAGAAGGGATCCAAGAGAGCCAAAAGAAAGCAAGGGTTTGTTTGCCTTAGACCAGTTCTATTTATATTTCCTATACTCCACCCTAGCAGGGTGGTCTAATTGTGTGGCTCTATGGACTCCAGAACTAAGCTTTATTTTTGATCCACACCAGAGCTCCTACTCTGAGCAGGAGGAGAGAATTTCAGTCCCGCATTTCTCTCCCTTTCCAGAGTTACTATGTGTGCCATTTAGCTAATATTTATTACTTATTCTGTGCCAAGCACTGTGCCAAATACTTTATAGCCATTATCCCATTTAAGCCTCACAGCAACTCTATGAGGTACATAAAATTATTCCTGATTACAGGTGAGAAAACCAAGACATGGTGAGCTGAAATAACTTGTTCTGGCTCACACTGTTAGTATAAAGTAGAACTTAGTTCAGAACCGAGGCAATCTGACCACAAAGCCTGTGGAAATCTCTCTGTATTTATCTCAGCTGAGCAAGAGGGACAATAGTATTTATCATAAAGCTATAAGAACAGTATATTTATCGTCAATAAGACTTTTGTTTAAGGGCTGCATGCAACTAACTGGTAAAAATAACCAGTATCGATAAAAGTAGATTTTTAAGAGAGGCCGGGTAATTATAATAATGACAGTTAACATTAACCAAAAGCTTAAAATGTGCCAGGAGCTAATGAAATATTTCACATATATTAATTTGTTAAATACAACAACCTAGGTCAGTAGTATCATTATTATATTTGATAATTGAGTAATATAGAGCATAGAGAAGGTAAGTAACTTGCCCACAATCAAACTCAAAGTAAAAGACACAGCAAGGATTTAAACACAGGCAGCTAAACTTGGAAGTAAATGCTCTTATATTATGCAATACTGCCTCTCTTGATTGCATCTGCTCTTGAAAGTTGAAATTATAGACACTATTAATCTTTCTGGGAAAATGAAGGTATATAGCCTACCCTAGAAGTGCATAGTATTAAACACCTAAGAACTATTTTGGTCAAGGTCTTGTATCCTCACTGACAAGAGTTTTGTTTTAATTTGCTTTTTTATTAGTCTAGTAACAGTACTTGGCATGTAGTGGATGCTCAATAAACAATTTCATGATGGTATTATTTTATTCACTTAATCATATTCTATGAGGTTCAGGATCATGTGAACCAGCAAGCTAAATCAAAACAAATCATTTCTTTTCTGCTTAAATACGGTGAACATCATCAGTGCATGAGGCTGTGTACTAAGCATTCGTGGAGACACAAGATATAAAATCAGTCATTGATAGCTCCCCAAAAGACCTCATCTTATTATTTCTTGTATGTTTGCAGCACTACTCTTTTCCTCTAGGAAGATTATCTTTTTATATCTGATCTCCTAATTCTGGAGTTCTTAGGTTGTCATAAATTAGGTTTCTTTTCTTTTCTTTTCTTTTCTTTTTTTTTTTTGAGACAGAGTTTCACTGTCATCACCCAGGCTAGAGTACAGTGGTGCAATCTTGGCTTATTGCAACCTCCGCCTCCCGGATTTGAGCGATTTTCTTGCCTCAGCCTCCCGAGTAGCTGGGACTACAGGCATGTGCCACGACGCCCGGCTATTTTTTGTATTTTTAGTAGAGATGGGGTTTCACCATGTTGGCCAGGCTGGTGTCGAACTTCTGACCTCAGGTGATCTACCCGCCTCGGCCTCCCAAAGTGTTGGGATTACAGGCGTGAGCCACTGCATCTGGCCCAGTTTTTTTTTTTTTGGTTTTCTTTACTCCTATCCCCACCACTTTTTAAGGTATGTTCCCTCCTATGTAGATGGCTCTCTGCCTTGCCATTTTCCACAGACTATGCCTGGGGAGTTGCAGCTGCCAACCAGTTTGTTAGAGGAGTGAGGACAGAAACCTAACATGGCTGCAGCTTGCCTTTTCTTTCATATGGTACTTTCAATGAATGCCAGCCCATCGGCCTATCACATCAAGTACAAATCTTTCTGATTTTTCAGTTCATTTATATCTGGCCCCACCCTAATTCACCAACCCCATTTCTCCCTGCTCCTATATAAAGATCTTCTGTCAGGCAGGCAGGCCTCTGTCACCAGAAATTACTTCATGCTCATTTCCACCCTCTTGTGATTGTTCACTCAATTTTTCCTTCTTCCTGCTACCACTAGCACTTGTACCAACTCAAGCTAACACTTGGTGGTACTCTTGTAATAAGCACTCATTATTTCATGTATCAACTTGGAGTTCCCAACTATATTGTCAATGCCGCTAAAATTCATGCTATCCTGCTGTAGCACCCTTGGTTCCTTTATGTCACCAACATCTACTATCCTCTCAATCCTAGCTTTTCATTTAAGTCAGCTGGTGTCTTTGTCTGGTGTAAGGTGTCTACTCCAGACTTACAAAATTGTTAATGAAAGGAAAGCATCACATATAGATTAAAAGAGAGGAAGGGTCTCAAATTAATAATCTAAACTCCTATGTCAAGTACCTAAAATAAGAACCAAATAAGCCTAGATTAAGTAAAAAGAAAGAAATAATGAAGAAGAGAAAAAAATGAAATTGGAAAAAAAATGGAAAAAAAGAAAAAAACAAAACCAAGAGCTGGTCCTTTAAAAAGATAAATAAGATGGACAAATGTGTACCAAGACTGACAAAAAAGAGAAAACATACAGATTACTAATATCAAGAATGAAATAGAAGATATCACTATAGACCCTGCAGAAATCAAAAGGATAATAAGGGAATAGTATGAAAAACCCTAGCACATAAATTTGGCCACTCAGACTAAATGGACCACTTTCCTGGAAAACATAAAGTACCACAATTTGCCTAATACAAAATATATCATTTGAAAAATCCCATAACTAGTAATAATATTGAATTATTATTTTTATAACTCCAAAAAAACTTCCAAACCCAGAAAGTTTTACAGGAGAATTATACCAAACTTTAAAGAAGAATTAACACATTTCCACATAATCTCTTCCAGAAAATAAAAGGAGTATTTTCCAATTCATTTTGCAAAAGTAAAACTACCCTGGTAACAAAATAAAACAAAGATTGTTTTTAAAAAAGAGAAAAGAAACAGAAAGAAAGAGGAAAAGGAAGAAAACTACAGACCATTATCTTTCATGAATATAGATGTAAAAGTCCTTTAAAATATTAACAAATAAGGCTGGGCACAATGGTTCATGCCTATAATTCTAACACATTGGGAGGCTGAGGCAGTTGGATCCCTTGTACTCAGGAGACAGCCTGACCAACATGGTGAAATTCTCTCTTTAGAGGAAAAAATATGAAAACTATCCAGGCATGGTGGCATGTGCCTGTAGTCCAGCTCCTCCAGAGCCTGAGGTGGGAGGATCACTTGACCCCAGGAGGTTGAGGCTGCAGTGAGCTGTGATCATGCCACTGCACTCCAGCCTGGGCAACAGAGCGAGACCCTGTCTCGAAAAACGAATGAACAAACAAACAAAAAGTTAACAAATAAAATTCAACAATGTAGAGAAAGAATTATACATCATGATCAGTGGGATTTACTCATGTTTTGATCATATGGGTAAACATAAAAGCCAGTATTATTGAACATTTTTGGTTTGTAACTCCTATTTTTTCCCTATATGATTTAAAAAGCAAGTAAATAAAATGATAATTATAAATCTATCTTAATGGGCACACAATTGTATAAAGATGCAATTCGTGACAATAACAACATAAAGGGGGCATTGAGCTATAAAGCAGCAGTGTGTGTGTGTGTGTGTTTAGATAAAGTCTCACTCTGTCGCCCAGGCTGGAGTACAATGGTATGATCAAAGCTCACTGTAGCCTGGAACTCCTGGGCTCAAGTGACCCTTCTGCCTCAGCCTCCCAAGTAACTGGGTTTATAGGCATGAGCCACCATGCCCAGCTTTTTATTTTTTGTAGAACGGGGTCTCCCTATGTTGCCCAAGCTGGTTTCAATTTCCTAGGCTCAAGTGATCTTCCTCACCAGCATTCCAAAGACAGCAGCTTTTTTAATACTACTGAAACTTAAGTTTTTGTTAATTCAAATCTGATTGCTATAGTTAAGGGGTTAATTACAATCCCCAGAGTGACTACAACAAAACAACTTAAAAAAATAGAGAAAAAGGAACAAGAAGGGAATCATAACACTAGGGGGAAAAAAACAGTGAATCACACACAAAAAAAGGCAGTAATGGAAGCACTGAAGAAAAAAAGTTATAAGAAATGTAAAAGACAAAGCAAAATTACAGAAGTAAGCCTTTCCTTGTCAGCGATTACTATAAATGTTAAGGGCTTAACTCTACAACTAAAAGATAAAATTGATAGAATGGATAAAAAACATGATCCTGTCTACATACGCTGTGTACAAGAGACTCATTTTAGATCCAAAAATTACTAATACATGCAACAGCTTGTATGTGTTATTTGTGCAGATAAATGTGGGAATACTTGAAGTGTGCCTCATCTTCTACCCCTCCTCACAAGACACCCAAATAACTTAAGCAGTCTCCCCACAAGGCTTTTACCCCACTCAACTCCACCCTATTCGCATTTAGATCTTGCATTTATGCTAAAGAGTCTACCTACCTACCTAGCAGGGATCAAAGCCATATCTTAAGGCTAGAATCTATGAATAGATTTTAGGTTTTAATATGAGGAAGAGACAGGGATAGGATTTGGAGTACTGGGGAAGGAGGAGTAGGGCAAAAGGACCTTTGCTACACCTATGATAAAATATACAATACACAGCCTGGGAAATAAAAAAAGGGCTCCTGGAATATGGTCGTACTTGTTTTTTCCTTTCTTTTCTTTTCTTTCTTTCTTTCTTTTTTTTTTTTTTTTTTTGCACTTGCCCACATAGCTTTACAAATACATCAAGGAATAGGCACCTGGCTCTTTTTTCTAGTCTAGAAATGCTGATTCTTGTCTTCTGAGAAATGAGTGACTTTCTCTTCTCGTAAACAATAAAGCAAAGCTCTGCAAATTATCTGAAAGACGGCAAGGTTCTCCCTTGATTAATCTTCTTATTTCCTCTTGTTCTTCTTACCAAATGTGGAAAGCATGTGGTGTGCTTCAGTTTCAAATGAGAGCTGCTGGCTTGGATTCATGAAAGATTTTTCTTGTTACTTATTTTTTGCTTGAAGGAGAGAATTTCAGTTAAATTTTTTCCAATATTTTATTATGAAATTTCAAAAGATATAGAAAATTTGAAAGAATTTTACAGTGAACATTTGTCTACCTATCACCTAGATTCTACAATATTCCATTGTATGGATGTACCACAGTTTATCACTTATTGAAGTATATTTGTGTTGTTTCCATTTTTTGGCAATTTTTCTTGTTACTTATTTCTTGTTTGAAGGAGAGGATTTTAGTTAAGTTTTTTCCAGTATTTTTCCTTTTTCCAATTTTTGGCAATTATTAATAGAACCTCTATAGACATTGATGCCCAGAGTTTTTATGTATTATTATTTAGTATTTTATTTCCAACTTTAAAAAAGCAAACTCTGCAATGATTAGTATATTAGTATCATCCATTACTCAGATTTTCAGCATTATTCCTAAAACTACATAAGAAATACAAATGGAAAAATGTAAGTCATAATTATTTAACAAAACAGCACTTCATCACAAAAGCTTGTAAAATTGCAAGAATGTCATTTTAAAATACTGGCACTTTAAGATAACGATAATCTCAAAACCCACAAAATTGTCAAATTTCCCTAAACTGCTAAGCAGAGAAGAAGCTGACTCTAATTAAAAAGTTTAAAGAAAAATCAAATTCAAATAAATTGAATACTTCATATTGAGATGCAAAGCTTAAATGTCTTCTTTCCTCACATCTATTTGATTTATAAAGAGGTAAACCGCACTATAGGAAAATATACCCTATTTTAAATCTGACATTGTCATTTTAAAAGCTGGCCAATTAATTAGAAATACTTTTAATGGAGAGTCTCAAGTTTCCTGAGCAATCCATATTTAGAGAAATGGGAAAAGACCTTTACAGCCAGCACTCTCAGTCTTCACTGGAAGTAGCATCAACAAAAAAGTATTCAGTATGGTGGTCTTGTATTTTAAGTTCATGCTTTTGGGAATACATTCTCCGCTCTTCTTCAATGTAGGAACTGCAAAATATAACTACCATTACATGGTAACGGGAGTGAAAGAATATAGAGTCCTCATGTAAAAATTAAAACATACTTTTCTATTAGTCCTTCAAAAATAGACTTTCAAAATGTTTGATTCTCATAACCCCTTGCTATGAGTAGCTTGGTTACTCTTCACTTTGTAAATATAAGTGGGTTATATGAAGTTTGTTATCAACTGATCAAGATTTGGGGATTCAGTTATGGATGAAAATGGTCTCAATTTAACTTTTATTACTCCCATGATGAGAAGCAGGGTGTCTAGATTAAACCTTTTTATCAGCTAACTATATGAAAAGATAAACACTGTAATAATTCATGTGATACAAAATGGGCAAAAGCCAAAGGCTAGCTTCCCCCCCCAGAAAGAAAAATTTCAGGCCTATGAAAAGGAAGGACAACAATATTAATTTTTAAAATTATATTTACTTAGAAGCATTTAGAATGTCAAACAAAACAGCTGCAACTTTTTGCAATTAAAAATTAGTATTTAGTAAACAAAATAACAGTTATTTTGTATAAGCTGCATCAGAGAGAACTGAAGATGAAAACACTGTCATCCCATATATAACTAATTTGTGCTGTGCACCAACATAAACCTGCTTTAAATTTCCATGCCAATTTGCAACCGCTGTGCTGTAACAGGCAAGATTAGTGGCTATTGAACATACCACCAGGACAGGGCTAGCTAACTACACATTTGGTAGTGTGCTAACTATACAAAAAAAGACACTGTATAGTTGTTAAATCTTACACAATCTTACATTTCAATTTTTTTTTTTTAATTTAAAAGGAGTGAATTGTATACAGGGAGGTTAAATGCTTTGCAGACAGAAAGAAAAAACTGCACTAGAACCAGCTTATTCATCATCATCTTCCTCCTCAACAATCATCCTCTTCATCTTCCTCCTCTTCATTCTTTTTCTTGCTTTTCTCAGCCCTGACGGCCTTCCTTTTTGCTGCATCAGGCTTTCCTTTAGCTCCGTGTGCAGCGAAATCCTTGTCATATTTTTCCTTCAGCTTTGCAGTCTTCCTTTCATATGGCTGCTTATCATCTGCAGCAGTGTTATTCCATATCTTTCCCAGTTTCTTTGCAACGTCACTAATGGATAGACTGCGATGTTATTTTTGATTTTTGGGCGGTACTCAGAACCGAACAAGACAAAGGCTCGAGAAGGCCTCTTGAGTGCATTGGGATCCTTGAACTTTTTTGTTTCCCCTTCAGGAGGGGTTTAGGTTTCATTTCTCTTCTGTAACGGGCCTCACCCGACTTTGCCACGTCTTCAAATTTTCCTTTCTGTTTTGCAGACAGGTTTCCACCTCTCTGAGCACTTCTTAGAAAACTCTGAGAAACTGACTGAATCTTCTGGGTGCTACTTTTTGTGCTCCTTCCTGGCAAGTTTGCACAAAGAATGCATATGATGACATTTTGCCTTTCAGCTTCTTAGGCTCTCCTTTGGCCATGTTTAGTTATTATTTCATCGGTAAGGCACAGAGTCGCCCAGTGCCCATCCAGCTCTCACTTGCCTGGGTGCTGTCTCTATGAAGCCAAATGTACTGCAATCCCATCTTATTTTTAACATCCCAAATTATTTAATATTGTTGTGGTGGGATTTTTAAAAATCAGTGGCTGTCTAGAATTCTACATAGATTAATTTATTTGTTCACTATGGAAGATTATATTTTCCAAGGATAGAGGTGACCATATCTCTTATCCCATATCCCACATGCTCTTTTGCCGTGTGACCTTGCCACTCCCCTATCAAGAGGTGCAGTCTAATTCTTTTCCCCTTGAATTTGGGCTGGCCTTAGTGACTTGTATTAATCAATAGAATGTGGTAGAAGTGACACTGCATGGATTCTGAGGCTAGGTCAGATACTGAGGCACAAAAGGCAATACAGCTTCCACCTGGTTCTCTTGGAATGCTCACTTCTGAACATTTCCATTTGTAGGTACTATGGTCAACAGTCTTCACTAAGCAGTCTTTGAGTTATCCCAGTTCATATGCCAGATATGTGAGTGAAGATGCTACCAGAGGCTTCCAGCCCACCATATTTGAGTCATCCCCAGCTATTCAAGACATTTCAGCCAAGGTCTCAGATACCATACAGCAGAGACAAGTTATTCTTGCTGCTTACTTAGGTTTTTGTGTGAACAGAAGTTTTCATTTCTCTGGAGTAAATACCCAGGAATGTGTTTAAAAAGAAAATTTCAACAAATTAGCGTAAAGATCTAATTGGATTTTGTTAGCAATTCACGAATTAGGGAACTTCTTCTATTTTTTTTTTTTTTTTTTTAAGACAGGGTCTTGCTCTGTCGCCCAAGCTAGAGTGCAGTGGTGTGATGTCGGCTTACTGCAGCCCACGTTCAAGTGATTCTCATGCCTTAGCCTTCGGAGTAGCTGGGATTACAGGAACATGCCGCCATACCTGGTTAGTTTTTGAAGTTTTAGTGGAGCTGGGGTTTCACCATGTTGGCCAGACTGATCTCGAACCCCTGACCTCAAGTGATCTGCCCGCCTTGGCCTCCCAAAGTGCTAGGATTACAGGCGTGAACTACTGCACCTGGCCAAGGCAACATCTAATCTACAAGATAGAAAGGCACTCCACTGGGCACGGCAGAACAGTTGGTTTTTATAAGTTAGTTTAAGCAGAAACAAGAAAACTGATATCATAGTGTGAAAAGCAGATTGGTTAACATCAGGTTACTTCAGGTAACATTCCTTATAGGGTTAAAGCAGGGAAGGCTTCCTTATCATACCTGCTCAGGTTGACTGGGCCCCTTGGGATTGGTTGCTGTGAATCTCTTGTTCTTTTCAAAACTGGCCAGAGTTAAGTTCAGTTTGGTTACATGGCACTTAGTACAAGTGACTCAATTCTGCTTTGATCTGGTCTGTTGGGCCTAGTGCAGGAGCTCAGTCCAAAACAATGGCCTCCCTTAAATTCTATTTAACAAGTAGGATTACTCATTCATATGGCAAGTGTGCATTTAATTAAAAAAAAATGCCAAATTGGCCGGGTGCGGTGGCTCGCGCCTGTAATCCCAGCACTTTGGGAGGCCGAGGTGGGCGGATCACGAGGTCAAGAGATCGAGACCATCCCGGCCAACATGGTGAAACCCCGTCTCTGCTAAAAATACAAAAATTAGCTGGGCGTGGTGGTGCTCGCCTGTAGTCCCAGCTACTCGGGAGGCTAAGGCAGGAGAATCACTTGAACACAGCAGGCAGAGCTTGCAGTGAGCCGAGTTCGCACCACTGCACTCCAGCCTGGCGACAGAGTGAGACTCCGTCTCAAAAAAAAAAAAAAAAAAAGAAAATTAAAAAAAAAAAGCCAAATTGTTTCACAGGGTGGCTGTACAGTTCTATATTCCCACCAGTAATATATGAGAGGTCCTGTTGCTTTCAGTCTTCATCAGCACTTGGAATTGTCATTATTTTTAACTTTAGCCATTCTGATAGCGTTCAGTGATAGCTCATTGTGACTTTATTTGCATTTTGCTAATTGAGAATAATGCTGAAAATATTTTCATGTGCTTATTTTCCATCCATATATCTGCTTTAGTAAAATGTTTAAGATTTTACCTACTTTTAATTGGTTGGTTGTTTCAGACTGACTTTTAAAAATTCAAATCTGATAATGTCCAACATCCCCCCTGCCCCCAACATGACATGTATTCTTCATTTTCTTTCCCATTCTGTTTTTCTTTTTGATGTGCATTCACTGAGTTTTGAGAAATGCATATACTCATGTAAACCAAACCCCTATGAAGTGATACAACATGATCATCACCCTATAATGTCCCCTCCTATTCCCCCTTTCTAGCTATTTTCTGCCCCCAACCCTCTCAAATGTAATTCATGTTCTAAATTTTTCCGCCGTAGATTTTTCCTGATTTAGAAATGTATATACATGAAATCATACAAAATGTACTCTTTTGTGTAAGGCTTCTTAGCATAATGTTTTTGAGATTCATCCATCTTGCATGTATTAATAATGCATCCCTTTTTATTGCTGAGTGGTATTCCATTGTATAAGTAAATCATAGTTTGTTTACCCATTATTCTGTTGATGAATACCTGAGCTGTCTCCACTTTGGGCTATTATGAATAAAGCTGATATGAACAATCATATTCAAGTCTTTTTCTGGGCATATGTTGTCATTTATCTTGGCTAAATACCTAGGAGGTGAATTGATGGATCACAAGATAGCTGTGTACATAAATTTATAAAAAACTGCCACAATTTTTCCAAAGTGTAGAAAAGTACTTCTATCATTCAAGATGCCTTTGGAATCTCTGACTCATGGGTTTCCCAGGAATAGAAGTGCCCTTTATTCTGGAAATTGTGGAGGTGGGATGATTCCCACCCCCTTCCTGTATCAGAATTGATTCAAGAATATGTGTGCATCTCCTAGCAGCTCTGTTCTCACAGCTGTCAGCCCTGGTCAGGGAAAGGCGGGGATGTTTAATTATAATGTTCCTGACAGTTTCTGAGCAGACAGCCCAGTGCCTGCTGTGCCAACAGCTGAGCTTCGCCTGAAGCTGCCATGCTGAAGACTCATGTACCCATATCTGGCTTTTCCTCTGTAGGCTTGCTTAATGGCAAACAAATCTCATGTTTCCACTTGCTCAGTGCTGGTCAGGTGCAGGTTGCACGCACACTCCAGCTTAAGAGGCTTGCATTACTTTCCTCATCCTACCATTGGGTTAGCTGCCAGTGCATGATACAGCCCAGTAGAGCCCAAACTACCTAAGAATTCAGTCCTCGACATAACCCAGACTCTCAGAGTTCATCAGATTTGAACATACAGCTACACACTGGTTCTACCGAAGTCCCTCTGGGATCCATTTATGTGTCTTCTGACTTGTTTCTCCTGTGGTTAATTAGGAGATCAGGGAAACAAAGATTCACTGAGAGATAGGGCACTCCTATTTTTCCCTTTCCATAAATGCTCTTTACTTCTCCCCTGTATTAGACCGTTCTCACGCTGCTAATAAAGACATACCTAAGACTGGATAATTTATAAAGGAAAGAGGTTTAATGGACTCAGGGTCCAGCATGGCTGGGGAGGCCCAAGGAACTTACAATCATGGCGGAAGGGGAAGCAAACACGTCCTTTTTCACATGACAGTAGCAAGGAGAAGTGCAGAGCAAAAGGGTGGAAAGCCCGTTATAAAACCATCAGATCTCGTGCGAACTCACTCACTATCACAAAAACAGCACTGAGTGGGGACTGCCCCCATGATTCAATTACCTCCTACCGGGTCCCTCCCATGACACGTGGGGATTATGGGAACTACAATTCAAGGTGAGCCAAACCATATGAGGGTGATTTAGAAATGTATATACGTGAAATCATACAAAATGTACTCGTTTGTGTAAGGCTTCTTAGCGTAGTGTTTTTGAGATTCATCCATCTTGCACATATGAGGGTGATATGGTTTGGCTATGTGTCCCCATCCAAATCTCTTATGGCACTGAACACTTTCTACCTTGTATTACTATTATTTGAAGTTTTTTCTTTAGTTCATCTCGTCCCAGAAATTGGAAGTGATTTGTAAGGGTAAATCAAATATAAACACACATCATATATTTAAAATGGAATTTTAAAAAAGCAAGGGTGGGGACATAAAATGGAGCCAGGAATGCTAATTTTGTGCATTTCTTAACCATCCTAATAAATAGTGAGAGCCATAACAGAAGGAATGCGTTTTATTCCTCTTTGTATTAATTGCAAGGCCCAACATATTCTTTTTTTAAAAATAGCTTTATTGAGATATAACTCACACACCACAAAATTCACGCACTTAAGTTTAAAATTCAACAGTTTTCAGTATATTCAGAGTTGTGCAATCATCATCACAATCCATTTTAGAACATTTTTACCACCCCCAAAAGAAACCAGGTACGCATTAGCATCATTCCCTGTATCACCCTACCTCCAGCCCCAGGCAACCATTAACCTCCTTTCTGTCTCTATGGATTTGCCTATTCTGGACATTTCATAAAAATTGACTCATACAATACGTGGCATTTTGTGTCTGGCCTCCTTCACTTAGGATAATATTTTACAGTTCATCTATGTTGTAGCATGCATCAGTACTTGATTTTCTATGTCTGCATAATATTCCATTTTATGGATATATCACATATTGTTTATCCATTCATCTATTGATGGGCATTGGGTTGTTTAAAATTTTTGACTATTAATAATGCTGCAATGTACATGTGTGTACAAATTTTTCTGTGCACATTTGTTTTCATTTCTCTTAGGTATATACCTCAGTGTGGAATTTCTTGACCATATGGTAACCCTGTTTAATCACCTGAGGAACTGCCAGACTGTTTTCCAAATGCACCATTCCCACTACCAGTGTATGAGGGTTCCAGTTTTTCCACATCCTAGCCAAAACTTTTTATTATCTGTCTTTTCTATTCTTTCTTTATAGTGAGTGTGAAGTAGTATCTCATTTTGGCTTTCACTTCAATTTCCCTAAAGACTAATGGTGTTAATCATCTTTTCAGGTGCTTATTGGCCATTCCTATATCTTATTGGGAGAACTATTTATTTAGGTTATTTGCTTATTTAAATTTTTTAAAAAAATTTTTCAGTTTCAAGAGTTCTTTATATTTTCTGGATACAAGCCTTTCATTAGCGATATGATTTGCCAATATTTTCCTCCATTCTGTGGATTATCTTTTCATTTTCTTCATGGTATCATTTGACGCACAAAAATTTCTCATTGTGATCAAGTCCAAGGTATCTATTTTTGTTATATGGGCTTTTGATACGTGTAAGGTATTTTGCTTAGCCCAAGGTCATGAAGGTTTCTCGGCCCTTTCTTGCACAGACTGGACAAACAAATGTTTATTTACAACAACAGCACTATTTGTTCAGCACTTGATTTAAGCTTGGCGTCATGTTGTGCACTTGCCAGAGGGTACTGATGTCAATAACAGCAACAATAATAGCTAAATTTATTGAGCTCTTACATGAATGATTTCATTTAATCGTCACAACTAATCTTTGAGGTAACTATGAATATCTCCAATTTACAGATAGGGAAACTGAGGATCAAAAATATTATCTTCATGTGATGCACAGAATTGTTGTAGCCATCTTCTGACTATGAAAGAAAGCACTGATGTCAAGTTGTGGAAGACAGAAGAGAAATATGGAAAGGACCAGCTACCAAATTAAAAGCCAAAATAACATAATCAGTCACAACATTAATAGCTGATATTTACTGAGGACTTTACGAGAATTATCTGTTATCTTATTTAATGATCATAACACTTCCTTGTAAAAAAAAAAAAAAAAACCGTATCATGGGGATCCCCACCATGTGGCTCAGATATGTTAAGTATTGTGGCAAACTTTGTTGGTTTCTTTCACTAATTTCTCACTAACAGAACCTCATTTTTTTTTCACCTTCCTCTCATCAGCTGTAATCTTCTGGAGAGACTGAATTTTCTCCCATCCTAAGGAGGTGAATCATGATCAAGTTTACTCAATCAGTGGTCTCATTCCTTTTGCCAATAATTGGCTAAGGCATGGAAATGGAAGAAATCCTGGCTAATGACCTGAAAGGAAGTCTGCTGAATGGCTTCTAGGAAAGATTTTCATGGAGAATAAAAGCACATTTGTTGGAAGAAATGTCCCTGCTTTTGTTTAAAATGGTTGGTTCGACCGGGCGCGGTGTCTCAAGCCTGTAATCCCAGCACTTTGGGAGGCCGAGACGGGTGGATCACGAGGTCAGGAGATCGAGACCATCCTGGCTAACACGGTGAAACCCCGTCTCTACTAAAAAAATACAAAAAACTAGCCGGGCGAGGTGGCGGGCGCCTGTAGTCCCAGCTACTTGGGAGGCTGAGGCAGGAGAATGGCATAAATCCGGGAGGCAGAGCTTGCAGTGAGCTGAGATCCGGCCACTGCACTCCAGCCTGTGCGACAGAGCGAGACTCCATCTCAAAAATAAATAAATAAATAAATAAAAATAAAATAAAATGGTTGGTTCTACACATAATGCCTAGAACATGTGTTATTTTGTAGCTCATGTGAGCAGGCACTGCTGATAAACTGGGGAAGAGAGAAGGGATATGTGAAAAGCAGTGGATCCCTGAAGAGCCACTGAATTAAAAATCTTGGAATTGCCCTACTTAGAGGCTTATTGTTTAAGCCACTCTTAGTTGTCCTTTCTGTCCCTGGCAGCTAAATTCATCCTGACTGATCTAAATACTTAGGTCGTAAATGGCTGAGTCAGGAATCAAATCAAGGTCTGTTGGACTCCAAAACGCATGAACTTAATCCTTATACTAAAGTGTCTCTGTTCAAATGGGTAAATTTTCAACGCAGGACTAAGAGCCTGTGATGTTATATCACATACAATTCTATAGAGTGGAAATAATTTCATATTAGTAAATATGACATTTATGAGTTTGTCAACTGAAGAATGATGAAGTTGTCAAATTTGGAAAGGAGAGGTAATATTCTTTTTTCGGAGATGAGAAGTGGGCACCACTCCCAAGCACCACACCTAAACATCACAAAAGTATGATATCTCTCACCTGTTCTCCTAAGGGCTCATTTATCTCTCTAAAAACTCATTTAAATGTTTTTCAAGAAATGCCCTTTCTCCTTCTAAGAAGTCATTTATTCTCTCAGAAATGCCCCTCTGCTCCTCCCCATCCTTTATTAAGATGCTATACAAGCCTCCAATTGTAACCTCCTTCTTGAGTCACATTTCTTTGTGAACTCCCATGTGGATGTAATTAAATTTGTTATTTTCTCTTGCTGATATGTGTGTTGTCAGTTTAATTTTCAGGCCCCCAAACACTGAAATTAGAGGGTAGGGGAAAAGGTTTTTCTCTCCAACACCAGCCATCATAATGTGAGACAAACCAAATTAGCTAAAGTAGAGAAATCACATAGAGATGCTCGGTTATGGAGGGCAACTGAGGCCCCCAGCTGACAGACAGCATCAACTGCCAGACATGCTCTGAGTGGACTAGACTAGAGATGATTCCAGTCCCTGGCCTGTGAGTATTCCAGCTGAGGCCCAGACATTATAGAGCAAAGACAAGTTATTTTCACTGTGTCTTGTTCAAATTTCCCTTTCTTTCTTTCTTTCTTTCTTTCTTTCTTTCTTTCTTTCTTTCTTTCTTTCTTTCTTTCTTTCTTTCTTTCCTTCCTTCCTTCCTTCCTTCCTTCCTTCCTTCCTTCCTTCCTTCCTTCCTTCCTTCCTTCCTTCCTTCCTTCCTTCCTTCCTTCCTTCCTTCTCTCTCTCTCTCTCTCTTTCTTTCTTTCTTTCTTTCTTTCTTTCTTTCTTTCTTTCTTTCTTTCTCTCTCTCTTTCCTTCCTTCCTTCCTTCCTTCCTCCCTCCCTCCCTCCCTCCCTCCTTCCTTCCTTCCTTCCTTCCTTCCTTCCTTCCTTCCTTCCTCTTTCTTTCTCTTTCTCTTTCCTTCTTTCTTTCTTTCTTTCTCTCCTCTCCTCTCCTCACCTCTCCTCTCCTCTCCTCTCCTTTCCTTTCTTTTCTTTTTCGAGACGGAGTCTTGCTGTGTCACCCAGACTGGAGTGTAGTGGTGCCATCTCAGCTCACTGCAATCTCAGCCTCCCTGGTTCAGGCGATTCTCCTGCCTCAACCTCCCGAGTAGCTGGGATTACAGGTGGGCTCCACCGCACCTGGCTAATTTTTGTATTTTTAGTAGAGACGAGGTTTCACCATGTAGGTCAGGCTGGTCTCAAACTCCTGACCTCGTAATCCGCCTGCCTTGGCCTCCCAAAGTGCTGAGATTACAGGTGTGAGCCACCATGCCTGGCCATCTTGTCCAAATTTCTAACCCACAGGATCCGTGATAATAATGAATGATTGCTTCATGTTTCCAAGCTTTGGAGCAATTAGTTATGCAGCCATAGTAACTGGAATAGGTGACATACACACAAAAATTCAATAACGTGTCTGTAGGGTAATTTTTAAGTACAGGTCTATAAATCATGCCTATTATTAAATATCACCAACTATGGGCTGAGAACTTTATACTCATTATTTCATCTAATTCTTACAAATTGCCTACAGGTTTGGCTCTATTCTTACCCACATTATATAGCTGAGTAAACTGAAGCTCAGTGAGACTAAGTAATTTGCTTGGGGTCATAAAGTCTACACTTTTTCCACCACACCACATGGTTTCCTCAGGAAGAACTATATTTTAAATATGCAATAAAAGATGGAATATCTAGGATTTGATTACAGAAATCTTACTCAAATTTCTGATGTTTATCCCTCTCAACTTCTATAAGGCTACTTTCACTAAGTGCCTGTAATTATTTCATTAGCTTCTAGATTGTTTCCCTGCTTTCAGGTTTTCAAGGTGCAAAATCTTCCCATAGCCTGTACCACACTGAGATTCCTAAAACACTGGTAGTTTGGGTCTGTCTCTTATTGCTATCCTTGATGTAATAGCTTCATTAAAAATTCTTCATTTTTTCTGAAAGACTGAAGCACAAAGGCCATCTCTTCAAAGAGCAAGATCTGCCACTTCTTCTTTATTTGTCTTCTCATTTCTGTATTCTCCCTTGCACAGAGCCTGGCACATAGGAGAAGCTCAGAAACTATTTGATAGAATGAAATCTCTTGAGTACACTATTGTGTGGATCAGTTTTCTGCTTTCTTTCACTTTATGAACCACTTCCACTTTGCTTCATAAAAGGATATTTTAGACCAGAGATGATCCCTGGGACTAGCTATAGATGAGCAGGTACTTTCTAGAAGTTGTTTCCTGGGAATTAACTTAGGCCAGTGACCACAGACACCCCTCATGCTCTTCTAAATGACTGGAAAAGCTACATAAGTATTCATATGCCCTTTGTTGAGGTAAAATGAAAATGTTATGTTTTTCTTGGTTCAAGTAAAATTTATGGGTAACACACTTCACGGCTCTTACACTTGCAAAATTTTCTCCCAGATGGTAGATAGGTTATATCTCATTTTAAAAATTAGTTCTTACTTATATAAATAATACATAAATTATTAAGCATTATTCCCTTAACATCACTACTTTCCACAAATTATTTTTCTTCTTGCTGAAGTATATTCTCTAACAATTCTTTCTGAGGGTTTCTGTGGGTGGTAAGTTTTCTGGGTTCTTATATATCCAAAATGTCTTAATTTCTCCCTCCTACTTATATAATAGTTTGGCTCAGTATTAAATTCAAGTTTCAGCATTATTTTAACTCAACAGTTTGAAGATATTGCTGCATTGCTTTCCTGCATGTGATTTTGATAATGGAAAATCTGATGTCAAACAGATTCTTGTTCCACTGTAGGTGGTCTTTATTTTCTCTCTGAATGCTTTTAGTATTTTCATGTTATATTTGATGCTCTAAAATTTCATTGTGGTGTGTCTAATTTTAAGTCTTTAAAAAAAAATTACTTTTCTTGTTTTCATAAGTCATCCTGCTTGGCAATCAGAGGGTCCTTTCAATCTGAGGATTAATGATTTTGTGTCTGAAGAGGTTTTTCTTTTTGGCTATTCTTCAAATATTGCTCCCCACTCATTTTCTCCAATTTTATTCAATGGAACTCTTTTAGAAAAATGTGAAAATGTCTTGATTGGTCCTTCATGCCTCTAATTTCATCTATTATTTACTTTTAAAAGTCTCTTAAGTTTTCATATTTGCCTATTATTGTATTCATAATTGCTTGATCTTTCATTGATGTGATATCTTTTCTTATCATTTTGAGCTTATTATTGTATATTCGTGTTCTTAGGACTGTTACTGTAGTGAAAGTCTTTTAATTTGTTGAGTCTTTTTGTCTACATTTCATAGGATTTTCTTTGTCTAAATGTTTGGCAAGTCTCTTATTATATGCTTCTCTTTGTAGTTGAGATATCATATTAGACTGTCTGCTTCCCCTGGCTATGCAATCTATTTCAGAGAATAGGGGAAACAGACAGAGGTACTATTTTCAGCGAGAGTGAGTGAGATGGAGAACATGCCATAAGGAAGGGTAACTTGATGACTATATGTGCTTTGCTATTTCTCATGAATATTGTTATTTTCTTAGCCATTGCCCGTCATCATCACCCAAGGCACTACCCTGTCTCACAGCCTTAAGCTCCTGTACTTATTGCTTTCACCTGAAGACAGATTCCTCTGTTACTGCTTGCTGGTCCATGTGGTGGGTAGAGGGATAAAAAGGGGCTGAGTTTTTTGGCTTTTCTTCCTGTTATACAAAGTGGCTGCCTCTAAGACCACTGCTTGGTTCTAGGTTTCACCTTTTGGTCCGGAGAACTCTTGGGATTATTTCACCATCTATAAGAATACTCTCCCCTGTGTGCCTTGTGCTGTGGTTCCTTCTTCAATCAGAGCCTAACTACTTCCCGTCCTTCAGATTCTTCACAGTTTTTGACCCACCAACAGTAATTTAAAGCATGCCTATATTTAACATTTTTTCCTTTGTATTAGGTATAAGAGAGCCAGTGAAAAAACTATAAATAACAGGGGTTCAATAAATGTATAAGCTTATTTTTCTATGCCTTAAAAAACATTTGTAAGGAAGTTTTCCAGGGCTGATGTGGTTGTATTGTAATCACCAGGCTCCAGTTTATCTTGTTGCTCTGCCATTCTCAATACCTGGCACCCACTTTCTGGTACAAGATGGCTGCTTGGGAACAAATTTTGTCATTCAAATTTTAACCAGCAGGAAGGAGAAGAGGATGAAAACATATGTGTTTTCGCTTTCTATGAATATTTCCCGTAAGTTGTACGAGATACTTCTATATTCTAAGTCTGATAAATATATCCTTTATATGTATCATAACTACTACTGGGTACTTTGCATCTGAGTCTAAAGTCCACATTGTTAAGTTTGTTCCACAATGCCAGTGGTTCTCAACATTGGCTGTACTTTAGAATCACCAGGGTAGCTTTGAAAAATAGTAATGCTTGAGACCACACCAGATCAATGAAACTACACCAGATCAATGAAATCATAGTTAAAAGTAGGTTGTAAAAGCATCTCATCTGATTCTATTGTGAAGCCTGGGTTAAGTACTACTGAGCTACACTTTACAAATTGTTTCTCTTTTTGACTACCAAGCTGTATGTCCTTCTGCCACACATTTGTCTGAGTAATTAATTGCTTACACTGTTTTACAAGTCTGTGTAATTTTTAAATTATTTTGAAGTACAGAAAAGTACCTTATTTCATATTTGCTTCAAGTTAAGAAAAAAAACTAAGAAATATATCAGACATTAAAAATGTTACACATTTGAAAATTAATTTATGTAATAAACCATATTAACAGAATAAAGAAGAAAATTATATGATTGTATCAATGGATATGGAAAAAGCATTTGACAAAATTCAATGCCCATTCATAATTTTAAAAAAATTCCTCAGAAAACCCTAGAAATAAAGGGGAACTTGCTCAATTTGATACCGAACATCTACAAAAGAGCCCCTTACGGCTAACATCATACTAAAATGGTAAAGATTGAATGCTTTCCAGGTAAGATTAGAAACAAGTTGAGGAAGTCCATTCTCACTACTGCTACTCAATATAGTACTAGAGGTTTTAGCCAGTGTGACGAGGCAAGAAACAGAAACAAAAGGCATTGAGATTAGAAAGGGAGAAATAAAGCTATCTCTATTTAAAGATGGTATGATGATCCATATAGAAAATCCCAAGGTAAAGACAAAAAACTCCTGAAACTAGTAAGTGAATTCAGCAGGGTGGGAAGATACAAGATCAGCATACACACATCAATTACATTTTTAGATACTAATAGTGAACATGAGGAATGCAAAATTTAAACTACAATACAATACACAATCCTTTAAAAATGAGATATTTAAGTGAAAGTCCAACAAAACATGTATAGGACATGCATGCTAAAAATTACAAAATACTAAGGAAAGAAATCCAACCTAAATGAATGATGAGGAATATATTGTATATGGATGAGAAGATTCAATACAGTCAATTCTCCCCAAATTGGTATATTGGTTTAACACAATTTCTATCAAAAATCCCAGCAAGAGTTTTTATAGATATAGACGAGAGTATTATAAAATTTGTATGGAAACTCAAAAGACCTGGAATAGTCAACACAGTTCTTAAGAATAAGAATAAAATGAGAGAAATCAGTACACCCAATTTCAAGAATTATTATGTAGTGACAGTAATCAAGACTTCAATATTGAAGGAGGCATAGATACATAAATCCATGGAATAGAATAGAGAACTCAGAAATAGACTCACACCAATATATCAAATTGATTTTTGACAAAGGTGCAAAAGCAACTCAATGGAAGATATTCTTTCCAACAAATGGCTCTAGAGCAAAACATATGAACAAAAAATATGAACAAAAAATGACATGTGAACAAAAAATAACAAAAAATGAACAAAAAATGACACATGAACAAAAAATATTACCAAAAAATGAACCACAACCTAAACCTCACACATTATACAAAAATTAACTCAAAATGGATCATAAGAATTAGGTAAAACATACGTTTATAAAAATTTTAGAATATAATATAAGAGAAAACTTTAGGACCTAGGCTTCATGAAGGGTTCTTAGGCATGACAACAAAACCACAATCCGTAAAGGAAAAAAATGAATAAATTAACAGCTTCTCCTCTGTGAAAGACCATGTGAAGAGGATGAAAAAATAGGCTATAGACTGAGAGAACCTGTTTGCAAACAACATATCTGACAAAGGACTGATATGAAAAATATATAGTGAATTCTCAAAACTCAAAATCAGAAAAAATAAACAGTCCTATTAGAAAATGGGTGAAAGGTCTGCTTGCTTCGGCAGCACATATACTAAAATTGGAACGATACGGACAGGATTAGCATGGCCCCTGCACCAGAAAATGGGTAAAAGGGACAGAGTCATTTCATGAAAGAAAATATATAATTAACAAATAAGCACATGAAAATATGTTCAACATAATTAGACATTAGGAAAATGCAAACTTAAATCACAAAAAGATATTACTGCACATCTATTAGAATGGATAAAGAAAAAAAATGACAGGTGATGCTAGTGAGGAGGCAGAGAAACTGAATCTCTCATACATTGCTGGTGGGAATGTAAAATCTCACAGCCACTCTGGAAAACAGTTTGTCAGTTTCTTATAAAACTATATATTGCAATTACCGTATGACCCAGTAATTGCAATCTTAGGCTTTTCATTTCCAGAGAAGTGAAAACTTATAGTTGCACAGAAACTTGCATACGATTGTTCACATAGCTTTATTTGTAGTAGCCCAAAACTGAAAACAACCAAAATGTCCCTCAATAGGTGAGTGTGTAAACAAACAGTGGTATATCCTTACCATTAAATACTATTCAACAATAAAAAGGTATACATTTATGATACATGTAACAACTGGGATTTGTCTCAAGAACATTATGGTGAGTGAAAAAAAGCTAATCTCAAGAGGTTACATATTGTATGACTTCATTTACATAGCTTTCTCAAAATGATAAAGTTACAGAGCTGGAAAACAGATTAGTGGTGTCCAGGAATTAGGAATGATGAAGGGATGGAGTATTGGGTGTGACTAATAAGAGGTAGCAATAGCAATCCTTGTGGTGATGGTATAGTTCTATATTTTGATTGTGGTAGCAGCTCCACTTAATATATACACAAAATAAAATGACATAGAATTAAATATATTTTGCCAATATCAAACTCCTGATTTTGATATTGTACTACAGTTTACTAATTTGCAACCATTGGGGGAAATTGAGTGAAGGGTACATGGGCTTCTGTACTATTTTACCACCTTTTGTAAATCTAGAATTATTTAAAAATAAAAAATAAAAAAATGTACAGAGATAACTAGATGGATCACCCATATACCTACCACTGAGTTTTACCCAATCATAAAAATTTGCCATATTTAAACACCTCATTTTAAAATTAACATGCAATAAAATTGACTTTTTGGTGTATAGTTGTGTGAATGTTAACATATGTACAGATTTGTGTTAACAACACAATTAGAATTTGTGTGAACCACAATTAGAATCAAATACACTTTTGTCACCCCTCAAATCTCCTTTGTGCTATCCTTTTGTAGTCACACCTTCACCCCACACCTAACCCCTGGCACACACTGCTATGTTCTTTGTCTCTATTTTTGGTCTTTCTAGAATGCCATATTAATGGAATCCTACACTATGCAGTCTATTGAGACTGACATCTTTTACTTAGCATAAGAATTTGAGAGTTATCCAAGTTGTTGTGTTTACCAGTAGTTCATTGATGTTATTGCTGAGTAGCAATTTATTGTGTGGATGTAGCTCAGAGTGTTTATCCATTTATTTGAGCGGTTGAAGGATACTTAGACTGTTTTTACTTTTTTGCAGATTATGAATAGAGTTGCTCCAAACATCTATGTATAAATTTTTATAGTTTTTCTATTGAGATACAATTCACACACCATAAAATTTGCTCCTTTAAAATGCACAATTTAGTGGATTTGAGTATATTTATAAGGTTGTGCAGCCATCACTAACTACTATATAATTGCAGAACATTCCAACAAACAACCCCCGAAAAACCCATACCCATTAGCAGTCACTTCTTTCTCCCTACCGCCAGTCCAAGACAACCACTAATGTACTTTTTGTCTCTTTAGATTTGCCTGTTTTAGACATTTCATATAAATAGAGTCATATAATGTGCGGCCTTTTGTGCCTGGCTTCATTCACTTAGCATAATGTTTTCAAGGCTCATCCACATTGTAGTATGTATCAGTAGTTTATTCCTTTTTATGGCTAAGTAATATTTCATTGTATGGATACACCATAATTTGTTTATCTGTTCATCAGTTGATGGACAGTTGTTTCTACTTTTTGGCTATTATGCATAATGCCGCTATGAACATTTAAGTACAAGTTTTTATGTGGACAGATGTTTGTGTTTCTCTTGATTATGCAGAATTAAATGTAGAATTGCTGAGTTATGTTGTAACTCTGTGTTTAATTTTTTGAGAAACTGCCAAAACATTTTCCAAAGTGACTGTGTTAATTTATATTGTCACTAGTAATCAGGGTTCAATTTCTGCACATCCCCATCAATGCTTGTTATTGTCTATATATATTTTTTTAATTCGTCATCCTGGTAGCTGTGAAATAATGTCTGACTATGGTTTTGATTTGCATTACCCTGATAGTTAATGGAATTGAGCATCTTTTCATGTGCTTAATGGCCACTTGTATATCATCTTTAGAGAAATATCTATTCAAATCCTTTGCCCATTTTCAAAATGGGTTGTTTGTCATTTTATTGTTGAGTTGCAAGAGCTCTTTTACATTCTGGAGAGAAGTCTTTTATTAAATATATAATTTGCCAATATTTTCTTCTATTACATATGTTGTCTTCTTCATTTATTCATGGTATCCTTTGATACTCAAAAGCTTTAAATTTTGATAAAATCCAATTCATATTTTCTTTAGTTGCTTGTGCTTTAGGTATTATATCTAAAGATACCATTGCCTAATCCAAGGTCAGTTACAAAGATTTATACCCGTGTTTTCTTCTAAGAGTTTTAGTTTTTGGTTCTTACATTTAGGCCTTTGACTCATTTTGAGTTAATTTGTTCATATGGTTGTTGTGGCATTTATAACTTTCTTTCTCCACTACATACTCCATATTTGCTAGGGATTTTTGTTTTTATTTTGCTTGTCTGTTTGGGTTTTTTGTTTGTTTGTTTATTTACCCTGTAGCATCATCCCAATTTTTATTTTAAGAAAAACTGAACCTTTGGTGGTTTGCTGGTATTGGATTGCTCTAACTTTCAAGTGATGGAAATACCATTCCCTTTGGAATTAAAAACCAAAACCACACCAAGTCCAAAGTTGCAGGGAGTGAAGCAACTTTTTGTGAGTGGGTCATTAGGTATAATAATGATTGATACCATCTCTATTTCCATTCTTTGATAGCCTGGCTATAAGAGAAATATAGGTAGCTAGTTCAGAGCACAACTATATCCATAGAACAGTACTTCAACTTCACAAGGTGTAGCCTCCCAGTTAAGGCCATAAACTGATTCAGTGTTAGGTAATGCACCATTCAATAAGGCTAGCTGCTTCTGAGAGACGGCATCCATGGTAAGACCTGTGAAACCCATGAATATGAGGCTACTGTCCCTCTTTTTTGGCTGACAAATGAATTATTTAATTAGAACGAATGTTGCAAAGATACTGTGATGATGAATAAGATATTCAGTAAATCCATGGATGGTGGATTAGCCAATGTGAGCATGTATAAAAAATAGTTGTCTATTCTATTGAGGGCAAACATCTGCCTCCCAAATGACAGTTGTAATTATATTGTTACCAGGTAGGCATATGGTTATACTGGGTTATGGTTACAAATTAGCAGTTCAGCAGTGGTCTTTGCTAGAGGCAGACTGGGCACTCAGCAGGGCTGGAGCCAGACTAGTTTTTTGATAAGAGGAACCTCATGTTGTTTAGCTATATGTATCTTCCACCCTTATCATCATGGACGTTTTATTCGTCAGCCATATTAACCAAGCTCTGATGTAGCTGGGCAAGGACATCTACAGATAAAACGTCTACTTTCTCAAAAAATTTTAGGACATGCCAAGTCCTGATTTTATATATCAGTTCTATTTGAAAAGGAAATGCTGCTGTGCATGTTCAACTTTATGTCCTGGCAGATCAAATAAAACCCATATACGATGGGAAGCTTGGGTTCCAGGGTCATTCTGTTTCCCATGGTCAGGCACTAAATTCTTGCCTAGAACACACAAGAAAATCAAGAGCTACTTTACAAGAGGCTTTTCTTCAAAACCTTTGAGGGATGGGGAGGGGGTTACACAAATTATTCTCCTATTAGGACTTGCCACCATCTCTATATAACAACCTGAGCTGCTATAGCTATTTTTGAGCACCACTGGATCTGTTGGATAACAGGAACCCTACAGGTTCGATCAGTATTATGTCCATTGGGATGGTATGATGATCAAGGTGCCTAGATTAAGCTAGAGATCCAGAAAGCTGGTGAACTGCTGAAATAAGACAATAAGCATGTACTGATGTCAGAGGGTATACTTAGGATATATACTAAGGGTAAACAGATGAAAGCTACTTGTTTTCTGTGTTATGGTTATTGGGATAGAGAAAATGTCTGATTGGTAACTGTATATGAGGTTCTAAGAGCTGTGTTTATTTGGTGAGGTAAACATATCCTCTATGTTGGATCAGGGCATCCTAATGGTATAGCTGCTATTAAGGGTTTGTTTGTTCAACAATTAAAGTCCTACATGATCTGAGTTCAGTGAACCACTTATCAATAGGACTGATAGGAGGACGATAGCTAGGATGACTTCATATGAAATTGTTTGGACTACTGCTCATAGTGCTATACACACACACACACACACACATATATGTGATACCTACAATTTTACATATATATTTTTATATATAGCTGTATTCAGCCATTCTTGCATTTCTATAAAGAAATTCCCAAGACTGGATAATTTATAAAGAAAAGAGGTTTAATTAGCTCATGGTTTTGTAGGCTGTACAGGAAGCATAGCTCCAACGTTAGCTTCTGGGGAGGCCTCAGGAAGCTTATCGTCATGGCAAAAGGCAAAGTGGGAGCAGGTACTTCACATGGCAAAAGCCGGAGCAAGAGCGAGAGAACAAGAGAGCGAGAGAATAAGAGAGCGAGCGTGCGAGAGAGAACACGCATGCATGAGTGTGTTGAAGGGGAGGTGCCACACACTTTTAAATGATCAAATCTCTGGAGAACTTACTATCAGGAAGACAGCACCAAGTCATGGGGGATCCAACCCCATGATCCAAATACCTCCCACCAGGTCCAGCATTGGGGATTACAATTCAACATGAGACTGGACAGAGACAAAAATCCAAACTATATCAACATCTATGTGTCATATATAGATATCAGGACACTAACTTTCTGTCAGATATCTAAGTTTCAAATATCTTTCTCAGTCTATTATTTATTTTTTAATGTTTAAATGCTGTCTTTTGCCTTTAGAAGCTGTAAATTTTTATGAAATCAATTTATCAATATGTTCATATAAGATCTCTGCTTTCTGTGTCTTAAATTCTTTTCTACCATAAGGATTTAAAGGAAACCTTTTTTGCTTCATTCTAATAATTTTAAAGTTTTGTTATTTATTCAGGTCTTTAAAACATCTGGAGATTATTTTTATGTATAGTGTGAGGGGAGTATCTAATTTGTTTTTTTAATATGAAAGTTAATTGACTTAATGCTATCTATTGAATACTCTATGAGTTCCTTACTTTATACAGTTCAACAAATACCCAAACCTATTGTGTGTTAGGTATTGTTCTAGGCACTTAAAATGCAATATTAAAAATATAGACAAAAGTAGTCCTATTGATAATGTGAATTACATATACCATTAAAGCTGTTAGAATATTTCTACCCTGTTGAAGCTTATATTATACCTTGAGGAAATATGTAATTAATAAGTATATTATATAGTATGTTGGAGATGATAAATGTTATGGAAAAATAAAGAGAGTAAAAAATTTTGAACTGTTAGGTTGAGAGGGAAGGTTGTAACTTTAAATCAGGTAGTCTAGGTAGGCCTTGTTGAGAAGTCAACCTTTGGGTGAAGACTTGAAAGAAGTGAGGTAGCTGGCATATGAATATTCGGGGGATAATAAAAGTTAATACTTATACATACTATATGCCAGAGTCTGTTCTAAGCACTATACATATATTTGCTCATTTAATCCTCATAACAACTGAGAATGCTACTGTTATTATCATCACCTTCGTGTGACAGACGGGTGAAGTGAAGCACAGAGGGTTAAGTACCTCACCCAAGGTCCCTAGCTAATAATTAGTAGAATCAGAATTTGAACCTAGGCAGCCTGGCTCTAGAGTCCATGCTTTCAGCATTACCTTATGATATAGCAAGTTCCTGTTTATGCTGATATCTGTTTTAATTAATCTTTTTCTGTCCTATAGGCCAACACCACACTATCTTCATTACTATAGCTTTATAACAAATTTTTTGTGGGGCAGATATTGGCTTCTGATTTCTCTTTTCTACAATGATCTTGGCTACTCTTAGAGTTTTATATTCTTCCACAAAAATTTTGAAGTAATTTTTTGAGTTTCACAAAAATTCTTGTTGGGGCTTTTATTGTAATTTCTTCATATGTATAGATTACTTTGGGGAGGACTGTTATCTTACATCATTGCATCTTGTTATCCATGAGCCTGGTCTGACTTTACATTTATTAACAGCTTCTGTTACGTTCTTTGATAGTTTTATGATCTTCTCAATAAAGGCCCTTTGCATAAACAATCTTGTAATATGTTCCAACCTCACTTCCTGTTTGCTTACTCTGTCCCACACTGTATCCTACTCTTTGTGCTTCTGATTGGTAACATAAACTAATAATTTTTTGGTATTTTTTTTGTGTGTGCGTGTGTGTGTGTGTGTGTGAGAGAGAGAGAGAGATGGAAGAGAGATTTCTCGACCCTGCTCTTTAAGCTGAGTTTGATTAACCCAGACTGCAGGATATCAAGAAAGATCTAAGCCTTTCTTCATGATTTTTGCAAGATGCTTAGTCTTGTGCTATCTCTTTTCCTCAATGAGTCATCAAGCCCCTCAGGGGCAGTGATGGATGTTTCCTTCAGTGTCTTGCCTGTGGTACAGGGCACATGGTAAGTAATCAAAAGGTCTTATTGCTACATTTCCAACATGGAGTTGCTATTCTTTTTCTTAAATCATTTCGCTCCATTGAGCCCTCAACCGTGACTTTCCCTTGACTTTCAAAGTTGACTTCCATATTTAAAGATGTACTTTTGCCCTGGACTCACATCTGAGACCTTCTCTTTTGCCAGTGGCCTGTTTCCTCTGAAGAAGTGAGAAAGAAGGTGTTGGTAAGTAGCTGAGAGTTCTTTGAGAAGAAATATCTTTGTGAGATGATCTAGTCCAATTTTTGCAAAAGTTTTTTATCCCTGCAGAACATTAGTGCATGTTCTGGGGCAACCAAAATGTTCTGAGCTTTAAAAAATAAGTGGAAGCCCTGTATACCAAGTTGTTTTCTTTTTGAGACACATTTTATAGTTTATATTAAGGGCCCTGACAAGTTTTATGATAAGCAAAACTATCTTTGTTTAGCACATCACTTTTCAAACATTTTTGCCCACAGAATTTTTTTTCCTGTTTTTAAGGAACACCTCTTAATGCCCACATATCTCAAACAAGGTAATATTGATCCTGCCTCTCCCTCTGCTCTCTGGTATATATAAAGCAAACAAAGTCATTTATCCAAGGCTGTCTCATAAAGACATTTTTCAGCTTCCACAGTAGCATTGCAAAGCCTGTATTATGAGGAAATTTCCTCTAAAATACATTTCAAATGGTTCGTGTTTAAGTTGTATTATCCCATCCATTGTTGTATCTTCACCAGAAATAAAATGATTTTGAGTTCTGATGCAAAATTAATTGCTACATATTTACTGAATGCTTATGATGTGCAGGAAAGAATTTTTAAGACATTAACCTTATTGGAATTTCCATATTTTCCTGTCCTTATTCCTTGATTTTTCTTTGCCTCTAGCCTGAATAATGTTGATTTTTCATGACGTTGCCACAAGGTAAGGTAAGGTAAGGACACATGGAGGAAAACAGGGCAGAGACATGCATTCCCCTGAGGTACTTGTATGGTAACCAAGAAATCAGCAGCAAGTTGTTGGGGGGACTTAACTAGGTAGGTTGCACATTTGAGGCTGTCCACTCAACTAACAGACAGCTCCAGGCTTTGCTGAGTCAACACCTTTCACAGAAGAAAGACAATCATATTTTTTATACTACTTGACTGCAGCTTACAATAAAACACATGCAGAGAAAGTGCTTAAATACAAAAGATCAACAGCACTATATAAAAGGAAGTGTTAATTATACTAGGAATCAGATATAAAATAATTACTGAGCATGGTATTAGCTCTGAGCTTCCTGGAAACCAAGCAAAAATAGAACCATGATAGTTCAAGGCTGCTACATATTGATGCATGTAGCCTCAATTGTGAAGATAGTAGCATCTCCCTACCCCATTCAACCTCTCACCTTTCTCTTTTGTTTTATAGTTCGGCCTGATCTAATTAGTTCAATTTGGATGCTTCCTTGAGATTTTTGTAACGTATTTTATATAAAGCAATCAGTTAGTGACAAATAAGCAATCTGAGGAGAAATCTGTTAATATTTATTTTGTAGCCATCAGATTTACTTCACGTAGAAAGGTCTTTGGGTTGGGTTTGAACTTCCAAACTGTCAAAGGTAAATGCCACATTAACCTTTCATTAACCAAATTCTTACAATAGGCTAAAAGGTTTGGGGTGTCGTTTTTACTTCTATCTTCCATAATATTCTAGAATTATTTTCCCTTGTTTTGCTCCTATCCTACTTCCTCTTAGTCTACTTTGTTGACTTCATTAAAAAAAAAAAAAAAAAAAAGACCAAAAAAGCAGTTGTTGGACACTTGAGCTAAACTGCCTTAAAGAATCTGCAGATTTTATTTATTTATTTTTTTCCACTCAAGAGGGTAAAAAGAAGAGAGCTACAATTTCTAAGAAGCCTGGATTGGCTGTCTGAGTCTGGCCCCCAGGCAGATTAGGCCAAGGTTTTGGCCAAGTGAAATTGCCAGTTTTCTAAAAGAAAGGGCTAGCACATTGCTCATTAGAGCATTCTGATTTTGTCTGCGCAATCTTTTTGCTACCCTGCAATTTCCTGTTGGTTATAAATGAAACCTTTTTAGCTGTTAATGCAGCCTGTGAATTTTTTTAAAAGCATGTAATTAATCATAGGAGGTTGGGGGGATTCACTAAGCCTGAGTTACATGGGAGAAGCTAGACAAGGCACTAGGACCTAGAAGGCATCTATCCACCCTGGCAGGAATTTCTTGCTTGGAGCTCAGACAACAAAGGCATAGAGAGATTGGTTTTCTTTCTCTCAGCATCTCCACCCAACCAGCAGAAAACCGGTGAGTGGGGCTTTTAAGTGATTTTCAAGCAGAATGTAACAGATGTCAAACGGGAAAAGCACAAGGCAAAGCCTGCTCTCTCTCTCTCTCTGTCTCTCTGTCTCCTCTTCTCCTTTTTTGCCTTATTCTATCCGATTTTTTCCCTAAGCTTCTACCTGGGATTTTCCTTTGGAAAAGTGAGTTTGACGTTCCTTTGTTTTCATTGTGATGTTAATTTAGAATAATACTACCTCTGATCCTAAAGCAAAGCAAAGCCTTACTGGCACGCCTGGGGAAATGTTTGCTACTTGCCTTGAGGAGGTGGGGTCTCTTACCACTGCAGGTTGTCTGACAGAGACAATGCTGAGCTCAGCATAGGTCATGGTGACATTGGAAAAAAGGGGGAATTCAGCCTGGCAAACCCATTGGGCATCAGTCTTTCTTATTTCCTGTCCTCCTGGTCCCTTGCAAATATATTGATGTGGCAGTGTGTAGCAGCTGAACCCTGCTTGCTTTGTGAGTCCTTTTATCTCCATCTGTGAGATGCATGTTAATAGTTTGGCTCTTAGGATGTCACTACATTTGCTAGCATTTGGGGCTTCAGTTGTATTGGGTTTCATGTTTTGATTGTTTGGGGTTCTTGGTGGGGGAGGGGGTTCAACAGAAGGGAGAAAAGCAAAACCTGACAAATGACCGTCTTTTCCTCAGCTAATGCACCTGGGCAACATACAAGTTTGGGGTGAATTGCCTGCTGTAAGGGTAAAATGTCACTTCAATTAGGGTAGAGACCCAGAACAATGAAAGGTGTGCTTCCTTCTAAAGGTCCCATATGCTGTTCGGAGACTCATTTGTGAATCTTTCAACAATTAAATTATTCCATTAAGAGGTGTTGCTGCATCGGGGGGGAGGGGGTGGAGCAACTGGGGGAAAAAAAAATAAAAAAGGATTTTGTGAACAAATGATACCGGGGGAAGACAGAGCTAATAACTTGTTAAATAACTTATTTTTCTAATCCTTTTTCCCCCCTAGCTTATTTCTTATGAATGTCGGATAGCTGCACCAGCTTGGTGGGGAAAGGGTTTGATGAATAGCACAAAGACACTGGCTGTTCCCTGGAGGCTGTCCCTTTAAAGGAGAATCTTAGTTTATTCTGGGGGGATGGGATGCACACATTAGAGTAGGAAAGAGGGCTTGGAATAAAATGAAAACACTCCCCCTTCATAGTCATTGTACTGAAATGCAAAGACTGCTTCCTAAGCTGGAGATGCTAACCTTGGCTAGCTCCTTCTGTTCTCTTCAAGGGGAATTTTGTCAGGCTATGGATTCATTTACAACTGTTAGTCATGTGGGCATGTGTGAGGAAACAGATGCCAGTTTTAATGTATTTAGCCCGAAGTTACAATTTGATAGGAGCCACTGTCAGTAAGTCTCAGGATTTTCAGCTATTTCAAAATCTCCCCTTCTCCTCTGTCTGGAACAGTGCCAAGAGTGCCTCCCTCTCTATCTCTTACTCCCAACCCCCACAACCACCAGCACCCCCGCCCAGCCCCTCCTTCTTCTCTATTAAGATCAATATTCCTGCAGGTCAGGGGCAAGCAGCAGATGGGTCACAGGCTTTTTTCAACCAGTTCTTTTCACAAGCAGCAGATTGCAGATCTGGATCTGGCTAATATTTGAAATCCCTTCTTTTTTCCCTCTCCTCGTCCCTTTTTGTTTTTCCCTCTCTTCACCCCCATCCCTTTCTCCAACGCTCAGGTCTCTGAGGTTCCACCAAAATATGGAACTTGATTTTGGACACTTTGACGAAAGAGATAAGACATCCAGGAACATGCGAGGCTCCCGGATGAATGGGTTGCCTAGCCCCACTCACAGCGCCCACTGTAGCTTCTACCGAACCAGAACCTTGCAGGCACTGAGTAATGAGAAGAAAGCCAAGAAGGTACGTTTCTACCGCAATGGGGACCGCTACTTCAAGGGGATTGTGTACGCTGTGTCCTCTGACCGTTTTCGCAGCTTTGACGCCTTGCTGGCTGACCTGACACGATCTCTGTCTGACAACATCAACCTGCCTCAGGGAGTGCGTTACATTTACACCATTGATGGATCCAGGAAGATCGGAAGCATGGATGAACTGGAGGAAGGTAATTTAAATAGTGGGTGGTGGCCCTTGGTGGGAGGTGGCATCATTGATTATGGTTACATTCTTGGGTTGCTTTGAAAAAAATTAGGCAATGTATTTTTCAAAACACCAGGTTGATTGATGCTCAAATTTCTAATGCTATAGACATCAACAGAGCCATTAGTAATCACCCTTCAGTCTCTGCTGAGGTTGAAGTGTGAGCGGTGGTGATCATGCATTGTGCTTATCTGCCAGGGTATAAAAAGGAAAATCTTAATTGTAGCATTTACTCTAGATTTTGTTCATAATTAACTCTGAGTAGCACTATTGAGGCAGAACATGAAATCATTACGGGTATAACAAGGAAGGACATTTGGTTGGGTTAACAGAGAAAATATTATGCCCAAATTTTCTTTGAACTGCTGAGAAATTATTTGTGAATTGCAACTCATTGGAAATAAGCACCTTAAGAGCAGAATTTCCTGGACATATTCACAGAGGATTATTCTTTTAGGTAAGTGGTTGCTGCTCAGCTGTTGCTTCTAAAAAGCCTACTTTAGGGTGTGTCCCTAAGGCTGAGGTCATTGGGAGAAATACCAAAGAAAGCTATAGGTATGTCTGGTATTTTAATAAAGACCATTCCTATTAGAATAGGAATTGACTCACTATACCTAAATCCCCTTATAACTTCTCTAGATTTTTGTATGGCAACTAAATTTTCTACGTAGATTGCCAAAAATCCCAACAACCTGTGTACCCACCTCAGAATAGGGAAAATCCCACCTCTTACTGGAACTTACCCAGCCATAGAGTCTTCCTCATGGTCATTTAGAAAATAGATCTTGGGTCACATTTTTTAACGTTCTATATTATCAAATCAATTATACTGAGGATGCTTCCCTATTTTTAAATTGGTAGATATAACACATGTGATCAATTTGACCTAATACAGTGCTTTAAAGAACAGCCTGAAGGAGTGGTGATAATTAATGTGTTCTTCCTCAAGCCCCTTCCCCATTATCCAGCCCATTCTCCTCACTCCTTTCTTTCCCTGAGCAAAGGTGAGTTTAAAGCAGGCAGATCTCTAGAGTAACCAAATTATGAAATAACTATCAAGGAAGGAGAAATAGCACCTTAAAGGATTTGATGTGGGAAAAACCTCTGCTTCACTGCTTCTAAGTTTCTTATGTTCCCAGACAAAGGAGAATGAGGGTTTCCTTTGTACAAGATCCTACTTCTCTCAAATAGCTGCTGTTGCCCAAGTAGTCAGGCAAAGTGATTGGGACTAGTTACTCATAAGAGACAGCATCCATATGGTTGCTGCATCTCAGTCTCAGGGTTCAAGTTCGAGTTTCTTTCTCTCTTTCTTTCTTCCTTTCTTTCTTTGACAGAATTTCGCTCTTGTTGCCCAGGTTAGAGTGCAATGGCATGATCTTGGTTCACCACAACCTCTGCCTCCCGGGTTCAAGCGATTCTCCTGCCTCAGCCTCCCGAGAAGCTGAGATTACAGGCATGTGCCACCATGCCTGGCTAATTTTGTATTTTTAGTAGAGATGGGGTTTCTCCATGTTGGTCAGGCTGGCCTCGAACTCCTGACCTCAGGATCCACTCTCCTTGGCCTCCCAAAGTGCTGAGATTACAGGCGTGAGCCACCGTGCCTGGCCGAGATTTTTCTACGTAGATGACCTTGAAAAGCAATGTGCAGGAAGCTTAGATTATTTCATCGTGTGCTCAACGGACAGGCAGAGGTTAATCCTAGGCCCTTCCTGAGCATCAAAGGATTGACCATCCTAGTGCTTGTCTTAAAATAAAGGAGAGTCACAGCAACCTCGAAGGGTTTGAAGCTAGGTCGAGGGAGCTGTCCAACAGAGTAATTGTTAGGGTGTCTGTCTTTTGTCACTGTAAAATCCACATCTCAGTCAAATTTCAGGGATTTCTCCATAAAAACTTTCACAGACAAAGCACCCTGTATCACCCAATATGTCCTCATGTCCATGGACTGTGATATTCTAAAGACCACAATAGACATTAGGAAAGAGCACTGAACCAAGTGACATTGTATTCAGACCAAGTATTAGAATATTCTTGTGTCTGATATAAGAGAGGTGATATGCACAAAATTTTCCCCCAAAACCATTTTTTACTATTGATTTTTCTCCCAAGATATGTGTGTGTGTGTGTGTGTGTGTGTGTGTATTGGTGTATTACGAGAGGGCTGGTGATAATCTCTGTTCAACATAGGTAGGCAATAAATGTAATTTTGAAAAGACTGCAGCTTTCTATTGCCTTGATTCCCTTTGAGTCATATTAGATTGAACTCCTCTTGTCTGTCACTCCCAGGTGCAGTGGTACTTCTTGGTGAATTCCCGGACTATGTGAAGTGTGAATAGGGCTCAGTTGCATTTGTTCACATGTCATCTACAACTACAAGGCACAGTGGACCTCAATACCCTTCTAGTCCTGAGTACTGCCTATTCAGTCAAGAAAATTCAGGGCTATCTCTGGGATAGTGTTAAGAAATGTGATCAATTTTCCCACTGACACAGAGCCAAATGGGAAAGGGCACTGGGATGAGGAGGATGAAGACAATGTGTCTTTTTCTTTCCTATTTTATATTTTAGAACTGCCCATCTGGGAATGGAGGACAGAAGTCCTTTGACTTTGTTCCCCTTCACAAGAGGTTGAACGAAAGATCAAAAAGTCATACACATTGCTTTCAGTTAGACTTCCTGGTGTGAAATATCAGGATATTGAGTTCTAGTCTTAGAAACAGCAGATTATAACGAAAAAAAGAAGTCTTTGGACTCCGATTTGGTTCAAATCCAGGATCTGTCAGTGCTAGCCTATAAGACCTTGAGGAAACCATCTAGATTCCCTAAGCCTCAGTTTGTCATCTGTAAAGTGGGAATAACGGCTTTGAGGATTAAACAAGACAGTGGATATAAAGTGCATATTACTCTGCCTGGCACACAGTAGTGCTTAATAAAAGGTAGTTATTATTGTTTGAATTATCCTAGTTTATAGCTGGTTTAGCTACATGATCATAGACTTGTCCTTATCATTAATGTGACTCATGTTAATTATTTTTAAAATAACTCTTTTAAAAAACAAAGAACTGTATTAAGGTATAATTTGCATAACATAAAATTTACCCATTCAAGCGTACAATGATTTTTAGAAGATTTATCAAGTGGTGCAACCATCATCATAACATAATTTTGGACCATTTTCATTTCCTCAAAAAGAAACCCTATTCCAATTAGTTGTCACTGAATATTTTCTTCAATCTCTCCAGCTCTAGACAATGATTAATCTACTTTCTGTCTCCACACTTTTGCCTATTCTGGGCACTTCATATAAATTGAATCAAATACTATGTGGTCTTTTGTGCTTCTTTCACTTAGAATAATGTTTTCAAATTTTATCTGTGTTGTCCATGTATTGGCACTTCATTCCTTTTTGTTGAAGAATAATATTTCATTGTATATGTAGACCACCACATTTGTGTATCTCTTGTGAGTAATATTTTTAACTGTAAAATGGGACTAGTAACACCTGCCTTCTCTATCCATCAGGGTGGTTGTAAAGTTAAACTTAAATAATAGATGTGGAAACACATTGACAGGGTAAAATTATAGCTACAGGTACTATTATTATTAATGATGTAAAGACACTAATAACGGAAATAATAATAATAATGATTATGACAATGATGTTAGTAAGGGATTGTAATCATCAGTGGTTCCTAAACCTGGCTGCCTTTCAAAATCTTTCAGAGCTTTAGAAAAATATTACATTCCTGGGCCACACCCAAGATCTATTGAATCAGAATCCCCAGGGGTGGGGACCCAGTGTTTGTGTTTTTACAAATCTCCTCACATGATTTTTATGAGCACTTAGACTTGGGAAGTATTAGACTGGGTGATCTTGATGGTTCCATTCACCTCACTAAAGTGGTAGGAGTTTTGAGACATGCAGAAATCTGTTTTTATTTTTTTATTTTTACATCTTAAAGGAATAATAGAGCATAGAACTCACTGTGTTTTCAAATGGCCACATTATTACATCTTTAGCCTAAAAATACATGAAAGTTTAAAATGATTGGTTAATAATCACTCTGGCCTTGTGGCACTCCTTTGTCTAGTGTCTCTAGTCTGCAGTTTTCTGCTAGATACAGAAAGTATCAAGGGCAGCATTTTGGATCAAAGGTTATTGATGTCAGTTTTCCCACAGTCCTTGGGTACACCGAGGGTCTTAGTGAAGTCATGTAGGATGTGGTCCTCATTAGCTGTATCCCAAGGAGGTCAATGAATAAAATCCACTGGTGGGTTTTCCTTTTGTCATGTCTTTTTTTTTTTTTTTTTTTTAAGAATCTTTCTCTTTCCCTTTATGGCTGGTCCAATTCTTTTCCCATTTTCTTGTATGCAAGTATCCAGATCAACTTTGGGGGTATCATTTATGACTAGCCAGTTTTTCTGAACTCAAATTGAGACAAGTTCAAGAGTTATTACACAGAACACGGGACAGAATATTTACAATTGGAACAGTCTTAGAAAATCTGAGCTGTGTAATCACACTGGCTATGATCCAGTTCTTTTACCATAGCTCATATGTTTCAATGAGATGAATCCACCTTCTCACTAATTTATTCTCTAACTACTAAAGCGAGTACATTGTCAAACACAAGAATTTTAAGATACCTGGGAGGGTTGCATTGCTAATAGATATGATAATATAATCAAATGTCATTTAATATTTTAATATAATACAGTGAAGTGTCATTTAATATATTCCTTCTTGAGTCAGGAAATCCTGGAGAAGAGGAGAAAACCCAGGCAGAAGTGCTTTTGTGCTGAGAAGTTACAAATATATACATAATGCTTTTGAAAATGGAGCCTTCTTGAAGAGAAGGGAGGTAGACATTAGATCATCTCGAGCCCACAGCTTGTTTCATTTCTGCCCTTTCAGCTGTGCTTCCATGATTTCACTCCTTACCCCCTCACCCTAAAGCAGGTTTTTAGTTCCAGCCAATTTGCACCCTGCTTGGCTCTGAAGCCAGCTTTCCCTCTAGGCCCCCAACTGGTAGGAAATAGCCCTTGGAAGCTGTGGCAGGATGGGAACCCAGCTGTGTAAAGGTGCGACACACCTCATCCAGCTCCAAGTGCCAGGCAGCAGGATGTGCAGGAGGCACTGAGTTCTGGCAGCAGACATTGAAAATGCTGGCAAAATCAGAACAAGGAAGTCTTAGTCTAGCAAAGAAGCGCATTTGATGTCTTTCTAGCATAGAAGTGGAGAGTCCTTGGAGGTGGGCAGCTATTTTCTTAACATTTAATTATCCTAACAGCTTTGTTTTCTCAAGCCTGTTTGAGATGGAAAAGAGAAGAAGATTCCTTCTTATGGACTCTTGGACCTAGAAGGGACTCAGGTGTCACCTAGTGCATTATCTTTGCTTTGGAGATGGCAAAGCTGAGACTCAGACAGATTAAGTGATTTCCCTGAGGTCACACAGCTTTTAAGTGCCTAGTTGAGATTTGAATCCAGGTCTGTGTGACTCCTGAGTCGTCACTCTTGACGATGATAAATATCCTACCCTCAGTGGGCCTCTGCTGTGGCAGCAGTGGCTTTGCTGGGTGTTAGCATAAATCTCCTATATTTGGCATTTGCCACAACTGGAAGCCTCCTCCCGACCAGCAGGAAATCTTATCCTTGAATCACAGGTCCCCAGAAGTGCTCATGTCGTATTGTAATCGCAGTTCAGTTCCTAGATGGTTGCCCTTGATACCGTCTCTTGTTTTTTCTCTTCAGCTTCTATTCCTCTTTTTAGTCTCTTTCTCTCAGGAATTTCTTCCTCTTTTTCCTCTTTGCTCTTTCCTTCTTGTTCTCTCCTCTATTCCGTAAGATTAGGGGCTTAGTAATAATAGAAATTTATCAAGTGCTTACTATGCTCCAGGTTCTGGGATCAGCATTTTATTTTTATTTTATTTTATTTTATTTTATTTTATTTTGAGACGGAGTCTCACTGTCTCTGTCACCCAGGGTAGAGTGCAGTGGTGTGATCTTGGCTCACTGCAACCTCTGCCTCCCTGGTTCAAGCAATTCTCCTGCCTCAGCTTCCACAGTATCTGGGATTACAGGCATGTGCCACCATGCCCAGCTAATTTTTGTGTTTTTAGTAGAAATGGGGTTTCACCATGTTGCCAAGGCTGGTCTTGAACTTCTGATCTCAAGCGATCCACCTGCCTCAGCCTCCCAAAGTGCCAGGATGACAGGCATGTGCTGCTGTGCCTGGCCATGGGTTGAGCACTTTTTATCCATCATCTGATTTATGCCCCACAACAACCCCACAAGGTAGGTGTTCTTAATATCACCCTTGCTTTGGAAAGAAGAAACTGAAGGGAAGGGAGGTTAGAGTGCACAACTAGGAAGTGTTGGGGACCCCATTCTGACTGACATCACATCAGCTGCGCTTTTTCCATTACTCCATATTCAGCCCAACCAGAGAGTCGAGTGAGTAAAATGTACCACTGGAAGGTGCTCAACATAGATTTGGCTGAGGGCTGGGCCCTCTGGAAAGTTCTTGGGTGCTATATGATACTTTAACTGTCAGTCATCATGTTCATTTTCATCTGGAGATGGTTAATCATACTCATACTTCAGAGGCTTAAGAGGTTTAAGAGATGGGAGCAAAAAAGTCCAAAGTCCTAATAGGGCTACACAGCTGACTCTCCAGAGGAGACAGGATGAGTGAAATCATAAATATATAGCTTCACATTTCCACACCACCAGTTGTCTGACAGTTTTAAAGTACATGACAAGTTATGGAAAACATCTGACTCAAAGGCAGTGACCTCCTGCAAGGTGGCAATGAATCTGGTGAACTGCTAAGTCAAGAGACCATTTCTAGGGTTATGGGAGTTATTGGCTGTGAATATATGGAGACACTAAAAAGGCCCCTTCCTTCATCCTTTTAAGTCAAAAATTAAAGACCCCAGCCTGTAATCACTTGGTTTCGGTTAACCAGCAAGGGAGTCAGAGAAATCAGAGCTTCTCTTGGCTGGGGTATTGACCATCTCATCCTGGGTGTCCATGTATGCACCAAGTGAGTAAGGGTGCCTATCCTCACTTAAAATCATCCCTTTGTCCCCTTGTCAAGATAGAACTCTGGGACTGAGGGCAGCTTTGGAAGCCACTTTGCTTATGTTGGATGCCACTTACCCTCCCCCTCCACACACACACACACACACACACACACACACACGTCCTCAAAGGTACCCGAGAGATTTTGACTGAAACTTCTCTTAGCATTACTGAGAAATTTATTCATTAACATGTCTTAAAGGATTTGGTGCTATGGCAAAGCAATAAATATTTGCAAAGGGAGTGAATTATCAGCCTGGTGTTTCTGAATGCAGTTCTCCTGCTGAGACCAAAGGAGAGCCATCAGACTATAATTGTGTTTAATGCTTTCTGTGAACTGGCTAGGGTTTATTTATTTATTTAGGGTTATTACCGAAAACTTAAGCCTGATTAAATCACACTGTTTCTGCAGCTCAACCTCTCAATGAACTTCTAGATACCTTGAGGCTAATGTGTTTTACTCAATGAATTCAACCTTTTCCAATATTCTCTCCCCCAGGCTGAGCCTATCTCTCTTCCTATTTTCTATCTCTATTCCTATTAGTCCCAGGTGTCCAATCCCTTCCTCTTGCCTCTGATCCCTGCATTTCTTCGGCTATATTAGTCATTTCCTGTAGCCCAAGGTAAATGTGAAAATTACACTAGATCCTTCCAATCCATAAATCAGGCTGTATAATGTATTCTCACTTCTTTACCTCATTACTTGTGGCAGCCAAGGGTGAGCACTGGTGAAGATGACCCTGAATACAGATCTTATGTGCATCCTTTGAGAGGATGGAAAGATGAAGGGTGAGTGGTAGAAACAGGAGAGTATTTTTCAAGCAAGAGCTAGGGTGTTTATATGTACAGGTTGTTATTTAGACAGTTTCTCTACCTAGTGTAGTGTAAGGAGTAGAGGACACACTTATACACACATATAAACATTCAATATATGCACACACAGTTCACATTTCAATATTCCATACTTGGCCATATACTCTGTGCAAAGGACGATCTGGTTTCTTATCAGGTATGTATGTATGCCTGATATACAAGGTTACTTGGTTCATTTTAACTTGGCATAAAAATGTTTTAAATTTGAAAGTTTTCCTTGGTTCATAATATAACAAAGGGATGGGACTTTAAGTCCAAAAATAGGACAGGGATTTTAAGAAATAGAGATGTTAAAAATGCTCCAGCAATGCCCCTGAAAGCTAAACATCCTAGAAACTAACATAAATGTTTAAATTCCAAAAAAACCATATCAAACTTGGAACTCCACTTGTTATATTAAATTTAGACATGCTCTTTGTCCTTAGAACCCTTAGCTTTACAGAGTTCTTCAACTAGGTGTGCCATTATATTGAAGGATGTTTTGAGAATTACTCTTGAATTTGGATGAGCCAAGTTTTTAGCCCAATTAGGAATTGCACGTAAGTTTGGTTAATATCACCATTTATTGAAAAGTTCCAATCCAGTGTCAGTGTGTATTTGTTTAGTTAGAATAATCCATATATCTGCTATTAAACTAATCACCTAATCACTTATTTCTTGCCTTAGGGGAAAGCTATGTCTGTTCCTCAGACAACTTCTTTAAAAAGGTGGAGTACACCAAGAATGTCAATCCCAACTGGTCTGTCAACGTAAAAACATCTGCCAATATGAAAGCCCCCCAGTCCTTGGCTAGCAGCAACAGTGCGCAGGCCAGGGAGAACAAGGACTTTGTGCGCCCCAAGCTGGTTACCATCATCCGCAGTGGGGTGAAGCCTCGGAAAGCTGTGCGTGTGCTTCTGAACAAGAAGACAGCCCACTCTTTTGAGCAAGTTCTCACTGATATCACAGAAGCCATCAAACTGGAGACCGGGGTTGTCAAAAAACTCTACACTCTGGATGGAAAACAGGTAGGTACTTTTTCAAAGTACTTTTCTCATTTTTTTCTAAATTCTTACATGATCATGTTATACCTAAAATATCATTTCTTATAGATGGACTCTTCCTCCACATCTCATCATCACAACCTGATATTATGTGTTTCATTTGGAGAAAATGTATTTTCAGCAGGCAAAACAATGAATCAGGAATCTGAGGCTCTGAAATTCAATCTGCTTCTGATTTACCTTGCAGAATGGTCACTTAGCCTCACCTTCTTTATCTGCTATGAAAGATGTGTTAGAATCTAGGTTCTATGAATTCTTATGAATATGAATTTAGCTATTATATGATGCATTCTTTATTGTTCAATACACGTGACTGAAATGATATTTGCCCATTCATTACTTTTTAGATACCCTCACATTGGTGCTCAGCAACAATTTTGATAAAAGGAAGTTGAAGTGACTTTCATATGCTCTGAAAGAAGTCAGATACGGGGAAAGTACTGAAGCCTCTGGCTCGTTGTCTTTGCTTCACACTAAACCATACTTATTCTCTTTCTCTTTTCCATATGACATAGCTGTCTTAATTTGGTTCCACTGATGGTTTGTGTGAGAAAGGGACTATTTCAGGATCCTAAAATTAGCCCAAGAAAGATGCTGCCATCTGTTCCCCCTCCAAATCAGGTTCTTCATGTCATTGGTTATACTACTAAAGTACCACCTATATTAATATCTGGGAAAGAATGCAGCCAGGCGTCTCCATCAGACAGATGCACCATTCTCTTGAGCATAGGGAGCTGTAAATATACAACAAAAATGTTCCAAGGGAATTGGAACAGTGGCTGGTTCTGTTGGCTCTAAAGAGAATCCTGGTCTCCCATCAGAAAAGACAAGTGTGGATTAGTATCAGTCCATATATTCTACCTCTTAAAATGCCTTTGGTGTTTAAACAACTATATAGATTCTAAAAAGGCAGATTCACTATATATCAAAGTTACTGATGAGTGTTCAAATGCAGACCTGTGCCTCCTCCTATAATTTCTGATAATAATGTGTGCTGCAAGATTTTAAGTTTCAGGGAAAACCCACCCATGTACTGTGTACTTTGCAATTTTGAGAAATATGTGGCTTTTGTTTCCCATCATTTTGTGATCTGAGAGCTACCTGGATGCATTGGTTATACCTGACTTGTGTTTGTTGTACCAAAGCAATGGGTTTGTCTGTGATGTTGGGAAAATCTCCAATTCCCAAGCATTTCTCTAAGAGTGTCTAACTTCTAAGCACCATGTATGTATGTAATAAACAGGAGCTGTCTAAGTATAGGCCTGATTGCCAAAATCTCATCTCAGAGAAATAGGACATATAAAGTTTGGAATCATTGGATCACAGAGTTGAGAATGACTTTAGAAGCCATGACATTTAATATTCCACCTAAGGCATGGATATCCTCTGCAATCACTCTATAAGACTATAAGGCAGCCTATTTCACTGTTCAACAGCTGTGATTTTTAGAATTTCTTTATATTAGGCATAAATCTGATTCCTTGTGCCTTCAGCCTTGTGAAGTAATATAGGAATATGCAAATCAAAAACATAAGACTGGGATTAAGAAGATTTGGACTCTAGTCTTGATATTGTCACTTAACCACTTAACTGTCCTGAACCTCACACTCCTCCTCTGTACAAAAGGACTGATCACACCTGCCCTGACCATGCTCACAGGGCTTTTATGAGGATCGAATCAAATAATGGATATGAAAGCCCTTTGTAAATTGACACATGGATATATATATATATATATGCATACAATTCATCATTAAATGATATTTTTGGCAATTTTTGTATATTAATAAATGTTAGCTCTCTTACTCCCACTTTATTTATTTATTTATTTATTTATTTATTTACTTTTGGAGACAGAGTCTAACTCTGTCACCCAGGCTGGAGTGCAGTGGTGTGAATTCGGCTCACTGCAACCTCTGCCTCCTGGGTTCAAGCAATTCTCCTGCCTCAGCCTCCCAAGTAGCTGGGACTACAGATACACGCTGCAACACTGGACTAATTTTTTGTATTTTAGTAGAAACGGGGTTTCACTGTGTTGCCCAGGCTGATCTCGAACTCCCGAGCTAAGGCAATCTGCCCACTTTGGCCTTCCAAAGTGCTAGGATTATAGACATGAGCCACCACGCCTAGCCTCTTCTCCCTACTTTATCTCTATCATTCTTATTATAAATTTCCAATATTTGTGAATATACACCATGCTTTGGCATTCTGCTTTTGTTCCAAATAACACATAAAGGGACACCTCCATCTTCTAGGGAAGCAAGCTCCAGTCCAGTGATGCACAGGGTTTTGTCCTTCAGCAGGTCATGCAGAGTGGCAAGCTCTCTCTAACTGCTTTAAGCATCAGTTCCCTTTCTTTGGGGAACACATTACAAAACGCCAGTATATGATATGACATTTATATAGAGAAATAGAGTGGTGCCCAGTGGATCTGAACAATGCCCTTTCAGGCATCTGTACCTCTGTATATACGTTCCCTTTCTTTAAAACGTCTTCCTCTGCCCACCCTGACCCCTGGAGGTCATCTTATAAGACCTGGTTCAAATGTCACTTTATTTTTGAAAATTTCTGTCTCTACTAAGGAGGGTAAAAGCAATCCTAACCTTTTTTTTAAATTAATGCTCAGATCCTGGTATATTATGGATGCTCTATAAATGTTTGTTGATTGAATGAACTGACATAAACAGATTCTCTCATGGCCCAGGTAGATGTTTTGAGGACCCTTCTTCTTTCAATTCCCCGGACATTATCCTTAGGTCTTTCAGAAGAGATAGGGGGCTTCCAAAGGAGTGCATATTCCACCCAGGTGATTTCTAACTGGTGGTTTACTTGGAAGTCACTGAGGGTAGGCATTTAAAGCATTTCCCTAAATACATTCTAAGGAGAAATGTCTCCATGTCCCCACCTCAAAAAGCTCTCCAAAAAGAATTCTGTGGGCAAATAAGGTTGTAAAATGCTGCAAATTGTGTGCCATTCTTAGAGATTCACAGTACTCACTGGCACATTGAATGCTCTGAGAAGTTCTACAGCAAGGAAATCCATCCCAATCCTACTTAACCACAAACATTTTTAATGAAACATACACACACACAAACCCACACATACATATATGTATATGTATGTATACACACACACACACACACACACACACAGAGTGCACTAGAAAATGTTGTTTACATAGGCCAGATGCGGTGGCTCACGCCTACAATCCCAGCACTTTGGGAGGCCGAGGCAGGCGGATCACGAGGTCAGGAGATCGAGACCATCCTGGCTAACACAGTGAAGCCCCGTATCTACTAAAAATACAAAAAATTAGCCGGGCGTGGTGGCAGGCGCCTGTAGTCCCAGCTACTTGGGAGGCTGAGGCAGGAGAATGGCGTGAACCCGGGAGGTGGAGCTGGCAGTGAGCCGAGATGGTGCCACTGCACTCCAGCCTGGGCGACAGAGCGAGACTCCACCTCAAAAAAAAGAAAAAAAAAAAAAAGAAAAGAAAATGTTGTTTACATAAAACACTGATGATTAGGAACTAACTACCGTAACTTTAATGGTAAGATTGGTAGGCACAGGGTAACCACAAATTAAACATTGTTGTTTTGTTACAGAAAGGACATTAAATAAAATTTGGGGGTACATGGACAAACCTACTAATTACAAAATAGATGCTGGGTATAGTGAAAGTTGTTGCCAAATTCAAAATTTTGGAGCTCAGCTCATTTCCCAGGTCTGGGGATGACAGCTCTAATGTTAACACCTATCAATTACTTTGATTATTAGTGGGTATTCATACGCTTGTGAATATAATCCTTTTCGTGGAGACCGAAGTCACATGTATTGCAATAGCTTGTCTTGCTTGGATGAGATTCCAATGCCTGTTTTTGGCTACACATGACACAAGGCACTTAGTTGAAAAGAACAAAGTATGGTTAAGGCTATTTGTTATGGAGTGATTTGTTCGTGAAATCAAGGCCGTCGTTTGATTTCAGTGTTTACTATAACTGGATTCCAAATCGACCAAACCAAGTGGTTTTCCCTCTTCATATAAATAATGATCAGCTAAAAGAGCCCAGTTGGTTATTGCAAATTTATTGTTGCTTCTGTAGTTGTGTGTACCATTTGACTGATTGGCTTACACTGATTGACAAGCAATCTGCAGACATGGCTCCTTTCTTTCTGTTTTTATTTTGTTTGGGTGTGTCTTTTAGAGCCCTTGATCTTTTTAGGGCTTATATTTGATGTTATGGAAGATTGGTTTCCTGACCTCTTGCCTCTGAGATATTTGTGGTCTGTGTAGACAGGAAAGTCAACCACTACTAGTAGGAAGACACCCCAATTGATTCCTCACCTCAATAAGAAGTTATTAATTGTATAAGAAGTAGTTGGTAGGGCTCTGGCTACTCCCAGGGATTAAAATAGATTTCTAAGAGGTCAAAGAGGACATGATAGAGGATTGGATGGTGATGCATATGAGTTCACTTGCAGGTGAAAAGTGTTCTTTTGATTCCTTGGCAGCTGGAGTGGTTGTAGAGTGTTGACAAAATTATCCAAATACTAATTTCCATAACTAAAGTACATATTGATTTTCATGCATAAAAGTCATGGATATATAAAAACTAGGACCCAAATTTCCTGTTCACATGATAGTAGTAGTTTAATAGATACATGTTCTGGCCTGAAAATTAATTGCAGAGCTTTAATAATAGACTTTCAGCTTTTTGGCCTCATACACAGGGGTGCAGCTGGTCTTCACATTGTCCATTTTCATGCTACACTGATTGACGTCTCTAGATTCAGTTTTGTCCACACCCAGAATCTGTGCAAGAAAAGATTCACTATTGCTTCAATATACATGCCTAAGGCATAAGTATGGCCTTTAGTGCTCGTTCTAGCTTTGTTAGGCCAATTTTCAATTGGATGGATTTATTTTATGTTTTTGTCTGTACCTTTATAGCACCGACTACTTGGACCTGGGATTACAGGTCTCAGAATAACAGAGGAGAAGTTTAAGCCAATTCCAAGATTATCCATAGCCTTGGAAACTAGTACAGGGGTTTTAAGGAAATGGTTGATGCATAATACACAGATGAGAGCATGAAGGATGTTTCCATTGCTGGTTAGTATTCTAGGAAAGACTTGCCCTTTCCACGTTGCCACACAAAAGAACTGGGTGCTGTAAGCACAAGGCAATTGCAGGAAACACAGGAAGACAGATTGGATTTAACCTTGGAAACGTTGAATGCACTTACCAAGGTAGGCGTGTTTTTCGTTTGCCTACATAGCCAGTTTTTCTCTCCCCTGTTATCTCTGCTTTCCCCAGTAATATCTGATCTTATTTATACTCACTTACCAAGGTAGGCGTGTTTTTCGTTTGCCTACATAGCCAGTTTTTCTCTCCCCTGTTATCTCTGCTTTCCCCAGTAATATCTGATCTTATTTATACTCCCTGGCCTCCAGCTCTCTCAGAGTCAACCTCTCTCTTCTCCTAATGTTATGACCCTGTCAGTCAACATTGGGCTCATTAGAAAAGGCCACGTGGGCATAAATTATGCACCAACAGGGAGGTCATTTATCATCGGCCTTCACTTAAGACGATCAAGGCTGGAAAGTTGATGTTTTTATTACCAAAATTCTCCTTCCCCAACCTTTCAGAGGTTCCTAGAGAAAGGCTTTGGGAGGATTGGCTTGAGCATGAAGTGTAATAGAACAAAGGTGGAAAGCCAGGCTGGGCTCTGTGAAGGGAGACAGTTTGCAAACTACCATCTCATACGTGGTGGTAGATTTCAGACTTTAAAGGAGTGGCCAAACATTGCATATACTGCCCTTCTGGAAAGAAAGGACTAAGTGTAGCCTGGTGATCAGTTATTTCTTCAGTAATTTATCCTCTTAGAGTTTTATTATTGTTGAGATGCTCCTGGCTCTGAGCAGTGATAGAGGTGTGACTTGGCCAATTCAATCAAAGGCTTTGGCATAGAATTCCAGTCTCTTGTACTGACTAGTCTGTCACTGTCTAGCATTCAGCAAGTGGAAAGAGCCCTAGGCTGGGATTCAGAGGCCTGAGTTTTAGTCTTCACTCTGTTCTTCCCTAGCTATGTAATGTGGAGCCAATCACATCAATTTTGGGGCCTTAATTTTTTAAGGAGGCTTAGTATATGACCTGTAAGAGTCCTTCTAGTTCCATAGTAACAGAGTATTCATCTCATAGAGTTGGTTCTGTCTAGATATGTTTTCACTCTTCTGAATGTACTCCACCTCTCTGTGCTCTTAAAGATTGCCAATGTGATGTAGTAATTACCTTGGTGGATACATTGCTTTCCAGGATGGCCTCTAAATGGTATTTGCATAATTCTTATATTCAGATCTTTCTTGCTGCCTGCAATGACATCACCAAAGAATGTTTTCAAACTTGTAATTTTCATTTGACCCCCTTTTCTTTACATTGTGGATGGTATAAGGAGCAAAGGGCAGAGGACTCACAAAACAAAGCAAGACAAAAGCCAGCCTGCTAAAATTGTGGCAAGTGTTTGACGGTGCCATTATTAAGCTATTTCTATCACAGTGGTGCTATTTTCAGTGCTGGGGAAGGATTATTGCTAATGGGGGTGGTTAGCACTGGCACTAAATGCATTGTTATTTCTTGAGTAGACTGAAGAGATTCATCAAGTGGGGATTGATCTATCCAGGGATGCAGGCTGTTCCATTTAAAACTGTTGAAGCAACAGTCATTTTGTTCTCAGTTCTTTATTTTCATCTGTTTCATTATTGTCATTCCCTCAAAGTGGGAGAAAAAGCATTGTCTCCAAAAACAGTTTTAAAAACAGCTTTATTGAAATATAATCCCCATATTACATACCTCACTCATTTCAAGTATAAAATTCAACAGCTTTTAGTATATTCACAGAGGTCTGCATCCATCACCACAATCAATTTTAGAATATTTTCATTATCCCTAAAAGAAACGCTGTGCCCTTTAGACATTGCCATCTAGTTCTCTGATTCCACTTCCCCATCCCTAAACAATCACTTATCTACTTTTTGCTCTAAGGATTGTCCTATTCATGACATTTAATAATAATGGAATCATGTGGCCTTTTGTGCCTGGCTTGCTTGACTTAGCATAATGTTTTCAGGGTTCATCCATATTGTAGCATATATTGGTACTTCATTTCTTTTATGGGTGAATAACATTGTATTGTATGAACTTACCACACTGTATTTACTCATCTATCTATTAATGGACATTTGGGTTGTTTCTATCTTTTGGCTATTGTGATAATGCTACTATGAACATTCACGTACAGATTTTTATATAGATATATGTCTTCATTTATCTAGGGTAAATATCTCAAAATTGTATTGCTGGGCTGTATAGTGTGTTTAAAATTTTAAGAAACTGTCAAATGGTTTTCCAAAGTGGCTGCACCATTTTCCATCCCTATTTGCAATGTATGAGAGTTCCAGTTTCTTCACATCCTCGCCAACACTTGTTATCATTTATTTTTTTTATTAGATCCATCCTAGTGGGTTTGAAGTGGTATCTAATTGTGGTTTTTCTTGATTTGTTTGCATTTCCCTAGTGACTAATGATGTCACACATATTTTCACATGCTTATTGGACAATTGTATATCTTCTTTGGAAAAATGTCTATTCAGATCATTTGCCCATTCTTTAATTGAATTATTAGGCTTCTTATTAATGAGTTGTAAGAGTTCTCTATGTATTCTGGATACAAGTCCTTTGTCACATATGTGATTTGTAAGTATTTTCTGCCAGTCTGTAGCATGTCTTCATTTTCTTAATGGTTTTTTTAGTTTTTCAAGAGAAAAAAGTTTTCATTTTGATGAAGTCTGACTTATTAATTTTTCTTTTATGCATTATACCTTGGTGTCATATCTAAGAAATCTTTACCTAACCCAACATCTCAAAAATTTTCTCCCATGTGTTCTTCTAGAAGTTTTATATTTTTAGCTCTTAGATTTAAATCTCTGATTCATTTTGTGTTAAATTTTGTGTACAGGTTAAGAGTCAAGGTTCTTTTGAGGGAGGGGCACATAGATATCTGATTTTTCTAGCACTATTTGTTGAAAGAAAAGATAAGGCAGTTTTCTTAATTTAAACTAAATATGAGCAGTGGTTCATATAGCCAAGCCCTCTAAAGGTTTTTAGAATTTTTAAGAACTGTGGGTGTGAACTAATGGAACACAGGAGCTTCTCCTATACAGATGCTGTGGAACAGTACTCTACTCAACAATACTCTACAATACAAGTACTCTACAATACTCTAAGGCTGTATTAGTAAGTCTGGCTTAGTCTCATTTCGTAGGGAAAAAAGGGGGCTTGATAGGAGAGGCTAAAATGGGCTATTGTTCCTTGACAGTGCCCCTGCCATGTTCTAGACTCCTAGAGTTCCCACCCAGAACTATCTGAACTTCCCTGTCACATATCCTATACCCTTCTGGTGATGCTAAACAGGATTGGGGGAGGGGAGTAAGGAGATGTCCAAAATTGTTGGGGTTATTTTCTTTTGTAACATCTTGAGATATAATTCACATATCACATATTTCCCTTATTCAAAGTGTATAGTTCAATGATTTTAATATGCTCACAGATGTGTGTGACCATCACCAAAGTCAATTTTAGAATATTTTTATTACCTCTCCTACCCTCTATCCTCCACAGCCCTAAGCAACCACCAATCTACTTCATGGTTTTATACATTTGCCTTTTCTGAACATTTTGTATAAATGAATCATATTTTATGATTCATACATATATGCTAAGTGACTAGCTTCTTTCACTTAACATAATATTTTCAAGGGTCATCCATGTTCTGTCATGTATCTATCTGTACTTTGTTCTTTTTTATCGCTGAATAATACTCCATTGTATGGATATACCACATTTAATTTATCCATTCATTTGTTGATGAACATTTGGGTTGCTCCATGTTTTGCCTATTAATAATGCTGCTATAAACATTTGTGCATGATTTAGGTATAGACATATATCTTCATTTCTCTTGAATATATATCTAGTAATAGAATTGCTGGGTGTTGAGGTTTCTTGATGTCCTATCCCCTAACCACCAAACTCATGTTTCTAAAACATGTACCCCAAGGCATGTTCCAAACAAAGAAATTCACAGTCTTTTCATTTCTATGTAGATATTCGTCCCCCAGAGTTCTTGCCTAAACAGTATAGAAGGAAACATGAGGGTTTCTTTATTAACTTTTCTTAAAGCTAGAACAAATCCTAAGAAGCTATTTTGTTCTTTTTATCTGAGTCCTACCTTGGCCCTCATAACTTTCCAGAATCAAAGATGCATTCTAAACAGTTGGGACCTTCAATCCAGGGGGTCACAGATTCTCCTCCAAACCACCAAAGTTTCTTATTTTGAAAAAGGAGCAGAAAAAGGAGCTTCTAGAATTCCAGTCTTATTAATTTTTCCTAGATTTAGAATACTTTCATAATTGATACCACATATTCTACCCTCTTCAGGTCTTGTGATGTTAGCTCATGAGATAAAAAGCAACTTGGGTGTAGGGAGCCACAGCAGGTCTTCATCATTAGCCCAGTTGTCATCGACTAGGACAATTTGCTGTCCAGGGGACACTTGGTAGATATATTTTTGGTTGTCACAACTAGGGAAAGGGTGCTGCTGACATCTAGTTGGTATAGGCCAGGGATGCTGCTGAACATCTTACACTGCACAGAACAGCACTTCCCCCCACAAAATACAAGTGATCTGGTCCCAAATGTCTACAGTAGTTGAGAAACCCTGCATTACAGGTAAGGTGCCGGGCAGACACAGCAGAAGATGAAGCTGAAAGGAAGGCAAAGGCAATATTTAGCAATGACCTTGTAAACTGTGTTAAGGAACTTGTATTAGTCCATTTTCACACTGCTATAAAGAACTATCTGAGACTGGGTAATTTATGAAAAAAAAAAAAAAGAGGTTTAATTGACACACAGCTCCACAGGCTTAATAGGAAGCATGTCTGGGAGGCCTCAGGAAACTAACAATCATGACAGAAGGTGAAAAGGAAGCAAGGACCTTCTTCACATGGTGGCAGGAGAGAGAGAGAGAGAGCAAAGGGGAAGTGCCAAACACTTTTAAACCATCAGATCTCATGAGATCTCACTCACTATCATGAGAAAAGCATGGGAAAAATCTGTCCCCATGATTCACTCACCTCCCACCAAGTCCTTCTTCCAATATTGGGAACTACAATTCAACATGAAATTTGGGTTGGGGCACAGAGCCAAACCATATCAGAACTTGATTGTTACCATGTGTTAACAGAAGCCAGTAAAGGATTCTTTTTTCTTTTTTTTTGGCAGGGTATCACTGTTGCCCAGGCTGGAATGCAGTGGTATGATTTTGGCTCATAGCAGCCTCATCCTCCTGGGCTCAAGCGATTTTCCCACCTCAGCCTCAGCTTCTTGAGTGCTGGGACTACAGGCATGGACCACCACATACAGCTAATTTTTGTATTTTTTGTAGAGACAGGATCTCACCATGTCGGCCAGGCTGTCTCAAACTCCTGAGCTCAAGTGATCTGCCTGCCTCAGCCTCCCAAAGTGCTGGGATTACAGGTGTTAGCCACTGTGCCAGACCCCACTGAAGGATTTTAAGCAGGGGAATTATATGATCAGATATGCAGTTTGAGTAGGTCACTATTGTTTTGGATTTCAGGAAGACAAAACTAGTAAAGAGTCCAGATAGAGGCTGTGTGGTAGTACAGGCAGGAGAATAGAAGGATCTAAATTGAGGCAGCAGTAGTGGAAATAAAAAAGGAGAAAACAAAACCAATAAATATTTGTGAGGTAGAAACTGGAGAACTTAGTGATTAATTGAATTTGAGGGTGTATTAATTGTCTATTGCTGTGTAATAAGTTACCACAAACATAGCAGCTCAGAACAACATTCATTTATTATGTCACAGTTCTATAGGTCAGAGTTAAAGGCTTGACTAGATTCTCTGCTTAGGGTCTCACAAGGCTGAAGTCAAGGTATCAGATAAGATAGGCTTTATTTCTGGAGGCTCTGGGGATGAGTCTAGTTCCATGCTTGTTCAGGTTTGGGGCAGATTTCAATTCCCATGTCCTTCTTAGATGTCAGCTGAGAAATGTTTTCAGCTTCTAAAGGTTACCCACATTCTTCTCACATGTCCCCTTCCATTTTCAAGCCAACAACATACATCAGATTGTTCTCCTGCTTAGAATCTCTCTGACTTCCTTTTCTGCCACTAGCCAGAGCAAATTCTCTGCTTTTAATGGGGTCATGTGATTAAATTGGTCTCAACTGGATAATCTCCCCTTTGATTAACCCAAAGTTAACTAATTTAGTAACATTAATTACATATAAAAAAGCCCTTTTTGCCATGAAACATAACATAATCATGGGAATGGCAACTCATAATTAAAATTCAAAGAGAGGAGAATATACAAAGGCAAGAGTCATTGGGGGGTCATTCTTAGAATTCTGCCTACCACAAGTGAGGGAATTGGAGGACTCAGGTGACTCTGAGGTTTATGGTTCAATTATGTGGGTGGATGGTGGGGCCACTCACTGATGTAGGGAAAACCAGGGCAAGAAGTAGGGTTATTTATTTATTTATTGACAGGATCTTGTTCTATCACCCCGGCTGGAGTGCAGTGGCATGATCCTTGCTCACTGCTGCTTCAAACTCCGAGGCTCAAGTGATCCTTCCACTTTAGCCTCCCAAGTAACTGGGACAACAAGCGTGTCTCAACACACCTGGCTATGGGGTTTAGATGCATTGAACTTGGGGTCCTTTGCTACATCTAAGTGGAGAATCCAGAAGGTAGCGATAGATATGGATCTGGACATCAAGAGAGAGGTCTGGGCTAGAGATTCAGGCTTGGGAGTAATCTTCAAACAATGGTAGTTAACATCAGGTAAGTAGATGAACTTACCAAGGGTGCATGTGAGAAACTGTCCAAGGAAAAGGCCCTGTAGACATTTGCATTAAATGGGTGGGTAGGCATAAGAGCCTGGGAATTGCTAGAGAGAACCATGGAGAACTAGATGAAGATGTATCCAGAGAACACTAAAAGGCAGGTACGGGCAGCTGTGTCAAATGTAGCAGACAGGGTCTGTTTCAGATAAAGATTTAGGATAGTAAATCAATAAAATCCAGCTGATTTGAATAGTCCTTATTGCTGGGAACAGAAAGCAAAATTCTCCAGCAGACCAGAGGGCAAGCCTTGGCTCATAAAGACTCTCAGAGGTGACTAGGCAGATGGAGCTATGACTGGCTATTGGATCTGTCTCTTGGCAGCTTCCCATGCTCCAGATCTATCAAAACTTGTCTGTCCAGTGTTCCATTTTCTCTTTGCTAGCTCTTGTGTTATATGTAGTTGGTTGCTAAAATGTCCCGTGTAACTTACTTATGTCATGTATGTTATAACATATAGAGCTAGCCCTTAGTCCAATTGTGCTCTTGTCTTATCACTTAAAGCCCTAACTCAGATAGATCAGACATTTTCTGAGTCTGATTTTCTCAGAGCCTTCATCATAGTTCATGGATTTAGTTGGTAAGGCTCTAACAAATCAATCCTCACTATGTTAGCGCCTATCAATTTAGAGCACATTTCTCAAATTACGCTACATGTAACACTGGTCTGATCAAATATTCTGTGGTCAAATAAGTTTACTAACATTGTATAGTATAGTCTCCTCTTGGAAAAAAGACTCCAAGAATCCCTCTACAAAGAAACATGCTCGTGTTTAGACCAGTATTCCCCAAACTTGTTTGAACACCAAACCTTAAAAATAAATCTATGACCATATGGTAGAATGTACTTTGGGAATCACTAGTCTTTGCCTCAGGTATTTATTTGCATTTTAATTAGAGAATCTTAAAGAGGAAAAACCTTCAAGGCTGAAAGGAATAATTAAATTGAAAGAAAACAGGCACCACTGCATTTTGATAGGGCTTATAAACTAAAACAAGAAGGGCTTTGTAGATAGAGTACCAACAATCACTGCAAAGGTAACACCTATTCACCCATGGTAAGGGCAGGACTTTAGAGCATCCATCTCTGATATAAACTATAGAAGGAAAAGGAGAAATTGAACAAAAGGGGCAAATTTTCTAGAAGATGTTTGAATAGTCCCCCAAAGTTGTAAGACGTTAGGAAAATCCTATTGGTTATAGGCATTAAAGTCTGGCTTCTCTAGCCTTAGTGGTAAAGAGGCAGTAAATATCAATTGCCAGGTTTAGAACCTTCACAATAGATTTAGTCCTATACAAACAAGCACTCCTTCCACTCACCACACCATGCTGCAGAGTCTCACTGGAGGAATCAGTCAGGTTTACTAATTAGACTTTAACTTCCATAAGTAGTGTTTACCATTTAAATAGACTGCATACTTTCTATTGCACCAAGCCCATACTTCTCCAGCTGGCAATAATTTGGAAGACCCTAAGGGTCTGAATGGCTCGCACAGCATGATAATATCCCTTAAGAGAGGTTTTGAGCCAGAGACCAGCACCTCTCTAAGTCTCTTTGTGTCTGCATACACACACTTGTTCCCCTGTTTCTTTTAAGTATTGGCTGTCTCATCTGATGAAGTCGTATATAAATATTTATATGTCAGAACATTTCTGGTCTTACTCACCAGAGACATTACAGCCTTGATAAAAAGCCTCCCTCTGGCAGTATTTGCCTCCACAGTTTATTTAATACGGCAGTTGATAGGTGAACTTCCTCTTGCTGTTTGCAAAGAGAATGGAGCCTTGCCTCGCTTGGAGTTTCAAGTGTTTGACTTGTCTCCTGCTGGGAATCGATGTTTGTGCTTTCCCAGATTTCTCTGATTAAAAGAAGTGTGAGTTCTCTAGCAGGTCATCCTACCCTTTAGATTTTGGATTTTTAGGAATATTTGATAAACTTAGGAATACATTATGCTTTTGGTGGGCCCTCGGCACTTTTGCCTTTGTGGATCTCTTCCTCCAGTAAAAAACAAACTACCATTGTGTTGATATAAAGATGAATATATTAATATTACATTTTAAAGCATTTTTACCAAAGAAAAAGTTTATGTTTCTGGTTTTCAAAGAAATTAAACCCTTTTCCTGGGTACATAACAGTGCTGTGGGACCTAGGCACTTTGCCTACTGTACTTAACAGATAATCAACCCTGGATATACAGAGCTATCTGATTTCTGGGCTGGCATTGTGAGGTCACATGGGTTAAGCAATGAATAAGAATGGTATGACTCACTGAAGGTTTAGTCTAAGAATGCGGTAGCTTCTTGGATGTGCCAACTACTAATTGAGATGTACCAAGGAGGTCCCCTCCACTTCCTTTGTTCTAACACATTTTACCCGCTATACAGAGCATGGTAATAAAATGCTGTCAATAGGCATTTTTTTCTGGCTTGGTGGACTCAGAGTTGGGAATAGAAATCTGCCTCCTCAGCATCTTCCAGGAGAGGCTTCTGGGAATGATGAATGGTGTCATTCATTTTCAGGCTGAAACTGTTTCTGTCATTTAGCCTGTGGTCCTACAGAAGGCAGCTGAGTGAAGGTGGAGTGGAAGTTGATTAGCAATGAAATGGATTACTGCAGTTCATCCAGAGAAAAGAGGGTAGGGCTGGTTTTAATCCATGTCTATATTAGTGGTAGTTAATTTAGGCAGCTCTATGTCAACCCCAACCATAATCTTCCTTAGCAACAGCCACCCCACCCTGGAGTAGGGTTCTGAATCTGACCACTGCTATCACATTGACTGCTGAAGAGTTTGTCTCCTAACAATTTACCAATAAGCCCTATCTGGAAGCTGGTGGTGGTTGGGATTAGACATGGACTGATGTAAATAGAAGATAAGAATTTAAAGGGGACACTCTCATGGGGTTTTACTTTACATTGCCACCTTGCTTGTAGATATTTTTCTGGCTTGGTCCGGGGCTAGCACTTGGACTCCAGAGGAAATAACTGTTACTGAGCAAGCTAAAAAAAATCACACACACATTTCCACTCAGCTTAACAGTGCTGGCTCTGGTTAAGTTCACCGAGCGGTATGGAGGTTGTCTTCTCCACAGGGACCTTGCTGAGACCTGAGGTCAGACAGCAATCATTCTCCTTCCCATCTTGCCAAGCAAAAAAAAAAAAAAAAAAAAAAAAAAAAATTGTTTAAATCAATCAATAGGTTCCTATACCCCCAGCTGGATGTGGCTTTCAAGGATGACAGTATCTGCTCCATACTGCTCTTGCCCTTGTCAAGTCCCAGGCTGAAACAGAACAGAATGACGTGGGGTAGCTAGTTTGTGTATGTAACACATACAGCATAAACACGATTCTAGATCCTGGAAATCTTCATACAAAAGGCAGAGCTAGTGAGAGATAGAAAACAAGAGTAATCAGATTGAAATATAATTAGAAAGAATTAAGGCTGATGGGAGTTTGCAGTCTCCAGGAAACTTCCCTTTGGAATACAAAGGAGAACCTGATTTTCCTTCCTTCCTTCCTTCCTTCCTTCCTTCCTTCCTTCCTTCCTTCCTTCCTTCCTCCCTCCCTCCCTCCCTCCCTCCCTTCCTTCCTTCCTTCCTTCCTTCCTTCCTTCCTTCCTCCCTCCCTCCCTCCCTCTCTCTTTCTCTTTCTCTCTCTCTCTTTCTTTCCTTTCTTTTTTCCTTTCTTTTCTTTCTTTCTTTTCTTTCTTTCTTTCTTTCTTTCTTTCTTTCTTTCTTTCTTTCTTTCTTTCTTTCTTTCTTTCTTTTTCTTTCTTTCTTTCTTTCTTTCTTTCTTCTTTTTTGACAGATTCTCACTCTATTGCCTAGGCTGGAGTGCAGTGGCATGATTCTGGCTCACTGCAATCCCTGCCTCCCAGGTTCAAGCAATTCTCCTGCCTCAGCCTCCCGAGTATCTGGGATTACAGGTGCCCACCACCACACCTGGCTAATTTTTGTATTTTTAGTAGAGACAGGGTTTCACTATACTGGCCAGGCTGGTCTCAAACCCCTGACCTCCGGTGATCTGCCCACCTCGGCCTTCCAAAGTGCTGGAATTACAGGCATGAGCCCCCATACCTGGCCAAGAACTTGATTTTCCATTAGTCAAAATACAATAGATCAGAGGTCAGCAAACTATAGGTTTTTTAAAAGGGACAAAAAATATACAACAGAGAAAATGTAGGACCACAAAACCCAACATATTTATTATATGGGCTTTTTTGGTCAGGGTTCTCCTGTGAAACAGGACCAATAGGATGTATATAAAGAGATTTATTTTATGAAATTGGCTCCCACAGTTTGTGAGGGCTGGCAAATCCAGGGCAAGCTAGCGGCTGGAGACGTGGGAAGAGTTGATGTTTTAATCTGGAGTTCAAAGACACTGCCCTTTCCAGGGCATTTGCCAACCCCCGCAACACAGGAAAAAATTGTGGAAAAGAGCTTTGGACAAGGGACTCAGAGACTCCCGCTTTGCCACTAAAGAGCTCGATAATCTACGAGAAACCATCACCTCTCTCTGGATCTCAGTTTCTGCTTTGGTAGAATATATTCCCAAAAGTTTCTTCCACAACGCAAACATTCTGTGCACTTCAGTCCTCCCTGTACATAAAGTTCCATGATAAAACATAACTCAAATTTCAAACATTCCAAATAGCCAATCTTAAGCTGCTTCCTGGCAATGTCTAGAAATAATTCCATGCTGGCAAGAGTCCCAGACATCAGTAAATTTTAATTATCTATTATACAAAGAATAAACAAAATACCCAATAGTTCCAATTTTTAGTGACTGACTTTCTTTTTTTTTTTTTTTTTTTTTTTGAGATGGAGTCTGGCTCTGTTGCCCAGACTGGAATGCAGTGGCCGGATCTCAGCTCACTGCAAGCCCCGCCTCCTGGGTTCACGCCATTCTCCTGCCTCAGCCTCCTGAGTAGCTGGGAGTATAGGCGCCCGCCACCTCGCCCGGCTAATTTTTTTTGTATTTTAGTAGAGACGGGGTTTCACCATGTTAGCCAGGGTGGTCTCGATCTCCTGACCTCGTGATCCGCCCGTCTCGGCCTCCCAAAGTGCTGGGATTACAGGCTTGAGCCATTTAGTGACTTTCTTAATAGTAGGTTCCATTAATAGCCGAATGTGATGGTCCTTTATAATCATTAAACTGCAATGCATCCGTTATTTGCAGAGTATTGTACTAGTACTGTGGGAGACTCTATAGGAACCAGAAAATAAAGTATCTAGTTTTGAGTTGCTTACAATCTAGTCAAGACGACAAGCTCCATACCTAGAGTAAAGTCTTATATCTTTAGAGTAACATATAAACAACTGTCAGGAGCAGAGGAATTACCATGTTCATAGATATATCCTCAGGACCTAAAACAGTGCCTGGAACATGGTATATGCTCAATATATATATTGAATGAATGAATGAATGGAGAGTGATTTAATAAGTAGTAAGTACTAAAAGAATGCATACACACTTAGATTAGGGCCAGGTGGAGGCTAATTCATGAAGGCCTTCTAATGGAGGAGAAGATATAGTGAGCTCAACACAGGAAGGCAATAGTCCAAGGGCAATATTTCTGAAATGTTGTATTTCTATAGATAAAGGTATAAAGGCTAAAGTCAGGGTTAATAACCATACAGATTTAGACATTTGGTAAACTAAAGGCAGCTTGAAACAAGGGTCTAAGCTTTGAAGTAGAAAGACATGGGTTAGGGTTTATCATCTATCTTAGAAGTGATTTAGTTGTTGACTTTCAGCAGTTATTTAACCCCTCTGTGTCTCAGTTACCTCATCCTTAAAATTGAAATGGCATCTATACTCAGAATATCAGAACCGTAAGAGACCTTAGTCCTCATCCAATCAAGTGGGTCTCAGTTTTGGCTGTCCACTAGAAACCTTGGGGAACTTTTAGAAGTTTCAATGCCTAGACCTGACTCCAGACTACATCAAAATCCTCTGGAGTTGAGACCCAGGCACCAGTGTCAGTATTTTTTAAATCTCCTTAGGCAAGTCAATGTTCAGCCAAGATTGAGAACTACTGTTCTACTCCAACCCTCTCATTTTATAGATGAATAAGGTACAGAACAGATTAAGGGACCTTGCCTAACCTACCTCACAGGGCCATAAAGGACAATATTAGGTCATATAACTTTAGCGCTGCAGACATCAAAATACCTGTGAAGGTGCTCTGAGTAACATAACCATTATTCATTTGTAAAGGATGATCGTGCCAACAGAATCAGAAAATACTAATTGGTAATCAGGCAAAGCATCCCCTCTGTCAATAAATTATACTAGTAGGAAAATGGATAAAACCTTTATTCTTTATTCTTTATTCATTTCCCAGGTGTCCTTGAATTAACAAATGAGTAAGTGCTCCATTTTAAAAGCTAGGATATGGATTATTGGATTAAAATTTTGGAAAATGAAGATGTCCTAAAAATTTATATTTTTTACCAAGAAGAAACATAAACATCTTGCACAAGGACACAAATCTATAGCAGGGAGTGCTGTTAGTCTAGTTCTAGCATATTTCTAGCCTACATCATCTGTTTGGGGCATAATCATGTCTGGAAGAAAAGGAATGAGGTTTGGGAATTTTAGCATGATATCAGGCATTTTTGCTTAGGAGAGCCTTCATTTGCTCCTGGCTTGGGAGTCTTTGGCTTGCACTCAGCTTGTAGATGCCACATTTTGTAGAGGATGGAAACCAAGAGTAATTTTCATTCAAGATTCATGTCCCCATTCCCACCCTTTCCTTATTTAATCGGATGCACTCTCTGTGATTCATCCTTCTATACAAAAGTTGTTGAGTGTTAAGTGCATTTTCTGTTTTCCTGTTTAGCTCCATATTGTTGAGTTATCCTTTGTCTCAGAGACCATTTGTTGAATGACTCCTAGAAGAAAAAATGAAAAAAAAAATGTGAGATGTATGCCCATGGTCACCTCTTTTTGTGCAGTTTTCCAATTCACATACCTTGTTTGAACGTCAGGCATACTGAGAATGCCAGAGAGTTTATCACTTCATTGTTTTGCAGTTATTTTTTTATGTGTGTTAGGTCTATCTCCCCAACAGATCCTGTCTTGCACTCTCTTGTATCTCTCCCTTCCCCCAGTTCCAGTATTTAACATGTTGTTTTTACAAAATCAATGCTTGAGCCACTTGTGTAAACAACTTCCAGTTGCTTGAGGCCTTTCAAAACCCTAGTAAAATGCTTCTCTGCTGGGCTCATTTGCCATTCACAGAAATTTCTAAAGGATAACACGTGACTGTATGTGAGGCGAGGTGGAGAGGTTGCGATAAAAGTATGTTGGGATAGCACTTGTCTAAAGCAATGTTTCCCAAACATGGCTGTGCATCAGAATCACTGGGAACTGAATTGTCAGGGGAGGGACCTGGAAATCTAGAAATTTGAAAGCTCCACAAGCAATTCTGATAACATCCAGGTCTAGAAACCACTGGCCTCCATGTTCTCTAGTGCTTCTCAAACTTTAATTTGTGTACAAGATTTTGCTTTTTTAACAGGTTCCTAGGTGATGCTGATACTGTGGGCCAGAAGACCAAAGAAGGCTAGAAGGTAGTGGTCCTCAATGTGTGGTCCATGTGCCAGCAACATCAGCATCATCTGGGAACTTGTTAGAAATACAAACTCTCAGTTCTCACTCTAGATCTACTGAATTCAAAACGGGTGGGGCCCAGCATTCTGGGTTTCAACAATTCTCGCCAGTAATTCTGACTATTGCCAAAGCGTGAGAACCACTGCTATACATAATATTCAAAATAAGGTACAGGGATGGTGCAGTGGATTTTAAAAATTTCAGTTAAAGTCTCAGTTCTGTCACTCAGCTACCTGTTACTCCCCCTGAACCTTAGTTTTCTCATCTATAAATCCAGGATAGAAATAATATACATTACTTCAACAAGCATTTATTTTGCCAGGCATTTCATTAGGTGCTGGGAATATATTAAGATGAGTAAGATACATTCTCTGCCCTTGAGGAATTCACTGTTTCTTTGCCTAATGCAAAAGGTTATTGCAGATCTTAAATGAGATAGTGCATGTGATAGTGTTCTGTGAACTCTAAGGTATTTTGCAAATGTTAGTTATGTTTCTGACTAAAACAATGAAATATGCCCCCTTTTTCTTACATTTTGTGTTCGTAGTAGTTCTGTGAAGTACTTAGGCCTTAGGAAACATTCCACTGGTAAAGATAAAAGAAGTAAATTGAATAGTAACAAAAGTATTTTAAACTTGTCTTGTATTTCATACTTGTAGGAGTCCTTTCACTTTTATTATCTGTTTGAATTGTCACAACAATCCTATGAGGTAACCTTGATGGATATGATTATCTCTATCTGAGAGATGCAGATTCTAATATTCTAGGAAGTGAAGGGATTCACTCAAGGTCACAGACCGGATCAATAGCAGAGCCAGAACTAGAATCAAGATCTCTCGACTCTTAGGTCAGTGTTCTTTCCCTCATACCATGCTGGCAGATCAAGTAAAAGTAGTTTCAGAGATTCTCCACATGCTAATTAGGTTACTGCAAGCACAGATGTGAAACAAGCTGAAACTTTCAAAAATCTTAAACCTGCCCAGATTTTACTCATCTGCTTGAGTTAAAGCGTATAGCAACTGTCAAAGAGACATAGCTAAACTCCTCTGTTTTGAATTTCTATATATCAGAAGCCTTATCAACTGCTGGCATGCAGTTGGATTACATGTGCATTTTAAGAATCAAAGGCGGCTGGGCGCGGTGGCTCACACCTATAATCCCAGCACTTTGGGAGGCCGAGGCAGGCGGATCATGAGGTCAGGAGATCGAGACCATCCTGGCTAACATGGTGAAACCCTGTCTCTACTAAAAAATACAAAAAATTAGCCGGGCGTGGTGGCGGGTGCCTGTAGTCCCAGCTACTCAGGGGGCTGACGCAGGAGAATGGCTTGAACCCGGGAGGCAGAGCTTGCAGTGAGCCGATATTGCGCCACTGCACTCCAGCCTGGGTGATAGAGTGAGATTCTATCTCAAAAAAAAAAAAAAAAAAAAAAAAAAAATCAAAGGCTTGCTTTAGATAGCTACATTAGAAAACCAGAGTAATATTCTTGCATTATCGATAGATAGCCCTTTAGAATGGATTAGAAATAAGAACCTATATCTTTAATACAAGCTGAAACTGTAGGCCTCCTCTCCTTTGTTGATTTTTGTTTTACGATACATAGCCTAATTTTCAGAGTAAGTCAGTGTTGAGGAATTTCAACTTTGGACAACTATAGTTACTGGGAGTTACGTCTTAATAGAGACATTTCCAATTTGCAAGTAAATGCTGGAGGAATGACATATTCTGCTTGGACACAAAAGACTAAGAGAGAAAATATGCTTGTTTTCTAGATAGGATTTCTTTGAAATAGATTCTGAGTAGAGTTGTTTTCTTCACAGAATAGGCAGAACAAATGGCTACCTTCTTAAATCTTCAGGGCAATTCTGCATTCTTTCCTGTCAGCCTCCCCACCTCCTCCCATTAAAGTCTTACACCTATACCATTATGTACAGATAATTCTCTGTCATCCCAAATTCTGTTTAATGTCTCAATTGATATATATTCCTTTGGGGTTCTCTGTGTCAGGGACTATGCTTCACTGGTACTTTCATTCAACATTATGTCCTGTCTAATCCTTTGCACTGTATTTTGGATTCCCCCATACCTTGATCCAAGAAACAAATGCCACAGAAATAATTCAACCTTATTAAGTTTAGCTAAAATAAATATAAACTGAAAACACAAGGACATCATATTGGCAGAGTAGAGTTTGGAATACAGGAAAGAGGAAAAAAAGAGAAATTATATTCCAAGCAGAAACCTAACAGAATTCTTTCCAAAACATCATTTCTACCATTTAAAAAATTTTAAGAAACAAAATGTTGATTGGTAAAAACATCTTTGATTGGGAGTCAAAATACCTAGGTTTTAGTCATAGCTCTATCATTAAGTTGCTGTTCAACCCATGCCAGTCACTTAACCTCTTGCGGTGTCAGTATCCGCATCTGTGAAATGGAGGAAGTATCCTTGCTTTACCTAAATCACAGGTGTTAAAATATAATTTTCAGAAAAAAGGCAAAATCATAACACACAAATATAAAAATGAATATGTGTTAAAATTCTTATTTAACTCATAATAAATGAGAGAATCAGGCTGATGTTATAAACCAGTTCAAAAGAGAATGTATAATATTATTAATATAATAATATTCCCCAAATTGACCTACTGATTCAATGAAATTCCTATCAAAATACTGACTGACTTTGCAGAAATTGATAAACTAATCCTAAAATTCATTTGGAAATTCAAGGGATCCAGAATAGCAAAAACAATATTGAAAAAAAGAGCGATAAAGTAGAACTTATACTTCCTAATTTCAAACTTACTACAAGTTTACAGTTATCAAAACAGTGTGATACTGACATAAAGATAGACACATAAATCAAAGGAATAAAATTCAGAGTTCAAAAATAAACTCTTATATTTACGACCAATTGATTTTCAAAAATGTCAATATAATTCAATAGGGAAAAAATAGTCTTTTCAGCAAACAGTGCTGGAACAACTGGATATCCACATGGACAAGAATGAAGTTAAATCCCCACGTCACACCATATACAAAAATTAACTCAAAATGGATCAAAGACCCAAATGTAAGCTATGAAATTCTTAATATGTATAAATCTTGAATTTAGATTAGGCAATGGTTTCTTAGATGTGATACCAAAAACACAAGCAACCAAAGGAAAAATAGACAAATTGGACTTCGTAAGAACTAAAAACTTCTGTGCTGCACATGATACATCAATAAAGTGGAAAGACAACTCAAAATGGAAGAAAATATTTGAAAATCATATATCTGACTAGGGACTTGTACCTAGAATATATACATAGAACTCTTACAAATCAATAATAAAAAGATAATAGCCCTATTTTAAAATGTGCAAAGCCTTAAATAGATATTTCTCCAAGGAGCGCATACATGAAAAGATGCTCAACATCATTAGCCATAAGGTAAATGCAAATCGAAACTACAATGCGATACAACTTTACACCCTTAGGGTGGCAATAATAAAAAAGAGAATAATAAGCATTGGCAAGGAAGTTAAAAAAAAAGAAACCTCATGCACTGGTGGTGGGAATATAAAATGTTGCAGCCACTTTGGAAGCAGTCTGTTATTTCCTTGAATGATTAAACAGTCACCATATGAACCAGCAATTCTACTCCAGAGAAATAAAAATGTATGTCTACAGAAAAACTTGCATGCAGATGTTCAAAACAGCATTATTCATAATAGCAAAAAGGGGAAAACAAACTAAATTCCCATCAATGAACGAATGGATAAGGAAAATGTGCTATATTCATGCAATGGAATATTATTCAGGCATAAAAAAATCAAGTAATGACATGCTATAACATGAATGAACAATAAAAACATTATGATAGGTGAAGGAAACCAGACACAAAAGACTATATATTGTATGATTCTATTTATATTAAATGTCCAGAATAGACAAATACATAGAAACAGAAAGTAGGTTTGTGAGTGCCTAGGGTTGGGAGGTTTGGGGAGAAATAGGGATTGACAGCTAATGGGCACAGGGGTTTTCGTTGGGGGTGATGAGAATGTTCTGAAATTGGTTGCAGTGATAGTTGCACAACTCTGTGTATGTACCAAAAACCATTTAATTGTACACTTAAAATCGGTGAATTGCATGGTATACAAATTATGTCTCAATAAAGCTGTTACTTAAAAGAAATACATTTCTAAAAATATTCAAATTCAGTAATATAGTTTATGCATGAATTATAATGTGTGCTTATCAACTAAAACTTCCATTTGTGCTGCTATAACAAACTACCTTAAACTAGGCAATTTATAAAAAGCAGACATTTGTTTTTTCACATTTCTGGAGGCAAGAAAGCTCAAGATCAAGGTGCTGGCAAGTTTGCTTATCTGGTGAGGGATGAATTTCCCAGAAGGGAGGAACACTGTCCTCACATGGCAGAAGGCAGAAGGGCAAGAGAGCCTAATGCTATGTGAAGCCTCTTCAAGGGCCTTAGTCCTGTTCACAAAGGAGGAGCCTTCATGGCTTAATCACCTCTTAAAAGCTCCACCTATTAATAATATCACATTAGCAACCCCTGAATTTTGGAGGGAACACATTCATATCCTAGCAGCAGTCAATTCAAAGCACATAGGAGTGCTTTGACCTTGTTTCAGGGCAATGGACTTACAGACAGAGATAAAATGGATGCTTACTAAACAGACAACTGTGGGTATAGTTGTGAGGCAAGCTACTAATGGCCCCTGAAGAGAATCTCCATGCCCATATACAGAAATTTGGTCTCTACCTAGCTGCACATATTAGAAAGTTGGGAGTTGTTTGTCTGTTAGCAAAGATTGGTAAGGAGGTGTGAAGAATATTATTTGATGATGTGAAAGTAAACTTTATGTCAAAGAGACACCATAAACCAGCATTTTGCAGTGTGTCGTTTATGGGCCACCTACATCAGAATTCATGGGGGTAGCTTGTTAAAAATGCAGATTTCCTGAGCCTCGCCCTAGACCTGCTAAATTAGATTTGCTAGAGGATACAACTCAGGACTTTGCATGGTAAGCAGCTAGTCAGGTAATTCACATAGATGCTAATGCTTGAAAACCACTAAGCTAATCCTTTACCTTCTGCGATATTATGAGATTCTCAACACTAGCTGCATATTCTGAACACCTGTGAAGTTTTAAAACTAAAGATGGTTGGCCCCTCCCCAGATCAGTTACATTAAACTTTTTATATACATGTTCAATGCTTTTGCTTGACTTCTATGCTCCTTGATTCCTTGATCCCTGCCTGACTCTAGCCCATTGTCTCATCTCAACCATTGATTTTGGAGACTCTACCACATCAGGCTTGCTCCTGTGCTTGGCCCCTACGTTTTGTCCTGGGCCTTTCTTTGGTTTCCTGGTCCTGCCTTCTCACTGCTGCCCAAGTCTTACACACTGCTAAGAAAGAAAATATTCTATGAGGTGTTCAAGATTAGGTAAGTCCTTTGGGCTCTTTGTGCCTTAGTTTCCACAGTTATATTATGAAGATAAGTGTCCCTAGTAGAAGGAGAGAGAGAAAGAGAAGGAGAAGAACAGGAGGAGAAGGGAGGAAGTTAGAAGGAGAAAGGGAGGAAGAGGAAAGGAAGGAAGTGGACCAATCACTGACAATGTATATTGAAGATTGAACATGTGTTCCATTGTCAAAGAATAAAACCATGTGCACCATCCAGAGTATTTGACATCTCTGGGAAGCATTCCCACTCCTCCTTCAACCCTTTCATTTTCACACCTAGGATTGGTGGCTAGAGCAGATGCAGGTGACAGAAAGCTGAACCCAAGCAGTCTGATTGGGAAATTGATTCTCAACAGGAAGGGGCTCCAATCTCTGCTTATCTTTTCTCACTCAAATGTAGCGTTAGACCCCAAGACAAAGCTCAGATTGATGCAGTCCCCACCCCACCCTTCTCCTGGCTTCTTTTCTGTAAGTAATGCTTTCAATGTTTGGAGTCTGGCAGCTGCAAGGCCTGGTTGCTAGGTAACAATTTCTCAGCACAAAGAACCTTCAGCTGGGAAGGTCAGGTCTGTCAGTGTGAAACAGCTGTAAAGAATTTTTATTTGTCTCCTCTTGTTTTGGTTAATCACAGGGCAGGGAACCAAAATCAAACTTTCCATAGAAATGAGAGATACTGGAGGGTACCAGTTTAGCTGCTGCTGATTTTTCGCAGCTCTTCAAATCACAGCCTTTTTACGCTGGCTCAATAGAGCTCCAACAAGCCTGTCAGGCTGGAAGTGGAAGCGGGAGGAGGAGGGGTCAGGTGTTTCCTAGCCTCTTTAGTGTCTGAAGCAGGAAGGGCATAGCAAAACCATGAGCTGAGAAGTTAACTCCTTTTCTTCAAATTTACCAGCAATTTCTTCAGATTAGCGTTGTCAGATTAAGTGTACGACAGACAGTTAAATTTGTTTTAGATAAGCAATGAGAAATTAAAATTTAACTGGGCATCCTGTATTTTTATTTGGTAAATCTGGCAACCCTACTATGCAATGCACTTGATATGAATTTTGTATGGGATTGTTACCAAAAGAGTAATAGAAATGGGAACAGAGGTTGGACTAGAGAGTGGCTTTCAAAGTGTGCTCCCTTCGTCATCAGCAGCATAAGTATCACCTGGGAATTTGTTAGAAATGCAGATTGTCAGGTTCCACCTCATACCTTCTGAATCGCAAACTCTGGGGGCTGGGCTTTGATGTCTGTTTTAACAAGCCCTCCTGGTAATTCCTGATGCAAATTCATGTTTAAGAACCACTGAGCTAGATAATCTTTAAGGGACCTCTCAGCTCTTATTTTCATTGGTTCTGCTTACTGATCAGCAAGCCCCAGTGGTCAGCTAGTTATTTGAAATGGCATATTCTCCTCATTCCTACCTTCCTCAGGGGCTTATTCAGAATTAGTTCTTTTTGGGCTCTATATCATAGCACAGAAGTTTCCCTTATAGTTTCACCTTCATTTGATTTTGTAGCCTCTCATTTTCATACAGCAAGGACTTCTAAGGTCCACTTTGCAGCAGGCTGGTGCCAAGGTGAAGGTTTCTGCAAGAATCAGCAAAGACTCTGACTACTGCATGCATGCTTCATCTTACCACTAGACAAAGGACTCTGTCTGGGGTGTGTTACTGCACAGGAATAACTGGCTAAGGACACACCTCAATCTGCTTAAGTTGTTTTGAACCACAGCTGCCTTCAATTCTAATTTTTCCTTAAAAAACTCATATTTTCAATAGCCCCTCCCCTAGCTCATTCCTCATTCTTCCTATAAAATGGTAAGAACCCCACCCTATTGTCTTCCTAAATATCAGTTTACTAAAGAGAGTAAAGCAGAATCAAGAGGAGAAACTTAGGGAGCTAATAAACCTCGGAGCTTGTTTCTCTCAATAGCTGGCATCTGATAGTGTTGTCCATGGTGCTGAATGTGGTTGTTGCTCCTAAACTTGGAAATCTTTGTAGGAAATGTAGGCAAAGGAAGGGAAGCTGAATTGTTGTGGTAGTCTGTCATTTGCTTATTTCATTTCCCAATGGAGAAAACCTAATGCATTTGATAATCACATCATGCCACTTAGTCAAGATAACCAGGGCAATTAATGTTGTTTAATATGCCAGTGCCTTTCTCTTGTGCTTTTCTAGTGGAGGAGCAGAGAAAGGTGCTCCTAGCTTGGGTAACTGATTTTATTCTGACATAGAGAGCTTAATGTAAAGTATGTTTTTGCTTAAGAACAATGGATCATCCTCCAAGTACTGCACTGTAAATATGAATGAGAGAGGAGAACACTAGGATATAAAGTCAACAATCAAGAGCCTAGAGTAGGACTCACAAATTATCTTAACCATCAAGAAGCCTTAAGCACGAAGAGACTCAAGCATCCTTCCCTAGTACTGTCTAGACTACTCATGGAAATCTCCTTTTTATTTTTAAGAACTGTTTATTTTGAAATAATAATAGATTCACAAGAAGTTGTAAAAATTATGCAAAAAAAGCTACTATGTACCTTTCCCCCAGGTTTCTCCCAATGGTAACATCTTACATAACTATAGTGCAGTATGAAAACTAGGACATTGACATGAGTACAATCCACAGACCTTATTCATATTTCACCAGTGTTACATACATTCTTTTTTGTTTGTGTGTGTTTATGTAATTGTATGCCTATGTAAAATTTTATCATGTGTAGATTTTTGTGTAGCCATCACCAGGATCAAGAAACAGAACTTCTCAGCTACCCTAAGAATCCCTCGTGCTGCCCCTTTATAGTCACATTCACCCTCCTACCCACCCCACTCCTGCCTTTAACCATTGGTAATCACTTATCTGTTCTCCATCTCATTGATTTTGTTATTTCTAGAGGGTTATATAAATTGAATCATCTAGTATGTCATATTTTGAGATTTTTTTTCATTCATTATAACTCCCTTGAGGTCTAAGTTGTTTCATGTGTCAATAATTTCTTCCTTTTTATTGCTGAGTAGTATGGTGGCCAATAGCTGAGAAGCCTAACAGGAGATGGTGAGACAACCTATAAGTTAACAATAGCAGCAACTTTTACCACTCCTCCCTAGGACTGGCAGAACAAAGGGTTAGTGTCACCAGAGCTCAGGGCCAGGGTTACCTGGTAGAAGCTGGAATTATGACCGACTCTCCTGTGGGAACTGAATCCATGTGAGAGCTGTAGCCACCACAGGGTATGCTACTTGAGGTGAGGGTGGAGGAAGGTGCTAGTTGAGAAATACTTTGGCTTTTCCCTTCCTACTGCCTGTCATTTTCCCTCCATTGCCTTCCACTGGGTGAACCCAACTGGAAGGCAGATAACTTGGCTGCCCAAGATGAGTAGCCTCCAGCAGTCACCCTGCTGCAAAACTGAGCATATCAGGAGACAGCAAGGAATGGATCTGAGGGCAAACATGCCCAGGATCTGAACAGTAGCATATGTGAATATACAGTTTTACAAGACAATGCCACAGCGTTTTTAAGTATTGTATTAATGCATAACCCCATAAGCAATATAAAAAAATCCCATGGATTAATTTGTTCTCCAATGCTTGGATCGTCTATGGATAACAGAAAGCTTCTTAAAGCTACTCTAGGCTATGCTCAAATAGGCAAATAGTGGAATCCAGAAAGCTAGAAGGGAATAGCCCAACCATAACATGCCCTTCAGTCCTGCCACAGGACCCTGGTTTACTTCACTTCCTTTGGGGTTCTCATTATGACATGGGTTCTACTTTAATAACTTCTGGAGTAAGCTCCTGTGCATCCATAGTGGCATTGTTCCCTACATGGGCACCTACTCTCAGATTTCAGTGTAATTTCATGAACACTACAATTACACGGAGGATCAAAATAGAAAAAGAACAGATTCAGGGAGCCCATAGCTGTTATTTTTAAGGAGCTTGGACTTGTCTAAGAGAGAATAAAATGGAATGCATTTAATTCCAAATCTCTTTAAAGTGTCACATCCAGTTATATACTGTGACTCTAAATAAGTTTGTAAGTTTCCTTGAGCCTCACTTTTATTATCTATAAAAATGGGTACAATAATAACGAATAGGTACTATTTGTTGAGTAGTTACTATATACCAGACACTATCCCTGCTTCAGAGGGTTCTTGTGATAATAAGATATGGCTGTTGTAAAGTACTTGGTGCATAGTAAGCACTCAAAAATGGCATATATTAATATTATTATTGACAACAAATATTTACCCCACTTGTACGGAGACCTGGATTTATTTGGACCATGCATGGTGCCTCAGACTCTCTTCTTGGCCAGGAGTTGATTCTGCCTAATGTTAACTCTTGGCATGTCTGATAGATGTGTCCCAAAAACCACAGTTATTCCTGGAAGCAAGAGTAAACACAACCAATTATTCCTATTTCTTGACTCAACAAACACCATTTTTTTGTGTGTGTACTAGTATTCTTGAATGACAACGAAAGCCATCCCTAAAATATTTGAATCTCTAGGTTGAGAGTCAAGATATCCACAGACAAAATCTCCTAAAAGCCTGAGCCAGTCGTTGATGGTCAATATTCACACAAATACCTTGTATCTGTTCTGTGGAATCAGGCACCAGGGAAGGGATTTCTTGCAGCTTGAACTTGGTCCCTCTATTCCTTCATCCCTATATCTAAATGGTGTGCTTAGCCCCTCTGGGGCTAGAAGGATAATGATAAAAGGTCAGCCTTGCTGTATTTTGGCCACAATTCCGGTAGCTGAAAGTGTCAAATCATAGTAGTGATTACACTGGGGACGTTAACTCTATGGGTTTTGCAATAATGGAACATTGACCTCCCTAACAGAAAACTTCATTTCATGTCATTTCATTTCATTTCATTTCATTTCATTGTGTTATCAGCTTTCCTCTGTTAGAAAGCATCCCTTGATTGCTGACTTCATCATAACCCCAGCCACTCATTTAGCTAAATTGCCAGCTATTTCCCCTCCCTGGTGGAAGAGTATCTGTAAGCCCTCACATGATTAAAATAACCCTGGCAGTCTGATATTCCAACGGAGCCACAAAGCTTGAAGTCTCAGCACCTTGTCTCATCCTCTTCTCACTCCCTTTGCTGCCTGTGGGCTAAATTGAGATTCCAAAGCTTTGAAAGTGATTTACCAGCCATTTTTAGGCTTCCTGATAGTGATAAAAGAAGTTCTGTTTTCAGCTGTCACCATACTTCCTCTTAAGACTCGGCTACAGAGTTTACTACTAGATATCCATCTTCTGCCCTGCCCAGAGCATGCCACTCTCTTCTTGGTGCCGAACAACTAGTATCATCTAGCCTGTGAGGGTAGGCTATTAGTCGCAGTGGCCCAATAGGGGAGACTGAGGAATAAGATGGCTCCATATGATGCTGCCTTACTTAGGAAAAAATGGACGACTCTGATGTACATAAACAGCCACCTCGAATGGGGTGTGGATAATTGCCCAATACAATGGGATTTTCATTAGGAGGAAGGGTAGCATAATGTAGCTTGAGTGAGCTCCAGGCCTGCCCATTCTCTGGTTCTGTGGAGATGTTAATAATCCTGCTTCTGGAAAGTCTGTCAGAGCCGAAGCCGATGATGTAACCGATTTTCCAGCAACCCTTTGTTTGAGCGACTGCAGCACAGCTGCAGAACAGAGCGTCAGGGAGCTGAATGTGTTAATGGGAAAAAAAGCTCTTCCCCCAGTTCTTTATTCCACAGAGATGTTGTCACTGAGAGCTTTGTGTGTTGGTCAGCATGATGGCTTGTCTTATTGCTGATATTTCTCAAAGTCATGATGGAAAGTGCATTGTTAAGAACACAATAGATACAGATGCTCATACCAAGGTGTGAACCAGCAACATTGGGCTGCTGAGATTTCTAAGCTTTCTCTGTGTTTGGGTCAGAGGCTCCATGGCTTCATTTGAACTCTATAACTGAATAGATTAGACACATTCTAGGGAAGTGTGTGTGTGTGTTTGTGTGTACACACATATCTATATAATACTATATGTATAAAATACAATGTGCATATAATTAACAAATAGTTTTTAGCTCTTACTCTGTGTGTAATGCATAGAAAAGGAAGTGTGGTAGTCAACAGTGTGAGAATGTGGTTCTTAGAATCAAACCACTTTAGGTTAATGTTCTGGCTCTTCCAATAATTAGCTATGTGATTTTGGGCAAGTTATTCTCTCTAAGCCTATTTTTTCTATCTGTCATGGAGATGAAACAGTAGAGAGGATTATATGAGATAATCCATACAACTTGTTTAGTGCCTAACAAATTGTAAGCCCTTAATAAACATTAACTTTATTGCTAATTTACTTATATTATCTTATTTAAATCTCCCAAACAACCTTTTGTGGTAGGTACTATTATGATTCCTATTTTATAGATGAAGAAACTGAGATTTGCACAGGTTACCTTGCCTAAAATTTCACTGATAGCATTGGTTGAGCTGGATCTGGCCTCAAGCTTTTGGACTACAGAGGTGTTAGCCAAAAGACTCCACTGCCTCAATTACAGAAAGCTGAGGAAGTGGAATTTGCCTCTCTCCCTTTAAGGCATTTTCCACCCTGGCTACAACTTGGAATTACCTAGAAAAAAATCAGACGAGAACAGTGATTGCCTCTCAGGGGCAGGGATGGGTGTTTACTGGGAAGATGCATGAGAAAATGTTCTCTATCTTGATAAAGGTTCGTATTATACAGGTGTATGTATGTCACAAAGGTAAAAATATCAAATGACATACTTACAATTTATGCATTTCACTGTATATAAAAGTTAACTAATAAAAATAGTGTTAAACAAATATTGAACTCTAATGATATGCCTGCAGAAATGTTTAAGGGTGAGTGTTCTAATATTGGTAACCTATTTTGAAATGCATTAAAAATAGGATGGATTGATAGAGGGGTGGATAGAGGGATAGATACGTGATAAAGCAAATATAGCAAATGTTAATTGTAGAATCTAAGTGATATAGACTTTACTATATGTTTGAAAATGTTCATTTAAAATGTTAGAAAAAAATTGGATCACCTTCTGGAGCTTTTAAAAAATACTGATGCTGGGGATTTCTTCAAAATTTCAGAAATAATTAGCCTGGAGTAGGGCACATGTATGTTTTTATTTTATTTTATTTAAAAAAAAAAAAAAAAGCTCCCCAGGTGTACCTGACATCCAGCCAAGGTTTAAAACCATTGCTGGGGTAAGCCCAGTTTTGGTGTGTGGACTTCTTAATGAATAATGTACCTTAGATCTTCAAAACAAACACTGGGTTCTCAAAGCCAGTTCCAAACTGAGAGCGTCCTGACAGACTAATTATTTCTGACACTATTGTGAGTGATATGCAAAGAACTGCCCCTCTCCCCACTGACCCCCTACTCCAAGAGAGAATTATACAGCCCAAAATGTCAGTAGTGCCAAGGTTGAGATATCATGTTATAGACAAGTGCTTCTCAAATGTAAAAGTATATATGAGTCACTTAGGAATCTTGTTAAATTACAGCTTTTGATTCAGTAAGTCTGAAGTGAAGTCTAAGATTCTGCATTTCTGACAAGCCCTTAGGTGATGTCCATGCTATCGGCCTATGGAACACTCGCTGAGCAATGGAGACCTATAATTTCCCTCTTTATCTTTCTACCAAATCATGCCTATCTCAGAGTTCCATCCTCTCAAGACTCTAAGATTGGCTATTAAAAGAAACTACTAAAGAGTAAAATGGCTGAAAATATATTAATGTGTTTCTTGTAATTAGTGGGGCCATCAAACCCTTAAGCCAAAGACTAACTTTGATGAAATTTTCAGGAACTAAGCATAGTCAAAAAGATATATATTTTGTCTTTGGGTATGTTTTGGGGAATAGGGCAACATTTTTTTTAGCAGTTTTCCACAAAAGTCAGAGGTACCCAGGCTGGATTTATGGAAATGGTCTTATTTATTTTCATATCCCTGATGCCTAGCACAGTGCCTGGCTCAAAGTAGATGCTCAAAACCTGTTTGTGGAACCAATTGACAAATTGCCCATAGCGCTATAGATAGCTGCTAGAGAGCAAAGCAAAGTTATCTACTGAGGCAGGACTCTGTTGTGGACCCTAAAAGCCAGAAAAGAATGCCCTTCAGCAGATTTCCATTTGAAAGATGCATACTCTGAGAATGCACCCTCCTCCTCACCCCCTGGATGGCAGCAAGATCAATTAAAATAGCTGCAGTACTGGCTTAATCTGTTGTCAGTGTATCCCTGCCTACTATCTTTGACTCTTGGAAATATGTGCTAATAGATTATGTGATTTGCAGTGTGCCAGTCATAGGGCCACCACTGCTTCTCATGTTCCCTATCATGGCACCTGAAAATGCCCCTTTGGGGACCATCCCCTTGGATAATGCAGATTTTCTAGAGGTCTCTGTTAAAATATATGAGTTACTGTATAGAGAGAAATAAATTGGTTGGTTGCCTAGTGCTGGAGAGAAATGGAAATTGACTGCTAAGGGGTTTCCTTTTGGAGTGATGAAATTGTCCTAAAATTGATTGTGGAGGTGGTTGCACAACTTTGTGAATATGCTAAAATCCATGGAATTGTATGCTTTCCATAAGTGAATTGTATAGTATACGTGATGGTTAATACTGAGGGTCAACCTGATTGGATTGAAGGATGCAAAGTATTGATCCTGGGTGTGTCTGTGAGGGTGTTGCCAAAGGAGATTAACATTTGAGTCAGTGGGCTGGGAAAGGCAGACTCACTCTTAATCTGGGTGGACACCATCTAATCAACTGGCAGCATGGCTAGAATATAAAGCAGGCAGAAAAATGTGAAAAGATGAGACTGGCCTAGCCTCCCAGTCTACATCTTTCTCCCATGCTGGATGCTTCCTACCCTTGAACACTGGACTCCAAGTTCTTCAGTTTTGGAGCTCAGACTGGTTCTCCTTGCTCCTCAGCCAAGCAGACAGCCTATTGTGGAAACTTGTGATCATGTGAGTTAATACTTAATGAATACACACACACACACACACACACACACACACACACACACACACACACACATCTCCCCTATTAGTTCTGTCCCTCTAGAGAACCTTGACTAATACAGTATTTGAATTGTATCTCAATAAAATGGTTATAAAATATATTAATATAAATGTGGTTAAATTAGGGATACAGATTAATTTAAGAGATAACTAGGGAAACCTTGGAATACCACCTGGAAAGTAACAAAGAATGCTCTGACTGACACAGAGAGAGAAATATTGAAACAAGAGATACAGGGCAAGAAATGGAATTCATTCTTCATTTTTTAACTCTCTGTAAACTCATTTCTATTCTTTCAAAACCAGTTGCCAATGATCTCAATGTTATTAAGTTGTTCAACATTTGCTTATTTGCTTGGAAAAACAGCCAGGAAATGCTTGAATATAGTGAATAAAGACAGCCAGGTCCCCTAAGATAAAATAATCATGGTGTTATTAATGAAGCATAGGGTTTGGCACTACCCCAGTATTCTGGAAGCTCGTTAAATTAGATCAGGCCACTCAGACTACTGTTGCTTTCTATAAAGAAGTACAGGACCTGAGGTCTGAGAAAATTGGACTGTTTTCGTTGAAATGGAGACTATGGTTTTGGAAGAGCTGGTGTTAAAACCACAGTTATCTTATAAGCCTTGTGGCCAAAGGCTTCAAAACCACAGAGTGAGAACCCTTGTCTTTCCACATGTGGCTTTCCATGAACCCACTGTAATTTCAGAAGGTGGTATGGCACAATTGGGGGCATAAATTGCAAGCCTACTTCAATAAAATTTTTTTAAAAGCAGAAATGGCAGGCCTAGGACCTAGAACCCCTGTTCCTAGGTCTGGGATCATGCTAGTTGAACACACAAGTAGTATGGTTTCAAACATGGTAAAGAATTCTTCTGCCCCTTAGCCTGTGGCTTGAAATGTTTGGGGAGGAAAAAATAGCATACTTAGCTATTGTCAATGTTTATATCTCATTATGAATTAAGACTCTAAGGAGCAGGTCATGACAGTTTGGCTAATTTTGGGGAAAAGGGCCCACCACTGGGGCAAGATGATGCCAACTAAGAGGTTGGGGGTTAACAAAACAAACTTCATTTTTCTCAGTTTTGCTCTAGACTTCCCCTGGCTGTGACCATGGCCAGCAATTCCTAGACTTGGAAATATAAATTGAGAGGGGGCTGTCATTGCTATGCAGAATTATAATGTCTGCCTCTGAGTATACTACTACGCAGCACATTGCTTATAATTTGTCACTCCCTTAGGCCCTACTATTGCTGCAGAAACCCAGGACAAAGGAAAGGCTATAGAAAGACAAAGAGGATAGGCATTCAGTTATCAAATACGCATTTTACAGCAGAGCATTATCTCTATTGGATGCCAATTGGAGGTAGTCCAGCATTTAACCAGTGACTGACCTGGGTGTAATAAAACCTCAATTGTAAAGAAAGCATTGTGGAAACTCCTCTGATTGAACTCGTCTCACTCTTCAGAGGACAGTGGGTTATTTGCAAGGCATAATGATATCCTGCAATGCCTTTTTTCCTGCTAAGAAGAGATTTTATCATCTCTCTAGATTTCACACCAGGGTCAGTCTTCCTTGGCTCCGTTTCCTTGTGTCTGCAGATCTCAAATAATCAGGGACCATCTTGTTAGGAAAAGGCCAGATGGGCAGGCAGGGAAGTGATTCAGCCCCTGAGGAAATAAAGTGTTCAGTCTGTCTCTGCTCCCCCATGGCACCAGAGAGTAAAGAACCAGACAGACAAAGATGCATGAGGGGTTACCTCCAACTCAGCTCAGACTGCAGAAACCAGGGCCAGATGAGAATTTTTGGAGTTTGGGGAGCAGGAAATTTATATTTTCAATGTAGTGAGCTCACATGGTAAAATCTGATACCGCCCTCTGTGCTCTGCAAATGAACTCAGTCTTCTCCTTGAATTGAGGTCTTGGAGCCACAGAGCCTCACAATACTATTCTCATTCTCCATATCTTACTGGATTTTGGAGGCAAAGTGAAATACTGAAGACAAGCATGGATAGTGGTACGTGGTCTAATTAAGTGCTCAAAATGAGGAGTGTTGTCACTGCCTTTATATTTCGATTACCTGATAGATATATTTCTCTGGAAGTTATGTGGTAATTTGATTTTAGACTAAGTCACTCCAGAGTCATCTTTTCATTGCCAGAGCCCAGCACAGTGCTTGATATGCAATGTTCATTAAATGTTTCTTAGGGGTAGGCCTGACACCTGGCGTTGACTTCTCCTTGTTCCTTGGGAATATAAGCATTGAGGTCTCGGTGTCATGTCCTCATCAGGCAAGTGCCAAATTTTCCATGGCCTATCTCTATGTCTGTCCTTTGGATTGACCATGCCCTGAGAGCCTGGGTAATGTCTAGATAAAGCAGAAAGGGAAGAAGGAAGCATTGTTTGCCAAGCAACCATGTTTTTGATTGTTCAGAGAGCTGATCCTGTGGTGGGCTCTGGTTGCCTTCCACTTCTTAGCCTTGACCATTAGCCCCATGACTTTAACCCTCAGCTATGTCTCTGGACTGATTACTTTTCACCGTGTTAATGGGTTTCCTGATTACTATCCCTGTTTTCTGACACATGATCTGAAATCAGTCTATGATGTCAGGGGAAGAAGCCTGGCTGTTACTGTTTAATTGCTTTAGTGGTGATGTCAGAGTACAGTCTGGGCTGAGGAATCCCCAACCAACTAGGAAAAGAGGTGTCAGAAAGCAAGGTCAGGTTATCAAGGCCAAGGTTAGACATACACAAATCAAGATCTGGGAGCATTAAGTTTGAAGGCCTGGGCAAGGTTATAAGGATTTATATAATGACATCATGTTAATTATGTATTCAACCAGTGGTTTTCAACCAGGAACAGTTTTGTCCAACAGGGGACATTTAACGATGTCCAGAGACATTTTTATTGTCATGACTGTGGGTGTGCTACTGGTACCTAGTGGGTAGAGGCCCAGGATGCTACTAAGCATTCAACAATGCACAGGACAGCCCCTCAACCCCACAGCAAAGAATTACCCAAAAATGTCAATAGTGCCAAGGCTGAGAAACCCGGTGTTAAACAAAGAAGCAAGATACAAATTATAGATCACAATTATATACAATGTAAAGATAAAAAGACTAAAAGAATACACACCACACTTATAATAGTGGATTTGTCCAGGTGGCAGGACTATGCATTTTTTTTTCTTTTTTTCTTGTTTACAAATGTTCTAATATAACTATATTGCCTTTAAAATTTTAAAATGTTACCAGAGGCTGTTAAGGGTAGTGGGGGACTGGGAGCAGGGGAAGTGGGGATGGTTAATGGGTACAAAAAATAGAATAAATAAGAACTACTATTTTATACCACAACCCTCAATAATAACTTAATTGTACATTTTAAAATAACTTAAAGAGTGCAATTGGATTCTCTGTAACTCAAAGGATAAATGCTTGAGAGGACGGATACCCCATTGTTCAGGATGTGCTTTTTTTCACATTGCATGCTTGTATCAGAACATCTCATGTACCCCATAAATATATACACCTACTATGTACCTACAAAGTTTTAAAAAATTTTTTAAAAATTAAAAAGCACCCACAAAGATTTTTAACATAATTTTAAATTAATTTTTAATTACATAAATAATAAGTGAACAGTTCTGCTTATAAAATATTACAGTATCACAAATAAGACTATGCCTGGCATGGTAGCTCATACTTGTAATCCCAGCATTTTGGGAGGTGAAGGCAGGCAGATCACTTGAGCTCAGCAGTTTAAGACCAGCCTGGGCAACATGCAAAACCCTGTCTCTCCAAAATAATAATAATATTAATAATAATAATACAAAAATTAGCTGAGCTTGGTGGTGTGCACCTGCAGTCCCATCTACTTGGGGGGTGGAGGTGGGAGGTTTGCTTTAGCCCAGGAGGTGAAGGCTGCAGTGAGCCTCACAGTGAGATTGCACCATGGCACTCCTGCCTGGGCAACAGAGTGAGACCCCGTCTCAAACAAAACAAAACAAAACACAGATAAATAATAATGAAAATGTCTTTGACCAACCCAGCTTCTCCCACCTCAGTCCACTTCCCAAGGGTAACCACTTTTGTGACTGTGGCCTTTCAGAGCTTATCTATGCATTTACATGTATATTATGTGCAGTCATACAAAATATAAACTATCTCATTCTTTTTAACAACTTGATAGTTATTCTGTAGTTCATCTGTTTTCCTACTGATGAAGATTTAGGTTGCTTCCAGTTTGAGGCTATTACAACAAATGCTATATTGTACACATTTCCTGGAACACGCTTGCAAAGGTGTTCTAAAGTAGGTATGGGAATTAAAAAATGCTGGTTTGTGGAACACACATATTTAAAATTTTATCAGCTACTATCAACTGACTTCCAAAATGGCCACCAATTTAATTTCCTGACATCTTCACCAATACCCAATACTTATCTTTGTTTTTCACATTTGTCAATCAGATAGTTGAGAAATAGTATCTTTTTTATATACTTTGCATTTACCCTGTTACTGATTAAGTTGTGCACCTTTTCATGTATTTGTTGAACCTGTCACATATTCTCTTGTGTGAACAGTGGTGTTCACCTCCTTTACTCACTTTTGTATTATGACTTTCCAATATTTTTTTTTCACATTTTATTTTTAATTTTATTTATTTTTGTTATTTATTTATTTATTTATTTATTTGTTTATTTTTATTATACTTTGAGTTCTAGGGTACATGTGCATAACGTGCAGGTTTGTTACATATGTATACTTGTGCCATGTTGGTGTGCTACACCCATCAACTCGTCAGCACCCATCAACTCGTCATTTACATCAGGTATAACTCCCAATGCAATCCCTCCCCCCTCCCCCCTCCCCATAATAGGCCCCGGTGTGTGATGTTCCCCTTCCCGAGTCCAAGTGATCACATTGTTCAGTTCCCACCTATGAGTGAGAACATGCGGTGTTTGGTTTTCTGTTCTTGTGATAGGATGCAGCTGGAAACCATCATTCTTAGCAGACTTTCCAATATTTTTAAGAACAAAACAGAAAAGGATCAGTTTTGCATAAAAACAAAGAAGTCAGCCTACCTAGTGTCTTGCGTATCCTCGCTAGGCAGATACTGAGTCCCACCCAGTCCAAAATGATCCTTACTTGCCATTACTAAGAACCTTAGAAAGCAGTTATTATCAGGAAACAAATTAGGCAGTCCTATTTCCACCACTGCACCATGATTCTCTGGCCTGTGTGCCTCCTTTACCGTGCTTGCATCTTCATGCCGAGCAGCCAGCAGGTACTGCCAGTCAGATTCATTCCATTCAAATACAAACCTGATATGTAGTAAGGCATAAAGGACCATGAAAGGCAGCGTGTGAACCTGATGGTATCTGCAGCCCATGCAAATGGCAATTAGTACCATTAAATTTCACTTAATCTTCACTAAGAACATCTGTTGTCTAGCCAATGAGAACACCAAAGATGAGGTTGAGTGATTGTGACCACTGCAAATAGGTAGTTTTATCGGCTAGTTTTTCCCCACCTTGGACATAAACTGAAAAAAGATGTGACAAGGAAAATGTATAATATGTGATATGTGGTGACTAAAGAATAAAACTAGATGGAAAGCTTCTTCAAGACTGTTCAGCATTATTTGAAACTAGGAGGTATGTAGGACATGCCCCTTTGTGGTGAAGGAGATGATTAATTCAGTGGTGGTGAGTTGCAGGATCAGAAGAACGGGTTCCAAAAACTCAAACAGAACAAGCCTTTGGCCAGATTGGGTATGGCTAAATCAGACCATACCCAATCTGACATTTCTCATCCCCTCCAACCCTGTTGGTTGCCCCCATCCCATATACCCTCTTGAACTGTTTTCTTGGGGCCTTGTTCTCTGCTGGAAGACTATGTATTTAAAACACTTTAAATTCCTGCTACCAACATGTTGTCTGTCTGCCTCCCTTCCCCCAACAGATGGGGGGACATCTTCTGCCTGATCACCCTCCCCGTTGGCTTGTGTTCTGTGGTGAAGCAGACAGTGTCAGAACTGTTCACACCAGTTACAGAAGAGGTGTCAGGGAAAGGGCAGTGCTTTCTGCCCCTTAGCCTGAGTTTAGGCAGGTTAGGCTCTTCATGCCCATTTACAAGGTGATGGTCTTTTCTAAGTGAGTGGAAGGTTAGATGGGTGGGAGATAAGTAGATAAATGGCCTATATCATATTCTTTTGTCGTATACACCAAGTACCTCACCTTGTAGCCTTACTACAGTTGTAACTTTACATTTGTTTGGATGACTATTTGGTCAATATCAGTCTCCTCTACCAGATTGTAAACAACATGAGAACAGGAGCCAAATCTTTTTTTTTTTTTTTAACTTTTATTTTGTTCATCAGTGAATTCCCAGCACTTAGCACAGGTCTCTATCAGGTAAGTGCTAATAAATGGCATTTGTTGGCTAAATAAACAAACAGTAGTAGCTCTGATGTTCTTAGGATGGAGGAAAGCCAGATATTTTGGCAGGAGGATGGGGAAAGGCATTTGTGAGAGACAGGGAATCTCTCCATCTCTCTACTTTCACAGGAGAGAGACATCTCACCCTGTGACTCCACAGTTCACCTTTGCATAAGGGTATCTCCAACCCCAGGCATCCTCTGAATCTGTCAACAGTGCCTTCTAACCTAGGAAGGTTGGAAATGACTGAGAATGAAACCTGCCTTTGATAGTTTACTATTTTCCCATGATCTCAAAGCCACTGTCTTCTCCAAGACAGATGCTCATTAGCAGGCACAGCGCCATCTCGTCCTTTGGAAACTAGGAGGAAAACTATGCCAATAAGTTGTGGAGTTAGGATGGTGGGGGAACTGAATGGCTTGAGGACTGCATTTCCATTAAATTTGAAACAAAGACACACTAGTGTATTTCTTGTATCATAATTGCTCCAGTGATATATTGCCAATATATCACTCTTGAAGAGAACTGACATGCAAGGAGGAGAGGATGAAGAATGAAGGGTGTTGCAAAGATGCTGGAAATGGAAGAAAGTATTTTGAGGAAACTTTGACTCAAGCTCTGATTCAAGAGCATTCTTATGAATTAAAGCAATGATTTTTTTTTCTGCATCTTTTTTCATCCATCTCATTTTACCTCTTTTCAAACCTTGCTCTTTTTTCACAGTCTTTCTCTTGATCTCTTATCTGTTGTCTTGAATTCTTGAAAGGCCTTGTACCTCTGTCCATTGATAGCAAAAATAAGATTCCAACCGAATCCCCAGCCCCTCTCATATGACCCAGGATCCTGATGCCGAAATGAGGAGCAAGCTGAACCCACAAATGCTTTTACCACAGCAGCTTCACAGTTGCTACTAATTGGAATAGCCCTAATTCATGAAAACCAACCAAGAGTTTTCCAGTGAGACCATTGCTAATCCCATAACTCAGGAGCTAGATAAAGCAGTTGACTTGGGTATCACTAATTTCATTTTCATGCTTATATTTACCATTATTCATTGAGGGACAAGAACAAGTCTGCTATGATAAGGGTAAACCCTAGATTAGCATTGTGCATTGTAGCTGTAAATTTTACTGTAAATGAAATGTACAGATGATTTAAAGCCAGGTATAGAGGAAACAAGAAGCTACAAATGAGCCTTTGATGGAAAATAACTTCGTTATTTGTTTGTTGAGTATTTGGGATTGGTTTATTTTTCCCTTTTTACAGGGATATAGTTCCCAATAGGCCTAATATTCAAATAATGGTAACAGTTTAGGAGTTTAGGTGAAGTTAATAAAGCCAAAAATCAAACTGTTCTGAAGTGAGAGTAAGTGAAGTCTGGCAATTCTCTTCTTTGAAGTATACAACTCTTTAGGGCCAAAGAATAGACTTTATGGGATCATCCAGTCTCATGTCCCATGCAAAACAAAAATTCCTCTTACTAGTGATTCTTTAAACTCTGATCATCTCCAGAGACAGAAAGCTTGTTGTTCCTTATTATTTTTTTAAGTACACATAATATATTAGTTCATTATCACTTTTAGGTAATTAAAGCAATCCAAAAGTATGTAGAGAATATGTAAAAGTTATCTCTTCTCTCTTTTCCCACTGCCTCTTTCTCTCATTGGAGGTGACCATCGTTAACTGTTTTATGCATATCCTTCTAGCACTTTTCTGTACATTGATATCAGTGGCTCTCAACCAAAGCTATTTTGCCCCTCAAGGGGACAGTTGGCAATATATAGAGACACTTGTGGTAATTACAGCTTGGGGTGGGTCGCTACTGGCACCTAGTGGGTAGAAGCCAGGGAGGGATGCTGCTGAACATCTTAAAGTGATCTTCCAACAAAAAAGAATTTTACAGCCTCCAATGTCAGGAGCACCAAGGTTGAGAAACCTTTATTTACATATAAAGACAGAGAGCTGTATAAATATATCTTTTCTACTTAAATACATAGAATCACATAATCTCTATTTTCCTATAATCTACTTTTGTACCATTTAGAGCTCTTTCTTTGTGGGTGAATATATTTCCACTGCATTCTTTTTAATTTTTAAATTAATTTTTAGTTTTTGTGAGTGCATAGTAGATATATATTTATGGGGTACATGAAATGTTTTGATACAAGTATGCAATGTGTAATAATCACATCATGGAGAATGGAGTATCTATCCTCACAAGCATTTATCCTTTGTGTTACAAACAATCCAATTATACTCTTTTAGTTATTTTTAAATGTACGATTAAATTATTATTGACTGTAGTCACCCTGTTGTGCCATCAAATAGTAAGTCTGACTCGTTCTTTCTATTTTTTTGTACACATTAACCATCCCCATCTCACCCCCACCTCCACTACCCCTCCCAGTCTCAATTTTCATAAAAGTTCTATAGAGATTTTGACTTAGACTGCTTTGAATTTTATATCAAAGTTTAAGGAGAACTGACGTGTTTAAAGTATTTTAAAAATTAAAATATCTTCTATTTTCTTCTGTAAAGATTATATAATTTTCACCAAATAGGTATAATAGATTTATTGTAGACTTATTCTTAGGTCTTTTATAATTTTGCTTGCTGTTGTAACTGTGATACTTTTTCATAGCTTTTATATAATTGAATATTGCTGGAGTACAGAAAAACGATTACTTTTTATGTTGCTCTTGCCTTGTTGAACTATCTTATTGTAGCAATTTTAAAGCTCATTTCTGAGATTTTGTGAGTGGATAATCACAGAGTATGAAGATGTGATAATTTTTTCTTCTGTTTTGGAAAATTTATCCCTCATTTTTTTTGTCCTTACAGCAAGATCATTTCTTCAAAGGCTGCATGTTTAATGTTCCTTCTTGTTTTGACTCAAAATCTGTTCTGAAAATTTTCTGTCCCTAGTTCTAATTTGGTTTTCTAGAGTTAAACAGAATAAGGCAAATTCTTCTTCTACAGGATAACTCTTGAAATGTTTGAATATGGTTATCATGTCCTTCCTCACATCTTCTGACTTCCAGGATAAGCAACTGTATTACCTTAAGCATAAGGTGTGACTTCCTAGATCTTTTCTTCGCGTTGGTCATCTTTCCCTATATAAACTTCATTTTGTCAATATTCCCCTCAAAACATGGTGTTCTGAGTGAGAGTTCAAATATTGTCTGACGTTGCAGAGTATAGAGAAACTAATTTCATTAATTTGCACACAATGCTTCTATCAATGTAGTCTAAGATTGCAATGTTAGAGCTAAATGTTTTAAAATTGTTTGTTGCAATGGAATCTTTTTAGAAATGAAATCTTAGTCAGAACTCCAATTCTGGCCGGGCACGTTGGCTCACACCTGTAATCCCAGCACTTTTTGAGACCGAGAGGGGCGGACCACCTGAGGTCAGGAGTTCGAGACCAGCCTGGCCAACATGATGAAACCCCACGTCTACTAAAAATACAAAAAATAGCCAGGTGTGGTGGCGCACGCCTGTAGTCCCAGCTACTCAGGAGACTGAGGCAGAAGAATCCCTTGAACTCTGGAGGCAGAACTTGCAGTGAGCCAAGATCACTGCACTCCAACCTGGCTGACAGAGTGAGACTCCGTCTGCAAAAATAAAAAATAAAAAATAAAAATAACTCCAATTCCTTTTCTTTTCCTTCCTTCCTTCCTTCCTTCCTTCCTTCCTTCCTTCCTTCCTTCCTTCCTTCCTTCCTTCCTTTCCTTTCTTTCTTTCTTTCTTTCTTTCTTTCTTTCTTTCTTTCTTTCTTTCTTTCTTTCTTTCTTTCTTTCTTTCTTTCTTTCTTTCTTTCTTTCTTTCTTTCTTTCTTTCTTTTTGACATGCCTTGCTGTGATGCCCAGGCTGGAGTGTGGTGGTACAATCATGGCTCACTGCAGCCTCAACATCCTGGGCTTAAGGGATCCTCCCACCTCAGCCACCTGAGTAACTGGGACTAGAAGCAGGCACCATCATGCTCACGTAATTTTTTATTTTTTATTTTCTTTAGAGACAAAGTCTCACTATGTTGCCCAGGCTGGTCTCAAACTCCTGAGCTCAAGTGATTCCTCCAACCTTGGCCTCCCAAAGTGCTAGGATTACAGGTGTGAGCCCCTGTGCTGGGACAGAACTCCAATTCTTAAAACAGTTAAAAGTAGAATTCCTCTCATTGAAATGAAGAGAGTGAGAGGCTACAGAGCCTTCATCATTTCAACTTCTTTCTTCTCCCCAAAGGTAGCCCAAGAGGAATCCTAAGGAACCAAAGAACATAGTTTGAAACCACAAATTGAGTCCAACTTCTTCAGGGGGCGGTGTGGTCCTGAGAGTAAAAATGACTTACCAAGATTACATAGTTACTTAGTGGACTAGATGGACCTAAACTTGGGTTTCCTATTTCCCATTTCAGAGATCTTTTCACTATGTCATGCTATTTCTCCCTATTAACCACTGCACCCACCTTGATGATTCATGATAACCTTGAGCTCAACTAAAATCCTAGAACTACTAGTACTATTTTTGTTCTACCATATATGGTTTAATGTTAAAAACGTAAATGTGAAAACTTACAATTATTAAATGTATTACATGTAATCTCTCCCAGAACCCAAAGGGGCATTAAAAATCTTTTGCTTTGGCTCCAAAGTTCTGGTTTTTTAAAACTTTCTTCTGTTATCAACTTTTTATTTATTTATATTTTGTAGAAACAGGAATCTCGTTATATTGCCCAGGCTGGTCTCAAACTCTGGCCTCAAGTAATCCTCTCATCTCAGTCTCACAAAATTTAGAAACTTTCTAAATCTTGATTCTGTCATTCAACATCAATCTTTTGATTGATTTTTATTATTTTGGCAGGACTGTTTAATTAAAGTTTTAATTCTTTGTTATAATTTTCACATTTAACTGCCAGTTTAATTTGCCAACAATTGTATAATCGACTCCTCACTTCAAAAACATCAGACTCATATTTTATTGCATTTTTCCTTCTTTACTTGGAGAACTCCTATTCAACTATTGAAACCCATTTCAAATGTCACTTCCTCTGTGAAGTGCTCCTAAGCTCTTACTCCCCGTCCTTAGAACAAAACCGATAGGTCCTATTTCTGTAATATAACAAAGTTATAATACCTAAATACTTTCTGTACTATGTTGTACATTCCCTAAAGGTCTTATGTATTCTCTGCATCCCCAGACCCTGAGCCTGGGACAGCAGGTTGGTCTGCTGTGACTGCTTACTGAGAAGGAATGTGAGGTTGAATAAGAGCTCAATGGCAAGAGTGCTGTGAGGGGTTAATGATTTCTGCCATGGACTCTGGAAGGAGATGTTTTGCCAGTCCTAACACAGGCCATGCCCAGTCCTAGATGTCTAGTAAAGTTATCAAAAGAAAAGTTTGCAGGGCATGCCTTCCATCAACCCTTGTTTGTGTATACTGATTATAATTTCTCTTGAGTCCTCAAAAAATATATTCTAATAATCCCTTTTAAAATTTTTATCTGGGTATCGGCATCAAGTTAACTATTGGTTTATATTTCCTGAGATATACTTCTTCCCCTTTGCAAAAATTAGGACAACATTTCCTTGTCTTTAGCCTTCTGGCACCTCTTCCATTTTCCAAGAACTTTCCAGGTGGTGGTGACTCATTTGGAGAAAATGGCCTCTTTCACTCGGACCTTTCAACAGTATTGTTTGTAATGGTCAGGGGCCATGACTAGGAGATCTGTTTCTTGGAAAAAGTATATTTGAATTGGGTAAATCAGAGGCTGAAGTCAGGATGGCCAATAAATGTGTTATTGACAGAAGCCTGGCCTAGAAAGTGAGCCAAGTCTAGGAAGGCAGTTTTCTCTGAACCATGGCCCAATAAGCATTTTGGATGGCCCTCCCTTGTCTCTCTTCCTTTCCCCTTCTCTTGGCTCTATGTTCTTCTCTTTGCTGTACTTCATCTCCTCTGAGCTGAATTTGGATGGCTAAAGTGTAGCCTCAGTACAAAAATGACTAGAAGAATGCACATCTGTCCTTGAATTTCTGATTAGGGCATAGGTCAGTGACTGTTAGTAACAGAGATGATAAGCAAAACAGGAAATAATATCAAGAAATTAAAGATATTAATGAACTTTTACCCATTAAAGACAAATGTTATCTTTAATTAAGAAATTAAAGATGTTAGATTAATAATAGATGTATTTCAGGCTGCATATGTTTGAAAAAGAGAGGATATCAGCTATGTAGACACACACAAAATACCATAAAATGATGATTCATTGGAATTTAAAAAACAATAGATTTTTTTGTGGACTTACCAGTGTCCAGTCCTGTGCTAGACTCTGAGTGGATACAAAGACATGATCCTAAATATGTAGCAATAATTTAAAAATATTTTTCACCTTAATAAGAGAATGACAAACAGGGGTTCAATTTTAAAAAAAAACTTTTTCTTTAACAAGATTCAGAACCAAAATATGTGAATTTTTTAGAAGGTGAGCCTCCAATTACTAGAAAATGAAATTCATCCAAACTCTTTCAACTATGTGTAGGTTAAACAACCCTTGATCTACTATAAATGTAAAGAAAATGAGACTGAAAAGGCTGCAGCTTGTCTCTTCACTTAGTGCTGTGGGTTGCTTTGTAGAGGTTGCAACAGGCCTGGTCTTCATTGGGATTAGGAAATCTCATTATGCAAGTTCCGTCCAGCTAAGGTTCCTGTCCCTCTGGCGTGAATCCTATCACCTACCTCAGTAAGAGGTACAGCGAGAAGGGGGCTTTGGCCCTCCAACAGATTGTCCTGCTGCTATAAACCATTGAAAGCTAGAATTCTGATCCCAGCAGGCTATGCAAGAGGTGAATTTAAACAGGGGCTGCTTTGCTTGAAGTGGAAAGGTTTGAGTTGAGCTCGTTCCAGGCAATCACACTGGCTGCCATTTTATACAGTCTATTTCTGTCTCCCTGTACACATCCCTCAATTTGCATTCCTGCTGAAACTTGCCACTGGTCTTGCCTTTCTGTGTGGGAGGTGGGATGGATTTGGAGGATAAAAAGAAAGGCCTTTTTGTGAGGGAGGAGAATACAGGACTTTCACTAGCTGTTCCTCCTAGATGTCTTCAGAGAAACATTTTGTCTCTTGGTCTCTTTGAGAGTTGTTACAGAGACTCTCTTTAACACAGCCATCAGCCTTATTTCTTTATTTCTTTTACTTTTGACTGAGCTTGAACAAACCTAGCTCATTTTTTAAAGGGTAATTGGCATAATGGGAAGATGAACTATAGGGAAATAGAGACAGAATTCTAAAGATGGTTTACATACAGAGGGTGATTTGAAAGGACAATCAAAGGCCCTCGATATATTTCACCAGATTTTAAGGGATATGAGAATGTCAGCTATTAGAGATTTATTCCTTCAGATCCAGTTATGGCCCTTTCTAGGTATCCAAATCTTACCCAGGGTTGGGGGAATGCCTAGAGAGAACCATAACTGAACATTCTAGCATGAATTAGCTTATCAAAAATTTGCAGTTGACTCATCCTTTCCCAGTAACCAGTTATTGTTCATTGCCAATATATTGGACTTGGATCTTTTTCTCCATTCTTAAGGGAAATGAACTTAATTGTGTAAGTACACAATCCTTAACAGGCTCAAAAAGTAACTGGTATGAGTCAAAACTTGGAATAGCCAAGCAGTTTCGATGATTGTATAAACAAGGTCCAAAAGTCAAATTTTTTAGACTATTAAATGTAGGTCAGATGCAAGGAGAGAATTAAATTGTAACAGAAGTGACTAAAATGAGAAACTTCCACCAGACTAATGGCTCCTTGAGGACAGGAGGCATGCCATGTTCTTCTCTGGGCCCTTAACAGTTATCATGGTGGCTGAATTATCATGAGCACTCAATGAATGTTACTCAGTAAGTGAATGAATTAAGACAACTTTCTTGAATGAAAGACCAATTCTAGAGTGTATTAATAATGTTGGGGAGTCCTTTATCATATAGATTTTGTAAAATAATAATAAAAAGGATAGTTACTACTATGCCAGGAATGTGGAAAGTGCTTCATAGGGACAGAGAAAAAGACAGGAGATTTCTCTCTTTTTTTCTTTTTGCCAAAACAAGATACACTTTGCCAGCCTTTCTTGTTCTTATCTTATCCAACTTCATTTTCCCTCAGGTCACACATCTTTTGTGATGTGTAATTATAATCTGTATTCATATAGCACTAATGATTTTCAAAGCATTTTATATGCACTATTTCTTTTTGTTCTATAATTTTAAAAAATTATGAAGTACTCAAAGTAGTATTCACTCCATTTTTCAGGTCAGGAACCTGAGGCACACACCGTTTAAGTCTATGATCACACAGCATTGTGTGACTGAACAAGGACTAGAAGCCAGTCCCTTTCTACAATACTACCTGACTCTCAAAATTCGGGGATGGAGATTTGTTTGAAAAACATCAGTTGGTTCTACTGTCTTCATGGTCATACTTTTTGTTGTTGTTTCAAATTCCTCCTTTATAGTCCTTTCTAGGCATATGAAGCTGACACTTGAGAAATGGCCAAACCAGACATTATCTCAACTTTGGGATTTCAATTTGCTCTCTTTTTTTTCTTCTTCAATACAGAATTGATGCTTAATTGGCTCTAAAACACCATTGTGTAAAACATCTTTCTACCTCTGCTTAAGCCAGTTGACACAATAGTCTTCTGAAATTTGTTACCCAGAATGCAATGCATCTTCTCTCTCTCTCTCTCTCTCTCTCTCTCTCTCTCTCTCTCTCTCTCTCTCTCTCTCCCTGTCTGTCTGCCTCAGCTTTCACTGACAGTCACAGGAGGAGCAACTGTTGCACTAGCTGATAGTTCATTGAGGTGTTTCTTCCCTGGGGCTGGCACCTTTCTCACAGAGATTCAAAAGGTGGCAGGTCTAGTGTAATTGCCAGCCCAAACCCTATTTGGTGTTCCCGAATGAAATGAGTAGAGCAGTGTTGTACTGAAACCATAGATGAAGTTGGCTCTCAGAGCCTGGGAAGGATGCCAGGACTAGAAGAGCTTGCAAAAACCAGAGGTCTAGGCAGGCTGAGTCATTAATCATACAACAGTTAGCAACTAGGAAATAAGCTTCTATTAGGGTTAAAGCAAGGCCAAGGGTCAAAAACTAAATAGCAATGAACAATAGTAACAGCAACAACACACTGGAAAATGAGATAAATTCTGCCTCAGCCCAGAAGCCTGCTGAGATGGAGCTGGTTCTTGGAGTAGTCAGCCTGGGATTCATAGGTGGAAGCAAGAAAGCCATCGTCAGAGGTGGGGAGTGAAGAGTATAATGGCCAGGGCTAAGGTAAATATCTTGACAGTCATCAAATGCCCTAGACAGGGCTTCTCAACCCTGGCACTATTGACATTTTGGCCCAGATAATTCTTTGTTGTAGGGAGCTGTCCTGTGCATTGTAGGACATTTAGCAGCATTCCAGGCCTCTGTATCTTAGATGTCGTGGCACCCCTCCTCCGAGTTGTTACAACCAAAAATGTCTCCAGATATTGTCCAATGTTTTCTGGGAGGAGGATATTGGAGGGAGGCAAATCATCCCTGGTTAAGAACCATTGCAGGCCAGGCACAGTGGCTCACTCCTGTAATCTCCACGCTTTGGGAGGCTGAAGCAGGAGGATTGCATGAACCCAGGACTTCCAGACCAGCCTGGGCAACATGGCAGAACCCCATCATTACGAAAAATACAAACATTAGCCTGGCCTGGTGGCTTGAGCCTGTATTTCCAGCTACACAGGTGGCTGAAGTAGGGAGGAAGGCTTGAGCCCAGGAGGCAGAGGTTGCAATGAGATATGATCGCACCAGTGCACTCCAGTCTGAGTGACAGAAGCTGTGAATTCTGAAAGCTTATTGGCCTTGAGCCTTCTGTATTTACTAAATTATCTCCCAACCAGGGAGACTAAGGTAGCAGCTATAGGCATTTGCAATCTCATACTTCCCAAATGTTTTTTCATATCTAGTGCCTGGCTCATCACTTCCATTAGACTGTTGCAAATCCTAATAACATTGAACATTTAGAGTTTTCCCCAAATTCCACTTACTTGCAAACTCAGTGGTGGATCTGCTCATGGTTTTCATTTCTGAGCACCTAATAGATGGTTTACATGCTAACTGGAACAAATGTGTAAATACTTTTTACTTTTTGCAGTTGAATTTTAAAAGACATTTTATTTCTGTTTTCTTATTGTTTCCCTTGAGCTTGTCATTTCTTCTCTTCATTTATTTCCCTACTTCCATTCAATCATATCTGTTACACTGGAGGTATATAGTTGATAAGGTGGAACACCCAGAGGCCAGAAGAGAGAAGAGGGAGACAGGATAGGGAATCTTGACTAAAGTCATTTGGCAAAAACTGGGTCTAAGAACCTCTGCTCTGGAAAGTGGTGAGTGCAAAGAACACTGTATCCTCTTATCTATCTTCCAACTCAGCTTGTTCCCTCATGACCCCACATACTGATTGGTATGGTTTGGCTGTGTCCTCACCCAAATCCCATCTTGAATGGTAGCTCCCATAATTCCCACGTGTTGTGGAAGGGACTCAGTGGGAGATAATTGAATCATGGGGGCGGTTTCCCCCATACTGTTCTCATGGTAGTGAATAAGTCTCACAAGATCTGATGGTTTTATAAGGGGGAAACCCCTTTCACTTGGTTTTCATTCCCTCTTCCCTCCCACCACGTAGCTAAGATGTGACTTGCCCCTCCTTGCCTTCTGCTATGATTGTGAGGTCTCCCCAGTCATGTGAAACTGTGAGTCAGTTAAACCTCTTTCTTTTATAATTGCCCAGTCTCTAGTATGTCTTTATTAGTAGTGTGAGAATGAACTACTACACCGACCCTTTCCTAAAAATGAGAGGAAGAAATGTATATACTTTTCCCTCTTATCGTTGCTCTTGTGGTGGAATTGACTGTGTGTCAGAAGAAGCAGGAGATCACTGAAGAACTATCAGAATAGCTCTGTGGACTAAGACAGGGTACAGAAGAGATAACATGATATAGTGGAAATGGTCCTAGACCAGGAGATCAAACCCAAGTTCTAGTCCATGTTCTTTTTTTGTAGACATTTGGTCTTTGCAAATCACCTAAATTTGGTTGACCCTCAGTTTCATTATCCATAAAAAAAACTACCTGTTTGCCTACATGGTAACTATATGTTTCAGAGGAGACAGTGGGGTAACTGAAGCACAAAATGCGTAAAGGTTTTTACAAATGCAAAATAGTATTATTATTATTGCTTAATCACTATTCACACATCTCTTATATTCTGGGCTATAAGAACAGCTCCTTCCTTTTGCCTACAGTGGCAGATCTACTCTCCAGGACTTCCCCTCCAGATCTCCTTTCTACTCTCTATTCCACCCTGCTCTGTGTCCTGGGAAGCTGACTCTTATCAACAGGCTCCCTTGTTTTTTGGATTCCAGTTGTATTTAGCCAATGGGGAGCACTAACAAGGAGAAATGTGAGATTAGGCTATCTATTTCCAAGTGCCTTGCCTGAGAGGTTGCTGGGCATCCCTTGATTGAAGGTCATAGCTCTTATCAGGGTGTTCTCTATATATAATTGTCATTCTCTCTCCTTCCCTCTGAGTTCTGGTTCCTGACATCTCCCCTGTCTCCTTCAGGCCTAAGAGTGGTAACAAACTTCACTATTACTATTCCCAAAATTCTACAGTGCCCACTGTGGTTCTCCTATACCCTGCCCATACTTTTGTAATCAATCCCCTTTAGTAAACTCCAATCAATTTATCCACTCCAGGAGTGTCAGGTATTTCCTACTAGTACCCTGACTGATGGTTGATGTACTCATGAGAACTCGTCCTTTCTTCTCTCCTAACCTCCTTCTTGAGTAACAAAATATACACTTACAGAGTAGGGGATATTATGTAAGGAAATGCAATATGTTTATGGTCATTAGTATTCTGTCCAGCCATGTTGAGGTTAGCTCCTAAGTAACAATTTCAGAATATCTATAATCAAGCTGTATGTCCCTTACCAACTGGGCAGTCATGCTTTTTTTTCCTATCCTCAACCAACCACTAAGGAACATTTAGAGGTCATGACTCTCATGCCTACACTCTCCTGAAAAGTTAGCATCCTTCCTAAATTCTAGCAACCTGGGAGGCAATGGGTCCGATGCACACTCTAGTTTTTGGTTTGCTGTAAATCAGTTTGCACTCCTTTGCTTCCCTTGGACTCAGTTTGCAGAGAATGAGCTTACATCCTTTTGCTTCTTTTGGACTGGAGTCTCAGGAAGCCTGGGAAGGGGGGTACAGTTAAGCCTCTGGGATTCCACGACAGCTGCCAGCATTCTGGCCCGGGTGTCACTGCTCATTAACTGTGTCCAACCTGGAATGTTTCATAGACTATCAGGGCTAGAAGAGACCTCAGAAATCAACTAGTCTAGGGACTCTTAATTTGGGATCTATAGACAAGCTTCAAGGAAATCCTTAACACCCCTAAACTATATGGAAAACTAGCTATCTATGGGCATATATGCATTTTTTCTAGGGAGAAGACTGACAGCTTTCATCAAATTCTCGAAAGGGCTTGTGACACAAAAAAGACATAGACCTCAAAGGCTCTAGACCAGCACCTTCTCCTTATAGCAGAAGAAACAGATCCAGAGAGAAAGCAGTGAGCCAGTGTCAAGTTGTAACCTAGAGTGCAGGTAGACAATAACTTATTTTCTTTCTTTTTTTTTTTTAAGAAAACTTTCCTTCGCCTACGGGGTTCAAAAGCCATATCCCTCCCATGCTTTGTGTGTAGCAGACACCAGGAAACTGTTAAATGCAACAGATAACTGTAATGGGCCCTACAAGCACACTCTCTTATTTTAATTGACCTTACTAAATAGAACCTAGAGTTGTGTGGGGCCCAGAGCCAGCCTTAGAGCTTAATGGTGCCAAGGGATCAAGCAGGGTTTTTCCACCCCAGTTCTTTCTGATGAATGGAGTTCTGTCTCGTCGCTGTTTCTCTGAGCCAACTTGTCCCCAGGGCCTTGTGGAAGGGCAGGTGTCAGTCCTAGGCATGTACTCAACAGCCCAACTCCAACGTCTCTGCAGCTGTTCTCATCCTTGAGAGGCCCCCAGTGGGAGCTGACACAGACTCTTGGAAAAATGGCAAAGGAAAAGTAATGAAAAAACACCCTTGAGCATTGAGGGGCTGCCAGCCTTCCAATCAGGCTGGTATTGCCTACCTCAGGTTATTAAATCACCACCAGCTCCAGGTAAAATAGAGTAGAAAGCCTTATTCCTTCCCATCTCCCCTCTGTGCCCCTCTTTCCCATACCACTGGTATTTTCATGCTACTCAGAGTCTCCTGCTGTTTTTCCTTACCTGGGTCTCCCCTGTCTAGGAAATGCCTTTGCAGTATAACTTAGGTACCTAGTGTGTCAGAATAAATTAGACAATCTTGAGTTCTAGTATCAGCTTTGTCACTAACCAGCAACGTGACCTTGTACAGGTCACTGAACCTTCATGGACCTTGACATTTCATTTATTAAAAATGGGGCCAATCAACCAAATACGGTAATGAAGATAAGGGCACCTGACACATGTAAAACAGCAAAAGCTACGTAGGATCATTATGGCCCTTCACCATTCAAAGATAAATTATTTTAAAGGTTGAAAACAATAAATTTGAGGACCAATATCTCAGCTGAGATCTGACAGCCAAGATTTAGTATAACTGGGTTGCCTGGGGGAAATTCTAGAATGGGGAGAGGAGAGTCACCATTGGCTGTGGGGCTAAGAAGATCAGTGGAAAAAAATGAGTTGACAGAACACGATCTATTTGAAGAGTTTCTCATGGTACTTTATAGCCAAAAGACCAATGTAAAGAGCTTCTGAGGACCAGTCATTCTTCACCAGGCAAGAGTGGAGAGCGATTCAGTCAGATCTAGACAGGAGTCAGTCTCAATATGACTTGCTATAGGAATAGGTAAACTGGCTGCACAGGGGCTGGGAATTCCCAGAAAATGGTACAGGTAGTAGGAAAAGAATATCAATTTTTCCCCCACAATCAGTTAGTCAACACTGTTTCTTAAGGCCCTGGGATGGGTCATATTCTGTAGCTAAGCCCCACAAGGCAAGCCAAAGAAAATCAGTGTCTTCAAGAAATGGATGCTTTGATGGGTGAAAGAGGGAGAAAGGACAAAACTCATCATAGAATGATCCAGGCACTCAAAGAAATGGTCTTTAGTTGGGAAGGGGGTTGACATTGTATTGTTTTTAGGCAAATAATCAGAAAACAAAAAGATCCAGAATTAAGTAAACAAGTCAATTTCATCTCTTATGTCTTACTCTTCCACAAGATGCAGAGGACAGTGATCACTAGTAGTCCAGAGATAGCCTTATTATATTGCAATATCCTTAATTATGAAACTAAGATTTAATTATGGGTTTTAGATTCTTCTTACTCTTGCTTGTTACTACTGCTAATAATACTTTTTAAATACGTGTGGTTTTTTTTTTTTTTTTGTACTTTAACTTAGTAGGGATAGAATGGTGAACAAACAGATGAAGTCTCCACTCTTGTGGAGCCTAGATTCTTATGGTGGTGGTGGTTCTAGTTTATATTGGGCAATAGGTAAGACATCTCCACATAGGTGAAATTTGACTTCTGTTACTGTAATATGTCAGAATAAGTATTCTAAAAGGCCTTTTGGCTACAATATAAGTAAATTCTGAATAAATCTTAATAACCTTTTTTACATTTCTTTTTTAATAGTTTTATTGTTATATTATTCACATAGTATATAATTCAACCAATTAAAGTATATAATTCAATGGCTTTGGTATATTATATTCTTAATGTTTTTAATTTGGTCAAATATGTATAACATAAATTTTGCCATTTTAATGTGTAAAATTAATTTTAATAATTTCATGTGTACAATTCAGTGGCTTTAGTTACATTCACAGTATTGTTTGATCAGTATCTAGTTCTAGAACTTTTTAAACCTTTAACACGACAACCAACTGTTACCATTAAGCAATGACTTCTTATTCCTTCCTCCCACTAGCTGCTGGCAACTTCTAATCTACTTTTTGACCCTATGAATTTGTCTCTTCTAGATATTTCATGCAAGTAGATCATACAGTCTTTGTCCTTTTGTGTCTCGTTATTTCACTTAACATAATGTTTTCAAAGTCCATGTTGTAGCATGTATCAGAACTGCATTCTTTTTTGTAGCTTAATAATATTCCATTGTATGGATATACCACATTTTGCTTATTCATTTCATCTGTTGTCTCTTCTAGCTCTGACAGTCTAAGAAACATTCCGGATTGGACACAAAAGCCAAAATTGACAAATGGGTTCTAATTACACTAAAGAGCTTCTGCACAGCAGAAGAAGCTATCATCAGAGTGAACAGGCAACCTACAGAATGGGAGAAAAATTTTGCAATGTACCGTCTGACAAAGGTCTAATATCCAGAATTTACAAGGAACTTAAACAAATTTATAAGAAAAAAACAACCCCATGAAAAAATGGGCATGGGATATGAACAGATTTGTCAAAATAAGACATTATGTGGCCAGCAAACATACGAAAAAAAGCTCAGCATCACTGATCATTAGAGTAATGCAAATTAAAACCACAATGAGATACCATCTCACACCAGTCAGAATGGTGATTATTAAAACGTCAAGAAACAATAGATGCTGGCGAGGCTGTCGAGAAATAGGAACGCTTTTACACTGTTAGTGGGAATGTAAATTAGTTCAACCGTTGTGGAAGACAGCATGGCGATTCCTTGGGGATCTAGAACTAGAAATACCATTTGACCCAGCAATCCCATTACTGGGTATATACCCAAAGGATTGTAAATCATGCTGCCATAAAGACATGACTGGCGTGAGATAGTATCTCACTGTGGTTTTGATTTGTATTTCTCTAATGATCAGTGATGATGAGCTTTTTTTCCTATGTTTGTTGGCCATGTAAATGTCTTATTTTGAGAAGTCTGTTCATATCCTTTGCCCACTTTTTCATGATTTTTTTTTCTTGTAAATTTTGTTTAAGTTCCTTGTAAATTCTGGATATTAGACCTTTGTCAGATGGGTACACTGCAAAAATTTTCTCCCATTCTGTAGGTTGCCTGTTCACTCTGATGATAGCTTCTTTTGCTGTGCAGAAACTCTTTAGTTTAATTAGAACTTATTTGTCATTTTTGGCTTTTGTTGCAATTGCTTTTGGCGTTTTTGTCATGAAGTCTTTGTCCGTGCCTATGTCTTGAATGGTATTGCCTAGGTTTTCTTCTAGGGTTCTTATGGTTTTGGGTTTTACATTTAAGTTTTTAATCCATATTGAGTTAATTTTTGTGTAAGATGTAAGGAAGGGGTCCAGTTTCAGTTTTCTGCATATGGCTACTCAGTTTTTCCCAGCACCATTTACCAAACAGGAGTTGCTTTCCCCGTTGCTTGTTTTTGTCAGGTTTGTCGAAGATCAGATGGTTGTAGATGTGTGGAGTTATTTCTGAGGTTGCTGTTTTGTTCCATCAGTCTATGTGACTGTTTTGGTACCAGTAACATGCTGTTTCTGTTACTGTAGCCTTTTAGTATAGTTCAAAGTCAGGTAGCATGATGCCTCCAGCTTTGTTCTTTTTGCTTAAGATTGTCTTGGCTATATGGGGTCTTCTTTGATTCCATATGAAATTTAAAGTGTTTTTTTTTTCTAATTCTGCGAAGAATGTCAATGGTAGTTTGATGGGAATTGCATTGAATATATAAATTACTTTGGACAGTATGGCCATTTTCATGATATTGATTTTTCCTATCCATGAGGATGAAATGTTTTTCCATTTGTTTGTGTCCTCTCTTATTTCCTTGAGCAGTGGTTTATAGTTCTCCTTGAAGAGGCCCTTCATATCCCTTGTTAGCTATATTCCTAGGTATTTTATTCTTTTTTTGTAGTGATTGTGAGTGGGAGTTCATTCATGATTTTGTTCTCTGCTTGTCTCTTGTTGGTATAAAGGAATGCTTGTGACTTTTGCACATTGATTTTGTATCCTGAGATTTTGCTGAAATTGCTTGTTAGTTTAAGGAGTTTTGGGGCTGAGATGATGAGGTTTTCTAAATTTAAAATCATGTCGCCTGCAAACAGATACAATTTTACTTCCTCTCTTCCTACTTCAATACCCTTTATTTATTTCTCTTGCCTGATTGCCCTGGCCAGAACTTCTAATACTATGATGAATAGGAGTGGTAAGAGAGGGCATCCTTGTGTTGTACCAGTTTTCAAAAGAAATGCTTCCAGCTTTTGCCCATTCAATATGATATTGACTGTGGGTCTTTATAAATAACTCTTACTATTTTGAGATATGTTCCATCAATACCTAGTTTATTGGGAGATTTTAACATGAAGGAATGTTGAATTTTATCAAAGTCTTTTCTGCGTCTATTGAGATAATCATGTGGTTTTTGTCTTTGGTTCTGTTTATGTGATGGATTATGTTTATTGATTTGTGTATGTTGAACCAGCCTTGCATCCCAGGATGAAGCCAACTTGTTCGTGATGGATAAGTTTTTTGATGTGCTGCTTGATTCGGTTCGCCAGTATTTTTTTTTTTTTTTTTTTTTTTTGAGACAGAGTCTCATTTTGTCGCCCAGGTTGGAGTGCAGTGGTGCGATCTCCACTCACTGCAACCTTTGTCTCCCAGATTCAAGCGATTCTCCTGCCTCAGATTCCAGAGTAGCTGGGACTACAGGGGCCCACCACCATGCCTGGCTCATTTTTGTATTTTTAGTAGAGACGGGGTTTCACCATGTTGGCCGGGCTGGTCTCAAACTCCTGATCTCGGGTGATCTGACCACTTTAGACTCCCAAAGTGCTGAGATTACAGGCATGAGCCAGCGCTCTCAGTCTGTCAGTATTTTATTGAAAATTTTCACATCTGTGTTCATCAGAGATATTGGCCTGAAGTTTTCTATTTTTGTTGTGTTCCTTCATGGTTTTGGTATCAGGATCATGCTGGCTTCATGAAATGAGGTAGGGAGGAGTCCCTCATTTTCAGTCATTTGGAATAGTTTCAGAAATAATGGTACCAGCTTCTCTTTGTACCTCTTGTAGAATTTGGCTGTGAATCTGTCTGGTCCTGGGCTTTTTTTTTTTTTCCCCCCCGGATTGGTAGGCTATTAATTGCTGACTCAGTTTCACAATTTGTTATTGGTCTATTTGGGGATTCAATTTCTTCCTGGTTTAGTCTTGGGAGGGCGTATGTGTCCAAGAATTTATCCATTTCTTCTGGATTTTCTAGTTGACTTGCGTAGAGGTGTATATAGTATTCTCTGATGGTAGTTTGTATTTCTGTGAGGTCAGAGGTGATATCCCCTTTACCATTTTTATTGTGTCTATTTGTTTCTTCTCTCTTTTCTTTTTTATTAGGCTAGCTAGCGGTCTATCTATTTTGTTAATTTTTTTAAAAACCCAGCTCCTGGATTCATTGATTTTTTGGGGGGAGGGGGTTTGTGTGCTTATCTCCTTCAGTTCTATTCTGATCTTAGTTATTTCTTGTCTTCTGCTAGCTTTTGGATTAGATTGCTCTTGCCTCTCTAGCTCTTTTAATTGTGATGTTAGGTTGTCAATTTGATATCTTTCTAGGTTTCTGATGTGGGCATTTAGTGCTATAAATTTCCCTCTTAACGCTGCTTTAGCTGTGTCCCAGGGATTCTGGTACGTTGTCTCTTCGTTCTCTTTGATTTCAAAGAACTTCTTGATTTCTGCCTTAATTTCATTATTTAACAGGAGTCATTCAGGAGCAGTTTGTTCAATTTCCATGTAATTGTGTGTTTTTGAGTGAGTTTCTTAATCCTGAGTTCTAATTTGATTGCACTGTGGTCTGAGAGACTGTTAGGATTTCAGTTCTTTTGCATTTGCTTAGGAGTGTTTTACTTCCAATTATGTGGTTGATTTTAGAATAAGTGCCATGTGGTGCTGAGAAGAATGTATATTCTCTTGATTTGGGGTGGAGAGTTCTATAGATGTCTTTTAGGTCCACTTGATCCAGAGCTGAGTTCAAGTCTGGAATATCGTTTTTAATTTTCTGTCTTGCTGATATGTCTAATATTAACAGTAGGGTGTTAAAGTCTCCCACTATTATTGTGTGGGAGTCTAAGTCTCTTTGTAGGCCTCTAATAACTTGTTTTTTTAATGTGAATTCTCCTGTATTGGGTGTGTGTGTGTGTGTGTGTGTGTGTGTGTGTGTGTGTATATATATATATATGTATATATATGCTCTTCTTGTTGAATTGTTCCCTTTACAATTATGTAATGTCCTTCTTTGTCTTTTTTTTGATCTTTGTTGGTTTAAAGTCTGTTTTGTCAGAGACTGGGTTTGCAACCCCTGCTTTTTTTTCTTTTTTCTTTCCATTTGCTTGGTAAATTTTCCTCCATCCCTTTATTTTGAGCCTGTATGTGTCTTTGTACGTGAGATGCATCTCCTGAATATAGCACACCAGTGGGTCTTGACTCTATTCAATTTTCCAGTCTGTGTCTTTTAACTGGGGTATTTAGTCCATTTAAATGTAAGGTTAGTATTGATATCTGTTAATCTGGTCCTGTCATAATGATGCTATCTGGTTATTTTGTACACTACTTGATGCAGTTTCTTCATAGTGTCATTGGTTTCTGTATTTTGGTGTGTTTTTGCAGTGGCTGGTACCAGTTTTTCCTTTCCATATTTAGTGCTTCTTTCAGGAGCTCTTGCAAGGCAAGCCTGGTGGTAATGAAATCCCTCTGCATTTGCTTGTCTGGAAAGGATTTTATTTCTCCTTTGCTTATGAAGCTTAGTTTGACTGGATATGAAATTCTGGGTGGAAAATTCTTTTCTTTAAGAATGTTAAATATTGACCCCCAATCTCTTCTGGCTTGTAGACTTTCTGCTGAGAGGTCTGCCCTTAGTCTGATGGGCTTCCGTCTGTAGGTGACCTGGCCTTTCTCTCTGGCTGCCCTTAACATTTTTTCCTTTATTTCGACCTTGGCGAATCTGATGATTACGTGTCTTGGGGTTGTTCTTCTTATGGAGTATCTTAGTAGTGTTCTCTGTATTTCCTGAATTTGCATATTGGCCTGCCTTGCTAGGTTGGGGAAGTTCTCCTGGATAATACCCTGAAGTTTGTTTTTTGGCTTGTTTCCATTCTCCCTGTCTCCTTTATGTACTGCAATCAATAGTAGGTTCAGTCTTTTTGCGAAGTCCCATATTTCTTGGAGGGTTTGTTCATTCCTTTTCATTCTTTTTTTCTCTAGTCTTTTCTGCATGCCTTATTTTGGTAAGATGGTCTTCCAACTCTGATATCCTTTCTTCCACTTGGTCAAGTTGGCTATTAATACTTGTGTATGCTTCATGAAGTTCTCGTGCTGTGTTTTTCAGCTCCATCAGGTCTTTATGTCTCTCTCTAAGGTGGCTATTCTAGTTAGCAGCTCCTCTAACCTTTAATCAAAGTTCTTAGCTTCTTTGCATTGGGTTAGAGCATACTCCTTTAGCTCAGTGTAGTTTTTTTATTACCCATCTTCTGAAGCCTGCTTCTGTCAATTTGTTCATCTCATCCTCCTTCCAATTCTGTGCCCTTGCAGAGACATTGAGATCATTTGGAGGAGAAGAGGTACTCTGGGCTTTTGGATTTTCAGCATTTTTTCATTGATTCTTTCTCATCTTCATGAGTTTGTCTAGTTTCAATCTTTGAGGCTGCTGACCTTTGCATGGGGTTTTTGTGGGAGCTCTTTGGTTGTTGTTGATGCTGTTGTTGTTGCTATCTGTTTGTTTGTTTTTCTTTCAATGCTCAGGTCCCTCTTACGTAGGGTGGCTGTGGTTTGCTGGGGGTTCACTTCAGGCCCTATTCATCTAGTTCACTCCATGCCTAGAGATGTCACTCAAGGAGGCTGGAGAAACAGCAAAGATGGGTGCTATTCCTTCTTCTGGTATGTCTGACCTCAAAGGGCACCAACCTGATGCCAGTAGGATCGCTCCTGTATGGGTTTGTCTGACAACCCCTGTTGAAGGGTCTCATCCAGTCGGGTGGCACAGGGAACAGGACCCGTTTAATGACGCACTTTGTCCCTTGGTGGAGGGGGTGTGCCTCATTGTGGGGAAACCCACTCATCTGGGCTGCCCTGATTCCTCAGAACTACCAGGAAGAAAGACTAAGTCTGCTGGTCTACAGAGACTGCAACCACCCCTACCCCTACGGGTTCAGGCCCACGGAGATCAGAGATCTGCCCCTGAGCCTCTGGCTAGAGTTAATAGAGTTCCTGCAGGGAAGCCCCACCCAGTGAGGAAGTATGAGTCAGGATCAGGCCTGAAGAGGCACTCTGGCCACAGTCTGCCACAGCCAGTGTGCTGGGCTGTTGGGGACACGTCTTGGGACCAAGCAGTACAGCTCCCTGGCTCCAGCAGGGGAAAAGTGTGGCCTGGAGCTGTAGAGATGGATGCTGTCCTTCTTCCCCCACCCAGGGAGCTAAAATGTTTGAATTTTACTCTATCTGTGATGGGTAGACTTTCAAGGGTTTTAAACAGAAGAGTGATATTCCTGATTAAAATAGTAAAATACTACTCTGACTGCTTTATGCAAAACAGAATAGGTATTTGTGGGGCATGGGGAGGGCATGCTGCCTAGAGAACAGTTATGATATTATATTGTAGTATATTTTGGACTAGTACTGTGACCAGGGGGAGAGAGATAAGTGGCTCCTAATGTAAAATGACTCTCAGGTTTCTGGTTTGGGTAACTGTGTGAATTGTGCCTTTTCTTTAAGATAAGGAAGGCTGAAGGGAGGTAAAATACGGAGGAGAGAAATAAGAGTTTAATCTTGGGCATATTAAACGTGGGATGCCTATCAGACAAGCAAGTGGAGATATTGAACAGGCAGTTGGATGGATATGCATGTCTAGAGTACAGGGGTAAGAAGGACCTGGAGATATCAATGTGTGAGTATTCAGTATATATATGGCATGTGTCTTAGTTAATTTTCTGTTGCTTATAACAGAATACCTGAAGCTGGGTAATTTATAAAGAAACATAATTTATTTCTTACAGTCCTGGAGGCTGTGAAGTTCAAGGTCAAGAGGCCAAATCTGGTGAGGGTCTTCTTGCTGGTAGGGACTTTCTGTAGAGTTCCAAGGTGGTATAGGGCATCGCATGGCAAGGGGACTGAACATGCTAGCTCAGGTCTCACTTTCTCTTCTTATAAAGCCACCAGTTCTCTTCCCATGATAACTCATTAATCCATTAACCCATTCATCCAGAGCCCTCATGACCCAATCACCTCTTAAAAACCCCACCTTTCAATAATGCCACACTGGGGAGTAAGTTTCAACATGAGTTTTGGAAGGCACAAACATTGAAGCCATAGCAGTGTGTAAAGAATTAGAACTGCATATGATCACCTAGTAAAAATATGTAAATAAAAAATAAAAGAGATGTAAGACCTGAGCACTGGGGCTTTCAAATACTGGAAGTCTAAAAAAGGAAAAGAATCTAGCAAAGGATATTGAAGCAGAAGGAAATTCAGAAGACTGTGATCTCACAGAAGCAAAGAAGGAAAAGTATTTAGGAAAAGAACTCAATCAACTTATATCCAGTGTTGCTGATGGGTTGAGTAAGATGAGGCCAGAGAAGGACCATTGGATTTGACAATATGGAAGCCATTGTTGGCCTTGATAAGAGCAGCCTTGGTGGAGCAATGGGAATGGAAGCCTGATTGGATTGAGTTGAGAGGAGAATTACAGGTATGAAATAGAACATAAAATACCATAAATGTGGAAGTGTTTCAAAAACAGTAAAAATACCATACAAAGGCAAGTGTCATTGTTATTTCAGCACAGATTTTAGGGAAGTTCAGGGCATTGAATAAAGAGATCTGTGCCACACACACACACACACACACACACACACACACACACACAAAAGCACTGTAGAACCAAGGAGCTTGTTGCACAGGCAAAAATGTTGTCATAAAAAACCCACAAGAAAGGCTTCAAGATAACCCCAGAAGCATGAGTTTGATTAAAAAAAAAAAGTCAGGGTTGTTTCAGAAAGGTTGCTGCAGCTCACCAAGCCAACTCTGTGTCAACCTCTGACTGGAGCTGGTCCAGGGCTGGTAGGTGGGAAATGTTCCAAAATACGAGTAGCAGTAACATTTAGAAAAAGCCTCATCTGTTATGTTTACTGATATTTTATTAACTCATTTTGCAAAACTTCCCTGCCGTTCTTGATAGGCAAGGCACACTGTTGGCAAGACAGAAAAATCAGTGTGGTTTGTGTTCCTTGCCACAGTCTTTCCCTCTTCTTTACCGCTCCGGCCACTCCTCCTCGTAGACACTCTCTGCCCTCCTCTTCACCCTGAATTCCACCAATAGACAACTCTATGTTTTGCCTGTGCGGAAGGTTGGCAGGTGAGTCTAGGCGATTGTGCTGTGCACAGCTTTGGAAGATCAGAATGCCTTCCTAAGTTTGTTAAGAAAAAGGTACCTACGTTTGTTTTGCAATCACCTCTGCCTCCATCAACCTATATCCCACTCATTCTTCAAGACTCAATTTTTCTCTGTGAAGCCTTCCCCAGTTCATAATTATAATTGTTCTCTTTGTCTTCTATGCTTCCCTTGCTCTTTGCATCTTTATAATAGTGCTAACAACAGCCTGCTTTGTATTCCAATTATTTGTGTAATCCTGACTTGCTTATTATGTTGTCAACTCTTTGAAGACAGGGCCCTTTATTATACATTTTTGTATCTCTTACAGAGTTCCTTTGCCCTAGTAAGTGCTTAATGTATCAATATTAGTAAAATTTAACTTTTAATGAAAATAGTTTACAAGTTAAAAGTGAGCATCATAGATAATGTGAGCAAGACCTTACTTCTTGAGAAAACATTTCTTTCTGAATAGTTAGGTAAGGGAAATTTAGAATCTACTAGCATCAGGCATGTTCAAAAAGGAACTGCCAGCATCTGTAATATGTGGATGGAGAATCTAATCAAGCTTAAATCAAGTCACACAGCGAAGTTTCTATTTGCAGCTAATAGACTCAAACTGCTCCGACACAGTGATCTGTTGTCTCCATTTCCCCATGTGTACTTTGACATTCAAGCCACTGGACTATCCATATAATCTATTGTTCACACTAATGCACAACCAAGCTGGCTTCCCTTCCCCCAACACCTGCTGTTTTTATTTTAAAGGAAGAGCATTGAGTTAATTGTTCAATGTTAATGTGAGTTGATTTTACTGATTTTGTGCTGGAAGTTGATTAATTATAAAGGTAGGTGTCATGCCTTTGTGTTCTCTTTCCTGACTTAAAAATCCAAGTATGATTCATACTGAAGCTGATGTCAGCAAGACCTTTGGTCCCCGAGGATGCTGTAATGCTGTAAGTGATATTATGATGATTATTATATTTACTATTTCTGTTGCCCCTTGTAATGGAAATTATATCTCAAAAAACTAATTTGGAAAATCATACGTCTGTAATGTTAGCTAAGGTGGACTTTGTATCACATTACCTCCATGGAATTTTAAAAAGCAGGTGTTAAGTGAGTGTGAGTTTCATCTGAGAATTATTTCTTATATTCCATTCTTCTTCTCCTCCTCCTCCTTCTTTTCATTCTTCTTCTTTCTTTTCTTCCTCCTTCTCCTTGTCCTCCTTCTCCACCATATACTTGGTTATTAGTTACAGTAATGAATAGGAGTTTTGTTGTCCATAGATTAAAAATATACTTAAAGAAGATTATTTTTTTCAATCCAGTAAGATGTTCTAATGCATAGCAGGCATTGATTAGGACAAATATAGACTTTCCTGCCTAGGCTATAGATATGCCTTTGAAGTCAGTGCTTTAGGATGATATGTTCTTTCAGGCAACTGAGTTATTTTGTCCTGAATTAAAGCAGAACACCTGAATGCTAGTCTCAATTCTGTCATGAGTCAGCTGTGTATCCTTGGGACACTTCGACTCACTGTGCTTTGAGTTCCTCTTATTTAAGATGGAGAGCATTCTATTTTCCCAACACTGTAACAAAGATGGGGGGCTGCTGTATCTCAATAGCCAAGACATTTAGGAAAGCTGGGTATCTACATGCACAAAGTACATTTGTCTGCATTTGGGAGCCAGTAAAATGTGAAATGGGATCACACAAAGACATCTGATGCCGAACAGCTGGATTGTAGCATGATTGTGTTTGAAGCCAGCAACACCATTGTTGAGTCTGTCAGAAGCATAGGGGACTTTGCTTTTCTTAGAAGCTCCCCAAAGGAGGGGTTATCCAAAGGCTTTTCCCAAAGCCTGGGTGAGGGTGGAGAGGCTTGTGGTTGGAGGAGGGTGGATCATTATAACAGCAACCCCTGGAGCAATATGTAAGGCATTATTGTCCTATAATAGGATATCATGGCTTGTGTCTGAGATGGCTGCTTTGGAGCTTTTAGATTTTCTTCTTAGGAAGCAATTTCCACAAATACCTCCAAAATGAATGATCTGGTAACTTTGCAGGGAAGGTTGCTGTTTGAAGCATTTACTAAATTCTTTTTTATAGCTATTAGCTAGTTTCAATTTTCTATTTCTTTTTGAACTAATCCGATTATTTAGACTTTTCTTTTTTTTCTTTTCTTTCTTTCTTTATTTTTTTTTTGATGGAGTCTCTCTCTGTCACCGGGCAGGAGTGCAGTAGCGTGATCTCGGCTCACTGCAATCTCTGCTCCCAGGTTCCAGTGATTCTCCTGCCTCAGCTCCCCCGCCCCCGCCCCCCTCCACCAGTAGCTGAGGTTACAGGCTTGCACCACCACGCCTGACTAATTTTTTGTATTTTAGTAGAGATGGGGTTTCACCATGTTGGCCAGGATGATCTTGAACTCCTGACCTCGTGATCCACCTGCCTCGGCCTCCCAAAGTGCTGGGATTACAGGCGTGAGCCACTGCGCCTGGCCTAGACTTTTCTTTAAAAATCATCCATTTCATTTGTTTTCAAACTAATTAGCATAGTTATGTGAAGAATAGTTTCTGAATTCGCATTATTTCTACTTTCTTGTTCTTAAGTTTGTTTATTTGTGTTGCCTTTTAAAGTCTCTAAATGCTACTCTCCGTTGTCTGCCGCAATTGATTTCATCTTTCTTATTCCCACTTTTCTGTCTTTGTATATCCTTACAAAGCTGCTGAATGTTCCTGTATCTTACCTTCTTTGAATGCAGTTGAGGCAGAAACAGCCCTAAGTAAATTTTCACTATGTGATAAGCTCTCTACAAGGAACCACAGGAAGATATATTGGAAAGTATAAATTGGGCTGTTAGATTCCCTGTGATTCCCTGTGATCCAACAGGGAGAACTAAGTGAGTCCTCATGAAAATACAGGCAGGTCTTGAAACAAAGTGCTAAATCCTTGAGACCACTAACAGAGGGACACTCACAGGTGAGGTGTTCCTGACTAATGACCAAAAATAAAGACAGCTAGTCAGGGTCAAAGGCAGCCTCGAATAAGAAGATATGGCAGAGGTCGACCGGGCACGGTGGCTCACGCCTGTAATCCCAGCACTTTGGGAGGCTGAGGCAGGTGGATCATGAGGTCAGGAGACTGAGACCATCCTGGCTAACAGTGAAACCTCGTCTCTACTAAAAATACAAAAAAATTAGCCGGGTGTGGTGGCGGACGCCTGTAGTCCCAGCTACTCGGGAGGCTGAGTCAGGAGAATGGCGTGAACCTGGGAGGCAGAGCTGGCAGTGAGCCGAGACTGCGCCACTGCACTCCAACCTGGGGGACAGAGCGAGACTCCGTCTCAAAAAAAAAAAAAAAAAAAAAAAAAGAAGAAGAAGATAAGGCAGAGATCTTGAGGGTCAAGGATGTGGCGGCAGGTAAATAGTTCAGAGATATTTGGTGTATCAGAGTTAAGAACTCTGCATTTTATTAAGCCTAGGTCCAAGATATTGGTGGGAAGTCTGCAGCTAGGATCAAAACCATGTAGCCTCTGTCACTGGATCCACTACTAGGACAATATGCAGGATGCCTACTGAACTAACAGTGCTAACTAGTGACTAGGGTCATTTGGACATGGCAATAAATAGCTTTCACAGCACCAACAGATACTCCCATCCTAGCACTCATGACACTAAATTGAAATGCTCTATTTCAATGTATCTCACCTCATCAGACTGTGAGCTCCATGAAGTCATGGCCTGAGTCTTATTCATCTTTGTCTCGCCAGTGACTGATCTATATGTAAGTGCTTTGTATTGCCAAGTGGTTAAAAGGAAAGGCTTTGAAGTTAGATAGATCTGTGTTTATTTGGCTTCATTGATTTCCACCTGGAAAACTTACTTACTGTCTCTGGGTCTCAGTTTTCTCAAGTCTAAAATAATAATGACAATAAATACTGACTTCTAGGGTTTCTTGTAAGGGTAAAATGAGATGACAGATTTGGAAGTACTTACCAGAGTGCCTGTCAAAGAGTAAGCATTCAATTAGTTTGTAGCTCTGATTGTCATTCTGTGATCGTGGAATGAATGGGTGAAGGACAAGTGGGTTGAAGAAAGGTGTTGGCCAATTTGATGAGGTCAAGACCCAGGACTGGAAAGAGGCTTAATGAGAGTGACCCGCAGTCCTTCGAGTCGCCTTCTCTTCTCTGGGCATCTCTTGGATGATTGAGAGGCTGACACAATAGGGATAATCTTTAAGTATATCTCCTTTTGTGTAAGGCTTGCAATCATTTTGTCTGGGAAAACAGGGATTGAGTTAACCTTGGGTGGGGGATTTGTTATTAATATAAATATTTTTCTAATGTAACATATTGCTCTCTGCACCCAGCAAGCTGTTGTTAGTTTGTGAGCACCATCCCTTTGGAAAGCCATTGCTGACAGCTTGAATGGGAAACTTAGAACAATTAGAGGTTTTGAACACTTTCAAACTAAGAGGTGGGATAAGTATGTTTTGACTCTATGGTTCCTCCAGGGATTTCCCTGATGTGCTGGACTAATTATCAGATGTAATTAGGAAAACCGAGAAGTGGGGAGACTGCAGGGAGCACCATACTTTCCCAGGGACCCTCATCTCTATGCAGAAAAGGGGTTGGGGAGACTGTCTGTTGTGGAGAAGCAGTAATGCTTAGGATGCTAGCAAGCATGAGGGTCCTGGGAACATGGCTCTACCAGTAGAAACTCAGGCCTATTGGAACCAGTTGCTCAGATGAAGCTTTAAGTTTTCCTCTTCTGGTTTCACAGGAAGAAATGGTATTCTGGGCCACTACCAGGTTCTTGGCCAGCTTTTAGCAAAAGTTCAATTTTTGCGTGTCCAAAGCAGTTAAGAAATGATGTCCTTTTAGAACTCATTCAGATGAAGCGGCACATTTCCACTTCTGGGTCAGCTACAGTCAGGCTGCAGAAGATTTTTCTCATCTGCTTTGGCCCAGTCCCTTGCCCTAGAGTTGGGCCAGGAGCTCCCTGTCTTTGAGGCTCTGAGAAAAGATGACATTTGTAGGGCCATCTGCTGGTTGACTTTTCTTCAGAAAAGGGCATTCCATTTGGACATGGTCTCAGTCTTACTCATGACTCAATTGAAACTACCACACTTGAAACATGGATAGACAATGGTACTCAGTGTATCATCACTCTCTAGGGATCATGATTCAGACTATGAGTGTGGTAGGTGTTTTAAGAAAAAGAAAACTCCTGGGAGCTGCAGATGATGGCCTAGATGGGAAGCTTTTCTCCTTGTCAATGTAGTGTGAGGTTCATTGTCAGGACCGTCATATACCAATCAGTGTTTCTGCTTTCTCCATAGGTAACCTGTCTCCATGATTTCTTTGGTGATGATGATGTGTTTATTGCCTGTGGTCCTGAAAAATTTCGCTATGCTCAGGATGATTTTTCTCTGGATGAAAATGGTAAGCATAACCACTGGGTTTTATTCCTCCATTGTTCTCTCCCCTTCTATCCCTTAGGATTTCCATGGGTGTATATGGGGTGGAAAACATCCATGCCTGATCCTTCAAGGGCTTATAATGTTAGTCTTTCTCCTGTATATTTGGATACATGGGTCGTGACCCATGTAAGACTGAAAGACTGGACGTCCCAGAGTCCCAGGCTCCAAACTCAATAAAACTCACTGTCTGCCCCTATAGTGACCATATTTCTTGAATCATATATCGTGTCACATGGGATAACAGGCACAATCAGACCACAGGAAGGAATATTTTCAGTCAGAACTTGGATATTATACATATCCTTTTTTTTCCCCATTCAACATCCTCCAGCTACTTAGCTCATGATTATGGTTCCAATTTAGAGAGATTTTTCCACAGTATTCTTAGTGTCAAACCCTTTTCATACTACCAGACTTGCTGCCCCATTCGTCTGCCTTGTGATTCAGGATTGTTAATAATAAGAAGGAGCTAATTGTCTTCCCATCTCCCTTGGTTTGAGACCAAGCTCCAGGTATACATTAAAGGTTAATTAGCTCACGCAGCAATAAGGGTAGAATGTGATGCTGATGGAAAGACACATTCAGAGCATATTTCCCATTTAGGAGAAGCAAAGTGTGAAAAAAAATCAAAGGGAATTTTGCTAACATAGACTTTATAAACAACTCAAGTGACAAGAACCCCATAAGAGGTGGCACTTCTGCTGTGTTCCCTTTAGGAAGAGGCAATGACTATAGAAAAGCTAAACAAACCCCAGGTTATATCCAATTTCCTATACCTTCTGTATCTTCAGCTCTGGACAGTGATCACTAAAGGACACCAAACAAAACAAGAAGTGAAACAAACAAAAAGGGGCTTTCTGCTTAACTCAGTTTCCTAAAATATTCAATTTACCACAAAAGCTCCTCTAATCTTTCTGTTTAATTTATATTTCAATGCACCTTTAAGTAAGAGGCAACAAGAAAGTGTTTAAAGGAAAGACTATATCCTCTACTCTGCTGTTTGATTCCCCTTTTTTGCATCACAGCACAAGGTTGGAAAAACTGTAGCAGAAAGAGCACCAAACTTAAACTCAGGAGACTTGACTTTTATTCCTTGCTTTACTAATTTCTTGTTTTGTGGCCCTAGGCAAGGGGGTTAAGTTTTTTGTACTCTCATCAGCAAAATGAGTATAATAATCCTTCTAATAAATTAGCACTATTAGTGCCCAAAATGACCATAGAAGGGGATGCTGAGTGCTGCATAGAAAGGGTGTTCTAAAGGTGTCAGACTGAGGCTAGGGCAAATACAAAACGTTTGGCAGACTCTCCCATACACCAGCAATCTTTCTTAAGTTTTGAGTGACAGAGTCACTGCTGGCCCATTTATTCATTAACCCCCCATAAGGGATTGTAATAATATACATGGGAAATCGAAAAGAACTCGATAAATTCAAGATGGTGGTGGTCATAGTGCTTATTTATATAAAGTGACATGATATCCATCATGTGACTATTACAACATGTGGCATGTAATAGACAGTAAGTGGTAGCTCTCTACCTCTCCTTCAGATTACTCAATGGATGTTTCATCTGTGTAGCTATAACCTCTGAGCTGTTAATCTCTAGTTCAGGGAAATTAATTAAACATTATATCAATAGGTGCTATTCTGAGACATAGCTAGCTTGTCCATAAATGATTGAGTTGACTATTTAATTGCCTACTTGACCTGTTTTTGGACTCTTGCCCTTGTTTTCATAATTCAGGGGCTTAAACACCTAGTTTAGCCCAGGTGGCTTTTGAAGGTTTCCTTAATGCCTCCCTCCCCAGAACCATGGCTCCTACTAATAATAAGGACCACATTGTAGTCCTGACCCATTTAGGTCCTTTGGCCTGTGGGGGTTATTCCGGTTTCCAGAGGCTGATAACATGCTGAGCCTGTTTTACCCTCTACTAAGCCGTTTGTGTCCTTTGGCCCCAGAATGCCGAGTCATGAAGGGAAACCCATCAGCCACAGCTGGCCCAAAGGCATCCCCAACACCTCAGAAGAGTTCAGCCAAGAGCCCTGGTCCTATGCGCCGAAGCAAGTCTCCAGCTGACTCAGGTAACGACCAAGACGGTGAGTGCTCTTTTCCTAACTGTGCACGCTGATTTCATTTATGGAGGACAATACTGTCTGCATGCAGAGGAATCAGTTCCTCATGAGCACTACTGTGTCTCCATGAAACCCTATTCTGTCAATTCAGGGACTAAAACAGTCAAACTTGTTTGGAGTCATGGAGGCACAGCTACAACCATTACTCCACTCAAATGGATGCAAACCAGAAACCTGGCCCATTGTCTATGCTTGCTGTAATGCTTACTGTCATGGTTGTCATCATTTTCATCATCTTCAACATCATGTGGCAAAAACATATTCAATTGAATAATCAAGTTAACCATAAACCTGAAACTAAAAATCAGAATCAAGAAAAAGAATATAAAAAACAATACCCCAAAGTGTCAACATGGTTGACTCACTTGAGCTTCAAATTTGACTCTGAAGTAATTAGAAGCCAAAACAAAAAGGGAAACAAGTACACTATATATATATGCCATATATATAGGGAGACAACATAAATTGTATAAACCTCACAATAGGAAATTAAAGCATAGACCAGAAAACAGAGAGATTTGCCATAGAAGATTTTATATAGTGGATAGTGAGTTATCTAAAACATGTGCTCTATTGATCACTGCCAACCCATGAACTATTTGTTACCAGTCAGTCTGTGGCAAGATTAGGAGCTTGTGCCAAATGTAAATAAACTATGCCATTAAGCAAACCATTTAGCTCAGCTGACTTTTTTTCAGAGCCTGATTTTATTGATGAAGACAGCAGTATGTTGATTTGCATTCTGATGTGAACCCTATCTTGTCTTGGACCCACAGTTTGAGTGACATTGACCTAAGAGGCAATGTCTTCCATTCTTTTATACAAATATAAACAATAAAAGGCCTCAGAAGTCCAAGTTCAGAAGCTTAAGTTTATGCACGATTTGAGGTTCTTCACACTAAGGAAATTATATGTTCCAAAAGACATACATTTGTCATCCCAAGGCTCAGAGTTTATCATAAGAATTCTTGCAGTCTGAGAGCCTTGGGAAAACAAAAAGCCCCTTCAGTTTGGGGCATCATGAGCAGCCTGATGGCTTTGAAATGCTTGTGCCAAGATGAATAGCCTGTACTGCCTGCCTCACGCTGCCAGGAGCATGCATATCACCAGTCATTTTTTTATTCTTGGGTTGAGGAAATTGAAGTATGAAAAGGCAGCCCAGGCTTTTAGTACTTCCATGTCTTTGCACTCCCTATTCCCCCATACCTGGAATGCCATTCCTCTAACCCATCAGCCTTTTTTGCTTGAAAGCTCCTATTCATCCTTCAAGACCTCACATAGAGATAATTGTTCCAGTGTCTGCAATACCATAGCATGCCATTCATATCTTTGGGGTAATATTCACCACACTGTGTTGTAAAGTATGTGTTTACCTGTCTACTTCCCCAATTAAATGCTGAGCCCCTCAAAGGTAATGTGGTAGGTTCATTTTCACATCATCAGTGCAGAGCACAGTGCCTGGCCCCTAGTAGATGCTCCAGTAATATTTGTGAATAGATGCACAACAGTACCTATTTTACCCAACATGGTGCTAGAGACCAATCAAGCATTTAGATAATGTTTGCTGGAGAAATAAAAAATACATGTGCCTTGATGCTATCTTGTTCAAATGTACAGAAGAGCACATAAATCTATACCTAAGCAAATTCATATTGTTAAAACTACAAAGACCTAGGTTTTAACACTTGGGCTGACAATAAAGTTGGACAGTTTTTAAGCAGAGACTTGCAAAAAATACACTTTAAAACACTTGATCAAGATTAATAAAGTCTGGCAATAATTGCTTAACTAATCATTTCTTAGAAACAGCAGTAGCTATTTCTGGGATTTCTAACCTGTATTACTTGTATCTTGCTGTGAAACAAATTCATTACCCCAAAACTTAGTGGCTTAAAAAAGCCATTTTTTTATCTCACAGTTCTGGTGGGCAAGAAATTCTAGAGTGTTTTATCTAGGTGGTTCTGGCTCAGAGTCTCTCATGTGGATATCATTAAAATAATGGTAGGGGCTGCAGTCATCTGAAGGCTCAACTGGGGCTGTAGAATCCACTTACAATATGGTTGTTGGCAAGATCTCCCACCTTAGTTTGTGATCCAAGAGAATGAATAAAGACAAGATGTATTTGTCTTGTGATCTAGTCTCCATAGCCAGCACTGTCACTTCTCCTTTATCATATTCATTGGAAGCAGTCACTAAGTCCAACCTATATTCAAAGAGAGAGGAACCAGACTCTGTTTATTAAAGGAAAGAGTGTTGAAGAATTTATAGATCTGTTTTTAAACCACCATATAACCCATCAGTTAGAAATTCTCAGGTGGTGTCAGCTTGAAGTAAATAGATTCTCTTTGCAGACTGCATCCAATTGGTTACCCAGCACAGGTGAACACAACTACCTATAACTACACAGTTTAAATATATGTCAAATCACTGATCTCCAGAATGCCACCTACAGAATTTCCCTTCTACAAAATATGCACCTCACTGACTCTAAGGTAGCAGAGATATAACAGGAATACATTAGAATTCAATGAATATTTGTCAAATTGAAGGGAGTTATTACATAATAGACCCCAACCCAGGCTTTGGCAGGCAAGATCTGTTCTTGCTTTTTCATAACTCCTTTACTAAAAAAAAAAAAAAAAAAAGAAAGGAAGAAAAAAATAAGAAACGAGGATTTATTCCAACCCACATGATAAACAGAGTAACTAATTTGGGTGTATGAGGGGAATTTGCTTGACAGATATCAGAATTACAAATAACCTCTGTTTCCTACCACCAATCTAATATTGTGTTCTCAGTTTAAAGAACTGGAATATTCATTTATATTCTGATGTTCATGAACATAAATGAAGTCAAACCCTAGTCTAGACAATCTTTATGGCAATTGCCAGAATGTTTGTGCTCATCTCAGATAATGTGTCTAGAGCCTCCTCATGATTCCAACCCTGAAGGGTTGTAACATAACCAAGCCCATTTCATGGGAGTTTGTTCAGAGCCTAGTCCAAGGCATCCATTCAGTGAACGTTCCGTAAGGGCAAAGTTGATCTCAGGCAAAACAGTACCTTAGCTAAGGTTTGGATTTGCTATACCCATTTTCCCTCTCCACTTCTACCTCACTCAGGACCATTCCAACCTGGGAAGTGGAGATGGGTAAGATATGAAGGAGGAGAAGAAGATGACTCTCTAAGAAGTCCCAGCTACGCCACTTCCTGGCTCTGTGGTTTGAGCAAGATTTTTGCCTTCTCTGAGATGTGATATCATCGTTAGATAATTCAGAATTTGAATCTCTATAGATAAGGATAATTTTCGATTGTTATCAGTTATTTACAATTTACAGAGTTGTAAAATAGCTCCCACAGAAACAAAAGCAGATAACCAGAATGATAAGCTATAGGTAATGCATACTTTTCAGTTGGCATAAATTTCTCCTTACTGACATTTGAGATTTAAAAAGGAACAATTGTTTCATAAAATGTCAAGATTTTTTTAGCTGTTAGCCAGGGACATATACAGGTTAAAATACACTTAACCAAATGATAATAGTGTTAGGTGGGGCAAACAGGCTTTGTTCATTTCTAGGACATAGTAGTACCACCCTGTTTCCATCCTGTGTTAGTCAGTCTTGGATGTAGAACTTGTGAATGGATTTATAAACCTTCATTCAACCCGAGTAACAAAAGGTTATGTAAGATAGACCAATGGAAGATTGTCTTCCTTTGAAGACAAAAGAAAGACCAAAAGTTTCCTCTTCAGCAGGAATTCTAACCAAATGAAACATTGGCTGGGTTCAGGTTCAGTTTAAGGAATGTTTTGATGTTCTACTTCATTGGAAAATATATAGGTTTGATTCTGGTTTGAACAAGTTTGCTAGATATCTATATCTATATCTATGTGGTCCAATTAATGGTCCGATTAATAGCTAGGTTCATTCTGACTTGAGGTTTAGTAAATTGATGCTATTTCGTCTGTAATTTGTACTATAATTTGATTCTTTATTCCTTAGTCTTTAGACTTTAAGTTGTCCCTTTCCTGTTCTGCCCCATGAATAAATCAAATCCTTCTACTTTATTCCCTTCAAGTTCAATCCTCATTTCTGCCAATATTGAGTTTGCCCCAAATGGAATGTCTGTTGCTAAGCCCTAAACTCAAGTTAAGTAAGGATTTGGTTGTCCATATAATATTTCTGTAAGGAGCTCATTTTCACTGGGCAGAACTGATGGACTCTTAGAATCCAAATCATATTAGCTATGTCTGTCTTTAAATCAGGCCATGGAACTGTGGTAAAAAGATAAAATCTGAGCCCAGGAGGCTCCTATGGGATATTTGAAAAAAGCTTATGCAGTTCCACACTTTGATTAACCCGGGACTTGCCATTTTGATGAGCAAAGGTAAGCCTGGCTTCAGAACTAAAGAAAGACATGTCTCTCTCTGTTTCCATTTCAGCCATTAATGTGTTAATTTTTCCTTTATGTAACTCTGTCCCCAGTTGAATTGAATTGAATTAAAAGGACAAAATAGCTAGTTGCTGGGAAGGAATCTTTCTCTTTCTTTCTTTTTTTTAAGGAGCCCCGAAGGAAGCTAATTACCCACCCTGGTAGGCTGAGAGAATTGTAATGTGATAATTAGTTTGCTATTCTTCAACAGTAAGTCATTGTTGTAGCAATCCAATGTTCTCCATTCCCCTTCCCCCAACTCATGTGCACCTATTTCTGAAAGTCCAGTCTTTCCCGTTCCCAAACTCATAAGAAAGAAAGCCTTCTCTAACAAAATATACAGCCTTTAGAAGGGGAGGTCAAGGGACACAAAACAGCAGGGTTCATGAGAGACCTGTATCCCAGGATCCTTCTTTTCTGAACCTAGTAGGCTGCTTTGGGCTGCCTAAGATAGAGGGACTTGGCCATTCTGACCTTCCTGAAAGTGACTGTCTAGACCAGCTCTGCTCAACAGAAATAGAATGTGAGTCATAAATGTAAATCATGTATATGATTTTACATTTTCTAGTAGCCACGTCTCAAAAAGTTAAAAAATGGGCAAAATTAATTTTTACGTTTCATTTAATGATACATTCAATATATTATTAACATATAATTAATGTAAGAAATTATACATTCTTTGAAATTGAGTTGTATTTTACACTTACAACATATCTCAGTTCTGACTAGCCACACTTCAAATGTTCAACAGTCATGTGACTATTGGCTACTGTTTTAAACAGCACAAGAATACCTTTCTTCTCTAGCTAAGAGAGATTCATGATAATGGTCTTTTTACATGAATTAGATGCTATGCACTTTGCAAAATATTTCCAAATCTATTACCTCAGTTGTTCCTCATAATTGTAGTATGAATTAAGTTGGAAATGGATAATTATCTCTTTTTTTTCTTTTCTTTTCTTTCTTTCTTTTTTTTTTTAGATTAGGGAACTAAGATACAAAGTTTAGGATCTTGGGATCTTCCCAATATCACACACTACTTAGCACACTACTTAGCACAAGTGTGATTAGCACTTATCACACACTACTTAGCACCCTACTTAGCAATATCACACACTACTTAGCACACTACTTAGCAAGAGCCAGAATGCCGACTTCCCAGCAAGCATTATTTGCAGTGTCCCACTGACATACAGTAGTATATGGGATGTCCTGTCTGGTGAATGCAAAGGTCTATGTTAGATGGTCCCTGCTTCTTGGCTTCCTTTACCCTTCTCCCATCTCCAGGCTAGGGAGGTGGAAAGGCAAGGGGTGGGTTGGTATCTGCATCATTTTCTTTGTGCTGCTTTGAGCAAAGTCCCACAAGTAATTAGGTGCCTTTCAGTGCTACAGAGCACTGAAACAAGACAGCTGAGACATTCCTTCAGCTCCCCTAGCTCCCCTACTGGCAACTTCAAAGGGAAGTGGTGTCCTTGACAGAGCTGTGGGAAGAGAAAAACTTCCCTGGTTCCTCCCCCAATCTGATTTTTTCTAAAACCTGCTTAGAAAATGATTGGAGCAAGCAGTATGTTGGGTGCCAGTGAGCACCCCATAGTGCATGGTATATGGTGATATCTCCCTACAATAGGAGTCCTATCAGCCAGCCTTGGCTTGGGACTTGTGTTTACACACAACTGAATGAGCAAATTACTCCTGTAAAGTATTTAGTAGTGCTAGGTGCTATGAAGAAAAAGGATGTTAAGATGAATTCCCTGCGACTAAGAAATTTATTATTTATTTGGGTAACCAGTATACATGTAAATTTTAAAAATATATTTACAAATACTTATATAGCTCCTATTATGTGTCAGGCAACTGTTCTAATCGCTTTACATGTATTAACTAATTTAATCTTTACAACAACCTTGTGAGGCAATTACTATTATCCCCATTTTGCAGATGAAGAAACTGAGGCATACAAAAGTTTAGTGACCTGCCCAAGATCACACAGCTAGTAAGATGATAGAACTGGATTTAAACCCAAGCAATCTGACTGCACAGTCCACAATTTTAACCACTGAACCATTAATGCCATGTTAATGGTAATAACTTATTTAAATGCAAAATGCATAATAGATACTGGTAGTAAGTATTATTGGAACTATTGGAGTTCATGGGAGAGAGCTCATTAGGGACTAGAGTGCTAAGGGAGAAATTCCTGGGAGAACTGGAACTTGAAGGAGGGTTATATATAAATTGATAAGGAGATGGATACTCCTGGCTGGCGGGGAAAAATGAACAAAGGGGCAGAGGTGGTGATGAATATGGCTTATCAGGGTACAGGGAGGAGGCTCTTAAATCTACCTCTCCAGCCCCAATCTTCCTTCTGGATGTCAGACCCATAATGCCTACTAAACAATCCTGTGTATATGGCTTATATGTGACCAATACAAGCTATCTAAAAATCAAAAGCATTTCCACCTCCCATCTCTTTGTCTGACAATACAATTATCATCCTTCCCAGGTTCAACACCCTGGTGCTATTTTTGACTTCCCACTCATTAATCCTGCATACCCACTGTGTGCTATTGTTATCATTGTTGGACGTGTGAACCATCTCCATGTGACTCGCGCAGCAGTCCCTTCCTTTCTCTTATGACCTGATGTCTTGATTATTTCACAGACTTCTTAGCAATATTTCTGCTTCAAATCTCTGTCCACTTATCCATGTGGTGCCACCACATTTCTCATCCTAAAACACCATTTTCATTGTGCTACCTCCCTGCTCCAAAATTTTTAGTGGCTCCACACTGTCCATTGACCAACACACCTTCCCCTGCCGTAATAATGCTGAGAGGGTAAAAAGAGAGAACAGGATAGGGCCAATCATTTTGCTTTGGGGAGCACAGCAGTAAAATGCAAAAAGAAAAAAAAAGAAGCAAAACAAACAAACAAACATAAAACAGAAATAGTAGGCTTCACCTAAGGAAAGCTTCAGTTATCTGATACTTGACCAACTAGCCAAAGAATTAGCCCTCAGCCTACATAGACTGATATCTCATCTCTTGTGGAATAGGATTTCCTAACTCAGTGCCTATGAATTGAATACTTACTCAATGCTAGTAGTGGTGGTAGTAATACTGATAGAAAGTACAATTTATTGAACCCTTTTCTATGTGGCAGATACTTGGCTAAGCACTTTGTGTATAGTCTGCCATGTAGTCATCAAAACAGCAACAATTGAGATATTATTATTCAAATATTACAGATGGGGAAACTGAGACTCAGAGAGGTTAAGTTAGCCCCAGGATCACAAATCTAGGAAATGGCTAAGCCAGGATTTAAAACTTTGACTGATTCCAAAGTCTGTGTTCTTTTCACAAATTAAGAACAATGCAGTTTGTCCTAGTCCCTGCACCAGGAAAACCAGCAGTCAGCATTGACAACAGGCTAGCTCCACCAGAAACATGTTCTGTTTCTCAGTAGGAAATAAATGTTGACAGCATTGTCAACCCTGAGAAAACAATTCTGGCACTTCCATCAGCCCCCCTACAGATGTCCTCTTCTTGAGGGAAACTCATCTGTGTCAAAATATTGCAGGATTGGGTATATACATTTGTTTTGTAACAAGGAAGACTCTTACTTCTCCCCCTTATTTAAAGGATTCATAACTTCATGCTGTTCAAGATTCCGTAGGAAATAGATTTAAAATTCAAATTCCATCTTCTGAAGTTACAGTGTCTCACAACCTACAATTGAATTTGGCTTGAGAGCAAACCCTATGATCAAATCATTGAAGAACTATTCCCAGGCTCTCAGTTCTTGCTTCCCTAATGGATGGGTCTAGGGAGAGGGACAAAGGCTTTTCCATTGAGCAGAAACAATTAGCCAAAGCAGTCCACACACCCTGCCCAAGGGCTCTTTGGAATGTATGTGTGGAAACCACAGGGTCTGTCTCTTGGCCTTCTTCTGAAGTAAGTTGAAACCACCTTGGATCCACTTGGATGGCCTTCCAGGAAAAACTCCCTGTATTTGTAAGGAGAGAACAAGGTATCTTTGGACTGGAATGAATAAAAGCTTAGAGCATCTCAGTATGAGAAAAATGAGGAAGTGGCAGAATTGTGTGTTGAGATATCCCTCTGCAAGGCATTAGGGAGTTACAGAACACAAGACAGAAAATGAATTACCAGAAGTTCACAGTGGGAGGTATGTGATGTGCTAACTTTAAGGAAATTTTGAAATAGAATCTGTGAGCAAGTCCAGAAGCCACCATCCATTGAGGAGGGGCAGAGTGTATACCATTTACGCAAGTCATACCCTCTCTGAACCCCCATATCCTTTTTAATTAAAAGGAGACTAGTAATACCTGGCCACCATCTCTTAGAGCTATCAGGAGAATAATTTGAGTTCATGTATGGTAAAATGCTCTGAAAATAACTGCAGAAAAACAGTTGAAATTATAAAAGGGGCTCTGAAATTATTATCATAGCTCTTTTGATAAACTGGGGTTGTTTTAAATGAGCAATATTTCAAAATGACATCAAATAAAAACCATGAGGCTTGATTTTGAGTTGGGCTCAAATGTTGGGCTTAGGATGGAAGGAAAAGCCAGGGCTAAGTGAATGGGCATTAACTTGGTTTGGTCTGTGGTCAAAGGTTGGGAGAAACGTAGATGCCAAGCTGTCCCTTTATTTTCTGTACCATTCTGGTCATGTAAACTTGAGCCCAGGAAGTATAATGACTCATGTAACTTGCTGTCCAGGCAACTCTATAATTGCTACACCTGGGGCCTCTTATGCCCAACTTGTACTCAGTTGCCTCCAAGTTTCCAGGAATCGGTCCAGCCTCCAGACAAGGGAATCCGCAGTTTGGGAGTTTAGCATCAACTCTGCCTGGCTGGTGACCCCACTTTGTCCTTGGCCAAAAACTCACACCAAAAACTAGACTTTCTCATTTTTCTTTGGGAACTAACCTCTCCCTACTCGATCCACACATACAGGCCTTATTACTCATCCCCCAGGAACCCATTTTTCCCTATATATTTAAATCTCCGTAAATCTAGATAAGTCAGCCTAGTTTCCTTACCAACTATCCTGTTTGGCCTTGTGCTGTTCCATTCTGACAGGAAAGGCAGACAGAGCCAAGGAGCTAAAGATGAGTACAAAGACAAGAACAGGCATAATAATTCAGAGGAGCCAATGAACCAAGACTGCAGGACCAAGCTTGGCAATTGTGCTGCGTAGCTGAAGGGCACCAACTGAGAGGGTTGACAGACAGGGCATAGTTACTATCTTCCCGGAGAACTTTGTAACATGAGGGTAGTTACGTGTCATGCTAAATGCTCTGTCTGCTATTGTTTCATGACACTGTGTATGATACCCAACTGGTTCGGTGAATGAAAGAAAGCTCTTGCTAACCACTTTCTAAATCTAAACCAGACCGAATAGGATAGAAGCCCTGAAGATGGGTGTCAGCTCTGGTGTCTGTCTTTTTTCATTACTTTCTCTTTTCTCGGCCACAACTTTCACCCTCCTCATAGGAAGGAATTTCAGAAGCAATTAGATTTTTTGTTTGTTTGTTTGTTTGTTTTGTTTTGTTTTGTTTTGTTTTTTAAGAGCCTATGTTAGCAAAAACAAAAAAACCATATAGGTTTTGGAATCAAAGAAACTTACATTCAGATCCTGTATTTGCTACCCCTAGCTGGAACATGTGTATGTATGTGTGTGTGTGTGTGTGTGTGTGTGTGTGTGTGTGTGTATGAGAGAGAGAGAGAGAGAGAGAGAGAGAGAGAGAGAGAGAGAAAGAAAGAAAGAAGAGTGCCTGACCCATCACAGACACTCAATAAAGAGTAATTTTTATCCTATTTTTGTTGATAAGATTGAAAAGGTGGCCTAGGAGATAGAAAAGATTTTGAGGCCCCTTGTTGCCAAGGGGAAAAATGGACTATACAAGAGTTGAAAGAGATGAGAGAATTTGGACCATGTATAAATAAAAGGTCAGAACAGTGAGACAATGCTGTGGTTCTGAGAAGGGAAATGAGAAAGAGAGACAAGTTAAAGATGGAGAAGATCCACCAAGGCATTTCCTAATTCCCACTTAGAAATGGAAGCTCAAAGACAAGAGCTAAGGATGGTTAGTAAAGAAGAATAAAGGAAAATGAGGAATATCAAACAGTGGTGCCATTTCCAGCCACTCTTAAAATGAAATGTGGATCTACATGGATTTACCAATCCAAGCACACAAAGTTCATCAGACCCTATTTGTATTATTTCCTGCTGCCTCTTTTACTTGACATTTATGTGAACTGGCTCTAGAATCCATGTCAAATGGCACCTTTCCAGATTTTTGTCCCACAGAATCCATAGACAAAGTGTGCCTTTGAATACATTTTATCTAGTCTGTAAATGTAGGGCCTCCTTCAGCTTGTAATGAATCTACATTTAACTGTGCAAGTCTACATTACTTAATTTCTCTATGTCCACTTTTGGATTTCATTCTATCAGGGAACTCTGGGAACGTCTGAGAAAGTGTCTGTATTTTTACAACAATGCAGTGAATGGTAGTTAAATTATTAAAAGCTGATTTCCAAAATGCTTGTTGAATGTTGATGACAAAATTAAGTCCTTTATTTATAGACAGCTTAAGATTAATTCTTAATTTTAAAAGGGAGAGGAATGGGTGGAGAATTGGGAACATATATACATGTACACATATGCAGAGAATATATAGAGAGGCATATATGGAATATGTACTTATGTACTGCCCCTAAAGTTACTGAGTGAAAATGTTTCAGAGGATACTGACAAAAGACCTGGAAGTTGCTGAAGAGCCTATGCATTCAGTTCTGTAACCAATAAATAGAAACTGACTCACATGGACACATGCTTGTGCTTAACAATTTTCCACACTTTGGCAAGACCAGTGGACTCATTTTCAGCTAGATAAGTGTGTAGGTAAAAAAGACAGTTCTAATATTGAGGGTATAGCAACCATCCCTTTATAGCTTGGCTAACAAATACTGGGACACTAGAATCTGTGAAGTATATAGCAATCATGTAAAACAAAATGCCAGAGGAGAACTTAATGGGGTTGCCCACTACTGTCAGACTTTATGGCTGAGGTCGCAGCTCTTTTGGAAGAGTTCTATTGTGTCAGCTCATATAGGTCTCCAAGATTGCTTCTTACCTTGAGTGCTATGGGTCAGGTCCTGCTGGGGAAGCCCTCAGGCACTATAGGTGGTCCATTAACTCTTTCAACTATTAACTCCTTCATTTCTGACAAAGAGTAATTCACTGCTTTGTGACTCCACAGCCTCTTGCCTTTTCCAAAGTGCATTTGTTATTCACAAAAAAGCCTAGTGCCTTGACAAAGTCTAGTGCCCGCATTCTTGGTGCTGTTTGGCACAGGTCATGTTCTTTGAGTGGTTTATATGGTATGTAAACACAATACTCTATGCTTATCTGGCCTCTAGGTCCCTATCTACCATGGTATTCATTCTCTCCCTCCCCCGTGGCCTTAGTGAACCATCATCACCCCTTACCTGGATTAGTGCAATGTCTTCTAACCAACCTCTTTGCTTCTACCCTACCCCTTCCCACTCTGCCCTCTGTCTTAACCAACCACAGTAGCTGGAGCTTTAAAATGACCCTTATCCTCTGTCTCCAGCCTCATCTCCTGAAACTCCCTGCTGGCACTCTGTGCTTCAGCCGTTATGAGTTACTTGCACTTCTATTATCATAATGTATTCTTTCACACATTTGTGTCTTTGTTCCTGCTGGTGCAATTTTTTTTAACTTTTTTTTTAGGTTCAGGGATACATGTGCAGGTGTGTTATATAGGTAAACTGCATGTCATGGGAGTTTGGTGTGGAGATTATTTTGTTAACCAGGTAATAAGCATAGTACCTAATAGGTAGCTTTTCTGATCCTCTCCCTCCTTCCACCCTCTACCCTCAACTAGGCCTCATTGACTGTTGTTCCCCTCTTTGTGTCCATGTGTTCTCATCATTTAGCTCCCACTTACAAGTATGAAATTAGATATTTGGTTTTCTGTTCCTGTGTTAGTTTGCTAAGGATAATGGCCTCCAGCTTCATCCATGGTACTGCAAAGTACATAATCTTGTTCTTTTTCATGGCTGCATAGTTTTCTGTGGTATATATGCACCACATTTTCATTATCCAGTCTATCATTGATGGGAATTTAGGCTGATTCCATGTCTTTGCTATTGTGAATAGTACTGCAATGATTATACACATGCATGTGTTGTTATGGTAGAATGATTTATATTCCTTGGGGTGTATACCCAATAATAAGATTGCTGGGTCAAATGGTAATTCTGTTTTAAGTTCTTTGAGGAATCACCACACTGCTTTTCAAAATGGTTGAAGTAATTTACATTCCCACTATCAGTGCATAAGCATTCCCTTTTCTCTACAACCTTGCCAGCATGTTATTTTTTGACTTTTTTTTTTTTTTTTTTGAGACCAAGTCTCACTCTGTCACCCAGACTGGAGTATAGTATCATGATCTCAGCTCACTGCAACCTCCACCTCCCTGGTTCAAGCAATTCTCCTGCCTCAGCCTCCCAAGTAGCTGGGATTACAGGCACATGCCACCACACTCAGCTAATTTTTGTATTTTTAGTAGAGACAGGGTTTCACCACATTGGCCAGGATGGTCTCGAACTCCTGACCTCATGATCAGCCCGCCTCAGCCTCCCAAAGTGCTGGGATTACAGGCATGAGCCACCATGCCCGGCCAACTTTTTATTAATAGCCATTCTGACTGGTGTGAGATGGTATCTCATTGTGGTTTTGATTTGAGTTTCTCTAATGATTAGTGATGTGGAGCATGTTTTCATATGCTTGTTGGCTACATGAATGTCTTCTTTTGAAAAGTATCTGCCTGTTCATGCCCTTTGCCCACTTTTTAATGGGATTGTTTGTTTGTTTCCTGTAAATTTGCTTAAGTTCCTTATAGATGATGGATATTAGACCTTCGTAAGATGCATAGTTTGCAAGTATTTTCTACCATTCTGTAGGTTGTCTGTTCACTCTGTTGATAGTTTCTTTCACTGTGCAGAAGCTCTTTAGTTTAATTAGATCCTGTTTGTCAATTTTTGCTTTTTTTTTGAAATTGCTTTTGATGTCTTTATTATTAAATCTTTGACAAGTCCTATGTGCTGAATGGTATTGCCTAGGTTGTCTTCCAGGGTTTTTCATTTAAGTCTTTGATCCACCTTGAGTTAATTTTTGTACATGGTGTAAGGAAAGGGCCCAGATTCAATCTTCTGCATATTGCTAGCCAGTTATCCCAGCACCATTTATTGAATAGGGAGTCCTTTCCCTATTGCTTATATTTGTCAATGATCAGATGGTTGTAGGTGTGTGGCCTTATTTCCAGGCTCTCTGTTCTATTCCATTGGTCTGTGTGTCTGTTTTTGTACCAGTACTGTGCTGTTTTGGTTACTGTAGCCCTGTGGTATAGTTTAGTCAGGTAATGTGATGCCTCCAGCTTTGTTCTTTTTGCTTATAGTTGCCTTGGTTATTTGGGCTATTTTTTTGGTTCCATATGAATTTTAAAATAGTTTTTCCTAGTTCTGTGAAGAATGTCATTGGTAGTTTGATAGGAATAACATTGAATCTGTACATTGTTTTGGGCAGTATGGCCATTTTAATGATATTGATTCTTACTATCCATGAGCATAGAATGTTTTTCCATTTGTTTATGTCTTCTCTGATTTCTTTGAGAAGTGTTTTGTAATTCTCATTGTAGAGATCTTTCACCTCCCTAGTTAGCTGTATTCCTAGGTATTTTATTCTGTCTCTAACAAATATGAATGGGATTGCATTCCTGATTTGGCTCTCAGCTTGGCTGTTGTTGGTGTCTAGGAAGGCTAGTGATGTTTGTGCCTTGATTTTGTATCCTGAAGCTTTGCTGACATTGTTTATCAGATCATGGAGTTTTGGGGCAGCTACTATGGGGTTTTCTAGATATAGAATCATGTCACCTATAGAGATGGTTTGACTTCCTCTCTTCCTATTTGGATGCCTTTTATTTATTTGTCTTGACTGATTGCTCTGGCCAGAATTTCCAATACTATGTTGAATAAGAGTGGTGAGAGAGGGACCAGGCAAAGTGGCTCACGACTGTAATCGCAGCACTTTGGGAGGCTGAGGCAGGAGGATCATGAGGTCAACAGATTGAGATCACCCTGGCCAACATGGTGAAACCCCATCTCTACTAAAAATACAAAAATTAGCTGGGCATGGTGGCGCCTGCCTGTAGTCCTAGCTATTTGGGAGGCTGAGGCAGGAGAATCACTTGAACCTGGGAGGTGGAGGTTGCAGTGAGCCAAGATCGTGCCACTGCACTCCAGCCTGGTGATAGAGCAAGACTCCGTCTCAAAAAACAACAGCAATAACAACAACAAAGGGAATGGTGAGAGAGGACATCCTTGTCTTGTGCTGGTTTTCAAGGGGAATGCTTCCAGCTTTTGCCCATTCAGTATGATGTTAACTATGAGTTTGTTGTAGATGACTCTTAACATTTTGAAGTGTGTTCCTTCAATGCCTAGATTATTGAGAGTTGTTAACATGAAAGGATGTTGGCGATTCTAATGCCTAGAACACCCTTCCTATCCTCTCTGCCTATGTGTTGTTATGGTAGAATGATTCTATCTCTGATTCATCGTTTTTTAAGGGCTTTATTGAGATACAATTTACATAACACATAACATATAATTTACTAATTTAACATATGCAACTCAGTGGGTTTTAGTTTGGCCATGGAGTTGTACAACCAACATCACTAATGTCAGAATATCTTTGCCTTCCCCAAAGAAAACTTGTACCCAATAGCAGACTTTCAATCTCCTGCCCTTCCTCCAACCCCTGGAAACCATTTATCTACTCTCTGTCTTTATTGATTTGCCTATTTCAGATTCATCTTTCAAGATTTCTCAGGTGTTGCTCTCTCTTGTTTGTCTTTCAGGCCCCAGATTTCAAAGTCTGTTATCTGGATTCCAGTAATACCCTATGCAAGGCTATGTCTTAGCGTTTATTTCACTGAATTCTTGCCTGCCTCCCCCAGGAAGTAACAGTCCTCTCTGAAACCCCAATGTCTAACACTTTGCTTGGCTCATAGGTAGTGCTCCATAGCTACTGGCTAAATGAAAGAACGACAGGGAGGAGGGCTTCTCAATGAGTGGGTGAGAGATGAATGAGGATATAAGCCAGACAGTGAATGCTTAAGTATCCATTTTTCAGCTCACTTGCACTTAAATAAACTTACCAACCACTACACTGATGTCTCTTCCATCTCTACAGTTGATGTGCATGTTCCAGAACTTAGGGAAATATTTCCATAAGTGGTGCAGAAGGAATATATCCTCAGGAAATATTCATGATACAGCAGTTTAAGCTTTACCTATGGGACTAACAGGAACACTCTCAAGCCATCTTTCTGCTTAATGTTTTCAATTTTCAATTTTCTGTTTATTCTCTCTCTCCCCACCCCACTCCTTCTCCCTCCCCCTCTCTCTTCCTATCCCCCAGTCTCCACACAACCTCAGGATATTTGCCTTTGTTTTTAAAGCACATTTTAGAATATCTCTTTTAACAATGTAGGTCTTAAGACTTAAAAAAAAATACTTTAGTATGAAATGCCTGAACAAGAATCCACTTTGAAAGCTAATATTCCACATTTCTTTCTTCATGATTGTATATTAAAAAGTTCATTAGCAAGGGAATATAAAACAATTTAACAACACAATAGAATATAAAGATGTTTAAAAAGAAACTCTGATTTTCAACATTTTCTTGACTGGAGCCAAATGGGGGTAAACCCTGACTCTGGCTACCATTTTCGATCTTTATGTGTCTCTATATCTTTCTCCATGTTTCAACTTCCTCCTCCTCTTTTAATATCTTATCATCTTCCATGTCTCTTTTCTCCTCCATTCCTGATCTCTTTGTCACTCTCTCTTTTTTTGATTTTCTCCTCTGCCCATGCTGCTGCCTGAGGCTTCTTTTAATGTTTCACCTTCTGTTTCTCCTCCACTTTCTCTTTCATTCTTTCTAACTAGTCTGTTTTCTCTTTCTTACATCCTGTTCCTTTCACACATGCAGAATGAAATAGGAAAGGCACAATGGTGGGGCATGAGCAGGAAAAGAGAGTGGGAGAGATTAACAATAGGGCTGTCTTTCGCCTACCCCATCATCTGCCACCAAAGGAAATGTGTACTGGTCCAAATTGTCCGTATTTTTTCCCCTTTAAGATAAGGCACATAACCTCTCTGTGCCTCACTTTTGTCCTCTATAAAATTAAAGCAAAATAGTGCCTTCCCAGACTACCTCCCAGAGATGTTAGGGGCAAACCTGGGAATGAATATGAAAAATGTTTGAAAAGAAACAGACCCCTGTGATTGGGAAGCACTGAGGAGGAAAGGGTGGGAGGATGACAGCCTTGCACTGCATAAGGATCCAATTAACTGAGGACTGCAGTTCTTGCCCCTTTGAGGAGTGTGTTTCTTTTCACCTTTGTTCTACTCACCACATCACTTGGTTGTCTGTGTACCTTGTTTGAATGTTCTTAGTGTCTTCAGAGGGGAAGGATAACTTGCTCCTTTGTATGCTGTTGATTTTTATCCCTTCCTTTTCTCTTGCCTTGGGCTAGCAAACGGAACCTCCAGCAGCCAGCTCTCTACCCCCAAGTCTAAGCAGTCTCCCATCTCTACGCCCACCAGTCCTGGCAGCCTCCGGAAGCACAAGGTATTATGTCTCTTATACCTTACTAAACCTCTTTGCACTCAGAGTTTCCTGAATGGCTCGGTGAAGGTTTTCTCTTCCATTCCAACTCAAAAGCACATTAAGGCCAGAAATTTTCTTCATCTGGCTCCATTAACTTGAAGTTCTGGGAATCCAAGCAGGGAGCAAGCTTCTAGTCATTTTTATTTATTCCTCCAGTTCCTGATTTATTTCCTGCTATATTCTAACACTTCTCCCAAAGGGTTTCCAAAAGGTCTCCAAAGCTAATGAGGTAACCAAACCCTGCTTTGGGACATGGGTTGAGCACTTGTCTCCCCAATTCAGAGACATAGCAAAGGGGGTGTTCAGGGCACTTTATGTCACCAGGCACCAGTCAGTGGAAATGACAAAGATAGCAGTCCCAAAAAGTTGCACTGAGTTACCTACTCCATTTAGATTTACTGGACATCAACAAATGAATAGCTCCTACTTTCACTATGTACCCTTTATCACCAGGCAGATTCTGGTGCAGTGTAGGAAGAGAGCACATATACACATGGCACTGGCCTTGGCCACCATGTATACCCCTTAAACTATTCCAAATAAATATATCATTAAATAACAGAGCACATAAATTCCCTAGCCCCACTATTCAAACAGATTCTCACCCAAAAATCTCTGTGTAGAAAATATGCAATGGTCACTGCCTTGAATTTCTTATACCTAAGGCAGTGTTGATGTGACTTATTCTCTGAATACCATACTGTGGAGCAACTTCCTCTAGCCTTCTCTAATCTTTTTCCTGCTCACAAGACTGGGTGTGAGATGGTAAAAGGCAAAAAGCCACCAATATGACTAACTGCATCACAGAATCAGAGATGGTCAGAGATGGAAGACACCTTAGATGGAGATAAATTAGTTTTATTTGATTCTCTAAATAATCTTATGAGGTTTGACATTTTACAGATGAGGAAATCGAGAGCCAAAAGGTTAAGTTACTTACCAGGGTAACATATCTAGCCATAAGAGTGGTACCCAAGTCACCACCAGTGGTATGCTGTAGCCAGCTCACACGAGGTGGTGAGAGCTGATTGTGTACATTGCTTCTCAACTCTGTATTGAGTGACATCATATTTGTAACTTGAATTTGGCCATGGTGGGAATATGTACACCATGGACATTAACAAATACTATAAGTCAAGGTTGTTTTTTTCTCACAGTCAGTTGCTAAACAGTTAACAGCACACCACTGCCCGTCATCCATTTTCATTTTCTTTTTTCTATATCAGTCTTTTAATTTCCTGGCTAATCTGGCTACTGCCTGCCCCACAATTTCTAATGTCTGTTCCGTTGCTTTAATGGCCCCTTTAACTTCTGCTATTGAACCTTCCAGAAGTTTCTGATTGTCCTGTTGAGCTATTTCATTTCATCAAAGAAGTATTTACTGAACTCTGTGTAACCAGTGTTACCTAGAGATTATGAGATGGATGAAAATAGTTTTTACAGTTGGCTTTTAGTTATTCTTTGCTGAGCAGCAAAGCTTGTAAATATGGACATGCCAAAATGGGAACAGACTACTTCTGTTGTTCCACTGTCCACACAGCACCTCCTATATGCCTTTCTGCTCCTACCTTCCTTTTGGGAGGCATGATTTACCCTAGCACCTTCCATCGGTACCTTCCCTAAAGTGTGAAGGCAGCTTGGACATTTGTTCTGCACACTCGAGTTATTCAGTTTTTCAACTGACATGTTCAGGTCATTTACGCTGAGGACCCATCATCCATAAGCCCACCAAGGTGAGTTGTTTGCATTGTTAAACTATTTTTCCTGGCTGGGCTTGCAGGCACTTATGGCTTGTTTGTTTACTGACTCAATTCTAACCATTGAAGGACTAGAACAAGCTCACAGGTGGCTGCATTGTCAGAGCTTCACTGTTTTCTTAACTGTGGAATTTTCAGTGTTTCATTTTATTTTTAAAATTACTCTTTTTAAAGACAGTTAAGCAAGCAAATGTTAAGTAATACATTATATCATTTTCTAGAGCAAGCTTTTAAATAAAGTAAACATTTAAATTTGGTATAATTCTCACTATTTTTAAAGCTTTTTATTTTTATATCGTTTCAAACTTACAGAAGAGTTGCAAAAATAATAAACAACTTATGTATCTCTTTACAGGGATTCACTAGTTGTTTATATTTTGCCTCATCTACTTATTTTTTATGTTCTCCCTCTCTCTCTATATATATATATATGTGTGTATGTGTGTGTATATATATATAGAGAGAGACACATACACAAATAAATGCATATTGTACATGTTATTATTTTTTTCGGAAAAATTTGAGATTAACATCATGGGCAAACATTATGCCCCTCTACCCCTCAATATGTCAGTAGGTAGTTCCTAAGAACAAGGACTTTTTCTTTCATAACCATAGCGCAATCATCAAAATTAGGAAATTTAACACTGGCACAATACTATTATATACTCTACAGTCCATATTCAAACTTTATCAATTGCTTTAATAATTTTTTTTTTCTGGTCCAAAATCCAATCTAGAATCACATGTTGCAAGTTCTCATGTCCCTTTAGTCTTCTTTAATCTGGAAAAGTCCCTGAGACTCTCTATTTCTCAGTACAGTATATTGTAGAAATAAAGGGTACAGGCCAGTTATTTGGTAGAATGCCTTTCAATTTGGGCTTGTCTGATGTTTCCTTGTGATTAGATTCAGATTCTGAATTTGGGGCAGGAATATCATAGGAGTGATGTTGTATCCTCTCAGCGCATCCTATCAAGAAGCAATAGTGTCATGCTTACACCACCAGTAATGAAGATTGAACTGGTTTTTCTGAATAAGATAAAAAGCTTGTGATCCTGTCTCAGTCCCCCTGGATCTCAGGTCCTAGATTCATGCTCCTCCTTTCACACAGCTACCTGAACCTTAGTACCATCAAGTCTCTGGGCAGCAGGTCTGAGCAGATCTCATCTAAACTTCTGTCCAAGTGGACCTGAAAGGTGTGAGTCATGATGCAGACAGGAAGCAGATGGCTGAGGCCATGACTTTCCTCCTGCACAATTGGAAAAAACTTGAAGTCCCAGCATCCCTTTGGTAACTTTTGATGGCTGTGGCGGGGCCCTAAGCTGTAATCAGCTTCTTGGCTTCTTCTCTTAAGCAGTTCATGGAGAATCTTCTTTAATGCAGCTGCAATGGGGTTAGCCAAAGTCCGCATACTCAAGTGTTACAATGTGGACACGAAGTAAATCCTTGGATAGTTAATGAGAACAACATTTTGCATTTTCATACTGCTTTTTTTTTCTATTGCACAGCCATCTTCTCATTTACTCTTGTGATATCCCTGTGAAAGAGACAGGGCAGATAGCATTTCCCTTTTACAGTTGAGAAAAAAAGAGGTGCAGAGGAAAGACAGTCCCAGTATGATTCAACAAAAATTTATTAAGGATCCCTTTGGAGAAATATGTAGTAAAGATTTTCAAAAAAAAACTAGAAGGATAAGGAAAATCTTTCATTTATTTAATTTTTAAAATTTCAGATCAGTGATTGCACCAATGGCTTGAAATTTAGAGGCATTTTGTATGCAGTTGTCTAGAGACTAGAGGGAAGTATATTCAACATAGTATTTGAAAATATAAATAACGTTATTTAAATATGCACTTTCCTCTGCTTCCAGACTTCTTTTGTCCTCTTGTATGTGCTTGGAGAGGCCCTTTGATGAATAAAGTAGGGTCCTGACCCTTAAATCACAGAATGCAACTAACTCTAATATAAGTGGCTTTGGGTAGTATGATCAAGAGCTAACCAAAGGACTGCATGAGCACAAAGGAGGGTGGGAAAGACATCCTACTGGGAGAGAGTGGGAGATGGGGAAAGCTTTTCACAGAGGTAACATTTAAATGGCTGGTGAAGAGAACAGGCATGCCAGCTTTAAAAAAATCAGCAAGAAACAAAATCACACCATCATAAAATTGCAAGGCACGTTTGGGAAATAGAAAAACCAAACTAGAAGCCAGGTTTCTCAAAACTCCTCCCTGACTTCCTTTGGACTATAAGCTCCTTGGACCAGAGACCAACTTTTTGTTTTCTCTGACACAATAGTATCGCCAGCACAGCTGTATTTGTTACAAACATTTTGTTCTGTAGGGCTCCAGGGGACTAAGCAAATGAATTTCAGGTGCAAATTATTTGTATTGCTAAGCAATATGTGTGTTTCTGTATTTCTACATATCAATCAACAACAACAGAATGTTGAAATAATTCCTTTTCCTGAACACTGTTCTACCCATACAAGAAAATACATTTTGAATAAGAAATGATTTGATGGAGATACAGTGTTCAGAAGTTCATAATTAGGCCTAGTTCTATGAATTCTCTCCATCGCCTGCATCTCATGCCATTAATTTGGAGTCTCACAGCAGCTACAAGTAAAATCTCTTTAGGATTCTACCCTCGGGCCTTATCCCCGCTTCCTCTGAGATAAAGTTCTGGAGCAATCTTCTCAGATAATTTTTTCCATCAACCAAGCAACTCTACTGAAGTATCTGTTGCATGAATAATGCTAAAGCCCAGTGGTTCAGTGTGCTGGGACTCAAGGTGGCCTCCATATTATTAAAAGGTACTTTTGTACTACCTGAAAAATACCCAGGGAGTTCACTAACTTGGCAATGTGTGTACCATTTCTCTTGCTTTGGGGTAACTACAGAAAAAAATAGAATGATTGCAGTTTATAGAATTTTGGAACTAGAAGGAACCTTAAAGATCTTCCTCAATTTTAAGATCTAGAAGCAAGGACCCTGAAAAGGGAAGTTAAATGGCAAAGGTAGGCCTAGAATCTGAGTCTCCAGACTCTTAATCCTGTGCTTTTTATATTACAGTGTTGTTTCATCATATGCAAGTTTAACTTAATGGAATTCATCAATAGTCATAACACAGTAATAGAGCGAACAACTATAAAACCTTCTCTTACATTTGTATACATCATTACATCCTGAATATCACTACATATCTATATATACACATGTATATATATTTATAATATATATAATAAATATATTATATTTATTACACTATATACAATATTATAATATATGTGTTATTTAATATATTTATTATATATAATAAATATATATACATGTGTATATATAGGTGTGTAGTGATATTATATACATTATATATATATGCACATGCATATTGCTGTATATGGGTGCATACTCAGAAATCACATAAATAGTACTTAATTGTCAATATAAAGGATTTTCAAAGGTACTTTAAAACAATAACAGCTTATTGAGATATAATTCCCATAGTATAGAAGTCACTCCTTTAAAGGGTACAGTCTGGTAGTTTTTAAGGTAATTTAGTATACCACTATCTACTTTTAGAACATATTCATCACCCTCAAAATAAACCCCTTACCCATTAGCAATCGCAGCCCCTTCCCCTTTCATCAAACCCCTGGCAACCAACCACTAATCAATTCTGTTTCTATGGGCTAGCATATTTGAAATAGTTCATATAAATTTCCCCCTGAAAACTGCTTTAGCTGCATCCTATAAGTTTTGGTATGTTGTGATTTCATTTTCCTTTATCTCAAGGTATTTTCTAATTTTTCTTGTGATTTCTTTTTTGACTCACTGGTTAGTCATCTGTGTGTTATTTAATTTCAACGCATATATGAATTTCCTGAATATCTTTCCATTATTGTTTCTAATTTAATTCCATTTGGGCCAAAGAATATAATTTGTATCATTTAAATCCTTTTAAATTTATTGAGAATTGTTTTACGGCCTAGCATATGATCTATCCTGGAGAATGTTCCATGGGAGCTTGAAAAGAATATGTATTCTGCTCTCATTGGATAGAATATTCCATAAATGTGTATTTGTTTATAGTATTACTCAAGTCCTCTAATTACTCATTGGTCTTCTGTCTAGTTGTCCTATCCACTATTGAAAGTGGGATATTTAAGTCTTCACCTAATATAGTTGAATTGTTTGTTTCTCCTTTCAATTCCATCAGTTTTTGCTTCGTGTATTTTGGTACTCTGTTAAGATGCATAAATATTTATATTTATGTTTTCTGGATATATTGACTCTTTTTATCATTATAAAATGTTTTTGTCTCTAGTAATAAATTTGTCTTAAAGTCTATTTTTTTTCTGACATCAATACAGCAATTCTAGCTCTCTTTAGTTACTGATTGCATGGCAAATCTTTTTCCATCACTTTACTTTCAACATATTTGTGTGTTTGAATCTAAATTGTTTCTCTTTTAGATAGCATTGAGTTGGATCATGTTTTCTAAAAATCTATTTTGCCAGTCTCTGCCTTTAATTGGATTGCTTTATCTACTCATGTTTAATGTAATTATGGTAAAGCGGGAATTACATCTAACATTTTGCAATTTTCTATATATGTTATATCATTTTTTGTTCATTACTTGATGCTTGCCTTTTATGTGTTAAGTATATTTCTTAGTGCACCATTTTAATTCCCTTGTTGTATTTTTGCTAATTTCATTTTGAGTAATATTTTTTAGTGGTTGCCCTGAGGATTACAATTTACATTTTAATACACTCTACTTAAGATTAATACAAACTTGATTTAAATTATATATAAAAAATTTGCCATAGCATAGCTCTGTTTCTTTCCCACTCCTTTTTTCTCTTACTGACATACAAATTACATCTTTATACATAATAAGTCCATCAACACAGTCTTGTAATTACTAGTTCTTGTAGTTATCTTTTGAAATAAGCCAGACACAGAAAGAAAAATATGGTATAATCTCACATATATGTGGGATCTAAAAAAAAAAGGGTCAAATATACAGAGATGGAGAATAAAACAGAGGTTACCAGAAGCCCGGGATAGAAAGGGAAGAAATGAGGTGATATAGGTTAAAGGATACAAAGTAACAGATATATAGGATGAACACATCTAGATATCTTAATGTAAAATATGAGGACTATAGGTAATAAAATTGTATTATTGGGTAAGTAGATTTTAGCTGCTCTTGTCAGCAAAAAAGTAATTATTTCACTATAGTAACCACTATACTATCTGTATGTAACCCATAACATTATGTTGCAAACTTCAAATATACACAGTAAAAGAAGAAAAGAGTTACAAAAATAAATTTGTACAGTCTTTTGTGTTTACTTATACATTTACTATTTTTTTAATTATGTGGATTTGAATTGCTTTCTCATATCCTTTAATTTCTCTGTGGATGATTCTCTTTAATATTCTTTTGCAGGACAGGTCTGCTAGCAATGAATTTTGTGTGTCTATTTGGGAATGTTTTAATTTCTCCTTTATTTATGATGATAATTTTGAATGAATAGGATAGTTTTGTTTGCTTACCTTAAATGCCTTGATCCAGTAAGACTCCCAGCCTTTGCCGAGGGACTCTGTTCCTGTGTTGGGACATGATTTCAATGCTCTGCCAGGCAGTTTACAACTCCATCTTAGCATTCTCTTGCTGCTTGCACAGGGCCTCAGGGTCAGCCAGTGGGGAAAGATTAGGGCCATCTCACTTCTTTTCTAAGAATATACCCAGTCCTGAACTTGTGCCTGGCCTTCTAGATTCCCAGGAATATGTCTGAGCTTTTCAAAGATCCTTATAGGCACATAATTCTATGACTTTTTCCTTTCAAGGTTTTCAGCAGCTTGATTTGCCCCAACTTTTGCCCTCTTCCTCCTACGGCTGCGATTTTTAAACAATTACAACTGATCAATGCCCCCGGAAAAGGCTGTTCACAGCAAGTGTGCTCTGAGTCAGGTTAAAAAAAGAAGAACCTGGCAAATGGGAGTTTCCAGGGAGCTAACCCATAGGTCAAGGAGTGACAATTCTCTGGGAATGAGTTATATGGGGAGCTCCAAACCCCCAACTGCATCCTCTAGTAACTACTAGATTGCTGTTTTTCACGGGTACAGTAGTTGTGACTGTTGGTTTTCAAGGCTACCATGGAGCTGGGGAGAGGGAAAATGGAAATAGGGCAAGTTGAAACACCAAACATCTTAGTATTTTTACAAGATTCATCAGTGTTTTTTCAATACTGTTTGGACTGTTGCAAGCTTTTGATTGATTTTTAGAGCCCTGAAAAAGTTAATTTTGACAGTTTTGCCAGTGTTACTGCATTTGTTGAGGAACAGATTTTCAGAAGGGCTTATGCCACCTCTCTGGAAGTCCAGAACTCAAAAATACTTTTGACTATGTTCACTTTATTCCAGTACTTCAGAATTAATCCCTTCAGAGATACAACTCCATTGTATGCCACTTTGCCTCAATTCCATTTTACATGTATTCGTTGCATTTCTAGTATTTTCTTGACATTGTACATACTACCTGTTTATCAGTTTTCTAAGAAACTTTTGTTTGGTAGTTTAGAACAGGGATGCCAAATCCTGCCTGTGTCTTGGTTATATTTGCATGGATGACCCACCCCATCTAATTTTTTTGTTGTTGTTGTTTTGTTTTGTGTTTTTTTACGTATTTAAGGGATTGTAAAAGAGCAAACTCCAAACAAACAATAAGGAATGTGTGTAACAGAGACCATATGTGACCTGCAAAGAAAACCTAAAATAGTTACTATCTAATCTTTTACAGAAAATTTTGCCAACCCCTGGCTTATAGTGAAGGGATGGTACATTGACGAGAACTGAGAACCGAGTCTATTTGCTGTAGTTGCCTTTGTTGTTTTTCTTAATCATTCAATATTCCTTTAGGACTCCCAAATTATAGTTTCAGAGCTGGAAGAAACCTTACAGATTGTTCACTGATAAAGAAGCCAATATTCAAAGATTTGTTCAATGTTGTAGCATTAATTGGCCAGGGTTAAACCTTGGGTTTCTGAATATGCTTTAATCCTCTTTCCCTTATAAGGTGCCTACAAGTTTTCCTGTCACTTCTTTCTCAGCAAAAAGCATTTTAAATGTTAGATAATTTCTCAATGTTACATGAATAAGTCCTTCTCCTCCCCACTCTTGTCTCTCTTCCTCATTTCCACTCTTTTCTCTACCTCAAGGAGAAGCTGTGTTCTCCAATTTTCTTGAACAATCCTCTACTGAAGTTCTTGTCCTTATGATACAAAAGCAGTGGCAAGGCGGTGGGGGTGGGGGTGCCACAGAATTGATTCTATATTTTCCAGTTTTCTTTGGTATCTTACCGACAACATGTATGAAAAAATGTGGTTTTCAAATTGTGTTCCATTTGGGGAAGGTGAGAAAGACAGAACTGGGTGAGATTTTGCCTCCCACACCTCTGGTACAACTAGAACAACTACATTTTTACCTTTTCCATGTATTGGGCTTCCAAGCAAGATTTCATTTGAATAGAGGATTTAAAGGGGGGGGGGGGGGAGAGAGAGAGAGAGAGAGAGAGTGAGAGAGAGAGAGAGAGAGAGTTAAAAACCAGTGATTTAGACCATGGATGGAGTCCAGAAGGAATCACAAGGATCGTCAAATAAAGCCCTTGGAGAATGGGAAAAAGTCAGTGCCATGTCATCTCCGGCCCTCCATCTCCTCAAGACAGACATAAGGCTTGGGGCAGTATTGCAGCCAGGAATCCCAACTCCTGGAAACATCAGAAAATAAGTTGGAAGTAGGTAAATGTGGTACATTTTCCCAGCTATCATTTATTCAGGGCCTGAAAGTTCTCTGGAAGATTGAAATGAAACTACATATATATTCACAGCTGATTTCGACAGGGGTGCAAATGTCAATCAATGGAGGAAAGACAGTCTCTTCAATAATGCTGCTGGAGCAGTTGAATATTCATAGGCAAAAAAAAGTGTGATGGCCGGGTGCAGTGGATCACGTCTGTAATCCCAGCATTTTCGGAGGCCAAAGTGGAGGATCACTTGAGGTCAAGAGTTCGAAACCAGCCTGGCCAACATGGTGAAAATACTAAAAATGCACAAATTAACCAGGCATAGTGGTGGGCGCCTGTAATCCCGGCTACTCGGGAGGCTGAGGTAGGAGAATCGCTTGAGCCCAGGAGGCAGAGGTTGCAGTGAGTGGAGATCACACCACTGCACCCCAGCCTGGGTGACAGAGAGGGACTCTGTCAAAAAGAAAAAAAAAGAAAAAAAGAAAAAAAAAGTTTCTTGACCTAAACCTCATATCATATGCAAAAATTAAAAATGGATTATAAGCAAAGAATTCTTAGACTTGACAACAAAAGTAAAATCCATAAAATAAAAACTGATAAATTGGGTAAATTTGACTTCAAAAATTAAAAATGTTTGCTCTGCCAAAGACCATGCAAAAGATGTGAAGGTGTAAAAAGACAAGATACAGACTGGGAGAAAATATTTGCAACCCAATATCTAATTAAAGGCTTACTTGGAGAATATAAAATAACTGTTAAAACTTAGCAGTAAGAAAAAATCTAATTCAGAAATGAATAAAATCATGAAGAAACATTTAATTGAGGAAGAAATATAGATGAAAACTAAGCACATGAAAGGATGTTAAACATTATTAGCCATCAGGGTAATGCAAATTATAACCACAATGAGATGTCACTACAAATCCACAAGAATGGCTAAAATGAAAAATGGTAAAAACATCAAATACTGGAGAGAATGTGGAGAAACTGAACTAGTAATACTTTGCTGGCAGGAGGTGAGACTGTAAATGGTATAGCCACACTGGAAAGCAATATGGCATTCCTTACGAAACTGAAAATGGAATTACCATATGACTCAGCAATTTTAGTCCTGGGTGTCTGTCCCAGAGAAATGAAAATGTATGATCACACAAAAACATGTACAGTACAGGAATGTTTACAGCAGCTTTATTTGCAATAGCCCAAAACTTGAATCATTCAACGTGTGCTTCAACAGGTGAATGGCTAAACAAACTGTGGTACATCTACACCATATAATACTACTCAGCAATATAAAGGAGCAAATTATCGATACATATAATGGCTTACACAAGTCTCTGAGGAATTATGCTGAATGTAAATGGCCAATCACAAATGGTTATATACTGTATGGTTTCATTCATATGATATTCTTGAAATTCCAAAATTACAGAGACAGGAAACAGATTCTTTGTTGCCAGGGCTCAGGGAAGAGGGGAAGATTGGATGGAGCTCTAATGGGGTAGCACAAGGGAGCTTGTGCTGAAGGTACAGTTCTGTATCTTGACTGTGGCGATGGTCACACAAATATACACACATGATAAAATTGCATAGTACTCTATACACACACACATACACACTCCACACACAAATGATTGCATGTTAAAATGCAAGATGGTACCATTAGGGAAAATTGATTGAAGGGTACATTGGTACAAGGGTACCTCCCTGTACATTTTTTCAACTTCCTATGAATCTATAACTATTACATTGTAAAAATTAAAGAAAGTATTAATAAAAACAAAACAGCCATTCCAGAGCTCAAGATATCAAGAAAAAGAGAATTAACTTTGTCTCTTCTCTTCTTATAGGACCTGTACCTGCCTCTGTCCTTGGATGACTCAGACTCGCTTGGCGATTCCATGTAAAGGAGGGGAGAGTGCTCAGAGTCCAGAGTACAACTCCAAACCTATCATTGTAGTAGGGTACTTCTGCTCAAGTGTCCAACAGGGCTATTGGTGCTTTCAAGTTTTTATTTTGTTGTTGTTGTTATTTTGAAAAAAACACTCTAATATGTTCAGTTTATTTTCCTGTGATTTCTCCTCTGGGCCACTGATCCACAGTTACCAATTATGAGAGATAGATTGATAACCATCTTTTGGGGCAACCTTCCAGGGATACAAAATGTGCTAGTCCATGACCTTTCGATGGAAAGCTTAGGTGCCTGCGTTATTTTTGCCCTGTCTCATTTTGCCCATACAGTCTTCCTTCTGTAGAGGGCTGTTTACATATACAGCACTTAAAATGTTTGTGTGGGGGAAAAAACTCATTGGCAGATCCAAGAATGACTTTGTCAAAACACAAGTGCCCCTTTTCTCTGGATCTCAAGAATGGTGAATGACCCTGGAAGGACAGCAAGGCAGCTCCCCAGCCTCACTCTTCACTCCTGATTGAGGCCCGGGTTTGTTGTCCAGCACCAATTCTGGCTGTCAATGGGGAGAAATAACCAGCAACTTATAATTGTGACACCAGATGCTTAGGATCCTGGTGCTGGGTTAGCTAAGAGAATAGGCAGAATTGGAAAATACTGCAGACATTTTGGAAGAGTTTATAAAGCACAGTGAATTCCTGGTCAATCTCTCCACTGAGGCAATTTGGAATCAATAAGCAATTGATAAGAGTTTGGAGTAAGGGACTTCATATACCTGATTCCTCTAGGAGGCTGTCTAACATACCACATGATTACATGAACTGTATGGTATCCATCTATCTCTGTTCTATTGAATGCCTTGTTAACAGCCAACACTGAAAACACTGTGAGAATTTGTTTTCAGGTCTGACACCTTTCAGTCTCTTTTTATAGCAAGAAATCAATATCCTTTTTATAAAAACTCATGTCTGTATTTCAGGAGCAAACTCTTCAGGCTCCTTTTTTATAAACTGGTGATTTTTCTTTTGTCTAAAAAACTCATGAAGAAAATTTACCAAAAAAAAGCAGAAGAATAATGTAGTTTAGAAATTATGCTGTCACTGCCAAACAGTAACCTCCAGGAGAAAACAAAATGAATAGCAGAGGCCAATTCAATAGAATCAGTTTTTTGATAGCTTTTTAGCAGTTATGCTTGCATTAATAATTTCAATGTGGACCAGACATTCTAATTATATTTTAAATGAAATGTTACAGCATATTTTAAGCAACTCTTTTTATCTATAATCCTAATATTTCATACTGAAGACACAGAAATCTTTCACTTGTCTTTAACATTAGAAAGGATTTCTCTTTACTAAGGACTGATCATTTGAAATAGTTTTCAGTCTTTTGAGATACAGGTTTATAATACTGCTTTTTTTTCTGTAATTGTAGCCCATAATGGCAAAGACAACTAAATTTAAGTGAAGGTCATGCATGCCAATTCTGTGTTTGCTTTTAGCAGATATGAAGATTTCCTTATTTCTTTGTAATTGTGCAGATATTTTGAAAGGCACAGCATTCAAAGCCAAGCTGCTGTTTGGCTACTGAATGGTTTGCAGTTGTTCCTCCACTCTAAATGGAATGAGCTTGCTCTGTGTGTGTGTGGTGGTGGTGGGAGGGGGTGGTACATGTGTGTATATGTGTGCATCTGCAGTTGCTTCAAAATTAGGAAATACTACAGGACATCCCTGTAATGGATTGGTGGTAACTTGGTGGCACTGCTGATGTGCACTGTGTAGGGGGAACCTAGTGGTGGTAGGGGTAGCTCAGATGCTCCTAGACAAGTTTCAGATGTCTGTAGCTACCAGAAACATTTTTGGTTCAGGAGAAGTGAGATGATGGTACTACTGGTTTCTGGTGAAATTGGTCATTGAAGAACCCCAAATGATGAGGATCTCTTTTTGCCCCTCTCCTTTATTTGTAGACCCATTCAAAACCATTAATAAATTCACTTTACTCAGTCCCTATTTCTTTCTAGAAGCTCAGGGTTTTCTTAGTGCCTCCCAGAACATTTTGTAGTTAATTGGGAAAAAGTGATACTTGGATTAGGGGGTGTGGGAATAAAGAATGGTGGGAGGCCTGATTTTAAACTTCAGGCCAAAGCCCCCCAGTGACTCCACCCATAGTCTCACTTTAGGTCTCATTTAGTCCAACACCTTTATTTTAAGATGAGGAAATGGAGGCTGGTAAAGAGCAGGACCAGAGGAAGAATCCAGATTTCCTTATGCTTGGGCCTCACACTAGCTCTCTGAGCATTTCTTTGATTGCAGTATATGTACTACTAGAAAATACTAAATAGACATATTTTCTTTAGGATAACCTTGGAACCAACAATCTTCAATAACAGTAGTACATTTTCCATCTTACTTTTAATTGAGTATAAGGAAATGTTTCTTTATGGCCATTTTGGAGGGGGCAAGGGATGGGGCTTGGCATAGTCCAAAATTCATCTCCAATAATTAATTGCATTTTAAATTGGCCCACTTTCAAGGCAAATTTTTTTGTGTGTCTGTAACTGAGCTCCTCCACCCCGTCATTCTCTCCCGATTTTACCCAATCCAATTTTACCACTCAAGTTCCATTGTGTTAATTTCCGCACAGTCAGCAAACATCATGTCAGCAAGCATTTGCCACCACTCCCTATACTTCTCCCTCCCTTTTACACACACACACACACACACACACACACACACACACACACACACAATCCATCTCTTGCTTGTTCCTACCTCCTGATTTTTCTTCCCCACAGAAATAGAAATAGGGACAAAGAAGGGGAAAATGTATATATTGGGGCTGGGCTGAACAACTAACTTCATAAGTAGTGTTAACTAGGGGTAATTTGAGAGAAAAGCTCCTTTTCTCTTCACTGTTTTGGAAAGGATAGCCATTAGCATGACTGCTTTGTGTCCTTATGGACTTTAGTATTAGCCTAGATTGAATCATAGTGTTTTCTAGCTGGAAGGAACCTTAAGATCACATCATCTACTCCTCTACTCCAAATTTCTCATTCTTCAGGCCAGGAAACTGAGACACAGAGGTAAAGTAATTTCCCCAAGGTCACACAGCTGGCTGGGGCAGGATTGGGATTAGAACCCACACCTCCTGGCTCTTATTCTAGGGCCTTTTCCCCCTAAGCAGTATTGGCTTCCACTAGGCCCCTGAGAGTTATTTCCCAGGGTCATGTTGCATCTTGGAGCCACATGCTGCTGCCCTGATGTCAGTGGGAAATCCACCCAGCAACCTAATACAACCCCTTTTCCCTGCATTCACATGGTTCCCATCCACATGGGTTGCAGACGTCCTCAAAGAGAGTGAGGCATTGAGGGCCAATAGGAGCAATGGGGTCCCTGGCCTTGTCCATCTGATTCAGGAGATCACTGCTCCATCTTGAGGAGCCCTCTGAATAGGCCCCCCTGAATGCTTGCCTTGCCCAAATGGAATGGAGGAAGACTGATTTTCACTGTCAGTTCACCTTGTGTCATCTCATAATGGTTGGTCTTTCCAGGCTGAGGGAAATGTTTCTTGTTTCCAGAGTAGAGAAAGAAAGAGTGGAACAATAGCTTTGTTCATCCTAACTTTCTGAGATGGCTTTTCAACATTTAAAAAAACTAGTGTGGCTACCATTCACTGGCAATGATTTCTTTTAGAATATGGGAGTGAGATGAGCTAGAGAAAATAACCTGGTCTTGCTGTGGTTGCCCTCATCCACAATGTCCCCAAAGCCATCCTGCTCTGATGAGGACAGTTTCCAAGTATAAGCAAGGGGCTTTGTGACAAAAATGTACCCTGGTTGATGTTAAATATTGGCTCCTGTGTTTGCACCAAAATAGCAAGCTGTGTATTCTATACACTCTTCCCATCTTCTTGTGTACACTGCTCCTGTGGCCTTCCACAGCAGAAACCAGGGCAAAAGGGTCAAAAACATGTGGTTTTCCTTGCCGCAAGGCTCTTCCTGGGGATTAAGGGAGTATTTATTAGTGCAGTTTTAGAGTCCTCCTTCTGGGCTTATCCCACTCCTCAGGTACTTCTCTTTCCTTCCTCCTTCTCCTCCCCAGTCACAAGTAACCAAGGAACCTGAAAGTGGATGTGTAGCTATTTGAAGAAGGCAAGGAACCCTGAGATTCTTCTTTGAATCATCTAGTCCAAGTCCTAGACCAGTGATCGGTGCTTACCTCAAACAAAATTTTGTCTGTGTTCCTAATCCCTTCAATACTCTGGGTACAGATGCTCCCAATCACCCTGCACATTTGATTCTAAATGACTTTTATTTTTAAAAAATCCATATCCCTAGGACAGGAGAACAGGATGCCTATATCCCCAAAATGAGCTCCAGGACACTCATGGGAATGTTCCCAAAGATCAACCCACCTCAGAAACATCTGTGCCAAGAGACTTCCCCAGATAGAAACACTGGGACAGTGTGGTTTGAACAACTTCTTTTATGGTGGTCCAGTTTGCTATGGAAATAAAGGGCATTGGTTTTTTTAAAAGGTGATTGGAACCTGTCCTTGGCCACACAGGGCCACTTGGATCCATTTCCAGGCCTTACTCATGTATTGCCTTCACTGAATCAAGGGCTTTGACTTTAAGTCCCAGACTGGTCTCCCAAGGGAACCATAAGTGTTTTGGAGTTCATCTGGGGTGGAGCATGAGAATGTTGCCCCATCTATCTCTTCAGGAAAAGGTGCCTTCCCTCCCTTTCTCCTAAAGACTGGTCCCCAGAATTTGTTTTCATCTCTAAAAGTCTAGTATGGTCTTTACACCCAGCCTCTTAGTGTTGCTTTCTGCTTTGTTCCTTTGTTAAGGATCTACGCAGACCTCCCACTTTGGCTTAGCTAGAGTGACATTGGCTATAATTTGACAAGACTAACTGTTTTTTTTTTTTTTTTTTTTTTTTTTTTTTTTTTTTTTTTTGACAGAGTCTCCCTCTGTCACCTAGGCTGGAGTGCAGTGGCACAATCTTGTCTCACTGCAATCTTCACCCTTCACCTCCCAGGTTGAAGTAATTCTCCTGCCTCAGTCTCCCGAGTAGCTGGGATTACAGGCACATGCCACCAAATCTGGCTTTTAAAAAAATTTTTAGTAGAGATGGGGTTTCACCATGTTGGCCAAACTGGTCTTGAACTCCTGGCCTCAAATCATCTGCCCACCTTGGCCTCTGAAAGTGCTGGGATTACAGGCATGAGCCACCATGCCCAGCCAACAAGACTAATTTTTTTATCACTTGGTTTATTGGCTTCAACATCTTCTGGAATCAGAGGTGATTTTTTTCTTACCTTGGTTGCCTGAGACTAGGGGAGTACAGAATTCCAGTTGGGAATTAAGGCATCTTTCTGCTCCTGATCAGAAGGGCAGGTTAGTTGGGAGAGGTCAGATGGCACAACAGAAGTCACCTTGTAAGTAAGGCAAAGACTTGAAGGCATTAGCATTTCTCATTACTAGGTCAATAACCTGAGGGAATCAATGGCTTTTTGCCACTCTACCTCTTGTGTGTCTCTTTAACTTTTCTTCCTCTGTCTGGTTTCCTCTATTCTCAGTTTATACTCTATGTTATCATTCTCTCTTTCCACAATATAAACATCCATCCTTTGTCCTGTGCAATTCTCTCTCTCCCCTTATTATATTTATTTGTACTTTTTCCTTCCTCCCTGTCGAGACATTGGGCATGTGCCTCTTCTTAGCCTGTGATTTCGCCTTGGGACTGCTGATAAATTATTTCCGGATTCAATCAGCCCTGGTCCTACCCCAGTCCAATCAGAAGTATGTTGGTGGGAATCAACCTGATCCTGGCCCTTTCTTCTTCTCCATTTTCATTCTTAATCCCTCTCCGCAGATCTTTACAAGCAGTTTCCTTATAGCTCATGTATCTTTAGGTCTTTGCCTTCCAAGCACTGTACAGAATACTTTGTGTTTCCTTTTTGTCTGCCATTTTGTGGAGCAGTGAAGCGTGCTCAGAGACATAATCAGCTGAAGAGAAAAAATCCAGCCATGGATTTATATCAGCTAAATACTAATAATTGATTTTGTTTGATTTGCCCATAATTTTTAAAGCTGCAATATAATATAATGAGGGACCACAGGTAATTTCTCCTGTCATTTGTTTCGGCTAGATGGGGGTGGGGGAGTAATTGCTTAAAGTTTTACCATTACACATTAAACTCTCTATAAATAATCTTGTTTGGGGCTTGCTGTTGAGTTTTTTTAACTAAACTGGTAGGCAATTGGAGTTGATTTAAATGAAAAGATTATTTAACAAATCTATACTATAAAAAGAGACATTCGCTTAATTGAAATGTATTTTTTCCTTCTATTACTAGAGTCACCTAAACATTTACTCTTGACACCAACTGTTCATGATACTGAATAGACAGTCCATATAAGAGAAATTAGTGGATCTAAAGAAGCCAGCTTGTAGGTGTTAATTTATTAAACAGAGTGCAAAGCCCTTGGAAATGTCACTGCTTTGCAATACCATATGGAATGCCAAAATTCACAATGACTTTTCTTTATAAGTTATCCGAAAGGGGTTTGAACAAGTAAGAGGTTATGCCAAAATGTATCCAATGTATGGTCCTGTAATATATTGCAGCTTGAAGCCAATGATCCCTTATGACTTGTATACAACTAATGCATGTTTTGATTGAATTTTGCATTTCCCATGTGTGGTAAGTTCTTTAAAATGTTTTTGATCACCTTTTTGTGCCATTAAACTTGTACAGAAAATGCTTTTATGGCCATTTTCAAAGGGAGAAAGTTTAAAATGGAAACAGCCCACCCTTTCTGCCCTATAGCTGTAGTTAGAATTGAGTAACTGTAGCAAAACAGCTGTAATTGGTGGTTGTAGTGTTAGAGGTGTTAGCTTGCTAGTGACTAGCTTTGGAGAGTAAATGCATGGTATTGTACATCGCATTTCTTAAATAACTCATTTTAACCTCTGAAAAGAATATATTCTTCTTTGTAGTCCTTTTTCCCACCCCCCTTGCCCTCTCCCTCTCTCTGCTCCCAGGTGTCTTACAGTTGTAAATATCTGATTTGAGGCCCAATAATTCTAGCCAAGTAAAGTCAGCAAACAACAAACAAATCAAAATGTGGGGAAAAGGCATTTCTCAACCATCTCTCAGTAGTTATTAATCATTTCTTAAGGAATGGCATTGTGATCAAAGACTCAACTTTACGTAAAAATCAGTGGTAAATTGGGATTGTATTTGGCCATTTGATTACATTTCAGGATTGAACAGTTTTCAGAATCACACGTAATCCAAAGACAGTAGGTAGTGATGTTTCTTATCCCTGCAGCTGTTTTGAGGTACTTAGGGACCTCAGAAGACTCTGCTTGACGGATGACCAATAATTATTTGAAAAAAAAGAAAAAATGAGAGAAATACAATAGATATTTAAGAATTATAGCCACCTATTTAGAATAGTTATAGCCAGAAAAAAAAAAAACAAGGGCATGAGTTCAAATGCATTACTATCAGTGTCCCAGGCAATACCTAATCTACTCTGAGATTGTGATTCAAAAGCAGTATTTCAAGAGGCATTCTCCTTTTTGGTTTGCTGACCCCACTTGGACTGGTAGGTTTGGTGAGGCCCCCATAAATCAGCTGGAGCAGACCCTTTTCAACTCCTGTGCCTGCAACATCCCTCTTCCCCTACCCCCTCCACAATTCAGTGAGGGCTTTCTTGGGTCAGAGGACTTCAAGGTTGTCTAGAGAAGTTCGCCATGTGTGTAAGGTGCTGTGAACTGTGAGTGCTGAAGATTCGCAGCATTCAATACCAGGCAGCCAAAGAGCTGCTCTTGCAATCATTTTGGCTCTCAAGCTCTGTTCTTCATCGCATTCTCATTTCTGTGTACATTTGCAAGATGTGTGTAATGTCATTTTCCAAAAATAAAATTTGATTTCAATATTTCTGGCTGACATTCTTTTTTTAAAAAACAAAAACAAAAAACATTGAACCAATAATCATATAACCGCAAAATGTCCAAGCTGGCAGGAAACTTAGACATTATTTTGTCCAACCTCTTAATTTTATACATGAGGAAGCTGAGAGTCAATGTATGGTAGAAACACCATAATTATCGGTACAGCACATTTACAAAAAATCAGATCTCAGATCTCCCTCTAGAGTTGAGCAGGAATAAAGTGACCTCCTTTTATGCATAAGATGCTTTGGCTAATGTCAGCCTGTGTCATCAGGTGGTGACTTCTAGTACCAAGTTTTCAGAGGCCCAAGAAAGACTCCATGTCTTCCAAAATACCTCTACCTGTTGCTTGCAATTTCTTTAACAGTGTGGCTATTCTTCTTCACACTGTTCTACACTCTCTACTCTTCACACTGTTCTACACTCTCTGCGAGAAGAAACATATAACTATCTTATTTACCCTCAGACACAAATGACTGTTGTTTCTCAGATCAGGTTTTAATGGGATAAAGAACACAAAGCACTGGGTTTGGGAAGAGGTTGACGGAGAGGGAAGGAGAAAAGGACGTAAAAAACAGGAGGCTGAGGCTGGGTGCGGTGGCTCACACCTGTAATCCCAGCACTTTGGGAGGCCAAGGCAAGCAGATCATCTGATGTCAGGAGTTTGAGACCAGCCTGGCCATCATGGTGAAACCCCATCTCTACTAAAAATACAAAAATTAGCTGGGTGTGGTGGCGCACACCTGTAATCTCAGCTACTCGGTAGGCTGAGGCAGGAGAATCACTTGAACCCAGAAGGCAGAGGTTGCAGTGAGCCGAGTCGGTGCCACTGCATACCAGCCTGGGTGACAGAGCGAGACTCCATCTCAAAACAAACAAACAAAAAAACAAACAAACACAAGAGGCTGAGATTCTAGGAAACAGTTTGAGCAACATCACAATTATGTGAGGGCCAACTCTGCAGCTGTCAGCTGACCTGTGTTCAGAGAAGCAATGATGTCAGCTTCCCCTAGGCACTCCCAAGGACCAAGATGATTATGGATTCTTCATCTAAGCAGTATTTTACCAACTGGCTCCATGACCATCACACTGGTGGAGACAAAGAAAGTAGATGAAAATGGGACTTCTTGGTGTTTCTAATCCAAAGAAAAGTTGGATACAACAATCAGACTGGCTAGGCCTCTTGCTGACAGATTTATCCCCATTACCATCAGGTTCTCCTTGTCCCTGATTACTCATGATGTCCTTTTCATCCACCTTGGTCTATCCTGAAGTCCCCTGCAAGTAAAATCTTTCTAAAAGATCATTTTGGTCACAAAAGGACAAATACCATAAGATTCTGCTCATATGAAGTAACTAATATAGTGAAAATCATAAAAGCAGAAAGTAGAAAGGTGGTTACCAAGAGCTTGGGGAGGGTAAAGAGAGAAGTAGTATTTAGTGAATATAGAGTTTTAGTGTTGCAGGATGGAAAAGTTCTAGAGATCTGTTGCACAACAATGTGAATATACTTGACACAACTGAACTGTACACTTAAAAATGGTGAAGATGGTAAATTTAATGTTATGTTTTTTACTACAATAAAAATCATTGTGATTGTCTCATTTCTCTGATCATTAAACCAAGTCCAACTCCTCTTCATGGTTTTCATTAAGACATCTCTACAGCACTATGTTCTAGGTACCCTGCCAATTGCTAGGCTTTGGACCTAGGCCTCCAGGACTTCCAGCCTAGTGAAGACAGACCTGTAAATAAATGAGTCCAGGGCAAAGGAGCAAGTGCTGTGGGAACACCAGTGATAGAATAATGATTGCTCCAGGATGATGAGGTTCAGAAAAACTTCGTGGAGCTGGCAGCATTTGAAAACAGATTAAGAGCTTTCCAGGTGGGCAGTGAGCAATCTAAATAGGGGCAATAGCATGAAAGGTGTCCCAAAAAGCAAGAGTCTCTCTGAGAACTGATGATTACCTGAGGTGGCAAAGTTACAGAGCCAATACGCATGGTTCTGGCAGGAAAACACAAGTGCAGTAGTCTGAGAATTACAATTTGGGTGGTTTAGATCAGTGGTTCCCAAATGCTGGTACAGCAGCCAATGGTAGTCTGTAATAAAGTTTTCACCAGGCTGTGGTATAAAGAGAAAACTAAGGACAATGTAGTATGCTTTTTTCACAGGAGTAAATGTACTTCATTTAAATAACTATCTTTAGTTTTGAGATCATAACATTTTACTTTTGGTTATTAAAAATGTCCTTCCTTATATGAAGTTTTGGTCATGGTAGAAGATAGGTATGTATTTGTTTTTGAATGTCCTAACTAGGCAAAATTTAAAGTGACTAATCCTAGGAGGGGCCTCAAATAAAATCTATATTTCTTTCTTTTCTTTTTTTAATTCTCATAATCTGTGAGGTTAATAAGTTTAGCAAGCACTGGTTTAGACTAAAAGAAATGGGGAAATGGAGAAACCACTAGGGGTTGAGTTATAAGAAAAAAGGTGTTTGGTATTTGAAGGAAGTTCCTCCTGAAAGCATTCAGTTCTCTCTCCATCTCCCTTTTCTCTTCCCTCAGCTTTGCCTCTTCCCTTCTTCAGCCTCTCTTCCTTTGTCCTCCCCTGGTCCACACAGTGTGAGCAGTGCTTCAGCCCCACCTAGGAACTTGTCAGAAATGCACATCCTTGACCACACACACCACTGCCCCACCCACATATACTGGATCAGAAACTCTGCGGGTAGGGTTCAGCAATTCTCATGTTAACAAGCTCTCCATGAGGCATCTGAGACCCTCTTTAGTTTGATAACCCCCTGCTCTTGTGAATTCCACCTCCTTTTCAGTGAGGACTCAGTGAGAATTTAAGCAGCATATATAATCTCTCTGGCCATTTGGGTTAGAGTTTGCATCTCTCCCAGGAGAAAAAAAGACGCAAGAGATTGTTTATTTCAGTAAGGTCTCTAAATACTTAGTTTCTGTAGAGAAAGACAGCCTTTTCAAGCTTGAGAAGAAACTTGTACCAGTAAAGACACTCTGGAAAGGGTCTCCACAGCTGTTGCAAGCTGTCCAGATAGAGACAAAAGCAGATTCCGAATTAAGGCCATAGCAGTGGTGGTAGAGAGGAGGAATAAGAGTGAAAAGTTGTCCATATAGAATTGTCAGAATCTGATGTACAGATTGGATGTAGGGAGGAAATGGGAAGAAGAGAAAGCCCTGACTTGGGCAACTCGGCCTGAGTGTCCCCTGTTCCCAGACCTGGGCCTCTGCTCTGGACAGCCCAGTAGCTTCTCATGCACCTCCTCCCCTGACTTCAGCTGTCGCTATGCAATGCTCATTCACACTTCACTCTTGCTGACAGAGCCTACCCTTCTTTCCCTGCCTAGAAAAATACCCTCTGAATGCCCTTCCACATTCTCTCCACCTGTCTAAATCTCAGATGTTGCCATAAACCTACCAGCAATGGACTTAGGGCATATTTATAAGAAAAACAAACCCAAACATGGAGAAAAACTGGCAACTTTCTATCCTGAACTTTCCAGGGCAGTCCTGATCTTATGTAAATTATGTAATTTTTTTTTCTTTTCCAAATAAAGATGACTTGTTAAGCATATAACTATATATATAATTTATATAAATACACTCACAAATCAGAAAACACCCCTTTTCAGGCCACGCATCCACACTGAGGGCTTGGAAAATAGGATTCCTTTCAGGGAGAGGCTTTCTCCAGGTTTCCTTGTCAACTTGTTTGGAACCCCTCTCCTGGATTCCATTGCCAGTGTGGGGCAGGTGTTGCACCCTCCATTTCTAATATCCCCTTTTCGATACCCAAGAAGGTCTTTCAGATCGTCTGATTATATCAAGCTTCAATGCTTCAGAGAGAGAGAGGCTGGACTAAGCAGATAATTTAATTTCTCTTTGAATCCCAGAGGTGCTGATTCTCTCCAGTCAAGAAGACTTGGCTTGATTTGTTGTAATCCCTCTTCCTTTTCCCCACTGGCACAGCCCTGGATGATTTAAAAAATATTCACCCTAATGGAGAGAGGGGTAAGTCCCAGAATTCTGAATTAGGTATCACTATTTACTATCCTTGGTAATGAACAAGTGCATATAGAATTGCAGAATTTCAAAGGTGGAAGGGCCTTTATCAATCACTTACCTAACGTTTCACAAAGTTCTCTGGGGATGTGAGTCACTTCAGGTACTTGTTACAAATACAACTTCAGGGACCCCATCCCAGTTCCACTTCATTAGAGTCTCCAGGACAATGGCCTGGGAAGCTGCATATTTAACAAGAGCCTCAGTGAATCTTTCATCTGCGAAGCTTACAGAGCTTTCCAAACTTTGTTGTGGATAGAATCACGTGGGGATCTTGCCAAAATGCAGAGTCTGATTTAGAGATTTGGTGTGGGGCCCAGACTCTGTGTTTTAACAAGCTGCCCACTGGTACTTCATGCCCCTGGTCTGTGGACCACACTTTAAAATAGCAAAACACTAAGTTCAAGTTCCTCATTGTTCATAAAAAGAGTAAACTGAGACCCAGGGAAGGAAAGGAAGTTTCTCACATTCAGACCCTTGGTCAGAGGCAGAGATGGGCTTCCATAGGCCAGTACTCTTTCCATATGACCAGGCAGCCCATCACCAGCAGGCATTAAAAGCAATCCAGCTGCAATGGTACTGTTTCTAATCAAAGGCTAATTGGAAAAAAATGATGCTTCCTGAAAGAGAAGCAGCCCTGGCTTGTGTCAGTAATGAGTGGGCACACTGGCAGAAAAAAAAAAAAAAAAAAAAAAAAAAAAGACAAAAGGTGGGGGGAGGGAACAGAATTTATGTTTCGTTTTAATTGAAGAAATGAGACTAAGGTCCCCTTACAAGGGGCCGGCAGGGGGTGGGGAGCATGTAGGGACATGAATTGTCCTCCTACCTCATTCAGGAGAAAAACATAAACTAAACAAACAAAATCTATCCCCCAAAGCATTGAGGAAGTGCTATGATAGAGGTGTTGTAAGGAGCTGAGAGAGCCCAGAGGAGGGGCAGTCTAACTGCTAGGGTGGGGTGATGAAGGCTGCTAGATATTGGACTTGGTATAATAAAGCATTAATGATGAAGAATGAGCTAAGAATTATCCTGCCTAGAATAAATCTTTATTTTAATGCTTCCCTTCAAGCACAAGCTTCACTGAGGAGGTGAAACTTGAGCTGAGGCTTAAATAAGTTGGAGTTTGTGAGGCAAAGAGGGGAGGCGCAGAGGGGAAGAGGGAAGAACAAGAGCCTTCCAGTCAGAAAGACCATATGAACAAAGTTAAAGAGGTATGATCCACGCCCAACGTGTCTGCAGAGCAGAAAGGCTTCTAGTGAGGTAGAAGAGCCTAAGATGTAGAGTGTGGGGGAGTGAATGGCATGTAGACAATGTTGGAAAGGCAAAATAGGATTCATTTCTTGACGCATATGCGACATACTATGTGCCAGGTGCTGTGCTAGGCTCTAGGGGATAAATAGACATGGCCCTTCACCTCACAGAGCTCCAAATATAGCTAAGGTAGACTGTAATTATACACAGTATGCCCAGTGCTGTGACATGAAGAAGCATAGAATGGCCCCATGGCACACCTAATTCAACCTGAGGGATGTTAAGAAAGCCTTCCCAGAGGAAGTGACATATTAAGTGAACTTTTTTTTTTTTTTTTTTTTTTTTTTTGAGACGGAGTCTCGCTTTGTTGCCCAGGCTGGAGTGCAGTGGGCCATCTCGGCTCACTGCAAGCTCCGCCTCCCGGGTTCACGCCATTCTCCTGCCTCAGCCTCCGAGTAGCTGGGACTACAGGCGCGCGCCACCTCGCCCGGCTAATTTTTTGTATTTTTAGTAGAGACGGGGTTTCACCGTGTTAGCCAGGATGGTCTCGATCTCCTGACCTCGTGATCCACCTGCCTCGGCCTCCCAAAGTGCTGGGATTACAGGCATGAGCCACCGCGCCCAGCCCATATTAACTGAACTTAAAGGTGAGTAAAAGTTAGCTGTTCCAGATAAGGGTAAATGAATATGTGAAGGCCCTGAAAAAAGCAGGACTGTTTGTTGAAGCAACTGAAAGAAGTCCAATGTGGTTGAAGTATGGAGTGTTATGGTGGAGAGGTGGTGAGAGATGACATGAGAGAGAAAGACAGAGGCCACGACATGGGGTCTTTTAGCCACATTAAGAAGCTTGAATTTCCCCCGAAGAGCACTCAGTGAGTCATTAAAGAGTTTTAAGCAGGAGAGTGTGATGAGCAGATAAAAGTTGTAAATAGATCACTCTTGCTGCAACCTTGTGGAGACTGGACCGGAGGGACACAAGAACAAGAGATAAGTCATGCATTTGGGGCTGGTGTCATGATGGACTTTGGTTGGGCATGCTTTGCTCTGGCTGAAAAGTCCAGACCCAGTGGAAGGACTTACCAATAGTTGAGCTCTCCTGTGGTGTGCCAGGCACCACACAAACTTTCTCCTGAACAAACTTCACCAAACCCCAGCAGAATGGGGTGGGGTTATCCTCATGTTTTCAGACAGGAAATGGGAGCTTGGAGAGGTGAAGTGATCTGTCAACTGTTGAACAGCAAGAAAGTGATGGTCTGACAGTCTTTACACTAGACCAACTTGCCTCTGCAAAAATCTTGATATGTCTAAGTCCTGCCATTATGGCTCCCATAAAATTAGAGTTTAGCCTGTAATCCCAGCACTTTGGGAGGCTGAGACGGGCGGATCACAAGGTCAGGAGATCGAGACCATCCTGGCTAATATGGTGAAACCCCGTCTCTACTAAAAAATACAAAAAACTAGCCGGGCGAGGTGGCGGGCGCCTGTAGTCCTAGCTACTTGGGAGGCTGAGGCAGGAGAATGGCATAAACCTGGGAGGTGGAGCTTGCAGTGAGCTGAGATCCGGCCACTGTACTCCAGCCTGGGTGACAGAGCGAGACTCCGTCTCAAAAAAAAAAAAAAAAAAAAAAAAAAAAAAAAAAAAAAAAAATTAGGGTTGAGCTTCTTCCCTAACTGGAACAGCAAAGGGGTTACAAATAGATTTGAGGCTGCTATCTGAAGACTCTGTTGTCTGAAAAGGTAGATTGCATACGTATGGAGAAAGCAACAAGAAAGTTGTATGCGTTAAAGAGGTTACTTAGAAAGGGGTCCGTTCTCTGTAGAAGCAGCTTGGAGCTAATAGTGTAAAGAAAAAGTGGTGCCTCAAAAGCTTTGGAGGGGCTCTGGAGGAGCATCACCAGTGGGGCTGGAACTCAAGAACATTGATTCCAAAGGACTTGGAGAAATCATCTAATCTGGGCCCTGGCATATGAGCATCATTCTTGCTGGATTTGTTCTTCATTTTAGCACATTTTTCCTGTCTTTAAAAATGTGGGCTAGTGCATGTTCTCAGTAATTAGTGGGAGTTGAACAATGAGAACAAATGGACACAGAGAAGAGAATATCACACACCCGGGCCTGTCGGGGGCAGTGGGGGGCAAGGGAGGGAGAGCATTAGGAGAAATACCTAATGTAAATGACGAGTTGATGGGTGCAACAAACCAACACGGCACATGTATACTTACGTAACAAACCTGCACGTTGTGCACATGTACCCCAGAAGTTAAAGTATAATTTTAAAAAATGTGAGCTGGTGTTGGTGTTTCCACTATACACAAAAAAGTAAGCGTGAGAGATAATGCATGTGATAATTAGTTTGGTTTCACTGATTTCACAATTCCACAATGTATACACATTTCAAAACTTATTATATACCATAAATATATACAACTTGTATTTTACCAATTAAAACTATTTTAAATGTAGGCTAGAGCACCATAAGACACAATCAATAGACTGAACAGGTAACCTATGGAATGAGAGAAATATTTATGAACCATATATTAGATAAGGGATTAATATCCAGAACATATAAAGAATTCTGAAATCCAGTAACAAAACAAATAATCTTATCAAAAATGGGCAAACAACTTGAACAGACGTTTCTCCAAAGTAGATATAAAAATGGCCAACAAGTACATGAAAAGATGTTCAACATCCATAGTCATTAGGAAAATGCAAATCAAAAACCAAATGAGATATTAGCTTATATCCATTAGGAAAGCTATTATCAAAAAAAGTGTTTGATAGCACAATAGAGTGACTATAGTCAATAATAACTGTACATTTAAAAGTAACTAAGAGTATAATTCTATTGTTTGTAACACAAAGGATAAATGCTTGAGGAGATGGATACCCTATTTACCCTGATGTGATTATTATGCATTGCATGCATGCATCAAAACATCTCATGTACCCCGTAAATATATATACCTACTATGTACCTACAAAAATTAAAATTAAAAATTTAAAAACAACAGAAAATAGGAAATGTTGATAAGCATATAGAGAAATTGGAGCCTTTGTGCACGGTTGGTGGGAATGTAAAATGGTGCAGCTGCTATAGAAAATAGTATGGTGGTTCCTGAAGAAATCAAAAATAGAATTAGCATATGATTCAGCAATCTCACTTCTGGGTATACATCCTAAAGAATTGAAAGCAAGATCTCGAAGAGATATTTGTACCACCATGCTCATCGCAACATTATTCACAATAGCCAAAAGGTGGAATCAACCCAAGTGTTTATTGACAGATGAATGGGTAAACAAAATGTAATATATACATGCAATGGAATATTATTCAGCCTTTTAAAGGAAGGAATTTCTGACACATGCCACAACATGGACGAAACTTGAGGTCATTATGCTAAGTGAAATAAGCCGGCCACAAAAAGACAAATACTATATATTCTATATATATAAGGTATTTAAAGTAGTAAAACTCATAGAAACAGAAAGTAGAGTGGCAGCTACCAGAGGCAGAGGGGAGGGGAAAATGTGGAGTTATTTAATGAATACAGTGTTTCAGTTTTGCAAAATGAAAAAGTTCTGCAGATCTGTTTCACAATAATGTGAATATACTTAACATTACTGAACTGTATACTTAAAAAGTTAGACAGTAAATTTTATCTTATGTGTATTTTATCGCCATTAAATTAAAAATTTATTTAAAATTGTGGGCTAGGATCAATGTTCCTGGAAATCCCTTTTCTCTCCAGAAGCCTCAGGCCCCCTCTCCCTTAAGTTTTCCTGAGCTCTTCCCCTAAGCCTCCTGCAGAAAGCTTTTTCAGTCAATGGGAAGAGTGAGAATGATTCTCTAACCAGGCTCCTTCAAACCTCCTTCCTCACTCTCTAGCCTGCAGGGCCCCTCCTTCTTTGCTTATACCCAATGGATATTCTTAGTTTATTTTGCGTGTGTTCATGGAATGTGCGTTCTCAGAGGTACTGGATGAAGCCTGTCAATGAGAAGGAGAAAGGTGTGGACAGCTTGTTCCAGCTCTGTAAGTTATAAGGAGCTCTGTGCTTGTCTGGCAATAGCATAGCTTTGTAGATTTTAGGCAAGCCTGTGCTTCCTCTGAAACGTTCTTTCACTGCAGGTACAAAAACACAGTAAACCGCGATCCAAAAAAAACCTGTCCACTCGTGAATGGTGCTTTGTAAGCCAGTTAATGTATAACACTTTAGAAAGCTGGGCAGGGAGCATGTTTGCTTTTCCAACAGGAACCACATCAGGGGTGTCAGATGCCAATAATCCCAAGATTCTGTGGTCACAGGCTTTGAATCTGCAGCCAAACTTTGGCATCCAGACGTGGAGGCCAGTGATTTCCAACCTTTTCACCACCAAGGATCCCTTTTATTATTTTTCCCCCTGTAGCCCCCACATTTGGAAAAATTTTTATCTAGCAAAGCTGCATTTATTATGGAATAATTCATTTTCCCAATTTTTTACTCACTCAGGGCTTCTGATCCACATGAGCTAACCACACCAAAGCTAATATAATTTCAGTCAAAAGCAAAGAAACATGATATTGTACTTAGCTCTCTGTGGCTTTGTCTTGGCTGAATGTACAATTTCTATGATTTTTTAATATTGAAAAATAGCTTAAGGGTATCATTTCCTGCCTTTAGAGACCCCCAGATTGAGACCTGCCAGCAGAAGGTAGTGGGACATTGACAGGATGACTGTCAGCTTAAGAAGCTCCAGAGCCCGTGGACCACAAGTAGAAGAGAATCTGTTGATCAGGAGGCCTCCCTGTTTCATTTCACTAACTTCAGTTTATTTCTCGTCTGTAAACGGAATGATGAAATAAATGGTTCCCAAAACAAGAATAACAAATGTTTACCAAGCACCTGGGTAAACAGTTTTTATTCTTGTTTTGGGTAACATCTCTTTCATCCTGGTACAGTGACAAGACAACTCTCAGACATAGGGATCTGCCTCCCCCAAGGCTGATCCAACTATTCTCCCCAAATCTAAGGTATACTCCCTATGGATCAGGGATCTTGTATGAGAAGATGTCTTAGAGGCTCATCTAAGCCAAATGTCTCCTACCACACTGAATACAAATGGAAATGTCTACTTGTCTTTTTATGCTACTAGACTGGAAGCCCTTTGAAGTCGAGGGCCTTGTCTGATTTTTCTTGGCACCTCTGCATACCACAAGTGCAGAATGGTGCCTGACAATCAACAAGTGCTAGTGAAATACATGACAGTGAGTTCATCAAATGAATAGTTGAATTACTGGGAACAGAAACTAGACTGTGATGTGAGCTTGTTGAGGGAAGACAGCGTCTTATTTGTGTCTGGGTTTCCAGTGTCCCACAAAGCGTGACCACTCAACAAGTGCCTGAGTGAATGAATAAATGGATGAGTCATTATCAAAGAGTTGGCTGTATACCCAGGGGTGACCCATAGAACAGCTATTACAGGCACACGAGTCAGAAGCAACAAGTAAAACTCTTTCCTCACCATTTATTTTTGTAAGTTGTCACCCAGCAGTGCTCTGTCTCTGGCTAATAGTTGGCCACCATATCTCCTTCTGCAAGAGTCCGTGTAACTCCCTCTTTTCTCCCTACCTCACCACCCTTCCACCTTGCATTGTTTGCATACATAAGTCCACACGCACTAGTCCTATGAAACAACATGGGTTGGAACCCTGGCACCCCATTTTGGGAAAGTTGCTGACCCCTGCTCTAAAAGAAGCTCAGAAAGGCCTGAGAATGAATGCAGCCTAGACATGTCTCTCTCTGTGGTGTCACTGGATGCGATTTAAGCAGAGGCATTCCTGCAGTTGTTACACCCAGGCAAGTGTGGGGAATGAAACAGTTGTCTGTGACTGATTTAAACTGTGGTTTTTGACAACTGTGCCCGGGATTGAAGTGTCCCATCTGTTAATTTTAGTGTTCAAGGGAGGTGTGAACATGGCTCCAATAGCAGCAGCTACAATTCTATGAGGTCCATGACAACTCAAGAAAAGTTTCTATCCCCAAACCAAACTGGGCATTTTCTCTGCATCTAAATGCTGTTTAATTAATACAATTATTTCTGGTAGGATCCTGGAATACAGGAACAAGGTAGGGAGAATATGGAGGGGGCAGTGAGGGGAATGGAGGGAAGCCTTTTTTCAAATATTTAAGAAACAAGCAAGACTATCTTTAAGCAAAGGTCATGAAAAGGTCCCCTTCTCAAATTCCTGTCCCTACCCTATCCTCATCCCATCACCATCCCCCTTTAAGCCTAAAGTCTCATGGCAACCCTTGTTTCTAGCAAAGGCATTGCAGGCTCCCATTCTAATTTGAACATTATTAAGACATTATCAAACCATTAACGTTTACTGTGAATTTGTCTAATCAGGTTTGTGCTAGTAACATGATGGAGCCCTAAGAAAAAGTGACACGGTTTGGCTGGAGGAAGGAAAGAGAACTAGTTAGTGAGAGAAAAAGATCCTTCCTAAAGAAGGTGGTTCTGGGTGAGACTCTGCCGGTGACAGAAAGTGAGGGCACTGTGTGCAGAAGGGCAAGATGGAGCTATTGAAATCCAAAGAGAAGGGAGGGTGGACAATGGAGGTGAAGGAACCCTAGGCACACAATTTCGTCATCGGTGGGCCCTTGTTCACGATTTCCATTTCAGAGGATCTTGGCATGAAAGAAGTTTCAATTATATTACCCATCCCCAGTGGCAGCCTTCCCAGCTGCCCCAGTCAACTAATCCATGACTGTCTCTACAGCTATATTTGTCTAGGCAGGCTCTTGTGTCTACACATACCAGCTTGCAGAACTCACATAAACTCCTAACTCCTCTACATTTAGGCTCTACCCAGTCTGATCTCCCGCTATTTGCCAACATGAACTCTTAAGCCCGGCCCCACCAGTATTCTTCACTGTTCTTCCCTGAAGGCAATCCCAACACACACTACATTTCTCTGACTCGAGACCTTAAGATCTATAGATCGCTCTACCCTATACCCCAAATACCTGCTTTGTCTAAAAGCACTATTATCCTTTCAGGCCCAGCTCAAGTCTCTCCTATTCCATAAAAATTTCCCCTGGAAACCCTCCAGAGGAGCCTTTTTATCTGGGTAAAATTGTCATACCAATCTTGGAAGTATTTGTGGATGCCCCATTCCAGAGACTGTCCATCTCTTTTGGATGGGGTATCTCAGGATTAGAAGCTTATAGAGAGGGAGAAAAGTAATGAAGGAAGGAAGGAAGTAGCTCACTAAGAATATCTCCAGATCCCAAACTTGGGTCCGCCCAGCTAACCATGGCAGTATGGCTCAATGAAAGTAACCAGGTTTTGTCATCATCAGAAAACTTTGATTTGAATCTATTTTGCCACTGAGACATCCATCTTACTATTGTGAAAGCTAAGCAAGACAATATATAGGAAGCACATTGTACATGATGGGTGTTCAGTCTAAATTAGCCGAATCAGAAGTGCTAAGGAAGAGTTTGCTTCCTGTGCTTGGAATATCAGCTTATTTGATGGCGGTGTGCCTGTGTTAATTCTTTAAACCTGTCACTCCCAGTGCGTTCCAGCAGTCCAAAACTCCCATCACTCTTTAACCCTTTCCTTTGGTACCTGCTTAAAGGATCCAAGATTTATCCAGACATCAGGGTTGGAGCAAACCTCAGGGTGGGAGTAGACCTCTTATATACATGAAGTGGGTGTCGGGTCTACACTCTCTGGGGTTTTGTTTTCTCACTGTCTGGGGAATGTAATGTGTTCTATTATCTTTTCCCACTCCCATCCCTTAGCTACTCCTCACTACCTTTCGCATTATCAAAGCCTTCAAGGTTCAGTTCAATTCTTTCATCTCATGAATCCTCTGCCCATGATATATCATTTGTAATACATCTTGCACATATTCACACTTAACTCTACTACAAACTGGGTTGTACAGAATGGGAATGTTTCACTTCTGTTTCTCTTTCCTCCCACAAGGAGAATGGAAGCAATCTGAGAGCTAGGGACAATTACGTCTTTTTTCTTTTCTGCATCCTTGCGTTCCTTCAGGAAGTAAGCACTATGCTAAGCACTAGGGATACAGAGATCAACTTGACATAGTCTCTGCCCTCAAAATGAGACAAACACCTCAAATAAAGATTTAAAAGGAGTGCTGTTCCATTTGAGGTTGCTGGCCAGGGGAGGGTATTCAAGGTAGAGAAAAGGGCATATGGAAAGGTCTAGAGAAAGAAAAAGGCATGCCATGTTCTGGGGATGATTAGAGTGCAGTATAGTGGGAGCTTGACCACATGACAGGAAATAAGGCTGGAAGTGGAGTAAGGCCACCTCTAAAGGGCCTGGAAGCAATGTGGAGCCAAGGAAGGTTTCTCTATCAAAGCAGTTATCACATTTTATATCAACTATTCATTCACTTTTCAGTTTACCTTACAACAGTGGTTCTCAACTGGGTGTATTTTTGCCTACCAGGAGACATTGGCCATGTGTGTAGACATTTTTGGTTGTCACAACTTGGAGGAAGGATGTTACTGCCTTCTAGGGGTACAGGCCAGGGATGTTGCTAAACACTGTACAATGCACAGAACAGCCCCCACCCCAACACACATAACAAAGAATTATTCAATCCCCAATGTCAACAGTACTGTGGTTAAGCAACCCTGTCCTACAAGAACACTTTTTGTTCCTTGAGGGCAGGAACTGTGTCTCCAAGGCCGAGCAGGTTCTTAGATATTGTGAGTGCTTGAGTGATTAATAAATATTGAGTGAATGAAAGGGTGGCTGATGTAAGATCCTTTTCAGGGAAAAGTATGTGTCTAAATAAGTACTGCTCTGTTTAGTTACCCTCTTTCTCAACACATGTCGTATATGTCTCTCTCCACCTATTAGAATATAGCTCCATGGGGGCAGAGACTCTAGCTTGTCCACTGTTGTCTCACTAGCAATGAGGTGAATGACTAGCAAATATTAGGTGCTCATAAATGTTTTTTGAATGAATGAATGATAGACTTGAAGGTTAAGCTTGGGGAAGCCAGGATTTGAAGTAGGTGGGACTTGTCCTTCTTCCCTGTTATGATGCAGAAAGGGGAGACTGACCTATCTGAAAATCTTCTGTACTGAATTCCCCAAAACCCATGGGGTGGCAGAGAGTGATGTCTTTTGGACCATGACTTCTAATTTTTAGATGTTTAATTGTGGCGTGTTTTGGTATGGATTTCTTTGAGTTTATTCTGTTTCAGGTCACTAAGCTTCTTGAATTTTTAGGTTTATGTCATGACAAATTTGGAAAATTCATAGCCAGTACCTCTTCAAATATATTTTAGCCCCACACTCCTTACTTGTTCCTTCCAGAACTCCAATGATACACATGTTAGCACTTTTGTTATTGTCTTACAGCTAACTCCCTGGGTCCCTGTTCACTTTTTTTCGGTCATTTTCTCTTTTTTTTTTTTTTCATGTTGGGTAAACGTTACAAACCATCTTCAAGTTCACTGATTATACCTTCTGTTATCTCTACCATTGAGCCCATTCAGTGAGTATTTTTTATTTCAGTTATTGTGTTTTTAAGTTCTATAATTTCCCTTTGGTTCTTGTTAACATTTTCTATTTCTTTGCTGAGATTATCCAGTTTTTCCTTTGTTTCCAGAGAATTAGTAATTGCTTGTTGAAACCAACTAGCCCCGCCTCACATCACCTTGTTCAGTCTCTTTGCTGCTAGCTGGTAGTGGAGACTCAGCTCACTGCTAAGCTGACCCTGCTCTGATGGGGGAATAAGAGGACTAACTGTTTCTACCAGGCAGGGGATAGAATATCAGCTCTCCACTCAGCCCCACTGAAACCCCAGAGGAGTGGTATGCAGTTGTGCCATTGATGTTTAGTTGGAATAGAGTGAGTATTGCCAAAAAAGGTTTTCTATTGTTAGGTAACCTTTGCCCCAGGCCTGTGGCTACAATGAACAGGCTTTACTTGGAACACTTTTTTTCATCTGTGCTTGTGGGACGTTTCAGGTTGGAGTCTTCTACAACATCCTATCTGAGATATATGGGAGGAAAAAAGAAAACCCAGGGTATTCAAAGTTGTGTTGTTTCTCAGGTCCTTAGGTGCTTGGGTTGTCTTCCTTCTTCGTCCTATATTTCAGCCTTCTTATGTTTGTTTGTTGTATTACAGCCAGCATTTTTTAGTTGTAAGAGAGAGGACTGGGAATGAGGGTGGGGAATGGGACTCTTCTGTCTCAGCCAGAACTGGATGTCTGGGCCATGCATTTTAACCTTACTTCTTATTTCAGGCATCTGGATCAGGCCAGCCACCACCTGCTAGCAGAGGCTTAGGGATGTGTATGTAATAATCAGACTGGTGGTCAACTGAGATGTCTTACATTTCTGTTCACATGAAAGTTTTCATAGTGCTTTCCTATCCATGATTTTATTTGATCCTCATGACAGCCCAATGAGAAAAGTACTATTGTTATTATCTTCATTTCACACATGAGAAATTAATTATCTCCAGGGTGTCAAAGCTGGCATTTGAGCCCAGGTCTCCAGGCTATAATTTAGTGCTCCATCCATTGTACACTTTCTGAATGGCCACCAGCCTGATTTGCTTCTCACCAGCCTCCCTTTTGTCAATGGGCACCAGAGTTTTCCAGCATGCCTTCTGCCTCTGTGTTCCACCCTCTCTTGCTCTATATCTGATCTATGGAGCAGCAGTCCAGTCCATCAGTCAGCAGGGATTTACCAATGCCCAGAACTGTGACTACACAGTGAATGGATCCCAAAGAGCCATTTGGGCCTCCGTCATCTCAGTCAATTCAGACTAGCCGGGAGGGGCTGCAAAGGGGGTGATGGTCAGTGTTCTGTAGATGTTGCAGTTGTGGGGATTTAGCAGAAATGTTAACTTGGGCCAGGACCTGTGTAGTCGCATAGTATTCTGTGCTTGGAGGGGCCCCACACCTAGTTTAATGTTCTGCAGTGGCTGTCTTGAAATTCCTAGTACATTTTGAACAAGAGGCCCCACATTATCATTTTGCACTAGGCCCAGCAAATTATGTAGATGGTTCTAGCTGGGGCCCGTTGTAACCAGGCCTCAGGAAGCAGAGTTTATTCTCTCAGCAAAGAGCAGAGGAACCTGAAAAGTTATGGCCTTGAATGAAGCGTGAAATCTACTCCTTCAAATTTCACACCACACTCCCATTCCATTGCACTCAGTCAGGCTCAGCGACCTGTGTTGTTCCCTGGGGAATGATTTCCCTGAGCTGGAAGTCCCACCACCTTGTCTCCAAGTCTTGGTTGAACTACTCAAACCTACAAGATTATTGTAACATCATCTTTCAAAAGAAACTTCTGTCAGATCAGAGAGAATACGCTTGATTTATATATATATATATAAAATAAAATTTAATGTATATATAAATATATATATTCCCACTACATATTATCTCAGTTTTCATTGAATCATCTTTATTTATTGAATTTACATATATACACACATTATATGTGTTAAATTTATATATATATCTGTTCCCACTACATATTATCTCCTTTTTCATTGAATTTTTTAAAGATTATTGTATATTCACATGCAGTTGTAAGAAATAGTACAAAGAGATTCTGTTTACCCTTTTCTCAACTTTCCCCAATAATATTTTGCAAAACTTTAGTATAATATCACAACTAGGATATGGACACTGATACAATTCACCAGTCTTATTCAGAGTTCTCATTTTACTCATATTCATCTGTGCATATACATTTAGTTCTATATAATTTTAAACACATTAGGTTCATGTATCTACCATCAGAGTCAAGATACTGAAAAGTGCCATCACCTCAAAGATCCTTCATGGTATTGCCCTTTTATAACCACACCCACCTCCCTCCTGCAACACAGCTTCTCCCCACCCCCAAACCCTGGCAAATGCTAATCCGTTCTCCATTTCTAAAACTAGGACATCTGGGCTATTTCCAGTTTTTGTCTATTATGAATATAACCTTTGTTTTTGAACATGTGTTCTTCTCATGAATTCACAGCCACTTAAATGATTAATAAAGCAATATTTGTCAAGAAAAATCTTTTAATCCCCTATTAGTCAATGATTATTTTCAATTTAGGGGCAACATAGTCTAGGGGAAAGCAGGAGGTCTTTGGAGTTGGAAGAATTGCTTTTTAGAAGCAGGGGCTTCACAATTTCCTTCTTGTGTGGCCTTAGCCTGGTTACTTAACATACCCCCGAGCACCCAGCAGGTGCCCCCCTCTGATAACCAAGAAAAACACTATCTCTGCTACAGAGTTGTTTCTGTGAAGACTAAATGAGATAGCACAGTAAAGCTCCCAGTACTTTGAGGCTTTCCATACCTATTTAGTCTCTTCTCTTTTGGTACTAACTGAGGAGGGAAAGAGGAGAAGGAGTCTAAGATAGTGAAAAGTCAGAACTGTAAATTTTTAATGTAGTTTTAATACTCCAAAGTATTTATGATAAGGGAAAAATTGGACAGGAATAACCAGGATTTACAAGTAGCTTAATGAGATTTCTAAAGAGCTCTAGGAATGAACTGGGAAAACTCTTAACTAAGTCAAACAAGACTTTTCCCTATCTCTCACTGTCTCTCCCATCACGGAGAAGGCTTAATTAATTTAGCAGTTCTTTTTCTTTCAAGATCTGGCTATAATAAGCTATAACCTCTCTTAGTCCGATTTTTCAAAAATCCCAAATTAGTGGATGCCAGATGAATGACATATTATGGGGATTAAAAAGAATCCCTTCCCTCCATGTTAGACATTTTTCATATTTCTGTTTGCTTCTAACCCCCTCCCTATCTTTACTTCACCCTCTGGCTTAATTACAACTCAAGGCTGCCTCCTCCCATTTTGTTCTAATTCTATAAGCTTTCCCAGCTCTCAAAGAGTTGTTTATGTATACCTAGCTCTGACAAAGGGATACTATAATACCATCCTCCATGACTTCCACATTTAGGACAGTTTTACCTGGTTTTCTAAGCACGTGTGTGTGTGAGCACACACGCATCTCTGCACTCGCGTGTGTGGTAGGCTAATTTCAAGTCTCTTGCTAAGTTGCTACTGACTTCCATTCTGAATATCTCTGGAATTCCTTGCCAAGTATTTTCTGCACATTCACTTGGTGCCTGGCTCTGTGCTTCACACTGTGGGGAGTGTAAAAGTATGGAAGCTAGAGCTGCTGTCCTCAAGGAGTCTGTAGTCTGAAGAAATCCAAGCACACACATGAAACATTGAAGAATGATTAACTAGAACTCTGTGTGATATGATACTGACTCAAAGTGAGATGATTATTCAGAAAGAGTGCAGATCACTCAGGGAGGGAGAAGGCTTCGTGGAGAAAGTAAGGTTGGAGAAGCAAGACCTGGGTAGTAAGACCTGGGTAGCAAGATAAGCAATATCTGGGTAGATGGAAGCGTGAGAAAGAGCAGTCACAGCCAGGGACACATCTTGGTAAAAATATGGTGGTAGGGTTGAATCATGCTGGGAATCCAACCCCCATTAAAAACGAGTACCTGATCTGTGGCTTTGTTCTTAGCTGTTGCCTTGCATTATTTGGCTCCATCCCACATTACACAACACTTCCTGACCTGTGAGTTCTGGATCACCTCAATTCCTGACTTCTGGCCTTGTCTTCTGTCTGTGGCCTTGTCCACTCTCACCTGGTACCCTATGCTCAATTCTCTAGGGCTGACCCTTTCTCAGCTACAATTTATGCCTAAGACTTGGATGACATCTGTGTCTAAAGTATTACCCTCCACCCAACCTTTTCCAGCCCTGAGTTTCCTACTCTAGCACCAGCCTAGTGGTGGTTATGTTTCTGAAAGTTTTATCCAGCCCCAAGAAATGGAACACAAAGGCCAGCTAGACTAGTGCCAAGTAGTGGTGAAACCAAGCTTTTGGTGGAGAAAGAGGTTTGATGACCAAGCAAAGGGGTATGGATTTGATACAGCCAAAGATCAGCAACCACTGTAACCATTTATTTCAACTACTAGGGACAGAGGTTTCCTTTGACTAATATTGAGAAACTAGAGCCCTTTTGTTGACAAGGCAAATGAGTTGCTTCCCCTGATTATAAAAAGTTCTGCTGACAGCCAGCAAAGCATATTTTTGTGTTAACCAGGCCAACAGAGAAGATATCCAACTTACTCTCTCCCAAAGTCTTGGTTGAACTCCACCCCAAGGCTATTTGGTTTGGAAGCTGACAGTCCATCCTCTTCCGTGGCTTCTGTTCACACTTTCACTGGCCTAAAAAGAGGTAAGGACTGTAGTTAGCTAGCCAAAACCAAATGACACTACCCCACATGGCTGAGCCATACTACACCAATGTACAGCAACCCCCACCCCTGCTAACCACTTGGCATACTTGGTGCAGCTGGCTTTTTTTCTCCCTCAGGGAACTCAGTTCTACAATCTAGGGATGGAAAATGCCCAATATAGGGGAAAATATTGGGCTGGGAATGAGGCTGGAGGAAGCAAAAGATCAGAATCCAAGACTTGGGTGAGGGCTGAGATGGAATTAACCAGAAGCTATAGCATCGTGGAGAAAGCAGCCACCAACTTGCTCCACAAATCCTAGGCTACCATATCAAAAGCATCCTTACCGCTATCCCCACAAGCTTTTAAAGGAGGTCCTTTTAAGATAAGTAAAATGTGCCACATTACCCAGATAATGGAACAAAATAGTAGTACAGACTGAAAACTTCCACAAAGTAAGCACATGACTGATTTTTAACTTATTGAGGGTGAGATCATGTTTCTTATTATAGGCTGCCATTATAACTCCAGCAACTAGCATAGTATCTGGTATATAGTAGGAGCTCAGTAAATGCTTATTGAATGAATAAGTAAATCACTGTAATGATAACAATAACAGCAAGTAGCATTTGTTGAGCCTCAGTACTATGTCAGGTACTGCTCTAGGTACTTTATATGTATTAATTAGCTCGTTTAATCCTCACAACAACTCTCTAAAATAGGCCTGTTTTATTCCTATTTTATAGAGAAGGAAACCAAGGACTGGAAGGGCTGTGCCTTGCCCTAGAATATACAAGTAGCAAGCATCAGAGCTTTAATAAACAGTTATTAAGGGAAGGCAGGAACACTCTGGCTATCTCTTGATCATTTGTGGTATCTTCGTAAAAATATGGTGGTAGGGTTGAATCATGCTGGGACTCCAACCCCCATTAAAAATGAGTACCTGATCTGCAATCAGGTTCATAATGATCCACCAAGTAGACTATGAGGCAGACCAAGGAGGCAATTCTTATCCTTTATTATTCTTTGTTATTTCCCCTGACTGGGATGCCATCCTCAGTCTCTTCCCTGATTCCTACATATGCACACATCATTATTTTGTTCATATTGGGATCCTACTCATTATTTAAGATCCAGTTCAAATTTCACCTCTTTTATAAAGGCTGCCTTGATTACTCTTATTAAAATAGTTCTCTCCTATTTTGGAACTCATACAACACCCATGGGCCATACCACTCATTTGGTGTTTGAAATCACATAGCATTCTGGTTAAGAGCCAGTCTTCAGAGTCAAACAGAGCCCAATTTAAATCTCAGCTTTGCCAATTTACTAGGTGTGTGGCTGTGGGCATGTTAATTAACCTCTCCATCAAGGAGCATGATCTTTGAACTGGAAAGAGAATTAAAGCCCAAGATAGATGAGGAGATAATAAGGGAGTCCTTAGCTGCCTTCAATGAGTTTCCAGGCCCACACAAATTACATTTGAGGCTGCTGGGAGAATGTGCAGATGTGATCACAGAGCCAGTCTTGGTAACCTTTGAGAAATTATGGCAAAAAGAAGACATGAGGGGTGCAAAGAGGCAGGGAAATATCCCAATTTTTAGTGAAGGTAGGTGGTGGTGGTGTGGGGTGCAAAATATAGTTCCTGGAAACTGAAGACCAATGAGCATGGCATTTATCCTTGGCAAAAGTATAGAATGCACTGTTAAGCAGATCATTTGTGAGGCTTTAGAAAGGGAGCCAAATCACTAGGGGTAAGCATGGGATGACTAAAAGCAAGTAATGCCTAAGTACATTTCCTTTTTGAAAAGGGTATCTAAAAGGATGGATCACTGGGATACCATAATGTATACCATAGAATAATGTATCTGGATTTCAGCAAGACATTTGAAAAAGTCTTATGATATTTTCATGAAGAAGATGGAAAAGTAGGAGCTGGGTGGTAGCAGGAGTTATATGGATTGTTTCAAGTTTGAACAACCTTATCAAAAGGGGAGGACTCTAAGGTTATGCTGCAGTATTCTGTCCTGGACCCTCTCATTCAATACTTTCATCAGTCTGATCAAATATGCATATAAAACATTCGTTGATATAGATCATGCATTCTCAGCGGGGCTGATTTTGCTCCCAAGAGGGCAAAAATTGATTCTTGAAGAGTGAAAAAAATTTCTATTTTACATGAAACAGAGATATACATACAGCAAATAAACAGACAGCATATCTGTGGTATTAAAATTTCATGGAGAGAGATTGGGAAAAATATCTAAAAAGATTCTTTAGGAGTGTGATAATGATAACAAAAGATTGAGAAACATTACTATGAAGAATATGATTTTGTATATGAGGCTCAAGGCTTAAGAAAGATCTTAAGGAGACAAATTGAAATAAACAAGGCAATGGTTTTTGAGAATGAATACAAAGCCCAGCATCCAAGTAAAATTAAAAGTCAATTTTGCAAACCTAGAATCAGGCACATAGTAGTAGTTCACGCCAGAAACAACAGAGGATTTCGATTAAGCTACGGGCTACACACTGAGTAGATTTATGCCCAAAAGACAACTAGAGTGGCAAAAAGTCTGGAAACCATGTCCTATGAGGCATGGTTTAAAAGAACTGAGGATATTTAGCCCAGAGGATGAATGACTTGGGGTGCCATGCTAGATATTTTAGAGGGCTGTCATGTGAAAGACGAATTAGAAATTGTTTGTGTGAAGCTAATTTTTCCTCAACCTAAGGAAGATCCTTTTAACAGTTAGGAAATGATCAAATATGGAATAAGCTGTTTTACAGAGGGATGGGTTTTTCAGACTGTCAGGAGGATATTTCTGCACTGAGCAAGAGGGTAGATGTGGCTTCTAAGGTTCCTTCTAATTCCCAGGTTCTGTGATTCCCTGCTAGATTTATAATTATGAAGGTGGAAAAGATGGCTAAAGAATATGAGCCCAGACAAAACAGCCTCCCTTGATTTTAAAACCAAAATTCCACACCAGGGATATTTGCTTGAGGAATATCTCACTGTCTAGCTGATTTGGTTGCCAATATTTAAAGGCCTAATTCTCCTGAGCCCCTGTTTCCTTGTGCCCTACCTCTAGCTCAACTTCCATCTTGGCATAGAAGGTACAGAGGGAGTTGTAAGGAAATGCCAAGAAGGAGATCTCAGAGACCAGAGTTATAGAAATGCTCAGAACTATTTTATGAAAACATTGGTATGGGCTGAGTGAGTGGAGACAGAACATGCTTCCTTTCCTTGTTGGGCTCTATGTGGCTCACCTGTTATCTCCAACCCCCACTTATCTCCTAGATCTTCAACTGGCCAGCAGGAGGGTTGGTGCAGGAGTAGAGGTAGAAGGTAGTAATTTCAGGTTCAAGGGTTAACAGTACACTGGTCAGGAAAGCTGAGGAATGAGACGATGAGTGTCTTTACAGTTTGTGAAAATGAAACAAACAAAACAACTTGAGAATCATGTTCCTGGAATTGTGTCCAAATGAAAGTCTCAGGTTGAAGGGACCAGGACTTTGACTGTGATGTAGTACAGTATTTACAGGGGTCTTGCTTGGCCTTTCAGAGCAAAAACAATTATTTGCTCTCCTTTCACCTAACACTGCTGTGCAGAATCTCCATAGCCTGGTTGCTAGAAATTAGGGTTCTTATAGCTGCTGTGGAATAAACTCCATTCACTTTCCTCTTAACACTCCCTTCTCTCTGTCCTTGGCCAAATGTTACCTGTTGTTTAACGAAGTGACCTTTTCTTCGTTGCACCCCATTAGCTGCTCTTTCACTGCCAGTCACTTGCTGAAGTCCTCATCACTATCACAGATCTGCCTACCAGGGCCATGTCTGTAGCCTAGCCCACATTAACTTTGCCAACACTTCACCATTTTTCTCTGCATGTCCCCTCTCCAGTAATGTGCATGTCTGTGATATTAACCCTGGGACAGAAAAGTAAGAAATCTGTCAGAATCCTGGCTGAAATTCCTATTTCTCCTTGAAACCGAGAGAGCTTTCAAACGTGGCTTCCTGAGTTTTTCATTTTGCTGGTGGGTGGGTCTGGAGTGGGCATCCCGTCTGCACATCTGGTAGAGGCACTTTCCAGATTTTCCTCATGACTCAGGATCAGTTTCTGACTGCTGGGCGGGGCAAAGCCTCCTGAAGTTGCTGCGAGGCACCTCCCCCTGTGAGCAGAGCTTGGTACAGCCCAAATAGTTTTCAGGTTAAGAAAGCCAGAATCTTTGTTCAGCCACACTGACTGAACAGACTTTTAGTGGGGTTACCTGGCTAACAGCAGCAGCGGCAACGGCAGCAGCAGCAGCAGCAGCAGCAGCAGCAGCAGCAGCAGCAGCAGCAACCGCAGCAGGGCTCCTGGGATAACTCAGGTGAGTAGAGAGGGAATTCATAAACTTACCCTGGAGTTTTATTTCCTGGATAACTTAGCGTCTAAGAAAGATGAAGAAACTTCAACTTTATAGTTAACCAAACTCCACAGCTATATTTTATGGCTTGTCTGGATCAAATATGTGCCTGTTAATAGCAGTTTGAGAACTTCAAAAATAATGGAATTTTTGGTTGGTTATTTTGAGGGGTGTGTGGGGTGATGATTGTGATTGTCTGGCAATGAAACTTTTCTGGGGATATCTGGTCAGTTTTGTGTGTGTGCACACATGCATGCATGTGTATGTGCTTGCCTTCTGCTACCCAAAATACCTGGTAAGTGAGGAAAAACCACAGGGGATGGTGTTGAGGGGGAGAAGTGTGGCTCCTTTCAGGGCCTCCTTCTAGCTTCTGCTGACCCACAACTGTGGGCAAATTATTGAAATGCGGGCAAAATCTTGGAGCCACACTGTATACAAAAGGCCCGTGAGCTCTGGTAGGAGGGTGAGCAGGCTGTGCACTGTTGCACAGGAGAAAGTGGTGGCCAAGTCTATCTTAACTCCCTGTCTGCACAGCCAGTGGTCTTCCTGCCCCGGTGACAGGTTGATCTTGGCTATTCCATTTTCCGCCTCTGGCCTGGCTTTGTTCCCTTCTGATTCCAGCTTTGGTTTAAACTTTGATTTGAAGATGGGGCTCCATCCTCCACCCCCAGGCCAACTACACTGTTCTAGGGTCTTCACTGGACCACTTGATCAGAGCTGGCTTTGGGTGGGGGACGGGAAAAAGGAGCGGTGCATTGCAATAGAAACAATTGGTTCTGAGGATTTGGAACTGTAAGTTTGCTGAAAAGCACATAGAAAAACTCAACAAAGTCTGCTGTCCTGACAATTACTTCTGGCTTCAGGATAAAGCATCCTGGTTTGTATTAATGGTGTATTGAAATTCAGCTAATGCCTCATTTGCTAATCTTTATTGTGAAAGTAAGAACACTTTACAGTCTGAAGTAATAAACAAAAAATTCTTTTTGGACTGCTAATTAACTCTTTTATTCCTCTGGAAGTTTGTATGTGTGTGAGCATGCTTATGTGCATGTGTGTGCCTGAGTGTGTGTGAACACTTTGTATTCAAATAACGTTCTTTATTTGTCCTTAGACTCCCTAGCAGTCTAGGGAAAAAGTCTAAACACTTATATGGTCAGGAATAGGTTAAAAAGCAGGCTTTCCATATCCTTGGGAGTTTTCAGTTCCTAAATTAAAAGCAGAAAATGCCCCTTTGTGACCCCCAAACAGTGTTTCTTTGATTAGCCTTGATTTGAAATCATCTCACCTTCTGACAGCTTGCAATTCAAAAACAAAATTTCTAAGTGCATTCTTGTGAGAAGAGGATAAAATGAATTTTTAAAAGCAATGTCTTGCTTGACATATTGTGTCTGCCGGTTTGCCCTCCTCCCCACCTTACAACAAATTGTGGTTAAAAAAAAAGTTAAGAGGTCCCAGTTTTAGTGTGGGCTCTGTCACTACATAACCCTTTACCTTACAACAAAAGAAAAAAGTTGTACTAAGTGATTTCTAAGAGTCTTTCCAACATAGCGTTCTATAAAATCAGAATTTGATTCTTGAAAGGCTGGAAAAGTAGACATATAGGATGGGCTTATTTGGCCAAAAGAGCAAGTCAGCCAAAAAAGGAGGGGTGAAATAGGGAGGTGTAGAGAATGGTGGAGGGGCGATTTTATATTAATCTTCTAAATGTTGGTGCATGTCTTATTTAAAGCACATGATCAAATTTCATCAGTTTCCCCTAAAGACAGAAAAGAAATTTAACTTGCTAAAAACAAGTGCTTCCTAATACTACTGCCCTGCTTTAGCCTTATCTTTAACAATTAAAGAGTATGTTCACATACATAATTTCATTACATTCTCCCAATAACACTCTGAAGTAGACAGGACAGCTAACATATTCTCATTGTGCTATGGGGAAACTGAGAGACTGAGATGTTATGTATACTAAATGGTGATATTTTGGATTTGTTTCTGGACCTTGTAACCACCTGTGTTGTTTTTTATCATTTTGAATTGCTTTTTATTTTTCGATAGAATTATTGAACAGTGGAATTAAAGAAAATTGTGTCCTCTTTTTTTTTCCTTTGAATGACTTTGAACAGACTCTTCTCTTTGGGCAGAGTAGGTACATCTTATATAAGGCAGTGGGCTGGATCAGAGGATCTCTGTGGTCCTTTTTAGACCCAGAATATCTAGTTAGAAGTTTGAATCTGAACAGCCATACATAAGTCCCGTGGTTAAATGCGTGCCCATATATGTAAACTATGACTCTGCCTGTGTACATATGAAAAAGCACTGTTCTCTGTATACCATGTGGATGTTGAATTTATATTACTTTTTCCTATCCAAATCCCTTTTCTCTCACCATACCACCCCCAGGTGTGGGGATAAGGGATGTGGATTGTGGGTAAAGTGGTGCCTACCTCATGCCAGGGCAGAATTGGGTCTTCAGTATTAAATTTGTCTGCAAAATTTTATTGATTTGATCTCGATTTTGGCTCCAAGTACAGAACAGGGAAGAAACTGAGGAAATGGAGAAACTAGCCAGGAACAATGCCTTAGCCATGCCCTCTCTCCCTCTCTCCATTAAGTTCCCTCATGTTCTCTCCCACTCACCTAAATCCAAAGCAGCTTGTGAACTGCAGACAGGATGTATTTTATCAGATATTTTTAGAGCAAAATATGCTTTTTACTCTAAGGCTAATACACAGGTTAAGAAGCAAGAGATTCTGCTTTCACGACTTGCCTAACTTCCTCAAGCTTTCCATTCCAGCGAGTAGAAAAAAAAATACCTCCCTCTTTAAACTGCAGCCTTGTATTCTACGTGGCAGTCTCCCTCAACTTCCCCTGGCATTTCTCAACTTTCTGCACTCTGGGCCCACTTCTATCCTTTGCCTTGGCAGACACGGTTGTCCTCATATTCTTTCTCAAAGTGGTGGGTTGAATTAAAATAATATTGCTTAAGACCATTACCTCAGTGCTAAGCCCCACACTCTGCCTCACCCAACCACTCATACCACTAGCCCTCAGGCCACAGGGTCCCCCTTCTTAAATGTCCACAAATTGCCTTTGTTAGCTAGAGGCTCTCCATGGCTGATACTCAAATCCCTGGGTTTATACTCAAAGCCCTAATTTTTTTCTTGTCTACCGACTTTCCTAATATGTGATCTTTAATGTAAGGGCTCTCCCATCCCCATCGCCATTGGGTGCAATAGAACAGAAAGGAGGGAGCATTCCCTTCTCTGCACTCATCCGTTCCAACAGAATAAGTTGTTTATGACAAACTCAACTTACAAATGTCTGGGTTTCCAAAAGTTTTCTGATGTTTAAATGATGAACTCTCTGATGTAAAGGGTTCAGATTCTCCCATGATCATCAAACCATGAAAATAAAGAACCTTTTCAATATCTACCATGGCAATAAATTCTAGGCAGAATGCCTCAAAGTTTGGTATCATGTTTGCTTTGGAGGATTTCCTCATTTGAACTAAAAAATCCTTTCTCTAAGAAGGTAGCAACCAAAAGAAGCAGTGTGGTGTGATGGAAAGCTGCACACAGAATCTGGCATTGCACAGAACCTGGGTTTGAGTTAATTCTGCCAGTTTCTAGCTACTGCTTCTCTAAACTGCCATTTCTGGAGATACAAAATGAAGGGCACAGATAATCTCATTAAGCATGACTGCTATGACGAGAACCCGAACTAAAATGTAAAACACACATTTCAAACAAGAAATTGCCATGCAAACGTTAATTCTCCACATAAGACATTTATCCGTTCAACAAACATTTTCTGAACAATATTTGTGTGCCCAGCTCAATGCTAGGCAATGAGAGGGCTTCAGTGTATATTTTACATTTATGGATCACTTTCTACTTATTCAAAACTACTTTTACACCAACCATCTCATTAGGTACACCCATGGTGTAAGAGGGGGCAGGGCAGATAATCTCATTTTCCTGATGAGAAAACTGAGGCACAACCAAATGGATCACAGTTCTGTTGCCTAGTCAGAAATAAGGGTCACTGGTTTTTTTTTTTTGTTTGTTTGTTTGTTTTGTTTTTTGTTTTTTTTTTGAGACAGAATCTCGCTCTGTCTCCCAGGCTGGAGTGCAATGGCACGATCTCGGCTCACTGCAACCTCCACATGAAGGTCACTTCTACTCCGCAAGTCCGAGAGGACTTGGGACTACAGTTTTACTGTAGTGGAAGGTCAGACTTATAGCCTGCTCTTCTTTATTTACTGTGTGTCTCCAGAACACAAGCACCCCAACCTAAAAGGTATTCTGTCAAGCTGTAAACTATCCATATAAGCTGTACATTCTGCCTCTGAGAGAGTCTACTGGGATCACACGGGCTTTAAAAATCAAACCTGATTTTCCTTTCAATTTATGCTACTTCTGTCTGTACACAGGCCCTCTTTATAACAGGGATTCCTTTTGCAGGATCTTGCCTGCCTTGCCATTTGACCGAGTAGTAAGGAAGACCTTTGAAGGCAGAACAGGAAATACTCATTTGTCCAGAATGTCCAGGACTAGGAGGTTCTAGCAAACTAAATATTCTAATTGCCCCAGGCTATTCTACATTTACAGTCCCCAGGCTCTGGCAATTCACCAAACCTTCTAGGGAAAAAAAGAGGCGCAGTAGTGTTTGTTGTAAGTTTGAGCATACAAGAAAATTGGGATCCATTTGTGACAGCCTTCAAATAGGAGTCTGGGCAAACATTCAGGTTGGCTCTGATGCTGCATAACTAAAAATTATTATTGATACCATCCATGCTTTCAAATACAATGAAGTACACTTTAATATTTAAAACACGTGAGTAGACAAATCTGATGAAAAAAAGGACATCAGTGTTTTGCAGTGCCCCCACAGCTCTCAATTTTAAAAGCAATTGCCAATAAATAAGGCTATGAAAAAAAAATGTGGTTATTCTCAGTTTCTTGTTCCTTGGATTCAGAGAAAGGGTAAGTTTGTTGTACACACATTGCAAATAACATTGTAATAACACTGCAAACATTTAAATTAAAAATTGTTATGGTTTTCAAATGGGGAAACTTTCTTTACCAGTGAGGCATTTCAATGTGATACTGAAAGGACATAAAATGAACTAGTAGAGAGGTCTGATCAATATTTCACTTTTTATAAAATTGCGACTGCCCCACAGACATACCACACAGATACTCCTTAAAGTGCTAACGTATTCTCCTTATTTTTTTAGCAGACATTCTGAAACTTACTCAGGTTTATTTTTGTTTCAACCCTCCTGTGATTATAGAATATAGACAGTTATTTCTAAAATATATTTTGAAATAGTTGACACAATTTAAATTTCACAATCTCGTTCTTATTTACTGTTGAATGCCAGGAGAGGATCATTAAAATCATTACAAATCTATCTTTGTGAATCAAGAAAAAGCGCTGAAAACCCTATTATCACCCCAAGGCTATTGAAAATCAAATTTGCCTTTCAAATTATCTTCCTAAAAACCAGTTGTTAATAGCACTTGAGTGTGGGGCACTCTGATAGACATTGCTTGAAGAACCACTATATGAATTCTCTGTTTAGCCATGTGAGGTTTTTGTTTTTCCTGCCTTTTTTAAAGAAAAGAAAGCAAGTGTGTATTGCCGTGGGATAACAATCTATAGCCCACCAAATTAGTGTAATTGAATTTCAGAATCTGCCTTTTATCACAGGCAAAGGATTATACATTAGACTTTTAAGAAGAAAGACCATACAATCTTTCTATCTTTCCTTGTCTTTGGAGGCCATCTGCTGAGCCGTTTCTTGCAGTAGTCTGCCTGGCCAATAATAAAAAATGCAAAGCTCTCTAAATGACAAGACGGAAGAAATTGTGTAAAAAGACTTGCTGGAATGGAAAGAGGCTGCTTTTCTCCTCACGCACAAAGTGCGTGACTCTCCAGGGAACCAATTTATTCTGACTATAGTAAAATGATTTTTCCCTTATCTTCAACTTGTACTTTGCCTTGAACTACTTCCTGCTGGTGTAAATGGAAGACTTCTCTGTAAATTATAATGAATCACATTTAACTCACAATCTTTTATTATTGATTTTTTTCTCAATAAGATTAAGACCCATATTGCCCCATTTGACAGATAAAGAAACTGAGAGCCAAAATGGTTAGGTGCCCTACCCAAGGCCCCATACTAATTAGTTGCTGAGCGTGGACCCTTCTTTCTTTGAAAATGGTGACGTTTCCTTTAAATCCAAACTAGAAGTGCCTAGCTCTGGGAAGAAGTCACTGGGATGACGGCTGTTTGTCTAATCTCAGGTAACCCTTAAAAGACCTGAGAAATTCTTCCTTCAAAGACAACAATTTTCCTCATTCTAGGCATAGTTCAACACTATGGGTCCTCCTCTGAAGCTCTTCAAAAACCAGAAATACCAGGAACTGAAGCAGGAATGCGTCAAAGACAGTAGACTTTTCTGTGATCCAACATTTCTGCCTGAGAATGATTCTCTTTTCTATAACCGACTGCTTCCTGGAAAGGTGGTGTGGAAACGTCCCCAGGTAACTCTCTATTTTACACGTTCTCTCTCCTTGACCTCCTTCATCATACCTCTACTTGATCCACTGTTTCACTTACAAGGTCTACTGTGTAGACCAATTTAGAAGTTAACTTTCTTTCTTTCTTTCTTACTCTTTCTTTCTTTCTTTCTTTCTTTCTTTCTTTCTTTCTTTCTTTCTTTCTTTCTTTCTTTCTTTCTTTCTTTCTTTCTTTTGTTCTTTCTTTCTCTCTCTCTTTCTTTCTTTTTCTTTCTTCTTTCTTTCTTTCTTTCTTTCTTTCTTTCTTTCTTTCTTTCTTTCTTCTTTATTTCCTCTCTCTTTCTTCAGCTTTATTAAAATATAATTAACAAATAAACATTTTGTATGTTATGGTGTTCAATGTGATGTTTTGGTATATGTATACATTGTGAAATAATTACCGTAATCAAGTTAACGTATTCATCACCTCACATAAAGAAAACTTTATAATGAAAGTTCCGTGGATCTGCGCTCCTGGCTCTAGCTTGGAGTCCTGAATTTTAGTCAAATTTTGACAGATTTACTTAGAAAACACAACAAAAAAAGATATGCTGTACCTTTTTGAGATTAGCTATTTAACCTTAAGCAAATTAATCTAAGATCCAATTAAGGTGTTCTGTGTATCAATAGTTGTTTTGTTTTTACTGGTGAGTAGTAATTTATGATATGGATATGCCAAAATTTGTTCATCTACTCACCTACGAAATTGGTTCTAGTATTTTTTACTGTTACATATAAAGATGCTATGAATATTTCTGTCCAAAAAAGAGAGAGATATACCATTCTTATTTTCTTTTGGAAATTCATTTGAGTAAATATGGTAACTCAAAAAGCAGCTATGCTCTTGCCTCTTTACTGAGTTACCTATCATAACAATTTAAACGTAATTTTAGGCCAGTGAGGAGAAAAACTCCTTATACAGTGAGCATAAATGAGATGAATTTTAAAAGGAAAAGATGAATTTTTCATGGGGGCGAGAAGTGTTCTTTGCTGCTCTATGGACACTGTCACCTGTATCATCCCACAACTGGACAAGTGGGCTTCAAGTAGAATTGTAGGTCTTTCACCACCTATTAGTAGTAACTATTAATAGCTGTTGTGGTTCTCTGTGCATCATCTGTATGTTGTGTCTCTAAAGCAGGTTTCAGAATCCTTCCACTAGCCCTACATGAGCAGGAGCTCAATGTATAAAACAATAGGATGATGGAGTCTGGAGAATAAATTGCAACCTTGCTATATCTAAAGGGTATAACTGGATAGAAGGATATTGTATCTAAGCTCCTTCTCAATGTAGGTGATGAGGTATATAGGCATTGTGAAATGCAAGTTCTTGGACCTTCATAATATCCTGAAGACATTCAGGTCCTATTTAATGAGGTTCCTTTCTGTGTGCTATTATGGAACCATCTCAGGCATCATCTCAATGTTTGCTCCTTCAGGTAACCCTTTTACCAACTATCACTTTTAGTTGTAATTTCCACAGCTTAAATTCCTAAATGGAGTTATGCCAAGAGCTACTTCAGTTTATGCACGTTGCTACCATGTGGTGTCAAGATACACCAGTTACATCAAGACTTGTTTTCTACGCAACTCAAAGAACATCTCTTAGTTTTTGCCTGTAAAGAATGACAACCATTGAAAGTATGAGACTGGGAGAAGCTCTCTCTGTCTGAAGGAAAATTACACTCCTCCTGCCTTTCTGTGTCTGCAGTTATTGACATTCCAGCGGATCACTTAGCTGACCTGCAAGAAAAATGTAGGAAATGAGCAGAATTCACTAACCAATACTTTGGTATGCAGACAGGCTTTTTTTATTTTGCAAAAATACATAGAGAAAATAGAGATACATTTTCTGGGATCCACTCTTATGAATGGATGGTGATAAATGAGGGGCATGCCTCTTTTCTGATGCTTGGATATGAAGGAAAAGATGTCAATACGGCAAAAGTAGCTAAAAACGAAGCAGGAAATTAAGAGAGGTGTACTGGGTAGGTGTCTTTCTGAAATAGGACAGACTTGAACATATTTATAGGCTAAGAAGTAGATGGTAAAGAAGAAGAGGTTGAAGACACAGAAGAGAAAAGGGATGATAGGTAGGGGTGAGGTGGAGGAGGTGGGAGGGAATCCGGTGGGCAGCAAAATTGCAAGCCAACATGAAGCCATTCCCCAGATGTGCACCAAGCAGACAGTATTTCCTGTACTGGCTGTCTTTAGACACATCCTTCCCCCTCTATCTTGGCTCAGCCCATTGTCCTTTGCCTTCATCCTCCAAATTCTGTGGATTGAATCTTAGATGGATTAGCGGGGAAGGAAAAAGTCTTAACAACCATTGCATTTTGCCTCTAAAGCAAACAAAACCCCTTCTAAAGTGAGAGAAAATCAGAGAGAGAGGCTGAACAGTGGGGATGGGTAGGAAAAAGAATCAACAGTCACGACATGCCTACTATGGGCCAGATACTGTGTTTGAGGTACATTATTTTATTTCACCCTTATTTACCAAGGCTTAGCAAAGTAGGCATGTTAAAAGTTACTTTGATGCAATTCTGTTTTCCAAGTTTAAAAAATACCAGCAGATACATGCCCATTATATATCTTTATATAGAAAGAAACTATGTCTTTAAGAGAAGGTAAGTATTTGCTCAGGGTCAGACTGCTAACAAGCTAGGATTTTCATCCGGGTTTGACTGCAAAGCCTGCATGAGTTTTCACTCTATCCTGCTGTCATATCAGGGAGATAGAGTTAGTTGTTTTGTGTCTCCTGTTTTTACCAAAATAAGTAGCTTCCCTCCAGTCAGTTCTCACATTCCTCTTCACTGTGTTGATGCCACACTTTCATTAATTGTTCCACACTCTCCTGTTTGAGAGCATGGTGTTTGCTTAGTCTTATTAAGCCCAAAGGGAGGGTCACTAGAGAAATATTTACTGAACACCTACTCTATGCCAGCCTTGGTGCAAGACACAGACATGGCCTGTGGTGAGGCACTCCCATTCTAGTGGATATTGAGCTATCAAAGAGTTAAAAAAGAAATGAATGTTGGATGTTTGAAATGCTATTTTCAGGCGCATGGACAGTAAATCATGTAGAATTTTTGGAGAAGGGGAGTTTACCATAGATTGGAATCGTCGGGGAAGGGGCCTCTTGTGGGGAGTAGGAGAAAAAAACAAGGTTCTGGACCACCATCTGAGCCTCCTCGAAAAGCTGTGGATTCCTTCCCAGCCAGAGTGGAGGCCAAGCCTGTGGTCAAGAACCACGTCAAAGTTCTCTGGCCTCCCATCAGGAAAGCTGAGAGACAGAGCTGGGCCTCTCTGAATTGGCTCAGGAAGACCAGATGAGTCGTTGGCCTCCCCCGCCTAATTGGCAAGGTTGAGATCCTGGTGTGCAGTGAAATTTACAGACATCTTGTCCTTTGGCATGCCATGTAGCTGCACACTTAACTGGGGCTCTTTTCTGAAGTCTCCAAAATGGAAGCAACACAATTAACCTCATATTTTCTGTCTTTTTCCTTTCTCGTGTTGAAGGCTTTTGCCTTCATAATCCTCCATGCCTGCAAACACCACTGATAGTTTAACAGACTGACTCCAGTCAAGCTCCGCCCCTTTCCAGCCTGGGCCACCCTCCTATTCTCAGGCAGGATTGAGTTCCCCTCCTCCCACTTGCCACTTCCTTGCTGTGTTTTAAGGAGCCTCTTCAGATGGCAGGAATTCTGAGTGTTTTGCAATTGTTCAATGCCATATCATCTGCCCATGCCCTCCAGAGGAAAGTTCTTAATTTATCCAGCTGTCCATTGGCCTCAGCTGTTGTCCTAGCTTTCTGAGTACACAGGTATATTGCCTGAGACCATGTGCTCCAGGACTTTTCTATCCTCCTGGGGCTCAACATATATAGTCTTCATAAATTATAAGATCTAACTTATACTGAGTTACAGCGTGATCATAAGACTGCCGGTTGGATTTTTAGGCTGAAATCTGCCTGCCAAATTCCCACAGAAAATCTCTTCTCCAGCTCCCTCCAGCCACTCTCCCCTCCTACCCACCTCTGGCTTTTTTCCTTACTGACTCATATCTACCTACAATAGTGTCTTAAAATCAGACACATCTAATCCCTGACTAAAAAGGAGTAAAGCCTCATGGAAATTTGCACTGTCAACTGTGGAGGAAAAAAGGACTCCTGCACAAGATCTGTCAGCTCTCCTGTCAAGTTTTAAGTTCAACCTTGCTACCATTGCTGTTGCCTAGTCTTCCCTTTGAGAATACATTCCCCTGGGGCCATTTTACTACATTGTCTGGTTGAGAGTGGGAGGGTGATGAGGCTCTGGATTAAAATTATGGTAGTAGAAATGGAAGGGAAAGGCAGATGAGGGGAGACATTAAAAGCAGAATATACAGGCTTGGGTGATAGATGGCATGTGAGGGAACTGTAAAAAAAGAAACACTTTTCCCTCTGTGCTAATAGAAATTTCCAATCACCAGCTGAATGCAACATCTCGGTATAGTAGTTTTGGCCTAGTCTGTTCAAGAATTTCCTTTTCTTCCCAGAGACTATATCACCCCATGTGAGTAGTGCTAAGTGTTTTCCACTGTTTACACAATTGAAGAGAGTTGAATAGGCCCATAGTCTTTCTCTCCAACTGTCCTATTTATTTTAAATTATGCATTAGCAAACTTTAACAGCTTTATCGAAGTGCAATTTATATATCGTGAAACTCACCTGTTTTAAGTGTACAAAGCAATGATTTTTAATAAATTTAAAGTTGTGCAAACATTACCACAACCCAGTTGTAGAAGAGTTGCATCACTTCAATAAGATCCCTTGTGCACATTTGAAAGAAGTAATCCCTCCACCCTACCCCCACTCCCTGCTGCAGCCAACCACTAATGTACTTTTGGTTTCTATCCAGAACTGCCTATTCTGTACATTTCACTTAAAATGGAATCATGAAAGTAACTGGCTTCTTTTTCTTAGCATAATGTTTTCAAGAGTCACCCACGTTGTAGCACGTATCAGTTTATTCCATCTTATTGCTGAACAGTATTCCATTGCATAGATATACAAATTGTTTCCCAAAAAGCAGTTTGGGATCTATGCCTTGAGTCTCCCAGCAGAATTCTGAAGGTTAAGTAAGAAAATGATTACATAGCGATTCGTGGCCTAGTTTGGAGGTGGAAGCTGGGTCTAAGATCCTATTCTATTCTCCATATTGAGTTTTCCTTGGATGGGTTAGGAAGGAAGAGAATATTTTACTGATAACCAAATCTTCATGCAGAATTGAAACTCCCCATTAGGAAAAGTGGACTCCTTGAGAGGCTAGTGTAACATTGGTGCTCGAGCCTAAGTCCACCTATAAATGCTCCATTTGGGGGATGGTTCAATTTTCTAAGTAAGATAACAGCTACTTGGACTAGCTCACAAAACCCTCCGTTCCTGAGTAGCAGTTCTGTGCAAATTAGCCCCTGAGCCTTCTGGGACTATTCAGACCCTGGACTTATTCGTAATGTACCTACCACAGGGCTGGCCTCACTTGTAGGTGTCCACACTCGTACCCCCTCACTACTGCTAGATTGCACGTAGCACTTGGTCAAAAGTGTTTCCACTCTTCTGGCTGCTGGTTTTCTGGGCAACTTTTCATTTTACTGTGGTTCCTGCGGTTTACCCTGGACCTCCATGTTTATTGTCAGTAAATTTCACCTGTGTAAAAAAAAAATGCTGAATTTGGATGTGGTAGGTGCAAAGGGAGTCACATAGAGTGCCTTGTGCAGGGCTACAGGACTTGTAACTGTATGCCCCCTCCCGCTCAGAGGTCTCTGGGAAGGAGGATGAAGTAAGGACAATGAGAAGTCCCTTAAGACTAAGCTAAGAGAACATACTTCCTAGAGAAGCTGCTTTGCTTAATGGAAGGTTTTGGCTCAGAGGCGGGGTCATGTGGGGACCATTTCAGCTTTACTCTTGGTACTAACTTCCTAGTTGTGTGTTTCTTCCTAAGAAATCATTTTGCCGTGACAAACAGCCCAGTTCAAGGATCACTTCAACTGTGCCAACACAGCTGGGAACCATTAAGGGCTCAGCATCCCTCCTCGCTCCTAAGCCACCCAAATATTGTGAATATGTGTGCTGTGACCTCTCCTCCAACCCCATTCCTACCTCTCCAGCATGGCTCAAGTTGAAATGTCCCATCTGCACTCTGCATCTCAGCTTTGAATTACAGAAAAATTTCTCAAGTCTTACATCCTTAACCCCAACAGGAAGATACCCGTGTGTCCAAAACTAGGGAAGAAGTCAACAACCAGTCATTTTGTTGTTTTCAAATTTGTCACCAAATAGTCTGTTTGGCTGCTGGATTTGCAATGGCTTATTACCATTTACCCTTTCTAAATCCTTGGCTACTTTCTAGTCTTTTAATGCCTCACTTCCTTAAAGAGACAGAAGATATGGCTTAATAAAGGATTTGTTTCCCAGGTTTCATATCACGATGTTTACATATAGTAAGAGATTGATTCATATTTAGTGAATTTAAATGAGCAGACTAACACCTATTAGTGATCTTTATCCTGGAACCAAAAGCTAAGAGGTAAGTAAGTTTTCCAAGAGAGTGAAGAGAGTTTAGGTAGGTTTTAAGCAGAGGCATAAAACATTGAGATGAATGACTGAAAGAGGTGGTAGCATCTCTGTCCCTGAGGAGTTGCACAATATCATCCTTTATGTGGTGGCTATTGTTGAGCCTAAAGGCACAGGGATGGATGACTGAGGTCTTGAGTTTTATTCTCTAGCCATATGTGGTTCTGAAAAATAAAAAAACTTTAGGCCTAGGTCTCCTGCTGACTAGCTAGATGATCAGAGTAGCAAGTTATTGCCCCTCTCTGAGCTTGCTTCCTCATGTGAAAAATAAGCTTTACTAGATAGTCTCCAAAATTCATTCCAGTTTTGACATTCTATGACTGTTAACTTGTCATGTTTTAAATCTATTGTTAAATAGCCGTCATGTATGAAGAGGGGTAAAGCATACCTGGAGAATGAACCAGTTTGTAAGAGGAAATGGAACGTGGTGCTGGGGGGGGGGTCCCAAACTTACATTCTCTCATGAATTTGACACAGCTTTTAATATATATATTATATGTAAATAGATATATACATAGACACACACATATAATATATAATAATCATATCCATCTTGGGTCTACAAGAGAATAATTACACCATTCCTCAATTTGAATTCTGTTTATATGTCTTTTTGCTCACTTATGTGATCCTTTATGTCTTCAATAGAAGTTGACATGCCAAAAGTGTTGGCTAAGCCTAGATACCTATTGTGAAATGAAAATCTTATGGAAATTCAAGACACCATAGTGTATCTCCAACCACTAACAACTCTACATAAAACTAGCAAATAATTTGTCTTACTAGTCTAAAAGCACACTTTTTCATATATCAGTGTTCACTTTATTGTTTTTCCATGTCAGGAAACTATGATATGTATTATCTAGGTCAAAGAAATTATTTTATACTTTGACATCTTGCTCCAAATAAAATGAAAACACCTGACCTGGGGAGGAAAAACTGTGCTTAGTTTCATTTTAGAAAAGGCAAAAAACAATGAGAAGAAAAAGAACATCAGGGTTTGACTCACCCAACATACCTGCTCTATGTTCAACAAGTGAAAACAAATGCAGTTTGCAACTCATAAAAAATATTTTTTAAAATAGAAAATTCTCCTAAAACAAAAAGTAGTTGTGAGCTACCAGGCATGCATCTAAAAAAAAAAAGACCTGAGAATCCAAAGCTGACAACCCATCTAGCCATCTCCTTTTGGCAGAGGGATGCCTAATTAATCTCCAACTTGGACTTGTCTTTGCCCAGAATGCCTGCCTATTTCTTTCCAGAGTTATTTTGGTTTTTAAAGAATATATGGAATGTTTCATTCTGTAGACCAGACCCTTCATCAAGGAGAATTATGGCCATTAAAAAAAGAGATTTGAGGACCAGAAAAATACAGCTGCCTTTAATACTTTTTAAAAGGATATATGTCTAGATTCCATTTGAGACGAGGATTTATTTCTGCTGCGTAAGCAGAATGTCAAGGTACCGGCCGATGGCCTCCTCGTGAAGCTTTCTCGATCTAGTCAAGAATGCATTGGTATTTCCTGCCTTTGAACTCTGCAAATGCTGGTACTCTGAGTCACCCAATTATGTCTTCAACTATGCAGTGTCATGTATGTCACAATGCCATTGCCCATGCCTTTCTCTCTACCTGTTACGCCACTGTACCCCTCTCTTGTCCAACTGCCTAATTCTAGTCAACTCCAGTGTTAACACCACTGTGAATCCTATTCTGACTATGATCAGGAGAATTATGGGGATTCTTCCTTTAGACATGAATTATGCTTTGAAAATGACTCTACTGTGCCCTATCACTTTGTGTTATAATTGTATTACTCCCAGGGGAAAGGCACAGTTAATATGTTGGGGGGAAGATACATGCATACATTCCAAACAAATACTGCCCCCACTCTGCCCAGATTCCCTCAGGACCTTCACTGGGAAAGAAGGTCGGTTGAAGTGTTCCTGTGAGTGGTTTATTACCATTTGCTATTAATGCTGCTGTCATCTATATTCATCCAAAAATGTAGAAAAATCTGGTTGCTATGGAGACCACTGTTGCTTTTGCTTTATGTTAGAAAAGGGCTTCCTATAAGGTCTCCTAACTGATTTTCCTAGAGAAGGAGAAGAATTAATGTTAACCTTCATTAGACCTTGTCTCTTTAATACAACCTCCCTTCCAAACACAGGTGCTTCAGAAAATCTCATCCTGGCAAAATAGGATCAGAATGTAATGTACTAATTCCTAGTTATTATTTTTTTTTTGAAAGGTCACTGCTGTGGTGAAAACTCTCCCAAACCCCAATGACAGCTATGTCTGAGAGCCCTCACCACCGCATGGCACCCAATCTCGTCACACCCCCTCCTTTCATTTCTCCTGCCACTTCCAAACATGGGGCAAGATGATCAACTGTTTTTTGGTTTTCCTTATAATCCCCTCAGCCTTCCCTTCAACCCACTTATGGAAAGCCTACTCATTTTTCAACTCTAACCTTATCTCCTCTATGAAGGCTGTCCTGCCTAGTTCAGCTCACAGTGACTCTTGCGAAACTCTTCCCAGACTCTCATATAACCAATTATTGTATTCACAGGACATCTGTGATGATCCCCGTCTGATTGTGGGCAACATTAGCAACCACCAGCTGACCCAAGGGAGACTGGGGCACAAGCCAATGGTTTCTGCATTTTCCTGTTTGGCTGTTCAGGAGTCTCATTGGACAAAGGTATTATCCCTCCCATGGGACCTCATTCAGTTTTCTTGTCTTCTTTAATAACTTTAGGAAAAAATCAGCTAATAACTTTCTTAGATTGTTGTATTTCTTGAAAGCAGAGATATTAACTAGATGACTTCCCTCCATTTCATTATAAGAAGTTTTCATTATAAGAAGTTTTGCAAACACAGAAAAGTTGAAAGAATTTTATAGTGAACACTCATATACCCACCTAGATTCTACCATTAACGTTTTACTCTACTTGCTTTGTCATATATGCTCATTGAAATCTTTGGTTATCATTTGCCGTGCATTGACTCAGTATCTCTGCATATTACATTATCTGCACCTACTGGGATATAAAGTCAGTAGAAACCAGGGAGTCACTAATACATATTAATAACAGAAAAGGTGAGAAAGACAGAAGTAGGACTTTGAAAAGGTTCTAATAAATTATTAATAGTACAAAAATTCCTTTAGCATTCAGGTAGAGTTCAAGGCAATGAAGTATTGACTTGGGACAAAGTTAAAACATTTTCCTCAAAAAAATAATTTTAGAATATTAATGTGTAGCTGTTATATAAAAAAAATTCCTAAACATAATTTTATTCAAAATGCAAATTAAATCCATATTCAATAGAATTGATATAAAATCTGTAGAATGGATATTTAGAAAACAAACTACAATGGGCCTTGATTTTGATTGGTTTTGCTTTTTAGAATGCCTTGCATTTTAAACATGCAATCATGAATATGTTTATGTATTCTGCTTCTTAACATCTAGTTTATAGATTATTTGTGGAAAGCATTTAACCACTGACTGGTTGTCCCAGCCACACTGTGTTCTCCTGTGTGCATTTAGACAGGCGTGGTGATATCATCCTCAGCCAAACTGATCTGAGGAAGCAGAAGTTGTGGGTAAAATGCTATACCTAGGATTTTCCAATCCAGACTCAAACCAGGTGTATGTGGCTTGCTTCCTGTTGTCATGTGGATTTGCCAGGAGTAAATTTTCATCTCAGTTTCTGGATGTAGTCTGGTGAATAACACTTGATTAAATGTTCTTGCATTTCTAGACAATTCCTAACCATAAGGAACAGGAGTGGGACCCTCAAAAAACAGATAAATATGCTGGGATATTTCGCTTTCGTTTCTGGCATTTTGGAGAATGGACTGAAGTGGTGATTGATGACTTGTTGCCCACCATTAATGGAGATCTGGTCTTCTCTTTTTCCACCTCCATGAATGAGTTTTGGAATGCTCTGCTGGAAAAAGCTTATGCAAAGTAAGGAGGGGATTGACTAGTCTGCTGTCAGGGTACATGAGGAAAGGAAAGCCGCATTTGTCTTTGGAAGCTCATTCTCTCCCAGCCCAACCCTGGAGTTTAAGTTGGGTAAGATGTCAGTCAGAACTAAGGCATTGTTTTGCACTTGGGCCTGGCTGTCAGAAATCTTAGATGAGAGAGAAATCAGAGGTTCTTGTCTCCATTTAAACTCTTACCTGCTCCCAGGTATCCTTTCCTGCTGCTATCTGCAGATCACATGGCATTATCACTTCTTTTTTTCTTTAATATCTCCCCATAGAAAGAAGTTTTTGCATAGACTGTCCTTGATCAACATAGCCTAAGCCTAGAAATTTCTGAATATAATTTCAAAAAATATCTCATTTCATACCTAGAGAAAAGCCATCTGGTAAAGTCTAGGCAGGGAATGTTCTGATTCTTTAGAGTATTATGTTCTTGACCTGGAAAAACAATTTTACAAAGATAACCTTGCATACTTGCCCTCAGGCTGCTAGGCTGTTATGAGGCCCTGGATGGTTTGACCATCACTGATATTATTGTGGACTTCACGGGCACATTGGCTGAAACTGTTGACATGCAGAAAGGAAGATACACTGAGCTTGTTGAAGAGAAGTACAAGCTATTCGGAGAGCTGTACAAAACATTTACCAAAGGCGGTCTGATCTGCTGTTCCATTGAGGTTTGTACTTATGAAAAACAACCACTGTATACTCATTCCTGGCAGAAGAGACTACAAAATTTAGTAGGGAAATTCACCCTTAACCCAAAGACCCATGAAAAACTATTAATGGTACTTGGAAAGCTAAGATACACATTTTGTCCTGGTGTAGAAGTTGAGGTGCTTTAATTTTTTATCCTTTTGTACCAGTCAGTCCACGTGGAACCAATGCAGCATCCAGGCTGGTGTCAGTAGCCTCTGCTAAATTATTCCTCCTGTCTCTGCTTCTAGATCTTGAGGTTATGGCTGCTTGTTCAATAAATGAATCTGCCCCATCAAATTTTGTCAGTCCATATTAATGTACTACAGTGGATAGTCTGAATCTGACTTGTTTGAGTTGTTATATTACATTCTTTATCTCTACTGCTTTTGTTTCAAGTTGGGTGTCAGGATGAAATTTCCATCTGTGTGAGAACTAGCTTCAATCCTACTGGGTTAAGCCAATTAATGAAGAAGGGGGATCAGGACTGGTACTCCCAGTTTCTGTGCCTTTATATATCTTTCTTTGCTCTCAGTCTCCCAATCAGGAGGAGCAAGAAGTTGAAACTGATTGGGGGCTGCTGAAGGGCCATACCTACACCATGACTGATATTCGCAAAATTCGTCTTGGAGAGAGACTTGTGGAAGTCTTCAGTGCTGAGAAGCTGTATATGATTCGCCTGAGAAACCCCTTGGGAAGACAGGAATGGAGTGGCCCCTGGAGTGAAATGTGAGTTGCATTCCACTTTCACAGCTACATCTCCAAAGCCCTGTAGTTCTCCCAGACCCATCCCTCCAGACTGCTAGTGTGCTCTCAGTGCTCAGTGACATCTGTGGGCTCTTGTCAGGCATGGGGTCTGTGACCCAGCCACAGATGAAATAAAGCAGGACTGATTCTCATGCATTCTGTTTCTCTGGCATCCTGCTTACTACAAGAAGTCAATGGCAAACATAATGGTTTATCTTTTTTTCTTTCTTTCTTTCTATTTGCTTTCAGTTCTGAAGAGTGGCAGCAACTGACTGCAGGAGATCGCAAAAACCTGGGGCTTGTTATGTCTGATGATGGAGAGTTTTGGTGAGGAGCGGTTTCTGCACTAAGGGAATTGGGGCTTCCACATGGAACTACAGTGTTAAGTATTAAATACCATCTTTATCTTTTTCCTGTGCACCTTCCATTCAGGATGAGCTTGGAGGACTTTTGCCGCAACTTTCACAAACTGAATGTCTGCCGCAATGTGAACAACCCTATTTTTGGCCGAAAGGAGCTGGAATCGGTGTTGGGATGCTGGACTGTGGATGATGATCCCCTGATGAACCGCTCAGGAGGCTGCTATAACAACCGTGATACCTTCCTGCAGAATCCCCAGGTTTGAGTCAATCACTTTATTTGCCTCAAAGTTATCCAGTCAATAGGAACTCAGATCTTGCTTTGGTCATCTCTGGAGTATTTCTTTAGCATCAAGTCTTCCATTTGCAGTTATCATGTAATATTCATTAACCAGGATCTCTAGGGATTGTCTCAGGTGCTTGTAAACCACAGCAGACTATGCCTTTTTGCAGAGACAGACTTTGGCAGCATTATCAAATCTGAATCACCTCCTCTGGCTGCCTCTCTTCTGGCCATATTGCCTGGTATGGCTCTTTGACAATCCCTGCTTCCTTGTGATGGTCCCACATTGGAGAGAGAAGATCTGCTTTGAGATGTTCTCTCAATTCTTCCTCATTTCGCTTTACTGCCCAGCTGTTCTCTGGGGTGCACATTTACTATATTCTTCCTCTTTCTAATGCAGATGACTCTTTTGAACCTCATTATTATGCCTCCATTTTATCATCTAGATCCAGGTCATTTTTCCCAGGATTTGAATCATTGCCCTGTCAATGACTCCATCCCATCCATCTCCCATTACAGTGCTATTCCAGGTGACACAGCAGGGTCAAGTCCAGAGTAAAAAACCCAAACATCTAAAGCCTGAATCTATAATAACCTGGATGGTTTCATCTCAAAATGTGCTGATGAGCTAACTCATAGAAAACAAGAATTCTGCCTATATTGCTGCCTCACTGGACATGGGTGTGTCTTTTCTTTCCATGGATCTCATTGGTCAGGCATTTAGGAGAATACCGAGACTAGTGAGCTGATTCACCTAACTCATACTGCTCTTCCACCCTTTCCATTTTAATTGTTCCTAAAGAAAAGAAATCTCCTATCTCCCCTGCCACACACCACCTCACCCCCATTTACAGCTCTGGAAATGTTTCAAGTATTAGGCACATATACTAAGCTGGGAAAATGGCTTCACTCTATATCTATGTACAGGATTGAACTTAGGGGCCTTAGTTCTGAATCTGTTTTTTCTTCTTTCCTTCCTTCCTTCCTTCCTTCCTTCCTTCCTTCCTTCCTTCCTTCCTTCCTTCCTTCCTTCCTTCCTTCCTTCTTTCCGTCATTTTAGAGATGGGATCTCACTTTGTTGCCCAGACTGGAGTGCAGTGGCAGGATCACAGTTCACTGCACCCTTGAATTCCTGGGATCAAGGGATCCTTCTACCTTAGCCTCCCAAATAGCTGTTTCATGTTTCCTTCTAAAGGGAGAGAGGAATGGAGACAGAGACAGAGAGGAGAATCTGATGCCTTTTAGTTTTGTCTCCTAATAGCACCGTGATTCCCCAGATGATGTTTGGAAAGTCTGACACAGGCTTGTAGCTTCCTTAAAGTGGCAGTAGCAAAACATCAATTCTCCAAGGAAGTGGATCCAGCTCTTCCACAGGCCATAAGTCTGGCTGGCAATAGGAGGCTAGCCCAGGGTGATGCTGTAGTGTCAGGCTGAGTCAAATGAAAACCCTTTCTGTCTTTATGGATTCCAGACTTTTTCTATAAATGGCATTTAAATAAGAAGGGATAATAACAACAACAATAATAATAATATAATAATTTACCAATAACTTATTAGAACAAAGCATATCCTCTTTGGCATCAAAGGCTAAGAATAAAGTTGTCCCTCAACACATGCTGAATGACATAGAAAGAAGCAAGTGTTAATGGTATACACTTAGCAAGTCAATGAATTATCCAAGACCTTGTTGTCTGATCAATATCAAAGCCCAGAAAATAACTCAAGGCTCTGCTTCCCAATGACAAGCTTTCTTCCCTGAAATTTAAGCTGGCTCATCTGAAATGGGAATTCTAACTCACCTCTTTGGTGGCCTCTTTCCCTTAGTACATCTTCACCGTGCCTGAGGATGGGCACAAGGTCATTATGTCACTGCAGCAGAAGGACCTGCGCACTTACCGCCGAATGGGAAGACCTGACAATTACATCATTGGCTTTGAGCTCTTCAAGGTAAAAATTTGGAGCAGAGAGAATGGAGGCAAACAAAGTAAAAATTAGGATGATTTAGGGGTAGGGGAAGAATGAAAGGCCTAGGGATAAAGAAAACGGAGGATACAAAAACCACGATTTGAGTGGAATTGAATATTTTACCCTATTTCATTTCCAGGTGGAGATGAACCGCAAATTCCGCCTCCACCACCTCTACATCCAGGAGCGTGCTGGGACTTCCACCTATATTGACACTCGCACAGTATTTCTGAGCAAGTACCTGAAGAAGGGCAACTATGTGCTTGTCCCAACCATGTTCCAGCATGGTCGCACCAGCGAGTTTCTCCTGAGAATCTTCTCTGAAGTGCCTGTCCAGCTCAGGTTCAGTTTCCTTCACAAGCCCTCAAACCCCTGTTCTTTGCTTTACCTCCAATCCTGAACCCCTTCACCCATCTCCCCTCTTCAGACGTTCGATGGGACAACTTGTTTAAATCAGACTTGATTCACTGAAATCATGGTGGTAAAAATATTTCTCAAAGAGAGGTTGGGGGAAATTCCCCAGTGAAGGTCTGAACTTTAGAGCTCTGAGCTACCCTTAAAGAGGAACAGGCCTATAGTCTAAGTTCTTCCACATCAAATTTTGTCTTCTGTTTTCTGGCTGATACCCTCTTTTCTTAAGCAGATGACACTCCTCCCTGCTCTTCTATTATGTTCTGAGTGCTGGGTCACTAAAGCCACCTTTTTGTCCCAGCCCTGCCTACTTCGATCTTTATCTCCTGGCCCTTAAAGAAAGGAGAAAGGAAAGCATGCTCAAAATATATATAAGCCATATCTGAGGAAGAATGGGCTAAGTCATACAATGTCTCATGCTTTTCAGCAATGATGTCTGCTTTGGTGGATTTATTTCATCAAAGGATTTTTATCATATGATGAAAATATTTTATTTTTGATGTTCTAGGGAACTGACTCTGGACATGCCCAAAATGTCCTGCTGGAACTTGGCTCGTGGCTACCCGAAAGTAGTTACTCAGATCACTGTTCATAGTGCTGAGGACCTGGAGAAGAAGTATGCCAATGAAAGTAAGAATGGCAGGAATGTCTGGAAAGCAAAATTCAGTTGCATTTATAGCACATAAGTTAGAAAATATGATCACAAATTATTTTCTCCAGCAATATTTTCAGTCTAGAGAAGTTGGGAATGGATGGCAATCATGGCAGAGGATGGGATGTCAACTTCAGGCAAGACCTATAATAGATTCATTTTCATATTCCTATACAAAATATGGAAAAGGAAAGGGAAGTGGGAATAAAAGTGTTGAATCTCAGTCATTCCGGTGCTCAGGTGCTATGCTGAAAGTCCCAGGACTGGCTTACTGAGATACCTTCTTGTCTATCTAGAAAAGGGACTTTAATTGCTGTGTTAAAAACATGTCACTTTGTTCCAGCTGTAAACCCATATTTGGTCATCAAATGTGGAAAGGAGGAAGTCCGTTCTCCTGTCCAGAAGAATACAGTTCATGCCATTTTTGACACCCAGGCCATTTTCTACAGAAGGACCACTGACATTCCTATTATAGTACAGGTAAGAGTGTGTACAGGGGTCCCCAGAAAGGCTCATACTCTCCACCAGATACTAGATGATCCCAAGTACCTTATGTATGTTTAGGATGCAGAACAAGAATTATGATATTTTTTGGTTTGTTTTATACTCAAAAACTCTTCTCACCAAGCATGGACACTGACTTCCTTATTACCATCCATCCTAAATCTCCTCTCTTCCATTTATTTAATTGTGGGCAAAAGTCCACATGCTCACTAGTACACATGTTAACACATGTATCATAAAATCCCATGGAGGGAAGCATATGCCAGTTCAGAGGACCCTCAACATGGCTAGGTCAGGATGAATCACTGCAGTCTGGCAGTTTTTCTGACTTAATACGCCTGACCAGCAGCCTTTAGGTAACCATCTCACAGGTCAAGAACAAACCGGAGATTCCGTTTTCTGGCTTTTCACCTATATTCTTTGAGATATCCTTCCCTCAGCTGATGGGCTTTCAGGAACGGACAGAATGGTCTCTTGGTTTTAAAACAAATCTTTTGAAGCTCAGCATTAGATCTGAATGTCACTGGGCAAAGGTTAATCTCACTGAGGGCTGCTCATCTTCACTCCCTTCATTTGTCTTTCCAGGTCTGGAACAGCCGAAAATTCTGTGATCAGTTCTTGGGGCAGGTTACTCTGGATGCTGACCCCAGCGACTGCCGTGATCTGAAGTCTCTGTACCTTCGTAAGAAGGGTGGTCCAACTGCCAAAGTCAAGCAAGGCCACATCAGTTTCAAGGTTATTTCCAGCGATGATCTCACTGAGCTCTAAATCTCCAATCCCAGAGAATCCTGACAAAGCTTGCCACCCTTTTATTTTCTGTCAGGTGCCAGGTCTTAGTTAAGATTCACAATCTTTAGAAAGAATGAGATTCACAATAATTAACTTTCCTCTCTTCTGATAAATTCCTCATACTTCCCAATCAAGTAGCATCAGTAGCGACATAACCTATATACCTCCAGCAGCTGGACATGGGGAGGCGACAGTCCTATCTAGACGTCATACACCTTTGCCAAGAAAGGATCTCTGAGGCTTCCGGGGGTGAGATTCAAGCAGGACAATAACAAGAGGCTGAACACCCTACAGATGTCTGTGATGTTTTCAGTTGTTCGATGTATCTCCCCTGTAGGGCATGTTGAGGAAGGAGGAGGGCTGATCAAGGCCAAGCTGGTCTAGCCTGACATCCTATCTCCTGACTGAACACTATAGACTTCCCAGCAGCATTTCACCCAGCAGCCAGAGCCGGCTTTAAGTCCCCAACCCTTACAGCCACCACTGCCACCACCACCAACCACGACCACCACCACCACCACCACCACTCACCACCATCACCACCTCCGGAAAGTGTAGTCCTGCCCTCAACCAAGTCACCCCCCACAGTAAATTTTACCTTCATGTTGAGAAGGCTTCCTAGGTGCTTAATCAAGAGCTGGAGTTCAATGAGTCCTAGACAGTGAGAAGGGCCTGAGCTTCAGCTCAGTGGAAGCCAGCTGTGTGCCACAAGAAGGAAAAGTGGAAGAAGCTGCAGTGGGAGACAAAGCCTCGGTCCCCCACCCATCTACACACACCTACACTCACACACGCGCACATGGGCGCGCACGAACTACCGTTTAGGCAGTCAGTGGGCAAGAGGAAAGATAAGTGAGTACCATACACACCTAAAAGATGAGAGAATTCATCCAGACATAGTACAGCCAGTTTGGGGCCCCTGACTGCAATGTGAAACCTCTCGCTGCTGCTAGGTTTACAAACAAGCCCATTGTCCTGTGCCTCCTAATATCATTTGTACTGAAGACCCCATCTGGGGACTTGAGACTTTGGTCCCAGCCCAGACTCCTCAGACTTTTCTCTCAGTTGGGATGCTTCACTCGCTGGGGGTGTTTGTTTGCCCTCTCATTTTTCAGTACTTCTACAGAATTTTCTCTAGAGTCAGTCATTATGAAATGTTCTTCCCTCCATCTTAACCTATCAATGTTCTGCCCCTCCTTCAAGGCCCAGTATAAATGCCACCTCCTCCATGAAGCCTTCCCTAATTCCGCCCCAAACCCCCACCTTCAACAATATTTCAACGCTTCTGCAATGATGAAAAAGAAACATAGTTGTAGTACTTAGCCTAGTCCAGCAAGCATTCATTTTTAGCTCGCTCATTTTTTACCATGTTTTCCAGTCTGTTTAACTTCTGCAGTGCCTTCACTACACTGCCTTACATAAGCCAAATCACAATAAAGTTCATATTCAATACATTGACCAGTCTTGACTTGAATTGATGGCATGGGATGGATGGCAAGAGTGAACATCTGTTAAGACTTGTTTCAAAGCCACTGGACGTGGGGGCTGGAGTGCTTCACGAAATCTGAGCTCAGGTAAAAGTGTGATGGATTCAAAGGCCCTGGCTACACTCTGATGGTACAGTTCTTTGCATGCTGGGGTAGTTGGAAGAATGAAGAGGGGCCTTTATTTCATATTTAGGGACAGCTGGGTGCTATTCAGAGTTACTTGAGTTTGAAACTCCTATTTGGGATTGGACTCGAGGCCATAGGTACAGCAGCCAAATCTTTCAAGGGCAGATCTCTCAACAAGACAAAATACCAACTACCCTTTCCCAGCATCTTCCTTAGAGCCAAAGGGATGTGTGAAGACTTCACTCATTTGCTTATACAAACTACCATCTGCCCATTTTAGGGTGGGTAAAGGGGAAAATTCTTATTTTTCTTTCTGCCATGAAACAGTGCCTGACCAGGGGAGAGATCTCCAAAGGGATAGCTCAGGAGAACAGTTCTCAAGTCCAGCCCTCACTGTCTGTCCCTATAACATTAACCCAGAACACACTAGAGATTTACATGTTGTAGATTTTTATTAGACATGAAATATCCCTTGCAGATAATGCAGTCGATCCATATGGTCACCAGATGGCACTATGATATTACAATTAAGCACAAAGACGCTACTGCGTTTTTTCCCCCAAGGATGAGAATTTTTCCCCAGATGAAAAAGGGTAGAATGCCCTCTCTCATCACTCCTATTCAACACAGAATTGGAAGTTCTGGCCGGGGCAATTAAGCAAGAGAAAGAAAGAAAGGGGGCCGGGCGCGGTGGCTCAAGCCTGTAATCCCAGCACTTTGGGAGGCCGAGACGGGCGGATCACGAGGTCAGGAGATCGAGACCATCCTGGCTAACACGGTGAAACCCCGTCTCTACTAAAAAGTACAAAAAACTAGCCGGGCGAGGTGGCGGGCGCCTGTAGTCCCAGCTACTCCGGAGGCTGAGGCAGGAGAATGGCGTAAACCCGGGAGGAGGAGCTTGCGGTGAGCAGAGATCCGGCCACTGCACTCCAGCCTGGGTGACAGAGCCAGACTCCGTCTCAAAAAAAAAAAAAAAAAAAAAAAAAAAAAAAGAAAGAAAGGGTATTCAAATAGGAAGAGAGGATGTCAAATTGTCTCTGTTTGCAGATGACATGATTGTATATTTAGAAAACCCCACCCCCTCAGCCCAAAATCTCCTGAGGCTGATAAGAAACTTCAGCAAAGTCTCAGGATACAAAATCAGTGTGCAAAAATCACAAGCACTCTTATACACCGGTTACAGACAAGCAAAGAGCCAAATAATGAGTGAACTCCCATTCATAATTGCTAGAAAGAGAACAAAATACCCAGGAATATAACTTACAAGGGATGTGAAGGACCTCTTTAAGGAGAACTACAAACCACTGCTCAATGAAAGAAGAGAGGACACAAACAAATGGCAAATAAATCCATGCTCATGGATAGGAAGAATCAACGTTGTGAAAATGGCCATACTGCCCAAAGTAATTTATAGATTCAATGCTATTCCATCAAGCTACCATCAACTTTCTTCACATAATTAGAGAAAAACTACTTTAAATTTCATATGAAACCAAAAAAGAGCCCGCATTGCCAAGACAATCCTAAGCAAAAGGAACAAAGCTGGAGGCATCATGCTACCTGACTTCAAACTATACTACAATGCTACAGCAACCAAAACATCATGGTACTGGCACCAAAACAGAGATATAGACCAATGGAACAAAACAGAGGCCTCAGAAATAACACCACACATCTACAACCATCTGATCTTTGACAAACCTGACAAAAAGAAGCAATGGGGAATGGGTACCCTACTTAATAAATGGTGCTGGGAAAACTGACTAACCATATGCAGAAAGCTGAAACTGGATCCCTTCCTTACACTTCATACAAAAATCAACGCAAGATGGATTAAAGACTTAAATGTGAAACCTAAAACCATGAAAACCCTAGAAGAAAACCTAGGCAACACCAATCAGGACATAGGCATGGGCAAAGACTTCATGTCTAAAACACCAAAAGCAATGGCAACAAAAGCCAAAATTGATAAATGAGATCTAATTAAACTAAAGAACTTCTTCACAACAAAAGCAACTATCATCAGCACGAACAGGCAACCTACAGAATTGGAGAAATTTTTTGCAATCTATCTATCTGACAAAGGTGTAATATACAGAATCTAGAAGGAACTTAAACTAATTTACAAGAAAAAACAACAGCATCAAAAAGTAGGCAAAGGATATGAACAGACGCTTCTCAAAAGAAGACATTTATGCAGCCAACAAACATATGAAAAAAAAACGCATCATCACTGGTCACAAGAGAAATGCAAATCAAAACCACAATGAGATACCATCTCACACCAGTTAGAATGGCGATCATTAAACAGTCAGGAAACAAGAGATGCTGGTGAGGATGTGGAGAAATAGGAGCGCTTCTACACTGTTGGTGGGAGTTCAAATTAGTTCAACCATTATGGAAGACAGTGTGGTGCTTCCTCAAGGATCTAGAACCAGAAATTCCATTTGCCCCAATAATTCCATTACTGGGTATATACCCAAAGGATTACAAATCATTTTACTATAAAGGCACATGCACATGTATCTTTATTGCAGCACTATTTACAATAGCAAAGATGTGGAACCAACCCAAATGCCCATCAACGATAGACTGAATTAAGAAAATGTGGCATGGGGCATGCCCAAGATGGCTGAATAGGAACAGCTCCAGCTTCCAGCTCCCAGCGTGAGTGACACAGAAGACGGGTGATTTCTGCATTTTCAACTGAGGTACTGGGTTCATCTCACTGGGGAGTGCCAGACAATCGGTGCTGGTCAACTGGTGCAGCCCGACCAGCGAGAACTGAAGCAGGGCGAGGCATCGCCTCACCTGGGAAGCACAAGGGGGAAGGGAATCCCTTTTCCTAGCCAAGGGAAACTGAGACACATGACACCTGGAAAATCGGGTAACTTCCACCCTAATACTGCACTTTGCCAAGGGTCTTAGCAAACCGGCACACCAGGAGATTATATCCCACACCTGGCCCAGAGGGTCCCACACCCACGGAGCTTCCCTCATTGCTAGCACAGCAGTCTGAAATCTAACTGCAAGGCGGCAGCGAGGCTGGGAGAGGGGCACCTGCCATTGCCGAGGCTTAAGTGGGTAAACAAAGCCACTGGGAAGCTCGAATTGGGTGGAGCCCACCGCAGCTCAAGGAGGCGGGCCTGCCTCTGTAGACTCCTCCTCTGGGGACAGGGCATAGCTAAACAAAAAGCAGCAGAAACCACGGCAGAGGTAAATGCCCCTGTCTGATAGCTTTGAAGAGAGCAGTGAGTCTCCCAACACGGAGGTTGAGATCGAAGAACGGAAAGACTGCCTGCTCAAGTGGGTCCCTGACCCCTGAGTAGCCTAACTGGGAGACATCTCCCACTAGGTGCAGACCAACACCTCACACCTCACACAGCGGGGTACACCCCTGAGATGAAGCTTTCAGAGCAAGAATCAGACAGCAACACTCGCTGTTCAGCAATATTCTATCTTCTGCAGCCTCTGCTGCTGATACCCAGGCAAACAGGGTCGGGAGTGGACCTCAAGCAATCTCCAAGGGACCTACAGCTGAGGGTCTTGACTGTTAGAAGGGAAACCAACAAGCAGAAAGGACATCCACACCAAAACCCCATCAGTACGTCACCAGCATCAAAGACCAAAGGCAGATAAAACCACAAAGATGGGGGAAAAGCAGTGCAGAAAAGCTGGAAATTCAAAAAATCAGAGCACATCTCCCCCTCCAAAGGAATGCAGCTCATCGCCAGAAATGGAACAAAGCTGGATGGAGAATGACTTTGATGAGTTGAGAGAAGAAGGCTTCAGTCGATCAAACTTCTCAGAGTTAAAGGAGGAACTACGTAACCAGCGCAAAGAAACTAAAAACCTTGAAAAAAGAATGGATGAATGGATAACTAGAATAATCAATGCAGAGAAGACCTTAAAAGAACTGATAGAGATGAAAACCATAACACGAGAACTACATGACAAATGCACAAGTTTCAGTAACCAACTCGATCAACTGGAAGAAAGAGTATCAGCGATTGAAGATCAAATGAACGAAATGAACCAAGAAGAGAAGTGTGGAGAGAAAAGAGTAAAAAGAAATGAATAAAGCCTCCAAGCAGTATGGGATTATCTGAAATAATATATTGTGATGGGGAAAATGGAACCAAGTTGGAAAACACTCTGCAGGATATCATCCAGGAGAACTTCCCCAATCTAGTAAGGCAGGCCAACATTCAAATTCAGGAGATACAGAGAACACCACAAAGATACTCCTCGCGAAGAGCAACTCCAAGACACATAATTGTCAGATTCACCGAAGTTGAAATGAAGGAAAAAATGTTAAGGGCAGCCAGAGAGAAAGGTCGGGTTACACACAAAGGGAAGCCCATCAGACTAACAGCAGATCTCTTGGCAGAAACTCTCCAAGCGAGAAGGGGGGGGGGGGGGGGCAATATTCAATATACTTAAAGAAAAGAATTTTAAACCCAGAATTTCATATCCAGCCAAACTAAGTTTCATAAGTGAAGGAGAAATAAAATCCTTTACAGACAAGCAAATGCTTAGAGATTTTGTCACCACCAGGCCTGCCCTACAAGAGATCCTGAAGAAAGCACTAAACATGGAAAGGAACAACAGGTACCAGTCATTGCAAAAACATGTCAAAATGTAAAGACCATTCATGCTAGGAATAAACTGCATCAACTAGTGAGCAAACTAACCAACTAATATAATAATGACAGGATCAAGTTCACACATAACAATATTAACCTTAAACGTAAATGGACTAAATGGTCCAATTAAAAGACACAGATTGGCAAATTGAATAGAGTCAAGACCCATCAGGTTGCTGTATTCAGGAGACTCATCTCACATGCAGAGACACACAGGGGCTCAAAATAAAGGGATGGAGGAAGATCTACCAAGCAAATGGAAAACAAACAAAAGCAGGGGTTGTAATCCTAGTCTCTGATAAAACAGACTTTAAACCATCAAAGATCAAAAGAGGCAAGGAAGGCCATTACATAGTGGCAAAGGGATAAATTCATCAGGAAGAGCTAACTATCCTAAATATATATGCACCCAATACAGGAGCACCCAGATTCATAAAGCAAGTCCTTAGAGACTTACAAAGAGACTTAGACTCCCATACAATAATAATGGGAGACTTTAACACTTCACTGTCAACGTTAGACAGATCAACGAGACAGAAAGTTAACAAAGATATCCAGGAATTGAACTGAACTCTGCACCAAGCAGACCTAATAGACTTCTACAGAACTCTCCACCCCAAATCAACAGAATATACATTTTTCTCAGCATCACATCTCACTTATTCCAAAATTGACCACATAGTTGGGAGTAAAGCACTCCTCAGCAAATGTAAAAGAACAGAAGTTATAACAAACTGTCTCTCAGACCACAGTGTAATTAAACTATAACTCAGGACTAAGAAACTTAATCAAAACTGCTCAACTACATGGAAACTGAACAACCTGCTCCTGAATGACTACTGGGTACATAACGAAATGAAGGCAGAAATAAAGATGTTCCTTGAAACCAATGAGAACAAAGATACAACATACCAGAATCTCTGGGACACATTTAAAGCAGTGTGTAGAGGGAAATTTATAGCACTAAATGCCCACAAGAGAAAGCTGGAAAGATCTAAAATGGACACCCTAACATCACAATTAAAAGAACTAGAGAAGCAAGAGCAAACACATTCAAAAGCTAGCAGAAGGCAAGAAATAACTAAGATCAGAGCAGAACTGAAGAAGATAGAGACACAAAAAACCCTCCAAAAAAATCAATGAATTCAGGAGCTGGTTTTTTGAAAAGATCATAAAAATTGATAGACCAGTAGCAAGATTAATAAAGAAGAAAAGAGAGAAGAATCAAATAGACGAAATTAAAAAATGATAAAGGGGATATCACCACCGACCCCATAGAAATACAAACTACCATCAGAGAATACTATAAACGCCTCTATGCAAATAAACTAGAAAACCTAGAAGAAATGGATAAATTCCTGGACACTTACACTCTCCCAAGATTAAACCAGGAAGAAGTTGAATCCCTGAATAGACCAATAGCAGGCTCTGAAATTGAGGCAATAATTAATAGCCTACCAACACAAAAAAGTCCAGGACCAGATGGATTCACAGCCGAATTCTACCAGAGGTACAAGGAGGAGTTGGTACCATTCCTTCTGAAACTATTCCAATCAATAGAAAAAGAGGAAATCCACCCTAACTCATTTTATGAGGCCAACATCATCCTGATACCAAAGAATGGCAGAGACACAACAAAAAAAGAGAATTTTAGACCAATATCCCTGATGAACATTGATGCAAAAATCCTCAATAAAATACTGGCAAACCGGATTCAGCAGCACATCAAAGAGCTTATCCACCATGATCAAGTGGGCTTCATCCCTGGAATGCAAGGCTGGTTCAACATTCGCAAATCAATAAACATAATCCAGCATATAAACAGAACCAAAGACAAGAACCACATGATCATCTCAATAGATGCAGAAAAGGCTTTTGACAAAATTCAACAGCCCTTCATGCTAAAAACGCTCAATAAATTCGGTATTGATGGAACGTACCTCAAAATAATAAGAGCTATTTATGACAAACCCACAGCCAATATCATACTGAATGAGCAAAAACTGGAAAAATTCCCTTTGAAAACTGGCACAAGATAGGGATGCCCTCTCTCACCACTCCTATTCAACATAGTGTTGGAAGTTCTGGCTAGGGCAATCAGGCAAGAGAAAGAAATCAAGAGTATTCAGTTAGGAAAAGAAGAAGTCAAATTGTCCCTGTTTGCAGATGACATGATTGTATATTTAGAAAACCCCATTGTCTCAGCCCAAAATCTCCTTAAGCTGATAAGCAACTTCAGCAAAGTCTCAGGATACAAAATTAATGTGCAAAAATCACAAGCATTCTTATACACCAGTAACAGACAAACAGAGAGCCAAATCAGGAATGAACTTCTATTCACAATTGCTTCAAAGAGAATAAAATACCTAGGAATCCAACTTACAAGGGATGTAAAGGACCTCTTCAAGGAGAACTACAAACCACTGCTCAGTGAAATAAAAGAGGACATAAACAAATGGAAGAACATACCATGGAACAGTTCATATGGAACTTTAAATAAAAAAGACTCCACATTGCCAAGACAATCCTAAGCCAAAAGAACAAAGCTGGAGTCATCACGCTACCTGACTTCAAACTATACTACAAGGCTACAGTAACCAAAACAGCATGGTACTGGTACCAAAACAGAGATATAGACCAATGGAACAGAAAGAGCCCTCAGAAATAATACCACACATCTACAGCCATCTGATCTTTGACAAACCTGAGAGAAACAAGAAATGGGGAAAGGATTCCCTATTTAATAAATGGTGCTGGGAAAATTGGCTAGCCATAAGTAGAAAGCTAAAACTGGATCCTTTCCTTATTCCTTATATGAAAATTAATTCAAGGTGGATTAGAGACTTAAATGTTAGACCTGAAACCGTAAAAACCCTAGAAGAAAACCTAGGTAATACCATTCAGGACATAGGCATGGGCAAGGACTTCATGTGTAAAACACCAAAAGCAATGGCAACAAAAGCCAAAATTGACAAATGGGATCTAATTAAACTAAAGAGCTTCTGCACAGCAAAAGAAACTACCATCAGAGTGAACAGGCAACCTACAGAATGGGAGAAAATTTTTGCAATCTACTCATCTGACAGAGGGCTAATATCCAGAACCTATAAAGAACTCAATCAAATTTACAAGAAAAAAACAAACAACCCCATCAAAAAGTGGGCAAAGGATATGAACAGACACTTCTCAAAAGAAGACATTCATACAGCCAATAGACACATGAAAAAATGCTCATCATCACTCGCCATCAGGGAAATGCAAATCAAAACCACAATGAGATACCATCTCACACCAGTTAGAATGGCTATGATTAAAAAAATCAGGAAACTACAGGTGCTGGAGAGGATGTGGAGAAATAGGAGCACTTTTACACTGTTGGTGGGAGTGTAAATTAATTCAACCATTGTGGAAAACAGTGTGGCGATTCCTCATGGATCTAGAACTAGAAATACCATTTGACCCAGCCATCCCATTACTGGGGATATACCCAAAGGATTATAAGTCATGCTGCTGTAAAGACACATGCACACGTATGTTTATTACAGCACTATTCACAATAGCAAAGACTTGGAATCAACCCAAATGTCCATCAGTGACAGACTGGATTAAGAAAATGTGGCGCATATACACCATGGAATACTATGCAGCCATAAAAAAGGATGAGTTCATGTCCTTTGTAGGGACATGGATGCAGCTGGAAACCATCATTCTCAGCAAACTATTGCAAGAACAGAAAACCAAATACCGCATGTTCTCACTCACAGGTGGGAATTGAACAATGAGATCACTTGGACCCAGGAAGGGGAACATCACACACCGGGTCCTATTGTGGGGAGGGGGGAGGGGGAGGGGGGAGGGGGGAGGGGGGAGGGATAGCATTAGGAGATACACCTAATGTAAATGACGAGTTAATGGGTGCAGCACACCAACATGGCACATGTATACATATGTAACAAACCTGCACATTGTGCACATGTACCCTAGAACTTAAAGTATAATTTAAAAAAATAAAAAATAAAAAAATAAAGTGTCTGTTCATGTCCTTTGCTCATTTTTTAATTGGGTTGTTTTTTGCTTGTTGATTTAAGTTCTTTGTAGATTCTAGATACTAGACCTTTGTCTGATTCACAGTTTGGGAATATTGTCTCCCATCCTGTAGGCTGTTTGTTTACTCTGTTGATAATTTCTTTTGCTGTGCAGAAGCTCTTTCATTTAATTAAGTCTCACTTGTCAATTTTTGTTTTTCTTACAATTGCTTTTGGTCTTACCCATAAATAATTTGCTAAAGCTGATGTCGAGAAGGATATTCCTTAGGTTTTCTTCCAGGATTTTTATAGTTAGAGGACTTTCATTTAAATCTTCAGTCCAGCTTAAGTTAATTTTTTTATATGGTGAAAAGTAGGGATCAAGTTTCATTTTTCTACATATGGCTAGCCAGTTCCCCCCGCACCATTACTGAATAGGGAGTCCTTCCTTCATTGTTTATTTTTGTTGACTTGGTCAAAGATCAGATGGTTGTAGGTGTATGGCTTTATTTTTGGGTTCTCTATTCTGTTCCATTGCTCTTTGTGTTTGTTTTTGTAGTGGTGCCATGCTCTTTTGGTTATTGTAGCCCTGTAGTATGGTTTGAAGTCAGGTAATGTTATGCCTCTGGCTTCATTCTTTTTACTTAGGGTTGCCTTGGCTATTTGAGTTCTTTTTTTGTTCCATATGAATTTTAGAATAGATTTTTAAATTCCGTGGAAAATGTCATTGGTATCTTGATAGGAATAGTGTTGATTCTGTAAATTGCTTTGAGCAGTATGGCCATTTTAATAATACTGATTTTTCCAATTCATGAGCATGGACTATTTTTCATTTATTTATGTCATCTATGATTTCCTTCAGCAGTGTTTTGTAGTTCTCCTTGTAGAGATCTTTCACCTCCTTGGATTGATATATTCCTAGGCATTTCATTTTTTTGTGTGTGGCTATTGTAAATGGGACTGCATCTAGATTTGGTCCTTAGCTAGAACATTATTGGTGTATAGAAGTGCTGCTGATTTTTGTACATTGATTTTGTATCCTGAAATTGTACTAAAGTTGTTTATCAGCTCTAGGAACCATTCAAGAGAGTCTTCAGGGTTTTCTAGGTACAGAACCATATTGGCAGTGAGGAGAGATCGTTACTCTTCTTTTCCTATTTGGATGCCTTTTATTGTTTTCCCTTGCCTGATAACTTTGGCTAAGACTTCCAATACTATACAAGTGGCCAACAAACATGAAAAAATGCTCATCATCACTAATCATCAGAGAAATGCAAATCAATACCACAATGAGATATCATCTCACACCAGCCAGAATGGCTATTTAAAAAAAAAACAAAAAACAAAAAAAAACCCAGATGCTGGCAAGGCAGTGAAGAAAAGAGAATGCTTATACTCTTTTGGTGGCACTGTAAGTTAGTTTAGCCACTAGTAGCCAAAGCAGTCCTAAGCAAAAAGAATGAAGCCAGAGGAATGCAATTTGGTCCTTTCTCAAATAACCAAAAGTAGAACACCATTCAACCTAGTAATCCTATTACTGGGTATATATCCAAAGGAAAAGAAATCATTCTACCAAAAATACAGATTCTCTTATATGTTTATTGAGGTACTATTCACAATGGCAGAAACATGGAATCAACATAGGTGCCCATCAACGGTGGATTGGATAAATAAAATATGGTATATATGCACTATGGAATACTACAAAGCCATAAAAAAGAGCAACATCATGTCTTTTTTTTCAGTAACATGGATGCAGTTGGAGGCCATTATCCTAAGTGGATTAACACAGGAACAGAAAACCAAATACTGCATGTTTTCACTTATAAGTGGGAGCTAAACATTGAGTACACATGGACATAAAGAAGAGAACAATACACCCTGGGGACTATTAGAGGGGAGAGGGAGGGAGGGGGTCTTGAATTAAAAAAACACCCACTAGTCAATGAAACCCCATCTCTACTAAACACACACACACACACACACACACACACACACACACACACACACACACACAAATTAGCCGGGAGTGGTGGCGGACGCTTGTAGTCCCAGCTACTGGGAAGGCTGAGGCAGGAGAATGGCGTGAACCCGGGAAGCGGAGCTTGCAGTGAGCAGAGATCGCGCCACTGCACTCCAGCCTGGGCGACAGAGAGAGACTCTGTCTCAAAAAAAAAAAAAAAAAAAAATTAAATTGAAATTAAAAACCACCCACTGGGTACTATACTCAGTACCTGGGTGACAGGATCATCTGTACCCCAAACCTCAGCATCATGCACATATCCTTGCAACAAGCCCGTACATTTACCCCTTGAATCCAAAATAAAAGTTGAAATAGAAAAGAAAAAGAAAAAGTGAAAGGAATTTCCTTTTCTTCCTTTTGCATATCTGAATTTCTTCACGTTTTTATAAGGAACATGTGTCATCTTTTATTATTATGGTTTTATTGAAATATAATTCACATACCATATAATTCTCCAATTTAAAGTGTAAAATTCAATGCTTTTTAGTATATTAACAGTTGTGCCACCAACATTAAAGTCAATTTTATAACAATTCCATCACCTCCAAAAAGAAATATTTTTTCCTTTGTCACGCTCTTACTCCCAACCTCTTTTCTTCCTCACTAAGAAAAGAAAATACTAATTTACTTTCTTCTCTATAGATTGGCCTATTCTAGACATTCCCGTAAGTGAAATCATACAATATATAGACTTCTGTGTCTGTCGTCTTTAGTTTAGCAGAGTATTTTTAAGGTTCTTCCATATCGTAGCAAAACGCAGTATTTCCTTTGTTTTTATTGCTAGATAATAGTCTATTGTGTGGACGTACCAGATTTTATTTATTGATTCTCCAGTTAATGGAAATGGGTTATTCCTACTTTTTGGCTATTATGAATAATGTTGCTGTGAACATTCACATACAGGTTTTTGTTTGAACATGTGTTTTCAATTCTCTTGGGTATATTTCTAGGAGAGGAATTGCTAGATCACATGGTAACTGTGTTTAGCTGTTTGAGTAACTGGAAGATTGTTATTCAAAACAGCTGCACAATTTTGCATTCTCACCTGCAGTATATGAGGCTTTGACTTTCTCCACATCCTTGCCAATACTGGTTATTATCTGTCACTTTTATTCTTCCATCTCAGTGGGTGTGAAATGATATCTCATAGTGTTTTTATTTTTAAGAGAAAATTATATTTATCTTATACATCATATTATGTAACATAATGTTTTGATATACATATACGTGGTGAAATGATTACTACAGTCAAGCAAATTAACATATACATCTCCTCTCATAGTCACTTTTTTTGGTGACAGAACATGAAATGTACTTTTAGAAAATTTCCAATATATAATGCAGTATTATTAATGCTAGTCATCATATTGTACATTAAATATCTAGACATTTATCATGTTAAGTGAAATACACTGGAAACAGAAAGGAAAATACCGCATCATCTCACTTATATGTGGAATCTAAACAAGTCAAACACATAGAAACAGAGAGTAGAATGGCGGCTCCAGGGGAGGGGAGGTCGGGGAAATGGTGAAATGTTGGTCAACAGGTATAAAGTTGTGGGTATGCAGGCTGAATATATATCATTGTATTTTTGCTTTGTGTTTCCCTGATGGCTAATGATGTTGAGCATCTATTTATGCCCTTATTAGAAATTTATACATCTTACTCAAAAAATTATGTATTGAGATCCTTTGCCCATGTTAAAAACGGATTGTCTTTTTTATTGAGTTGTAGACTTTATATATATACATATAAATATATATATATATATATATATATATATTCTGGACCTAAATCATTTAACAGATATGCTTGGCAAATATTATCTGTCATTTTCTGGGTTGTTCCTTCTATTTCTTGATTTGTCCTTTCATGCACAAACATTTTTAATTTTGATGATGTCCAATTTATCTATCTGTTCTTTTGTTGCTTGTGGTTTCGGTGTGATAGCTTAAATCATTGCTTAATCCATTGTTTAAATCATTGTTTAATCTGATGTCACAAAGATTTATGTCTATGTGTTCTACTAAGCGATTTGTTGTTTTAGTTTTTACGTTAAGGACTTTAATCCATTTTGAGTTAATTTGTGTATATGATGTACTGCAAGAATCCAAATTTGGTTTTTTTTTTTTTTTTTTGCATGTGGATATCCATGTGCAAATGGTTTATTTCATTTGTTTGAAAAGACTATCCTTTTTTGTTTTGTTTTGTTTTTATTATTATTATTATACTTTAAGTTCTAGGGTACATGTGCACAACGTGCAGGTTTGTTACATATGTATACCTGTGCCATGTTGGTGTGCTGCACCCGTCAACTCGTCAGCACCCATCAACTCGTCATTTACATCAGGTATAACTCCCAGTGCCATCCCTCCCCCTCCCCCCTCCCCATAATAGGTCCCAGTGTGTGATGTTCCCCTTCCCAAGTCCAAGTGATCTCATTGTTCAATTCTCACTTATAAGTGAGAACATGCGGTGTTTCGTTTTCTGTTCTTGCGATAGTTTGCTGAGAATGATGGTTTCCAGCTGAATCCATGTCCCTACAAAGGACACAAACTCATCCTTTTTTATGGCTGCATGAAAAGACCATTCTTTACCCATTGAATAGTGTTGGCACTCTTGTTGAAAACCAGTGGACCACAAATATGTGAATTTATTTCTGGATTTTCAATTATATTCTATTATCTATGTCTATCCTATGCCAGTACCATGCTGTTTTGATTGCAAATGGCTCTGTAGTAAATTTTGAAATTAGCGTGAGACTTCCAACTGTGTCCTTATCTTTGAATAATTTTTGTTATTTTGGGTCAGCTTGTCAATTTTTTTCAATTTCTGCCAAGAAGTCAGCTAGGATTTTGATAGGCATTGCATTGAATCTGTATATTAATTTGGGGAATATTGCCATCTTAACAATATTGCAGGGCATTTAACTTATTAACATTAAAATGTACATAGGGTGTGTATCACTTTTTAGATAACAGTAAAACAGAACTTGTTCATTTACAAAATAATGTGCTAGTCCCTTTTTAAGGCCTCCTTCTTAACAAGTGTCACATCTCCGTCTTATGCTGTTTCTAGGTGGTCCTTTAAAGACAGAAATAAAGACCTTGCTGTGAGAACTGGGTCAGTTGGAAAAGGGGCAGCTTTGATCTTGAGCGTTCTTGGTTTTGCAGGCTCACTCTTCACACAGTCAAAGTCTGGGTAAGGGAAGATGAAAACTCGTTTATCAAGAGAATATTATCTGCCAAGCCTTGTGCCTTGCATTTCTCCATTACATAGTCCCACTCAATCTTTGCAACAACCTTTTACGTGGGTATAACAATTCCAGTTTGCAGATGAGGAAGCGACAGACTGTGAAGGTTAACAACTTAGATTGAATTCACTGGGCTTTTAGGTGGCAGAGGTAGGAGTTGAATTAAGGTTGATTTTACTCCAGATACTATTCCCATACTCTGAGACCACTGCCAATATAAAAACATCTGTTCAAACCTTTGCCCATAGCTGGCAGAGGGGTCTCATCTTTCTTCGAACCCTAGTAGCTGTTGAGTTGTTCCCAGATGCTCCTTCCAGATGTTGAGGGTTACAAGGGAAGTCCATAGTCTGTACCAGAGTGCTTATCCAAGCTGACTTGCGCCCTGGCACAGTTCGTCTCTCCAGAGGAGCTCTACTCAGGGAAGGGGATTTCCTTTTGTTCCAGGGCAGGACATCTAGTCAGACCAAAAAACTCAGACTTTTTATTTCAGTGCAGATCTTCTCTCCTAGTAAACCATTTGAGATGTAGCTCTCAGTGACAATCTCAATGACAAGAATGACAAGAACTCATTTTACTGTAAAATATTAGATCTTTGTGTGTCTAGCTCTAGACCATAATACAGTCATTTCCAAGAATGTTAAATATATCAAACCGATTCAGATTATTTACCAAGGACTGTGCCTTCCTGAGCAAGTTGAGGAAGAGTTAGCTTGCCTTCCAGGATAGAGATTGACCTACAACAACTGAAAGTACAAATTCAAGCTCCATGGGATGGGGAGCATTGTGGGATTATTCTGTATGATGGGCAGTGCAAAAATACCTCCTCCTCCTTCTCCTCAGCTGTTTGTGATTTCTCAGCCTCATCATTGGTTTTCTGTGCTTTTATATAGAATTATCACACAGGAAGAGTTTGCAGTCACAAACTACAGCCAATGTTATTCACTAACTTTTTTCACTCCCTACTGGCTTACAGATCATCAATTTTGATTTTTTGATGTGATTTTCATAGGTGGTTTCTATAGCTCTCCGTGGATCTGTAAGCAGGGGTCATGTTTTATGTTCATAAAGCATTAGACAAGCTCTTGAGCTTGAGCAGAGGATCCACATGGGGGGATGCACTGAAGAGCCAGAGGCACATTCTGATAGTGCTAGAGAGTTTACAGAAAGGATGTGCGAAAGGGCATGACCTAGTCAGATTTGTTTTTTAGAAAACATACTCAAGCAGAATTATAAATTAGAAGGGAAAAGCAGAAGCTAAGTGACCAGTTCCTTTAGGCCTTCATTATTTATTTTCCTGGATTACGGCAATATTCCCCAGGAGTAATGGGGGTAAAGAGCAAGGAATAGCTTAAGAGATGTTTAATGGCAATAATCAAAAGAACTTGATAACTGAGGAAATGGTATGGGTAAATAAGATGACGGGAAATTCAAGAATGATGCCTAGATTTCTGATTTGAGTGGTGACATAAGAGAGAATATGAGGAGAGACTCTGATATGACAAATATAAAAGAACACATTCAGTTTGGGACAACTTGAGTATCAAGTGCCTTTGAAACACATTAGTGGAGATTTTGAGTAGATAGGTGGATTTATAGTAAGTATCTAGAACTCAGAGGAAATATATATGGGCTTGAGATATTAATTTGGAAGTTATGATGCAGATGGGGGCTAGAGACATGGGTGTGAACAAAATAGACCAGTAAAGAGTCCTGGGGGACATCCACATGAAAGGGATGGCTAGAAACAGGAATATAAAAAGGAACTAGAGAAGTGACAACCAGAAAGGTAGGAAAATGATCAGAAGAGATTGGTCACAGAACCAAAAGAAAATAGAGTTTCAAGAAGAAAGGAACAGTCAACATTCACTCAGTCAACTAAAGTTTATTGAATGACTACTGTGTACCTGGGGATGCCTTCATGGAATTAAAAAGGAAAAAAATGCCTCCTCTGGTAGAGGTAATGTTGAACTGGAAGGAGTCAAACAATACACATAATAAATAAATTAACAATAAAGTATGAAAGAAGTTGATAGATGTTATGAGAAAAAGGACCAGGGAATGCAGATCAGGAGTTCCAGTCAGAAAAGTTCAGTTTACATGGGGTGATCAGGGTAGCACTCGTTGATAAAGAAACACTTGAATATAGACTTGAGGTGAAAGGTGAAGATGGGGATATCCGAGAGAAGGGTGTTTGATCGGAAGGAATAGCCCCCATAGAGGCTCTGAGGTAAACACATGCCTGAAATGCTTGTGGAATAGCAAAGGAGCATTCTGCCTTGAGCTGAATGAATGAGGGGAAGAATAGAAGGGAATGAAGTGAGAAGGTAAGAGCGTGGCACACACGGCGGAGGGCCATGTATGATGTAATTACAAGGATTTTGTCTTTACTCTGAGAGGAGTATGGAACCATTGGAGAGTTCTGATTTATTTTGAATGCTGTGCTGAGATTACAGTTAGGTGTGCAAGTGTAGAAGCAATTGCAAAAATCGAAGCATAGGTAAATATGGCTTGAATCAGATTGGTTGCAGTAAAAGTGGCAAGAAATGGTCAAATTGTACACAGATACAATCGCGCACACACACACACTCATATTGCTTTTACGTTTCAGCTTCACTGAAATATAAATACAATAAAATTGCCTCACTTAATTATACAATTCAATTATGGGTCAATCAGGTTTTATATGGACGCTATAACGTCTTTTGCAAAAATAAATGGAAATAGATGGATTTTCCTCCCAAGAGTATTGTCTTATGGTTTTAAAAGTATCACACAATGGTTTCGGCAATATAAGAGGGAAAATACTTGAGAACTAATAAAGAATTGTCTATTTCTACCTAAGATGGATGAGGGCTTGACATACAAATGTGAAGCATGGACTTGCTTTAAATAGGACAAGGCCTGGCCGATACAGAAAGCACAGCTGGATGCTATCCCCACAAGCAAGAGACTGGTATTAGTGAGCAAAGATTTCTTGCCTTTGGATATAGATGGAGAAAACTGGAGTGCATACTAATGATGTCCACACATTGCACCAACCAGGGCCCACCTCGGCTTGTCTTGCTTAGGACCAGAAGGTGTCTAACAATGGATATACTACTGTGGAAGAGTCACTTGTCTGCATTTGGATTGCTGGCCAAAATTCACTCGGGGCAATGGTTACTACTGAAGGTGTTCCAGTCGACCAAGACTTTTTAAAAGGTGAATAATAATAATGGCTATCATTTATTGAGTATCTACTGTATAGCAGGATAAGCATTATGATATTTTAACTTTTTATTCTTCACAACCTCTGATGTATTTTCATAATCTTGTTAAAATGGGGGAAACTCATGCTTAGAGAGACATAAAATGCAGTTCTAACTCTGAAATCTAAACTCTTAGTCCCATATTAGCCTAAAGGGGATCTATAATTTCAGCGATTCCATTGACTTGACAGCATGTGATTGAGTCAAATTGGAGCAAGAGCAAAACAGGTGGTGGGGGAACAGGATTGAGCATTTTTGGTACTGGGCTACCACCCTACTGGGAACAATAATTTTACTCACTTAATTTTATTTTTGGTGGGAAACCCCATTTTTTTTTTTTTTTTTTTTTTTTTTTTTTTTTTTTTTTACCAGAGACTTCCTCTATGAGGGAGGAAGAAGAGGTGTAGAGATTTAGGAAGTTAATAAAATATGTAGCTAAACCAATGTGGAAACTACTGGAAACATACAGGTTGGCTTCCAAGGCATTTTGCAACAACCTCGAATGGAATAAATACTATTACATTGTTAGAATATGATGACAGGAGCTGCATGGAGAGGTGCTGAATTCCACTGAATAATTGAGGGCCTCCCTGGGGAGTCCAAAATGGTTGCCCTGTTTATGGGCAGGAAGAAAAATGGGTGACCCTATCACAGTGGGCCACAGTGTATACTCTAGTCAATAGGAAATTAAAGAAAAGTCACCAGGCCACCATCCATATGTTTGCCAGCAAAGTAAGCACCCCTCCAGAATTCCTTTAATTCTCACTTAGAGGCTGGGGAGCCAAATTTGTACTTGACCTTGCTCCTGCAGCAGCGGGAACCACCTTAGCTGTAACAAGGCACCATTACAATGATGAAGGACAATATGATTGGAAATCATTTATTACAGGGTGGGGTGAGTGGCTTCTTCAACTGTGATGCCATGATGGTTGGAGAAAAGCTGGTGGAAAACCTGAAGATCTGAGAAAGTGAGGTGAGCTCAATTGGGTACATGGAATTTTATGAATCATTAAGCCTACAACTATGTGCTGGGCCTTACTTTTCCCATCAGAGGAACAGTGACTCCTAGATGGTCATAGAGGGTACACTGGCCCAGCACAACTAACACTGCACCCCTTATGGTACAGATGTTAGTGAAAATGATATTAAGGCTTTCATTTATTTAATAACATACGAAATGCTTTAGTTGATATACCATTTAAAGGAGGGGCTAAGTTTGGTGTTCATAGTGCTCAAAATTATACAGTCAATGAGTTAAGATCAAGAGTTCACCATGGAGCTAACGAAAAAGGGTTTCATTGGTCCTGAAATTGATGGCTTTGCTCCTCATATGAGCACTGATGAAAGGAATGTTCTAGATTACAGATACTTATCCTGATATTATAGGCTATTCTGATATTAATCCACATGCCTACATCATTGGTTAACAGATCAGTCCAAGTGGCATCCATGCAACTTCGCCATTGAAGAGTTATCCTGCATGGATTTGAAAAGTTCATAAATGCTGCTTCTTGCATGAATATTTTGGTATTTTCTCTCAATGTGGGGGAGAAAACCTTTATCATTCAGGACTTGGTAATATGATCCTTCACACAATGAATTATTTATAACATTTTGATGTTAGATGTGTTGGTGTTGGTGAGATTGATGAGACCACATGGAATCCAGATAATGTTTATCTAGAGGAGTTAGAATACTCTAAATTACCAACTGGGAACATTATTGTCTTTTCTACAGTCAAACCTTATGATAGACATATCTTGAAAGCAGGTTACAAAATATGCACTTCTGAGTAAAGTGAAAAACAGTCTACCAAGCACAATGCTTCCAAAATCAAAACAAAAATCACTGCTGAAGGTGGTAATGGACCAATAGCAGCAGAGATTAAGATCTTCATTATAGGAAATAGTTTGATAATCCCCGTTTTCTACTTGAATTCTAGAGGAGTAACTATTTTATTTATAAAATTTTAAAATACCCGAATTATATCAGCTACATATATTTAAATATAAAAGGAATTTTAACTCCATTTGCTAATGTCTGTTCAAGAGAGTTTAGAATGAAAACCTAGTGGGGCTATTTATTTATTCTTACTGCAGGGTTTCAGTATACAATGTAAAGAGTCTTAATTTATAACATTAGAACATGGCATAGCCCTCCCATTTTGTAAATCAAAGCAATTTGGCTTTACATATTATAAAATTAAAAGATATTTCTCATTATGAATTTTATTCTCCTGCAAAACTGTAGGCTGAGAAGCCAGTCAATTCATGTCCACTGGGAAGAACTCATAAGCAATGATATTTGAATTCCCTGCATCCCCAGGGAGGAATCACAAGTGGCTGAAGAGAAAGTGGGACGTCCTACTATCTAAGGTGGGTGGGACTGGTGACAGGTGGAATTAATTTTGTGAGAAACTTCTTGATAGCAAAGTAATAGGTAGTTGGAGGTAGAAGTGGGCTGGGCCATGATACCCATCCTATCTCATTACGATGACCTCTGAAATGTCATAAACAAAGATGCCATGCAGTTTATTGCTTTTCTTGTTGCAAATATTGTTGAGATAATTGTATATCACATGTAATTGTAAGAATGAAGAGAGATCCTGTGTACCTTTTACCTGTTTACCCTCAATGGTAATATAGCCTTGCTTCTTACTTGGCAGAAATGTATATCTCTAGGAAATAGGACAAGGGTTCTCTAGGTAAAATACTAAAGTACATGTATAATAGGGCCACATTGCCAATTTTCTTTTTATCCCAAGGTTGGCCGCTTGAGAGAACATGTATAAATGTGTATGAAGGAATAACTATAGCAAAGGCTTAACCTCTATGGTAGGCAGCAGGCCTGTAATATGCAAAAGTTGACCTGACAAGCCCCAGTAAGGGAGAGGGGAAAAACCAAGACCAAACTTGCTCCCTGGTTCAGTGAGGTGCCAAAAACTGAAAAAGAACATCAAAATGGGTCCAAAGATATAGCGAAATAATTTGATTCCATGGGAAGGGTTTCTGCCGTCAGCTATGGAAAACAAATAAAAAGTAATCAGCTGTAAAATTGCAAAGTGGTTGAGTCATCCCAGAGATCTGTCAGCATCAGGGACTGCTGTGTATATTGCAGATACAGGTAAGTAGAATGGCAAGCACAGGAGCAATCGGACAGTGACACTGGTACAGGATTAGCAGAGGGTAGTGGTAATAGTGGTGCTTGACACAGGTGTGTGAGAAGTCAGCAGATGCCACCCAAGTGCCTGGGGGCAAAGACCTCATGGGATGTGGAGAACAACTAAAACCTGTGGGGTACTTCAGGTATTAGCCCCTCCTCATTTCAGTAGGAGGTAAGGAACCTGGATAAGGCTAGAGTTCCAGCAATCACGCTTATAAGGCTGAGCTGTGGAATAATATATTTATCATTGTTTGGGCCTTGCTCCTCCAAGTCATTGTGACAAAGGAAAATGGCTTCAAATTTTATTTTGTGATGGACGATATTGGTAATTTGCTAACTCATAGTTTTTCTGCTTCATTTAATAGGAATAGGAAAATACTTGGAGCAAATCCTGGCAAGAAAGGCTGGAAGGGTGTGAGGCTTGTTAGCTTGCTAGCAGGAGCTTGTTAGTAGGAGAGGCAGTGCAGTAACTGTGCACATGGGCAGTAGAGAACTTGGCTAAATCCTAGTTGCTGGAATTCTCATTCACTTGCCCACTCATATTTACAGAAAATGTCTTTTTGGCTTTCATCATGGAGAGATTAAGTGAGAAAATTAAAACTTGCATGTAAGTACAGTGAACTAGAAAACAACCAAATAATATTTGGTAACACACATAATGCAATTGTAGGGAATATAGTACCAGTGTGTTTGCACTTACACAAAGGTACAATATTATATACACATTCTCTAGAAGGAGTACTATGCCCACTGTACAAGTAATACTAGTGGAACAAACCTCCAGTTTACCAAATTGCTGGTGTCCTTGAGTCTTGAGGACTCAAGAGAGCCTCTGACAAACCTGGCTCCAACAGGTGCGTCTAGCAGCTTTTAACAAGCTTTACTGTCATTTAGTCACATTTACAGGTGATTTTTTGAATAAAAGTTACCTTTAATAGAAATATCTACAGTGTCTGACATGTAGCAGGAGCTCGATAAATGATTTTCAAATGTATGAACAAATTAGTGAATGAAGGTTTTCAGTAATTTTGGTTGAAATGCCTCCTATGACCTCTGGACTTTGGTATCAGATATAAGACAAAACTAAACATTGTGCAGATGGTTTTGCATGTTCAGGATTTTCCAAGCAGAAAGATGATCAAAAACAAAGTAGTTACTACATGTGATTTCTTTTGGTGGTTCTCCTTCATCTACATTTGTGATCTGCAAGGCTTTTGACCTGCATTGAGTATACACATTCGCCTCTCTGAGCTACTCCATGTAAACATCAGATAGAGAGAGACTCTGGGTCTGAGTTATTTAGTAGCAGAATTTGCAGAGCATTTCCTGTATTGCTCACAAGGCTGGGCATTTCTGTGACTCCAGACCTATGAGACAGTGATACCCTCTAACCTGTGAAGTAGGTAAAATGGTCAATGCCAAGGGGTGGATGGGAAGGTGACAGAAGCAATAGCTCATTGATGTTTGTCATTTTTATTTGCAATACTTTAGGTCCAAGTTTCAAACTGCAATATTTTTACACTCAAGACACAGTCATGCACAATCCATATTTCAATTTTCTATTGCTTCAACCACAATTTAAAATAACAATATTGAAAACAAAAATCCTTAAAAAGATTGGATGCTGAGGTCAGAAGGATGGAACCATACCATCAGCAGGTCGACAAAAGAAATAACTTACTTAAAAATCAAACAAACAAAAAGACCATAAATACCTTTAATCCAAAGTTACAGAAGAATTTCACTACACATGGTTTACAGATAACACATTTTGACAAAAGTAATGCTCAGCCAATTGAGATACAATTCTGATAAACAATGAAAATGTGGATCCTTCTCAACTTGTTTTGTGTAGATGTTATGAGTATCATCCCAGTAGACATCGCTACCCTGTGATCTGGTTCCTCTTGGCTGATGTACTGAGATTAAAAACTCAATGCATTAGTAGTTACAGGATTCTGTGAAGATCTTATCATCAATAATGAATATAGTATTTGCGGGTCCATAAAGCACACCACACACAAGAACACACATTGAACTCGAATTTTGCACTCAGGGCTGGTTGGCACTCTGCTGTAGGCAGGGAATTGGGACCATCCACTAACTAACTCCCAGTTTACCCTCTTTCCAGCAGTGTACTCATCATACAACTGGCCAATCACTGTGGGAGTTGTCATCAGAAATGCTATCTTTGGTTCCCAACAAATGAATTTGTCAACACTTCTGAATGCTAGTAGCATGTAATTACTTTTTCATTTCTCTCTGCAACTTGTAAGTGTTTAGGTTCACTCTTAATGGTCTCAGCCATTAAAATGCATGGGCTCTGCTATCTTGTGCCACTTGAGAATTGAACTCTAGAAAGCCCAGCACTACTTCACAGGAAAGGAGAAGCCCAAGCACAGTTATATTCTAGCAAGTGTGACAGTGTGTTTCTGTTTCAGCAGCAAATACTGGTCACAGCTTAAGGAAAACCAGACTTTACATACAGACTGTATGGAAAATGAAAACTGGGAACGGTCAACAGAAAATGGACATTAGAACAAAAAACAAAATGAAACAACTGTAAACGAATTGGAAGACTGCCACAAATTTTATCAACATCCCCTATTATTATGAACTTCATTTGCTTGATTTTTTTTTTTTTTTTTTTTTTTTGAGAGGGAGTCTCGCTCTGTCGCCCAGGCTGGAGTGGAGTGGCCGGATCTCAGCTCACTGCAAGCTCCGCCTCCCGGGTTCAGGCCATTCTCCTGCCTCAGCCTCTGGAGTAGCTGGGACTACAGGGCCCACCACCTTGCCCGGCTAGTTTTTTGTATTTTTTAGTAGAGACGGGGTTTCACCGTGTTAGCCAGGATGATCTCGATCTCCTGACCTCGTGATCCGCCCGTCTCGGCCTCCTAAAGTGCTGGGATTACAAGCTTGAGCCACCGCGCCCAGCCCATTTGCTTGATTTATTTTGTTGTTGTTGTTGAGACGGAGTTTCACTCTTGTTGCCCAGGCTGGAGTGCAATGGCATGATCTCAGGTCACTGCAACCTCCACCTCCCAGGTTCAAGCGATTCTCCCACCTCAGCCTCCTGAGTAGCTGGGATAACAGGTGCCCACCACCACACCCGGCTAATTTTGTATTTTTAGTAGAGATGGGGTGTCTCTATGTTGGTCAGGCTGGTCTCAAACTCCTGGCCTCAGGTTATCCACCTGCCTTGGCCTCCCAAAATGCTGGGATTACAGGCGTGAGCCACCGCACCCAGCCCATTTGCTTGAATTTTAAAAATCATCTTACATACTTCTTTTATCTAACTGCAACATAAGAGACTCAGGCTTAAACATGTGATATTTGCCATCACTATAGCAGGCTGAATTTTCAAGGCAACCTATAATGCCATAGAATGTTAGACTTTTGGAAAGACCCTAAGGATTATCTAGTCCAATACACTTATTTTACAGATAAGGAAACAGCCATGGAGAGGTTAAGTGACTTGTCGAAGGTCACATGGCAATTTAGTAATAAAGCTCATATTAGACTCCAGGGCTCCTTCTTCCTAGGCTAGTATTTATTCCACTACATATGACTTTTGGGTACTAAATCTGTTGAACATTGTGCCTGCCTTACTGCTGGTATTATGGGATAGCATTTGCCTGATGGCAGCTTCTAATGGAGACTCCAATGGCACTAAGCAGTTTCTAAAAGTTTATCTTGCAAGTTCAACCCAATTAAGTGGCAGTAAATGCTACAAGTTGTATAGAATACTTGTACACACAGGTGTACACATGGAGGTGATATCTCAGTTCCCGCATTTGCGGATTCAGTTAGACAGTGTTTAATATTAAACACATTCCCAATGCATGTTGGGTTATATTCATTTGGTCACTTAAAGGAGTGTGGATCAGAAAAGGAATGAAAAAACTAAAAGCTAACCAACAGAAAGACTATATCAAAAACAAATCTTTTATGAAAAATTCTTTCATAGGAGAAATATTTCCATTATTTCCAAGTTCCCATTTATTTCCTTCCCAGTCCACATGCAAATATATGTTCAGAATTGTATGCTGAGTTCACTTCAAATCCCAGGCCCATCAAACTGTCAGTTTACAAATGGTGAATTTTAGTCCTCTTGTTCAGAGCTCAGAGACTGGGAGATACTTGCACTAGTGGCCATACCTCTGTTTAACTGAATATTAACTGCAAGTAGCTTAGATAAAGACCAAGAGATTCAACTGGGGATGGCAGGGTTAAGACTCCCCTAAGTATTTTTGTATTGAGAACGACCAGTAAAAAGCCAGTGAGTTCTCTAGGTATAGGGTCTGCTTTCAGTGAAACTAAGCAACATATCTGAGGCGACTACCTCATTATCAAAGTTCTCACTTAAAATTTCTTTGATGAGTTAGAAGGAAATTCTCCTTTGGTTAGATGGTCTCCCTTACTCTTTAAAAATCACAACTACTGTATACAACCTATAAATAGGCAGAAAAAAGCACATGGAGACCATCCCAAGTCAAAATTAATAGAACTGTAACTGAATGCCAAGAGGCAGACAGTTCTAAATATTTGTTTAATGATTTCAAAGTCAGTTTTTAATTACAAGTCATAACTTCTAATGAAATTAGTGGGACTTGCCCTATTGGTTATTAAAAGAAGAACCTTACCTGAATGATATACAGTAATATCCTGTTGGACAAGAACATGGTGGGAGCTGGGGATTTTATCCTTCTATTCCTCCAAAATTCAACCTGAGAGTCTGTTAAAATGTTCCAGAAAGGTAATATCTGCAACAGATGTTATCAAGGGGGCTAATATAATGGTCACCCCTCCAATCTAAAGCAACCACAAAACAGACACCCGAATGCCATACCAAAGCACAGGGCAGACAGCCTGTTTTAAAGCAGAAGAGTGTGTTTGGAGTTCTAATAGTGACATCTCCCTAGCTTTAACTTATAGATAATAGTCTCCTAAGAAAGCACGTGCCATACCCAAGCGTGTGCCAACCTCAGCACCCAGGCAAGTATAAAGCCTATGGAATAATTGTAACTAGCAAATATCTGTGCCCTGCATGCTCTGGGCTCTGGCCAGAAGGCATCTGCTTCTGTCATCTTTTCTATGTGTCTATAGTTTCCCTTCTGCTGTTTATTTATTATAAAGCAATATTATAACAATATTAAATAAAATTTTAGAAAGAAAAAAAATTCACATAATTCCACCACCCTAATACAACTGATTTCAATTATCTGTGTTCCCAGTCTTTGCCCATATGCATTTCTTTTTATGTAGTTGTAATCCCTGTTTATGTTATTTAAAAGTGATATTATAGAATCTCTCAGAACTGGCAGCCTCATTAGAAATAAACAACCCATTGAGCAAAGGAATATAATTATTTACACGATCTTTGAGCTGAGAAATATCATTTATAGACAAACATCTCAAACTATCAAAACAGTTACACAGACAACAGGAAGCAATTTCATATTTCTTTTTCTTTTAGCAATGGAATGTGCTTCACCGGGGAGGGATAGATGTAAGGATCAGGTGGTTAAACTCAAACATTGGGGTGCACTTCACAAGCCTGAAAGAAATCTGAATAACATAAAGAATAAATACTTGAGTTAAATCTTCTTACATGGCTTGGCCATCCAGTAGCCAAAATGGAACATGGACGCACAAATATTTACAATGACACACACACGAGATCAGCAAGAACGAAGTCATTACCCAACATGGTGACTGATCTGAGGGATTGTGTCATCTGAAAATCCTCATGGGATTATGACAACGCACTGGATCCTTGCTAACAACATTAACGTTCTTTTCTTTTTTAAATAAATAATCTCTACTGTGCTTCTCACCCTTCCCTGACTTTCCCACTGCCCTATTCCTATATCAGGATATTTTGGAATCAACATTGAAGGATGTGCCCTCGTTATCTCAGGGCACACTACCAACATTAAAGATTTGGATAGACTCACCTGTGTCAAGATGAGCTAAAAACAATCCAGGGAAAGAGAATAAACTGTTAACAATCTGGAGTTCAAGTTGCTCGATTGTACCAAATGTGAATCCTTCAGCATCATTGTGGCACGAGAAACAGCTTCTTTCTAATACTTATTAGAAATATACATAACTCTCCAATACAGGGAAGGGGCTTTAGAAGCTGTTCTCATTTGAAAATTTACATAAATACAAATTTATAAAAGTAATCCCTCCTGGGATATGTTATTATCAAATCTTGGTACAAAGTGGTAGTAAAGAAGTACCTGGCTCCTCGTTGTTAATATGCTGAACTGAAAGCGTAAGAGAGAAGCCATTTCTCTGCCTACAGTGATCTGAAGGGTCACTGCTCCAAGGTCTCCAAAATAACAACAAAAAGGCCTTCTCAACATGTAAGGGATGCTAACTGATGAATAGGGCTTCCTAACCAGGTTTTGGGCTCTCTCCACTGGCAGGACAGTCACCAATGTACCAATGTACTGATTTTTATTTGCATCCCAGGATTTCATTGAATTTCCCGGCACTATGAGTGAAAATTTTTTTTAAGTACTTATTTTTAAATGAAATCAAAATTAAGGCCTCTCTCTCTCATTAGAGCAGTGTGGCATTAAAATTACAAGCCCAGATTCCTTTTTGCAAAATATAACATAGTATGCTTCAAATTAATATTAACACTTCATTTTCTTTTCACAATTATTGTTTTATCCCACTGTGGTCTTTTTCAAGGGGAGGAGGTCAAGTCTCTCCCAAATTTTACAGTCAAAGAAAACAATAGGGAAAACAGGAAATACACCAGTGGGGTCATCTCCTAAACATAAACACGTACACTATATAGTTTGCTGAAACTCGAAAGAAAGTGCTTTCATTTTAAGATGTGGATACATGGATGGTTAGATGGATGGATGTACCTTGGCAAAGAAGGAGAGAGGTCTATGTAACTGATCTCTTTCCCCTTCTTGCTGAATGTACATAGGTTCTGTTTAGATTCTTTGTATACTACAAATTAAGAAGCCTTCTATAACACAAATTGTTAGTTTTTCAAAGGCTTAGAGAAACAACTTTCTGTAATTTACAAAATTGTCAGTACGTTCAAAAGAGAGGCATATCCTTTTCTACACAGACACCCTCCAGATATTTTTCTACTCTCAGAAGATTCAGAAAGTGCCAACTGTTGAATTTTTAATAAATAGATATATGGTGAAATAATAGTCAAATTTTGTTATTTTCCCCAAGCCATATAAGGAATTCTGTTGGACTAACATTTCTTGGGATATGATTGTAAGTTAAAATTATTTTCTACTGGAGAGAATTTCACGACTTTTATGAATATGCTTTTGATATTCAAAAGCCCAAAGGACTAAGTATGAACACACCATATTCTGAAACAGAAATAGGTGATACATAGGGAAAATGGGAACAAGTACTTAGAGCCAAATATTGATTGGGATGTAGCCTTCACTGACCTCCCACTTCCTGCAGAGTTGACTGTTTACTATACCACCTTTCTCCAGATCTTTAAAAAACTTTTTTAAATATTATAAATTGTCAAAATAAACAATTTGTATCATAAGTAAATGATGGTTAATGAATCTATTTCCTCCTGGTATGCCTATTTTACAGTGCATATGTTTCATAAGCACAAAAGAGGATTAATTTAGGTATCATTATCTTTGTTTACTTAATATCAGACAAGGATGTCAGTATTCTACATTTATCTGGTTTTGGCTCTCAGAGAAAGTCCCATCTTTGTTTAAATGTGGTTTCTCCTATGAGGATTTCCTAGGTTCAGAACCAGAACTCACCTAGCAGGATGTCATAGTTTCAGTGTGTCCTCTTTCAGGTATTAAGGAGATTAACAACCTGGTTTACTCAACTATCTTTTAAGCATCATTGTGAAAATGTGACAGGATTTCACCATTTGAGCTTTATTTAGATATACACTTTTTAAAAAGCCCTTCCTGAATACACATATTCCTCTCCACTTTTGGAAAATGTCTTAAAAGAAACCTTTTCCAATACAAATGCAGAAAAATAGGTACACAAACCAAGCCACCACTATAGAAGAAGAAGAAAAAATTGCAACTCTATTAGGGCATGGACTTCCACATGTTCACACAGTACTTGCTCTGGTATTTTGTTTGTTTGTTTGTTTATTTTTGTTTTGTTTTTATTTCTGTTTTTTTGCCTTGCTTTTTTTTGCTTTCTTTTTTTTAGAAAAACATTTTGACATCTTTTTTTTTCCTGGACATCTAATGACAATGCAAGTGAAAAACATCACATTGGGTAAGGAGTTTTGAAGGAGGTTTGAATGCAAGAGGGACTACTCTCTAACTTAAAAACAAACACAACACTATGAAGAGGGACTGTGCATCTTTGAGAAACCTTTTTCTTCAAAGTGAGTGCACAAAATGAGGGGATTCACTACTGGCTCTTTCGCTTCACGGTGGAAGTGACCACTTTATGGTCACTTCAACATTGCTGCCCTGTTTGGGCTGCGATTCAGGCTTACAAATAAATTACATAATCTGAGGGAGTAGGAAAAAGGCTTATAAGAAGTTTCTATTCATTTGAAAGGTAAAGAACCCCCACCCCATTTGACTGTCTTTTCTTCCATCTTTCCTGCAGCAGAGTTTTATTTCAGTCTTACTCATGAGGGAGATGGTGAGGTGTAAGGCTTGCAGTCTTAGCGGCTGCTGTTTTTAATCGCTTCCTTTGCAGCGATAATCAGAGGAGTCAGGCTGGAGAGAGGCTTGGCTAATTTTAAAAATGGATGCTGTAAAAGGAAGGAAAAAGAGGAATTATTGGAATTCTTTCCTCCAACAAGTACACTACTTTACATTTTCAAGCAGCCCTTTTTAATTAAGATATATTTTGAACACCCAATTAAATATCATTTAATTAAAAACGGTGCCAGCTTTTGTCCTTCAGATGTTTTTGTACTTCAATGTCATGAAATCCTCTGGAAGCTGACTGGCAGAGTGAGAAACTCTGAGGGATCTTATAAAATCTCACTGTGTTTGCAACAGTCTGACTCTCTGATTTTCCTAAACTGAAAAATTTATCTAGAGAAGCTGTCATGCTTGGAAAAAGTGTATTTAGTTAACTACTAAAGAACTTTATACAGAAACCAGTGGCTTACTAACTGCTAAACTCAACAGCCGTGCCTCTACCATTTCTCTTTTGGCCCCTCTGCAGTACTTAATAAAAGTGAATATCCCTTCCTTCTTTGAATTTTTTTTTATTTTTTATTTTTTGCCTTAGAAGCCTGTGACATTCTACCATATTTGGTTTCTTCCATGCGCATGTGCACTGAATATTCCAGCTCCATTTTCTTCCCTGGTTTCACTTCCTCCTCCTACCTCCTATTCATGAGAACTTGGCTGCCATCATCTTCTTCTTTTTTATTTAATTTCTTACAGATCTCATTCTCTTTCATGGTGTCAACCCACCATCAGCTTTATGGAGATGACTCCTAAATCCATAGTGTGTGACCTGATCTCTTTCCTGAACTCTGGTCCTAGTTTTCCTGCTGGATATTTCCTATGGGATGTTCTTCCGTCACCTTAAATTCAACATTTAAAAAGTTATGTTACAGTCTCACAAGCAGGGCAATCTTGTGTAATGTAAGCTACAGGGGCTTTGGAGTCAGAGCACTTAGGTTAAATCCTCATCTCTGTTTATTAAAATGGTTAAATGAGGTAAGTGGCAGTCCCTTGTAAGTTACATAGGGTCAAGAAATGTTAGCTATTATACTGTCTTCCATCACTTGCCTTCTTGCTGAATGCTACCATTGACTTGATAGCCTGAAGTCACTTTTGTCTTCCTCTTATGTTCTAAATGCAATAAGCTACCGGGTACTCTCTTCTCAATGTCTCTTACATTTATCTCTTGCTTATTATTATTATTGTTTTTGAGATGGAGTCTCGCTCTGTTGCCCAGGTTGGAGTGCAGTGGCACGTCTCAGCTCACTGCAACCTCCGCCTCCCAGGTTCAAGTGATTCTTCTGCCTCAGCCTCCTGAGTAGCTAGGATCACGGACGCATGCCACCACACCTGGCTAATTTTTGTATTTTTAGTAGAAACAGTGTTTCACCATGTCGATCAGGCTGGTCTCGAACTCCTGACCTCAGGTGATCCACCTGCCTCGGCCTTCCAAAGTGTTAGGATTATAGGCATGAGCAATCACGTCTGGCCATCTCTTGCTTTTTCTAATTCAGTCCTAATCATCTTAATCCCAAACCATAACTCCTCCTTGGTCTCCCTGTCTCCATTTTTTTCTTGTTGCTAATTCTTACCACATACTACCAGATTAATCTTCCTAAACAAAGTTGTCATCATGCTGTCCCTCAGACATCTTCAGTGTTTCCCCACTGCCTACAGCCCCAACTCTTAAGCCTGGTGTTCAAGGCCCACCACAGGATTATCTCCTGCAGCTTCTTTACTTGAACTCTTTATTTCAGCCACACTTTCTAGGTTCTGTTCCTATAGACCTTGCCCATATGTCTTTGGTTAAACCCTAATACTTTCTTCCATTTGAAATCCCTTCCCTTATTTTCTTCAACGTATCTAAAACTGATCACTTCTTCAAGGCCCAGCAGACCTCTTTCCTGTTTGCAGACATTTTCTGATCACCCCTAGCTTACGGAAGTATTTCTCTAATCAACCATGTCATTTACTATTTGAACAGTTCTTTGGGTTGAATGAGTCTCTAAACAGCTTTGCATTATATTTTCATGTACCCAAGAAGGTTGTGAATGTCTTAAATGGAGGAATCATGCCTTTTAATAGGTTTGTATACTGCACTTATGCTTTACAAATGGAAGTTGCTCAATAAATATCAATTGATGGACAGAGAATTGTCTTAGGTCATACAGAAAGACACACAAATATTCAAGACCTGTGTCTTTTCTCCAGCCTTCCAGTGGGGTGAATGTCATGCATCTCTCGCCTTTCTAATCTTGGAAATGGCAATAATAGGCTAGAGTCAGAGAATGGAGTTGCATGGACTCAAAGAGAAATACGGGCTGTTGCTTACATGTATAAAATGAAAAGACGTAATAAACTATTCAATTTAGACTCATAATACAGTTTTGTATCAGTTATCTGACTGGTTCATATAAAAGAATTGTTGGGGAATGAATTAACTAGATAATTGATTTAATGATCTATTTAGCTGGACAGTCACATTTATCTGGATAGCCAGTTGAAGATAACTTACATCTTCAATTATCTTTATAAGAAAACATAAGAGGAATGTGTATCAGAATGTGTATGTGGAGTGGTGGGAGGGCTAAAAAGATATAAAAGTGATATACTCAAAAGTTGACTTTCATCTGTAATTTGAGGCTGGATTAATTAGAGGGTTAACAAAGGGCCATTCCAGATTTGACATTTTAGGGCCTTATGATAACCTGTGAAATGCTTGCAGGTAGCAGAAAAGAAAAGATGTAGTCTCTTAAGTTTCTCCAAAAAGGTCTATTCCAGGTATGATCTGAGTTAGGGTGGGATATTTTTTTTGTCTGGGCGTGGCTCTGTCTCTGGAGGGAGTTCAGAAACAACAGGAAAAGGTTTTTCTTTCAGGGGGTAGGCTAGAACAGACAATCTGTGGTTAACGCGCTGTATAACCAAGTGTTGCACCTTCTGTTTAATTGGCTTATGTGTTCAAAATCACAAAGAAAAATAGCAGTCATTGTTCTTAGATGTTAAATGTCTTCATACATGTCCCTGAGAAACACTCCCCAGCAGTGAAGCTATGTGTATCATCCTGGGCACGTACTGCTTTATCAAATAAAGACATATTTTTATCTAAATTGGTTTGTGTGTGATGTATGGTAGAAAGTCAGACAATTCAGGGCTCATATCCCAGCTCTGCCATTCAAGAGCTGTGAGCCTCAACTTTTACATCTATAAAATGGGATAATAATGCCTACCCTATAGAGTTGTTATAAAAATGAAATAATTTATTGAAAGAATTTGGTACATAGTAAGTATTATTTCTCATCATATATATTAATCCCTGAGAGCCATGAAAAGGACAAATGGTTACAGAGGCACTCACCACTGGATGGTACTCACCCAGGCAAGCAGGTGCCTGCCAATTGGCATCACAAGCAAAGGGGCTTTGACCAGTAAAGCATTAGAGTAGCAAATGCCATGGAAATAATTGCATAGTTATGTAGAGAATTACCTCCAGCCAAGAGCACCTGCATACAACATCCAGGGGCACAAGTAAAGTTTAGAACAAAACACCAACACCAGAGGGTCACATTGCTTTTTTTTCCTTGCAAAATAAGACTCCAGGAAGAACAAAAGAGATTTACGGATTACACTGCCAACTTCTCAGAAGAAAGGCAACATGTCAATCAATCATGTATTAGATGCATGCCTGTAGTTATGTGCCTGTGGTCTAAAATAAAATGGTAATAGCCTAACTCTAGACATCTCTTGACAGAGCTCTCTGTCACACATTGAGATGGAAAAGCTGAGTATAATGCCTCTCTTTGTAATTGTCCTATTTTATTTTCACCTGCAAAAGCTCCTTGGCAGATCCTCGCCTATCGACATCCATCTCAAGACAGCGATTTAAAAAGTCACGGAATACAGCCGACAGTCTCTCAGGATTCTGGAGCTCTGGGGTTCCATTAGTGGCTATCAGATACAATGCCTGTAGAAAAAAATAGAAAAATCCATTCGGCACATACATATTAAAATCATGGGTTGGCACAGAAGGCAAAAATCCAGTTTCTTCTGGTTTACATTCTGGGTCTTAATAATTCCAGTTTAGAGAATGACACATATCTTTCAAAGCTTCTATAACATTTAGAAATGATTAATATTGGCAGTAACTGACGTGACAGTAAAGTGTCCTACCTCCAAAAACTTAAAAATAAGGTTATTTTGTTGTCCTCCGAGGGTTAAGCCAGTAAAAATCCACATATAATGAATATGTGATTAAGTACCTAGAAAATTAAACCAAAGGATTGCCTGTAAATCTATTTATCTAAAGACTTGGGGAATACACATACATCCATTCATTTTGACCTGAGTATAACTTTGGGGAAGTGCAATGGAAAGGTAATTGTGATTTACTAAGTGCTTATCTTGCTTGAAGAATGTTTGTGAATAGATGTAGAATGAAGAGAGTACATTACAGAATTAGGGAAGTACAAGGAACCAGAAGATGCCAGTGCCTGGATGAGAGAGGCAAGCTGTGGGGCCCAAGAACTCAAATACTTTTACCCTGTGGCAGCTGTATCCCTATTGATTTTAATTAGATTTCCCATGAAGGTACACCTACAATGAGAGGAAATATGAGAAAAATTGACAATAGTAGTCTTGGCACCTGACAATTATCATGGTAAAATAATAAGTTGCTAATAATCGTATATTTCTCTGAGAGCTTTGTAGTATAAGGCCACCACTAAGAGATGTCAAGTCATGATGTCCTGAGAGAATCAAGGTCTCTAGTCTTCCAATCAGAGAGCTGAACTCAGGACTATGATTAATTCACAAAGGTAAACCCATCATTTTTTTTTTTTTTTTTTTTGAGACGGAGTCTTGCTCTGTTGCCCAGGCTGGAGTGCAGTGGCATGATCTCGCTTCACTGCAGCCTCCACCTCCTGGGTTCAAGTGATTCTCCCACCTCAGCCTCTGCAGTAGCTGGGATTACAGGCATGCATCACCATGTTAGTAGAGATGGGGTTTCAGCATGTTGGCAAGGCTGGTCTTGAACTCCTGAACTTAAATAATCCACCCACCTTGGTCTCCCAAAGTACTGGGATTACAGGTGCGAGCCACTGCGCCCAGCTGAAGGTTCTTGATACAAGAAAGCTGGCCGTTACTGATGCCTCCTCTCAGCAAACAATTCAAGAGCATTTAATATGTACCAGATAGTTTATTAGACACTGGAGAGCTAAGGATGAATAAGACAGTGATCTTGCTTTGAAGAATCACGCAATTTAGTGAGGGAGAGAGACATATATAGAGCGCGACTGTACAGCGGACCAAGAGCTAATTGAGGAAACTAGAAAGCACTAAGTAAATACAAGGATGAAGTAGTTCACACCAGAGCTCAGAGAAAGCTTCACGGAAGAGGCTGACATTTTAAAAGGGTATTGAAGAATAAGTAGGAGTTTGCCTGCAGGTACTGCCAGGGTTTTACCAGCCCATGCAACAAACCCCCTAACTCTTACGAAGACATGTTCCCTCCTGAACTTGCCTGGGTTTTGCAGCAAATTATCATCCCCTTTCTCCTTTCTCTACTCTAGCTTCTGTTATTATTATAGGTATTTCTATAAAAGTCCTTTTGCAGGCCAGTTTTCATCAGCTCTTGAAGACATCTCTTCTTTTTAGTAACTCCTACAGATGTACTTTAGAAAGGGTCAGGAACAACCGTTTAATCTAGTGGCTGCCAACTTTACAGCATGCATCAGAATCATCCAGAGGGTTTGTTAAAACACAGGTTTCTGAGCCACCCCAAGAGTTTCAGTAAATATGGGCAGGGGCCCAAGAATTTGCGTTCGTATTAGTGTCCTGTTCATGTTGAAGCTGCTGGTTCCAGGACAACACTTTAAGAACAACTGGTTTAATCCACCCAAGTAATTAAGCAATGGGCTAAACTAGAGGGTCCCAGACTTGTCTGCACATTAGAATCACTTGGGGAGAGTTAGAAAATCCCCATGCTCAGTTCTCACTCCCAGAAAAATTAAGTAAAAACCTCTGGGAACAGAACCTAGGCGCCAATATTTTTAAGCTTTCCAGGTGATTCCAATTTACAGCCAACAATGAGAATCCCTGGCTGAGAACCTGGAGCCCACTTCATACATAATAACTTAGAATCTCCGCATCATATGTACACCAAACGTAAGAGCCACAGAATTCCATAGGAGATTGTCTTGCATAGCAATGTGTGAGAACTACAATGCCATATGCTTCTCTACAGTGCATGGAAACTTTTGGCTTTTCCTCCTAGTACTAAAAAACCCACATGTGAATACATCCCTCACCCCTACGAAATGTACATCTTCCTTTCCCCCAACTCTCATCCCTTTGTAATTTTCAATACCTCCATTGATGAACAGGAAATGCAAGTGGCAGCTATTAGGACTCCCATGCCAAAACACAAGTCAGTGACAAATCCAGTTTTGACTAAAAGGAGATGGGATGCTTTTAGAAAATCACTGATTGGGCTAAAATCGAATAGTGCACAATCATAGCAGATATAGTCAATTAAGTTCAAACTGTTTTTGTTCTTGGATGATTAGTGCTTGAAGCACCTGTCCTCCCAAACATCTTTATTCCTTTATTAAAAGAAAATCAGTTGCTACAAATTGCATTCCCTGCCTCCTCCTAAAACTCTTTTATTTCAGCTGGCTACAACTTCCCCAAAGTCACTGTTCTTGCTTTTTTGCTTGCTCTGTAGCCAAGCCCAGACCCAAGCAAGCACATCTCTTTCTTCCTTTCCCAGATTCGTTTTCACTCTCTGTAGATCTGTATTCATGCTATACTGTCTCATTTTCTCACTTTACTTTCACCATTCTTAGCTTAATACATTCTATTCCACATAATTTTCTTCCTTAAAAGTACATACACATCTTCTCTACCCGAGTCCTTCTCATCTCTCTTCAATCTATGCATAATTACCTAAGGAAATACTTGGCCCTTTTTCCATTCCATTTATGAATCCAAAAAAATGACCTTAATCATAGTTGTTACGCCTGAGTAGTGCTAGTGAAATAGTACATCAAGGGAGAAGAAAGCCCTGTAATTTGAAGGAAAATCTGAGGTAATGAAGAGCCAGTGCTACGAACCTCTACAGTACTTCAAAGAACCGTTATGTCCTCCTCAGAACTTCGACAAAAAAGTCTGGCTGTAGTTTTTGTTAGGGGGTGGGTCTGATAGGGGGTGGGTTTGTTAGGGGGTGGGTAGGAGGTTTTGATTGGTGATCTAACAGCAGACTCCTGCCCCGGTTGATTAAGTGTTGATCTTCTGCTTATACTCCCTCATCCCTAAACAAGGTATCAAATGCAAGGCTGCCGTTTGCTCAACAATATATCATAAATATTTTTTGATGTTTTAAAAATTCTTCATAAATATCATTTTAAGAGCTGCATAATAGTTCATCATGTCAATGCACCATAATTACTATTGGTGAACTGATTTAAAAATGCATGCAGTAAGAAAAAGGCTGAAATACACCAATTTGTGAACACTGGTCCTCTCTGGATGGTAGGATTGTTGGTGACTTAATTTTTGAAATACATTTTTTAATTTTCCAAATTTTCTACAATGAACACAGTTGCTTTTATTATTTTAAAAACTCCAAAACATTATTTAGAAATACAGTTAAAAAGCTGCAGTGTCCAATTTACACAAAAATCCCCATCTATTTCTCTTTGTCTTCCTAGGATTAAACCTGATTCTCATCAAGCCCTACCCTTTGAGGGAAACAAAAACCCAGACTCTTTCTTTTGCAACTATTGTTTTCATTTTAATTGCAACAGTATTATTTCAAACTAATTTCCATTGCAAAAATCCACACTTTCAGTTATATATGGGCTAAACTGGCTTTTGTGGACTGGCCTGGGAACCTAATCACTATGTATAATGCCACTTCTATGGGAAAATGCACTCTGAGGTCCAAATAATTAACTTAAAAATGTGCTTTTGGAACACATCCTGTGAGTAAGCTGGGGACTCTCTTAGCAAAAAAAAGAAAATTGCTATCCACTACCCTGCTAATGAGAGACAAATACAGTTGTAGCCAATACAACAATGACAACAAAAAGGGTTTTACTAGCAAAGTCAAGTATTAGATGAAGAAAGATGAAGGACAATTGTTCTAGGCATGAGTGATAACATGTTGGTTTTATCTGAGCTAATGAAAACTCAAAGAAAATAAAGTGGCTATTAGAAATTAGACTAGAGATTTCCCATATACTAGTTGGTTGCTTCTAATGTTAAGTAAGAAACCATATAATCATCTTTCCCCCCTTCTTCCTCACCCAGCAATCTTCCCCTCTCCCCACCCTTACTATAAATAGTCCACCAGGTTTTGTTAATGCAACCTTTAGAAATGTCTTTCATACCCATCCACTTCTCTCTATCCCTATTGTCTTTGCTTAAAGTCAGGCTTCTTTCAGATGGTTCCAAGGTTATGATAACCTCCTAACCGTTTTTCCATTATTCAAGCCTTTTTATTCTTCCGTCCATCCTCCTTAACAATCTTATCTCATCACAGTTCTCCTCATGTAATTCACTTCCTGCTTTAAAATATTTTGTCACTCCCCATGGTCCACAGATGTGGTTTTCAAACTGTGCTCCCCAAAATTCCTAAGAGCAGTTAAGAGGGAAAAGAAGAGGGAGAGAGAGGGAGGAAGAGAGATTCTAAGACCCTCCCCAACATACATTTTCTTTTTCCTTTTCCTTTTTTTTTTTTTTTTTTTTTTTTGACAGAGTCTTGCTCTGTTGCCAGGCTGGAGTGTAATGGTACGATCATGGCTCACTGCAATCTCCACCTCCTGGGTTCAAGCGATTCTCCTGCCTCAGCCTCCCGAGTAGCTGGGATTACAGGTGCCCACCACCACACCCAGCTAATTTTTGTATTTTTAGTAGAGATGGGGTTTCACCTTGTTCGCCAGGATGGTCTTGACCTCCTGACTTTGTGATCCACCTGCCTTGGCATCCCAAAGTGCCGGTCGTAAGCCACCGCTTCCAGCCCACAAACCTTTTTCGATCAGAAAATTTGTGTGTTTTTCTCCATTTATTCGTGCTTCCAAGCAAGGATTGACTGGAATCAGAGGATCATTATTGTTGTTTGAAAACCACTGATTCACAGGACATAATAAAGATTCCTCAGGCAGTCCTGTATGATTTGCCCCCTGCCCACCTTTCCAGTTCCAGTTTCCATCTGTACTCTTCTCACCCTAGGGCGCTTCTCCCAACTCCTCTCCTGCCCTGCCACACATATACACACTGGCTGAAGCTCACATACTACTCACACCAATTTGTTCATCATTCCCTGAATAGGAAATGCCTTTCATAGCTGCCTAAAATGCCATCCTCATTTCCCTTAAGTACCTGATAAACTTGCTTTTCAAGCACTGGTTAAAATGCCATCTCTTCTTTAAAGTCTTCTCCGTCTCTCCCAGGTAGGTAAACATGGTGACCAAACACTCTGGTTTTCTGGGGACTATCCTGGGTTTTGGTATTTGAGGTTTTGTGTCCCTCAATCTCAAGCAAACAAGGATAGTTCTATGGTCACCCGGCAGATGGAGTTAGCCATTTCCTTCTTTGAACACTAATAGTGCATGTTTATATGTCTATTTTTACATTGTATTATGTATGAGCACTTGTTATTTGTTTACAGGTCTGTCTTCCTTCCTAGATTGTGAGCCCATGGAAGGTAGGAGCTGTGTTATAACCAACCGTGGATTTTGTGACAACCTGCTCAAAATACGTGCTCAATAAATGTTTTTGTTACTGAACGAAATAGCCAAAATGTATAAATTTAACTGAGCTGAGACTATGACAGACTTATATACATAAGTATTAAAGCTCAGAACCTAAAAGTTACCTATTAAAGTCTAAGAAGATATGCAGAAAATGAAAAATGGCACCTTTTCTGAGCTGAACAGGCCTGGCATATAATAACTTCTGATGACCCCACTGTTCAGTGTGGGAGAAGGAAGAGAGCTGTATGAATAGCATATGTAAGGAGATGTCATCATCAAAGGGAGGGAAAACTGGAAAAAGATGACTAAAACATGACCAATGCAGAAAGACCCATAGAGAAAGGGAAGAAAACAAGTGTTCTCTGGAACTTGAAACATAGTTCAGAAACATTTTCTCTGACTGTTCTTGAACAGAAAAGGTACTCTTGATTAATCTGTTAGACCATTTAACAAGATCTGTTTTCTTCCTGAGGTGAGGCAATATAGGCCCCATAACCTACGGACCTTATTTATAATGTTAGAAATACAACCTTTGGCGAGAAAAATGGTGGCTTTCTTCCTTGTGATATACGTATTACCTAGAAGTTTCTGTTGTTCTCAAATTCTTCATAATAACTCTAAATATCTTGGTAATAACACACATACATCAAAGTTTTCACTGACACTGATGTGCAACTGAATTTACCTAAGTACTAAGAGAAAACTTTAAGTTTAGGTGATAATTCAATTTACTATATTAACAATTTCCTCAATTAAAAAAGATCAAAGCAGTCATCATAGAAGTTACCACATTTCTCCAAAGAAGTCCCCACACAATCCATATGTACTCAATAAACTGTTATTAAGGCAGTTTTGTAACAGGATTAACCACTTAATTAAAAAGCTCTAGTTTGTGACTTCAGTTCATTACAACAGTTTATAAAGTTTAAGTTAAGAAATTAGAAAACAAACCAGGGGATTTACATGGAAACATGTTAGCAACCATGAGGGGCCCCAGCACAAATATAAAGACTCACTTTACAAAGAGGATAGGGTTCTGTACGGACATTTCTTTGTAGGCTGAATATTTGAGACGCAAAACACATTTTACCATGGAAATCATATTATGTATGGTGAGAGGGCTCCAGTCCAGCCCTAAAAGTCGACTTAACATACAATGCAACTGAACTATAAGAGAGCTATTCATTGATATCTTGATATCTGTATAAATATTATATCCATGGGAAGTATTAATAGATAACTTTTACTGAATGATTATTATTAGCTTGTGCAATTCACAAATAAACCCTGAAGTTTATTTTAGACTGTTTATAATAAATTCTATTTTGATCTCTAATTGAGAAGAAACTGAGGCTTGTGGAGATAAGAAGAAGAACTTGCCCAATGTCACAAAACTAGTATTTGAATCCAGGGAGTATGAATCCAGAGTTCATGCTCTTGACCACCGCACAATACCACGTCTCACTGTTCCCAGTCTCTGGGATGGGAGTGCTCCTAGAAAAAGCAGACAAGGGCTCTTCAAGGAGTGAAGCACACTGTATATAAACTACTGGTTTAATTGATCCACCTCTGCCTCTACAGAGGAAATGGGTCAATCATTCTCTACCTGTTTGGAAATGGGGAACAAAGGGCAGGTACCCACTCAGAGAGGTAGAGGGGCTTCATACAGTATTGTATATTGCCCAGTGTCTAGTACACATACACACACACACACACACACACACACACACACACACACACACACACAAGTCATACCTCGGTATCTATGGGGGATTGGTTCCAGGAACCCCTTTAGATACCAACATCTATGGATGCTCAAGTTCCTCATATAAAACCTATGCACAGCCTCCCCTATACTTTAAATCATCTCTGGATTGTTTATAATACCTAATACAATGTAAATGCCACGTAAATACAGTCATGCATTGCTTAACAATGGGGAATACATTCTGAGAAATGCATCATTAGGCAATTTCGTCGTTTTGTGAACATCATAGAGTGTACTTACACAAACCTAGATTGAATAGCCTACTACACACCTAGGCTATATGGTACAACCTATTGCTCCTAGGTTGTAAATCTGTACAGCATGTGATTGTACTGAATACTGTGGATGTGCAGTACTGTAGATGTACTGAATACTGTAGATGTGCAGTGTGTTTGAGTTAGTCTTTGTGTATCGAAAAATAGAAAAAAGTACAGTAAAAATATGTTATAAAAGATAAAAATTGGTACACCTGTGTAGGGCACTCACTATGAATGGAGCTTCCAGGACTAGAAGTTGCTCAGAGTGAGTCACTGAGTGACTAGTGAGTGAATGTGAAAGCCTAGGACATTACTATACACTGCCATAGGCTTTATAAATACTGTACACTTAGGCTACACTAAATTTATTTAAATTTTTTTCTTTGATAATAAATTAACTTTAGCTTGCTGTAACTTTTTAAATTTATAAACTTATTTTCTCAACTTTTTGACTCCTTCATAACAGTTTAAAACACATTGTACAGCTGTACAAGAATATTTTCTTTTTAATATCCTTATCCTATAAACTATAAACATTTCCTATCTTAAAAATGTTTTCCTTTTTTCATTTTAAACTTTTTTGTTAAAAACTAAAACACAAACAGGCCGGGCATGGTGGTTCACGCCTGTCATCCCAGCACTTTGGGAGCTGAGGCAGGCGGATCACCTGAGGTCAGGAGTTCGAGACCAACCTGGGCAACACGGTGAAACCTCGTCTTTACTACAAATACAAAAATTAGCTGAGTGTGGTGGTAGGCACCTGCAATCTCAGCTACTCGGGAGGCTGGGACATGAGAATCGCTTGAAACCGGGGGGGCAGAGGTTGCAGTGAGCCGAGATGGCACAACTGTACTCCAGCCTGGGCAACAAAGTGAGACTCTGTCTCAAAACAAAACCTCCCCAAAAACTAAGAAACAAAGACACATTAGCCTAGGCCTAGACAGGGTCAGGATTATCAATACCACTGTTGTCCCCTCTCCATATCTTGTCCAACCGGAATGACTTTAGGGGCAATAACTTGCATGGAGCTGTCACCTCCTAGGATAACAATACCTTGCTTGCAAATACCTCCTGAAGGACCTGCCTGAGGCTCTTCTTGAGGAGTAGGTTTGTTTATACCCTCATCACTACAAACACGTGAGTAATGCATTGAATTAGGACATTATGACATCACTAGGTGACAGAAATTTTTCAGCTCCATTATAATCTTATGGGACCACCACTGTATATTCAGTCCATCATTAACCAAAACATTGTTACGTAGCCCATGACTGTAGTCATCATACTGCATTGTTTTGGGAATAACTACAAGAAAAAGTCTGTACATGTTTAGTACAATGAAACCATCATTTTAAAAAATACTTTTGATTTGTGGTTGGTTGAATCCATGGATTTCACACCCGTGGATCAGAGGGTCAACTGTGTGTGTGTATATATATGTGTGTATGTGTATGTGTGTATGTATATGTGTATATATATACATACACACATACACACATATAAGTATGTATATATACATGCATATATATGTAAATATGATATGTATATACACACACGTATATGTATATATACACACATATATGTATACATATATCTGTCTGTCTATATTGAAGGTTTATATGCAGCTGGTTGTTGCCTGCAACTGACTCCTAATCTGATTCTTCTGTCATTTTAGAATTTCCAACTAACTTTGAGTGTTTTATGAGCGATATTTGCCAACAAGTGACTTAACACCTTATGACTTAGTTTACTCGTGACCTGGGATTTCAGAGTTTAAAAGCCAGAGGATATTGCTGCCTCTGATGTGTTTATGGATATCATGAAAGTGTCTGCCATGTCTTTCTTAGAAGAGAGTAATGGGGGCCAAATATGCAAAAAGAAATCATCACATTATGATGAACATTGTATTCCATACTTGGGCTTACTCAACCCAACATTTCAGTGTGATAGCTGAATGAGCAATCTGGTCTAATTTAACTTCCTGCTTGTCTTACATAGAAGTTCTCATTGGTCACCAAATTATGAGGGACATTTGTTATTGTTGTTTTGTTGTTTAATCCTTAAAAGGCTATTTAAAATGAACCTATTACAGATCTATCCCCTTATAGGTTTACGGTAAAAGGTAATTAGGTAGGGCTGACTCACTGGGTGTTAGCCTAGCCTAAACGTGCTCCTTTCAAGCACAAAAGACTGACCAACGCCATAAAATAAATTACAGGTAACTCCGACAATATGTGTGCTCATTCTCAGAACTAATAATGCTTGCTAAGAATTGCAGAGGGGGCTACTTGTGCTTATGAAGCAATCTTGGGCACTCAAAGCAGTACCCAAGGTTTGGAACTATAGGGCATTTGGAAGTAGGGATGTGGGTAGGTACAGAGCTAGGAAAGGAAGAAAAGCAAAATGGTGCAAAAGGTAGAGGCAAGAAACTGTGAGAAGCAGAGGAAGCAAAACGAAAAATGAGGGCAAAAACAGGGGCCAAAAGACAATGAGAGGAGAATATCGCTGGTGGAATGAGGACAAAGAGAAATGAAGATAGATAAGGGCTAGAAAATCTGGGAGACCAAGGGGACCTGAATCCTAGGTCCCATTCTGTGACTGCTCCATTGCTCCTGGTCCTTTTCACATAAAAATTCTCAAAATAATGTGTATACTTGGTATGTCAACTTCCTTACCTCCCATTTTCTCTTTAACACACAACAAATTTCTAGTCCTAAGGTAATATGTAACATTATACTTTTGTTCATATTTCATTTCAGAATATTAGTGCAAGAAGGGACTAGCACTCTAATTCTTTTGGGCTTTTCCAAATTACCATATTAGGATTAAAACAGGCTGACTGTGATATGATCTGTGAAACATGCATTACTACTCACATAAACTGATTTCAACTTCTATTTTTATATGCAGTTAATCAGCTGAACAGGTTTGTACATAATAATATACAATTCTTTTAATAATACTCCAGAGTGAGGAACCTTGTGTCCCTGCAATAGCTTTATTACTGCAGTGTTCTTCACTTAATAATAATAATAATCTTCCCAAGATTATTATCAGAATGAGGTTACCAAGTCTCATATACAGTATGTTTCACATCATGATCAAGTGTCTTTGCTTGGTTGGAAAAGGAGGATTTTTCCATTCTGTGGGATACAGATTTAGTCCAGAGATGATGAAATAAATGTCTCCAAGCTGCTTTCTGAATACCACTCTTCTGAAAGTACTCATAGAGACTCATAGAGACAACACACAAACCATGGCCTTTTTGGCAGAGTTGGGGAAGGCTGTAGCCTATGTACAGCTAAAGGACACAGAATCAGAGTAAGGGACTCATGAGTTTTTAGTCTTATTTAAGTAAATCTCGTGTGATGGCGCAAGGCAGAAAAGTAATTAAAAAGGAATTTTTCTGGTGGAACCAAGAGCCCTACCCTGGTGACCTCCCTCTTGGCTCCTTCAACACCAGCAAGGAACTCTATGGTATTCTAGGGCATTGTGGAGCCAACTGGTAAACAATAATCTAGTGAAATTCCACTCTTTTGAAGCAATAAGGAAATGTAGGCTCAGCAAGAAGGAACCTGTACAAAGTTATGGAGTTCCTGACTGACAGAATTCAGAATACAATTCATTCTTTAACTCGCATAATGTAAACAGTTGGTAGAGGCACTAGAAAGTTCCTTGTCTAGATCTCTCACAGTCATTGGCCCCTCCTAGATTAAAAAAAACAAAACAAAAAAACAAGTGCTGATGAACTTTGCCATCTGAGCATGAGGGTAATTCTTTACAAAAAAAACAAAGCAAAGGAAAGAAAAAAAGAAAAACAAAGCAAAAGAAAAGAAAGAAAAAAGCTACAACAGAAAAGTCAGTTTGATTATTGGGATAATGTTAGAACTCTGGCTCTTCCAGCTACAATGCTTACGCTGCCTTAATTGATTTAACTTTTCTGCAGAACGTCTTATCTAAGACACCTCAGAGTACTTACTGTTTTATTAGAATGCAAAGGGTTTTCTACAATGATGTTGCAACCTGGTTGGAAAAGGTATCAATCAAAATGACAATAAAGGTCAGAAATTATCTTAATTATTAAGAAAACTCCAACTTTCTTGGTAAAGTAATTCCTCATTGGCAAAAACACAGATTTCAAAAGCCATAGGATAAAACATGTGCATGGGCATTTCAGTGTGCAAATGCCTATCATCACACTCCATGATTTGTCTCTTTAGAATTAACTTTGATCTGGAGGGACTTAGCTACTTAGTTATATGTATGGTACCTATTAGGGCAGTCAGCATATGCATCCTTGTTTTACTCCCAAGCCATGCTATAAGGATTCTGAGAAATTATAACATAATAGTAGCATAAACTTTCTTTCTCTAATTTTCTCTTGGTGGATTTTAGTTTGCTATGGAATCAGTTTCTCCTTTGGCTGTTTTCTGGGTCATAATTCACCAGTTTGAGCTGTCTGCTTCTGAATTACATTCTAAATGAGACTTGCAGCTTTCCTATGGCTAAGTCCCATTTTCCTACACTGAATTCCTGACAACCAATGATTCTTAAGAGCTGTCTATCTTTTGACAGGCAATATTTTTTTTCTGATTAAAAAGAAACCCTGTTATTCTTCTGTAATTATTTTAGTTGTAGTGATCCCAACTTCCCCCTCCTTTTAGGCATAGGTTTGCACTCAAAATAGGAGGAGTGTCAACAAACCATCAATAAACCTTGTTGTTCCATCATGGCTTATGGAAAATGAAGGGAATGCTCCCAGCTCTTCCTGAAATACATTCAAAACAATATTGACTGAGTGCTAGCAAAGTATGCTTGCTTCTCTGGCACTCAGGAAGTTTATGTCTGACTTTAATTCCAAATGAGCACGCGCCATCAAACCCAGACATTCCAATCTACAGCAAAGTCCCAGTGCTTGGAGGGATCTAGAAACAGTTTAGCCTTTAGTTGCTTTTCAATTACTAGAGATTCTCTTATTCTGCTTAACTCTCTTCTCTAGCCATACAAGCCAACTATAATTTCCTTGTTCCTACAAGTAGAAATAAGAACAACTAACATTTCTGTAGTGCTTTAAGTGCAGGAAAAGGAAGTGGGAAGCCTACTAGTGTAGATAAGAGGTCTGAATTTAGATTTCTGTCCTCCTTTCTCTCTTGCCATATTGGTAATGCACTCCTAATCATGAGTAGTCAGACTGTTGGGTTTATTATGCACCAATATATGCTAGCTACTCAGTCAGCAGCTAGACCATTTTAATGATGAACTCCATTTTCAGAAGAAGCAAAATTGCAAAAGAAAATAGCATATCATGGAGGCATACGCTGAACTAATGTCATCTCTTTTTGGATAGTGTTACTGGACTGGTAAATCAGAGAATGACATAAAGCACATCAGGATTTCAATTAGGCTTTTATAGTATTACTCATAAATGTTTAGACAAAATGGATAAATGTGAGTAGAATGATAGTGTTATTTTTTGGTTGGACAACCATGTTCAAAGAGGGGTGATGATGAATTTTTGTCCAGGTTTGACAGTGTTCTATAAAGGGCTTGCCACATTGATATTTGACCTTTTCCTGACTGCCATTTTTCCCTGAGGATGGGGTCCTAGAATCACTGATTCTTAAATCTCCACAGATGACTCCAATGTGTAACCAAGGAGATCCACTGATACAGCATCTGTGGTTCACATACTATACTACATATTGTTTTTAGCAGTAATACCAATAACTGTCTTCCAACGATCCAATCTTTGATACAGCTTCACAGATGTTTAAAGTAAGGGGTAGAAAGAGAACACTTACAATTTATTTTAACTTGGATAAAGATTTGGAACATTACCATAAAAGGTGTTTCAAAGTGTCTAGTAGGGACTTCAAGTGGATGTCATTTTTTTACATATCACAAATAACAAATTCCATCAAAACCTGTTGATAAGAATAGCCCCATTATGTGTAAAAGCAAAGTTAATAAAAGGGTACACTCTGGGTGCTGAGAAAACAGACCAAAGTTTTGTTTGACAAAAATGATTGTGTCTCCTTACTTAGAATCAGATTATTATAGTAACAGTTTTTTAAAGTCTTCAATTAACAAAAAAGCTGATGATATCAGCAGAACAGTAACATTTGATTTGTATATCCACAGGGAAAGTTAGATTTGTAACCCCAGTCACTTTGGCAAAGAGAAGGAACAAGGTACTTAATTATTGGAGGCTGCACTAAAACTGTCTATAGGTCACAGAACAACATGTCCAAGGCCAATTATGTTGAGTACAAAGACTTCAGGCAGTGGGGGACAGTAAGAAGCTTGTGTCCTCTCTCTCTGGAAGGATACCAGCCTCATAACATCAGTACAATTAATGACTCTCTGACCTTTAAAAGGAATTTTATGAACAAATTATGTCAATTAGTATAGCAAAATTTACATTTAAAAATCTCAGCTGCTTTCTAACTAAAGGGAAAAGTAGTTAATTCCTTGCATCGACAATATGTTAATAGGCAATATTCATGAAGGTTCTGCTCAACTGGAACTGATACAACAGAGACAGAAAAACCCACAGTGAAACATAAATGACCTTGAAATGTATAGCCCCAGATTTCACCTTGAATTTCTTCTGTTCAGTGTTACCTGTTCATGGTGATTGTACTGAACTGTGCAAAACCCTCCATTCCTTGAATAGATGGGTGTGCCACTCTCATGAAGGATATATTCTTAGGAGAGTGCTGAATCCAACCTCCCTTCATGAGTAGGCAAAAAAAAAAAAAAAAAAAAAAAAAAAAAAAAAAAAAAACCTCTAAACATCCTTTCTCTGTTTTTCCTATCATACTACTTTACTATCCATATATACATTTTCATATATATATATATATTTCTTACAATGAACTGGACACTGTGCTAGGTGTTATTCATTCAGTTTCCATACTAACGCTGTAAGATAGATATAGTTCTCATTTTACAGATAGGAAGCAGGCTTAGAAAGGTTTTAAGTAACTTGCAGACAGTCACAGAGCTTGCAGGTTATAGAGCCAGGACACACCCAGATCTGCCTGACTACAAGACCAAAATTTTTCACATCAACATGCTACCCTGTACTCTACTACTCTGTCTTTCTTCCACTTCCTTCCTTCTACCTCTTTCCACCTCAAAGCACACATTAGTGGATGGTTGTAGTGTTGGAAGGATATTAAAGAAAGGACTAATCTGGCACTCTTTTATACTCCTCTTAAAGCTCTTGATTATTTTCTATTTTCTCACATATGGCCTGGGCACCAGGATCCAAGAAAACGCTGCTCCGTGTAGGCTCATGTTAGATCTTTTTTCTCTCCAATCTCCCCACGGTTTCAGCGACTACATTTTAAAGATTCCAAATAAGAGCATACAGCCTGAGACATTGTGTTTCCTTCAAGAGAACATTAGGAAAACATATTTGAAATCGAAACCAAAAAAAGTACTCCTGATGCCTAGAAGAGACAAAATTAGAATAGGGCTAGCTCTATATGGGCTTGTTGATTGATTAATTGAAGGTTGATCACACATACAGAGAGTAATGAGCAAACTTAGAGTAAATCCTTATCAGTGGAATTCAACAGGGTGGTCTTTCTGACAGGTCTTTTTGTTGCAGACTTAATGTAGGCTTCCTGAACCTTGTGGTTTGTTAATCTGCAAGTACTTGTTTAGATATCAAGCGGTGGAATCTAAGATACAAGCTGTTAATTATGAGTTCTAATCCCAGGCTAGAAGATGCCTATAAAGATCAAAACCTGTTTCCTTTTTTCTAATAATTAGCAGCCTAGCTAAAGAGAGATCAATTGTAATTGGGGAACTGAAGAAGGTAATAAATCCATTACCGAGACTAGTTGTTTTACAGAGCCATTTGTTTAATCCTTAAAATTTGCAGGTTGTAAATTACTCATTAGAAGGCAGAAAGCAAAATAGCCATAATCCATTTAGTGCCTCCAAACTCCAAAGACTTAGGGGAGGAAATCCATAGAAACAAGACGTCTGATGTGTTCTTTCACTGCGATTTCTTAATGGGCAAAGGTGGTTAAACAATAAGGAAACGCCCATGTAATTATCCTGATGTGCTGGAACATAGGTCAGGGGTGGACTTGATTAAACCCATGGAGGGCTATCCCACAAATGGTGGGAAAATGCTCCTTCTTTTCCACTCAGCCCTGAAGGCAGCTAATCAATGTGCACATCTCATTTCCAGATTGTTTCATGAGATCAGAGAAATAGCCTATAGCATTCATTAGGGTATTCCCTCCTATCTGTTGTTTTCTAATCAGCACAGGGAACAAAACAAGAGGCCAAGTATCAGAGAGGAGTTAGGAGACAGCCAGGAGGAAGCTGTCCTCCTCTCCATACATAGGGAACGCTGCTCCCAACTACAAAATGTTTAACTGCAAAAACAACTAGACAGTTAGTTTATAGGTCTCTTTACATGCATAGAAAGCCACATATATTTGGTTTGCATATGGATTTTACAAGCTTTATATGAAAACTCTTAACCATTTACTAAGAACAATGTTTTTTTTTCTTTTTGCATACCACAGATACAATTCAATTTTAGACTCCTAGTGGTAATGATACAGGCAATATACAAGATGCCTATGATACTAGCACTGCGCATGAATTTTAGAGTAGAATTTGAATCCGTGCATATTTTCTTTTTTAAACAATGTGATGCCTGTTATATATACAAAACACAACTTCTGTTAATAGCTCACTGCTGGGCTATACACAACAAAATACCTATGGCTCACTTCTGCACTGAGTAAGCATTTCTTTCATACCTCTTTCCTTTTCTCCACATGATCAATAACACATCTCCAAAATAAGATGATAGGGTTAGGTTGTGAAATGAAGTTTTTCTCTTTGCAGGGATAACAAAATCACGTGAAGATCAAATCTCTGATTTTGTGGTAGCAAAGTGAGTTAGCAAATGCAAACTGTTTCCTATCATTTTCTACTTGACAATCTAATTAAGTTTGTGATTTCACCAGGTTAGCACTATGTCTATCTCTGTGTTCCATTCAATACCCACTAAGCTGTTGTTAATCAATAAATCATTACTGATAATGAAGGAAAATCCAATTTAAAAATTACAGCTGTTCTGGAAATGCATTTATTTACTTTGTTAAAGTAATTATAAAGCAAGTGTTTTTTAGATTGATCATTTAACCATGTCATGTAATAAAAGTACTTTCTGCCCACATCTAACTTAAAAAAAAGCTACATATATTTTACATTAGAAAGCTATACTAAGGAATCTTAAAGACCCTTGTCATTAAAAATACAATCAAAGCATGTTAGAAAAATGTTAAAAGTCTTAGCCAGAATAATCAGGCAAGAGAAAGAAATAAAAGGCATCCAAACAGGAAGAGAAGAAATTAAACTATCTCTCTTCCCAGATGAAATGATTCTATACCTAGAAAACCCATAGTCTCTGCCCAAAGGCTTCTAAATCTAATAAACAACTTCAGCAAAGTTTCAGGATACAAAATCAATGCTAAAAAACTTAATAGCATTTCTATACACCAACAACATCCAACTAAGAGCTAAATCAATAGCACAATCCCATTCACAACAGCCCTAAAAAATAAAATACCTAGGAATACAGCTAACCAGGAAGGTGAAAGATCTCTACAACAAAAATTACAAAACACTGATGAAAGAAACCAGAGATGACAAAAACAAATGGAAAAACTTTCCATGTTCTTGGATAGGAAGAATCAATATTTTTAACATGGCCATACTGCCCAAAGTAATGTACAGAATCAATACTGTTCATATCAAAATACCGACAACATTTTTCACAGAATTAGAATAAACTATTCTAAAATTCATGTGGAACCAAAAAAGCCCCAATAGCCAAAGCAATCCCAAGCAAAAACAACAAAGATGGAGGCATCACATTACCTGACTTTAAACTACACTACAAGCCTACAGTAACCAAAACAGCATGGTACTGGTACAAAAATAGACACATAGATGAATAGGACAGATGAGACAACCCAGAAACAAAGTCGCACACCCACAACCACCTGATTTTTGACAAAGTCAACAATAATAAACAATAGGGAAAGGACTACCTATTCAATAAACGGTGCTGGGATAACTGGCTAGCCATAAGCAGAAGATTGAAATTGGATCCTTTCCTTTCATCATATGCAAAAATCAACTGAAGATGGATTAAATACTTAAATGCAAAACCTAAAGCTATAAAAACCCTAAAAGAAAATCTAGAAAATACCATTCTGGACATGGGCCCTGGCAAAGATTTCATGATAAAGACTCCATAAGCAATTTCAACAAAAATAAAAATTGACACATGGAACTTCATTTAAGTGAAGAGCTTCTGCACAGCAAAAGAAACTATCAATCATGTAAACAGACAACCTACAGAAATGGAGAAAATATTTGCAAACTATGCATCTGATGAAGGTCTAATATCCAGCTTCTATAAGGAACTTAATAAGCAAAAATCAAACAACCCCGTTAAAAAATGGACAAAGGACATGAACAGACACTTCTCAAAAGAAGATATACATATGCCCAACAAGCATATGAAAAAATGCTCCACATCACTAATCATTAGAGTAATTCAAATCAAAATCACAATGAATACCATCTTACACCAGTCAGAATGGTTATTATTAAAAAGTCAAGAAGGGGCTAGGCACAGTGGCTCATGCCTGTAATCCCAGCACTTTGGGAGGCCGAGGCAAGTGGATCAGTTGAGGCCAGGAGTTTGAGGCCAGCCTGGCCAACATAGTGAAGCTTGTCTTTACCAAAAATATAAAAAATTAACCAGGCATGGTGGTGCATGCCTGTAATCCCATCTACTTGGGAGGCTGAGACACTAATAACTTGAACCTAGCAGGCGGAGGTTGCAGTGAGCCAAGATCATGATCAGGCCATTGCACTCCAGCCTAGGCAACACAGCAGACTCTGTCTCAAAAAAAATAAAAATAAAAATAAAAATAAAAATAAAAAAAAAAAAAAAGTCAAAACATAACAGATGCTGGCGAGTTTCAGGAGAAAAAGGAATGCTTATACACTGCTGGAGGGAATGTAAATTAGTTCAGCCACTATAAAAAGCAGTTTGGAGACTTCTCAAAGAATTTAAAACTATCATTCAACTCAGCAATCCCATTACTGGGTATATACCCAAAGGAATATAAATCATTCAACTCAGCAATCCCATTACCGGGTATATAATCAAAGGAGTATAAATTGTCCTACAATAAAGACATACACACATGTATGTTCATTGCAGCACTATTCACAGTAGCAAAGACATGGAGTTAATTTAGATGTCCATCAACAGTGGATTGGATAATGGAAATGTGGAACATATATACCATAGAATACTATGTAGTCATAAAAAAGAATGAAATCATGTCCTTTACAGCAACATGGATGCAGCTGGAGGCCATTATTCTAAGCAAATTAATGTAGAAACAGAAAACCAAATGTTACATGTTCAGTCATAAGTGGGAGCTAAACATTGAGTACACACAGACTCAAAGAAGCGAAAAATTGACACTGGGGCCTACTTGAGAGTGGAGGGTGGGAGGAGTCTGAGGATCTAAAAACTCTACTCCATTCATTACCTGGGAGATGAAATAATCTGTACACCAACCCTAACAGCATGGAATTTACCCTTGTAATAAACCTGCATATGTACCCCCTGCAAACCTAAAATAAAAGTTGGAAGGAAAAAAGAATTAAGTGAGAAAAAGAGAAAAAAAAAGGGTAGTTGCTCTTTCTCAAAAAAAAAAAAAAGAAGAAGAGAGAAAGAGAAAAGGAAAACTGTTGAGACATTGTAAGATAAACTTTAAAAAGCTTACAGTAAATTTGAAAATTATAACTTGGTGCTTCTATGTTACTGGTCTCAGAAAAGAGCCCATTCTGGTCACTTTTGGTGGAAGCTAGAAATGATATTTGGCCTTTCCCCTTTGCTGGGAATAAAGTACCTGACTTCTCTTCTGACTTACCCTGAGTGGATTTTCATTAAGGTAAGGGGGTTCACCTTCCACCATTTCAATTGCCATAATTCCCAGAGACCAGATATCAACTTTCGGACCATAAGCTTTTCGAGTCACCACCTCAGGTGCCATCCAATATGGGGTTCCCACCATAGTGCTTCGTTTACTTTGCTCAGGAGTGATCTGGGCACAGAACCCAAAGTCAGCTGCAGAGAAGAAAAGCCAGTTAAAATAAGCCCAAATTATTTTCCTTTTCACAATATATCACTTTCAGATATGGCTGTATCTTCCTTTGTTACACACTGAGTTTCCACAACTGCCTAGCTCATACCTTTTTGTTAACTGATGTCTCAGCTGGTCCTGATTTTAAGAAGGTCTGAAATAATTGACTAATGTGATGTCATTTTTACTAGACTTCAATCTAATTCCTCCTCATCACTGTTTTCTCAAACTTACAGAATTTTTCAGTTTCCTAATTAGGTAGTTGTCATTTATTCATTCCACAAGTCACTAGAAATTCTGAAATATTAAATCCAAAAAATGTGGTCACAATAATCAGGAACAGTGTTAGAAAAATTCTTTACTTCAAATTGGGCTGTAACTTCTTTCAAATAAATCACTTTCAGTAACCATTATCTTCTTAAGACATACAATAAAAGAACAGAAATTCCCTGATACTCTAACACCACCTGAACCAAAATACCTACTCAATTTAACAGAGCCATCCATCCCGAGAAGAATATTGTCACTCTTTATATCTCTATGGATCACCTGGTTTGAGTGCAAGAAATCCAAAGCTTGCAGGCACTATTAAATCAGAAAAAAAAGTTCTAATTATATCACAAATAATTTTTTAATACTAAGTTTTATTTCTAGATAAGTTTTGGGCAGGGATATAACTTTATTTTGTCAAGTGAAATCGATTACTGAATGCTTCAATAACACCACTTTAAAGTCACATTACCATTTACATCAATGATGCCACTTAGCATTATACATGCTAAGTATGATGGCTGACACATCAGACTAGGACATGAAGAATGATAATGTGATAAATAGCACCAATCCTTAATACAGGCAAACTAACCAATTAATATACTTTGGCCCAGTTATTTGGAGGATTCAGCTTGGTCTTCTACAGCTGTGGTAAGCTTCATTGTACATGGTATGATTTGATTCAGAAGTTCTGGAGTGAAACCCAGGAATCTACATTTAAAACAAGTGCCCCAAACTATTTCTAATGGGTATCCAGGTTTGGGAACCACTCCGAGGCTGTGAAGTAATAGGCACTTGTTTGGAAATGCCTTTGCAGTGTAATGCTGGAAGAAGGAAACCACAGGCTCAGGGTAGTAAGTTCGATTTATGGCATGAATAGAAAACATATATGTTTGGTGGATATGTGGGGTGGGGAAATGATAATGAGAGGAGAGCAAGGAAGGAAGAAATTTAAGTGAACAACTTACAAAAACAAAACAAAACAAACAAACAAAAAAAACAAAGATTAGCTGATATCACTTAGTTTTGTTTTTCTATCATTGGTTTTCAAGTTTCAGTGAGTCAGAGTTCCTACTTTTGTTGATAGAAAACCTCACCAAAATAAATGGGATAGCTTATAATGCCTAAGATGAGACTCCAGTAAAAAGTGTGTGTGTGTTTTAATAGTCAACATAATAAATGTAATAATATATCTTTAATTTAGTTTGAAACCCCTTAGGGGTATGACGCTTACTGGAAAAGAGACAGACTGTCAGGTCCACTGTGGGGCTGTAAGGGAAGTTCAGATTGTACTGTGAAAGCAACTGCTTTCTGGGCTGAGGGAAGACCTCGTTTAAATTGCCTTATAAAAATGATGAAAATATAACTTATTTTACATGGCTCATATTACACATGCAGGATAAAACAAGTATCATGTAAAAACTTCCCCAAATTAGAAAGAAGTGTTATGCCAATATCACTGTTTCCCATGTTCACCGAAACTACAGCATGTGGGTTTAGATATGGCACCTCACGAATGACATAATGGAACTAAAAGATTCACAAAAGGCAGCTAAAATAAACAAGGGGCTCAGGAGGGTGATGCTGGGGAGTGCTATTGGGACAGAATTTAAATTGAAGTTGGCCTCTCCAATTGTTTTCAGTGGAAAAGTTCTACTATTGTTACTTTAATGACATAAACATTCTGAATAATCAGAAACGAAGAACTGCCAATTTTGGTGTTCTTCTCAGCTGGAAATGCTCTATTTGCTTACCTCTCTGCAGACAGCTGCTATCTGTCCTTCATCCATGCAGGTCTCTGTGACCACATCAGTCAGAGAGCCACCAGCCAAGTATTCCATGACTACCCATAGTTCATCACCCACCAAGTAGCTATAACAAGAAAAGAAAAGACTTTGCCTTATGACGCTAAAAAATTGGAGACTCTGATATTCCCAGGCCTCAGTTCTGATAGAAATCAACTCTGAGTTGTGCCATGCCCGTTACCTTTCAGAAGGTATTGAGGGGCATACCTCAAGTGATTAAATATGGAGCCAAGGGTCACCAGAGCCTTATAATTCAGGCAAAGAGAGCATGAGGTTATTCAAATCACCTGACACCATCTGAAGGCACTTCAGCAGTATAATCAGGTCTCTCTGAAACCTTGCTTATCAAGAAAGATGAATTATAGGAAATGGAGTGACCCCAATGTTCCCACTCTGCCCTAAGACCCATATCAATGTGAAGCAAGATTTTCTATTCAGTATTGTTCAAACTGTGGTGTCCATAAAATTCACCTGGAAAACCTGTTAAAAATAAAACTTCACAGTCCAGTCCTCATCTTATTATTTATGGAAAGCAGCCTAGAATTCTGCATTTTTTATAAGTGTAGATGCATTTTTTTATTTTTTTATTTTTTATTTTTTGCAAAATTACAAACACAGAATGACTTTAGGTTACTCTGTTGCAGGTGGTTCCTAAGTTACACTTTAGAAGACACTGATCAAGACTGTAAAATTTGTGGCCAGGTGGAGTGGCTCACGCCTGTAATCCCAGCACTCTGGGAGACCAAGGTAGGTCGGTCACCTGAGGCCAGGAGTTTGAGACCAGCCTGGCCAACATGGCAAAACCCCATCTCTACTAAAATACAAAAAATTAGCCGGGTGTGGTGGCGCACATCTGTAATCCCAGTTACTTGGGAGGCTGAGGCAGGAGAATTGCTTGAACCTAGGAGGCAGAGGTTGCAGTGAGCTGAGATCATGCCACTGCACTCCAGCCGGGGCGACAGATCAAGACTCTGTTTAAAAAAAAAAAAAAAGACTGTAAAATTTGACCCTCTTTTCTCCCAGGTTTTCCTTCTTCTGTAACATTGGTCTACCTGGCCCAAAAAACAGAAAACAGCATTTTAAGCTTATTGAGGTATTGAGGTTGAAGACCTAGATTTAGTTTCTTTGTATCACCTTCAGAGAACACAGCACAGTGGTACTAAACAAACTCTTTTTGAAATTGAATGAGACAGATGTTAACCAGAAGTGAAGAGTTAGTGCTGCCTTTAAATACCTATTTACAACACACTGTTAATACCACTGATGAAAGAGACATTAATTACCTGGTTTAGGAAAAAGGTTTGAGATTAAAGTCTGAATTCCCTAGACCTCACTGTCAGTTAATCACAAAGCACCCATTAAAGCCATTATAGCGGGCCATGGTAGTCAGCCTTCTTCACTTAGACTCCCAGAAATTGTACTGGCTCCAAACAAACACTTGATGTAATGTTTAAAACACCACTACTCCTTCCTATATGCAATGGTCTATTTTCTGCCAAAATAGAGCTGTGATTCTCAAAATGAAATTATACAAACTTCTTGTATTTACAACCAAGACCATAAAATGTTTCTTCAAGTGTCTGATACGTGGACAAAGCTAAATGAGTGCAAGTTTAGCAATAGATCTAATACTCTACTACATTGTAGCATTTGAGAAATATTTGCAGAATGACTGTTAAATAAACGAATCCCAAATAAAGTAATTTGCCAAGAAAAAATGACATCCCACAAAGAATACAAGTACATAACGAGACAAAACACTTACCTATCTAAATAATTAACAATATTAGGGTTCTTATTTTCCCTCATGACCAGAATTTCATTAATAATTAATTCCTTCTTGGGTTGCTGTTGAAGGTTCATCTGCTTTATGGCCACCTGAATGGCAATTAAAATACAAGAATGAATTACAATCATTATAATAAACATGAATATTCATATTTTGGGGGACACAGAGTGAAACATACACATACTTTATTTACTAAGCTCTTTCCCTGTGCCACAAACTCATGCCCCCCACTTTTATTTTTGGTTAATCATGGGTAAACCACTCACTTCAGAGGCTTTGGGCACCAATGAAGGAAACACCTATCTATAAATGCCCACAAGAGAAAGCAGGAAAGATCTAAAATTGACACTCTAACATCGCAATTAAAAGAACTAGAGAAGCAAGAGCAAACACATTCGAAAGCTAGCAGAAGGCAAGAAATAACTAAGATCAGAGCAGAACTGAAGGAGATAGAGACACAAAAAACCCTCCAAAAAAATCAATGAATCCAGGAGTTGGTTTTTTAAAAAGATCAACAAAATTGACAGACCACTAGCAAGACTAATAAAGAAGAAAAGAGAGAAGAATCAAATCGATGCGATTAAAAATGATAAAGGGGATATCACCACCGACCCCACAGAAATACAAACTACCATCAGAGAATACTATAAACACCTCTACGCAAATAAACTGGAAAATCTAGAAGAAATGGATAATTTCCTGGACACTTACACTCTTCCAAGATTAAACCAGGAAGAAGTTGAATCCCTGAATAGACCAATAGCAGGCTCTGAAATTGAGGCAATAATTAATAGCCTACCAACCAAAAAAAGTCCAGGACCAGATGGATTCACAGCTGAATTCTACCAGAGGTACAAGGAGGAGTTGGTACCATTCCTTCTGAAACGATTCCAATCAATAGAAAAAGAAGGAATCCTCCCTAACTCATTTTATGAGGCCAACATCATCCTGATACCAAAGCCTGGCAGAGACACAACAAAAAAAGAGAATTTTAGGCCAATATCCCTGATGAACATCGATGCAAAAATCCTCAATAAAATACTGGCAAACCGGATTCAGCAACACATCAAAAAGCTTATCCACCATGATCAAGTGGGCTTCATCCCTGGGATGCAAGGCTGGTTCAACATTCGCAAATCAATAAACATAATCCAGCATATAAACAGAACCAAAGACAAGAACCACATCATTATCTCAATAGATGCAGAAAAGGCTTTTGACAAAATTCAACAGCCCTTCATGCTAAAAATGCTCAATAAATTCGGTATTGATGGAATGTACCTCAAAATAATAAGAGCTATTTATGACAAACCCACAGCCAATATCATACTGAATGGGCAAAAACTGGAAAAATTCCCTTTGAAAACTGGCACAAGACAGGGATGCCCTCTCTCACCACTCCTATTCAACATAGTGTTGGAAGTTCTGGCTAGGGCAATCAGGCGAGAGAAAGAAATCAAGGGTATTCAGTTAGGAAAAGAAGAAGTCAAATTGTCCCTGTTTGCAGATGACATGATTGTATATTTAGAAAACCCCATTGTCTCAGCCCAAAATCTCCTTAAGCTGATAAGCAACTTCAGCAAAGTCTCAGGATACAAAATTAATGTGCAAAAATCACAAGCATTCTTATACACCAGTAACAGACAAACAGAGAGCCAAATCAGGAATGAACTTCCATTCACAATTGCTTCAAAGAGAATAAAATACCTAGGAATCCAACTTCCAAGGGATGTAAAGGACCTCTTCAAGGAGAACTACAAACCACTGCTCAGTGAAATCAAAGAGGACACAAACAAATGGAAGAACATACCATGCTCATGGATAGGAAGAATCAATATCGTGAAAATGGCCATACTGCCCAAGGTAATTTATAGATTCAATGCCATTCCCATCAAGCTACCAATGAGCTTCTTCACAGAATTGGAAAAAACTGCTTTAAAGTTCATATGGAACCAAAAAAGAGCCCGCATCTCCAAGACAATCCTAAGTCAAAAGAACAAAGCTGGAGGCATCACGCTACCTGACTTCAAACTATACTACAAGGCTACAGTAACCAAAACAGCATGGTACTGGTACCAAAACAGAGATATAGACCAATGGAACAGAACAGAGTCCTCAGAAATAATACCACACATCTACAGCCATCTGATCTTTGACAAACCTGAGAGAAACAAGAAATGGGGAAAGGATTCCCTATTTAATAAATGGTGCTGGGAAAATTGGCTAGCCATAAGTAGAAAGCTGAAACTGGATCCTTTCCTTACTCCTTATACGAAAATTAATTCAAGATGGATTAGAGACTTAAATGTTAGACCTAATACCATAAAAATCCTAGAGGAAAACCTAGGTAGTACCATTCAGGACATAGGCATGGGCAAAGACTTCATGTCTAAAACACCAAAAGCAATGGCAGCAAAAGCCAAAATTGACAAATGGGATCTCATTAAACTAAAGAGCTTCTGCACAGCAAAAGAAACTACCATGAGAGTGAACAGGCAACCTACAGAATGGGAGAAAATTTTTGCAATCTACTCATCTGACAAAGGGCTAATATCCAGAACCTACAAAGAACTCAAACAAATTTACAAGAAAAAAACAAACAACACCATCAAAAAGTGGGCAAAGGATATGAACAGACATTTCTCAAAAGAAGACATTCATACAGCCAACAGACACATGAAAAAATGCTCATCATCACTGGCCATCAGAGAAATGCAAATCAAAACCACAATGAGATACCATCTCACACCAGTTAGAATGGCGATCATTCAAAAGTCAGGAAACAACAGGTGCTGGAGAGGATGTGGAGAAATAGGAACACTTTTACACTGTTGGTGGGATTGTAAACTAGTTCAACCATTATGGAAAACAGTATGGTGATTCCTCAAGGATCTAGAACTAGATGTACCATATGACCCAGCCATCCCATTACTGGGTATATACCCAAAGGATTATAAATTATGCTGCTATAAAGACACATGCACATGTATGTTTATTGCAGCACTATTCACAATAGCAAAGACTTGGAATCAACCCAAATGTCCATCAGTGACAGATTGGATTAAGAAAATGTGGCACATATACACCATGGAATACTATGCAGCCATAAAAAAGGATGAATTTGTGTCCTTTGTAGGGACATGGATGCAGCTGGAAACCATCATTCTTAGCAAACTATCACAAGAACAGAAAACCAAACACCGCATGTTCTCACTCATAGGTGGGAACTGAACAATGAGATCACTTGGACTCGGGAAGGGGGACATCACACACCGGGGCCTATCATGGGGAGGGGGGAGGGGGGAGGGATTGCATTGGGAGTTATACCTGATGTAAATGACGAGTTGATGGGTGCAGCACACCAACATGGCACAAGTATACATATGTAACAAACCTGCACGTTGTGCACATGTACCCTACAACTTAAAGTATAATAATAATAAATAAATTAAAAAAAAAAAAAAAAAGGAAACACCTATCTCAACCCAGTGCTACCCATTTTTTTTTTAGGCAAAGTTGCTATCAAAGAAGATAAGTGATAAATATGAATAAAAGAAAATAAAAATCAGCATTGAACGTTAGCACTTACCTCTTGTCCTGTTGCAATGTCTAGTGCTGTATAAACAGTACCTGATGCCCTGTGAAGGTGAAAATTATCAAAAGAATAAGCAATCAAGCTGTTACCAATATATTTTACTTGAAATAAAATGTAATTATTTTGAGGGGAGGAAAATTAGCAAACTCAAAATTAAAGTATGAAGAAAAGGAACAACCTTTTAAAAAATATTATTGTGATTAAAAAAACACTTCACAGGAGATCTACCCTCTTAACAAATTTTGAAGTGCACAATATTGGAACAATATTTTTATACAGCAAACACACCTGAAACAATCACAATGTATCCCTTGTGGTGGAGTGTAGGAACTCCAGTCAGACTTTCTGGCACCAGTCTGAGTGTCATGCACTATGCAGTAATAAATTGAGCAAAATGGCCTTGCTTCTTTTAGGAAACTCCTGGAATCCCCTAAATATTTCTTGAATCTTGTAATAACCAATATTGTAGGCCTCTGATTAAACTGAAGAATAGTTTAGGAAAGAAAATACCATCTTTCGCTTAGGCAAGTATAAATTAACCTTCACTTTTACTATAGAAACAGAGTGGTTCTTTTAATATATTTCCAATTTTTAAGACTATCTTCATCTAAAGAATCAATCTCTCTCAGTGCTGTACTGTACTATGGCTACATGAAGCAATAGCAACATGACTTTACTATTGAGCCATTGTTTTCTTATTTTTACTAAATTTCTCAACAACTTCTATGAAGTGTCACTCCAGCCCAATATTCTTTTAAAATCTATCATTTCTGGGCCTGGTGCAGTGGCTTACACCTGTAACCCCAAAACTTTGGGAGGCTGAGGCAGCAGGATTGCTTGAGCCCAGCAGTTTGCGACCAGCCTGGGCACCATGTTGAGATCCAGTTTCTATGAAAAAATTTAAAAATTAGCCAGGTGTGGTGGCACATGCCTGTAGTCCCTGCTTTTCAGGAGGCTGAGATGGGAGGATCACTTGAGCCCAGGAGTTCGAGGTTGCAGTGAACTGTGATTGTGCCACTGCACTCCAGCCTGGGTGTCTTAAAAAAATTAATAAGGAGCCAGTTCATGTCTCAAAAAATTAATAATGTATCATTCTTTATATCTTAGCAGTACTCTTGGTTCCATTCCAACTTTGATTATGGTGTTCCCTTGTTTTGCAAATAGAAATTGTATAGTAAGCTGCATTCACAGTAACTTTCTATGAATCACAAATGCATTCTAAACCACCTCCCACCACCATCCTCAAGAAAAAGAAATAAAAAGTCAATTTTGCTTTTAGTGAATAAAGGAGTTAGAATAGAGATCAGTCCTGTGATTGACTACGCATTGTAATGCTCCAACATTGCTCTGTAAACTTTCTGTAATTATTTCTCTCTTATTCTCTATTTCATCCTTGCTGTTTCGTTTTCTGAGTCCAGGAATTATTTTCTTATGTCAGGCACTTCCTTGTCATTCTTTTCCCTTCTCCTTGGATTAGCCCAAATATTTCTCACAGGTCCAGGAAGTGGACCTGGCTCTCAGGGAGTAAACTTGGTATGTAGTATAAGGCATATCTGACTATTAGTAGAGATCTGAGTTCTAATATTTGTCCTAACATCATCAAGCTATGTGACTTTGGGCTAGTCACTTCCTTTCACTGAGTTTCCGTCCCATCACATGGAAAACAGGTATCACAATAACAGTAAACATGTACTGAGTATGTTGTATATGTCAGACACTACACTAAGAACTTTAGATAATTTATCTTATATAATCCTTACCATATTTTTATAAGGCAGATGCTATTATTCCCATGTTACATATGATGAACTGAGGCTCAAAGAGGTTACCTGCCCAAGGTTACACAGTTAACAATCCATGTCTGTCTGACTCTCTCACTTTTAAAGTACAGGAAATGAGCTATTTTTTTCCTAAGGGTCTTTAATTCTATGATTTATAATCTACAACTCTACCACCCTCCTCAATCTGCTTGGGTTTCTAAACATCGATTGGAACTAGGCTGAAAAATCACACTTAATCAATAGGTGCCACCTAAACCAGGATTTGGTAATTCTAGAAATTTCTTAGGCTTGAGGCTTGTATCAAACAAATCATTTCCTCACTTTTGTAAGTGTGAGATTCTAGGCTCAGAGGTCACAGTTAGTGCCTAATAAATATTTGCTGAATAAACAAATCAATAAAAACCTTGTAAAGCAAACATGCAATGCCAATACGACCTTTCCTTTCAGAGAAGAAAACATTTCTTCTACTTAAATCTAAATAAAGCACTTTGCTCCTGGAATAAGCAAACAGACATTCCTGACTTCAGAGCCCGGTGTGTGATTTGTCCTTCTGAACTTATTTGAGTTCAAAGGAATAGATCACCTCGACTTGGTGTATATTTCAGCTGCAATAAGTCCTGAGAAACTAGTTAAATCTAATTGCAAAATATGATTTAAAAATGCCTTTTGACATACAGCTAGCAAACATATGAAAAAATGCTCCACATCAATAATCATCACAGAAATGCAAATCAAAACCACAAAGAGACACCATCTCTCACCAGTCAGAATGGCAATTATTAAAGAGTCAATAAACAACAGACGTTGGCAAGGCTGCCAAGAAAAGAGAACACTTATACACTGCTGGAGGGAATGTAAATTAGGTCATCCGCTGTGGAAAGCAGTTTGGAGAGTTCTCAAAGAACTTAAAATGGAACTACCATTTGACCCAACAATCTTATTACTGGGTATATAACCAAAAGAAAATCACTTTATCAAAAAGATTCATGCACTTGCATGTTCATTGCAGCACTATTCGCGATAGCAAAGACATGGAATAAACCTATGGGCCCATCCATGGTGGATTGGATAAAGAAAAATGTGGTACATGTACACCATGGAATATTATGCAACCATAAAAAGACTAAGATCATGTCCTTTGTAGTAACACAGATGGAGCTGGAGGCCATTATTCTAAGTGAACTAATGCAGGAATAGAAAACCAAATACATGTTCTCACTTCTAAGCTGGAGCTAAACATTGGGTACTCATGAACATAAAGCTGGCAACAATAGACACTGGGGACTACTAGAGTGAGGAGGGAGGGAGGAGGGTAAGAGTTGAAAAACTAACTGTTGGGTACTATGCTCACTTCTGGGTGATGAGATAATTTGTACCTCAAACCTCAGCATTATGCAATATACCCAGGTAACATACCTATACATGTACTCCCTAAATCTAAAATAAAATTTAAAAATAAATAAATAAAAGTGACTGGTTTATTCACATGTATTTAGGCCACATGCACAATTACTTTAGATGCAAAAGAGTGAGAGCATCTGCAAAATGGGATAATAGTTCCTATTTCACAGGGCTGTAGAGAATTGCATGGCACAATCTATGTAAGCATTTAGCCCTGTGCCAGATCAGAGTTGATGCCTATATGGTAACTGCTATTATCATCATTTGTTGTTGCCACTGTTGCTATTGGTTTCACAGTAGGGGATGACTGATACACTGAACTATTAGTTGGCCCATCCCAACCTCCCAGCCAAAGCATTCTTGCTAACATCTGCCCCTATTTCCAAAAAGGACGGAGGCTGAGGTAAACTATTGGAACACGTTTTACAGGTTCCACATCCTTTCTTTCCCCCTAGGGAAGTGGTTTTACCCTTTTCTCTGGAAGTTGGAACGCCTTTATCAAATGAAACTGTATGAAAAAACTCTCAATATATTAAACAAATAAATTGGGAGTTGCCCCAGTTAAAGCTAGGGAGGGAGGCCCAAAATGCGTGCCCAGGTGGCCTTTCTGTTATTCAACACTCCTGTCTCCCTAACCCCCAAGCCCATTTCCACTGTCTTAAGGGCTAAAATTGTGATTGACTTGGAGTGCAAGTGGGGATTCATGTTTAACATTTTGAAAGCTTTACCTTTCAGATTCTTAGGTATATTTTTTGTTGTTGTTGTTGTTGTTGTCCTCCTCCAGCACCCTCAGCATTTCATTGTATTAAAATTGCTAGAATTCTAACCCTGGAATCTCAATATCCTGGGATTTATGGCATCCAGGGGTATAAAATTGCTATAAATTACTAATCCACAGAGGTTAAAGATCCTAAAACTCTAGAGCACCAGCTGCTAACTAAAAATGAGTCTTTCTCCTCACCTCCCCTCCCCACTTACTGCACATGTGCAATTATGTAATGTGTGTGTGTGTGTGTATATATATATATATATGCATTTCCCTGCCCTGTACCCTGGTTCTCTTGTCATAAAATGGTAATATACTCTCCTACCACACTTACCAACCCCCTAAACCAAATATGTTGTTAGGTGGTTGGAACTCCCTGCTCTGACAAATAAGTTACTGGTTTGTGCAACTTCTAGCCTTTGCACAGCCTTCAACTCGAAGGCACAAATTCGGGTACTAACCTGCAAATTAAAATTTAGCACCTTTTCCCCAGCTCTGTCTTAGCACCCCCAACATATTTCCGCACCCCAGTTCTGATAGTTTTCCGTATTCTAACAATTTAAAATTCTACAGGTATAAATATGAATCTCTCCTTCAAGAGATCTCAACTTCCTTCAAGATTCATCTGTTAAAGCTCTCTTATTGCTCACTGCTGGGTTGAGAACAGTAGTCCTCACTCCCATTCATTCAAACCTCCCCTGGTTCAAGTCCTACTAGTTCCTAGTTCTCAGACTCTGGGTAAGTAATTTAGTCTCTTTGTCATTTAGGATTAAAGGAGGACCAAATGTATATAGTTCTGGCATACAGTGATTTCCCAATAAATATTAGCAATAATGATAATTATTATTTAGTTGATTATTTCCTAACATATTCATTAAGTTCTCAAATGCTAGTGTGTGAATCATAAGAAAGCTCTGTAAGTATCTGGGAGTTTTTAAGATATTTGATGTTTCAAAATTCATAACAAAAAAATGACAATTACCTGAGAACAGCTAATTCAAATATCACATATACTTCCTTTTAGCTAGAATTATATCAACTTGTAATTACATTGGATATCACATGATGATTAAAAGCTTTCATTAGCAGTTACATGCATTTTTGCTTAATAAAGTACAATAAATAAACTATTAATAAATATAGTTCAATCATCAAAATTATTTATAATCTGGGGTTTACAAAGACAAATAATTGAAGGGATCTTGGTGAAGTTGGGAAGCACTCTCCTTGTAATAACTGAAGCACAGTAGTGTATATTCCCAAAGAAACAATCTTCATGCCAACCATGTTGCACTGATTCCCAAAGATGATCTTTGCAACAGCCTGGGGTATATCAAAATATCTCCACGCATATATTTACAAAATAAAACTTTAATTCACTTTAATTTTTAAAAGTTGGTGTCATTTTTGTTCCATATGAAATATAAAGTAGTTTTTTTCTAATTCTGTGAAGAAAGTCAATGGTAGCTTGATGGAGATAGCATTGAATCTATAAATCACTTTGGGCTGTATGGCCATTTTCACAATATTGATTCTTCCTATCCATGAGCATTGAATGTTTTTCCATTTGTTTGTGTCCTCTCTTGTTTCTTTAAGCAGTGGTTTGTAGTTCTCCTTGAAGAGGTCCTTCACATCCCTTATAAGTTGCATTCCTAGGTATTTTATTCTTTTTGTAAAATTGTAAATAGGAGTTCACTCATGATTTGGCTCTCTGTCTATTATTGATGTATAGGAATGCTTGTGATTTTTGTGCACTGATTTTGTATCATGAGACTTTGCTGAAGTTGCTTATCAGCTTAAGGAGATTTTGGGCTGAGATGATGGGGTCTTCTAAATATACAATCATGTCATCTGCAAACAGAGACAATTTGACTTCCTCTCTTCCCATTTGAACACCCTTTATTTCTTTTTCTCGCCTGATTGCCCTGGCCAGAACTTCCAACACTATGTTGAATAGGAGTGGTGAGAGAGGGCAACCTTGTCTTATGCCGGTTTTCAAAGGGAACACTTCTAGCTTTTGCCCATTCAGTATGACATTGGCTGTGGGTTTGTCATAAATAGCTCTTAATGTTTTGAGATATGTTCCATCAATACCTAGTTAATTGAGAGTTTTTAGGATGAAGGAGTGTTGAATTTTATGGAAGGCCTTTTCTGCATCTACTGAGATAATCAGGTTTTTGTCACTGGTTCCATTTATGGGATGGATTACATTTACTGATTTGTGTATGTTGAACCAGCCTTGCATCTCAGGGATGAAGCTGACTTGATGGTGGTGGATAAGCTTTTTGATGTGCTGCTGGATTCAGTTTGCCAGTATTTTATTGGGGATTTTCACATCAATATTCATTAGTGATATTGGCCTGAAATTTTCTATAGCCAGGACAATCCTAAGTGAAAAGAACAAAGCTGGAAGCATCATGCTACCTAACTTCAAACTATACTACAAGGCTACAGTAACAAAAACAACATGGTACTGGTACCAAAACAGATATATAGACCAGTGGAATAGAACAGATGCCTCAAAAATAATGCCACACATCTACAACCATGTGATCTTTGACAAACCTGACAAAAACAAGCAATGGGGAAATGATTCCCTATTTAATAAATAGTGTTGGGAAAACTGGCTGGCCATAAGCAGAAAACTGAAACTGAACCCCTTCCTTACACCTTACACAAAAATTAAGTCAAGATGGATTAAAGACTTAAACATAAAACCTAAAACCATAAAAACCCTAGAAGAAAACCTAGGCAATACCAGATAGACATGGGCAAAGACTTCATGATTAAAACACCAAAAGCAATGGAAGCGAAAGCCAAAATTGACAAACAGAATCTAATTAAACTAAAGAGCTTCTGCACAGCAAAAGAAACTATCATCAGAGTGAACAGGCAACCTACAGAATGGAAGAAAGGTTTTACAATCTACCCATCTGACAAAGGGCTAATATCTAGAATCTACAAGGAACTTAAACAAAATTTACAAGAAAAAAAACAAACAATCCCATCAAAAAGTGAGCAAAAGATATGAACAGACACTTCTCAAAAGAAGACATTTATGCGGTCAACAAACATATGAAAAAAAGCTCATGGTCACTGGTCGAGAAACGCAAATCAAAATCACAATGAGATACCATCTCACACCATTTAGAATGGCGATCATTAAAAAGTCAGGAAACAACAGATGCGGGAGGGGATGTGGAGAAATAGGAATGCTTTTACACCACTGGTGGGAGTGTAAATTAGTTCGACCATTGTGGAAGACAGTGTGGCTATTCCTCAAGGGTCTAGAAGCAGAAATGTCATTTGACCCAGCAATCCCATTGCTGGGCATATACCCAAAGGGTTATAAATCATTCTACTATAAAGACATGTGCACATGTATGTTTATTGCAGCACTATTCACATTGGGTTGGAACCAACCCAAAGGCCCATCAATGATAGACTGGATAAAGAAAATGTGCCACATATATACCATGGAATACTATGTAGCCGTAAAAAGGATGAGCTAATGTCCTTTGCAGGGACATGGATGAAGCTTGAAACCATCATTCTTAGCAAACTAACACAGGAACAGAAAACCAAACAACATATGTTCTCACTCATAAGTGGGAGTTGAACAATGAGAACACATGGACACAGGGAGGGGAACATCACACACCAGGGCCTGTTGAGGGGTGATAGCATTAGGACAAATACCTAATGTAGATGGCGGGTTGATGGGTGCAGCAAACCACCATGGCATGTGTGTACCTATGCAACAAACCTGCACGTTCTGCACATGTATCCTAGAACTTTAATTAAAAAAAAAGAAAGAAAGTCAGTGTCATGCAGCACCATAGGATGTAAGGATGCCAAAACTCAAACTAACAAAGATAGGGGTTAAAATTCCTAATTCTCTGGTGTATTGGGTCTGGTGTGCTAAAATGGGCAACACTGTCAATTTGATTTTTATGCTAAACATTTAATTACATTGATCCCTATTAACACTCCACTCCAGTTATATTAAAGCCAGATTCCTGAGGAAGAACATGATTTTATGATAGGTATTGTTTTTATTCCAAATCTCAGTCCCTCAGATACCACAAAGTAATCATGCATTATCGGGACTCAAAGGAAAATAGAGAACATCCAGTTTAACTTTCTCATTACAAATGAGAATTCTGAAGCCCAGAAAGCAGGAAGGATAGACCCATGATAACATAGCAAGTAAGTAACAAAGGTCTCCTAACTTGAAGTTAGAGATCTTTCAGTTAACTATACTATGATTAAAGAATACTAAACCAACAGATTTCTCAACCATTGGGACCCATCATCAATTAAAATGTGATAAGTACTTCTGGGTTCTTGGCATCACATTAAATGCTTTATTAACAGTCTCTCCCTGACATGACCAAGCGCTTACTACTCAAATGGAAACACTGGCATCTAGCCTGAAGGGTCCAGAAAGAAACAAACAATTCACAGTTACCGCTTTTCCTCATAAAGTATGTCAGTTTCATTATCAGGAATCTTGACGAGGTTTTGATGTTTCCCACCAAGTGCCAATGTCAAGCCATGACCATGAATAGTTGCAAAAGCAGCAACATGGTAGGACTAATAATTTAGATAAGTCACTTTGATTTCACCATGGAAATGGATTAGAGGAAAAGAAGGGCAAAGAAATGAGCCTAGGAAAAAGCTCATATACTGGGAGAAAACAAAAAGGGCAAGAGGTCTAAAGGCTCAATGAAGTCCAAGGTCTGGTAGGAATAAGAATCAGGGAGCCAGAAAGATAGGCAAAATTCCCATTAAGGTTTTACAAATACAAATCTGGTGCTAATGAGGTCATAGGCAGGGATTAAACCCCAGATAGGAGATTAAACCCCAGATAGGATGGTTATTTTTTACATGTACTCCTATTGCTGCTGCTGCTGTAAAATGGCTATTTCACTTATTGAGCAATATTCTCTGCAACTCTGTAATGATCTCACTTAATGCCCACCCTGTACAACTCTATGAGATAAATTAGATTCTCCTCACTTTGCAAATGAGGACATTGAAACAAAGAAATGTTAAGTAGGTTGCCTAAGGTTGCACAATCAGCAGCTGAGCTTAAAAATGCATTACTTTGTCTCCACAGCCCATGCTCTTAATCACCATTTCATGTTTTGCCATAGATTTTTAGCATTTTTACCTCAGTGCTAAGGGCAATTGTGGTACTTCTCAAAACTCATGTTTGTACCTGTTATGCTAAGCCGCCTCCCCAAAATGTTTATCTTGCCTTTAATTTTCTACTCACTTTGTCCACAAGCCATTTAGTTTGTCCCACGACATGGTATGTCTTATTTCTTTGGTATAACCACACACAGGTTGTTGTTCTGTTTGCCGACTCAATTAAGATTGGTCATGTGGCTGAAAATGCACTGCTGTTTTTAGAAATAGACTTTATCTTTTGCTGAATATTTAAAAAGTTACTACTTGTAGGCTCCTATCTAGGTATTGTCTCACTATATTTGTGCACCTGACATAAAAACATACAGATTATATATCTATATCTATATTTGTATGTATATAGCTTGATACTACCATATAGTTACTTGTTTTGTTGAGAGATATGTTCTTTGGGGCTCAGGAATGGTGTTACCATCACATGTAATAACTTTTCCAAAGAGAGAGTTCTGGCGTTTTCCTTTGTGTAATTTACTTCTAAAAAATGCATCTCTAAATTTAAAAAAGAAAATTATGTAAAAATCATGTTATCTCAGTACTGCTCTAAGTACACAGAATGTAGCTGGGGCCAGATGGTATAGTCTTTAATTACTAAGATTATAAATCAGAACAGGGAATTTTCTGTTCTTTAGCTAGGGCATGACTTTTCTCAGAGTATTCATGGTCATCTAATTTTAAAGAGAGCTGTAACACATTATGGGTGTGGGGCCAGGGAGCTTGGTGGGTTATAGTCCAGTGATAATGAGGCCACAATTATAAGACTTAATCCCTGGAAAGGCCAGATAACTCTCAGCTACTCACTCCAACATTAAATCTAAGCAGCTGTTTCACAGTGTGTGCCATTGGATTCAAGAGGCCTGGACAGGAAAGGGGGCAGGTGGCTTAAAACAAGCTCATTACTGTGGCTGGAAAAAACAACTTAACGTGCAAACTCTGCTAATGGTGTTTGATCGAGTGGCATCATCTTTCTTTACAAGGGACAGCACACAACACAGTGCATTTAAGAGCATTAAGTAGAACAAAGAGCACCTTCCATTGCTCCATAAACATTGTTCTTCACAAATGCTAATGTATTTCCAATCTCCTACATCACAAAGCCTTTTATAGAGCTCAGACTACATCTATTTAGTGCTTCATAGCAGTGTTCTACCTTGTGTGGCCCAAAATAGATCCGATGAAAAGGCAAATACTTTTGGGGTGGGTGGTCCTACCCAAAGAATTACTTCTATAAGCACACTAGACACCACTCTTGCCCATAGTTTCCTGAACAACCAAAAAAAAAAAAACAAAAAACAAAAAATCAGAGGTTTTATTCTCAGCACTCTGAGTTCTATGGTACACACTGCTTTGTCAGGTTCTCTAAATGATACTGTTATTCATCAAGTCTTTTAAGAAATAAGTTTCAAAGCTATTCATCTTCAATATGAGACTTTCATGTTACAGTAAGAAGAAAGGGACTTCTCACTGAGTAGCAGAGATAAGTCTGAAAAATACCTAATATTATATATTTAGTTTCTGAAATCTTAAAACTAAAACTAATTTAGAGAGATGGGGACTGAGGGCTTGATTACACATGAGCTAGTAGCAAAATTTGTTTGCAATTATTGATGAATTGAACATATCGTCATTCTGTATAATGATATGATTGACAAAGATCCAGATGTTAGACAAAATTCCTTTGCTGAGATATATATCTACGTGTAAGAGAAAAATGATTTCAAGAAATGCTCTCATTGTCACTTTCTGTCAAACATAGCTGCATAGCTAATCTAACCTATGGAGAGATATAACATGCAACAAAGATACTTTGGCATTATAAAGACATGGACTACATTGGCTAATTAATTCTTCAGGATAGCCTTTTGTTTTGCCACATGCTTTCTTGTTAGAGTTCCTTTCTTATTTATTTTCCTTTTTAAAAAAGTCAGTGTGGGAGTGTTTTTATTATAGTACTATAATCCCAAATAAGTGAATACAGCTGTGTTGGCAAAGGTGCAGGCAAACCGGCACTCTCATACATTGTTGATGGTGTGTTAAATAAACAAATCTCTACGGACAGTAACTCAGAAAGAAAAATGCACGTATCCTTTTACATAACAATTCCACTTTTAGGAATCTATTCTAATGGTAAGTTTGTATAAAATGGTTTACTTGTAAGGATCTTCACAGAAGCCTTGTTTATAATAGCAAAACATCAAAAACAAATTAAATGTCTATGCCCATTTAGGGCCTAGTTCAATAAATTTTGGTACATTCAAATAACAAAACACTGTGCATCTGTTTAAAAAGTATGAGGTACAAACACAGAACCATCTCTAAAACACAGAAACACAATAAAAAAGGAGATATATAGTATGTTACCACTTGTGCTAAAAATATACCTACAACAAACATACAAGCATGCACAGAAATGCACCATATATATCCAAATACAAGATAAGGATTTCTCCTCCCAATTTTTCCTCACAAAAATGGAGCTGCCTTATATGCAAGTTCTTATAAAAATCTTTCATGTAATTGGTACTTATCCATACTCATTTATTTTTAACTATAAAATACAGTTTGGAAAGGACATATTAGGTTGATATCTTCTCAATTAATGATAGTTTTGGATGCTCATAGAGAGTACCTGTCAGAATTACAAAGAAAGGATGTGAATAAGTTATTTTGGATGGTATGACTGCATAACTGCAAGTGTTGGATGTCGTAAACAAGCTATTAAAAGACCTCTGTCATAACCAATGCAGTGAAAGGGGCTCCCATTAGCTAAAGATGAAATAGTTTGACCACCATAAACAATAATGGATGCAACTCAGTGAAACATATTGACAATATAAAATTTTAAGACTTTATAAAGATATTTAATAAAATTCCCCTACTAAAAATATCAAAATACCCCTCATCGAACACTTTCGTATGTAACTCCATACTAACTCTTTATAATGAAAGCTGGCAGTTTAAAAAGCAAGCATTTCACCAGGCATGGTGGCTCTCACATGGAATCCCAGCACTTTGGGAGGCTGAGGTGGGTGGATCACTTGAGGTCAGGAGTTCAAGACCAGCCTGGTCAACATGGTGAAACTCCGTTATCGACTAAAAATACAAAATTAGCTGGTCATGGTGACACACACCTGTATTCCCAGTTACTCGAGAGGCTTAGGCAGGAGAATCCCCTGAATCCCGGAGGTGGAAGTTAGAGGAGCAAGTTAAATGACAGCAAATGAAACTAACAGACAAATCCAGAAAGTGCCACATTTTACAAGACAATAACCAGTTTCTTCAACAAGATGATGGTAGTGGAAAAAGAAAGGAGACTGCTTCAAGGTATATAGAGTTATGATACACAACATTTGCAACATGTAGATCCCCTTTGGATGTTGATTTGAACAAATCAATTATAAAAATAGCGTTTTGTTGCAAGTGGGGAATTCTGATTATAGACTGGGAGTTAAATGATATGATGCAATTGTTAATTGTTTGTAGATGTTATGATGGCATTGTGATTTTATTAAAAATTGTTGAGAAATGTTTAATCTAAGTGATAAGAATATAGGAGTTCCTGTGTTATTTTCCCTATTTTTGTGTAAGTATGACAATTTGTAATAGAAATTTTTAAAAGTCACATAGTAGATAGTAGATATATGTCTTGAAGACCTAAATATACACCCACAGGACAAGTTCAAAAAACAATAATCTTAATGTTATATGAATGGGTAATTGTGACTAGGAATAAATATCCAGGAACAGAATTATATCTGGGTTCAATATCTCAAATATCCTAGATGGAAGCCAGGCAATATATTTGAATAACTGGATGAAGACTCAAAAATAATCTCTAGTGATTACAAAAAGAATGATGTTAAAGATACATAAGAAGATTTTGAATTATACCATTCGTGAAATATGAGAGTAGAAAAATCTCTACAAAATAATACTTTATATAAGTGGTTTTAAATACGTAAATGAAAGTAAATTAACAAACATCATAAGTAGACTTCAACCATATATATATATATAGATATATCTACATACATATATATCTATATATCTATCTTTATATATAAAACAGTTTATGTATTCAGGTGAATCAAAAAACTTTTTTTTTTTTTTTTTTTTTTTTTTTTGAGATGGAGTCTTGCTCTGTAGCCCGGGCTGGACTGCAGTGGCCGGATCTCAGCTCACTGCAAGCTCCGCCTCCCGGGTTTATGCCATTCTCCTGCCTCAGCCTCCGGAGTAGCTGGGACTACAGGCGCCCGCCACCTCGCCCGGCTAGTTTTTTGTATTTTTAGTAGAGACGGGGTTTCACCGTGTTAGCCAGGATGGTCTCGATCTCCTGACCTCGTGATCCACCCGTCTCGGCCTCCCAAAGTGCTGGGATTAAAATTATCTTATTGTGTTACCTTATATTTGAGCATATATGCTGGGGCATTGTTGCAGACCTTAGGGATACGAAAGTGAATGAAACCTACAGTCTGAAGTAAGTATTCATTCAAACAAAACTTCTCATAAACCCTATTCATTAAATTCCTATACCCTCTAATGTCACTCTCAAGTGTACCCTCCTCTAAGAATCTATCATATCCCCTCACTGGCTGTAAATAATTTGTTCTTCCTCTCTGTCCACAGAGTTCTTTGTAATTTCTTCACAATACTTATTATATTCTGTTCTATATAATAGCAACATATGAGTGTGTCTCTCATCCCTAATAATAACTAGCATTTACTGAGCAATTAACGATGTGCCATGTACTGTGCTAAGGACTTTAAATGGCTTCTCTTATTTATTTTTACAACCTTATGAGATACGTGCATTCTGCTTACAATGGATGAGAAAACTGATGCTTAAGGAAATTAAATAATTTATCTACAGCCCTGAGTTCAGAATCCTGTCTCTTTCTTTTTCTTCAAGTTTTTCAAAAATTCTCCCTTTATTTGTCTACATTCCTCAAAGTTTCAAGCAATTTTACATGTCTAGACAAGCTAAGATATAAGTGGTGAATACATGCTGGCACAGATATAATCTCTAGGATTCAGAAAAACAAAAGACAGAAAAGGTCAATTAGGACCATGCCAGCCAAAGAGGGATTCATATGAGAGATGACAGTGAAGATGAGTGTGTGAATAAAATATAGGGGAAAGGTACATTACTGGGGGTAGGTGTTCATCTTATTTCTTGATACAACTCTTCTTTTCTCCCTGTCAAATATTCAGTGGGACCACAAGTATAGAGGTCACTGTGAACTCCCAGAACCTGATTCTTAACTGCTACTCTAGATTACACATAGTAGGCACTCATTAAAGGTTCACTGATGTTTAAAAGATACTTGTTAAACTGGATCCTCTGAGCTGCTTCCTCAAAAATATTTTTCTATTATAATGTCAAAGAGAAAAGACAATATGAACCTGAAAGAGAAAAAAGGCCTGTTTTTCAGTGCATTCTCATTTAAGGAAAGACCCTAACCTGAATTCAAATACATTAATGAGAAATCTGTGAGGACAGCTGTCAACGTTGTAAATTCAGCCCTCTGTTATATAGCTATTGCTTATTCAGGAATCACACAGGGTTGCCAATGATAGCCGTTGACTGAAATAAATATTTGATTTTGTTGTCTCATTCTACCTCATTTATTAAACAAGTGATTTTATATAACTATTCTAGAAAGTAAAGATTCTCAAGTCCGCACCAGATATATTTCTGACAAACTCATGTTGTTGAGTTAATGATAATTTTGGGGTACCTGACTTTTTTTTCTTTCTTTCCTTATTTTTTAACTTTGCATAAATTTGTTCAAAATGTCTGGATTTGGTGGCCAATTATAGAACACTTTTCACAGCAAACCCAGTGAAACAATGTCATTTTTAGCCTTCAACTCACAGCTATGGCCTCAAATGATTAGACATGTGATTCTGAACTTGATTTATGGAAGATGGAGCCCAATTCTCTGACCCCAGGCCTGAATGCTGGGATGGCAGAAACCCATGCTGGAGAAAAATTTAGTTTTCCAAGTAAATGAGGGTGATTAATGGAGAGACTCTTCTCAAATCCAGCTCCTGAGAGTGAGTGAACTGTTGTGCTCTCTGAAATTGAGAATAGGATACTGGGGCTGATTATCCCTAACACCAAATGATTATTGACAACAATTTTGAATGTCACTATAATAATAGGTAAGGCAAAAACAATTAAAAATACAGATTTAATTTAAAAAAACTCTATACATTGAGAGTAGAGACTAGTTTATATAACTTAGGCCAGTAATTAATGAAAACAAAATCAGTTGAAAGTAATTTAAGTAAAAAGAAAATTAATATAAGTGGGAGGTGGTTTTTTTGTTGTTGTTCCAGAAAGAAAAAAGTCAACTTTTTGTCAACTGAGGGAAAACAATCTACTAAGATCAAAAAAATAAAATTAGCAAATTAAATAAATGATAAAATAGATTTAAGCCAGTAGATTATATCTTAAATACATCTTGATTTTACATTATGATCATTTGGGTTGTAGGGTGTGTGTGAAAATGGGCAGTAGAATGTGAAGCCAACATGCTTGAAGAAGACAGATATGCAGCACACACAAATACCCAGAGAATAAAGGAATCAGATGTGATGAGGCCGACCAAGTCATTGTGAAAGACAAAAATATGAAGACACACTGAGGAAAAACAGGGAAAGACAGACAGACACAGGAGGAGCAAGATAGGCATGTACATACACATGTAAATACAGAGGACAGAGGAAAGGAATAGTTAGAAAGACAAACATTTTCTTTTTTATTTTTTAAATTTTACTTTAAGTTCCGGGATACAAGTGCAGAACATGCAGGTTATAGGTATACGTGTGCCATAGTGGTTTGCTGCACCTATGAACTCGACATCTAGGTTTTAAGACCCGAATGCATTAGCTATTCGCCCTAATGCTCTCACTCCCCTCGCCCCCCCATCCCCTTTCCAGCCCCGGTGTGTGTTGTTCCCCTCTGTGTCCATATGTTCTCATTGTTCAACTCCCACTTACGAGTGAGAAGATGCGGTAGAAAGACAAACAATTTTCATTAGCTCAACAAATATTTATTGAGGCAAAAACAGGCCCACAGAGATGGAGTTGGCAGACAGCTTTGCAGTTCTTTGAATCTGGCCAAAGAGAATCTAGCTGTTGATCATAACTGCACAAAATTGTTTTTGAGGGCCTACTAAGTGCAAAAGCACTGTGCTAAACACTAAAGAAGACAAAAGTAGAAATACAATAGACTCCATACCCTCTAAGGACATATTAAAAAGTTGTGTTGGGCCTATGAGTGAACTATCTGCTACTTTATCATTCTTTAAAATGATGAACTTGCTGGGAATTTAAAATAGACCTTTCTGCAGTGGCAAGCAGGATTTATGCTTCGATTTTTCATTTTAGATTATGAAAACTGTACAAAGAGACTCAGAGATAGAGAACTTTCCTTTTCATCTTTAAAAGTCACAGGCATAAATAATAGCCAAGAGAGGAAATCTCTTTGTTACACAAAGTTGCTTGGTGGCCTGATCTTTGTTCTTGGCAAAATTAGTCTTGTTTCATTACCTAGTATCTGGGAGATATCTGAAACCATCTTGTACTTTTTCCTTTTAAAATTTAATGCTATTTTTGGCTCAGTTGGCTTTTAGTTGGAACAATCAAAATTATAACATCGCCCACTCTCCAAAAAACAACCATGGAAAAACACTTTACGAATAAATAAACAACTCCCAGTTAAGTCTACAACTAGAGCATTACTGCCTATTAGAAATATAATATGAGCCATGAGCCACGAGCCATATTTTAAATTTCTTAGAGCTACATATTTAAAAGTTTTTAAAAGGTAAAATTAATTTTCATAATATATTTTCTTTAATCCAATGTATGCAAAATATCTCAACATGTAATCAATAAAAATGTATTAATGAGATATTTTACATTCTTTTTTCATACTAAGGTTTTGAAATCAGGTGTGCCTTTTATACTTATAGTACATCTCCTTTTGGACTAGCCACATTTCAAGTGCTCAATAGCCAAATGTGGTTACTGGCCACTGTACTGGACAACAATGATTTGGAGTATTACTTCTAAGTGGATTGAATATCCTTTCCCTTCCTATTGTTAGCTCTACCAGAGACTCAACCAGATAAAAATAAAATCTAAAAGCCAACTTTTGTTTTCTAAGTCCCTTTAGTACATAATACTGTCTTTTTGCAATCTGTCTGGTGGTATTTACCCTTTAGGCATGAAGAAGGAGAGTTGTTGAGGTTTGTATATGAACTTGGGAAGGTATAGCTTTCTTACTTAGGTAAAACAACCAGTCCACCAGAAGTAGACAGGGAAAATTCCTGGTGGTAGAAAATGGCTCTAGAAGCTGGCCCCGCTCTGCACTTGGTTGAATTGAGTAAGCTTGCCTCAAGGTTCTTCTGGTACCCTGTATCCCTCTGTCGAGCACTTATCAGTGTAGACTGTAAGTTCCTTGAGGGCCCACACCATCATTACCCATCTCTGTCTCTCTAGCACCTAGCATAGTGCCTGGAACATAGTGCTCAAGAAATATCTGCTAAACAAATAAATGAATTCACATAAATTCAGTTTCTTGTGTGCACTAGCCACATTCCAAGTGCCCCATAGCCACACACAGCCAGTGGCTACCATATTAGACAGCACAGATATAGAACATCTCTATCATCACAGTAAGTTCTATTGTTTATCACTGTTTTAGAATGAGTAGAAATATTAATTTGACCCATTCGGTGACAGGGAGCTTCTAGAGACCACAAAACTCTTCTTTTTTGTGAGCAAATGAGAATACATTTTAGCTCCCTGGAAAGTTCAAATACAATGTCATTATAGTTTTGACTGGAAGAATAAACTTGGCCATGCATTTCTTCCTGAGTTTGTCTCCCTTAGGGTCTTCTCATCTTGATTCCCGCCAGGCACAGTTTCCATGAGTGCCTCTCCTATTCTCTAGCCCAAATGTCTGATGAATGCTTTCCCTTATTTCCTGAGATACACTGTCAATTTCAAAAGAAACTTTAGTACAAAAGCTAGGGGGAAAAACAAAGAAAATATAAAATCATGAAAAACAATCAAGCTTATATGTGATATATACTTTTTTGAACCTAAGTATGCCAGGAAAAGCAGTGTGGTTCTTGAAGAAATTCTACCTTCTCTTACCCTAAAATAATGAGACTGTAATGGCTGATGGGCTAGCACAATTTTGCAAGCATATTGGCTGTAACCCTTTGTCTTGAGCCCCTTGCCTCAGCCAGGAAAAGTCTGAGGTGACATCTTTGTTTCTGACATACAGTAGTTGGTGTCCCTGAATATGTGTCTCACTCCTCATTTAACGGTGTCCATTAAGAATATTCCATTTTCCTTTAAATAAAACTTTTCCCTGTTTCAAATGCTGTTGCTTGCTCAGATCCACCTGCCTAGTTTCACCTTGAGGCCCGAGAGACATGCATGTGTACAGCTGACTTGCAGAACTGGTGACTCCTGCCTTCAGCCTTAGTGAATAATCTAATGCAATGGTTCCCATGTCTTGCTGATTATCAGGATTATCTGAGGAACTTTTGCAAAGTTTAGATCACTGAACCCCACTCCAGACTTCTAAATCAAATCTTTGGCAGTGGGGCATAGGAATCTTTATCTTTAACAAGTATACTAAGTGAAAATGATGCACTAGGTCTCATTTAGGGATTATTGTCTGTTTCCTCCATACTCAGTCAACTTTGCCTACCTCTGGATCATTCCATAAGGACATTCCCCACCCTCACTTTGTCACTCTACATTTTGACAATAAAACAGGATCTTAATCATACCATCCATGGAGCTGTAGGGGGAATTGCGATAAAGGGGGTTTTTATGTAAGCTAGAAGTTTCCATAACCCTACTGCTTTTTCTAGAGAAATCTGTTTGAATCTTCTAACTACATAGGATCGAAATGTCCCCACAGAATTTACTGCCAGGCCAACAATAATGAAGATTTCAGCAGGATGTGTTCCTAGGTTAATGAACAGTCAGCCCTCCCCCTGAAAGGCCAATACTGAGAATGCAAGACACAAATATAATCTAGGAAATGAGAAGCATAATTTATGCGAAACCCAAGCTCTTACTGAATTTTAATTTTAATGTATGTTGCTTGTACTCATCTTTTTATATTTCAAATAACAATCACTTACCCTTGACCAATTTTTTCAAATCTTGTGTATTTTTTCTTTGGGTCCCCAACACTCACAATGCTTCCTAAGAGATGGGTGGGGAGAGAAGAAAAGAGGAGGAGGTGGAAGAGAGAAAGAGAGAGAGAGAGAGAGAGAAATGGAAATTGATTGACTGTTTTTTAATTTAATAATGAAAATTAAGATGCCAGAGTCAGTGACAAATAAAACATTAGACAAATACTCCCATGTGATTTCTATAATTTATATAAAATGATACTTTCTACTTATTAAAATAACAAATAATTTTATAGTAATTAAAGTAGTAATAATAACTCATTTTGCTTATATTCAAAATTACTGATATTTGGAAAACAAAACTTGTCACAATCCAACATCTATAAAAAGTTCTCATGATACTATATATTAGGATATAAAAACCATCTAAGAAAGGGATGGAGCTGGAGGTCATGATCCTAAGCAAACTAATGCAAGAAAAGAAAACCAAATACTGCATGTTGTCACTTACAAGTGGCACTTATAAGAGCTAAACAATGAATACACATGAGTATAAAGATAGGAACAATAAACACTGGGGATCACTAGACAGGGGAGGATTGGGAGAAGGGCTGAAGAACTACCTATTGGGTAGTATGCTCACTGCCTGGCTGTAGGCATCATTAGAGTCCCAAGCCTCAGCCTCACACAATTTACCCATGTAACAAACCTGCATATGTATCCTTTAATCTATAACAGAAGTTGAAGTTATAAAATACAAAAATGTGCTCAGTCTCATAAATATTCCGGAAAATACACATTAAAACCAGAATGAGTTAACACTACAGACTGATCAGAATGGCTAAAATTGAAAGGGTTGTCAATACCAAATGTTATCAATGATGTAGAGCAATTGGAACCCTTGTGCACTGATGCTGGGTACATAAATTGGTATAATCGCTAAAAAACAATCTAAGAACTTATCCACACTATTTAGTAAAATCACTATCTTCTCTGAATTGAAGTTAAGCACTATGCTATATCCAATTCTGCTGGACAAATATCTATTGAGTATTTACTATGTACCCAGTACAGTGCTAAGGGTGTGGGGATGGAAATGAGTCTAATGAAGAACAAATTATGATCATAAAGTAATGAGACCCATGCATTTTCAAAACATACATTTCTGAACCTAGGACACTGTTAGTGCTCCAAAGATTTGAACAGATTTACTGACATATGATTTACATACCATAAAGTTCAATGACCTAGAGTGTGCAATTGAATGTTTTTAACATATTTACTGAGTTGTGTAAATGTCATCATGATCTAATTTTAGAATGTTTTCATTATTCCAGAAAGAAACCTTGTACCTGTTACTTGTTAGCAGTTACTCCCCATCCTCCCTCAGCTTGCCAAAACATACCTCGGCAACCACTAATCTACTTTCTGTTTCTATAGATTGCTCCGAACATTTTTAGTAAGTTTATAAGCTACATAAGAAAACTATTAATTGATCATATTTGGCTCTTTAAAAATATTAGTTTTGCTATTTCAAAAAAATCCAACCCATCACTCAGAGGATGAATACTTGCTATGACTCAGAATAAATACCACAGAAGTAGCATTGACTCCTCAATGCAGTGTTCAAATAGGTACAGAAAAAACTTGGGATTATAGAACCACCATGGGAATAAGGGTGCAGCTTCTCAAGGGTACTACTTTGAAGGGCATCATTTATTTGGATGCCTCTGGCCCGCCTTTCTTTTTGGAAGCAAACATGTCAGTATTATTACCTTTGAGTTAGTTATATCTTACTAACACATAGTACAAATAAGTGTACGGTTGGTTGGTAAGACAAGATTTTCACATATGAACTAATCAAGAGATCTGTAGATTCTATCTTCTAGTTGTCACTCGTATTCATACTCTTCTCTCTATGCCCATGGCCACTGTTATTGTTCGGGCCTTCAATACTTCTTATTCAAACAATTGTGCCAGTCATAACCTACTTATAGACTCTGCTTTCTCTAGTTCCTCTTACACCACGCCTTTGGAAAAGGGTGACCATATTATTCATAAAATGAGACTGTCCTGGACAGACTGAGATGTACAATAACTCTATATCAGAATGATTTTGCTCCACTGTTCATGATTCCTCAAAAGCTCCTGCCCACTGCAAGATCAAATCCAATTTCTGTAGTTAAACAGAGAAGGCCCTTCACCATTCAGCATCATCTGGCTCCTATCTAACCAGTCTAGCTTTATATTATTCTTTTTCTCCCCCCTTACTACTTTATATCCTAGTAATGCTATCACTATCTAGTGCTTAGGTCTTTGCAGGTGCTCCCCCTTTTCCTTTCCTATCTAACCCATGAATTCTTGTCATTTAAATAAAATCTCAAATTATCCACCTCTATGAAGTCTTCTCTGATCATTTCACTGAGACTTACATGCTGCTTCTCGAGGGCAGGAACTTTGTCTTTTCATCCCTGTAACTTTGGAGCCTAGAACAGTGGCTGCTACTAAACAAATATTTGTTGATTAAATGAATAAGAACAAGAAAATATGTATTTAAGTGCTCAATTATATGCTACAGATAATACTTCATGCTAATTTATACAACAGTCTATTCTCTTTTATATGCTAATTATATGCTACAGATAATACTTCATGCTAATTTATACAACAGTCTATTATAAATTAAGTAGACAACTTAATTTAGACCTAACAGTAGATAGCATACCTTGAGAAAAATAATCAGTTAAACATTTCATGCATGGATTACTCATCAAGTTGTTGGGTTTTTTTTTTTTTTTAATGAAAGTTCACTTTTCAATTAAGTTAAATAACACTTAGCTAATATATGGGTTGTTATAATACTTTTTCTTTTGTATTTCCACTCAGTCAGTAGTACTGTCAGTCCATCTACTCATTAGCCTGAGTTAGAAATCTGCGAGTCATCATTGACTCTTTGTCTCTTACTATCACTTATCACATGCAGTTGTCCACCAAGGGCCTATATCTTGTTACCTCCTAGACGTCTTTTGAATGTGTTCCTTCCTCATTACTACTGCTTTAGTTGGGCTCTCATTATCTTTTCCCTGGGTTATTCCAACAGCCTCCTAGCTAGACTCCTAGACTAGCTGCTGCCCCCTCTGTTCAAGGCTCTACATCTCTATCAGGATCCTCTAAGTACAGACCTGATGATGTGATTCTCTGGTTCAGGATTACTTGATAGCTCCCTAACACCTACAGATGAAAGCCAAAACTCCTTGGCAATGCAAGGTTCCTAATCTGGCTCCCGCTTCATTCTCTTCTCATCATTTACCACTTCCTCACTAGAACTTCATGCTCTGAGCATAACAAACTAATGGTAGCTCATGATCAGCTCCTGCTTAAAAGTTCAGTTTCCTCTCCTACAATGCCAGTGTCACCATATACCACCAATTCTTTATTCAAGTAACACCGAATAAGTCAGAGTTCCCAGACATATGCCTTCAAGTCTTCTTTACATGCCATTTGCTGCCTGAAATGTCCTTCCCATATTTTCTCTGTGGCAAGTTCCTAGTCATGCTTCAAAACTTTGTTTAGACGTTGCCTCTTCTAGGAAGCTTTCTCTGATCCCTTTGAATAATTAACAGCTTCACTTTTCTGTGCTACTACTGTATCTTCTCTCTCTCTCTGGCCCTTGCTCTCTCTCTCTCTGTACTTAATATATCAGATGTCTATATCTATCTATTTGGAACTTTGACTTGCAAGAATTAGAACTGAAGGGTTCCATAATCATCTGGCATCCATTCAATGTTGTATCTATGGCTAGAAATATACCTGATATACATGATAGGAATTCCACAGTTTTTCCTGGTTCACTTAAGGTCTCGGTCACAATGTAACACTTGTGCTGAGTTACTCTCTGTACTAAGCAGTCATCTGCATAGGTTCCTTTGTGTGTGCATGGTATTTGATATCGCCTTTTAGACTATGTCTTAAGGACAAGGAGCCATGTCTTATTCATCTCTGTATCTTCAGTGCCTCCTCATACAATGCCATGTGTAGAATATATTGAATACTAAATGAATATTTTCCAAATTACAGTAAAATACAATTAGTTATTTCCGTTTGTAAATGCTCCATGGTTTAAGGCAAGGGTTGGAGAATATATTTTACTTGAACTGTATCTATAGAATGCCACCAATTTAGCAATTTCTGAGTTGGCCTTTTATTTTTCAACTTGTCTAAAAGATTTCTATATAACTGAGAGCCATCCTTATTCAAATTAGCTATTAATGGGCAAGGGCCTGGACTTTTTTATTTTAATGAAATGATTTTAAAGTAATTTGAAGCCATAATTTTATTAAGCAGTTTATAGTCTTCTAAAAGTTTTGCTATTAAGTTGCTAAGCAAACTTTTTTCAAAGCAAATAAGCTTCAGCCCAAGTCACTTTCTGAATTATAACCCATTCCAATTGGTGGAGTTCAGTTAATGTGGCTTTATGGTAATAAATTATTCAACCTTTATTTCCATGTTATGCAGGGGAAAAAAAACTGGAAATAAATCCTTTCACAAGGATTACCAAAAGACAACCATTTTGATGAGATTCCACTTCTGAACTTAACTGCTATTCAAATAAAATGGTGTCTCCACACCCATTGCCCTTCACAGCAGAGTGTGTGCTGCCATCTACTGATGTTAGGTAAGTATACTAGAGGCCTTGTTTACCATTCTCAATCACAAAACAAGCTTTTAAAGTTATCTTTTCCATTAGTTATTATAATTTGCTTTTGTAAATTATGATAGATAAAAAACACTGTGACACAGTAGGGAGAAAGTTTTTAAAAATCAGCAAATCAAAATCAAAAGAAAAAAAAGCAATACCAGAACAATTTCCTACCAGAACTTCCTAAATAAGAAAGAAACTATTCATTTTAAAGTACAGGTTTTAAGAACACTAAATACTTACATTTGAAAATAGCATTTATGATTTCAGTTCAGTGACAGAAAAGCCCATCAATATATTTTCTGACTAAGGTGAACTCCCACCATTAAAAGATTATCCTTTCAGCATAATGAAGATTTTGATTTCTGAGAAAAAGTAAAATAATTATCTAAACTGATATCAGTTCTATATGAGGGTGAATTAGGAAAAAGGCTTTGAGTGAGGAATGCTGAGGGAGGCACGAGGCAAGGAGTTGGTGATTGTGGGGCCCAGAGGAAGGAGGTTGAAGACAAATTTCCTGTATTACACAACTTTACTGACAGTCAATGGCTTTTGAAATTTGTCACTAAAATGTGGGCGTTTCCTTTTTTATTATACTTTAAGTTTTGGGGTACATGTGCAGAACGTGCAGTTTTGTTACATAGGTATACACGTGCTATGGTGGTTTGCTGCACCCATCAACTCGTCATCTACATTAGGTATTTCTCCTAATGCTATCCCTCCCCTAGCCCCCCACACCCCGATCTCAGTGTGTGATGTTCCCCTCCCTGTGTCCATGTGTTCTCATTGCTCAACTCCCACTTATGAGTGAGAACATGCAGTGTTTGGTTTTCTGTTCTTGTTTCTTTATTTTTCAACAGATCGGGACAGACCACAATGAACAAGCCAGACCCAGGCTCTTTGTCTGTGTAAAACCGAAAGATGACCTGTTCATTTCAGCCAATAATGATTCTTGGTCTGGCCACCACAATCAGTATCTGCATGGAAGATGAAGAATAGCTCTGTGGTCTGGGCTGCCCATCTCTTAGTAACCGGACCCCTGACACTGAAGGTGAGGATGGTTTAGTAGAGGCTGCCATCTACTCTTCATCATGCTTATGAGGTCCACTCTGGTATGGGATATTGGCCATCTTTCTACTTCCCTGTTTCCCTTTTTCCTCTCTTTTGCCTCTCAGCACAGGCTGCTCTACTTTTTCCCCAAGCTCCAATGGGGCCCTTGAGTCCAAGATACTTGATGGCTTCTGTACAGTAATCATACATCTGGGATTATTCCTGGTTTCAATCATTCTGTCACACTGGTAAGACCCCATAACCCCATTTTTATGCTGAAAAATATGATTGCTCTCACTCTAAAAATAGCATAATAACAATTTTATACTACTGTTTATTGTGCTAGATGTCTTATCTACTTTAACTCATTTAGTCCTCACACAACCTCCATTATGTAGGTACAATTATTATCTCCATCTTTCAGATAAAGAAAATGATGTTTGGAGATGTTAAGTGACTTGACTAAGGACATACAGCTAGTATGAGTCTATGACTCAGACCCAGTGATGACTTATTTCAAAGCTTGACCCATTGTATTATATTATTAAGGCTTTATACTTATGTAGTAATAATTACCACTTATTGAGCCCTTATGATGTACCTGGTACTGTTGCTGGGGTTTTTATATTATCATTATCCTCACTTTTTAGATGAGAAAATGGGGGTCCAGAGAATTTAAATAACTGGCCCTAAGTGACACAGCTAATAGCAATGGGTCTGTGATTTAAATGTAGATCCTTCTGACTCCAATATCTGACCTCTTAACCATAGGATGAGCTCCTTAAAATCCATCCTATAGACAGAGTCTTGAAATGTAGTAATGGGCTAGGCTTGGTGGCTCCTGCCTGTAATCCCAGCACATTGGGACGCTGAGGCAGGAGGACTGCTTGAGCTCAGGAGTTCAAGACCAGCCTGGGCAACACAGCAAGACCCCATATGTACAAAAAATAAAAAAAAAAATAGCCAGGCATGGTGGCATAAACTTAAAATTATAGTTACCTGGGAGGCTGAGGTGGATTGTTTGAGCCCACGAGGTCAAGGTTGCAGTGAGCTATGATTGTGCCAGTATACTCCAGCCTGGGTAACAGAGCCAGACCTTATCTCTTACAAAAATGTAATTTTGTAAAAATGTAGTTATGATTCTTATCTCCATTTCACAGGTTAAAAATTGAAGCTCAGAGGAGTTAAGTCACTTGTCTGAAGTTATCCTTAGACAAAGGTGTAATGGCAAAGAGAAGGCACAGAGAGGGTAATGGTGGAGCAGGAAAGTCTGACTTTGTGGACTTTAGAGTATAGTTCACTGGATCTGCTTCATGAGAAGCACTGCTCCATTTCTCAGCAGGTTCACCCTGACAAAATCTACAAATTCAATGTAAGGTTGGCAGTCACAGGTGGCCTGCTGGCTAGAGGGAAAATGACTGTCTCTATGCCCAAGCATGAAGTCCAGTATAGAAAAAAAAAACCCCACTTAATTCTTAATTAAAATGTATCAAATTAGCTTCCCCTTCTTCACCAAGTTGCTCAGTGTAGAGCAGAATAAACAACAAATAATAAGGACACAGCTCTAGCACGATTAGAGTTTACAAGCAAAACAAGATTTTGGTCCAAGAAAATAATGCTTGTTTCTCTGTCAACTAACTTAACAAAACTATACAAGCATTTTTGTTGTAATACATCCATTGAGATTTGAAACAGATACCAAATAACAGTCATTTTATTAAAGCAAGGCTGTTGGATTTTTAAAATCTGATATAATCACATAGGTCATGTCTACATACGCAAAATAAAGAAAAACATTGTGGCAATTGTCTGAATAATTGGACTTAAATTATTCCAGGCAATTCTTTCATTTCATTCTTCCTTTTTACAAAAATAGACAATTGGGATATGCAGAAGCAAAGTAGGTAGGTAATGGAAAAGGTGTAAGCTTTGAAGGTAAACAGGTCTCAGTTCAAACTTTGGCTGTGCCACACATTAGTTTGGTGACTTGGTCAGTTAAGCTTTTTAAAGCTTACTTTCATTCACTGATCTGTAAAATGAGGATATTAGGATCAGCTGCAAGGAACTACTGTGAAACTATGATAATGTATGTAAAGTGGCCCACCCAGAAGGTGCCCAATAAATGAGAATTACTATTGCTGTTATTACAGCAAATGGTTAGTATCAGTGCTAGTGGCATATTTAATCATGAATAGTAAAGTCAGCAAAAATCTAGCAATTGTAGTTCTGAGTGCTCACTGACAGCTGCAACTCCGACCTTTGCCTTTCCAAATGCATCTAACTCAAATGCCTCAATTTCAGTACTGTTGACATTTTGGACTGAATAATACTTTACTGTAAGGTGGACGAAGGGTAGCTGTCCTGTGCACCGTAGGATGTTTAGAAGCATCCTCGGCCTCTACCCATTAGATGCTACTAGCAATCTCTGAATCAGGACAATAAAAATAGTCTTCAGACGTTGCTAAATGTCCTTGGGAGGGCAAAATCATCCTACCACCACCTCTGCAGAGCCTCCCTGTGGCCTATAGTGGGAATTACTCTCTTCCTTTTCTGAGGTCTTTTAAATAAAAATATACATGAAACGAGATTCTCTTATGCTGTAATTGTATCATATTATTAAATCGTATTTTCCAAAAAAGATTAAATTTCTTGATGACAGGAAAGTTTCATTCTGTTGTGTCCTCCAAAGTTTCTTGTATAGAACAGACAAGTAGGAACTCAGTAAAGATGTATTTGTTTACTTATTTTTTTCATTCATTCCCTCAACAAGCATTTGCCGTATGCCTTTATGTAATAGGCATGAACTAGGAGTTGGACATGTAAGGAAAAAAAGGCACAGTCCCTGCTGTTAAGAATCTCACAGTGTAGTGAAGAAGTCAGACTAATATGGTTTGATATTTGCTCCAACAGAAGTGGTAAGGAAGAGACGCCCTTAACTTGGACTGGGAGAGACAAGCAACATTTTTCTGAGGAGGCAACTTTTGAGCTGAGTTTTGAAGGATGAGTAGGAGTTAGTCAAACTGGGGGTTGGAGGGGGAGGGCACTTATTGCTGATATCTAGCAATTTATTAGAGGCTTTTATAGTATGAGTTTAATGAATATGCTTTACAAACCTTTGACTTTTCAGCAGATAATCCTTTTTTTATCTTCTTGACCCAGAAAAGTAACTAGAAGGTGAGTGTTTTCTAAAATTGGGGCAACAAGTGTGTACACACAAGTATGTACATACTAATGACATTGTGGAAGGAAGCTACTAGCATTTGCTAGTTCTGTCTCTCCTGCCACATAGCAATGCTTCTGAATTAAGGGAAAAAGCTATATTATTTGTTGTTACAAGTTTTGATTGACTGTGTTGGGCTTTGAGGTTAACATATCTATCATCACTGATTAGTTGAGGGCCCTTGGGTTATGATCATAACATATTTTATCAGACTATTCTATCTCTTTTGAAGATGTAATATTAAAACTTGCTACTTAATTTGTCTTATCAATTTTCATCTCAATTGATTCCTTCAAGTAAAAATATTTAGTTCCTGTCAAATTAGGAGTGGAAGGGAGAAAGTGTTCTGGCATATGCAGTGAGTCCCAAATTTTTCATCTCATGATTTTGGGAAGTCTGGAGTTCATATAAGCAGATTAAAACTTTCAAAGGATCAATTCCCATTTTAAATGGTTTATGAGAAACACTCCCATGAAGAAAGTAATCATGGCAAAAAGTACTCACTTAGCTTCTCTAAGATCTCCTCATCTGTCATCTTGGATTTTTTTCTTTGCCGATCTGTGTTCCTGTACAAAGTACTGGAATTGGCATTTTCAGCAGAGGGTGGTGTGACCTCTTTATTTGGTGCTGCTGGTGAAGCAATGGATTCAACCACAGAACGAGTGTAGATCTAAAACAACAGAAAGTTCTGCAATTAAAACAGCAGGCCAAGGAAAGAGTGTGAAGTCAATGTATTGTAATATCAATGAATTTTTAAAGACAAGTGGTATTTTCTTAAAAAAAAAAAAAAGGACTTTGAGTAGCTGAAAGTACAACACTATTGAAAGATCATGGGAGCTAGTCTTTGGATGTCCCTATACATGCCTTGCTAATTGTAGTCTGAGGACCTCTGTTTATGCAATTCTTCCTACCTGGTTCACATGGATTTCCTTCCTTATCTTAACTTCTCCAACATTTTTATTACTTAGCAGTTATGTATTGTTTGGTATTATTCTCTAATTGTTTAATGTGCTAATCTTGTATCCTCAAACAGCATCCTCAAAACCTTGGTCATATTTTATACTCTAGCTCTTGGAACATAAAAGATGCTTAATAGGTAGCAGTAGATTAACTATATTCTAACTCTATGACTATTCCAAAGGGCATCTTTTGAATCATTTGGAAATAGTCCTTTGTGACTTACTGATTTTGTATGCTCTGGTCTTGGTGCGATAACTGGTGGTAGCTCATTGTCATCTTCTTCTTCTTCCTCCTCTTCATCTTCTTCTTCAGACACAGGAGGGGCCAGTGGAGGCTCAGATGCTGTTTTTGTACTCTTGTGACAAAAACAAAGTTTATAGATCAGGTATTAACTCCTTTGTTTTGTTTTTCTTCAGAAATAAAACAAAGGAAATGAAAATATTTAAGCATGTAGGGATAGGAGGAAACTACATCTTTCACAAATGATCAGAATCATCAACAATTTGGTGGCCAGGGCTTACTCACCTGAACATAATCTCTGAACTTGTTCAGAGATAAATTCATGTCATGGCTTAAAGAACCATGAAGTGTATTTTTTAAAAAAAATTCTCATTGAGCTGAAAAACAGTGGACTATTATTCACTTAATATTTTAAAGTTCAATGTTTTTGAAATACATTAAAAATCAAACTAATTTCTCTTACAGCCTTGAATCTATACTGGGAAGATTATCAATTTATTGATTGACAGTTTGTCCACTTGAAAAGAACTATTTTCTACCTAAGGATCAGAGCATACATATGCATATTGTATTAATATAGCTCTGTAAATACTCTCTAAGAACAAGCAAGCCAATAAATGTCTCTTCCCTGTCCAGCCTCCTGGAAAGAAGCACTCAGAGAGTAATAGACATGAAGATCTAAAGAATACTCATCCACATGAATAATCACTCAATATTAACCAAGAGTTAAATGGAGATTTTCGATGTTTTATCAACTGCAATAATACGACAGTACTGTGGTACAATAGCAATAATACCCAAGGACAGTTCTTGATCATTCATGTTAATACAGTGGTAAAATGGTTCCAAAGTTTGATTTTGAAAGACCCATGGCCATGGTTCTCAAAGCTTGGTTCCCGGATCAGCATCATTAGTATCATTAAGGAACTTGTTAGAAATGCAAATTTTCAGGCTCCATCCAGACCTATGAATCAAAACTCTGGAAGTGGAGCCCAGTGATCTGTGTTATAACAAGCCTTCCAGGTGATCCTGATGCATGCTCAAGTTTAAAAACCATGAACTATGGCTCAGGTCTGCACTGTTTAATATGGCCACATAGCAACCAGCCACATAAGGCTACAGAACACTTAAAATGTGGCCAGCCTGAATTGAGATGTGTTTCAAGTGTAAATTACATCCCAGATATTGTATACTTAATATAAAAAAATTGTAAAATGTTAGATTAATATTTCTTATATTGATTATATGTTGAAATGCTGGTATTTTGAATATATTGGCTTAATAAATATATTATTACAATTTATTTCACCTATTTTTTACTTTTTAATATGTGGTTACTAGAAAATTTAAAGTTATGAATATAGTTTATATTTCTGTTGGACAGTGCTATTATAGGTGGTTTTTTTTGTTTGTTTTTGGTTTGTTTTTGTGTATTTATTTTGTTTTTGTTTATGCCACTGGGCATACTGGCCTAACATAATCCGACAATGAATTTTCATTCTTTGAGGACAAAGCTCCTGAGGCAGTTACAGGCAGCCTGTTAATAGACCATTACATCAAAGGACCTCAATCATGATTAAAAACTCAATATTGCTTTTCTACAATCATGTATAAACATATGGTGAAGTAATAAGGTGTAATCATACATCTGAAAGGAGCCAGAAAGACTTATCAATTGTGAGAATAAAGACAACCTAGAATTTATAAACAAGCATTTGAAAGAATATTTTATTGCCCTGATATAGATGCTAAGTGGTTTATAGATTGAAGTTTGTATGTTTACTGAACATTGGTTTTCTTGTTTATGCAGCTATATTGATTCTTAATTTAGCCATAACAACTGGGCTATTACATTGTATAGTTATGTGGATAGCAACATCTGTTAAAGACATTAAGTTTCCAGGTTTTTAAAAAATCACTTTCTTCTTGCAAAACACTAATTCTTCAGGGGACTTCAGTGGGCACAGGGAGAAATGGGCTTTGGGTTATTGAAATTTGCTTTGATATTATGTTCCAGAAAGTTTTGCCCTATCTTATAGCAGCCGGTTTCAGGAATGTACCTAATCACTGTTTCTTTGTAGAAGGGTGGAAGCTGAGTACTTTTTTATATGGCAAATGGTGCTATTTTATCCATTAGGTAATATGAACCTTGCCCAGGGTTGATAAGTTTTACGTGGGCCTATGAAAGTGTTTGCCATCAGAAATAAATCATCAGCTCCAAAAAGCCAGAAGAAAACTATAAAGTCAAAATTAATTAATGTCTGATTAAATGTCTGTTAAGTATAACAATATGCCAACTTAACTAGTCTCTTATGTCTAGCATTTATAGAAATTTCATTATATTAAATATAAATTGTAGGTTAGATTTTCATATTTAGCAATAATTCTTGAATATTTACAATGATTTAACCAGAAATTATACCTAATCATACATTTTAAAAGTTACTTGTAAGTAAATAATTTCAAAATTAATATTTCAAAAATAATTTCAAAAATTTATAGCAAAAATATAAAGTGAAGTATGGGGGCCCTTTAATATGTTTAAAGCAATGCATGATGTGACCTCTACAAGTGAGAGTATATACAGTCTATTAGGCTCTAAAAACAGCCCTAGAGGCAAAAAGAATGATTCAAAGTCTAGTCTTCTTGGTCTAAACCTTAAACTGGTACAAAGACCAGTCAATGTCTGCTGGGCAAGGGGCAAGCTTACACATTTCAAGTCTTAATATTTCACTAGATAAGATCCACCTGCAAGATTTCACTGACTGTTAACATTCATTACTATCTTCACAGCTAATCTCCAATGGAAGCCATTCCCCATCTCCAAGGATAGACTTAAGGGACTATTAGAAAACCTGAAGGTTTGTGGAAAAAGAAAAAGACAGATATTTCTGTTTACTTTGGACCAAACACTATCCTGCCATATTGGTTGGTTGACTTGGAAGAATGTATGGCATTGAGTGGATAGTATGTTTTGAATTATGGTTGGGCCAGAGAGCATTAAAACCCCAGCAATCCACCAAGGATACCAATCTTCAGTACTGAGAACTGAAATTAACGATTTCTGCCCCTGTGTTAAAAAATACTGGGATCGGGCATACTTTACTGTCACCGTGTAAACAGTACTGGGACTGGGCATATTTTATTTTCCCTGTGTTAGGCAATATCCAGACAGACATACTTTAATGTTCTTATGTTAAACAATACTGAGAATAAGTAATAGCTTCTTACTTTAGGAAATACTTGTTTCTAGAAGATACCGTGAACCAACTAATTTGCTCATCGAGACTAACAGCTTGCTCACTAAAACTTGCTTCAAGCCCCTTCCTTTGCTATATTCACCAATACAAAGCTATTTTATCATAAACACTGCACAATGTTAACCCATTCCTCACCTTGCAAGACCTGCTTTAAAATCAAACAGTCTAAGCCCTAACACCCTATAAATAATCCCTTCTGATGTCCCCTTCTTAAGACACTAAGACTTTATCAAAGTAATGCTTTTATGTCACTCTAATTTTAATAAACATAGCTTTACTTAGAGGTTTTCTGGGTGATCATTTTTGGAGTCAATGGTGCAATGTTTCCATACTCTTCATTCCAGGCTGAGAATTACTGTATCTAAAACTTCTAAACTTACAGAAATATAGATAGATGGATAACAAGTAAGGAATATTTTTGTCATCAAATTAGATATTTTTGACACTCTAATTTTGCCAGACATTGGGGCAGGGAATGTAGTTCTTTGTTTTGTTTTGCTTTTTGAGATGGAGTTTCGCCATTGTTGCCCAGGCTGGGGTGCAATGGCACGATCTCTGTTCACTGCAACCTCCACCTCCTGGGTTCAAGCAATTCTCCTGCCGCAGCCTCCCAAGGAGCTGGGATTACCGGCATGTGCCATTATGCCCAGCTAATTTTGTATTTTTAGTAGAGATGGGGTTTCTCCACATTGGTCAGGCTGGTCTCGAATTCCTGACCTCAGGTGATCCACCTGCCTCGGCCTCCCAAAGTGCCGGGATTACAGATGTGAGCCACCGCGCCTGGCCAGGAATGTAGTTCTTAACCTGAGTTGGGTTCCAGACTCTTAGGGTTTGGTCTGTCTCCCCAGAAAAATACAGGTAGACACATTCTTTTACATATAACTTCAACAGTTCATAGATCTGAAGCCCACCCATGAACTCCAAGTTCTGAACATTGCTTTAGAGAATACACCAGCTAGAGTATGTACACACCAGTAGAGAACCTTAGGAAATTCCCTTTTCTCTGAGCTTAATTTTTCAAGGCCAAAGAACTTAGAGGTAAGGAACTTAGAAGCTTTAGACAATATAAAATGTTGTTTGGGGGCCACTTTTGGTGATTGTTTAGAATGTAGATTTTAGGTTTCTACTCCAGATCTACTCTGGAAGTGGAGCCCTGGAATCCTCAATTTAACAGAATCCCCAGGAAATTCTGATGCACACTGAAGTAAAGGAATTAAACTACGTTAAAAAAAAAATTAACCAGTACTGCAAATCACAAAAGAGCAATCTGTCAAGTGCACACCCAGTTGCTCTAAGCACAGATAATGGCACATTCAGTATGACAACACAATAATGACATATTATTGCTGTTACCTTCCACTTGGAATACTAACTAAGGATTCTAAATATGTCATTTTATTTTCAACAGTACAATAAAAATATGAAATTTTAAAATTAGCCTCAAATTAAAGAGTAGGGGCCTGAACAGTATTTGAAATTGAACACACTAATATCAAAGAAGCTACTACAAATAAGCAGTAAAGCAGGTGTTATATGACTATGACATCTCTCCCTGAGTTCAATATTAATTACAGAATCATGAGTTTAAAAAATTTAGAGAATACAACATTGCTTCTGTTTTAATTCTCACCCAGGCTACTAAAGGATGCAAAACTTGTGATCAGTTCAGACTATGTCTACAAGGGTTTGTCAGACCCATTAAATTAGATTTTGTAGACAGCCAGATCTATTGGGAGTTTTTTATGATGCAAAAAGACATACACATTGCGAAGCATACTCTCTTCTAAAACTATAAGGAAAACATAAGGTGCAGTTATCCATTCCTAAGGAACTGAGTCCCACTGAAGTGATTGAAATAGAATGTCGGGGTCCAATTCAGTTCATTCAATCAATAGAAACCTAGCCTTCATCAAGCCATCAATCTATTATCTTCACCTGAAAGTCCTGCCAGCCCTTCAAACTCAAACTGTCTAATAAGGAACTCAGCATCTTCCCACAGAAATCGGCTTCTCCTCAAAGACAGCATCATTATCTTTTTACCCACTAGCTATCAGTTTAAGCCTGCGTTCATCTTTGACCTCACTCTTTCCTCCAACATCCAATTAATAATCTAAATACCTCTAGAAATTGAATGTAATCTCCCCATTCCTGCTGCTACTACCTAATTTCTGGCTCTGATTACCTGGATGCTTGCAATATTCTCCCTACTAGTGTCCCTTCATCCAGTCTCACCATTTGTCCTTAATTCATTCTGGACATTTGCTGTCAGATTACCCTTCCCAAGGTCTAAGTGTTAATCACTTAACCCTCCTGCTCCAAAACACTTCAAAAGCTTCCCACTGAATACTGGAAAGCCAGATTCCTTGGAATACCATTTAAGGGCCTGTATGATTCGGTTCCACCTTAACCTTCAAGACTTATTTCCTGATTCCCTTTCTTGCATCTTAGTCTTCATTCAACCCCATATTCTTTGTTTCCTTGCTCTACTCACCAACATACCCTTTCTTATGCTTTTCTTTTTACTTAAAATGCCCTTCCCATCTTCACAGATCGAAATCTCATCTGACCGTTAAGATCTAGCTCAAATGCCAACTTTTATATGAAGCATTTTCTAACTTAACATTCAACAAATACATACCAAGTATCTATTTGGTACCAGACACTGAGCTTCAGCCCTTGGAGACAAGGGCCTGCTTCCCTTTCCCTCCCCAGTTAAAACAATCTACTTTCTTTGAAATCTCATAGCATGTCGACATATTTTATGACATGTAATACTATCCATATTGTTGGGTTTTTTTTTTGAGACAGGGTTTTGCTCTGTCACTCAGGCTGGAGTCCAGTGACAGAATCAAGGCTCACTGCAGCCTCCACCTCCAGGGCTCAAGCGATCCTCCCACCTCAGCCTCCAAAGTAGTTGGGACTACAGGTGCGCACCAACATGCCCAGCTAATTTTTGTATTATTTGTAGAGACAGGGTTTTACCATGTTACCCAGTTTGCTCTTGAACTCCTAGGCTCAAGAATCTGTCCACCTGAACCTCCCACAGTGCTGGGATTACAAGCATGAGCCACTGTACTCGGCCACTATCCATATTGTATTGTACTTCTTTATGTCCATGTTTACCTTCCCCCACCAGCCTTATAGCCAAACTTCCCAGAGCTTATAAGGAGACAGTTGGTAAATATATGTTAAATAGGTAAATATCTATTTGTTTTATCTCCAGACAGTGAGATCATCATTTTTTTCTAACTTAATGGAATATTTTAGCCATAATATAGACTTCGTTTTAATTCTACAAGCAAAACCAATAGAACCAATCTCAAAAGAAACAGTTAATATCTCAGGAGAAAACAAAAACCAATACACAGGCTATCCTAGAAAGTTGGTGCTTCAAATAACCGACCAACCTAAAAAAAAAAAAAAGTATTTTTTTTTTTTTTTTTTTTTTTGCCAGAATACCCAGTCAAGATTGCACAAGCATGACATTAATGAAATCAAAGGAGGTAAAGTATGTGTTATCATGGAGGGTTGTCATTTTTGTCCTTCCCATTTTCCTATTGCCTCCCTTCACATGTTGTTTTCATTGTGGCCCAGGAAGCTATCATGGCAAAGATGGAGGAAAAGGGGAAATGGCCAGTCAGATGAGAAGGCCATATTCTGTTCTGTTTTGGGGAATCCGAGCAAAGTGCAAGTACAAGTTTCATGTGTGAAAAGAGTGAGTTTTTCCTCTTTTGTCATGTAAAAATAACAGTAGTTTACATTTAATAAATACATATTATGTGCTAGGTATTACACTAAGTACTTTATATGCATTATCACATTTAATATTCACACAAGACCTAGGAGGTAAGTACTATTATTATTCCCTCTTAAAGCTGAGGAAAGAAGCTCAGAGAAGCTAAGCTACTTTCCCAATGTCACATACTTAGTAAATAGCGAAATCAGATTAAATACCTATATCCAGAGCCTACACTCTTTCTTTTTTCATTTTATTCTTAATTGTAGTAAAATATATATAACATAAAATTTACCATCTTAACCATTTTTAGGTATACATTTCAGTACTGTTGAGGATATTGTTGTATAATGATCAAAGCCATTCATCTCTATAACTCTTTTCATCTTGTAAAACCGAAACTCTGTAGCCATTAAACAACTCCCCACTCCCCCTGCTCCCAGCTCCTGGCAACTAGTATTCTACTTTCTGTCTCTATGAATTTGACTCCTTTAGGTACCTCGTATATGTGGAATCACATAGTATATACCCTTTTGTGACTGGCTTATTTCATTTAGCATAATGTTTTCCTGGTTCATCCATGTTGTAACATGTGTCAGAATTGTCTTCTTTTCAAGGTTTAATAATATTCTACTGTTTATACATACCATCTTTTGTTTACCCCTTCATCTGTTGATGGACACTTGGGTTGCTTCCACCATTTGCCTACGGTGAATATTGCTGCAATGAACGTGGGTGTATAAATATCTCTTGGAGATCCTGCGTTCAATTATGGGTATATACCCAGAAGTGGAATAGCTAGATCATATGGTTAATACCATTTTTAATTTTTGAGAAGCTGACATAACATTTCAGAACCTTTACTCTTTACAACTAAAGAAGATCTACTGGTGTCATACTGGCTACCCAGGGTGATGTCAAGCAGACATCTGTCCACTATAAAAGGCATTTGTCTGCTATAAAAGGAAGAAGAATCAGCTTGGCCATCCATGACTGTTTGAATAAATGGTTAGGAGATTTTCAGTAATGCAAATTATTTCACCCCTAAAAAAGCAAATGAGGCAGGAAGTAATTTCTATCAGAATATCTGAGATCATTTTCTGTCTAATGTGTTCAAATACTCTTTCAGATACTATAGCACTTTCAACAACTAGGTTACTTATTTTCTAGTCACTTCTCTGATAAAAATTATCTATGTGACTTTGGACAAAGTCACTTCCCTCACTGTACCTCGGTTTGTTGGAACAAGTGACATACAAAACTTATACTGTTATAACCTTAGAGAAGCTATTTAATTTCTCAAAACCTCAGTTTCCTCATCTGTAAAATGGGGACAATGGTGAGACTTACTTAATTGGGCTGTAGGAAAGATTAAGTACTTATAAAAATAAAATTATCTTACAGTTTGTATTGTAAGTGTACACTGTAGGTGTTGAGAGAAATTTTTATTAACATGATTATTATTCTCAAAGTTCTACATGTAAGAGAAACGGAAACATTGTTCACATAAAAACCCTGTACAAGAATGTTCCCAGTAGCTTTATTTGTAATAGCTAGCAACTGAAAATTTTCTAGAGAGACTTCGATGTATGAATGGTTAAACAAACAGTGGTACAATCATACCGTGGAATACTCAGAGATAAAAAGGAACACAAATTATTGATATACACAATAACTTGGATTAATCTTAAAAGAATTAAACTGAGTAAAAAAAGCCAATCCCCAAAAGTCACATGCTGTATTATTTCATTTACATGAAATGTCCAGAAAGCCAAATCCATAAAGGCAGAATCTATATTAGTTCTTGCCTGTGACTAGGGTGGGGTGAGTGGAGTTAACTGTAAGCCGATACGAAGGATTTTACTGGGGTGATGGACATGTTCTAAAACTCAATTGTGGTGATGGTAGCACAGGTATATATATTTACCAAAACTCATTGAACTGTTTACCTGAAAATAGGTGAATTTTATATAACTGAATTATACCTTAAAATTGTTTTTAAAAGACTCTATATCTAAAACCTGGATCTATGCAGTTATATTCTCTTGAATCTTTGGAAACACCCATCATGTGAAACAGTTTTCAATTTTTCACTTACCGAAGGATGGGCTGCTATGTATCCATGTGCACTTTTATCTGCAAAGTGAGAATAGAGAGGTCACTTTTGTTTCACAAAGACTGTTTCATTCAGAGACCACACCAGAAAAATAAAAATGAAAAAACTGCATGATTTCAACTAGAAGGAAATGTTCCAATTTAGTATTAACTAGATATTATGACTAATGACATAGCTTTTCTTAAAATAGCTCACACCATTACATCCTCACCATATTCTTACTAGGTCATTTTTACAGACATTAATGAAGGCCTCTGGTGAATCTCATTTATATGGAAGAATGACAAGATTACCTACTCTTAACTGATATGATTCTATACATCTATAGTAGTCCCCCTTATCTGAAGTTTCACTTTTTGTGGTTTCAGTTACCTGTGGTCAACTGTGATTCAAAAATATTAAATCAAAAATTGCAGAAATAACCAATTCATGAGTTTCAAACTGCATGCCATTCTGAGTATGATAAAATATCATGCTGTCCTGCTCCATTCCACCTGAAACATGAATCATCCCTTTGTCCAGTGTACCCACTCTGTTTACACTACCAGCCTACTAGTCACTTAATAGCCAGTTTGGTTATCAGAACAACTGTGGAGCTATCACAGTGCCTGTAGTCATGTACCCCTCATTTTACTTCATAATGGCTCCAAAGAGCAAAAGTAGTGATGCTGGCATATTGTTATAATTGTTCTATTTTATTATTAGTTATTGTCGTTTATCTCTTACTGTGCTTAATTTATAACTTTATCATAGGTAAGCAGGTATAGACAAAAAACATGGTATACATAAGGTTCAGTACTATCCATGGTTCCAGGCATCCACTGGAGGTCTTAGAACATATTCCACATGAGTAAGTGGGGAACTACTCTATATCTAGGATTTTTCCCACTTTCCTCTTTCCCTACCTCCTTTCCATTCCTTCTTTCCACCTTCCTGTGCTATCTCCATCTTCTCCTCCTCTTCTCCTCCTGTGCAATTAGTCAGTCCCAATACCAAAGCATTCAGAAAACCTATGATGAGGTACACTCAGCCTTCAGTACAGTACAACTATACAGTTTTAATATAGTTGTCAGGATTTCATCTTTGTAAGTTGAGAGAAATTTGGCATATAAAACTAAGTGTTAAACAGCAATGGCTATTTGGAGTAAAGAACAAACTCTGATACTCTAAAGTGTATTCATGGTTACAGTGAAATGATTTCTTGAATACATTTTCAGTTCTGGTTGCCTATGGGTCTAACTTGGAGCACAGCTCTTGATTTTCTCACATGAAACATTTTTTGATATGTCACCAGGATCTCTTAGATATTTTATTCTATGTGGAAGCTTAAATATAGTAAAAAGTTTTCCTTGATGGCTTTCTTTTTAGGTTTTCAACACTGAATAAGAGCAGTTAAGCAATCTTCTCATTTTAAGAAAGTCCAGTTTAGCAGTTTGGGCTTTGATATTTGATATGGCCAAATCAGACACTCTTCCCCTTCCAAGGGTATCCTTGGATCATTCTCAAAGAAACTTAAAGCCTGCTTATACTAAATCCAGTGCCAAGAGGTAGGGGCTCTTTATAGCTGGAGTACTAATGATAATACTCCCTTCATTCTTTAGATGTTAAATAATAAGTTAATAAATTATTGTAGAGAGAGAACTCAAATCATCTATCTCAAAATGTGAAAATATTATTTGGTATATATATTTCAGTTGCTAATATGGCTTGCCTGTGTCCCCACCCAAATCTCAACTTGAATTCTATCTCCCAGAATTCCCAAGTGTTGTGGGAGGGACCCAGTGGGAGGTAATTGAATCATGGGGGCTGGTCTCACAAGATCTGATGGGTTTATCACGGGTTTCTGCTTTTGATTCTTTCTCATTTTCTCTTGCTGCTGCCATGTAAGAAATGCCTTTTGCCTCCCACCATGATTCTGAGGCCTTCCCAGCCATGTGGAACTGTAAGTCCAATTAAACCTCTTTTTATTCCCAGTCTTAGGTATGTCTTTATCAGCAGCATGAAAATGGACTAATACAGTAAATTGGTACCAGTAGAGTGGGGCATTGCTAAAAAGATACCCAATAATGTGGAAGTGACTTTGGAACTGGGTAACAGGCAGAGATTGGAACAGTTTGAAAGGGCTCAGAAGAAGACAGAAAAATGTGGGGAATTTGGAACTTCATAGAGGTTTGTTGAATGACTTTGTCCAAAATGCTGAGAGCAATATGGACAATAAAATTCAGGCTGAGGTAGTCTCAGATGGAGATGAGGAACTTTTGGGAACTGGAGCAAAGGTGACTCTTGTTATGTTTTAGCAAAGACACTGGCGGCATTTTGCCCCTGCCCTAGAGATTTGTGGAACTTTGAACTTGAGAGAGATGATTTAGGATATCTGGTGGAATAAATTTCTAAGTAGCAAAGCATTCAAGAAGTAACTTGGGTATTGTTAAAGGCATTCGGTTTTATAAGGGAAACAGAGCATAAAAGTTTGGAAAATGCACAGCCCGACCATGTGATAGAAAATAAAAACTCATTTTCTGGGAAGAAATTCAAGCCGGTTGCAGAAATTTGCATAAGTAGCAAGGAGCCTAATGTTAATCCCCAAGACCATGGGGAAAATGTCTCCAGGCCATGTCAGAGAACTTCACGGCAGCCCCTCCCATTACAGGCCCATAGGCCCAGGAGGAAAAAGTGGTTTGTGGGCCAGCTCCAGGGTCCCTGAACTGTGTACAGCTTGGGGCTTGGTGCCCTGTGTCCTAGCTTATCCAGCTTTATCTGAAAGGGGCCAACACACAGCTCAGGCTGTGACTTCAGAGGGTGGAATCCCCAAGCCTTGGCAGCTTCCACGTGGTGTTGAGCCTGCACATGCACAGAAGTCAAGAATTGAGGTTTGGGAACATACACCTAGATTTCAGAAGATGTACGGAAATGCCTGGATGCTCAGGCAAAAGTTTACTGCAGGGTCAGGGCCCTCATGGAGAACCTCTGCTAGGGCAGTGCAAAAGGGAAATATGGTGTCAGAGCCCACACACAGAGTCCCTACTAGGGCACTGCCTAGTGGAGCTGTGAGAAGAGGGCCACCATCCTCCAGACCCCAGAATGGTAGATTCACTGAAAGCTTACACCTTGCACCTGGAAAAGCCACAGACACTCAACAGCAGCCTGTGAAAGCAGCTGGGAGGGAGGCTGGAACCTGCAGAGTCACAGGGGTGGAGCTGCCCAAGACCATGGGAATCCACCACTTGCATCAGCATGACCTAGATGTCAGACCTGGAGTCAAAGGAGATCATTTTGGAGCTTTAAGATTTGACTGCCCCGCTGGATTTTGGACTTGCATGGGCCCTGTAATCCCTTTGTTTTTGCCAATTTCTCCCATTTGGAATGGCTGTATTCACCAAATGCTGTACCCCTATTGTATCTAGGAAGTAACAAGCTTGCTTTTGATTTTACAGGCTCATAGGTTTCATGCATGCAACTCTTACTTAATGAACATATCACAAAGCTCGATAAATGACTGAGTGTCTTTATGACAGTAAAGAGACAACAATTGTCACTACCAATTCAAGCTCACAACTACTACTTCACTAAATAATTACCTTATTTTGATTCTAAAAATACTTGAGTTATATAACTTAACATCAACCTCAAATTCTGACTCATTTTTTGGTTTCCTTATGTTGATGGCATTTGAAGAAGATACTAGAACTGACTTCAAATGTCCCACAGACATTTTGTTCTCAACATGACGCTCTGAGATTGAAATTACTTCTTCACCTTTGATACCACAGACTTCCTCTTACCTCCTGATGTAAAGCTCATGTATTTCTGGTTGTTGACTGTTTCTTTGGAATCATAGAATTTGAGAACATCTAGAACAGCTTGGGGGTTCTTCTTCTGTTCCAATTTTGTTATGTTGGAGGTTTGGAGTAATCGTGCCCATTGCTCGGGAATTCCCTGTGGACAACCAAAGGGAAAGAATGGTGGCTCAGAACATTCTGCAGCAGCACTTTTATGTTCCAGTAAAGTTCTTCACCAAGAAGCCCATGCTACCTGTAGGATTACACTTGGGAAACTGAAGTTACAGTCTAGATTTAAAGTTAGTAACTTAATAATGCAATCATTCTCTTCTCTAATTAAAACACATAGGTAAAACTAGGATCCAACTTAAAAAGGGTGGGTGGGAGTATGACTGTGATAGAAAAAAAAAAAAAAGCGCATGAAAATCACCTCCATATTGACTCTGCTCATCCATGAAATGATGTTTACGGCTTAGCTTATTTTTTTTTCTGGCGACTCAGGGCAGACATAGCAAGACTTCTCTAAATTTTTGCACAGCATAGTAAAGTGCAGATCAATGGGTTTTATGACTGGAATAACATAAGCTGTTTCTGGTCATGTTGTAATCAGAATATATTTTAGAATAAAAGGAAAGGATCACCCTTGGTCAGGTTATACTTCATGATTACAAAATGTAATTTTTTGGGTCTAGAGCTTTACTATAAAGTTAGGTCAGTAGGAGAAAAAAATAGAATTGTGGAGGAGCAAGAACCACTGAGATGCTAAACAGTAACATTAATGCTGCTTTGGGCATTTTCCCTGCAGCTTTCTCCAGGGCATGCCCTCCTTCTCCTCTCCTCTCTCTCTCCCTTCCTCCTCACTTCATTTTTAGGCCACATAGAACCTGGGGACTATGAAAACCACGCCAAAGCCTTGTGAGAATTTATAATAATCTGAAGCATTTAGAGCAGAGAGGAGGGAGTATTTGGAAATATAACCAAGGAGAATTGCAAAAATTAGAGGTTAGCTTTGCATTGAGCATTCAACATTCTTTCCTACATGTTCAGCCTACAGAAGTCTCAATTTCATAATTATCCAACCTCCAAGAGAAACTTGGAGAGAGAAACAGACACACTATTCCTGAAGTGCATCCAGACACAATTTATGTGGCTTTGTCCTATGAAGTCTCGGCAAAACAATGTGTGACGTGGGCCTCCAGAGTTTGGGAATGACAACAAAAAAAGTGAGATAAGCCAAGCAACAACTCTACTGCACACACATGAACCTGCTGCTGCAGTGCTATGACATCTCAAAGAAGCACTTTGATGCAAGCTTCTTTTGGGCCTGTGACGCACCTCTGGGAGCTTCCCTGGGCACATCTGTGAGCCATAGAGATCTGGCTGTAATGGACGTAAATAAAGAAAGAAAAGAAAGTTAAAACAGAATGTGGGACAACTTAGAAGGTGGGAGGAGATGAAATCAATGGGTCTGAATGGGGGGAGTCCCTTCTAAAGTGGGGCGGTTATGAAAATAGGGAGGTTTTAACTAAATCAGGGACAGGACAGGCTACAGGACAACAGATTTAAGAGAACAGAGAAAATGACAATGTTCCAAAGTTTGGATGTATAATCCCACTTTTGGCAAGATGCTTCCTCCATAAATATGTATTAATAAGAATTACCATTAAATGATTGGAGAAATTATTAAAAGGCAGAAATATGAATTTGGAGGCAAGAAGGATGGCATCATGAAAAGCTTTGACAATAGTTTGTAAGTTGTTTTTATAATTGGGTGACCACAGGTAGCCAATGGCCATGTGATAAACTTACAAATTTCAGTTCCCAATTCTGGTTAACCAATTTTAGTTTCAAAAGTGTGTATGTGGCTAAAATTCAAAGGATGGCTGTATGGAAACACTGAATTTTATTCTCATTGATGTGATTCTTTTTCACTTTGTAGCTAAAGTCATGGCTGGCTTAGAGAAAACTAGGTAAAGAACATTCCCACACAGCCAGACTCTATATTTTAAGTTTCTTAGATATTTAGACTAGGGAAAGGGAAACCGTTCCATTTCAAACCATATATATATAATTTCCATTTTAGTACTGCAGTTCTAAAATCCCGCTTCCCACAAAATAAGACAAGATATAAGGTAACAGCTTTGCCTAAATAAAGATCTCTCAAATGCTACAGAAACATGCTTGACCCAACTGGCTTGATTTTGGATATATGTCCTTGATTCCTGGTATTTGGGGTTACTCCAAGCACAGTGAAATGACACTTTTACATGCATTTTTCACGCGGCTAGATGCTAAAGCCTTAAGCCAAAAATTTGAACTCAGGAGCCCATGCATTATCCCAGTTCTGATTCTAAGTGCAATTAATAGCATTTGGTTAATACCGTAATGGCCAAAGGAGTTATTAAGTGTTACAAATTGAGGTATGCATTGCACATTACCACTACAGCAGACGTTACTGGCGTAATCATTACCATAATCATTAGAATATTTGCAGTTATTATACATTCCCATGGCACTTCTAAGCTTTTGTGATAAATAGTCTTATGATCACTTGACAGCAGGAAAAAATGCTGTCAATAGCAAAAAATCCTCCAGACAACTATACTTACCACATGACTACACTGCTGACATAATTTTGACTGTACTGCTGACATTTCTTTTTTCTAAGTTGAGACAAACCCAATTATCAATAAAACCTGACATTCAAGTTTGAATGTATGCCACAAAGGCACATAGTCATAAAGCCATCTCATTATGCCACATTGAGAAACTAATCCCAAAAGTCAGACAGCTAATGAAGACCTAGGAGTTTGAGCATCAGAAGCATGAGCACATATCAATGCCTGACTGTGTATATGATACCAACTAGAAGTACATCAAGCTGGGGGTTGTCCAGTGTAGCCCAGGAGAATGGCAGCATGATATAACAGGCCAAGCATTTATCTTATCATAAGAAATGATAATTTATATCACTCATACCATATTTCCCTCTGATTGACTTGAAGCGACCGTCACAGGTCTAGAGGTCTGGAAAGGGGAGTTCTGAAGTATTTGGGACAAAAATGGCAATATAAAGGGTAAGGACCTGTAATCATTGAATACCAAAAATCTCACCTCCCAACCTACGTTTAGCTTCAGGGTCCAAGTGTATGACCAGGTATACAAACAAGGTCATATGGGCCAATTAGCCAGAGAGTAATCACCAAGCAACACAGCAAATCAGTGTCCAAATATTCAAAATAACAAGCCCTTGTAAGACAACTGGATTAGATAGTTCAGCAAATTGCACAAAATTCAACCTAAACAACCAGGATAATCAAACTTAACAATATGATCCCCTCCCAACACGCAATAAATTAGTGGTGCATTGACAATTAGGACCCAATTCTAAATCCTACCAATAAAAACACTTTCTTAAAAGCTTTTTATAATTTGGCATGTTTAAATTTAATAAACATAATAATATAGTAAATGTAAATCACAGGTTAAAAAAGTACCAAAAAGGGCAGAATTTGGCATCTTTAAAAATAATGTATGAACAAGTAGTTACAAAAGATCATCAAGATGACAATAAAGTACTTCCATTTACCAAATTTAGCCTATGTCTGTCTATATAGTCAATGGATTCATAAAAATGGAATATTTCCAAACGGCTATCTTATTTCAAATTGGGGATATTTTTAGTGGGGAGAGGGGTATTTGTTTCATATGGTTTGGCTGTATCCAACTGTTTTTCATCATTGGAAAGATAGCCTATCACTTTGGGTTCTTTGGGTTCTAATTGACAGCAAAATGAAAATGACTGGTGCTGCAGTTAGCAAGATGGTGGTGATTTACTTTCTTTAATTTCCATTCAGAATCCAGAAAGATAAATGAAAGAGCTAGAGAGAGAGATACTGTATAATAAGATGACAAGTAAGTTTGAAAAGTGGAAAGAATAAAATATTGGAAAGCAACTAGAATGTCACATGGGATAACTGGATGAGAAAATTTTCACATCAGGAAACAAAAAGGAAGAAAAAAAGAAAAATAGTGAATGATAACAATAAAACACAAGAGTAGTTTAAATGAGGAAAAGCACAGAGAACATTAAAATGTCAAAGCTGGAAAAATTAATAAAAAAGGGAAGAGTTATTAGGCAAAACCTTTATAAAGTTTAAGGGATTTTCTTGTTTCAAGTGTCAGCAAAAATAGTTAAAATATTTGTATAATTTTTTAAAAATATAAAGTTTTTCAGGTTATACAAATTACTTTTTTTCTGGTGGTGATGATGGTGGTGGTAGTGGTAATAGCAAGGCTGGAGTATCTAAGAGAATATTCTGCAAATATAGTAAAGACTAGGTTCAAACTCAAAGCCATTTGAGTAATGTCTCTGACTTTAATGATGAAATTGGTTAAATCTTACCTATCTCCACTTTATGTGTAAATATTTCTTAACGTTCTCCTCTGCTTGCTACTGAGAACGCAGAAATAATCAGCTCACACCATTTTACGAGGCCAAGGTGTTTACTGTTTCCATTTCCATTCTCATATCACTTACTTCCAGAATTGAAAAAATAAGATAATTTGACTGTCAATTCAGCAACATTGTTTGCTTCTCCACATAGATTAATTTGTTCCTTCTTTTTTTCCACTTAATCATATAACACAGTCTATTCACTACTATGTTATGAAACAAAAAACTCAACTACTTAATATGTAAATTTCTCTCTGGTTTAACAGCACAGGAATTGACAGTGATGGCTCTATCAAACATTTTTCTTGAAATGCCCTCAAAATTACTCCTTATTTCAGAATGTACATTTTGATGGAGTTCATTAATAGCATGGAAAAAGGTAGTTGACCTTCCTGGGGACATATTTCTAGCCATAGCCACATCTTTTCCCTCATTGATCTAAAAAAAAAAAAAAAAAGTTACCAGTTCTTTTTTTAAAAAAAGTATAAAATTTCATAGATCTGAGATCTTATGCTGTTTGAGCACTACAAATATTCAGCAAAAGTCTTGGTCTATAGCTATGGTCTATCCAGAGAATTCTCATTGGTATTTACTATGGATTGCATAACATCTCTAGAGAGAGATATCTAGAGAGCGAGGAGAGAGATGCACATAACAACTAGAACATACATGATATATCCATCAAAATTTCTTCTTGAAATATAAGGTTTGTTTTTTGAATATCTGCAAAATGTACCTACTAAAAATTATAAAATAATCTACGTTCTTGAAATCAAAGGGAAAAGCAGGTCAGTTCCATAGAGATTCTTGGTTAGTGTAGTTAACTGAGCTGGGTATTCTAGGTTTTAATGTAAAGCCTGAAATATTTTTATGGATTATTTTCACTGGCCAAGGTGAGTAGATGATTCTCTGATTCAGTTCACTTGATAAAGAAAAAGCTCAGGCAGTGTCTCTCTGCCAGGAGTACAATTTCTGTGCCATGGTTAGTTAATATTTTCAACCAAGTTGAGACTATACAGTGATCAAACTTTTTAAAAAGATGGACAAAGTAATTCGGCCAATGCTGTTGCCATCCTCTATTTCCATCTATGATTGCCTAGGCAATGTCCATCTTATTTGGAACCATCAAAAATATTAAGTCTGACATTTTGGGACATGGCAATTCTTGCTTGAAACCTATTTTCACAAGAGAATTCTTTCGTGGCTTACAAAACAAAACAAGGAGCTTACTTACAGTGAATTCCCCGGTGACTGCATCAAACCCCACATGAATCGTATGCTCAAAGTCTGAAGGAAGAGAGATCTCTGGGCGCTCTTTCTCCTTCTTCTTATTGGCTAAAGGCAAAATGTTAACATGTATTTATTTGGGGTATAGTTTTGGCATCCACAAGTTGTACAATTAGGTTCATCAAAAGAATTACAAAGTTGAAAGACAATTGATTCCAATGCAATTTTAACAACACTTAACTCCAGAAAATCCAATTATTTGCAGAAGTAGCTAAGAGTATGATGACAAATGTTATGTCCAAATAATTCAAAATTTCCAAAACTCATTTGAAACAATTCTCTCATTCAAACTGATTTCTGCCTTTTACCAGTGTAACCAGGAGGTATCTAGGGATATTGTGCTTAACTGGCTTTGTTGAATCAAATACCACTTACTAAGGAAGAAATTCATCATACACAAGTCAAGCTAAGGCATACTATTAGAAAGAACGAACAGAAAAGAAAACCACTTCAGCTTTCGATAAAGATATTGTGAATTGTTTCTATGTTAACAATAGCTAATAATCAAGTGGTTGGTACTTATTTAATTTAACATGTTTATATTATTAACCATATCTTAATAGACTCTTCTATTAACAAGAATATCACTGCAAATCAATTATGTTACAAACCTTTTTTATTATCAAAAATATTTCAATCATTTCCTACCCAGCACTTTGCTAGTAAAAAGCTACAAATTGCTGCTTTTTTTTTTTTTACTGAATTAATTTTATTTAGTTTTCAGAAAACTTAAAGCCATTCCTTGGTTTAGTTTTTCTAGTTTGTAGTTATTTTTCCATGTTTCCATTATATTTTATCATATCAGCCATTCAAAAATCACTGTGTTTTTCAAGTAGCAGAATTTTCATAGTTACATATTTATAAATAAAGGTATCAGTAGCTCATAATTTAAAAGCCTAAAAAGATATAATCACTGAATAAACTAAGTTGAGAACTATAGTCTATCTGGAAATAGTTCCCAGGAGGAAGTCACTGTGGAAACACTCTAAAATGGCATCTAGCAGCTTCCATAACACACTTATTTGCAGATCTGAGCATGTATCTCTGGTGAGGCTACATTTCACACTGAAAAAAACAGTACTCACCCTCCTAATACAGGGCAAGTCAGCATGAACCAGGTTTACTCAGTTAAAACCAATCAGCTTCAGAATTGCCAGGGTGGTCAATTTAGAACATTCTGGTTCAAATAGATGTTGCCTTGGCCTGAATTACAGACAACACTCAACCATATATTGATTAGTGGTTTTGTGGGTTACCCGTGATAAATTGTAAATTCAAAACTTTTCATGTTCAAAGGCTATTCTTATGACTTCTTGTCTCATTCCACTCTCTCTCACTGTTCCTTATCTCCAGCCACAAGACAGAGATATGGGGCAGAAATATGAAAACTGAACTAGTGTGAGGAAATATACAGGATCAGGAAATAAAGGTTGGGAGCAGGGGAACAAGAGTCACCCAAGGCCTTTGCCTGGCCATGGAGCACATTTAGGACTCATTTTGAAAAAAATACGTAAATGCCATATAACTTACCCTCAGTACAGATTCCATTTTTATAGTGAGCCTACATTATTCATGAATATTATTCTAACCCAATAGTGAAGTTTAGAGCTTTCTGTTGGTACTCCTACTTCCCTTGCATGTTTGTGAACTATAGCTAACATTTATACTTGTTCAACTACCATTTTTTACTTGTTCAGAAAGGCACTCTGGTCTCATCACTCCTTTGAAGGTGTCCTCGCCACTCCTGTAATCATTTTCTTACTTTTTCTCTTTCATGATGTCCCATCCATGCTGGCCAGGCTAGCTACTTCTCTTTTTACTTCCTTGACAATGTGGCCTGGCATTCCTCCTTTCTCAGTGACCATTCTTTCTTTGATTGTCATTGCTTTTGACTTTGCTAGTTCAGTTTTTGGCCTTCTGCATTTCTTTCTCTATTGGATTGCCTCCACTCCCAAATACTAACTCAGGTAATTCCCTAATCTGTGGTTGGCAGGGGTGGATCCACATGTTGGGGGACCAAATACTTTATGTAACTTGAGAGGAAGGTTCCCTTTAAGTAAAAAACATTGTAAAATTACAAATACAAACGTACCGGGGCCCCTCCCAGGGCCTTGGAAGGGTTCCAGGCAAGTCAGGAATTCTGAAGGAGCAGTTTCATTCACTTCACAGTAACTAGCTCTTGGTAAGCTTTTTGGGGTCAATCTTCTGAAAAATCTGAAGAAAGCTATGGAACTTCTGCCCATAAAAATATACTATATACATATACTTTCACAGATTCATAATTCCCCTGGACTCCAAGCTAAGAGCCCCTACTTTAATCTGTACCTCCAAACCTTCTATCAACTTGAATTCATGGCCCCTCTTGTCAGCAAATAAACTCTCCCAACTTTTCTGTTAGTAGCAAATTGACTAAACACTCCACTTTGGCCGAGTTATATGCAGAATTGGCTTAATGGTGTTTTCCTAGAAGGCCACCTGACTGCCAATCCCTTATCAGCCTGACTATGCAATTTTCTTCACTCAGGGCTAAACATAACAAAGGCAGGAAGCCCAAGTTTGCTCCTCTTCTAGTGTTCCCTATCTCAGTGAAATGATACCACTAACCACACAGATTAAAGAAGAAGCAAGGCCTTAGGCTCCTCCTCCTTTAGGCAGCTCTGAGCAATGAAAAAAAAAATTATAATCCTCCTCTGCAATATGCAATTCAAATAAAAACAATACTAAGGCATAAACAATTAAGGAAGTGAAAAAGTTCTGATGTTCCTATGGTGATTGAGTCTTTTTTTAAGCTATATATTCAAAATTAAACTGTTTCCACATTTTGGGTACTTCTGATTTACTAGATGCCATATACAAATGCTTTCTCTGGCTCCTGAGTAATCCAGCAGTGGCCCAGCTGCCCAAACCAAGAATCTGGGAGTCGTCTTTCACTCCTTCTTTATTTCTATGCTAATTGATCATCAAGTTTTATATATTCTATCTCCTAAACTGGTATTGAATGTTGAATCTTCATCCCCACAAATAATTATCTTAGTCCAAGGCATCAGCACTTCTCACTTAGCGTCACTGCCTCCAATTTTATCCACTTTCATTCATTTCTCTACTCTGTGGCTAGATCACATTCTTGCATTTTGTGTGTGTGTGGTGGTGTTGTTGTTGTTGTTTATTTGTTTGTTTGATGGAGTCTCGCTCTGTTGCCCAGGCTGGAGTGCAGTGGCATGATCTCGGCTCACTGCAAACTCTGCCTCCTGGGTTCAAGTGATTCTCCTGCCTCAGCCTCCTAAGTAACATTCTTGCCTTTAAGATGCTTAAATGCTCTCCCCTATTACCCATAAGTTAAAAGTTCATGTTTCTTAGCATGATATCCAAGGGCCTGCATGATATGTTCCTAGTTTACCACTCCAGCCTCTCTATTCTTGCCATGGGCCCTACTACTTATACACATTCAATGCTCCCTAAGCTGCCAGGCTTTCTCATACCTCCGAGCTTTTATACATGCCATACCTAGGCCTGGAAAGTCTTACTTCTTACCCTTTCCCCCAAATTTATGTGGATCACTCCTATTAGTCCTTACTCTTAAAGACTCACTCTTGGGCTTTTTCTCCTTTGGCAAGTCTTTTCCTATCTCCTCTCTGCAGACAAAGTTAAATGCCTGTCCTTTCATGCTCCCATAGAACTACTCAGTGTATACTTGGAGCTTGGTACCATCAGCATAGGATTATTTTTTACATATCTACCTCTCTATCTAAAATTTGAGATAATTGACAGTAAAGAGTGTAATTTATTTATTCTTACATTCCCCTGCAACTAGTTTGTACCTGCACACTTAATAGCTATCATGAATGGACACTCACCACGTGCCAAGTGTCTGAAGCTATCTCATTTAATCTCCACAACAGTCTTATGAGGTAGGTCTTATTCTTGTTTTATAGATGAGAAAAGTGAGACTTGATGGGGTTAAATCATATACCCAGGGTTACACAGGTGGCAAATATCAGAGCCAGGATTTGAATCTACGTCCCTACTTTGTCTCCAGAACCAAAGTTTTCAACAGTTAAACTATTTATTACCCAGTGGCATTAAAAAAAAAAAAAAGCTCTAGCTTTCAGTAAGTGTTTAGCAATAAACTAGACCCTAGATGAGAATCAGTTTTTGTTTTTGTTTTTGTTTTAGATACACTAAAATGTCTGTATCACTCTGCAAAATTCTGTGAGCATTTGTCATTTATCTTAAGGCTCAACCTGGTCAGCTCTCTGGGTTGACATTTGCAGAGAGCAGAAGTCCAAAAAAGTATCACTTTCTAACTGTATCTCCCATATTCTATTTTAACTCAGAACAAGGCTACAAATTGCTGCCTGACCACAAACTGCAAACAGCACTTGGCCTTGAGATCTAGTGGGAGTTCCAGTTGTAATTCCTAGGGCCACCTAATTTCTCCAGAATCTCTCATCCCGACATCTTTCTCTATTCTGCTACTTCATAAAGAATGAGAAGCCCTTCTAGTCACCTATCATCTTTTATATGCCCACCCCAGTGTTCTGCAGTTCTTTTACCAGCAAGAGTTTGTCCTGTCAGAAACATTTTTTTTCCTACATTTTCTACCTCTTCCTTCACCTCTTGCCTTAGGTTTTCATACTTCACTGTACATCATTTTCATCTGAGAACTTAAAAAAAGAGCGAGAGATGCCATCTCCAGAGATTCAGATTCAGTTAGTCTGGGGTAGCCCTAGGCATCTTTGTTTTTTAAAATTCCTCAGGTATTTCTATTACATAGCTGGGATTGAGAACTACGACTTTAGACCCTACTATCCAATGAGGGTACTGCTTCCTTAGATAAGACTGGTGGAGGCTGCTCACCCTTTCTCATCCCAAGCCTGTAGGCCTGAGAGAACGGAGAAGGCAGACTTCCTCTTTTTCACTCAAAATCATTCAAGATCAGTACTTCTACACTTGCCTACAAAATCCTCTCTTTTGAGATTATCACCACCTAGTTCTCCTGGCCAAGTGCATTGTTTGCCATTGAGGACTCTGGCTCCCAGTCTTCCTTCCTACATTCTGTGCTGCCACCACTGTGTGAAACAGGATATTAATGGACACCTCCTTCATACCCTTTCCTTATGGATCCTTGATCTCTCTCAACTCTAATGAATTTTACCTCCCTTCCACTTCTGCAATCATTCCCATGGCCATCTTTTAAACCATTGGTTCTCAAGCAGGGTTGCACATCAGAATAACCTGTAGAGTTCCATAAAATACCAATGTCTAGAGCCCACCAATAACCTACTCTATCAGGATTTCTGGGGATGAAACCTGGGCAAATGAATTTTTAAAACTCCAGAGATAATATGCAGCCAGAGTGGAGAACCATAGTTGCCCCACATCTTTTTATTATCCAGAATAACCCTTTCTCTGCAATATTCAACCTTGTTACCCCATTCTCTGAGCTCAGCTTCTCATCTGGCTAACCTGCTAATTGTTTCAAGTGCTTACTCCTATTTTATTTGTTCTTTGATCTCAACAAGACCTCAATTTCTAGAAGGTAATGGGGAATATTGAAACAGGACAATAATAGCAGATTTGTGTTCCAAATATCATTCTAGTCACTTCCATTTTTGGTCAATTTCTCAGCTCCCTTCTGGCTGAGATTCTATGGTCCAGCATGTAAATTGCTCTTATGCTTCTGTCCTGGAAAATTTCACTCTTTGACTTCTTGTTATAATTGTCCTATGAAACCCTACCCTAATAGAATCCAACTATGAAAGCTCTCCACTTCTATGTCAAGGCTGCCAAGAGTTGCTGGAGGGAAATGATACAGTCATGCATATTGGTTGGTGCTTATAATAGTTGGGTCATTAATGGTGCTTGACAATAGTTTCCTCACCCCTTGCCAACTTCCTTTTCCAGTCACCACACCTAATATTCTAGAAATTCAGAACTCCACTCTAACTTCGGCTCTACCCCCTCCTCCTCCTTTACTTTCAGCATGTGACCTTCCTTCTACTTCACCGAGATAAATGGAGGGACTCCTTTATTTCAGTTGAAAATTCCTTTGATTTCACTTTCTCTCCCACCCCTGTGAATTTATCTCCATCAGTAGCATCTTCTCTTCTCCTGCCTCACTGCTGTCACCTTCTACCTAAAGTGAATCCACCAATTATGCTCTATTTCTTCTTGTATCCTCAATCTCTCCGTCTCTACTGGCACTTCTCTTTTGGCTTAAAAAACATGCTGAGATCACTGTTGTTCTTAAAAATTAAAATGCTTCTGCTTCTTCACATACTTCTCTAGCTGTTATAGTCTCAGCTTTTCCTTCTTTAGGTTGAACTTTTTGAAAAGGCAATCTAGATTTACTTAGCTCTCACTCCTCAAACCAGTGTAATGGCTCCCCTAAAGTCACAAATTAGCCTCCTCCTTGACCAGTGGCTACTTTTCTGTCCCTACAAGTGTGGACCTTTAGTCAAAACTGACATTTGTGACCACGAACTTCTTGAAGCTAACATTTCCCCCACCTTCTTTCATATAACTCTTTCCTACAGTCTATTTCTGCATTTCTCAGTTTTCTTTCTCAGCCTCATTTGCAGGCGCTTCTTTCTGTTAGTTCTTTAAATACTATGGGGAATATTAGGAGCTATCCTAGGTCCTCATCTCTTCTCATCAACACACTTCTCCCTTGGGTCATCTCATCCACATGCATGATTTCAATCCCCATTGACACTAGTGATTCTCCATATATACCTCCAGCCCTGACATCTGTGTTGCACCCCAACCCCAGGTAGTTAACTGGCTACTGAACACCTCTATTTGGGTACCTCACAGACCCCTCACACTAAATATTTTCAAAATCAAGCCTAATTATTTAATTAACTAATTATCTAACTAATTAACTGCTTTCCCCCATCTAAAACAAGAAATAACAACTCTTCTTTTGTTTCCTAACTCAACCTTCTCCAGCTCTTCCTCTCACCATCTGATTAGTTGTCTAGTTCTATGAATTCTCCTCCCTAAATAGTCCCTCTGCATTGTCCTCTCTTATTGCTGTTACTGGCCCTTAAGCCAGGCCACTCTCATTTCTCACCTGTATGACTCCAACAGCCTGACTGGTCTCTTTCCCTCTCTTCCCGATTCCTCCTGTGGCTAGAGCGATATTTTAAAACACAAATCTGATATCATTGCCCTGCTTCAATGTTCCCCCAATGCCTTCAGAATTAAATTTAAACCCCTTAGCATGGCATAGATAAGCCCTCCAGGATCTGGTCCTCACTTACATCCACAGCTTCTTCTCCTACCCCTCTCCCACTCTCAGAGCACCAGTTTTTCTGAACTACTTGTAGTTGTATTCATAGAAGCCCAACTAACAGCATGTCATGCCTTCTGCCTTCAAATGATGGTCTTTCTACCTGGGATGCCATTCACTCCTTAATGGCTAGCTCTATGCTAGCCATTTAAGACTCACCTCAGTTCAATAATCATCTCCTCCAGGAAACCTTCCCTAACCACCCCTTCCTTCAGTCTTGAATAATTGCCTCTCCTCAGTTCTCACTCCTACATATTACACTTACCACACTAAACTCTAATCGTTGAATAACTTATCTGTGTCCCTGACTAGACCTTTGGTTCTTTAAAGCCAGGGACTGGGACTTTTTCACCTTTGTACCCTAGCACCTACCTAGCACAGCATCTGACTCAATGTTTAATGAATAAGCAAATGAACAAAAAATGAATGGATGAATGAAAGACCTTCATTATATGAAATGAGGCCCAGTAAATGGGGACAGGTCATGCCTATTTGCTGTTATGTGTTCATAGAAGAGGAGATGATGACTGATGTCTACCAAGAAGGCCTAAGGGTGAGGAGTATATTTTAGAGTTGTTTTTGTAGTTAAAGTTGTTATTGGTGGCGTTGTTGCTGTTTTTACCCCAACAGTGGGAATGACTCTGTATTCATTCAGGCACACCTCTTGCCAGGTACCACTTTGGAGCCAAACGCATATATGGCAACATAGCTGGGCATGGTTCAAGGTTGAGCAAAGCAACCAATTCTCCCCCCAGACGAAATTCCTAGATGGTGCTACGGCTGCCTTCTGAAAGCAATTTAGAAAGCTGTCGCATGAGTCTTCCTTGTTGTAGGAGTTCCATTTGTTATCTTCCCCTAAAATTCCTGGAAGTTTTGTTGGGCCTACTCACTGGATGTCATATGGTCATTTTCAGATTTATTTTTTAGAACACTTTCTAGCTTCTTGGAAACAGAGCATGCAGGAAAAGAAAAAGGATGACAGAAGACAGACATAGGAAAATGCTTTCCTACATAAATTTAGCCTAAAAGCACAAAACAACCATCATCTTTTTAAAAGCAATGGAAAGCATGCAAAATATTATGGTACATGTCATAATTTTAAAAGCAACATTTAAAGCCTTGTTAATACAGAAAGCTAAAAGCAAAATATTGTATAAAGCATTTTTGATGCAGAAATAATTTTTCAAAAGAAAAATAAACACATAGTCCAGCTAGTTCTATGAGGCAAGCATTTTACAACCCTGGCTCTAAAACACAACTTCCTCCTGCTACTGTCCCAGCTTCTTTTCCTTTGAATCAGTGAGCCAGTTAGCAACTACATTGAATTGTGGATCAATGTAGTGACAGGTTATTCTGGGTGATTCATTAGAAACTTAAGTAATATCCTGAACTTGCAATCTAACTGGGAAAATAACCTTAATAAACAAGAAATAGCAACAGATACTGCTAAAGAAAATTAGGTGCTAAGTTGGGCAGAATAGAGTATAGTAGCATGTCAAAGAAAAGATCACAGAAATCCATGGCAGACAGTCAGGGCTTACTGGAGGAGGCATGTCTTGAGAAATGGGCCTTAAAGACTGGATCCTAGATGCAAGGGTAAGTCATCTCAACTAGGAAGAACAGTAAAAGTAAAAGCTTAGAAGTAGGGATATATATTGCATGTTGATGAGGAAATGAGAAGACACAATAAATAAGTAGGGTGTAGCCTTGGAAATCAGGAAGGGAAGAAAGATGAAATCGGAGGTAGTAATACAAAATGTGCTGAGAAAGGTTTTTGAATAGTTGAATGACACAATAAAAAAAAGGTGTGAGAAGACAAGCTAGATAACTGTGTGCTGCTAAGGTACACATGCCATGGTGGGGGCAGGCTTCCAGATGGTTGCTGTTTCACTCAGGTGGAAGAGGAGAATGAATGGTGGGAGTGGAATGGGGAGGACCTCCCTACCACTGTATCTGTTGTCTCTAAGATCACTTACTGGACATTTCCGACAAACTTGGGGTGTGTGTGTGTATGATTTCTGCAACTATGTTGAAAATTACATGAGGATAGGGAACCTTGTCTCATACGTAGTATCCCTCACAATATTCAGCACAGAGCTAGGCACATAAAAAGTAGGCAAAACTCTTTTCTGAGTGGTATATAAGCAGTTAAAAACATGCTCCAGATTCTAATTTTTAAACTGAGATAGCTAATAAATTAAATCTGTGCTCAAAGTCAGAATGCAGCCCAGATTTGTACATTGGCTGGATACCCATGTCTCTATCCTGTGGTCTTCCATTAAGCCCTTTGAGATAAAGGAAGCCTAATAAAACATTCCGTTGGGAGGCTTGTAGTAAAGTTGCTGGGGCCGAGGCCCTCCTGGGAGGTGCACTTATCTCATAATCCCTAGCTTGACACCAGAAGCCCTTGTCCTTCTTTCCACCCTTTGTTCCCCTCACCCTACCCAGATGCAATCTGTATTCATTCAGTGTTATATATTCCTAAAGCCAAACAACTTTTGTAGACACAGGGACCACTTCTGGCAGAAACAGTGGAGATGGCTAGGTTAGAGATCTGTCATATTTAAAGGCTATTTTTCATCTCAATATTCCTGAGCATTGACTTGGGAAGTCCATGTTGAAAGGATATAGAAGTCTTATTAAAGGGCCATCCACCTCCTACGGGTGACATCCTTCATTTTCCTAACAAATGATCCTTAGTGACTCGGTTACTCTTTAGCTGGATGATAGACGCTTTTGGTGTTTCACTGATTTATCTGTTACTAAGAGGCTGTCAGTTAGTGCCCCAAACAGGTCATTTACAAAATGCTGCCTTTGGCCTGTAAGAAATGAAATGCCTTAGTGTCTACTTAGCTACCAGGAAAGTGAATTAAGTACTGTGGTTGTTCTTTTTTTACTTTAAAAAAATGCCATTTTGCTCTATCCTCTGATTTGTGGGTCACAGAGCACACTGTGCCATAACCCTCCTTAGGGAAGCCTTCTGAAGCCTTCCTTATACTTAGGTAAACAGTAAGTATCTCAGAATAGTTCCTCCTATGACAACAGCAGCCCTGCAGGTTTCAAAGAGGCAGGCGCTCATTTGTGAGAGCAATAGTTCCAGAGGGACTGATTTCTGCAAAGCATGTTCTAATCCCTGAGACATCTGCTCTGTGAACAAATATCCTGTTTGGGGGCATATTACAAGAGGGGACCCACAGGAATTTCTCAACTCCTGGATTTACAAGAAGTACATTTCCCTGTACACAAGGAGAGATCAGTTCTTTTGTTTACACCTAATTTTTTTTTTTTTTTTTTTTTTTGTATAAAGAATATCATTGTGTGGGCCTACAAATTTATTTATTTTTTGCATTGGAAATATGTGAAAGTACTATGTGGTGACTACAATAGAAAGATAGGCATAAAATAGATTTTATTGTTGGCGGTAAGTATTTAAAGCAACTGACAGTACACGGTGAATAAAAATTTAAAAAGAAATTCCACATAACAGCCATATTTCTGGCTTACACTTAGCATCTTGGGCAAATACATATTGATTCTGAGCAGAAAAGGAAGGTGTTCATTAAATGCGTAAGAGGGCCCAAATATCTTTTACATACTGGATCATGAATGAATCTAAGGGAAGGGATGATAGGTGACTCTTGTGTTCTATTTTAATATTCCATATTTTTCTTTTTTACAAAAGCTAGTTACTTCCTGTTAGCAAATTAGGTCCTCAGGAGGAATAACTTGTCAGGATAAAAGTATGACTACTGTTGTATCCACTGAGGCACGTGGGTTCTACTTGCTTCTGTAAAAATTGAATTTTTGCATATTCCATTGGCTGAAACCTGTTTACAATCAAGCTACTCTCATTTTATGCAAGCAGTACAGTCTTCAACTACCGCTGGACTAGGAGTTGGGGGATCCAAATTCTAGGTCTGCCTTGCTTTGTTATTAAGTAGTGGAGCAAATTTGTGGAAGTCATTTAACCTCTCTGAACTTCTGCCTTCCTCTGTAAAATGGGAATAATCCCTGCCTTATCTCCATCATAGGGAGTTTGAAGAAGGTAACTGCCATGAGAGGTTTGGAACATTGTAATACACCTATAACGGCCTTCCAAAATACATCATCTTATTAGCAATATACTAAGTAACAGGGTGACTATGTTTAGACCTAGCACTTTCATCTTATGAGTGATATCCTTGGCAGTATATCTACTGAGAAAAGAGGATTAAACTGGGCCATTTTAAACATTCACTACTCTTATTATAATATCTTTTATTATATTAGCAAATCTCAGAAGCATATAGTTGGGAAGGCCCATGGTGGAAAGTCCATTCTCCTGCCTTTGTGTAGAAATTGCTAAAGCCATGAGATATCCAATGAAGATTCTAGAAAATGTCACTCTTAGTAACCTGTAGCATCCAATTAGCCTATCTGGAATTTATGTCTAGTTCCATTCTCTCCGGTGGAATATTAAGCCCATTTTCTCCTGCTAGGTCTTCAGTGGCTATGGAAAACAATATATGTCCTCCTCAAATTAGCAGGCTTTAATGTACAGATAAAAACTCAATGTGGTACCTGATTCTGCAAGAGTGGCCACAAGCCCAATTCACAGGTCAGATGTTCCATGAGGATGATGGGATACGGGAAGTAAAATGATAGTCACATGTGAGTCCTTCAAGTCACCCCCACTCATACGTGCAAACAGCTAACACCTTCAGTGGTATCATCTTCAAAAACATTCAGCAACAGTGATTATTCTGGGAAATCATTAGGAAGTTACCTCTTACTCATCTCCTTCTAGGCAACACGTACTGGTTCCACTTTCATTTGCATTCAATTGACATATGCAACAACTTTGATGGGAAACATTTGAAAACAAAAAGCAAAGATGAGGCAATGTCTTAATGAGACACTTCTGATCATGTGGATAATTACATAGGGTAAAAGTCTGAGGAGAAAAAAGAGGCCTCATTTGCCTTAACAGGGAAAGCAACTTCATATCCCTTAGCCTTTGTCAATGTTCCTCTTCTTGCAACACTTCATTTTTTAAAACGTATCAAACTTCATGTTTGATACAGCACTCTTCTGTCTTCCCCTCTTATTCCATCCATCCTCTGTACCTTCTCTACCTCCTAATCTCCCTTTCAGTCATTACTTCCTCTCAATTTATTTCTCCCTGTGGCTTCTTTACCTTAGTGTAAACATCTCCCAATCCTACATTCCATACTTATTTTGGATTTGACTGTCTGGTGGTTTTAGGGGGCTGCTATATTTGTGCTCAGTTTCCCTGTTCATTGGCCTTAAAGTGGAAGCACAGACCCCGGTAGATAGGGAGTGTGTGTCCTTATTCCACCTTCTTCCCATTTTAACACGGGTTGCCTAGGAGTAAAGGAGTAGTACAAGAGACTCTTCTATTGGGGCATAGCACTGACCCTAGAGGACAAGCAAGATGCCATGTCCTTCAGGTTTCCAAAAGGGCAGGGCAGTGATTTCCAAAGAGCACTCTTTGCTAAGCTGGATGGGCTACATTTGCAGAACCAAGAATGTAAGCACCATTCAGGATGTAGCAGTCTCTGATACCTGGCTTTCTGATAACAGAACCCTGAATTAATTGACACTCTTACACATTATTGGTGCAGTGATAATAACTTTGAGCTACTGCAAGATCCCAAAGGGTCTTCAGTATCACCAAAGAAAGATTGCATACTGTTATCACACTAAGTATATTTTATTGTGCATTAATTAGATGAAAGTTAGTAATATGCATTGACCAAAACATTTGATTAACAAGACCATAAAGGATAACTGAGAATTTTCTTTAATATAATTGTTGTGCAGCAAGGATTCCTGCTGTATAGAGTATATAGAAGATGACATACTCTAGGAATTAGAACAATATATATTCAATACAATAACAAAACTATATAGTACTTTAAGAACTCTTTCACATATATGAACATACTTATTTTGAATTTCAGCTTTTTAAAGTAAGCAATATGCAAGCCTATAAAGTACACACCAAAAAAACCCTACAAAACACCCAAAGCAAATGTTAGCATATCTACATTATCAAGAATATCTTCTCACCATCATTTCTTTCAAAAATATGTGAAAAAGTTCTTTCTTTCCTTTTGAGTGGCAATTTTTAAAAGTCCCATCTTCTGAAATTCACGTATGTTTCAAAGCACACTATCATTTTCTTAAAGAAAAATGAAAGCCACTGCTGGCTTTTAGATGCTGGGAACATAGTTTACCACACATTCCCTTTGTCCCATTGCAAGGTAGTGTGATACAGTAAAGTAAGCATAGGGTTTGGAGTTAGAGAGACTTGGGAGGCCTCTGGCTTCTGTCATTTGCTACGTGATTCTACGTTGTCTACTTAAATGCTTTGAGCTTAAATTGCCTCATCTGTAAAAAGGGAATAATATAGAGTGGCTGTAAGTATTAAATCAATACATTTAAAGTGCCTGGCACATAGGTTGGCACCCAGTAACTAGTCAGTAGATGGTAGAACACTTCCTATTTGTCTTGATTTGATTTATATACAATGATTCCCTCCTATGCCTCCAGGAAGAAGGATCATCACATAATTCCCAGGCTCACCAGCTCCCAAATCTCTCTCGATTCCCCACAAATAAAATGCACATGAACTGTGCCCTCTAAAGATACAGTCCTTTACACAGCATTGCATATCCTCTGAAACACACCTAGTGCTCAAGTGCAGTAGAAGACACAAAACATATAAGCATGCTTCGGTAGACACAGACATCACACAGAACATGTCACCTCTAAATGCAGCCTCACAGCCTCACCTGCTTCTTTCCAATATGTTCTTCCAAGCTTCAAGTCCTTAACATTGATTATTTTTGGAGGCAATATGCAATTTTCAGAGTCCTGGCTGCATTCATTTGCCTCATTGTTTTTTCCTTATTGGTTGGTTTATTCATGTATTTATTAATGTATTTATTTATTCATTCATGTGTTTATTCCCCACCATGTTCCAAGATGGATGTCAGGTGGCTTACAAGAATACACAAAATACAACATGATAGCATAAATTCAAAGCAGATATAAAAGTAAAAGGAAAAAACAAAAACAATAAAAATAGGAACATGAAATGGAGCCTGGCAGAAAGCTAATACAAAGTGCATACATACCGTAGAGTCCCATTACAAGTGCTATGCATTGACCACACATTTGGCTCCAAGCTTTCTAGCAGCCAACAAAAGAGAAACCTGATCAGTCCCAGATTTCACAGGGCCCATAAAATAAAATCAATGTATATGGTTAGGATGTCTCTTTCCTGGTCTGAATCCTGAAAACTTTTCTACAGTAAAGTATCATAAAATGGTGGCAAACTGTCCCTCCTAAATTGCTCTAACACCAAAATTCAGCTTCTGGAACAGTCACCAACAAAATAAATCCTCAATCTTAAAATTACATCTACTATTTCTTTTTTTTCCTTCTACCTGTCTCTTGAAGTTCCATTTAGTCAATGAAATGTAGCTATTAAAAGGACTTCTTCAAAAACAAGCAAACAAACAAACAACAAAAAATCCTCTGCTGTCACCAAAGCAAATATTTTCAGTTAGGTAATGAAATTACCTGAAATTACAATGGCCAAATTTGGAAAAACCCTCAAATATCCAACAAAAGAAAATGGTTAACTAAACCATCATGTCATCCTATGATGAAACATTATACACCATTGAAAATGATATTTACAAATACTTCACATAAATGTAGGAAAATATTCATGATAAAAATGCCAAGTATAAAAGCAACAAAACTATATGCATTATGACTTTTTCTATGTAAAAATTATATATGTGCATACATAGCCATAGAAAAAGTCTGGAAATAAATCCATCAAAATATTAACATTGCTTCTAGGATTTGTGATTATGGGTGATTTTATTTTTTTCTATATGCTTATCGTTATTTTCCAAGTTTTTGACATTGATGAACAATTTATGATGAGACCAAGAGGTACTAAAAAGAAAAATAGCAACTTAGTTACCTCTGGCTTGTAAAATTATAGGCACATTTAATTTTCTTTTTAAAATTTTCTATAATTGACATAAAAAATGGGAGGAAGTTACTTTTAAAAAATAAAAGATTTCAAAAACCTAGTTTTCTCAGTTGTTCATCGATAAGGTCCAAAATGCTACAAATACAATGATATTATGGTTATTCAGCACTTCCTAATTTTGCTTTTAATAGCCATCTGGTACTTATAATTATATTCAATTATCACTAATATTGTGATATTTGTGCCAGGTATTACTATCCTCACTTAACAGGTGATGAAACTGAGGCTCAGAGAAACCAAGTGACTGCCCCAATGTCACAATAATCAGTGGCAGAGCTGAACATGAACCCAGGTCTCAAGAACCCAGGCCCAGTGCTCCTTCCATTAGTTCAAGACTGACTGTGATTAAGCAGTTACCAAGAGATAGGAACACAGAAATAGTAATCCCTCTTTCCCCATGAGAGGCAGGTTCCTGAACAACCCCCAAGGTAAGAGAGTTCAGCTGAGGAGATCATGATATCGGGAAGGAAAAAAATGGGCAAAAATGAGGTCTCAAGTAAACTGTTGAAAACCCTCATAAATATTTTTATGCAGGCAAACAATAACAACAGCACATTACATAAAAAGAATAATGAGTTTACACAGTTTAAATCAGTAAAAATGATAGGCTTTATACAGTTTCCATTTAGATCCTGAGATGATTTCCAGTGGTGATGAGGATGTATCTATCACTCATTATGGTAGTGGCAAATGGGGGTGACAGAGAAGCAATGAACAGAAGTGGACTATTCATTTAGTTCAAATTATGGATATCTATACTCTTAGAGTCAGTGAAGTCGAATCCTGAAGTTATAACAACTTGCTTGAGGCTTTATTTCTATCAAGCAAGTGAATTTCAGTGGCCCTTCTAAAGATGCTTTTGTCTTCTCAAGTCCTTTTTGAAGACACCTTAGCAGTTCTGTATGGAACTCAATTTAATCATTCAATCTTTGTCTGAAGGTAGCTTATTAGCTGTCCAGTAAGAGTATTTAAATGGTACTACTTGATAATTTAGGCTTTTCTGAGGTTTCTTTCTTCCCAATGTAGTCTTTTCAAAAGTCTCATAGGACCTTTTAATAGAGTCTAATTAAATCAAACTTTGTCTGAAGGTAGTTTTTTCAGCTGTCCAGCAATAGTATTGAATGGCACATGATTTAAGTTCTATTGAAGATTGTTTCTGTCCAATATGATTATGTTTGAAGGCATCATAGCACCTCTTTATAGAATTGTGAGTCACTCAAACTTTGAACAGGTAATATTTGACACATGTAAAGATGTCAATTTTAATTACCTTCTTAGGGAGGTTTTAATCTTGTTCTAAAAATTTTGCTCCTGTTTCTTATAGCTGTATTTGTTTCCAGTCTCACAGCCTCCTAATTGTACATCATCACTTATGATAATAATCTCTGGAGTCAACAAAGCTTCCTGAGGATTAGCCTCTAGCAGCATTAACTTGAATTAGTGTCAACAGGCTCAGATTCAACTTCCGCCAATGATTGCTCTTGTGCCAAATTTTCATCCTCATCCATAGGTTTTTCTTGTCTTTGGGAGGGATAGAGGAAAGATATTTCACCACCTCTAGCCAAGTCTTCTCACAGGTCACATTAATGACAGGCTCTGTTAAACTATCTAATGCCTCTTTGGGAAGTTACCTCCTGAAAACCCATTAAAAATCAATAGCCAAACCTTTATTAAGGATATGCCATTAGTAATGATGTAGGAGTCTCATGCACTAGGATCTTCAGACAGTGGAAACTTCGCGAGATTGTGAAGAAAGTTATACATTAGTTTATAATAAGCCTTCCTGAATAGCCAGATCAAACACTGACTGAAAGGCTCAAGAATCTGAGACATGTGGCTAGTTATAAAGACAACCTTACCATTAGGATGCACATTGGCAAATGTACATGAAACACCAAATAGACTGAAGAATTAGCAGGACTTTGAATTCAAGGTATTTTTCTTTTCTTTTAAGTAGTCTTGAACATCCACAAGAAAGTACTGTTCAAACCATCCCTTAAGGAGAGGAGGATTCATCCAGGCTTTTCTATTTGCTTGCCAGTACACTGGAAACTTGGCTCATTTATTTCCCCTGAGAGGGTTTAGGCACAGTTTTCTGTAGAGCAGCAAGGGTTTCATTATGAGGTCACCTGAAGTATTGGCAAAAAATGGAAATGTCAGTCTCTCTGATTTTGCTGACCTCAGCATCAGTGGGCTCTTGCTCTTCAGAAGTATTCAAAGGGTTCCAAAGCTTGAGAGTCTCGATAGCACTAAAGATTTGTGCAGGCACGTAATCCCCTTCTTCAGCCACTTCCTGAATTTGTGGTGAGTACAACATGAGAGCTGCAGGAACGGTTTGTTCTTTGGCACAACCGCCAAATAAGACCTGGTCTCCACATTATGGTGCACCTTAAATTCCTCAAACCATCCCTTACTCCCAACAAAAATTTTTCTGGATTCATTTCAGAGTCTAAAAACATATCTTTGAAAATTCCTCTTGCATGGTCACAGATCTCTTGCATTGAATGTGTTTCATTATTCTTCGGTTTATCTTCAATCCAGAGGTTTAATTTCATTTCCATCTTTTCCATCCTTGGGTCACGAAGAACAAAGCATCTTTTAAGTTATATAGGTGTACAAGTGGCAGTACTGGCCATACTAATAGTTTCAGCTTTCTTTATGGTAAGAATTGTAGATTGATTAACAGTATATGTGACCTACAAAGCTATTTATTTTACCTTGAAGAAGCAGATTGAGAATGTCCTGTTTCTCTTCTAAAGACATCACCCTTCTTGCCCTCTGACAACTTTCCATGGTGTCAGTGCCCCTGTACTTGCTTCATATCTGTAGAAGCCATGTTTCAGCTTTATGCTAATTAATGCAACCTGAAAGTTACTTACTAGAGATTTCATATCCCCACTTATCACAAAGCGTTAGCATACGATATTTAAGCACCAAATGGTATTCTAAACACCAGAAGGATAAATAATAATATATTGGTGTGCTACTCAGTGCACATGGGGCTATCTAGGGGACAATAGCTTGAAGAATGAGAATGGAAACAAATGACTTAGAAATGCCTTCCCACTTACAATATAGTCAGAGAGACAATATTGTGGCAATGTGGACTGATTCCCATACACTGAATTCAAAATTTTCAGTTACCGAAAAGGTATACAGAAGTAAACCTATACGCAAATTTCCAAAAAGAACAACTTACAGTTAGGGAGGGATTATTGTAAATTGTACTCTACATTATCAGAAAGAAAGTCACTGTTGATATATTCAAGACAGTACTGTTGCTATGATTACCCTTGGCTTAACACTATGAATTTAATTTTATGTGAAAGGAAAACACAGTGTAAATGTATTTTCTGCCAACCCACAGTAAATCAATCAAACATTATTCTCAGACAAAATGCAACCTCTGAAGATGTAGATGTAAAGGTCAGGCAGGCCCTGAACAGTCAATCCTCAAGAAACAACTACCTAAGAAAGAAAGTGAAAATGAAAGAATAAACTAGCCCATTTTCAATGCCCGGCCACTGATACTTTACTTTTATCCCCTCCTCCTGGGAAGATAGAGCGAAGCCTGGCTTTCTTATTCTTCTCTTCAGGGGCCATGGGAAGTGGTTTGGAGCTGTGGTTGAGTGCTGAAGAATCCCGGTTGTTACTATTCATCCTCAGTGGGGGAGCTGGGGGTCTCTCTTCATTATCCAGACTGTCAGACATTTTCAGTTACAACCAATTTCACAGCTCCTAAAGAAAAGGAGGGAAAAAACAGGAGTTGAGGGAGAAGAGGTCTAAAAACAACCTAATAAATATGGGGATTCTAACATCTTAGAAACAAAAGCATTGTTCTCATGTTGTCTCAGGTTTTGTGTGAGGATCGTTTTTAGGGGTTTCTCTTCTGGAGGGAAGGAAGTTACCTCTCAAAAACCCTGATGCAATTTTCAAAAAAGGAAAGTGAAGGCAGTGATTAATGACTTTCTAAATATTATAAAAACACATAAGTCCCTTTGCTTTTCCCGCATTGAAACTCTATTTTCTCCTCCCCACTACCAGTGTTTTAGTGAACAATTTACAATCTTATTTTAAAATTCTATCCTGATGATTATAATGGTCAGGTGATCAGCCTCCTCAGCGTTTGGAATTGACACAGGTTTGGCTGTTGATTTTTAATGGCCCATAACAGTGACTTGTTAGCTGCTTTAACAGCGAGATGTCCTTGGTGTTTATTTCTTACATGTGCGTACCTCAGTTACAAAATGCACTCTCTTGTTTTTAATGATAATTAACTGAGAAACCATCCCATAGATCTGGCAGTTTCAGCAGAGTTGGAGTGGCTGTTAGGGTAAACAATGTTCCATATTCTCCCAAGCAGGCAGAAGATAAAGGTGGGCAAATGTCAGAGGGCCAGTTTCCGAGGAGACACCATAACCTTACTCCCTGCCACATTTTACGTCTTGGGAGAAGGGACAAGGGAGGTGACAGAGGTAGCTAGCTGTAAGATCCAGTCTGGGTTTTAGGAGCTTATTTGCTCTTAATTTCATTCTTCTTTTTTTTTTTTTTTTTTTTTTTTGAGACGGAGTCTCACTCTGTCGCCCAGGCTGGAGTGCAGTGGCGTGATCTCAGTTCACTGCAAGCTCTGCCTCCCGGGTTCACACCATTCTCCTGCCTCAGTCTCCTGAGTAGCTGGGACTACAGGCGCCCGCCACCATGCCCAGCTATTTTTTTTTTTTTTTTTTTTTTTTTGTATTTTTAGTAGAGACAGGGTTTCACCATGTTAGCCAGGATGGTCTTGATCTCCTGACCTCATGAGCCACCTGCCTCAGCCTCCCAAAGTGCTGGGATTACAGGCGTGAGCCACTGCGCCTGGCCAAGTTCATTGTTCTTTAGTATCTTGTGTCTACGTCTGAGTATATTCGGTTTTCATTCCCCCGGGAGGATAAAGTAAACTGGAAAAGCATGGACTCCCCCAAGGAAATGTTTCTGTCTCCAGGTATTTTCCTACTCTAATTAAAGTCCTTCCATAAGGTCCTGACCCCAGCATAAGTCAGGTACTAATAGTACCTTCCAAATGAATCCCCAGTTTGAATTCAAGGAAAATCAAATCCCTTTAAAACTACATCTCTGTAAGTTTATCAAGTATTACCTGGTACTAACTTAGGAACATAATAACTCTCCAAATATGACTTAGCATATCACTTTGTTCCAACAACATTTACTATGAACAAACCTAAGAACAATAAAAACAAGACAGGGGTCTACTCATTAACTGTTGTGCTGAAAAATTATCTATCAATCCCTTCTGGCCCTTTAGTGGTTACAATGTGTTTATTACTCTCAGTAATGCACTCTAATTTACATCATGTTATGTAGAGAATTTCAAAATTTTTATTTTGCTCTAAATTCTCTCAAATATATATAGTCTGTAACTACTCAAGAATAGGTTACTATCAATTAATAGCTTCTCCATCTGTACAGGTGATTGACAACTAACAATTGGCTTGATCTTGATTTGAACGGAAGATCTCTTTGGTTTTGCTAAGTGTCATGTCTTGCATTATCTTAATGAATTAAGACCAATTCTATATTTTTTCAGTAATAATGATAGTGAAAATACTAAGTAATAAATGGTTTGTCACTATCACCAACAATTTCATAAAACTCACATATTCCTATTTAGGTCAAACTACAGAACAAGGTACAATCAAAAAGTAATTGGGATGTCAAGGATAAAGCATATTCATAGATACTATTGGTACTAGAGTAAATATTTTAATTGGAATATGAGACCAGTGCTAATGCATCTGCATTATCTTTTGCATTTTGACTGTTGGTCCTTCTAAATTCCTAGTTTCTCTAGAATTAAAGTGAATTTAAGACTGACTTCACCAGCAGCATTATTCTGTACTGGACAGGTTCATGGTTTTAATTTAGTCACAGAGAACATTTGCCACCAGAAACAAGGCCCTAGTTTTCTCTTTAACTTTTCTGGGTTCAAAAACTATGCACAAACATGAAGTGATTATTACATAAATATGTATACAGATATACAAAACCTAGCTTGGTAAAAATAATGAAATTTGAAAGTTATTGCAGAGAAACTGAACATTTGAAAATAGAAATACCTAGAAGACAAATTTCTAAAAAGAGTGTCTCACAGGGAGAGAGAGCCACCATTTTCTGGATAATATATATTTTCTGATGACATATTTAACTTGAGATGACAGAAGTCAGGAAAACATGCCACATGACCTCTTTAAAATGATATAAAAAGCTGATCTTGCAAGATAAGACAAGAATCTGAGCCAGCCAGGGTTTCCGCTCAACTACAGAATTTAAAATACTATGCTCCTTTGTTCTTGATAAATAGGGGTGGCTAACAACAGAGTGACATTTTTTGTTCCTAATTACTCCATCTGACCAGAGAGGCAGGTAGATGCCCTGCTTCTTTTCAGGCTGCCTGATTACCCTGACCTTATTTGACCACATATAATATAGGTTGGGAAGAAAGGAATACTTGGGATCTAAAACTCAAACTACTTCTATATTGCACTAAAAATCCCTGACCAAAAATTCAATAACACACATTTGCCATGGTCAGTATCACAGACATTCTGCAAAGGACTCAGCCTATGTGACATACATGCCTATTGCCCACAAAACTGAAAGTGTTTCAATGTCATTCAACTCATCAAGGCATCATAAGAAGAGCTGGAATACACCTTTTACAAAGACAGAAGTGAAACTGAAGAATCTATGTCCAGTTCCACACTAGGAAATTAATAAAGCATGAACCAAACCGTTTTCCTAGACAGTTCAGATATGGTTTGGTTTTAATTATCTTGATATTACTTCGGTTCTTTACTACCCGTTACAAGGCACAACCAATCATCCTCTGCTAATGATTCCAGATAATTCTGATTTGGTGTTGAAAGAATAGTACAGGAGGTCCTTGGTATTTTAACTCACCTTCAAATCAAGTGCCTCTAAGCACACTTTTAGAAGACCAATGGAGAAAGGGTAGGGACCTGCAAGGAATCCTTGAGGTTAAAGTATTTGTTTCCCAAGTGGGAGGTATCTCCTACTATTCCACAAACATATTTAAAAAGTGATTTTATTATGTTATGTTTATAAACAATGCCAGTCTACTTAGCCATGTGTTCCCCTGAGACAGCTTTCTATAAAGGATACTATTAATGGATTGCTGGTTCAATCTGCCTATGATGTCATTATTTCCAAGATCTTGAAAGAGACTATTTTATTTTGGGCGGCCGTAGGCTCTATTTCAAGAATTGTACAAAAGCACCATTATTCTCTAGGAACCCAATCAAAAAACTGTTTATTTTTAAAGTTCAACTGTTGTTGTTCATTTCTATAACAGTACAGAAACTTGTGAGTAGCACATTAGATACAGCCACGGGCCATTCATTTTACTTTTAGAGGTTGGCCCTTAGCATGGTGGAGCTAATTTTAATGGATAACCAGCAACGGTTTATATCTGCTCACAGACTGATTTCATACTTGACTACTAGGTTTTTCAGAGATAATTTAAACGGCTTTTGTAGATGGTGTATATTTTTGATTCAGCCCTTGGGACTTAATGTGGTTTAGCAATGCTCTGTAATTACACTTGCAATTCATCAGCAATAAGACATAAGCCTCTTGTTTCACGATAGGCAAGGAGTCTAAATACCCCTTTTCTTCAGAGTACTAAAAGAGATTACTTCTCTCTTTCCCTGTATCTTTTTCTCTCCCTTTCTCCCCACTCCCCACACAAGTTTGAAGGCATGTACACACAGGAGCACACATGAACACATACAGAGGGACCTTCATTAACTTGCCTTGACACAGAGCTTTATTGCAAAGCATTTTAGAGAAAAAAACGATTACCAAGATGCATGGTAACTATAGATTAAATGATTATAAATTAGAAACAATTGTCATTAGTCTCTCATTCCTCCAAAATGCATTCTCTTAACAAGTGAAGTGCCACAACTGAACACTCAGGGAATGCTGGGTAGGTTAAAAAAGAAAGCCACCACCAACTTGTGTAGATCCAGAAGTCAAGGGGAAAAATAGGTCATCAACTATACTCTAGCTAATGTGACCAAAATTCACACTATGACCTATGTGTTAGTTTGAATACAACCAAAAATGCCAATTGTGTCTCTTTGCTACAAGCACTCTACCCAAGTGTGTGAAGGATGAGAATCCAGAAATACTAGTTCTACAGTTTGAGGACCATCTATTAAGCCATGAGCAATTGAAATAAATATTTTTTATCAGATATCATACCATCGGAGAAATAGAAACAACTATATGTCTGTATTATTTTGTCTGCTTTCAAAATAGACATAACTATGTATTTTCATATTTTCCCAATGAAAACTAAATTAACACTGCCCTTCTTTTAAAAACAAAACCCTAGGTTAGCATATGTACAGTCATGATCTAACGAACCCAAAAGTAAATATCCAAAACCACCAGCCACGCAAGGCTATTATCACAAATCTGAGCACACGTCAAGTTTGTTTAACACCCTTTTCATAGCAAATGAGAGGATCAAACATAGGACTGAGCTGTTCATTAAGGGAAATTTCCAAGGTGAATTTCCTAATATTTCTGAGATATATATATATATATATGAGGGGTTACCAGAAACCTTGACTTGATGAGATGACAACCCTATAATAATGAACTGACATGAGCACATCTAAAAGAGGATGGATTTTAGGATTTCAAAGGTCAAGAACCTTTGAACTGGTCAAAGAACCTTCACTACATTAAAATGTAAGAATATTTCCAATCTCTGGAATTGGGGAATTCTTTACAACAAGAATTATCTCTATAGATAAAAAAGAATTGATTTTTTAATAATAGTATTCAGACTTCAAGTTATTAAATAAACACAGACACAAAGTTAGCTAATGACTCCTTAAACAATGATATCAACACAGGCTTGTTCTTTGTATTGACGATGAGGTTGCTGCATTTACTATCAGAATGATGTGTACACTGAATTGTACTTTGGTGGTGGGCAAAAAAATCCAAGAGTTACAACTGCTGGCTCTTTCTTGGGCTCTCTTTTAACCAAAGGCATACATTTCTGAGATGGCTAGCTGAGCATTCAGGCATAGACTTGACTGGGAAACAAACCATGCTTTGCTAACTAGCCTATGCTGATACTAAATCTACTTTATCTTGGATGCATTATTTACAAAAGAACCAACCAGCTCACTTGTGACTGATAATGTAAGAAGATGTAGTGTACATTTAACTGCCAAAAAAAGAAAAAATCATCTAGCCTTCCACAAAGGAGATAATGTCTTAGGATTTGAAAGAAACATTATACGTTGCCTTGCAATTCTACAGCAACTAGCATCTGAAGATTTCTAGTGACTTTTCAGACATTAATGCCCATAACATGCTAAGACGCCAAAGTGGGCATTTTACAGGGAGAAGAATGAACCAGATCTGGGTCTCCCAGCAGCTGTGAACCCACACTACCATTCCCAAACTAGGTGGAAAAAGGGCAGCCCAACCACTAACTATAGCCAGCTAGATGGGCCCAAATTACCATTTTTATCATCTTGTCTCAAATTGCACAGTCATTATCCAAGTCATTCCCTTCATTAGATCATAAGTTCCTTGAGGGTAAGAGCCCCTCAGTCATAATTATATACTTTCATACTACTAGTACAGTCTCTTGTTCCCAACAGGCATTAAATACATGTGTGAAGTAATGAAATGGAACTCTATACATTCTATGTATTTGTTACAGCTCTGCATAAGTTTTTCATAATGTTGCATAAGCCTATAGACCTAATTGTAGCAGGTCAGAGATAAGAAAGCATATTTGGAAATATCAGCATTAGTCTAACTGCCAAGTAGTTGGGCATCATTTCAAAGCCAGCTACCATCTGATTACCAGCACCTCATTTTAAAAACATATGAGTTTGTAATGTCCAAAGGGCTTCCATGTCTTGCTCTTCTTTGAGCCTGACATCAACATTGTGAAGAAGAAAGTACCATCTCCATTTCTTACATGAGGAATTTACAAGCATTGAGTTTATTTTGCCCAAGGTCAGAAAAGAAAAAACTGAGAAGAGTATCCAATCCCTCAGCTCCTAAACTTGTCAATTCCCTTTCCAGTACACCAATACAATGCATATCCAAGTAAACCCACAAACACACGCAGACTCTTCATATATACATTTTTATCCTCCTAAAAGATTCATACAACAGGTCTACCCTTTTCATTTCAACCCACTTCATGCTGGTACTTACTATTTCAAATGGCTTTTCCCATTTAAAGACACAAGGCTAGGTGATTTACTGACAAAACTCCAAAAGGTTTCGTTGGCTAGTTGTACCAATTCTTAGATGGCCTTGTTTTGGAGCTCGCCTCTTCTGGAGCACTCACCAAGGGAACTCTGCTATCAGAGACAGGGGTGTGCTGTTTCAGAGAGCCTCACTAGGGAGATATCATTACAGTGTGTAATGGAGGGAAGCCAGTTCTAAGATCATTTGATCAGAAGGAGCTGAGCTACTTGCTAGGCAGGAGATCTGCAAAAGCAGCCGGACAAGCAAGAGAGGCACTAGCTCTTTTTACAGCCGCCTAGTTTCAATCTTAGATCATGTAAGAGATAGCTCACTGCTGACATACATACAAGCACACTCACACAGCATACATTCATGTTCTCTCTCATACAAACAAGCAAACAAGGTCAGTTCTGCTGTAGTATTGTTGTCTGCTAACACTTTCATGAGTGACTTCCATTGTTTTCAGCAGGAACTTGACATTAATTGAGTGCAAGAAGCCAGCATATTATAGTTGCAAATTTCAACGTCAAGTTGCAAATAGGAAGTCAATAGGTATAATCCAGCATCCACACTCCATATACTGCATATAAGGAACAAATCATTCTTTTTCTTTTTTTAAATACAGTTCTTTTTCAATGACTTCTTAAGCCTCTAAACATATGCAGCACCATACTTTGTTATTCATTGTGTGTGCTGCATGAGCTAATGCCCAGAAGATGCTAATGATTATCTTACATGTACTTATATTTGCAAACCAATGCATTATTACAGGTTTCAGCCTTTTGTTTCCAATATTGGTGCTTCTAAAAAGAGAAAATAAGATCCATAAAGAATAGAGGTAGAAATATTTTAAGTATAAAAAAACAAAAGTAATTACCCTAAAAGATGCCTCAGAGAAATTGGTGGAAAAAAAGAAAAGGGAAGCAAAACCTAGCAAGAAAACATTTCCTAGTTCTTAGAGAACATAACATCCTTGGAAGCATTTAGATGGAACAAATTAGATAGACTAAGATCCCAAGCAAGCAGGATATGGTAAACCAATGTCTTGAGTCTCTGGAGGTCTCGCTGCTCTCTGTTACTATGCATGGATAATAATTATCCTCTTTATTGTTCCACCCCAGTGAAATATCAACAAATGTCCTCAAATTTAAGCTTGGAAATTCAATTTCTGAATTTCCTAGAGATTTCTGCATACCACAGAGGTGGCTGAATGTTGCTTTTCAACCTGTGCATCATGGCTCATCATCCTAGGTCCTTGCGTTATTCCCAATTTCTCTGTACCCAAATCGGCTTTCTACAGGGAAGGTGCCCATTTCACATCTGAAGAGAAGAGCTACCTGGGGCAATGGAGATTTGGTATTATTTCTAAACTAGGAACTTAGATCAATTTAGCAAAGCTCACAGTTCACCAAAAAAGTGACTTCTTGCCAGAATTGGAGGTTAAAGAATTTGAACTGGTGTAAAATGCAACACTTCCTCAAGTTTTTGCCCCTTGACCTATGTTTACATGCCCATATTTTAAAAGGCTCAGCATGCATTTAAACATCTCATTTGGGAGCTATGGTTAAGGAAGAGGAAATAACATCTATTAAAAACAGCCTTTCTTAAATAGTGAAGGAAGAATGGAACATGACAAAACCTACTTTCTGCCCATCCCCCTTCACAATGGTAGGGGATAATCATTTAGCTGACAAGGGCCTTACTTGTAGGAATTCCCCCATCTTTGAGCCCACCAGACAAATGTTTTGCATTAAAGAAAACTGGCATGGGTATTTTTTAAAATATCATAATACACCCAAAGCAGTCTCTTTAGAAATTAAAAGCCTGATCTGAAGGACAAACTCCTAATTGAGTATGCTGGTTTTCCCATGGCCTTTCCATGCCCAGCTTATACAAGCTCATAATTTGCAAGTGGCTGAACGTTTATTACTTTACTACCTGGTTGCAGCTGCTGCTGTCCATTTATAGAATATATGGCTCATCATTAGTACATGCTAGAGTAGATGTCTACCCCAGCACAAGATCAGCTTTACTTCCTTAGTGCTCATATACATACAAAGCAAAGACTGCTATGTGCCTAAGTCTTTCTGTGGACCTGGAAAGCCCCCAAGCTGAGATCACAGGGCCCAGCCCTTACCACACAGGAAGGAAGATAGGGTATTTTGGGAGGAAAATTGCAGATAAAACAGAAGCAGGGCTTGGTGGAAGGAGCTGTAATCAGCAGGCCTGAGGGTAAATCGGTCAGTAGTTCTTGAGTCATTCCTGTGGAGACTGCAGTGTAGCCTAGAGCACATTCTGACAAAAGCACTGGGCAGAGAGAAAGGGGAGGAAACTTGGGTGTTCATAATAAATGTACATAACTCTGTATCAAATGATGCTTGTCTTAGAGTGTTCTTTTTTCTTCAACATCGAGCCTGATAAATCCCCTATGTCACAGTACTCCCAATTATGCTAGTCAATCACCAGCTGGTTTTGTGGACTTTAGCAGATCACCTAGCATGCCCCATACTCTTCTGCACAGCTTAATAATGAAGGTCTATAGGTCACATAGCTGCATAAAGAGAGGAAAAGAAAAGATCTTATGTCAGCCCAACATTCCTTTTTACAGGAAAATATACCAACTAATGCTTTATCCTTGTTGATTTCTGGTTGACTTTCATTTCAAAAAATCCTGAGCCCAAAAAAGAAGTACTACTCTTTGAGGTGTCAGATAGTAACTGAGAATGTATTATTGAGGCCCCTTAAGTAACCCATCTGTGTATGAATCCACTTACTTGAACCACAAATATTTACCAGTGCCTATGTGCTAGGCATCATACTAAGTGATAGGTGTAAGCAGATAAATAAGTGTCTAGCTCTGAGTGAGGTTATAGGCTCCAGCAGTGGGTTTCATTACTGGCCACACATTATATGTAAAATGTATGTCATACAGTGTGGCGATTCCTCAAGGATCTAGAACTGGAAATACCATTTGACCCAGCCATCCCATTACTGGGTACATACCCAAAGGATTATAAATTATGCTGTTATAAAGACACATGCACACGTATGTTTACTGTGGCACTATTCACAATAGCAAAGACTTAGGACCAACCCAAATGTCCATCAATGATAGACTGGATTAAGAAAATGTGGAACATATACACCATGGAATACCACGCAGCCATAAAAAAGGATGAGTTCATGTCCTTTGTGGGGACATAGATGAAGCTAGAAACAATCATTCTGAGCAAACTATCACAAGGACAGAAAACCAAACACCGCATGTTCTCACTCATAGGTGGGAATTGAACAATGAGAACACTTGGACACAGGGTGGAGAACATCACACACTGGGGCCTGTCGTGGGGTGGGAGGAGAGGGGAGGGATAGCATTAGGAGATATACCTAATGTAAATGACGAGTTAATGGGTGCAGCACACCAACATGGCACATGTATACATATGTAACAAACCTGCACGTTGTGCACATGTGCCCTAGAACTTAAAGTATAATTAAAAAAAAAGTATGTCATATACAGATAAAAATAGAACTACATAACAAGGATATGTGCATTGCAAAATGAGAAGTAAAATTTTAAAAAGAGGAGGTATAGCACTCCAGAAAAGGTCAAGACTCTCTTCACCTTATTGCTATATGAGAAATCATACTACCACACACAAGGAATGTGTTTGATATTATTCCAGGGAACATAGCTGCCTGGCCTTACATCCTCCCACCACCAACATTCATATGTACCAGGTATCATGTCAGGTACAGGAAGCATACAAAGAGAGAAGAATAAAGACAAATCTCGATCTTCAAAGAGCTTCTAGTCTAGTGAGGAAGGCAGGCATGCACATATACAATAAGAATACAGTATGATACAATCTAGGTAGGCACAAGATGCTTTGGAAGGACAGAGCAGGAAGGATAGCTAATATTCCCAGAGGAGTCAGAGGATATAGCACTTGAGCAGGGTATGGAAGGATGAGCAGGAATTAAATAGGATTTGAAAGGTAGGAAGCACTAGGTTGGCGTAAGGTATTATTATTCAACAGTATATTTCAACCAATGAATACTTCAAGCATGCTAGATTAGATTTCTTAGCCTTGGGCCCGTTTCTGCTGGACTGAATAATATTGGTGCTGTACAAGTAAAAGAACAGATCTCAAAACTCTGGAAGAAAATAATATGTGTAAGACTTAAAAGCATTTTTAGAACTCTATCCATATATAAGCAGGACAGATCTCTTTGGGGGAAATTTATTAGGCACGTAACACTAGGAAAAAGAAACCTTCCACGCTACATTTAAGAACTAAGTTGCATGTTGTTAGGCAGACTTAATTTGGGGGGTTGATTTTTATTTAGTAGGTTTTTTTTATAAACCCAAAAGAATTGTTTCTAACAGAAGGAATGAATGACTAACTCTAGCTCTACTTCTGGATTTTTCTGTGATCCTGAAGAAATCATTAAACCTTCTTAAATGTATTCATTTATTCATCATTTAAATAGTGTCTATTATGTGCTAAGGTAGGCACTGGATGCTTTGAAAGGACAATGGAAGAAGGGTAGCTAATGCTGCCCGGACGGTTCAGAGGATATAGCACTTGAACAGGGTATAAAGGAAAGCAGGAGTTCACCATGTTCTAGGGTGAGAGATGAACAAAGTTGACCCTGCCCTTGAAGAGATTTAACATGTAATGGATGTCAGCCATGACATCTCAGTGCAAAGATGAGAAAAGGTTGCTATAGAAGGACAGAGAGAGAGACTCCCAGGAGCCTGATGAAGGAGGCTTCACAGGGGACGTACAGTTGAGTTGAATTAAGAAGAACAATTAACCACACCATTTTTCAGGACAAGCAACAATGTGTATTAAGGAGATTAGGGACAAAAAAGAGGAATGGAAAAAAATAAGATCCATAGAGACAAATTAAGATGGGTTTAATATGCCTTTCTACAAGGTTTGGACTCCTCTTGTGTATATGAAGAGGTTTCAAGTAGTGAGATAGCATGATTAACTCTGAATTTCAGAACGATTACTCAGGTGACAATGTAGCAGATGTCTAGAGTTGAAGACTCAGAAAAGGTTTTTCCTATGGAGTCAGATGTTCCAGGTAGGAACATGGGAATCATTTTGAAAAGTGACAACACTAAGATAATCAGTCAGGAGACAGGAAACACAAGCAGCATGGGAATAGGAAGACAGGAGAAGAGAGATGTCAAGAGAGGCCTCTACAGTGGACATTGGCCAAAGATGGTAGAGATGCTAGGCTTGATAGGATTAACTGTTCTCAGGACCCCAAATGGAAATTAGGGTAGAAATATATTTCTATGCCAGGAGGCCCAAAGGAGTATGGGAGGTCTAATGGTTTTTGCAGGCTTTAGTTTGCATTTGGGATTCCAAACAGAACCATGCCTCAGTTTCCATATTCGTGAAATGAAAATAACCAAATAGCTTAGAATGGGGATGAAAAACAACTAATGAAGTTAGTGTGCTGATAAGAAATATGAATATGTTCGAAGTCCCTTGTATTAGCAACTATTAGACCACCTGTAATAATTGCACTCTAAAGAGAATAACAATTATTATAATATTTTTGGCCAATAGAACAGCACTTATAATGAGTTTTCTAGAAAATTCATCTAAATTTTTATCCAGACTTTACCAACAAACATAATAATTCTACCAAGACTGCAATATACAAAGATGAGAGGATAAAGCCAGTGACACAATTGAAATATCAGTAAAAACTTAACTAGAAGTATCTAGTAGGAAGCAAGACACATATCTAAGCATCTTGTCTTTGAAAAGTATAAGCTACATGGCAAGTAATAAAATAATTGAAGGAAATGTCAATTCACATGTGGTGGAAAAACTGTATCTCTAGCTATATCTATTCCTCATAACAGAGATAGCAATAGTAAGACAAATACAATTGTAGCAGTGGTTCTAACACATTCATTTGGCATTATGAAACTGTTCAGTGGAGAGCTGGACATGTGGGATGAAGATATTTGTTTGGAGGCCATCAGCATGGAAAAATGCACAATTGCTCACGAAGAATACAGAATAAGAAAGATGACTAGATCAGATCTCTGTGAAACACCAACATTTAGAAGTTGGAAGAGGAAGAGCGACTAATGATCACCGAGAAAGATGGTCAAAGAGGTGGGAGAACTGATATGTTGTCATAGAAACTAAGAGAAGAGTGCTTCAAGATGAATGTTTGGCTATGAGAAAAATGTTAGAGAGAGGCGAAAAGTGCTGCTATCTTTTTGTCCTCCCATCCTCTCCCTAATGTTTACTAAGCTTGATGTCTTGTAATTCTTATGTCAGAAGAGAAATGGCCAAGTGGAGCCACAGGTCTGTTGAAGTGTTTCCGTATGTTTTAAGAATTCTCAGACTCTGAACATTTGGTGTTACTGAAGCAACATGAGCAGAACCACACAGTATTTATGCCTCAAGAAAGATTTTCCTCTTGGTGGTGAATGGTACTACTATGGCCATATATCACTCAGCTATGTTTGGAAAGGTACTGCTATGATGTCACATTTGTTTCACTCTTGCAACATTCTGGGGATTGCACAAGATACAAAGAGAAACACCTATGGCTCGGTTTGTAAATAAACTGTAGCTCACATTTAGATATTTTTGTCACAAGAAGGATTATGTTCAGTTCAAATTGCTCTTATTTGCTATCTGTAGCCCCCAAAGGCTTTACCAAGTGAAGGTGCAAATATTCAATCATCTGGACTGGTGCTTTCTCAGCCTAGCACTGCCATTCACAAGCTGCATGACATTAGGTACATCTCTTCACCCCTCTGAAGCTACTTCTTCATCTAGAAAAGGTGATCACCTCACCAGTAGATTGTGAGGATCACATGATCCACATTTGGGAACTGCTTTGAGGTAATTCAAGACATTCTACCAATAGATGTTTACAGTTTATCGTCACAGATTTCACAAGCCATAAACAAAATCGCTATCATTCGCTAAAATCTTATCATGACCCAGGCACTCTGCTAAAAGTTACTTAGGTACAAGTTCACATAACTTTCATAACCTCTGAGGTGTTATTATTACAGTATTTCCACTCCACATATGAAGAAGCACATTCATTAAGTCACTTGACCAAGGTCACAGAACTAGTAAATGTAATAGTAAGATTATACCATCCCATGTCTATGTGACATCAATGCCCATGCTCTTATTTCTGTTTCCTAAGTCATGGAAAGTTTCATATTAAATTCTGCAGTTACTCACAGCTTTTGCATGAATGTGAATGTTCTTAGGGCTCTGTCATAAGTAAACTGTGCTTCCACTGTGGTGTTTGGGAGCAAAGCCTGAAAATGAGCAGATCTTCCACCCACAAAACAGACATTTCAACAATCAGAATCAAGGGCAGAAGAATGCCTATAGTAAGAGAACCAATTGCTGGTTCCACCTACGTTAGGAATCTCTTCTTCTCACCATCCCCTCAAGTCTGTGTACCAGCAAATAAAGGTGGCATCACTGATGGCTTTACTGATTTCAAGGGAGGGAAGTAGGACTAGAGGGGATAGCTAAATGAACATTGCTGCAAGATAAACACGTCCTAAAGAGAAACAGGAATTGAGGAAACTTTGTGGACTAGTCCTATTTTTCACTCATCATCATGAGTGGGAATGAGCACTGACACCTAGCTTGTGGCTAGGCAGAAATAAAGACTTAAAGGAAAACAGGCAACAAGTCCTGTGAAAATCAATCTTTGGCTGCAAAGAACCATACTGTTTCTCTACTATGTCAAGGATCTGTCCCTTTGAAGGTGTCTACCTCAAAGGGCTATGGTAAAGATAATAAACTCTATACTGTGTCAAACATTAACTATAAGCTAGACATTTTGCTAAACACTTTCAGATATTATCTCATTTCATCCTCTTAACAACTCCATGAGATAGATGATATTAGTGTCACTCCCATTTTACACATAAGGACACTGAGGCTTAAGGGGGATAAGTAACTTCTCTTCACTTGATCTTAGCCAAAAGGCCTAAGAAGCAATGGGGATAATTTCTCAAACAAAGTTACACAGCTAGGAAGTGGCCAAACTGGGATTCAAATGGTGGTCTGGCTGACACCAGAGTTGGTGCTCCTAACACCTCTATTGAAATAGACAAATGGGTTATTAAACATTTTGAAAAGTATAAAATGTCATATAAATGCACGATGGGTTTGGGAATGGATTTTCTCAGTGCTTCTCACTGAATTCAAACACATTCAGGCAGGTGCATTTTTCTCTTCCTAATATTCAGCCAGTCCTGCAAATTATATAAATTACCTTTGGTGAATCTTGATGTAACAGCCAAAAATTTCCAAATGTAAAATTGCCCAGCTGTTTCTCTTAAGCCAGCAGTCCTCAACCTTTTTTGGCACCAGGTACCAGTTTTGTGGAAGACAATTTTTCCATGGACATGGGGCAATGGGGTGGTTTTGGAATGAAACTGTTCCACCTCAGATCATCAGGCATCAGATTCTCATAAGGAGCACACAACCTTGCATATGCAGTTCACAATAGGGCTCACGCTCCCATAAGAATCTAATGCTACTGCTGATCTGACAGGAGGTGGAGCTCAGGCAGTAATTCTTGCTCACCCACCTCTCACCTCCTGTTGTGCTGCCCAGTTCCTAATAGACTGCAGACCAGTACTGGTCTGCAGTCCAGGGACTGGGAACCCCTGTCTTAAGCTGTCTCTTGGAGGAGGTGGTGGTTAGATCTTAATAATTACAATATTCTCACTAAGGTCTGCAGATCACTTGTATTACTCCACTTTAGGCCCAGTAACAGAGTACTCTGTTATACAGAATAGGGCACAGCCCTGTGCTAAGCAAGCTATCTACGAGGAAGTTTACTTTGGAAAGTGACTTCTCTAAATTCTGACTGCTGTCCCCAAATACTTATGAACCATCAAGGCCTTTGGAGCCTACAGACCACTGGATTTCATGATAAAGATCCTTCCATGCCCAAGCTTCCAGACTGTTGCCTCATACTACTGTTTCATGGCAACTTGATCTTTCCCACACAAATGAAAGTACCTTAAAGGGCGATAGGTGTATCTTTCACCCATTTGAATCTCTGGGCCTAGCTCTATGTGGGGCCCACAGACAATCCTCAATCTGAGCTGGTAATGTCACTACAAATCTGGGATTGAGGAAGAAAAGAAGACAGACACTGGGTCTGTACTGATAACATGTTGCTGCTCAGGTATCCCCTTTAGGTTCTTAACTGAGTTTCACAAGTAGCTTTTCTGGACCTAGCATTGCGCTAGGCATCAAGAATCCAAAATGAGTAAGATAATATAGTTCTTGCTACCAAAGAAGTTCTCAATCTAATGGCAGGGAGTCGGGTTATATTCCAGAGAATAAACTCTTCCCTAAGGCATGCTAGAACCCATACCAAATGGCAGCTTGGGCATATTCTGAACTCATTTTTTGTTCCAGGGCGACTCCAGCAGGAGAAGCCATGTACTAGAGATACTCCTGCAAGATGCTCTTGTGTTTTCAAACCTCTGGTGGCACATGACTCTTGCACCAGGCTCCTGATCCATTAGTTCACTCCTGGGTTTGTGCTTCTTTTCATCCACTTGCAGGGAAATCTACAGTCTTTCTGAAGTGCAAGAAACTTCCTTCAGCTTGTCTTTATCCACGCCTACTGAAAAATCTCCTCTTGTAACTTGTTAGTAACAGCTGTTGAAATTTCAGTGGGGTCTACTATCGCACACGAACACTTACAGTACAAATTTACCTTATCATCCAGCTAGTTCATTAACCTTTTTTTTCCTTTCCTTGAGTGCCATGTTCCAGGGTTAACAGGGTATTAAGCATACCTGGCTAGATTAGAGGTGCCTGGTGGAAGCAGGCCTGCCCTTTCCATGTGTGTAATCAGCAGGCAATTTCAGATCATAAATATAAAACCAAAGACATGCACTTTTGCATAAGAAACCATTAAGAGCACATAAAGAAACACATCCTTCACCTTCCTTTCACCATAGGAAAGAAATGAGGTAGCAAGTTAAGCCATAAGCTTCCAGAAAATAAACACACCATCTAAACTCCAACCTGTGTTGCACAGGACTGGCTAAGGCGGTATTAGAGATGATTTCTGAAAAAAGAAAAAGTATGGGGAAAGGATAAGAAAAACTTGATTATGGGTTTGAGCCTTTTCTTTTTAAATTCTAGACATAAATTCTACTCTTTTCTGCTCTGAAAGGATCTATTTCTCATTGACCTCCTGGATGAGACCAACATTTTTCCTCTGGCGATTGGTTGCCAACATAAACTTTCAGCGGGGGTTACTAGCGGCAAACGAAGAAAAAAGAGAGTGAAAACTGTGAATATAAACTATTTCTTGCAATTAGATGTATCGAAGTGTGTGTGTGTCAGTGAGAAAGTATATAAATGCAGGGTTACTGGTATGGAGGGGGACATGTAAGAGTTTGGGAACGTATGTATGAGTGAGTGAGAGTGTGGGTCACTAGCAGTATGTGTGAATCAATGTGAATACATGTGGGTCAATGTGATTATCTCAGTGGTAGTTCAGTGTCAACGTGTTCGTGTGACAGTCTGAGTCAGAGTACATGGTGGATTACAGGAGAGTGTATGACTTCCTGAACAGGTGTGTCAGTGTAAGTGTATCAATGTAAGTGAGAATGTGGCATGGCAAGTGTGAGTGTGAGTCTATGTTGTCATATGGTATCAGTAATTTCCTGTGTGAAGCACAGTCAACTGACTATTGCAATGTGAACTGTGTATGTCAGTGTGGTATGTGCTAGTGTGAATGCGAGTCAGTGACTGTGCATGTCATTACATGTTCACTGGTGCAAATGTGTGTAGCAATGTGAGGGTGTGTCAGTATGAGAGTAGAAGAGTGGGAATGTATAAGAATGTGAGTGTGCAGTAAGGGTGATTGTGCCAGTGTGAAAAGGTGTGATGTATGAGTGGGGGATGGTTTGTGAGAGGGTACACATGTGCGTGTACACGAATGTGGAGGAGTGCTTGTATGTCTGTGGGAATAAGGAAACGTATAATTTTGAGTGTGCAGTTCTGAATGTGAAAGTGAGTGAATATGTGAGTGTTAAGTACATGTGCAGTATGTATGTTTATGTGAATTTGTATGAGTACTGAATGTGAATGAACCTATGTATGTGTCAGTCAACGTGAATATACCTGTGTGTGTAAGTGATTGTGCTTGAGTTTGAGAGGGTAGAGTGATGGTTGTCAGTGAAAATGGCTAAGTTTAGAAAAATATGTGTGTGCGGTTGTATTTTAGAGTACGTGCCTACAAGTTTGGTATAGAGTATGATGATGTCTCAGTGTGAAGAAAGTGAGCATGTGAATTTGTGTCAAAATGTGTGTTTCTATGTATGAATATGATTATGTGTGAATGTGTCAGGAGCAGGGAGATTGTTTTAGCTCTGTGTATATGAATGCAAGAGTGTGTAACTCTAAGCGTAAAAGTGCGAGTGGGTGAGATGGTGCTTATGGTGTGAGAAAATATAAACGTGGATATATGAGCATGTATGCATGTCTGTGTCCCTGTGATGAGTTTGTGACTATGAGAAAGAAACAGTGATGATATCAATGCAAGTACACTAGAGTGTATGAAATTGAGTATATGAAGGGCTGTGAGTATAAGAAACAGTTGGAGTGTGTGCAGGGGGAATGTCAATGTATTATTTGTGTATAGAGTATATATGACTATATAGGAATTTGGGCAGGCAAAGGTGATTGTATCCTCTGTGTGAATAAAAGTGTGAAAGTGTATGACTGTGAGTGTGTAAGAATGTAATATTAATAGCATAAAGGTGTGAGTGGCAGTGAACACGAGGGTGGGGTGTATGGTGTGTTGTGTGCATCAATATGAAAATGTGAATATGTGAATGTGAGTTTGTGGCAGTGTGAATGTACCTGAATGTGGTATGTATGTAAATATGATTGTGTGTGAGGGTGAGGGGGTAAGAGTGATCATCATTTTGAATGACTCCAGTATGAAAAGTGAGTGAGCCCAGGGGATAATGTGACTGTGTGAATGTACAAGAGTACAAGAATGTGCTTGTGAGAGTATGTATGTGTGTGTGCATGAACTAAAGATACCAAAATAACTGGATGCTGGGTAACTCTTTCCAGGAAGTCTCTTTCTTCCCAAAGCCACAGCATGTCTTCTGTTACAGGCAAGTTACTTAGCTTCTCTCAACCTCTGTCTCCTCCTTGGTAATACAGTGATGATGATAATACCTAACTTCAGCTAGTATCACTTGTATAATCAGAAACAGCAATAACTATTAGAAAAAAAAAAAACCCTACTTTGCAAGATTACCATAGGAGCAAATGGTATTATGCCAGTAAAGTGCCTAGCACAGAGCTGGCAACAGTAGACAATAAATACAAGTTATTATTGCATCTGTCACAGAATACCAAAGAGCAATTCAGGGGCTTCTCATTTTAGTCAGTCCTAGTTACCTTCTGTCCGTCAAGGTCTAAAGAGGATCCCCTACCAGAACATCGCTAGAAAGTTGAATGCATCAGTATCAACAAGGCTGTAATTTCATACCTTCAATTCCATGGCTGAAACTCTGGAGCTTCCCTTTCATAAGAAGGCATCACAGAAACACCTGCCGCTGAGCTGCAGTTTTACCTTGTCTATAGGCCCATTGTATATTCAGTGTGAAAGGGAACTACATTGCTTATTCCTTGCTTGTTTTTTTAGTTTGTTTTTCTGGTTGTTTTTTCAAAAACATTTGGTTGCTTGTTTTTTTGATTTGGGTAGTAGGAGAGATGCCTCAGCAACTGATAGACGGACAGAAGACCAGATGGAGGGACAGCAAGCTACAAGCAGGTAGCTGGACTGCAGGGAATAGCAACAGAGGCCAGATGGAGAAGCTGACAGAAGAAGTTATAATGCCTGCCTGAAAGGCAGACAAAGAGACAGATAGATGATCAGAGAGACAGGCCATGAAACCTGAAAGAAATGCAGAGGAAGAGAGAGAGGCCCAACTTACAAAGCTGCTGGGCTGCTGGGGAACTGTTGAGGCCTTTTAAGGGAGTCTAGAGATCTGTAAGATCTAGTCCCTGCCCTTGAAGAGCTTACAATCTAGTTTTCTTGGTAAGATGAATACTCCAGAAACCATGCAAGAATTATTGAAGGCAGTAGGGCAGCAAGTGCTACACTGCACGCTACAGACTCAAATGCTGTTGGAGACCTGGTGGAGGAAGTGCATCCTGGTTGGGTGGGAAAGTAGAGGGAAGGTTCGGGAAGGTTTAAACTAAGCCTGACAGGCCCAGAAGCAGGGATGGAAGGGGTGGGGGTACACTTCAAATAGGAAGGTAAAATTAAGTTCAGGGGGCAGTAGAAATCATAGGAACTTATTGGCAAATTTGCAGCATGTGGCTAAAAAGCCACCCAGGCACCAGGAAAGGAGAAAAGAAAATGAGAGCTTGATGGGAAGCATGTCTGTGTTACACTGAAGCTCTTAGATGGTGCTTGACATCTGCAAAGGACTTGGCAATGATTGTTATGTTGTTTCTCCTCCTCACCCCAAAATGTAGGTCAAGGCTGTCATTCCCATATTAGAGATGGGAGGGAGGCAAGAGACTAAAGGTAGCTGTACTGGGCAAAATTCGCCAGAACATAGGGGTCATGCCCTGAAGCCTAGCTCACGAGGTCCAGGCAGAGTCTTTGATATTGGGAGATCTGGTGGAAAAGCAGCATTTGCCTGGATTTGGAGATCCCTAACTCCCTGCCCTGGACTCCATTACTCACCTCACACCGCCACGGCTGCAGGACTTCAGCACAGGTGGGCACTGCCCATGAGAAGGGTCCGGACTGGCTTCAGCTCCTACAGACTCAGTGCTGGGCACACCAGCTGCCACAAGATGCAAGGACTCAGCTGCTCTTTCTTGGGGGAAACCTGCCGAGAGAAGCATTGTAGGGGAGAGGGAACCTCTTTCCCCAACTGCTACTGCTCCCTCATCCAACCCCCACCAAACATCACTCTCACACACACACACACACACACACACACACACTCTCTCTCTGTCTCTGTCTCTCTCTCTCTCTCTCTTTCTCAATCTCTCTGGTGAATTTCAGAAAATCCCTTAAGAAAGCTAGAAAATTAGAGAGCTAAGAAGTGTAAAAAGGCATTGTTACATAGGATTACAGAAAGGGCACAGAAGTGGGAGTCAGGAGACGGGAGTTACAAGCTGAGAATTGCTGTTAGTCACCTGATCATTCTGGGCCTGCTTGGTATCAAGTGAAAAGGCCTGCCTTAGTTGCCTTGGATAAGTGTTGGGAGAACTAAATCAAATAAAACAGATGTGAAATATTTACATAATTTGCAAAATTATGGAGCAATATGTATAATCACAGGAGGTGGTAGAGCCCAGTGGACAAAAGGAAACAGAGACAATGGCCAATGCAAGTTGGCTCCATGAATATGTGAGCTTCCTGATGTTGCGGCACTGAATTCAGTTCAGTTCAGTTCAGTTCAGTTCATCCCTCAACTCTAAGTCTCCACCCCCATTTCCATTCCCCTTTTCACTAACCTTTCACTGGGGAAGGGTAAAAAAAGTCTGTCTGCCAGGCAACAATATTCTGAGGTCTCCTAATTTGCTACCATCTCACAGGTGCTGAAGGCCACAGCCTCTGATCCTAATTGGAGCTCCCCTCTACCTTCTCCTATCTCCACCAGGTAAGTCTTCCACTGTCCTCCCCAGGTTTCTTAGGGTGAATATACACTGTTTACTGTTGTTGTTTGGTGATAATTTACCCTATTTTTCCCACAGAGGTTTCCATGTCTAACCATGAAGGAGACTGAGTCTCTTTGAACCCTCCCTTTCTGCCTTTTCCCACAATCATTTGAGCCTCTCAAGGGAGAGGCTGATCTTCTCTGTAGAACCTCAAGCTCTGCAATCCTTCCTACTCTGCTTTCCTTTCCCCTTCCCCCAGTGGTGTCTGTCCTCAAAGAAAAGCAGAAACTACATGCTGATACTCAAGGAGGCATGATTCAGGCTAGCACCTATTTATTAGAGACCAGAATGAACAGGGTCCTAATCCAAAGAGATGGCTAGATGGTTATCTAAACACGAAGATTGCAAAATTGAAGCCTTAGGGAGCCAAGAAAAGCCCCATGATCTCCAATTCCCCCTTCTGGAAAAAAAAGTCCAAGCCATACTCTGGGTCTGCCTCTTGCTCTTGGGCAAGACTCCAGAGCATATCTGTCCCCCAGCATCCCTGGCATTCCATGTGTGCTTCCCACATGCACACTCCAAGCAGCCTTTCCAAATCCCACCCACTGCACCACTGAATGGTGTATTCGCCCCCTCCCTCCCTACGTGAGCTCACCCTGCAAGATCTCACCCTGCAAGAGGGTGGGGTGAGGGGGAGAGGAGTGCGAGCTGCCAAAGCTCCAGAGAGAGGTAGGGCTCAAGGAGGGCACAGGAAGAATGGCCTCAAGAAGCCCCCTGCCCATCTCTGGGGATGAGGGCTGACGGCAGAGGCAGCATCCACCCATTGGGGTGGGAAACAATACTAGAGGATGTAAGAGGAGGAGGGCACACCCCCAACCTGTACTACCAAGAATCTCCATGTTTTTGAGCAAGATCAAGAGCTTTCCTGAAGCCTACCTCCACCTCTCCCCAGCCCCAATTGTAGCACCACTTTTTAACTCCATGGTGGCCTGCCTTTATTTCACCACTTGCTCGAGTCAGTGCAGAATCAACTGACAGGACACGGTATTCCACCTGGTAGCCACACTCCTCTCACCTGCCTGGGGGTGTGTTGTGTTGAGAGTAGGGCAAGGGGAGATGTGTGAGCACATGTGCATACTTGGTCATGTATATCTGTGCAGTTCCCTGTACCATGTTGTATGTCTGTATATGTGTGCTGTGTCATATCTACCATGATATGTATGTATTGAGTCTGCATAATACTCTCTGTGTGTACAGTGTCCTGTTACTATCATGTTGTATACATGATCATGTCAATAAGCTACTGTGTGAGTGCTATGTGTCTGTACTGTGTTGCATGTGAATTGCTTCTCTTCTATCCTTTGTGTATGTGCAATGTGTCTAATTCGTATTGTGTCATATCTCTATGCCATGCTGTGTGTCTGCACAGTGTTGTGGGCATTGTGTGCCTCTATCATGTTGTATGTCTATACCGCCTTGTTATGCACCTATGACTCAGCCTCCTGTTGGAGACTAAGGTAGAAATCAGTGCACCCATCTTGCACGTACCCAACACCCATCACCAACCCAACTCCACTCCCAGCCACCTTGCTGCATTCCAACTTCCTGCCAGAATCCCTGTCTGGGGACTAGGGCTGCCATCTTGGTGGTGGGGGTAGGTGGAAGCTACGGACAACTACTCTACCATAGAGCCTTCCCATGCCAAGTGTCTTGCTCAGCACGGAAGATGTCTAGGAAGGGAGGTTTGAAACCTTTTTCAGGCCCAAAGGAAACAGCACTGGGGAGGAAGTTATGGGGAGCTGACTCCCTCTGTAAACCCCCAGCCCCATCCGTATATGCAAGGAGAAGAACTTGCAGGAAATGGTGGCTGGCTGAGTTTCTCTGTCAGGCTGGTTGGAAGGACTGGGAGCCTTCTCCACAGGGAGTAACCACTGCACAAGGGCACTGGCGATCAGGTTGGGCCCTGAGATGGAGGGGGAGATCTTAAAATTGTTCCCATTGAGGTCACTAGAGGGCACTATTGTGCTGATTGTTAAGGATAGTGTTTCTTTTAAGGTGCTGAATTCCACAAAGTGCCTGGGGCTCAGAGGGAGATATAGGAAGGAAAAGGATATATGACCTAAGCCAGGCCTTTCCTTCACCTTCATACCAAGACTTTCTGTTTTGAGATTGAGTTAGGGAGTAAGGGCCACTAGTGAATATATGCCACCCACCCATCCCCTCAGGTCTGTGAGACCCCTCCGCACAGAACCTTTCAGGGGCTTGGTTATAGAGTCCCTAGCAGATTATTAACTTGGACTTCTCTTTTCCCTCCTGTTCCCAATTCATATGAAGTAAAAGTAAAGCCACACTGTTGAAAGAGACGAAATATATGTGGTTGTGGGGTTGTTTTGTATTGTTTTCCCCAAAACTGGAGGGCATACAAAAAAGAAGGGGTAATTTTTCTGACAGGGAAAGAAGAGGGCTATACTTTAGTGGACCTGTCTTCATTACCAAGAATAAATGGACCACCCTATAGAACAACTACTGACAACTTCATCGTTTGAAAGACAAGGAAACTGAGGCCTAGAGAGGGGCAAACACACTGTCTGGAACCCCTAAACACAACAGGGGTCCCAAACTGTCACTGTCTGGGACAGTGTGTTTGGGAGTCCCAGACCAGACCCTACCCCTCCAGAACACTTGACTTCTGACTCCCAGGGTTCATTCCACCCCAGTTCCTGGTCCTTTGGCCCCTAAAAATGTTCACTCTCCAAATTCAGCCCCTTCCAACCTCAAAGAAAAACTCTGGCCTCCCTCTCCACCATGTGGGTTCCAAGGCCATCCTATTCCATCTCAGCAATCAGGCCTCTCTGTGACCACACCTTTCTAATGATTTCCTCTTCCCACCAGTAAATTGTTACTCTCTTTTCAGTTTTCAAAGTCCATCTCCCCATTATGTTTCCCAGACTCAGACCCAGCTGTAGCTGCACCGTTTTGCTCCTCATTGCATCCCCTGGGTTTAGCACAGATTGCTCCAACCTGCAGATAATTGACCAAATGTGGAACTCAGACACAGATCTATTGCATTGATTAACATTTCCAATTAAACTCCTGGTTAGGCTGTGTGTATTAGTGACTCAAATAATCACCGCACATGTAAATGCAAATGCCTTCTAAAGCCACGGAGCGCGGTAGGAAGCGACGCATATCTGGGAGGAAATGGCAACAGACTGCCAGACCCGGAGGTTCATTTGGTCCTCCGGTAACCCTAAATGAGATTTTTAAATGTGTGGCTGTTAGTTGATCCGAGGCTTAAGCATCACACCTGAAATGGAGGATTCGGGTTCTGCGCGTCGCTGCAGGCCCTTTTCCGCCCCCTGCTGGAGAAGCTGTGTAGTGCCGAGTTGGCAGAGGAGTCCACCCCAGGCCCTGCAGAGGGAAACGCCTAGACCCCGGCAGGTGGGGGTGGGGGTGGGGGTGGGGGACGCGTAGCGGAGGCTTAAGTTATGCCCCAGATGCCTAGACTGCTGCACTTACCTTCCGAAGTAAAGGTTTTACACAGTTCCCTGCGCGCACAGAGTCTCCAGGGATCCTGAGAAGGAGGGCTTTTTTTTTTTTTTTTTTTTTTGAGCAAGGGTCCCAGACCAGGCCCCAACCCACCGATGTAAAAGCAGTCAACCTACCTGTCTAGGCCAGATTGATAGCGCCTCCACTTCCCTTTGGGACACTGTCCTTCCCCACTCCCCTCTCCTTACCCAGGAAGAAAGAGCCAGTTGTTGAGGCTGCTGCTCACTGAGTTTCTTGTTCTCTTGGTTAAAGCTACTGGTTCCTGAAGGTGAGTTGCATGGGTGGGGATGCTGTTGATTTTAAATATCTAGAATCATCCTTCTAATTCTTGGCTGAGCTGCAGCTGCCTCAGCCACCAAAGTTTCCTATCCCACCAGAGAATTCAGGGCTTTTGGGTTCTTGGTAAGGCCATGACTTTTCTTCTCTCTCTCTTTCTAGTTTGCTCCTGCCTTCCTGCCTACTCCATCTGATCTGTAGATCTGATTTTTCTTTTCTTTTTTTTTTTTGCCTTGGCCACATTCTTTAACCTTAATTTAGTAGCTTAGTCTCTGAACACAAATGGCAAAGTCTCTGATGTCAGCACCTCCCCATCCCTGCAGTTCTTTTTACTTCTCGTTTCTCTCACCTGGTATGTCCACTACTCACCCTCTCCCAAGACCTCAGCAAACTTGTTTGCTCTATATACCATTTCCACCTCTGACCAGGAAAATCTACAACCTGTGGGAATCGTTAACTAGTCAGAATGTCCCTAGGGTCCTGTGTCCCCTAGCTTATAACCCTATTGCATGTGAACCTCCTTTTCCTGTCAGGTCTCTCCTACAAGGCCCACGTGCCTGTCCGGAGGCTTGCAGGGTCAGCTCCTTGACATTCTAAGGTCTCTCTGACCTCAGGATTCTCGGCTGTCAGCTCTTGACCAGGCTACCTCCTAGTCTCTTCCCATTTTGCTTGTTGCATGAGCTGGGGGATATGACACTTGTATCCAGAAACAGAGGCTTACAAATGGCTCTCTCTCCAAGCCTCCGCCTGTTAGTCATTCATTACCATATCAAGCCTCTTTGCCCAAAGTTGCCCCTGATTGGAGGCCTCAAGTACCAAATCACAGATCTTGTCCAATTAAAATTTTGCAAATGGCCCAGTGAAAACCGCACTGACCTTTACACCTCGCTCATCCCAGAACAGGGCCACGGTGTTGTCACCAACAGGAATGGACCTCCTTCTGTTCCAATACCTCAGACAGCCATACACTTGGCCTGGATTTGAGTCTGCAAAACCATGAGGGGAGCAAGACTAACATGGCTAAAGGCTTCCCTGCTGAAAGCCGTTTTTTAAAAATAGCACTGCAACCGCCCCCATCATGCTTCCCAAAGCCAAGCCACTCACCCTTCTCTCCTTCGCTTCTACAGACCGACGGCCCAGAACCCTCAAGTCTAGAATCTGGAACTGGATTCTGAAAGGTGGGACCAAAAAACAAAAAACAAAAAAAAAAACAAGTGGGGCCTCTATCTCTCTCCTTGCCTGAATCCCCCTCTTCCCACCATCCCCCACCCCACCCCACCCCTTAATCACCACCTAGGGAAGGGAAACTTGCCAGAGCAAGAATCTAAAATGTTCGATTCACGCAAAAGTGCGGCAATAATCTTGCCAGAACCAGTTCACAAACTGAGGGCAATGTCCCCCAGGGAGCTAAGGGGAAGAGGGGAGAAGGAGAGGCAGTGGACCCAATGACACTGCTCCCCAGACAAAGACAGGGCCAATCCAGGGACCCCGAGCTTTCTGGGGACGTCATTGCATCATTCCAATCCCCACAGGAGAAGACAAGAGTCCCCCTGTTATTACCATCTCCCCACCAAAAAAGGGGAGGGCGATAAAGAAAAATAAAAGAGGGGAAGGCACCCATTTAAGAAAATCGTCACTTTTTCTCTTTTCTCGTGTGTGTGTTTGTGTGTGTGTGTGTGTGTGTGTGTGTGTGTAGGGGGCGGGGGGTTCTGCCCTGGACTTGGTCAGACCATGGCCACACCCCCTCCCCTTCTCTAGGGAACTGCTGTCACAGCTACCCGGGCTGGGTAGGGGGGCGGGGGGCGAAAGGGAAGACTTACAGGCTGACGTAGCTTTCAAGGCGGGTTTTGCCTCAAGTGGCCCAGGCCCCAGTAAACGAGTCTAGGGTTTGACCAAGCGAAGGAGCCCCGGCCCTCTGGGAACGGCCCTGACACACCCACTTGTCCGCGAACCGGGATCAAGCAAACTGCTCGCTTGGTCTCAGGGCTCCGGGGAGCCACGTAGGAGACTCGAGGCTGGGGCACAAACAGGACAGGAGGGGGGTCCGGAAAGGCAGAACATCTGCCCAGCAACCTTAAAGCATCATCCAACAGCCACCCCCTCCCCCGCGCTAGCCCGGGTGCAGTTAGTCGCGGGATTTACCTGCCACGGATCCAGCCACCCTGTCAAGACCTTTCCTCTACCTCCGAGAGCTCCAGCTGGCGGGGCTGGGGAGCCGCAGCCCCGCGGCCGAAGCCGCAGCCCCGGGCCCAGCCCGCTCCCCCTGGCTCTTCTCCCGCCCCCGCACACTGGCTCGAGGCGGGGAAAAACTGCAGCCCCCAGTGCGAGATCCCAGACGGTTAGCTGGCACAGCTGCCCGCCCGCGGTAGAGCCCCTGCTCGGCAACCGCTCCCTAGCCGTTCTCTGCTATGACGTCACCCGAGCTCTGCACCTTACCTAGGCCAATCAGATGGTGAGCATAAAACTAAAATCGCCCTGAGTGGGCTACTGGGGACCAATCTTTTGTTTCCAGGCAGGAAGCGCCTGGGAGGGGGAAAAACTGAAGGGGAGGGAACATGGAGAGGGAAAGGGAGAGGAGATGGAAACTTCTACACTGTCAGGGTTGTCTAGACAGAGGTGGGGCCATCCAAAAAGAGGGGCACCTGACAGGATGGAGAGGAGGGGAGAGTTCATTTATCTTCCTTAATTGCTCCCCTCAGGAAAATTGAGATTTCAGATGAATTTTCGGGGGACGAAATCTGTCCAGCTACACAGGCACGCTTTATTCGGGGGAAAAAATTGTTTCGATTTGGGACACCACCTGTCAGCCAGGCAGGTTAAACTGATGGAATCTCTAAAATACACAGAAAACTGAGAGAGGCAGATGTGGCAGTGGAATTCAAAGAGATGGCAATCTAGATCAGGAAACTACTTTTTTGCATACGAAGTACACACATTCCAAAAAGCACGGAATTATACAAAAAATAAAAATAATTCTACTTCAAATGGAGTTTAAATGTGATTCTCTCCGTCCATCCTTTCCCTTAAACCTTCAAAGCTTTCTCTTGTCTTTAGGATTCGGTTCAAATTTTTGCAGATGTCCAAAGCTTTCTAAAATCTAACTCCAAAAATAATCTCTTGCTACTCCAAAATCCATACTCCCCATGATTTGGCTAGGTTATGTAAATTATGGTGAATTCCGGCAAGGAGACAGTAAGCTGCCATAAAAAGTCAAATAATACAAAACAACAAGGACATTCAAATTGTAATGATGTAAAATATGCCTACAGAAAACGATCAGAAGAGGACATAAAATTGTAATAGTTGGGTTAAACTAGTAGTATTATGAGTAACTTTTTCTTTCTACTTTCAAATTTATTTTTATAAAGATAAATATATCCTCACATACTTAAATGACCAAAATAGATCGTGACCCTTCCCAGTGAGCTTTTATTCAATTTTCTCTACACTGTATAACATCCAGCAATAATTTCTCCATAATGCCAACAAAATAGGTTCCAAGAACAAGAGTGAACTAATATATCTGCCCAGGTCCTTTTAGTAAAAGTCGTACAAAAGAGCTACAGATGACCAGACGCGGTGGCTCACACCTATAATCCCAGCACTTTGGGAAGCCCAGGCGGGTGGATCACCTGAGGTCAGGAGTTCAAGACCTGTCTGACCAATATGATGAAACCTTGTCTCTACTAAAAATACAAAAATTAATGGGGCGTAGTGGCATGCGCCTGTAATCCCAGGTACTCGAGAGGCTGAGACAGGAGAATCGCTTGAACCCAGGAGGCGGAGGTTGCAGCAGCGAGCCAAGATCCCGCCACTGCACTCCAGTCTGAACAAGAGCAAAACTCCATCTCCAAAAAAAAAAAAAAAAAAAAAAAAGAGCTACAGATTCGCCAGACATAACATCTCAGCATCTCAGGCAGTTGAAGAATGGGATGCCTCTTTTGGACTAATTCATTTTAAATTGTGATGATATAGGGAATTGAGAAAAACAACAATGATCCACTCTATGGCAAAACAAGAAAGAGGGAGGCAAAGACTAAGTAAACTATGTAATCCAGACTATTTTAAGGGTCACTTTGCGTTTTATTTTCCTAAATTCAAAATATATGTATTAATGCATATATGAGTATTACATTAACATTGTAGAAAGTGGTAGAGCTGGGATTTATATCTAAATGAGTCCAATGTCCATGCTTTTTCTAATATGATACAGTTTACTACTGCTAAGAATTAAATGTGGTATTACTGGTTTTGTTAAAATACATACTTGCTGTAAAAGAAACAGACTATGTAAGACTGGCATTTTTAAAAAATCAGGCATTTTTAAAAATAGCTTTTTTAGTGTGGTGGTTGTCTTTAATGCAAAAATATCCAACACCCTCACGCTCAAATCCTTGATTAATAGGTTGGAATCAGGATGGTTCTGACTCCAGTGATTTTACAGATATCTTTTTAATTAACTTTGGAGTAAAAAAATAAGCAACCACATCCCATTGATTTTTTTTTTTTTTTTTTGCACCATGGTAAAAATAATCTAAAAAAATCACAAATCAAAATGAATGTAATTTATTCAATGTTAACATCTCTGATTTGTAAAATGCATTTATTTGGGTCAAACAAGAACCTTTTTTAAGAAATAGAAAAATATAACTGGATTTTCCTGGCTAATGATTTAACTTGGGTCTTCTAGGCTATTGATTTAAATTGTAATTAGAAGGTATTCGATTTCACTTTAATCCTCCCATATACCTCAGCTATAACTCAGAGCTATTTATGCAGTCACCACACATGGTTATTTAAACGTTTCATAGGTGTATTTCTTCTCTCCCTAGTGATTATAGAAAGTAGTATGTGGACAAAATCCTATTAGGTGATTGACAAATTAAAGCATAGTAATGTCATAGAAAGAGGACTGGACTTAAGACCCCAGCCTAGGGTCTTCCTGTGAAAGGCGATAACCTATATTATTCTTAATACAAGAAAGCAGTCTTTACTGTCAACATGGTTTGTTCTCCAAGAATATAGGGCAACTGCATGAGAGATCTCAGGGAAGGGATTCTAATCTGAAATATCTTAAAGATTTCATCTGTGTAATTTTTCCCACTCAACTCACCATTTTTACCACCCAACTCACTGTTCTCTTGCTTGGGAGTTCTTTGATTTAAGGGTATTACAACACTACCATCATAACCACTTGGCATGTGTATCCTACTTCTCAGGTTACAAACCACTTTTGTATCTTCCCATTTGATCCTCACAACAACCATAACAGTTTACTATGGCAATTATTATGATCTGCATTTCATAGATGAGAGAATGGAGACTCGGGGGTTTGAAGTTACCTGTCCAATGCTTCACAGAGATGGTCCTGGAAACCAGGTCTCCAACTCTCAGTTCTATGTTTGTTCTGCCACCCTATATGGCCACTTGAGTTGTATTTCTTCTCTGGGTCTCACCAATCCAACTAGCCCCTTGATTCACATGAGAAGTGAGAAGTGCCGGGATGGGGCTTGTAACAACAGAAGTAAACTGAAATGAATATCTTCAAATGTTTCATCCCAATCCTGCATAAAAGGAACATTGCTCACTCTCATATACAATTGATGGGAGTGTAAATGGCACAACTTTTTGGGAGCACAAGTGGGTAATACTTATGAAATTTTAAAATGCATATGCCACTTGACCCAGCAATTCCAACTCAAGGAATTTGCTTATGAATATATTCATAAAAACATGTCAAGAAATGTTGAAATATGTTATGCTGAATATTATGTAAGAATGAAAAATAATACATAAAAGGTAGCCTAAATGTCTCTCAGTAAGGGAATTGTTGTTTTTTTAGCCACTTTGTCAAATATGATTGCCGTGTAAAAAGTTGTACATATTTAATGTATACAACTCTATGAGTTTGGGAATAAGTATACACCTGTGAAACTATCACCACCATCCAAGCCATGGACATATCTATCAACTCCCAAAGTTTTCTCCTGCCCAAGTAAGGGAATCATTAAATAAATTATGTGGTAGATACATATTTTGAACTGTTATGCATCAGCTTAAAAAATCAAGTATATAAACCCCTATGTACTGAAATAGTAACACTCCTTGACCCATTCTTGAGTGAAAAAATGCAGAACAGCACGTGTATTATGATTTTGTTTTTGTTTAAAAAATTGGGTGTACATGTGTGTTTTAACTGCTAAAGGGGACACTCTGGGAATAGAAGAGGGTAGGAAAGACATGTGGGCATGTGTATATGATGGGGGACATTAACTCTTTTCTTTAAATACTTCTGTGTTGTTTGTATGTTTTTACAATAAGCATGTACTATATTTTACTTGTAAGAAACATCATTAAAAGGGGAAATAGGAAATACTGTCTTATTTTGGTTAAGACGAAAGCAAGCAAACTACGCCTGCTATCCTGAAAGAGGTCTGAATGCCAGGTCAATGATTCAGGTGTAGCAATCAAGGCTATGGTGTGCCAGACTGAGCTGAGCCATACCTGGGCAGGCACTGAATGCAAGGCAGTAATGAATAACCCACTGGGCAAAAGCAACCCAGATTTCCTTGCTCCCTTCCCATCCTTGCCTCAAGTCCTACAACCAGAAGTTGCTCCCAGTAGTGGACTCTGGGTCTGTGTGGATCTCAGTCTTCACATCTTTTGCTACAGCAGCTGCATTAAAAAAAAAAAAAAAAAAAAAAAAAAGTCCCCACTCTTTCTCTGAATACAAAAGAACCTGGGGTTTGGCAGCTGATGCACAGCATTGGCTAGGAGCACAGTGCCTACTCCTCCTTCACTCAGGGCCGCTCACTACAGCCTGTTGCCATTACTGCAGTCTGGTACAATGGAGCTCCTTCCTGCCTGCCTCCCCATGTCCATCATTGGGGTCTCAAGCTCTTCTGTGGCAGGCAGCATTGTAGGTTACCTGCTGGGCAAAGAGCAAGGAGCATCAGAGATGCCAAGAGGTCTTGTCCTAGGTCTCTGAAAAATCAGAGGTGAGGGAAAGAGGAAAGCCCATGGCTGGGAAATTACTATTCTCTTGGGTCTTCAGAGTTCTTTCCTGGAAATCAGGAAACCCAGGTTATATTCTAGCCTCTGGAGAGGAAATCCTGAACAAGACTCAAATTTTGCTGGGCACTAGTTTTCTCCTTCGTCGAACCCGCCTTGCCTATCTCCTTGGATTGTTGTATGGATACAAACAGCTAATGGAACAAAAGCAGATTTAGCAGATTTTTGAGCTATACATCTCCTTAACAGACTTGATGAGTCGCATTTACGTATGCTCCCTAAATGGTGGCAGCTTGGGAATGAAGGATTTCTCCTGACCTTCTTTCACTACAATTATCCCCCGTTAGAGACCTGCCCTGTAGAACTTATGAGCTTTTTGAAGCCCCCAGCTTTTGCCCTCTTCCCTTCCACCAGGGAGTTAGTGAAGGAAAAACAGAAGACAATTAAATCCAGGTGGCTCTGGGTGAATTAATATGAGAATTAGAAAGTTCCTCTCCTCTGACTTGGTTTTAATTAGCCCTGCTTCCACCATGGTCCTACATATCAAACCACATTGTTTAATTGAGCTGATGCTCTGTTTGATTTTTCTCCCAAGTGGATCACATTATATATTCCTTCCTTACGTGATCCCAATCACTGCACTACTGGAACCTAAGTCCAACCTGCAGAGTGAACTGAATTTGGAAAGTTGGTTTCATTGCTTTCCCTATTTTACCAAATAGAAAAAAGAGAAGGAGAAAGTAGAGAACAAAATCTAGGGGATAAAGAATGAAGGAAGTAAATAGAAAACCAAATCTTATTTATTTTTATTTTTTTTTTGGACCGGCTGGACTATGATGTCATGTTTTTCCAGCTCACCTGTGATTGGCTGCTCAGTTCAGCATCTGCTGAGAGCTAAAGGCTGATTATTTGCCGGAGATACAGACCTTTCAGGGAAGCTTTGAATCATTGCTGGTTGTCGTGACAACCTGGGCAGTGTCTGCTCCTGATAACCACATAATGAAGTTGTCAGGAACAGAAGTGCCCCCATCCCCACTCCCAACCATCTGAAATGGTGAGCAATAGAACATTTCTCTCAGGAGGCGAAGGGAAAACAAATCACCAAAAGGCAAATGGTGGAGATCCTCTCAGAAAATTTATGTCAGCCAAATCCTGGAAACAATCTTGAAGAGTTCCATACCTACCCTCTCCAGGTCCCTCTTGAACCCATGTATTCACTATAATTCAGAGACGTGAGGAACAGGTGGTGAAGGGGTGAGGAACCTCTGCAACTCTCCAGTAAAGCTGAATAGAGGGAGGTGTGAGTAGAATGCCAAATTGACTAAGGCAAGGCACATTACCTCTCTTCAAAGGACATCATCATGGGCATGGTCTGGGGAAAGGAGGGCTATGTGTCAAAGATGGCAGGGCATGGCCGAACCCAGTCACCAAAGCCCTACAAAAAAGAGAGATTGAAGGAAATTGCTTGTGGGCTTTTCTGCTTCCAACTTTCATTTCCCTGGAGGTAAAAACATCACTCTATATTCTCGTGGGCTCCAGATGTTCTTGAGAGGGAATATCAGTGGCGACTTTGTGATACATTAGAAATTCCTAGGACAGACTTATTCAGCTCCTACTAAGTGCAAAACACATATCTAGGTGCTATAGACGCTACATAGGTGAGCCAAACTTGGACCATCTCAAGAAACTTGGAATCTAGTTGGGAAGAGAAAACATACACCCAGGAAACTGTGATACAAGACAGATGTAGTAAGTACTACAAAAGAAGTCTAAATTCTTTAATTTCAGAGAGAGGAGAATCACATCCAGATGGTCACACTCCAGCTGTAACTCATCTTTCCAGGGTGTTCTCCCACCATTCCTCCCTTATGCCCCGAGGGTCAGCCGTATCAAACTTCCTCTGTTTCCTTGATGTGCCTTGACTTTCATATCTCTGTGCCTTTCCTCCTGCTCTTCCCTCTGCCTACCACAACTTTCTCCCTCCTTTCCCTACCTGGTGATATTTAACACATATTTTGAGATTCTACTCAAATGGCATCTTGTTGATGAACAAACCGGTCTTTTATTTCTAATCCCAAAGGGATCTGTACCTGGTGGATATGGATGTTGACTAATCCACTGATATCACTACTCTACCCAATATTCAAATCTAGAAGCATAAAAGAGAACACTGGGACAACCAATTTTGGGTTATTCATGGAAAAGCATAAAGTCAGACTAATTTAGAAAAGTCTTATTTAGATAATCAACACAAACCGGTTCTCCCATTAAACATCTTTTATAGCTTTCTTATTTTGAAGTAGTTTAAGACTTACACGAAGTTACAAAAATAGCACAGAGAGTTCCCATTATCCTTCACCAAGTTCCCCCAATATTTTGATATATTATATTGATTTTATTTTGCACAGCCGCAGTACATTGACAAATCCCTGGAAACTGATTAGTAATATGACTACTAACTCAAATACTGACTTTATTCAGACTTGCCTGGTTTTTACATACATTTTTCCGTTAACTATTTTACCAACTTGTCTGAAGAGGAGCAACATAATTGATAGTTGATCTGAATGTCAGTATTTTTCTCAGGCTCATTCCTTTCTGAAAAGGACCAAAACCTGAAAGAGTCAAAACTTACCCAGAACTGAAAGAGTGAAAGTCAGTTTGAGCTAAGAGAAAGCACCCCTGCCACTAATCAGGCTGGGAGAATGCACAGATAAAGCCAGTTGCAAAGTTAACAGAAAACACTTTCTCCCAAGGTCACACAGCAGTTGTAAAAGGCCATAACTACCCCGCCTCCTTTGAGTGACTACTCTTTTCTTACCAGTGATGCCTTAAACCTGCTTTGCTACTTGCATTTATTACTGGAGATACTCAGTTGTTAAACTACACAATAAATTTGAGTTTGTGGGGCTGTAGTCTTCTCTCTGATAGTCTTTGACTAATTAAGCTTTACCATAACAAATGGTAACCAAGCCAGGGTTACCTAGAAAGCTCCTTGAATGATCAGAAGTTAGCCATATTTCCTGGAATCTACCTAGAGGCTCACAGTGTGACTAAAACGGGTATGATATACATAACAGATGTCTAATAAACTCTCACCACATTGATGTGGGATTGTTCTATATCAAATTTAGTGTAATGGTACTGTACACAAGGACAAAAGCCAGGAGGGGCATTATTACATAGATGTTCAGCATGCAATCTCTGTAATTAAACTGCTGGCCTTCAAATCCCAGATTCACTATTTGATAGTTTGATAACCTTGGACAACTTATTTAGTCCCTCTGAACCTCAGTTTCCTCATCTGTGAAATGAGGGATCCAACAGTACCTTCTTCTTAGGGTAATTGGGAAGGTTAAATATAAATTAAATGCTTGTAAAGTGGGAAAGCATTAGAGTAGTGGTTCTCGATTTGGCTGCACAGGGAACCACCTGGTGATTTTTATAAAATGCTAGTGCTTGGCCCCTACCCCTAGACATTCTAACTTAATTGGATAGCATGAATCTGGACACTAGGATTTTAAAAAATCTCCTCAGGTTCTAATCTCCTCAGATTCTGATGTGCAGCAAAATTTGGGAACCCCTGTATTAGGTATTTCATTACTTAAGGACTATTTTTCTTCCACAGGCTTGTAGTTATTCTCTCCTGATCTGTCTCAGTGTCTGATGTCTCTGAGTGTCTGAAGAAGGCCAGGAAGTGGAATAGGGTGGGGTGGGGGGAATTTCTCAAGGAGAAAGCATTAAATTTGATCTTCTTGGAGACTTTACCCAGGTTTTTTTTTTTTTTTTGGCAAGCCCTGTCCTGATTACCAGACAGTTGGTAATCAACATCCCCTTTTTCTTCCATGTCCACAGCAAAATAATGAAGACACTGAATATTTGGGTAAAACTGAAGCTGTATTAATCTTCTCTTCTGTTTTCTCCTTCCAAACATAACTCAGTTACACTTCAAATTAAGTGGTCTCAAATGTGAATTTACAAACAAAGTTAATATGTGCACACAGGATTGGCTGGCCATGGACGATGTGTTTGATAGATGCAGATCTTAATGTGCTGTTGTTTCATATAATTAAGCACCTGTTGCACTTCATAATCAATCCTTTTTTTTGCGATAATGCAAGAACTTCTTACAGTCAATGTTATCTCATATTCACTTGATATGATCACTTGTAAGGGAAGGGCATTTGAAACAGCTTGCCCCCCTACCCTTTTTAATCATCTGAGAGAATACATTCCCTACTCAATAAATAAATATCAATTAACTGATGAATTGTAAAGGTCAGCAGAACAGAAGTTTACAATATGTTCATAATTATTTTAAAAAGTGGTTCACCACCTCTCTCGCACAGCAAACCCCGCCACACACACACACACACACACACACACACACACACACACTTACTTATTCATTCCGGCTGCTAATATGGAAAATTTAACGAATTCTGACATGTGAGGCTAAAGTTTACTGCCAAAAAGGAAAGGGGGCAGGTTGCTAGGCAAATTAATACTATAAACATAGAAAAGTGACAGCCTGCTAAGAGAGTATGCTAACACACATTTTTAAAGCGCCACTCTAAGTGCACTTTGCATTCAAATGACCAATATGCTAATTATAGTCCTTATCTGTTTGTTTGAGGCCTTAAGAGTCTAGCCAGCTCAGAGCACAGACCCCAGCCAGCAGTTTGACTGCAGGTTTTTAGAAATAATAACATGGCATTTCTTTAAACATATTTTCAAATTCAAGCTTCTTACAAATCAAGATTGGCCTTTCCCTCATTCAGGGAATTAGTGAGGCTTAACTGTGTTCACTATGGTGCCATCCCCCACAAACCCCTGCTAACAAAGGCTCTGACTTCTACTTGAGCACAGCCTCTTGGGGCAGATTTTCATGGTAATTTGCGGGCTCTGTTTTGAAAGACACGGGGCGTCTTTGTAAATGGGATTCGTAGATGGCAGGGAGTGGGAAAGGTATACTTTCTCACTGATCGTGAGATTGTCTTTGACCCTTTTTAATTTTCACCACCATGTAAGGCCAGAAAGAACTCTTAACTCAGGTTTTTGTGATTTAAAGCAAACATCCCCTAATTCTGTTCTTAAGAGAGAGGTAAAGAGACAGAATACCATTCTCCCTACACTATGGTTGAAATTATCAGACATCTATCATGACTATATTGGCGGGTGGGGACGGAGGATTTATCATTCTTCCCCCAACCTTAGGTTCTATTTGGATTTGCTTGGGGAGGGTGATGGTGAGTGTATCCTGTTTTATTTATATGACACAATCTTCAAATTCCTTACTTTCTCTTATAGATTTGTGGTAAAATCTAAGCTGTCTAGAATCCCACAAGCAGCAGCCTCAAAGAATAATTTTTTTTGCTATATTGCACTTTGAAAAAAGTGCCCGCCCCCCACCACCCCCCCTGCCCAGTGCACGCATGTGCACAGGCGCGCACACACACACAAGCTGACATCACAGTCTTCTCTCTACAGTTTAAGTTAATGATCCATGGACATAACAAGCTTATTCTTAAAAATATTATGAAATTAGTTTTATTGTGTTCTTTCCCTTCCTGTGTTCCAATCTTCCTTTTAAGGACTTCTCCCAGATACCCTAAAGCCCAATGAGCTATAGTCACTGCCCGTTTCCTTCCTGTATCCAGAAAGGAGACAATCTGATTGACTTCTTTGCTGTATGGTCTTATCAATTTCATTTATTGCTCCTTTTAGATTCTGTGTATATTAGGAGAACCTTTCTGGAGTGGGCAACAATGCTTGAATCAAAGGAATGAGTTGCAGAGGTGAAAATGTAGACAGCACTGCAGGCGTTTGGGGAGTAGATGAAAGAGGAATATTTTGGAGAAGAAAAATTGCAAATCACACTGCTAAAGAGTCCTTCCCCCAACAAGGTTGATTCTGATACCCGTGACCTCCAGGGTTCTCAGTCATTCATACTATCTTTTCAGTAATCCACACCATGTTTTCAAAGGCAGACTTCTGCATTCACACTTTAAAGCAAGACTCAACTCCAAGAAGCTTCAAACAAAAATAAGGCTTTTGAGTTAAACAGAAATTTAAAATTCCTAACAGTGCCCCTGATCCTCTGGTTAATTGCAATCTGACCATATTAGGAGTCAAGGCCAGTCCATGCCTCAGAGCATCTTTCTTTGCTGCCATACATTTTTATGCTTTTTGATTTAAAAGACTGGAGGTGACAGTGGGGTTGGGGAGCAATCTCATGGCTAGTTTAGCCAAGCCCCTGGGATATCCTAGATTTAAAGTAGGCTGGCTACATTGAAAAACCATTTTTTTCCGGCTTGGGAATTTTGATTGGCTATGATGCATTACTTTAAAAAAAAAAAAAAAAACTGTAGTGTTTAAACAATCAAATTATCTTACTTTTAAAATGACGTCTAAAACCAACTCAGCACTTTAAGTTCCATGCTTTCTGCCACCTTTGGAAGGCCTGCTTGTACTAAAAAAATTAAAATACATTTTCATCTCAGGAGATTCTCTCCCCAGACCATTTTGGGTGGACTGAGCCCAAAGCTGTTTCTATATCGGCCCAGAGACATGGACTAGGCCATTTACTCAGAAGATCATTTGTAAAGCTCCTATAAAAAGGGGTAGTCATTTTTCAAATAATTTACTGTACCAAATCACACGCAAAAAAGGAAGGCACTAAAACAAAACATAAAGCCCCACACATTCCCCTGAGTTGGTGAAGGGATAGTTTCAAAGTTTCTGAATAAGAAAGAAAAATGTATTATAGAAAGACTTGATGGCTGGATGACTCAGCTGTCAGACAAGGTAGTTTAAAACTTCTCTGGTTGTGAAGCATCAACAAACTTGACACCAGAACTTATCAGTTAATCTGCTTAACTAGAAAAAAAAATGGGTGTCATCCATCCACTTCACAGCAAGGGAGGCAGGCCCCAAACTAGCAATGAAGAGAAGTCAACAATATCAAATGCATAGCTTGAGCTAAGGGTGGAATATGAAAATCAATAAGGACAGAAGACACAGAAGATAAGCAACCCATGTTTAAAGCCTCCGCACACTTAGGGCTAAACCTTTATAGCCTGTGCTTATTTTGTTTCATTTAATAGTTACTACTTTCCTTAGAAAGCACAGAGAAAAGAAAATTCATTAAATCCAGTAAATCAATAATCTGTTGAATATATAACACATTCACATAAGAGTGATGTGCCTCTGACCTAATTTCCCTACAAATTAAGTCACATAGATCTGGCCCTTGCCCTCCAGATGCCTACAAAGATAGCTAATACAGGAAGCAATAGAAATGTGTGTGCAAGAAAAATAGGACAAATACTGTATGGCCCCCTGTGGATATTCCATGAACGCATTTGAATGGACCAGCCAGTCAGTTCTCCAGCGCATTATAGGGTTGTTGAATTTTACATCAATAAATACAAATGTACGATCAATGTACGATTAATCAGGATGAGTACATGTGCAATCAAAAAGATAAAAATAATTTTGAAACTACTTTTATCCATAGCATGGTTAAAAGAGTTGACTGTCCATAAACTAAATAAATAAGATCAGTGCTTGCTGGCAAGGCCATGATCACCACTCTCTCTTCAGTGCCTAGCACTCTGCCAAGCATCAAAAGGCATGCAGTATTTGTGAACCAAGTGAAAGACATGCCGTAGAAAGAAAAGAGTTGGTTCATGCAATGGGGAAAGCATAGAGCCATTGCAGGTACTGCATGAGTGGAGAATCTCTCCCTTGCTTACTATGAAGAGCATAGAGCTGCACCTTCCAGAATGAAACATTCAGAGACAATGTCTTATTTGCAGCAGTAGATCAAAGAGGCCAAGAAATGGCTGAGATGAAAATAGAGGAAGAAGGAAGGACACAAACAAGAATATAATTCATCAGTTCAAATGTTTAGAGCATATTTCAGGTGGCAAAGAAAAGGAGGAAATGTTCCACTTAAAGAAGAGGTTAAGGAACAGAGAGGGTTCATATGAATAAAACTGGGAACAGAGAAAGGGAACAAAGTCTAGCCTTGTCATAAGTGAGAGAGGATATGGAATGAATAATGATTTGAGCCTCCTCAAGTGGAGCCTTTTTAAAGTCAACTTGCGCACAAATGAATAAACTAATTTAGGAGAGCAGCAAGTCATGAAGGTCTTATTAAAAATAGCCATCAACCAGAATGAGGTAAGGGATTACTTAGGAAATGTGAGCAAACTGAAACCAGTAGCCGTGGCATACCAAATCTTATGAAGAAAAATACTTTCTGTGCTGTATTCTGATTTATGGGAAAGGAAGGTTAAAAAGCCATGACAAGAAACCAAACAGGAAAACCACATTCATTTGGATCTAGCTGACTCAGTTTTATAATAATCCCAGACCTAGGGCAGAATAAACTTACCTTTTGCATTTCACACACAAAAAAACTGTTAGCTAAGCAAATTATTAGTGTTCGTATCAGGTGGAATTAAATCAGCTTGGGAGAAATAATTTCTTTTAAATATTTCTGTGGCACTAATTTGTATGTAATAATCCATATCCTAATCATCATGTCTCATGCAATGAATAACCTTTTTTTTTTTTTTTTTGAACACCTATTCTGTGTCAAGAAGCATGCTGGACATAGAAGATACAAAGCTAGAACTATATCCGTGCTCCTTGCCTTTAAGAAACTCATAGTCAGGGATCAAGGAAGGAGGAGAAAAATATACAGGAGAATGTCATCCATTTAAAAAACATTACTAAATGTCTATCATATGTCAGGAAAAATTCTAGATAGTTGACATATATAACTTGCATTTCCCCATGCTTAGCCAGGGCATGGGTGCAAATAAATTCACATTAATAGTAATAACTCAAGTAAAACTGGTTTCCTTTAGCACAGTGAAGAACAACAGAAAAATCTTTCCTTTTTCCTGTTTTTCCCAACCAATGACTATTGCCTCTTTCTTCTTCCAAAGTAATATCACAAAGATCAAACGGAGCAGCTAAGCCCAAAGAGAAATTGCCAGAATAAGCCCTTGTTTGTCCACACTCACCCCACCCCCAAGGTCTTCTTTATAATTAGACACTTTCCAAGGCCCACTTGGTGTTTATATGAAGCTTAGCTATCTAATACCTAAAACCCAACAGAAGACGTTTTTGAACCTTTATAAAGTGTTAGGCCTCAAGTTTCCTCACGCCATACCTCACCCTGATTACAAATGAAATGACATGCACTTTAATAACTCAAATTTCACTGACTTGTATCCCCACCTGTGTAATAGAGGGTCTCAGTCCCCCTTAAGCTCTACCCAGTTATTTCTAATAGTTGTCAGGAACAGTCCTTTCATGTTGTTCTTCCACTCTCACTCTCTTCATGAATGTCAACTGCCAACAAACTCGATCAACAAATGTTTCTTAGTCACAAGCAGTTGCTCAGTTACTGGGGATCCAGAGGGGACCGCGACAGCCAAAAGCCTTCGTCTTATTAAGGAACTTTCATTTTTTTCATTTTATTTTCTTCATATTTTTTCATTGTGATGGTCTTATTTTCATTACTTATTTTTTGTCTTTAAAATGTATTTATCATTTAATTGATAAATAATTGCATATATTCTGTACAACATGATGTTTTGAAACATGTACACATTGTAGAGTGGCTAAACTGACCTAATTAATGTATGCATTACCTCATATGCTTAATTTTTTTTTATAGTAGGAACTGTTAAAAATCTACTCTCTTAGCAATGTTTTTTCTTCTTTTTTCTTCAAATTCAGTCACATTTTTCAGTCTCCATTTCTAATTCTAGTTCTCTTGCTATTGAGACCCTGTGACAGGGTTTCAATCTGTCACCCAGGCTGGAATGCAGTGTTTCATTCACAGCTCACTGAAGTCTCAACCTCCCCAGTTCAAGCGATCCTACCACTTCTGCCTGTAGCTGGGAGTACAGGCATGTGCCACCACACTTGGTGAATTTTTGTATTTTTTGTAGAGATGGGGTTTCGCCATGTTGCCCAGGCTAGTCTCGAACTCTTGAGCTCAAGAGTTTGAGTGCTGAAGCGATCCACCTGTCTTGGCTTCCCAAAGTGCTGGGATTACAGGCGTGAGCCACCGTACCTGGCCAGCAATTTTCAAGAATACAATACATTCTTATTAACTACAGTCACCATGTTGTTTAGTAGATCTCTTGAGAGATCTAACTGAAACTTTATACCCTTTGACCAACATCTCCCTGGTCCTTGACCCCCAGGTTCTGGTAACTACCATTCTACTTTCTGCTTCTGAGTTAAGCAACTTTTTAAGATTCCACATATAAGTGCGATCATGTAGCATTTGTCTTTCTGTCCCTGGCATCTTTCCTTTAATATAACGTTCTCCAGGTTCATCCATGTTGTCACAAATGACAGGAATACCTTCCTTTTTAAGGCTGAATAGTATTCCATAGTGTGTATGTACTACATTTTCTTTATCCAGTCATCCATTGATGGACACATAGCCTAATTTCATATCTTGATTACTGTGAATAATGCTGCCATAATGGGAATTCAGCTATATCCTCAACATATTTATTTCATTTCCTTTAAATATATACCCAGTACTGGGATGGTTGGATCATATAGTAGTCCTATTTCTAACTTTTTGTGGACCCTCCATACTGTTTCTCATAATGGTTGTCCTAATTTACTTTCCTACCAACAATGTACAGGTATACTTTGGAGATATTGACGGTTTGGTTCCAGACTATATCAGTTAAAGCAAATATTGCAATGAAGTGATTCATACAAATGTTCTGGATTCTCAGTGCGTATGAAAGTTACATTTGCATAATACTATAGTAAGTATGCAATAGTATTATGTCTAAAGAACAATATACATAGCTTAATTTAAAAATACTTTATTGCTAAAAATAATGCTATTGATCATCTGAGTTTTCAGTGACTCATAATCTTTTTACTGATGGAGGATCCTACCTGCATGTTGATGACTGCTGACTGATCAGGGTGGTGGTTGCTATAGATTGGGGTGGCTGTAGCAATTTCTTAAAATAATGCAACAGTGAAGTTTGCCACATCAATGAGCTCTTCCTTTCGTGAAAGATTTCTCCGTAGCATGAGATGCTGTTTGATAGCATTTTACCCACAGCAGAACTCTTTCAAAATTGAAGTCAATGGTCTCCAACCCTGCTGATGCTTTATCAACTAAGTTTATATAATATCCCAAATCCTTTGTTATTTCAACAATCTTCAGAGTATCTTCACCAGGAGTACTTTCCATCTTGAGAAACCACTTTCTTTGCTCATCCATAACAAGCAATTCCTCATCTGTTTGAGTTTTATCATGAGATTGAAGCAGTTCAGTCACATTTTCAGGCTCCATTTCTAACTCTACTTCTCTTGCTATTTCTGCCACATCTGCACTGACTTTCTCTGCTGAAGTCTTAAACCCAATCAAAGTCATCTAAGAGGGTTGGAATCAACTCCTTCCAAACTCCTGTTAATACTGATATTTCAGTATCCTCCTATGTATAACAAATGTTCTTAATGACATCTAGAATGGTGAATATTTTCCAGAAGGTTTTCAATTTACTTTGTCCAGACTGATCAGAAGAATTGCTATCCATGGCAGTTAAAACCTTACAAAATGTATTTCTTAAACAATAAGACTTGAAAGTCAAATTTTCTCATTGATCCATGGGCTGTAGAATAGATGTTGTGTTAGAAGGCATGAAAACAACATTAATCTACTTGTACATCTCCATCAGAACATTGGAGTGACCAGGTGCATGGTCAGCAAACAGTAATATGTCAAAAGGAATCATTTTCTGAGCAGTGTATCTCAACAGTGGGCTTAAAATATTCAGTAAATCATGCTGTAAACAGATGTGCTGTCATTCAGGCTTTGTTCTTTCATTTATAGGGCATAATCAGAGTAGATTTAGCATAATTCTTAAGGGCCCTAGGATTTTCAGAATGGTAAATGAACATTAGCTTCAACTTAAAGTCACTGGCTGCATTAGCCTCTAACAAGAGTCAGCCTGTCCTTTGAATTTTTGAAGCCAGACATTTACTTCTCTAGCTATGAAAGTCCTTAGATGGCATCTTCTCCCAATAGAAGGCTATTTTGTTATATTGAAAATCCGTTGTTTAGTGGTAGCCACCTTCATCAATGATCTTAGCTAGATCTTTTGGGTAACTTGCTGCAGCTTCTCCTTCAGTACTTGCTGTTTCACCTTGCAGTTTCATGTTATGGAGACGGCGTTTTTCCTTAAACCTCATAAACTAATCACTGCTAGCTTCAAACTTTTCTTCCACACTTTACTAACCTCTCTCAGCCTTCATACAATTGAAGAGAGTTAGGCCTTGCTCCGGATTAGGCTTTGGCTAATGGGAATGTTGTAGCTGGTTTCATATTTTATCTAGACCACTCAAACTTTACCCATATTAGCAATAAGTCTGTTGTGCTTTCTTATTATTCATGTGTTCACTGGAGTAGCACTTTTAATTTCCCTCAGGAACTTTTACTTCGCGTTCATAACTTGGATAACTAGTACAAGAGGCCTAGCTTAGGTCTATCTTGGCTTTCAATATACTTTTCTCACTAAGCTTAATCATTTCTACTTTTTTATTTAAAGGGAGAGACATGCGGCTCTTCCTTTCACTTGAATGCTTAGATACCATTGTGGGCTTATTAATTGGCCTAATTTCAATATTGTTGTGTCTCAGAAAATAGGGAGGCCTTAGAAGAGGGAGAAGGAGTGATATGGGAGGACAGCAGGTTGGTGGAGCAGTCAGAACACACACAACATTTCTTGATTATGTTTTCCATCTTGTATGGGCATAGTTCATGGTGCCTCAAAACAATTACAATAGTAGTATCAAAGATCACTGATCATAGATCAATATGGTAGATATAAGAATAATGAAAAAGTTTGAAATATTGTGAGAATTACCAATGTGTGACACAGAGATATGAAGCGAGAAGATGCTGTTGGGCTGTTGGAAAACGATGCTGAATGACTTGATGGATGCAGGGTTGCCACAAACCCTCAATTTGTAAAAAAAAAAAAAAAAAAAAAAAAAAAAAAAAAAAAAAAAAAAAAAAAAAAAATTTATATCTGCAAAGCACAATTAAACAAAGTACAATAAAAGAAGGTGTGCCTGTACATAGGCTCCCCTTTCTCCACATCCTCACCAAAACTTGTTATCTTCCATATTTTTGATAACAGTCATTCTAACAAGTATGAGGTGATATCTCATTGTGGTTTTAACTTGTATTTCCTTGTTGATTAGTTGATGTAATCCCATTTATCTAATTTTGCTTTAGTTGCCTGTGCTTTTGGGATCATAGCTCAAATATCATTGCCCAGATCAATGTCACAGAGGTTTTTCCCTATATTTTCTTCTACTGGTTTTACAGTTTCAAGTACTATATTTAAGTCTTCAACCCATTTTGACTTGGTCTTTGTGTGTATTATGAGTGAAGCTTCTAATTTTATTCTTCTGCCTGTGGATATCCAGTTATGCCCGCACCATTTATTAAGGAGACTGTTCTTTCACCATTGTGTAGTCTTGGCATCTTTGTCAAAAATCCATTTACCTTAAATTTGTGGGCCTATTGCTTGGCTCTCCATTCTGTTCCATTGGTCTATATATCTATTTTTATGACCGTACCATGCTGTTTTGATTAATAGAGCTTTGTGATATATTTTAAAGACAGGCATTGTATTGCCTACAGCTTTGTTCTTTTCACTCAAGATTTCTTTAGTCCTTTGGGCTCTTTTGTAGCTCCACACAAATATTAGGATTTTTTTTTCTATTTTTGTGAAAAAATATCATTGGAATTTTGATAGGGATTGTATTGAATCTGTGGATTGCTTTGGGTAGTATGGACATTTTAACAATATTAGTTTTTCCAATCCATGTATATGGAACATCTTGCCATCTATTTGTGTCTTCTTCAATTTCTTTCATTAATATTTTATAGCTTTCAGTGTAGCAATCTCTCACCTCCTTGGTCTTTATTCCTAAATAGTGTATCTTATTTGTTATTTAATACTATTATAATTGAGACTGTTTTCTTGATTTTTTGGGGGGGAGGATAGTTCATTATTAGTGTATAGTAACACTACTAAATTTTGCAACCTTACTGAATTTATAATTTCCAAGAGTGTTTTTTTTTTTTTTTTTTTTTTTTTTTTGTGGAGTTTCTAGGATTTTCTATATATAAGATTATGTCATTTGCAAACAGAAACCATTTAAACTTCTTCCTTTCTGAATGGGATGCCTTTTATTTCTTTCTCTTGCCTAATCACTCTGGCTAGGAATTCCAGTACTAGGTTGAGTAGAAGTGGCAAGAGTGGGCATCCTGGTCTTGTTCTTGATTGTAAACAGCTTTCAACTTTTCACTGCTGAGTATGATGTTAGCTGTGGGTTTGTCATAATGACCCTCATTGTGTTGAATACATTCCTTCTGTGTTAGTCCATTTGTGTTACTATCAAGAAATACCTGAGACTGGGTAATTTATAAAGAAAAGAGGGTTATTTTTGCTTACAGTGCTATAGGCTGTGCAGGAAATACGGTACTGGCATCTGCTCTTGGTGAGGCTTCAGGAAGCTTACAATCATGGCAGAAGGCAAAGGGGAAGCAGACACATCCTATCACAAGAGCTGGAAACAAGAGAGCAAGCGGGGAGGACTCAGGCTCTTTTCAACACCCAGATCTTACATGTACGAATTGCACAATAATTCACTTTTCTCTTAGAGCATGGTGCTAAGTCATTCGTGAGGGATCATCCCCTGTGATTCAGTCACCTCCCAACGGGTCTACTTCCAACATTGGAATCACATTTCAACTTGAGATTTGGAGGGGACAAATATCCAAACCATATCATTCTGTCCATGGCCCCTCAAATCTCACATCCTTCTCACATTTCAAAATACAATCATGCCTTTGCAATAGTCCTCCGAAGTGTTAACTCACGCCAGCATTAATTCAAAAGTCCCAAGCCCAAAGTCCAAAGTCTCACCTGGAGAGAGTTCCTTCCACCTATGAGCCTGTGAGATAAAAAACAAGGTATTTACTCCCAAGGTACAATGGCGGTATAGGCATTAACCAGACATTTTCATTCCAAAATGGAGAAATTGGCTAGAAGGAAAGGGCAATAGACCCCACGTAAGTCTAAACCCAGAAGGGCAGTCATTAAATCTTAAAGCTCCAAAATAATCTCCCTTGACTCCATGTCCCACATCCAGGGCACACTGGTATGAGGGATGGGCTCCCAAGGTTTTGGACAGTTCCATTTCTGTGGCTTTGCTGATGCAGACTATGTAGCTGCTCTGATGGGTTGGAGTCCAGCGCTTGTGGCTCTTCTAGGCTGAGGATGCAAGTTGCTGCTGGCTCAACTATTCTTGTGTATACAGGGCAGCAGCCCCCTTCCCACAGCTCCACCAGGCAGTACCTGGTGGGGGCTCTGTGTGTGGGTTCCAACCTCACATTTCCTCTTGGTGCTGCCATAGTAGAGGCTCTCTGTCGGGGAATCTGCTACTGCAGCAGGCTTTTGCCTGGACACTCAGGTTTTCCCATACATACTCTGAAATCTAGGTGGAAGTCACCAAGCCTCCTTCACTCTTGCATTCTGTACACCTGCAGACTTAACATCACATGGAAGTTGCCAAGGCTTACAGCTTATGCCCTCTGAAGCAGTGGTCTGAGCTGTATCTAGGGCCCTTTGAGCCATAGCTGGAGCTGGAGCAGCAGGGATGCAAGAAGCAGCCTCCTGAGGTGTCACAGGGCATTGGCACGCTGGGCCTGGCCTATGAAGCCATTCTTTACTCTTAGGCCTCTGGGCCTGTGATGGGAGGAGCTGTCCAAAAGACTTCTGAAATGCTTTCAAGGCCTTTTCCCTGTTATCTTGGACATTGGCACTTGGCTCCCTTTTAGTCATGATAATCTAAATTGCTCCACAGCCTGCTTGAATTCCACTCCTGAAAAGACCTTTTCCTTCTTCGTGACATGACTAGGCTGCAAGTTTTCCTTTTTTTTTTTTCTCTGCTTCCTTTTTAAATATGAGTTCCAACTTTAAGTCATTTTATTGCTCCTGTATCTGATTGTAGGATGTTATAAGCTGCCTATCCATCTCTTAAACACTTTGCTGCTTAGAAATTCCTTCCACCAGATACCCAAATTCATCACTCTTGGGTTCAAACACACACAGACCCCTAGGGCATGAAGACAATGCAGCCAAATTCTTTGCTGGGCATAACACGAATGATCTTTACTCCAGTTCCCAATAAATTCCTCATTTACATCTGAGACCTCATCAGCCTGGACTTCACTATCCACATCTCCATCAGCATTTTGGTCACAACCATTTAATGAGTCTCTAAGAAGTTCCAAAATTTCCTTAATCTTTCTGTCTTCTTCTGTAACCTTCAAACTTTTCTGATCTCTATCTGTTACCCAGTTCCAAAGCTGCTTCCACATTTTCAGGTATCTTTACAGCAACTCCTCAGTATCAAATTTATGCATTAGGCTGTTTTTGCATTGCTATAAAGGAATATCTGGGGCCAGGTAATTTATAAAGAAAGGTTTATTAGTTCATGATTCTGCAGCCTGTAAAGCATGGCACCAACATCTGCTCAGCTTCTGGGTGAGAGCCTCAGGAAGCTTATAATCATGGCAGAAGATGAATGGAGAGTGTGCCTGACAGATGGCAAGAGTGAGAAAAGAGAGCAAAGGGAGAGGTCTCAGACTCTTTCAAACAACTAGATCTCACATGAACTAACTGAGCAAGAACTCGTTTATCACCAAAGGATTGGTGCTAAGCCATTCATGAGGGATCATCCCCCATGATCCAATAACCTCCCAACAGGCCCCCGCCTCTAACACTGGGAATCACATTTCAACATGAGGTTTGGAGGGGACAAATATCCACATCATATTGCCTTCTAAACCTAATGTATTTAGAGTTGTTATCATGAAAGAATGTTGACTTTTGTTAAATGCTTTTTCTGTATCTATTGAAATGATCATATGGTTTTTGTCCTTTATTATTTTAATTGGTACACCACATTTATTAATTTGTGTATGTTAAACCATTCTAGCATCCCAGAGATAAATCTTTTTTGATCATAATGAATGTTATTTTTAATGTGCTGTTGAATTTATCTTGCTAGTATTTTGTTGAAGATTTTTACATCTGTGTTCATCAGGGATAGTAGTTTTTTATTGTTGTTATGTATTTGTCAGTTTTTGGTGTCAGAGTAATTCTGGCCTCATAAAATGAGTTGGGAAGTATTCCCTCTTCTTAGATTTTTTAAACAGGTTTCATAAGAATTGGTATTAGTTATTTAAATATTGGTGGAATTTAGCAGTGAAGGCGTCAGATCCTGAGCGTTTCCTTGATGTGGGACTATCTATTTCTTATTCAATGTCTTTACTCACCATTAGTCTGTTCAGATTTTCTATTTCTTCATGACTCAACATTTGTAGATTGTATGTATCTAGTAATGTATCCATTTTTTCTAGGTTATCTAATTTATTGGCATATAACTGTTCATAGTAGATTCTTATGATCATTTGTTTTTATTTAGTCATCAGTTGCAATGTGTTCTCTTTCATTTCTGATTTTCAGTCTTCTCTCCTTTGTTCTTAGTCTAGTTAAACATTTGCCAATTTTGTATACCTTTTCAAAAACCACTCCTACTTTTATTATCTTTTCTAATGTCTTTCTATTCTCCATTTCATTTATATCTGTATTGATCTTTATTATTTCTTTCCTTCTACCAACTTTGGGCCTAGCTTGTTCTTTTTTCTAATTCCCTGAGGTGTAATGTTAGGTTAGTTATTTAAGATCTTCTTTTTTGATGTAAACATTTTCTACTATCAACTTCCCTCTTAGTAGGGAACGTTGCTGCACTCCATAAGTTTTGGTATGTTATGTACCCATTTTCACCAGACAGAGCTTGTGTTTCTAATGAAAGATATTGGTAGCCCCTCCAACCCAGTCCAGTTACTGATGGTACTAGTACCTCTGGCTGTGGGAACATGGAGGCCCCTGCTGGACTGTGGGGGAGCATGGATTCTGAAGTGCTCCCAGCTACACATCCCTAAGGGGCTTAAGTGGTGCTGCCCTCTTTTCTGGCAGCTTTGTCTGAAACCAACAATGGGTCCACATGGAAGGGTAGGAATGCCCCTTTCAGTTCTGTGCTATAATTTGTCACGTGGACACTGAAACAACATTGCTTCTATCCTGTATCTGAGTGAGACTCCTGTGAGAAAAACATCTTCAGCTTCTTACTGCAGCAACATCTCCCCAACTACCCACTCCCACCACCCTAGCTCAAACTTTCAAACTTGATTCCTGTCCTTGGAGAACAAACACCATCATATCCTATCAGATTGCTCCTCTAACCCTACAAATCCAGTTTCTGACACAGCCCTGCTCTGCATAAAGCCTTTTGCCTTCTGCAGATTATCTCAAGAAAATAAACATATGGGGGTCTTCACATACCCAGATGTGTCAGAATATCAATTCTCTTTCATCAGGACCCCTGCTACACATAATGCATTTCATGTAAACCCTAGAAAAATCTCATGTGATCAGATATAAGTTTCAGCCCATCATTAATAATTATAGACTCTAGAAAGCTCTGAAGACCAAACAGCTTTCCATAAGTTTGTTGCTAAAACTTACCTGGTGACAAAACTTGTTGTGAATTGACATGAGGCACTCTCAGTGTAACTATTCATATGCTTTGTTGCAGAAATATTGATGTGATTGATTACCGGGTTCTGTCCCACTGAAGGTGCTATGCAACATGCAGTATTTTTAAAATAAAAAACATATAAAACTTGAATTATAAAACTTATTTGGCACCAAGGATTTTGGATAAGTGGTTTGGAAATGATTTTTATAGCAATTTCATAGATATGGAAACTGACATTCAGAGGCATTAGGAGACTTGGCCAAGGACATAGAGCTAGCAAGTAGTGGAGATTGCAAGCAGGATCAAGGTCTTTCTTAATCTTAACCCCTTGAAATTTCCAGTACAGTGTACAAGTTTGGCTGGGTAATTATGTATGAGAAGGGGTGAGCAGATGGTTGCTGACATCAAAGGATAATTAAGACCAAGAAATCAGAGAACATCTAGAAATCTTGCCTTGAAAATTATGTGTATCTTTTAGTTAGCTACCTTGGTAATATCATTTGTCACAATTCTACACTCAAACGAAATTATTCTCTAGGAGTGTGTTTTAGTCTTGTATTTAGAAAACTGAGAAACTTAATGGGAAAATTCAGAGAAAGTATCAATTTCTAAAGGATTCTATGATGTTTACCACTCTACTCTGTGGCTGGAACATGTGGACTTGAATTAGAAAATTTGAACAGTACTATTTGTTTAAGATAAACCACCTATGTGACCAAATAAGCCATGTTCCAGAAATGCGACAGCTTCATTTATTATTTCTAGTACTTTAATAACGATACTCATAAGAGTGGTTATTTTTGAGACTCTACTAGAGATGAGAAACTGCTATATAGTTTACATCATTTTGTTTAAGGATCTTATAACAACTCTGAAATACAGAGAGATGAGGAGGAGGAGGAGGAGGATAACAATAATAATAGTGTATTAAATCCTTACATATGGTAGTCATTATGTGAGCTAAATTCCATATGTACATTATCTCTATTCTCACAACAAACCCATGAGATACATATTACTAATATCCTATTAAAGATAAGGAAATTTAGGCACAGAATGCTTAAAGTGATGTTTCCTTGGTAATACAGCTACTTATGTGGTCACTGTTTCATAGTGGAGAAAAGGTTTGAATCCAGTTCTTTCTGTTTCCAAAGACCAAATATGGCCTTACTGAGCTAGTCTTGTCAATGGTGTATGTGAAAATTCCCAAAACAGTTTTAGCATCGAGCTGAATGGTATAAGCATGGAATAGTCTGTCCCATTAGATGGGACAACTTATACATATTCTAGAGTCCAATACCTTATAATTACATGTGCACTGTGAAATATCACTGGAAACAATATTTTAATATATCAAAGGGTTGGAAAAATGACAGGTTGCATGTGAAAGAACCACATACAGCTCCAGAGGCTCAGGAAAGTATTGCTTCATTAAAGGATACAACAATTCTCTATAGGCAAACAAGAGTGTGTCATATCTGCCCTCAATTATGGGAGTCAGGTATGAAAATTCTCCCTACCAGGGGCAAAGCATGTAACAACCAGGTTGGGCTCCTTGGAGAGCATCATGAGCTCAAAGCAGTGAACAAGACAGACTATCAAAAGGTGGGCTAAGTATGAACAGTGGCAGAGTCAAATGCAATGTTTTCAGGTGAACCTGAGACTACAGAATGGTATTGCTTTTGTGGAACTCAGTTGCATCACCTATAAAATGGAGATTAAAGAAATATCATTCCCCACTGAAGGAAGGGAACTACATGAGGCAGACTCAAAGTCCTTTCCAGTTCTAAGAGATCTATTAATGTGATTCATTTGAAAGAGCTATTCATGAAGTATAATGATGACTACAAGTACACAAAGGCCTTACCCTTAGTTTCAGATACTTTTGCGGTCAAAGAAGCCTTCTCGCCCTGCCCCACTTCATCTTGAGTTGCAAAAATTTCCCTGCTGCAAAGGAATTGCAAAGATTTTTCTACAGCAAATGTGGCTCAGCCTTAGAAAGGTATCATGCCTCTCTTTGAGGAATGCTGTGGCCTAGACACGTGACCAGAACTTTTTGAATCACAGAGTACAAGTAACCTCACTGGAAGCACACACAGTTCAAGACTAACCTGCGTTGTCCATATAAATGATCAAATTCAGCTGTATAAAGATAGGGGCTTCATAACAACTGTGGGTTGGTGCAACTACCCTACCCTGGAATCTCAGCTGAAGGTCTGGTTTTTTGTTTGTTTGTTTGTTTTGTCTCAGGATTACCTTGTACCCATATAATGGAAAATCATTTTTTAGTAGCTTGAATGGGTAGAAAATTGACCATAAAACAGAAAAAGACTAATAGGTAATCTAATGCAATGCATAGGGCTATCTGCCAGAAAGGTTAGCAGAACACAACGTTAGGTAAAACTTTATTCTGTACTGTCATTAGTGATACAGAAGAGAAAACAAAAAAGGCAATTAGTCTCAATCTGCAAAAGACCCCAATTAAGGGTCATCAAGGAAGTAAGAACATTAAAAACAATGGAAGTGTCACAGAAAGGAAACACTGTGCTGGAATCCACTTGGGGGAGGGGACAACCCTATTCATTTGAAAAACAAATTAAAGCCCACTATTCTCAGGATGTATATGTGAGGTGGCAGTAAAGGCATTGCCAGTAGCAGTGGGAGGAGATAGAGACCATGAAAGCAGGTCTAAAGGAGGGCCCTGTTCTGAGATATGAGATACAGACCTGTGTCACAAGGCAATGATACTAGTTCCTACAGATGAGGCACCAAGGGAGATGAAGCATTCATCTAAACTGCTAAGCAAGACAAATATGTATTTTGTTTTGTTTGTATCTTGCTGAGAATATCTAAATATATGGTAATACACAAAGTAATATATAAATCATCCCTTTTGTTAGAAACACGCGGGTTTGAAGAGCAAGAAGGCAGTGGAGTTAACTGGAAGAAAAATTAACTAGAACTCTTAGCCTCCATGGACAGATGGATTGTTTTTTCTCCAGGACAGGACTTGGAATATTCTACTTCCTCAGTGCCACACAACCTATGGGATATGCCCATAACCAACTACCCAGAAACCGAAGGGTAGCTACAAACCATTAGGATTAGATAAGTCAGCATGGTGTGTCCTGATTGACAAAGAGGGCTCATAAGACAAACACCTTCTTTTGAACCGTGAAGATGGGTCTGTAAGAAAGGGACTACATGTCTCTAAGTGGACTAACTGACTCTTGAGAACTGACATTAAGTCTCATTTCTCACATCCTTAAATGCTCACTCCCAGGTGGTGCTGAATATAAAAAAGCCAACATCACACTGCCTCTAGATTGGGAAATAGACAGACGCACACACTGGGACAGACTATTACCACTTGTATCGATTGAGAATACAGGCTCAGAAATCAGCCATGCAGGACTCAAATGTAATTAGAAATCAGCAGTAAAGTGATAACCAACTACCCCACTCCCATCACACAAGCTCAACACAATATATATCTATAAATTAAAAACATAAACACAGTTTTAAATAACTCTTGAATTGAAAATGAACTTAAATTGATATTGCAAATGCTTTAGAAATCAAAGATGATGACTGAAGTACATATCCAAGTCTGTTAGATGAAGGTAAAGCAATATTCAGAAAAAAACATGGCCTTAAATTCATATATTAGAAATTATAAACAAATGAAAAGTAAACAAACTAAGCTATAAAGTCCAGGTGTTAGTTTTAAAAAACAGCACAGTAAAATAGACCCATGGGTTGGTCACAGTGGCTCAAGTCTGTAATCCCAGCACTTGGGGAGGCCGATGCAGTCAGATTGCTTGAACCCAGGAGTTCAAAACCAGCCCGAGCAACATGGCAAAAAACAGTCTCTATCAAAAAATATACAAAAATTAGCCAGCGTGTTGGCAAATGCCTGTGATCTCAGCTACTCAGGTGGCTGAGATGGGAGGATTGCTTGAGCCCAGGAGACAGAGGTTGCAGTGAGCCATGTCTGCACCACTGCACTCCAGCCTGGGCAACAGAGCCAGACCCTGTCTCGAAAACTAAAATAAAAATAAAACAAGCCCATGGAAGTTAGAGGGGAGAGATTAAGATAAAAACAGAAAACAGTTAAATACAAAACAAATAAATTATAGATGATCCATAAAATGAGACTGTTTATAAGAGTCAAGCCTTCATTAAGTACTAATGTGAAAAAATGAAGAAGGGGAAAAAATATCACCAGGAAGTCAAATATGAACACAAACATGGGTACCAAGGTAACATCAAAAATAAAAGAATACTACATAAAATTTTAAACTAATATGTTTAAATGAGAAAATTTTTAGAAAAATAAAATTACTAAAATTTATCCAATAAAAAGTAGAAAATCATAGAAAAATAATAGAACAAATTGAAAAGCTAAACATTTTATGGATAATTCCAAACCTTCAAATCACAGACAATTTTCATTTTATAGAAATAGTTCCAGAGGGTACAACAAGATGGACTGCTCCCCCAAATCAGACAGACAGGACAAGAAAGAAAAAGAAATTTATAGACTAATCTTATTTATTAATATAAAAATTATATAAAAATAGAATCTAGCAGCTTATTAAAATGATGCAGTATAATCAAGTAGAGTTTATTCAGGAATATATGCATAGTTCAATATTAGCAAATTTATTAAAGTAATTAAATACAATTACAGACTAAGACAAATCACATAATCACCTCAACAGATGTTGAAAACACATTTGACAAAATTTTATGCCCATCCATGTTAAAAATCCATATCCAATAAAGATTAGAAGAGAACTTCCTCCACAAACCTTGTGAAAATTACGAGGAAGTAAATTTGATTATGAGTACAAGCTTTGGAGTCCCTAAAGCAGTTGGGATCTTGGTTCCATTATATCCAAGCTGTGTTATCTTGGAAAATTGCTTAATCTTTCTGAGCTTCACTTTTCTCATCCACAAAAAATGAGAAAAATAATAGTATACTCCTCATAGTATTGTTGCAAGGATTAAATGATATAAAATATATAAAGGCACTTACTCGGGCAATATAAAGTACTCAATAAATATGAATTGTTATTGGTAGTTCTTATTGACAAAATATTAAAATGAGAGACAAGGATGGCCACTATTACCACTTACTATTCAACATGGTGATGTCCTAACCAATGCAATAAGGTATAAAATAAATAAAAAAATAAGAGAATACGGATTAGAAAGCAAGAGACAAAATTGCTATCATTCACAAACAATATGGCTATATAAAAATCAGAGGTAGTCAATGGATAAAATATTAGAACAAATATGAAAGTCCAGGAGAGTGGTTAAATGAATTATCAGACTAGAAAAATCAATACCTTTCCTACACATCATCAACAACTTATTAGGGTAAACGATAGGAAAATAAATATCATTCACAGTAGTGACAGAAACTTAAAAATATTACTTATGAGACTCTGAGCAAGTTATTTAACCTCTCTCAGCTTCAATTTTCTCATATGCTGTATACACAAGTTAATAATACATATCTCACAGAGTTGTTAAGAGAATTGAATGATACAATACAGACTATATGCTTATTAAATGGCAGCATTATTACAGTACAACAATTGTTGTTGTTGTTTAAAAATTATCTATTTCTCAATTTAGACAGTCACGCAAAAATAGTGGGGCACTTTATCATCCCACTGACAGCATTAGACAGATTATTGAGGCAGAAAGCTAACAAAGAAATCCTGGACTTAAATTCAACACTTGACATATTGGACCTAATAGATATTTACAGAATTCTCCACCCATCAACCACAAAATATATATTCTTCTCATCTGCACATGGAACATGCTCCGAGATAGACCACATGCTTGGCCATAGCAAGTGTCAATAATTTTTAAAAAAATCAAAATCATACCAACCATGCTTGCAGACCACAGTGGAATAAAAGTAAAAATCAATGCCAAAATCTCTCAAAACCACACAATTATGTGAAAATTAAACAGCTTGCTTCTGAATGATTTTTGAGTAAACAATGACATTAAGGCAGAAATCAAAAGATTCTTTGAAATAAATGAGAACAGAGACACAACATACCAAAATCTCTGGGATGCAGTAAAAGCAGTGTTAAGAGGAAAGTTGATAGTGCTAACCAACTACCTCAAAAAGTTAGAAAGATCTCAAATTATTGATCTGACCTCACACCTACAGGAACTAGAAAAACAAGAACAAACTAACCTCAAAGCTACCAGAAGAAAAGAAATAAATAAAATCAGAGCAGAGCTGAATGAAATTGTGACACAAAAAATCCATACAAGCAATAAACGAAACCAAAAGTTGGTTCTTTGAAAGAATAAACAAGGTCAATACACTGCTAGCTAGATTAAGAAAGAAAAAGACTTAAATGAGTATGATCAGAAATGACAAATATTACATTACAACTGATCCCACAAAAATACAAAAGATCCTCAGAGATTACTATGGACACATCTATATGCACAAACTAGAAAATCTAGGCTAAATGGATAAATTCCTGGCAATGCACAATGTTCCAAGATTGAGTCAGGAAAAAATTGGAACCCTGAAAAGATTAATATTAAGTTCAGAAACAGAATTAGCAATTCAAAACCTACCAACCAAAAAGAGCCCCTGACCAAATAGGTTCTCAGCCACATTCCATCAGATAGCCAAAGAAGAGCTGATACTAATTCTACTGAAACTATTTCAAAAAAATTGAAGAGGAGGGGCTCCTCCCTAACTCATTCTACAAAGCAAACATCACCCTGATACCCAAACCCAGCAAAGACAGAACAACAAAAAAAGAAAACTACAGGCCAATATCCCTGATGAACACAGACACAAAAATCTTCAACAAAATACTAGCAAACCAAATCCAGTAGCATATCAAAAGGATAATTCACCACATTTAAAGAGGCTTAATTCCTGGCATGGAGGGTTGGTTTGATATAAATCAATAAATGGGATTCGCCACATAAACAGAATGAAAAACAAAAAAAAATGTGATCATCTTAATAGACACAGAAAAAGTGTTAGGTAAAATCCAACACCCATTCATGATTAAAAAAACCCACAACAAACTAGGCATCAAAGGAACATACCTCAAAATAATAAGAACCATCTATGACAAACCTATAGCCAACATCATACTGAAGGGACAAATGCTGGAAGCATTCTCCTTGAGAACTGAAAGAGAACAAGGATGCTCACTCTCACCACTCCTATTCAGCATAGTACTGGAAATCCTAGCCAGAGCAATTAGGCAAGAGAAAATAAAAGGCATCTAAATAGAAAAATAAGAAGACAAACTATCTGTCTTCATGGACAAAGCTATACCTTCATGATTCTACACCTAGAAAACCTTAAACACTCCACCAGAAGTCTTTAAAGGGAGCACTTATACATTGCTGGTGGGAGTGTAAATTAGTTCAGCCACTGCAGAAAGCAGTCTGCAGATTGTTCTCAAAGAACTTAAAACAGAATTATCTTTCAACCCAGCACTCCCATTACTGGGTATATATCTGAAAGAAAATAAATTGTTTTACCAAAAAGACACATGCACTTGTATGTTCATCACAGCACAATTCACAATAGCAAAGACTTGGAATCAACCAAGGTGCCCATCAATGGTGGATTGGATAAAGAAAATGTGATACATATACAGCATGGAATATTATGTAGCCATATAAAAGAATGAAATCATGTCCTTTGCAGCAACATGGATGCAGCTGGAGACCATTATTTAATTAAATTAATTCAGGAATAGAAAACCAAATACCACATGTTCTTACTTGTAAGCGGGAGCTGAACATTAGGTACTCATGGATATAAAGATGGCAACAATAGACACTAGGGACTACTAGAGTGGGAGGGATGGAAGGAAGGGCACAATGGTTGAACAACTATTTGGTACTATGCTCACTACCTGGGTGATGAGATCAAATGTACCCAAAACCTCAGCATCACACAATATACCCAGATAACAAACCTGTACATGTACCCCCTGATTCTAAAATAAAAGTTAAAATTCTTAAAAATAATAAAAAATAAGTAAAATAAAATGATCTCCTTTTCTTCCTCAACAAGTCCTGTGGAAAGATATATGATTCACAGTATCGTCCTCTTTCTTCAAATAAGAAATTATTCATCTAAAGTGGGAACATGTCAGAGCCCAAATTATACATAACTTCTAGTTTCTCCTTTAAGCAATCAAGGCAATCTGATGTTCATGTTAGTAAACAGAGTAGCATAGCTCAGGGTACACAAAGGGGTCTGTAGTCTAGACCAGTCCTGATTGTTCTGTTCCGCTTGCTAATAAAATTCCTGGGAAACCAGGATAATTTTGTAGTTATTCAGGGATGAATCAAGTTAGTCTCGGAGTCCAGTTTTCTTGAGCTGTAGAGGTACCCATTGATTATTTCTCTTCAGTGGCCTCAATATTGAGGAATCTAGAGCTTCTTTCCATGTTTAAGGAGTCATTGAATTTTTTTTTTTTTTTTTTTTTTTTTTTTTTGAGACAGAGTCTCTGTCACCCAGGCTGGAGTGCAGTGGCGCAAACTCGGCTTACTGTAACCTTCTCCTGCAGGGTTCAAGCAATTATCCTGCCTCAGCCTAGCAAGTAGCTTAGATTACAGGGGCCCCCCACTGCATCCAGCTAATTTTTGTATTTTTAGTAGAAACAGGGTTTCACCATGTTGGCCAGGCTGGTCTCAAAGGAGTCATTGCTTTTGCAATGAATGCCCAGTTTCATGTGTCTGCCCTTCCCTGTAACAAGAGATGGTTGAATCCAAAGCATGGTGCTACTGAAGGTATCTGTGGGGAATCTTGGTTCTCTTTAGTTAGATTTAGGTAACTTAGTATCTGCTTGCATGTCACTGGAGATAGATAGATATGGAATGAGACAGGGGCTCTTCCCTGTTACTCTGAGCATTCTCACAATCTCATTCATTTGCATTCTAACAAATAATATTTTGTGAACTCTTAAATTTTTGCTAGACTCTTTGCTAAGCATTTTATACAAATCTTCTTCGATCATTGCAATGAATTTTGGGGTAGATAGTACTTTTGTTCTCTCTTGGGAGATAGAAAACTGAGGCACAGAGAGTTTAGGTGATTTGGCCCAACTCACACAGCAAGTGAGGGAAGAGGCTAGTATAAGAAATCCAGGTCTATGAATATTCAGTCCTTCCACTTGACTACAATTGGACTAAGGAACACTTTGTTTCATTCTGCTTTCCACCTGTTTCCCAGAAGTGCGGGAGACAGAGATTCTTTTGAGGAAAGCACCTCTTAGGCATTTGGCTTCAGTCACTGGTTTTCCCAGGCTAGGGTAGGAAGCAAGAGATTTTTTTTTTTTAGGTAACAGTAGTTGAAGATGTCATGTGGCACTGCTGACAGTATAGCATGGAAAGGGAAAAGCTATTCAACTCTAGGGAGTGGCTCCCATAAAAACAGGATGACAATCTCCAAGGGAATGCTTTTTGTCTTCTGAGGCAGAAAAAAAAAAAAAAAAAAAAAAGGTAATTTCCTTACCCATGGGTTCTACAGTTTAATGGAGAGTTGGAAAGTGGAACATATCACAGTTCCTTATCCTCTTCTGTTCCTAATTGGCTTCATAACCTAAGGCAGGCAGGAAGGCAGGCAGGCAGGCAGCAGTCTGTAGTAGGAATATGATCTGCTGAGCCTGGATGCCCTCCAGGCCAGACCTTTCTTCCTCTCTTCTTGTAAGCAAGATGCTACTTCCTGGTAAGGCTGAGGTGGTATGGTATACCCAGAGACCTCTCTCTGTGAAATTCTTCACTTCTAGATTCTACAGATGTCTGGCTTAAATTGGCAGATTCCATCTTCTCAGAGTTCAGTGCAACTGAGGCCGGTGCTCTTCAGCCCAGGGCCCCATGCTGCCTATGAATTATTTTTTAATAAATGTGGTATTTGATCTCAAGTTTGTACCTACCACACACAGTATACCATACATTCACATTTAAAAAATCTTCTAGAGGGGGCGGAGCAAGATGGCCTAATAGGAACAGCTCCACTCTCCAGCTCCCAGCGCGAGCGACACAGAAGACGGGTGATTTCTGCATTTTCAACTGAGGTAATGGGTTCATCTCACTAGGGAGTGCCGGACAATTGGTGCTGGTCAGCTGCTGCAGCCCATCCAGCGAGAGCTGAAGCAGGGCGAGGCATTGCCTCACCTGGGAAGCACAAGAGGGAAGGGAATCCCTTTTCCTAGCCAGGGGAACTGAGACACACAACACCTGGAAAATCAGGTAACTCCCACCCCAATACTGCACTTTACCAAGGGTCTTAGCAAACAGGCACACCAGGAGATTATATCCCACACCTGGCTGGGAGGGTCCCATGCCACGGAGCCTCCCTCATTGCTAGCACAGCAGTCTGAGATCTAACGGCAAGGCAGCAGTGAGGCTGGGGGAGGGGCGCCTGCCATTGCTGAGGCTTAAGTAGGTAAACAAAGCCTCTGGGAAGCTCCAACTGGGTGGAGCCCAAAGCAGCGCAAGGAGGCCTGCTTGTCTCTGTAGACTCCACCTCTGGGGACAGGGCACAGCTAAACAAAACAAAAAGCAGCAGAAACCTCTGCAGACGTAAACGACCCTGTCTGACAGCTTTGAAGAGAGCAGTGGATCTACCAACATGGAGGTTGAGATCTGAGAACGGACAGACTGCCTGCTCAAGTGGGTCCCTGACCCCTGAGTAGCCTAACTGGGAGACATCCCCCACGAGGTGCAGACCGACACCCCACACCTCACACGGTGGGGTACACCCCTGAGATGAAGCTTCCAAAGCAAGAATCAGACAGGTACACTCGCTGTCCAGCAATATTCTATCTTCTGCAGCCTCTGCTGCTGATACCCAGGCAAACAGGGTCTGGAGTGGACCTCAAGCAATCTCCAAGGGACCTACAGCTGAGGGTCCTGACTGTTAGAAGGAAAACTAACAAACAGGAAAGACACCCACACCAAAACCCCATCAGTACATCACCATCATCAAAGACCAAAGGCAGATAAAACCACAAAGATGGGGAAAAAGCAGGGCAGAAAACCTGGAAATTCAAATAATAAGAGCACATCTCCCCCTCCAAAGGAACGCAGTTCATCGCCAGCAACGCATCAAAGCTGGACAGAGAATGACTTTGACAAGTTGAGAGAAGAAGGCTTCAGTTGATCAAACTTCTCAGAGCTAAAGGAGGAATTACGTACCCAGCGCAAAGAAACTAAAAATCTTGAAAAAAGAATGGAAGAATGGATAACTAGAATAATCAATGCAGAGAAGGCCATAAATGAACTGACAGAGATAAAAACCATGACACGAGAAGTACATGACAAATGCACAATCTTCAGTAACCAACTCGATCAACTGGAAGAAAGAGTATCAGTGATTGAGGGTCAAATGAATGAAATGAAGCAAGAAGAGAAGTCTAAAGAAAAAAGAGGAAAAAGAAATGAACAAAGCCTTCAAGAAGTATGGGATTATGTGAAAAGACCAAATCTACGTCTGATTGGGGTGCCTGAAAGTGAGGGGGAAAATGAAACCAAGTTGGAAAACACTCTTCAGGATATCATCCAGGAGAACTTCCCCAACCTAGTAAGGCAGGCCAACATTCAAATTCAGGAAATACAGAGAACACCACAAAGATACTCTTCGAGAAGAGCAACTCCAAGACACATAATTGCCAGATTCACCAAAGTTCAAATGAAGGAAAAACTGTTAAGGGCAGCCAGAGAGAAAGGTCGGGTTATCCATAAAGGGAAGCCCATCAGACTAACAGCAGATCTCTCAGTAGAAACTCTACAAGCCAGAAGAGAGTGGGGGCCAATATTCAACATTCTTAAAGAAAAGAATTTTCAACCCAGAATTTCATATCCAGCCAAACTAAGTTTCATAAGTGAAGGAGAAATAAAATCCTTTACAGATAAGCAAATGCTTAGAGATTTTGTCACCACCAGGCCTGCCTTACAAGAGACCCTGAAGGAAGCACTAAACATGGAAAGGAACAACCGGTACCAGCCATTGCAAAAAACATGCCGAAATGTAAAGACCATTGATGCTAGGAAGAAACTGCATCAACTAACGAGCAAAATAACCAGTTAATATCATAATGACAGGATAAAGTTCACATGTAACAATATTAACCTTAAATGTAAATGGACTAAATGGTCCAATTACAAGACACAGACTGGCAAACTGGATAAAGAGTCAAGACCCATCAGTTTGCTGTATTCAGGAGACCCATCTCACATGCAGAGACACATATAGGCTCAAAATAAAGGGATGGAGGAAGATCTACCAAGCAAATGGAGAACAAAAAAAAGCAGGGGTTGCAATACTAGTCTCTGATAAAACAGACTTTAAACCATCAAAGATCAAAAGAGACAAAGAAGGCCATTACATAATGGTAAAGGGACCAATTCAACAGGAAGAGCTAACTATCCTAAATATATATGCACCCAATACAGGAGCACCCAGATTCATAAAGCAAGCCCTTAGAGAATTACAAAGAGACTTAGGCTCCCATACAATAATAATGGGAGACTTCAACACCGCACTGTCAACATTAGACAGATCAACGAGACAGAAAGTTAACAAGGATATCCAGGAATTGAACTCATCTCTGCACCAAGCGGACCTAATAGACATCTACAGAACTCTCCACCCCAAATCAACAGAATATACATTCTTCTCAGCACCACATCACACTTATTCCACAATTGACCACATAATTGGAAGTAAAGCACTCCTCAGCAAATGTACAAGAACAGAAATTACAACAAACTGTCTCTCAGACCACAGTGCAATCAAACTAGAACTCAGGACTAAGAAACTCAATCAAAACCACTCAACTACATGGAAACCGAACAATCTGCTCCTGAATGACTACTGGGTACATAACAAAATGAAGGCAGAAATAAAGATGTTCTTTGAAACCAATGAGAACAAAGATACAACATACCAGAATCTCTGGGACACATTTAAAGCAGTGTGTAGAGGGAAATTTATAGCACTAAATGCCCACTAGAGAAAGGTGGAAAAATCTAAAATTGACACTCTAACATCACAACTGAAAGAACTAGAGAAGCAAGAGCAAACACATTCAAAAGCTAGCAGAAGGCAAGAAATAACTAAGATTAGAGTAGAACTGAAGGAGATAGAGACACAAAAAACCCTCCAAAAAATCAATGAATCCAGGAGTTGGTTTTTTGAAAAGATCATAAAAATTGATAGACTTCTGGCAAGACTAATAAAGAAGAAAAGACAGAACAATCAAATAGATGCAATAAAAAATGATAAAGGGGATATCACCACCAACCCCACAGAAATACAAACTACCATCAGAGAATACTATAAACACCTCTACGCAAATAAAATAGAAAACGTAGAAGAAATGGATAAATTCCTGGACACTTACACTCTCCCAAGACTAAATCAGGAAGAATTTGAATCCCTGAATAGACCAATAGCAGGTTCTGAAATTGAGGCAATAATTAATAGCCTACCAACCAAAAAAAGTCCAGGACCAGACCGATTCACAGTTGAATTCTACCAGAGATACGAGGAGGAGCTGGTACCATTCCTTCTGAAACGATTCCAATCAATAGAAAAAGAGGGAATCCTCCCTAACTCATTTTATGAGGCCAACATCATCCTGATACCAAAGCCTGGCAGAGACACAACAAAAAAAGAGAATTTTAGACCAATATCCCTGATGAACATCGATGTAAAAATCCTCAGTAAAATACTGGCAAACTGAATCCAGCAGCACATCAAAAAGCTTATCCACCATGACCAAGTGGGCTTCATCCCTGGGATGCAAGGCTGGTTCAACATATGCAAATCATTAAACGTAATCCAGCATATAAACAGAACCAAACACAAAAACCACATGATTATCTCAATAGATGCAGAAAAGGCTTTTGACAAAATTCAACAGTACTTCATGCTAAAAACGCTCAATAAATTCAGTATTGATGGAACATATCTCAAAATAATAAGAGCTATTTATGACAAACCCACAGCCAATATCATACTGAATGGGCAAAAACTGGAAGCATTCCCTTTGAAAACTGGCACAAGGCAGTTTTCACCACTCCTATTCAACATAGTGTTGGAAGTTCTGGCTAGGGCAATCAGGCAAGAGAAAGAAATCAAGGGTATTCAGTTAGGAAAAGAAGAAGTCGAATTGTCCCTCTTTGCAGATGACATGATTGTATATTTAGAAAACCCCATTGTCTCAGCCCAAAATCTCCTTAAGCTGATCAGCAACTTCAGCAAAGTCTCAGGATACAAAATTAATGTGCAAAAATCACAAGCATTCTTATAGAACAGTAACAGACAAACAGAGCACCAAATCATGAGTGAACTTCCATTCACAATTGCTTCAAAGAGAATAAAATACCTAGGAATCCAACTTACAAGGGATGTAAAGGACCTCTTCAAGGAGAACTACAAACCACTGCTCAGTGAAATAAAAGAGGACAAAAACAAATGGAAGAACATACCACGCTCATGGATAGGAAGAATCAATATCATGAAAATGGCCATACTTCCCAAGGTTATTTATAGATTCAATGCCATCCCCATCAAGGTACCAATGAGCTTCTTCACAGAATTGGAAAAAACTTCTTTAAAGTTCATATGGAACCAAAAAAGAGCCCGCATCTCCAAGACAATCCTAAGTCAAAAGAACAAAGCTGGAGGCATCACGCTACCTGACTTCAAACTATACTACAAGGCTACAGTAACCAAAACAGCATGGTACTGGTACCAAAACAGAGATATAGACCAATGGAACAGAACAGAGTCCTCAGAAATAATACCACACATCTACAGCCATCTGATCTTTGACAAACCTGAGAGAAACAAGAAATGGGGAAAGGATTCCCTATTTAATAAATGGTGCTGGGAAAATTGGCTAGCCATATGTAGAAGGCTGAAACTGGATCCTTTCCTTACTCCTTATATGAAAATTAATTCAAGATGGATTAGAGACTTAAATGTTAGACCTAATACCATAAAAATCCTAGAATAAAACCTAGGTAATACCATTCAGGACATAGGCATGGGCTAGGACTTCATGTCTAAAACACCAAAAGCAACGGGAACAAAAGCCAAAATTGATAAATGGGATCTAATTAAACTAAAGAGCTTCTGCACTGCAAAAGAAACTACCATGAGAGTGAACAGGCAACCTACAGAATGGGAGCAAATTTTTGCAATCTACTCATCAGAAAAAGAGCTAATATCCAGAACCTACAAAGAACTCAAACAAATTTACAAGAAAAAAACAAACAACCCCATCAAAAAGTGGGCAAAGGATATGAACAGACTTTTCTCAAAAGAAGACATTCATACAGCCAACAGACACATGAAGAAAGGCTCGTCATCACTGGCCATCAGAGAAATGCAAATCAAAACCACAATGAGATACCATCTCACACCAGTTAGAATGGCGATCATTCAAAAGTCAGGAAACAACAGGTGCTGGAGAGGATGTGGAGAAATAGGAACACTTTTACACTGTTGGTGGGATTGTAAACTAGTTCAACCGTTATGGAAAACAGTATGGCGATTCCTCAAGGATCTAGAACTACAAATACCATATGGCCCAGCCATCCCATTACTGGGTATATACCCAAAGGATTATAAATCATGCTGTTATAAATCCACATGCACACGTATGTTCATTGCGGCACGGTTCACAATAGCACAGACTTGGAATCAACCCAAAAGTCCATCAGTGACAGACTGGATTAAGAAAATGTGGCACATATACACCATGGAATACTATGCAGCCATAAAAAAGGATGAGTTTGTGTCCTTTATAGGGACATGGATGCAGCTGGAAACGATCATTCTCAGCAAGCTATCGCAAGAACAGAAAACCAAACACCGCATGTTCTCACTCACAGTTGGGAACTGAACAATGAGATCACTTGGACTTGGGAAGGGGAACATCACACACCCAGCGGGGCCTACTATGGGGAGTGGGGAGGAGGGAGGGATTGCATTGGGAGTTATACCTGATGTAAATGACGAGTTGATGGGTGCTGACGAGTTGATGGGTGCAACACACCAACATGGCACAAGTATACATATGTAACAAACCTGCAAGTTATGCACATGTACCCTAGAACTTAAAGTATAATAATAAAAAAAATTAATAATAATAAAAAATAAAAAATAAAAAATCTTCTAGTAAATTAGGACCAACTTATCTTCATGAACTTATCTACTAGAAACCTACAGCAAACATTCTTTAATCATGAAGATTTGGAAATATTCTGATTAAAATGAAACAGAAGAAAGGGGTGATCATTACCAATTACTATTCCAGTGGTACTAGATATCCTAGCCAATGCAATGAGAGAGAAAAAATAGGTTTAAAAATGAAGTGACAAACTATTTAGTGCTTAGTGCCTTTTTAAAAGTGACTGGGAGCTCAGTGGGGTGACTCCTCATAGCTGTAATCCCAACACTTTGAGAGGCCAAGGCAGGAGGATCAGTTGAGCCCAGAAGTTCAAGTTCAGCTGGGACAACATAGTGAGACCCTGTCTCTAAAAAAAACAAAAATAAAAAATTAACTGGGTGTGATGGTGGGTGCCTGTTGTCCCAGTTACTTGGGAGGCTGAGGCAGGTGGATCCCTTGAGCTCAAAAAGTCAAGGCTGCAGTGAGCTCTGATTGTGCCACTGTATTCTAGCCTGGGCAACAAAGCAAGACCCTTTCTCTAAAAAACCATGTGACTGAGTATGAGATTCATAAAGCAAAATTGATAGTTTACCTATACACCAATAATAACCAATTGGAAAATGTAATAGAAAAGCAAATATCATTTATAACAGCAAAAAGGCTCTGAAATAAACAGGAATAAATCTGACCAAAAATGGTTAAAGTTTTTATGGAGAAAACTACAAAAATGTACTGAACAACGTGAAAAAGGGCCTATTTATGGATGGAAGACTCATTATGTTGAGAATATAAATTCTCACAAAAGTCATCTTATAAGATGAATGCAATGACAATCTAAATATTAAAAAAGATATTTCCTAAGATTTGACAAGCCAACTCTAAAATTCGAAAGAAAAGTGAATGTACAAGAATAGCCAAGATAATTTTTAAAATATATGAGATACTTCCCCTTACAGATATCAAAGCATATTATACATTGTGTAATTAAAATGTATTCACATGACTAGACAAACATAAATCAATAGAGCATAATAAAAAGTACTGATTCATGTATATATGGGAATTTAATATATAATAAAAGTGACATCTCAAGTCAATGAAAAGCCTGACTATTCAATACATTTTATCTGGACAATAGATAAATTTATTTAAATAAGTTAAAAAATCCATTTAAATAAGTAATATCCTTGCCTAAAATATACCATTTGCAAAAATAAATTTCAGGTGAATGTAATTAAAAATGTGGATAAGATTTTTATCTAGAATATAATAATAAACACCTACAAATAAGACATAGACGATCAACACAATAGCAAGATAGGTAAAGAATAAAAACCGACAGTTCACGGAATAGGAAACCCAAATGGCCAACAAATCTAAAAATCTATTCAATTTTACCAGTAATTAACCATGAGCACTCATCTTCATCTATTGATTTTCAAAATGTAATTTTAAAAAAAAAACCAAGTATTGGCAATAAAAATGTTAAACTTGACTCTACTCAAGACATTATATGTAACTTTCAGGTTGTGGTAAATACAAAGGAAAGAACATGTTAAATGATACCTTGATGAAACAATCAGACAAATCCAGAATGCAGGACAGTCTACAAGACAACCTGATGTCTTTAAAAGTCAATGTCCTGGGGTAGAAAAGGTGGGAGTATTGTTGTGGCATAAGAGTCTAAAGAGACATAACAAAATGCAATCAGTTACAGAGAAGATCAAGTTGACATAAGAAGAAATTATAAATCTGAATACACTTATATAAAAATATTGAATTAACAATTAAATAAAGCCCAGGACAAGAAGTCTTCACTGGTGAATTCTACAAAACATTTAAAGAGTTAACGCTACCCATTCACAAACTCCTCCAAAACCAGAATTGGAGGGAATGCTTACTAACCCAGTCTATGAGGCCAGTATCTCTCTGATACCAAAACCAGACACACATCACAAGAAAAGAAAACTATAGACCAATATTCCTTATAAATCGAGATGTAGAAATCCTCAACAGAATAGTAGCAAATTAAATGCTGCAGCTTATAAAAAGGAATATACACCATGAACAAGTGGCATTAATTTCAGGAATACAAGGTTGAGTCAACATATGAAAATCAATTAATGTAATACATCACATCAGTTGAATAAAGGGGAAAGCTCCACATCATCTCAATAGATACAGAAAAAGCATTTGAAAAAGACCAACATTCCTTCATGATAAAAAAAAAAAAAAATTCAACAAACAAGAGAGGGAAGGAAACTTCCTCAATCTGATAAAGCACACCTATGAAAAACCCACAGCTAACATCATACTTAATAATGAAAGACTGAAATATTCCCCTTAAGATCAGAAACAAAACATGAATGTCTACTCTCAACACTCCTATTAAACATTGTACTGAGGGCTCTGGCCATAGCAATTAGGCCAGAAAAACAAATAAAGGGTATCCAGATTGGAAAGAAAGAAGTAAAACTATTTCTATTGACGGATAACATAATCTTGTATATAGAAAATCTTAAGGAATTCACTAAAAAACTGTCAGACAAATAAGTTCAGCAAGGTTGCAGGATATAAGATTAGCAGAAAAGCAATTATATTTCTATGCATTAGCAATAAACAATCAGAAAATGAAATTAAGAAATCATTTTCTTTTATAACGGTATCAAAAATAATAAAATAGGCCAGGCGCGGTGGCTCAAGCCTGTAATCCCAGCACTTTGGGAGGCCGAGGCGGGTGGATCACAAGGTCAGGAGATCGAGACCATCCTGGCTAACACAGTGAAACCCCGTCTCTACTAAAAAATACAAAAAACTAGCTGGGCGTGGTGGCAGGCGCCTGTAGTCCCAGCTACTCGGGAGGCTGAGGCAGGAGAATGGCGTGAACCCGGGGGGCGGAGCTTGCAGTGAGCCGATATCGCGCCACTGCACTCCAGCCTGGGGCACAGAGCAAGACTCCGTCTCAAAAAAATAAATAAATAAATAAATAAATAAAAATAAAATAAAATAAAATACATGGGAATAACTTCAAGCAAAGGAGTGCAAGAGTTGTACACAATAAAACATTGTTGTAAGAAATTAGAGAAAACCTAAATAAGTGAAAAGACTTCCTATGGTCATGGATTGGAAAGTTTAACATTAATATGGGAACACTCTTCAAATTGACCTATAGATTTGATGCAATCCCCATCAAAACTCCAACGCTCTTTTCTAACTAGGTGCAGTGGCTCATGCCTGTAATCCCAGCACTTTGGGAGGTCAAAGCAGGAGGATCACTTGAGACCAGGAGTTCAAGACCAGCCAGGACAACATAGTGAGACTCTGTCTCTACAAAAAAATACAAAAAAATAATAGTTAGCAAGGCATGGTGTTACACACCTGTAGTTCTGGATACTTGGGAGGCTGAAGTGGAAGTGGGAGGTCACCTGAACCCAGGAGTTAAAGGCTGCAGTGAACAACTGCACTCCAGTCTCGGTGACGAAGTGATACCCTGTATCAAAAACTTAACAAACAAACAAAAACTCCAATGGCCAATGGCCTTAAAAAAAAAAAAAAAGAAGGAAAAGTTGATCCTAAAATCCATATGGAAATACCAGGGCCTCATGATAGGCAAAACAATCCTGAAAAAGAACTAAGCTGAAGACTCATACTTCCCAATTTCAGAACTTACTACAAAGTGACAGTAACCAAGTGACGTAAGGATAGAGAGCTATGTCAGTCAATGGAATAGAATTGAGAGTCCAAGACCATTCAAAGGAGAAAAACAGTTTCTTCAACAAATGGTACTGGGACAACTGGATATTCACATGCAAAAGAATAAATTTTGACCCCAGTCTTACGTACAAAATTTTTCTCAAAATGGTTCAAAGACCTAAATTTAATAGCTAAAACAATGAAACTCAGAAGAAAATATAGGGGTTAATCTTTTGTTTTTGGACTAGGCAACATTTTCTTAAATATGATGCCAAAAGTGAAAGCAACCAAAGAAAAAAACTCAATAAGTTGAATTACATTTTTGGGTGTGTGTCAAAGGGCACTATCAAGAAATGAAAAGACAACCCACAGAATGGAAGAAAATATTTGTAACTCACAAATCTGATGAAGCACTTTTATCTAGAATATGTAAGGACCACTTACAACTCCATAATAAGAAAGATAACTCAATTAAAAATGGCAAATATCTGAAAGAACATTTCTTCAATGAAGATATACAAATGGTGAAAAAGTACAAAAAGATGTTCAACATCATTAATCAGTAGGGAAATTGAAAGCAAAACCACAATAAGATACCATCTCATGCCCACTAACATGGCTCTAACAACAACAACAAAAAAACTTAGACAAGAACAAATGTTGATGAGTATTTGGAGAAATTGTAACCCTCATACATTTCTGGTTGTAATATAAATGGTGCAACCACTGCAGAAACAGTTTAACTGTTCTTCAAAATGTTAAACATAGAGTCACTATATGATTGAGCAATTTCACTCGTAGGTATGTACCCAAGTGAAATGAAAACACACGCCCACACAAAAACTTGTATAGGAATATTCATAGGAGCATTACTCATAAAAACTAAAAATTAGAAACAACCCAAACGTCCATCAAATGATGCATGAATAACAAAATGTGGTATATCCATACAATGGAATATTATTTGGCTATTTAAAAAGGAAGTACTGATACATGCTACAATGTGGATGAATCTTGAGAACATTATGGCTAAGCAAAAGAAGCCAGATATGAAAGGTCACATACTATATGATTCCATTTTTATGAATTGTTCAGAATAGGCAAATCCATAAAGGCAGAAAGTAGATTAGTGGTTGCTGGTGACTGGGTGTAGGGGAGAGCAGCGAGTGACTGCTAATGGGTGCAAGCTTTCTCTGCCGGGTGATGAAAATGTTCTGGAATTAGTGATGATGGTTGCACAATCTAGTGAATATATTAAAAACCACTGAATTGTTCTATTTTAAATGGTGAATTTTTTAGTATGTTAATAATATCTCCATTAAAAAATGCAATTAGTTAAACTTGACTGGATCCTGGCTGTCAAAATAAAACATTAAAAAAGACATTTGGTGACACCTGAGGAAATTTGAGTGTGAACTGGATATTAAATGATATAAGATTAGGAAATTATTGTTAATTTTTGTAGGTGTGATAAGATATTGTGTGAAAATAACTTGCATTTATGTAGGAGAATGTCCTTATTTTTAGATGCTTGCTAAAGTATTTAAGGGTCATGAATCATGATATTTACAACTTACACTGAAATTGTTCATCAAAAAAGGTAGATAAAACAGACATGGAACCTTAATTACTGAATCTAGGTGGTGATCATATGGATATGTGTTGTAAATTATATTTTTTATTTTTTGACTTTTGAATCATGGCCATTCTTGAAGGAATAAGGTGGTACCTCGTCATGGTTTTAATTTGCATTTCCCTGATGATTAGTGATATTGACCATTTTTTAATGTTTGTTAGCCATTTGTACATCTCCTTTTGAGAAATGTCTGTTCATGTCCTTTGCCCACTTTTTGATGGGATTATTTGTCTTTTTTCTTGCAGATTGGTTTGTGTTCCTTGTAGATTCTGGATATTAGTCCTTTGTCAGATATGTAGTTTTATGTTAGAAATTTTTGAAAATAAAAACTTGAAAAAATGCATGCAAAGGATTGAGGAAACATGTATGTTTACATACTTTATTGGAATGTAAATACAGAAAGTCACTTGAAAGTACAATTTTGCAGTATTTATTAAAGTAAAAAAAGGGAGGACATTCACTATGACCCAGAAATTTCCATTCTTAGTGTCTACTCTAGAAAAACTCCAGTTCCGTTACACAAGGAAGCAGAAACTAAGGCTTTCACTGAATCACTATGTGTAACAGCAAAACATTGGAAACAACCTAAATGTCCATTAAGAAAGGAATAATTACGTAGAGTGATTACATAAGCCACATTATGTAGCAATTTATGTAAATGAACTAGGTCTATATGTATATGACAAGATCTTCAAGACAATGCCTAGTGAAAAATCAAGTTGCAAAATGATATGTACTGCATAGCATATATTTTTAAAACCATACACAAATAGTACTCTGTTTAGGTTCCTATATATATACACATAAACATGAATTAAAAGGTCTTAAGGAATGGGATAAAAGGAAAGAACTGGGCAGAAAGGGGTTCAAGGGACATGAGGGACAATGAATTACAGTTTGTGTAGTATCTAATGCAAAAGTTTGACAACAAACCTACACATGAGTGATTTTTTTTAAGCAAATATTTATCCTAATGTGGCAGAACAAAACTTGGAATAGCAGGAGGTATGGAAGAGTTCATCTACTTGACTTTTTACCCAAGGTCTCCTCTGGTCCCTCCCAATCTGGCTGACCCTGAGCCTTTCACTTGGGGACTGGTCTCAGATTATAACAGCTGACTTGGGTGCTTGCTTACTAGAAAAGAGGTTTTTGTTCCACAACCATTCTGGTTCCAGGAACATAAACTCCATGCACTGATTCTCATACAGTAGGCCCAGTCTTTCAACAGCAGACTTGCCTAGGTGGCTGGAACTATCTTAGAAGTTTCCTAGATTTTCCCCTCCCTGTGACTAGGGAGATCAAAATTATTATAACAACTAAATAATATGGCAGTGAATTGGGTGAGAGAGAAAGGGAATGCCAGAGTCAAGGAATGGGAGAAAAGGGGAAAGAAGAAAGGGGCAGAAAGAGGGAAGAGGAGGGAAAGGAAGGAGATGAATGTGAGGCATGGGACCATATGCCTGGTCTGTTCATAGGCTGTTTCATGAAATGAAGGATGCTTCTGTGGACTAGAGTCATCTTAGCAGCTCCTTCAAGATTCTGGTCTGCTCAGAATTTGCTTCAAGTTTTGCAGACTGATGTTTGCTCCCTGGCCTAGTTAGGGTTTGTTTCAGGCCATGAGGAGTGGCTGTGTATATGATTGCCTGGTCAGCATTGATGGTTGATGTGGATCCTGTTCTGGTTAGAGATTAGCTCAGGCTGTGTGAAAAGTAGGTGTGGTCCTGCTCCAGTCAGTGTCCTGAGTGGTTTCACAGGCTTGATGCAGCTAGAGAATTGTTCCTGGGGAAGAAGGGATTTTGGACTTGACTGTTTAGAAGGTCCATTGAATTGTTGGAAATGGTATTACAGATCTTGGTTTCAAGTTTCGCCAAATGCTCTGGGAAGAGTTGGTGTAGGACCCACATTAGGAGCTGACACACTATGTTCCAAGTGGACTCTTATGGTGTCATAGGTTGGTTGTCTCAGTTTGCAAGGACTGGTATTGCCTATGTGGACCCAGTCTTGTCAGTCATTTCCTTATTTTGAAGCAGTGTGCAATGGCCAGATTATGGGTTGCCAAGGGTATAGGAGAAGTAGGGAATGGCAGGTCAAGTCAATAAATGAAGAGGAAGCACAGTTAAAAACCTGCCACATGATGTGCAGGATTGGTAAGTATCTGGAGGACTACCTCATGAAGAGCTCAGCTGAGGTGCTGCCTATTCAGAGGTTGCCTCAAGGCAAAGACTCCATGTAAGTATAGGGAGTGGTAGTGTGGTCTAGTGGTTGGTGCACAATGTGCACCAAGTGTTCAGAAATCCTCCCTGGTTTGGAAGAGATTTGCCAAGTAACATGTGCATATAAGTAGTGAGCCCCAGAAAGCTGTATAATGCTTGGTGCAGCAGTTATAGGACCTCTCCTGTATTTGATATTCAAAATATTTAACAGCAGATTCTACATGGACACTGACCAATCAGTATAAACACTGAAACAGGATGCTGGAGCAGGTATTATGCCTTCAGTTGTAGATTATAAGGGGGCCCAGGGATCCTTAGGGAGAGTCTAGTGCAGCTGAGGTGATGGTGGATGCAGGGGTTTGTAGAGGAAGGGATCGGGGCAATGGCTCTTCGTCAATAGATATGGAAGTATTTCAATATTTTAACACCTGATGTGACCTTACTGGTATATTCTGAATAGATATTGTTCCTGGTGGTAGGATTATTATTCCAGGAAAGAGTTGGCTAATAGTATGAGGAATTTTGGACAGTAGCAGATGGCTGGCTCACAGTGTATGGAGAAACAAAGAGGGCAGGGCAAAAATAGGGCCTTTGGAAGCCCTAATTAATGAAAACATTTTTGTGTCCACCTTCCTCTCTGTAATTCACATGGAAACAATTATAAGCCATACAACAGATGACAAAAAAAATCCAACAAAGATCTGATTTTTCTGATCTACTTCAGCTTTTTAAATATCAAATTTCTAACTCTTTAAAAAATCATTTGATTGGTGCCCCCACAGTGTTATTCTCTAAACACATCCTTATCTGGCCTTCTGGATAATGCAGCACTGATTAGGGGCACTAGAAAGTGGTTTCACTGGGCATATGGTGAGATGTGGATCCTGCTCTGGTAAATGGTTGCCTTTCTGTGAGCAAAACAGCCATATAAGCTGTAGTGAAGGTGAAAGCTGGTGAGGCCAGCCTCACAGCAGACCCAGCAATTAGAGTCTCTGGGCTGATAGTCTTGTGGGAAGTGGTGGCTGGTGGTGAGGATGGACATAATATGCAGAGGGGCAGGATGGTAGGGCCTGCTTCATTGTATTGGAGAGTTCACTGAGAGCTCTAATCTGAGCAAGGGTTGCCTCACTGAGTAAAGAGTGGCTGGGTAGGCCACAAAGTCAGTATCCAGATTGCATAATTGCAAGGTGCACTCTGGTGGAAGGCAGACATGTCTCAGTGTGTATCACAGCTGATGTGTGATCTTAAGAAAGCTCTTACTCCATGCACAATTAAGATATAGCTTCTCTTGTGAGCAAAGGCTGCTTATTGGTGTTAGGAGCATGGGTAAGTGCCTGGAGGATTGTCTGGGAGTATGGTGGTGTGAACCTGGTCTGAGAAGGTGCTGTCTGGGCTCATGCTATTAGTGGATAAGGGCCCTGAGGGATATGTCAAGGAAAGAAGAAAGAGCTCCGGGCTGGATGGGAGCTGTCCAGTGTGGTATGGCATAATCATGAGGGTCATAGCTGGGCAGACAGCTACCCCACCGTATGTAGACAGGTCCAAAGGTCTCCGTCTTGGCAAGATCCTGCCTAATGGTATGCAGTGTGTAGAAAGTGCCTGAGCCTAGAATGAATCTTTGAGCAAATTACAGCCAATTATAGTACATGGGAGTCAGTACTCTAGAAGGGTTGCCTATTGTTGACTACTCACTGGCCTACACCTTTCTATCATTAAATATCTGTTCAGATAAAGAAAGAGAAGTCTCTGGACAGTATTGAATATGCTCCTGGGATGTTAAGCTTAAATAGTCTTGTGTCCTGGAAGACACCAAGTCTTCAATTCCCCCATTTGCACTGACACTGGTAGCTAGCTGACAAAAAACATTGTGAACCTCAAGCTTCAGAACCTTCTGTGGCCCCTACTTTCACCTCCTCCTAAGCCAGTAATGGAAACTTATTCCTCAACCTGGCACAGCTCACTCTATCAGTGTACTTGGAGTCTACACCTATTATCTCAGTTCCAGCCTGGAAGAAAAGACACAAGAAGGCCTGGCCTCAGAAACCCTTTACCTCAGTTACACAGGAGGTATACTCCTGAATATATCACAGATCTCAGAATAAACATGTGAATCTAGTAAAATTGTGCATATGAGATACTTGTGCTGTGCATCTATCAAAAGTTTCCACAGTATAATCTACTGTTGTCTGTTCATAGTTTAATAACATATATAATATGGCTTATTATTTAATAACAGTATGTGATACACCAATATATGCTGATTTTTTATGCTTTTCTGACATGGTTAAAGGGGTATGGCAGCTACTAAATCCATTGTTCCATAAAAGAAGACAAAACATTTACAATATTTTTCACTCCATTGCTATTGCATCAACTTAAGTCTTTATACAATTGTGGTTTATGCAAAAAGAGTCAAAGGAAAGAAAAGACCCATTACAGTGTATTGGTTAACAGATGTGGTTCTGAGGTTAGAGAACCTTACTTCAAATCCTGTCTTTATCACTCAGTAGCTATATGAACCAGGAAAACTTATTCACTACTCTGAGCCTCTGCTTTATCATTTATAAACTGGAAGTAACAGTAATTGTACCCCCCCCAAGGGAATTGTTGTGGCAATTAAATGAAGCTGTGAGATGATGTGCATAAGGTGCTTAAGACAGTGTCTGGCACATAGTAAGCACTCAATAAATGTTGGCTGTCATTATTATTAACATCACGAGGTAGAGGGACTAAAGAACGAAATTTTGACTATTACTTTGTATTATCTATGACAAAAACTCAGTACTTTTTAAGCACCCAGCTATGTAAAACATCTTCTGGAGACTCTGGTCAGCATTCCAAGGTTTGTCATAAAATACTCATTCTCCTGTTACTGACATATAGGCTGTTCTTCACCTCCAATGCTTGCCTGCTTCTTCGATTCTTGCTTGTTCTAACTTAATTTTCCCTCCCTCAGCAACTTCTGGAGATGGTGGGAGAAACTGAGAGGGTGCCTGGGAGTACATAGCTATGGTTTCTGAACTAGGAAGCACAAGGAGGTAGGCTCAGGCAGGGCCAAGGATGGATAGTAGCTGCTGTTCCCAAAGTCCTCCTCACAGGCCAAGTGGAAGCCTTGTTTACAGCCATGGGCCTACTTATCTTCCAGGCTTCCCAGTTTCCTACTTTACAATGACCTTGGAGATTATAAGAGTTAGGGGATTCACCATCTTCATGTTTTTGGAAGATCAACCATTCCCTTGAACTGGAGAGCTCCGTTTTAGGGCCAATTTGAGATTTGGTACTTAACAAGGGTATCTTCCTATCTAGTATTCATAGGACTCTAGTGACAGACTAGACCTAATCATTTCACTTACATGTGAATCATCACCTTCCATTTCCCTCTTTACTTATTTTCCTTTTTCTAGGCAGTTCTGATTGCTTACACGCACACACACACACACACACACGGTAACACACATTGTTCATAAGGTCCACTGTACTAAGGAGAGATCAGCAAGCAAATGGAAATCTTAAGTTATCAGAGGCTCAGATTGTATCAGCAACCCAGTGATGGGGCAAGAAAAATGAGACCTTATGATGATTATTAGATCAGGAGAAAAACATCTCAAAATGTTCAATATGGAAGACCAGCTCTAGAGGAAAGAGAAAATAAAGTAAATGGGCACAAGAGCAGTTCTAAAAAGCAATCTCTGTGGGGTTTTGGCTTACTGCCCGGACCGTTACACAAATTAAATTCTTCTAGTGAAAGCCAGGGAAAGGCTTCCACTAGACAAGCTGAGTTAATCAATAAAATCTCAAAGACTTGAGATTTCTATTCAGAAAAAAATTCATACTCATATTCAACAAATATTTATTGTACAGGTATTACGTGCCAGGCATTTTTGTAGACCCTGGGGATACAGAGGTGAAGAAGCCAAACAAAGTTACTGCTCCAATAGAGTGTACTTTTTTCCCCCAATAGGAGTTGAATCCTTTTCCAGAACCCAACTTCAGATTGTTTTGTCTTGTTCAGAATATGACAGCCCACTCTGACCACCCAAACCCACTCCTCTCTCTTCTGCTCAAGCCCAAGGCCCAAGGCACAGGACTAAGTTCTAGGTTCCATTTCCTACAGCTATGAACCACTGCAGAGCCTTGGACCACTTGCCACTTTGTCCTTTGCGTCTCTATTTCACAGCCTCCTCCTCTCCTGCCTGCCCCATCCCACCAACAGGTTTGCCTTGTAGGGACTAGACATAGACACACGACAAATAAGCCCTGCAATCAAAACCAAACATTCATTGTCTTGCCCTCATTAGAGACCTATTATATACTTTCTGCACAAGCATTGAAACTGGCTGGTGCAAATCTGCCAACAGCAGCAGAACAATCAGTCTCTGATCGGTTTTTGGCTCCCACCAAGAGTTCAAGATAAAGCAAAGAAAGAGGATAGAATAACAATCTGAGATTGCTGCCAACAGCTCCTTGTGAGGTGAAGGGCTGGGCCTAGAAGTCTGAGGGTCTCAACCCAGTTCTACTACTAACTCAGAAGAGCTCCTTCATCTTGGCAAGGCACAGGTTGGCAGTGAGGAAAAATTATAAGGGCAGTTGTTCAACTGACAGCATTAGGAAGCAAGTCTGATTTACAAAAAAAAGCTTTACATATTGGGGTTAACTTTTTTACGTTGTTGCACTGACAGCATCGCTTCTGGTGTTTAAGGGATCAGACTGTGTATTTGCATTGGAAAAAGCAAATAGGAGTGATAACTTTCTTTATAGCTAGGCTTCCCCTCCCCCCCAAAAGACCACAAAGTCTTTTAGAGGAATTCTCCATTGCTTATCTTGATATCTGTCCCTGTTAGTAGTGAGAGGCATATATTAGGGGGCTGATGGCAAAAAGGATCACAGTGCTTCCTCACAGCCCATGCTTGGAACTCTCTACCTGGGAAAAACATCCACAGAGTTATTCAAGAGAGGGAGTGAACCGTGGGGGAGTGCCTGGGGAAATTGAAAATTATTATAATCTACATTTCTAGTTACACTTCCTGGGAGCTAAGAAATGTGATAGACAGATCCCTTGAAATAAAGATTTCCTATCCCCTTCAGTTGATTTTTATTCCTCAAGGAATCCCACTCCTATTGTTTTGAACTCTCATGGCTATGCTGATTATGTACCCAATCTCTATCTTCTCCTCAGTCCTTCCTGTAGAATTCTAAACTCACACTGAGACAGTCTCCCAGACACCTCAGAGGATGAGTAAAAATCAGCATGTTCTATACCAAACCTGTCATTCTTCCCTCCCACCTACCAGCAGTTTTTCTCTCAAACTTCCTATTTTGTTCTAATGGCAAGAAACTATGGAATCATCATTCATCTCTTCTTTCTATTCCTATAGACCAAGTTCCACTGATTTATTCCTTCATTTCTTTTTTTGGTTAATGAATGGATAATTACTTATTGCTTAATTGATCTGTGGTCCTAGTCTTGATACTCTGTACTGGAAATAGTGACTTAGGATAAATTTTCTGTATTAAATACCTTTAAATGAAATCTGGGTGGGATTGGTCTAATACTGATTTTTCCTCCTTCATCTCACTACTACCACCAATTTAATTAAAACCTTTATTGATTGTTATGTGTATTACTGCAGTAACCACTCTGCTGCCAATTAATTTATGCAACATTCACTCAATATGTATTTATTGTGTGTCTACTACATACCAGGCACTGTTCCAGGCATGGGAGATACAACAGTGAATAGGACAGAAAAGGTTCCTGCTCTAATGGCGCTTACATTCTAGTTGTGTGTGGGGATTGGGTAGTAAGCACATAAATAAGATGATTTGACATAAATACTATAAAAATAATAAAACAGGCTGATGTATTAGAAAGTGATGGCAAGGAAGGGAGGCTACTTTACCTGGTGAAGAAAACTCTTTCTGAGGTGAAGTGACATCTATGCTAAGACCTAAAGTGCAAGAAGAAGCCTGTCACATGTAAAGATCTAGGGGAAGAACATTCCAAGAAGAGAAAAGAGCAGTGCAGAGGCCTTAACTGGATTGTTAGCAGAACAGAAAAGACAGTAAGACTAAAATATTGTGAGCAAGAGGGAGTGTGGCACAAGATGAGGCTGAAGAGACATGCAGGGGCCAAATCCCATAGGGCCCTTGCAAGCCATCGGAAGGAGTCTGGATTTTAAGTGCAACAGGAAGCTATTGGATGGTTTCAAGCAGAGGAGTGACATGATCTTATGTTTTTAAAACCTCACTTTGAAGGTTTTGTGAAGAATTCACTGTAGGCCCCATAATTAGTAGTAAAAATATAAAAGAGGAAGAGTAGAAGTGTGCAAACCAGTTAAGAGACAATCGTAGTGGTCTAGGCAAAAGATGGTGGTGGCCTGGGCCAGGTGGGAGCAGTGGAGATAGAGAACAGGGATGGATTTTTATATGTTTTTGAGGGGGAGCCAATAGAACTTGTTAATAGATAGATGAAGAGGATGTGTTGGGTGGGAGAAAATAGGATCAAGAATGAGGCTTAGGTTATTGTCTTGGACAAATGGTACCATTTACTTATAAGGGGAAGCCTGCAGTAGAAATAATTTGGTGCAGATATGGTAAGTGCACAGATCAAGAGGATGTTTTTGGCCATGATAAGAATTTGAGATGCTATTAGACCCCTAAGTGGAGATGTTAGGTAGATAGGAGAATATATGAGTTTGAAACTCAGTGGAGAGGTGAGAGCTGAAGATATGAATATGAGCATCATCGTCATGCAGACATTTTTTGAAAGTATGGAACTGGATAAAATCACTTTAAATAAGAGTACCGATAAAGAGAGTAGAGGATCTAGAACTGAGCCATGGGGTGTGCCAACAATTAGAGATGACGTAGAGAAGAAATAGTCAACAAGGGAGACTAAGAAGGAATGGCTAGAGAGAGATGAGGAAAGCTGGGAGAGTATTGAGTTTGGAAAAATCAAGAGAAGAGAGTATTGCAGAAAAAAGACTGTTGGATGTGACTCCATGGAGGTCATTAGTGACCTTGACAAGAATATTAGGATATTGACAATGATATACCTGGGGGTAGATGCTTGTCTAAAGCAAGTGGAGAAGAGATTGTAAGTTAGGAAGTGGAAACAATGAGTATAGACTTTTTTTTTTATAGAAGGTATCCTATTAGGGCTGTAAAGAAAGAGAGTATGCAGCCAAAAAAGATTTTCATTTGTTTGTTTTTTGAAAGCAGCAGGCTGCCACTGCATATCTCTGGAGAAAGACTGATGATGCAGAAGAGAAAGATAGCATTGCAGGAGAAAAGTCCTTGAGGCGCCCAGAGGAGATGGCACTTCCTGCTGTCAGAGTGCCTTCCAAAAGGGAAGTTTGAATGATGCAATTCCCCTGCTCTAGAATTCCTCATGGCCTCCTAAATAAGCCCAACTCTGTAGCCTGGTATTTAAGCCCAGCTCCAGTCAAACTTTCCAGCTTTGTTATTATTCAGGAAGACTCCTGTGTGTATTCTATGCAGAAGCTGACACAAGCTACTTACTGGTCCCTTCATATCCTGTGTGAGTTCTCATCTGCAGGGCTTTGCTGGTGCCCTTTGCCCTCAGTTCTACCTGTTGAAAGACTACTCATGCCTCAGTGCCTTCCATGATGCCCCCAGTAAGAAATGATTCCTTTCTTCTCTGTCGCCTACAGCACTTTGCAATTCTTAAGGCTTGCATAAAAAAAAAACTAAAGTCATTGGCATTTATATAGTCTTCCTAGCTTATAAAGGATATATGTATGTTCTCACTTACTCTGATAACACGGTTCTGTCTTACAACATGTTGAGTTTGACTATATGTCTTATCTCCCCTACTAAATGATCAGCTCTCTAAGGTTGGGGACTACGTCTTAGTCCTCTTTGTATCTCACACATCCTCACACATTAGTCCTCTTTGTCTCTCAATGAATGTTGTAGAGGGATGCTATAACTCTGCATCTTCCTCTATATACAGATGTATCTCACTTAATATAGGAAACATGTTTCTGAAAAGTTAAGAAGGATTCTGAATTTATGTAAATGAATCCTTTATGGCATTTACCTCAGAGGCCATCCAGTTTTACAGAGGCCTTTCTCTCATCCACTGGGAGTACTGAGCTCCCACCTCCTTACATAGCCAAGTGCTATGGCCTATGTGTGTTCTATGGCAGAGTTATGTGCCCTAGCATGCAGAGAGCTATGTACAATATAACTGGACTTGCAGCATTAGCCAAGTTCTGTTGCATTAAGGGTTACAACACAGAGAGTGCATGTGGGAAACATAGGGGCACAAAATATTCATAGTTATCTATTATTTGTAATAAACAGTTCTTACACAGCACTTATCATGTGCTAGTACTATTCTGAATGTTTTGCACATATTATTTTATTTTTCCTTCCCAAAACCCCATTAACAGGTACTATTCATATCCTCACATTACAGATGTGGAAACTAAGGCATATGTAATGTCCTCACATTACAGATGTGGAAACTTATCTGAGGTTACATAGGTAGTAAGTTGCTGGGCTGAGATTTGGAATCCTACACCCCATCTGTAGTCTGGTTCTTAACCACTATTCTATATTGCCTCACATGACATTATGCAATATTTTATACTTTTCTAAGCATTGTATATCACTTGTATCCTCATAACAAGTATATATGGTAAGCTGAGCAAAGGCTATGTGGCCATTTTACAGGGGGATAAACTGAAGCTCAGTAAAGGAAAATGACTTGTTTTAAGTCATACTCTTGTTTGACCATAGGCTCCTTCATCTTCGTAGAGTAAGCCCTCCCTTACACAATACCATTCCATCTATTGTAAACAAACAAACAAACAACAAAAACAACAACAAATTCAGCCTCTCATACTTTAGGGTTGAGCTTTTTCTACCCTTCCTTTCACTGACAGCAAATGAGTAGAGTTAACATGTGTAAAGCACCCAGCACAGTGCCCAGCAAATGGTAAGCACTCAGAAAATGGCCTTACTTGCCTTTCTCAGCCTCGGCCCCCATACAGTTTTCTCTGCCCACCAGCAGATGAGGCTCTCCTCTCGCTCCCAGTTCAGCAGGATAGCCAGGTGGCTCTTGTTAACAATAAGAGATGAGATTACAGAGTGAAACTTAGACAAGTAAATGAGAAGGCTAGGTTACCGGGAATTAATGGGGAAACAACAGAAACAATAGCTCAGAAGCACGGTCAAATAGAGGTGATCAGTGTCAAAAATTTTCTGTCCAATGGAGCTCCAGACCAACATCAACAATGCAGCCTAGGGTTGTTGACTGGCCCACAGCTAAGGTTGGCTGTGGTCCATGGAAACAGCAGGTGGGGTGGAGTGAAATCAGTCATGGAAGCAGTTGCCTAGAATTCTGAGACCATAACTTCCTAGAAGAATATAATAATGTTGCTCAGGACAACAGAACCTCTATTGCTGGAGGTATATGACTAGGCATGACTGCTGGCAAGACATGCATCCTTTACTTAACAGGATAGATCCAACTTCTGTTTCATAAATCCAACTTTTTAATTGCCTTCCTTTATAAACTTTCCTATTAGCTTCCTTCTCCTTATCCTGGGCAAAAAAAACATCAGAACATCAGACAGTGCAATCACATCACATACAGGGAGATAGCAAGCTTGGTGAAATCTCTTATTTAAATGAAAAAGAAACCCATAACCATATGCTAAATTATCCACAATCCCTCTCAAATATCAATAGAAATGCTGTGCTCAAAATGCCAGAAAATATAACTGTTGAAAATAAAAATATGACATAATTCTGGCAACCTGGCAGTATCTGCCAATAACATAGTGGAAAGTGTTAGCAGCATGGTTCTGCCTTTCACTAGTGTCAAACCACCTTAGCACGTTCAAATTGACATCCAAGGTAATTTTGTATACGTTTTGGGCACTTTTCCCATTGCTCGCCCTATTGGCATCTTTCCAGACAGACACCTGTACCTGATTATACCTGTAGCATCTGTTGAGGATACTTGGGAAGAATTGCTAACAGTACCTAAGCTCTAAGGTGGAAGTCAATTTCATTTGGGGAGGAGAAAAGGTCTGGAGAGGTCTGTAACTGGGATGTCTGTCCATTGGGCTTCTCTTGCAGAGGCTGTGTATCCCACTGTAAGCTTTCATGTCATAGGTCATATAGTCTGAAACTTTCATCTCCCAGCCATTTCTAAGTCTCTTATGCCAACCCCTTCCCTAAAAGGCTCAGGTTCACAATTTCAATGATTCAGCTTATATGGGCAATTCCAAAATGTCAGGTTTTCTTAGAGTTTTTGTTCCACTAACCTGCTTAAAAACATTCCAAGATCAACTTCTGGTAGTCACAGATGACAGCACAGATGGAAAAATTAACACTCATGTGTAAAAGCACTTCCAGAATGCTGGTATGTAGTTTCTCTAGAGCTGCACCTGAGGGACTGCTACTACAAGATGGGAGACAATGGTAGACAGCAGAGGAGACCTTGTTCATCATTCATGGTAATTAGGCCACCACCGTAGCCAAGAAGGCACCTGTGTATTTGCTGTTGGTCAGGCCCCACTGTCGCATCCCTCTCCCTGTTTCTAAAGCAACATCCCAGGAGTGACCAGAGTACTTGGGAATAAAGGAAAGGAGAAGACCAGGAATCTTGATACCACTGCTTTGCAAAAGTTGCCAACTCTTTTTCTAGGGGTCTCCTACAAAGACCAAATGAACAAAATAGGGTTTCCCCCGGGGGAAGACAGACTATAAAATGACGACAGAAGATGGAAGGAAAAGCAGGAGCAACCAAAGACCACCCTCCAAGCATTTGGCATAACTAGGGGAAATAATACTTCTTCATCATTTTAGAATGTGATGGGAACATGTGAGGCCTGATTTCTCTTTCAAGATCTGTCACTAATTCACTGTGTGGCTCTGGGCAAGTAACTTTATGGAGTCTTCTCATCTACAAAATACGTAAAGTTTTAGCTTCCAAGTCTACCTGCCTATTTCAAAGCATGATGAGAGAATTGCATGTGATATACTTTGGGTTTCTTATAATGGTTGAAGCCACCGGAAATCAGAAAAAACATGCTTTTTAAAAATCTTCTTAAAATCAATAAAGAACTACTGACAAGGTAGTTAAGTGTTGTTAGGCAAAAATGAAGTGATAGTGAGAACCTAGAGAGATGAGTAAGCATAGATGTAGCTGCTTTTGCTGTAAGGGCATTTTTCCATGCCAGAAAATTTCAACTTTAATATTGAAAACCTTGTGGATCAAGAGGGACAGAAATCATAGCCCAGAGCCAATAGAAGGTAAGAAGTCTGTTAGGAAATTCTCCCCCCAGAAAACTAGGGCTCCAAATGATTATACCTGCAGAATAAGGGTAAACCACATATGAACCTTGGGGAGCTGCAGATTGCATTTATACTGTCTAGGAAAACTTAATTAGTAAACTTAAATTTGCCCCAGACTAGCAATGCCTCAGGATTCTCACTAAAGCAAATACAAATTCTCTCTCTGAAGAAAGAACTTTATTCTGAGCTTCAAATCGCTACTACAAATAGTTTTTCCAATACAACAACTAGCATATGAAGATAACCAGATACACGAGGAAATAAGAGACCGTGACCAGGAGTCTAAAGAAAGAGCAAACAACAGAAACTGACCCTCAAATACTTCAGATGTTGGACATATCAGAGATAGACTATAAAATGATGCTTACTGTGTTTGAAGAAATGGAGTGAGACTGTCCTACAGTTTTATATTATCCACAAGCAGGGTAAAAGTATGATTTTAAAACTATGACATCCTCTACTTACAGCTTTTAATTTTTTTTTTTTTTTTTTTTGAGACAGGATCTTGTTCTATCACCCAGGCTGGAATGTAGTGGCACAATCATAACTCACTGCAGCCTCAAACTCTCAAACTCCTGGGCTCAGGCAATCCTCCTGCCTCAGCCTCCTGAATAGCTTGGACTACAGGTGTGTGCCATCGCACCTGGCTAATCATATACATACATACATATATATATAAATATATAAATATATAGATATATAGATATATAAATATATATATATATAGTAGAGACAGGGTCTTGCTATATTACCCAGGCTGGTCTCGAACTCCTGGGCTCAAGTGATCCTCCCTCTTCAACCTCCCAAATGTGTTGGGATTACAGGCGTGAGCCACCACACCTGGCCTTCAGCTTTTAACTCTTGAATGTTTACTAATCTCTACTGTCTGGCTGTCCTGTGAGTGAAGTATGGAGTGGTCATGTGGCTGCTCACCTCAGCCCCCAAAGGAAGCATGACTGATTCAAAAGAAATCAGAACATGGGGAGAAAGGGACATAAAACAGATGCAGCCTTGCCTTTATAGTTTAATTTGCTAAGACCTGGGAAGTGAGAAGATGAAAGTGTAGATGTAAGCACAGGCAGGGGCATGGGCAGGGCTTGGGCAAAGGCAAAGGCAGGGCAAAATAAAAGACAGACATCACAAATTTGTTTTTTGAACACTTGGCCATTCAATGAATTCACTTTTGGAGAATTGGATTTTGGTCAGTTAGTCTAGAGTCATTTGATATGTGGTTTCCCCATGTGGATTTCCCCTGTCTCTTGTCCCAGGAACTTGGAGCACAGCACAAGAAAAGTAGGATGGCTAGCAGGGCTGGCCTTGAGGGTGTGCAACATAGCCTGTGCCATGGTATAGGGCCCCGAATCTGAAGAGCCCTATGCTTGGTTTAATGCTCTACTCTCACTGTCTCGAAATTAACTATTTTAGCAAGAGGCCTCACATTTCTGTTTTTCACTGGGCTCTGAAAATGACACAGCCTGTCCTGAGGGCTGCAGTGGTGAGTGGGTGGGCAGCAGCAGATGGTGTGGATAAGACCAATGGTCATTCACTGAGTTTTGCCAACCTAATGGCTCATGAAGGCTCCAAGTCTAAGGCTAAATGAATGTCCAGGGACACCATATGCAGCCCATGAGTGGAAGTGGCAATGGAGGTACAGGGTGTCAATCAAGAACTATTTGAAGGTGCCACACATCTATCCAGCACTTACTATATACCAGGCACTGGGTTAATCCCTGTGCATATATTGTCTAATTAATTTCTTATTATGAGCAGGGCACTGTGGGAAAATCAGAAAAACACTTTAAAAGTCCTCTTTTGGGGAGAAGTTTACTGTCTAGACAGAGACATCTATTTGTTGAATAGAGACACATATGTATAAGCAGTAATAAAGAAATAAATATGCAGTAATAAAGACACACACATATATAAAAAAGTATATATGTGCAGTAATAAAACAACAGAAAAGGCAGTGTGTATTTAAGTGTCAAATGCATGACGGATCTGAGTAGTAGCATAATCTCAATTCAGAGAATGGAATTCCACTGAGTTGGGGTGGTCCAATAAAGTTTATTGAAGAAACTGAGGCTTAAGACAGGTCTTGAAGGAAAGGCAAGTCCTGGATACATGGGCGATGGTATCAAGAAGTCCAAGCAAGGAGAATGGTATGGAAGAGAGATGGGAAGTACAAACACCCGCAGTGTAACAGGGAGTGGAGGTAGGATGAGGTTGAACCATCTTGCTGAAGTAGAAGGCATAGGGGGTAGCGTGAGGGAGGCAGCTACAGTTTCTGAAAAGAGGAGTCTGTGGAAGGCCTCAAATGCCATGATTTGCACTCGATCTACAGATGCTGGGGAAAAGAAGCAAAGCTTTTGGGCAGAGGGGTGGCACAATGAAGGAGTGTTTGGGGAAGCTAAACCTGATGGCAAAGACAGGTGGTACCAAGTGAGGCAATCTCTGTCCTGGGAGAGTTCAGACTGTCTCTAAAGGAATATGGACAAATTGTGCCCCAAACACTCCCCCAGGACTGTCCCTGAGGACTGCCAAGAGGGCAAAGTGAGAGCAATTTTGCATCCCAAGCCCTCTCTTCTCCTCATCCCTTCCCAGCCAGGGCCTGTCTGGACCCCAGCTTTTGCCTCAGTGCCTACGCAAACACTAATAAGTGCCAAAGTGTTGCCATAGAAACCGTTGCTTCATTTCTCTCAGAGAATGCTCTGCAGCCGCAAGGCTTCCTGCTTTGGGAAGCTTTTAGCAAATATTTGAAGAAAGTGGCAAATGCGTCAGCCAGGAGTGTATGTGTTGAATTGGCTGCTGTGATGGGGGCTGGAAGAAAGGAGCTATATCGTGATACAGGGTCCACTGAGGAACTGACTCAGTTCTGGGAGGCCACTGGAAAACAATTACCTTCTAAAGCCACAGTGTCTTTAGTTAACAGGCTGGGTTCCTAACAATGCTTTACCCCATTTCACTACCACTGGATTATACCCTAGTGCCTGATAGTTTCAATCTCAACTACCCCCACCCAGGAAACTGCCAGTGTCACTTTGAACTTCCCTCTGGTACAGCTCGTAATAATGGGCTAAAGACTGGCAGAATCAAGTGGAACACAAGAGGGCTGAGAGTTGCAGAGGAAAACCCATAATGATAATAACTAGAAATAAATCTTAGTTTGTTCTGTGAAGGGTACTATACTAAGCACTTTATGGGGGTTTCATCATTTAATTCTGACAGTATCCTGCACAGTTGGTCCTTTGAGCCTCAAGAGGCCAAGTGATTTACCTAGACAATCACAGGAAATAGGTGGTTGAGCTAGGAGTGTGAACCATGATTTGTCATACATTCTTAACCACTCTGTCATACTGCTTTTCTTTTTTCTTTTTTAAATAATGGTTTTATTGGGAAATATAGTATGCATTGAAAAGTGTATAAAATATATCTATATTTTCTTAAAGTTATATTTATCTGTTTCTAGTAATTGATCCATTATGATGATAATAATGATTAAAATAGTTAATATTTACTGGGCACTTAGTTTTTGCCAAGAGTGCTAAGTGCTTTACCTACATTCTGTATAATCTAATTGTCACAACAACCCAATGAATCAGGGGCTTTTACTAGTATCTCTAATTAAGAGAAGGGGAAATTGAGGCTTGGTGAGATTAAGTAACTCATGTGGTGGAACTTGGCTAAGCCAGGACATGAACCCAGGTCTCTCCGATTCCAAGGCCATACTTGCAGTTGCTGAGTGGCAGTCTCTCTGGAACTAGGTTAAGTCTTCTAGTTCAGGGAAACCTCCACCTTCTACTTCTCTGATGGTGTCTTGGAGACATTTTTTTCTTCCTTTCCTTTTTTTTTTTTTTTTTTTTTGCTACATCTACTTTTCCCAGAGTGGTTAAAATACTGCAGGGTCTCAGCCCTTCTCTAACATGCAGGAAATCCCCTGGTTTCTCAGGGTTGGCAGGCTTGCTTCAGTCAAGACCCTAGGAATTATGTGCCTCACAGGACCCCTTCTGAGCTTGGGCCTCTGCTTGTGGGAGATTCCTTCACCTATGTGCTCACACCTTGCCTTGCCTTCCCGGTTTGGATTCCAGCCTAGAGCAGGGCTGGGAATACTGAAACTCCTCCAGTTATTCAGGAGGCTGCATCTGTGTGGGCTGCAATCTAGTCTGATTCTCCAAGTAAAAAATCATTTCTGCCCTAGTTCTTTCACTGTCCTTTGTCTACATGGTCTATTAAAGCATTAGCCTGGTCTGCTGAGCTTAGAGTAACTCCAGCGCTCTTTCTAGTCCATCACCGAGAAACCTCACCTGGAGGCAGACTTCTTCTGGTCTTTAGTGAGAGTGACAGGTGGTGGAGGGTGGATGAATGGATGCTATTCTCTGCCCAAATAAGAGGCTAAAGTCAAATGGCAGATGCAGGTACAGCTAGGTCAGATAGAAAACTGAGTAGCTGATGGCATTCGTTTTATTACATGATAATTCCTCTCATTTAATAGCATCAGGGACCTCACAAATGAGGAGACTGTAAATCAGCAAGTGACATCGAGCACATGAATGAAACAGTTTCACCAAAAGCCTCTTGTCAATCAAATTTGGCTAACACCGGACAAAAAGGCAGAAAGTAAAACTGGCTTTCAAAGTAATAGCTGCTTTGTGAGCAAGGGAAGGGTACAGGTAAGTTGCCCTTCATAACTCTGAATTGTATTGATCAATTTTAAAATGTCATCCAAGAAAACACAAGTGTAAATGAGGGTGACAGCAGCAGAGGAGGAAAAAACTCTACTAAAAAGTTATGGCTTAAGTTGGGTCTAAGTCTGCCACGCTATTGCCTAGCAGGGTGACCTTGGAAAGCAAGTCATAGAACTTTTGATCAGGAAGTGATGATCAAGTTTATCTTGTCCAATCCTCTCTTGATGCTTGAATATATTTAATACCACCAGCCTCTGATGATGTCCTGAGAGTGGAAGGAAACTCATTACCCATCAAAGAACTCTCTCCAATTCTTAATGAGCTCTTATTTTTATCTATTTTGCTATTTAAAAGCTCTTATATTGTGCTTTACATATGTCAGATACTGATCTAAGCAAATTATAAATATTAAAGATTTAATCTTCATAACAATCCTATGATGTAGATACTATTATTATCCTCATGTCACAGGTAAGAAAACTAAGTGTCAGAGAGGCTAAAATACTTGCCCAAGGTCAGCAGAGCTAGTAAATGACAGAGTCAGAATTCTAACCTGGCCTATGTGGCTTCTGACACTATGCATTTAACCACCACACTGTAAAAAGCCCTTTTACTGGGCAAAACCCGTCTACCTCCTTATAAACTGCACCCATTGACCTTAGTACCTACTCTTCCTGGAGTCCCATACACCTCATTAAACTTAACCTCAGAAAGGATTTTGTCATGCTTGACTGCTGTAAGAAGGGTGGGGATGGTATCCCAGTCCAGGTGAGCAGAGGATGGCAGGGCACTTACTGTAAAAGTACCAGGTTCGCAAAAGGAAAGGAACTTCTCCAAAGTCACAGGGTGATCATAGAATTTGAATGTGAATCTATGTGTTGGGACTTCACGTTCAATGCCCTTTATGCTATAGTCCCTGATACTAACCTCATCCTTGCTTCCTGCCCCCAACACATAATACATTGTTGTTGATAATCATTGTAGCTACCATTAAATGAGTGTTTATTTACTCTTTGCCTGATGCTTTGCATACATTATTTCACTTAACCCTCAGAATCACCCCTACCCTGTGAGTTTGGGACTACTATCATTTTCATTTCACATATGTAGAGGTTGAAGCATAGGGAGGTCAAATAATTTGTCAACAGCCAAACAGCCAGTAAATCACAGAACTGGATTTGAACTCACATATTTTGGTCACTAAAGCCTGGGATTGTAATCACTATGTTGTAAGCCTCTTCATAATATTCACAAGAAACCTGGGGCACCTTATGAGCCCCTTCTTGAAAGGGAAATTATTAGTGTTAAAGGTCTATGAATACCTATAGATACCCTGTTCCTGATATAATCAGGTTTTTTAAAAATATTGAAAACGAAGAGTTCAAGAGACAAAAGAAGATAGTTTGCCTCATAACTGAGGTGATGAGACATGAAGCTATAATTGATAATACATGGTTCTTGGGGAGGGATTCATGCATGCTTTAATTTTACAACAAACTTTTCATCAGCACATACTATGTACCAGGCACTATACTAGGAATACAGTAGGGCTTCACTGTCTGCTACTTGATGGGTTCGATTTAGTTTCTTGCCAGGGTTATGCTGAGTCTCTATAATTAAGTGGAAGACAATATTCATGCTATTTCTGCCCAGAACTGAAACATTTGCTTTTCTTTGAGTGGTAAAAGCCACACTACCAAGGAGAGACCACTTTTTGAATGAATAACGGATGTGAGAAGATTAAAAGAGCCATTCACACCAACCCAAACAAGTCCAAAAAGGAAATCCTCTCAATTTCAAAATATTTGTAGGGAGTCAGTAAGCTTTAAAAAACAGTCACCACAACATGAGAGAGGGTTGATGGCCTTCACATATAAAGAGCTTATACATTTGTTAAGAAAAATACTAAGACTTGGCTGGGTGCAGTGGCTCATAATTGTAATCCCAGTACTTTGGGAGGCTGAGGTGAGCAGATCACTTGAGGTCAGGAGTTTGAGATCAGCTTGGCCAACATGGTGAAACCCCATCTCTACGAAAAATACAAAAGCTAGCTGGGCATGGTGGTGCATGCCTGTAATCCCAACTACTTGGGAGGCTGGGACAGGAGAATCACTTGAATCTGGGAGGCAGAGGTTGCAATGAGGAGAGATCATGCCACTGCACTCCAGCCTGGGTGGACAGAGTGAGACTCTGTCTTGAAAACAAACAAACAAACAAAACCTAAGACTCTAATGGTTAAATGGGCAAAAGATTCAAACAATTTCTAAAGGAGGAATTATAAATGGCTAATGAGTATGTAAAAACCATTCAACTTTACCTAGTAATAAAACACATAAAATGAATCAACAGTCAGATATAAATTCTACCCATCAAATAAGAGGTTTTTAAATTAGAGGACTAAATGATGGCAAGGAGTCTCGAATGGGCACTCTCATGCATGGTTTCTATAAATTGGATAAGCTTTCTGTAAAGAAATTGGTAATAAGCTAATATGGTTTGGCTCTGTGTGCCCACCCAAATATCACCTTGAATTGTAATAATCTCCACACGTCAAGGGCAGGACCAGGTGGAGATAATTGAATCATGGGGGGCAGTTTCCCCCATGCTGTTCTCGTGAGAGTGAGTTCTCACAAGATCTGATAGTTCTATAAGGGGGTTCCCCCTTAGCCCGACTCTTATTCTCTCTCCTGCTGCACTGTGAAGAGGTGCCTTCCACTATGATTGTAAGTTTCTTGAGGCCTTCCCAGCCACTTGGAACTGTGAGTCAATTAAACGTCTTTTTTTTTTTTTTTTTTTTTTTTAAATAAATTACCCAGTCTCGGATATTTCTTCATAGCAGCATGAGAATGGACTAATACAAAGCATAAAAAGCCTACACACATTTAGACCATTTCTCACATAATGGTGTGCTTTGGGCTTGTGTGAGGAAACAGCTGTGGTTGGGGCCACAAGCCTATCTACCTACTTAATAGACTCAGCATGCTATTTTGGACAGTTGAGCTTAGCCTCATGTAATTCTTAGTGTCTCAATTGGACTGTGGTCTGTGTTCAGCAAGCCCTCTGCAGTACATGTTAAGGAAATGGCTGCCTAGAGATTGATGAACTGATGGATTTGGCAATACACTGGGAGCCCAAGGTCCACATTTTACATTATAGGGAAAACAAGAATGGGCTTTGGCATCAGGCTCTTCCATTGACTGGCCGTTTAGCTTGTTTAGCTTTATGAAAGTTATTTACCTCTCTGTTTCAGTCTCCTGACCTGTAAATTGGGGCTAGTGTTATCCATCTCTCAAGATGATCTTAGACTTTGGAGTAAGGCTTTGCCGATTCTAAACAGGCTAATCTTGAGAAGCCTACTTAAACTTTCTCTCCAAACTTCAATTTTCTCATCTATTTAAGACTTCCCTCAAGGGCTGAAGCAAAGATGGAATGACATACAGTATGTACAGAACTTAACATGGTGCCAACACAGAGTTAAGAATAATAAATGAGAGGGGCTAAAACATAATATCTTGTAGTTGCACAGCACTTAAAATTCTATTTTTTAAGAATTTTATTTCTATTCTCTTTCTCTCTCTAGGAAAGTCTGGAAACATCCAGCTAATAATGTTTCACAGCCATGACCACAGCCTCTGCCTGCTGGCACGCCACACCACTTCCACCCTCCTCTCATGCCAGGCACCATTCAGTCCCCAGCATGGCGTCAGCTACCCACAGTAAAGAACAACAGGTGACTTGGAAAAATCCAGCCAAATGCTTACAACTCCCTCTGGGCATTGTAATGGCTATTTAACGGTGAACAAACTGAGGCTTAGAGATTTGGGTAAGTCCCCACAGAGTGCAGAAGTTGAAACAAGAGGCAGAATCCTTGACTTTTGTTGACCACAAGTACATACATTATCACAGCACTGTTTGTGTTTCAGGATGCTTTTCTGACATCTTAGTTGAGCCTCACAGCAAAGCAATGAGGTTGGCAGGGCAGATATTACCATGTCTTTTTCTTTCTTTCTTTCTTTTTTTTTTTTTTTTTTTTTGAGACAGTGTCTCACTCTGTCACCCAGGCTGGAGTACAGTGGTGCAATCTCGGCTCACTGCAGCCTTGACTTCCTGGATTCCAGCGATCCTTCCACCTCAGCTCCTGAAGTAGCTGGGACAACAGGTGGACACCACCATGCCTAGTTAATTTTTGTATTTTTGGTAGAGATGGGGTTTCACCATGTAGCCCAGGCCGGTCTTGAACTCCTGAGCTCAAGCCGTCTACCCAACTTGGCCTCCCAAAGTGCTGGGATTACAGGCATGAGCCACTGCGCCCAGCCACCATTTCTATTAAAAGATGAGGAAGTAAGGCCCAGAGAAAAGTGGACTTGCCTAAGGTCATATAGTTATCAGCAGAGGTGAAATTAGAACTTACTTCTCTTCTCTGTTAGTCTGGAGGTCATTCCCCTACACTATAAGTCCTAACACATCTGTCAAGGTCAGTTTCAAGGGGGTGCCGCACCTCAGACAGGATGCAGATGTTGTCATGGAGAAAAGACCAGATAACTGGTGACAGCAAGCCCATTCTTCAGCCCTTTGTAATATACTGGTCTGGACCTGGGGAATTACTGAAGGACTGAAACAGAAGCACCACTGTGTAATAAAGAGGTTGCCTAAAAAACCAGCCAAATAAGCTTATGTAAAAGCTGTCAGAAGGGGAGGAGTAAAGAATGACAATGTGGTCATTGAAGCATTTGGCCATAGTCTTGCTTATGGAAGGTGACCTCCATTTGCTCTCAGGATCGACTTTTGAAAAATCTCCTCTGGGATTTTTCCTTTTCAGTTTCTCTGTCTCTCTATCACTGTTTTTTTTTTCCCCTCTCACTTTCCCTGACCCCCACCCCCTCTGAGGGAGCTTCTCTCCCTTTGGACATAGTTTAGCCCTTCAAGTAGGTTACTGTGACTATCACCCAGAAAATAAGTCATCCTTCAATTTCACTCTCTAGCTGCCATCCTCATGGAAAACAAAATGCAGAAATAAAATAAAGAAGAAGAAATGTATGGTAGAATTGTGCACACACACTTGTGTGTTTGTGTGTATGGCAGGGAGAGGGGAGATAAGAATTTGAAACTGAAACAGAGAGTACCCAGTTTTGCCGGGGTGATGGCACAGGAATGACCTAAGGGATGAGACAGTGGGATTCTTTTTTTAAAAGTATATGAGATAATGCTCCTCTCACATAATTGCAAAATAGTAATAATAAAAACAACACGGGCCCACCCAAGCCATCACACCAAGCTGTCCATCCTAGCAACCAAAGCTGCTTCCCAACCACTGCCCCAACCATACTGCTGTTTTGGGATTTCTAACTGAGTGTGGGCTGGAGTAAGTGAGGGGTTTTAACAGACTCCTTAAAAGCAATTAACCAAATAGGAATCACTTAAGCGCAACTGGCTAATTTGGTGTTGGGGAATCATCTTAAAAAGCGTGTGTGGCAGACACCCCAGCCTTTCCTGTAACTGTATAGCTGGCTAGCTTAGCCAAGGGAGCTGCATTCCCAAATGCTGAGAAGTCTTATCAAAGGGGTCCACATGAGTTCTTACTTTGTCAGCTCGGATGTCTACCAAAATTAAAAACAAGTTAGGGCAAGTTCCATTTCATTGAGTCAGCAGTGACAGCAAGGTGAGTGCAGTCAATATGGGATCTTGCAGATCTGTACAGTGCCTGTGAGGCAAAGGGTACCTGACCTTGACATTTAGGCTTGTGCATTATGAATACCTGCGTGTGTGTTTGGATCTGTAGGGATAGATGAGGAAGGAGAGGAGGGGCACAGCACATTTGGAAATGCATGCTTCTCACAGACATGAGTGCTTGGACAAATAACACCTCTCACAGAAGAAGGTGATGGGTGGGAAGATTTGGTTTGTCACAGCTGTTTGTGACACAGATGTCTAGAGGGCTATGGCCATAAAGAATGTGTGTGTTGCCCCTGTGTGTACAGAGAGAGGGAGGATGTAAATGTGTGAGCTTACCAAGCTCTCTTTCACTCTATAGATTTGGGATGTTTCAGGGCCAGCATATCTAAATCTGCTGATAATAAATCAAGTGGAACTGTGTATGTATATCATGTCTCAAATCCTCTGTGTGAGTCATTCACTGACGTGTACGCCCAAGTGTACCATCCTGTGGGTTAGTAATGAGGGGAAAGAAGACAAGTACATAAGCATGGGGGACAAACTGACAATGAGCCTATGAAGAGCCCTTTAAGAAGAGGACAAGGAGAAAGATCTGACTCATTAAGACCCTACCTCATTAGGGCTTGAGTTACCCGGGAGCTGACCCAAACTACCTCATTTCCTTGACAATTGAGCCAATCTTCCTCCCTTCTCCCTTCACTTCAGTAATCAGGAGAAAGGGAAATGGAGCAAAATTGCCTCCATCAGATTAAATTTACATGTCTTCCATGCCTCTTTCTTTTCTAATAAGTGTCTGCAAGTGCCTGCCTCGTCTGTGCTCAGCATTGGGCAGTTTTCATTTTGTTTTTCACTATCTTTATTTGACCTACACAAGTACATTGTTCAAAGGGCATCCTGGGAAGAAGAATGGTTAAATGTAATATTGTGAGATACCCAAATCTCAATTTCTGACTGTCCCTACAAATATCAGGAACAGTAGCTACAAGTAGAGCAATATGTGAATTATCTTACACCCAGAGGTCTGGTACCCTAAAGAATAAGGCTTGGCTGAAAACCAGAGTTTTCACATACTGTTCCTGTTCCTTTTTTTAAAAAAACAAACAAACAAACAAACAAACAAACAAAAAACTAGTTACACAAATGCAATGAAGATTTAATGGTCTTCAAGAGCATTGAGCTAAATGTTTACAAGCTTGGGAAAGTTTCTGAATGAAAGCTGCCAACATGGTGGCCGAAAAGTAATGTGTTATTCCTTACTTTCTAGAACAAGCAATTATAAGAAATGCAATGTAGAGCCTCTTAACCGTTTTTGTACTATGCCCCCTGATGAAGCCAGTAAATCTCTCTCAAAACAATGTCTTTAAATGTATAAAATTAAATATATAAGATTACTAAGGAAATGAACAATATTGAAATGACTTTTTAAAGATTTGTGATATAGTCATTTATGTGCTTCATTAGCATATTAAACAAGTTACAGTAGTCGGTCTCATAACTACTGTAATTTTGAAATAGTGATGCACACAAATGATATTTCAAGACATCAGCCACGGCTGTAATGTTACAGGAAAATATGATTTCTATTGTTGATAAAGTCACAACTATTGCTAATACTGTCGTTTGTTGCCTACACTGGTAATTGAGGGAAAAGCTAAATTTCAGTTAGATATTAGTAAAAATACAAATCCCGGTTCATAGACCCACAGAATTCCATCCGTGGGTCCCTAAACGGTTAAGTTCTCTTGCACTTGAGAGGAAGAGAGGGCAAAAGTTGAAAATGAGGTTGCAATAGTAACCCCTAGTGGCCGGGCGCGGTGGCTCAAGCCTGTAATCCCAGCACTTTGGGAGGCCGAGACGGGCGGATCACGAGGTCAGGAGATCGAGACCATCCTGGCTAACACAGTGAAACTCCGTCTCTACTAAAAAATACAAAAAAAAATAGCCGGGCGAGGTGGTGGGCGCCTATAGTCCCAGCTACTCGGGAGGCTGAGGCAGGAGAATGGCGAAAACCCGGGAGGCGGAGCTTGCAGTGAGCTGAGATCCGGCCACTGCATTCCAGCCTGGGTGACAGAGCAAGACTCGTCTCAAAAAAAAAAAAAAAAAAAAAATAGTAACCTCTAAATAAGACAATGTTCTGTCCACTGCTGAAAAGTGAAAGTAGGCTGAAAAAGATGAAGACATTTACTGTATTGGAGACAAAAAGAAACAACAAGTACACAATCAAACAAATAACAACAAAGGAAAAGCTGCTCCCACCTCTGATTTTGTTCACCAAATGTCTGGAAATCAGAACTGATTTAACCATAGCTATTTAGTAACTACAGTCACTAAGCATGATGGGCCAGCATACCAGAAAGGCTTAAAATGTATGTTGTCTCTCTTTCCTGCTCAAAGAAGCCCTTTATTTGTTGCCTTTTCTCTACAGGAGGATGTCTAATCTTTTAGGGTTGGTTTCCAGGGATTCCCAGTACCTCCTTCCTATACAAAGCCTTCTCTGACCCTCTCTAGCTCATCACCCCTTGCTCAAGACTTGCCTAGCTCTCTCTACCTACTTCCAATCTAGTCCTCACTTACCGTATTCTAGTTCCTTGTTCCACATATCTATTTCTTTCACTAGACTGTGACCTCCCCAAAGATAGGAGCTATGTGAGACAAATGTCTTGCAGCAGGTAATCAATTTGTATGTGTTGCATGTGTATGCTAATGAGTGAAATGTCTTGTTTCCACTAAATCAGTCATTTCAAACAACTGGCTTTGACCGCATCAGTAGTTCATGCTGCAATTTGGTTGGGACAAGGGTAAAGGTGGGTTCTATGGAGTTAGTTGTTCTCCAGTTGCCAAATTCTAAGACAGTGACCAGTACAGCTGACTACAAACTGACTTGTAATGTAGCTTAAACTTTCACAGTGAGAATTAACATCATTCAAATGTATTAACACTAAGCTAAATGCAGCATTTGTATCACTGTTAAGTACATTTAAAACCTAATGAAAGAAGTGGAAAATAACCAGGAAGTATTTCATGATATCTTGAGGCAGGTCTACCTGAACTTCAAAAACAATCAGGAAACAAGCAGATGAAGCTGAGAATTTTTTCCTTCATCTCAGTCTAGCAAGAGTCCAGCCATCCTTCCATCTAGCTCCATCCATCCATCCATCCATCCATTCGTCATCCATCCAACATCCCTTCAACTATCCATTTATTCATCCATGATCCATACATTCAACATCCCTTCATCCATCTACCCACCCATCTATTTGGCCAACATAAATAGAGCATTTTAATCTTCTTGGAATCTTAAAGCCAAATAAACTCCACAATTAATGTAGTCCCTCAGGAGTGTCATGTGAAAATTCTGGTGGCAAATATGGAAATTGGATCTTTAACAATTGTTGAGTTAAACTAAGCAGCCCTTCTCTTAAGCTTCCTAGATCTTTTCAGTCCTGTCCTTCCTTCTCACTGCACATTCCCAATAATACTCATAAATCAACTCTACCACTCTTCTACACAAAAATTTCTCATCAGTAAACACGGGTAAGAAAACTCAGAGATGAACCATGTTGCCTAGAAATATTTTTTAAAAAAGAAAAATATATGTTATGAATGCATAAAATATATGTAGATATTCATATATTTTACCATTTACTCCCATAAAACTACACAAATCTATTATAAAAAGTTAACATTTATCAAAACTTATGCACACACGAACCATACATGGCACCATTCACAGTTGAGAGAAATGTAAGCAGATGTAATGATGCAGTATTAAATCATGACTGCATAAAATTAATTGTAGTACACACTGTACTGCTGTAATATTTTGTAGCCAACCTCCTGCTGTTCTTGTAGTGAGCTCAAGTATTATGAGTGTTCTTTAAAATGCCATATGATGCTAATCATCTTCAAGTAAGTAGATCCTCTCTCCAGTTAATTGTGGATCACAGTAAAAAGCGATCCTTGTGGTTCTTTCATGTTTTTCATCACATATAGTGCAATGCTGTAAACCTTGAATAACACCAGGAGATCCGCACGAAGTGCCATTAGTCATGCTGGACGTGCTCCCAAGAAGCAGAGAAAAGTCAAGATACTACAACAAAAAGTTGATTGCTTGATATGTACTGTAGATTGAGGTCTGCAGCTGCAGTTGCCCACTATTTCAGACAGACGATTCATCTTTTAAACAGATGATGCAAACTTACGGTATTGATAAATGCAGTACAGTACCGTAAATGTATTTTGTCTTCCTCATGACTTTCTTGATAATATTTTATTTTTCCTGGCATACTTTATTGTACTTTATTGTGAGAATACAGTATATAATGCATATAACATACAAAATACATGTTAATTGACTGTTTATGTTCTCAGTAAGACTTCTGGTCAATGGCAGGCTATTAGTAGTTAAGTTTTGGGGGACTGAAAAGTTACATGCTGATTTTTACTGTGTGGGGGCTTGGCAACCCTAACTCCCACATGGTTCCAGGGTCAACTGAAATTGCATCTTCGTCTGTTCTATTGTAGCATTTCATACTTACATTCCTTGCAACATATATGATGCTGTAGAGTTTTATCATTGCCTATAGGCTTCTCTTTGCTGATTGTGATCTGCTCAAAGGTAGAGCCCGTCATTTATTTGTTTCTTTATTATTTTATTTATTTTTGAGACAGGGTCTTGTTCTGTCACCAGACCGGAGTGCGGTGGCATGACCACAGCTCACTGCAGCCTACACCTCCTGGGCTCAAGCAGTCCTCTTGCCTTAGCTTCTCAAATAGCTGGGATTACAGGAGTGTACCACTGTGGCACAGCTAATTTAAAAAAAAAAATTGTAGAGACAGGGTCTCCCTATGTTTTCCAGGCTGGTCTTGAACTTGTGGCCTGAAGCAATCCTCTGGCCTCAGCCTCCCAAAGTGCTTGAATTATGGGCATGAGTCACTGTGCCCAGCTGAGACTGTTTTAGAGGCAACACAGTGAACTTCCTGGTTTCAACAGAGAGCCTCACTTTCCTCATCTGTATATGGGGGATAATAACAGTAGCTTCCCCACAGGTGGTTGTGAAAATTAAATAATGTTTGTAAAGTACTTGGAACATGGCAAGTGCTTACTAAGTGTTTGCTCCTATTATTACTTTTTATTTAACTTATCAACCCAACTTTTATTAACAGATGTATCTAGCTGACTTCCATATTGGTTTAGTTCTACCACAGAACAGGCTTCAATTTTTAATTGCTTTTTTTGTTAAATTATTATTTTCCCCTTATACTAAAATTTCAACTTGTATTTCTAACAAATTCTTTTTTCATTGTGGTAAAATATACATAAAATAAATTTACCATTTTAAGCATTTTTACTTGTACAAATCTGTGGCAATAAATACATTCACATTTAAAAAAAATTAATTTCAATACGTTTTTGGGGAACAGGTGGTTTTTGTTTACCTGAATAAGTTCTTTAATGGTGATTTCTGATATTTTCATGTACCCATCACCCGAGCAGTGTATACTCTACCCAGTGACTAGTCTTTTATCCCTCACCCACCTCCCACGCTTTCTCCCAAGTCCCCAAAGTCAAATGTATCTTAAGCCTTTGTGTCCGCATAGCTTAGCTCTCACATATGAGTAAGAACATATGATGTTTGGTTTTCCATTTCTGAGTTACTTCACTTAGAATAATAGTCTCCAGTTCCATCCAGGTTGCTGTGAATGCCATTATTTCATTCCTTTTTATGGCTGAGTAGTATTCCATGGTGTGTGTGTGTGTGTGTGTGTGTGTCACATTTTCTTTACCCACTCATTGATTGATGGGCATTTGGGCTGGTTCCATATATATGCAATTGCAAATTGTGCTGCTATAAACATGTGTGAAAGTATCTTTTTCATATAATGACTTGTTTTCCTCTGAATAGATACCTAGTAGTGGGATTGCTGGATCAAATGGTAGATGTACTTTTACTTCTTTAAGGAATCTCCACACTGTTTTCCATAGTGGTTGTACTAGTTTACATTCCTACCAACAGTGTAAAAAGTGTTCCCTGTTCACTGCATCCACATCAGCATCTATTATTTTTTGATTTTTTTATTATGGCCATTGTTGCAGGAATGAGGTGGCATTGCATTGTGGTTTTGATTTGCATTTCCCTGATAATTAGTGATAGTGAGCATTTTTCCATATGCTTGTTGGTCATTTGTATATTCTTTTGAGAATTGTCTATTCATGCCCTTAGCCCACTTTTTGATGGGATTGTTTGGTTTTTTTCTTGCTGATTTGTTTGAGTTCTTTGTAGATTCTGGATATTAGTCCTTTGTCAGATTTATAGATTGTGAAGATTTTCTCCCACTCTGTGGGTTGTCTGTTAATTCTGCTGATTATTTATTTTGCTGTGCTGAAGCTCTTTAGTCCAGTCCCATATATTTATCTTTGTTTTTGTTGCATTTGCTTTTGGGTTCTTGGTCATGAAGTCTTTGCCTAAGCCAATGTCTAGAAGGGTTTTTTTTCTTTTAAATGTAATCTTCTAGAATCTTCATGGTTTCAGGTCTGAGATTTCAGTCTTTGATCCATCTTGAGTTAATTTTTGTACAAGGCGTGAGATGAGAATCCAGTTTCATTCTTCCACATGTGGCTTGCCAATTATCCCAGCACCATTTTTCTTTAACATAGAGTGTCCTTTCCCCACTTTATGGTTTTGTTTGCTTTGTCAAAGATAAGTTGGCTCTAAGTATTTGGCTTTATTTCTGGGTTCTCTATTCTGTTTCATTCACCTATGTGCCTATTTTTATACCACTATGATGCTGTTTTGATGACTATGGCTGTGTAGTATAGTTTGAAGTCAGGTAATGTGATGCCTCCATATTTGTTCTTTTTTGTTAGTCTTGCTTTGGCTATGTGGGCTCTTTTTTGCTTCCATATTAATTTTAGGATTTTTTTTTCTAGTTCTGTGAAGAATGATGGTGGTATTTTGATGGCAATTGCATTGAATTTGTAGACTGCTTTTGGCAGTATGGTCATTTTCACAATATTGACTCTACCTATCCATGAGCATGAGAAGTGTTTCCATTTGTTTGTGTTGCCCATGATTTCTTTCAGCAGTGTTTTGTAGTTTTCCTTGTAGAGGTCTTTCACTTCCTTGGTTAGGTATATTCCTAAATATTTTATTTATTTTTACAGCTATTGGGAAGGGCGTTGAGTTTTTTATTTGATTTCAGCTTGGTCACTGTTGGTGTATAGCAGAGATACTGATTTGTGTACACTAATTTTGTATCCTAAAGCTTTGCTGAACTCATTTCCCAGTTCTAAGAGCTTTTTGGAAGAGTCTTCAGAGTTTTCTAGGTATATGATCATATCATCAGCAAATAGGGACAGCCTGACTTCCTCTTTACCAATTTGGATGCCCTTTATTTCTTTCTCTTGTCTGATTGCTCTGGCTAGGACTTCCAGTACTATGTTGAATAGAAGTGGTGAAAGTGGGCAGCCTTATCTTGGTCCAGTTCTCAGGGGGAATGTTTCAACTTTTCCCCATTCTGTATAATATTGGCTATGTGTTTGTTGTAAATGGCTTTTATTACCTTAAGGTATGTCCCTTCTATGCCAATTTGCTGAGGGTTTTAATCATAAAGGAATGCTGGATTTTGTCAAATGCTTTTTCTGTGTCTATTGAGATGATCATGTGATTTTTTTGTTTTAAATTCTGTTTATGTGGTGTATCACATTTATTGAGTTACATATATTAAACTATCTGTGCATCCCTCATATGAAACTCACTTGATTATGGTGGATTATCTTTTTGATATGCTGTTGGATTTGGTTTGCTAGTATTTTGTTGAGGACTTTTGCAACTATGTCCTACTTTGGGGATATTGGTCTGTAGTTTTCTTTTTTTGTTATGTCCTTTCCTGGTTTTGGTATTAAGGTATTAGGCTGGCTTTATAGAATGATTTAGGGATGATTCCCTCTTTTTCTATCTTGTGGAATAGTATCAATAGGATTGGTACCAATTCTTCTTTGAATGTCTGATAGAATTCAGCCGTGAATCCTTTGGGTCCTGGACTTTTTTGGTTTGGCAATTTTTAAATTACCATTTGAATCTCGCTGCTTCCTATTGGTCTGTTTGGAGATTTTGTATCTTCCTGGTTTAATCTAGGAGGGTTGGATATTTCCAGGAATTTATCCATTTCCTCTAGGTTTTCTAGTTTATGCACCTAAAGGTGCTCATAGTAGCCTCGAATGATCTTTTTTATTTCTGTGGCGTTGGTTATAATATCTCCTATTTTGTTTCTAATTGAGTTTATTTTGATCTTCTCTCTTCTTTTCTTGGTTAATCTTGCTAATGGTCTATCAATTTTATTTATCTTTTTAAAGAACCAGCTTTTTGTTTCATTTATCTTTTGTATTTTTTTTGTTTCAATTTCATTTAGTTCTGCTCTAATCTTCATTATTTCTTTGCTTCTGCTGGGTTTGGGTTTGGGTTGTTCTTGTTTCTCCAGTTCTGTGAGGTGTGATCTTAGATTTGTGCTCTTTCAGACTTTTTGATGTAGGCACTTAATGTTATGAAATTTCCTCTTAGCACTGCTTTTTGGTGTATCCCAGAGGTTTTCATAGGTTGTGTCATTATTATTGTTCAATTCAAATAATTATTTTAATTTCCATCTGAATTTCATCATCGACCCAAGGATCATTCAGGACTATGTTATTTAATTTCCATGTATTTGCATGGTTTTGAGGGTTCCTTTTGGAGTTAATTTCCAACTTTATTCCACTATGGTTTGAGAGAGTACTTGATATAATTTTAGTTTTCTTAAATTTATGGATACATGTTTTTTAGCCTATCATATGGTCTGTCTTGGAGAATGTTCCATGTGCTAATGAATAGAGTGTATATTCTGAAGTTGTTGGGTAGAATGTTCTGTAAATATCTGTTAAGCCCATTTGTTGTAGGGTATAGTTTACATTCATTGTTTCTTTGTTGACTTTCTGTTTTGATGACCTATCTAGTGCCGTCAGTGGAGTATTAAAGTCCCCCACAATTATTGTCCTGCTGTCCGTCTCATTTCTTAAGTCTAGTAGTTGTTTTATAATTTTGGGAGCTCCAGTTTTAGGTACATATATATCTAGAATTGTGATATTTTTCTGTTGGACTAGTCCTTTTATTATATGATGTCCCTCTTTGTCTTTTTTAACTGCTGTTACTTTAAAGTTTGTTTTGTCTGACATAAGAACCAGGAAAATGGCCATACTACCCAAAGTAATTTATAGATTCAATGCTATCCCCATCAAGCCACCACTGACTTTCCTCACAGAATTGAAAGAACTACTTTAAATTTCATATGGAACCAAAAAAGAGCCCACATAGCCAAGACAATCCTAAGCAAAAAGAACAAAGCTGGAGGCATCACTCTACCTGACTTCAAACTATACTACAAGGCTACAGTAACCAAAACAGCATGGTCCTGTACCAACACAGACATATAGACAAATGGAACAGAACAGAGGCCTCAGAAATAACACCACACATCTACAACCATCTGATCTTTGATGAACCTGACAAAAACAAGAAATGGGGAAATGATTTCCTATTTAATAAATGGTGCTGGGAAAACTGGCTGGCCATATGCAGAAAGCTGAAACTGGATCCCTTCCTTACATGTTATACAAAAATTAACTCAAGATGGATTAAAGACTTAAATGTAAGACCTAACACCATAAAAACCCTAGAAGAAAACCTAGGCAATACCATTTAGGGCACAGGCATGGGCAAAGACTTCATGACTAAAACACAAAAAGCAATGGCAACAAAAGCCAGCATAGACAAATGGGATCTAATTAAACTAAAGAGCTTCTGCACAGCAAATAAACTATCATCAGATTGAACAGGCAACCTACAGATTGGGAGAAAATTTTTATAATCTATCCATCTGACAAAGGGCTAATATCCAGAATCTACAAATAACTTAAACAAATTTACAAGAAAAAAACAAACAACCCCATCAAAAAATGGGTGAAGGATATGAACAGACACTTCTCAAAAGAAGACATTTATGCAGCTAACAAACTTATGAAAAAATGCTCATCATCACTGGTCATTAGAGAAATGCAGATCAAAACCACAATAAGATACTATCTCGCACCAGTTAGAATGGCGATCATTAAAATGTCAGGAAACAACAGATGCTGGAGAGCATGTGGAGAAAAAGGAACACTGTTGGAGGGAGTGTAAATTAGTTCATCCATTGTGGAAGACAGTGTGGCGATTCCTCAAGGATCTATAACTAGAAATACCATTTGGCCCAGCAATCCCATTACTGGCTATATACCCAAAGGAGTATAAATCATTCTACTATAAAGACACATGCACAGGTATGTTTATTGCAGCAGTGTTCACAATAGCAAAGTCTTGGAACCAATTCATATGCCCATCAATGATAGACTGGATAAAGAAAATGTGGCACATATATACCATGGAATACTATGCAGCCATAAAAAAGGATGACTTCATGTCCTTTGCAGGGACATGGATGAAACTGGAAGCTATCATTCTCAACAAAGTAACACAAGAAGAGAAAACCAAACACCGTGTGTTCTCACTCATAAGTGGGAGTTGAACAATGAGAACACATGGACACAGGGAGGGGAACATCACACACTGGGGTCTGTTGGGGAATGGAGGTCTGGGGGAGGCATAGCATTAGGAGAAATACCTAATGTAAATGATGAGTTGATGGGTGCAGTAAACCAACATGGCACATGTATACCTATGTAACAAAACTGCATGTTGTGCACATGTACCCCAGAACTTAAAATATTAAAAAAAAAAAAAAAAAAAAAAGAATAGCTACTCCTGCTCGCTTCTGGTGTCCATTTGCATGGAATATCTTTTTCTACCCCTTTACCTTAAGTTTATGTGAGTCCTTATGTGTTAGGTTAGTCTCCTGAAGACAGCAGAAACTTGGTTGTTGAATTCTTATCTATTCTGCCATTCTGTATCTTTCAAGTGGAGGATTCAGTTCATTTATATTCAATGTTAGTATTGAGATGTGTGGTACTACTCTATTCATTGTGTTACCTGTTGCCTGAACAACTTGTTTTGTTTTTTTTCATTGTATCATTGTTACATAGGTCCTGTGAGATTTATGCTTTAAGGAGGTTCTATTCTGTTGTATTTTGAGGATTTGTTTAAAGATTTAGAGATCCTTTCAGCACTTCTTTTAGTGCTGGCTTGGTAGTGGTGAATTCTCTTAGTATTTGTTTGTCTGGAAAAGACTGTATCTTTCCTTCATTTATGAAGCTTAGTTGCTCTGGATACAAAATTCTTGGCTAATAATTGTTTCGTTGAAGGAGGCTAAAAATATGTCCCCAAACCCTTATAGCTCGTAGGGTTTCTGCTGAGAAATCTGTTGTTAATCTGATAGATTTCCCTTTATAAGTTACCTGATGCTTTTGCCTCACAGCTCTTATGATTCTTTTCTTTGTCTTGACTTTAGATAACCTGATGGCTGTGTGCTTAGGTGGAGATCTTTTTGTGATGAATTTCCCAGGTGTTCTTTGAGCCTCTTGTATTTGGATGTCTAGATCTCTAGCAAGACTGGGGAAGTTTTCCTCAATTATTCCCTCAAATATGTTTTCCAAACTTGTAGATTTCTCTTCTTCCTCGGGAGCACCAATTATTCTTAAGTTTGGACGTTTAACATAGTCTCAAACTTCTTGGAGGCTTTGTTCATTTTTAAAAATTCTTTTTTCTTTGTCTTTGATGGATTGGTTTAATTTGAAAGCTTTGTCTTCAAGATCTGAAGTTCTCTCTCCTGCTTGTTTGATTCTATTACTGAGACTTTCCAGTGCATTTTGCACTTCTCTAAGCGTGTCCTTGATCTCCTGAGGTTATTTTTTAAATTCATGTTATCTACTTCACTGAATAATTTTCCCTTCATATCCTGTATCATATTTTTTATTTCTTTAAAATGGACTTTATCTTTCTCTAGTGCCTCCTTGATTAGCTTGGTAATTGACCTTCTGAATTCTTTTTCTGGCACTGCAGAGATTTCATCTTTGTTTGGATCCATTGCTGGTGAGCTGATATGATCTTTGGGGGGTGTTAAAGAACCTTATTTTGTCATATTACCAGAATTGTTTTTCTGGTTCCTTCTCATGTCAGAAGGAATATCGAGGTTTCAATGGCTGCTGTTCAGATTGTTTTGTCTCATGGGTGCTCCCTTAATGTGTTATTTTCCCCTTTCCTCTAGGAAAGAGACTTCCTGAGAGCTAAGCTGTAGTGATTTGTTTTTGCTCTTCTGGGTCTAGCCACCCAGTGGAGCTATTGGGCTCCAGGCTGGTACTGGGGAGTTTCTGCAAAGAGTCCTGTGATGTAATCTGTCTTCAGGTCTTGCAGTCCTGCATACCAGCAGCTGCTCTGCAGTGTATAGAGACTCTCTATACCTGCTAGGTGGAGGTAGCAGGGAAGTGAAATGGACTCTGTGAGGGTCTTTGGTTGTGTTTTTGTTTAGAGGGCTGGTTTTGTGTTGGTTGGCCTCCAGCCAGGAGGTGACCCTTTCAGGAGTGCAGCAACTGTGGCCCTATAAAGAGGATGCAAACTTGCCCTAGGGACACCTGATTAAGTATTCAGGTTTCTCAGGAGGTGGGAAGGGCAATAGAGCTCCTAAGAGATTATGACCTTTGTCTTACCTGGGCGGGTAGAGAAAGACCACTAGTTGGGGATAGGGATAGGCATGTCTGAGCTCCGCCTCTCCTTATGCAGTGTTTGCTGTGGCTACTGTGGGGGATGGGGATGTGGTTCCCAGTCCAGTGGCGTTATATACCCAGGGGGATTATGACTGCCTCTGATAAGTCACACAGGTCACCAGGGAAGTGGTGGAAAGCTGGCAGTCACAGGCCTCACCCCTTTCCCACAGAGCCCCCAGTCCTAAAGGCCAGTCTCACTTCCACCATGACCCTACAACAACACCAAGTCTATTTCTAAGCAGCCAGTGATCAGGGCTGAGAACTTATCCCAGACCACAAGCCTCCCCACTGGCTGAGAAAGCAAACAGACACAGGTTTTTGACATCTCAGGGAACCTGCAGTGGTGATCCAGTTCCTTCAAAGGGTCTGTGGATTCTCTCGGCTTCACCATTATGTACCTGTGGTAGTTCTTGGAGCAAAAGTTCATGATGAGAGTCTCTATACACTGCTCTCTCTGTCCGAGTGGGAGCTGCAAGTTAGTCCTGTTTCCTGTCTGCCATCTTAATCCTCCCACAGGTCTACATTCACATTGTTGTGCAATCATCATCACTATCTCCAGAAATTTTTCATCTTCCCCAACTGAAACTCTATACCCATAAATCAACAATTCCCCAATCTCCCCTCCTCTCAGCTCCTGGAAACCACCATTCCACTTTCTGATTGTATGGATTTGAGTACTCTAAGTACTTTATATAAGTGGAATCATACAATATTTGTCCTTTGGTGTCTGGCTTATTACACGTAGCATAATGTCTTTGAAGTTCATCCATTGCTGTAGAATATGTCAGAATTTCCATTCTTTTTAAGGATGGGTAACATATACAACATTTTCTTTATTCATCTGTTGGTGCACACTTAGGATGCTTCTAAGTTTTAGCTATTGTGAATAAAGCTGCAATGAACATGGATGTGTAAATATCTACTGACATCCCTGCTTTCAATTTCTTTGGGTATATACCCAGAGGTAGAACTACCAGATCATATGGTAATTCTATTTTTAATTTTTAAAGAAATTATCATACCATTTTCCATAGCAGCTGTACCATTTTACATTCCCACCAGCATTGCACAGGAGTTTCCATTTCTCCACATCCTGGCTAACACTTGTTATTTTTTGTGTATTTGTGTGTGTGTGTGTGTGTGTGTGCGTGTTTGTGTTTGTAAAATGGCCATCCTACTGGTGGTGTAAGGTGGTATCTCATTTGTTGTTTTGATTTGCCTTTCTCCAATGACTAGTGATGTCAAGCACCTTTTCATGTGTATATAGGCCATTTGTGTATCTTCTTTGGAGAAATGTATATTCAAATAATTTGCCCCCCCCCTTTTTCTTTTCTTTTCTTTTCTCTCTCTCTCTCTCTTTTTTTTTTTTTTTTTTTTTTTTTTGAGACAGGGTATCACTCTCTCACCCAGGCTGGAGTGCAGTGGCACAACCAAAGGTCACTGCAGCCTCAACCTCCCAGGCTCAATCAATTCTGCCGCCTCAGCTTCCTGAGTAGCTGGGACTACAGGAGACATGCTTGGCTAATTTTTGTGTGTGTGGTTTTTTGTTTTTTAGACGGTGTTTCACCATGTTGCCCAGGTTGGTCTCAAACTCCTCCTGGGCTCAAGCAGTCTGCCTGCTTTGGCCCCACAAAGTGCTGGGATTACAGGTGAGAACCACTGTGCCTAGCCTTTGCATACTTTTATAATTGAATTTTGTGGTTGTTGTTGAGTTATAACAGTTCTTCTTTACAATTCTGGATATCAATCCCTTACCAGATATAGGATTTGCAAATACTTTCTCTCATTCTGTGGGTTGCCTTTTTACTCTGATATTGTCCTTTGATGCATAAAGCTTTTTAATTTTAATGACATCCAACTTATTCATTTTTTTGTTGCCTATGCTTTTGGTGTCATATACAATAAATCATTGCCAAATCCATTGTCACAAAGCTTTTCCCCTGTGTTTTCTTCTAAGAGTTTTAGTTGTTATGGTTAGATCTTTTATCTATTTTAAGTTAATTTATGTGTATGGTGTAAGGTACAGGTCTCATATTATTCTTTTGCATGTGGATATCCAGTTTTCCCAGCCATCATTTGTTGGAAAGATTGCTCTTTCCCTATTGAATGAACTTAGTACCCTTGTCAAAAATCATTTGACCATCTAATGAGGGTTTATTTCTGGGCTCTCTTCTACTCCATTGGCATATGTGTCTGTCGTTATGACAGTGCCACAATATTTTGATTACTGTAAGCTTTGTAGTATGTTTTGAAATCAAGAAGTGTGAGTTCTCCAACTTTGTTCTTTTTCATGCTTGTTTTGCTCATCTGGGGTCCCTTGAGATTCTATATAAATTTTAAGATGGATTTTTCCATTTCTGCAACAAAAGTCACTGGGGTTTTAATAAGGATTGCACTGAATCTGTAGATCAGTTTGGATAGTGACATCATAAATATGTTAAGCCTTTCAATCTAAGAGCATGAGATGTATTTCCATTTATTGGTGTCTTTAATCTCTTTCAGCAATGTTTTATCCTTTTCAGTACACATTTCTTTGTCTCCTTGGTTAAGTTTATTCCTAAGTATTTTATTCTTTTTGATACTATTTTAAATGAAATCGTTTTCTTCATTTCCTTTTCAGATTGTTTGTTATCAGTGTATAGAACTACAACTGATTATTGTGTGTTGATTTTATATCCTGCCAATTTCCCAAATTGATTTATTAGCTCTAATAGTTTTTAAAATAAAATCTTCAGCATTTTCCACATAGAAGATCATATTGTCTGTAAAGAAAGATAATGTTACTTTTTCTTTTTCAATTTAGATTCTTTTTATTTATTTTTCTTGCCTAATTGCTGTCTGTCTAGGCCTTCTAATACTATGTTCAATAGAGGTGCCAAAAACCTGACATCCTTGTCTTGTTTTGATCATTGAGTAAAAGCTTTTGGTCTTTTACCATTGAGCAGGATGCTAGCTGTAGGTTTTACATATATGGCCTTATTATGTTGAGGTAGTTTTCTTCTATTTTTCGTTTATTGAGTTCTTTTTAAAAATCACAAAAGGGTGTTGAATTTTGTAAAATGCTCTTTCTATGTAACTTGAGATGGTCATGTGGCTTTCCTCTTCATGCTGTTAATGTAGTGTATTATATTGATTGATTTTTTAAATGTTGACCCATCAATGCATTTGAGGAATAAATCCCACTTACTCAAGGCATATAATCCTTTTAATATGCTATTGAATTCTATTTGCTAGTATTTTGTTGAGGATATTTGCATCAATATTCATAAGGTATATTGGTCTGTAGTTTTCTTCTCTTGTAGTGTCTCTTTCTAGCTTTGATATCACGGTAATGCTGGCTTCATAGAGTGTTAGGAAATATTCTCTTTTCTTTAATTTTTTTAAGAGTTTTAAACAAATTGATGTTAATTACTCTTAAATGTTTTGTAGAAATTAGAGGTGAACCAATTGGGTCTTGGCTTTTCTTCCTTTGAACTATTTTGATTACTGATTTCATCACCTTACCAGTTATAGGTGTATTGGGTTGTCTATTTCTTCATGATTCAATATTGGTAGGTTGTATGCTTCTACAAATTTGTCCATTTTATCTAAGTTACCACATTTGTTAACATGCAATTGTTCATTGTACTCCCTTATAATCTTTTTATTCCTTTAACATTTTTGATAATGTCTGTGCTTTCATTTCTGATTTTAGTTACTTGAGGCTTCTCTTTTTGGCTTAGTCGATTTAGCTAAACTGTCAATTTTGTTGATCTTTTCAAAGAGACATCTCTTCAGTTCGTTGATACTCTCTATTTTATTCTATTTTATTTATTTTATTTTCTATTTTCTATTTTTATTTATCTCTGTTCCAATCTTTATCGTTCTCTTTCCTCTGCTAACTTTGGGTTTAGCTTGTTATTTTTTAATTCCTTAAGGGATGAAGTTAGGTTGTTGATTTAAGAACTTCTTTCTCAATGTAATCATTTATAGCCATCAATATCACTTTTAGCACTGCTTTCACTGAGTTCCATAAATTTTGGTATGTTGCATTTTCATTTTCATTCATCTCAAGGTATTTTCTAATTTCCCTTGTGATGTTTTCCAGCCCAAAGCAGGGACTACTATCTTTGTTGAGTTTTCTCTATTTAGCGTTGAGAGCCCCAAGGGCAACACCAATTTTAAAATAAAGTAACAGGTCAGAAAATCCAATCAATCTCCAAGAGTCCTAGGGCAGATGCTTTAATCATCTCATAATTATTCCTTTCTTCTTTTGCCTCCTCTCCTCTCCTTTTCTCTCTTCTTCTCCCCTCCTTTCCTCCCTCCCTTCTTTCCTTCCTTCCTTCCTTAGCACTGATGCTGTATATGTGAGATAAGTAATGCATGGACATTACCCAAAAAGAGTTCACTGAATAGTAATCACATTTGTGGTCCTCCTCACTATCTGCATTGATTACTCTTGGGAATAATGCAAACAGTTAATTATCTTCCTGGTCACAAAACAAATTTGGATCTTGGCACTTGAGCACGTGTGTATATGTACACACACACACACACACACACACACACACAGTTTTAAGGAGGCAAGCTGTTGAAAAGTTTCTCTTTTGAATTTCTCATATTTCCATTCCGTTATCCCAGCACTGCCTCTCCCTGTCTCAGGCAGCTAGTGCACAAATAATGATACCAGCTAACATTTACGGGTAGCTTTCCCTATGTCAGGCACAATGTCCCCACCTGCTGCCATAGAGTCCCCTCTTCCTGCGAAGGCCCCATGCTTTCTGTTCACTCCTCCAACCTATGTCTCTCCTTTGGCCCAATCATAGATGCTATCCTCTAAGCTTCCAGTTAACTAAAAAAAGTTTTTGCTAAGGCACTCATGACTGATAATAGGTTAATGTGCATATGGAGATTCAATTAATTGGTCTGTACATATTTGTGAGCACCTACTATGTGCCTGGCACAGGGCATGGCACAACAGAAAACACAAGAGGAATCATACACTGTCCTTACCTTCGGAAAGCTTTGAGTCTCACTGAGAAGACAGGATATAGACACATTAAAACAACACTAAAAAGCAAAAATAGAGAAGTGTGACCACATCGAACTTAAAAACTTCTGTGTGGCAAAGGAAACAATCAAGAGTGAAAGAGCAACCCATTGAATGAGAGAATATATTTACAAACCACATATCTGTTAAGGGATTAATATCCAGAACATATAAAGAACTTCTACAACTCAAAAGCAACAACAACAACAAATAACCTGATTTAAAAATGGTGGAAGGATTTGAATGGGTATTTCTCCAAAGATGATATAAAAATGACTAATAAGCACAAAGAAGATGCTTTACATCAATAATCATTAGGGAAATACACATCATAACCACAATGAGATATCACCTTACACCCAATAGGATGGCCATTATCAACAAGAAAACAGAAAATAACAAGGGTTTGTAAGGATGGGAGAAATTGGAACCCTTATGCATTGCTGGTACGGATGTGAAATGGTGCAGCCACTATGAGAAACTGGATGGAGATTCATCAAACAAACAAAATAATAACTACAATATGATACAGCAATCTTACATCTGGGTATATATCCAAAAGAATCAAAAACAGTATCTCAAAGAGATACTTGTACACCAATGTTTATAGCAGCATATTCACAATAGTCAAAAGGTAGAAGCAACCCAAGTGTCCATCAACAGATGGATGGATAACCAAAGTATGATATATCCATACAATGGAATATTATTCAGTCACAGAAAGGGAAGAAATTCTGTCACATGCTACAACATGGATGAACCTGGAGGACATTATGGCAAATTAAAGAAGCCAGTCACAAAAAGACAAATACTGCATGATTCTACTTATATGAAGTATCTAAAATAGTCAATCTCTTAGAAATGGAAAGTCAAATGGTTTTGCCAGGGACTGCGGGGAGGAGGAAAAAGGGAGTTGTTATTCAATAGGTATAGAGTTTCAGTTTTGCAAAATGAAAAAGTTCCAGAGATCTGTTGCACAACAGTGTGCAATGCAATGTGTGTGGTTAATGCTACCAAACTTTACACTTAAAATGGTTAAAATGGTAAATTTTATGTCATGTGTTTTTTTACCACAATAAAAAAAAAAAACTAAGGATATTAAAACAGCATAGATAAGGATGGTGACTATTCATCTTGGGGACAGTCCCAATTTCAAACTTACTAACAATAGCTCACATTTGTTGAGTATACACTTGTAAGAATCGAGCACTGCTGATAGGGGCCTTATGGGAACCACCTCTTAGGGTACCTCCTTCACACCTGGTGGTTTCTTTATTTTACTCTGTGCACTATTTTCTACCTCTGGATCCTCCAACAATTCTGCCCTCAGTGGACATCCCCTGATTCTGCCTTAGCTCAAACCTTCACATCAACTCATATCTGCCTTAGCTCAAATCTTCACATCAACCCAGATATGAGTTGTATAACTAGCAAGTTATACTACTTACTAGTTAGTGGTATAACTAGTAAGTTATACCACTTACTAGTGCCAAACCCTGGGCTAAGAGCTTGATATAACTCAATCCTTGCATAACCCTATGAAATGACTACTATTATTGTCCCCATTTTACAGAAGAGGGACTTGAGACAGTGGTAACTTCCCCAGAGTTACACAGCTAGTAAGTATCAGAGCCACATTACAAACCCAGAGAATCTGCTCCCATATCTAATGATTACACCATAAGGCTTCTCTAGCCAGAAGGAGCACATAAAAACAGAGTTGATAGGAATTTATTTCCTGGACTGTTTCTCTTTTGTTTTGTTCTTTTGGAAGATAAAGTCATTACAGCTCCATTAAGTGAGTCCCTGCAGAACAAGGAAGCCAGCAAAGATTTCTTAAAGTAAGTAGAACTAGAGCTGGTTTTCAAAGGGTGAGTACAATTCAGACAGGAAGCGTGAACAGTAGTGGACATTTCAGGCTTGGAGGCTTAGCAGTGCAAAGGTAAAGAATGTCCCAGTTGTGTGGGGAAGACAGAGAGCAGACCTAATGGCTGAAGCAAAGGGTTCCTTTAAGGACAATTGGAAGTCTCATAGGAGAGTCAGTTTAGGGCCAGATTAGTGCAGTCTTGAATCACAAGCGAAGGCATTTTAAACTTATGAGCAGGTCAGTGGTCTTCACACTATATTTCCTGAGGACCAAGGGTCCGGCCAGGAGAAAGGGGCCCAGTGCTTCCCTACTTTCTCACCCCAACTTCTCACTTCAACTACAGTGTGTCTACAAATTTTTTAAGACATGTCTACTTTTATCTGCTTTACATTTTGGGATCTTAACTACATAATTTTTTTTACTTGGAAAAAAAGGTGCTCCTGCTGATTGGAAACCAAAGAACAAACAGACAAATGAACAAACGGACTTTGAACACCACTGCAACAGGCAGTGGAAAGCCAACTATGGTTTTTGACCAGGGGAATAACATAATCAGAGCTTTGTTTTAGAAAAATAATTTTGCCAATAGAATATAGGGTAGACTAGAGAAAAAGATGCTAAGTAGGGAGATCTGCTGGGACTTTGCTGTTTAAGATGACAAAGCCAGTGGCAAGTGGGAGTGGTTAGGAAAAGGAAAGATGTTTGAAACATTTCAAAGGATATACATACAGCCTGGTTAATGGATCATGTAACTGACACAACGTGAAGAGGCAGGAAGTAGTCAAGGAATCACATCTTCAAAGAGGACATTTCTGCTGATAAGGATGATATTTAGGGTCACAGAGACCATTCAAGTGTACCTCAAGTCATTCCATGTTGGGCGAACTGAACTTCTGACTCCTCAGAAGAGAAAGCTGGCCTCTATATGTTATTCTGGAAGAGAAAACAAACTGATGCATTCATCTTCAAGAGTGACTCAGGCAAAATAAAGGGCTGTTTTTTAAGACTACTCAGAGACCAGTTGTGGGATATTCCTGCCTGACAAGAAGAAATTCCGTTGGGGGTCCTAAAGAAAAATGGTGAGATACAAGCTGAGATGGGAGAAATGTTCTTATCAGCCTATACTATCTGTGCAGAGCAATACGTATTTTAGATTGGGCTCCAACAAATTCAGAGTGGGAGATACAGGGCAGCAACCAGATTTAATTCAATGGTCCTAGAGCACCTAGTGCATTACTGGTTCTCAATCAGTGTTATATTAGCCATGGAAAGAAGCATGGATCTACATGCCTGAAGTAAAACAGAAATTGAGATAGGCCAAATAAGACTCAAGCAGAGACCTAATGAGAAATGGAATTAGGGTCTCATGTTCTACCCATCTTCCCCAAGTGAGACAAATGCTGGATGGGGAATCCCTAAGTTAAGGCTTAGCTCTGCTGCTAATTATGTATGTGACTTTTGACAAGTCATTTACCTCTCAGGCCTAATTATCTCTGTTGTCAAATGAGAAGAGTGATTCCTGTCATGCTAGGATGCTGTGAGGGTGGAACTGGATTGTGAAATTAAATTGCTTTAAAAAGCATGAAGTATCACACACAGCAAAGTATCTTGATACAGATATTTTATGCCTGGAAAGTGGCATGTGAGCAGAATTTTTATAGATCAAACCACATATAAACATCTTAACAGGGCCAGGCACAGTGGCTCATGCCTGTAATCCCAACGTTTTGGGAAGCTGAGGTGGGAGGCTTGCTTCGGCCCAAACATAGAGAGACCCCATCTTTATAAAAAATTTAAAAATTAGCCGGGTGCTGTGGCACATGCCTGTGATCTCAGCTACTCAGTAAGCTGAAGTGGGAAAAATTGCTTAATCCAGGAAGGTCAAGGCTGTAGTGAGCCATGATTGTACTACCACACTCCAGCCTGGGTGACAGAGTGAAAGACCCTGTCTCAAAAAAAATGAGAATAAAAAAAACATCTTAAAAGTTTGTAAAACAAATGTGAAATAATTTTACAGTGAACCCCCATGTACCCACCATGTCCTTGGTACTTAAAAGCACTATTCAGCGATACTCTTGCAAAAGTAATTCCTTTATAAAGCAGATTGATGTTCCTCATCTTCTGTTAACTTGTGCTCACCTTACTTTTCCAGCCTTTCCAATTCCTTTTTTATTGTCTTGCAAAGGAAACTTTATCTGAGGGAGAACCAGAACATGTCTACTGCCAACAAAATTTGTTTTCTTTTTGTTTTTCAAGGTTGAGTCTAAGGTGATCGTGGCTAGAAAAGGCAGGAGAATAATTGGATTGCATCAGTGAAAGAAGGCATCAGGAGAATTTAGTCCCGTTAGATAAATTACAACCCACCATTTCTGGGATCCCAATGAAGAGAAGATCATATCCTTGGATTCCCACTCTTTACACAGTCCTTTACTATGAGTTCATACGTTGATTATTGGGAAGGCAAATTAAATCTGTTTAACTGATCAACAATAAACTTTTTGATAATAGTATAGCAGGACGAACCGTGGACAAAACCCCTCACACAGCGAGATAGTGAAGGGAGTGGTTTTAATCAGCTGGGAGCATCGGCAGGCTAGCGTCTTAAAATCCGAGCTCGTCAGCCACTCAACTTCTGTCCCCTTTAAGGGCTCACAACTCTAAGGGGGTCCACGTGAGATGGTCATGATCGACTGAGCAAGCCAGGGGGTGATCACATACCGACTGAGCAAGCCAGGGGGTACGTGACAGGGTCTGCGAGCACCAGTGGTCAGAGTGAAACAGAACGGGAGGTTTCACAATCTATAGGTAACAACAGTTACTAGGTCAGGGGTCAAATTTTAACTACCAGGCTTAGGTCAGACAGACCCAGGCCTGGTTTCGGGTCTGGTTCCTTGGTTTCGGGTCTGGTTCCTAGGTACGGGGCTACCTGCCTTTAGCCTCGTTTCTCTTTCCCTTTCTGAGTATAAAACAATACAAAGCAATATGAGAGGGTCTCTCTCATCCCTCAATAGGATGAGGGAATCAGAATGCAATTTATGAATATCAGCCATGCAGTTTTTCCATAGGTAAATTAAAACCCTTTGACCCAGCAATCTTTCCCACCATATTTACCAACACTGGTAAATATGTTTACCATATTATAATTAGTTAAGGTTCTTCCTGTTCCACCACACTTCACCTCCCTGACATGCAAGTGGTTTAGCAGCAAAGCAGGCAGACAAAAAGTCTCTGAGAATGGCTACAATGTTGTAAACAGCCCAAGTGCTTATCCATAGATGTACAGTTTAATAAATCCTGACATATTCTTATTATTCATGTTATGAACTATCATGTAGTGGTTTGAAAGAATGAACCAGATCTATAACTACTGATGTGCTAGGAGGTCTGTGATGCACTGTTAAGTGCAAGAGCCAAGCTGTAGAGAAACATATATCTCACAATCCCATTCTAGTACAAACAGCAAAATCCCCTATAGATGTCTTACATGCCTGAATACAAAGAAGGTTGCATGTGCACAAAGAAGATTGTGGGAGGATTCAAACCCAGGCTGTTAATACTGCTTACACTGCAGAAGGGGAAGAACAGAGAACATTCCTGTGCATTGTTTCACTGAGGGCAATGAATACGTGGAAAATTTACAATTTCTGAAACACTTAGTAATTCTTTAAAAAAATGATATGTGGTATTTAAAAGACTGCTACCCTCCACTGCTTCCTAGCCTTTCTGGTCCACTGTTCTGCATGTCTACATTGAGGGATAATAAAAGTTATTTCTTGCTCAGATACTTTTTGTCTGCTTGCTTTGCTGCTAAACCACTTGCATGCCAGGAAGATGAAGTGTGGTGGAACAGGAAGACACTTCACTAGGCTTCATGTTCCTACCCCTTCCCAACATTTCTGGGAAACACAACGCACATGGGAAGTCAGACACAGCCTTGTGCATAAACTGCTTTTGTGTGAGTAAGAGGCAGCTGTGTTTCAAAATCATGCCTTCATTTCGAGGAATCAGGAAATTGGCAAGCCCTGTGGTCTAGGAGTCCCAACTGCCCAAACTGCCTTCCCCTTGCTGCAGCCTCTCTCCTCTTTGGCATCCTACCTAACCACCCCCAGCCCCAAGAATAACAATCTGAATTACAAAAGAGCCGCCATCTTTTGAGCACCCACTATAAGGCAAGCACTGTGCAAAGCACTTTCAAATGTATCACCTCAAGTTAATCTGCATCGCAACCTCTGTGATAGGTAGGCTGTGATTTTTCAAAACTAGAACAGGCAGAAGACATCTCATAAGGCTTTCCCTGGGTTTATTCAGCCCCCATATATCCTAAAAGTGGAGGATTTTTCCAGTGCTGTTCCAAGTACACTTTAAAGACATAGATTAGGAGTTCGGAGAAGTTGGCTAGTGCACTAGACCATTTTTGCATTGCTGTAAGGAAATATCTAAGGCTTGGTAATTTATAAAGAAAAGAGTTTTAATTGGCTCACAGTTCCGCAGGCTGTACAAGCATGGCACCAACATCTGGTAGGATTCTGGTGAGGGCCTCAGGAAACTTACAGTCATGGCAGAAGGTGAAGGGGGATCCAGCATATCACATGGTGAGAGAGGGAGCAAGAGAGTCGGGGAAAGGTGCTGCACACTTTTAAACAACCAGATCTTATGTGAACTTGGAATGAGAACTCACTCATCACCAAGGGGATGGCACTTAGCCATTCATGAGGAATCTGCCCCAATGATCCAATCACCTCCCATCGGACCCCACCTCCAACACTGAGAATTACATTTCAACATGAGATTTGGAGGGAATACAGATCCAAACCATATCAGCTAGCACTTAAGAGTTCACACAGCCATGAAGCGTAGAAATGGGCGTGGCTTACCAAGGATTTGATTTGGCTAGAAGAACTTGCAGCTTCCCAGGGTTATCACAGAGCCCCTAAGGAGCTCTAATTCCCCAGCATGCAACTGGGTGGTTCTTACACAATCCCAAGAAGCCATTATTCATGATGTCAGTTCCTGACATTGGCCTAGCACTTCACATTTTGCAAAAACATTCCCTGCATGTTTTTATATTTTATACTCATAAATCGGAGAGAGGTAAGGCAGGACAGTTGCCACAATTATATAGACAAAGTAACAGTTTCAGATGGGTTAAGTGACTAGCCTAAATTTTAACTAGGAAGTTCATGAACCAAGACTGAAGTCCAGCAGTGGATTAAGGAAGCTACTGTCTGTGGTTGCTGAACATTTTTTTTTTCTGTTAATTATCTGTGGTGGGATTATGGGGCCACAATATTACTCAGCAGTGTAAAGCATGGGTTTTGTCACGCTCTTGGACAAATCAGCCACTGTCTCTGTACCTTAGTTTCCTGATCTATTAAAAGTAGATATTAACAATGCCTGGCTCCTAGAGTCATTGTAAGAATTCATTTATGAGATAGCTCATGAAACACATTTAGCATTGTGTTTGGCGTGCAGGAATAATTCAGTACATATACAGTATTCTTCTTATTGATTAATATATTTAAGATGTAGCTCTTGCCCATAGGTAGAAATATAAAGCAGATTCTGTGAGGCTATGGAGCCTTCGAAGGTTATTTTGCAATAGATGCTTTAATATGAAGCAAATTTACTCATAATAACGGGGAGGCCAAAGATAGAAGACATGATAACAAACAGGACTGTGATTCTCAGATGTCATAATTGATAATAAGTCTTTTCAGGTTGTCTGTTGCCCCCGGGGCCACCAGAAGACTAAGGTCAATGGGCAGCTGACATTGTGCTGTGCCTGCTTTCAGGTGTGCCAAGCCTGTCCTGGCAAGAAGTGGCTTCACCAGTCCCATTCTGCACTCTTACAGTGCCATCTTTTAGATCTGGGATCTTTCCAGTGGGTCGATATCCTCGCTCTTCCTAAAAGTACATGTATATTAGAGATACATATCCCGTTGCCCCCAAAGAGCAGGAGAATGAAGAGAGAGAGTACGACTGAAAAAATGAGGAAGGAGAAACAAAGTGGGGATGTGAAGAGGTATGGAACAGTGACAAGAAGGGTGACAGAAGACAATGAGCCCTGCCTTCCTCTGGACACAGCCAGCTTAAAGGGGTAATCAGTTCAGAAGAGCTGTGGTTCTGTAACACTGTGAATGTACCAAATGTCACCGAATTCTTCATGTTAAAATGATAAATTTTGTGTTATATGAATTTTACCTCAATATTAAAAAAAAAAAAAAAAAAAAAAAAAAAACCTCAGGGGCTCTCAGCACCATGGCTCCAGACAGAAATTTAAGGAGACACTGGCCCCGGCCTGGGGTTCAAAGAGGCTTTCATGGGCAATAAATGCCTATTTGTGTCTTCCCTGTAACCTGTCCTCTCAGCGCTGCCCACTCATGTGTGTCTATGCATGTGTGTGCATGATTTCTCAGAGTAGCTCCTGTGATCCTTGACTGTAAGACTTTTCTCAAATAATAACAGCAATTAAAACACTCAACCTTTATTAAGCTCTCACTATGTACCCAGCTTTAATCCTCTCAGCAATCCTTAGAGGTAGGAATTATTATCACATCCTTACTATGTGAGACAATGGAGACTCAGAGAAGATCCAGGAGTTGCTAGAAAGTCACCCCGCAAGTAAAGTGGACATGCTAAAACTTGAACCCAGGCAGTGATGTTTCTGATGGCTGCGCTTGCAGCATAGTGCTCTCTACTTCATGCACTGAACACCCACTCACTGCCAGGTGTCATGGAGACACCAGAAATGGTATAAAGGATGGGGCCTCCGCCCTCAGGGAAATGACAGTGAAGATTGGAGAGGGTCTACTGGAGGAGGCTGCAAAGTATGCTTGACTGCTAAGTAAATCTCATAATACAAAGGTGCTCAGAGAAGAGCTGACATAATAACCACAACAATTATGATAATTCATGTTGGCTGAACGCATTTATATGTGCCTGACATGTGTTTAACATGCCTGACTTCGTTTATTCCTTATGGCAATCCTGTGATTTATATACCAGCACCAGCGTCACTTAAGAGTAAGAGAACTGAGGCTCAGAGAGGTAAAACAGAGTAACTCATCCAAGGTTGCACAACTAGCAAGTAGGACTAGACTGGATTTGAACTACTCTTTGTCTACACATAGAAGAAACTTAATAAATGCCCATCAAGTGCATGATTATCTTCCATTTCTTGAGCACTTGCTGTACTCGCTATCTGATTTAATACTCACAACTCTATGAAGTCAGTACAATTATTGACCCTGTTTCATAGATGAGGAACCCAAAGCTCAAAGATGTTAAGTAACTTGCCCAAGTTCACACAGTTATTAAGTGGTAAAGGGAGGATACAAACTCAGGGCTGACCAACTCCAGGGCCTTTCTCATTTGTCTTCTAGAGCTTTTCTCTGGGGTTGCATGCTCAGTAAAGCTCGGTTGAATTCTGTGCATTCACATTAGTTGGCCTTGATTTGGATGTAAACAAGGGAGATATAAATAACAGAATAGCCTCTAATTCAATGCATGGAAAGCACAATCACAACATATAGGCAGAGGGGAATGAAGCTACTTTGAGGGGGAAATGGAAGAGCAAGCTTTGGGAAGTTCTGATGGAAGCAGGGTCCACCAAGCAAGAGATGTTTTGGTTCTCCACTTACAGTGGAAGCAACAAACTCAAAGCATGCCACGGCCAGCATGAAATGGGAATCCTCCTTGGAATTTTATTTCTAAGAAAGGAGTCCTCACCTAGAGGAGGCAGCTGGACCCACACAGCCTGTGCCCTGACACTTCATCAGAACTATGTTGCTCTCTGTAAGAGCCTCAGCTTGGCTCCACTGCCACCCATTGGAAAGGGCTACACTTTTCCTGGGACTTGTATCATGAACTTGCTTTTGAAGAGACCATTCATACCCTCTTCCATTTGCTGCAAGCCTTTGTTTATGCTTATTCTTGTAGGTGCTCTGTTCTGTTCTGTGGATCAGAGTGACTCCCACAGGGCAGGTTGGGCCCCACTACAGACTTTCTGAATCCCTCACAGGGAGTTGCCATGGTCAAGGGTCAAGATGATGGGCTGCCAATCCATAGAACTCTGCATGCCGATTCCACTTAGAGAATTTTTCTTGCAGTTCCAAAACACTTGTTTACTGACAGATTTATAGTGGGGTAATTCAGTCCAAGAACTTTGCTACTCTGAGGGTGGCCCATGGAAAGCCTCATTGGCATCACCAGGGAGTCGATTAGAAATGCAGAATCTCAGCAGGGCATGGTAACTCATGTCTGTAAACTCAACATTTTGTTTGGGAGGCCAAGGTGGGGAGATCACTTGAGCCTGGAAAGTTGAGGCTTCAGTGAGCCGTGATCATACCACTACACTCCAGCAGAGGCAACAGAGGGAAAATTTGTCAAAAAAAAAAGAAAGAAAGAAAGAAAGAAAGAAAGAAAGAAAGAAAGAAAGAAAGAAAGAAAGAAAGAAAGAAAGAAAGAAGGAAGGAAGGAAGGAAGGAAGGAAGGAAGGAAGGAAGGAAGGAAGGAAGGAAGAAAGAAAGAGAAATAAAGAAAAGAAATAAAAGAAAAAGAAAAGGAAATGCAGACTCTCAGGCCCCACTACAGACTTTCTGAATCAGAAACTGAATTTTAACCAGACTTCCAGGAGATGTGTATGAGCATTAAAGTGGAAGAAACACTGATGTAGAATAATGTCTCAGAAAGGCTTTCACTCTCACATATCTATAGCAGGTCCCCATTTCTTCTATTTGACTGAACCCAATGGTTTCCAAATTTGGTTGGGCTTTATTTCATCAGGGGATCTGTCTTATTTTTTATTTTTTAAAAATAATTTTGTATTTCAAAATAATTTTAAACAGAATTCTAAGAATAGTACCAAAAAAACCTTGTAAACCCCTCACCCAAATTAGCCAAATTGTTAGCATTTTGCCGTATTTGCTTTATTCTCCTTTACATTTCTAGGTGTTTTTCTCCCTAATCCATTTGAGTTTGTTGCAGACATCATGACTTTCACCCCTAGATACTTTAGTGCATATTTCCTGAGAAGGAGGGCATGCTCTTACGTAATCACAGCACCATGGTTACCAAGTTCAGTAATTTTAACACTGACACAATTATATTACCTAATATATAGTCCATAGTCAAATGTGGCTAATTGTCTCAATGATGTCCTTTGCAGCAATTTTGTTTTCCATCTGGGGAGCTTTTAAAAAGTACCAACGCTGTGGCCCTAACTCCATAGCAATTAAGACATAATCTCTGAGGGAGGGGACTGTGCATAAATATTTTTTAAAGTTTTCCAAGAGATTCTAATGTGCAGGGCTGAGAAATACTGTGCTATAGGCTTTTTCTGTGACCCTTGTCTATTGCAGGGATAGGAACTCTTGTCGGCAGGGTAAACCCTGGGTATAATTTGTCTAGACTCCCATGTCTCCTTTAGTCTGAGTTCTGACATAGTTAACTGCCTATGAGATGTCCTGGGCCTTTCCTCGTTGCTTTCTGATGCCACCTCGCTAATGTAAACAAGACATTCATTTTTTCATCCTATTTTTTCTTACAGCTGCTTAGCACAGTCCTTATGAAAAATGAAGCCTTGAAAATGGTATATCCTTTCGACAAAGCTAAGCCTGAGAAGTTGGCTGCATCACCTAGAATTAGAGAAGAGCAAAGGCAGATGGTGGGAAAAGAACACCAGGAATATAGCAAATCAATTACCATGAGGGCCAAATTTCTCCTCGGGCTTGCCACAAAGTTTCCCTAGCATTGGACATTGCTTTCTCACAACTAGACTCTTCTCAAATTATCTTGTCGTGGAAAGCAAGCTGCTGAGGTGAGCAGATGTAGCAAACTGGGGCTGCACTGGACAAGAAGGAAATGTACAGATGGGTAGCGATTCAAACACCAGCCAGCTAATCCCATGAGCTCGCAGGCTTTTGCATTTCCTGAAAGAATTTGGGTCAATCTAGCTGGTCAGTCTACCGGCTTCAATGTATCTGTTATGTTTCCATCCCTTGGCAGACGAAGGGAAAGCCTGGAGGGTCTGAGTGGGAGCTGACAAAGAATTCATGACATTCAGTCTGTTGGGTGCAGTACTGTTTCTCAAGCATTGAACCAGCATCGCTTCCACCACCCTCCGCACCCCCTCCCACCCAAACATCTTTGTCACTGCAGCCAAAGAAGGTGAGCTTTCTTTACAAAGGGTCTGTTAGAGGGAATTTAGTTCAGATTTGTATGTGTTTGTGAATATCTTTTAGAAGAGAAGGGAAGGCAGAAAAGGGATCATTTGGCTTCAAAGTTGCTTTGTAAATGCTCGACAAATTGACTTGCTTTTAGTATATATTGATATTCTTTAATATTCGAGAGAACTAGCCAACTCAGATGGATTGCTTTAACAGATGCATCTTTGCAGTTAGTCAATAACGAAATATTTGTGAGCTGTTAGTATCTTTCCTCTTCTCAGAAACTCAATAATGTGCCAAATGAGATCATTCCCTCTGACCCACGACTCAAGAACATTTTGAATTGTGTTCACTCTGATTAAGAACTAAAGAATACTCTAGTTATCACCAAAGCCCAAATGGAGGGCACTTGTATTCCTAGACAACCATTAGAAAATTCCTTAATTGGAGCTCAGTGTGCACTGCTATTGCAATCTCTAATCATCTCTTTCACTGGAGGACTCCTTGTCTTATTACAGATTTTGGTGCCTGCCAGTAAAACAGAATGTGCTTAAATTGATCAAGTATGTGTGAATTGCACATATCCCAAATTTTCTTACAAAAAGGCCAGCTTTAGGAAGTGTTTTCATAGGATATAATATTTCACATAGCTTCACTTGAGCTAACGAAGTATTGTCTTTCACAATAGAACAAATGGCCAATATTCTCTCCAACCATTAATTTTTATTCTCTAGTATTTAATAGACACATGTGTACATTTCAGGCTGCTAACCCAAAGTCAGGTTTATGTGACAGTATAGTTCAGACATATACTCACTCAAATATCTCTCCTCTGAACCTGATTCTTGACCTGTTCCTTTCAGGTCACTTGTCACTGCCATAAGTAAGATCCAGTGGCTTCTTAACTCTCCCTATCCCTTGCCACTGTTCCCATTCATCCTCCTACAACGCATATCCCCTGCCTTCAAGAATAAAAGCCTCAAATTCTTAGTTTGGCACTCTAAGCTCTCTCCACAACCTAGTATCAAAGATTACCTCCACTACTCTCAGTCCTATTGCCAGCGCTCCGAACAAATTTCCTGTCATATATGAAGAAAGCTTGCCAAACTGTCCTGGAGCACTTGCTATATGCCAGGCACTGTGTTAGCTAGTTCATAGCATTATCTCATTTACTCTTTTCCCCAACCCAATATGATATACCACAGGTATGTTGTATTATTTTCATTTTACAGGTAGGAAAACATAAGCCAAGAGATGTTCAATAATTTGCCCAAAGTCAAGTGGTCAGTAAGTTGCAGAGTCAGTATTTTAAGCTAAGCAGTCTCGTTGCAGAGTGTGTCCTCTCAACCTAGCCTGCCTACATAGTTTTGTGAAATTTGTTCTGGATTTTCATTCCTCCAAGTTTTTTTCATGATATTCTCTTCTTTGGAAATAACCTCTCCTACTCCACCATGTCTGCTTGCTGAAAGTTTGCCCAGCTCAAAGGATACCTCCTCCATGAAGTCATCCCTGATTTCCCACAGCTAAAATGTATTCCTCCTGGCTCTGTGTTCTTACGGCATTGGCTCTAACACTCATACTACTTTTTGTAATGGTAGTTACCTGTGTGTAAGTTCCCTTCTCCCTCCCACCTCCAAGCTCTCCTAAAAGAAACGAGCTCACTCTCACTATGGCCCTGTAATCCTGAAGCTGAGAGAGTGCCAGTCAGGGATGCCATTACCAAGGAGTGGTAGAGGTGGATAATGGAGTAGATAATCTCTAAGCTCCCTCCCAATTTGGAAGCTCTATAATCCTGTGTGGCAGTTTCCGTGGGGGCAGGGACTTCACCTTCCACAGCACCAAGCCAAGTAGCTGGCATGTCTCTAGTGAACTGCTGAGCTGGCAAAACTACATTATCTTTGATGCACATGAAGATCAACAAGAACTGGCTACACCCTCCCTCCCAGTCTCTGTGTATCTATCTGTCACTGTCGTGTGTGTTTGAAGGTGACACTGTGCTGCAGGTGTTGCTCGAGGGCTACAGTCCTTTCCACATTCCTTCCCTATGAAGACTATCCTTTGTGCTGTGCGAGTTGATGATCCACATGCATATTGATATCTGCAGCACTCAGTGCTTTGCTTGACAGTCTAGACCAGTGGGTTTCAAACTTCAGCATACATTAGAATCAATCAAGAGGGCTTGTTACAGCACACATTGTGGGGCGCCAGCCCCAGTTGGTCCAGGGAAAGACCCAAGAATTGGCATTTCTGACAGGTTCCCAGGTGATGATGTTGCAGGTCCCTGGGCTACACTGAGAACCACTGCTCCAGACAATAGCTTCACTCAAAAGGAGATGCCTTCTCTCTGACTGCTGCCCACTGAATGTGAGGGGCTAGCGGGGGTGGGGCTGGAGGATGAGCACTGAACTGGGAGCCTGAAGACCAGAGTTCTACTGCAGCTGCTGGCTCTAGAGAACCGGGTGACCTTGGGCAAGTCTCAGCAGTGCTCTGCCTCTCTAATTTCCTCACAGACACGAGGATGGGATAAAGTGAGTGACAGCTATTCTGGGTAGTTCTAGAATTCAGAGTTTGTCTGTTGCTCTTCATTCTAGCTCAGTCTTTCAAGTTGGGATGCCAGACAGCCCCTTAGCACCTCTTCAGACATCCAAGTACATTACTCTGAGCTCCAGCTGCCCCACATGCTTGGCGGCCTTCTTAACAGTTATTCTTGTGTATGGAGCCCCAAAAGCAGAGCTGATGCCTTCCCTCTTGGAGACCTAAATCTGCCTTTTCCGAGCATGTGTGTCCTGCATCCCCTATTTTAAATGGTACTTTAGCACAGAAGTAAGGACACAGATTTCTAGAGTCAATCTCCTGCATATAATTTTGGTTCTAACCACTTACTGTGCAACCTTGAGTAAGTTATTTAACATCTCTTAGCCCCACTTACCCCAACTTTAAAATGGAGATATCAACAGTACCTACTTCATGGTGTTATTGTGAGGACCAAATGAAATAATACATGCAAGGCATTTATTATAGTGCCTGGCACATTGTAGGTGCTCAAAATGGTAGCTGTCATTTCTAAAAAGAGGGTAATGGCCTCCTTCATAACACCAAAGAAGTAAGGAACTAGAAAACACTATAGCTATAGATCTTTTAATTTCTTTAAACCTCATCATACTACACAATAATAATAATATTAATAGTAATACCTTATATGTATGCAGTATTTTACACTTTTCAGAATACTAAGCACTAAATCCTCTCATCCAATCTTTATAATGTCATAAAGACAAGGCAAGCACTCTTGTGTGGATTGATCCAAGATGTTCCTAAAACAACATTGCTATCACCAAGCCTCCCATGAATTAGGCTGGCTCTCCCCATGTGGATTTCTGCTTCTGCATAGTTGGTGAAGAGGAAGCATCCTCAGTCAAAGCTACCAGCTGAGAAACCCTTAGGAAACCCCACTGGTACCTGGCCTGTCTTTTGTAAGTATACAGCAGGCCAGGGGGCTCTGCTTGCCAAGCAACATCATTGACTGCATACTGTTTAGTGCATGCATTACCAGGCTCCAAACATCCAAGTGATGCTACCTCAATAAGTCGAGAACTTTTGATAATAAACATAAGCCAAAGCAAAAGGATGTTCTGGATTTTTCATCATTTCCACTCATTAGTCCAAGAAAAATCAGCCCACTCGTTTGTGCTACCAATTACACTTATGATTTTACACAGCACAAAATCAGGAAGATGTCACAGGCTGTGATACCAGTGCCACACTCAGCATTAACTATAGTTCAGTGCTTGGAGAGGAATAAAGCACAAGAGACTCAGAAACTTGCTATGGTGCTTAATAAGGATCTATTTACTCACCAGAAATTGGACAGTGATTCCAGACTTCAGTGGTTTTACTTCACTGCTCTTTCCTTCTCTTCACATTTCTGTCATCTGTGACTTGGTTGGAAACAGATGATAACAGCAGGCCTTCCATTTGATGTCCTTTGTTTGACTTCCCTAATCTTTCCTCTGTGGTCAGTCTCTTTCTGATACCTTTAAAACCACAGAATGCGGCAAACTGATTTTGCTCATTGGGCTTTTGCCACACTAGGCTTCCTGTGGTTCTTTAAACTGGGCAGGCATTGCATGCCCTCAGCGCCTTTGCATTTCCCTCGTACTGGTGTGCTCTACCTTGTGGCCCTTGCACCCTCTTCTTTAAAGACTGTTCAAATGTCATCTCAGTGAGGCCTTCCACGACCATCCTACTTGAGTACAGCCCCTCTACTCCTCATTTCCCTTTCCTAGTATATTTGTCTCCATAACATCCATTGCCTGCTAATATACTGTATAATATCCTGATTGTTTTACTTATTGTTTCTCTCTCTCCCTCCCTTCCTCTCTCTCTCACTCTCAATTCCAGCACTTAAGCCCCAGGAGGGCAGGGCTAGTTTTAATTTTTTATTTTGAAATAATTTTAGACTTTACAGGAAAATTGCAAACATAGCACAGAGAGTTACCATATATACCCTTCACTCAGCTTCCTGTAATATTAACACCTAACATAATAATACTAAGATTATTGGAACCAGGAAATTAATATTGATACAATAAGATTAACTCATCTACAGACCTTATTCACATTTTCCCAGTTTCTCTACTGATGTCCTATTCCTGTTCTAGGATTCAATCCAGGATCTCATATTGTATTTAGTTGCCATGCCTCGTTAGCCTCCTCTAATCTGTGATGCTTCTTTGGCAAGAATGCTGTGGAAATGATGCTGTGGAGGGTGGGTTTTTTAAAAAATTGTTTTGGTCACGGCTATATCCTCAGTTGACTAGAACAGGACCTGACGCATATTAGGCACTCAGTACTTGTGAAGACATAAAGCAACAAAACCAACAGGCATCCATATTCCTTTCTGGAAATGGAAAGATTATGTTCTGTGGGATATTAGGATTCTTGGGAATCTCTTGGTTTTGAAGAAGGGGAAGGTAATCTGGTTGGATATGGTAGGAGTTCCCTACCAAAAAGCAAAACAATAACAGGCAAAGGAACCCAAGTAGTATGTGCCCCAGTGTGAGGGAATATGGATGTAACATTTAGATAATGCTATAGCAAGACTTTTTTTTAACTTTTATTTATTTATTTTTGAGACAGAGTCTCACTCTGTCACCCAAGTTGGAATGTAGTGGCGCGATCTTAGCTCACTGCAACCTCCGCCTCCTGGGTTCAAGCGATTCTCGTGCCTCCCGAGTAGCTGGGATTACAGGCGCCTGCCAACATGCCTGGCTAATTTTTGGATTTTTAGTAGATATAGGATTTCACCATGTTGGCCAGGCTGTTCTCAAACTCCTGACCTCAAGTGATTCACCTGCCTCGGCCTCTCAAAGTACTGGGATTACAGACATGTGCCACTGTACCTGGCTTTTTTTTTTCTTTTTCTTTTTCTACTTTTATAAAGAATAATACCACTACCACCACTCCCCCAATAAAACCCAGTACCTTGCATGTATGAGTTAAGTGGCTGAGGCTATAGGCCCTGAAGCCAGACCATCTAGATTAACAATCTGGCTCTGACTGAGCCCTGAAGAACACCACAAAGTAAAAGAAGCGTTATTTCCTCAGTCCCAAAGGGTTTATTTATTCAAAACTTGCTGAGCACCTCCTATGTGCCAGCCTGGAGTAGGGCCATGCCATCTTTCTAGCAACAACTGAGTCATAGGCACCATGCGAGAGCCCCATTGGGCCAACTCATCACCTTAAATTGTGGGGATTGTGCAATGCAGCAACTGAGATGAGCCAGGTGCCAAAGCTTCCAGTCACTGCATGGGCATGCATTTCTTCTTCTTAAACTTTGGTTTAGCTGCTCCTTGGCCTGTGTTACATGAGGTTATTAACTACCCTCCAGCAAGCAGGAGCAGGCTGAGATGCCAGTGCAGCATGTTTCTTACCCATGTCTTGCACTACAGACAGACCAGGACCAGAGAATGGTGATGATGCAAAGGAGTATCTCTTTTACACACTCCTGGACTCTACAGTCTCACCTGGCTGCACCCGATTCTTACAGTCCAACAGCCTGTCTGCTCCCTGGAACAAGTGACTACAGAGACATAACATGGCCTCTTAGCAAAAGGAGTTGTGCCATGGCAACTCATTCTCAAGCCGTCTGGGCCTGGGATAAGTTCAGTATGCCAGGAGTGTGGCAGGAATGACTAGAACTAAAGCCAAGGTGCTACTCAATTCACCTGCCACTCTATCCTGCTAGTATTTCTTGCTCAACTCTTTGACATCTACTTTTGTTTATTTATTCATTCCTTTATTCATTTGATCATTTGCCATTCAACAAAATTTATTGAGTACCTACTATGTGCTAGGCACGATGGAAGGTGCTGGAGATGCCCAAGACAAAGTCCCTGCCCTCAATAAGCTTGCATTCTAATGCAGGAGGCTGGATCTTTTCATTTGAATATTTTTTCTCCTACCTCAAAAAGGTAATAAACCCTCTCTAGACCCTAATTCCCCTTCCAGATACTGCTACTGCTCCATTGCTGTCCTCCTCATTTTACTAAAACCTTGAAGCAGCATTTGTTTATACTTATAATCTCCAAATTGTCTCCTTCCCTTCTCTCTTGCACTCACTCTTATCACTGCTCTGATCAAGATCACCAATGACCTTTAGGTTACAACATTCAACAGCCAATTCTCAGTCCTCATCTTAGTTGAGCTATCTGCAGTGCTTGATATAAGTGACCACTCTCTCTTCCTTGAATCACCTTCTCTTGGTTACCAGGAACCACATTCTATTGGTTTTCTTCTTTCTTCTCTGGCTGCTTCTTTCCAGTCTCCTTTGCTTGTTGCACTTCAACCCAACCTTTAGACGTTGGAGTGATTTAGGGCTCAGTCCTTGGACTTCTTCTCTTTTCTACCTGAACTTATTCTCTAGGTGACCATTCAGTCTTATGACTCCCAAAGTTATGACCCCAGTCCAGACCTCTCCTATGAACTCAAGGTTTGTATATTCAACTCTCCAGCTTGGATGTCTAATGGGCACCTGTCTTAGTCCATTTGGGATACTATAATGAAATACCATAAACTGGATAGCGCATACACAATAGAAATGTATTTCTTACAGTTTCAGAGGCTAGAACGTCCAAGATCAAGGTGCTGGTGGTGTCTGGTGAGGGCCTGCTTTCTCATAGACGACATCATCTTGCTGTGTCCTCACGTAGTGGAAGGAGTGAATGGTCACTCTCAGGCCTCTTTTATAAGGGTACTAATCCCTTCCATTCATGGAGGCTCCACCCTGATGACCTAATCACTTCCCAAAGTTCTCACCTCCTAATACTATCACTTTGCGTGTTACCATTTCATCATAGAAATTTTGGGGAGAACACAAATTTTCAGACCATAGCTGCACATCAAACTTATCAAGTTGAAAACTAATCCCTTGATATTTTCCCCTGAAACTTACTTCTCCCACAATTCTTCCCAACTCAGGTAAATAGCAACTCCATTATTATAGATGCTTAGGCTAAAAACCATGGCATCATCCTTGACTGGGTATTTTGTCTCATGTCCTATTTATAGGTCTGTCAGCAAATCCCAAATACTCCACCTCTCAAAACACATACAGTTTTTGTCCATTTCTTATTGGTTCTCATATCACTGCCATTTCTATCATCCTTATTCGGGTCCCCATCATGTCTCACGTGGATTATTACAGTAGTCTCCTAGCTGGTTCTTCTGCTTCCACTGTTTTCCCTCTTCAGTTTATTCACAACATACCATATATAGTAAGCCTACTAAAATCTAAGTCAGATTATATTACCCTCTGCTCTATGATACCCCTTCTTACTCAGTAAAAGCCAAAGCTCTTACAATAACCTTCGAAGTCCCAAACACCTGCCCCCGACCCCATTACATTCCTGAATTTATCACCTACCACACTTCCCCTTCTCCTCAAACCTCCAGCCATACTGGCCCCCTTGCTGTTCTTCAAACATACTAGGTATGATACAGTCTTAGGACCTTTGCACAGACTCTTCTTTGCCTTAAAAGTTTGGCATCCAAAGAGCTGCAGATCTGTATCTGTCACTTCTTTCAGGTCTGTACTCAAGATTTTCTGTTAAGGTCACTCTGTCTAAAGTGTTTCTCTCCTCCAAAAAAATTTATATCTCCATTATCTACTTTATTTTTCTCCCTAGCACTCATCATTCTCTAACATACTATATGTCTTAATGTGCTTGGGTTGCCATAACAAAATACTACAGACTGGGTGGCTTGAACAACAGACATTTATCCCTGACAGTTCTGGAGGCTGGAAGTCCAAGATCAAGGTGCCAGAAAGGCAAGTTTCATTCTGAGGCCTCTTTTCTTGGCTTGTAAGCAGTCACCATCTCATTGTATGCTTATATGACTTCTTTGTGCACGGTGGGTGGTGGGGGGGGAGAGAGAGAGAGCAGGCTCTTTGGTGTCTCTTCTTATCAAGGCACTAATCCCATTGGATCAAGGCCCCACCCTCATGACCTCATCTAACCCTAATTGCGTCCCAAAAGCCACATCTTCAGATACTATCATATTGGGTGTTAAGATTTTGACACAATAATTTGGTGGGGAAGACACAACCATTTAGTCCAGAACATTATACAAATTTCACTATATATTTTATTGATCCTGTTTATTGTCTGCCTCCTCCACTAGAATTGAAGTTTTATAATGATTGGGATTTGTGTTTAGTATGTCCACTATTTTTAATTTCCATGTTTTGAGTAGTGCCTGGCACATGTAGGGGAATAATAAATATTTACTAAATAAGTTGTTAAAATAAGCAAAATAATTACAGTTTGTGATAAGCACTAAGAATGAAATAAATAAGTTGACAGATAGAACAAAGGCTGTCCACCTTGGCTGCACATTAAAACCACCTGAGGAGCATTTAGAAATATAGATAGCTGAGTTCCATTCTCAGAAATTCTGATTTACTTTACTAGAAGAGGCCTGGCCATTGTTTTGTTTTTTAATGCTCTCTGAGTGATTCTCATTTTGAAGCAAGCCCGAGAACCAATGAGTTTGAGAATCAAGTGGGGACAAGGACCTACTTGAGACAGCGTGCACAGGGAAGGTTTTTCATGTATTTCTAAGAAAGTATCATTGACATGGAAACCTGAAGGACAAAAAGAAACATGGAGAAGCTGGGGCAAGGCTGGGATTCAATTGTTAGTAGAGGGTCACAAGAAGATTAAAAGCATTGAAGCAGGGATGAGCTTGGTGTATCCTCAGAACAGTAGATCAGTGCAGGTGGTGCACAGGGGGCAAGGGGAAGAGTGTAACAGGGTGAATGTGGAGAAATGCACAGAAGTCAGATTATTCAGGGTCTTCTAGATCATGAGAAAGAAATATGAATTTATATTACATGCGATGGGAGCCATGGGAGGGTTTTGAGGAGAGAAATCATATGATCTGATTTTTTATTTTCTAAAGATTGCTCTTGCTGCTGTGTGGAGGCATGAGTGAAAGCAGGAAAAAGCCTAGGAGACTGTTTTGGTACTCTAAGAAGGACTCGATAGTGGTCTGGACTGGGCTGATGGCCTAATGTTGTTCCTTTCCATCTAGATAGCAAAAGCCTGAGAGTGGTACACGAATCCATTCTGCCCAGGTAAACTCATACGCAAAGCCATTGGTTTCTGAAACTCTTTCCAAAGCTAAGATTCTATAGCTTGCTAATTCTGTGATCAGTGGCTCAGGTGTTGGAATATGTATGCCATGACTTGCCCTAGAAAGGGGGCCCAGTTGATCAGTTAATGAGACAGCTGCTTTCTAACTAGAAAATAATCCAATCAGAAAGGAGCTTAGACAAAGTGATGGCGGCATTCACTGATCGCACCTAAATTTGAAAGAGCCCTATTAATTCCCAGCACTGGTTCTTTTATGCTTTCTAGGGGAGAGGGGTAGGAGGAGGGAAGAGGACAAACACTGTGCTTTTGAAGGAACATATTAATTAAAGGAGGAGATCAAGACGTAAACACAAATAGGAGTAACATAAGAGAGTAAGATAAGTATCCAAAGGAAGATATGAATACAATCAGTAATTTCCATCATTTATTTAATACCCATTTTAGGCTGAGCACTGTGTTGAAGGCTTTACATATGTTCTCATTTAATTTTCACAACAGTGGAGTAGGTAATATAATCACATATGGTAATTATGATAATAATAGAAGCAAACATTTGGTAAGCCAGGCACTGGGCTAGGTGTTTTAAAATATATAGGCATATCATCATTCCATAGATGTGGATAACTAGGCCCAGAAAGGATAAATGACTTATCCAAAAATCACAGAACTCGGTTCAACTGCCAAGCTCTGATATTCAAACACAGGTTCAACTCCCAAGCCCATGGTTTTAAAGAATTCTGGGAATTCAGAGCAGATGGCTCCTACCTTGTTCTGGGAGGTACATGTGTGAAGGGAGGAAGACCCTGTGGAGGAATAAAGGTGTGAAGATGAAAAAGGAGGAGCTTATTCAGGGACCAGCAAGTGGCCTGCTTGGTCAGGGCTGAGGGTGTATAACAAAGAATTGTGGTTCAATGGCAAGGCAGTTCTCCTTCTCCTTTCTGCTCCTAATCACTTCACATGTGCCAAACAGGGGTTGCAGCCTCCTATCAAGCCTGTCTGTCCCTCAAGTCTTGATCTTGGGGTGCCTCGATCCTCTAAATGCCCCTGGCAGCTCAAAAAGCCTTAAACACACTTGAAAGTAGGGCAAGTATAGATTTTCAAACCCAAACCATAATGAGTGGTAATTTGGCCCCCTCATTAGTTCTTTCTTAGGTGGAAGCAGCCCTTTGGCATTTAGAACATTGACAACAAGATCTGAAAAGGACAAGAGGATGGGAAATACAGAGAAGGCAACAACCAGCATCTGGCACAACATTTCATCAAGCCTGCAAAGACAATTCAACATGTAATACTACTTGTAATGGCAAAAATTTGCCAATGATCTAAATGCCCATCAATATGAGATTGATGAGATAAATTATGAAACATCCAAAGAAAAGAACACTATCGCATTGTTTAAAAGAAGGAGCTAAAACTGTACGTTCTGACAAGGAAAGATGTTTCCAAAGGATTGTAAGTGAAAAGAGCAGGTCATGTAACAGTCTCTATATCATGATCCCAGTTAAACCCTAGATCTGTGTTTATATATGCATAAAACTGCCAACCACAGTTGTCTGGTACAGTGTCGGTGTACAGAATTACAGAGGAAATTTCCTTTTGCATTTTGTATACTTATGTATGCTGTTGACCTTTACAACAGGCCAATATCACCTTATAATTGGAGAAAACAATACTAGAATTTCCATTTTACAAAACAAATCATCCTATCTTAGATCGCCTTCGTGCATGCTATCTTTTGCTATGACAACATATCTTGGATTCGGCCATGCGCTTGAATTTGTCTCATAACTTTCTCATGAGTGAACTAAGGCAACATAGTAACATATTGACCAAGTTATAATACCGTCAAATGGATTGGCAATCCAGCAGAAGGTCTCCAGAGAAGGGTCACGAGGCTTTTTCATTTTTATTAATAACTTAGGTGATACAAAAAATGTACTTACTGTGTTTGAAGATGACCCAAACCTGGCAGGGATATTGGAATATGTTGAAAAACAAAATTGAAATTCAAAATAAGCTCAGACAGGCTGGAATACTGGGCTAAAATTTAAATGGTGAAATATAAATGAGATAAAGAAAAAAATCATCAATTCAAATTTTAAAAGTCCATTTTGTGAGGCCAAAATAGGGGAAGTATGGCTTCACGGCAACTCACATCAAACAAACAAACGAACTAAAAAAGATCAAGGGGCTTGAATTGACCCACAAGCACAATTCGAGACAACAGTTTAATGTACCTAAATTATTTAGTTGCTAAAAACAGAGCACGATTTTAGATTGCATGAATCAAAGTACAGTTTCTAGATTATAGAATATAATCGTCGCACTGTAACCTCCTCTGTTCACTCCTGCAGTCTCCTGTTCAATTTTAGACACCACATTTTAAGAGAGTCGCTAAGAAAGTGGAAAACCTCCAGAAGAGGATTGCGAGATTGACAAAAGAAAACCATTCTATAATAGGAGTTGCTCTTAAAGGTAGAATAGACAATAGGGCCTGTAAAGGAGAAACGTTGGGGGATATATGATATCCACCTGCCTTCAAATCTCAAGTGTTTTTCTGTGGAAGGTATGCACTTACTCTGGGTTGCTCAGGTGATAGAACTAGGACTACTGCCACCCAGTGGTGAAAAGGAGGCAGATTTTCAGTAAATCCATCAAAAGGCTTTCTGACCTTGAGAAGGTCCTGCAAGAGGAGGCTGAGCAAGCTGATAAGGCAGTGACGATTTTAGTTGAGCCTGAATGAACAGATGCCCAGTGGCAGAACTGCACTAACTGAGTCCCTTTCAGCTCTAAGAGATTACATCTTTTTCCCCTATTCTTCGTGCCATCAATTCCTCTCTGTGTCGCCCTCAGGATCAGTAAGTCCACTCTCTGCAGTCTACAGAGTGGTAAGGAGAGTTCTGCGGGAACGGTGGGAGTTGCTGCCTCTTGTTTGTTACTGCCCAGGGTCTATGGGGTCAAAACCCACTGCTTATAGGAAGGCCAATATAAGGCCTTATCGGAAGGCTGATATAAGTCGGGTCATGTCCTTCACTGAACAAGCTCCTCCGTGGCTTTCCATCTCACTCCCTGGAAATGGCAGTCAATACCCTAAACAAGCTGGTTTCTGTGACTTCTCTGACCTCCCACCCCATTACTCTTCCCTTCATTCACTCCATTGCTGCAACATGGGCTTCTTGGGAGTTTCATAAAGGCCAAGTATCCTCCTGATTCAAAGACTTTGCTCTTGCTGTTCTCTCTGCTCCCAATGCTCTTCCCTGAGATACCTACATGGACCCACTCCCTCACCTCCTTTAGGGCTGGATTCAAAAGATTACCTTTTTGGTGAGGCCTACCCTGACCACCCTCTAAAATTATAGGCTTTGCAGGGTTCACTTTCCAACCCTCCCCTGACCATTTTACAACTCCTTATCACTCCATCTGAAGATTTTTTTCCCATAGTACTTAATATCACATAACACAATATTTTATATTTATTATTTTGTTTTCCATACTCTCTCTATTGGGCTATAAATTCCTTAAATACAGGAATAATGCCTGTCCTGTGTTTTTTTGTTTTTTTGTTTTTTTTCTTGTCGTATCTCAGCTTCTGGAACACAGGTTAGCACACAGTAATTACTCATTAAGTGTTTAATTAAATGTCTGCTGCATCCCAAATCAACGCCATCTCCTGTCGTCTTGATTTTCTCAACAAAAGAAATTTTAAATTTAAGAACTGAATCCAAAAATAATAACAAGATGTGTCTTAGTAGTAAGATTTGGCATGATTGCCTATTTTTCTCAATTTTCTCATTTTTTAGTTATGCTGTCATATTACCTTAATGGTCAACTGGCCATAATAACTGTAGCAGCTAACATCTATTGAATGCTTATCATGTACCAGGCATGGTGATAAGTACTTTACTTGGATTAACTCATTTAATCCTCACAATAGCCCTTTTCAGTTGGCACCACTATCATTCCCATTTTAAAGACCAGGAAACTGAGAAACGAGGAAGTTATATGACTCTACCAAGGCTACACAACTAATATTAGACAGATTCCAAAGCCCATGTTATTGCCCCCTAACTTCAGTATAACATGAAAACTGGTGATGATGATGATAGCTAACATTTATTGAGTACTAATCATGTATCAGGTGCTATGCTAAATGTTTAACACACATCATGTCATTTAAAGTTGAGAAAAGTCCTATGAGTCCGCCTCATTATGATCATTTTATAGTATTAGGCCCTCCTGTAATGTAATTAACCAAACCTGTGCCCATGCTTAACCTCTGGCTTGGTTTCTTTTCTTTTCCCTTTCCTTTTTCTTTTCTTTTCTTTTTTTTTTTTTTTTTTTTTTTTTGAGACAGGGTCTGGCTCTGCCACCCAGGCTGGAGTGCAATGGTGCAATCTCAGTGGCTCACTGTAACCTCTGCCTCCAGGGTTTAAGCGATCCTCCCAGATCCACCTACTGAGTACCTGGGACTACAGGCCTGCACTACCACACTCGGCTAATTTTTGTGTATTTTGTAGAGATGAGGTTTTGCCATGTTGCCAATGGCTGGTCTCAAACTCCTGGGCTCAAGCAATATGCCTCCGTGGGCCTCCCAAATTGCTGGAATTACAGGCATGAACCACCACGCCTGGCCCCACCTTGGTTTCATAGCAAGCATCCCTTGACTTTCCCTTTTGCATTTCAGGCCAGTGAAAAACCTGGAGGAGCAATGATCTGACAGCCACTACTTGAACCCTCCCCTCCATGTAGATTAGACCTCCAGCATACATTGTGATTTCAGCCCTTATTTGTACTGTTGCCCCCGTCCAGTAGAAGAATGTCCTTTTTTTTTTTTTTTTTTTTTTTTGAGACGGAGTCTTGCTCTGTCGCCCAGGCTAGAGTGCAGTGGCCGGATCTCAGCTCACTGCAAGCTCCGCCTCCCGGGTTCATGTCATTCTCCCGCCTCAGCCTCCCGAGCAGCTGGGACTACAGGCGCCCGCCACCTCGCCCAGCTAGGTTTTTTTGGTATTTTTTAGTAGAGACGGGGTTTCACCGTGTTAGCCAGGATGGTCTCGATCTCTTGACCTCGTGATCCGCCCGTCTCGGCCTCCCAAAGTGCTGGGATTACAGGCTTGAGCCACCGCGCCCGGCCAGAATGTCCTTTTTTTAACTCCTGTCAGCCCTAGCCTGCCAATTTTTTATCCAAAGCTTAGTTTAAATGCAGCTCCCTCCAGGGATCCTTCCATGGTCACCACTTTCTACCACAATTTCTTTCCCTCATTCTACAGTCAATATATCTGCTTCAGCCCTGGTCTCTAGCTTTGCATTGCTGGCTCTCTTCCCACTCAGGTATGTCTCTTCTTCTCAGGTAGACTATAAGCTCATGGAGGCAGCTAGGCCTATGCTCCTTGGCATGCCTTGCATAAATGGTATGTTCACTGGCACATAGTAGGTGCTTAATCATTATTTTGCTGATTTAATGATACTATACCCTCATCATTGTAAAATGTTTGTCTCTTTTCAAGGTGTTCTTATACATATCATCTCACTTTAGCCTCACAGCAGCTCTGAGACACAAGAGAGACAGATCTTATTTTTCTCATTTTTACAGTTAAGGAAATTGAGGGCTGGAGAGGCTAAATAAGTTGTTTCAAGTCACACATCTGAGAATTGAGCCCAGCTGTCTGGACTTTGAGCCCCAGATTCTTTGCATTAGACCACACCAACTCTGTGACTCTACCGGAAGGCACCGCTGGCTGGGAGCAATGATAATAACATTCCTATAAAGACCTTGTCTTGATTCTATCACTGGAGCAAAAGCAATAAAGTGCGCCAAGAGGCAATATCCTCAGTTAAGATTGGGAAGGCAGGTAAATTCATACACTCTGGTGAGAAGTGCCTGGGGATTATCAGATGGGTGGTGATGCCTCTGTTATACTCTTTAGGAGGAGGGGACTGAGGACTGAAAACTGTCCTCTATACAAGGCAGATTAACTCAACCCTCAGCAGAAGGGAGGCAGCCTAGCAGCCAGCATGGTGACTATGACAGAGCAACTAGGAGGAAGGAAAACTGGGTTCGAGATCCAGTTCTGCTACAAGCCAGCTGTGTGATCATGCAGAATATACCTAACCTTTCTGAGGCTGTACTTCCTCATTAGAAGCTGCCAATTTACAAGGCTTCTCATAGCACCAGTGTTCTACAAATCTATGACACAGATCACAATAGGGTGAGTCTTGGACTCTATCTGGATCACAGACATATTTTCTTTGGTGCAAATAGTGTTTAAATTTTCTATGAATTGGTAACCAACATTGAAAAATTAGAAGATTTTACGTGAATATTCAGATGTCCAAGCTCTCTAGAAAAATCAAAATATCTGGCAGCATTAAAAATTGGAAAACTTCACGTAAAAATTGGTTTTCAATCTTCTTAGGAAAAAAATTTTTTTTATTATTATTATTTTCATCATCTGTTTATTATTTAAAATATACTATGTTAGGTTGTATGATAAGTACCATTAGGAAAATACAAAGACAGGTAGGAGATGAAGAGTTTTGAAATGGTAAGAGTAGTAGGATACTGCAAGGCCTAGAGTATCACAGAGGGTAGACACAGAAGACCTCACTGGCAAAGTGACCACATTCCCACAGGACCATAATGAACTGGAACCCAGAAATATCTGCTCCCTTTAGACAGAGCATGTGGATAAAAGGTCAGGGGTGCTAATATCTTCAACATATGAAGTCGGGACTGAAAAGATGATGCAGGTTGATGTGACTGGAAGCATAGTTTTGAGCTAATTATTTGATTTTACAGAGGCAACAAAAGAGTTTCAAATGGTAAAATCAATATCAAAGTCTGGGAGAAGAAAAGGAGGAACAGTTGTTTGCACAAGAGCTTGGCACCCTTATACAAAGCCTTCACTAACCAAGAGCAGCTAAACATCCCATAAACCCAGATGCATTTTCTGTCTAAGGGGTCAGTGCAATTAGCCTGATACCTGCAGTTGCCTCCCTAACTTGCCCTTACATCTTAGGCCAGGGACATTACATGATATTAGAACTGATTCTAATTAGAGAACCACCAACTCTGTTGATCCAAGAATAGCATGGGAGAGATGGGGAGAGAGGAGAAATGGATCCTACTCCATTCCCTTGTTGGTCATTTCTTGTCTTACCTGGGACTTGACAGATTAATTCTCTGGATGCCAGTTTCTCCAAATAAGAAATGAGTATTTCAAACAGTTCTGTCCTATGTCAGGGTATCTACAGTGAGGGTAAGTATTGCTTCATGAAATGTTTGTGTGTATATATATACACATACACACAAACTATGTATATAAAATTAAATATAAATGATATGTAAAACTGTGTTTATATTTAAAATTACATGTAATTATAAACATTTTATAACTCAGTATTTATCATTACTGTGTGCAGTGTACCCTGTTATTTCCCATTCCATTCCTGTATGTGTGTTTAATGCTGGTCACTATCCACTAAATTGATTTTCTGAGCAGTGGGTAAAAACTGGCAGCTTGAAAAACAGTGCTCTACATCAATGGTTTCCAAATTGGACCCACATCAGAATACCTTGGAGTCCTTGTTAAACACATATTCTTGTTCTCCATTCCAAACCTATGCAATCAGAATTTCTTTAGGGCAAGGCCAAGGAATCCGTATGTTTTAACAAGGACTATCTGTGCACTGACATTAAGGAATCACAGTTATTCTCAGCACACAGATGCAAATAACATGAAAAAGAATTATTATCAAATGCATACTTCATACCAGTTCTTCAGCATAATAGCTTTCATTTATTATCTCACTTAAATTCCCACAACAACCCCACTTTAGAGATAAGGAAACTGAAGCTCAGAGGTTTGATAAGCTGCTGGAAGACATACCCCGGGAGATTAATGAAGGAGCAGGGCTGTGATTTCTGAGGGGTCTGTTTGAACCCAGCGTTCAACCTGCATTGACTCTTCTGACAGTTCTTCTTTCTGCAGATCCAGAGGCCTTTGACCTATCCCGAAATGTTCTATACCAATTCAAATTCCAGATCAGATACCCAAATTCCAGATCAACCACCAGAGGAAAAAGAGCAGACATAAAACAATGACAATAAAAATCTTTTGTACTAATGTCAGGTTTTTACTGTTTCCAAAGCATATGTGGGTCTATTTTCTCTACATTTATACCTTTAAATCATTCTGTGAAGCATGAGGGTTAAATGAAAAAACAAAGACCCAAAGAGGGGAAGCAACTTACTCCGGGTCTCACAAGTTCACAGCCAAGCTGCCACACTCTGACTCCCTCTGGCAGGGTCTAATACTGCACTTGGGCTGGATTTCTCCAGGGCTCACAGGTCCAACACATTTTAGGTCTAGTTCCCTTTAACGGAGAAGAGGAAGGGATGGGTTGCTTTCTGCCTCCTTCCCCATAGGATTTACCATCAAGTTCGGAAATGAACACACACTCCATCCACACTGCCTGAGGGACAGGTTGCCCCGACTTCCACAAGGCTGTGCTGAGAAATGGCTGCATTTCTATTTTTGCCATGCAATTTGTAAAAAGCTTTGCAGTATACTTCAAAGAAAAATAATGGATTCCATGATGAAAAAAGCGCCATCCCTCACACAGAGGTTAAATGCCACCAGCCGCTAGTGAAGCAGCCTTGGGAAGTCTCTGCTGAGCAAAATGTTGACAGCCCACAGAAAACCTAGGCAGTGGACTGGACCAATCTTTGCCAATGGCAGAAAGGGTCTGAAGGGATGAATGGCCCTTATTTAGCCTTCTTGGCTGAGACCCTCCCTCTGTTGAGAACATCCCTCTGTTTCTGCCACAGACAGTGGTGGTGTTTGCAGTGTGTATATGTTTATTTGACAAATTACTAGTTATTTATCAAACACTGTATTGATTATAGCATTTTTCACCCCTTTCCCTTTAGAATACAGATCTTTCCATCTCTCCCCTTAACAGCTCCTGAAGCAAACCTCCCACTCATGCAACACACGAATGGACACACACACACACACACACACACACACGTGTACACTTGGTGAAAATGAAAGCAAGACTCCTTTCTCTTGACCTCAGTCTCCCTATCTAGAAAGTGTGAATGAGTTGAACCGGATATTCTATTAGGTTCCTTCTCTGGTTCTAAGAATCTGATAAAATAAGTGGGGGAAAGCCCTAAATATAGCCTATGAATTTGTGATTCAGGCTCTGAGCATGAAGGGGTAAACTGGCCTCAAATTGTGTTTTCAACAGTTGTCTTTTGTTAAAGGGAATCATAAAGTGAGATAAAGAACAATAATTTCTGCTACGCCCATGAGCATGCTAACATCTTAACAATAAGGATTACACTGTGTTTTCCCTCTCTTGTTTTATTTTTCATTTTCTTTATGCATAGTCAGTGCTGCAAAGACTGCCTAGTCAGTTGTCTCTTCCCCCTATGTCAATTTCTCTTCCCATGTGAAGGTGGCAGATACAATCCAGCCCTGTAATAGCTGAGGTTTCAGCCCTGTAGAGCTTCAAGCTAATGCCATTCTCACCTCAGAGGTAGTGCTTCATGTGATGTCAGAAAGATTCCAAGAGGTGTTGAATTTGCTACATGGTTGCAACTCCCTTTTAGTTTGGCGAGGTTGGCTTAGGATTTGATGCTTTTATTGATTTCATTATCAAGATAGTACAGGATATCTCAGCTTTTAAATTTATATTGTCAATCATCGAAGTGGCTCCTACCCTGTGGGGACACTAACTAGACCTACATGCACTGCTGCTTGCCAATGTAGTACGTGGCTCTTTTCTACCTGCTCCTCAGGGCTGGACTCAAGATTATGAGGTTGAAGAGAAGGCAGGGGGATAGAGGGATAACTCTAGGGTGGTTTGAAAAAGAAATCAGTGGAAATGAGACTGTTCTCCTTCTCACACAACACAGCAGAAAGCTTTGAATCAAACTGCCTGTGTCTGCATCCAAGTCACTGAATCACCTGGGTTTCAGTTTGCTCATCATCACATGGGGATAATTCTATACTAGGAAATACCTTATAAGGTTACTGTGGAGACTAAATGAGAAAAAAGCCTAGAGCAATGCCCAGCACACACTAATATCTCAATAAGTGCTGCTTATACTGATTATTATTCCTCTTGACCAAACTGATCTTGCAACTTTCTGATGTTTAACTACCTTGCATTTTCTGGCCATCTCATTTCACCAGAGGATCTCAAAGCACGCTAGAGATGAGTCTGAGCTGAGGTTCATCTTAGAGCCAATCAGTGGGACTGGGAGCAAAATTGATCATTTTCCTGTTTATTTATTTATTTACTCAGCAAATACTTATTGACCACCTATAAAATGTCAGGAACTGTGCTAGGTGATGAAGATATAATGATGAACAAGACAAAGTCCCTGCTTAACAGAGTTAATACTCTAGAAGCAGGGAGATAGGAGGAAGGGGGAGGCAGATAAACAAGAAATACAATGATATGTGCTTGGTGAACTCAAGGGGCAGAAAGTCAGTGTGGGTGGGGTTGGGGGCAGTCATGAGAGGGAGGGTGATATAAGATGAGGTTGCAGAGGAAGGCAGGGGCCAGATCATTCAAGCTTTGTAGGCCATCTAAGGAGTTTTATCTTTATCCTAAAAACATTAAAATACAAATGGAAGGCTTTAAGTAAAAGATCAACATACTCAAGTGTTTGTTAAAGTTCTTTTTTTTTTTTTTTTCTCAGCTCACTGCAGCCTCGGTCTCCAGGGCTCAAGCGGTCCTCCCACCTCAGCCTTCTGAGTAGCTGGGACTACAGGTGTGCACCAACAGGCCCGGCTAATTTTTGTATTTTTAGTGGAGACGGGGTTTCACCACATGACCCAGGCTGGTCTCAAACTCCTGGGCTCAAGCTATCTGCCCGCCTTGACCTCCCAAAGTGCTAGAATTACAGTCGCGAACCCCTGTACCCAGACCGTTTGTTAAAGTTCTTAGTGACTGTTATATAGAGTAGAGATTGGTTGGAGTTGAGATTTGGGAGGGGGTGGGGGTAAGGCTGCCACTATCTGATACACTGTCTGTGTGAATCACAAAAAAAGACACCCCTTCCTCAATTTAAAAATGACAACAAAAAATATGTTAATCTTTTCTTGTACAACCTAAACAAATTTAAGTCCTGCTCAAGAAACTTTGCCAGAGTTGTGGCGGGCAGCAGCCTGGGTTGTGAGCACCCACATTATTCCTCTCACTCATGCATTTATTGTCACTGGAATAGATGCACCATCAACAACATTTTGCACCCCACTGTTCTATCCCCTCTCCAGATGAGGCAGCTGGAAGTGGGAGGGATGGGACTTCAGCCTGTGAGAGCAATGAGTAGTGGAGAGAGAAGTAAACTCAGGGGACACCCAGAGCTTGGGTAGGATAGAGTCCACGTGTGTGTGCCACTGAGTATGTACATTTATGGATGTATATGTGTGTGCATGTGTGTGTGTGATTGTGCTTTCCTGAGTCTATGCAAGGCCATGTGTACTGGTACAGTTTTAAGTAGGAGCAGGCTCTCTTCCGCTGTTCTCAGACTTACAGCCAAGAAGCCCAGAATGTCTGCACCCATCTGCACAATCTTATGTAAGTATGTATGTGTCTGTTATATAAATGGCACACCCATAGCTATGGTGCCCTTGTGTAGTATGCAACCTGAACATCCATACATGGCAGGCCCGACAGTAAGAGTGGAAGCAAGTAGATTATTTAGGAGACTGTTGCGGTGGTTTGGGAAAGAGATGATGGTGGCTCACACTAATGGCTGAGGAGGTGGTGAAAAGTTATGAAATTCAGTAAATATTTTGAAGGTAAATGAACAAGATTTGCTGATGGCTAGGATGTGATGTGTAAGGGAACAAAAAGAACTCAGGATAACCACCAGGAGTTTGACTTAAGCAACCAGATGAGCGGTAGTGCCACTTACTGAGTGGGGTTGACTAGAAGAGGAATGTATTGGCAGAAAAAAATCACAAATTCTGCTTTAGGCAGCTTATATCAACTCCAGCTGCCCACCTATGGTGGCAGATCTATCAGTCTCTGTATCTTAAGCTTCTCCTCACTGAGGATCTTAAAGCTCTTTATGTGTGGGGGGCTCTGGAAAATTGGTAATCCCTGATATTTATCTTCACCTCAGCAGTTTTCTTTCTGTACCTTCTTTGACTTGAGAGGAAATAATAATTTTACTTTGTTCCTACCAGTTTCTCAAGATTTCTCTCTCTCTTTCACACACACACACACACAAGCACACATACACACACAAGTACACAAACACACACATTCTCTCTCTCTCTCTCTTTCTCTTGCCATTTCCAAATGTCCTTTTCTAAGATTGCTTTTTGTCAAAACCCCAAAACATTTCTCTTTGGGGAGTATACCTTTATTCAAGGACAGGGATTCTCCATCTGCCACTACCAGACAGCCCAGAATGCCATCACTCCACCCAAACCCTCTCCTCAGTAGAGGAAAAAGTTACTAAGGTACTTGGAGCATGGAACAGAGCCAGGTGAGCTGAGAACATGAGCCAAGTGCTGAGAAATTAAAGAAAGTAATGCTGACTAGGGGAAAAAGTGAATTAATCAGGAAATCTTAAGGTCATTGTGATCTCATTGATTGCATTAACATCTAACAGCAGAAGACTGCAGATTGATTACTGCTTCAGCAGGAGGGATCATATGTAAGCTAGGAATGTGGTGTACAGAGCTACATCTTCTGTAGGGAAAGTCAGTGCCAGCAGGTGAAGCTAAATCTCCTCATTCAAGGCACATTGACTTAGAACCCACTGCCTCTCTAGACATGCATCAGGCAGCCTAGGCACCAAGAACCTTTCATAAATACAAATCATCCCCTTGTGCACAGTGCCCATCACTCACACTAGATCATGCCATCCCACTTCCTCCAGTGTTTCTCGGAATGGCCTAGGAAAAGATTCGGAGGAATGAATCATCACTGATGATCTAGATGAGTCTTTGGGGTCTGTCCTTGCTCCATCAGCTGCAGTTCCACCTTTCCCTTCCTATAGCTCCTTGTGTTTTTCTCTTCATCTGCCCATATTGACAGAAGAAGAAAAAGTTCACCCGTTTCAGTAACAGGTTGTGGACCCGCCCTCCATAAGCAAAAGATGTCATGCTGTGGTCGCCTTGCCTCATTCCCACCAGCAAAACAAAACAAAACAAAACAAAACACACAGTGATCTGAATTGTCAGGGGTCTTTTCAGGAGACGGCTGCCTAATGCAGAAAAGCACATGAAGGGAAACAGCAGTAACAATCATAGCCCCAATTTCTTCAGCTCAACCTATGTTCTAGGCGATGAGCTAAGTGCTTTATATATAGGTTATTTCATTTAGTCCTTACCACAAGGCAGGTATGATTAGTGTCACCATTTCATAGCTGAATAAAAGAAAAGAGGAGGGCCGGGAGCAGTGGCTCACGCCTGTAATCCCAGCACTTTGGGAGGCCGAGGAGGGTGAATAACGAGGTCAGGAGATCGAGACCATCCCGGCGAACACGGTGAAACCCCATCTCTACTAAAAATACAAAAAAAAAAATTAGCTGGGCGTGGCACCTGTAGTCCTAGCTTCTAGGGAGGCTGAGGTAGGAGAATGGCGTGAAGCCAGGAGGCGGCAGGGCTTGCAGTGAACGGAGATCACGCCACTGCACTCCAGCCTGGGCAACAGAGCCAGACTCCGTCTCAAAAAAAAAAAACAAAGCGGAGGCTCAGAGAGGTTTAGGCACTTGTTCAGTGTCACTGAGCCAGGCATGAGCAAAGACAGGATTTAAACCTAGATCTGTCTGTCTTCAGTGCAAGTGCTCACAACCAACTTGGTGTGCGGGAGTGGACCCAAATATATCGTTCTATTTGCAGCCTCTTTCTTCCCTTTACAACAGGGATTCTAAATACATCCAAAACAATGGTGATGCCTCCCAAACCTCTGGCTCCAGCCCTGACTTCTCTGTTCAGCTTCAATCCTTAACCAATTCCTTTCCACTAGATGGTTCCCTTTCACTCATGTCCTCTGTTCAATCAAGCTCAGAATTCATAAAACATATTTTTTTTCTCCCACTCAGCTCTCCCTCTATTTGCCTCTTTCTGCCAGCATTATCCCAATTTCCAGGCTCCCAACTTCAGAATCATCCCCAACCCTTCTCTCTCTATCCATATCTAGTCAGGGTGAACACCATATTGTGGCAGTTTTCTCTCCATAATGTCTCCTGAATCTACCCTTTTTTCCCACTTCAAATTCTTCTTACACACCATTGGCCTCACTTTTAAAAAACACACAAATTTGTTTTCGTACAGTTTCTGTAGATCAGAAGTACAGGCACAGTATGTCCGAATCTTCTACTTAGGGTCTCATTGCGTTGAAATCAAGGTGTCGGCCAGGGTTGTGATTTTCATCTGAAGTTCTATTAGTAGAAAGTATAAATGTATAGTACAAGGAATTTCCACCTACTCCTCACTCAGATTCCCAAAATGTTAACCTTTGCAACATTTTCTTTATCCTTTTATCTTTTTCTGTACACACACACACACACTATTTTTTTCTCAATCATTTGAGAGTAAGGTGGAGATCATGCCCCTTTATCCTTAAATACTTTAGTTCATGTTTCTAAAAATCAAGAGCATTCTCTTACGTAACCACAAGACAATTATCAAAATCAGGAAATTAATATTCATGCAACATTAAGATCTAATCTGAAAACCTCTTTCAAATGTCACCAATTATCCTAATATCATCCTTTAGAACAAAAGGACAAAAATTATTTGGTAAAGGATCCAAATATGAATGAATTCTTAAGTTTAGTTTCCATATCTCTTTAGTCTCCTTTAATTGGAAACAGTCTCTCGGTTTTTCTTATCTTTCATGACCTTAATATTTTTGAAGAATATACTGGCCTCTGATTTTTGCTGTACCTCACCTCACTGGAGTGTTGGAGCTCAGAAAACAGTACCCCAAAATGAAGGCCTCAGGAGCAAATGTATTCTCTGACCTTCTCCTGCTCTCTTGTCTCTCAATCCCATCCTCCCTGGAGGCTAATCACAGAAACTAGAATCTCTTTTCCCTAAGACGAGTCATAGAAACCTACCCCTTCTCCCCAAATCCAGCCATGAAACCTAAAAATATTACTCTAACTTTCCCTCTGTCTTTCTGTGTATAAAACTAACCACAAAGAAATTATCTGACCTACCTTGTTTGACTGCACGTCATAAGATCTCTGTTCCAGAGAGGTTCATGGTCCACACCCAGAAGGAAGGAATTCATGCTCATAGAGGGTTAGAAGAATCTAGACAGAGAAGCTTTGATGTATTTCCCCACTCAGTCTATTGCATTGGATTATACTCTTTTTGTCTAATCGTATTTCTACATAGCTGTCCATACTTTTTTGACCTAAGCATAAAATGGAAAATTTTCCCTGTATCTTTGGGTCTTCATTCTGAAAGCTCCCATATACACCCATGTTAAATAAATGTGTATGCCTTTTCTCTTATCCATCTACCTTTTGTGAGTTGATTTTTCAGGGAACGTTCAGAAGGCCAAGGGGAAAGCTATCCCTTGGCCACTACAATAGACAGAAAAGCAGAATATTCCATGACTTCCCAACTACAGAATCAGAATTTGGAATGGACCTTAAAATGAACTACTCCATTGGGTCCCAAACTGTTGTCATGCACTCTTCAATATTTTGGTCATACCATTTTCCCAATGTTTTTCTTTGAATTAGATAATTACTGTGGTAGGCAGAATTTTAACTATGACCCCCCAAATGACCCTTGCTTCTGTATAATCCCCTCCCCTCTGAGTGTGGGTGGAACCTATCAACATGATGAGAAATTACTCCAATGATTATGTCACATTACATGGCAAAACAGATTATCTAAGTGTGTGTAATCTCATCATGGGAACCCTTTAATAACATAGTTTTCTCTGACTGATAAGTGGAAGAGGAAGTCAGGGAGATTGAGGCATGAGAATATTTTGACATGCGAGGTTGCTAGTTGATGGTTTTGAGGATGGAGTGGGTCACTAAGGAGGAATTCAAGTGGCTTCTAGGAGCAGAATGTGACTGTTAGCAGACAATCAGCAAGGAAATGGGGACTTCAAACCTACAACCCAAAGAAACTGAATTCTGCCTACACCTGAATGAGCTTGGAAGTAGATTCATCCACAGAACCTCCAGATAAAAGTCCAGCCCAGCTGACACTTTAAATAGAAAGCCCTGTCAAGCCTACCAGGACTTCTAACCTACAGATCAGAATGAAAATGAAGATGCAACATACCAAAATGTGTGGGACACTGCTAAAGCAGTGCTGAGAGGGAAATTTACAGCACTCAATGCATACATTAGAAAAGAGGAAAAGTCTTGAATCAGTAATCAAGCTCCCACCTCAAGAAACTGGAAAACGAAAAACAGCATAAACTCAAAGTAAGTAGAAGGAATAAAATAATATATGAGCAGAAATCAGTGAAATCGAAAAGAGAAAAGTAGGCTGGGTGCAATGGTTCCCGCCAGTAATCCCAGCACTTTGGAGGCTGAGGCCAGATCACGAGGTTAGGAGATTGAGATCATCCTGGTTAACACGGTGAAACCCCGTCTCTACTAAAAATCCAAAAATTAGCCGGGTATGGTGGTGGCGCCTCTAGTCCCAGCTACTCCAGAGACTGAGGCAGGACAATGGCATGAACCAAAGAGGCAGAGCTTGCAGTGGGCCGAGATGGCGCCACTGCACTCCAGCCTGGGCGACAGTGCCAGTCTCCATCTCAAAAAAGAAAACAAAACAAACACACAAACAAAAAAGTAACAGAGAAAATGAATAAAACAAGAGTTGGTTTCTGAAAAGATCAAGAAAATTGATGGAATTGCTGAATTGATCCTACAAGACTGATAAAGAAAAAGAGAGAAGACACGAATTACCAACATCTGAATGAAAATATCACTGCAGACCCTATAAACATTATAACGATAAAATGGAGTAGTACAAGCAATTCTATACACATTAATTTGACAATGTAGATGAACTGGATCATTCTTTGAAATGCATAAACTGTCACAAATCAGCAAATATAAAACAGATACTTTGAATAGACCTATAACTTTTGAGAAAACTGAATTTGTAATTTCAAAGCCCCCCAACAAGGTTTCCAAGATCAGAAGTTTTCCCTGAGGAATTCTACCAAATATTCAAAGAAGAATTAACACCAATTCTCAACAATGTCTTCCAGAAAGTGGAAGGGGGAGAAGGAACACTTTCCAATTCACTTTTGAGGCTAGTACTTATTCTCTGATAACAAAACCAGACAAAGACAGTACAAAAGAAAGAAGGAAAGAAAGACAGATAGAAAGAGAGAGAGAGGGAGAAGGAAAGAAGAAAGAAAGAAAGAAAGAAAGAAAGAAAGAAAGAAAGAAAGAAAGAAAGAAAGAAAGAAAGAAAGAAAGAAAGAAGAGAGAGAGAGAAAGGAAGGGAGGGAAGGAGGAAGGAAGGAAGGAAGGAAGGAAGGAAGGAAGGAAGGAAGGAAGGAAGGAAGGAAGGAAGGAAGGGACGGACGGCACAAACCAATATCCTTCATGAGTATAGATTCAAAAATTCTTAACAAAATATTAGTCAATAGAATTCAGCATTATTTGAAAAGACTTATACATCATGACCAACTAGGGTTTATTCCGTGGATGCAAAGTTAGTTCAATATTACAAAATCAATCATTGTAATCCACCATATCAATAGGTTAAATAAGAAAAATAATATAATCTTATCAATTGATGCAGGAAAGCAATTAATAAAATCTAACGCTCATTCCTGACAATAAAAAAACAAACCAAACCCACCTCTCAGAAAACTAGGAGTGGGGTGGGGGAGGGGGTCTGCCTTAAAAAAAATCAAATGAACAAATAAAAAACAAAAACAAAAAAATAGCCAATTGAAACCAATAATAAATAAAAGAGGATTACACAACTATAACCTACTGGGATTCATCCCAGGAATTCAAGGTTGTTTTAACATCTACAAAATCAATTAATGTAATGTACCACTTAAATACCATTAAGGACAAAACCACATGATCGTTTCAATAGGCACTGAGAAAGACATTTTACAAAATTTAACACCCTTTTATGATAAAGTACTCAACAAGCTACAGATAGGAAGGAACTTCGTCAACATGGTAAAGAGCATCTATGAAAAACCCACCGCTAACATCATTATTAATAGTGAAAGACTGAAAGATTTCCCCCTAAGATTAGGAACAAAATATATATCCACCTTTGTCATTTCTAGTCAATATTGTATTGGAGGCTCTAGCCAGGACAATTATGCAAGAAAATGAAGTAAAAGCCACCCTGATTGGAAAGAAATAATTTAAATAGTCTCTAATTGCAGATGACATGACCAGTGTCCAGAAAATCCAGAGGAATCCACTAAAAATAATTAGAACTAATAAACAAGTTAAATAGGGTTGCAGGGTACAAGATCATTATACAAAATATCAATTTTATTTGTACACAGTAGCAGTAAGCAAACCAAAAATGAAATTAAGAAATTGATTCCATTTACAATAGCATCAAAAAATAAAATATTTAGAAATAAATTTACCAAAATAAGTAGAAACTTATAAAATGAAAAATACAAAACATTGCTGAAAGAAATTAAAGAAAACCTAAGCAAATGGAAAGACATTCCATGTCCTTGGATTAGAAGGCTTAACATTGTTAAGATGACAAAACTCTCCAAATTAATCTACAGATTTAACACAATCCCTATCAAAATTACAGCTGCATTTTTAAAATAGAAATTGGCAAGATGCTCCTAAAATTTTTACAATATTTTGTATGGAAATGCAAGATACCCCAAATAGTTCAAACAATCTTGGAAAGAACAACAAAGTTGGAGGACTAATACTTCCCAATATTAAAACTTACTAGAAAGCTACAATAATCAAGAGAGTATAGTACTGTCATTAAAAAATATATATCTTATACATATGTATCTTATATATATTTTATCTTATCTCAAGCTGATTTAAACAAAAGCTAAACCTAATATCACAATGATGAAAGACCGAATGTTTTTCTCTTAAGATTGAGAATGAAGCACTGATTTTTTTATTATTATTATACTCTAAGTTCTAGGGTACATGGGCACAACGTGCAGGTTTGATAAATAGGTATACATGTGCCATGTTGGTTTGCTGCCCCCATCAACTCATCATTTACATTAGGTATTTCTCCTAATGCTCTCCGTCCCCCAGCCCCCCACCCCCTGGCACCGACACACCCTGGTGTGTGATGTTCCATGCTCTGTGTCCAAGTGTTCTCATTGTTCAATTGCCACCTATGAGTGAGAACACGTGGTGTTTGGTTTTCTGTCCTTGTGATAGTTTGTTGAAAATGATGGTTTCCAGTTTTATCCATGTCCCTGTAAAAGACATGAACTCATCCTTTCTATGGCTGCATAGTACTCCATGGTGTATACGTGCCACATTTTCTTAATCCAGCCTATCATTGATGGACATTTGGGTTGGTTCCGAGTCTTTGCTATTGGGAATAGTGCCACAATAAACATACATATGCTTGTGTCTTTATAGTAGCATGATTTATAATCCTTTGGGTATATACAAACCAATGGGATTGCTGGGTCAAATGGTAATTCTAGTTCTAGATCCCAGAGGAATTGCCACACTGTCTTCCACAATGGTTGAAGTATTTACACTCCCACCAACAATGTAAAAGCGTTCCTATTTCTCCACATCCTCTCCAGCATCTGTTGTTTCTTGACTTTTTAATGATTGCCATTATAACTGGCATGAGATGGTATCTCACTGTGGTTTTGATTTGCATTTCTCTGATGACCAGTGATGATGAGCATTTTTTCATGTGTCTGTTGGCTGCATAGATGTCTTCTTTAGGGAAGTGTCTGTTCATATCCTTTGCCCACTTTTTGATGGGGTTGTTTGTTTTTTTCTTGTAAATATGTTTGAGTTCTTTGTAGATTCTGGATATTAGCCCTTTTTCAGATGGGTAGATTGCAAAAATTTTCTCCCATTCTGTAGGTTGCCTGTTCACTCTGATGGTAGTTTGTTTGTGGTGCAGAAGCTCTTTAGTTTAATGAGATCTCATTTGTCTATTTCGGCTTTTGTTGCCATACTTTTGGTGTTTTTGTCATGAGGTCCTTGCCCATGCCTATGTCCTGAATGGTATTGCCTAGGTTTTGTTCTAGGGTTTTCATGGTTTTAGGTCTAACATATAAGTCTTTAACCCATCTTGAATTAATTTTTGTATAAAGTGTAAGGAAGGGATCCAGTTTCAGCTTTCCACATATGGCTAGCCAGTTTTCCCAGCACCATTTATTAAATCGGGAATCCTTTCCCCATTTCTTCTTTCTGTAAGGTTTGTCAAAGATCAGATGGTTGTAGATGTGTGGTGTTATTTCTGAGGCCTCTGTTCTATTCCATTGGTCTATATCTCTGTTTTGGTACCAGTACCATGCTGTTTTGGTTACTGCAGCCTTGTAGTATAGTTTGAAGTCAGGTAGCGTGATGCCTCCAGCTTGGTTCTTTTTGCTTAGGATTGTCTTGGCAACACAGGCTCTGTTTTGGTTCCACATGAACTTTAAAGTAGTTTTCTCCAATTCTGTGGAGAAAGTCATTGGTAGCTTGATGGGAATGGCATTGAATTTATAAATCACTTTGGGCAGTATGGCCACTTTCATGATATTGATTCTTCCTATCCATGAACATGGAATGTTCTTCCAGTTGTTTGTGTCCTATTTTATTTCGTTGAGCAGTGGTTTGTAGCTCTCCTTAAAGAAGTCCTTCACATTCCTTGTTAGTTGGATTCCTAGGTATTTTATTGTATTTTATTCTCTTTGTAGCAATTGTGCATAGGAGTTCACTCATGATTTAGCTCTCTGTTTGTCTGTTAATGGTGTATAGGAATGCTTGTGATTTTTGCCATTGATTTTGTATCCTGAGACATTGCTGAATTTGCTTATCTGCTTAAGGAGATTTTGGGCTGAGACTATGGAGTTTTCTAAATATACAATCATGTCATTTGCAAACAGAGACAATTTGATTTCCTCATTTCCTAATTGAATACTGTTTATTTCTTTCTCTTGCCTGGTTGCCCTGGCCAGAACTTCCAAGACTATGCTGAATAGGAGTGGTGAGAGAGGCATCCTTGTCTTGTGGTGTTTTCAAAGGGAATGCTTCCAGTTTTTGCCCATTCAGTATGATATTGACTGTGGGTTTGTCATAAAAGCTCTTATTATTTTGAGATATGTTCCATCAATCCTAGTTTATTGAGAGTTTTTAGCATGAAGGGCTGTTGAATTCTGTCAAAGGCCTTTTCTGCATCTATTGAGATAATCATGTGGTTTTTGTTGGTGGTGCTGTTTATGTGATGGATTATGTTTATTGATTTGTGTATGTTGAACCAGCCTTGCAACCCAGGGATGAAGCCGATTTGATTGTGGTGGATAAGCTTTTTGATGTGCTGCTGTATTTGGTTTGCCAGTATTTTATTGAGGATTTTTGCATCAATGTTCATCAGGGATATTTGTCTAAAATTCTCTTTTTTTGTTGTCTCTGCCAAGCTTTGGTATCAGGACGATGTTGGCCTCATAAAATGCGTTAGGGAGGATTCTCTCTTTTTCTATTGATTGGAATAGTTTTAGAAGGAATGGTACCAGCTCCTCTTTGTACCTCTAACAGAATTCGGCTGTGAATCCATCTGGCCCTGGACTTTTTTTGGTTGTTAGGATATTAATTATTGCCTCAGTTTCAGAGCCTGTTATGGGTCTACTCAGAGATTCAACTTCTTCTTGGTTTAGTCTTTAGAGGGTGTATGTGTCCAGGAATTTATCCCTTTCTTCTAGATTTTCTAGTTTATTTGCATAGAAGTGTTTATAGTATTCTCTGGTGTTAGTTTATATTTCTGCGGGATTGGTGGTGATATCCCCTTTATCATTTTTTATTGCATCTATTTGATTTGGGGTGGAGAGTTCTGTAGATGTCTATTAGGTCTGCTTGTTGCAGAGCTGAGTTCAGGCCCTGGATATCCTTGTTAACCTTCTGTCTCGTTGATCTGTCTAACATTGACAGTGGGATGCTAAAGTCTCCCATTATTATTGTGTGGGAGTCTAAGTCTCTTTGTAGGACTCTAAGGACTTGCTTTATGAATCTGGGTGCTCCTGTATTGGGTGCATACATATTTAGGGCAGTTAGCTCTTCTTGTTGAATTGATCTCCTTACCATTATGTAATGGCTTTCTTTGTCTCTTTTGATCTTTGTTGGTTTAAAATCTGTTTTATCAGAGACTAGGATTGCAACCCCTGCCTTTTTTTTTTGCTTTCCATTTGCTTGGTAGATCTTCCTCCATCTCTTTATTTTGAGCCTATGTGCATCTTTGCATGTGAGATGGGTCTCCTGAATAAGCACACTGATGGGTCTTGACTCTTTATCCAATTTGCCAGTCTGTGTCTTTTAATTGGGGCATTTAGCTCATTTACACTTAAGATTAATATTGGTATGTGTGAATTTGATCCTGTCATTATGATGTTAGCTGGTTATTTTGCCCTTTAATGAATGCAGTTTCTTCATAGCATCGATGGTCTTTACAATTTGGCCTGTTTTTTGCAATGGTTGGTACTGGTTGTTTCTTTCTACATTTAGTGCTTCCTTCAGGAGCTCTTGTAAGGCAGACCTGGTGGTGACAAAATCTCTCAGCATTTGCTTTTCTGTAAAGAATTTCATTTCTCCTTCACTTATGAAGCTTAGTTTGCATGGATATGAAATTCTGGGTTGGAAATTATTTTCTTTAAGAATGTTGAATATTGGCCCCCACTCTCTTCTGGCTTGTAGAAGTTTCTGCAGAGAAATCTGCTGTTAGTCTGATGGGCTTCCCTTTGTGGATAACTCGACCTTTCTCTCTGGCTGCCCTTAAACCTTTTTCCTTCATTTCAACTTTGGTGAATCTGACAATTATGTCTCTTGGAGCTGCTCTTCTTGAGGAGTATCTTTGTGGTGTTCTCTGTATTTCCTGAATTTGAATGTTGGCCTGCCTTGCTAGGTTGGGGAAGTTCTCCTGGATAATATCCTGAAGAGTGTTTTCCAACTTGGTTCCGTTCTCCCCATCACTTTCAGGTACACCAATCAAACGTAGATTTGGTCTTTTCACATAGTCCCATATTTCTTGGAGGCATTGTTCATTTCTTTTTACTCTTTTTTCTCTAACCTTGTTTTCTTGCTTTATTTCATTAATTTGATCTTCAATCACTGATACCCTTCCTTCCACTTGATCGAAACGGCTGTTGAAACTTGTACATACGTCACAAAGTTCTTGTGCCATGGTTTTCAGCTCCATCAGGTCCTTTAACGTCTTCTCTACGCTGTTTATTCTAGTTAGCCATTCGTCTAATATTTTATCAAGGTTTTTAGCTTCCTTGTGATGGGTTCAAACATCCTCCTCTGGCTCGGAGAAGTTTGTCAATATCAACCTTCTGAAACCTACTTCTGTCAACTCATGAAAGTCATTCTACATCCAGCTTTGTTCTGTTGCTGGCAAGGAGCTACAAACCTTTGGAGGAGAAGAGGCACTCTGATTTTTAGAATTTTACCCTTTTCTACTCTGTTTTTTCCCCATCTTTGTGGTTTTATCTACCTTTGGTCTTTGATGTTGGTGACCTACAGATGGGGTTTTGGTGTAGATGACCTTTTTGTTGATGTTGATGCTATTCCTTTCTGTTTGTTAGTTTTCCTTCTAACAGTCAGGTCCCTCAGCTGCAGGTCTGTTGGAGTTTGCTAGAGTTCCACTCCAAATCTTCTTTGCCTGGATATCACCAGTGGAGGCTGCAGAACAGCAATATTGCTGCCTGATCCTTCCTCTGGAAACTTTGTCAGAGAGGGGCAGCCAACTCCCAACTGGGAAGTGTCTCCCATTTAGGCTACATGGGGGTCAGGGACCCACTTGAGGAGGCAGTCTGTCCATTCTCAGAGCTCAAATGCCATGAAGCACTGATTTCTATTCTCATTACTGCTATTCGAGGTAGTACTACCCAGTGCAATAAGACAAGAAAGGGAATAAAAGTCTCATATATATATATGTGTGTGTGTGTATATACACATACATACCTACGTACATACATAGAGCAATGGAATAGAATTGAGAGTCTAGAAATGAACTCTCACACTTATGGCCATTTGATTTTTAACAAGGGTGCCAAGAAATTTTAATAGGAAAAGAATAGTCTTTTCAACTAATAGTGCTGGGACAACTGTATGTCCACATACATAATAGTACACAAAATAATGAAGTTGTACTCCTACATCATGCCATATAAAAATTAACCCAAAATGCATAAAAAGATAGAAATGTACAAAATAAAACCAGGAAATTCTTAGAAGAAAACATAGGTGTGAATTTTAGTGATCTTGAATTAGGCAATAGTTTTTTGTATCTGACACTAACAGAATAGTCAAGAAAAGAAAAAATAAACTACTGGGTATCATTAAAGTTAAAGATGTTTGTGCTTTAAAGGACAGCATCAAGAAAATGAAAAGACAACCCACAGAATGGGAGAAAATATTTGAAAATCATATATGAGATAAGGGACTTCTATCTAGAATCTAAAGAACTCTTGTAACTCAATAATAAAAAGACATTATGGCAGCCAAAAAATGGAAACAACCCAAATATTCAACTGATGAATGGATAAACAAATTATGGTATGTGCATACAATGCAATATTATTCAGCAATAAAAATAACTGAAATACAAATACATGCTACAACATGGATGAACTTTGAAAACGTTATGCTAAGTGAAAGAAGCCAGTCACAATAGGCCACGTATTGTATTACTGCATTTATATGAAATGTCCTGAATAGAAAGATCTATAGAGACCCACTGGAGACTAGTGGTTGTTTACGGCTGGGGATGATGGTGGATCGGGTGGTGACAGCTAAGGGGTATGTGGTTTATTGTGAAAGCAATGAATAAAATTGATTGTGGTGATGAATGCAAAATTCTGTGAATATACTCAAAGTCTTTAATCTTGTACTTTAAATGGGTGAGTTGTACAGCATGTGAATCTTATCTCAAGCTGATTTTTAAAAATTAAAGCTAAACCTAACATCACAATGGTGAAAAACTGAATGCTTTTCTCTAAGATTAGGACTGAAGCACTGATTTCTACTCTCATCACTGCTATTCGAGGTAGTACTACCCAGTGCAATAAGACAAGAAAGGGAACAAAAGTCTTATACATCCAAAAGGAAAAAATAAAATTGTCTCCATTTACAGATTGCATGATCATCAACACAGAATAATATGCCAAGGAATCTGTAAAAATGAGCCTTGATCTAGCAATGGAGTTTAAGTTTGCAGGATACAATATCATCATACAAAAACCAATTGTATTTATTGTATTTTACTTTAAGTTCTGGGATACATGTGCAGAACGTGCAGGTTTTTTACACAGGTATACATGTGCCATGGTGGTTTGCTGCACCTTTCAACCTGTCATCTAGGTTTTAAGCCCCACATGCATTAGGTACTATTCCTAATGCTCTCCCTCCTCTTTCCCCCAACCCACAACAGGCCCTGGTGTGTGATGTTCCCCTCCCTATGTCCATGTGTTCTTATTGTTCAACTCCCACTTATGAGTGAGAACATGAGGTGTCTGGTTTTCTGTTTCTCTGTTAGTTTGCCGAGGATGATGGTTTCCAGTTTCCTCCATGTCCCTGCAAAGGACATGAACTCATTCTTTTATATGGCTACACTGAAGAGCTTCTGCTCAGCAAAAGAAACTATCATCAGAGTGAAAAGGTAACCTATAGAATGGGGGAAAATTTTTGCAATCTGTCCATATGACAAAGGTCTAATATCCAGAATCTACAAGGAACTTAAACAAATTTAGAAGAAAAAAAAAAACAATCCCATCAAAATGTGGGCAAAGGATACGAACAGACACTTCTCAAAAGAAGACATTTATGTGGCCAACAAACATCTGAAAAATAGCTCATCATCACTAGTCATTAGATAAATGTATTTCTATACACTAGTAATGAACATGTGAAAACCAACATTAAAAAATACAAGAGCATTTATAATCACTCAAGAAATGAGTTATTTAGGTGTAAATGTAACAAAATCCATACAGGACTTGTATGCTGAAATGTAAAGACAATGATGAAAGAAATCAAAGACCTAAATAAATGGATAGACTTCATGGATTAGAAAACTCAATATAGTAAAATGTCAATTCTTCCAAAATTGACATACACATTTCATACTATTCTTATAGAAATCCCAGCAACATTTTTGGCTATAGACAATATTATCCTGTAATATATTTGGAAAGACCTAGCATAGCTAAAACAATTATCTAAAAATAAAAATAAAGCAAGAGTAATTGCTTTACCTAATATTAAGGTTTACCACAAAATTACAGTAATCAAGAGAGTATTGTATTGGTGGAAGGATGACACACAGGTCAATGGAACAAAATACGCAACTCAGAAATAGACTCATACAAATATGCCCACCTGATTTTTGACAAAGGTGCAAAAAGAATTTAGTGGAAGGGCTGGGTGCAGTGGCTCACACCTGTAACCCCAGCACTTTGGGAGGCCAGTGTAGGCAGATCAACTGAGGTCGGAAGTTTGAGACCAGCCTGGCCAACATGGTGAAACCCTGTCTCTACTAAAAATACAAAAAAAAAAAAAAAAAAAAAAAAAAAAATTAGCCAGGTCTGGTAACACATGCCTGTAATCCCAGCTACTCAGGAGGCTGAGGCACGAGATTCACTTAAACCTGGGCAGGAAAAGTTGCAGTGAACTGAGATCGTGCCATTGCACTCCAGCCTGGGTGACAGAGTGAGACTATTTAAAACAAAAAAAAAGTCAGTGGAAGAATTGCCTTTTTGACAAGTAATGCTGTAGCAATTGAATATCCATAGGCAAAATAATGAACCTTGACCTAAATCTCATACTTCAATGTGGGCAGATCACCTGAGGTCGGGAGTTTGAGACCAGCCTGGCCAACATGGTGAAACCTTGTCTCTACTAAAAATACAAAAAAAAAAAAAAAAAAAAAAAAATTAGCCAGGTCTGGTAGCACACACCTTTAAGCCCAGCTACTCAACAGATTGAGGCATGAGAATCACTTAAACCTGGGCGGTAGAGGTTGCAGTGAGCTGAGATCATGCCATTGCACTCCAGCCTGGGTGACAGAGAGAGACTCTGTTTAAAAAAAAAAAAAAAAAAAGTCAGTGGAAGAATTGCCTTTTTGACAAGTAAGGCTGTAACAATTGAACATCCATGGGCAAAATAATGAACCTTGACCTAAATCTCATACCTCACACAAAATTAACTCACAATAGATCATAGATTTAAATGTAAAGCATAAAACTATAAACTTTTAGAAGAAAACGTAAGGGAAAAATCTTAGAAATCCAGGGCCGATAAAGAGTTCTCAGGCATGACACGAGAAGTATAATCCATGAAAGAAAAATGAATAAATCAGACATCGTAAAAATTTTAAAACTTTGCTCCATGAAAGACCCTGTTAACAGAATGAAAAGAAAAGCTGAAGACTGAAAAAAATGTATTTGCAAATCATGCATCTAACAAAGGACTGATATCTAGAATATATTTTTAAAAACTCAAACTCAATGGTGAAAATCACAAAATTTAATTAGAAAATGAACAAAAGACATGAACAGGCATTTCACTGAGGAATTTATATAGATGGCAAATAAGCACATGAAAAGATGTTAAATATCATTAGCCATTAAGAAAATGCAATTAAAACCACAAGATATCACTAACACCTGTCAGATTGGTTGAAGTAAAAAATTTGTGACAGTACCAAATGTTGGCAAAGATGTAGAGAAATTGGATCACCGATACATTGCTCCTGAAAATGTATAATGGTATAGCCACTCTGGAAAACAGTTCAGCAGTTTCTTATAAAACTAAACATGCACTTACCTTATGACCCAGCAATCAGACTCCTGCACACTTATTCTAGAGATGAAAGCTTTTGTCCACACAAAGACCTGTACATGATTGTTCATGGCAGCTGTACTTGTAAAGCCCAAAACTGGAAGCAACAAAAATGTCCTGCAATTGGTGAATGGTTAGACAAACTCTGGTATATCCATACCATGAAATGCTATGCAGCAATAAAAAGGAATGAACTACTAGTATATGCAACAACCTGGGTGGATCTCCAGGACATTACACTGAGTAAAAATAGCTAGTCTCAAAAAGTCACATAATATATTGTTTCACTTGTATCATACTCTTGAAATAACAAAACTATAGAGATAGAAAATAGATTAGTGGTTGCCAGGGGTAAGTAATGTTGGAGGGAGGAAAATGGATGTGACTAGTATGTGACAAGGGAGATCTATGCAATGGTAGAACAGGTCTGTATCTTGACTGTTGTTGGACACACAAACCCACACATGAGATGAACTGACATGGAACTAGACATACACATTGTGCCAATGTCATTGTCCTGGTTTGATATTATATGATGGTTATGTAGATGTAACCATTGGGGAAAACTGGGTGAAAGGTACACAGAGACCCCTTTGTAACATCTTGGCAACTTCCTGTGAATCTATAATTATTTAAAAGTGAAATGTTTTTAAATGTGTGACTCACAGATATATTTTGCTTGGTCTGTAGTGTCTTGACATTGAAAAAACTTAATTGTTGAGAAATTTTACATAAATACCTGGATATCTATCTTCTCTTAAAAATTCATAAGACATGTAAATGTGTGCCCAAATTCCCAGGCTCCCCACTGCTCTTTTCCATGGGAGTTGTTCTCTTCTAGCTCAGGACAGTCCTCACCCAGGCCCCTGCAATCACTAAGCTACCAGTCTGGTCCCCAAAGGCATTTGAATTTGTGGCCTCTAGTTATGCCTTTGTCCTTAACCCTGTGCCCACCTACTCTCTTTTACCTGTCTCCAACACAACCATACCCAAAACAAGAATGTTGCACATGACACCTCAGCACTGACCCCCTCCAGCTCACTGAAGATACTATCCTTCTCTTTCCTGTTGTCAGCTCTGACCTTCCGCACTCATAGTCCCTGATCTGTTTGCTTTTGTCCCCTTGGCCCTGTTCTGGTTTTTGCCCCTATGGCAAGTTTGTAGAATGTTAATTTTGCCACCGGGTTCCCAAACTGTAGTCAGGGACATATGGTATTCTAAGTGGACACACCACAGGTCAGGGCTCTCCACTCCTACTTGTTTGTCTGGGCAAGAAGATCAGACACTCTCAGAGCTGACTGGGAGCTGAGCATGTGCCTCAAAGCTCTCTGTGGTCTTGTTGAGTAGTCTAGCATTCCCTTGCACATAGAAAATGCAATTTTGCAACACACACAGGACAACAATCATTTCTCTCTAGTACAGGGCATTCTTGGGGGCATGATCCATCCCTCATACAGGCAGTACTGACATACCCTATACCTGCTTTTTCCTTTTCCTTAGCTCTTGTTATAATTACAAAAAGCATTTATATTCATTTAGAATTCTGGAAAAATTACAGAAAATTTAAAGAAGGAATGATTACTGTTAACATTTTAGAATACTTCCTTCCAGTCTTTTTTAAATATTTGTATGTACACACTTCAAAATGGTGTAACACTTTCTATTTTGCAGCCTGCTTTTCTCACATAATTGTATATTACAGATATATTTCCTTTTTGATAAACACTCTCCTAAAACTGCAGTCAAAATCTACTTAAGATTAGATTTGAATAGGACTGCCTTGACTATTTTTTCTTCCTTGTTTTCTTTTTAGAAGTGTCTCCTTCCCACCCCTGATCTCTCTCTCTCTCTCTCTCTCTCTCTGTTCTTGAGCTCTCACTCTCTCTCCTTTCTTTCTCTCCTACCCTCCCTCCCTCCTTTTTTCAGTCCCTCCCTTTCTTTCACATAATAAATGAATCAAATTCACAGGGCTAAAGGTTATGGGGAAGCAGTGGGCCTGAAGAGGCGGTAGAATGAGGAGGAGGCGGTTTGGTGGGTAGAGATGAAAAGCTGCTCTGGGAATCAAAAATGGTCTGCTAAGCCAAGTGGCAAAATAAATTGTCCTACCCTCCTTTGTGTGTGAATGAATGGAGCTGGAGCCCTGGGGCCAAGAAAGACTATTACTCTTTCCATTATGAAGACTCCAGCTGTGGAAACCCATATTTTTATTGAAAAAATATACATTCCTTTTTTAGGTGACACATATTTAGCTATTCATTGAAACAGTGAGGCTAAATCAGTTTACTGAATCATAACCACCCTCATTTAGCAAGGACTTATATGTGCCAGGCACTGTGCTCACTGCACTTTAAGTTTGTGCAGTAAAGTATAGTGCATAAGACGTGGTTTCTGGAGCAAACTGCTGGGTTCAATTCTCAGCTCTGCTGCTTACCAGATTTGTGACCTTGGGCAAATTACTTAACTTCTTTGATCCTCAGCTTCCACATCTATAAAATGGGGATAATACAAGTCCCTCTCACAGGATCATTTTGAGGATTTAGTGAATTACAGTGTGTAAAGTACCTAGAAGAGTACCTAGTCCACAGTAGGTGCTCTGTCAGTGTTAGCTTTCATTATTATTAATAATAAATCCTCATAATAGTCCCTGAGGGAGGTACTATTGTTATTCTTCTATGAGAAGTGACAAAACTGAAGCTTGAATGATTGCCTAAGCTCATGCTTGTTGCTAGTGAGTAATCAAGTTAAGCTTTGTATCAGGCTGCCTCACCCTGGAGCTGGTCTTCTTATTCACAGTGCTATAGGTCCCCATCCTTTTTGTGAACAGAAGCTAATTTCCTGGTTCCCAAAGCCTGGTCCTGAGGCTGAGCAAAGGAGGAAGGTGGCAATGAGAGCCGGCTGCCCTTCTCTTGCCCTTGGCCATTGCAGCAGAACTTAGACCAAAGGAAGGCTAAGGGCAACAGCACCTGACCAGAGAAGCGGAGCTTGGAGAGATCTCAATAGGTTTTGAGCTCCTGCTTAGGGACTGTGGGCTTAAGCCCCCAAACTTTCTGACTTTCAGACACTTTGACCTATTTTAGAAGAACTGCTTACCTGGGTCTGATTTTCTCTGTCCCATTTGCAATGCAAACCCACCTCCCTGAGGCCCACATGGCCTTCAGGGCAGTCAGCCTCACTATGGCCAGAAAAGACAGCTGTCTCAAGGCTGGCCCCTTTGTTTGGGAGAAGCTGGAATATCAGCAGCAATCCCAGATTCGTAGTGATAATCAGCTCCCTGTCTGGATGGTCAGGACTGAGCAAAATAACAAGTGCGGCCGCACCTGTTCTGGGGGTCTGGCACTGGTAAAGCAAGCTGCTATGAATGGCCCAAGCACCCACACAAGCAGCAGCTGTTGCCTGGAATCAGGGCTTTGTTAGCATAAGAATGGGACCTGCCACGCCAGCGAGCCAGTCAGCCAGCCAGCCAGTCAGTCAGTCAGCCAGCCAGCCAGCTTGCCAGCTAGCTTCCTTCTCCCCCTCCTCCCCATCTTGCCTTAGAACACCAAATGGGCCACCCTCATTGTGGGCAGACTGTATTTGTGTTTCTTTTCTCAACAGCACTGATTCATTTTTCATTTCTGAGGGAAAGAACACTTCCTGTTCTTCAGACATGGCCCAGGTAGAGGAACTCTGTAGATCTACTCACTATTCACAGTGTTCTCATTCTAGGACAAGGGGAGCACAGTACACAACTCAAGAGGCACACTGCACAGAGACTACATTGTGAACAGTGCTCCCTGGAGTTGTGCAGTGCACAGTCTGTGCAGCCCTGCTCCAGGGGCAAATATAGGCCAGAGGATTTCCATATAAAGGTCTCTAGTCTCTTGCTACTTGAAGTGTTGTCCATGGACCTACTACATCAAGAAGCATCTGGAAGCTTGTTAGAAATGCAGAAGCTCAGGCTCCACCCCAGACCTATGGAGTCAGCAATTTGAATTTAGCAAGATCTCCTGGTGATTCATACACGCATTAGAGTTTGAGATGTACTGGACTAGAAAACATGGTCTTGGGTCTCACATTTTCTCACACTTGAAAATGCTTGAGCTTTTGAATCAGAAAAATTATGGTTCAAACCTTAGCTTCATCAATTGCTAGGGGTATGACGGCAATCAAGTCACTTAACCTCCTTGGACTCGGTTTTCTCATTTGTAAAAGGGCAAAAATAATAGTAATAATATATTCATTGTGGGGATGAATAATAAAAAATGTATATGACAGTGACTAGCATGCTGTTTGGCATGTGGTCATGTTTCAATGAATAATAACTCTTATTATTTTTCTTCCCAGCAAACAACACTACCCTGCTAACTTCACATGATTCAGATGTTGACTTGCCCAGTTGTGTATCAGGGAGGCTCCTTTACTTCTCCTTATGCTCTGTTGGAACTTAAAGCAGTAAGTTTAAGTAATCATAACACCTCGCGCTGATATAGCATGTTGAACTTTTGAAAACATTTACATAGCAATTATCTCCTAGCATCAAAGATTCAAGGTATCAGAACTGAAAATAATCCTAGAGATCACTTGGTTCAACATTGTCCTTTCTGTGTTCAAATGAGAATTGTTCAGTGACTTACCCAAGGTCATACAGTAAGTTGAGTGACACAATCAGCACCTCAATCAGCACCTGATGAAAGCCTAATTTTCAATTCAGTGCTTTTACTTAACAGAAGTTTTAATAAGAATATTTGTTTAGGAAGAGATGACACTAGAGGTTTAGGTCAGTCAAGCCTGGGCACGGCCATAGGCTCCACTCACCATGAACATTCTCTGAACTGGACAAATTCAGGCAATTTTATAGCATGAGCCTGGGAACCACCAGATTTATCAATGGCAAATTTCCCCTTTTATAGGTAAGAGTGTGCATTTTCCCCTTTCCTGGATGCAGATAAAAAGCCTACGGCCGAGCTTAATCACAGTTTGGAAGAGTAAATGAGGGCAACTAAGCTGCCCTGAGAACAAAGAGCTCACTGGGAATTAGTTCCCATGGGGATCACAGCATGAGGACTGGACAGGATGTCTTAAGGTTCTCCCAGTTCTGATAAAGGCAACAGAATTTCATTTCATGAAGTAAACATGTAAAAATCTTTAATTCAATGGAGTATTCTGCAGCTTTTAAATAGGCTCTACAATCACTCAGGAGTATATTAGACATATATTAAGTAGAAAATGCAAATTATAGAACTATGTGCAATTTCATATCTGATGCTGACCAGGGATAGTGCCTACATCAAGGCCATGGTTGTCCTTCAGGCAGAGTTCCGTATTTCATGTATATAACAAGCACTAGCAGCTCTGAAAGGCAGAGAAAGGGCCTTACAACACACAAAAGTTCACATCAAGCTGTGAGAGGCCTCATTCTGGGCCTTGCAACCATATGAATACATCTGGAGGGGATAAAGTTCCTGGACACAAGGCCTGTGAAGCTTTCACATTCTTGATGTCAGAGATACCCTTCTGTTCCTGATAAATACTGAGTTTGTTAGTTATGAAGGTCAATATCAATGGCATTCAAATTTTTCTTTTGGCTGTAGAATTTTCACTCTAACGGAAAATATCTTCAGAGGCCAGAGTGATAAATAGATATAAAGCACAGCTGTCCTAGTTAAATTAGAGGCTTGGCCCTGTTGTGTGTCCTACTCAGCCTGCTGCCCCCAACCTCACTCCAGAACGCACACAGGGATGCATGAAGTATAACGTGAAAACCACTGCTATAAGTCCTTGGGAGTCATTAATGATTAATGGCATTGGAGCAGATAAATAACAAGGTAACTTTTGCATGGTGGAAAGATTATTCAGCTTTGCAAGACAGCTTGAAGGAGGTTGTTATCATGCCAGGAAATCCAGTTAGAAAGATATTGTTGTGGTCCAGATGAGCGATGATGAGAATCTAGAGATGTGGCAGTCAACATGCAAAGGAACAAATAGATAACAAAGATTTTAGAGATAGCCTTGGGAGGATTGGTAACTGTAGAAGGTGAGGGAGATGAAGGAGGAATCTTGGATGACTCCACTTTCTGGTTTGGTGGAGTCAGAGTATTTACAAAAGGTCAAGTTAAGTTTGGGACACATTGACTTTGAGGTTCCTGTGGAATTTCCAGGCAGAGACAGTCCATAGGCAGTCTGATAAACAAATCTAGGGTTCAGGAGAGAGATCCATAGTGGGGGTAATATATCTGGGAGTCAGGAACATGTAGGTGATACTTGAAGCCAAAGGCATGGATAAAATTGCTGAGAAAGAAATGTGAAGTAGTAAAAAGAGATTCCTTATATTTTTCCAAACTCATATTTCAGGTCTGGGACAAGGAAGAAGAACTCAAGAAGCTGCCAAAGTAGTAGGAGGTAAATCAAGAAAGAATACTTTCATGGACTCCATGAAAGAACAGATTTTCAGGAAGACAGGCAGTATAAAATTAATGACTCAGGAACACCAAGTAAAGAAAAAGACTGAGAGCTATTCATTAGATTTGTCACTTGGGAAATCACTGTTGTCCACAGCAAAATGTGTTTCATGTAAGCAGAAACCAAATTCCAGCGGACTGAAGAAGTGAATGGAAGGTGAGAGAATGGGATTGGCTAAAGACTCCTTTTCTTCAAGAAGCTTGGCTGTGAAGGGAAGAAGAGACATAGGGCAGTAGCTCGCAAGCAAGAATCTAGAGTTGAAGAGAAGGTTTTTAAAGACATAAGAGATTGTAGATATTTTGAAAAGAGCCAGTGGCAAGATGTTGAAGAGCTACAAGAATGAGGAAAGTTTTGGAAGTGCCAGAGGAGACAATAGGATAAAAGTGGACACAGGTACATCTAGGTTGGGGTAGAAGGGCAGGAACTTGGGGCCCTAGAAGCTGCTATTTTCTCTATGAAATGGGAAAAGAAGTAATCTTCTAGGAGAGATGGAGACAGAAGTGAGGTTGAAGCCTAGAAGAGGGTGGTGCAGGTTGATTTAACGTAACAGAAAAGTGACATGTAGCTTACTAAGGTCACTTTGTAAGATTTCCAAGCAGTTTACAGGGAGCTGTTGATATTTGGTTTTCTGCTCAGATGTTAAGGTATAGAAAATGAAGAGGCAGATGCTAGGTTAGTCCAGAGGTTCTCAATCTGGTTGCTCATTACAATCACTTGGGGATCATTAAAATACCCATATCCAGACCCCATCCTAAACCAGTGAAATCAGGTATCAGTATGTTTCTAAGCATCCCAGGTCATTCTCATGTGCAGCCAGGAACAAGATCCACTAGAATGATCTATGGTTTGGGTTTTGCTAAACCACTATAATATAGGGTTAACTAGGAAAAAAATATTGACACATGAGAATCGCTGGAAAAGATGCACTATGGAATTTAGGAGGGAGAGGGAAAGGAGGGAAGCCAGGAAGGACTAATATCCAAGAAGACCTCTGTAGAATCAAGAGATGAGAGATTTAGATGAAATAAAAGAGAAAGTATAATTAGCATGAAGGAGTTGGATATATAAGCTCTCTCAATTAAAAGACTAGAGTTTAAGATTTCAGAGGTAGAACAGTATGAGGACAAAATCCAGGAGCTGGCAATGGGGACAGGTTATCAAAGTGGAGTAGAGATGAAAGTGAGTGGAGATAACTGATATCAAGGAAACTTCAAATAAAAGTCAGACCCTATTCCATTCCCTACCCAGAACCCTCCCCTCCAGTGGTTCACTGTCTCATTCAAAGTAAGAGCCAGCATCCTTACAATTTCCTGTAAGGCCTGATAAGACCTGTCTCCATGTTACCTCCTTGACCTCACCTTCTAACTCAGCTTAAGCTAGGCTTGCTTCCTCACAGCCAGGTACACTCCTGTCCCAGGACATTTGCACTTGCTGTTCTCTATGTTTATAATGCTCTCCCTCAAGATATTTGCAAGGGTAGTTCAGTGAAGCCTATTCTTGTTGAAATTCATTCCCTTATATTTAAAATTGATCCCTCTCTCCCAGCATTCCCTCATCCTCTGCTTAAATTTTTCCATAACGCTTATTAACATTTATTTGCCCACTGATTGGTTGATTATCTCCCTCACTGACACCTTCCTGATAATGAGCTTCATGAGGGCAGGGATTTTGTCCGTATGTTCACTGCTCCATACCTAGTACTTACTTACAACAGTGCCTGGTACATAGGCATTCCATAAATATTTGTCAAAGTAATGAAGGAATAGTAAGTCCAGAATGTTGGATAGATTGTCAACAAAGCGACTAAAGTCCTCCAGGAGAAAAGCAGGACTTAGGTTGGAGAGGAAACTGATAAACCAAATATTAAACATTTAGGAAAAGTGTGGGTACATGAGGAAGACAAGAGTTGATAAAAGAAAAGTGGGCAGTATAGATGCCATGACACTTCCAGGGAGCAGTGATGTAATTTTATTTTATTTTATTTTAAAACCAATTTTTTTTTTAAAAAAACAATGAATTTAGTTTGCATTTAATTTTGTTATCTGTTGGCGTTTTTTCCTTCTTTTTCAGGATGAACATAAAAGGCCTAAAAATAGTTCTGGGGAAATCAGAGAGTGTGGCTATCACCCCTCAGCTCTGTAGAATGTGCAACCCAGGAGAATGAGCAGCTTACACTTGATAAGCTGCAAGAGAACTGATGTGTCAGTTAAGGCAAGCAGTTACCAGTGGTGTGAAAACCTGACGGCACGTTAGTATCACCTGGAGTAGCTCTAAAAAGTATGGAAACTTAGGTCCCTCTTCAGGCCAAATGAATCAGAATCTCTAGGGATGGGATCCAGGCTTCAGTACTTGTTAAAAAACTCCCTAGGTGATGCTAACATGTAGCCAGCACTGTGATGTGCTGAGGTAGTTTATACTCCACGAGGGTGAAGGACCAGGGGAGTTTGTTGATGTGCAACATAGATCTCAAAGGATACAGACTGAAAGCTCGAGACAGAAGATAGAGTGTAAAGAGAAGCAGAAACATGTATGAGGATGAAAATCCCCAGGAGAGGAAAGGAACTTACATTTGGGGTAGTGGCAGAGGATGGCACAAATGGAGAAGCATTATGGGGAATTAAAATGTCTTGAAACTCTGAGTAGACACTTTTGGGAGGAAATCATTGGAGTGAAGTTATCCCAGAGTTAAAACTAACGGCCTAAACAACTCAGGCTTTTAGGCTACTTCTAGTCTTCTGCTCTGCCAATCCTGAGCTAGCCTACACATTCCCATGAGACCATTCTTCTGAGACTCCATAGCCTGTACTGCACTGCTGAAGGGTGTTCTGCAGAGCAAATGTATGTGCGCCTTTTGTATCATGCTCATACAGCAGGAGTTACTCAAAAGGTGATTAATGATTGGATGAAGTTCAAAGTCTATATCAAAGAATATAAGTCATTGAGTGTGTCACATTTGTTTTTTAAAAAAGCATAATCCAGAGTCATGTCTCATGCCTTGTCAAGAAGAGTAAGGTTGAAAGAGAAAGGAACCTCTTCCCTTAGTTAATCAATCAGTCAGCATTTAATAAATCATATCTTGGGTGCCTTGGGGAATATAGAGATGAGTAAGACACAGCCACTGTCCTCAAGGAGCTTAAAACCTACCTAGGGAGAGAACAAATGAATTCATGTTAATTATTATCCAAAACAAGGTAATATACCTTATATGCTAAATGAGCAATTTAGACTGAATATGGCACAGGATGAGAGCTCAACTCAATCTGCTTCAGGGTATTCCCCATGTACATAAATGGACACCATTCATCACGTTATTCAAGCCAAAACATGGAAATCTTCCTCGATTCCTCTCTCCTCTTAGTCCCTATATCCAGTCTAGTAGCAAGCCTTTTTGAAACACATGCTGCATTTGCTCTTCTCTTCATGGCCACTGTCACCTCTAGTCCAGGCCATCACCATCTCTTTTCCTGGACTACTGTCATGGCCTCCTAGCTTGCCCCTCTTTCTCTTCTTGCCACTCTTAAGTTCCATTTTATATAGTGGCCAGAGTGATATTATAAAACTATGAATCACATTACCCTGATTCTGCCCGTACTTCACTGATTCTACTTCAGTGGCTTCCATCTGCTCTTGGCATAAAAAGGGAACTCATTACCATGGCCTGCAAGGTTCTGCATGGCCTCCAACCTCATTGAGCATCACTTTCTCCCGGCTCACTATCTCTTTTAGTCACTTGAATGTAGAAAGTACCCACGTCAGAGTGTCTGTATAATTTGCTCTCTCTGCATGAAACACTCTTTGTTAATATTTATTCATGTTTCAGGCCTCAGCTTAAATGTCATTTCCCCCAGAAAGGCCTTTCTTCATGCTCCCCAACCATCTCAATGAAGTCTCCCCTGCTATTGTCTCTCATACCCTATACTTTTCCTTCACAGCACTACTATAATTTACAATTATATATGTCTGAGTTTATTTGTTTAATGTTTGTCTCCTCCATTAGACCATAAGCTTCATGAGGGTAGGTTTTATGTCTGTTTTGCTTATAATAATATTCCAAATGTCTAGCACATTACCTAGTATATAGTAGGTAATCAACATATGTCCTTGGGATAAAAGGACGAATGACTAAAGAAATGAAAGAAAGAAGTGACATGGTCTGAGAAGGATTTTAGAGAAGACCAAGTAGGAAAACACCATGAGCAAGGCATGAAAATTTTTGTGCCTCTACCATAGCCTGATCCCAGATATCCCCAAAACAACCCAGGGTAGGAAAGATTCACCACTCCTTCTCCTATCACCAGCCATGGCCAGGGTCCTTGCAATATTCAAAATGAGCAATGTCTACTCTACCCAAGCACCTAGTGAGGAAGTGGAAAGGGGTGATGAGGAAGGACTTGTAAAAGTACATCCAAAGTCCTCTTGTGTCATGAAACCCTTCTGAATATTTCATAAGTATCAGGGTTCTCATCCAGCTCTTTACTACCAGAGGCCTACAGATATCTCTATTAGTAGTAATAATGCCTACCTCATACGGTTATCATGAGGATTAAATGAGAAAAAAATATATAAGACAGCTAGCACAGTGCCTAGCACATGGTAAACACTCAATATATGTTAACTGCTATTATAATTACTCCTCTGTAAAACAGGGATAATAGTGCCTGCCTCATAGGGTTTTTGTGACTATTAAATGAGATAATACATGCAAATGCTAGCACAGCACCTAGGACATAATAAGCACACAATAACTGTTAGCTATAATTTATTGTTATTCATAGAAGTAAAAGTAGCAGGAACAATAACGTGATATAGTTCAGGCAAGAAATCATGAAGGCCTAAACTAAGGCAGAGACATTGGGAAATCCAATGAGGTCAGAATTTCTCTGAAATGGTCACTTTGGGGCCGCAGAGATGTGGATTAATGTATAGAGAAAGGCCCAGAGATTAGTACACAGCCAGTGGTGAGTAGGGAAGGTTGCTTCGTTACCAGGCTGAGCTAGGCGATGCCCTGGGAGGAGGCCCTCCACAAAGCAAGTCCTGTCACCAGGGCTTAATTCCCAGCTCTATTGATCAGGTAGGAATTGTCACTATGGCAGCATCTGGTTGCCTTACTCAACATATTATTTGGGGAGGAGACGAAGGGCTCTCTGACCAGTTGTCTTGGAGGAATGTCAGAAGGGAATACATGGCTGGTGGAGCCTACAGGGGAGGTGTGGGGAGGGCAGTGACAGAACTTTGTGGTTCATGGGGCCAGGCTCCTGTGGGAGTCGTAAAGCAGGGTCTGCTTTGTTCCCATTTTTGTCACTGCGTGAACCATTTTCGAGGTCAAGGAATCAGCTGCTCTTCACAAGCAGCCCTTGTGCAGTGCTTTAGCAGGAAGCCCCCTCAGTCTTGGGGCCTTGCCATGCTAAAAGGCCATCTCCTCTACTTAACCCAAACAAGGGTAAATGGGGATAATAGTACATCACAGGCACCAGAAATATTTCCTGGGGTGGGAGACAGGCCCATAGGTGGTCCAGATATAGAAAAGCAGGGACCAAAGGATCCACAAGGTCTCTGAGGATGGCAACCGAATGATAATAGTAATAGCTTATTGAGCACTTCTGTGTACCAGGTGGTGTACTGAGAACTTTGCAGGGATTATCTTATATATTCCTCAAGAAACCCTAAAAGGCAGCTACTGTTATTATCCCCATGACACAAGTGAAGAAACAGAGGTTTAGAGAGGCTAAGTGACTGTCCAAAGTGCCTGAGCCAGGATTCAAACCTCTTCATGGAGCTTCATACATTCAAAATAAAAATAGTTGCCATAAATAAACAGTATCTATTGGACAAACATAGATTATCTCTTTGATTCCTCACCACAACTCTGTGAGGTAAGTACTAATATTACTTTTTCCATTTTACAGAGCCAAGGCAGTTAGGTGGTTAAGGAACTTTCCAAGACCACACAGCTAGGAGAAGGCAGAGCAGGGACTTAAACTTAAGCAAGTGATCTTTTAACCTTTACCCTACCCTCTCTTTTGCTCCAAAACAGCTCTTTTGCCAGGGAAAACATGAAGACATTCATAGTCGTATATCTTGGACCACTTTTCTTTCAAAGTAGTCTGTTTTCAGTGATCTGATTGCTCCAAGTTTTCCACAGAGAAGGGAGAATTAGAATCATTGCAGATAGAAGAACTGAGGCCTAAAGAGGCAGAGTGACTTATCTGGCATTAGACACGGAGCAAGCAATTGACGCCTTACAAGACCGTAGTTTCTTGGTTTCTCCTTTTCTTTCCTTTTTTATCAAGAGACAGGGTCTCACTCTGTTGCCTAGGCTGGAGGGTAGTGGCACAATCACAGCTCACTGCAGCCTCAAACTCGTGGGCCTAAGTGATCCTCCCACCTCAGCCTCCCTAGTAGCTGAGGTGCACTGCAGGTGCGCAGCCCCATGCCTGGCTCATCCTTGGTTTCTTGATGCCTATTGACTCTCATTACTGGAAACGGCAACAAAGAGGACAGATACTGCAGAAAATGGGTGCAAGTCCTCCCCTGAGGGCTCCAATTGGAAGGGAATTTTTAGAGAAATTATAGCCAATAGAAGATCTTTCTAGGAAAGAGCTGTGGAAAAGAAAACAAATGGTCTGTTTTTGTGCAGTGATGTTAAATTGCTCAATGCCCTATACTACAGTCAAAGTGAAAAGTTGGGCTACTTCAAAAAGGACATTAGATTAGGGTTTAAGGATGGACTTGGTCCCATACGTACAGCCTGGAAATTGCAGTGCATGCTTTGGTTATGTTCATGAGTTTGAATCATATCAATCCTAGATTGATGAGTCTGTATTGGTGGATGCCAAATATCCTTTGCTGCATGCTGCAAGTTTGACAATGAGAATCAGACAGGAAGAACTCAAGTGAGCTGGAAACCCAATAATCCAAGCCAACAACACTGTTGTTCATGTTATTCTGGGTCTTCCCCCTGGTTATCTTCCCCCACCCAGGCCCCCTTTAGCTGAAAACATCCAGGAAGTCACTCCCTGCCTCCCAGAGATCCTCTATACCCTAGGCACTAGTCTTCTGCTGAGAGTAGGAGGAGGAAAACAGAAAGTATGTTCCACATTCCCATGATTTGCAAAGCAAACAATAGTCACACGGATATCAGGAATTTATGTCTCAATGACAATATTTAGAGATTTACTCAGTTAACAATTCACAAAAATCAAAACTAATCTCTGAGTCCCACCCCTACAATGATACACAATAATTCTGGCAAATTTTGCTGCCATTAAAATGAACCTCCCCTTTCCTTCCTGGTCTTTATTGTTGCTTCAAGGCTCAGACTGGTCACACCCAAGAAGATCTGTTGCTTCATACATTCCCCTTTGGTGTAACACAGTCTTATTACCATGGGGAGCACTTAATAGTAGAATACTCTGTTTAACCATTCAGACCCCAAGACCAGACAGATTCACTTTGCTGCTCACCATCTGGGGGAACTTGTGCAAATCACTTAGCTGCTCTGAGCCTTAGTTCCCTCCTCTGTGAAATGGAATGCTAACAGTATTAACCTAACAGAGTTGTGGAGAAAATTAAATGAGACAACACATGCAAAGAGCGGTGCAATACCTGACACACAGGAAACACTTAATAAACGGGAGCTATATATAAAAAGAAGCATTTGCTGTCTCTGAAAGTTTGCCTTAGAGGAGCATTTTCCTAGCTCCAACTACTCCCAAAATGAAGTAAAGGGTTGAAAGCTGGGGCAGAAGGAAATAGTGGGGCAAATTGGTGTACATTAGTGCTGACTCCTTTCTTTTTGGCATTTAGAAGGTAGGATGGTATCGAGAGAGTGCCTATGGCTGAAGGAAATTGGATCAGTGAGATCAAGGGGAAGTGGGAAAAACCCACTGCAACACTGTGAATTTAATGAAGGGAAGAAGAACAAAAGTTGAAAAAGTCACAGAGGGAATAGAAGTTTGAAATAGGATTCAAAGGAAAGCTTGGACCAAAACAGTCTAAGAGTTATAGAAATCACTGTGTCCTCCCTCAGTAATGTTTCTTCTCAAAGTATTGTGCCAAAGGACTTGAAATATACTCATTATTGAATGTCTGGTCAGTTTGTTTGTCCAAACTCGCTCTTCTTAAAAAGAACACTGTGCTCTCCATTCACCTCTGCAGAAATCAGTCCCGGGGAGCTAGGCCAAAAGCCAGCCTCCTCAAGTGTAGTTTCATATCATAGATTTCTAAGCCAGAGCTCCTAGGTGACCTGGACTTCCCCACTTTTGAAAATGGTTTCATTCCCTCAAGCCAGAAAGCACCAGGAGATCTTGCCTCCTGAAAGTTACCTCTGGAGGGTGTTCCAGTCTTCTCCCGAATCATCTAAGAAGCTAGTTAACAAATAGATTTCCTGGGTCTACCCTTGGAGTTTCAGATTCAACTGGTTGAGGTGGGGCCTTCAAAATATATTTTTAAAGTGTCCCCAAGTGATTCTATCACAAAGCAAGCTTTGACTTTGGAGATGAGAATGCCTTATTTAAGGTGAAGGAATTGCAATATGGATTATTGATTCCTAACAATGCTCTCATTTTATATGTCAGGAATCTGAGGCTCAGAGACATTTAAGCTCTAGTTCAGGGTCACACAGCTAATTAATAACAAGACCGGAACTCGAACCCTGGACTTCTGCCTCCCAATTTAATGTAAGTTCCATTTACTGACTCTCTTTGCCTCTTTGTTAATGAGGTTTTTATTTTTGGATTAAGTATGGAGTCAGACATCCCTTCCCAGTTCTAATCAGAGTTAAAAAAACAATGTTACCTTTGCAGAATAGTTTATTAGAAAAGAAAAACATGACAATTCCCAATTCTACTTAAAGCAGCAAGCATAGTTTTAAAAAGAAAGATGACCTTTCCTCTTATAACCATCAAAAAGTGTAAATATATCATGTGATTTATGCATAGAATCCTTATTTGTGGCTATGATGTTTCAATTTTAAATTATTTGGAAATTAAAAAGAGAAATGCTAGCTTTAAAACAGGACATTCATTAGCATAAAAACTAAAACCACTTTTTTCAAGGCAGCAAAATTTGATAATTATATTATCTGGGCATCATTTCCTCTGTGAACTATGCTTACTCTAGTCCAAACCCTTAAAAAGGAGAAAAAAAAGACAAACATTAGATACAATCTAAAGCCATTTGCCAAATACCAAGATTTTGAGGTAAGTGGAAAACCACAACTCATAAATGTCAATAGTTCAAGTAATCCAAATTATTCCTTTGGGGACAATAATCCACCCATCTTCTGACAGCTCAAAAGCATCCCTGGGGTGGGCTGTGTCAGTACCGCACTAGGTAAAGTGAATGATGGGTAAGTACAAAGGGCATTATTAAACAAACCAAATTGGGAAGCTTCACTTTAAAGGCACCTACATATATCCCTAGAGGAGAGAAGTTGCCAAATCTTTAGCTAGCAAGTGTTAGGGGGTATGCCAGAATCCTTTTCCAGCAGTGTCCAACTTTTGGAGCATTTCTCCTTTCCAGATGTGTTCTCCATCTGTAAAATGGGTAAGCAACAACTATCACCACTTTTTCATGTTTCCCCATTGCCCTGCCACCTCCAGAGGATTTTAGGTTGCTACTGTGCTCTTCAGACAAAAGATATTCATATGCTGCATAAACTACCACTCAGACTTCTATCTTCTAATCCACAGACCCTACCTTTGGCCTAAAGCACACACCAAAATACCCTTGACCATATCTGAATACTGGCAGAAAACAGGCACAATAAGATGAAGCAAGCCCAGGCAGAGTAAGGGGAAAAGCTACACCTGTACTTGTTTGCCACTATTCCCTTTGCAAAGGGTGACATCACTGTTTATTTCTGTTAGAATATCTTCTCATGGGAGGACCTCAAACTTGTCCTCTTTGCAGGAAACCAAGTTAGATAGAAACTGATTCCTACTTTCAGCCTTCAGAAAGTTATGGAACCAATCTAGCTGACCTCAGAGATCAGTGAAGATGCAGCAGTGGATTTTTTCCAAGTGTCTTAAGATGAGATACAGCTCTAAAGTTAGTTCATCATTGCCTGCTGATGCAGATGCTGCCAGCAGAGATGACCATAAATGGTCATTCATTTCACTGTGAATTTAGAGGAATTTAACGTTGGAAAATGCTTTCGACACAGTTCTAGTTGAAAATGAATTAACGAGCATGTTGACTTAAATAATTGAAGGTGAAACATGTATTACAGGTGTTCCATGTGCAGTTAGGGATTTCTGCTCCCAGCCTTTCCCAGCCTTTCCTTTCCTCCCAGTCAAATATGAATTGCAGCCTAGCATTTGATTTAAGAGCCAAAACCTGAATTATCAGAAGACATCAGGAGGAGGGAGAAAATGTACTTGTATACACTGTAGTTGGAGTATAACTTGCTAGAAACATTTTAGAAAGCAATTTGGCAATATCTAGAAAAATATTAACTGAAAAAAATCTAATCCTAAGAATTTATCTTAAGGAAATAATGAGCCAACTGTATATGATAGAGTGCAAGGATATCCAATTGTGGCATTGTTTGCTTATAAAGGAATAGATTGAAAATTGTGATTTTTAAGAAAATCATAAACATTTCTGTACAGTGAAAGACATCAAAATCAAAGTTAAAAGACAAATGATAAACTGCTTAATATATTTGCAACATAGAGAACAGTTAAATGGTTACTATCCAAAATATTTAGAGATCCTCATTATCAGAAGCAGAAAGAACAACTCGAAAGAAGGAGACCTAAGTTATCAGAAGCAGAAAGAACAACTCAAAAGAAAAACAGGCAAAGGATATGAAATGGTAACACAGAAGAAATACAGATGGCCAAAAAACACGTGAAAAGATGTTCAACCTCACTAGTACTCAATGAAATACAAAGAGAAGGGAGATTTTTTTTTCAGCCTTCACATTGTCTAAGATTAAAAAGATCAATAATATCTGAAATTGATGAGGAAGAGTGTGGAGAAATGGCCATTGTTGATGGGAAGGTAAATTGTGATGGCCTTTCTGGGAGGCAGTTTGGCAGGCTCTATTAAAATCAAAAATGTGCAAATCAAACTCCAAACCAGCAACTTTACTACTTTAAATTTATATGATAAAATTGCTCACAATGGTATGCAGAGATGTATGTACAAGAAGGTACATTGTGTCAATATTTAATAATGTAAAAATAATCAAAAATAATGCAAAAATTAATCAACAAAGGTTGGATTAAAGAGATTATATTATAATTATGTAATAGAATACTATGCAGTTATTTATAAGAATAAAAACACAGGGAGGGGAACATCACACACTGGGGCCTGTCGGGGATTGGGGGACAAGGGGAAGGAGAGCATTAGGACAAATACCTAATGCATGTGGGGCTTAAAACCTAGATGATGGGTTGATAGGTGCAGCAAACCACCATGGCACATGTATACCTATGTAACAAACCTGCACATTCTGCATATGTATCCCAGAACTTAAAGTAAAATAAAAAAAAAAAGAATGAAATAACTAGATGTATACTGGCAAGAAAAGATCTTCAGACATATAGTTTAGTAAAAAGCATTCTGTAGAACAGCACATGGTCACATCTTTTATTATTTTATGTACATGAATATATACATGTGAATATTCATTAAAACATGCACAACGTGATACATACCAACCTGTGAACATGGTGGGGGATCAGTGTTGAAGAGACAAGAAACACTCTACATCATATCTCTATTTTTACAAGCAAGAATGAGCATGTGTTCTTTGATAATAAAAATGCTTTTGTAAATAAGAGAGACATGCTGTGCCACTCCCCCACAACGTCCAGCCCCTACTCCCAGCCTTTAAATGTGTCCTTTTCAAGGACACAGTGTTCCAGAATCTAAGACAACTTCTAATACCCAAAGCCCTGAGTTTTTGGTATTTAGATGTTTGACTAGGGTAAGAAAGCTGGAGAGAAGTGAAAGAGTTGTCTCATTCTTTGGGAAGAATTTTTATTTCATTTAAATATGTCATGATTGCCACCCTTTCTGGACTGACTCCCTCCCCAGTCCTCCCAAATTTCCCAACTGCCTAGCTTCCCCACTTCATTTTCTTTCATAAGGTTGAAGGAAGGGGACATGGTTAGCTCACTTCAATTCCTTTTCTATTTTTTTTCTTTTATTATTATTATTATACTTTAAGTTCTAGGGTACATGTGCATAATGTGCAGGTTTGTTACATATGTATACTTGTGCCACGTTGGTGTGCTGCACCCATCAACTCATCAGCACCCATCAACTCATCCTTTACATCAGGTATAATTCCCAATGCAATCCCTCCCCCCACCCCCCTCCCCATAACAGGCCCCAGTGTGTGATGTTCCCCTTCCCGAGTCCAAGTGATCTCGTTCAGTTCCCACCTATGAGTGAGAACATGCAGTGTTTGGTTTTCTGTTCTTGCGAGTTTGCTGAGAATGATGGTTTCCAGCTGCATCCATGTCCCTACAAAGGACACGAACTCATCCTTTTTTATGGCTGCATAGTATTCCATGGTGTATATGTGCCACATTTTCTTAATCCGTTCTGTCACTGATGGACATTTGGGTTGATTCAAAGTCTTTGCTATTGTGAATAGTGCCGCAATGAATATATGTGTGCATGTGTCTTTATAGCAGCATGATTTATAATCCTTTGGGTATATACCCAGTAATGGGATGGCTGGGTCATATGGTATTTCTAGTTCTAGATCCTTGAGGAATCGCCATACTGTTTTCCATAATGGTTGAACTAGTTTACAATCCCACCAACAGTGTAAAAGTGTTCCTATTTCTCCACATCCTCTCCAGCACCTGTTGTTTCCTGACTTCTTAATGATTGCCATTCTAACTGGTGTGAGATGGTATCTCATTGTGGTTTTGATTTGCATTTCTCTGAATTCTTTTCTATTTTTATCTCAAATTCAGGATTCAATTCCATTCTTTTACCCATAAGAAATTCCACTCTACTCCCTGTCCCTTGTCTATTTGGCACAAAGCTCATCACAGCATTTCCATTTCCCTCCGAGTTAAGATTGACAATTCCACCTCTGGGAATCTTTCATATTTAGGGAGCTTCTACCAGTGACCCTAGGCTGTATACCAATACCAACAGCAAGCAGAGCAGGAGCTCTCCATCTACAAGGCCCTGAAATTACATGCACATGTCCATGGATGAGAGGCCTTCTCTGGGGAGTGCATCAGTAGCTTTCATGACTTTCAAGGGGATCCTTGGCACAAAAGAAATGGTTGTTAATCACCAAGGTAAAAGGACTAGGATGATCACATCATCCACCATGAATCTTGGGCAGAATATCCAGTCCTCAGGTTACCAACTGGGTGCTTCGCTTGGTGAATCAGACAACTATACACTCAAGAGGAATGAAGACAGAGAGAGAGAAGCATGTTCTTTTAGGGCTCCACTAGAAACCTATCCTTCTACTAAAACTGTTATGTGAGAGCCCACACTGCTCAGGACTGGACATGACCTCCAAGTTCCACCAAATGAGCCAACCCTCACTCCCCTGAACTACACAGGAAGGCAGCTAAGTCAAAGAGAAGAACACTGGGAGGCAGCAGATCTGAGTTTCAACTCTTAGAATGACTTCTGTTCTGTCATGTGGTAGCTGTGTGACCTTGGACAACTCACTTCACTTCTTCCATCCTCATTTTCCTTATCCAAACATAAGGTTTACAACAGAGAAACTTCCATAGGCATTTGTAGCTCTACCATTCTATGAATGTCCCCCACTGAACAAGCATCTCCACTATGCACTCCAGAACGGAGATTAACTTCACTCTGGCGTTACAGCATCACACAGTCTTAAAGTCACATGGTTCTCTCTTCTTGCTAACAGAAATCCTTCAAATTACAACTGAAGCTTGCTGCTTTTATGCAGAGAAGAGCTAATCTGAGAACAGAGTACTCTAGAACCAGTAACCCGAATGCCTTGACATTCATTTTGGGGTAGAGACTGAATGCCTTGTGCATCAGTCTCTACCCCAAACCCAGTTTGCAATGATTATCAGCCATTAAGGCTCAAGAACTCCATTCTCCTTTCAAGGCAGTTTGTAAAGAAAAAAAGGTTCCAGGAATTAATAGCAGTCAAGGGATCCAAGAAGGGTCAATAGTCACATGAGTGCTATTTCCTTTACCTTTAAATTTCCTTAAAGATGGCCTCAGCTTCCCATTGACAAAACGGACCCCTGAAACTGTTGTTCAAGAAGCATCTCCTGTAAACAGGACTCCAGACCAGGTTGGATGTTGGAGATACTGGAGAGAAATCCTGCACCAACTAGCTTTCAACATGGCCCTTTACAACTGCTTCTGAAAGACAATTAGTCGAAGGATAAAAACAACTTTCCAACTAAACTTAATTCCTAACTCCAGGGTTCTCTGGTCAGTAATGTATGTTCAGGTTGATGGACTTTTTCTGAAGGCTGTACTGATGATACCTCTGGACCAGGAAATTAAAAGTCATGCTGAAATTTTCAGAATGCGAAAGGAAATAAACCCAGAGAACTGAGTCAGCCACGATTGAATGAGGATAGGTCTCTGCAGTCAAAGCAGAGCGGAGAAATGAGGCAGTCTGCCCAATAACTCAGCAGAAAGACAGAATTTGGGCCTGCATTATCAGGATAATTGCCTTAATTCTTCACTTCACTTTAATAATAACCTTGAGTTTACATAGAGCCTTTCTTCTAAGCAGCTCAAAATACTTACAGAGATATTATCTTAGTTGTCATCACACCATCACAGTCAGTGAGAGTGATGATGATTATCAGCCTCATTTTACAGAGTGGGGATGGAAGGAAAACCTGGAGGGGTAAAGCGAGTCATCCAAGCTTACCCAGCAAGATGCCGACAGCCTCTGAACTCAGAACTCAGCGGAGAATGCTCTTACCCAAAGAATGTTTCTCTCAACACCAGTAGACCCAAATGCTTGTTGGAACACCAGACTCTGTGGGTAATTCCATCTGAGAAATGCTGCATATTTTATACTCCTGGAGAGTCACAATATTCGTTAGCCTAGTAAAGACTTTTAGAAGCCCTGCAGTAAACAAAGCTGTTTATGTTTAAGTAAGAATTTCCAAAACTTAACTTGACCACAAAACTCTGTGTGTTTGTGTGTGTGTGGGTGGGTGGAGGTGTGCCCTACTAACATTCTGTGGGACTAGTCTTCTTTAGAACCTACATCAAAAAACACTTTCTAGTAACTAGACAGACCTGAGCATCAACACAGCTGACAGATCAATTCCATTCCAGTCCAAGCTTTGGAGAATGTATCTTAGAGATACTGCCTGATACCTTCTGGTATTGACAGCCAGTGAACAAAGGACCTTTATGTGCCCAAAGTACCCTAGGCCATCAACTCCGCCCGCAGCAAGGTATTGTCCAGATGAGGAAAGAAGTCATTCAAGCTCATCTACTTCTGTCATTCCTTTCAAATAGAACCCAGGGCTATTTTTGGGTTCTCAGAACCCACACTCTTAACTAGCATAATTTTGTGACCACCAGGCATTTCCAGTAAAAATAATCAGTCTCTTAGTCTCCCTCCCAGTGCCATTTATCAGCCTATGAATGCAATCAGCACCAACACAACAAAACAGGAGATTCAGAATGTGCCCCTGTTCTGGCTTAATTGCAAAAGTATTAGAGCAGTCATTATATATCCATTTAAAAACTAACATACAGCACAAAAATCTTGTACCATTGTTAATTACCAGTGAAACTACTAAAAGTACCTAAAATGTAAAAATTCCTCAAGATCCCGTTCAGGTTAATTTTTATTTTATATACAGTTTGAATGATAAAAGATCACAGCCAATACATTTAATATTCATTACTAGCATTTTCATATTTTCTTTCAGTATTTATTAAACATCCACAGAATAAGAGGAAATTCCTGCATTGAAGTTGGCAAATTTTTCGGAAAAAGTAAATGTAATGCAGGTATACCTGTCTTTATCCATTCATGGACTATTGGAAAAATTCCGTTAATGGATTTTTGGTTAAAAGAAATTCACTAAAGGTCAGAGAGGCATTGTTAATTAACATAATCTGATTATGAATCCTTTTGTAAAGCAGCAAATTCTGCAATGGAAATATTGTCCATTTAGTTCGTTTGCCTTGCAATCTCACATTTACATATATCAGATTTGTTTAAAGCAAAACACACTAATATTAATAAATGAGCCAGATGTTTCCTAAGATAGAGATGTGTTGTGATCTTTATCAATCTGCAATACTGGTTTTTCTTTTCTTTTTTTTTTTTTTTTTGGATGTGCCACCAATCATCACTCCAAACCAGAAAGAACCATTCTGAGTTTGTTGAGAATTTGGCAGTCACACCTCCAAGGACTCCCTGCAGTCTCACTTAACTGTGACCTCTCTACCTTCATACATGCCATTCTTTCAACTTAGAATACCATTTTCCACTTAGTAACCTGGTGAATCAATTCTTCAAGACTCAACTCAAATGTCACCTTGCCCATGAAGACTTTCTTGATCATAACCCCCATTCCCAATCAGGCAAACCTCCCTCAGGCTCCCACAATACCCTGCCTGCCCCTTGTCATACTTTATTCTAATTGTCTGTTTACACACTCTATCTTGCCTACCAGATTGTGCACTCCCTGTGAGCTGAGATGATGTTTTATTCATTTCTATATTTTCAATACTTGACGTTACTAACACATAGCAGGTATGCAAAAAATATCTGCTGTTTGATTAATCACTATCTTTAGCTGTATATTTTTGAACCCTGAATAACAATGCTTTATGAAAACCACAAATAAAAGTGTCAAAGAGAAGGTTTAGCAGTTTCATTCACTTTTTGTTGATCTCTTCTTTCTTTGATTAAAAAGTGGCCATACCAGTTCGTACCTTATAATTCAAGAAAGAAAAAAAACACCTCTATATCAAATTCATGACTAACACATAGGTGCATTTAGTTTGTTCTTTTTAGTTCAAACATAGAACTACATCCTAGCACACCACTAACTTCATTGTAGTAAGACCTGAAGAAATTAGGATCCGCTAATTAAAATGGGTGTGGGAAGGCACTGCAGGGATCACTGTAAGAGCTTTGGATCCTCATTGGCTGAGAGAGGAAAACCTGCTAAGAAAGTTGGGCATCTTTGGGAGAACAATAACGCTATCTAGTAGGGCTTGGTCAACCTGGCTCGAAATTCTGCATCCGGAAAGTCCTAAGCAACAGTCCCAGCTGGGGGGATTTCCATCACTTTGAAAACGATCATTATTCTCCCAATGTGGGCAGAACAGGTTGGACCTGATCCACCTGCGTGTTGCTGCAGTCTGGCTTGGCATGGAATGAGACCCAAGGACATGTAATGCCAAGAGTAGCCCAGCCCCATGGCGCAGACACACACACACACACCACTACAACTCGCACTCACTGAATTCCACACAAAACCCACACCATCTCCACGACACACACCACTGCATTCCTGTGTGCCGTCACATACAGGGAGTGCCCTCTCACATTCTCTCGCTTCCCTAGTCGGCCCGACCCACACCCCACATTGCTGGCGGACTGCAGCCTAGCCTGGAGCTGGAAGCTGATGAGGACTGGTTTTGTTGTATGTAACAAAGCCCCATGCACCCAGGTGCCCCGCTGGATCATCTCCATCCATCTCTCCCCGCCCCCATCCCTGAGCTTCCTGAACAAGAGAAAGCTCAGCCCGGGGAAGTGGATGCAGGGAGTGGGGACGCAAAGAAAGAGAGCTTCAGGGGTGGGCGGGGGCAGGAGTCCCGGCAGCTTCAGTGCTCTCTCGCCATGAACCAAAAAGGAAGGCGATCTGGCAAAGGGAACCAGCTGCCTTCCCAACCTTTCGCCCTCCATCTATTCATAGAGCAAGACTGAAAACTGAGAAATAATCTACCCTCCCTCCAGCCCCGTGCCCTCCCAGCGGCTGTTGGAGCCACAAGAGCTCCAGCAGCCCTCAACAAAGCGCCCCCCCCCCCCCCCCATGCACAGACCTGTTCCAGCCTCTTCTTGGTCAGAGCGAAGGACAGTGGCAGCCCAGGGTTCTGCCCTTCGCTGCTGGGCAGGAGGAGCAGGGGATGGGAGGAGGAGCAGGAACTGGGGGAGGAAGGAGGACGAGAGGGGATAGGAGATCACAGCCGCAGCGGCGGTGGCGGCGGCGGTGGTAGGAGGAGGAGGAAGAGAGAAGGAGGAGGCTGCTTCGGTGGCAGCTGCTGAGGATGCTCTGGCGACAGGCAGGGCTGGGTGCGCGGGGTGCGGGCTCACGTGCGCCCTATGGCCGGGGGATGCGCGCGCGTCTGGGTGTGTGAGAGCATCTGGGTGTATTTTGACTGTGATTATTCCAATTAAGACCTAGTCTAGAACTTGTGGTTCCTGCAGCCAGGCGGAAGTGAAACCCTTCCAGTCTCTCAAGCCTGACTGTTTGGGTCAGGGGGATGGGGGCTGTGGGGAGCGAGGGCGGGGAGAAGGTGCCCGTACCCCTTCCTTCAATCTTCTTTCTGGGCACTGGTAGCTTGCATCCACACATATCTCTGAAAACCCTATAGCCAAGGAGAAAGGAAAGAGACCAAGGACAGTTACCATCACCATCACTTTGCATTGAGTGAGCACTCACACTGTGCTGGGCACTGTCTGGACTAGTCAGAATATAATTTCTGTGCTCACTGTGATCGACATTTATGAGTTGGAGTGCCTATAACTTCATACAGCATTTACATCCTACCCTTTCTCCTCTATTTCTTTCCATTGCAATATCTCTGTCCCTGTAACCAAGTGGCATAAAATTAATTCTCTACTTTTTAGTCAGTTTATCCAATCAACATTACCCTGGTCCCTGGCTTCTCTGGTGACAAGGGGTCACCAAACTTTCTCGCCATTTTTCCTCTAGGAATGGGGTACTCGGTTTAGATGAGGACCAGGACTGGTTTCTTGGGGATCAGAGGGTTGAAGGTCATCACGGGTCCAGTTGGAGATCCAGTTTGAACCTGCATCCCTAAAGCTAACGTAAGAAACCAATTGTCAGAGACACAAACTTCCCTCATGATTCAATTCTTGGTGTTTGGAGCCCTGATGAAAATCTCCTTCCTACTCTTGATCTTTTCAGCATAACATTTTGCTTCACCTTGCCTAATGGCTTATGCTTGTTGAGTACTTTGAGATTTACAAAGCACTTTCTAATAACAACTTTCCTACCGTAGCATCTCTTTAAATTAGGCATAGAAGATATCATTATTCTCATGTTACAGATAAGAAACTAGAGTTCAGCATGATTAAGTGGATGTGCCTAGAATTACATGCTAATAAGTGGCAGATCCAGAACCGGAACCCAGGCCTTTGGATTCCCAGGCCAAAGTTCTTTTTTAAAATTATATCTTGGAAAGAACCTTCAGATTCATCTATTTATCTCCATGTTGGAAGGAATGGTTTAGTGAAGGAAGTTGAAATTGCTAACTAAAATGAGAGTTTAAAAAATGTTTTCAGTTAAATTGATACATTCAGATGCAATCCATAAATCAGTAGACAAAAAAGAATTAACTTTTAGGCCTCAGACCCCAATCAGCACACATAATTATTCCTTTGATTCTGCTACCAGCTATTGCAGGAAAAATTTGAAATGAAGTTGCAGAAAAGAAAATAAGAAAAGAGTCTGAGTTTCCCAGGGTGAGAAACTTGTAAATGATTCCCCCACAAGCTAGATCTGTCTCCTCTAAGTCATGGGAATGAATCATTGTTTGCCATCCATGGAGGAAACCTATCTCCTACACACCAGCCTGGGCAGTCCCAAGCATGTGGATATTAAACAAGAGAGGCAGGTTAGTGCAGTGGACAAAAGCTAGACTCTGGAGACAGGCAGCCTTAGTTGGAAAACCTTGGAAGAGGACCCAATATCAATGGCTTCCCCGATAAAGTGTGTGTAGGGGTGTGAGAATGAAATGAAGTGATGCAAGTGCTTGAGATACAGCAAGGCTCAATAAAACAATAAATGTTATTATTAGAGAAAATAAAACAACAACTTCATTAATGAATCTTTCTTCATTAAAGGCAGAAATGATTTATTGCTAATAGTGTCCCAACATTGAGGGAATGCAGAGGAACAGATTGCTTTTCTCTGGGATAGGAGAGATAAAGTGTTGGTGACAGGAAATAGGCATGATAAACAAGTAAAGATGAGAGATTCTCTACAATATTGAGGACCAACATGGAACTTAGAAGAGAACGGGACCAGAAGAGGATGATGAAGAGAGGACACTTAGGACTGGGTGGTAGTCGGCCGGGCGCAGTGGCTCACGCCTGTAATCCCAGCACTTTGGGAGGCCGAGGCGGGCGGATCATGAGGTCAGGAGATTGAGATCATCTTGGCTAACACGGTGAAACCCCATCTCTACTAAAAATACAAAAAAATTAGCCAGGCGTGGTGGCGGGCGCCTGTAGTCCCAGCTACTAGGGAGGCTGAGGCAGGAGAATGGCGTGAACCCGGGAGGCGGAGCTTGCAGTGAGTGGAGATCGCGCCACTGCACACCAGCCTGGGTGACAGAGCGAGACTCCGTCTCAAAAGAGAGAGAGAGAAAAAAAAAAGATTGGGTGATGGATTATGACCCAGATTCTTGCCATTCGTGGCTACTGTGATTGAATGGGAGGATATGCCTGTTAATGGCTCTGCAACAATGTACGTGTTTTACTTAAAGAGATGTTTTGGCTCCTCTAAACAAATTCCTGTTGATCAAAAGACCTAATAAAGAACTCCATTCAGAATCTGTCAAAAATACCTGAATCTGATACTCAGCCAGGGACTCCCTGTTCCAATCTGCTACCAAATAGGACCTCGTCTTGTTTGAGCCTTGCCAAGCACAGAGGAGGTTGAGTCATAACAATGCTCAGAGCCAAGCTGCAGAAAAATTATTAAGGAGATGAAATCTGTCTCTGATAACCTTCCAGTCTCTCTGTGTTTCACCCTTTCCTTCCCACTTCCAACCTCTAGACATCAAAATCTACTTTCTAAGCCAGGGAAAGAGCCATGTGAGTAATGCATTCACAAAGAAGTGCCTTTACATGCTTTTCTTCTCAAAAGAAAGACTAACAGGAGGAGACAATGCTAAACCCAGCAAAATGAATGGATCACTAATGACAGAAGTTCAGGCATTGTGGATGATAGAAATGCTTTGAATGCCTTCAAATCATATGTGGTATGAGACTCTCCAGGAATAAAACCAGACTTTGGGAATTCTAATTTATGACACAACAGAAACGGAGAACACTAAGAGGCATTAGTTACTCCAGTTCAACCCCTTTGTTTTGCAAGTGATTAAACAAAGGCTCAGAAAAGTTAAGTGACTTTCCCAACAGCACATAGCTCAAAGAAGAGAGCCATGACTTGAATTCCAAGCACAGAGCTTTTTCCACCACACTGTGATACTCCATCAGCCAAGAAGAAAACTAGGAGCAATTGCTTAGAAACTGATATTTGAAACATTTTTTCAGGTATATGGGAATGGCATGAAAACAAGAATAGAAGTGAGGAAAGAAGGCACAGTCTTCTTTTTGCTTCTTTTGTCTTTCTCCTCACAAGTTATTTTTTTCCTAGTAGCTTCATCCTGAGGCCACTTTAAGCAAGATTGACATGAAGAATGGTCTTTGTTATGCTAAGCACCTAAAACTGGAAATAATATTAGAGATAAGAGAGTAAACTGAGGGTGGAGAGAGTCTAGATCACTCATTGAATCAAATTTTAGAATAAATCCCTGTTATTAGTAGATTATAATAAACCTTTTCTTAAAACAGAGAGAACCAAAAAAGAATCTAGTCAGTGAAAGTTTCCAGTTTATTAGAGTCCTACTAATTAAGGCTTTATTGTAATCTCAAAACACAGAAAAGATTTAAACTAATCTGATCTTTAAAAAATAAAATTAAAAACCCAACTCTAAGTTTGCTTTGCTTTGTTTTATCTTCATGTTTTCTGTTTAAGCATTGACAGTTATTTGGGATTAGAAAATTCTCACGAGATTTATTGTCTACTCTCTTTACTTCTGTATATGTTTGAAATGTTCCATAATACAAACGTGAAAAAAGACATGGTTCCTGTTCTCTAAGTATTGGAAGGAAGGAACTTGGAATTCTATTGACCATGGACTCCAAGTACTTCTCTGTGTAAATTAGTATAACTTTCCTGGAGAACTAGGTGTCAACGTATATCAAAATTGTGAAAATAAATAAACAAATAAATATGGAAAAACAGTTTCCCCAGGCAATCTCCTGAATTTCACAATTGGAAAAATAATTTCAAACCCTGGTTTCCTTTCTTGATTAGATGACTTAATTTTACAGACAAGTCCTTTGAATGTTTCAGGACCCAATTTTTTGTTCTACAAAATCGAGTAATAATTTTTAAGCACATATCTCTTTGCAAAGCTAGGAAAAGTTGAAGCCTTGTGGAACGAGTGCTACATAACCCATGGTTTTCAGATTTCTATGTTGGAGGTGATACATGGTGAGTGTGGGTGGTATGAGTGGTCCCTTAGAAAGTTAAATTATGAAGAAAATGGAAAACAATTAATTTTAGACTTTTTAAAGTATTCATGTTAAAATAGCAAGAGTAATCAACAAAAGCATAGACATAAAACTTGTAACTTTGAAATAAGCAGAGGGAAAAATTGAATTAAAAAATGGAAAAAAGCTTAATTCGAAATAAGTCAAGAAAATAAGAGTAGGAAAATGAAATAGAAAATGGAACAAATAAAAGGCACATATGAAGAGGGTAGGAATAAATCCAAATAGATTAGTAATTGCTATAAAGCTAAATGGATTAAATATATCAATTAAAATGTTAAGGATTATCAGAGTGAATAAAAGAACAACATTGTTTTAGTCAATTTTTTGTGTTGCTATAAAGTAATACCTGACGCAGGGTAATTTATAAAGAAAATAAGTTTATGTGGCTCACAATTCTGCAGGGTGTGCAAGAAGCAAAGTGCCAGCACCTGCTTCTGGTGAGGGCCTCCAGCTGCTTCCACACATGGCAGGAGATGGTGAGTGCAAAAATCACATGGTGAGTAAGGGGAGATGTCAAGTTCTTTTTAAGTAAGTACCAGGTCTAACAAGAACTAATAGAGTGCTCACTTATTACTGTGAGGATAGCACCAAACATTCATGAGGGATCCATCCCCATGACCCAAACACCTCCCACTAGGCCCCACCTCCCAGCACTGTCACACTGGGGATTAAATTTTAACATGAGATTTAGTGGGGTTAAACACACCATATCCAAACTATAGCATTCCAACCTTGGTCCCCCAAATCTTATGTCCTTCTCACATACAAAATACAATCACTCCATCATAATAGTCTTAACTTGCTCCAGCACCAACTAAAAAGTCCAGTCCAAAGTCTCATCTGAGACTCAAGGTAAGTTTCTTACAGCTGTGAGCTTGTAAAATCAAAAACAAATGATTTACTTCCAAGATACAATGGTGAAGCAGACATTGGGTAAACACTCCCATTCCAAAAGGAAGAAATTGGTCAAAAGAAAGAGGTAACAGACCCCACGCAAGTATGAAACTCAGCCTGGCAGAAGTAAATCTTACAGCTCCAAAATAATCACTTTTGACCCTATGTCTCACATCCTGGGTACACTGTTGCAAGGACTCCTGAGACCTAAAGCAGTCCTACCCCTATGGCTTTCCTGGGAACAGCCCACGTGGCTGGTCTCATGGATTTGAGTCTGGTACTTGCCACTTTTCCAAACTAGGATGACTCACTACCTGTGGCTCTATAATTCTGAGCTCTGGAAGGCAGCAGACCTGTTACCACAGCTCCACTGGGCACTACCCTGGTGGATACTCTCTGTGACAGCTCTGCCCGTGCAGTAGGTTCCTGCCTGCACTCCCAGGCTTTCTAATACATCCTCTAAAATCTAGGTGGAAGCTGCCAAGCCTCCATGGCTGTAGCATTCTGTGCACCTGCAGACCTAGTACCATGTAGATGCTGCCAAGGCTTACATCTTGCACCCTTCAGAGTGTTGGCCCAAGCAGTACCTGGGACCCTTTGAGCCTTGAGTGGAGCTGGAGGGGTGGGAATGCAGGGAAGCAGCACTCCTAGCCTGTTCTCTGAAACCATTCTTTCCTTTTAGGCCTCTGGGCCTATGGGAGGGGAGGCTTCAAAGATTTCTGAAATCTTTTGGGGCCCTTTTTCCATTGTTCCAACTATTAGCACCCAACTCCCTTTTATCTTTGCTAATCTCTCTAGTTAGTTGTTGCCCACAGTACCCTTGGATTGCTCTATTTAAAAATCTCTGTTCTTCTCTAACACATAGCCAGGCTGTAAATTTTCCAAATTTTTATGCCCTGCTTCCCTGTTAATTATTAATTCCACCTTTAGGACATTATTTTGCTGCCACATCTGATTGTAAGTTGTTAAAAGCAGCCACACTACTTCTTGAATTCCTTGCTATTTAGAAATTTCTACCACCAGAAACCCTAGGTCATCATTCTTAAGTATGGCCTTCTAAGAAGCCCCAGGGCATGGACACAGTACAGCCAAGTTATTTCCTACGGTATACATGGGTGGTTTTTGCTCCAATTCCCAATAAGTTTCTTCTTTCCATCTGAGACCTCCTCTTCATGGCCTTTACTACCTGTTTCTCTCTTTTTTTCTTTTTTTTCGAGATAGGGTCTCACTCCCTGTCACCAAGGCTGAGTGTAGTGGTGCCATCATGGCTCACTGCAGCCTTGAACTCCTGGGCTCGAGCAATCCTCCCACCTCAGTCTCTAAAGCAGGTGGGACTACAAGCATGTACCACCATGCCTAGATATTTCTTTCTTTCTTTCTTTCTTTCTTTCTTTCTTTCTTTCTTTCTTTTGTAGACACAGGGTCTTGCTATGCTGACCAGGCTGGTCTAGAACTCCTGACCTCAAGCATTACTACCACCTCAGCCTCCCAAAGTGCTGGGATTACAGGTGTGTGCCACTGCTCCCAGCATAATGCTTATATTTCTATCAACATTTTGTTCACAATCAATTAAACAATCTCTATGAAGTCCGAAACTTTCCCTTGCCTTCCTGTCTTCTTCTGAGCCCTCCAAATTCTTTAGACCTCTGCCTATTACCCAGCTCTAAAGCTGCTTCCACAATTTTAGGTATCTTTATAACAACACCTCATTCTCAGTACCAGTTTTTTGTCTTAGTCTGTCTTTGTGTTGTTTTAAATGAATGCCTAAGACCGAAATGAATGCCTAAGACTGGATAATTTATAAAGAAAACAGTTTTATTTGAGAAAAGTTCTGCAGGCTGTACAAGTAGCATGGCGCCAGCATCTGCTTGTGGTGAGGACCTCTGGCTGCTTCCACTTACGGCAGAAGATGAGGGAAGCTGGCATGTGCGGGTATCACATGGTGGGAGAGAGGAAACAAGAGAGAGAAGTGGGATGGAGGTGCCAGGTTCTTTTAAAGAACCGCTCTCATGGGAACTAATAGAGTGAGAACTCACTAATTACCAGGATTCATGAGGGATTTGCCCCTATAACCCAAACACCTCCCACTAGGTCCCACTTCCCAACACTGACACACTGGGGATTAAATTTTAACATGAGATTTAGAGGGCAAACACATCATAATCCAAACTACAGCAAACATTCGGTTGTATACTGTTTATAAGATAAATACCTTCATTTATATTTCAATGTAAGGATACAGAAAGACTGAATGTCAAAGAATCAAAAAAATTCTACTAGGCAAAAACCAACCAAAAGAAAGTTGAAGTAGCTATTTTAATATCGGATTTTAAAATTTAAGGTGAAAGGATTACAGGAGATAAATAGAGTCATTTCATAATGGGAAAAGTAAATTGACCAGTAAAATACAGCAATTCTAATTGTGTAATCTCCTATTAACATATTATAATGAATACTTATAATTTTATGTTGCCTCAGAATCAACTCCTGGGTGAGTTTTCCCTGGGATTCCTGGGGGAACACAAGGTTGTGCTCCTAGCACCAAAGTGATGATCAGGCAGGATAAACTAAACACAGGTCAGACAAGAGCCACAGGGGCATCTGCCAGTATAAACAAGTTTCTCTGTGAGGGACGCCCTGTTCACAGGTTGAACAACTAGGCATTAGGCCTTCCACGAGGTTAAAGAAGTATCCCCTGAAAGACACACTGTAAACAACCATGTCCAACTCTTCTTCATTTCCCGTTAGAGCAGGGCTGCTAGTCACTGTGGCACTAGAACCCCAATTTAGCTGAAGACTCTCAAAACAATTTTTTAACAAAATTTGACAAATCAACAAGGAGGAATTAGAAAACTCTGTATCACAGTGGGAGATTTTAACGCATCTTTCTTAACAACTGATAAATCAAGCAGAAAAATATTGGTGAAGATATAAAAGATTTGAACAGCATAATTAACAAGCTAGGATAATAGACATATATAGACAATTCCAGCAAACAATTAGAGAATATACATTATTTTCAAGCACATCTGGAACATACATAAACATTGTTTAAAGTTAGTTTAAACAAATTTCAAAGATTGGTAACATATCACACCACCTTCTCTAATTACAATTAACTTATAAATTGGTCTAAAAACGTGACTACAAAAATTCCATTTATGGCAACTTAAAACAATATTATAAAATTTACAGGTGAAAAATCATAACAAAAATTAGATTTGGAACTGAATACGTAGAACTGAAAGATAATGAAAATACTACATATCAAAACTTATGAGATTAGCCAAAGTGATATTAAGGGGGAAATGAATAGACTTAAAGCTTTCACACTAGAAGGAAGGCTCAGAATTAATTAGTCAGAAATATTATATTTGATAAATTAGAGAATGAATATCAGAATAATCCTCAAGAAAGCAGAGGGGGGAAATAATAAAGATACGAATACAAGTGAGTGAAATATAAAACAAATACATAATAACATCAACTAAACCAAGAGTTGTTTCTTTGAAATAACTAATAAAATAGAAAAACTTCTAGCAGGTCTATCAAGGGAAAAAAAAGACATATAGCACAAAATACACATTTTTGAATAAAAAATGGGAAACAATTACAGATGCTGCAAAGATTAAAAAGATAATTTGAAAAATTCTATGTAAATACATTTGAAAACCTGAACTTAAAATTGGACGCATTCTTTGAAAAAATGAAATTTGCTAAAAGCGAATTTCTAGCAAGGTCAATCAAGGGAAAAAAAGATAGGTAGCATAAATATACATTTTGGAATAAAAAGTAGGAAATAATTACAGATGCTGCAAAGATTAAAAAAATATGAAAAACTGTATGTCAATGCATTTGAAAACTTGGACTTAAAATTGGATACATTCTTAGAAAAAATGAAATTTACTAAACGTAACTTAAGAATAGAGAATTCAAAAAGTCTTCTAACCATAAAGGAAAAAAAATGAATCAGTACTTAAAATTGCTCCCACAAAGAAAATACCAAGCCTGCTGTACTTGAGAGGCTAGTTCTTCCAACAATTCAATGAAAATATTGTTCCAATATTAGCTAAACTCTTCCAGAGAAACGGATATTAGTAACACTCCCCAGGTTATTTTAGTAACAAAACCTGACCAGTATTATATAAGAAAGGGATATTACAAGTCAGACTCACTCATGATTATAGGTATAAAAATTATAAACAAAACATTAGCAAAGTAAGTTCAGCAATGTATAAAAGGATAATGAATATTTACCAAGTTGGGTTTATTCCAGGAAAACAAGGTTATTCTGGAGAATTAAGTAACATAACTCATCATATTACCAGGTTAAAGAAAAAAAGCAAAAACTCATAATCGTCTTAATAATATGGGAGACATATTCAATAATATCTAACATTAATTTATGATTTCAACAAACAGCCTCTTAGCTACCTAGGAGTAGAAGGGACTTTCTTATAACTGATAAAAAGCATCATATCAGTAATTACAGTAGACATCATACTTACCAGGGAAATACTGAAACTATTATTTCCTTTAAGATCAAAAACATGACAAACATATCTGCTATCACAAGTCATGTTCAGCATTATGCTAGAGATTCCAATCAGTGATATGAGACCAAAAAAAAAAAAAAATTACGGAAAAGAAATAAATGGTAATTATTCGAAGCTTGTGCATTGTATTTTATATCAGTTACATCTCAATAAGGCAGTGAAAAAAAAAACTTTCTGCCTTGATCCTGACTTAACCTGAGTCAATTCAGTCTTACATATTTAAACCAACACCTCCGGAAAGCAGGGGCGGGACCGGGGCGGTCTTCCAGCAGGGAAAATGGCGCTGGCCATGCTGGTCTTAGTGGTTCCGCCGTGGCCTGCGGCCCGGGGCCTGCTTCGAAACTACTGGGAGCGACTGCTGCGGAAGTTTCCGCAGAACCGGCCGGGCTTTCCCAGTCCTCCGTGGGGACCAGCATTAGCAGTACAGGGCCCAGCCATATTTACAGAGCCAGCAAATGATACCAGTGGAAATAAAGAGAATTCCAGCCTTTTGGATAGTATCTTTTGGACGGCAGCTCCCAAAAGTAGACGCACCATTGAAGTTAACCGGTGTAGGAGAAGAAACCCACAGAAGCTTATTAAAGTTAAGAACAATATAGACGTTTGTCCTGAATGTGGTCACCTGAAGCAGAAACATGTCCTTTGTGCCTACTGCTATGAAAAGGTGCGCAAGGAGACTGCAGAAATCAGACGACAGATAGGGAAACAAGAAGGGGACCCTTTTAAGGCTCCCACCATAGAGACTGTGGTGCTGTACACGGGAGAGACACCGTCTGAACAAGATCAGGGCAAGAGGATCATTGAACGAGACAGAAAGCGACCATCCTGGTTCACCCAGAATTGACACCAAAGATGTTAAAAGGATAACTTCACAGTAAATCATTTCTCCTGAAATAGAGGAAGATTCTTTATGTTGTTGTGCTTGTTTTTAAATCATCAATATAGTTTAACACATTCTAAGCAGTTTTGTGTGGGATAATTTGAAGAATATATTATGAGTAAACTGAAAATTGTGTTTATCCAAAGGCTCAATGGATTATGTTTCTATTATATACAAGGTTTTAAGTAAACCTAAAATTTCCAGAACAAAAATAAAAAATTTAAAATTTATAGCAAAATAAATAAATAAATAAATAAATAAATAAATAAAATAAACTAACACCTCCAATATTGCGGTAGAAGTGACCCTAATACAAGGAGACCACGGCCCAGGCAATCCTACCCATGTGCCTCCCTTTCTGGGAAAATGGCCCCAACGGAGGTTGAGGTGAATTACTCAGTGTATGTGTTAGTCTGTTTTGCATTGCTCTAAAGGAATACGTGAGAATAGGTAATTTATAAAGAAATGAGGTTTAATTGGCTCACAGTTCTGCAGGCTGTACAGGAAGCATGATGCTGGCATTGGCTCGTCTTCTGGTGAAGCCTCAGGAAGCTTTCAATCATGATGGAAGGCAAAGAGGGAGCTGGCATATCACATATTGAAAGCAGGGGCAAGAGTGAGAGGCGGGGGAGGTGCTACACTCTTTTAAACAACCAGATCTCACATGAATTCAGAGTGAGAACTTACTCTTTATTGCAAGGACAGAACCAAGACATTCATAAGCGATCCAATCCCATGTGCCAAACACCTCCCACCAGGCTACACCTTCAACATTGGGGCTCACATTTCAACATAAGGTTTAGAGGGGGCAAACATCCAAAGTATATCAGTGTAGGAACAGGAACTGCTGGCAATCAAGGCTATCTTTGAAACATGACGGTTTCTGTACCCATAATGAGATAGCACAACCTGTGCATCATCTTACTGTTGAAGCAAAGCTGGAAGCTCAATTTTGCCAGATGAAATGGCACTGTTCTAGTAAAGTTAGAATTTTCACATCCACTGTGTCCCATTGAGGAGATGCCCAATTATGTAAATATGGATGCAGCCAAGGCTTCACCCCAAGAGGTCCTCAGGCCTGTGAGTTTTACTGTCATTAACGTCAGGTACACCTGACTGAGGAAAGGGAAATGGACAGCAGGCAAATGCCTCTATGCTGGAACACTGGCTAAGGGTCCAGAATATTCTAATGTAAGGGAGATAGAAAGGCCAATGCTAACTATACAATGGCATTATGTCCTGGTAGGAGCACTGACTCTGCTACAGTGGCCTATTCAAAACCTTGAACAAAGAATGCAGGGACTTATGGTGGCCCCATATCTGTCACAATGACACTTAGTATACAAGCACTTGGAGCACTTGTACTCTGATCAAGAATAGATCTACAAGGATCAACAGATTAATATACTCATTCCCAATCCTCAAACACACCCTTGACACCATTGCTATGGATTGATCACAAATGTACTCCCTGTTGCATAATCACAATACTTATTTTTGTTGTAGAGAGTACCCTTACCAGAAAGTAATTGCAATTGGCTGTATACCATAATGATTAAGGGAATGGCCTTTGGAGCCAGACAGCAGATGCTTGAATCTCAACTCTCTCCTTTATTAGGTGTGATCTGGTGTAAGCCACTTAACCTTCTGAAACCTCATTTCCTATGAATATACTAAAAACCCTTGACTGGCACATTTTTAATGTGTGAATTGTATGTTATATACATTACATCTCAGTAAAGCTGTATATATAAATATATATGTATATACATATATATACAGCATAAAAAGTAAATACCCCTTTACAATAGTCTGTGCCCACCTTCCTCCTCTTCTTGTAGGAAGTCTGGTATGTGTCATCCCAGATCATTTAAATAAGTTTCATATATATGTATAACTATACAAATAAATGACTTTACTTTGTCTTAGGATGACATTGTGTATTTTTTCTGCAGCTTTCTTTGTTAGTCTACCTATGAAGCTAAGAATTCTTTTCATGTCAGTGCACATAGCTCTCATTCATTTTAGCTGTTGCATTATAGTTCAATGTTATACAGATGATGATGGATGAATCATAGTTTACTCACCACTTTTCCACTGGTGGACACATAGATTGTATTCACTTTTGCTGTTACAAACAATGTTTTAGTAAACATCTGTGTACATGCCTATTTGTGCACAAAGGCAGATACTTTTCTAGGAAAAATACAGTATTTACAAAGGGCATGCTGTATTGAAGAATAAAGTACATTTACACTTTTTTTATTTTGTCAAATTGCCCTTCAAAAGGGCATCTCAGATTACATACCAGCCAACAACTTATACAAGTAAAAATTGCTCCTCATCCATTGGCCATTTTTTAGTTGAATTGTTTGTTTTCTTATTATAGAGATTTGAGAGTTCTTCACATATTCTGGACACATGTCATTCCTCAGATGTATTATTTGCAAAGATTTTTTTTTCCCAGTCATTCTCTGAAGAATGTTTTTTGAAGAGTAGAATTTTAAATATCAATGACTGTTGTATTAATTTACTCTATTATAGATTATGCTTCTGACATTGTATCCAAAAATTCTGACTAACTCAAGGTCACAAAAATTTTCTCCTATGTTTTCTTTTAGAAATCTTACAGATTAAGATTTTATATTTAGGCTTGTTATCCACTTTTAGTTAACTTTTGTATGTATTTTGAGGTATGAATTGAAGTTCATGTTTTTGCATGTGAATATCCAATTGTTTCAGCACTGTTTGTTAAAAAGACTGTCCTTTCTCTACTACATCACCTTTGCAAAATATCAGTAATCTATATATGTATGGGTCTGTAGGTCTATATCTGGACTCTCTATTCTGTTCCATCAACCTATTTATCCTTATTTTTTTTGAGACAGGGTCGTGCTCTGTTGCCCAGACTGGAGTGCAGTGTCAGGATCATGGCTCACTGCAACCTTGAACACCTGGACTCAAACAATCCTCCCACCTCAGCCTCTTGAGTAGCTGGAACCATGGGTGTGTGCCACAGTGCCCAGTTAATTTTTAAATTTTTGTAAAAATGGGATTATGCTATGTTGCTTAGGTTGGTCGTAAACTCCTGGCCTCAAACTACCTGGCCTCAAACTACCTCAGTCTTCCAAAGTGCTAGGATTACAGGTGTGAGCCACCATACCTGGCAGATCTATTTATCTTCATACCAATACCATATTGCTTTCATTACTATAACTTAATAATAAGTCTTGAAATCAGATAGGAATAGCCTTCTAACTTTTTTCTTTTTCAAAGATGTCTGGCTGCACTATGTTCTTTAAACTTCTGTGGGAATTTTAGAACCAGCTTGGCAATTTCCATAAACAAGCTTGTGGGGATTTTGATTAGAATTGCATTTCATATACAGATCAATTTGAAAAAGCCTTACACCTTAATATTGAGACTTCAAACCGATGAAGAAGGTATACTATAGTTTTTCTTCACAATGTTTTGTAGTTTTCAGTGTACAAGTCTTTCCTATCTTTTGTCAGATTTATTTCTAAGCATTTCATATTTTTGTGTGACTATAAATGGTATCTTTATTTTCTTTTGTTTTGTATAACTTTTATTTCAGGTTCAGGAGTACATATGCAGGTTTGTTATATAGGTAAATTGCATGTCACCAGGGTTTGGTGTACAGACTATTTCATCACCCATGTAATAAGCATAGTAACTGATACGTAGTTTTTCAGTCCTCTTTCTCCTCCCACCCTCCATCCCCAAGTAGGCCCTGGTGTCTGTCGTTTCCTTCTTTATGTCCATAAGTACTCAATGTTTAGCTCTCACTTATAAGTGGGAACATTCAGTATTTGGTTTTCTATTCCTGCATTAGCTTACTTAGGATGAATGGCCTTCAGCTCCATCTATGTTGCTGCAAAGGACATGATCTCATTCTTTTTTATGGCTGCATGGTATTCCATGATGCATATGTACCACTTTTTTTTTTTTTTCAGTCTAACTTTGATGGGCATTTAGGTTAATTCCATGTCTTTGCTATTGTGAGTGATGTTGCCATGAATATACACATACATATGTTTTTATGGTAGAATGACCTATATTCCTTTGGGTATATACCCAGTAATGGGATTGCTGGGTCAACTGGTAATTCTGTTTTAAGTTCTTTGAGAAATTGCCAAACTGCTTTCCACAGAAGCTGAACTAATTTACATTCCTACCAGCAGTGTATAAGAGCTCCTTTTTCTGGCCGGGCACAGTGGTTCACACCTGTAATCCCAGCATTGGGAGGTTGAGGTGGGCGGATCACCTGAGATCAGGAGTTCGAGACCAGCCTGGCCAACATGGCAAAAGCCCATCTCTACTAAAATACAAAAAAAATTAGCCAATGTGGTGGTGTGTGGCTATAATCCCAGCTACTCAGGAGGCTGAGGCAGGAGAATCACTTGAACTGGGGATGCGGAGGTTGCAGTGAGCCCAGATTGTGCTATTGCACTCCAGCCTGGGCGACAAGAGTGAAACTTCGTCTCAAAAAAAAAAAAAAAAAAAAGAGCTCCTTTTTCTCCCCAGCCTTGCCAGCATCTGTTATTTTTTTTACTTTTTAGTAATAGCCATTGTGACTGGTGTGAGATGGTGTCTCATTGTGGTTTTGATTTGCATTTCTCTAATAATTAGTGATGTTGAACATTTTAAAATATGTTAGCCATGTGTAATGTCTTCATTTGAAAATTGTCTTTGCCCACTTTGTAATGGGGTTGTTTTTTGCTTGTAAATTTAAGTTCCTTATAGATTCTGGATATTAGAATCCAGAATGCATAGTTTGTAAATATTTTCTCCCATTCCGTAGGTTGTTTATTTACTCTGTTGATAGTTTCTTTTGTTGTGCAGAAGCTCTTTAGTGTAATTATGTCCCATTTGTCGATTTTTGTTATTGTTACAATTGCTTTTGGCATCCTCATCATGAAATCTTTGCCAGTTCCTAGGTTATCGTCCAGGGTTTTTATAGTTTTAGGTTTTACATTTAAGTCTTCAATCCATCTTGAGTTGATTTTTTTTACATGGGATAAGGAAGGAGTAGAGTTTCAGTCTTCTGCATACGTCTAGCCAGTTATCCCCACACCATTTATTTAACAGGCTGTCCTTTCCCCATTGCTTGTTTTTGTTGACTTTGTTGAAAGTCAGATGGTTGTAGGTGTGCAACCTTATTTCTGGGGTCTCTATTCTGTTCTGTTGGTCAGTGTGTCTGTTTTTATACCAATACCATGCTGTTTTGGTTATTGTAGCTTTGTCATGAAATTTGAAGTCAGGTAATGTGATGCCTCCAGCTTTATTCTTTTCTCTTAGGATTGCTTTGGCTGTTTGGGCTCTTTTGTTCCATGTAAATTTTAAAATAGTTTTTTTTTTTTTCTAATTCTCTGAATAATGTAATTGGTAGTTTGATAGGAGTAGCATTGGATCTGTAAATTGCTTTGGGCAGTATGGCCATTTTAATAATATTGATTCTTCCTATTCATGAGCATGGAATGATTTTTCATTTGTTTCTGTCATCTCTGGTTTCTTAGAGTAGTGTTTTGTAATTCTCATCGTAAAGGTCTTTCCCCTCCTTGGTTAGCTGTATTAGGTATTTTATTCTTTTTGTAGCTGTTGTGAATGAGATTTCATTCTTGATTTGGCCCTTAGCTCAGATGTTGTTGGTGTGTAGGAATGATACTAATTTTTGTACATTGATTTTGTCTCCTGAAACTTTGCTGAAGTTGTTTATCAGATTAAGGAACTTTTGCCTAGAGACTATGGGGGTTTTCTATGTATAGAATTATATCATCTGCAAACATGGATAGTGTGACTTCTTCCCTTCCTATTTGGATGCCTTTTATTTCTTTCTCTTGCCTGATTGCTCTGGCCAGGACGTCCAGTACTATGTTGAATAGCAGTGGTGAGAAAGGGCACCCGTGAAGGGAAATGCTTCCAGCTTTTGCCCGTTCAGTATGATATCGGCTAAGTGTTTGTCATAGGTGGCTCTTATTATTTTGAAGTATGTTTCCTCAATGCCTAGTTTGTTAAGAGTTTTTAACACAAAGAGATGTTGAATTTTATTGAAAGCCTTTTCTGCATCTATTGAGATGATCAGATGGTTTTTGTTTTTAGTTTCGTTTGTGTGATGAATCACATTTATTGATTTGTGTATGTTGAAGCAACCTTGCATCCCAGGGATAAACCTTCTTGATTTTGGTGGATTAGCTTTTATAAATGATATCTTTTAAGATTTCGTTTTCTGATGATATACTTGATTTTTCTACGTTGGCTCTGTATTTGGCAACATTGCTAAACTCATTCATTCTAGTAGCTTTTCTGTAAATTCTATCACATTTTCTAAATAGACAACATCATCTCTGGACAAAAACAGTTTTATTTCTCTTTATTTCCAAATCTGGATTCCTTTTATATCTTTTTCTTGCCTAATTGCACTGTCCAGAAGCACCAGTACAATGCTGTATAGAAGTGAAAACAGACATTCTTGCCTTGCACCTGACCTAATGGGAAAATTCATTTCATCATTATACATGATGCCATATATAGGTTGAAGAATTTCACTTCTAGTCCTGGCTTGCTGAGACTTTTCGGTTTTTTATCAGGAATGGATGTAGGGTTTTGTCAAATGTTCTGTCTTCATTTATTGAGATAATCATATGGGTTTTCTCCTTTAGTTTGTAAATATGGTGAATTATACTTGAATTATACTCATTATAAAATGTTCTATCAACCCTGCATTCCTGGAATAAGTCCCACTTGGCAATAGTGTTTATACTTTTAATATATTGTTGGATTTAATTTGCAAACATTCTGTTTAGACATTTTCTATCAATATTCATAAAGAACAGTAATTGATAGTTTTCTTATTTTGCAACATGTTTTCTTTGGTTTTGGTATGTGGGTAATACTGGCTTCATAAAATGAGTTGGGAAATATTCCCTCCCATTCAGTTTTCTTGAAGAAAACTTGGGGTAGATTTGGTATTATTTCTTTCTTAAGTATTTGTTAGAATTTGCCAGTGAAGTTATCTGGGCCTAGAGTTATATTTGTGGGAAGATTTTAAGCCACAAATTCAATTTATTTAATAGGTATATAGCTATTTTGGTTATCTGTTTCTGCGTTTTATAACCTTTATTTTAGGTTTGGAGGTAGATGTGAAGGTTTGTTACATAGGTAGACTCACGTCATGGGAGTTTGTTGTACACATTATTTCATCACCCAGGAATTAAGCCCAGTACTCAATAGTTATCTTTTCTACTCCTCTTCCTCCTTCCACCCTCCACCCTCAAGTAGACCCTGGTATCTGTGGTTTCCTTCTTTGTGGTCATAAGTTCTCGTTATTAAGCTCCCACTTATAAGTGAGACCATCTGGTATTTGGTTTCCTCTTCCTGAATTACTTTGCTGAGGATAGTGGCCTCCAGCTCCATCCTTGTTCCCACAAAAGACATGATCTCATTCTTTTTTTATGGCTGCATAGTATTCCATGGTGTATATCTGTTTCTTCTAAAAGGAGCTTTGATAGTTTGTGTCTTTCAAGAAGTTTGACCATTTTATCTAAATTGTTGAATATATTGAAACAAAGTTATTCATAATATTTCCTTAATAATCTTTTAATAACAGTAGAATCTGTAATGCTGTCTCCTTTCTCATTCTTGACATTGGAAATTTGTGTTCTCTTTCTTTTTTTCCTGATTAGTCTGGCTAGAGGTTTATCAATTTCTTTGATCTCTAAGGTCCAGCTTTGGTTTCATTATTTTCTGCTATTGTTTTCCTGTTTCCCTTATTATTGACTTACACTTCAACCTTCTTTTTTTTTTTTCTTCTGATTACTTTGGGTGTAATTTGCTATTCTTTGCTCTAGTTTTTTTAAGGTGAAGGGTGAAGTCATTGATTTAAGACCTTTCTAAACTACTTCTAGCTAGGTATCACAAATTCTGATATGCTCAGTTCTCATTTTGACTCATTTCAAAATAACTTTTTAACTTCCCTTTTAGTCTCTTCTTTGTTTCATAGGTTATTTAGAAGTGTGTTGTTTAACTTTCAAATATTTGGAAGAACTTCCCAGATAATTCTGTTATTAATTTCCAATTTATTTCCATTGTGCTCAAAGAATCTTCATTATATCACTTGGATCCTTTTACATTTACTGAGACTTGCTGTATGTCCAAGAATATGAACTATCTTGATAAATGTTCCATAATACTTGAGAAGAATATGTCATCTGCTGTTGTGAGGTGGAATGTTCTATATATGCCAATCATGTTTATTGATGGTGTTGTTCAAGTCTATTATATTTTTTGCCGTATAATTTCTGTCTACCTGTTCTATTAATTATTGAGAGAAAAATATTGAGATCTCCAACTATAATTTGTAGATTTGTCTATTGCTTTTTGCAATTCCATCAGTTTTTGTTCATGTATTTTAAAGCTCTTTTATTAGCGGTGTAAACATTTAGAGTTGTCGTGTCCTCTTGAAGAACTGACTCCTTTATCATTATGAAGTGACGTTCTTTTTTTTTTTTTTTCTTTTTCATTACACTTTAAGTTCCGGGATACATGTGCAGAATGTGCAGGTTTGTTACATAGGTATGTATGCATGTGCCGTGGCGATTTGCTGCACTCATCAACCAGGAAGTGACACTTTTTATCACTGTAATATTCTTTTGTTTGAAGTTAACTTTGTCTGATGTTAAGACAGATATGTCAGCTTTCTTCTGGCTAGTGTTAGCATGGTATGTCTTAATTCATTCTTTTACTTTTAACCTTTTGTGTCTTTATATTTAAATTGTTTATAAAGTTGAAGGCAACATAAACTTTTGTCTTGCTGCTTTTTTTTTTCCAATCTGAGAATCTCTGCTTGTTTATTAGGAAGATTAGACTATTTACTTCTAAATGTGATTATTGATATGGTTAGTTTTTAATGTAAAATGTTGTTATTTTTGTCTCATCTCTTCTTTTCTCCCCTTTTCCTCTTTTTCCACCATCTTTTGGATTAATTGTGTATTTCTTATGATCACATTTTATCTCCTTTGTTGATTAATTACCTATAACTTTTGTTTTGCTATTTTAGAAACTTTTATACTTCTTCTTTACAGAAAGAGTCTGCTATATTTCCAAGGCTGACCTCAAACTCTTTGGTTCAAGTAACCCTCCCATCTCAACTTTCTGAGTAGCTGGGACTACCTATGCCTGGCGAAAACATTTTTTCAGTTATTACTATCCACCTGCAAGTGAGTTTATACCACTTCACATAGTATAATAAGCTAAAATGGTGTAATTCCATGTTTCTCCTCCAAGTCTTTATGCTATTATTGTCTTACATTTTATTTTTACATACTTACAAACCCCAATTGTTGTATTTGTTTAAAGACTTGGTTATCCTGTAAAGATATTTAAGTACTATGAAAAAAAGTATATATTTACACAGGTAGTTATCATTTCCAGTATTCTTCATTCCTTTGTGTAGATCCACATTTCCATCTGGTGTCATTTTTCTTCTGCTTGAAAGACATCCTTTAACATTTCTTGTAGTTCAGGATTGCTAGTGGTGATTCTTTCAAAATTTTGTATATCTGACAACGTCTTTCCTTTTAAAAATATATTTTCTCTGGTTATAGAACACTAGGTTGACAGGTTGACAGGTTGACAGCTCTTTTCTTTTAGTGTTTTAAATATATTGTTCCATTCTCTTCTCACATGCACCATTTCTAAAGACAAATTTACATCATCTCTATGTTTGTTTCTCATTATATAATTTGTCTGTTTTCTTTGGCTGGTCTTAAGACTTTTTGTTTGTCATTGGCTTTGATAAATTTGATTAGGATGTGGTTTGGTGTTGTTTTCTTCATGTTTCTTGTGTTTGGATTTTCTGAGATGCTTGAATCTGTGGGTTTATGGTTTTTATCAACATTAGAAATTTTTCAATGATTGTTTCCCCAAATATTTTTTGACTCTCCTTGTCCTTCTTTGGGGACTCCAATTATTCATACATTTGGCTGCTTGAAGTTGCTTCATAGCACACTAATGTGCTTTTCATTATATTGATATTTTCCCCTATGTGTTTTATTTTGAACAGTTTTTGTTGCTATATTATGTAGTTTACTAATCTTTTCTCCTAAAATATCTAATCTTCTGTACATTCCATTTAGTACAATTTTAATCTCACACATTTTCATTTTCCTCTCTGAAGTTCTGAGTCATTGTTAAAAATCTTCCATGTCTTTACTTACTGTTTTGAACATATGGACTACAGTTAAAGTAACTGTTTTAATGTTTTTGCTAATTCCAATATCTGTGTCGGTTCTGTATTGGGTTTCAATTGGTTTATTTTTCTCTTCATTAATGGCTGAATAATATTATATTCTATAAATTTTCTATAATTTATTTAGCCAGTCCAGTATTGATAGACATTTTATTCTACCTAGTCTTTTACTAATACAATTAATGCTGCAACAGTCATCCTCACATTTATGTTTTTCTGCAAATACATCAAGAAGATAAATTGCTGAGGTTGAGTCACTGGGTCAGAGAGTATGTGCAGTTTATCCAACATTTATGGCTGAGGCAGATGGATCATGAGATCAGGAGTTCACGACCAGCCTGGCCAAGATGGTGAAACTCCATCTCTACTAAAAATACAAAAATTAGCTGAGTGCTGTGGCAGGTGCCTGTAATCCCAGCTACTGAGGACACTGAGGCAGGAGAATCCCTTGAACCCAGGGGGCGGAGGTTGCAGTGAGCCAAGATCGCGCCACTACACTCCAGCCTGGGCGACAGAGTGAGACTCGGTCTCAAAAACAAAATTAAAAAAAAAATTTATTTATTATTTGTTTATCTAAACTCTAAGTTTAGTATTTATTCTGGCCCCATTGACTGGACTTGGCCCATCCATGCAAGTAATACCTGTAACAGGTATAATACTAGCCTCTTTCACTGGGCCCCTGCTTTTGGTGTTCATTCAGACACCACCCATTTTGTTTATTCACTCTGACCTGCTCAGTGATATTCCTCTGGCCATTCTTGCCACTCCTGTTTCTCTCCATATGGCACTGCCCTCAACTTCTATTGCTTTCCTAAGATTGTCTTGCGTGACTACCCATTTTATAGAGACTTTTCCTTTGGACACAATTTTACTATTTTTTCCTTCAAGTTCTGTGACCAAGGACTGCAGAAAGAAGTCCATCCTATTTCCCATCCCTGACTTGTGGAACTATCTGAGCTACCCTCCTTCCTATCCTTACACTATTGGAAAGGCATCAGACAGTATTTTAGAGGGCAACTTTCTCCTTGGGCATAGAGATCTGTCAGCTACTAGGATGAAGTTATGGTCACTGTGCTGGCGCTTGTTCTAGCTTGATAGAGATTCAGTTTTGGGCCCCATATGCTGCTATATATAAAGATATTCACCTATCCTCACCATGGAATCAAAGAAAGATGCTTTTATTGGTCTTTCTTGTCTCCCAAATGCCTGGAGACGTGGGTTAGTGAAGCTTATGACTCTTGTACATTAATAAATTACTTGGTCTCTTAACTAATCTGAAAATTATATTTGGTGGCCTAACTTGTCATAGGGGAGCCAGTGCATTTTGTCTCTCACTTGAGGACAGGGTAGATTCAGGAGCCTTAAGCAGCTTGGTAGACTAAACTCTGGTCAAGTGAACCCAGTCACCTACTGGGTTCAGTTTGTAACCTCCACCATGTGAACAAAAACCACCAATGGGTGTTTCTGATTGGGAGACCTATGAGCCTCAAGATCACCTCCATAGATTAGCATATAGGAGGATGTAGCTGGACACTGCTGCTCATCACACACTTCCCAACCATTCTCAGTCCTTAACCTTGCTTTCCTAGAATCTGAAGAGACTTAGCTATTGATACGGTGGAGAAATATTGATAGGTCAGATATAGCAAATATTGGTGGCAGATGGGGTGGATTGACATAGAGGAGTTAGCTGAAGTCAGAAACCCATGGTGTTGATAACATTCATTACCTTGAAGTGCTCCATATGATGGTGATTATGTGTGTGCATATGTGTATATATGATTGTCTCCCATGCTGATGTTCTTCTCAAGGACCCAGAATTATTCAGTATATTTCATGTGTTATGACCTTCAGCATTCTGGTAGCCTACAACTCCTTATGCCCAACATTGCATGGGAGAGTGTGGAAAGCAGTGGGTGTGGAAGCCATAATTACCATAAAAAAGAGTCTGGCTGATGAATGAGGTAAATTGTGGGAGGAATCAGTTACAGACGGTTTCTGACTTAGGATGGTTTGGTTTAATGATATTTTTACTTTATGATGATGCAAAAGTAATACACATCAGAAGAAACTGTACTTTGAGTTTTTAATTTTGATATTTTCCTGGACTAGTGATATGCTGTACAATACTGTGTTGTGGTTCTGCCAGCAGCAGCAGCAGCGAGCTGCAGCTCCTAGTCAGTCATGCAATCACGAAGGTAAACAACTGATATTTGGTATCTTCCTGAAGAATACTATGCCTGCTAAACCATCAATAAATGTCAATGTTCCCGTATTTTCTACCAGCTATTCTCAAGCCTCATCAGAAGAGAGAGAAACTGATGACCCTGTCACAGTAGTATCCCCATCATTCATCAATTAATTTTAGTTCAATGCTTCAAATATTCTCCAGGTTCAGTGTGCTTTCAGCTGTGTACATTCATGGTGAGTACCCACACAAATACTCTGTTTTTCACTTTCAGTAGAGTATTTAATATATTACATGAGATATTGAATACTTTATTATAAAATAGGCTTTGTGTTAGATGACTTTGTACAACTGTAGGCTAATGTAAGTGTTTGAGCAAGTTTAAGGTAGACAAGTTGGCTGGGCACAGTGGATCATGCCTGTAATCCAAGCACTTTGGGAGGCTGAGGCAGGCAGATTGCTTGAGCCCAGGAGTTTGAGACCAGCCTGGGCAACATGGCAAAATCATCTCTACAAAAAAAAAAAAAAAATTAGTCAGGCATGGTGGTGTACACTTGTAGTCCCAGCTACCCGGAGGGGCTGAGGCAGGAGGATTACTTGAACCTGGGAGGTCAAGCCTGCAGTGAACCGAGATCACACCACTGCACTCCAGCCTGAGTGACAGAGCCAGATCCTTTTTTCAAGAAAGAAAAAAGGTAGGCAAGGCTAAGCTATGATATTTAGTAGGTTATGTGTATTAAATTAAATACATTTTTGACTTAAGATATTTTCAGTTTACAATGGTTTTATCAGAAGCAACCCCACCATAAGGTGAGGAACATCTGAATAGTAAGGAGAGGAAACCAGTGTGTTATTAGTAAAAGGTGAAATAGAAGATTTACTCCCCAAGTGAGTACTTGGTTGACATGTCCAATCTGACCTCTGTGTCTACTAGTGGTAGGTAGTTGACAAATGGATACTAATGTGAAGGGCCTTGAACAGTGCCCTTTAAAATCAGAATGATAATTGCAGGTAATAATCAGAAATCACACAGGTGGATAATTTGGTACCAGAAGATTCTTTTGATAAACAAAATAACCACAGTTGGAGTAGATAGGCTGAGTATACAACGAATGATACATTTTGTTTCAAGACATCTGACTCTGCCAGGAATGTGTGGGGTAATTAAAAGGGAATATACTAGACATAGTTTACTACGAGATGGTATTCCTCAGGTGTTTAGTGATCTGAAGTGGATACGGAAGGCTCTTGGATCTACTTGTTTACTCCATGACTTGGAAGCAGCTATCATAAATGATGACTCATTAGAGATGTTGTGTCAGAGATGGAGTCACTACTAAAAAGACCATGTTCAAGGTTTTGACTTGAATGAATCACAGTGGCCAGCACGATGGGATCATGGCACAAGAGAATTACTTGTGTTTGACCCTTTCCAGCTGGGACATAGAAGAATCCATTCTCATATTGTAGGCAACTCTGACATTCTCGGCCTCTCAGGGCTCTCACTGCATGGGCCTGGATCTCATCCAAGTGCTGCTACAAGGAGGCATCCATTTGCAACCTGCTTTGGATTGTATCTGCTAATTGTAGAGTTTAGTGATGTAGGACTTACAGTGAGAGAGATCTGAATCCAAAACCCAGCTCTTCAACATTAGATAAGTCACTTAATTTATGTAAACATTTGTTTCCTAATCTCTTAAATAGAGATCAAAATAGTACCAACCTCAAAGGATTATTGTGAAGATTTCAATGAAACAATTAGTGTCAAGTATTTATCCCTGTGCTTAGAGCATAAGATTAATGTTATTATTTTACTTGGGACCATATAACCTAGAAGGTCTCCTGCAGAATCTACCAGGGTGGGTCTGCCTCCATATCTCCCCCTTACTCAAGTTTTTTTTCTGAGATAATGTTGAATTTCTCCTTCCAGACAGTTGGAGCTCTAAGACATTGGATTTAGACTGGAGTATACTATCACTGAAACTTCCATTGGTGAAGAGATAGGGCAGAGCTGGACTGCAGCTTGCAGTGGGTGGAACAGAGGCCGGCAATCCAAAAGGCAAAATTCTGGGGAGAAATTGAAACCAAAGCCACCCAAACATTTAAATCTAAATGTCAGTCCAAATGGGCTGGGTAAAGCAAGAGAATTTATAATCCAGGCAACAGAGCAGAAAGTGGTAAAATTACTTAAAAGCTTGAAAGGGCCTGATTTCAACTTGATTCCATTATACACAAGTTGAGTTGCCTTAAGCAAGTTATTTAAACCTGGTTTGAATTCTGGCTCAGCCACTTATTTAGCTGACAGTTTGGATGAACTGCTAAACTTTTTGTTCCACAGTTTCCTCATCTGTGAAAATGCAGATTAAAAGTTCCCATAGATCACAGGGTGCTTGTGAAAATTAAATATGGTAATCTCTATAAAATGCTTTGTATAGTGTCTAGCACACAGTAAGTTCTCTATGAATGTTAGTTGTCTTTGTTAAAAAGAGGACAGAGGATCCTGGGAGTATTCTTTGAGCTATGTAGCATACCCACAAATAAGTTTTATAGGGTGCCTTTGACCACAGATGAGCAGAAGACATTAGAAAGCGCATTGACTCAGCTTGTAAAGACAGAGTGTCCTCCCAGACATCCTGAAGCCTGATATATAATCAATGACAGATGGAAATAGTTCAAAATGTGGCTTACCACACCCACAATGGAGAGGCTGAACTGCTCAAAGAAGATGACCCTATTCATTTTGGAAAACTGAGCTGTTGGATCTCTTAGCTGCTTTAGTCTATGGTAGTCTATGACTACTAGTCATGGGGACTGAATTCCCTTGAAGCAACATCTCTGCGTTTCTAGGTTAGCCTTGGTGGCCAGTGACCTCTATGCCTACACAAAGTTGGTAGAGCACAGGCAGGGATACTTCCTTCCCAGGGAAACAGGCACAGAAAATGACAGTGATGTAGCCATGGTCAAGTTAGGTAGGCTTCTATAGTTATTTTTTATGGCATTGGTTTCAGTGCTATGGGGTTATCTAGACCTAAGAGGCAAGGATTAAAAGTGGCTTTAGCTGCTAGAAGGATAAGCTATTATGTGAATAAAATAAATCCTTTCTTTCCTCTTAATAATGTCAGCCTGGAGGTTAGTACGTGTAGTGATATAGGGTGAAAAGCAGCAGGGATACTCCACAAACATCACATATCAACAGACCACTCTGATTGACCTGGGGTTCCCAATCTGATATGGCCAGTACTTTATCAGGCAACATGGACACATCTTGGGTGGCCATGCCTTGGTTCAAGAAAGCCACCTCTGGGCTTTTCAATGTCTGCCCAGAGGTAGTGCTTCTTCAAATGGCTCAGAACTGCCTGGACTTGGTGTTCTTATGAGGTCAGATAATGGGAATAAATTAGGATATCCTCCAAGTAGATTACAAACCTTTTGTCAACAAGGTTGTATAAGATCAGGGGTCAGAAAACTATGGTTCATAGACCCAAGTCAAGCCATTGTCTGTTTTTGTTTGGCTCACAAGTTAAGAATGGTTTTAACTGATTAAATCTTTGCAACCAATTTAATGATAAGGAATACTAAGTTTGAAACCCAATTAAATGAAATGTTATTCCCAAAAAATCCACTTTTGTCATTAGTAGACCCATAGATTCTACTCAGTCATTATGTTTTGAAATTTTATTGATAAAAATGTGTAGAAATTTACTTTCCATATTATTATATATACACCTACAAAATATCCTTGCATTTGCTCTTGGCCTGCAGAGCCTAAAATATTTATGATCTGGCCATTCATAGAAGAAACAGTTTGTTGACCCCTGCTTATGATAATAAGAGTAATAATACTAGCTAACATTAATTGAGTGCTTACTATATGCTTAGTTATTATTCTAGAAGTTCACATGGATTATCATATTTACCCCTCACAATAATCGTATTTGTCATTATTAAAATTATCTTTATTTTATAGTTGCTAAAATGACAGCACAGAAAATTAAGTAGTCTCCCAAAGGATGCAAAGCTGGGAAGTGGTGGAGCGAGGATTTGAATCCACAGTCTACTCTGGAATCCATGTTGTCAACTACTGAGCTATATGCATGAGGTATTAGGCATCATATAGGCCCAAAAGTGAACAGCACATTCAGACTGGTCGAGACCCATGTGGAAAGTCAGTCTCCATTTCTTGCTCTCTATGTCAAAGTTTTAGGCCTGGCCGGGCGCGGTGGCTCAAGCCTGTAATCCCAGCACTTTGGGAGGCCGAGACGGGCGGATCATGAGGTCAGGAGATCTAGACCATCCTGGCTAACATGGTGAAACCCCGTCTCTACTAAAAAAATACAAAAAACTAGCCGGGCGTGGTAGCGAGCGCCTATAGTCCCAGCTACTCGGAAGGCTGAGGCAGGAGAATGGCGTAAACCCGGGAGGCGGAGCTTGCAGTGAGCTGAGATCCCGCCGTTGCACTCCAGCCTGGGAGACAGAGCGAGACTCCGTCTCAAAAACAACAACAACAACAACAACAACAACAACAACAACAAAAACACAAACTTTTAGGCCTATCAGAGGTCAGCCCTGTGTTCTCAAAACTGCATGTTCTGCACATGTATCCCAGAACTTAAAGTATAATAAAATAATAAAAAAAAGAAGAAAAAAGGAGAAGGAGCAGGAGGTGGAGCAGGAGGAGGAGGAGCAGGAGGTGGAGCAGGAGGAGGAGAAGGAGAAGGAGAAGGATGAGAAGGAGGAGGAGAAGAGTTGGGGGAGTTTGGGGGCCTGGCAAATTCCTCCTACAAACTAGCTTCTACAAATGTTCAGAAAGCCTAGATGTTGGACTCTAATGGGTACATGCTTGCAGGAAAATTAGCCTTGAGTACTGGAATGATCTCCCAACCACATTCATGAGAAGACTGCAGGCATTCTTCCTCTATGCTCTAGAACAGCTCTTGGCCCAGGTGTTCAGGCGACAGATGAGTTCGGCCCTAGAGGGTACAAACAACCCTGGCCGCAGAATGCAGAGGTAAGGCAGAGAATATGGATTTTCCAAGTAATAAGAGTGGAATGAGGGGGGATGTGTGGCATATGGTTTTCCAATCAGAAGATGCCTTGGACCAAGAAGAATTCTCCTTGAGAAGCTAAATTAGGAGAGAGTAAAACCTCTAGCCTAAGAAATTTGAGGTTGTCTTGGCCCATTCTTGTTATTAGAGGTAACCTTGATTAAATAGCAAGTCAAGAGCTTTGGGGGATGGCCCTGCAGCTCTTACGGTGAAAGGGGACTTCTCTAAGTCTTTTCCATAATGGGTTTTAATATTCATGAGTCAGAAAGATACAACTTCAGGCCACAAAGGTTAATCCAGGAGATCTCAGTAGCACATTGAAAGTCCTAAACACAACTAGCATGGCCTTCTGACCTAACTTTCAAACCAGCTGTCTTCAGTATACTCCTGCAGCCACACTTGAGTACCAGTGGGGAAAGGCCCAACTGCCCTACGTCACTGTTATGGACTTCAACTCTGACTTGCTTTCCTCAGGGCCACAACACAATCATAGTAACAATAATGGCAGCAAACAATATAACACTTAGTGTATCCCCTACAATGTTTTAAGTTGTGTGTGTTTATGTGTGTGACAACACCACCTCACAAAACTGACTCTTTGCCTCTTTGTCTCAAGGGCCCACCTGCAGCAGTCACGACTATGCTGTTCATGCTAAAATCTGTCTTCGTAGGCTACCTCGAGTACACATTTGGAACAAGACACACTGATGATGGAGTCCTGGCTTTACTACTTTATTAGCTGTATGACTTTGGGCAACTTACTTAAACTCTCTAAGCCTCAGTTTCTTCGGCTGTAGAATGGAGACAACAATAGTTCTTACTTCTTAGGGTTGTTGTAAAGACTAAATCTATCTAAAGCACATGAAACAGTGCCTAGTACATTAGTTCTCAACACATTAGCTCTTGTTATTACAGTGCATGAGATACTGTGTTTGTTTGTCCATTTTGCATTGCTATGAAGAAATACCTGAGACTGGGTAATTTATAAAGAAAAGACGTTTTCTTTGGTTCACAGTTCTGAGGGCTGTACAGGAAGTATAGTGCTGGCACCTGCTACTGGTAAGGGCCTTAGGAAGCTTCCAATCATGGCAGAGGTCAAAGGAGGAGCCAGCCTATTACATGGTGAGAGAACAAACAAGAGAGAGGGAGGGAGGTGCTAGGTTCTTCTAAACAACCACCTCTCACATGAACTACTAGACTAAGAACTCACTCATTACTGTGAGGATGGCACTAAGCCATTCATAAGGGATCCATCCCCATAACCCAAACATCTTCTACTAGGCCCCACCTCCAGCGTTGGAGATCACATTTCAACATGCGATTTGGATGGGACAAACATCCAGACTATATCACTGTTTTAAATATAAATACTGCTTATCTACTTGGATGCATTTCTTACTAGACTGTAAATAGTGGTGTGCTGATAAATGCTTATAATCAGTTTTCCTGGGAAAGTGAAAAAAAAAAACCCTGATTTGTAGTGTTTAGTGATTTATGTGGAATAAACACTCCCACCATGGCAAATTTCAGGTTATCAGCATAACATCACTGAAGCAGAGATGGGAAGGAATGTTACTGTAAGTAACTTGAAGGTGTGACCCTGGTTTTAGCACTGAAAGTTTTAACACTCAACGTGCCGCATTTCAAGCAAACTGGGTGAGTTGGTCACCCTAGGCCAACTCTAGTTATTCAAGTAGTAGATCCAGTCCATAACACAGTGCCTGGCATAGAGTAGCTGTTGATGAAGTGTTCATGAATATGATGATTAATAGGCATTTTATAAGATATAGGGAAGTAATTACTCCCTGCTCTGGCTCATGTCCATTGGCCCAGAGTATAGATTAGGGCTTCAGACATAAGCTGTGCTGCTGAATAGCTGTGTAATTGACAAGACTGCTCTGAGCCACAGTTTCCTCCCCTATAAAATCTGGATGAAAATACTCACCTCCTAGGGGTACTAGAAGGGTTAAATGAGGTTAGGAGTGGGAAACTGCCAAGGACATTTCCTGATTCATAGTAATTGCCCAGCAACTCCTAATTAACAAACAGCTCCCTATCAGGCCTTATAGTTGGTGATTTCTTTGACTTTTCTCGTTTCTTTTGACCCACTGCATTTGAATTAAAAAAAAACAAAAACAAAATACAGCACAGAGTAAGGTCAGGGACTGGAGTCAGGCAGCAAGCTGGAAGGCCTATGATGGCATTTGCTGTGGGAGTCCAAACCTCAAATGGGTTTGGCAGAGTGGGCAATACCTAGAATCATCTGAGAGACCTCCGAAACCCCAGGGGCATTCTTGGACATACATAAATCCTATCTCCCAATAGCTGCCAAGTTTATTTGGGAAAATAGAGCTTAAAGTGCAACACCTTAAAATTTATAAACTTGTATCTTACATTAAAAAATTAAAAAGTGAAAAAAGATTAATGGCTTGTGGGAATAAGCCATGGGATCTGGGAATGCAGAGGAAAGAGAAGTGGAAAGGGAAAACGAAAAGCAGCCAAAGACACACTTCTCACCTAACTCTCAGTTTTTCTGAAAGCTAGCCCTGTTGACACAAATAGAGAGCTTTCATTTTTCTGTAAGGAATACTTTTCTTAAGAGCAAAAGGAAAAAAAAACCTCAACTCTCCAGAGTTAGCAGACTGTGCTGCTGAAATAAGATCCGACATGTGACTCATACCCAACCTAGGAAAACATCTGGAAATCAGCTTGCCACCATTTCTTTGCTAGAGTAAATGCCTATCAAGTGAGGAGACTCCTGCCTGGAAGGGGAAGAGTGAAGTTTCTGCCAAGCCAAGTGACGATCGCATCTCTCCTAGTGCTGAAGGAGGGCTGCTATTGAATCTTCCTCACCCCACCACCTGCCATATGGCATGTGTTAACTGAAGTGAGAGAAAGTCCTGTTTGAGGCTGTGACACAGAGTTCTCCCTAGCCTCTGCCTGCCAGTTCCTGGGTTCTCCTGGGATGAAAGTATTCCATCCATTGTAAAAGTGGTAGTGCCTTATGTGATGTTTGAAGAAATTGCAGGGAAATAAAAACAACTAGCATTTATCAAGTGCTTACTACATGTCAGTCATTTTATATGTTGTAATTTTTCATCCTCAGAACAATCCTGTGAGACTTTATCCCCATTGTGCAGAGGGAAATGAGGCTTAGTAGATGATAAAGTAATGATCCCAAGCTTATGCAGATAGATAGCAGGCAGTGGATGTGGGATTTGAACACTGGTCAGTAATACTGTAGAGTCTAGCCATGTTACTGTTATGCCATTCCTCCCCACCATACAAACCTAGGGAACTGTTTTCTATGTGCTTTCCAGAAGACTGGCCCTACCCTTCATATCTGATGCTAACAGTGTACTCAGAAGTAGAGAAGAAAACTTAACATTCTTAAGCTTCTTTCTGGAGTATCTTAAATGGTTAAAAATAAGGCTGGGAAAGTCCCAGTATCCACACTTTTGGCTACAGGCTAGCCAGGGCCAACACAGATAGATGTGCATTTCTTACATTCCACAAATGCACCCAGCCAAGTTGGAACAGGGAACACATTGGAACAACAACAAAACCTTTGTTACCCTTACCAGTTACTAGAAAAGGCCACTTTGTAGTTTGCCCACCTAGAATGGAGTATTTTTGTCATACTCAAAAGATGTTCTGTGGACTAGCTTGAAAACAAAAGCAACTTATTGACATGCTACTACTTACTATGTCAAAATGAAGTCCTAATGGTGGAAAAGCTGCCTTTGGGAACCATAAGTATGCACCCTGACCTTCCTCTGGACAGCAGCCTCATGATCTTCCTAGCATTGGCCCTGAACAATGTGATCATCTGTCTCCAGGCAGGGTCTCCACCAGCACATACGGCATCATTGGCTGAATTACAAAAGGCACCCCTGATGCAGTAATCCAAAAAAAAAAAAAAAAAAAAGGCAGACCTGCTGGGAAGACAAACTAGGAGAAACACACTCCTTCTTCAGGGTTCATGCTGTGAGCCAGAACACAGCTTGAAAAAATAGGGGTGAATAATGGATTTCAGCTCCCACTTGCCCCCACAACAGGTGCTCTTGGGAGAAGACAACCTATTTAATCTTCTGCATGCCCTGCTCCAGGCCCATCTCTCCCAATCCACATGAATCTCTTCTCTTTTGGACTTCAAAGAACAGCCAATGTATTTGAGATTTAGAAAAAGTGAGTATTTTGAAATCTGCCCTGGATTACTCCCCAGTCAGACAATAAGGCTATTGAGAGCAGGATTGATCAGATGTCTATTTCAGTATTCCTCACAGCACCTGGTGCTGATCTGGGTGTCTAAGACCCAGTCAATAGTTACTGAGAAACAATGAATTATGGTCTTGCAGTGGGGGATACAAAGATTCTTTGTGCTCAGAAATGGTGCTGCATTCACATTCAAAAACATCCTGCTCATACCTTATTCACCTCACCTTGCCGCCCAGCCTCTTTATAGATCCTACATCTCCTTACTTCATAGGGAACGAAATAATCCTCATTTAATGGTAAATTCTCCCTAGGAACCACACAGGCTACAATTTGGTCCAGCTCTTACAAAGTCAATTTCCCTCTCTTTTGTTATTGTCTTTGGAGCTCAGGGATGAGTGATTGGCATTTTGCTAATATCCACAGAAGCCTCAGGCTTCCAGGGCCTATGTAACTCAACCACTTCTGCATGCGCTTACTGTAGCAGAAAACACAGACTGCTGTCTATAAAACAGGAAAATACCATAGGGAAATGAATACTCCTGAGAATAGCAAGGTTCATATCATGAAAAAACATTCTCAGGTGATGAGGAAATCTGTATTAATCAGTTGAAATGGAAGGCCATTTTATTCCACAGTTAGACTGTAGCCAATAGCTGGAAGGATTTTCAGACAATGAATTCTGATAAACACTGTTTATTAGAATTAAGTTCCCACCAGTAAGAGGATGATGGGATATATGATTCTGTGGGGGTGAGAAAGGACCATATAGTGTTCTTGGGTGTTTAAATAACTATTGAGGAAAGGAGAAGAAAGCCCTAATCTCTTTCATTCTTAATCTAGGTTGAGATTCTTTCTTCTTTGGAATTTTAAATAATTGTGATAAAATATACATTACATAAAATATACTATCTTAACCATTTTAAGTGTATAGTTCAATAGTGTTAAGTACATTCACATTTTTGTGCCACCAATCTCTAGAACTTTTTTCATCTTACAAAATAGAAACTGTACACATTAAACAACTCCTCCCCCCGTTCTCCCCTCCTTCTAGCCCCTGGCAACATCATCCTACTTCCTATTTCTATGAATTTGACTACTCGAAGTACTTCATATACTGTACTTCCTTGGGCTTTTTATACACACAGTAGAGAATACTTCTTACTTTCTAGATGTAAAGCCCAAATTTGAGTCATATAGTCTCCTTTTGGCTTGTCCCTTGTTCCTAATACATTCTGCATGTAAGAAGCCTTTCTTCTCCTCTTCTCCTTCTCCTTCTCATCCTTCTCCTTCTTCTTCTCCTCTTCTCCTTCTCCTTCTCATCCTTCTCCTTCTTCTTCTCCTTCTCCTTCTCCTCCTTCTCCTCCTCCTCCTCCACCTCCTCTTCCTCCTCCTCCTTCTCCTTCTTTCTTCTTCTTCTTTTTTTTTTTTTTTTTTTTATACTTTAAGTTCTGGGATACATGTGCAGAACATGCAGTTTTGTTACACAGGAATACACGTGCCATGGTGGTTTCCTGCACTCATCAACCCGTCATCTGCATTAGATATTTCTCCTAATGCTATCCCTCCCCTAGCCCCCTCACCCCCTGACAGGCCATAGTGTGTGATGTTCCCCTCCCTGTGTCTATGTGTTCTCATTGTTCAACTCCCACTTATGAGTGAGAACATGCGGTGGTTGGTTTTCTGTTCCTGTGTTAGTTGGCTGAGAATGATGGTTTCCAGCTTCATCCATGTCCCTGCAAAGGACATGAACTCATCCTTTTTTATGGTTGCATAGTATTCCATAATGTATATGTGCCACGTTTTCTTTTTTTTTTAATTTATTATTATTATACTTTAAGTTCTAGGGTACATGTGCATAACATGCAGGTTCATTACATATGTATACTTGTGCCATGTTGGTGTGCTGTACCCATCAACTCGTCAGCACCCATCAACTCGTCATTTACATCAGGTATAACTCCCAATGCAATCCCTCCCCCCGCCCCCCTCCCCATGATAGGCCCTGGTGTGTGATGTTCCCCTTCCCAAGTCCAAGTGATCTCATTTTTCAGTTCCCACCTATGAGTGAGAACATGCGGTGTTTAGTTTTCTGTTCTTGTGATAGTTTGCTAAGAATGATGGTTTCCAGCTGCATCCATGTCCCTACAAAGGACACAAACTCATCCTTTTTTATGGCTGCATAGTATTCCATGGTGTATATGTGCCACATTTTCTTAATCCAGTCTGTCACTGATGGACATTTGGGTTGATTCCAAGTCTTTGCTATTGTGAATAGTGCCACAATAAACATACGTGTGCATGTGTCTTTATAGCAGCATGATTTATAATCCTTTGGGTATATACCCAGTAATGGGATGGCTGGGTCATATGGTACATCTAATTCTAGATCCTTGAGGAATCGCCATACTGTTTTCCATAATGGTTGAACTAGTTTACAATCCCACCAACAGTGTAAAAGTGTTCCTATTTCTCCACATCCTCTCCAGCACCTGTTGTTTCCTGACTTTTTAATGATAGCCATTCTAACTGGTGTGAGATGGTATCTCATTGTGGTTTTGATTTGCATTTCTCTGATGGCCAGTGATGATGAGCATTTTTTCATGTGTCTGTTGGCTGTATGAATGTCTTCTTTTGAGAAATGTCTGTTCATATCCTTTGCCCACTTTTTGATGGGGTTGTTTGTTTTTTTCTTGTAAATTTGTTTGAGTTCTTTGTAGGTTCCGGATATTAGCCCTTTGTCAGATGAGTAGATTGCAAAAATTTTCTCCCATTCTGTAGGTTGCCTGTTCACTCTGATGGTAGTTTCTTTTGCTGTGCAGAAGCTCTTTAGTTTAATGAGATCCCATTTGTCAATTTTGGCTTTTGCTGCCATTGCTTTTGGTGTTTTAGACATGAAGTCTTTGCCCATGCCTATGTCCTGAATGGTATTACCTAGGTTTTCTTCTAGGATTTTTATGGTATTAGGTCTAACATTTAAGTCTCTAATCCATCTTGAATTAATTTTCATATAAGGAGTAAGGAAAGGATCCAGTTTCAGCTTTCTACTTATGGCTAGCCAATTTTCCCAGCACCATTTATTAAATAGGGAATCCTTTCCCCATTTCTTGTTTCTCTCAGGTTTGTCAAAGATCAGATGGCTGTAGATGTGTGGTATTATTTCTGAGGACTCTGTTCTGTTCCATTGGTCTATATCTCTGTTTTGGTACCAGTACCATGCTGTTTTGGTTACTGTAGCCTTGCAGTATAGTTTGAAGTCAGGTAGCGTGATGCCTCCAGCTTTGTTCTTTTGACTCAGGATTGTCTTGGAGATGCGGGCTCTTTTTTGGTTCCATATGAACTTTAAAGCAGTTTTTTCCAATTCTGTGAAGAAACTCATTGGTAGCTTGATGGGGATGGCATTGAATCTATAAATAACCTTGGGCAGTATGGCCATTTTCACAATATTGATTCTTCCTATCCATGAGCATGGTATGTTCTTCCATTTGTTTGTGTCCTCTTTTATTTCACTGAGCAGTGGTTTGTAGTTCTCCTTGAAGAGGTCCTTTACATCCCTTGTAAGTTGGATTCCTAGGTATTTTATTCTTTTTGAAGTGATTGTGAATGGAAGTTCATTCATGATTTGGCTCTCTGTTTGTCTGTTACTGGTGTATAAGAACGCTTGTGATTTTTGCACATTAATTTTGTATCCTGAGAGTCTGGGAAATGGAGTCTGTTGAGATCAGTTTTTCTGTGACACAGGACAGATCAGGAAAAGAGCGAGGAATAATTGGAAGGTAAAATAAGACTGAGACCAACACACCAGATATTTGAAAAGAACTGACAACCAGCAATTTTAAATTTACTAATAATACAATCTGTCCCCTTTTACCCCCAGAACCATGGATATTCCTGAGCTAGGCAGTACCTGTGAGAACTACAAGACCCTCAGAAGCACCTTCAGGATGTCCTCCTACACACAAAAATGGGGCTAATTCAAAGAGGATTTCAAAGGGTAGCAGGTTCTAAGGTTAGGCATAAAAATTGGAGCTTCTAGCTGGATCTTTTCCAAGCATATGTCCATCATCTGCTCTTGTCAAAACCTTCAGGACCATTATGTGAGAATATATATATATATTTGAGATGGAGTCTTGCTCTGTCGCCCAGGCTGGAATGCAGTGGAACGATCTCGGCTCACCGCAAGCTCCGCCTCCCAGGTTCACGCCATTCTCCTGCCTCAGCCTCCCGAGTAGCTGGGACTACAGGCGCCTGCCACCGTGCCCGGCTAATTTTTTGTATTTTTAGTAGAGACGGGGTTTCACCGTGTTAGCCAGGATGGTCTTGATCTCCTGACCCTGTGATCCGCCCGCCTCGGCCTCCCAAAGTGCTGGGATTACAGGCGTGAGCCACCGTGCCCGACCTATCTGAGAATATTTAAGGTAACTGAGATTGCTAGCTAACTCCATGGCCTTCCCAATCAAGCCTCCCTGTGTCCTGCATTTATTTCATATTCCATTGTACCTTACTCTGAGACATCAAAGTCCTGCTCTGCCACCACAACTAAACTACTATTGTGGATAAAAAGGATCTCAAGGATGTTGCGCTCAGCTGCAGTTCCCAGTTGTAGCAAATACTCAATAAATATCTGTTTAACTAACGAGGCACTGAGAACGGTACAAGCTGGAAAACTGGTTGTAGAAAACTGGCTTGGTTTTCCAAAAAAGTACTGGAATGAGGTAAGCCTTTTTATCAGTTTTATGTGGGGAAATCTAATCCTGCCCTGTCCTGCCCGGCAGAGGAGATCTGAGAGGAGACAAGGTCAGTGTAGTGGAGTTGCTCTTATTAGCTCCTTCTTTTCCACACGTGAGGCTATGGGCCCTTCACACAAGTAGCTGCAGTCAGTTAGCGCAGGAAATTTCTCTCAGGTTCTGACTCCTACCATCTGCTTGATATCCTATCATTCTTGCTTGGTTCCCTTTATTCCTGAATTATCCATTCTGTAGTCTTCCTTGGATTGACAATCCAAGTGAACCATCTATATACCCGCACTTTGTTTCAATCTTTAGATTCGTTGGATCACCCACACATGTTTCAGACATAGCCTTCCACCATGGACAAGCTTTCACAGACTCTTGTGCCTAGTCTATACTCACTGACACTGCACCCCAACCCAGGGCTGGTGGTAAAGTCTTCCCCTTACCTGACAGGGGATATTAGATAGGTATATAGAATCATTGATTTGTATGAAGGTCTGCACAAGCCACATACCTTGTCGCATCCGGCAGAAGCATCTCCTGCAATCTAGAAATGTACTCTTCAGGTCAGGTGCAGGGGCTCACTCCTGTAATCCCAGCATTTTGGGAGGCCGAGGTGAGTGGATCACCTGAGGTCAGAAGTTCGAGACCAGCCTGGCCAACATGGTGAAACCCCGTCTCTACAAAACATACCAAAAAAAAAAAAAAAAGAAGAAGAAGCCGGGCATGGTGGCAGGTGCCTGTAATCCCAGCTACTCAGGAGACTGAGGTAGGATAATTGCTTGAACCCGGGGGGCAGAGGTTGCAGTGAGCAGAGATCGTGCCATTGCACTCCAGCCTGGGCAACAAGAGTGAAACTCTATCTCAAAAAAAAAAAAAAATGCACTGTTCAGGGAGGGATTACAGGGAATTCCTGAAAATAGTGAGAAACATGTGGACACTCCTTATCTGTCAAAAATTTCAACACCGTAACCTACTGATTCAGTCAAGAAAGAAAGACAGAGTACATTAAATAGTTCCACTTACAAGTGAATTCTGCTTCCTAAGCAACTGAAAGAGCTTGCACAGAAGGCCTGGTTCTAGGAAAATTTCAAGTGCACTGTATAATGGATAGAAAATGTGCCGAAGTCTCTCAATCTTTTGGGAATTCAGAAACTTTTGTATGATGTTATTTTGTCACCCGCCAACACCTTTTCACTGCGGCTACAGCAAGTACTAAAACAATGGGTGGGAGATGGTCCACTATATAAAACAGCTGGAGGAAACGTGCTACTCTTGGGATTGGCTGGGCCTAATATTTTACCATTCATACACCCTGTTGTGTTATTGTAAAGTCAACAGCAGTGACACCTGCTTCCATATTTGTGTCATAGTAAACTCTTGGTATTGAATGAATTTATGAATGAAGACTTTATCCAGCTGCACTTGCAGTCCAAGACAATTTTGAATTGCCAATAGTACCCTTTGCTGTAGAAGCCAGCTTATTGTAAGACCTCATCATTAAACTGGGATTGTATATATGTTTCCATCTTTATTGAGGTATAGTTGACATAAAATTTTATATATTTAGTGTGCATGACTTAATGTTTTGATACACATTGTGAAATAATCACCACAATCAAGTTATTTACCATATACATCACTTTATATAGTTACTATTTTCTAAAGATCTATTCTCTTAACAAATTTCAAGTATGCAATAATGTATTGCTAACTATATTCACATTGTTATATGTTTGGTCTCAATAACTTATTCATCTTGCATACCTGAAACTTTGTACACTGTGACCAACATCTTCCCGTTTCTCCCTCTCCCATCCTCTAGCAACCACCATTCTAAGCTCTACTTTTATGAGTTCAACTTTTTTGCATTCCACATATAGGTGATATCATGCAGCATTTGTCTTTCTGAGCCTGGCTTATTTCACTTAGCATATAATGTCCTCCAGGTTCATCATTGTCATCACAAATGGCAGGATTTCCTTTTGTTTAAGGTTAAATAAGATCCCATTGTGTGTGTGTGTGTGTGTGTGTGTGTGTATGACATTTTCTCTACCATTCATCTGTCCATGGACACATAGGATGGTTCCAAGTCTTGGCTATGTGGTTTGATGAACATGGAACTGATATCTCTTAGACATACTAACATCATTTCCTTTGGTCATATACCCATAAGTGAGGTTACTGTAACAAAACAGGGATAAAAAGCCTATGAACCAGAAAAAGTCCTGGACCAGCTGGATTCATAGTCGAAATCTACCAGACATGTAAAGGAGAGCCAATACCAATCCTACTGGAACTATTACAAAGATTGAGGAGGAAGGACTCCTTCCTAACTCATTCTATGAGGCAAACATTATTCTGATACCAAAACCTGGCAGAGATGCAAGAAAGTGGAAAACATCAGGCTGATATCCCTGATGAACATAGATGCAAAAATCCTCAGCAAAATGCTAGCAAACCAAATCTAGCAGCATATCAAAAGCTAATCCACTAAGATATTTACTCCTGGGATACAAGGCTTTACTCCTGGGATATAAGGTTGGTTCAACACACACAAACCAACAAGTGTGATTCATCAAATAAATACAATTAAAAACAAAAGCTACGTGATTATATCAATAGATGTAGAAAAAACTTTTGATAAAATTTAAAATCCTTTTATATTTAAAGCCCTGAACAAAGTAGGCATTTATTTGAACAAACATACTTCAAAATAATAAGAGCCATCTCTGAGAAACCCATAGCCAACATCATACTGCACAGGCAAAAGTTGGAAGTATTACCCTTGAGAACCAGAAGACAAGGATGCCCTCTCTCACCCCTTATTATCAACATAGTACTGGAAGTCTTAGCCAGAGCAATTAGGCAAGAGAATGAAATAATAGGCATCCAAATAGGAAGAGAGGAAGAGAAACTATCTCCTTCACAGACAATATAATTTCATACCTATAAAACCCCATAGTATCTGCCCAAAAGCTTGTAGGTCTGATAAACAACTTCAGCAAAGTTTCAGGATACAAAATCAATGGGCAAAATTCAGTAGTGTCTTGTACACCAACAACACTCAGGCTGAGAGCCAAATCAAGAATGCAATTTGACTCACAATAGCCACAAAAAACTAAAATACCCAGGAACACAGCTAACCAGGAAAGTCAAAGATCTCTACAATGATATTCTTAAAACACTGCTGAAAGAAATCAGAGATGGCAGAAACAAATGGAAAAACATTCCATGCTCATGGATTGGATGAATTAATATTGTTAAAGTGGCCATACTGCCCAAAGCAATGTACAGATTCAATGCTATTCCTATCAAACTACCAATGACATTTTCCACAGAATTAGGTAAAACTATTCTAAAATTTATATGGAACCAAAAAAGAGTCCAAATAGCCAAATCAATCCTAAGAAAAAAAAAGCCAGGGGCATCACACTCTACCAGACTTCCAACTATACCATATATACAAGCTTACAGTAAACAAAATAGCGTGGTACTGGTACAAAAACAGACACATAAACAAAAGGAATACGTTAGAGAACCCAGAAATAAAGCCACACACCCACAATCATATGATCTTTGACAGAGTCAACAATAATAAACAATGAGAAAGGACACTCTATTCAATGAATGTTGCTGGGGTAACAGGCTAGCAATCTGCATATACAAAAATACTTTCACCATATACAAAAATCAACTCAAGATGGATTAAAGACTTAAATATAAAACTAAAAATTATAAAAACCCTAGAAGACAATCTAGGAAATAGCATGCTAGATGTAGGCCTTGGCAAAAATTTCATGATGAAGATGCCAAAAGCAATTATAACAAAACCAAAAATTGACAAATTGGGGCCTAATTAAACTAAAGAGCTTTTGCACAGCAAAAGAAACTATCAACAGAGTAAACAAACAACTTACAAAATGGGAGAAAATATTTGCAAACTATGCATTCAACAAGGGTCTAATATCCAGAATCTGTAAGGAATTTAAACAAATTTACAAGCAAAAACCAAACAACCTCATTAAAAATGGACAAGGGACACAAACAGACATTTCTCATGACAAGTGGCCAACAAGCATATGAAAAAATAATAAAGATCACATATCATTAGAGAAATGCAAATCAAAACCACAATGAGAGATTATCTCACACCAGTCAAAATGGCTATTATTAAAAAGTCAAAAAATTACAGTTGCTGGTGAGGTTGTGGAGAAAAGGGAATGCTTACACACCACTGGTGGGAATGTAAATTAGTTCAGCCACTGTGGAAAGCAGCCTGGAGATCTTTCAAATAACTTAGAACTATCATTCAATATGGTAATTCCATTACTGGGTATATACCCAAAGGAATATAAATTGTTCTACCATAAAGAGTCATGCTGTGTATGTTCATCACAGTACTCTTCACAATAGCAAAGACATGGAGTAAAACTAGATGTCCTCAGTGGTGGACTGAATAAAAAAAAAAAGTGGTACATATACACCATGGAATACTACACAGCCATAAAATTGGAATGAAATCATGTCTTTTGCAGTAACTTGGGTGGGGCTGGAGACCATTATCCAAAGTGAATTAATGTGAGAAGAAAAAAACCCAAATACATGTTCTTGCTTTTAAGTGGAAGCTAAACATTAAGTACACATGGATACAAAGAAGGGAACAATAGACCCTAGGACATTCTTGAAGGTGGAAGGTGGGGGAGAGGGTGAAGATCAAAAAATTACTTATGAGGTACTATGCTTCTTACCTAGGTGACAAAATGTCTGTACATCAATCTTCCATGATGCACAATTTACTCATATAACAAATCTGCACCTGAACCTAAAAGCTGGAAAGAAAAAAAATTATTGATAGTTGAAAATTTAGTATTGCCATTTTATTGTTTTCTGTCTGTTTTGTAGTTATTTTGTTCCTCTCTTCCTCTCTTGCTGTCTTTCACTGATATTTAATAATTTTTAGTAGTGATTTGCTTTAATTCTGTTTTCTTTATCTTTTGCATATTCATTATAAGCTTTTTTTTTCTTTGTGGTTAGCTCAAGCCTTGTATAAAGTGTCTTATATTTGTAGTTATTTTAAGTTTATAAAAATTTAACTTCAATTGCATTCAAAAACTCTACTCTTTTACTCCCCACAACTTTGATTTATAGTCAGAGTTTGCTTCTTTTTGTTTTGAGTATCCATTAAAATTTGGTTTATTTTTTAACTTTTATATTGAAAGTTATTTCTGCACCACCATTACAGTGCTACATTATTCAGTATTTGCCTATATATTTACCCTTAGCAGTGAAATTTATGCTTTCATATGCTTTTGCATTGCTGTTTAGCACATTTTCAATTTGGAGAACCCCCTAAGCATTTCTTTTAAGGCAGTCTAATGGTGATAAACTCCCTTAGTTTTTGTTTGTGTGGTAAAGATGATCTTGTCTTCGTTTTTAAAGGATAAATTTGCTAATGTAGTATTCTTGGTTGGCAGTTTGTTCTTTCACTATTTTGAATATATCATGCCACTCTCTCCCCATAGAAAAGTTTTGCTGATGGGCTTAGGCAGTTTTCCCTTATATGTTATGGGTCACTTTTCTCTTGCTGCTTTCAAAATTCCATTTTTGTCCTTGACTTTTGACAACTGATTTTAATATGCCTCCATGTAGTACTCTTTCTGTTGATCCTTTTTGAGATGCATTATACTTAATGAATCTGGATACCTGTTTCCCTCCCAAGATTGGGGAAGTTTTCTGTCATTATTTCTTTAAATAAGTTATCTCTTCTTTCTCTCCCTCTGATGCTTCTAAAAATTCCATAACATAAATATTGGTTTGCTTGATGGCTGTCTCATAAGTCCCATAAGCTTTCTTCACTCTTTTTCAGTTTTTTCTTTTTTCTTCTCTGACTGGGTAATTTTAAATGACCTGTTTTCAAGTTCATAGATTCTCTTGCTACAGTGAAACTACTTTCTATTGCATTTTTATTTCATTCATTGTATTCTTCAGCTCCAGAATTTCTGTTGTTTTTCTATGATTGCAATCTCTTTGTTGAACTTCTTAATTTCTTCATGTATTACTTTCCTGACTTCGTTAAGTTTCCCATCTGTGTTTTCATGTATTTTACTGGGCTTCTATGAAAGCAATTATTTTGAATTCTTTGTTAGGAGATTTATAGATCTCCATTTGGAAGGGATTAGTTACTCAAAATTTACGTGTTTCTTTGGTGGTATCATGTTTCCATTGTCATTTGTGTTCCTTATAATTTTGTGTTGATATCTGCACATTTGAAAAAGCTTTAAGACTTCATGAACAACCTTCAGTGGGGAAAGACTTTCACTTACAGGTGAGTGCAAAGGCATGAGCTAGGTAGGGTGCAGTGGGTCTAGCTCCAGAAGGAAACAGTGGCATAAATTCCAGACAAATCTGTCAGCTGAAGTCAGTGTTGGCAAGGACAACAGAGGTACTTGACAGTGAAAGATGTATGTGTCCCTGATGGTGGAAAGATCTGCTAGAGTCCTTGCTAGGGAAGACTGCTGGGGTGCTCCTTCTCTCCTTTTTTTCCCATCAACATTAGTTATGACCAAGGTGATCCCTTTTGGTACTGGAGTATTGAGCACAGTTGTGTGTGCAACAGTAGCACCACCAAGGCCTGAGGGATGAGTGTGTGTATAGCAGTGACCATGCCATGGCCCAGGGCATGGGTGTGCACACATTGGTGCTATAGCAGGGAAAGGGTGTCACAGCTCCAATCACAGGGCTGCACAGTGGCATGAATTTCAAACAGCTCCATCAGCTGGAGTTAGCATTGTCAAAGACTGTTGGAGTCCTTGTTGGTGAAGACTGCTAGGGTCTTCCTGCTCTTCTTTTCTTCCCCAAGGTGAAGTTGCAGCTAAGGGAATCCATCTTTGCATCAAGCTATGCTGAGCTGGGGCATAGACTGATGCTGGTAAAATGCTTCCTATCCTTTTCTATGCCACCATCCTTTGTTTTTGTGTTCCACTAGGTTGCTGCAGCTTTTTCATTGTACTCCAGAGTTTTGCCAGAGATATTTTCATCAGTGGATAGTTGTTATTCATTAGTTTGGCAGGAGAGATGTAGCCTGGAACTTCTTAGTCTGCCATTTTGCTGATGTCACTCCTAGGGGATAATTCTAGTGATTAAGAACACCACTATTCAAGTATTACTTGAATATTGTAAATTACATATTACTGTCTTTGAAATAATACCCCAGTTTTATCAAACATTGCTGCCAAAATCATCAAGGAAATTCTCCATTTCCAAGAATGTGACATCCACTGATCTCTCATGAGAAAGTCATGTTTGTATCCCTGCTTTGGAGAGTGCTGTCAAAGCCCTCACATTTGCATCTACCTGTCACCATCTGCAGATGGATGGTATGGTGGATCCTTTAAATGGACTCTTGGACTTGGAAGCATCCCTCTGTGCTATACCTCTTATGTACAGTAGGTACATTTTTTACCAACCTATGCAAGTGGGATTCACACAGAGTCAGCCACTGCACTCCTCCAAGAGGCAGAATCCCTTCCAGAGCAATCGGTTTTTCAGTTTTCTTTATTTTTTATTTATTTATTTATTTATTTTTGAGACAGAGTCTCACTCTGTGGCCCAGGCTGGAGTGTGGTGTCGCGATCTCGGCTCACTGCAAGCTCTGCCTCTCAGGTTCATGTCATTCTCCTGCCTCAGCCTCCTGAGTAGCTGGGACTACAGGCACCCGCCACCACACTCGGTTAATTTTTTGTACTTTAGTAGAGACGGCGTTTCACCACGTTTGCCAGGATGATCTTGATCTCCTGACCTTGTGATCCACCCACCTCAGCCTCCCAAAGTGCTGGGATTACAAGCGTGCGCCACCATGCCTGGCCTTAGTTTTCTATTTAGTGCTTCCATGACTCTAATGGCTAACCAGAGCCTAAAGGATATCCAGGCCAATCAACAGATGCTGATGAGGTTGTGAAGAAAAAGGAATGGTTAAACACTGTTGGTGTGAGAGTAAATTAATTCAGCCATTGTGGAAGACTGTTTGGTGATTCCTCAAAGATCTAAAACAGAAATGCCATTTGATCCAGCAGTCTCATTACTGGGTATATACCCAAAGGAATGTAAATCAGTGTATTGTAAAGACACATGCATGCATATGTTCATTGCAGCACTATTCACAGTAGCAAAGACATGTAATCAACTTAAATGCCCATCAATGATAGATTGGATACAGAAAATATGGTACATATACACCATGGAATACTATGCAGTCATAAAAATAATGGGATAATGTCCTTTGCAGGGACATGGATGGAAATGGAAGCCATTATCTTTAGCAAACTAAAACAAGAACAGAAAACAAAATACCACATGTTCTCACTTATAAATAGGAGCTAAATGATGATAACACATGGACATGTAGATGAGAACAACACACACTGGGGCCTTTCAGAGGGCAGAGAGTGGGAGGAGGGAGAGGATCAGGAAAAATAACTAATGGGTACCAGGCTTAACACCTGAGTGATGAAATAATCTATACAACAAACCCCATGACACAAGTTTACCTATATGATAAATCTGTACTTGTACTCCTGAACTTGACATAAAAGTTTAAAAAGAAAATTCTGCTTTTTTGTTCTTGAAAACTAAACAGAAGCACCACCACTCCGCCACCCCGGTGTGTCTAGGATGAGAACTAGAATGTTGCTGGCCCTTTTCTCAGTCTTAGGAGGTGCTCCTCTGCCTGCCTCCACTCCCAAATGAAGGATGCCTACTTGGTACCCTTAAAAATAAAAGAGACGGTCAGTCTGGTGGCATTTCTACTCTGTGTCCTCCCTTGTATATTTCACCATTCTCTGTTTCATCTGAGCTATCCCCCAACAACTGCCCCAATTACTCAAGTTGGTAAATAGAATGAGTTGCAGAAAATGTAGTTGCTCACTCAATTGTCATTTCCTTTAAAAGCTTCTTGCATGCCCATGTTACTGCAGTTACTTGTCTTAAGAATCAAAAATTAGGATAGACTTTATTCCCGATTATGAGCTTCTAACATCTCTTCCCTTTGGCTGCTTTTAGACTATTTTTATTGGCTGGAGCCTGCTACAACTGGTTCATGAGAGCAGAAAGTGTGCATATCTTCCCAACTCTGTATTCAGTGATGTCACATTGAATAGAAATTCACACAATAGAAATTATGTGAAATTCACATAATAGAAATATGATGTCACATAATAGAAATATTAACATGAAAGAAATTGCCACACACTGGTTTTCCCCTGCCTGTAAAGCCAGTTGTTACACATTGATTAGCAAACTCCTGCTTGTATCTTACCTTCCCATTTTTGACAAGTCTCCTTTGGCTTTCTCGTCTGGCACAGATATTTTCCTTTTTTCTGAACTTGCACTTATTAAGGAAGTTGCTTCAGGGAGCTGCTCTTTGATTCCAAATATCACATCAAGGAGCAGGAGACATCCCTCTGATCAGAAATACAGTAACCTTTCTGACTCAACTTGTCACAGACAGGGTGTCAGACAAGCTTTAGAGTCCACTTGACACCTAGGGGCTTCTATTTGCATTTCACAGGGAGGACTGTGGCAGTGGTATATGTAGACACTCCGCCAAGTGACAGCCCAGCATTGGAACTGTGGAGTTTCAGTATCCAAACCTTAGTTGGTGCTTGCAAAACTCCCATTCCTGTAGACAATCACTGATGATTCCTAGTGGTAGTCCTACTTTCCATTAAAGACATTCTGCTCCAGGATTGTAAGGGAAGGTTAGGCATGTTACATTTCTGATCTCTTGACAGGCAGATCACAAAAATGATAACATGCTAACATAGCATTCACAATCTATCATATATTAACTCATTTAATCATCACATTAACCCCAAAATGGGTACCATTATATACCCATTTTAAAAATGAGGACACTGAGGCATAAAAATATTAAGTAACTTGCCTAAGTTCACACAGCCAGTAAGCAGCAGAATCAAGATGGTGACCCAAGCAGTCTGCCTCTAGATCTCAGTCTCTTAACCACTACATTATGTTGCCTACTAACACAAAAATATGGGCAATTCTCTTGCTATGGCTCAATAGTACATCCCTCGCAAGAGCCAACATATGCTTAGCAATTCCATCTGGGATGATCTTTTCTGAGCAATGGATTTCTGCTATGCTGGTGATTTTCAGTTCCTGGCATGAGGCTGGAATTAAATGATTTTCCTCACACACACAGTTCTGAGATGATCTCAAGGGTACAGATCCCAAGCCCCTGAGAACTGCAAAACTGGCAGACCTATTAACAGTCCACCTGCATTTTCCACTGCAGCTGTTGACATTGTCCCTCCAACTCACACTAAAATCAGCTGCCTGCACACATCACTCATTGATAACTGTGGAGTGTATGTTTCCAAAGCCTGGGAAAGCACCTGTGCCTATTTTCCAGAGGTGCTGGTCCAGTCATGTGTACTGGAGCTGCTTGTACTGGCTCACGAGAGCCAAATGTTAAATTTTTAAAAATGTTATGAACCCATTATGAAACACAGCCATTATTAAAAATTAAATAATATAAACTTCAAATTAAATAAATTGTATAAAAAACAAAGATAATACTCAACATTTATCACTTGCTAACTATTTTATTATATTTTGTTATCATCATCTATGCTGTTGATGTTATTTATGGCTATTGTATATGTAGGGTGGAAACAGAATACAACGGTGTACTACTGCATATCTCTTCCCAATTCTATATTCAGTGATAGCATGTTGGCAGCTTGAAGCATGATGGTTTGAACTATGCTGGGAACAATTATACCATGAATATCAGCAAACACTACAAATCGGGGCTTCTCCTTTTGAAGAACTGATAGTTAAACATTTACCATGACACCATAGCCCCTGTGTCCTGACCTACAGTGGCACTGCCGTCTTCCGTCAAGGACACATTGAGCCCAACAGCATAGAATATACAGTCCCAGGTGCTATCATATGTGAACTCACAGTAGCAAATGGGCTTCTATCTCTAAGTAAAGGCTTTGAAGTCCCCACCTCCCAACGCAAAGCCCCACTGATCTGAGGTGACATAGTGATACCAGTCAGTCCACAAATGCCTACCTGCTTCCTTTCATGTACCAGTCACTGTTTTAGCTGCTGGTAATTTGGCTCTGACAAAAACAGGCAAAAATCCCCATATTTACAAGGTTTTCATTCTGGTTGGGGTGAAGATAGAAAATAAACAAATACAAAAATATAAATAACATGATTTCATGTAGTCATGTGACAGACATAGAGTGGGGACAGCTATTTTATTTTAGATTGAGTGATCTTGAAAGCCTCTCTGATAGAGTGACATTTAAGTTGAGATTTGAATGATGAGAAGGAGGCATTTATGTGACAATCTGGAGGAAATTGTTTCAAGCAGAAGGAACAGCAAGTGTAGGAGCCTTGAGGCAAGAATAAGCCATGTTTGCTTCCATCCTAGTAGTTAAGAGGGCAGGTTCTGGATTTAGTCCACTTGGGATTGTTACTGGCTCTGTTATCTTTTCAGTGACATGAGGCAAATCATCTAACTTCTCTGTGCTAAGTTTTTCTTATCTTTAAAATAGGAATACTAATAGAACAGGCATTATAAGCAGTCATGAGGCTTAAAGGAAATACTCCATGTAAAATGCTCAGCACAGTGCTTTGCACATCGTAAGTAATAAAAACATGCTATCTATTATTACTATTAATACTGGTATATTTGACAGGCACTACTTGTGAAAAGGATTAGTAAACATGGAAGCATGCCATTAAGCTGCAAATGGAAGAAAGCGCCAAGAAGCTTGATATGGTTTGGCTCTGTGTTCCCACGCAAATCTCATGTTGAATTCTAATTGTCGATGTTAAGGGAGGGACTTGGTAGGAGGTAATTTGATCATGGGGTCGGATTTCCCCCTTACTGTTCTCATGATAGTGAATGAATTCTCATGAGATCTGGTTGTTTAAAAGTGTGTGGCACTTCCCCCTTCACTCTGTCTCCTGCTCCACCATGTAAAGAAGGTGCTTGCTTCCCCTTTGCCCTTCCACTATAATTGTAAGTTTCCTGAGGCCTCCCCAACCATGCTTCCAGTATAGCCTGCAGAACTGTGAGTCAATTAAAACCTCTTTTCTTCATAAATTACCCAGTCTCAGTTAGTACTTTATAGCAGTGCTATATACTACTAGACTTTTTACAAGGTTTGTGTTAGACTAATACAGTAGACTAATACAAGGTTTTAGACTAATACAAGGTTTAGTGAGAATAGACTAATACAAGGTTTGTGCAGTCCATTACATGGGGTCCACCTTTCCACTGGGCCCTCAGCCTTTCCTGGGTAAAAGTCTTCAAAGTGGTTATCATCTGGAAAAAATCAGGATTTCCCCTTTATAACAAAATAATATCATGTGCCTCCTGTGCCCCTCAGTCCTGGATCACATGGAACACTGTCCATTATGAGGGGTTTTCTTGCAGTGAGTAGGGAAACTGACATTACACACAAATCTAGCTGTTCCATTCACCCTGGGCTCCAAGGTTCAGGTTACTGTTCAGTTCACATATTGTGTATTAGAGCCCAAGATTAAGACACTAATTTTCTGCAGTGGTTCATTCACTTCCCTTGATGACACTCCTGATTTCTTTTTAACTTTGATAAATGAAGAGTTCTACCTTTGCTTGGATGCCAGTGATCTCAACATGATCACCACTGTCTGTTCATGCTCAATTCAAATCTCTGGGGCAAACTATGTGAAGTATCACTATGAAATGGAACCTCTGGGGCCCTACAATTGTTCATTTCCTGGGGGGTAACAGTAGAGGTTGCACCTCAGCCAAGGTAAATTTGCTGTAGTATTATTTGGCCTGAGCAATCTTGAATATCTTCTAAATCCTAGTGGAATGGAAGAGAATATAGCATTTGACAGCGTTTTAGCATAGGTGTTCAGAGCATGGGCTCTATAGTCAGACTACCTTCGTTTAAATCTCAGCTCTTCCAATTAGTACCTGTGTGATATTTGGTAAATTAGTTATCCTTTCAGGTTCTGAGTTTGCTAATCTATAGAATAGGGGTAAAAAGAGGATTGGGTTCATAATAAGGGCTCAATAAATGTTAGTCATTATTATTTTAATGATAAACATCTATGTGACCTCCTGCACAGTCTGTTCTCTACCTGGATGACATCCTATTTTATTTTCACACCTGCTTTCAAAGATAAAACAAAACAAAAAGCATGTTCTGGCATGTTCATAACTGCCTGTAGTGGTATCATCTTGAATCCACAGTAAAAAGTGCAGATTCCAAAGTTCAGAGGTAGAATTCTCGAACTAACTCTTGTCTGACTAATATGCTAACCACCTAGGAGTAGTACCTCCTTAGGCCAATCAAAGATGCCCATAGAAGAATGAGGTTCACCAAGTGCTGCTGAACATTTATCCACCATTTGTCTGCCCCAATATTGTAAATGGTAGATTTTTACCTGAGGGGAATGGGATCCTCTAATCTTTGATCATAGCCATGGCCATAAAGACTCTGTTTACCTCTGCTCAGATTCTAGTCTATCCACTAGGCAATAACCTAGCAAAGGTGATTCCTCCAGCATTATTGTGGGGGAGTCATTCTATCACAGGTGAATCCCAACACCAGTGCTCACCTCTGCTGTGTCTGAGTCACCAAGACATCATCAATGTTTTTGTTTGCAAACGAAGGCTGCTGACCAACAAAGCTCTCTTAGAAGTATGTTATTACTTCCTCAAGGATCCCAGAACATGATGACAGAATACTCAGATCACTGAGGTCTAAAGCACCTGTACACAGTCGTTGCTGCTTACTTCTAGTTTAACTTCTAGGCACACTGTGGAACACGTAATTTTGTGGTTATCAGGACACAGCCACAACCAGCAGAGGTGATCTGAGTATTCTGTCTCCATGGCCTTGAGTGGAGAGGAATGCCCACATCCTTATATTACTCTGGCTGTGCACCATAGCTCATCCCAAACCTTAAATACATGGCCTATGGGCAACAGGCAGCTGATATGATATGCTCCAGTACACTGCAAACTCTGGCACCTGTATCCACGTAAAAGATAGATCTAGGCAACCCACAGATTAGTTTCACCTACTCCTGACACCATACTGCTCCTGGGACACCATCTCACTCAAGTTAATTTTCAACCTGGCCTTTGTCATAGCCACAAAATCATCTTTGTGCTGGTGATGGGTGGGTGTTCTAACAAAAAATTGTCATATTAGATCGTGACTCGGACTTCCATTCATAACAGCCATGCATTCATTTGTTCAAATAAATATGTATTAAGTACCTACCATTTCAGCACTGTGGAAACACTGGTGAAAATGAACGACAATGTTCTGGACCGCATGGATGTTATAATCTGGGAATGGGGGAAATAATTAATAAATAAATAAATAAATAAATAAATAAATAAATAAATAAATCTGCAGACGTTGATAAATTCCACCAAGTAAATTAATGGGGTAATTTTAAAGACATTAATTAGTAAGAGATAACTCTAGACAGAGTGATTAGGAAAGAGTTCTTTGAGGTAAGATGTAGACGATGAAAAAGCACAAGCTATGCAAAAAACATTTCAGGCAGAAGGAAGAGCAAGTGCCAAGGTCCAACAGTAGGAAAGGGCCTATGTTTCAGGAACAGAAAGAAGAGGCAGGATTATGGTGAATGAGTGGGAAACTGATAGGAAATGAAGCTGTAAAGTTAGGCAGAGGCCACCACAACCTTAATTATCTTACAAGATCCTTAGCCTCTGTGGAATTCCCAGCCATCTGGCCCAGTTTCATCCACCAGTGTACCATCCATCTACAGACTGAGTAAAAGTTTCATCAGTCCAATGCCAGAAGAATTTCTCTGCGGCTTTACCGCCTACCAGCCACATGACTGATCCACCTACTTTACCATGGCAGAAGTTTCCTATGTCATCTCACTGTAATACTGCTTTGGAAACACTTCCTTCTGCAGTAACTATAATTTTAGCCTTCACTACTTTTTTCACTTCTACCATCACGGACATCCTTGTAACTAGCTTTTGCCCTTCAAGGGGAGCTTCAGGATGCCTAGAAAGTTTCCTAGGGCATTTTCTTGTGGGTCAAGGACAAAGGCCAGGCATGGTGGCTCACATCGTAATTCTAACACTTTGGGAGGCCGAGGTGGGATAATTACTTGAGCCCAGGAGTTCAAGACCAGCCCAGACAACATAGTGAGATCCTATCTCTCCACAAAAAATAATTTAAATATTAGCCAGGTGTGGTGGTGTGTGCTGTAGTCCCAGCTACTTGGGAGGCTGAGGCAGGAAGATCATGTGAGCCCAGGAGTTTGAAGTTGCAGTGAGCCATGATTGCCATTGCACTCCAGCCTGAGTGACAGAGCAAGAACCTGTCTCAAGGAAAAAGAGCAGTACAAAGGATAGACCTCCTTGTACTGGGCATGGAGTAGGGGCAAGACAATGGAAAACCTGATATGGAAGACAATTTCTGGGTCTTCTGTGGGCACATATGCACCATGGAAGATCAGGGATCACAGGGATCACTGCTTGAGACTTTTAAGATATCTATCATCAACTCTGCAGGTCTCTGACACTAACAGCCTTCCTATTCCATGCCCTTTGGTGAATATCCAACTTGTTCTAGACATATTTTCTGCTACACCTGTCCCACTATGACCTAGTCTTCCATTTGGCACTTCAGTGTCCTTCACAGATGGCCTAGAAAGAAAACCACTATTACAGAAAGGGAAGGTATTGGGTTCATGATGACAGCATGATAAGACCTATACCTGGCTTGCTGATAGGGTAACAGCCAAAAGACTGGCCTTGGGAATCTACCTCTGGTCAGTAACAGGTCAGAGTTTGTGAGGCAAATACAGGAAAGTTCTGGGATCCTCTACCTGTCAGAAGGAGTCTAGAAGGGAATAATGTCTACTCTATTATTGTCTATTTTAATCCTTCTAACAATACCGTGACAGTGGTCATGGGAACTGGATAAAAAGCCACTGAAGTCACCTGCATTCTGGCACAGTCATTACTCCAGGCCTCATTCCCAGCTCATTCGCTCAGGGTACACTATCTCTCTTGCAGATCTCATTCTATGTCCATCTCCCTGAAATTAATATGTTTACCCCCTCTTTTGGTTTAGACCTGTGTGGATTAGCAACTTGATTTTGGACTCTCCTGATGTCTCTGACTAGGAACTTCCTTCAGACAATGCTCCAGATAACTTCCCCTGGACTGCATTCAGTACAATAATAACAATAAGAAAGAAGAAAATTAGGAAGAGAAGGAGAGAAACCATTTATTGAGCTGTTACTAGGTATTAGGCATTGTGCTAAACATTTTATGTTTGTTATCATTTTTACTCGTTGAGTGTTTCTTATAGCTAAAAAATGTGAGGTTCACTAAGGTTAAATGACTTGCCAAGAACACACTGGTAGACAGAGACACAGATTCCAATCTAGATTCATTTGACTCCAGAGCCCATGTGCTAAACCATACTCTGTCCTTTCTACATGCCTAGCCAGGCTTGCAGCATAGGAGGGGAATCAGACACATCATGGCCAACTTTAATATGCACCCCCTCTAAATGTGGCCAGCATGATCATACCTAAGGCCATGGGCACTGCATACAAGGCTGCTACTGAGTCCCTAAATGAAGGAAAATTCTTCCAGATTTGGCTCCCTTCGACTTCTGCAAATCTCCTATTTTGGCCCATTTTCTGCCTACCTTTGTATTTTGGGTTCCAGCTTTGATAAAGACTCATTCATGTTTAGTAACCTGGTAATGCTAGAGAATATCATTTCCAGTTACTAGCTGTAGGCTAAACCTTCCTAAAACAGAGATGAGAAGCATTATTGCTCCAGTATCTAGCCTAGAATATGAGATGACTCTCATGCACATGTTCATGGGTACCATAATCTGTCCTGCAGAAACCACTGGAACCAGGGACTTTGTGTAGCTTCCTCCTGGATCCCGTTGAGCATGGGGGGCTGTGCCTGTAGTACAGTTTGTCTGCACTATTTCTTCATGTACCTAGAGCATGGCTGTCATCTCCACCATCTGTAAGTTGATGAACCAGGCCTCCAACTGCCATGTGAGGACATAACAATGACAGAAACTCTCTGATGTACAATCTCATATAAATGTGAATAGTGGGAGCACATCAAAATACATGTCCCAATTTTTATCAAGTATGATGAAACTTTTCACAAAACAAAAATTAGATCATGCCACTACTCTGCTTAAATCTTTCAATAGCTCATCCTTGTTTACGGGGAATTGTCCAAATGACTTAGCACAGCTCCCAAGGCCTCTATGACAGTGGCTTTTAAATGTTGTTCACCAGGATCAACAACAAAACCTACATTTTATTTGCTCTCCATCTTTACCTTTGGTCAACAAGGTTTTTGGTGCTAGCAGCCCATAACTTTAAGCTACTTTCTCAAAAAGCCATGTTCTTCCCATTATAATGTCCACCCTTCTCCTGGGCCCTATACCATCTGTCAATCCTGGGCCCACATCCCAGGAGTAATTTTACTCAGAAAAGCAGACCTGCCTCTGCAGCCAATGTACCTATCCAGTACCCATATCCATCTCAAAGCCAAAGACCTAGGCCTTCTATCAATATAGGGCAACTGACACTGTATAGCTTGATGGTTAAGCACAGAAGTTTTGGGGTCAATTACACCAGAGTTCAAATCCTAGCTCAGTCTCTCATTAGCTGTGTGACACTCTCCCTTATTAGCTGTATGACACTCCCTTATTAGCTGTATGACACTAATTTCTGCCTCAATTTCCTTCTGTAAAATGGAGATTATAATAACCATTGTGTCTATCCATAATGTCGCTATGAGAATTATATGAAACAATGCATATAAATCACTTAGGGTCTTACCAGTTATCTAGCTTGGTTCTCTAACACTTACAGATAAGGGTGCAGGTGCTGCAGTCAGACAGACCTGGATTCAGATTCTATGTCTTCCATTTGTTACCTGTATAACTTTTGGCAAACTAACCTCTGAGCCATTTTTTTTACCCATTAAATCAAGGTACTAATAGAATTGTTGGGGAGATTAAATAAGCATAGAAACATGGTTATCATAGTTTCTGGCACATAATATACGCCCAATAAGTGCTATTTGTATAATTGTAATAATTACTATTATTACAGTGGTGATGATGTGTTGAGAGAGTCATCAATTCCTCCACCTCCACCAAAGAAGACACAATGCTCTGCTTAGTTTTTATTTTTTATTGTGGTAAAACACACACAAAAATTTACAAAATTAGCCATTCAAAGGCCTACAATATGTGATACTAACTGCACTGACAATGTTGTGCAACCATACTACCTATTCCCATAATATTTTCATCACCCCAAATAGAAATTTCATACATATTAAACAATCACTTCCCATCCTCCCTCCTCCAGTCCCTGGCTAATGCTAATCTGTTTTCTGTCTCTGTGGATTTGCTTACTTTAGATATATCATATAAATGAAATTATAAATCATACAATATGTAGCTTTTTGTGAGTAACTTCTTTCACTTAAGATAATATTTTAAAGTGTCATCCAAGTTGTAGCATGGATCAGTGCTTCATTTCTTTGATGGTGAAATAATATTTTATTGTATGAATATGCCACAATTTCTTTATCCATTCATCTGCTCGTGGGCATTTAGGTCATTTTCACCTTGTTGCTGTGGTGAATAGTGCTTTTATGACCATTTGTGTGCACGTATTTGTTATAGTACCTATTTTCAATTCTTTTGGGTATACACATAGGGATGGAATTGCTGGGTCATATGCTAACTCCATGTTAAACTTACTGAGGAACTGCCAGACTTTTCAAGAGTGGTTGCACTATTTTACACTTTCACCAACAGTGAATGAGGATTCCAGTTTTTTATATCCTCACCAACAATTTTTGTTTTCTATTTTATTATATTATAGTTACCTAGTGAGTATGATGTGGTATCTCATTGTGGTTTTGATTTATATGTCTTTAATAACACCATTGAACAACTTTTCATGTGCTTTTTGGCCATTTGCATATCTTCTTCTGAGAAATATCTATGCAAATTGTTTGAATCTTTTATTTAATGGGTTGTTTGCCTTTTATCGTCGAGTTGCTAGAGTTCTTTATATATTCTGGATAGGAGGACTTTATTAGATATATGATTTGCAAATACTTTTTCCTATTCTGTGGTATGACTTTTCACTCTGTTTACAGTGTGCTTCGATGCACAAAAAGTTTTTAATTTTGATAAAGTCCTGTTTATCCATTTTTTCTTTCATTGCTTGTGCTTTTGGTATTATAGCTAAGAAACCATTGCCCAATTCAGGGACATGAAGGATTCATGACCACTATGCTTTCTAAGAGTTTTGTAGTTGTAGCTCTTATATTTAGGTCTTTGATCCATTTTGAGTTAATTTTTGTATATGGTATAAGATAAAGATCCAGCTTCATTATTTTGCATGTGGATATCTAGTTGTCTTGGTACCATTTGTAAAGAGACCATTCTTTCTCTATTCAATGATCTCGACATCTTTCTAAAAAATCAATTGACCATAGATGGAGGGGTTTATTTGTGGGCTCTCAACTCTATTCCATTGATCTATATGTCTGCCTTTTTGCCAGCACCCCTCTATTTTGATTAGTATATCTTTGTAATGAGTTTTGAAATCAGGAGTGTGAGTTCTCCAACTCTGTACTTTTTTTTCCAATATTTATGGGCTACTTGAGGTTCCTTACAATTTCTTATGAATTTGAGAATCAGCTTTTACATTCGTGGAAAAAAAAAAAAGACTGTCAGGATTTTGATAGGGATTGTGCTGAATCTGTATATCACTTTGGGGAGTACTGCCATCTAACAATATTAAGCCTTCCATTACATGAACACAGAATGTCTTTCCATTTATTTAAGTTTTCTTTAATTTTCTACAACAATGTTTTGTAGTTTTCAGAGTATAAGTCTTGCTCTTGGTTAAATTTATTCCTAAACATTTTTTTCTTTTTTGATACTTTTGTAAATAAAATTGTTTTTTAACTTCCTTTTAGGTTGTTCGTTGTCAATATACACAAATTCAATACACACTTGAAGAAAAATATCTCAAAGCTTGGCCTCTTCCAGGACTACTATGATTTAAAAATTGTTGTCTGCAATCTAATCTGTGGTAGAAAAGTTAAGAAATGGAAAATAGCCTACAAAAATCTCTCAGCTAATTTGAATACACTACCCTGCCCTTTGGCCTTCGTAATATCTAGTCATTCACCATTAATAAATAACCAGTATTCCACACCACCACCCGGACAGAGGTTTATTGTCTAACTGGATGACATTTTCAACTATCCAGCCTTCAGACCAACTATGAGAAGTATTCATTTAAAAGTCATGAGGTCTAACTCCTGAGTCAAGAGTTATTCAGCCAAAGTGCTCCCCTGATATCAGGGGTCAAGTTACATGTGTTAGCTTTGCTAGACTTGTACTCACTTAAGACAATCTAAGCCATCTAGTCATTCCTTGGAATTTCTTGGTTATTAGCAAAGGTTCAGTCCTTACTTCTCCACTGTGACTGCCTAGGTAACCAAACTTATCACTCAGGAGAGAAATGTATCTGTGAATTTATCTGTATCCTGACCTTTTATATACACTCTCTTATTCTGACCATTCTTTTCATCACCTGAACCTAGACAGGCAAAACCAATGCCTTTTGCATTGCAGTGGGAGCCATCCTGTTTCAGAAGAACTTAGTTACTTCCACCTCTATACTTATTTCTCTAGGAAGCTGCTTCTGGAATCAGTGCTATTTGTCCACCAAGGCCACATCATATTGTTCTGCTCTCAGACCACTGCAACCTGGAGTATAAAAGGTGAAGTCGAAAAATCACCCTACATCAGATAAGTCATTCTATTTTTTTTCAGTTCATATTCATGATCACCAGCTGAACCTCCAAGTTGTTGCTTATTTTGGTCGTGTGCTACTTGCTACTCCATTTTCAACTGTTCACAGTCTAATTCCAGTAGACTGATGACAACATCCGGCATACAAATCAGATTTTAGAGCAGAATTTCTCAACTGAGACAGTATTGACATTTGGGCCAGAAAATTCTTTTATGTAGAGGTGAGTCGTGTGGATTGTGAGACATATACCAGCATCCCTGGCCTTTACCCACTAGATTCCAGTAGCACTCTTCCCTCCCATTTGAGACAACCACAAATGCCCCTGGGCATTCCCAAATGTGTCCTGGATTTATGCGCACTCCTGGTTGAGAACTATTTTAGAGGGGTACCTCTTCTGCTACATCTCCTTCCAAAACACAACTGATATTATCTCAGCACAATGGAGATGCACTAAAATCACTGCAGTCCATTTCTCAAAACAGCTTCTTTCTCTGCAGCCAGAGTTTCCACTGCTATTCTCCCAAACTCACTGGAGCCAGATGATCTCTATAGGAACTAGAGGCTACTCCACAAAACTTCACTTTTTAATGTATTGTTAGAAGGAGAATACCAACTAGTACTAAACCACCAGGAAGGACATCTGAATGCACCATAACAGATGGTCCACTTTCATCCACCATTCTCTACTCATTTATTCTAGAATCTGGAAGGTTACTACCAGGGACTCTGACATGGCAGAAGTTGCCAACTCAAAGCTCTTCCAGCTCAAGCAGACCTCCTCTATGCACATCCAACCAGTCTTGCCTTACTGCTAGCATCACAGCAAGAAGTCAACAACCCGAGTTTAAAAATGTGAGTTTATTATGCAAGTGGTGGTGGGTTCAAGGAAAGGTCTAAATATTGACACCCAGGAAGTTGTAAAGACCCCAGAAACAATCAAACAATCTGAATGATACCCTTGGGGTTGTGCAGTGCACAGCATGCCATAACAGTTTGCAGAGGCACATTTTAATTTCTGGAATCCTCCCAGACACTTTAGAACATTCCTCTAGGCAAATCTCCAAGGAAAAATGGCTCACTCCACTTGGAGAAGGAGCCTGTAAAGAAGGAATGGTGGTTTATTTATTTATTTATTTATTTATTTATTTATTTAATTTATTTATTTATCTTGAGATGGAGTCTCACGCTTTTGTCCAAGCTGGAGCGCAGCAATGCGATCTCGGTTCACTACAAGCTCCGCCTCCCGGGTTCACGCCATTCTCCTGCCTCAGCCTCCCAAGTAGCTGGGACTACAGGCACCCACCTCCACACCCGACTAATTCTTTTGTGTGTGTGTGTGAGTGTGTGTGTGAGTGTGTGTGTGTTTAGTAGAGACGGAGTTTCACCGTGTTAGCCAGGACAGTCTCGATATCCTGACCTTGTGATCCACCCGCCTCGGCCTCCCAAAGTGCTGGGATTACAGGCGTGAGCCACCGCGCCCGGCCGGAATAGTGTTCTTTACTCATTAGTCCTTTTAACTGCCCCTAGGGTGCCTGTGCCAGAAGCCCTAGTAAGTAACCCAATGCAAGCCAATTCCCCCAAAGTTTTACCTTGCCTTTCACCTACAGCAAATATCACACAATGGCCTTCCTGGTCCTTACATCTCTGCTCTTACCATTTGGTCATCACACTCCAGCCACAATGGTCTCCTTTCTGTTCTTGAACATGCCAAGCTCTTTTCTTGCCTGCAGGCCTTTGCACTTGCTGTTCTCTACCAGAGATATTCTCTCCCCACACACTTGGTTTCTAACTCCTATGTATCCATAAGGTCTCAGCTTATAGACTACTTCCTCAGAAAGCCTAACACTAACCACACAGTTGAAATCATTATTTCCTCCTGTACTCTTCCTCCAGTATGCTGCATCTAGCTCCCCGTACTTTTTTTCGTAACACATCACACTCATTCAGGTTTTTTCTTTACTGTCTTTTTCACTAGACTGAACTCCATGAAAGTGGCAATGGTGTTAATTTTGTTCACCATTGACTGTGTCCTCAGTGCCTAGCACAGTGCCTGACACATGATATGCACTCCAAAAATATTTGTCAAATAAATGAATGTGTACAAATTGAAGTGTCTTCCTTGTGAAATATAGATTAAATTATTTTGAACATTTCATTTTGAAAAGATCAGCTGTCTATCTGTAATTAATTTGATTCTAACACCTTTTCCATGGCTAATTTAATCTAAGATGGCTACACTTTTTGATGAAACACAAATTAGATCATGTCATTACCTTACTTAATACTCTTCAATAGCTTGCCATGACCTACGGGAAAATGTCCAAAAGTATTAGCAGGGCTGACAAAGCCCCCTTTGACAGTGGGTTTCAAACTTTTTTTGGCTGTTACCCACAGTACATAATACATTTCACTTTGCAACCCAGTACTCATCTATATAAATATGTATTTACAGAGCTAAAAAATGTTTTAAAAATATTTTAACCTTACTATATGCAATGCATTATATTTTCTATTCTTTTACAGTCATATCATTTAATAAAATTTTGGCCATGACTCACCAAATTTATTTCACATTGCAATGAGTTCCAAGCTGCAGTTTGAAAAGCACTGCTCTATGATTTGGCCCCTATCTTCAGTCCCTCCAACAATGCTGATGGCTTCCTGGCTGTTATTCTCACCTTTACTCATATTGCTCCCACTATCTGTAGAACAGTTACTTGTGTTTCAAGACTCAGTTCAACACTTAATAAAGCTGCCTGGTCTCCCTAAGGAGAAGTGATTACTCTCACTTCTGGGCCTGCCCCACTCCACTCGTCAGCACCCTGTAACAGCATCCTTTATCAGAGCCCTTAACATGGTGTGCTGCATGTGGTTACTTATGTAGTTCCTCTTCAGCACCAGGTATGGGTATAAATACATTGAGCATCAGAAAGTTCTTAGTCCCTTTGCGCCTAGCAAACTCCTTAAGTAGCTCTTGGAGATCATTAGGTACTTTCATTCTGAATTCCATTTATCAACCCTCACTACACTCTTAATGAACCATTCATGAAAAGGACAGACTTGGTTTGGGTTCCAGTGGAAAACCTTAATGATTTCCCATACATTGCTACAATGGAAGAAGGGCTCCTATAATTTTTCTTCCATATTAAATGTTTACTGTTGGGCTTAGTATTCTTCCTCAGATAAGTAGGAGCTGGTGAGAGAATGTGACAGATCCAAACGATGGTGTCCTGGGGGACTAGGTTGGATGCTACGATTGGCTCAAGTTTGCCAGGTCAGTACCATCTTGACTTTGGACACTCTTTCTTCATTTGAATTTCATTATTTCCCTTTATGATTGAAATTTGTACTTAATTTGCTTTGCTTGACCTTCTGTGCTTCATAATTTGAACTCTCTACTTTGGCTCATTAATGTTTCTGATTATCTTGGGGTGAGGAAGATAGATGTACTCTGCTTCTCATGACTCCAACCCTAGCACTGGCTCACTCGACTAAGACTCCTAGGCTGGACTTACCTTAGCCCCCTGACAGAAGTTCAGTAATATAAAAATGGCTAAGACCCAGTTCCTGTCCTCACGAAGCATACAGTTTATAGACTATATTGAGTGGCTACAATTTTCCTTAATCCAACATATCTGCTTTTAATTAGTCTTACGTAGTTCTAAACTCTTGTCATTCATGGGTTCTGGGCTTCCAGACCTCCAGCTACCTCAGCTTTTTGTTGCAAACTGTGACCACATGTCACCCAGTGTGACCACAGAATCCACCTAGCTAGGCAGTGCAGTTCTCCAGAGATCTCCTTGGAACGGAGAGGGGTGAGCCCCCACTGCACTTCCTTCTCTCTGGGGTCTACATCATTTCTAAGATATTATAGCCCTCCTTTATAAGGTAGTATAGCATCCTGGCAACTACCAATCTATAGTCTCATAATATTTGAAGAAAACCTGTGAATGAGACTCTCTACCTCCCCTTTCCAAATCCTAGTACTGTATACGAAAAAGGAGAGAATAAAGTTGAGGATGTGCTGAAATGCTGAGAATATCAAAGCACTAATAATAAAGGATCATGAACTTTGTACCCAGGTTCAGAGTTTCATAATACCTCAGGGGACTAAGTATTCATAATCCTGAATCTAAGAAGGAGAACATGATCCTCTCTAAATCAGAAGGAAATGAATGAAAGTCAGATTGTTAGATCTTTACAGGTTTAAACTATTTAATAATTCCCTTTGGCATATGCAGTGCCTCAATGACATATCCACACCTTATGAATGTCATCAGTCACAAGACTGAAACTGATTTGTTTCTTCAAAAACATACTAACATACTCCCAAGATCTAGTCTCCCTGAAGGTGCTGATTTAGACGTTCTGGAGTGACTACAGAAGAGCAACCATACACATGAGACAATATAGCATAATTACACACACATTTTTACATAATACATAATTACAAACACATAAATATTATCTTTATGCTGTTGGCTCTTAAATTTGTATCTCCAGCCTGGACCTTTCCTATGAACATCAGACTTATAATTCTGACTGTCTACTTAACTCTTTACTTGGATGTCTAATGAGTACCTCAAATTTAACATATCTATAAATCAACTCCATCCCTACCACAAAAAAACCTTGTCCTCTCATGGACTTCCCAATATCAATTAATGGCAATTCCACCCTTCAAGTTGCTCAACTGAAGAAAACTTGACTCACCCTTGATTCTTCTCTTTCTCACTCCACATTCAGCATGCCAGCAAACCCTTCCTACTTTGCCTTCAAAACATATCCAGAACCCAACTGCTTTTCACTACTGCTACTGTTTCTACTACAGCCTAACCCTCTATCATCTTTAAAAAAAAAAAAAAAAAAAAAAAAAAAAGACTTACTGACATACAACCCACTTTCCATACAATTTATCTATTCAAAGTGAATGGTTTTTAGTATATTGAGAGTTTTGCAACAATCACCAAAATCAATTTTAGAACATTTTTATCATCCCCCAAAGAAATCCTGCACCCTTTAGGTTATTTTTATTGAAAGAATAAAATAAAATATGATTATAAATGTTTTGGAGTACATGTGATATTCTGGTAAATGTATACAATATGTAAGGATCAAATCAGGGTAATTGGGATATTCATCACCTCAAACATTTATCTTTTCTTTATGTTGGGAACATTACAACTCCTTGCTTCTAGGTATTTTGAAATATACAAGAAATTGTTGCTAACTTTAATTTCCCTATTTTCTATCAAATACTAGAACTTATTTCTGCTATGTAACTGTACTTTTGTACCCCCTAACCAACTTCTCTTCATCTTCTCCTCCCCACCTCCCTTACTAGCCTCCAGTAACCACCATCCTATTCTTTACCACCATGAGATCCACCTCTTTAACTCCCACAAATAAGTGAGAACATGCAATATTTATCATTCTGTGCCCAGCTTATTTCACTTAATACAATAACCTCCAGTTCCATCTATGTTGCTACAAATAACAGAATTTCATTTTCCGGTTGAATAATATTCTATTTTGTATATATACATTTTCTTTATCCACTCATCCACTCATGGACACTTAGGTTGATTTCATATTTTGGCTATTGTAAATAGTCCTGCAATAAACATGGAAGTGTAGATACCTCTTCAACATACTGATTTTGTTTCTTTTGAATATATGACTAGCAGTGGGTTTATTGGATCATACGGTAGTTCTATTTTTGGTTTTTTATAGAAGCTACATACTGTTTTAAATAATAGCTGTGCTACTTTACATTCCCATGAATAGTGTATGAGCATTCCCCTTTCTTTGCATCATCACCAGCATTTGTCATTTTTTTTTTTTTTCTTTTTGTTTGGTCTTTTTCATAGTAGCCATTCTAACTGGGGTAAGATGATATCTCATTGTGGTTTTGACTTGCATTTCCCTGATGATTTGTGATGTTGGACATTTTTTCATATACCCATTGGCCATTTGTCTTCTTTTGAGAAATGTCTATTCAGCTCTTTTATCTATTTTTGAATTGGATTATTTGGTGGGGTTTTGTTGTTGTTGTCGTTGCTATTGAGTTGTTTGAGTTCCTTACATATTCTGGTTATTAATTCTTTATTGGATGGATACTTTGAAATATTTTCTCCCATGCTGTAGGTTGTCTCTCCATTTTATTAATTGTTTCATCTGCTATGCAGAAGCCTTTTAACTTAACATAATCTCATTTGTCTCTTTTTGCTTTTGTTGCCTGTGATTTTGAGGTCTTACCCTAAAATGTTTCCCCAGATCAATGTTCTTCCTGCAGCACTTCTCCAATGTTTTCTTTTAGTATTTTTCATAATGTCAGGTCTTACATTTAAGTCTTCAATGCATTTTGAGTTGATTTTTGTATGTGGTAAAAGATGGGGACCTAGTTTCATTCTTCTGCATATGGACATCCAGTTTTCCTAGCACCATTTATTAAAGAGACAGTCCTTTCCTCAATATATGTTCTTGACACCGTTGTCAAAAATGAGTTGGCTGTGTGTAGATTTATTTCTGGGTTCTCTATGCTGTTCCATTGGTTCATGTATCTGTTTTTATGCCAGTACCATGCTGTTTTGGTTACTATAGCTTTGCAGTATAATTTTCAGTCAGGTAGTGTGATGCCTCCAGCTTTGTTCTTTTTGCTCAAGATTGCTTTAGCTATTCAGGGACTTTTGTTGCTCCATAAGAATTTTAGGATTTTTTTTTCTATTTCTCTGAAGAATGTCATTGGTATTTTGATAGAGATTGCATTGGATCTATATATTGCTTTGAATAGTGTACACATTTTAACAATAATAATCCTTCCAATTTATGATCATGGGATAGCTCCCCATTTTTTGTAGCCTCTTCAATTTCTTTCATCACAGTTTTATAGTTTCCTTTATAAAGATATTTTACTTCTTAAAACCCTGTATCCTTTAGCTATCACCCACCTAGTTGCCCATTCTCTCCACTTCCCCAGTCTAAAACAACCACTAGTCTACCTTTTGTCTCTATAGCTTTGCGTTTTCTGGAGAGGCCATATAAATGGAGTTATACAGTATGTGGTCTTGTGACTGGCTTGTTTCATTTAGCAAAATGCTTTTAAGATACATTGATGTTGTAACATAGATCATTACTTCACTTTCTCTGACCGAATAATATCCATTGCATGTATACATTACATTCTGTTTGTCCATTTTTAGCTGATGAACATTGGGGTTGTTTCCACTTTTTGGCTATTATGAATAATGCTGCTATGAACATTCACTTAAAAGTTTTTATGTGGACATATGTTTTCATTTCTCTTGGGTATATGCTTAGGAGTAGAAGTGCTGGGTCACATATGGTAATTCTTAAGTTTAATCACTTGAGGAACTGCGAGACCCAGCTCCATCATCTTTTGCTTGAATTATTTCAACATATTCCTATTCTCCCTACTTCTGCCTATGCCTCCCTTTGGTTTATTCTTACATAGTGACTGGGACAATGCTGTTATAACCTAAGACAGATGTTACACCTCAGTCTCGCTTAGAGTAAGATATAAAGTCCTAGAAGCTCTATATGATCTGGTCCTTCAATTACCTCTCTGACTTTATTTCATTTTACTCTCCCCTGTATTTGCTCCATTGCAATCACAAAGGCGGCTTTCCTATTCCTCTAGTACACTAATTCTGCTGCCACCTCAGAGATTTCGCACTTGCTTAAATACCTTTCTCTTTGATATCTGAATGGCTGCTCCATCTCTTACTTCTGAGTTTTCGTCAAATGTCACCTACTTAATGAGATCTTTCCTGGCCACCTTATTTTTACTTCCTCCCCTCCAAACACATTATATTGCCACTTGTCTGCTTTCCTTACCTTTGGCACTTACAATTATCTTATATACTATATAATATACTTTACTTACTTATGTAGTTTATTGTGTGCATTCTGCATTAGAGTAAAACTTCTATGAGAGCAGAGATTTTTTATTGGTCTTACTCATGTTCCCTATTGTATGCCCAAAACCTAGACCATGTCTTTCCCATAGTATTGTCTCAACAAATACTTGAATGAATAAATGAATGAATTAATGAGCAAGTGAATGAATAGTTATAAGCATGAGCTTTGCAGTCAGATAAATGTAGTTTCAAATCTCAACTTTGTCACTTTTTTTTTTTATACTTTAAGTTCTAGGGTACATGTGCACAACGTGCAGGTTTGTTACATATGTATACTTGTGCCATGTTGGTGTGTTCGAGTTGATGGGTGCTGACGAGTTGATGGGTGCAACTTTGTCACTTATTAATGGTGTGACCTTGGGCAAGCTTTTCTGAGCTTCAATTTCTTGCATGACTCACAGGTGTGATGTAGGAATTTTAATGAGATAATCTATATAAAGTCCTTAGTATAGTTCTTGGCATATAGAAAGTGTAAGTAACACAAAAAATAACTAATATACAAATATTTCAAAATGCAAATTTGAAAACACAGAGGATAAATTCCTAAGTCATGTCCTGGCTGAAGCTAGACATGACATCCTCAGATGTAATGTGGCAAGATTCTTGAATGAGCAAATAGATCACAGAGATTGCAGGGGGCGATGAGATATCATCTGGGAATCTTGTCCATTTTCCCCCTCTGAATGATCTCTCTCTTCCTTTCTTTCTTTTCTTTTTTTATTTTTATTTTTTGACAGGGCCTCTCTCTGTGGCCCAGGCTAGAGTGCAGTAGCACAATAATGGCTTGCTGCAGCCTCGACCTTCTAAGCGAAAATGATTCTCACACCTCAGCCTGCCAAGTAGCTGGGATCACAGGCACATGCCACCATGCCTGGCTTTTTTTTTTTTTTCTTTTGTAGAGACAGAGTCTCCCTACGTTGCCCAGGCTGGTCTCAAACTCCTGGGGTCAAGTGATCCTCCCACCGCAGCCTCCCAAAGTGCTAGGATCACAGATGTGAAACACCATGCCTGGCTTAAGTGATCTCTTTAGGAAGAGATGAGGCCTCCTCTGACTTGAGCTATGTTTGAGGCCTATTTACCTCCACTAAAATCCTTGCAACTCTGACCTGACTTATCCATGATTCATGGAGACAGGCACCTCCACTCTTGCCATAGTGACCATCCTGTCACAAGAGGGTACCTGAAAAAGATCTGCCCAGAAAATGTTGTGAGGCTAAGCTTGCTGGAATGTCATCGGGAGGTAACAGTAACTGACTTTTATACCCAGCAGCAATCTGTAGGGTATAAAAGTAAATTCCAGCTGCCCAGACTCAGAACCATCATGATGTGACATCCAATGGATGGGACGTAGCAGTGGTAATACCTTAGTGCAGGGGCTCTCAAACTTGAGCCTGCATCAGAATCACATGGAGGTCTTGTAAAAACATACGTTGCCTGGTTCTACTCCTAGAATTTTTATTTCAGTAGGTGTATTAGTCTATTTTCACGCTGCTGATAAAAGACATACCTGAGACTGGGCAATTTACAAAAGAAAGAGGTTTATTGGACTTACAGTTCCACATGGCTGGGGAGGCCTCACAATCATGGTGGAAGGCAAGGAGGGGCAAGTCACATCTTACGTGGATGGCAGCAGGCAAAAAGAGACAACTTGTCCAGAGAAACTCCCATTTTTAAAACCAGCAGATCTCGTGAGACCCATTCACTGTCATGAGAACAGCGTGGGAGACTCCTGCTCCCATGATTCGATCATCTCCCACTGGGTTCCTCCTACAACATGTAGGAATTATGAGAGCTACAAGATGAAATTTGGGTGGGGACACAGAGCCAAACCATATCAGTAGGTCTAGGATGGGGCCCAAGAACTCACATTTCTAACAAGTTCGCAGGTGATACTGACACTGCTAGGCAGTTGTGGGGGCACACTTTGAGAACTACTGCTATAGTACAACCACATAATCATCCCTGAGCCTAAAAAATCTGATTCAGTAGGTCTGGGACCGAGTCCAGGAATCTCCATTTTAAGCAAACACTTTAAGTAATTCTGATGCAGGTGTTCTATGGACTGAGTACACTTTGTGATGCCTACTATGGATGCCCAGGCCCTATTTATCACTGAAGATGCTGGTTGAGTATGTTCTGGGGTGGCGCCTGAAAATTCATGTGTTCAATAAGCCCCCAAGTGGTTCTGATGCACATTAAAGTTTGAAAGCCATGGTTATTTCCTGTCATCAGTTAGCTACACTTCTGAAACAGCTATTACAAACAGCTCCTTACAAGGCACAGCTGGGAGATGTAAAGGGGAGAAGGGATGTCCACATTAGCAAGTGAGAGCTTGCATAGAAAGAGCCTTGAGATAAATTATTTTCCAAATAGGGACCATTGCACAGGTAGAGGTAAAGGGAGGGGTGGAGAGGGCAGTTAAGTAGCTTTAAGGCTCAAGCAAGGTTTGCAAGGGAGGCCAGCTTTTTGTTGCTGGGGCAAGAACTGCTCTGACAACAGTACATGCATGCAGACTCCTCTTTATCCTTCAAGACCCTACTCAGAAGCATCTAATGCCTGGAAGTGACCTGGGAAGCTTTCCTAGGGCCAGTTCAAAGTTGTTCTTTGGACAATTTCTCAAAGAAAAGTCGCAGGGTTGAGAGGAACTTCAGACATCATGCACCTAACCTTTCCCTTGTGGACTTATGGATGTGGGACATTGAATCCCTGAGACAGGATTGGACTTAAGAGAGAATAAAAGCCCACACCAGCGCCAGATTTAATAACAGCAGCTAGTAACTGTGCTAGGCATTTTATATGCATTATCTCCTGTAATAACCACAATCCCATTAGCTAAGCACTATTATTATTATTGCCCCTCATATCTTCCCCTGCGCTCCAAGACATATAGAGGCTTTTGCACCTGAGTGTAGGTGAGCATGTGAATAGAAGTTGTTATAAGGGCAGTGAGCTGGATAAAGCAATAGCCAAGCAAACAATATCAGCTCCCTGATTGGTCAGAGCAGTAAATTCCAACCACCTAGCAACCATGTTTGAGGATTGGCGATTATTTCGTAACAGGAGACTAGGGAGAAAAGGACAAAAGATGGCTGCTTATCAGATAACTGCACATGTGCAGTAAAGAAGAGAAGAGGTCGGTTACATACAGAAAGGAGGCTTTTCTTCTGCCTGCAGCCAGGGAAAAGGTAGCCACGCAATTGAGCCTGTGCAATTGGAGCAGAGTTTTGTACAGAGGATCCTGGGACCCAACCAGCAAGTTAGCAGTGACAAATGTCAGGGGTGGGAGCTTCAACACAACTAGGGATTGGCTGGACTGGGATTTGAGCTTAGGTCTATCTGAAACAGAAGACTGCTTTTAATTTCACATCAATGACCTGGGAGGCTAGTTATAAATACAGATCCATAGGCCCCAACCACAGAAATTCTGATCCAAAGGGTTTTGAATGGGGTCCAGAGATCTTCAAATAGCCCCTGTAGGAGATTATGTTGCACTTGGTCCACTGGCCATAATTTGAGACACACTATCTAGGACATTCTAACAGACCAACACCATTCCCAGGCCACAAAACAGTGGTCATTGTCAACATCTTTATAAATAAGATCCACATCTTCCCCTGTACCCAGATGTCTTCAGCCCTAGTCACTACCTGCATCAAAAGGGTGCTGCACCTCAGAGTCTTCTTCAGAACCAAATGCTTTGATCAGTGGTCCCATTATCAGCCTTTCCCTTTTAAATACAAGAGTATAAGTGATCACTGATGGCCCATAATTACTGACAGCCCATTAGTATTTCTTGAATGTTGTAATTCACACATGGTAAAAGAAATAATTCAAGAAGTTCAAAAAAGCACAAAATTAACTGTGGAGACTTCTTTCTCACCCCCACCCCCACCCTCTAAAGGAAACCACCACCAACAATACAATATTTTGTGTATCCTTCCAATTTGTTTTATTTATCAACTACTGACTTTGGACATCATGCTTCAGACCTACCTGTTTTCCATCCACAGGTCAAAAGAGTTAACACTGAATGTGCCCTATATATGTACAAGTCTCTTTACATGTATTGTCTCATTTAATCCTCACAACAACTGAATGAATTCAGATAGTATTATTATTGTCATTCTATAGATAAGGAAACTGAGGCTCAGGGAGGATAATTTGCCCAGATTCACACAGAGAACACATAACGGAGCTAAAACTTAACTTACTCTGTGTCCAGAACCTATACCTTTAAACAATCAGCTCTATTGCTTTTGACAGAATATAATAATAACAGCTAATACATATTAAAATTATACTATGTATCAGGCACTTTCCTAAGTACTTTACCTACATTGCCTAATGTTAACCTCTTGAGTTGGCTATTATTCTTATCCCCATTTAACAGTTAATGAAGTGGAAGCACAGAGAGGTTAAATAATTTGCCCAAGATCATACAGGTGGTAACAAGCAGAGCTGGAATATAAAGCTAGACAGTGTGGCTTCAGTGCCTGCACACTTACCCACAATGCCATGTGACCTCCTTAGGCAGAAGGAGCACATAAATAAGAGTTTAAAGGCTTTGGACTTCACAACTGCCTAATTCATGCATGATTGCTCCTGTCCAGAGTATCTGTCCAGAGTATCCCATGCCAGCAACTTTGACACCCCCGGATGTTTTCCTGCATCCCCAGACCCCCTCACCCAGAACCTTCGAATCCAGTTTTCCCTGCCTACACCAGACACACCAGCTGATCCACAACGTCAAGCTACCATGACCCATCGCTCATCAGGATAATTACCCTGCAGACTGTTCTGTTCTTACTTCTGCCTATGGCCTTCTGGCTTTCAGCCCCTTGATTGACTTCCCGTGCAACCTCTGAACCTTAAACTTTATTTTCAGAGTGACTCTTTCTAGTAGCCCACCTTTATTTTTCTCCAGTGGAAATTGACTTGGCTGGCCCTCCAGTTTTTGCCTCTCAAGTAGGGATCCCAATTCTTCCTTTAGTCCTGCAGGACCAAGCCTCATCCTGCAACTTCTTTCCTTCTTCCTAGGTGAGTTAGCCTCGGTCTCTGAACTCCATGGGGTAGAGAGTCAAATAGGTTGTCTCCAGCTCATGCTTCGCAGGGTGGTCACCCGCTGTTCCCGGGGAAAGGAAAAGGCAGATTTCTCTTGGCAGGTGCTCATCCTGGCAGCTAAGTTAGCCACAGAGGGCAAGAACTGCTCCTTTGCAGGTGGTAATGCCTCAGGGTGTAGCTGCCAAATGATCTCTAGCTCTGCCTCTACGCCACCCTCTGGAGAAAAGAGGAAGTGACTCCAGAAAAGTGAAATCTAAAGCTGCAGCAGACTCTGGTGCTTGGTGCAGGAGTCTGAACACAGGGGAGTTGAAAAAAATGGGAAGGGCGGCTGCTATAGCAGCTACTTGGTTTCCTTTCAGGGTGTTCCATGGAGTTTCTGATTACCCTCTTCTAAAAACCTTCCAAGAGGGTAGCCCGGGTTGCAATCTGTAGCCTCCTTATCCAGAGGTGCTCTAAGGCAGCTTAACCGGGCCTTCACAGATGGGGTTCATCCACAGCAGGGATCTGAGAATTTGGATGCAGAAAACATATCTTTGTCTTTACTAACCTCTAACTTCAGTTTTCTTAAATTCAATGTAGCATTTCCTACAATTATGAACATAAGCAACAACCCACAGTGGTATCAGCAGTACCTATGACTTTGTCATCAATGGAAGTCACAGATGGTTGCATATCACATTACAACAACTGCACTACAGCATCTTCTAATACTGCTTCTGCTCATGACCACTTTAAAATTACAGTAGTAGAAACCTGCCACTAGATCTTGTTACTTAATGTGTGATAACTATATCACAAGTTCATTTTTAATATTTGGACAACTCCATTTCAGTGTAATAGGTTTCCTTTTTATTCCTATGTATTTTGTTCTAGGCACCTAAAAACGTGATTCTGAGAAGGGATTCTGTTGGCTTCACAGGCTGGTCAAAGGGTTCCATGACACCTAAAAGTCAAGAATCCTAACTCTTAAGAATTCTGTCTAGCTTGGTCCTAGAAACTGGGATGGGTATGTCTGAGCTGAGGGCCCATGTTAGGAAGGCTTGGTGGAGATGGAGCTGTAGGAGGTGGGGGAGCAGGGAAGCAGGTCAAAGGAACAAGTACTGATTGCTAAAACTGCAAGTAGAACAGAACAGAAACTTAGGAATGAGGCTGACCTCACCATTGCCACAGAAGCGCACACTCCCTCTACTTTCCCGCCGCTCGGTTAAAAAAAAAAAAAAAAAAACAGGAAGCCAGAACAGCTAGCTCTGTAGCTGGTGGCCTGGCTCGGTGGCTCACACCTGTAATCCCAGCAGTTTGGGAGGCCAAGGCAGGCGGATCACCTGAGGTCTGGAGTTCGAAACCAGCCTGATTAACATGGAGAAAGCCCATCTCTACTAAAAGAGAAATGCACAATTAGCCAGGCATGGTGACACATGCCTGTAATTCCAGGAGAGGCTGAGGCAGGAGAATCGCTTGAACCTGGTAGATGGAGGTTGCGGTGAGCCAAGATCGCGCCATTGCACTCAAGCCTGGGCAACGAAAGCGAAACTCCATCTCAAAAAACAAAAACAAAAACAAAACAAAAAAACAAAAACCTCATTCTCCACTGCACAGCATGTACCACAAGATGGCGCAATTGTATGAGTTGGTGGCCAGGAGGGGGCTCTGCCGAAGAATATCAGAACTGTATCGTAGCAGTAATATAGTCACTATTCAGAATTATCAGGATTTATTGTCAAGGCCCAATTAGGACCTTCAGAGGCCTTGAAGCATTGAAAAGACTATAGCATTCCCATTCACGTGTAATTCAAAAGAAAAGTAAAACTAAACTAAATGATTTTGCTAAAATTCCATTGACTTATTTCTAGATTTCCTGATTGCAAAATTCTGGATAAGGTTAAACCTTTCCTTAGGCCCTAATTTCCTGGGGCCCTAAGTGTGTGTTTAGTCTGCCTGTCTAGCAAATAGACCGCCACTACCTGCTAGTAAAAAGGTAACCAAGCCAGATCCTGCTCTGGACCCCAACCGAGCCTGAGACACCACCCTCTGCTGAGTCACAGTGTGTTGGGCACTAGCGAAACCTAGGACATCTGGTAACTACCTCCAGCCTCCTGGTAGATGAAGGAGCTTTGGACAGTTCTGTGGGCCCTGCCCCAGCCAGTTCACATGGTTCAAACCAGCCTTCCCATGAGTATATCCTACCCTGTGATCTGGAAAACTAATAACCATTGCAGTATGCAAAAACAGTTCACATACGGCATTATGCACATGTTCTGACCAGATATAATGTCACCCAGGAACCCTAACTCTCAGCTTCTCCTTGCTCTTTGGTCCCTGGCCTCATCTGGAGTGACAAAGCCAAACTCTTATCGTCCTGTGGGCATCTGCAGCTTACACATCTGAGGATTTTGTTAGCTGCTGCCTCTACAACCATTCCTGCATAAATTTATACCAGGCTTCATCAGACCTTCACTTCCCTAGCAGGGACCCAGTACTCTTTGTAAGAAGAAAGATCAAGAATTTCAGCTCTGCCAGTGTCCATTCTGTGACCACATGGAAGCCTCCATAACTCTGGTAATTACCAATCACTTGAATGAACCCCCAAGGAACCCAGGGTGGGGTAAAATTAGATTTTCAGGCCTTCAACACCCCGATCAGACCAGAAGGGTAACCAGAAAATTCCATCCTTTTAGACCTGTCCCTGACAGTTCCTGCATCTGGTAACAGCCTGCAGCTTGTAATAGGTCTGAATTCTCAGCCTTTGAAGCAGTTGATGAGCAAACACCCAGTATCAGGGTTTCATTTTTACTGGTTTTCTCCTTCTTCAAGTCCTTGGTTCAGCCACCACTGGGCCTACTACAGCAGTATTGACACTGGTAAATATGCATATTTAAAACAGAAAGTTCATTGGCAGTTCTTTCTATGTGCCCAGGGCGTCTGCATGAAGTCAGACCAAAAAAAAAAAAAAATCACTTCTTACCTGGAGAAGGGATTCCTCTGAACTCTTAAGGATCTGTAGCAATTCCTGCCTTCTGTTGGGCACTACTTTAGTTTTCTACACTTGCAGTCTCATTGCTGCCAAGGGCTGGGAAGCAACAAAACAAAACAAAACAAAACAAAACGATTCATTTGGGATAGAGAATGCACTGGAGAGGGTTATAGCCTTCTGTGATGCAAACTTATTTTTAAAAAGCCTGCCTTGGTGGGCGCCCAAGATGTCCAAATAGGAACAAGTCCAGCCTCCAGCTCCCAAAATGAGCAACACAGAAGATGGGTGATTTTTGCATTTTGAACTGAGGTACCAGGTTCATCTCACTGGGGCATGTCAGACAGTTGGTGCTGGTCCATGAGTGCAGCCCGACCAGCGAGAGCTGAAGCAGGGCAAGGCATCACCTCACCTGGGAAGCACAAGGAGGAAGGAAATTCCTTTTCCTAGCCAAAGGAAATTGAGACACACAACACCTGGAAAATAGGGTAACTCCCACCCTAATACAGCACTTTACCAAGGGTCTTAGCAAACGGCACACAAGGAGATTATATCTGACACCTGGCCCAGAGGGTCCCACACCCACGGAGCCTCCCTCATTGCTAGCACAGCAGTCTGAGATCTAACTGCAAGGCGGCAACGAGGCTGGGGGAGGGGTGCCCAGCATTGCTGAGGTTTAAGTAGGTAAACAAAGCGGCTGGGAAACTCGAATTGGGTGGAGCCCACCACAGCTCAAGGATGCCAGCCTGCCTCTGTAGACTCCACCTCTGGGGACAGAGCATAGCTAAACAAAAAGCAGCAGAAACCTCGGCAGAGGTAAATGTGCCTGTCTGACAGCTTTGAAGAGAGCAGTGGATCTCCCAGTATGGAGGTTGAGATCTGAGAACTGACAGACTGCCTGCTCAAGTGGGTCCCTGACCCCTAAGTAGCCTAACTGGGAGATATACCCCACTGGGTGCAGACCGACACCTCACACCTCACACAGCAGGGTACACCTCTGAGACGAAGTTTCCAGAGCAAGAATCAGACAGCAACACTTGATGTTCAGCAATATTCTATCTTCTGCAGCCTCCGCTGCTGATACCCAAGCAAACAGGGTCCGGAGTGGACCTCAAGCAAACTCCAACAGACCTACAGCTGAGGGTCCTGACTGTTAGAAGGAAAACTAACAAACAGAAAGGACACCTACACCAAAACCCCATCAGTACATCACCATCATCAAAGACCAAAGGCAGATAAAACCACAAAGATGGGCAAAAAGCAGTGCAGAAGAGCTGGAAATTCAAAAAATCAGAGCGCATCTCCCCCTCCAAAGGAACGCAGCTCATCGCCACCAACAGAACAAAGCTGGATGGAGAATGACTTTGACGAGTCAAGAGAAGAAGGCTTCAGTTGACCAAACTTCTCAGAGCTAAAGGAGGAACTATGTAACCAGCACAAAGAAACTAAAAATCTTGAAAAAAGATTTGATGAATGGCTAACTAGAATAACCAATGCAGAGAAGTCCTTAAAAGAACTGATAGAGATGAAAACCATAACATGAGAACTATGTGACAAATGCACAAGCTTCAGTAACCACCTCAATCAACTGGAAGAAGGAGTATCAGCAATTGAAGATCAAATGAATGAAATGAGGCAAGAAGAGAAGTGTAGAGAAACAAGAGTAAAAAGAAATGAACAAAGCCTCCAAGAAATATGGGATTCTGTGAAAAGATCAAATCTATGTGTGATTGGTGTGCCTGAAAGTGATGGGGAAAATGGAATCAAGTTGGAAAACGCTCTGCAGGATATCATCCAGGAGAAATTCCCCAACCTAGTAACGCAGGCCAACATTCAAATCCAGGAAATACAGAGAACGCCACAAAGATACTCCTCGAGAAGAGCAACTCCAAGACACATAATTGTCAGACTCACCAAAGTTGAAATGAAGGAAAAAATGTTAAGGGCAGCCAGAGAGAAAGGTCGGGTTATCCATAAAGGGAAGTCCATCAAACTAACAGCAGATCTCTCAGCAGAAACTCTCCAAGCCAGAAGAGAGGGGGGTCCAATATTAAACATTCTTAAAGAAAAGAATTTCCAACCCAGAATTTCATATCCAGCCAAACTAAGTTTCATAAGTGAAGGAGAAATAAAATCCTTTACAGATAAGCAAATGCTTAGAGATTTTGTCATCACCAGTCCTGCCCTACAAGAGATCCTGAAGGAAGCACTAAACATGGAAAGGAACAACAGGTAACAGCCATTGCAAAAACATGTCAAAATGTAAAGTCCATCAATGCTAGGAAGAAACTGCATCAACTAATGAGCAAAATAACCAGCTAATATCATAATGACAGGATCAAGTTCACACATAACAATATTAACCTTAAATGTAAATGGACTAAATGGTCCAATTAAAAGACACAGACTGGCAAATTGGATAAAGAGTCAAGATCCATCAGTTTGCTGTATTCAGGAGACCCATCTCACATGCAGAGACAAACATAGGCTCAAAATAAAGGGATGGAGGAAGATCTACCAAGCAAATGAAAAACAAAGAAAAGCAGGGGTTGCAATCCCAGTCTCTGATAAAACAGACTTTAAACCATCAAAGATCAAAAGAGACAAAGAAGACCATTACATAATGGTAAAGGGATCAATTCATCAGGAAGAGCTAACTATCCTAAACATATATGCACCCAATACAAGAGCACCCAGATTCATAAAGCAAGCCCTTAGAGACTTACAAAGAGACTAAGACTCCCATACAATAATAATGAGAGACTTTAATACCCCACTGTCAACATTAGACAGATCAACGATACAGAAAGTTAACAAGGATATCCAGGAATTGAACTCATCTCTGCACCAAGCGGGCCTAATAGACATCTAGAGAACTCTCCACCCCAAAACAACAGAATATACATTCTTCTCAGCACCACATCGCACTTATTCCAAAATTGACCACATAGTTGGAAGTAAAGCACTTCTCAGCAAATGTAAAAGAACAGAAATTATAACAAACTGTCTCTCAGACCACAGTGCAATCAAACTAGAACTCAGGACTAAGAAACTCAATCAAAACCGCTCAACTACATGGAAACCGAACAACCTGCTCCTGAATGACTACTGGGTACATAACGAAACGAATTAAGAAATAAAGATGTTCCTTGAAACCAATGAGAACAAAGATACAACATACCAGAATCTCTGGGACATATTTAAAGCAGTGTGTAGAGGGAAATTTATAGCACTAAATGCCCACAAGAGAAAGCAGGAAAGATCTAAAATTGACACCCTAACACCACTATTAAGAGAACTAGAGAAGCAAGAGCAAACACATTCAAAACCTAGCAGAAGGCAAGAAATAACTAAGATCAGAGCAGAACTGAAGGAGATAGAGACACAACAAACCCTCCAAAAAATCAATGAATCCAGGAGCTGGTTTTTTAAAAAGATCAACAAAATTGATAGACCACTAGCAAGATTAATACAGAAGAAAAGAGAGAAGAATAAAATAGAAGGAATAAAAAATGATAAAGGGGATATCACCACTGACCCCACAAAAACACAAACTATCATCAGAGAATACTATAAACACCTCTACGCAAATAAACTAGAAAACCTAGAAGAAATGGATAAATTCTTGAACACTTACACTCTCCCAAGACTAAACCAGGAAGAAGTTGAATCCCTGAATAGACCAATAGCAGGCTCTGAAATTGAGGCAATAATTAATAGCCTACCAACCAAAAAACGTACAGGACCAGATGGATTCACAGCCCAATTCTACCAGAGGTACAAGGAGGAGTTGGTACCATTCCTTCTGAAACTATTCCAATCAATAGAAAAAGAGGGAATCCTCCCTAACTCATTTTACGAGGCCAACATCATCCTGATACCAAAGCCTGGCAGAGATACAACAAAAAAAAGAGAATTTTAGACCAATATCCCTGATGAACATCAATGCAAAAATCCTCAATAAAATACTGGCAAACCGAATCCAGCAGCACATCAAAAAACATATCCACCATGATCAAGTGGGCTTCATCCCTGGGATGCAAGGCTGGTTCAACATATGCAAATCAATAAACGTAATCCAACATATAAACAGAACCCAAAGACAAAAACCACATGATTATCTCAATAGATGCAGAAAAGACCTTTGACAACATTCAGCAGCCCTTCATGCTAAAAACTCTCAATAAATTTGGTATGGATGGAACGTATCTCAAAATACTAAGAGCTATTTATGATAAACCCACAGCCCATATCATACTGAATGGGCAAAAACTGGAAACATTCCCTTTGAACACTGGCACAAGACAGGGATGCCCTCTCTCACCACTCCTATTCAACATAGTGTTGGAAGTTCTGGCTAGGGTAATCAGGCAAGAGAAAGAAATAAAGGGTATTCAGTTAGGAAAAGAAGAAGTCAAATTGTCCCTGTTTGCAGATGACATGATTGTATAGTTAGAAAACCCCATTGTCTCAGTCCAAAATCTCCTTAAGCTGATAAGCAACTTCAGCAAAGTCTCGGGATACAAAATCAATGTGCAAAAATCACAAAGCATTCTTATACACCAGTAACAGACAACCAGAGAGCCAAATCATGAATGAACTCCCATTCACAATCACTTCAAAGAGAATAAAATACCTAGGAATCCAACTTACAAGGCATACAAAGGACCTCTTCAAGGAGAACTACAAACCACTGCTCAGTGAAATAAAAGAGGACACAAACAAATGGAAGAACATACCATGCTCATGGATAAGAAGAATCAATATCATGAAAATGGCCATACTGCCCAAGGTTATTTATAGATTCAATGCCATCGCCATTAAGCTACCAATGACTTTCTTCACAGAATTCGAAAAAACTGCTTTGAAGTTCATATGGAGCAAAAAAAGACCCCACATTGCCAAGACAATCCTAAGTCAAAAGAACAAAGCTGGAGGCATCACGCTACCTGACTTCAAACTATACTACAAGGCTACAGTAACCAAAACAGCATGGTACTGGTATCAAAACAGAGATATAGACCAATGGAACAGAACAGAGCCCTCAGAAATAATACCACACATTTACAGCCATCTGATCTTTGACAAACCTGAGAAAAACAAGAAATGGGGAAAGGATTCCCTATTTAATAAATGGTGCTGGGAAAATTGGCTAGCCATAAGTAGAAAGCTGAAACTGGATCCTTTCCTTACTCCTTATATGAAAATTAATTCAAGATGGATTAGAGACTTAAATGTTAGACCTAAAACCATAAAAACCCTAGAAGAAAACCTAGGTAATACCATTCAGGACATAGGCATGGACAAGGACTTCATGTCTAAAACACCAAAAGCAATGGCAACAAAAGCCAAAATTGACAAATGGGATCTAATTAAACTAAAGAGCTTCTGCACAGCAAAAGAAACTACCATCAGAGTGAACAGGCAACCTACAGAATGGGAGAAAATTTTTGCAATCTACTCATCTGACAGAGGGCTAATATCCAGAACCTATAAAGAACTCAAACAAATTTACAAGAAAAAAACAAACAACCCTATCAAAAAGCGGGCAAAGTATATGAACAGACATTTCTCAAAAGAAGACATTCATACAGCCAACAGGCACATGAAAAAAATGCTCATCATCACTGGCCATCAGAGAAATGCAAATCAAAACCACAATGAGATACCATCTCACAGCAGTTAGAGTGGCAATCATTAAAAAAATCAGGAAACAACAGGTGCTGGAGAGGATGTGGAGAAATAGGAACACTTTTACACTGTTGGTGGGACTGTAAACTAGTTCAACCATTGTGGAAAACAGTATGGCGATTCCTCAAGGATCTAGAACTAGAAATACCATTTGACCCAGCCATCCCATTACTGGGGATATACCCAAAGGATTATTAAGTCATGCTGCTATAAAAACACATGTACATGTATGTTTATTGCGGCACTATTCACAATAGCAAAGACTTGGAATCAACCTAAATGTCCAGCAGTGACGCACTGGATTAAGAAAATGTGGCACATACACACCATGGAATACTATGCAGCCATAAAAAAGGATGAGTTCGTGTCCTTTGTAGGATGGATGCAGCTGGAAACCATCATTCTCAGCAAACTATCGCAAGAACAGAAAACCAAATACCACATGTTCTCACTCATAGGTGGGAATTGAACAATGTGATCACTTGGACACAGAATGGGGAACATCACACACTGGGTCCTATTGTAGGGAGGGGGGAGGGGGAGGGGGGGAGGGATAGCATTGGGAGATATACCTAATGTAAATGACGAGTTAATGGGTGCAGCACACCAACATGGCACATGTATACATATGTAACAAACCTGCACGTTGTGCACATGTACTCTAGAACTTAAAGTATAATAAAAAATAAAATATAATTATGAAAAAAAAAGCCTGCCTTTAGGAGGGCTGGAGGTGGAAGGGGGATGACAAGGGTGGGTTCTAGCCCAATCCAGCCAGGTAGCTGCCCTGCCCCATGTAGGCCACCGTTACCCATTAGGAATGGCCCGCCCAGGCCCACACCTTGTTTATGGCCTAGGTGCAATCTACTTCGTTGCAGCTCTGTGTTTAACCTCATCTTAAATTTAAAAAAATACTTTAAGAAATACTTTTCATACTTTTACGTGCCTGGCACCATTCTAGACCCTTTACATGTAATAAATTATTAAATCCTTACAACAACTTCCTGACATGGGTGCTATTTTTATTTCCATTTAGAGGTGAGGAAACTGAGACACAGAGAGGTAAAGTAACTTTCCCAAGGTGAAACAAGTTATAAGCAGTAGAGTCAGAATTCAGACCTAGGAAGCCTGACTCCACATTCCATGAGCTTAATCACTATGCTATAGCTTGCTTTGCCATATGATGCCTCTGATAATATCCTTTTAAATTCTGGGCCATAGTCTTACCTTGGGTTTCATTTGCTCCCACCCATTTTGGATAAGTGTCCTGCCCATTGCCACCCAGACGTTAAGACTTTACCCAAGCAGAGTCCCAGTAGAACAAGTCCTCCCCTCTTCGACCCCACCAGGTGCACCCAAGCTCCACAGAGGGGATATAAACCCAAGGAAGAGGTGGTGAGGGGCTGAAGTGAAAGCACTGGAAGTGGGGTTGGAGTAGATGCAAGAGAAATTTCAGAGGAAACATCGGCAGGATTGTGAGACGTCAGGAAGTAAAGGTCAACAATCATCTCTAAGCTTCTGGCTTGGGAGGCTGAACAGGTAGATGGTGATGCCACTCACTGAGGTGCGGGCACGGAAGGCAGAGCTGTTTGGTGGGGAAGGTAGTAGTAATAACAGCTAGCCTACATTGCACATATACTATGTGTCCAGCACTTTACATATGGTCTCCTGTGTAATTCTCACAACCACCATTTGAGGGAGGAAATAAGCGCTATCAGTATTTTCAATTTACAGATGAGAACAATGTGAGGCTCCAAGGTTTGCAGTGAGTTTCCCGAAATCGCAGTAAGTAGCAGAGCTGAGATTTGAACCCAGGTCTCTGTGACTCTACGTCTGCGCTTTTAACCAGCTGAATGGAAGACATTCAGGCTGTATTCAGACCCCATTTCTCTGCTCTGTCTGTTAGTTGAATCCTGATTGTGGTCTGTCTTCATGGTTCCAAATTTTCTGCCTTTCCAGGGCCTTCATTTTACCTTGAGTCCCAACGCTGGCTGCCTACTTGGCAGTGACTCCCAACCTTTCTTCAGTCTTCAGTACCTGAATACCATCCTTCCCACCGACTTCCCCACCCCAGCTCCCTCACCACCCCTTTCCTTGCGTACCTCATCCAGACACAAAACATAACTGAATCTACAGGTTTTAAGACCCTTCTCCATATACCACCCACTGTCCAGTTTCCATCCTTGGGTTCTTCCAGGCTAGCCCTGGATGAATATCAAGGCCTTGACTCTATTTCCCCTTGAGAGTTTATGTCTGTACCTGTCTAATTCTATGGTTCTGCATGCATGTGAATATGTATAAGATAGAGACTGGTATACAAAGGAGGTGGGAAGCATTTAATGGAAAAGAGGATGCTAGACATCCTCAATGAACTAGACAGTCCCACACAGTGAGGAATGTCCCATATTCTGTCCAAATTTTGAATGCCACCTCCCACCTAATTATTCATGTAGGTTAAAAAGTCTGTTAATAATTAGCTGTGCCTAGAACAGAACTCTGATTTATACATAAACACGAAGTATTTTTTGCAGTTTTATTTCAGTATATGCTAAAATTTCCAGGAATCCAGCTACCATGTAAATTGAGGGAAAACTGCTCTTTGTTGTGTTCAGAACTCTCCCAAGAGTTGCTTAATATTTTTGAAGATCATATTGCCAGCAACAACACTGATCATGGTAATTGAGTCAGTAATGCAATGCCCCTGCATGCGCCTGCATTTGTAGTGTTTGAGTTCATGCTGTTTCTGTACGTAGGTGCAAGCTTCTACCTGTTCCCCTACGTCTTCTATCATGGTGTGGCCTCAATCTTCGCAAATGGAAATTCATTATTTATTACCAATCATTTCCTTTTATTTCTCCTTCACACTAGTTGGACCTCTCTCTCTCTCCCCCATATATATATATATATATATAAAATCTTATCTTAAATTTATATATATACACACACACACACATACACACAAGTATACAAATATATAAAATTATGTGTGTGGTAGGTACATTGTTTTGTCTATGAGTTTCTCTGTCTCATTTTAGGATAGTAAAGGTGCTGTAGCAAAGTATTTGTCAAACATTACGAGCACTTACTAAATTGCCTACACCGCTTTCAGTACTTTACATATCAGTCTCAGTTAATCCTCACAGAACTTCACAGAACCTGAATGAGATGGGTATTATTTTCACTCTTATCTTGCAGATGAAGAGGTGCATAGAGTTTAAGTAATTTGCCCAAGGTCACACACTTAGTAAGTGATAGACAAGTAATCTGAACTCAAACCTGTTTGACTCCAAATGCAGTACACATTCAGCTGCTTGCAGTGTGGTAGATCATATCTACTGTTTCTTATTCGTGTTAGAACAGGCTCAGGATGATTCCAAGGGAAGTGTATTCCAAAATTATTTGAGGATTCCTACAAAAGTATAGACACCCCCACCACCTGAATGACTGAAAACACTCATGCATACATTTGGATATGTTTAACACACACACAGCCAATCAATGACCTGAGTCAAATTTAATGGTGTCTTATTCATTAATTACTTCTTGTGTCCAATTAGATTGTATAATGCCTGAAAGCAGATCTGTGCCAGCCACATTTTTCATTTGAAAAAATAAGGTACATAATCTAACGCTGAATGTTACAATGGGAACAAATAGGTACCATCTGGACTGTCCTGTACAATTCCCACCCCATCAGCAACTAGCGACATTAATAGGACTTGGTGGATAACAAATGATATACTTAGACCTTTATTTTCCTCAATGAACACGATCTTTCGAGTGAAATGTACATCACATACCTACATGCCTTATTCAGGGAAACTAGCCATTCCTCTTTCTCTGTGTAAACGAAAGCTCAGTGGTTTTCTCCAGGCTTCCATGAACTACAGATCTCATTCTCAAGCATATCTAAATTCCATCACTAGATGGCAGTGTTGCCAAAACTTTTAATAGAGTAGTTGGCCAGCTTTGTTTAATGCCCCTTTTTTTCAAGAGTTGTAGGTGGAATTAACCATCTTTCCTGCCACCAGAAAAATGTCCAGATGTTTTCCACGCTGAGATTTCAGGAAAGGTAGCTTGTCTGTGGCAACTTGTTGACATTTAAAAAATAACCTTAAACCTCTTCCAGTACAGCTGGGTTGCTTCAGTTTAGTTCAAATACTCATTGAATCTATACTGTGCTGAAAACAGTGAGCTAGGTGCTGGGGATACAGAGATGAAGTTGAAAGGGCCTGACTCTCTTAAGAAAGGCACAATCTAGTTGCAGAGACTGATGCACAAACAAAAAGTTCTATAACAATATCATAGCACTGTGATAGGGTAAGCATGGGATGGGGCACCCATCTCAATTTGGAGATTCAGGGACCTACAGCTGGTGACACTAAAAGTTGAATCCTTTTTAAAATTTATTTTATTTCTATAAATTTAAGGGACACAAGGGCAGTTTTATTACATCGATATGTTAAATAGTGGTGAGGTCTGGGCTTTTAGTATATCCCTCTAAATGGATGTACTATAAAGATAATAATGATAATAATGTATGTTTTACTCATTATTTTCTCATACCCCACCCCCTCCCACCATCTCACCTTTCTTGAGTCTCAAATGGCTATCATTCCATACTCTATGTTCATGTGTACCCATTATTTGGCTCCCACTTAGAAGTGAGAACACGTGATATTTGACTTTCTATTTCTGAGTTGTTTTACTTAAGATAATGGCCACCAGTTCCATCCATATTGTGGCAAAAGACATGATTTCATTATTTTTTATGGATGAACACTATTCCATTGTGTATATATACCACATTTTCTTTATCCAATCATCCATTTATGGAAATTTAGGTTGATTCCTAAGCTTGGTGAATACCACTGCAATAAGCATAGGAGTGCAGATATATCTGCTATATACTGATTTCAATTCCTTTGGATATACATTCACTAGTGGAATTGCTGGGTCATATGGTAGTTCTATTTTTAGTTTTTTGAGAAATTTCCACACTGTTTTCCACAGAGGGTGAACTAATTTACATTCCCACCAACAGTACGTAAGCTTTCCCTTTTATCCACATCCTTGCCAACATTTTTTTTTTTTTTGACCTTTTATAATAGCCATTCTCACTGGTGTAAAATGATATCTCATTGTGGTTTTGATTTGCATTTCTCTGATGACTAGTGATGATGACCATTTTTTCATATGCTTGTTGGCCACGTGCATGTCTTCTTTTGAGAAGTATCTGCTCATATCCTTTCCCATTTTTAATGGAGTCATTTGGTTTTCTGTTGTTGGTTTGAGTTGTATGAGCTCCTTGTAAATTCTAGACATTACTCTCCTGTCAGTTGCATGGTTTGCAAATATTTTCTCCCGTTCCACAGGTTGTCTGTTCACTCTGTTGATTATTTCTTTTGCTGTGCACAGTTTAAAGTCCTATTTGCTTATTTTTTATTTTTGTTGCTTGTGGTTTTGAGGTCTTGGTCGTGAATTCCTTGCCCATACCAATGTACAGAAGACTTTTTTTCCCTAGGTCTTCTTCTAGGATTTTTATAGTTTCAGGTCTTACATTCAAGTCTTTAATCCATCTTGAGTTGGTTTTTGTATATGGTGAGAGACAGAGATTCAGTTTCTTTCTTCTGTATATGGCAATTAAAGTTTCCCAGCACCATTTATTGAAAAGGATGTCCATTGCATTACCCAACTTCAAATTATACTGCAAGGCTGTAGTAACAAAAATCACATGGTGCTGGCATAAAAATAGACACACAGATCAAAGGAATAGTATAGAGAACCCAGGAATAAGGCCATATATCTACATATCTTTGACAAAGTAGATAAAAACGTAAACTGGGGCAAAAGAATCTTTAAGAGTGGACAGGCATTAGCCAGGGAATAAAGTGAGAAAGCATATTTCAGGGATGAAACAGATTAAGCAGAAAGGCTTGCAACAGTGTGGTGTGTGCTGGAAAACTAGGTAGAAGATGTGGGGCATAATAAGAAAACACACTATGAAGTGTGGAGGTAGATAGAAATCAGGTCAAGGGATGTGATAATAATGATACAACCAGGAATCAATATATAAAACCATCTGCTTCTCCTAACTATTTGCTGAGATAAGAGCATCATCACCTTACCTTGAGAAGAAATGATTCTGTTATTTCTCACAACCACATGGTGTAGTTCAAAATGACATTTACCTTTATTACTAAGTACTGGGGACTACCATAAGAGCTTCTTCATGTGTTGCCTTTTTAAATATCAGCAATTACTCTGAGATGAGTATTATTATACTATTATCATCTTTATTTTACAGATAAGGAAACCTAGTTTCAGAGAGGTTAAATAACTTGCTCACAATCACACAGCTAACAAGTGACAGAGCCAGGAATTGAATAGAAGCATGTATGAGATACAAAGTACAGGAGAGAGAGGGAATCAATAATAATACTAGTGAGCATAGGGTTGAGAATGACAAAGTAGACTTTCTGGAGGTAGTGCCTAGGCTGGACTTAGTAAAACTGTTAGCAATAGTGAAAACACAACATTTTTGAATATGTGCTATGTGCTAAACTCTATACTGAATATTTTATAAGTATTACCTTGGCTGGGCACAGAGGCTCATGCCTGTTATCCCAGCACTTTGGGAGGCCAAAGTGGGAAGATTGTGTGAACCCAGGAGGTCAAGGTTGTATGAGGCTTGAGTCCCGTAATCTCACCACTGCACTCCAGCCTGGGCGACAGAGCGAGACCCTGTCCAAAAAACAAAAAAAGTATTGGAACGGGAGAAGTTCCCTTATCCCTCTTGCAGGGTGTGCGATGGGGGTGTGGCTCACTTTCTCGGCGCTCCGCTGCTCAAACCTCTAGGGCGAGCATGCAGACGGGCAGATTGTGGGGCTCTGACCCCACGGCAGTGTCTAGGGGTGAATGTTTACAGTTGAAGCTCCAGTGGGCATTTGTTACCGTGTGCTCTTTCAGTTTTGTGTGTGTGTTTTGTTTGTTTGTTGTGTTTTGTTTTGTTTTGTTTTGTTTTTGAGACTGAGTCTCACCCAGGATGGAGTGCAGTGGCACCATCTCCGCTCACTGTAACCTCCACCTCCTGGGTTCAAACTATTCTCCTGCCTCAGCCTCCCGAGTAGCTGAGACTACAGATGTGTACCACCACGCCTGGAGAATTTTTGTATTTTTTGTAGAGACGAGGGTTTCACCATGTTGGCCAGGCTGGTCTCGAATTCCTGGCCTCAAGTGATCCACCCACCTCGGCCTCCCAAAGTTCTGGGGTTACAGGTGTGAGCCAGTTTTGCCCTCTGTAGGCTGCTTGTGTTTATCAGTTCAATGAGACCCTCTGCCTTATCACAAAGGCAGAGGGCTTTCTGTATCCCAGGGTTCTTGCCTTAGTGTACCGGAAAAATCAGATCACAAATTGACTTGGAGGACGAGTGCAAGGTTTTTTATTGAGTGATTGTAGCTCTCAGAAAGGTGGATGGGGAGGCCAGAAGGAAGATGGAATGGAAAGGTGGATTTCCCCTGGTCGATGGCCTGCAAGTGTGCTCTTCCTCCAGTGTGCTCCCCTAGACGTCCAGTCGCTTGTGTCTTCTTCTGCTTGTGTGTTCCCCAATGTCCAGTCACTTGTGTGCCCTTCCCACTAGGGTCTTCGGGTTTTTATAGGCACAAGGTGGGGGCATGGCAGGCCAGGGTGGTCTTGGGAAATGCAACATTTGAGCATAAAAACAGAAATGCCTGTCCTCACCTAGGTCCATGGGCACAGGCCCAGGGGTGGAACCCTAGCCAGGGACCCTTCCTCCTCTACCCAGCACTTCCCAGTCCACCTCTCATATCAGTATTACCTCATTTAATCTTTACAACAACCCTGTGAGGTAAGAACTATTATTACCCCCATTTTACAGATTAGGACACTGAGGCACACAGCAGCTAACCAACTCACCAAAGGGGATATGGCTAGTAATTGGCAGAGGCCAGATTTGAATCCAGGTAGTCTGGCACGGGCACCAGGAGGACTTGAGTGGGGACATTTTAGGCAGAGGAAACAGTAGCAAGTGGGCATGAACCAGCATGAAAAATTGGAAACACACCAAACTTGGAATCACTGGACTGTAAAGTGGGGATAACCGAGAGGCCAGGATTGTGAGGCTGGAACAGTACATAGAAGCCATATTGTGAAGGGTCTCAGATGCCCTGCTCTCAGCTTGGGCTTGACATGTTAAGAGCAGGAGGCGAGAAGGACAGGAGAGTCTTAAGCAAGAACAGACCTAATTGTATTGGTGTGATGACTGTCTTTCCTTCCCCAACTCCCTTAGGTAACAAACTCATGCTGCCACACAGAAATCACACCAAACCTCATTTTTTCTCTAAATGTGCATAATTGTACTTCTTGCTGCTGCATTTCCAGATGCTCTCTAAAGACAGTCATACTCTAAGACAATGGTTCTCATGTTGAAATTTCTGGACTGGCAGCATCAGAGCCAGCTGAATACACAGTTCTTTCAGCCCTACCCAGTACCTACCAAATCAGAAACCCTGGAAGTAGGGTCTGACAGTGCATGCTTTAAAAAGCGTCCAGGGTCAGGCACAGTGGCTCACACCTGTAATCACAGCACTTTGGGAGGCAGAGGCTGGCAGATCACGAGGTCAAGAGATCGAGAGCATCCTGGTCAACATGGTGAAACCGCATCCCTACTAAAAATACAAAAATTAGCTGGGCGTGGTGGCGTGCACCTGTAGCCCCAGCTACTCAGGAGGCTGAGTCAGGAGAATGGCATGAACCCGTGAGGTGGAGAGTGTGATGAGCCAAGATCATGCTACTGCGCTCCAACCTGGCAACAAAGCGAGATTCTGGCAAAAAAAAAAAAAAAAAAAAAAAAGGCCTCCAGATGATTCTGAGGCACATAAGACATGAAAACCCCTGTTTTCCATTGTTGCTTAAATATTGCATGTGCATCTGGTTTATTTCTTCTCTCAACTCCTTGAGGTAAGGAACCATGTATTCTGTTTTATCATCCTGCATGCCACCCCCTATTCCTGCTCCCTGACATGGATAACTATGCATATCTCAGCTCTGCTACTGTACATAATAAATCTCTTATTCTTTCTATGCCTCAGTTTAATCATCTGTAAAATGGGAATAATAATACTGATTTCATTCAAGTTTTGTATTAAGAGTTAATGCAAGAAAAGTTTTCAGGACAGATCTTCTTGACTTATATTAAGTGCTCAATTTTATACAGATGCTCCTTGACTTACAATTGTGTTAAATACTAATAAGCCCATCATAAGTTGAGGAGTACCCTGAATGACTGTCACCTTTGTACTATCATTAAGTTGAAAAATCATAGGTTGAACCATCCTAAGTCAGGAACCGTGTGTATATTATTAGTTATTTGTACCTAGTGTTCAGTGAATACACAAGAATTCATTAATAATTGAGAGTACATTTAGACAAAGAGGGTAGAGAATTAGAAAAGGCAGGATGGGAGAGTAGGTCAGAGAAAATGAGTAAAGAAAACCTGTTTTAGATTCAGCTAGCCCTACAGGGCTGTCCCAGCAATCCAGGAGCCTGGCTTTGCAGGGAGTCAGAGAAAGAGATGGGAGAGAGGGGAAAGAGGCAGAAATAGGACCATTTATGTCCACAATAGGCAAATCCACAGAAACAGAAGGTAGATTAGTGGTTGCTGAGGGGTGGTAGGTGGGAATGGAGTTTGACTGGGTATGGGAATTTTGGGGTGAGGGTGATGAAAATGCTCTTGAATTACCTAGTCATGTGATTGCACAACCCTGTGAATATACTCAAAACCACTGAATTACATATTTTAAAAGGATAAATTTTATACTATATGAATTCTGTTTCAAAGAACAAAAACAAAAACAAAAAAACTGTTTTAAAAAACAAATAGGCTGAGTCAATCTGGAAAGAGAATTCAAGAGCTTAGTCTTTTTCTTCCATTAATCCCCAGGAAACTAGGCACAGAGCAGGTGCGGAATTGAGACCAGGAAAAAAAGACAGTCTTGTGGCTGGATTTTGCTCTAATTTATTTGCTTGCCACATAGGGGCAACCAACTCATTTCCTGTGTCATTACTTCTAAAGACATAAAGTCTGACATTTTCATTAAGACTCGCCATATCAATGGCATAAAATTAAATTCCAAGAGAGAGACACAACCTGATTGTAATAAAAGAGCAATCCAAGACTGGCACATAATGGAGAATCTCACAAACATGTGTGTCACATGCTTGAGATCAACATGGGTGAAAATATCAACCTTTTATTTCTAAGTCCTCAGGCAACATAACCTAGCCAAATAGTCCTGGAAGATCAAATTATATACCCTAAGGGCCCAAACCACTTAACTTTCACTCCAAGCTTTTAGACTTTCCAAGAAAATCATTTGATGATTATTTCACTGAGTGATAAAAACAGACTTATGCCTTTATAATACAGAGTAAATGAATCAGGACTTGGGGACTTTTCAGATTTAAATATATGCTCCAGTGTTAATTGTGGAGTGGGGGGCACTTTATTTTATTAACAATAGTCTAAACATGTCTGCTTTATAGACACTCTGTGCGACAAGATTGCTTACTGCCAGGAGAGTTCTACCAGGAAAAGTTCAAGACAAGAAGCAAAGTAAACAAGTACGAATCAATGAATGCTGGCAAAAGTAATTTAAATAAAGGCAAAAGGGAGGACATGCAGACTAGTAGAGTCAGGGATGCCATATGCCACAGGCCTAAGTCTATTAGACCTTAAATCCTCAACCAAATTAAGGATATGAATCTATATAGTGCAATGATTGAGCATGCAGATTTTAGAATTAGGCTGCCTGGGTTCAAATATTGACTCTATTCTCTGCTCTTCTCACTTCCCTAAAACATTAGTCTATTATTTCTTTCATAGCACTTTCCACAATCTTTATTGTTATGACCTGACTCCTACTAGATTATAAATTCTATGAATACGACAAAGTCCCATATAGTAGGTACTCAATAAATATTTGTAGAGTTTAACAGAACCCTTACCTTTCTGTAGTTGTAGTACCTATGTAATAAAATTGTTGACAGGAATCTACATAAAAGTATAGTGCCTGATACGTAGCAAGTGCTCAAAAAATGCTACCTATCTTAAAGGAGAATTTCTAGATAAGCACCATGCTTGGAACAGACAACTCAGTAGGCTGGAGTCCTTTCTTTAACAATGACATTTCATTTGCTTTTAAAACATAAGCAAACCTAGCAAGAATGTTAATACATAAATTCTGGGTCATGGATAATTTGTGGCTTATATATTACTCTCTGTATTTTTATGTTTCATGTTTTTCAAACATGCCTGATGTCTTTGATGTTTTTCCTGTAGATAGGTACAGTATTTGCCCTCTCCTGTTGAATCTTGGAAAGTTCACCTGTAACTCATAGAATGTTGTGGGAGGGACATTTGTGTCAGTTTTGAGGACAGGTCAGAAAAGACAATTTCTGTTTCCTCCTTGCTTGCTGGGAACACTTATGCTTGGAGCCCTGAGTCATTATGTAAGAAGTTTGGCCACCCTGAAGCCACTAGACAGTGAGGAAGCCAGTATTGTGAAGAGGCAACATGTAGACAATTGAGTTAGCATTTCTAATCTTTGAGAATCCTTCCAGCCCAGGAATCAGAAGTAAGAGTGAACAAGAGACTTCAGATGATTTTAGACCCTGGCTATCAATTCACCCCTAGCCTTTAGGTTTCCCAGTAGAGACACCAGACTAGAACAGAGACAGCTGTCCTCATTATGTACTTTCTAAATTCCTGACCTGAGGAATGTGTGAGCATAATGAAATTGTGGTTGTTTTAAGCTGTGAAACTGGGTGGATTTGAATATAAATAATGTAAAAGAAAGAATGACCTTTCTTTTTTCAAACATACATAATAGTATGTTTGAAATATTTCATAATTTAAAAGAAAGATTATTCAAAGGACCAGTCCTCCTCTTATGTTGCCACTCCCAATTCAGCTCTGGGTCACTGGAGCAAAAGCTAGGATGTATCTCAAGAGTAAGTAGCCACATCATGATGCCATTCGAAGGGCACTAAATTTCCAAAATACATCACCCCCTTCTAAGGTCTGAAATGCTTCCAATCAAGATTTCTTTGAGATATTTTATCTGTGAGAGCCAACTATTAAGAAATACTTATAAATAATCCCCCAAAAGGCATGGGAGTGGGGGACAAGGAAGGATATCATTTGACCTGGGCATCTTAAACAATAAGGGCTTTAACTTTCAGCTTCTGACGTGATTACCAGATGAGTTTCCAGATATGCAGAAAACAATGACACAACCAAAAGAAGATATTTGTCATATATCTTTAAGCGTCTGTCTTATTAATGGAAAAACCAAACTCTGTAAAATATTTAAAGAGGTTTATTCTGAGCCAGCATGAGGGAACATGGCCCCAGAAACAATTTCAAGAGGTCTTGAGAAAGTGTGCATAAGGGGGTCGGGTTACAGATTAGTTTTATACATTTTAGGGGGACAGAGGTTACAGTCAAGACATAAATCAACACATGTAAGGTATACGTTGATTCAGCCCAAAAAGGTACAACATCTCAAAGCCAGGGGTTGGGGAGGAGGCGCTACAGTTCATAGGTGGATTTAAATATTTTCGAATTGGCAATTGGTTGGAAGAGTTACCTTTGTCTAAAGACTTGAAGTTAGTAGAAAGAAATGCTTGAGTTAATAATAGGGAGGTTATGAAGGCCAAGGCTTCTGTCATGTAGATGAAGCCTTGTAGGCAGTAGTCTTTAGAGAGAATAGATGGTAAATATGTCTTTTTGGAAGAGTGTCAGATGCTTAGTTAATCTCATCTCAATCCAGGAAAGGCCTAGAAAGGGAAGGCATGGCTTCATTAATGAAGATTCTCTATAGATGCAAATTTGTCCCACAAAAGACAGCTTTGCAGGGCTGTTTAAAATATATCAAATAATCTATTTTGGGGTGAAATATTTTGATTTCCTTCAGGGCCTACTATCTATCATGTGGTGCCATGCCATAGTCAGCTTTGAATTTGGTATCTTATTATCACAAATAATCTGTTTTGTCAGTTTTATGATCTCTATTTTAATGTTAATGCTAGTCAATTGTGCCTAACCTCCAAAAGGGAGAGGATATAATGAGTTATGTCAGACCTTCCTTCCTATCAGAGTCAGGAATTCCATTTTTCAGGTTTCTCTGAGGTTCCTTTGGCCAAGAGGAGGTGGTTCATTCAGTTGGGGGGCTTATGATCTTATTTTTGTTTTACAGTCTCATCATCAGACCCACTGCCTGTCCTGCACTGTGATTTTTTTTTTTAACCTGGCAATTATCTTGTGACTACTACAATTATATTGTAGAACATTGCCATCTGTGGTGAAATATTTAAATTAGAATCAGGCTATAGATTATGAGTGACTCACAGTCATCAGCATCACTCAAACCCCTAATTGGCAAAATGGTCTCTGATACATCAAAAATCCTGTGACATTATTTAGCTGAAAAAATTCAGAACATTTGAATCAGTCAAAAAATATGTTAATCATTAGCTCTTTGTGAGAAGATAGGAACAAATCAATGCTTTGTCTTTTTAAAATTAAAAGTATGTTTTTGTTCCACATAAAAAATGAAAATATAGCACAATATGAGTAACATATTTGGTATTTAAAAATATATATATACAGAAAGTCTTAATACCTAGAAATGGTCTCTTTGTATCTGGCTTTCTGAGAAGTCCCAGGGGATACTAAAAAAGCTATCATTTTGGAGGAACATCGGGAATTAAGTTTAATAGTGGAGTTTTATACAGAAATTATCTTTGAAATCTTTTCTAACCATGAAGACCAGTGAGTGACCAGGAAAAGGCCCCTTGTGGGATAATGTGCAGCTCAGGAAGAGGAAGAACTAGAGTCTTGTATCAAATAGTCTTCTCTGCAAGTTTTGCCTGGTACTCCCAGAAAAAAGGGGTCCAGGGGACTGAGACTGACTAGATCAGTCTTTTCTGAATGTGGATGTTTTGATGCAAAATTGAACTCCTGTCTGTGAATCCAAACAGGGTAGATGGCTACTGCTCTATTACACAAGTTCCTATCTGATCCTAGGAAAGAGCCACACTGTGGCTCGTCCATTCCTTGCAACCCTAATCCAGCCTCAAAAGCTCTCTAATCGACTAGGCAGTCTGCTGTTGGGGCCCCAGAGACTGCCCAGAGGGTACTACCAGGCAGCTTCTGCCACCTTGTGTCCTGTGAGGAAAAGCAATTGCTTCCTGAGAGAAGAGCTCCATCTTTCAAAAAGAGAGCTCTCCCTATAAGAGGTGGTTTTGTGATATCCCACCTAACCTCTACCTGGCAACCAGCCTTGCTAGAGTCTTCCAAGGATTCCTGGGTGTGGGCTGTCTTAGTTTGTTTTCTGCTGCTATAACAGAATAGCAGCACAGTCAGCTACCATGGACTGAGTAACTTAGAATTAACAGAAATTTATTTGGCTTATGGTAATGGAGGCTGGGAAATCCAAGTGCATGACACCAGCATCTGGTGAGAACATTTGTGCTATGGCATAACATGGTAGAAAAGCAAGCAAACATACAAAACAAAGAGGAAATAAAACCTAATATTTTTATCAAGAGTCTCCTCCTGCAATAAATCACCCACTCTCATGATAATGAACCCACTCCTGTGATAATAGCACTAATCCATTCATGAGGGCTCTGCCCTCATGATCTAATCACCTCTTAAAGGTCCCAACTCCTAATACTGTCATAATGGCAATTAAATTTTAACATGAGTTTTAGAGGGGAAATTCAAACCATAGCAGGACCTCCCTCTGCTATGTGCCCTCCTTTCCCTCTTATTTGTGCTCTTCTTCATTTCATTTCTCTCTACTCTTCCCTGCATCTTTTTTTCTTCCTCCCATCTTTTTCCTTTCTTCTGATCTCTTCTTTTTTCTCTACCGTACTGTTTCCCCTCTACCTCTTGAGTTCTCCACAGGCCCCTCCTCATTTCTCTTTTTCATCGTCCTTTATTTGATCTGGAGTTCTAGGATTACAGGATATGAGTATACACTATATTAAGCAACTTCTTATTGCCAGGTCTTGAAATAGGCTTAGAATGGGTAAGAGGAAGTGAAAGTTGTAAATCTAAAGATTGTTTCTTGTGAGGCAAGAGAGGAGCAAGAATCCTGCATCCTTACTTCTAGACTTTTCAGGCCCTAGTATAGCAAACTCAATACTTGCTATATTAGGGGAGACAGATCACTAGGAGTCCTTTGAAATAGTTTATTATGAAATATTAAAAACATACAAAAGGTATATATATCTTTTTGTTTAATCATCAGCCAGACTAAGAAAATTGATTATTACCAATGTAGTTGGAGCCCCCATGTGCCTCTCTGATCACAACCCCTCCTTTTACTCCAGAGATTACTTCCATCCTAAATTAGGAAATTGCTATTCCGTGGGTTTCTTTATTCTTTTACTACATATGTATGTAGCAGCAGGAGCCCTTTTAAGGGCTTTGCCAACTCCCTAGTAGCAGACTTGCACCATTTTGGCAGAAGTAACAGAAAGAGGAGGTTTTGATGATTCTTTGGGGGCAGATAGCTTTCAGCTTCATGCACAGCCTGGATCCTGTAGGCTGTCAACAGTTAGCAGTTCATAATGTGATGGTTAAGAACCTGGACTCTGCAACCACACTGACTGGCTCTGAATCCCAACACTGTACTGCCTGCCTGTGTAACCTTGTAAAGTCTTTAGAATAAATAGTGCCTGGTACATAGTAAGTGCTCCATAAATGGAAACTTTTGATTAGTAGTAATGAAGGGCATTTGCTAGATAATGAAGTGGAAGTCTTCTCACTTTGACATCAGCAAAGAGAGGCTTCAGCTAGATAACGAGTGGCCTCTGGAACTCCACATGGGAGGAGCAATTTCATGGATCTGAGTGAAACTGACCCAAAGGAAGAGTAGTTGACACCCTGCCCTACTCTAATTAGTGCCTTACAAGATGTTTGGAGCTTGTTACAGAATCTCCGGAGACTCCAAGTTTTCTCTGAAGAGCACATGCCTGATAAGGGCTTGGAGATTGTGGTATAAAAAATTATGCTGTGACAGTGTCTACGCAATGATAGCAAGCTTTCATCTACTATGACCTCCCCACCCCCCAACACATGCATGGAAAAAAAGATCAATCACAAATAACAACAAAAATAGAAACAAACAATGGATTCATCCTAGTTTGTTGCTGTTGACTTTAAGGTTTGATTCTGGGATCCTGGGAGTATGGCAGTACCACTGATGTATATGGAAGAGTTGATGCAGGGAATAAATTTAGAGTGGAAGAAGAGTAAGTTTAGATACATTGAGTTGAAAATCATGATGGACTATATAAATGGAAATGCTCTCTAAGCAGTCTTCTAAAGTAAAAGGCAATTGCTCCATTTGCTTATTGAGCAAAACAAATAAAAGGCAATAGTTCTTCAGTTTTATTTTATATCAATTGGTCTTGCTAGGGCTCAAGAATCTACATTTTAATAGTATTTTAAGTGAGTTGGCTCCTGGTGGTCTTTGCACAAAGCACGCTAGTAAAATTTCTGATACATGGTGTGAGGAAGGGAGTTTCATATGGGGAAAATGGTAGACTCCCAGGATAACGCAAAGGGAAAGGGATGAAAGAACAATCTGGCCAGCTTCTCGAATGTTTGCCGAGGAGTAGCCCTGACCAACCAGGCTTTTGGTTGATTAAGTGGAACCAAGCCCTTCCTTCTATTCCAATTCTGTCCTCCCTACTCTGACTGTGTAATAAATCATATCTTTCCTTGCACTGTTATCTTGTCATCTCATATTTGTTTATTGGCATCTAGTTTGGGGATATGGGGAGGAATCAGTACTGAGGCACAGGGGAGTATTTAGTGTATTGGCATAGGGCAATTGGGATGGAGATGAAGGTAGGGGCTCTGAGTTTTTCATCGAGGTTTCACAGTGCAATTTGAATTGAGCTTGCTACTTTGAGAGACAACAGTGTAGGCCATGAGGCAACAAGACAGACCAGTGCTATAGATGTATATTTCTGAGTTATTAGCATATATGATAAAGTATACCTCAGCTACACAAAATGAAATGATTTGGAAACTATGTTGTTTATTTGTCAGTATAGACAAGTGATCTGGCTAATTCAGACTGTTCACTAATGACTACATGAACTCATAATTGCCAGCTAACCATCTCACTGTGGGCTCTTGTAAACACAGTTCCAAGTTTTCAAGTTCCACTTGAAAAAGAGCTAGTGAAAAGTTAAGAGATCCAGATAAAGCAAGCTGTGCTTGAAGAGCCATAGAAATGAAGATTGCTATCTTGGCCAAGAGAGGCATAGAATGGGAGAGGACAGCTTGAAGCTGCTTAAATTTCTGGAGAGGCCAAAAAAAATCAACTGATTCCTCCTTTTCTCTATAATCCACAAACAAGGGGTTACTCAGTGAAATCAATGGCAAATAAACATAAAACAAGTAAAATGGATTATGTTTTCCTGTATGTCACTCCTCTGTGGAAGTCACTACAATGGAAGTCGTAAATGGAAATGTCTGGAACATGCTTTAAAAGTGGATAGGCTAAATTTAGTTCTAATCACATTCGCATCTTTGGCCCAAGTTAAGTATAATTCATTTTCACGTTTCAAGTTCCAAGCCTATAACTTGGTGAGGCAGGGGAGAGGGGAGCTTCAGGAAAGAATGATGTCTTCTAAGAAGTGCAGTATACAATTAACACGCACTGTGGGTTTTCATTAGCTGGCTTGAGTTAGTGTAGAGGAGTCTGAATCCATTTTGCTCTCACTTCTCTTGGAGCCTTTTTTAGCTTTGCAGAATTCATGATTCATAGAATCAGTACCATGCACTTCAGAGTTGGAAGCATCCTTAAAGAGGACCTAATTCAATCCTGTCATTGTTCAAATGGGATTCAGAGCCCGGAAATGACTTTCTGAAGGTATCAAACCTATTTATGTGCTTGGACAGAAGTAGAAATGTAGTCAAACTAGTTATTTGGTATGGAACAGGTAAAATGCTCAGACGCTTGTCTAAATGGACTAGATCAGTGGTTCTCAACACTGGTTGCAGGAGGGGTATTCAAAATATTTAATAATGGGTGTAGTACTGGGTACTGATTAATTAGAATGGAATCTGGCTAAATGCTGAAGCTTTGTGCTGGAGGACTCCTTCAGGGCCAGGCATTAACTCTTTAGTTACTGATTATGAGAAAGTCTAGGGGTTCTGAGCTGGAGGAGATGAGGTTTCCAGGGCACTTGGGTCTCAGGGCATTTACCAATTCACTTGAAAATATCTCTCAATATTTTCACAACTTGTATGGCTATACCAGTGCATCCTGACTGAATTATCTTCCTTCTTTGACCTCACACTAGAATCATTGGGAAGCCTTTAAAATATTAGTGCCTGGGTAATTTTAATGTGTGGCCAGGAATGAGAACCGTTGGACTAGATATATTGCCATTGTGGAGAGCTATTTCCTTTTGAGCATAGCTCACAACCATCACTTGGGGGCATGATTAGGATAAGAACCAGTGATCAAGCCTGTTGGACTTCCTCTAAGGCCATTGGACTTAATCTTGGTTCCTAAATAAGCATATCATGACTTGTCTGGGAAACACTGCCTGGGCCCCAATATCTATACAAATTATCTTTGCAATAAACTGAAGTTCTCATATTAGTCTGGATATAAGGTAGCACAGAAACTCCACACAAGGTCATCTTTAACTCTACAAGCCAGGATGGATGCCTTTGTGTGTCCAATGCAATTGTCTTTGTACTGTGAGCTCATATCTCTGAAAGTAATGGGCCTAGAAGCTAATCCTTTTTAGTGCGAGCCAGGGAAGGGTTTTAGAACTTGAAATGGAAGATTTCATCAGATGGAGCAGGTCCCTTGAAGAGGTCCAGTAGACAAGCTGACTACATCCCTTATCAGAGGACAGTGTGAAAAGAACTTAGTGATCGGGATGGAAGTCATGGGTGTATATGGGGGGTAAGATATAACCTGGAAAACAAAACAGGAGGGGGAAGTTCAGATACTAAATATGAGTGAGCATGGAGAAGTCAGACACAGAAAGGGATGTGGGGAGATCATGGGTACTTCTGGATGAATCACCACAACCATCATTATTTTCTGCAACAGTTTTTAACCAAGATTTTCAAACACACAGAAAAGTTGAAAGACTTTCACAGTGAACGTCCATATACCCAACACTTAGATTCTACAATTTACATTTTATTGTACTTTGCATTATCACAAACCTAATTTTTCTATCCCGCTATCCATTCATCAATCCATATTATTACTTTTATACATGTCAAAGTAAATTGCAGACAGTAATACACTTCTCCCTGAATACTTCAGCATGCATATCATCAGGTAAAGGTCAGAATTTGTTTATGGTACTTTTTCTTTTGAAGTTAAATTTACATAAAATGAGATACATAAATCTCAATTGAACCACCAGTGAGTTATGGCAAATGGATACAAACGTGTAACCAAAACCCCTTTCAAGATGTAAAACATTGTCATGACTTTAGAAAGTTTTTCATGCCCTTTTTCATTCAGTCCCCACCTTTATCTCTGCCTCAGGTAACCACAGTTTTTTTCACCATCGACTAATTTTGCTTCTTCTAGAAGTTTATATAATTAAATCATACAGTTTATTACACTTTTTTGTGTAATAATTCTTTCATTCAGCATATTTTTAAGATTCATCCACGCTATTGCATATATCAATAATTCATTCCTTTTCATTGCTAAGTAGTATTTCACTGTACGCCTATACCACAGTGTTTTATCCATTCACATATTAATGAACACATGAACTATTTCCAGTTTGGAAGTATTATGAATAAAGCTTCCATGAGTATTCATATGTAAGTTTTTGCATGGACAAATGTTTTATCTATTTTGGGCAAATACCTAGAAATAGAATTTTTAGATAATAAGGTTGCTGTATATTCACATTTATAACTAACTGCTGGACATTTTTCCAAAGTCTTTATACCATTTTATACTCCCAGCAAAAAATGTATGCAAGTTCTAGTTGCTTTGCATTCTTTCCACCATTTGGTGTTGTCTGTTTAATTTTAGCTGTTCTTCTGGGTGTCTACTGGTATCTCAGTATGATTTTAGTTTGCAGTTCTCTGATGTCTAATGATGTTGACTGCATAGTCATGTGCTTATTGGTTATTCAAATATCTTTTGTGAAGATTCTGTTTAAACATTTTGTCTGTTTTGATCAGGTTATTTGTCTTTATATATTCTGAATACCATTTCTTTATCTGAGATATGCTTTGGGATATTTTCTCCTGAATGTGGCTTGTCTATTCATTTTCTTAATGGTGCTTTTTGATAAAAAAGTGGTTTTTAATTTTGATGCTCTTAATGTATCAATTTTTATTATATAATTATTTCTGTGTCCTAAGAAACTTTCATGGAGATATGCTCCTATATTTTCTAGAATTTTTATAGCTTAAGTTTTATCATTAGGTATGTAATCCTGTGCAAATTAATTTTTTGTATGGTGTTATGGTCTGAATATTTATGTTCCCCCCAAATTAATATGTTGAAATTATAATCCACTAGTGATGGTATTCAGTGGGGGGCCCACTGGGAAGTGATAAGTTCATGAGAATGGAACCCTCATGAATAGGATTAGTTTCCCTATAAAAGAGGCCTAAAGGAGATTGTTTACTTCTTCTACCATGTGAGGACACAGCGAAAAGACAGCCATCTATGAACCAGAGAGTGGGGCCTCACCAGACACCAAATTTGCCAATGCCTTGATCCTGGACTTTCCAACCTCCAGAACTGTAAAGAATAAATTTTGGTTGTTTATAAGCCAATCAGTCTATGGTATTTTGTTACAGCAGCTCAAATGGACTAAGATATGTAGTTTGAGGTAGAGATTAGGTTTCTATCTGTATATCCAGTTTTCCAGCACCATCTGTTGACGAGTCTTTACTTTTCTCATTGAATTGCTTTAGCATCTTTGTCAAAAATTAGATGACTATAAAAGTGTGTGTTTATTTCTAGACTCTATATTTTGCTCCATTATTTGTCAGTCCTTACACCAATGATATATGGTCTTGATTACAGTGGTTTTACAATAAACATTGAAGTCAGGTATAGGAAATTTTGTGATCTTTCTGGTGAGTTTTTTATGCTAATAAAATGGGTTTTATTTTGTTAAAGTGGTATTTGAAAGATCCAGTTTATTTTATTTGAATTTCAATAGTTTTGGGGGAACAGGTAGGTTTTGGCTACATGCAGAAGTTCTTTAGTGATGATTTCTGAGATTTGGGTGCACCCATCACCCTACAGTGTACACCATACCCAATATGTAGTCTTTTGTCCATCACCCCCCTCCCACCCTTCCCCTTGGGTCCCCGAAGCCCATTACATCATTCGTATGCTTTTACATCCTCATAGCTTAGTTCCCACTTACAAGTGAGAACATATGATATTTGGTTTTCCATTCCTGAGATTTGTTTAAGATTGCTTTAGATATCTAGTTCCTTTGTATTTCCAAATAAATTTTAGAATTAGTTTGTACATTTCTATGAAAGAGCCAGATGGGATTATGTTTGGCATGTGGTTGAATTCCTAGACCATTTGGGGGAAATGAACATCTTAAGACAAGTCTTTCAATATACAAATATGGTATTTCCATGCATGTATTTAGAGCTTAATTTATCTTAATTAAGCTTTGAGCTTTTTCAGTCTAGAGGTCTTGGCACATCTTTTGTTAAATTTATTCCTAAGTAGTTTATGTTTTCTTATGCTATTACAAATGGAATTGATTTCTGAATGTCACTTTCCAATAGTTTGCCAGTATAAAAAATGCAGTTGACTTGTTATGCTAACATTGTACTATGTAATTTTGTTAATTCACTTATTAGTTCCAGTAGTTATTTAAAATTCTTTAGGATTTTCTGTGTAAGCCATCATGCCATCTGCAAATTGTTCCTTTCTCATATTTATGCCTCTAATTTCATTTGCTTGCTTTATTGCAAAGGCTAGAATCTCCAAAACAATGTTGATTAAAAGTGGTCAAAACATGTAGTATTTCACCATTGAGTATGGTGTTAGATGTACATTTTTCATAGATACATTTTATCAGATAAGAAGAGTCCCTCTATTCCTAGTTTGCCTAGAATTTTAATCATGAAAAAGTGCTGATTATGTCATGATTCTTCAGCATATGTGGATGTGATTATATGAATTTTCCCTTTGTGCTGTTAACATGGTGAATTATATTGATTGATTTTCAAGTGTTAGGTAAATCTTGAATTCCTAGGATAAATCTTGCTTGGTCCTGCTGTATTATATTGTTTCTATATTGCTAGGATTGTATCTGTTAATACAGTGTTAAGGAGATTTGCACCTATGTTCTTGAGATACTGGTCTATAAATTTCTTTTAATATCTTTGCCATATTTTAGTGTTGGCATTATGCTGTCCTCAAAACATGAAGTGGAACATATTTCCTTCTTTTCTAATTTCTGTCTAAATTTGTGTTCAGATTGGCATTGTTTGTTCATTACATGCTTGACTGATTTCATTAGTGAAACAATCCTGGCACAGAATTTTTATTCAGGAAAAGATTTTGATTATAAATTCAATTTCTTTAATCGATATGGTGCTGTTTATAATTGGTGAGTTGTATTTTTAAGTAATTTGTGTATTTTATCTGCATTATTAAATTTTTTGGCTTGAAGTTCTTCATAATAATCTCTTAATAATATACTTTTATGTTTGCAGATTGTTAATGGTAACCCCACTTTCATTTCTGATATTGGTAATTTATATTTTCTGATTTTTTTTCCTTGAGAAGTCTTACTAGGGGTTTATCAAATGTGTTGATCTTTGTGAAGAATCCATTTTTGGTTTTATTATTTTTCTCTATTTTTCATTTGTTTTTTATTTAATCAATTTCTGCTCTTTAGGATTACCTTCCTTCTATTTGGGTTTAATTTGTTCTTCTTTTGCTGGATTCTTAGAGTGGAAACTTATATTATTGATTTTGGACCTTTCTTCTTTTCTACTATAATTGTCTAACATAAACTTCCTTCAATGCATAGCTTAAACTGCATCTCATTAATTTTGATAGGTTGTATTTTTATTATCACTCAGTTTCAAATGTTCTCTAATGTCCCTTGTGATTTGATCCATGGATTATTTAGAAATGTGTTACTTAATTTCCAAACATTTTTGTTTATCCAGATATCTTCTTATTAATTTCTAATTCAACCATGGTCAGAAAACAGACTTTGTATAATATCTGCATTAGTTTTCTAGGGCTGCCATAACAAAATATTACAAAATGGGTGACTTAAAAAGAGAAGTATATTGTCTCACAATTCTGGATGCTTGAAGTCAAAAATCAAGATGTAGTTAGGACCAAGTTTCCTCTGTAACCCATAGGGGAGAATCCTCCCTTGCCTCTTCCTAGCTTCAGGTGGTTTGCTGGACATCCTTGGTGGTCCTTTGCTTGCAGCTGCAAGACTTCAATTTCTGCTTCTATCACCACACAGAATTTTTCCCTCATGTGTTTATGTCTCTGCATTTTTTCTTCTCATAAGGACACCACTATCATCTATATGTTATAGCTGTCAGATAAGTCAGACCTATATACATGTTAAATTTCACACAACAATGTTATATCTTTGCTTTAAACACTCATATGTGTTTCAAGGAAATTAAGAGGAAAGTCGTTTTTCTATTTACTAGATATTTACCGCTTCTGGTAATCTTCATTTGTTTCTGAAGATTCTGGTTTTCAATCTGGTATAATTTCTCCTTTAGCCTGATGTATTAGGCCATTCTTGCACTGCTAAAAATACATATCTGAGACCAGATAAAGTATAAGAAAAGGGGTTTAATTGGCTCATGGTTCTGCAGACTATACAGGAAGTATAGTGGCAGCTGCTTCTGGGCAGGCATCAGGAAGCTTCCAATCATGGTAAAAGGCAAAGGGGGGCACAGGCACTTCACATGGCAAAAGCAGGAGCAAGAGACAGATAGTGGAAGGGGGTGAAGTAAGGGCCACACACTTTTAAACCACCAGATCTCATGTGAACTCAGAGCAAGATCTCACTTATCACCAAGGAGATGACCCAAGCCATTCATGAGGGATCTGCCTCCATGTTCCAGACATCTCCCAAGAGGCCTTACCTGCAACACTGAGGATTACAATTCAACATGAGATTTGGTAGGGACATGCATTCAAACTATATCACCTGAATAACGCTATCATTTCTTGAAGTACAGATCTGCTGGAGACAATGTCTATTTGTTTTCTTCTATGTAAAACTATTTTTATTTCACTTTCTTTCTTGATGGATAAGTTCTCTGGATATAAAATTCTAGTTTAAGAGATTTTTCCCCCAAAAGATATTGTTCCACTGTATCCCATTATATTATATTTTGTATTCCAGTTTCTTCTAATTCAAACATCTAAATCATTTCTAGATTATCAGAAACGTTGTTCCCCTATGTAATGTATTATTTTCTCTGGTTGTTTTGGGGTACGTTCAAGATTTTCTCTTTATCTTTGGTTTTCATCAGTTTGATTAGACATGGTTTTCATGGTATTTATTTTGTTCACTGAGATTCCTGAATCTGTAAATGCATGTCTTTCACCAAATTTGGGATATTTGCACCCATTATTTCTTTTAAAAGTTTTTTTTTTTTCCTGCTTCAATCTCTCTTTCCTTTCCTTTTGGAACTCCAGCTATATATGAGTTAGAACTTTGATACTGCCCCATTTGTCTCTGAAGATTTCTTTCCTTTGTTTGTCAAATTGGATACTTTCTATGGATCTATCTGCAAGTTCATTGACTCCTTACATTGTCATCTACAATTTTTTGCCCATTTCGATTTCTTAAAATTTCAGATATTGTATTTTTCAGTTTTAAATTTTCACCTATTCCCTTTTTATGGTTTCTATTTCTCTGCTGAGATTCCCAATCTTTACATTCACTGTAAGCATATTTCCTTCATTAAGCATAGTTGTAATAGCTGCTTAAATACCATTGTCTGCTAATTCCAACATGAATCATTTCAGAGATGGTCCTTATGAATATTTTTCTGTTGAGAATGGGTCATATTATCCAGCTGCTTCATACATATACCATATAGTTTTGAGTAGCATCCTGGACTTCATGAATATTGTATTGTGGAAACTCTGGGTAATATTATATTTCTCTGATGAATGTTAATATTGTTATTTTAGCAGGCAACTGCAAACTGACTGATCTAATGTCAGATCAATTCGTTTACCTTTAGCTGAACTGCTTGGAGTCTTCTCTGCACGTACAAAGTTCAGAGGTCAACCAGAGAGCAGAGAGTTGGAAAGAATTTGTTCAGAGAATTTGTGCTTCCTTTTCTTTGTCACTTTCCTTTCTGATAATTCCTCCTCCCTTCCCAGCAGCTTTGGTGGGCCCAAACTCTATCCTTTCACTACTCAATCTAGAAAAACCTGCCAGTTTTCTGTCAGAGCATTAGCTGTTTCCATGGCACAGATTAGGGCCTACCCCCAGGCAAGAATCTGTGAAAGAGGAGACTTAAACCCTTTGCCATTCTCTTTGTCCAGCTGGTGACTCTCCAGAATCTGCCTGCTTTCTGTTTTCCAGTCTCTTAATTGAGTTGCCTTTCAAATTTTGTCCAGACTTTATATTTTTGTCTTCAGGAGGGTTGGTCCAATATGAGTTTACTTGGCCATAACCAAAAGTAGAACCCATGAATTTTTTCAAAAAAAACTTTAATTACAAAAAAAGGCTATATTTTCTATTCTCCTTGTTAAAATTTCAAATCGTGTAGATGGAGCAAAAGTCCCTCTTGTTCCACTCTATTTCATTCTCTTCCCCCAAGGTAGCTATTAGTAGTTTGGTACACATCCATCCAGATCTTTCTCTATGAAATAAAGTATATATGTGTGCATACTAATATAAAATTTTGGAGTTTCACATATGTAAATTAGATAGGTGGTATAAAATGGAGGTTAAGATTGTAGATTATATTGTCAAACTTCTTGAATTCAAATCCACATTGTAGCACTTATGACGTATATTACCTTAGTGAATTTCTTCAAACCTTCTGTGCCTGAGTTTTTCCATTTGTAAAAGGGGGATAATGATATTGCCAACCACGTAGGTAGGGTTATGATAATGGCAATAATTAGTACATATAAAGGATTTGAGACATGTCTGGCATAAATTAAGCCCTCAATAAATGCTATGATTTATTATTATTCTGTAACTCACTTCCCCCTCAACAATGTTTTAAATATTTTAAATATATAAATTTCATTTTTATCCTGCTGCAAAGTATTTCATAATATGGAAGCACCAAGTTTGGCTTTTCCACTACCCTACTGATCAACATCTGGGTTTTTACTTTTTTGCCTCTTCTGTGAATAAGACCATAAAGAACATCCTGGTACATGCCTCTTTTTCTGCATAGAAGAGCATTCCTCTCAGAATAAATACATAGAAGTAGACTAGCTGGGCCAGAATATATGTACATTTCAGTTTTGTATGGAATAAAGCAAATGAAAAATTGAGTGATAGTCTGATTCTATCAATACTACTACCCATGAGAGCAAGGATTCTCAAGGAGATACAGATGTAAGGTAGAAGAGTTTAAGAAAATCCTATGTCATCCTAAGTATAATTGGTAATATCAGTACATACTCATAGGGTATTGTACTTAAAATGCATAACAACCAACACAGTAGTAATAAGCATTTTTAGAACTCAGAAGGTGATCTTGAAAATCAGGTTCCTTGGAGAAACAGCTGATTAAAATCCTTTCAGTGGCCTACAAGGCCTAGTATGATCTGATCCCAACCTTGTCCTTATCCCCCACAACTTTCCCCATTACACTCCCCTCCTGCCACACCAATCACCCTATTTAATACTGCAAATCATTCCTTGACTCCAGTACTCTTAATCTGCCTCACACTTCTAATGTTTATTTTTTTCCATTGCATTTAGTATCTTCTAACATACCTATATATGTATGTATACATCAATAAATCTATCTATCTATCTATCTATCTATCTATCTATCTTATGATATTAGCCAAGTATTGCCAAAATAGTTTGCACTAACATACCATCCCAATTCTCAGTGACTTAAAACAACAATCATTTGTTTTCAATCACATATCTCTGGATTGAATGGGAGTTGGCTCCAAGCTTCTATTTGTATCTAATCATCCTCCACTTGTTTCTTATCTTCCATGGATGAGCAGGCTACCAGGGACATGTCTTTCTCAAACTTATGGTAGAAGCACAAGAAAGCAAGCCCAAACACACAATCACATGTTAAGCTTTTGTAAACATCACCTCTATCAATATTCCATTGACTAAAGCAAGTCTTATGAAAAAAACCAACATTAATGGGATAATAAACAATAACACACTCTGTCTCTAGTAAGAGAAACTGTACCGCCACATGGCAAAGAGTATAGATAGAAGGAAGGTGAACATTCAGAGACAAAAATTATATCAACTACATTTATTATGGTTTATTTTCTGCCTTCTTCAATTAGAATATAAATTCTACAAAGAATTGTTTTGTCATTGATATATTCCAAGTACCTAGAACAGTACTTGACACCTAACAGGTGCTCAGGAAATATTTCTTGAATTAATATGTGAATGAAGTATTTGTGTAAGAATTAATTGATCCCTCATCTTTGCTTCCACAGCACATAGTTTAGACTTCTCAGGTGGCACTCAGTACATCAGACCATGTGTATGGTTTCCTCAGGAGACATTGTGTACCTACTAGTACATCCACATTCTCAGCAGGAAGGGAGAAAGGGAAGAGCTCTCAAGCCTCACCTTCCTACTCTGAAGCCTGAAAAGGCACTGTAGTTTGGGTGGGCATGGCCTGCTACTCTACCCCATACGCAGTGTTCTGCTTGCAATGACAAGCAAAAAGCAAAGGCCATGACAGGCAGCCAGCTGGGCACTTCTGACTCAAAAATAACAACTATAATCATGATGTGAAATCAAAGGAACAAGAAATGCAGAATTGTTCTTTCTACCCAAGAAAAATTACCTGTGCCATCTCTCATCCCTGACAAATTCCGTGTTAAGCTAGCTGTCACACTGGCAAGGGTCTGGAACAATTTCCTCTAAGATGTTAATGATTGATAATGGCTATTGCTTTACCTCCTTTGCAGTGCCTTAATCCTAAGGATCTAGAAGGTGAGAGAGAAGCCAGATGTGGGCAAATGGCTTTTCTAGTGCTCCATAAGTCATCTAGCAGAGGGCCTGGTCAATATTAGTATTTTTACACACACACACATACACACACACACACACACACACACACACATACACATCAGTATGCCTGGGCCCTCAACCACAGACATTCTGATTTAATTGGTCTGGGCATTACAATTTTAAAAAGCAAAGCTCCCAAAGTAATTACAGCATGCAGCAAAGCTTGAGAACCACTGCACATAGCTCAACACAACTGCCACAAACTAGTAAAGACCTGGGGGATGGAGGACTAAGAAATTTATCTCTGCTGGAACTTCCCTAATAAGTGCAAAAACATATTGTTATCTCTCCTACCTTCAAGCCAAAACTTCTTTTTGACTTTACTTCCTCCTCCACCTATATTTTCTTTTTCCCGTTATAGAAAGACTTATGAATAGGATTGTCTACACTCAGCCCCCTGTTTCTTTCCTCCTACACTCTCTTGAACCTGCTCTAATAAGATGTCGGCTTCCACCACTTCTCCAGAACTGCTCTTATAAGGTCACTAGCAACATCCATAATGTAAAATCCAAGTATTACTTCCCAATTCTCATCCTAATTGATCCATTAGTGCTCTTCCACTGCTAATCACTCCTCCATGAAATACTTTCTTCACTTGGTTTCTATACTGATATACTCCTTTGTCTTTTACCTTTATGACCATTCTTCTCAATCTTTTTTGCTGATTTCTCCTCATCTTCCCAACCACTAAATGTTAGAGTAGCCAGGGCTCAGTTCTAGTACCTCTTCTCTTTTTATCTACACACATTCCTTAGAAGATCTCATTCTGGGTCTTAATTTTATATACCATCAATACAATGGTGACTCCAATTACCTATTTGAAATTCACACTTATATGTCAGGTAGGTATTATAAATTTAACATGTTTAAAACTCTATTCCTGGTCTTCCTCCCTTAACCTGCTCCTACTATAGTCTTTTTCATCTCAATAAGTGGCAAATCTTTATTGCCTTTTGCTAAGATCCAAAACTTTGTAACTATACCTCACATCTGATCTATTGAAAATTGTCAACTCTACCTTCAAATTTTATTGAAAATCTGACATCTTCTCACCATGTGCACTATGCCACTCTGGCACAAGTTACCATCTTATCTTGCATGGATTATTACAATGACTTTCTAACTGATGTTTTTGCTTCTGTCCTGGCCCACTTTAAACATGTTCTCAAGAGAGAAGCAAGGGCAATCCTACTAAACAATCAATCAGATGACACTCCTTTTCTCAAAATCCCCTAACAGTTCACCTTGTCCCTCAGAGTTAAAACCAACATCCTATCCATGACTTACCTTCGAAGCCTACATGATCTGGCCCTGTTCCCTCTCTGACCTCATCTCCCTCACTCTGTCTTCTCCAACCACACTGGTCTCCTTGCTGTTCCTTGACTACACCAGGCACTGTCTTACCTTAGGGCCTTTGAACTTGCTAGATTTTCTTCTTAGAACAATTTAATCCCAGATATCCACATGGCTCACTTCTGTAGACCCTTCAAATGCCACCTTCCCTGTGAGTTCACCCTATCCCAGAATTGCAAACTCCATCTCCACCCTCATTGTATACACTCCACCTCTGTTTGACCCAACATAGTATATATTACAACATACCACAGTATATACTTTTCTTATTTACCTTGTCTTTTACCTGTCTCCCCTATTCCCACCAGATGTATGCTCTGTGAAGGCAGACATTTTTTTTCTCATTCTTTTCTATTTTTTTAACCAATGGTCCCCAGAGTCTATAACAATGCTTGGCAAAAATGTGGTGCCTGATAAGTATTTGTTGAAAGAATGAAAGAAGAAAAGAAGGTAGAAGATATATTTTTATTGATATAAATTCTTTATATCATTCTTTATTTAATGAACTAGCTCAAAGATAGAATCTCTCTTTTTTTTTTTTTTTTTTTTTTTGGATCAAGGTAGTTATCACAGTGGTTAAAGGCATGGGTGCTGGAGTGTGGCAGTCTCCATTTATAAGCTGTATGACCTTGGGCAATTCACTTAACTTGCCTGAGCTTTAGTTTCCTAATGGGACATGTGAGACTCAAGTGAGACAATTCAGTAAATGGTCAGCTTCTCTGCAAAATGAGTCAAAGCATGCACTACAAGCATGAAGAAACAAAATAGTAAAATAGTCAAGTTGGTTCAAAAATATTATGACCAGCCAGACACAGTGACTCACGCATGTAATCTCAGCACTTTGAGAGGCTGAGGCGGGAGGATCACTTGAGGCCAAAAATTCAAGACCAGCCTGGACAACAAAGCAAGATCCCATTTATCAAAAAATAAAAATAAAAATAAAAAATAGCCGGATATGGTGGTACATGCTTGTAGTCCCAGTTATTCAGGAGACTGATGTGGGAGGATCACTTGAGCCAGGAGTTTGAGGTTACTCTAAGCTATGATCATGCCACTGCACTCCAGGCTGGGTAAGAGAGCAAGACTCTGCCACAATAAAAACCAAATGAACAAACAAACAAACAAAGAAAAACACATCGGGACCATGGACCTCAACTTAGATCTCTAGGCTGAATGAATTTCTACCCTAATTTGAACTAGCTATATCAATTGATTCATCAAAAGCCAAGTTCTTTGAATTCATATGTGAAATAATAATGCAGGGACTTTAGTTGTGGCCTGGATTCAAATCTTAGTTTCATATCATCTTGAGTGAGTTACTCAACCTTTTTGAGACTTAATTTCATCCTCTGTAAAACGGGAATAAAAACAACACCCTGCCTCATACGGTTGTTTTGAGAAGTAAATGAGATAAAGCATACTTAGCTAAGTGCATGGCGTATAATATTATTATAATTATTGTTATTTCAATAACCCTCATTCAAGTACTATAGCACTCTAATACCTAATAAATATTAGATGCTACATAAGTAGTTATTTAATATATGAAGTTTTTCAAATTTGAGCCAAATCAATCTGCTCATTAACACATACCTGGGGATCATCAGCAGAATTTTTTTCTTTGGCACTTATGGACTATAACATAGACACCAAATACACCATTCAGGACCATCAGTGATCAGGCAATTGGTGAGGATAATATAGCAGCATTTTCATTTATGCTTCTAAAGCAACTGAAAAAATACATTCAATTTTTAACATTTCAGGAAGAGATGAGACAAAGTACAGAGGAAAGAACAAATGTTTTTCTATAATAAGAATTTGTCAGTTAACCTGAAATCTAACATCAACATATGTTGGTAAGGGAAACAGGGAGGTGGGGGTCTATCTTCCATGGGAATTCTTAGTGGCCCAGTCTCCTTGATGAGTTAATATTCAACTGGTACAAAAATATGATAATTGATATAAAATTGCTGGTGAGACTTTCCTGGTGTTGCCCAAACGACTAGAAGATTTAGTAAACACAATGAAAAAGTCACCTAGAACTCTGCCTAGTTGCACATGGTCAAAACACCTAGTTGATTTATTTATTTATTTTTTCCAGTTACTTTGGTGACAAGCAGACATAGACCAAATTTTATTTTATTTTTTCTTGTTTTTTTAATCTGATGCCTTACTTTTGGCAATTGAAACATCTGAGCTTCCATAAGTTACAACGAATATGACACTGGAGTACCAAGAACAAAGAAAAGCTAGAGACATTTTGAGTGAAACCAAAAATATCAACCTTGGGCTTTAAGAATACTTCTCTCGGGGGTCTGTTCCAAGATGGCCGAATAGGAACAGCTCCAGTCTGCAGCTCCCAGCGTGATCGATGCAGAAGTCAGGTGATTTCTGCATTTCCAACTGAGGTACCTAGTTCATCTCATTGGGACTGGTTGAACAGTGACTGCAGCCCATGGAGGGTGAGCCGAAGCAGGGCAGGGCATCACCTCACCCAGAAAGTACAAGAGGCCAAGGGATTTCCCTTTCCTAGCCAAGGGAAGCCATGACAGACTATACCAGGAAAACCGGGACACTGCCACCTAAATACTGCACTTTTCCAACAGTCTTAGCAAACGGCACACCAGGAGATTATATCCCTTGCCTGGCTTAGCAGGTCCCACACCCATGGAGCCTTGCTCATTGCTAGTGCAGCAATCCAAGATCGAACTGGGAAGTGACAGCTTGGCTGGGGGAGGGACGTCTGTCATTGCTGAGGCTTGAGTGGTAAACAAAGTGGCCAGGAAGCTCTAACTGGGTGGAGCCCACCTCAGCTCAACAGGGGCAGGCCTGCCTGCCTTTGTAGACTCCACCTCTGTGGTCAGGGCATAGCTGAACAAAAGGCAGCAGAAATGTCTGCAGAGTAAAACGTCCCTATGTGACAGCACTGAAGAGAGCAGTGGTTCTCCCAGCATGGTGTTTGAGCTCTGAGAATGGACAGACTGTCTCCTCAAGTGGGTCCCTGACCCCCGTGTAGCCTAACTGGGAGACATCTACCAGTAGGGGCTGACTGACACCTCATACAGCCAGGTGCCCCTCTCAGACAAAGCTTCCAGAGGAAGGATCAGGCAGCAATGTTTGCTGTTCTGCAGCCTCTGCTGGTGATACCCAGGCAAACAGGGTCTGGAGTGGACCTCCAGCAAACTCCAACAGACCTGCAGCTGAGGGACCTGACTGTTAGAAGGAAAACTAACAAACAGAAAGAAATAGCATCAACATCAACAAAAAGGACATCCACACCAAAATCCCATCTGTAGGTCACCATCAACAAAGACCAAAGGTAGATAAAACCACAAAGATGGGGAGAAACTAGAACAGAAAAGCTGAAAAGTCTAAAAACCAGAGAGCCTGTTCTCCTCCAAAGGATTACAGCTCCTTGCCAGCAATGGAACAAAGCTGGATGGAGAATGACTTTGACCAGTTGACAGAAGCAGGCTTCAGAAGGTTGGTAATAACAAACTTCTCTGAGCTAAAGGAGGATGTTCAAACCCATTGCAAGGAAGCTAATACCCTTTAGAAATGATTAGACGAATGGCTAACTAGAATAAACCATGTAGAGAAGACCTTAAATGACCTGATGGAGCTGAAAACCATGGCATGAGAACTTCATGACACATGCACAAGCTTCCGTATCCAATTCGATCAAGTGGAAGAAAGGGTATCAGTGATTGAAGATCAAATGAATGAAATGAAGTGAGAAGAGAAGTTTAGAGAAAAAAGTAAAGATAAACGAACAAAGCCACCAAGAAATATGGGATTATGTGGAAAGACCAAATCAACGTGTGATTGGTGTACCTGAAACTGATGGGGAGAATGGAACCAAGCTGGAAAACACTCTGCAGGGTATTATCAAGGAGAACTTCCCCAACCTAGCAAGGCAGGCCAACATTCAAATTCAGGAAATACAGAGAACACCACAAAGATACTCCTCCAGAAGAGCAACCCCAAGACACATAATTGTCAGATTCATTAAGGTTGAAATGAAGGAAAAAATCTTAAGGGCAGCCAGAGAGAAAGTTCCGGTTACCCACAAAGGGAAGCCCATTAGACTAACAGCAGATCTCTCAGCAGAAACTCTACAAACAGAAGAGAGTGGGGGGCAATATTCAACATTCTTAAAGAAAAGAATTTTCAATCCAGAATTCCATATGCAACCAAACTAATCTTCATAAGTGAAGGAGAAATTAAATCCTTTACAGACAAGCAAATGTTGAGAGATTTTTGTCACCACCAGGCCTGCCTTACAAGAGCTCCTGAAGGAAGCACACATGGAAAGGAACAACTGGTACCAGTCACTGCAAAAATGTACCAAATTGTAAAGACCATCGATGCTAGGAAGAAACTGCATCAACTAACGGGCAAAATAGCTAACATAATGACAGGATCAAATTCACACATAACCATATTAACCTTAAATGTAAATGGGCTAAATGCCCCAATTAAAAGATACAGACTGGCAAATTGGGTAAAGAGTCAAGACCCATCAGTGTGCTATATTCAGGAGACCCATCTCATGTGCAGAGACACACATAGGCTCGAAATAAAGGGATGGAGGAAGATCTACCAGGCAAATGGAAAACAAAACAAAAAGCAGGGGTTGCTATCCTAGTCTCTAATAAAACAGACTTTAAACCAACAAATATCAAAAGAGACAAGGAAGTCCATTACATAATGGTAAAGGGATCAATTCAACAAGAAGAGCTAACTATCCTAAATATATATGCACCTAATACAGGAGCACCCAGATTCATAAAGTAAGTCCTTAGAGACCTACAAAGAGACTTACACTCCCATACAGTAATAATGGGAGACTTTCACACTCGACTGTCAATATTAGACAGATCAACGAGACAGAAGGTTAACAAGGATATGTAGGACTTGAACTCAGCTCTGCATCAAGCAGACTTAATAGACATCTACAGAACTCTCCAGCCCAAATCAACAGAATATACATTTTTCTCAGCATTACATAGCACTTATTCCAAAATTGAACACAGTTGGAAGTAAAGCACTCCTCAGTAAATGTTAAAGAACAGAAATCACAACAAACTGTCTCTCACACCACAGTGCAATCAAATTAGAACTCATGATTAAGAAATTCACTCAAAACCGCATAACTACATGGAAACTGAACAACCTGGTCCTGAGTGACTACTGGCTAAATAACAAAATGAAGGCAGAAGTAAAGATGTTCTTTGAAACCAATGAGAACAAAGATACAACATACCAAAATATCTGGGACATATTTAAAGCAGTGTGTAGAGGGAAATTGATAGCACTAAATGCCCACAAGAGAAAGAAGGAGAGATCTAAAATTGACACCCTAACATCACAATGAAAAGAACGAGAGAAGCAAGAGCAAAAAATTTAAAAACTAGCACAAGGCAAGAAATAACTAAGATCAGAGCAGAAATGAAGGAGATAGAGACACAAAAACCCCCCTCAAAAAATCAATGAATCCAGGGCTGGTTTTTTGAAAAGATCAACAAAATTGATAGACCATGAGCAAGACTAATAAAGAAGAAAAGAGAGAAGAATCAAATAGACACAGTAAAAATTGATAAAGGGTATATCACAACTGATCCAACAGAAATACAAAGTACCATCAGAGAATACTATAAACACCTCTATGCAAATAAACTAGAAAATCTAGAAGAAATGGATAAATTCCTGGACACATACACCCTCCCAAGACTAAACCAGGAAGAAGTTGAATCTCTGAATAGACCAATAACAGGCTCTGAAGTTGAGGCAATAATTAATAGCCTACCAACCAAAAAAGTCCAGGACCAGACAGATTCAAAGCTGAATTCTACCAGAGGTACAAAGAGGAACTGGTGCCATTCCTTCTGAAACTATTCCAATCAATGGAGAAAGATGGAATCCTCCCTAACTCATTTGATGAGGCCAGCATCATCCTGATACCAAAGCCTGGCAGAGACACATACAAAAAAGAAATTTAGACCAATATCCCTGATGAACATCGATGCAAAAATCCTCATTAAAATACTGGCAAACCAAATGCAGTAGCATACCAAAAAGCTTATCCACCAAAATCAAGTTGACTTCATCCATGGGATGCAAGGCTACTTCAACGTACACAAATCAATAAATGTAAGCCATCACATAAACAGAACCAAAGACAAAAACCGCATGATTATCTCAATAGATGCAGAAAAGGCCTTTGACAAAATTAAACAAAATTCGTGAAAAAACTCTATAAGCTAGGTATTGATGGAATGTAGTTCAAAATAATAAGAGCTATTTATGACAAACCCACAACCAATATCATACTGAATGGACAAAAACTGGAAGCATTCCCTTTGAAAACCGGCACAAGACAGGATGTCCTCTCTCCTATTCAATATAGTGTTGGAAGTTCTTGCCAGGGCAATCAGGCAAGAGAAAGAAATAAAGGGTATTCAATTAGGAAAAGAGGAAGTCAAATTGTCCCTGTTTGCAGATGACATGATTGTATATTTAGAAAACCCCATTGTCTCAGCCCAAAATCTCCTTAAGCTGATAAGCAACTTCAGCAAAGTCTCAGGATACAAAATCAATGTGCAAAAATCACAAGCATTCTTATACACCAATAACAGACAAACAGAGAACCAAATCATGAGTGAACTCCCATTCACAATTGCTACAAGGAGAAATACCTAGGAACCCAACTAACCATGGATGTGAGAGGAGCTCCTCAAGGAGAACTACAAACCACTGCTCAACGAAATAAAAGAGGACACAAACAAGTGGAAGAACATTCCATGCTCATGGATAGGAAGAATCGATAGTGTGAAAATGGCCATACTGCCCGAAGTAATTTATAGATTCAATGCCATCCCCATCAAGCTACTAATGACTTTCTTCACAGAATTGGAAAAAACTGCTTTAAAGTTCATATGGAACCAAAAAAGAGCCTGCATTGCCAAGATAATCCTAAGCAAAAAGAACAAATCTGGAGGCATCACGCTACTTGACTTCAAACTATATTACAAGACTAGAGTAACCAAAACAGCATGGTACTGGTACCAAAACAGAGGTATAGACCAATGGAACAGAACAGAGGCATCAGAAATAACACCACACATCTACAACCATCTGATCTTTGACAAACCTGACAAGAATAAGAAATGGGGAAAGGATTCCCTATCTAATAAATGGTGCTGGGAAAACTGATAGCCATATGTAGAAAGCTGAAACTAGATCTATTTCTTATACCTTATACAAAAATTAATTCAAGATGGATTAAATACTTAAATGTTAGACCTAAAACCATAAAAATCCTAGAAGAAAACCTAGGCAATGCCATTCAGGACATAGGCATGGGCAAGGACTTCATGACGAAAACACCAAAAGCAACGGCAACAAAAGCCAAAATTGACAAATGAGATCTAATTAAACTAAAAAGCTTCTGCGCAGCAAAATAAAATACCATCAGAGTGAACAGGCAACCTACAGAATGGGAGAAAATTTTTGCAATCTACCCATCTGACAAAGGGCTTATATCCAGAATCTACAAATAACTTAAACAAATTTACAAGAAAAAAATCAAACAACCACATCAAAAAGTGGGCAAAGGATATGAACAGACACTTCTCAAAAGAAATTTATACAGCCAACAGACATATGAAAAAATGCTCATCATCACTAGCCATCAGAGAAATGCAAATCAAAACCACAATGAGATACCATCTCACACCAGTTAGAATGGCAATCATTAAAAAGTCAGGAAACAACAGGTGCTAGGGAGAGAATGTGGAGAAATAGAAACACTTTTACACTATTGGTGGGACTGTAAACTAGTTCAACCATTGTAGAAGACAGTTTGGCAATGCCTCAAGGATCTAGAACTAGAAATACCATTTGACCCAGCCATCCCATTACTGGGTATATACCCAAAGGATTATAAATCATGCTACTGTAAGGACACATGCACATGTATGTTTATTGTGGCACTATTCACAACAGCAAAGACTTGGAACCAACCCAAATGTCCATCAATGATAGACTGGATTAAGAAAATGTGACATATATGCACCATGGAATACTATGCAGCCATAAAAAAGGATGAGTTCATGTCCTTTGTAGGGACATGGATGCAGCTGGAAACCATCATTCTCAGCAAACTATCACAAGAACAGAAAACCAAACACCGCGTGTTCTCACTCATAGGTGGAAACTGAACAATGAGATCACCTGGACACAGGAAGGGGAACATCACACACCAGGGCCTGTTGTGGGGTGAGGGGAGGGGGGAGGGATAGCATTAGGACATATACCTAATGTAAATAACGAGTTAATGGGTGCAGCACACCAACATGGCACATGTATACATATGTAACAAACCTACAGAAAGTATAATAATAATAAAAAAAGGAAAAGTCATGGGAGAAGAAAAGTCAATGGGAAAGGAGAGACAAAGGAAACTACAAAAAGGCTAATACTCTCTTCTTACAAAGTGGGAAATCAAGAAATGCTGCTAAAACTGAACCGAACAAAAAAGAGGACTTTGCTACATTACTTAAAGTTCTAAAGTAGAAAATGAAGTCTTGAGAGAAGAAAGCATAGGTGAAGGAACACTATAAGGGACTAAATCTTCTTTTTCATTTCTAGGAGTCAGTAGAAACTGTGAAATTGGCAAAATAGGTTTTATCTCACATATTCATTTTCACTGATTTTTGGTGGCTGCCTGGGGCCCTCCTGAGTAGAACTTCATATACAAGGCCCAACTCATTGAGACAGTGTGCTGTAATCAGTTAGTGCTGTCTGCCCAGGTGCAGAAAGGATCAGTGACATCATATATGTCATCTCCACTTGCAGCAACACTGGGTCATCTGCATGCAGAGAGCAAAGAGAAAGCATTAGCAGCAGTACTAATGGGATATATCAGATTATAGAGAAACACAATGGTGAGGGGCTTAGTAATACAATAAATTCCTATGTGAGGCTTTTTGTTTAAATTGACAACATTCTGAAATATACAAAGGAGATAAGCTGTAGAGAAGACTGACCAAAAAAGGGAGGTTTATATCTGTACTGTGTAAGAGTTGGGTGTCTTAGTTTTCGAATCCTGCCTTTCCCAAGTCTTACAGAAAAATCTAAGCAACAGAGTTTTGAAGACAAGTGCCTCCCTTGGCTGGATTGTATCCAGTGGCTTATTTAAAGTCAGTGAAATGTATTTTGGATATTGGAAACCTTCGATGGAAAAAAACTTACCATTGCTCCAATAAAGCCTCCCTACTGTATGAATTACCTAAACAGAGGAAGCCGAGATAGCACAGTCCCAGCTGTACCATCACACCAAATCCTGGGAACACAAGCAAAGCTTGAAGTCTTAACTCTACTTAAATCATGTGGAGTCTGGTGACTTTGCTGGTCTCCTGCTCAGCTGCAAACCATGTGAAACCCTGAGCAGACTCCCTTGGTGGCTAATGTCTCTAATAAAAACACAACCTCCCCCCCCCCAAAAAAAAATGTGGCACATATACACCATGGAATACTATGCAGCTATAAAAAAGGATGAGTTCATGTCCTTTGTAGGGACATGGATGAAGCTGGAAACCATCATTCTGAGCAAACTGTCACAAGGACAGAAAACCAAACACCACATGTTCTCACTCATAGGCGGGAACTGAACAATGACAACACTTGGACACAGGGCGGGGAACATCACACACTGGGGCTTTCCGTGGGGTGAGGGGATGGGGGAGGGATAGCATTAGGAGATATACCTAATGTAAATGATTAGTTGATGGGTTCAGCAAACCAACATGGCACATGTATACATATGTAACAAACCTGCACGTTGTGCACAGGTACCCTAGAACTTAAAGTATATATTTAAAAAAGTATCAGAAGTTGCACCTAAGAAACTGATATGGTTTGGCTATGTCTGCACATGAATCTCATCTTGAATTGTAACTCCCACAATTCCCACACGTCACGGGAGGAACCTGGTGGGTGGTGATTGAATTATGGGGGTGGGTCTTTCCTGCATTGTTCTGGTGATAGTGAGTGAGTCTCACAAGATTTGATGGCTTTAAAAATGGGCGTTTCCCTGCACAAGTTCTCTTCTCTTGTCTTCTGCCATCTGAGACGTGCCTTTCACCTTCTGCCATGATTGTGAAGCCTTCCCAGCCACATGGAACTATAACTCCATTAAACTTCTTTCTTTTGTTAAAAAAAAAAAAACTTCTCCCTCTACCTAGCTTTATTGAGGTGTAATTGACAAAGAAAAATTGTATATATTTAAGGTGTGCTATGTGATGCTGTATATTAGGTTATGAGAACTTATAACTGAAAGTTTGTACACTTTGAGCAAAATACCCCACCTGTGATTTGTGACAACACAGATGAACCTAGAGAATAGTTCTTGATAGAGAATTAGCAAAACTTTGTTTTCCAAATAATCACGTTCTTATTTTTATTAAGTATATGTTGCATGTGAGTAGCTCTTTGTCCTCTTTTCCCCAAAGGAGACTTCATATACATTATTTCATTTGCTCCTTAAAAAACTCCTTAAGATCAATAAAGTAATACTCTACTTCCATTTATAGATGAGAAAACAGGCAGAGAACTGGTTAGTGAATTTTTGAAGGTCACTTAGATGTCTAGTGATAGAGTTTAGGTTAGAACTCAGGTTTCCTACATGTTGATCTAAAACTTCTTCCAACAACCACCATACCTTCTTATGATGTAACTGCTTTACATATTTTCATGAACCTATCTATCATGCTGATCCTCATGAAAACAAATTCTTTCAAGGAAACTATCCAAAATTACTTACCTCCTTTAAAAGTCTCCCTAGGCTGGGCACAGAGGCTCACATGTGTAATCCTAGCACTTTGGGAGGCTGAGGTGGTCAGATCATGTGAGCCCAGGAGTTCGAGACCAGCCTGGGCAACATGGCAAAATCCCATCCCTACAAAAAATACAAAAATTAGCCAGGCATGGTGGTGTGTGCCTGTGGTTCCAGCTATTCAGGAGGTTGAGGTGGGAAGATCACCTGAGTGAGACCCTGTTTTTTTTTTTAAAAAAAAGGTCTCCTTAAATTACCTTACTCTTCTTCCTAGCCTCCCACCACCTTTCCTTTCTATCTTAGTTTGTTTTGTGTTGCCATAACAGAATATCCGAGACTGAGTAATTTTGAAAGAAAAGAGGTTTATTAGCTCAGGGTTCTACAGCCTGGGAAGTACAAGAAGCATGGACCAACCAACATCTGCTTGGCTTCTGGTGAGGGCCTTTGTGCTGAGTCAAAACAAGGCGGAAGGTCAAAGGGAAAGCAGATACCTGTGAAGAAGGAAAACCCAAGGGACTCCTGGCTTTATAACAACCCATTCTCATAGGAACTAATCAATTCCCCTTAAAACTAACCCAGTCTCACTAGAGTGAGAACTCACTCACGACTGGGAGTATGGCACCAAACCATCGTTGAGGGATCTGCCCCCATGACCCAAACACCTCCCACTAGGCCCTATCTCCCAACACCACCACATTGGGGATCAAATTTCAACAGGAGTTTTGGTGGGGATAGACTCAAATCACAGCACTGCCCTACTCTCATTCCCACTAACACTCACAAGGAAACCACAGAATCTAATAAATAGTGTGCTTTAGGAATTTGAGGGCCTTCTCTCTAATGTCTAATTTGTTGGGTCTCCCCATTTAACATACAATTTCCTAAATGCCATGCCATATTTTGGATGGAATCCTCGAAGACAGAGAAAGAGTATTAGTGGAAAAACTGGTGAAATCTGAATAAAGACTGGAGTTTAGTTAATAGTAATGTACCAATATTAATCTCTTAAATTTGACAAATGTATTCTACTTATATAAGATGTTAACATTGGGGGGAGCGGAGCAAGATGGCCGAATAGGAACAGCTCCGGTCTTCAACTCCTAGCGCCAGTGACACAGAAGACCGGTGAATTCTGCATTTTCAACTGAGGTACTGGGTTCATCTCACTAGGGAGTGCCAGACAATCGGTGCTGGTCAGCTACTGCAGCCCGACCAGCAAGAGCTGAAGCAGGGCGAGGCATCGCCTCACCTGGGAAGCACAAGGGGAAAGGGAATCCCTTTTCCTAGCCAGGGGAACTGAGACACACAACACCTGGAAAATCGGGTAACTCCCACCCCAATACTGCACTTTAAGAAAACAGGCACACCAGGAGATTATATCCCACACCTGGCCGGGAGGGTCCCACGCCCACGGAGCCTCCCTCATTGCTAGCACAGCAGTCTGCGATCTAACCGCAAGGCAACAGCAAGGCTGGGGGAGGGGCGCCCGCCATTGCTGAGGCTTAAGTAGGTAAACAAAGCTGCTGGGAAGCTCGAATTGGGTGGAGCTCACAGCAGCTCAAGGAAACCTGCCTGTCTCTGTAGACTCCACCTCTGGGGACAGGGCACAGATAAACAAAAGGAGCAGAAACCTCTGCAGATGCAAACGACTCTGTCTGACAGCTTTGAAGAGAGCAGTGGATCTCCCAACACGGAGGTTGAGATCTGAGAAGGGACAGACTGCCTGCTCAAGTGGGTCCCTGACCCCTGAGTAGCCTAACTGGGAGACATCCCCCACTAGGGGCAGTCTGACACCCCACACCTCACAGGGTGGAGTACACCCCTACGAGGAAGCCTCCAAAGCAAGAATCAGACAGGTACACTCACTGTTCAGCAATATTCTATCTTTGGCAGCCTCTGCTGCTGACACCCAGGGAAACAGGGTCTGGAGTGGACCTCAAGCAATCTCCAACAGACCTACAGCTGAGGGTCCTGACTGTTAGTAGGAAAACTATCAAACAGGAAGGACACCTACACCAAAACCCCATCAGTACGTCACCATCATCATCAAAGACCAGAGGCAGATAAAACCACAAAGATGGGGAAAAAGCAGGGCAGAAAAGCTGGAAATTCAAAAAATAAGAGTGCATCTCCCCCGGCAAAGGAGCGCAGCTCATCGCCAGCAACGGATCAAAGCTGGATGGAGAATGACTTTGACGAGATGAGAGAAGAAGGCTTCAGTCCATCAAACTTCTCAGAGCTAAAGGAGGAATTATGTACCCAGCGCAAAGAAACTAAAAATCTTGAAAAAAAAGTGGAAGAATTGATGGCCAGAGTAATTAATGCAGAGAAGGTCATAAACGCAATGAAAGAGATGAAAACCATGACACGAGAAATACGTGACAAATGCACAAGCTTCAGTAACTGACTCGATCAACTGGAAGAAAGAGTATCAGCGATTGAGGATCAAATGAATGAAATGAAGCGAGAAGAGAAACCAAAAGAAAAAAGAAGAAAAAGAAATGAACAAAGCCTGCAAGAAGTATGGGATTATGTAAAAAGACCAAATCTACGTCTTATTGGGGTGCCTGAAAGTGAGGGGGAAAATGGAACCAAGTTGGAAAACACTCTTCAGGATATCATCCAGGAGAACTTCCCCAACCTAGTAGGGCAGGCCAACATTCAAATCCAGGAAATACAGAGAACGCCACAAAGATACTCCTCGAGAAGAGCAACTCCAAGACACATAATTGTCAGATTCACCAAAGTTGAAATGAAGGAAAAAATCTTAAGGGCAGCCAGAGAGAAAGGTCGGGTTACCCACAAAGGGAAGCCCATCAGACTAACAGCAGATCTCTCGGCAGAAACTCTACAAGCCAGAAGAGAGGGGGGGCCAATATTCAACATTCTTAAAGAAAAGAATTTTAAACCCAGAATTGCATATCCAGCCAAACTAAGTTTCATAAGTGAAGGAGAAATAAATTCCTTTACAGATAAGCAATGCTTAGAGATTCTGTCAACACTAGGCCTGCCTTACAAGAGACCCTGAAAGAAGCACTAAACATGGAAAGGAACAACCGGTACCAGCCATTGCAAAAACATGCCAAAATGTAAAGACCATCGAGGCTAGGAAGAAACTGCATCAACTAACGAGCAAAATAACCAGTTAATATCATAATGGCAGGATCAAGTTCACACATAACAATATTAACCTTAAATGTAAATGGACTAAATGCTCCAATTAAAAGACACAGACTGGCAAACTGGATAAAGAGTCAAGACCCTTCAGTCTGCTGTATTCAGGAGACCCATCTCACACGCAGAGACATACATAGGCTCAAAATAAAGGGATGGAGGAAGATTTACCAAGCAAATGGAGAACAAAAAAAAGTAGGGGTCGCAATACTAGTCTCTGATAAAACAGACTTTAAACCATCAAAGATCAAAAGAGACAAAGAAGGCCATTACATAATGGTAAATGGATCAATTCATCAGGAAGAGCTAACTATCCGAAATATATATGCACCCAATACAGGAGCACCTAGATTCATAAAGCAAGTCCTTAGAGACTTACAAAGAGACCTGGACTCCCATACAATAATAATGGGAGACTTCAACACTCCACTGTCAACATTAGACAGATCAACGAGACAGAAAGTTAACAAGGATATCCAGGAATTGAACTCATCTCTGCAGCAAGCAGACCTAATAGACATCTATAGAACTCTCCACCCCAAATCAACAGAATATACATTCTTCTCAGCACCACATCGCACTTATTCCAAAATTGACCACATAATTGGAAGTAAAGCACTCCTCAGCAAATGTACAAGAACAGAAATTATAACAAACTGTCTCTCAGACCACAGTGCAATCAAACTAGAACTCAGGACTAAGAAACTCAATCAAAACCGCTCAACTACATGGAAACTCAACAACCTGCTCCTGAATGACTACTGGGTACATAACGAAATGAAGGCAGAAATAAAGATGTTCTTTGAAACCAATGAGAACAAAGATACAACATACCAGAATCTCTGGGAAACATTTAAAGCAGTGTGTAGAGGGAAATTTATAGCACTAAATGCCCATAAGAGAAAGCAGGAAAGATCTAAAATTGACACTCTAACATCACAATTAAAAGAACTAGAGAAGCAAGAGCAAACACATTCAAAAGCTAGCAGAAGGCAAGAAATAACTAAGATCAGAGCAGAACTGAAGGAGATAGAGACACAAAAAACCCTCCAAAAAATCAATGAATCCAGGAGTTGGTTTTTTGAAAAGATCAACAAAATTGATAGACCGCTAGCAAGACTAATAAAGAAGAAAAGAGAGAAGAATCAAATAGATGCAATAAAAAATGATAAAGGGGATATCACCACCGACCCCACAGAAATACAAACTACCATCAGAGAATACTATAAACACCTCTACGCAAATAAACTAGAAAATCTAGAAGAAATGGATAATTTCCTGGACACTTACACTCTTCCAAGACTAAACCAGGAAGAAGTTGAATCCCTGAATAGACCAATAGCAGGTTCTGAAATTGAGGCAATAATTAATAGCCTACCAACCAAAAAAAGTCCAGGACCAGATGGATTCACAGCTGAATTCTACCAGAGATACAAGGAGGAGCTAGTACCATTCCTTCTGAAACTATTCCAATCAATAGAAAAAGAGGGAGTCCTCCCTAACCCATTTTATGAGGCCAACATGATCCTGATACCAAAGCCTGGCAGAGACACAACAAAAAAAGAGAATTTTAGACCAATATCCCTGATGAACATCGATGCAAAAATCCTCAATAAAATACTGGCAAACCGGATTCAGCAGCACATCAAAAAGCTTATCCACCATGATCAAGTGGGCTTCATCCCTGGGATGCAAGGCTGGTTCAACATTTGCAAATCAATAAACATAATCCAGCATATAAGCAGAACCAAAGACAAGAACCACATGATTATCTCAATAGATGCAGAAAAGGCTTTTGACAAAATTCAACAGCCCTTCATGCTAAAAATGCTCAATAAATTCGGTATTGATGGAACATACCTCAAAATAATAAGAGTTATTTATGACAAACCCACAGCCAATATCATACTGAATGGTCAAAAACTGGAAGCATTCCCTTTGAAAACTGGCACAAGACAGGGATGCCCTCTCTCACCACTCCTATTCAACATAGTGTTGGAAGTTCTGGCTAGGGCAATCAGGCAAGAGAAAGAAATCAAGGGTATTCAGTTAGGAAAAGAAGAAGTCAAATTGTCCCTGTTTGCAGATGACATGATTGTATATTTAGAAAACCCCATTGTCTCAGCCCAAAATCTCCTTAAGCTGATAAGCAACTTTAGCAAAGTCTCAGGATACAAAATTAATGTGCAAAAATCACAAGCATTCTTATACACCAGTAACAGACAAACAGAGCGCCAAATCATGAATGAACTTCCATTCACAATTGCTTCAAAGAGAATAAAATACCTAGGAATCCAACTTACAAGGGATGTAAAGGACCTCTTCAAGGAGAACTACAAACCACTGCTCAGTGAAATAAAAGAGGACACAAACAAATGGAAGAACATACCATGCTCATGGATAGGAAGAATCAATATTGTGAAAATGGCCATACTGCCCAAGGTTATTTATAGATTCAATGCCAGCCCCATCAAGCTACCAATGAGTTTCTTCACAGAATTGGAAAAAACTGCCTTAAAGTTCATATGGAACCAAAAAAGAGCCTGCATCTCCAAGACAATCCTAAGTCAAAGGAACAAAGCTGGAGGCATCACGCTACCTGACTTCAAACTATACTACAAGGCTACAGTAACCAAAAGAGCATGGTACTGGTACCAAAACAGAGATATAGACCAATGGAACAGAACAGAGTCCTCAGAAATAATACCACACATCTACAGCCATCTGATCTTTGACAAACCTGAGAGAAACAAGAAATGGGGAAAGGATTCCCTATTTAATAAATGGTGCTGGGAAAATTGGCTAGCCATAAGTAGAAAGCTGAAACTGGATCCTTTCCTTACTCCTTATACGAAAATTAATTCAAGATGGATTAGAGACTTAAATGTTAGACCTAATACCATAAAAACCCTAGAAGAAAACCTAGGTAGTACCATTCAGGACATAGGCATGGGCAAAGACTTCATGTCTAAAACACCAAAAGCAATGGCAACAAAAGCCAAAATTGACAAATGGGATCTAATTAAACTAAAGAGCTTCTGCACAGCAAAAGAAACTACCATCAGAGTGAACAGGCAACCTACAGAATGGGAGAAAATTTTTGCAGTCTACTCATCTGACAAAGGGCTAATATCCAGAACCTACAAAGAACTCAAACAAATTTACAAGAAAAAAACAAACAACCCCATCAAAAAGTGGGCAAAGGATATGAACAGACATTTCTCAAAAGAAGACATTCATACAGCCAACAGACACATGAAAAAATGCTCATCATCACTGGCCATCAGAGAAATGCAAATCAAAACCACAATGAGATACCATCTCACACCAGTTAGAATGGCTATCATTAAAAAGTCAGGAAACAACAGGTGCTGGAGAGGATGTGGAGAAATAGGAACACTTTTACACTGTTGGTGGGATTGTAAACTAGTTCAACCATTATGGAAAACAGTATGGCGATTCCTCAAGGATCTAGAACTAGAAGTACCATATGACCCAGCCATCCCATTACTGGGTATATACCCAAAGGACTATAAATCATGCTGCTATAAAGACACATGCACACGTATGTTTATTGCGGCACTATTCACAATAGCAAAGACTTGGAATCAACCCAAATGTCCATCAGTGACAGACTGGATTAAGAAAATGTGGCACATATACACCATGGAATACTATGCAGCCATAAAAAAGGATGAGTTTGTGTCCTTTGTAGGGACATGGATGCAGCTGGAAACCGTCATTCTTAGCAAACTATCACAAGAACAGAAAACCAAACACCGCATGTTCTCACTCATAGGTGGGAACTGAACAATGAGATCACTTGGACTCGGGAAGGGGGACATCACACACCGGGGCCTATCATGGGGAGGGGGGAAGGGGGACGGATTTCATTGGGAGTTATACCTGATGTAAATGACGAGTTGATGGGTGCTGACAAGTTGATGGGTGCAGCACACCAACATGGCACAAGTATACATATGTAACAAACCTGCACGTTATGCACATGTACCCTAGAACTTAAAGTATAAAAAAAAAAAAAAAAAAAAAAAAGATGTTAACATTAAGGGAAACCGGTTGAAGAGTACATGGAAACTCTCTGTAATTTGCAACTTTTGCAACATTTCTGTAAATATAAAATTGTTTCAAAATAAATGTTTATTAAAATAAAATTGCAAAGCCATGCACGGCAGCTTATGCCTTGTAATCCCAGAACTTTGGGAGGCCGAGGCAGGTGGATCACTTGAGGTCAGGAGTTTAAGACCAGCCTGGCCAACATGGTGAAACCCTGCCTCTACCAAAAATACAAAAATTAGCCGGGCGTGGTGGTGCGCGCCTGTAGTCCCAGCTACTTTGGAGTCTGAGGCAGGAGAATTGCTTGAACCTAGGAGGTGGACGTTGCGGTGAGCTGAGACTGTGTCACTGCACAGCAGCCTGGGCCACACAGTGAGATTCAGTCTTTTTCTTTTTTTGAGATGGAGTCTGACTCTGTCCCCCAGGCTGGAGTGCAGTGGTGCGATCTCAGCTCACTGCGAGCTCCGCCTCCCGGGTTCACGCCATTCTCCTGCCTCAGCCTCCTGAGTAGCTGGGACTACAGGCGCCTGCCACCTCGCTCGGCTAATTTTTTGTATTTTTAGTAGAGACGGGGTTTCACCGTGGTCTCGATCTCCTGACCTTGTGATCCGCCCACCTCGGCCTCCCAAAGTGCTGGGATTACAGGCATGAGCCACTGCACCCGGCTGAGATTCAGTCTTAAAGAAAAAATTAAAATTAAAATTAAAAAAATTGCAAAGTAACAGCAACTTTGCAATTAACTTGTAGTATATCTCACCTAGAATGTATGTATTTCTTATCATTATCAGCACATTTTTATTTTCCTCTCTACTTTTTGTGTACCTCCCATGTTAGTGGGAGTGGGAGCAGTGAATGAAGAAAAAGTACTTTGCCAAAATACTTTTCAACCAATTTCCCCCTTTAAACACCTATCACAGTTACCAGTAAATGCTTCTCAGAGTGCTAAGCACATAACACCAGTCTGAAAAATAAGCCTTGTATTGACTTTGGAAGAGTAAAGTTAGGAAGCAGCAGCTGGCTGCCCCTTGGCTAAAGTTAAAACAGTATCCATCACGTACCTCCCCTCCCGCAACCATCTACCTGATCTTTTCCCTAAATCAAGGTTCATAAGCCACAGGCTGGGGAATTAAAAGGAAAGAAAATCCTCAAAGCCAATTCCATATTTAAATAATTTTGTAAGCCATATAAACCACCTCCCTTCCTCTTATAAACATACTTCTCACACAAGATCTACAGTAAAATTATTCATTTTCAGCATTTTGCCTCTAAGTGGCACTTGTCAGTATCATGAGGTACTTAAATGTGACAGAAAAAGGAAAATATCTTAGGAAATCTAGATTCAAATTGTGTTGACACTAATGATAGCATAATTTTAGTAGACTCAATGTTCTTTAGTAAATAGGGAGATAATCTAAAACATGACTAAAGGATGCTAATTGTAATATTGAGCCAGAAACCACATTCTTTCCTAAACCTTCTCCACCACACCTATCCTGTTTTCTAAGCAAAACTATCAGGAGACAGGGGAGGAGAAATAGGCTAATTAATATACTGTATTTTTACTACAAAGATGATGCTCCTGCAAAACAAGTCATTTTGGGGATGGTCTTTCAGTACCTGGGTTCAGCAGCAAGGAGCCATATCTACTTCCTTTTTCCCCAAGACCACTCCTTTTTACCAATGAATATGCTTGGGGTTTGATTAGGTAAAAGCCTTTGAGTTTGAGGGGGATAATTTTTGGTGTAGTAAACCAAGGTGTGCTTTCATTTCAGGTGTTTCCTGTTACTCCATTGTCATTTTCCCATTTAGGCAGCTTCACTGTAAAGCATCCATTGCCTCAGAGTAGGGCCAACAGAGCATAAATAATGCGGGTAACAAACGTCGCATGTTCTCACTTATTTGTGGGATCTAAAAATTAAAACAATTGCACTCATGGACATAGAGAGTAGAAGGATGGTTACCAGAGGCTGGGAAGGATAGTGGGGAGTGGGAGGAAGGTGGGGATGGCTAACAGACACAGAAAAAGTAGAATGAATAAGACCTATGGTTTGATAGCACAACAGGGGAACTATAGTTAATAAAAACTTAATTGTACATTTTAAAATAAAGAGTGTAATTGGATTGTTTGTAACATGAAGGATAAATGCTTGAGGGGATGGATACCCCATTCTCCATGATGTACTTGTTTCGCATTGCATGCCAGTATCAAAACATCTCATGTACCCCATAGATACACCATGTACCTACAAAAATAAAAATAAAAGAGTCCATTGTTGCCTTTTGAAGTTCAGTAGAAACAAGTGTCAATCAATTTGAGCCTAGATAAATAAGCTGTGATATTGTCACAAGACACAACATCATACAGCTGTCAGAATGAGTGATCTAGAGTCACACATCACAATGTTGATGAAGTTAGTGATATGATTTTAGGTGAAAAGAGGAAGTCCCCAAAGGTAAGATATGATACCTCTTTAACAGAATTAAATATAAAAATTAATTTTTAATTTTTAAAAATCATGGCAGTTTTTAAAAATTAAAAATTACTTTTTATAACACATGGATGCAATAAAATGATATGAAAAAGAAAAGAGAATGATAAGCTTGGGTTTCAGGATAATTGAGGTAGTGGGTGGTAGGGGAAGGCAGGGATATGATAGGGGTAGAACACATGACTAGGTGTAGGCTACTGTTAAGGTTCTAATTTTCTAGCTTTTGTTTTGAAAGGGGTCTATTACAACTATTGAAAATAAATATCTAGTTAAAGCAAGAAGAGCCATGTATGGAACAATGATAAGGGTGTATCTTAAAACAAGGATTATGATTAATTCACTTCTGTGCACTTAAGGATCAATTTTTAAATACTTAATAACAAAAAACTCATAGCAGAAATAATTATTTAAGAGCAACAGTTTTTTGTTTTTGTTTTTGTCTGAGATAGTGTCTTGCTCGGTCACCCTGGTTGGAGTGCAGTCATGCCATCACGGCTCACTGCAGCCTTGACTTCCTGGGCTCAAGCAATCCTCCCGCCTCAGCCTCCCAAGCAGCTGAGACTACAAGTGCACATCACCATGCCTGGCTAATTTTTAAATTTTTTTGTAGAAGAAATTAAGAGTTATTTTTATATTAAGTGTGATGCAAAGGATATTAGCTGCATCTGGTGCATTTGAAGTCCAAAGAAGCCCATATGAGAGTTAGAGTTATAGATTACTGAAGCTAAAAGAAATGTGTATGATTTGCCATGTTTCCCAGGCTGACAGTAGCAGGTTCTGAGTTTCCTTATCCTTTATCCCAAGACTGGCCAGAAACAGTGGACATGGGGAGAAAAGCCTTCCTTACCCCTACAACAATATAAAAATATTCCGAATGGGAAAGTCAGAGAGTCAGTGGGGAACCTGGTAGTGTATTGGGTCAGCACAGTGAGCCATGAGCAGGGGTCCTATGTCTGTCACTTCACTGGGAAAAGTTCTGGGGACAGGAAGAACCATGGACTTCCCAACTAGTTTAGGGAACTCAAGAGGAGACTGACCCTGTTGGACTGGGAAGGACACAGGAGTAGTTACCTACAACCCAGATTTATGTAGGATCACAAGAAATGTCTACAGATGGGCCCAAGAAAGATGGGCCTGATTCAGCTCCATTTAATTTCCTGAAGCTCCAGAGAGACAAGGAGGAAAATCCTGTGTCATATGTCTTTGAGGGGCATGGAAGTGGTTGAGAAAGACTGGACCTGAAAAGTCCTGTGGTGGCGAACAAAGGACAATGCAACAGTGATCGACTTGAATCCTCAGCCAAGGACTAGATGAGATGTGCCACATCCAAGCAGATGCCAGCACCCCCAGCCCCTACATCACCCTAACCCCATTCTGAGGAAACTAGGAAATCTCCAGAACTTGGATACAGCTGTGGAGCAAGCAAAGGAGCCTGAAATGACCAGGAATAACTAAGATGGAGGGTCTACTACTGGCCTGAAGGAAGACATGCTATTCTTACATAACTGAGTTTATGGCCTGAGATATGAAACCCCTGAATGAATAAGCTGTCTAATAAAGCCCTTTGGTTATCTGGGAATATAAGGTATGGAGGCAAAGCAGACAGATTACCCTTGCCTTTACCCCATAACTAGCTGTGTGACCTATTTTAAATCTCTAGGTCTCAGTTTCATTTATATAAAATAAGGGTGATGGCTAGAGCCCAGGTCAAACTCTGACACTGCCAGTAATTCACTGTGTGACCTCAGGCACATCTCTTTTCTTCTTTGGTTCTGTTTCCTCAGCTGTAATACAAGGGAAATAGATGAACTCTACACATTTCCTTTAAATCCAATAAACTATAACTCTGATTCTTATATGGGCTTCTTTGGACTTCAAATGTAGTAGATGCAGTTAATATCCTCTGGGTCACTACGAATATAAAGGTAAATCTTATTTTCTTCTAAAAATTTTATAGCCAAATTGGGTTTGTAGAAGATCATTTAACCAAATCTGTAGCCTGTCACTCAGATGGCCAAAAACAGCTGAGACATTAATATTTAACCATGAATAACCAGCAGGACTCCTCTGCAGAGCTAAATACAGTCAATTTTTGTTATTTTTCTAAATATTAGTGGCTTGGCTGTCTCTGCTACAGAACAGTTTCTAGGGTCATGAATATAATCAAACAACCCTCTTCTTCTAATCCAACCACAAAAGAGAGAAGGTGGGTGCATTTTTAGGGGTCTGTGTATAATTCTTGGCCCCCTATTTTATTTATTTGCCTGTGAAACACCATAGAGATGGGGAGGTGGGGAGAATGAAACATGGTGGGCACAAGGCTGGTGAGCTAAAAATCTGGTAATAGAGGAATCAGGCGACTCATTATCAGGGTAGTGTGGATACAAGAAAAATAGGGGTAGTGGGGCACACCAAGACATGTGTAGACACATGGGCTGCAGGCTCAAACACACGGAGCCACAGAGCAGGTAGGATAGAGAGGGGTTAAGAGCACAAGTCAAAGATTCAGACAGACATGGGCTTGAGTTCTGGCTCTATCCCTTACTGGCTGTGTGACCTTCCTCAATTTGTAAAAGGTGGGATGACAATAACAGTACCTATCTCAAAGTATTGTTGTGAAGCCTAAATAAAAGAATACATGTAAAAGTCCTTACCATGCCCGACACACAGTAAATACCTAACAAATGGTGGAGTTCTGATGACTAACAATAAGCTCAATTTCACAGAATCCCAAAGCTAGAAGGAACCCCTGAGATCATTTTACTCAGTCATTTGTTTGCATAGATGAAGAAGCCGAGATTCAGAGAATGGACTTGTCTCACGACACAAAGCTAGCTACTAACACCACCAATACTAGGAACAGGGTCCCCGAAGTCTGTTTCTAAGATCTTTCCACTCCACATCACATACTTATATACTTTGGCAGAATTGTAATGATCACATATATACTTTGGCAGAATTGTAATGAAGGTCACTTTAGTCCTTTTGTCCTTCTACCCCTCCTTTTTCCATTCTGGTGACTACTACAAAACCATGAGTGATCCCTATTGGGGTAGATCTCTATCCCTAGGAGCCATCCTATCCTTAGGGAAGATCATAGCAGAGAAGAGTGGCAACAGCTGCTTCCTCAGCAGCCAGAGCTGCCTTCTTCGGTGTACATGCACTTTGTGCCAGGCCTTGTACCCAGGATGTCTGCAACAAGTGCCCACTGCCCTTAGGAATGAAAAAAGATTGTTGTCGTTTCTCTCATGAAAATCACATGGTGGCTTTTATTTTTCAAAAAATGTCTTCCTCACCACCTCACCACCATCAGCAATGACAATATCATTTTGTGATGTACTTAGGGTGATATCCAAAATAGTTAACTTCTAGTCTAGCATGGGCAATAACCAACTAGAAAAGATGTCAGAAGGCCCATGGATCAGGGGTGAAGGCCTTCTGCCACCCTGCCAGTAGCCCTTTAGTTATGGATTGTGTGAAGTACCCAAGGGTCCCTAAGGAGGGACAGGAGCAATGGAGACTGCAGGGGACAGTTGAGGAGGCTTGGGGAAACAGCCGTTCACCCAGTGGCAAGGAAGTATTTTGATGTTTTAACAATGGTACAACTGCACTGGAGTGTACTGTGAAGTACTCAGTAAACTTGGATGTACTCAGGTAAGGTTTTAGGCCAGGGACTAACAAAGGAAACTAGCCAGAGCTGGGCCTGGGAATGGCCCTCTGGAAACTCACATGTTAGACAACACTGCCCACACCAGGGTTCTAAGACAACTGGGCAGAAGTGTGAAACCTCTGCTGGCAAGTGAGCAATGTACAGCAACTCATGACTCCCAAGGTTAAGAATGCTTCTTGGCTGCCACTGCCTATGTCTTCAAGGGCTGCAACTGGCAAACAGCTCAGGAGCAGTTAGATATGGTACTTAGTACTTTTACACGAAGTCTTATTTTCTTGCAATGGATAGATCTGGTGTTGTTCAGAATAAGAACTGAAGGGAAAGTCTCTGGTCTCTGGGGGACGTCAGACCATCTTTCTTAACACACACACCATCTTTTTTAACCCAGACAATTTGCCATATAGCCACTTCCCTTTTCCTTGTCTCATGACGTAAGGTGTTCCAAGAAACCACAGAAGTACCAAATCTCAACAATGACTCTCCAGAGGGATATTTAGCCAATGTTATTTAGAAAAAAAAAATAGAGCTCATCAAATGGGCTGCATAAAGATGACAATTAATTTAAACAAAATTAATCCGAAGAACTGCTATTATGGGATTGGCTGATTACATAGGTAGATAAGATCCACTAACTACCATTTTCCCCGCTGGACTCAAAAACGACATTTTTGTGATGTGTGAATAAGTAGTACGAGCAACACAGGTCTGTCCACAGAAGGAACTCCTCTTTATAAGTACTAAGACTCAGGAGTCAGGACAGTCTCTGGGGGTGTGCCCTTTGGCCTGATGGCCTCCCCCCTAAATGCCCCTTGCTTTGCTGTACCACAATTAATCAAGCTTTCTAGGTTTTAGTTAATTTCAGGACCCCAATAAATTGGTTTGTACTGGCATTAGTCCAGCCCTGATAATTTCACAGCCGTGTGCTTGGAAACTGCTGCAAGTTTGCACAGGACTTAGCAAGCAGGGAGCTTGGGGGGAGAAAGCATAAAAGGAACTCTTGTTTGGCTTAAGTTCCATTAATATTGGAGAGAGCTGAACTCTAAGTGACAGAAAAACATGGTTTAGCACATGGACTTTGTAGCTGGGAATGGGTTTCTCTGTGTTCTTTCAACTCTCCCTCCCCTTCGACTCATGGTGGATTTAAAAACAATAAAATTAAATAAACCCAAACCTTTAGTTTGACATTTCTCTTTGTCTGATTGTTCTCAAGTTTTTGTCTCTGATTTCACAAGAGTCCCTTGAGGAATAAGCAGTGGAGCCCATAATCTAGTAAAAGGTTCTTTGGGTTTAGGCATTTTATTTTTAAAGATATGATTGTTTGAGGGGTTTTTTTTTTTTTTTTTTTTCAATTTCAGGGAGCTTTTATGACTTGAGAGGTTACCAGGAAAATTCAAACACAGCAATAGGAGGGGTCTCTAATGAGGATAAAAATTGGGGGCTGCCTGTATAAATCTGTATAAATTAGCTGCAGTGGAGAATAACTCCAACTACTAAGTCTTGCAGTCTTTTAGAGGCACAGCTCTGTCTCTGGCACTTGGGTTCCAGAAGGTCCTGTAGCCAGAGAAACACAGGTTGGAAAGGGCCAGTGAGTTGAGTGAATGGACACTTGGATTAGGATTTTACCATGAAAGACTGCTAGAGCTTGAAGCAATCTATGAGATCATGGAGTTCAATTCTTACATTTTACAGATGGGGAAACTGAGGCCCACAGGGAGCAGGGGGTTGGGATATGACCCATCCAAGGAAGAGACAGAATTAAAGCCAAGAGTCATAACTCGCAGTTCAAGAATCCTTCCAGATTCTGATGCTGCTTTCCTTGTGGCAAGAACATTATATTTTCTCTAATATGAAAAGGAGAAAAAAGATTTGGACACTTGGTTATAGGGCCAATGTGAGAGTGACTGTTTAGATTTTCAGATTTTCTTGGCAAAACTCCCTGGACGTGCAGATTCTCGGCTAGGTTTTTAAATCATCCAAACATAGAGAACACTGGAGATGAGTGTTTGACTATGTCTACATGATGCCTAAACAGACAGTTGATTCAGTCAAAAAATATTATTCATGTTACTGGTTTGGCAACACAACCAGTTGGTGGACTGAATCTTTTGCTTTTTAACTCCTGAGAGGCAGTGTGAGGTAGAAGAAATAAGCTCCAGACTGGCTGTCAGAAAACCTGGCTTCCAGACTTGGTTGTGCCACTTATCTTCCTCTCTGGGCCTCAGTTTTTTTCTCTGTGAATTAATCAGATTTGAACTAAGCTGTCTCTAAGAAGCTTTAGAGTTTTCACCTTCCAGGGTACTATTCTATGCACAGTCACTTTCCGGTATGGGATAGGACAGGATGATGTCCCCGCCTGTGGTCTTTGCCATATGAATATGAGGTCATAGCCCTGCAGTTCTAGTGTGAGAAGAGATTTCTGGATGTGATTCACAGCCTGTTTCAATATCTCTCTGAACTTGGGTTCTAAATGGGCGGCTTCCTGCTCTCCGCAGTCCCTTCCCTTAGTCTCCTTCCCATAAGGAGAAAAAAAGGACAGCATTCAGTTTACAGGAAGAACTCAGCAGTACTATTGGGTTCCTGTACTGTGTCTTCTGACCTCCCCAAGCTATCTCTCACCCTTCATTAGCCCATACTTCCCTCTCAGATTACCCTATGCCCAAAGGCTAGGTAATTGACCTGTGGGATTTTTAAAAAGACATAGAAAACAAGGAAGTAGAGTTGATCTAAAGACAGGTTCCATGTTAAGTGTTGAATCTTACTTTTTCTGGTTGATTTCTGACTCATCCTATGAATAAGATCTCCTGGCTCATGGTCCTAACTATTCCATTAACTTGGTGAAGCTTTTTGAGCAAATTCAAGCCAGTAGTGTTCCAGAGCCAGTTCTCACCAGTTTGTGAGAAGCCATTGTGCGCAGCTTTTACCAACTTCACATTAAGTGACAACACATTGTTAGTCTGAAATTGGCCATGTAGGGGATATTTACATAACAGAAGTCGGAAATTGCTACAAATCAGGTTTTTTTTTCCTCCCTAAAAAGTCACTTCTCAGATGGTTATCACTGTACATAATGGTTCAAACTCAAACATCTCTAGGGTTATGAAAGTAATGTGAATAAGTAAAACATGCCTGAGGGTAACAAAAGGGTCACAATGGGGAGTGGTGGGGACTGTGGCAGTCGGCAAGCACATATGCTGTCTAAAAGCAGCGGCTACTACTCTATTCCAGTCTGTGTTACCACGGAGAGATGCCGGCCCAGTGTTCCCAGCAAATCTACTTTTTATGAGAAACTGGAATCAAGGTCTTTTATGTAAAATCTCCCAATAATAAAAATTAAAGATTGTTTGGAACCAATTCAAATTTTGAAAAAAAAAAATGTGGGCAGGCTCTCCTCAGCCCTTGGGTCAGCAGTTTGTCATCTTTGCTTTATGGAATCTCTGGTTCCTGCTCTTATCCCTGGGTTATAGCTCTGAATCTAAGTTGCCGGCATCTTTCCTAATGAGAAACAAATTTTCTTTCCTTGAGAACTAATAGAATAGGCAATGTAGATCTGAGTATATCCAGGTGGCTTCTTATGATTCTATTCTGGCTTGAGTCTTGTTTTCTAGTCCATGTGACATGATGCTAGAGAAAAGCATACTAGCCCCAAATCTGCATCTAACATTTTATGATAGTGTCCAGGCACCAAGACAATAGCTAGTGCTTGTGCACCTGTATGCAAGGAGAGAGTAATTTACATCTTGGCATTAGTTTCTTTACTGTTCCTACTGAAGGGATGTTGGCACTCCACTCTCCAACTTACTCCCTGCCTTGAAGAATAGGGTGGGAAATTGGGTTAATTATTGGTTTTCTCTTCCTGCTTTTATCCCCACTCTCTTCTAAAGACAGACAAACTGAAGCTTGACTAGCTAATAAAGAACTTTACTGAATGTGAAATAGCTTTCACATTTGGACTAAGTGGATGGAAGCAGGGAGGGGAGAGTGAGGATAGAAACAATTATTGTGCACCTGCTATATTCCAGGCACTCCACATACATTAGGCCATTGAACTGCCACAGTTACCTTATCATCATCTCATTTTTACATACTATAAGGAAACAAGCTCAGAAAGGCTATTTGACTTTTTGGGATTCTAATTCAAGTACACTTGATTCCAAAGTCTTAGTTGTCTTGGTTCTTTGTGCATCATGTTACTTCCCTGAGGAGAGCTAGATGCTGTGGTTAAGACAATTAAACATTGATTTTTATTGCTTCTGCTGAAAAATAATAATAAATCAATCTGCTGCCTAGCTCTGGGAATAAAGGTGAATAATCTAGGAAGTTCATGGTGGTTCTAGGGAACTGTGGATGTTTTGAGGTCCTATAGCAAGCTATCTAGGCAAATGAAATTTGATAAGGTGAATAAACTTTCTATAGGAATACAGCTTCTAGAGGGAAGTTTCTATTCCACCATATTGCATTTTTCTATGCATAGCATAACACTTGGACATATTATGTCTCCGATTTTTCATGACATCTTTGACTAAAAGTTTTAAACACCTTTGTATAACTGCTTGGAAATGCAGTTAAACTATCTGAAACAAATATTCAGTCAGAAGTGGTGTATTTATGCTCTGCCCATATGACCCACTCATGGTGATGGTGAGGCACACTATAATTTTGCATCAAGAAATTCACTCCTTTCACCTTTTAGGTAGTTAATATAATCCTGTATACTATGATGAGTTTATCTTGATTTTAAAATATAAATATGTTCCTGAAATTTTCTGTAAGCCAAATCTTGCTTTAAGCCAAATCTTGCTTTTACAATGGCCTTTATTATAAATCTGGAGATGTGTTTCTTTAGGAAAGGAATCACTTAAAATGCTTCCAAAAATATCTTAAAATCACTTAAAAATTATTTCTATAAGATAATATTCAGATATAACACAAAGCACAAATAAAAAAATATTTTGCGTTATTTTTTTACAAAAATAACTTTTTTGTAAACGATAAGTTTGTAAAAGTTAAGTTACAGCTTAACTTACAAGAATACATTAAACCAAAGAGAATCTGCTCCTTTTAATTCCACCTTCGAGAATCTATAACCTACTCTTGCTATTTACTTAATTTGTTTTTCCTAAAATTTCCTAAAATTCTAGGAAACAGAATTGTTTTCACTGATGCTAACAGACAGTATTGAAGGTTATACTGTAAAAATAAGCAACACATCACTTTTGTTAAGATTTCATTAGCCAAAGCAAATCCAATGGCCATGCTTAATTTCAAAAAGGGAAGAGGAGTAAAATCCTACTATGAGCTCAAAAGGAGGAAAGCTGGAAATATTAGATGAACCATACCAATTCTTTTTTCTAGCAGTTTTAGAAATGGCTAGCAGGAAGAAAATACAACAGAGAAAAATTTCAGTAACAAGCAAGAACATTTACAAATAACAAAGGGACTCATTAGAATATAGCTGAATAATCCTAAAGGGTCTTTAGAGAGAATTGTCAACTTCTATATATTGAATCAAGTGTCTGATTAATACAAACTCTAAGTTGGTGGCATCTTTTCTAAAAAGAGGTAAACCTATAGTACAATATACTCATCAATCTTTATGTATTCTGCCATTTTTTGAAAGTTAATTTAATAACCTGAGTTTTCTATGTCCCAGTGGGACAAGAAGCACTTAAAAGGCAAAAAGTTTGTGCTATCAAAAAATTGTTTTGTATATAATCATTTCATAATACTTCGACTTACATATTTATTTTTTAATTAAGTATGAGTTCTGCAACACACAGCATAGAAGATCAGCACACAACAATTACTTGTATTCATATATAATAGCAATGAGTGTGTGGAAACTGAAATTAAAAATACAGTAACATTTACAATTGCTCCAAAGAAAAAGAAATATGTAGATACGAGTCTAACAAAATATGTATATAAGTCATATGCTGAAAACTACAAAACACTTGTTAATGAAATCAAAGAAGACCTAAATAAATGGAGAGATACTGTGTTCATGGATTGGAATGTGCGCCAAATTAAATCTGTCAATTGTCCCCAAATTGGTCTATAGGTTTAATGCAATTTCTAGCTAAATTCCAGTAAGATATTTTGTAGGCATAGACAAGTTTATTCTAAAGTTTATGTGGAAAGGTACAAGACCTAGAGTAGCTAAAATAACCCTAAAAAAGAGGAATAAAGTGGGAGGACCCACTCTATTTGAAATTCAGGCCTACCATATGTCTACAATAATCAAGACTGCATGATACTGGTGGAGGCATAGACACATAGATCAATGGGACCGAATAGAGAAGCCAGAAATAGATTCACACAATATGCCCAACCAACGTTTGACCAAGGTATAAAAGCAATTCAATGAAAGATAGCTTTTTCAACAGATGATACTGGAGCAATTGGACAAAAAAGATAGGCAAACTATGAACATCAACCTAAACCTCATACCTTTTATAAAAATTGACTCAAAATATATCATAATCAAATGTAAAACTTAAGACTATAACACTTTTCAAACAAAAATATAGAAGAAAATATTCAGGATCTAGAGCTAGGTAAAGATTCTTAAACTTAATGCCAAAACATGATTTATATGACAGAAATTCAATACATTGGACCTAAAACATTAAAAACTTTTGTTCTGTGGAAGTTCAAGGGAAGAGGATGAAAAGAAAAGCTACAGACTGGGATAAAATATTTGTGAATAAGATATACAGGTGTCAAATAAACAATGAAAAGATGGTGGATATCATTAGGTATTAGGGAAATGCAAGTTAAAACCACAATGAGATATCACTATATACCTACCAGAATGGCTAAAATAAAAAATAATGACAACAAAAAATGCTGGCAAGAATGCAGAGA